>NC_069793.1:33703173-36203173 GCF_027406575.1 Nycticebus coucang | reverse complement strand
GTTCAGGATGCCAAAATGCACAGGCAGGCCAAGCTCAGCTTGTTTCCTAGAGCTGCACAAACTGTTTGGATTGACTTGAGCTGGTCAAAATAAAACAACTGAAGAATCTGTCGAAATCTGATGAATAATGTACAGCCCTGCTTTTGTGCAGGTGGTTGTTTTGACTGATGAATTAGACCAGGTGTTGGTGACCAACAGCCACTCACTATTCACTACCATCAGTAATAACCTGCTCCAATCAGGAAAAGAGGAACGAGATTTATGAGTGATGCTCTTTAAAAATATTAAGTTGTGTCACCAAAACCTCACAGCAAATCTTGGAGACAGTTATCCATATTATAGATGAGAAAGCAGAGGCTGGGGAGCTCTCCCTTTCTTCCATACAGTCAGTAAGTTGCAAAACTATAATTTATACCCCACTGTGTCTGGTTCCAAAGCCCTTAAATGCCCAAAGCACCCAGGCTTCTCCCAATCAGGTTCTTCCCAGCACTGACTGTGCTGTGCGTCCTCACGTACCCATCTCAGCTCATCAGCTCAGATTCCTTTTTCTCACTTATAATGGCTTCTCCTTTCTCCTGCTCCTCTCTGTATTCTACTTATTCTTCAGAACTCTATACAGTTAGTGAGAAGACAGAAGTCTGGAATCAGACAGATAAAATTCTGTGCTCATCCTGGCAGTGCAAATCTAACAATTTTGTTTTTCTTATTAATATGGAGGCAATAATAATTACTTTTAAGGTAGTTATGAGTAAGGCCAGGCACAGTGGCTCACACCTGCGATGTCATCACGATGACATTCAATACAAGGTAGGAGGATCCCTTGAACTCAGGAGATCAAGACCAGCCTGAATAAGAATGAGACCCCACTTCTAAGAAATAGGAAAAAAAATAGCCAGATTTTGTGGCAGGCACCTGTAGTCTCAGCTATTTGGGAGGCTGAGACAGGAGGATCACCAGGTGTTTGAGGTTGCGGTGAGCTAGGCTGATGTCATGGCACTGTGAAAGAATACATGAAACATGTTTTAATAGCATTCATGTATTATTCCTCAAGCCATTTTTTTGAAGGTTCTCTATTAATTTCTGGTCTGTTTGATAGGCACAGAGTCTTTTTGTTCTCACTGCCCAAATGACATCATACAGTAGCTACACACTTGTTTTCTGTTTGTTTCATGTGCCTCAACTTTGTATCCTGGAAAAGAATTTAAAGTACTTTTGGGCATTAGTCATTGCTTATGTTTTGGTTTGTTTTTTCTACATCTCTTGCTGGATGCTTGTTTAAATGCTCAATAACTACAGATTGAAGGCCTGTTATCAAAGTCAAAACAATTGAACTCTTTTTAGTATGTAGACCCAACCTCTACCTCATGGATTACTCTTGGTTAATTTTATAGCATGTCAGATATAAAAACTTTGAGTGCTTCCTGCATCTGTCTCCTTTCTGTTCTATTCCTCTTTTCCCTTCCTCCTTTTCATAAGTATTTCCTAGGTATCTTCTAAGTTATTAACACTAGGCATACTGCTGTATTGGATATTGTCAGCCATATCTTTATGGAATAGATAGAAGAATACTCCACCAGCACTTGCAATAATTATGATTAATTTCACAGTTCTCAGGGAAGATATAATCAAAGACCAAAGTCACACTGTTTTTGTTTTTGTTTGTTTCTTAAATTGCCCTGCAGTATCCCTAGCTGAGTTGTGATGCTTGCAGTTGTAGGGGATCCTCTGGAGAACACCAGTTTCCTAAAGTCCACAGATCACTTCCATAAGAGTCTCATCAGGAAGATACCATAAACCATGTTAACCACATCAGTGTAAAAGGAATACTATGAGAGAAATATTTCTGAAAGGTGCCGCAAAAAGGTCAATATTCCCAGGAAAGAAACTATGCCTTGGAAAAAAAATCTTTTAAAACTGTAGCTTTATTTTTATATTTTAAAGTAATATATGTGCATATTTTGGGATACCAACAAGTACATTGCATATATAGGTATGTATGTCTATAAACAGCCTTCCCTACTCTTGTCTACCTCTCCCGATTCTCCAGATTTGCTTTTCAGAGGAATCATTTCAACTGTCATATCTGATTGTTTTGGAATTTATCTCCAAATTTCTAAATAATATACTTATATTGCTTCTTCTTAACTTGTTAACTTTAGGCACTAGCTGTTTGTGTTAAGTTAAATAAAGATTTACCTCTTTGATAGCTCCCTCTTCCTTTTCTTTCTGAAGATTTATGTTTTCCAGTTCTGGTACATTTTCTTATAGACCTTCCCTGATAAACTAATTGCGTCTATATTTTTTTGAACTCTCTGCTACCTCCATTATGGAGATATTAAACCTCTTTATCCACCCTCTGTTTCTCTTTTCCTGTTTATTTTTCTTTCTCCTTTACTATCTTCTCTTTGATCTTTTGTGGACTTTCTAAGAGATTCCTTGACTCTTTATTCTAAACCTCCTATTAAATGTTCTTTTTTTTTTTTTTTGTCTACTTTTAATTACCAAGACTCCTTTTTTCTTCCTTACTTGCTCCTTTATTTTCATGGCATCCCCTTCTTGTTCAATGGATGCAAAATTTTCAGTGTCTTTTTTTAATTTTAAGGGTATTAAGTATAGACTTATTTCTGTTTTTTGTCTGTTTAAATCTTTTTCTTTCATGTTAGAGGCTTTCCTAAAATGCCTGCTAATCCTTTGCTGTCAATTCACATTCAAGTGTGAGGCACTAAGAGACCAATTAAAAGTTGTGGGTCTAAGAATGGATTCATGGACTGCTATTGAATGATTGCCTGGTGAGCAATGCCTTTTGATAGGGAGATCCACCAAATAGCATGGCTTTTAGGGGGTAATTCAGTTTTCCAAAATTAAGAAAAAGACTCAAATAGTATTTTGCTTGGACAGTAGATCTTAGAGAGTCTTATATGCCATGGGCAAATGTTAAAGTTCAATTTTAACCCAAATATTGGTAGTCCCATGAAGGTTTTGTGTAGGAGAGTAATAGGATATGATTTAAATTTTTAAGTGATAATTATAACCATGGTATATGGGGACAAGTGTGTAATTAAGGAAAACAGTTATACCACCTATAGTCCAAATGAGTTCAGTGTTCCATTCCTTATCACTGTGGCCTGAATATTCCTGAAGAAACAATGTTGTCCTTTGCAAAGAGATTCAAAGCTCTCTGGTATAACAAAAGACTAAAAACAAAGGCATAACAAACAAAAAAACCACAACAACTTCTTCCCTGAATTCATCCAATAAAAAGAGTTCAGCAGATGAGGAATTACGATTTGGAATTTTTAGACCACTTGGATTTCAGCAGGTGATAGTGGGGTTTGTTGAATTATTTTTTGTTGTTGTTTGTTTGTTTTAGACAGAAGCTTATTCAGTTGCCCTGAGTCAAGTTCCATGGTTTTGAGCAATCCTCTTGCCTCAGTCTCCCAAGTACCTGGGACTACAGGCCCATGCCACTTGGCTGGCTAGGTTTCTATTTTTACTTGAGATGGGATCTTGCTCTTGCTCAGGCTAATCTGGAACTCATGAGCTTGTGCAGTCCTCCAGTCTTGGCCTCCCAGAGTGCTAGGATTACAGGCTTGAGCAACGGGGCCCAAGAATTTGTATAATTTGTTTTTGATATTTGGAATAGCCTAATGCAAAACTATCTACCTCCAAGCTGCAGATGCTAACTTAAATGCTAAATGTATTTAATTCTGTCTGGAATTATGTAAACTAACTTTTTCCTTTCCCTTATTCAACAAATGGATTTTATAGAGATTACGCTCTAGTTATGGTACTGGTTCATTCAACTTTATGACTGAAAGTTCTATCTGTCTGGTTAAATCAAACTCAAGGTGGGGAATTGGTAAGGTCTTACCTAGTGAGTATAATGTAGGGATATATAGAAAACCCCCTGAGTGAAAGGCTCAACTGTAACTTGGACTTTATCTAACAAATGCAGACAATGTAACCTAATTGTTTGACCCCTCATATTAATCTGAAATAAAAGAAAATAAGCCTAAAAGCTCACTGGCATTTTAAAAAACAAAAGAAAATAAATTCCTTAGTACCCAATGAAGTTAGGTAATTCATAGCTATTTAGTTTATGTAGACAAATGTTTCAAAACAAGGTTTTCATGAAGGAAAATCATGATTAAAAATAGCCCTTTAGAAGTGGTAGAGGATAATGGTTAAGATGACAGAGTGTCTGAGTTCAAAGCCTAGTACTTCCACTTACTAGCCAAGTGTCCTTGGGGGAAATAACTTAATATCCCTGAGTCTTAGTTCATGCTTCTACGGAATAAGAACAATAATAATAGAACCTACTTCACGAGATTGTAGTGAGTACTTGGTGAAGTTGTTGTTATTATTACTTTGAGGATAAAATACTTGAAAACTCACTATTTTCGATGATACAGTTTGAGGCAGTATCTAGATGGGGCCACCAGACAGGGACTTCTAAAACAACTGGAAAGCAAAACAAGTCTGTATTAAAGTAGTTCACACTGCCAGGACTGAGAAAGCAGAACTATGATGTACTTAGCTATCTATGGGCTCATAAGAGGAAAAATTCTGAAGTGGCTGAGTCTTAGATTTGGTCTTCACAGTACAGAGCTTCACAGTAGAAGTGAATATAGAAATCATTCTGTCCAACATTCTTCTTATAGCTTTTCACATTCCTCACCTACTGAGTAAGACAGACAAGAAAGGGAAGGAAGGCAGGTGATTAAAGAGAAGGTAACTGCTGTGGGCAATTTGTTCTCAAGGCAGGAGATCTCAGGAGACCAAGTTCTGGAATTGCTTCAGATTTGTTATTTTGGGGGGACCAGGAAGATGAGATTTTTTTTTGTCCAACTTTGTCAAAGGGTGCTTCTGTAGTTGGGGGTTTACTCTCCAATAATCCCATCAAGTTCATTGAGAGAAATCCCTCAGGCAAAATCATAAGAGCTTGCAGTAAGATGCTATTGGTATCACAAGAAACCACATGTAGTAGGTATCTGGGGACCATTTGCTACAGATCCTCCCTTTCCTCTCTGAGATCCACTAGTGTTCCATAGTAAGTTTATTCTATTCCTTTACTGATTCTTCAATGTGGAGGATAGCCAATTTTTTTTTAAATTAAAAGAAGATCAATGGCATAAAGTACAGTATCCAGTGTTGTTGATGGTCCTGAAGCTACTATTATGTGTCATCTTCCTCTAACATTCATCTAGATTGCCCTTATTCTCAGCCAACACCTCTGCTTTCCTAGATTGTTTGCATTATAAGATGACACAGACCTTCATCCTGGAGTGGTTCAAGTTCCTTATTAGGCTCCCTTTAAAAAATTTCCTATTTATATGAGGGTACATACAATTAGGCCACTTAGCTTGCATTTTCAAGGCAAGGTCTAAGTTGTAGCTATATCCCTCACACAGAAAGTGTGTCACACACCTGCACATTGTTCCCACTGGAAAGGAACCTGCTCATCCCTCTCCTTCCTTCTTGGATTCAGTTGAGTTTTTCTCTCATGTGAGCGCATTGTTGTTAATCTGCAAGTTTCAAATTAGCATTGAGTACCCATGATGCCTGTCTTCCCATTCTTGTGATCCTTTGCTCAGGAGAGTATTCTCCAAATCCATCCAAATTTTAACAAAGGATAAAAAATCTCCATCTTTTTTATGACTGAATGGTATTCCACCATATACTTATACCCTAATTAGGCCCTTATTAGTCCTTGTTGGTCTGTGGTTGCTGGAATTAATGGTTTGCATTTATGAAGTTTACAAGTGCCAAGAGGTACCCCAGTTAATCCCCTCAATTTTTTTAAAGGGGACTAATAAGGAACTTGAACCTATACACACTCTTAACTACTCCAACTATATAGCAATAATCTCATCTTCTCATGATGACTAGGGTTAGTTACTGCTGAAAATATAGCAACTTTTAATTGTTCCTGTACATGGAGAACCCAAAATGATCAGGCAACAGGTAGCTTTAGAGTTAGAAAGACTATACTGTGTCTGTTACCAGAATTATCTCCCCATGATGGACACCGGAAGAACTTAAAATTGTGGAAATAAAAAGAAAAATTCCTTTAGCAGGTTGTCAGAAGTAATTATTTCACTCATGTGTTCCCAGATTCTAATAGTCTACCTGTTAAAAATATAGCACCATACAGTGGCCATTGATTACAAGAATCTCAAAGAGCAATACCCCATCCTGTAAGTTTAATCTCCAAACTGGTATATTACTTACACCTTGAGAAGTTATTCCAATATTATATCAGGCCAGCATCTTCCACAGGATGTAAGATGAAGTAGAAAAAGTTGATCTCATCATCATATATCTGTTTCACATATCCTTTGTCTTAAAGTGAGAGTATAGAAGATCTTAGATCAGTAAATAGGCATTCTCTCGACCATCAAATGGTGATGATGACCAAGGCATTGCAGGCAAAGAAGGAAAATTCATATCCAGAATATGTTATCAGTTTTAACTAGGATAAATCACTGTCCTTTTCAGAGTGGAGTCTGATGAAATTGACTTACCAGCAAATGGATGGTTGGTTTCTTTGAGGGACTGTATAACAGCAAGGGCTCAATGTTGGTATCTAATGCCACAGGTGATTGCAGTGGGATGAGTTCATCAGTCTTGGTGAGTGGGACACCATGATGTGTGCTCATGTGTAGCCTCTATCCCTGCCACTATCACTGACTGCTCAGAATTACATGGGAATGACATGGAGAGGCTTAGCTAGATTCTACATGTACAGTGGATTTGCAGTGTATTTGAAAAAATGAACTTGGGGAATTATTGCCTTTATAGCAAATAAAACAAGCTTGCTCTTTGTCTGGGGGTAGACATAGCCTCATTTCTTTCACTCAATGTAAGTATTTTGCAAGTCACCTATGTTGTGTATTCTCGTAAGTATGTTCTTTTATTTATTTATTTTTGAGACAGAGTCTTACTCTATTACCCTGGGTAGAGTGCCGTGGGTGTATATTCCTTTTTATTGTTGAGTAGAGTCCATTATAAGGATGTACAGTGCTTTAGTTACACATTTACTTATCGATGAACATACTATGTATAGGTCCTAGTTTTTTGATCTTAACAATAGAACTGCTCTGAAAATGCCCATATAAGTCTTCATACGGACTTATGCTTTCTTATCTCTTGGATAAGCACCTACTAGTGCATGATGTAATAGGTGTGTGTTAAACTGACACTTGTTTTCTAAAGTGGTTGTTCTGTGAGAGTTCCAGTCCCATCACATCCTTCCTGCATTTGGTCTGGTCAGTCATTTTAATTTTAGTGCATATTTCAGAAAGTAAGTAGAACTATTACATTGTGGTTTTAATTTCCTAATGACCAATGATGTTGATCGTCTTTTCATGTGCTTATTTGACGTCTGTGCATCTTTGGTAAAGCATTTGTTCAAATATTTTGCACACTTTTTATTGCTTTGTGTTGAGTGTTATTGAGTTTTTAGAGTTATATTTTTGTTTTTAAATTTTTTCTATATAAGTCAAACTTTATTCTTTTTAGCTGCCCACCTACCTTGCCTCTGGAACATTCATGGTCTATTAGCAATAATGTTAGGTACCTGGTTGCCATTTAGGTCTTTTTTTCCTATTCAGTATGTCTCTGCTTGGGCCATGCTATGACTTCGTTTTATATATCCTATATGTCGAGAGTCAGTGCTGCCCAAAAAGATTTACTATGATGATTGAAACTTTTATATATTTGATATTTTTGTCCTATTTTATTTGAAAAATAACTATAACTTCACTAAATATCTAAAACACAGGGGCATAAATTTCTATAATAAAATCTATTTTAAAATTTAGTGAGTTGATACAAAATACTTGAAAGGTATAAGTTTTTTTTTTTAAACTGTACACAGAGGCACAGATAGGCTAGAAGTTAACTAACAATAAATCTTCTAATTAGTCCAATATCTTTCTCATACTTCTCAAAGTGATGAGGGGAGGTAAGGGCAGATCCTGAAGAAAACAAGATCATTTTATAATAAGTCTGTCTCACATGAGGGGCTTTGCATCAGGCCATGGAAGGCTACTGTTCTGTATCTTCTGCCAGCCCAGAGGGCTAAGGGGAATATGAGGTGTGAACGTTTCCATGTAAGTCCACAAAATATTCTCATTACTGTTCATGGGCTCCACTCTTTCCTTACATGATCCCAACTGTCATATAAGGCACTTGCCAGGGCTGTGAATTCAGCTTCCCTTGTAACTCTGCCATCCTTACAATCTCATCTTGGAATTGTCTTTAGCATAGTCTGCCTTTAAGCTGCAGGAAATTAAGACTCCTAAGACCCTCAGCCTTTCATGCCTTAAGTTTGATAGTTGGCTGATCTTATCTCCATATCTTTAAAATACTATTGTCTTAGCCTCCTACCTGCCTTCCACCCCAGAAGATGAACGTTTCAGTAATTGTGATGCAATACACGCTGTACACATACCAAATAAATTACTTACACTGAAATCTTCCAGGGAAACCCAAAGTACAATACGAATTTTAAGGGCAAGTACTTTATATATTTGGGAAGTGATCCCAAGAAACAATGTTAGGCAAGTGGGGAAGTAAGACATGGAAGGGAAGAAAGTGAAAATGTGTGTGAATGAGCATCCTGGGAGCTGTGTGGCACTATATAAAAACCGTCTCAGAAGCTGAGTTTGCTGAGTATTTACCAACCAACTACCATTCATCACTGGTGTGTACTGCTCGCTGCTCCTGGTCCCTTTAACACTTCAGTCCACACTGTGAATAGGAAGAACATGCTCCCGAGAGCGGAAAGAGCGCTCAGGAAGAAGATGTAGCCAGCACGTACAGGGCAGTGATGCCAAAGAGTGATGGTCAGAGTCCTGGCAGTGTATAGTACAATGCTCTACCCTCTGGGTTTTGTTTATCCTTTTCCTTCACAGCTCATCATGTTCTTGGTTCCCTTAAAGATTTGCAGCTTCCCTCAATAAAACATTTGTTTTCTTACCTCAGCACCGTTGCTCGTGCTGTGCCCTTTGCCTGGAATATCCTCCATCCCCTGAGGGCAACCCCACTTCCCTAGTGAACCCCAGCTCTTCTTTCAAATCTCAGTTCAGCTGCCACTTCCTCTCGGATGCTTTCCCAGCCTCCCTTGGGCAGAATTGTGTTGCCCTCTAAGCCCACTTAATACCCTGTACATATTTCTGGCATAGCATTCATTGTACTGCTGTTATGCTGCCTTTTTTTTTTTTTTTTTTGTCTGTTTCCCCCAAGGAACTTAGAACAACTTAGGGGAAGGATTTCTCTTGTTCATCTTTATTTCTTAAGAACATGGCACGGGGCCTGGCATTGTGTAAAGAATCAAAGTCTGATGAATGATTATACAAATGAATATCATGTACTAGATAGCTCAGATCTTTTTCAAGGCCTCATAGCCAGTTAGCAACGAAGCTGAGAGTAGAATTAATGTCAGTCCAGGAGGAACTGCCTTTTTTTATTTTTTTCTTTAGAAACTAGAAGGCAAAAATTCACAGACATAAATGTCATAAATGGTGTGTGGGAATAATGTTGTTTTGTTTACTTTGTGTAGAAGACCATGTGGTTGTCCTGTGGACCTGGAAAACTTTGGGTTTCAGGGGCTTATTTGGGATGGTGTTGGGGAACCTAGGAAGCTGTGCAATGTCTTTTTAGATGGCTGGGCAGAAACAAACTGGTGGAAAGGGGTTGCAGTAAGAGAATGGACAGGACTGGCTCGCTGGCAGAACCTCTAGGTAACTAGTGTAATTTGTTTTCACATAAATGCCTTATTTATTACCTTTGTCATCACCCCAAATAATAATCTTTATAGATGCTCACTGGGGGGTTCCCAGCCCCCAAATCTACCACTGTTAAACCACTGCATTTCTCCCTAGGAGCCTGCTCACCCTTTGAGGTCCCACCAGCTAAACTGAACTTTGCAATGGCTCAGCCCTCAAAGGTTTGATTCAGATTAAACATTGACTTTCTGCTTAGTGGCCCAAAGATTTGAGAAGAAAGCAGGACTGGAGGTTGGGGATTTATCAGAGCAGACTTGCTAGTGGGCTACCGATGGCCTGCAAGATTTAACTTAGCCTACTGGCTGAGGCCCAAGGGCTGACCCTCAACTTTACTGCTCTAGACACTTGGCTTGTCAGCTCACAGAGGCAGGATCCATCTCATGGGGGGTCTCACAGAACCTGAGTTCAAAGAGATTGACAGATAACATAGAATATGCATTTGCTTCTTTATATTGACTCACGTATCCCACATATTCATTTGGAAGCACATGTCATCATCTCTCTTTGTCAAACTCTAGAAAGCCAAATTCTAATCAGTGAAGAGTTTGGTGAACATGAAATCAGAGAAAGGGGAGTTTGCTATATGATTTAAATGCTTTATGGCATTTTGCTGATACCCTTGATCTACTATCCAATAGGTAGCCAGAAGGACATTTTAAAAATGCAAATCTGAACATGTCCTCTCTCAGTTAAAAACCTTCAGTGGTTTTGAATTGCCCTTGGAATAAAAGGGAAAAAAAAATAACTTATTCTATAAAGTCCGACATGATTTTTGCCTCATCTTCCCACTGGCTTCTGTGGCCTGGTTTCACTCTCAGAGGACTGATCTGCTCTGTTCCCCTAGTTAACTCCTACTCTTAAAAACAAATGTAGGTATTATTTTACCTACTCTCAGACTGTCTGTAGTTTTTATTCATATTGTTATTAAACATGTACCAGTGTCTACTGCAGGTGCTAAGGATACAACATCACAGTGAACAAAACACAGCTCTTATTCTCACAGAGCTTACATTCCCTCCTTCTGGGAAGAGAGACCTATAACAGAGAACAACACCCAAAAGAAAGTAGAGTCTGATACACATACATATACATGTACTTGTAATATCTGAGAGTAATGAACTTGGTGGAGAAAATGTAAGTGGCACAAGGGACAGGGGGAAGGAGAAAGTTGCTGTTTTACATGCGGGGTTGTCAAGGATGGTTCTACTGATGGAATGATGTCTAAGCAGTGACCTAAAAAAAGTGAGGAGAGAACCTGAGGTTATCTGGGGTAAAGGATTCCAGATAGGAGGAAAAAGAAGTACAAAGACCCCAAGGTAGGGTTGTGCTTTGTCAATTGCTTTATAGCACTTACCACATGGGTTACTTATAGTAATGATAGGTTTATATGTACTATTATTTTATCAATGCCTGCCTACCTCACTAAATTTCTAAACTCCCTGAGAGCAGAGACTATGTCAATTTTTTCACTGTTCTATTCCCAGATTCCATAGCATAAGGTCTGATGCAGAATACTCAATTTGTATGTATTTGTGGAAGGAGAAAGAGAGATGGGCGGGAGAAAGGGAGTAGAGGGAGGAAGGTGAGAGAAAGGAAAAGAGGAAGTGAAGGGAGAAGAAGGAGGAATGAATGGACAAGGGAAGAAATCCCCCAAAGAGACAAGTTAAGCCTTTTGTACCGAGCACCTTCCCCACTGGTTTGGGTGAAGAAGGGCACCACCAATGTGTGCTCCCCATCCCCCTTTCCACTCTGTACTTCTGTTGCTGGGCAGCTCTTATGTGTCAGATACATCTTTTCCCCTCTAAATGTGCTAATAATTTCATCGGAATTAGTGTCAAGTCATACAGGCCTGGAAGAGCTCTTCTGAATCTCTAACATGACTTCTCATACTGTTACTCGGATTCTTTTCTGTTGATTTTAGGTTGAATTCTCAGGAGGCCTCCACCTTCCTTGTACCAAACTCTTAAGAGCACCTCCCTCTTGCCTTCATTACTTTTTCACATGCATCCTTCCTAATTTTCTTTTGATCTCTGTTATCCACCAATCCAGGCCAATACGACAGGCTAGGGGACTCTCTGGGCAAATGCCTCTTTTCTGGGATGGTTTAAATTCCCCAGTTAGCAGGGATCTACTTCCTATGTTTTCCAAGCTCTTATAATTCCGTGCCAAGATTGGAATAGACACTATCTTATCTGAAATAAGGATTCTCAAAAGGATTGGCTTTTCATCAAGTAAGATAGGTCAGACTAGAAATTCTGGCTTGGGTTTTAGGATGGGTATGCATAAATGCACACCTGCAGTTTGTTTAATGTTGCCTCTGTTTGCTTTTATTCCTACCACTTTCCATTCGCCGATCATACCCAACATCAAGGATGGCAATGTGTAGAAAGAGTTTTGCATTTCCTGAGAGTTTCATATGGGTCTCCCTGGTAGAAAGAGGGAAGGGGGGAGGGGGGTGGGGCCTTGGTGTGTGTCACACTTTATGGGGGCAAGACATGATTGCAAGAGGGACTTTACCTAACAATTGCAATCAGTGTAACCTGGCTTATTGTACCCTCAATGAATCCCCAACAATAAAAAAAAAAAAAAAAGAAAAAAAAAAGAACTCTCCTACTGGCCAGATGATGTGGGAATTTCCTGAACAAGCCCAGTTCCTGTATCAAGAGAATTTGAAGGACTTTACATCTCTTCTGAGCAGTGTCTTGTACATTTGGATTTTAGGGCGGAAAACTTAAAGAGCAGTTTTGGTGCCTAAGTTTAGAGCCTGTGAGACATTTGGAAATTCATGTCCTAAATTTTATAGCCCAGGAGTCAGCAAACTTTATAGAATATGAGCCAGATAATAAATAATTTTTATTTATAAAAATAAATAATTTATTCTTTGTGGGCAGTATGGTCTCTATTAATTAACTCTGATATCATAGCATAAAAGCAACCATAGACAATGAGTAAATGAATGGGTTTACCTGTCTTCCAATAAAACTTATAAAAACTACTGGTGGTCTAGACTTGGACCATGGGCAGTAGACTACTGGTCCCTGTTACAGGTCTTAAGCATCTTAACATTGTCATTCTGATTGAATAATACATTGGATAGTGAGCACCCCCTCCATGAGCCAGCATGGGGGAGAAAGTTGATTGTAGCTATCATTGCACACATTTCACAGCATATGATATTTTCTCCCAAGGATTCATCATCTAGTATGTTTAATGAAAGTCTGTAATGATAGATGGGAGTTACTTCAGCAAAATGAAAAAGGATGTTGTAGCACTTTACTGCTTAAAGTGTGGCTCATGGTCCAGCAGCATCCGTGTCCTTTAGGAGCTAGTTAGAAATGCAGGATTTCAAGACCTACCCTGCTGTTTCACTGAATCAAAATTTGCACGTTAACAGAATCCCCAGATGACTCATATTTGCATTAAAATTCAAGAAGCAGTGTTCTGGCACTCAGCAATGAATGCAGTGTCTCCAGGCAGCTTTATACTGCAAAACCTAAAAGATGCAGTGCAAATTTCCAATAATTCCCTAAAACTACTGTAGTAATAGGTTTCACATTTTGTTAGAGAGGTTCCTATGGGAAATTTTTATTGTATGAATAACCATCCGTTTGCTTATCTGTTTTGCAAATGATTGATTTTCACACTGTTCCTTGAAGAGTCTGACACATTCCTGCCGTTACATGTCGGTTTTCTCGGTTCTCTTAGCCTCAAATGACCTCACACTAAATGACCTCTTTCACTAACTAAATCTCATGGAGCCCCTGAAGCTTAAACTCAAGTTCCTTTTCCTTTGACATATTTTCTACCTTTTCTAAACTCCTGTTATCTGATAAATTGACCCTTTGCTGAGCACAATTTCTGGACTGCAATCTCTCAGAGTACAGACCCACATCTTGGGTGTCCTTGAAGCCCTAAGGGATTATAACACCTTTCCTTGAGTACGTTATTAGCTGTATGTATTATGTACTGATTGCCATGTCATAGGAGAGTGGGCCTACACATACTTGCCAAATGAACAGAAGTCAAATTATGTGTCTAAAACAATGGGCACCTTACTACCACTTAAATAACCTATGTCCCAATCCCATTTAAACTAGCTAGGGACTAATAGCAGTCTTACCACTAACCCTAGCAGCTCTGGGATAGCATTGCAGATTATGAACCAGCCTTAGACCTAAGAAGACATGGGTAGATACATGTGACATAGGACCCATGGAGAAGCTCATATTTTCCAGCATCTGATCCAGTCTATCAAATGTCATTTGGTTGAGGGTAAAGTGAAGATCTGCCACTGATATGCTGGTATTTTCAGGTCAGGAGAAGCTGATTCCTGTAGGAATCTTTGCTCATGTCTACTTAATAGATGCTTCTCTAGTGAGCCTTTCCATGAGTGAATAAACCAGAATTGACGTATTCACTCACCTGTTGATTGACTTTTGATATCACAAGCAGCACCATGCTTAATGCTACAGGTATGTGAAGGGCATATAAAGAAGTATGCAATGGAATCCCTGACCTTTCAATCCAGTTTGGGAGGAAAGTCAAGGCCTGCTTCCATAGTTAAATAAAATGCATAGCAACTCGGCCAGAGCAGTGCATGACCAAGTTGTCAGTACTTAGTAACAAGGACATATGGTTACTGACCAGTAAGTGCAATGGCAGCTGCAAGGAGAGCTGGAGATATTACTGGAGAATGAAGAGTTAAGGTATGTTTAACTGAGGTGGTGGGGTTTGGGTAGTCACTCAGCACAAGGGACTCATTGAGCAGACTTTCATGGAAAAGGCTGTCACTCAGATTTGGGATGAGATCAATTCCCAGAATGACCCATCCCGCACCACTCTGCCTTTCCTTCTTGTAGGTGTGGTCAGCAAAAGTCCACCCCTCTCACTTTCCAGGAAGCTGCACTGCACCACTGGCTGGGCTTGGTTGATTAGAATCTTCCTCCCTCCTCCCCATCACCCAGCAAATGTGGCCACTTAGCAGTCTGGATCAACTGATAATGTGGTGGAAGCTCCCCCCACCTCTTTCTCATCAGAACACAGTTCATTCACTCAGTGCCAAGTTGTCTTTCCTCCTGGCTCCCAAGAGGCCCTAGAATAAATTGCACAGCAGCCTGGGCCTACCTGAAAGTGAAAGTGAATTCTTGCTGCAGAAAAAGAGCAAGGAGCTGCATATGCCGCATCATCTGTTCCTGCTTATTTTCTCCCTCTGCTGCAATGAGACCTGTTCTCAGCTCTGGGGGAGGCAGCAGCTAAGGTTGACTCCCATCTTTAGGAGAAAATATTTATCAACTTTCAGATAGAGTATTTTTTCAAGTTACTATACACTTACTATGCCGTCAACTGATACTAATCAGGCATTGATTTTGTGCCAAGCCCTGTGTCAGATGCTGGGGATATGACACTGAATAAGACACAGTTTCTGTCTTTTTTTTTTTTTTTTTTGTATAGGCAGGAAACAGACAAATTAAGCCAGGCAATTATAATTCAATGTTAAGTGCTATGAAAGAGGTATGCACAAAATTATTATGTACCACTCAAGAGGAGTATACCTCACTCACGCTTGGGTAAGGGGCCACAGGAAAGGCTTCCAGATAGATTAATGTCAAAGCAGAGTTTTAAGAACAAGTAGGACAGCCAGGCACAGTGTTGTGCACTTGCGTCCCAGCTACTTGGAAGCTGAGGCCTGGGAGCTCTAGGCCACAGAGTGAAAGCGTGTCTCAAAAAAAAAAAAAAAAAAAAAAAAACCCAAAAATAACCCAAAAGGTCTTGTTGTGTTAGATCTCAAATCATTCTTAAGACAAAGGCAACTTAAAACAATAAAGATTAAATAGGAGATGGTAGGTAGAGTTGTACGGGAGAAAGGCAGGGAGTAGGGAGATCATTCCAAGACAAAAGTGGGAGATGAGAGAGGTTACAGTTCAGGAAAGCGACTGTTGTTTAGTATGACTGGGTAGAAGAGTATGAGTGAGGGAGATAATTAGTAATAAAGCCAGAGAGGTAAGTAGAAACCTTGTGTGTGACCTAAGTTCCAAATGTTGTATCATAGGCAACGGGGAGATATGGAAAGATTTTAAGGAAGACCACCATATGGTTATATTATGTGTTTTAGAAGAATCATCTGGCATATAGTATGAAGACTTGGCTAAAAAGAAGTACAGCAAGGGCAGGAGGTTTGCAACTGCTACAGTTATCTGGGGCTAAGGGGCCTGCACTTACCAATGAATGGTAGTTGATAGGAGAGAAAGAAAGAGCTCTGTAGACTGAAAGAGTCATGGAAAGTTCTATATAGGTGGTGGTTTCAGGGTAGTAATATGATCATATTCATTTTAGAAAAATCATCTTGATTATAGTAGGCTTTTCTTCGCCTATGTAGGAGAGGGAAAAGACTAGGCAGAGGTTGAGGCAAAAATTCAGTAAGCAATGATAATAGCATCTCTTCTCAGTGGATACGAGAAGAGTGGACAGATTCCACAAACTGGACTACATTTTGTGATATTGGACAAGAGACAGAGAGAACATGACAATGTTTTAAATTTCTGTTGCAAATGCCAGGAAACCCAACTCAAGCTGGGTTAAACCGAAAGGGGATGTTTTGACCTAAGCAACTGAACAATCTTTAGGTGTAACCTCCTTCAGGTCTCATGTTGCTCCCAGGGACCATCTTTCCATGGTTCCCTGTAGGTTGGCTCCTTTCTTGGGCTCTGTGTGATGCCTCAGAGAACCTCAGGCTGAAATTAGGCCAGTGTGCAATCTCATGAAAGACAGATGTCACTTCTCCAATGGGTCAAACAATAGTCTCAGAATTAAGCCTTATTTGTCTAACTTAGATCTCTATACTTCCTAGAATTGATCACTGTGGCTGGTAGAAAAATAAGCCTGGTTTTTGCCTACACAGGTCATTTGGACTTCCTCTAGAGACTGTGTTATCCTAAGCATTTGGGCTTAGAGTTAGCCAGGGGCAGCTCCTCTAAACAGAGCTTATGGCATGGTCATCAGACTGAGAGTAAATTGCTGCTGGGAAGATAAACAATAGATGTCTATGTTATAAAATGTCTGATCTTATGCTTTGTGTGACTATAAGGATGGTAGCATCATTTGCTGAAATTGGAAATAAGTGTATGTTTGTGTGTTTTGAATATAGGGGGGTTACTTTAGGCTCTTTTGTGTTGCTATACCAGAATGCCTGAGACTGGCTAATTTATAATGAACAAAAATGTATTGGCTCATGATTCTGGAGTGTGGGGCATCTAAAACTATGGAGCTACCATCAGTCAAGGGTATTATTGCTATGCCATCCTATGGCAGAAGGGCAAGGAGAGGATGAGATAAAACAAGAGATTGTACTACCAATTCTGCTGCATTAGGGGTTAATTTTCTAACACATGCTTTTTCGGAGACACATTCAAACTATAGCAGAGAAGTTGATAATTAGGTTTAAAACACAATGGCTTAGAATAGTTGAACTTTGAATATGAGATTTTGTTGCTCAGAATGGGTAGAGAAAGTATTATCTGTGACTCTGGATTTATTGTTTAAATATTGTCTCTTGACCAATTATTCTGGCTCAAGAGTTTCACTCTGTTGATCCAAATTCTACACTGACATTGTCTCAGACAAGGTGCAAGGTACTGAAAAATACAAAGTTGAGTGACCTACGATGATCTCTGTCTTCAAGGAACTGATCCTACTGTGGGGAAGGAGGAACACATTAACTAGAAACTGCACTGTAGTGTATACTGTGGGTGTTATCAGAGAAGAACACAGGAAGGACAGACTTAATTCAAAGAAAAGAATGAGTGATAGACTCAACTGGAGAATTAGGGAAGTCTTCAGAGAGAAGCACTTTTGAAAGAGAGTTTTGCTGCAGTGGGAAAGGGAGTTGAAACCCTAAATGATATGTACACGTGTACAGAATTGCAAGTAGCTTTCTATAAAGAGAACATACAATGTTGGAGATGTTGGTAAGATGCTTTACTCATTGATAATTTTTTTCTAAGTAATAGCATGGCCGCCTATCTGCATTCTGTGATTTAAGAAAGAACAAACTGTTCTTCTATAGCTCTACCTATCTAGTAGTTTACAATATTTATCTTATAAGTAAAGGTGTTCTGAGTAAAAATCAAAATACTAATCTTGAAGCAAGTAGTCTAAAAGGTAATTACATGATTGGTATCAGAAACTACAAAGGTGACCCCCACATTCATCAAAGAAAGAGAGGGTACTGAGTACCTTGCAAAGATGGGAGGGTTTCCTGGAGGAAAAGGGCATTCATTCATCTATTCATTTAGCAAATATTTATTGAACACTTACTACATGCTGGAACCCTTCTAGGTCTTTGGCATGATTGTACCCTAAAGATTGCATTTATTTCAAAGATTTATCGGAAACCTTTCCCGAATAATCTGTGATTTGCTGTAGTCCCTTGTTTTGAAACTGAATGTCAGGAAGCTAACCATGGGAGGGGGGTATGAGGATGAGAACAACAGCAAGAAAACATGATTGTAATATTATTAAAGTGCCAAATATGATATATTTTAAATCATTTCAACTAGGTCACTCTCAACGAGCCTTTCAATTTCTGAAGGGTCTTAATCCTCCTAGATAATTTCCTCTAATGTGCCACTCCAGACCTGGTCCTCTTTTTTTCTTTTTCCCCCTACTGCTTAAGCCTCATCAGAGGCTGCTGAGAAATCTTTTTGAATATGAGAAAGGAAGATCATTATCATCATCATGCTGTTACCCTTGAAGAAAGCATGTAAAGAGGCAGCCAGAGGATATATAATTTAAGAAAACATGGAAACTCAGGACTGCAGAATGGTCTGTTGATTCTTGGCAATGCCATTAAATCTGGTTAAGACTAAATCTATGTGTATATACACATGTGCGTGTGCCTATGATGAGATTATTTTGACACACACCATCAGACTGTAGAGCGTCATGATAGCAGGGACATCTATTTGCTCTTCCATATCTAATCCTGCACTTGCACATTATCAAGCACAAAGTAGGCACTTAGGTCAGTTGAATAGACAAATACATAAACTGTTTCTAACCTCTTTTCTCAGGTATTTCTTATACTATCTTTTTCAATTTGCTATACTTCTTATATTCTCATGATTTCATTTTAGATATTACCCCCACCCTTCCCCAGTTGTCTTCATTAGTTTATGGAATTCCTGTATAACTTGAAAATTAACTTTCCTTGCCTAAGTCTCTGTTGGATTCATGGATTTATGGAAGGGCCAGCGCTTCCTCCAAACTTTTCTTTCCTCCCCACCACTGATACAGGTAGGAACTGCCTACTCTGTGATACTGTAATCCACCCAGAGTGCTTTTAAGTCTTGGCAGTAATAGCCAGGCGTTGTGGTGAGCACCTGTAGTCCCAGCTACTCGGGAGGCTGAGGCAAGAGAATCGCCTAAGCCCAGGAGTTGGAGGTTGCTGTGAGCAGTGTGATGCCACGGCACTCTACCAAGGGTGACAAAGTGAGACTCTGTCTCTACCAAAAAAAAAAAAAAGTCTTGGCAGTGTGACATTGACCCCTGGAGTCTTCTTTTTTTTTCTATTGATTTGGATTCTATATTCTTAGACTTGGGGTTCAACTTTGATTCCAATTTCAAGTCAGAAGTTGTACTGAACAAAGCTGCTGTGTTGTAGAAGACAGAACCTTGGGAATCAGAGCTGGGTAAATGTTGCCATTACCCCTTACTAAATGTTCAGTCTTGGGAGAGTTTTTACATCTTGGTTTCTTCATCTGTAAAACTGGATGAAATATATTAACATATGCAAATATCTCAGCACAGAACTTAATTGATGGGAGATGCTGCAGATTCATTTGCCTTCCTATATGTACTCCGGGTTCCCTGTACACCTTTGATTCAAAGTTTCTCAATTTTAGTGTTTGACATTTGGGACTAATTTTTTGCTGTGAGTTCTGTCTTGTGCATTGCAGGATATTTGTCAACAGGCCTGGCCTCCATTCACTAGATGCCAGTAACCCTCTCTTCTCTCTGTAATAACTAAAAATGTCTCCAGACAGTGTTAAACATTCCCTTCGGGGCAAAATTGCCCCAATTGAGAAGTAGTGCTTTAACCTTAGAAACTGAATTTATTAAACTCATCTTACAGATTTAGTTTACTTCAAATTCCTGAACCAATCCTGCTCAGGTTGGAAGGCTTAAATTTCTTTTAGTAGGTACTCATTATCCATCCATCTGTATTTAATTCATTCATTTATAAGCTTCTTGAGATAAGAGTTTTAACAATTTATTTTATACCCTGATTTGTACCCAAGGGTCTAGAGTTCTATCTTACACATCTTAGGCACTCAACATATATTTGCTGACTGAGGGAATGGATTAATAAATCCATACAACTATTCAATATTTGTTGACCATACCTACAGCATTAGAAAATAAGGTGAAAATAACACAGACTTTGTACTGAGGGAGCTTAGAATCTAATAAAGGAAACATAAATTTACACAAAACTTCTATATCTGCATTAATTTTCCAGGGCCATGATAATAACGTACCACAAACTGAATGGCTTAAAACAAGAGAAATTTATTTTTACATTGTTCTGGAGGATAGAAGTCCAAAATTAAAGTATTGGCAGGGTCGAGCTTTTTTTCTCTGAAGCTTCTAGAGGAAGATCCTTCCTTACCCCTTCCAACTTTTGTAGCCTCAGGCGTTCCTTGGCTAGTGACAGCATAATTGCAGTCTCTGTCTCCATCTTCCCTTAGCCATCTTTTTATAAGGATGCCCGTGTCTCTGTCTTTTCTCTTCTTATAAGTACGCTAGTCACATTAGATTAATGACCTACTCTACTCAGGTATGACCTCATCTTAACTAATTTCATCTGCCAAGACCTGATTTCCAAAAATGATCACATTCTGGGGTACATATTTTTGTGGAAGACCTAATTCAACCCATCATAATATTAACTTTGAAAGTAGAGATGTGAAGAAGGTACCCTGAGCCCAAGAGGATGGAGAGAGTAATTTTAATTGTAAATAGATAAGGTGAGGCGTGATTAGGATTAGTAGAAGCCTTGAATGATTAGTTGAATTTGGGCTAGCAGAGGCAGAATAAGGAATAGCCATTTCAAGCTGAGGAGACAGCACATAAAAAAATGCCAGATCACTGAGTTGGCCATCACCCTTCCCCTCGCTCCCTCACTACCTCTTTTCTTATCCTCTCTCATTATTCTTGCTGATTCCAAATGTCAACTTCACTCTTTCCCTCAATGTAGCACTGAAGACAGCAATGGCCAGTCAAGTGAACTAAGTACCCAAGAGAAATCTTTATTACCCTGGCATAGAGGTCGGGAAGTAAGTTTAAATAACTGTGACTAGTTCATGGGGGTGGAACATGGAGTCCACAGTACGGTAAATAGATGAGGTGGTTGATTGAGTTGTAAAAGTTTTGCAAAAACCTGGACTCAATATTTTTTAGTTTAGTTTTTTTTTTTTTGTTATTGTTCTTGTTTGTTTGTTTTTTCCAGTCTTTAGCTTTTAGGGTTTTTGTTTTTTTTATCCTTAGATTGTATGCAATTTCTATATCTTTACAATAACTGCAGGCCCCATCCATTTCCCATTCTACTCAAGCTGATTTGATAAAACTGCAGTTCCTTG
Source organism: Nycticebus coucang (assembly GCF_027406575.1). Classification (NCBI taxonomy): domain Eukaryota; kingdom Metazoa; phylum Chordata; class Mammalia; order Primates; family Lorisidae; genus Nycticebus; species Nycticebus coucang. The sequence continues at coordinate 36,181,746 of NC_069793.1, read as the reverse complement.
AAGTCAAAAGAGCCCCACCCAAATAAGTTCTTTGGGGCCATATTCATTTTCTTTTACTGCATAACAAATGACCACAAACTTAGATATTTGAAACATTACCCATTTATTGTCCTAGAATTTCTGTAAATCAGAAGTTGGAGCACAATATGGCTGGATTTCCCAGTGTCTTGCCAGTCCGATGTCAAGAGTGATGGCTGGCACTTTAGTTCTTTATTTTATTTTATTTTTTTGTTCTTTTTTATTGTTAAATCAGAGCTGTGTACATTAGTGCAATCGCCTGTACCCATTCTAAGATGCACCATAGATGTGGCCTCACCCATTACCCTCCCTCCACCAAAACCTCCCCACTCCCTTCCCCTTCCTTGGCCCTTTCCCCATAGTCTTGTGCTATAGTTGGGTTATAGTCTTCATGTGAAAGCTATAATTTAGCTTCATAGTAGGGCTGAGTACATTGGATACTTTTTCTTCCATTCCTGAAATACTTGCTAAGAAGACTATGTTCCAGCTCCATCCATGTAAACATGAAAGAGGTAAAGTCTCCATCTTTCTTTAAGGCTGCATAGTATTCCATGGTATACATGTACCACAATTTACTAGTCCATTCGTGGGTTAATGGGCACTTGGGCTTCTTCCATGACTTAGCAATTATGAATTGGGCTGCAATAAACATTCTGGTACAGATGTCTTTGTTATATTGTGACTTTTGGTCTTCTGGGTATAAACCTAGTAAAGGAATTATAGGATCGAATGGCAGGTCTATTTTTAGGACTCTAAGTATTCTCCAAACATCCTTCTAGAAGGAACGTATTAGTGGACATTCCCACCAGCAGTGTAGAAGTGTGTCCTTTCCTCCACATCCATGCCAACATTTCTGGTTTTGGGATTTTGTTATGTGGGCTACTCTTACTGGGGTTAGGTGATATCTCAGAGTAGTTTTGATTTGCATTTCTCCGATGATTAAGGATGATGAGCTTTTTTTCATGTGTTTGTAGATCTTGCGTCAGTCTTCTTTAGAGAGGTTTCTCTTCAAGTCCCTTGCCCATCCTGAGATGGGGTCACGTGTTCTTTTCTTGTTAATACGTTTGAGTTCTCTGTGGATTCTGGTTATTAGACCTTTATCAGAGGTATAACCTGCAAATATTTTCTCCCATTCTGAGGGCTGTCTGCTTGCTTTACTTACTATGTTCTTGGCTGTGCAGAAGCTTTTTAGTTTGATCAGGTCCCAGTAGTGTATTTTTGATACTGCTTTAGTTGCCTGGGGAGTCCTCCTCATAAAAGATTCACCCAGGCCGATTCCTTCAAGAGTTTTCCCTGCACTTTCTTCAAGTATTTTTATAGTTTCATGTCTTAAGTTTAAATCTTTTATCCAGTGAGAGTCTATCTTAGTTAATGGTGAAAGGTGTGGGTCCATTTTCAATCTTCTACAGGTTGCCAGCCAGTTTACCCAGCACCATTTGTTAAATAGGGAATCTTTTCCCCACTGAATGTTTTCAATTGGCTTGTCAAAGATCAAATAACGGTAAGTAGCTGGATCCATCTCTTGGTTCTCTATTCTGTTCCAGACATCTACTTCTCTGCTTTTGTGCCAGTACCATGCTGTTTTGATCACTATGGATTTATAATACAGTTTCAGGTCTGGTAGCGTGATTCCTCCTGCTTTGTTTTATTTCTGAGTAATGTTTTGGCTATTCGAGGCTTTTTCTGATTCCATATAAAACGAAGTATTATTTTTTCAAGATCTTTAAAGTATGACATTGGAGCTTTAATAGGAATTGCATTAAAGTTATATATTGCTTTGGGCAGTATGGACATTTTAACAATGTTGATTCTTCCCAGCCATGAGCATGGTATGTTTTTCCATTTGTTAACATCTTCAGCTATTTCTTTTCTTAAAGTTTCATAGTTCTCTTTGTAGGGATCTTTCACGTCCTTTGTTAGGTATACTCCCAAATATTTCATCTTCTTTGGCACTACTGTGAAAGGAATAGAGTCCTTGACTGTTTGTTCGGCTTGGTTATTGTTGGTATATATAAAGGCTACTGATTTATGGGTGTTGATTTTGTAGCCTGAGACATTGCTGTATTCCTTGATCACTTCTAAAAGTTTTGTAGTAGAATCCCTAGTGTTTTCCAGATATACAATCATATCATCTGCGAAGAGTGAAAGTTTGATCTCTTCTGACCCTACGTGGATACCCTTGATCACCTTTTCTTCCCTAATTGCAATGGCTAAAACTTCCATTACAATGTTAAAGAGCAATGGAGACAATGGACAACCTTGCCTGGTTCCTGGTCTAAGTGGAAATGATTTCAATTTAACTCCATTCAATACGATATTGGCTGTGGGTTTGCTGTAGATGGCCTCTATTAGTTTAAGAAATGTCCCTTCTATATCAATTTTCTTTAGTGCTCTGATCATGAAGGGATGCTGGATATTATCAAAAGCTTTTTCTGCATCAATTGAAAGAATCATATGGTCTTTATTTTTAAGTTTGTTTATGTGTTGAATTACATTTATAGATTTACGTATATTGAACCAGCCTTGAGACCCTGGGATAAATCCGACTTGGTCATGGTGTATACTTTTTTTGATGTGTTGTTGGATTCTGTTTGTTAGGATCTTATTGAGTATTTTAGCATCTATATTCATTAGTGATATTGGTGTATAATTTTCTTTTCTTGTTGGGTCTTTCCCTGGTTTGGGGATCAAGGTGATGTTTGCTTCGTAGAATGTGCTGGGTAATATTTCTTCTTTTTCTATATTTTGGAAGAGGTTTAATAGTATAGGTACTAGTTCTTTAAATGTTTGGTAGAATTCTCATGTACAGCCATCTGGTCCTGTGCTTTTCTTTTTAGGGAGATTTTGTATAGTTGATGCTATTTCAGAACTTGATATAGGCCTGTTCAACATTTCCACTTCATTCTGGCTAGGTCTTGGTAGGTGGCGTGCTTCCAGGTATTGGTCGATTTCTTTCAGATTTTCATATTTGTGAGAGTAGAGTTTCTTATAGTATTCGTTAAGGATTTTTTGAATTTCTGAGGGGTCTGTTGTTATTTCATCATTACCATTTCTGATTGATGAAGTTAGAGATTTTACTCTTTTTTTCCTTTCTTTTTTTTTTTTTCCTGGTAAGGTTGGCCAAAGGTTTATCTATTTTATTGATCTTTTCAAAAAACCAGCTTTTTGATTTATTGATCTGTTATATAGTTCTTTTGTTTTCAATGTCATTTAATTCTGCTCTGATTTTGGTTATTTCTTTTCTTCAGCTGAGTTTGGGGTTGAAGTGTTCTTCTTTCTCCAGTTGCTTGAGATGTTCCATTGAGTTATTGACTTCCTCTCTTTCCGTTTTCTTGAGGAAGGCTTGCAGTGCTATAAATTTCCCTCTTAGGGCTGCCTTTGCAGTATCCCAGAGGTTCTGGTAATTTGTGTCTTGATTGTTGTTTTGTTCCAAAAATACCATGATTTCCTTCTTAATCTTGTCTATAACCCATGTATCCTTCAGCATAAGGTTGTTTAGCTTCCATGTTTTTGTATAGGTATGCATGTTCCTGCTGTTATTGAGTTCAACTTTTATTCCATGATGGTCTGAGAAGATGCAAGGAATAATTTCTATTTTTTTAAATTTGCTGAGGTTAGATTTGTGGCCTAGGATGTGGTCGATTTTGGAGTGTGTTCCGTGGGCTGATGAGAAGAATGTGTATTCAGTTTTTTTTGGATGAAATGTTCTGTAGATATCTGTTAAGTCCAGATGTTGAATGGTTGAGTTTAAATCTAAAATTTCTTTGTTTAGCTTCTTTTTGGAAGATCTATCCAGGACTGCTAAAGGGGTGTTAAAATCTCCAACTACTATGGAAGTGGAGGAGGCACTTTAGTTCTTATCTGGGGCTTGGTTCCCCTTCCAATCTTACTTGTTGCTAGTAGAATTCATTTCCATAAAGCTGTGGTAATGAGGTTTGCATTTTTCTGGTAGCCAAGGACTGTCCTCAACTCCTAGAGGCCATCTGGCAGATCCTTACCATATGGTTCATATGGGGAGTTCACAAAATGAATATTTGCTTTCTTCTAGGAGAGCCGGAGTTCACCTCTCATTCTCTTTTCATAACCAGCCAGAGACCAGTCTTTTAATTAGGCCATGTGCATCCAGGATAATTTCTCTTTGCTATAAAATGTAATGTAATTATGGACATAATATCTCATCATACTCATAGTTGTTGCCCATACCCACAGGGAAAAGAATTATACAAAGATGAGCATCATTGGGTGTTATCTCAGAATTGTGTCTACTGGTAGGCAGATTCTAGGCATGTATATTTAGAACACATGGTAGACCTCTGAGTACCTATGACCTTGGGTGACATGCATTTACCATTCTGGCTCCTAATTTTTCTCACCTATAAAATGAGGGAGCTGTTGTTGATACAGCTAAGGTTGCTGCTGGTTTGATGGGTCCTGAGAACTCAGATGAAGCATATCTGTGTCTTTGCCTCCTGAAGCTCTTCAAGGTTTTTGTGGTCAGTCTGTTTTTTTTTGGGGGGGGGTCTACCCTTCCCTATTTTGTTTTATTTCCAGTTTTACTGCTCACCTCCTATGTGTTCATAACACTTCTCTCAGAGGCACAGATATATCTGGACCAAGCTGTCTATCCATGGTTCTAATTCTGAGAACACCAATTATCATGGTTTGGGGCATCTTGAGAGTCATTTTTTAAAAATGTGGAAGCCTAGGGCGGCGCCTGTGGCTCAGTGAATAGGGCGCTGGCCCCATGTGCCGTGGGTGGCGGGTTCAGACCCAGCCCCGGCCAAACTGCAACAAAGAATAGCTGGGTGTTGTGGCGGGCACCTGTAGTCCCAGCTATTGGGGAGGCTGAGGCAAAAGAATCACCTAAGTCCAGGAGCTGGAGGTTGCTGTTAGCTGTGATGCCACGACACTCTACCAAGGGCGATAAAGTGAGACTCTGTCTCTACAAAAAAAAAGAAAAAAATGTGGAAGGCTAAATATTTTTGTCCCCCTAAAATTCATGTATTGAAACCTAATCATGAAGAGATGGTATTAGGAGGTGGGGCCTTTGAGAGGTAATTAGGTCATTAAGGCTCTCCTATTCCCTGGGAATGGGATTAGTGCACTTATGAAAGAGTACACTTAACATATGAGGGTGCAGTGAGAAGGCACCATGTGCGACCCAGAAAGCAGCCCTAACCATACACGAACTTTGCCGGCCTCTTGTCTGTTGTTATAAACCATCCAGTCTACAGTATTCTGTTTTAACAGCCAAAATAGACCACAGTCATGAAATTGGCACAATCACATGTGATTCTGATGTCCTCCTAGATTTCTGCCTCTCTCCAGCTTTTTTAAGGCAAGGCATAAATGAATTAAATAAAGTTAATATTTAAAAATTTTTGAACATTACCACTATTGCCACTGGCAAGAATTAATAATCCATTGAGCACCATATGACTCAGATTCTAAACTGCTTTATATTTGGTTTGGTGTGAATCACCCTGTCTTTCTACAGGCTCCACATTTTGGAAGAGTTTTTTTTTGTTTTGTTTTTTTTTTGTACTTTTAATTACACTATAGCTGTTTTCATCAGTATGGACTTATGTCAGGAATTCTTGTTGGATCTGCCTGTCTTCACTGTAGTTGCTCATTTAGTCAGAATTGAATTAGAGGAACAAATGTCCTCCTTTTTCCTTTGCCATATCTCATGCTGGTTATTGTCTGTTTCACCCCCAGAAGGCAGAGTCTGTGAGTAGAGGGCTCATCTATGACAAGCTGGAAGGATAAATCCTTGGAGGCTGTGCATTCTACTCACAGGGCACTTATAGCTTAAGCTAGAGTGTTACATTCACTCATGCAAGCTCTCACATCCTGTTTCAGGTCTTGTCTTTGCATATTTTCTAGGGAGTATACAAATGGATATAGAAGGCATGGGGAAGCTGAGTGGGTCAAGGATGGAGAAGATATGTCCTATTAGATTAAAGCTGTCTCCTCCTTCCAGGCCCTTCTTAAAGAGGCTGTCCATGTTCCCTTCACAAAATGTGCTTCTACGATTCTTGCTGAGTGGGCAGAGAATTGCATGACTTTCACCACTGGTCTGCTTGATGTCTTGATTGAACAGTAGGCCTACCCAATCAGCTCCTTGGATTCTCTCTTCTTGGAGCTTAAGAATCAAACTCAGAAATGTATTTTTGCAAGCAATAGACTTCAAAAGGCAGTAAAGTCAAGTCATGGTAAGGGTGAGAGATGCTAGTTTAGGCTGTCTGCATAAAGAATCAGGTCAAATATGACCGGAGAAGCAGAGGAGATGAAATCCTCTTAGTTGTGTCCACCTCACAATCCAGTCCAGTGCTGCAGGATGGCCTGAGCCATTTAGCCTTAGAGAGAGGGAGAGACTAATGATGGCAGTCCCTCCTCTACCCCTCCTTTCCTCAGGTCCCTCAAGAGAACCTTATGTCCTTACAGTCTCCTCTTTGTGATTTAGCACATTCAGTGTGTGTCTATACCTGGGCCTTGATGACCACAACTAAGACACCAGCTAGCATGAGCACTTCATCCTGGCTCCTTTCTTTTCCTACTTCCTACCTGGACAACAGCCCAGACCTCTGAGGGGGTGGGTATAGGTTATACTGCATGCAAAAGGAATTACCTAACATTTGTAGATCTGATTTGTGTCTCCAAATTTGTATGACCTTTAGACTTTATAGATGTATTTAATATCAAATAAACAGAAATCCAATACCTCTTCAGAAGCAGCTTTTGGATCTGGTTTTCCTTTCCAGGCTCCCAGTTGTCACCTGGTTAGAAGTCCTTGTTGAAGCACACCTGTGTGACTCCTGGTTGCTCTGATGTCAGTCTCATGTCCTTTTCTTTCATAGGGCATTTTGGAAACTCATTTACACATATTTATTCAACATGCAAGATATGGAAAGGAATGGTATTTTGCCCAGGTTTCCTCACTGCCCCAAGCTTACAGCCCACAAATGGGCCATCTCCTCCAGGACCACAGGTGTTACTGGCCAGCCCCTCCTTCAAGCCCCAGCAATCTCAATTCCAGGAGCATTTCTTCCCTTGCCTCTCCCTCTAAGCCTAGGGTTGGTCATGGGTTCTGGTGTTTCCTCATTTCTAGATGCTTTAACATTCCTCATTGTTTTCTTTAAGCCTGCCTACATGCCTCTGTAATATGTCCACTTCTCTTTTTAAATCCTTTTAGTTAAACCATCAGAGTGGAGTTCACGTCCTGCTGAGACCCTGCCTGATACAGTCCCCAACTTCCTTGGGGAAGATACTTCTAACAAATGAACATCATCTACATATTCATGTTGTGATAGTGCCAGAGGTGTCCAACTTTTTTGTTTTTCTCTGCCACACAGAGACTTTCTTTTTCTCTGCCAAGAAGAGTTGTCTTGGGCCTTGCAGTCAATATACAAACACTAATAAAAGCTGTTGAGCCAAAGAAAAGGTCCATGCATAGTTTTCCTGATAAGCAAAACAGTCCTTAAATAATCTCATGTGGCCACAGGTGAGACACCCCTGTATGTAAACAGAGTGACAGGCGATACTATAATGAATGCAAGTGCATACGCCTCTCTAAAGAGGTTGCTTCTGAGCAAACATCTGACTGAGGGAGAGAGAGCTCCATGGATGTATGAACAAGGGCAAGGCCCAGAGATGGGAACGTGTTTGGGTGTTTGAGGCACATGAACGCCAATGTGGAGCCATGTGAGTGAGGCACAGACTGCTAGGAAAAGAGGCCATAATATTCATTATATTGCTTATTTTTTCTTTTCTTTTTTTTTTTTTTTGTAGAGACAGAGTCTCACTGTACCGCCCTCGGGTAGAGTGCCGTGGCATCACACGGCTCACAGCAACCTCTAACTCTTGGGCTTACGCGATTCTCCTGCCTCAGCCTCCCGAGCAGCTGGGACTACAGGCGCCCGCCACAATGCCCGGCTATTTTTTTTTTTGTTGCAGTTTTGCCGGGGCCGGGTTTGAACCTGCCACCCTCGGTATATGGGGCCGGCGCCCTACTCACTGAGCCACAGGCGCCGCCCTGCTTATTTTTTCAAAATACTCTGGTGGCTCCCTACTGGTTGTAGGAAGAAGGAATGTGGTGTGATAAAAATATTCTGGATTCAGGTGGTTCTGGGTTCAAATCCAAGCACTATCATTATCAAGTCACCCTATGGTGGTTGACAAATGACTTTAAATCTCTGAGTCTCCATTTTTTTGTTCAAAAAATGAAGATAGTAGTGAATATTCCAAAAGGCTGAGACAAAATTTATCAATTCATAGCACCATGCCTGGTCTATGGAAGTCTCTCCTCATACCCCTGTTCTTCTTCCCTTGACTTTACTCTTATTTGAGAAATTAAACGTAGCCCCCCAGCCTAGTGGGGTTTGTGAGATACTCTTGTTGAATGCTTTCACTGTATTCCTTTTCATTTATTTATTTGGTCAACATAAATCATCATAAATGTAATGTTATTACAGTTTGCGGTAATGATTTCATTTTGAGGTTGATCTTTTAGTGTCTAGCCCCCATTCCATCTATAATCGCCACAAGAGTGACTCTCTTGAGTTTGTTCACTCTCAGATACCTGGGTTCTAGCCCAGCCTATGGCACATAACAGACATTTCATAAATATTTATTGGGTGAAAAGAAGGTCAAAAGGAATAACTCTATCTTTCCAGTAAGATTTTATTCTCCTGGGGAATTCCAATTTTCTCATTAAATACTAGCGTAATTGAAATGAACTGTATGTAAAACTTTGTACTTAATTTCTGTGGGGTGTGCTTGTATAAAGAAGAAATCTGTGAAGTCAGAGATTGCTTTACCTTTTTCATCTTTATATCACCAATGCTTAGCATAATACTTGGCACTTAATGACAAATATACTTAAATCATAGTTCTGAATAAAAGTAAGTTGACACCTGATTTTAAATCCAATGGGTGTCTGAGTATGTGTTGGAGTTGGGGGCTTGTCGACATTATTGTGAAATCACAGTTAGACTTTTAGAAAACACTTTTCCTTTCCCCATCCAGCATACGCAAGAAGACTCTGAAAGGAGTCTCTTTTGGAAACTGTCTAGACCAGGTGTCACTTAGAAAGGGTCAATACTTTCCTCTTTTCTGATTGGAAAAGGGTGATGAGGGGATGTCTCAAAGACAGGATGCAGTGATTTGATTACCCTGGGGAGACTTTGAAGCTGGAGATGCCCTGGGGGAGGGGCTAAAGGAGACCCCCTCCCACCTCCCACCGGGTCCTCATTGCTTAGAGAAAGCACATTCCAAGGGTGGATAGCATCTGATGCCTGCTGAGAACAGAGCCCTACTGACATGGGACACATGGTTCTAATTAACTGGGAGACTGTGTTTTTCAAGGACAATCACACCACTCCTTTACAGGGACCATATTTTAGAGGATCTGTTGGCCCTACTCACACATGACTCCTGTCCAGGTAAAAAGTGCAGCCTAGACCACAGTCCTGGGGGCTAGTAGAAGTGCCTTTCTATGAGGACCAGGGCTGTGCTGTACAAGGCCATGCTTCTGCTGGGGCCACTGGAGCACCGTAGGCACTGGCACTCATTGAAACCTTCTCATCAAAATTCCTGGATAACAGACTCTACCCAAAGCACCCACTCTCTATATCTATGAAATTCATTTAAAGATCTGTGTGTTAGAAAACTTTTTCAGTCCAACAGAATTGGCTAATGTAGTTGTAGTCCATTGTGTCTGTAACCCCTGTATGTCATTGTCCCAGGTGAAGTCCAGACTTGGACATATTAAAAAAAAAAAACGCAGAATGTCCTTGAACTTACACAAATGCAAAAAACAAGTTTTCATAAGGAGCAAGAACAACATGGCTTTCTGCTTTCTTAATCCTGTTAATATCCTTGAGATTTTTGGTTTAAAAATGTATCCCTGAGAAATTAGGGTAACTGAGTCTGTTTTATATTGATTATGACAAACATCTTTGTCATTGGCAACACAACATAATAATCTCTTTGCTATGTTTGGAGAATTCATCCCCTTGTACATGTAGGTAGAAGTCAGAGTTTACCACTGCGTGTGCCAGACCTGAGAAGGGAGACACTCCCCCTCCCTTCCTGCTGGTCCCTGGGGTTTGGGTTACCAGATACATTAAAGGCCATTCAATGAATTTCAATTTAAGATAAACATAAAATATTCAACTGAATTTCAATTTAAAATAAACATAAAATACTTTTTATTTTAATTATATCCCAAGATAAACAAGATAAACTTTGGCTTTAAAAAGGATATGTGCCTAAAGCTTAACCACTTGGATGTCCCCTTCATGAACACTGAACTCTATTCAGCCAGTGGTGGTGGAATTCAGGGCACTGTCAGGATGGTAGCTTTGCAAGTGGGAGTGGTGAAGAGCTGCAGAAACGGAAGCTCTCTTCCTCCACATGAGGACAGAAGACCACACTCATCAAATGAGCAAGAGGCCTTCTCCTGTGCAGTGAAAGTGGTTGGGTCTGATGTTCCCTGGTGGCAGAAGTGGAGCAGTAGCCTGATCAGACTTCTGAGGCATAACCTTGATTTCTGCTTTCTAAGCCTTTCCTCCACCCTTCCCATAAGTTCTATAAACAACCCGATGGATGCCTTCCTGTAAATTCCCTTTTTTCTCCCCTTTAAGTTAGCCAGAGTTGATTTCTATTTATTTGAACTCCTTAGCTCTGACTATCACGCTTGGGGAATTTGAGGGCCATAAAAATGAATGACTCAGATCTCCCATTGTGAGAAGCACAATTGACTATGGCCATAGCTCCTGCCCCTCTGGTTATATGAATCGCTTCACTGGAGCAGGACAGCAAACATGCCTCCAGTGTTACTGTCCTGGGAAGGTAGACCCTGAAGTATCCCCCACCCTTTTCATAAGAGACCTATGGGAAGAGAAGTAACTATTTCACCTTAATGATAAGAAGTTAGTACTCAGTTCTGTATAAAATGGGAGACTGAAGTGTTTCCAACAAGGCTGTAATATTGTCATTGCTTTAACGTGGATTACAATTCATAGCCCTTATGTAGGAAATTGATACACTATTTTAGCATATTCAAAGGTATTATCAAATACATGATCTCATTTGCCATGAGCTTTTGCAGGTTAAGTGGATTAAATCCACCTGAACTAAATATGCAAGGTAGGGTCGTGCTGGCTCCACTTCCTACTAGAAATCTGAAGACCTATGGTGTATCTGCAGGTGAGGTGGGAACTTCCTGGGTTGAACTCAAGCAGAATATTCTTTTCTTTTCTTTTTTTTTTTCCTGGTGACGTGAACATGTATCTTGATAAGCTAAACTTGAAAAAGGTCAACCTGTCTTTTAGGCACTGGGTGTCTGGGAAACCATACGGCTGTGAGTGTTTGTGGTGGAGGGTTACCGCTGGAATCCAATTGTATACATTATGTCAGCCTCCACAAGTTGTGTGGTGATGAATGTGGTGCCTACCTCAGCCAGATTGGCATTCCAGGGGGCCTCCTGTCTTCCAGCTGTTAGAAGGATAATTAATAAACATGACAAAGGATGGTGAATAGACTTTTGCATGGAGAATTCTAGTCAGCTTTGCCCACATATGTGAGTGAGGGTTCTTGTACCGTAGGGGGCAAATCTTCTTGTCCAGCATCAGCCTAACAACTATAGCCTCTTAGGGATTGGAGTTATAAGACAAGGAAAGCCAGCTTGAAGCTGGAACTGCCCACTTGTGCCTTTTCAACGACAAATGTGAAATGTAAAGGTAAAGTTGTTCCTGCCTTTTCCTCCTGCGAATTTAGTGACCACCCCTTGAATACCCACTCACTACTGAACTGGAGTTCAACCTTCTGAACCGAAGAGAGGCGATCTCTGCCATGCTGTTTTAGTCATGAGTACTGACATCCACTCGACCCCTTACCCATTTCTTCAATTTAATGTTCCATGGCATGAGTGCATGTTTGTGTACGTATAAATGCACACACAAACACACACACACTCTCCCACAAGTTAATTTGTGGAGTTTGTCTGAGTTAAAACAAATCAATGAATAATAATGCTTTCAAAACAATGGACAGTTGGAGATCAATTATAAATGGGTTAGGGAAAAGATTGGAGCTGATTTTGACACTGTATTTTAATATTTCTCACTATTCTAAACTTCTGTGAAAGCAGAAACTATATGTACCTGGATTTTACATTTTTTAATTTCATCTTTCAGCTAAGAATGCATCCCACTTCAAATAACAGAATGATCTACCATAACTTAAACAAATTGGAGTATTTTTTCTTTTATAACATACCAAAAAGTTTCAAAACAGGCAGCTGCTGGTCTAGGTCAATTATTCAACAATGTTAACAAGGACCCAGACAATTCTAATTCTTCTGATCTACCTTCCTCAAGCTTTATTTTCTGTAGTGCTATCATTCACGATCTCAAGATAGCTGCCACAGATCCGTAAGTTGTAACTGCATTCAAAGTCAGAAAGCAAGTGCACTATAACAGCAGTGAGAGCCTTTTCCTCATTCACCATTTTCTTATCTGGGAGAGAAATATATTTTCACAAAAACTCCAGCATACTTCCCCTCATAATGGCTCATGGCCATGTGTTTCATTAAGTTTGGAATTTATCTATGTTGTTGCCTTTTTAAATGGGGGATATTTTCATCTAATAGTTTTTGTTGGCATAAATTAGGGCCAATGTTCTCTGTATATGAATTTTGTATATAGCCATCATATTAAATTCTATTTAATGCATAACACTTTTTTATGTATGCTCTTGACTTTCTACAAAATCATTTTTGTGTGTACAAATAACATTGATTTTTACGTCCATCTTTTCAATGTTTGTAAGCTTCCTTTTTCTTTTCCCAATTGCATTCATTAATTCCTCCACAAAATGTTAAACACCAATGATGCTAAAGACATTTTTTTTTTTTTTAGACACAGAATCTCACTTTATCGCCCTTGGTCACCACTGTCACAGCTCACAGCAACCTCCAACTCCTGGGCTTAGACGATTCTCTTGCCTCAGCTTCCCAGGTAGCTAAGACTACAAGGGCCCACACAATGCCCCTATTTCGTTGTTGTTGTTGCAGTTTGGCTGGGGCTGGGTTCTAATCCGCCACACTTGGTATATGGGGTCAGCACCCTACCCACTGAGCCACATGCACCGCCCTGCTAAAAACATTCTAGATTTTTACTAGATTTTTATTTTATGGCAATGGTCCTATCACTTACACATTAATTAAGGTACTGGCTCTGAGTCCTATTTTTATTTTATTAAGAGGTATTTCTAAAAGTGGATGTTAAATTTTATGAATTGCTTTGTCATATCTATAGAAATAATTATATGTTTTTACTTCTGTCACCTATTAAATAGTGATTAATCATAGATTTACCATTCTTTCTTATTCAGGAACATAAGTTTTTGAGACTATGATTTTTTTTCCTTTGAGCACCTCTTTAGCTTTATTTCATACATTCAAAATGTAGTGTATAAATTATGGTTATTTTCAAAATGTTTTCAGATTCACTTTTGACTTCTTCCTTTATCCAATACTTGTTCAAATGAGAAGTTTAGAATTTCCAGGAAGAAGACGTGTGTTTTTTTTCTTTATGTTGATGATTTCTAATCTTCCTTCCTTCCTCCCCTCCCCTCCCCTCCCTTTTTTCCCTCCCCTCCCCTCCCCTTCCTTTCTCTCTTCTTCCCTCTTTATATACTTTGCTTTCTTCCTTTCTTTCCCTTCTTTTTCATGTTTGCATTTTGATTAGAGAATGTCATCTTTACCTTTTTCTACATTTTGGAAAGAATAGAAACTTCCTGTTGGCAGAGTTTGGCTTTACTTTGTCTTCCACTTCTCTTCTGAACTTTGCATACTAATATTTCATCTTCTGTTTACCTTATTATATCATTCCTGAGTTCTCATAGATATCCTTTGTGCTCTTGTTTTATAGCAGTTGTTGCTATATTGTGTTTTAAAAATTCATAGTGATACGTTTTGTAGCAATTTTCTTCTGCTCCAGAATTTCCTGGTACATGACATTTCCCTTTTTATTTCTTATTTCTTTTTCCTTTTTCTCATATAATATCTTTAGATATAGGAGAGTTTTACCGGTGGTGAGTATGGGCAAGGGACAAAAGGTCTAGTATAAACTGTGAGTAAATTTTCTTTGTCTTGTGTTTGTACTGTAGTGTTGTTCATAATATAGAATCCATCTCTCTTTCGATGCCTCACTAGCAGGTTGCTTTCCATACACTTTAGATTTGGTCCTGCCTTCCCAGCTTATCTGATTTTATGCTTAAATTGATTCAAGGAAGCTCCCACTACCACCTATGTATCACTCCTTTATACTAATTTGTTTTGTTTACAAAAATGTGCAAATATTAGGTTTTTAAGTATAAAATGTCCCTTAATTATTGTATTGACAGTTGATATCTCTGACATTTTACTTCAATACTTTTTTTTTAAATTGTGAAGATTCATCCTCATTCTTTCAAATTCAATGTGATTATCATTCGATTTTTTTGTTAGAGCAATTTTTCTGAAACCACGGATAGGTAAAAAATTTGTGTTATATTTGAATATGAGTTCCATTGTGGAACCAATGTAGTGCAGACAGCTTGAAATATCAATGAAGTATTTGGGAAGGATACGGCTAATGAACGCATACTATGTCGATGGTTTGAGAAGTTACATTCTGGTAACTTTAATCTTGTAAAAGAGCCATGTGGATGACCTGAGACCAAAGTGGACAATAATGAGCTTAAAGCTATGGAAACGAATCCATCTCCACTTACTTGTGAATTAGCACCAAGGTTTGACATTACTATTCCGACATTATTGAACCCTTTGAAATGAATCAGCAAGGTAAGTTGGATAGATAGGTTCCATGCGAATTATTGAATTCTGGAATGAATTCTGAGTGTCAGAAAAGAAATCATGTTGAAGCTTGACTTTCATTGCTGTCCCAACACAGAAGGGAACCATGTCCACACTGTATTGTTAAGTGTGATGAAAAAGGGAGAAAGTCTTTTTGACAATCACAAGCATTCAGCACAATGGTTGGATAAAGTCAAAGTGGAAATGTGGAAACACAGTTCTAAATCAAACATTGATTAAAAAAAAAAAAGCTAATGGCATCTGTTAGTGGTTCAGTGCTGGTATCATATACTACTGCTTCCTGAAACATGGTCAGGTGATTACAGTGGCTGTCTACAGGAACCGACTGAATGACACAATGAGGATGCTGGTGATTAAGCAGTTGAGATTGGTCAATAGAGACCGGCCAAACCTCTCACAAGACAATGCTAGACCACAAGTGGCACAAACAATGCTGCTCAAGCACATTCTCTGATTAATTGTGCTTTTTGTTTCAGATACGATAAACTCAACTTTTAATTAGAAATCTGACATTTCAGATTTAATAATCTAGTGTTTTGGAGAAATAGCCTATGCTGAGTTGTTTGAGATCTAAATCTATAAACATCCTTGCTTCTTGTCTTTCCGTAGTCTAACATAATTTTTAACACATCTTTCTCCCTTGTATTACATACAGTGGTTTGCATTTTTTAATAGCTAAAGTTTGGTTAAGAAGAATTTTGTGTTCTTCTTCCATGTTACTTTTGTTACTTTGGAAGTGATTTCTAAAAGAATCAGAAAGTAGATGATACAACTTTTCTGTAACTGTAAAACTCGAAACTGTTTATTTTATCTTATATTTAACAAGAGTTAAGTTATTGAAACTGAGCATTGTAATGTTCAGAATTAGAAGGTATATTGGGTATTCATATCATTTTATATTTTTCCAGCATAATTGTATTAGAGTATGACACTAGAAGCTTTACTTCACATTTGATTTTCATAACATAATGATTAAGAGGGTCACTTTTATAAAAATACCCTCTAATAACACTGATTTTCCATAGGATTGTTCATAGTTTTGGTATTCTACTTCTGTGTTGGAACACATGTCTCATCATCCTTGCTGATCTTTTGCTTCTGTATTAATTCACTGATCTAATTTTATCAGATTCTTCTGAGTCAATGACTTAGGAAGATTTAAGGAATTCTGTGTTGAGAATTTAACATAATTCATAGAGTCGTGAATCTCTTGTAAGATTTGTACTTTTATTTGTAGTTAACTTGAATCATACTTGCATTGTATTTTTAGATATCTGTTTAATATCTTATAAACAGTAGGAAGTGACCAACATAAATAATGTAAAATGTAGGAAAAATTTTAAATGTAAGGAGAAGGGATGTTAAAGTGGAAAAAAATGTTTACCTATAGTCATAGGAAATATGTCCTTCTATGATGATTTTCTTGCTTATACAGTCTAGAAATTACAGGGATATACATCATGAACATTGATCTAAAGAGGACCTTCTACATCTCCTTGTTTAGTTGTCATTATAAATTCGTGAAGTGTAGCATAGATAAGAAAAACAAAAATATACTCAAAGTGAACTAAAATTGAGTTTTATTCTATTCTAATAAGATTCTAAATCAGTGGTATTAGGAAGGTTGAGAACCACTGTTCTAAATAGAAGTAAATTGTTATAATTTGTATCTGAAATTTGTTTACATAAAAGATTCTCTATTCCCCATGTATAGAAAAACATCTTTGTGTGATATCTATATGAAACAAGAGAATCAGGCAAGTATTTGTCTGATTATCTCGGTGCCAAAGAAGTTACTTGTGCAATTGCCATTTTTATTTTTCAACAATGGATTTGCCTTATTTCCTGACCGTTCATTGCTATATTTTCTCTTGTCTTTCATATTGTTCAGTCACAGAAGTCATAAGATAACATTCTTAAGCACATTTAATTCATTAAATTAATTAGGGGTCACATACAAAAATATGCCCCCTAGGAGGTATGTGGCACCTCAATACCTTTCACCTGGGTGATCTCATTGAACTGTGCAGCACAAGAGTCACTGTTATCTCTGTAATATTGCTTCTGTGGTTTTGAGTGTTTAAAGCATGTTACATCTGGGCTAACCAGATTGCATTATTCAGTTCCGAATCTGATAATCATTTGTAAAGATCCCAATAATTCAATCATACATGGATAATTTGTTATAAAAATTTACTGAGCATTTTAACATTTACTCTTTTTTTTATTATTATGGGAGGCATTAGGAATGTGTATGCAGAAGATTCTGTGTCTGCTTTCTAGGAGTTTACAGTTGAATATGGTAAACAAATAAATGGAAAATTATGTTAAAATCAAATACCTGTGCCATTTCCTACTACTTTTCACTTGTTTGTGTTACTCTAGTCTTAACAACCTCCTTCCTGGTCCTCAAATATGTCAATGGCTATTTTCTCTGCCTGGAATGATTCTCCCCAAAGTGTCATATGACTTATCATTTCTTTCTATTTAGGTCTCTGCTTAAATCATCTCTTTAGTGATGCTGTCCATGATTGCTCTACATATAATGATCTGTTTTTACCCTACTTTGTTTTTCTTCATGATGCTTATTAATCCTTGATATATGAAAGGACTTCAAAAAATAGAGTATGAAATTAAAATTCAAAAATTCAAAAAAATGTAAACTTTAATTCTCGACATGAGCTCCATCAAGGTCAAGACACCTTTGTAGGTAATTATACCAGTGATTTAGTCCATCCCTAAAGAACTACAGGTTCTAGGAATTTAACCAGGTCAATGCAGGCTTTTTAATATTATTAGCTGAAGAAAAATGGGTGTGCATCACAGAATTTTTAAAAACTAAACAAAAGAAGTCATAGGAGCTAAATCAAGACTATAGGATGGATGCCTAATGATTTCCCATCAAAATGCTAGCAAAATCATTTGTTTGAAGAGAGGAAAGAGCAGGAGAGTTGTCATGGTGGAGAACACTCCAGTGAAGCTTGTTGGGCATTTTTCTGATAAAGCTTTGGGTAAATTTCTCAAAACACTCTCTTAATAAGCAGATGTTGTTGTTCTTTGGCTCTTTAGAAAGTCAACAAGCAAAATACCTCGAGTATCAAAAACAAAAAAATCCCCCCAAACAAAAACCAAAAAAACCCCAAAGACAAACCAACTGTTGCTATAACCTTTGCTCTTGACTCATCCCACTTGGCTTTGACTGGACCACTTCCACCATTGCTTTGATTGTACTTTGTCTTCAGGATCATAATGGTAAAGGCATGTTTCAACTCCTATTACAATTTTCTGAAGAAACACTTGAACATCTTGATCCCAATTGTTTAAGATTTCTGTTGAAAGCTCTGCTTTTGTCTGCCTCTGATCTGGACACAGCGTGGTAGCACCCATCAAATGGAAAGTCTGTTAAATATAAATTTTCCGTCAGAATTGTGTGAGCTGAATGAATTCAGATGTCTGTGCTATTAGTTATTTTCTGCTCTTAATCATTGGTTCTTTTCAATTAGGGCATAAACAAGGATGAATTTTTTTCCTTACAGATTGATGTGGGTGGTCTGTCACTTCAAGCTTTATCTTCAACAATATCTCAGCCCTTCTTAAGAGGAATTATTCTTGGTGGAACCTGTGGCTCAAAGGAGTAGGGCGCCGGTCCCATATACTGGAGGTGGTGGGTTCAAACCCAGACCCGGCCAAAAACTGCAAAAAAAAAAAAAGAGAAATTATTCCTTTGTAACCTGCTGATTTCTTTGGTGCATGGTCCTGAAAAACTTTTCTTAAAGTACTACCGATTTCACCCTTCTTCCACCTAAGCTTCACCATCAATTGAACGTTTGTTCTTCCTTCAATTTTCACAAAATTCATGTGGCTCTGATAGGAGCTCCTTTCAAAATGATGTTTTGTGCTTCTTAGTGCCTCAAACTACATCCTGTTCAAACGTGTGAAAACAAGTCAGTCTGAATTTATTTTGGTGCAGACCTCCTTCTGAAATCCATGCATAGGTTTTCCTTTTGTCATAAGAATTTTTCCTTAACTTTTCAAAATCACCTTCCTTCTATTATATTACAGATTATATATACCATTATGCATTTTTAATATTTGTTCTTTTGTCTATCTATGTCATTATTATGTAAGCATGATAAGGGCAGCAGCCTTGGTTTGATCAGTACTTTATCTTAGCATATAAAATAGACCCTGGCTCAGAATAGGCATTTGCCTAATATTTCTATCTATTACATATATGTCTCAATGCTGTGATAGTGGTACACAAAAGATGTATTATGTCTGACACCGGATGAGGCCTCCATATTCATATATAATTTTATTTAACTCCCACAACCACTCATGAAGTAGCTATTATTATCCTTTTGTTAGCAAAAAGGAATGTGAGACATAAATGACTTTATTCAAGACTATAATGACGTACATCGCAGTAGATATTGGAGCCCAGTAGTGTACTCCTAGCAAGTTCTCTGGTACTCAGGGACTGCCCTGCAGTGAGGATAGCAGGTGAGAGGTTCAATATATAAGTTCTGTCTCTTCAAATTTTGGAAGAAAATGCCTTTCATTGCTTTTACTGAGACTCTCCTCGCAGACCTAGAAAACTCTCATTAACATGGATGTTTCTTGAACGTAGATCACTGTGAAACCCTTGGTTGGTACTTTTATTTGAGTTTTTATGAGCTAGTGGCTCATCCTTTCCATTTATCTCTGAACAGGATGACAGAATCTAAAATTTGGAAAAAGGAACTGTAAGAAGTCAGATAATTTATTGTCTTGACCAGGTCTCTTTTGATAGTAAGAGAACCTCAACTGAAATTGTAGGAGAATTATTGGCTTTTGTATTTGGAAAGACATAAAGGTAGATATTCATGTAAAGCTGGGTCAAGTAATTGTAGGATGGCACTTAGGCTCTCACTCTCTTTCAACTATAATCCTTTACATCACTTCATTCTTACGTATTCATATAATATATCACCACCTCTCTCTTTCTCCCCCCCTCCCCCCCACCCCCCGCCCCTCATGTGTCTCTCTCACTTTTGCTCTTGATCTTGTTCTTTGTCATTAGCAAAAGACTCAGAACATTCCTACATTACTTGGTCTTTAGAATGCATGAAGTCAGAAATAGAAAGAACAACTTCCTTGAGTGTGCTGGCAGAATGCTGGGGGAGAGCCCTGCTTGGCCTTGCTTGTTTCACATTCATTTTTCTGACTTGGAAGGCCTGGGACAGAGCAAGATCATCCCTGTGGCCAATGAAGATGAGGGTTATTTCCACCTAAATTTTTCAAAGTGAAAAGAATTATTGTAGAATTGGAGAGAGATGCTTTCCTAAAGGAAGAATGCTACACAGACAAAAATTATTCAACTACCTTACTGAACTCCTTCTATGAACCTTATTCTTCTAGTAAGCAAATATTTGTGAAATGTTCTCTACACCAAGCTCTGGGCTAGGCCCTGGGTATTATATTTTTAATCAATACTCTTTGCCCTTGAAGATACAGTTATGAAAAGAAACAGCCAAAATGCATAGAGATAAATGAAATTACAAATCAAGGTACAGATTGTTTTGGGATCTTGGAAGAAGAACTGGGAAAAATATGAATTTGTTACCTGACTTCCTTTGCCCCTCTGTATCACTCCTTGACCTTACAGGTAATTTTCAGAAGACAGTCTCTTTATAAACTCTAGGTACTTGAAGGAACATACTCCTTCCTGCCTGCCTCCTTTCTGTCATGAAAGACATTCTCTCTTTAAGTCATTTCAAACACCTCCAAAAGTTTCTTTCCAAACTCATGGTTTTGCAATATTTTAAGATCTTTCCAGCCTCTCTTTATTTCATGCAACTGGCTTCAGTGACATTTTGTTTTTAGCACCAGGGATTGTTGCTGGGAGTGGAAAGAGATGGATTACAGGAGGGGGGAGGGTTAAATCATGCTGGAAAGAGTGGAAGGGGTTACTTTCAAATTAGATATATTTATTAGCATGATGACTCATAGGATAATAATGCCACTTTGCCAGTGGCCAGGATAGAAAGCAAGACTATAAAGGAATAACTGGCTGATACTTAGAGGCATCCAAGTTGTTATATCTTTAGGAAGTTAAAAAAGTACCTTAGTGTCTGCTTACTCATCCCTGGGCCGGATGTTCTAAGCTGGAAAAAAAAAAAAAAAAAAAAAGAAAAAGAAAAAAAAAGTTTTCTTTTTCTGATTCTGATTGTCAAGGACAAAAGGCCCAAGCTCTTCTACTAATTAGATTTGTGACCTTGAGAAGTCACTCAATCTAGCTTAATCTCTGCTTTTTAAATTAAAGACATGGGGAGTAAAATACATCTATTTTATGAGCTGGTATCATGAAATCAATTTATGTATCTCAGTATCAAATGTACTGATATATTTTATATATATAACATATCTATTATTTATGTATGCATATATACACATGTGTGTGCGTGTGTGTATGAGAGAGTGAATATTAAGGTTCTGTTTAACAATGGAGGTACTGAGTAACTCAATTCCCTTATTGTTCCCCTTTCTTCCCACTTGATTTCAGTTTCCACCCTTATGGAAGATTTGGTGAGTCAACTGATCATTAAATACCTTTTCCCCTCTGATATTCTGTTTTTCTGACCATTTTTGAACCTTTCACTATGAGAAAAATGGGATCTTTCCCCTCAGAAGTTATTTTCTATAAGTAACACATTCTCTGGTCAGAAGCATTCTTCTGCTCAGTATTCACACACTCTTTTTTTTTTTTTGCTACCATAAATACATTTAAAGAGTCATAACCACTGAGTTTCACCACAGGGCCTTCCAAGATAAGCAGTGCTGGAGAGTCGGCCAGAGCCTTTTGGGATGGTAAAGGCAGACTTCTAGGGAGACAGAGCACACTCTCAGGGCATGGCTTTCTCAAGAGCTTCCTTGGGAATCAATTCTGGGTCAGTTTCCATGTATACAGTTGCTACAGAAGCTCTTTACTCTTCATCTTTATTCTTCCTTGGAAAGAAAATGATTCAGAGGATGCTAGGTCAGAACATTTGTCTAAAGCCATCCCACCCATCATCACACTGAAGTCAGCCTTGTATTTCCTTCATGAGCTCAATTTCTATGTCATGTCCAAGGGCTCTGCAAGAAGCCCTTGAAATGACCCTCACCCAGTCCACTGGAATTACAAAGGAACTGAATGACAGAGTTGAAAACAACTCAAGAGGTCAGCAGCTCCATTCATCTCCCCCCATTTTTAAATTTATTTATTATTAAATCATAGCTGTGTACATGAATGCAATCATAGGGCACCATACACTGGTTTTATATTCCATTTGACATATTTTCATCACGCTGATTAACATAGCCTTCCTGGCATTTTCTTAGTTATTGTGTTAAGACATTTATATTCTACATTTAGTAAGTTTTACATGTACCCTTGTAAGATGCACCATAGGTGTTTTAAGGATGAAGAACCTGATGATCCCTGAGGTTAAGGGACTTTCTCACGGCCTCACAATTAGTTCATGTTGAAGAAGAACAAACACATACCATTACCCATACAGGATTAACATTTATATGACACTTACAGTTTACAGAAGGCCTCTTTCACACATCTTATTTAAGTCTCATTAAATTTATTCAAATTATGTGTTATTTTTATCCCCCCACACAGGGAAAGTAAATTGACGTTAGAAAAGATTAAGTAACTTTTTCTGAGACCACATATCCATCCAGGAAATAACAGAATGGAGATTTTCATTCCAGTGGTTATTATTTATTTATGTTTGTTTCCTTCATCATCCATCCAATCAAGGAATGGTCTGCCTTCCTTCATCAAATTTTAATTAAGAGGAAAGACTGGGAAAGTTATCCATAAATTAGAAACTGACAATTCAAATAGAAAACAATTATATCATGACATTAGTAGCTTTAAATTTATAATGGACAGACTTCTGTTTGATTTCTACAGAGCCATGACTTTTAGAAGTAATCACGTTCTAGTAAATAAATACGAACATACCCACTTTTTATTTGGTTTCAGTGGAAAAAAATTAATATATGCTTTTTATTAAGGAAACCAGCTACTTTTTTATTAAAATGAAATTGTTAATTGAGGTGACAGAAATAGCATTAAGGATGGGAAAGAGTATAAAAATCACCCATCCACAACTCTGCAATCTGGATAGAACACATGGTATGTATGCTTCCAGATTTTTAAAATTATCTTACACATATGTGTAATTCTTTCAACAAAAATATGTGGTTATACTATATGTACTCTTTTAAAAGTACCTTAAAAGATAAACAAATTATGAGCACTTTCTCCATGAATATATACATATATTCACTTTAATCACTATTTAATATGTATTTATTATGTGAAATATTTAAATATCATGCATTTGTGGATACAAAAATTATTTAATTACATTTTTCTATATATTTCAGTTATTTCAAATTTGACATTATTATAAATGATGCTCCTGATGAACATTCCTGATTTCAGATATTTACATATTTGTCTGATTAGTTCCTTAAAATATATTTCTAGAATTCAATTGCCAAGTCACAGAGTATATTTTGCGAACTGCCTTGCAGGATGGGGAGAGGTGGTACTCTTATCACACACACAACCCCTTATTTATTTATTTATTTTTTAGGCATAATCTCACTTTGTTACCCTCGGTAGAGTGGCATGGAATCATAGCTCACAGCAACCTCAAACTGTTGGGCTCAAGCGATTCTCTTGCCTCCCAAGGAGGTGGGAGTACAGGCGCCTGACACAACACCTGGCTACTTTTAGAGACAGGGTCTCACTCTTGCTCAGGCTGGTTTTCAACTCCTGAGCTCAAACAATCCACCTGCTTCAGCCTCACACCACTCCGTCTTTATGTCTGACTTCTCTGTCCAGATATTATTTTCTGAATTGAAGAGAATTGGTCGGATCTACATTAGTAATATTTATTACCAAAGATGTAAGAAAAATGCTCTTATGTTTAAACTTAATTCAGATATTCTGGCTTCCAGACAGTTGTAAAAAGAGTCTTAGTCTCCAGATTCTGGTGCATGGTGAATATACGTCAGACATGGATTAAAACCACAGTTTCTGGCATGGGATAGCTAGGGCCTACCCTTACTGGCAGGGCCATTGGCACTGCAGCAGAATGGCCAAAGAACTTACAGTCTAGAGCTGGGATGCCTGAGTTGAAATATCAGCTTTAACTTAAAGTCTTGTATGAAGACTGAATGAGTAATATACCTAAAGCTCTTGAACAGCACCTGGCACATAAAAATACTAAAGAAATGTTAGCCATTGTGATTATTGACATTGTTATTAAACTGTGTGTTATGGAAGACCTGATACATAGTAGATACTTAAAATTTTTTATTGGCGGAAAAATGAAAGATCATTAGAGACAAACAAAGACTTGGGAGTTATCTATAGATTGATGGTAGTTGAAGTAGGTAGAGCAAAGCAGAGTGAAGAATGATACTGCTCACTACTGGTCAAGAGCTGGTTGCAGAGAGCACAGTTGCCACCTCTAGGCCTGAAGAGAAGAAGGGAGAGAGTGATTCATGAAGGCTGGCAGAGGAGAATGCTTTAGAAAGGAACACTTGACAAGAACTGTGATTTGGGTGGAGATACTTAGTCACAAGGACTCCTCTCCCCAGAGAGGAAGGTGGAGGAATAAAAACTTTGACTTTACTAATCTCTTTCTCGCTAGTTTCCTGCTCAGGTTCCTATTGGCTGGGCCAAAAAGGAAGCCAGAACATGAGAGAGCTTGTTAATATAGTCTTCCAAGGTCAGGTGTGGAAGGGTAGACCACAGATCTGGAGGGCCAGTGGAAGAGCTCCAGACAAGTTACCTGGCAACTAGAAATAGCTTGTGTTGTCCAGCAAGGAGGTCTGTGACCTGCAGAGGGAACATGCAAATAGAAACCTTGTTCTTGCTGGTAGTCTGATCATTTCCTTCTGTCTTCTCGCAGAGGCTCTGGGAAGCCTTTTATTGACATTTTCCCCATGCTGGAAACATACTGTTTAAGTTGTGGCCGAGTGGATTTCATTTTGTACTTGGAGAGCCTGACCTTCTGTACACCAGAGACTTACTCAGTAAGGCATTAAAATATGCGATATGAATCACAAACAGGTTTGGGCATGGTCTCAGATGTCTGAGACACAGAACTGAGGGAGAAAGAACGGAAAAGCCCTCTTGATCACACAAGTAAATTCAAGGTCTGAAGCTTTATTTTTCTCAAGGACAAAGAAAATGTGGGGTTAAGTAGGAAAACATCTGTTTCCCTTTCTGATGTCTGGATACGGCCATCAGGAAGCCTTGCTTTTAGAAAGTTAAATTGGAAGAAAAATATTATACAATTGGTTATTAAACATGGTCTCCTCACAGAGAAGTTCTCACTACTGATATTTGGACAAGTGATTTTAATCAAATAAAGAAGAAATTCTTATTCTACATAAGACAACATTCAAACCACAAACCAATGAAAAATTATGAAGCTCTTTATAATGTGATGGTAGGTGTTAATATTATTGTCCCATTTTAGAGATGTGGAAAGTGAGACTCAGAAGTTAGGCAACTTGGTCTAGATCGCACAGCTAATTGGGACTAATACCCTCCAAGCCTTCCAATATGAAGATGACTAATTATGTTCTGGCAAATATAAAAAAGGAAATGCCACTTCTTATTTTTGACAAAAAGAGGAAATTACTATAAAACTGTACATCAAATATATTGTTTTGATTAAATTTTAAGCGAAGAGAGAAAATTTACACTTATGAAGCAATGACTTAATCCCATACATTTTAACACAGTGAAGACTCATAGTACCTTGTAAGCAAACTCAAATTATTTTCCCCTAGGCCTGTTTCTCTTTCCATATTTCCTGTCCTGGTTGCCACCATAATCTTTTGAGTCACACATGTTGGAAACCTGAGAGTTATTCTAGCTTTTCACCTCTTTTTCAACTCCTACTTCTGTTCTATCTTCCATGTCCTAAAGACTACTAAAAATCTATTCCCTTCTCTCCAAACCTTCGCCTCTGCTCTAATTCTTATCTTACTCATTTGTCACTAGAACTGTTCCAATAACGTCTTCACTGGTCTCCCTGCCTCCGGGCTCACCCTAACCTGGTCTTTTATTCATATTTTCTTTAAAGCCACATATGAACATGTTATTTTCTTTATCATAGCAGTCATTCCCAAACTCCAGCCATTCTAATCCTAATTACCTGATTTTAGTCATAGCAGCAGGAATGCTTATGCCTAGAATTGATTCAGCAATTGCATAGCAATGTGACCATAGTAGTTGTTAAATAATCTAAAATGACTCACTTTTTGTAATTTGCCCCATTTTATGCAATAGGAACTAAAATCATATATTGAAATATACTGGTCATGTAATGCTATTGTAAGAGATTCATTGACATAAATATATAACTTTTAACTTTAAGAATCATTTGAAGGTAGATGTTTTATACCATTCAGGAAATACTGCACTCTAGAATAAATGCTTTCCTCCTTACTATGATACTAAGACTCCCTAGAACCTGATTCCATCCCTTACTTATTCTTTCATTGCATCTTACAAGTTTCTCTATCTATAATTCTAGATAATTATATATTCTAAAAACTCATTTGGGTTCTGGTGCAGAGTAAATATTCATTAATTAAGTGAATGAAAATAACCTGCTGGCCCTTCTAGATGTTAAGCTCCCTTACAACAGGGATTAATGTGTTGGTCATTTCTCTCTCTCTCTTTCTCTCCCTTTTTTCTCTAACACTGTATGCATCATAAACTATTAGTTGAACTGAAGTGCTACAAAGTATATAAATAAAATGCACCCATGGAAATAAGAAAAGTTAAGGATCACTATGGGCCAGTGTATTCAAGAAAAGTTCTTATAGAGATGGTATGACAAGGCCCTGAACTAAGGGTAAATAGAAAGAAAATAGACAATTCCAGGCAGGGAAGGAAGAAAAAAATCAAGGTGCAGATAATAAGAAATTTAGAGTGGATAGGGTGTGCTTGAGAGTAGCTTTCTGGATAGTAAAAGAATTTAACCTTGCTCAAAGAGAGGCCTGATCTTTGCCCTTGGTTTTTGAGAGGTAGTCTTTAGGCATGTGAAATGTCATGTCTTTGCTTGGGGGCTTATGTCACACTGGATAGTTTAACAATGTATTTAGGGTATTGCCTGGCCACATCAGGTAGTAACAATGGATTTGGGGTGTGGGTTTGGATCTCTCAGTATCAGTCCAGCTCTACAGGGCATGGAAACCTAGGTCAGCCACATGGGTGATCAGGTGTGATTATGTGATGGAGCCCCAGTACCAACTCTGTGCACTAAGGCTCAAGCAAGCTACTATGGTTGGCAGTATTATTATTATTTTTTCTTGAGACAGAGTCTTACTCTGTGCCCTTGGTAGAGTGCTGTGCTAACATACATCTCACAGCAACCTGAAAGTCTTGGGCTTGGGAGACCCTCTTGCCTTAGCCTCCTGAGTAGCTGGGACTATAGGCACCCACCACAATGCCAAGCTAATTTTTCTATTTTTAGTAGAGATGGGGTATCACTCTTGCTCAGGCTGGTCTTGAACTCCTGAGCTCAGGAAATCCCTTGCCTCAGCCTCC
This sequence comes from Nycticebus coucang, assembly GCF_027406575.1. NCBI lineage: Eukaryota > Metazoa > Chordata > Mammalia > Primates > Lorisidae > Nycticebus > Nycticebus coucang. The sequence goes on along the minus strand of NC_069793.1, from coordinate 36,154,222 downwards.
CAGAGTGCTAGGATTACAGGCGTGAGCCACCGTGTCCGGCCTGGTTGGAAGTATTCTGTGAGTAACGCCACATATTGATGCCAAGAGAATAACACTGCCCTGACTTTGCAGGAGGAGGAAAACTTCAAACTACATGTTTGAAACCCTCTTGGACTCAGCCCTATTGCCTATGATTTTAATCTTTGTGCTTTAGCTGTAACAGACTATAACTGTGAATACAAGTTCCTTCAGTGCGTTCTGTGAATCTTTCTAGGGAATTGTACCTGTGTGTGGTTTTGAGAAACGTCTGAGCTTGTAGTTGGTAATGGAAATGAGTGAAGTGGTTGGTTCTAACCACTCTTCTAACTTTGTGGTTGGTTAACTTTCAATGTATTTTAGAATCCGACTCCACAGAGCAAATATAAAAGGATTTGCCATATTTGTAGCAGGTCCACAGGCTTAGCACCTTCCTGTCTGTCTTTCCTCTTATTTACCTTGGTAGTTCTCAAGTCACTTATTGGAAAGCTCAGCAGAACACTCTTAGAAAACCCCCATCATTGGTTAGGTGACCTGAGAGAAAATAAAAAAAGGGAAATGATATTTTTGAACACCTACTAAATGTAGCCTTGGGAGCTATTTTATGGCATTTCATTTAATCCTGCAATCACCCTTAGAGGCATTTGCCCCTTTTACTGGGTAGAAAATAGGCTTAGAACAATTAGGAGGTAGCCCAAGGCCACGCAGTGAGTATAAGGCAGAGCTGGGATTAGAAAGTCAGCAGAAGTTCAACTTGATCCTTGCATAATAGAGAGCTGACTTGAGGGCTTGGATAGGGCAAGGATTTCACAAAAGAAGCGTTGGAGGAATATGTCGTGTCAGTGTGGGGCATCGAGAAGAAAGGAAATGCTGGGAGGTGGTTAAAGGTGAGTAGAACCACAGATGGCCGGGCTTCAACCTGGCTGCCAGAGATACAGTAAGGGTACGATTTAACTTCACAGAGTCCCGGCCTTTCAGGTCAGCATGGAAGAAAAGAACCTCCTGGAACACTGCTCTATGCCCTACCTCTTTAAATAGTGAAGAAAAAGAAACATCTTCTGTGTTTAAATTAAAAAAACAAAACAAAACCCTGTTTCATTTTAAGTCACTCACAATTTAACCTGGGACGACAGGCTTTTTCAGAACTGGGGGGAAAAAATGAATAAAGCCTGCAGAAGATCACTAAAGAGCTTTAAAACATGAAAGTGTTTTAGTGGTACCCATGAAAAAAATAAAAATCCTGGTGACCTCCACCAAATTAGAGTCAAACCCAACGCATTTTGTGCAATGAACTATTTGACTTGAAGCAATTCATACATAAAGTGATCCCTGGCAAACAACGCAGAGAACAGAGAAGCTGATCTGATGGTACAGTATCTAATGAGTGTGACCAGCATCCATTTGCTTATATAATAATCACACTAGCCCAACCCTGTGTGTGTGAGGCAGGTGTGTTTAGATACCCACAGCTGTTACAGAGCAATTGTAATGAAATCATCAATTTGTAATTTTCTTTTTAGTGTATATCTTCTTTTCCAGAATATTCTCTAAGGTCATAGACTTCTACTCACTGCTGAATTCCCCGATGTTTACAATGGCTTACACCTAATTGGCGATTGCTAAATATTATGAATAAACATTGTGTATATTGTAGCCAGAAATTCAAACCCAACTCGTTGGCATAATTTGACTCTCAGACACAATTTCAGATAATGCAACCAGGAACCGGGATAAATCTTTCAGCCACTGTAAACTAGCCTCTTGGCTTACTTCCCAGTTGACTTTAGTTATGTCTTAGTTGCTTGACCAATCCAAACCTCGGTTTCCCTTCTATTAAATGAATTCAGTGCTTGGGATCAATGACTCCTGAGGGCCTATGAGTCTTTGAAAATCTGTGAATCAGTGAATTTCACTAGTTGGTGTTTTAGTTGAAACCATTCTTACCACAGCAGGTTTGATATTGGTCATGCTGCTTCTAATACTATGGGATTTTCCTTTCTTCGGCTAGAGGAAATAAATCCAGTACACTTAGGAATCTGTCCTCATTCATCAATTTTCCTGGAATTAAAAAAAAAACAAGAAAAACTTTTATGTTCGGATTCTGTGATCGCCTGATGGTATTGGGCACCTTTGCCTTTCAAGTTCTCTATTGGTCAATAATTACAATAATGTATACTACTACTAATAATGATATTCAACATTTATGGAGTATCAGGTACTGTGTAATTGCTTTATATTTTTAATTCATCTAATTCATAAATCAATGTCATAAACTAGATATTTTTATTGCCACAAATGACTGTGAAAACAGGGGTAAAGAATTAATTTTCCCTGAGTCTCTTACCTTGGAAGTGGTGAAGAAAGAAATTGAAGCAGATCTCTGTAGTGATTTGGACTGAATTTTGCAATTTTTGAAGCGCTTATGTCTTTGTGAAAGTCTAATGAAGTTACATTTTGCTCTCCCTAGAAAAATACACAAGATTCCATCACTCAATATTATGGAGGCAGTGTCATATTTCATAGACCTTCTAAAATATAGTTAATTGAAACCTCAGGAATAAAAAAAAATTAAAAAATGAGAATCTTCAAATCTTGAGTTAGGTTCTAAGAGGACCTTCCAGAATGGAATTTCAGAGGCCCATGGGGAACATCTTTAAGAAAAGTCACAAGGAGGGCAATTAACTCCCTCATGGGAAGTTTGGATAGCATGGGTTTAGTTATCCTGAGGGCCAAATCAATCTCCTGGCCTGCAGGCTAGAGAATGTAGCCTGGTTGCTGATTTCCACCATTGTCACGAGTTTCCATGTTTGCTCCAAGTTCTCAGATTTCTGTTTTTCAAGTTTAATTTGCCCAGGACATTGCAGGAAGAGAAACTATGGGGGCATGATTAAAAGCATATGGCGTATGAGGTTGGGAGAGGGAGCAGGGAGTACAGCAGGAGGGAGGAGGATTGCTAAATTGAGTGTTTCTAATAAAGGAGAGTGGGAGCAGTATTTGCTGCTCTTGGTTGGGTAAACTGTACCATGTAATACCCCTCTCTTTTGTCCTTCAGGCCCAGAGTATCCTGTAGAAAAAGGGTTAAGGAGCTGGGATATTAGGGTGTATGGCTGTTACATCTGCCTGCCCTTAGATAATATGTAAAGATACTTCCAGAGGAAAAAAAAAGTATAAATAATATATAAATATATTATATATAATTATAAATAACATAATAATCATATAATATATTACATATAAATATATAAATATATAATTATAAATAACATAATATATGATCATATATATTACATATTAATATAAATATAAAACAAATATTTATACATATTTTATATATATGTGTATATATATATATACACACACACAGACTCACGCACACATACACATATATACACACATATATAAATATATAATCTGCTAAATGCATTGTAAGGACAGTGGTGACTTTCAAACCTGACCTGGCATCAGAATTCTTTTGGTAACATTCTGAAAATACACATTCATGGGCCCACCTAAGACTTATTGAATCACACTCTTGGGAGGAGCCACAATTTATTTAACTTTAAGAATATACCTCCCTTGTGTTTGCTGTAAATTCCCCTCACTCATGCTCCAGTATTCTATTATGGTATTAAAAAAAAAAAAAATCTAAATGAAATCCCAGGATGTTACTGCTGTAAAAAATTTTGATGTCCACTGAAGTAGACACTTGTGGATTTTCAGCAGCCCAGAGACCATTCTAACTTTTTTTGATTACAATGGCCTTGCTTCATTTTGAGAAATGATCTCTCCCCCATCATTTGCAGGTTTAATTGGACTTACTGTTTATTGCTTTTGCTCTCACATAACCAAAAAGCAGGCAGTTGAAAACCAGGTCAGTGGGCTTTCTCCCTTTAGACTTTGTATAAAGTAATAGGGGGAAAAAAAAGTTGATGCTCATTTGCTCTGGCATGAGCATCCTGGTTAGGCTGTGTAGAAGTTCCTGCTCTTGAGGTCCCTTGAGCTTTTGCGGTCTCTGTCCTTGCCTGGCCTGGTTCTTCAAACTTTCCTTCAATTCTGTGAGCAAGCTGAATTCTTCCAATAAATTTACTTTAGATTTAATTTAGCCAGGGTACACTTCTGTCACTTATTCCAATATCCAACTTTTAACCCAACACCTTTATTTTACAGGAGAGGTGTCAGAGATTCACAGACCCTAAGTGACTTGCCTACGGACACCTGGTAAATGAGTGGTGGCGCTGGACCCACCATCTACATCTTGTGATTCAGAACAGAGAATACTGGTTTGCCTTTTTCAGAAATAGTGCCTCAGTTTTCTGTTAAACCTCAGTGTGGTCTTCTAGATTTTTTTGGAAGTTAGGCCAGTAGCATAAAAACCACCTCTTTCTGGGTGGCACCTGTGGCTCAAAGGAGTAGGGCGCAGGCTCCATATGCTGGAGGTGGCGGGTTCAAATCTAGCCCTGGCCAAAAACGAGAAAAAGAAAACCAAAAAAAAAAAAAACCCACCTCTTTCTCTGCCAATTTCTTATTTGTAAATGCAATTTCCACCAGTTCTTAAAATATTCCAGAGGGTAATAGGTCTTGCAGCATGGTGCTCTGCCTCTAGCAAATGCCGATTTTTGATGTTTCTAAAGGAGATGAATCTGCTCCTCCTCTGGTGCACCTGGCCCAATATGCCAGCCATGTGGGGAAAATACACTTTCCGCCTGCAGCCAGTGGTCATCCCTAAGCCCCAAGTATTGATTGAGGATGGTTGGGTTGAAGAGGTGGATCAGCCATGCTATTTTAATCTTTTCTTTTCCTCTAAATGACACTACTACGTGCACTATGGAGAAATTTTATTAGTTAACCCATCCCCGAAGATGGAGTCTGAACTGGTTAGAGTCTATTAGTTGAGAGGCATTAAAAGACAGATAATGGGAGTTTGGGGAAGCACCTGAAAAAAAAAAAAGATTTACTCTCAATCATGATCATTTCCTCTCTATTTGCATTTCATGCAACACACTGTGTTGTTGATAATGGTTCTGCTTATTTTAACTCATTCTTTACAATCTCACATCTCGTTTTCCTTTACACAGTAGCTCACATTCACTTACATTGCACACTATTAAATTTTCCCAGCCCCCTGTGAGTGAAGAGACACTTCTAGAGAGTTTACTACATGGCCAGTGTTATGGATGGCTCGTGATACCTGGTGTCCTCATCTCACGATCCTTCTTTCACACTTTATTATTGTCATTGTGATGGCAGTGTCTTTGGGAGAGGATTATAAGGATAATTGCAGAGATGTGAAAAAAAGAGCTTCAAGTCAGACATGAGAGTTTTCCAGTTGTAATCAAGATCCCTCTCTCTGTGCCTCTGCCACTGCTCACTAGCGTATGTGATTTGTTAATTGCTTAGTCTTTAAAACTTTTATTATTCTCCATTATTTGCCTCCAGTTCCAAAAGGAATTAAACACAGCTCTCATCCTCAAAGAGTTGCTGTTTAGTGGATTGGTTCCAAAGCTAAGATCAAGAAAAAAGGAACTAACATTTTGGGGAGAGATCGCATATGGTAGATATGTATGTAATTTCAAATAACACCTCTTACAGTTCTACAAGAATTATTTTCCCCCAACGATTAATTATTACGTCTATAAAATATCTAATGCAATACTTGGCATATAGTAAGTTCTCAGTACTAGTAATAGTCTTATACCCTCAATTTTTTTTCATTGCACCAAGGCCTGCAAGATGATGTTTGAACTCCTAAGCATGGTTTATCGTAAGGCCCCTCACAGTTTGACCCAAAACACCTCTCCACTTCTCTGTTTTGTACTTTACTTAATACAACTAAATGTAAATTATTTTTATTTGCTGGAATGGTTGACTCCTATTTAATATCCAGTGTCCAGTTCAACGGAAGAGTGTCTCTTTCCTTCTCATGAGTTTTTTTTTTTTTTTCTTAGCTGTACAATAATTTTATTTTTTAATATACTTATTCTGTGTTTTCTGTTTTAATTTTTTTTTTTTTTTTTGTTAAAAGCTAAGACACAGACACACACATTAGCCTAGGCCTGTACAGAGTCAGGATCTTTAATATCACTGCTTTCCACCTCCACATCTGGTCCCACTGGAAGGTCCTCAGGGGCTGTCATCTCCTATGTCAACAATGCCTTCTTCTGGAATGCCTCCTGATGGACCTGCCTGAGGCTGTTTTATGGTTAACTTTTTTCTTATAAATAGAAGAACTGCACTCTAAAATGGAGATGGAGAAACTTTTCATGTTGAAAGACTGCATTAATTTAGCTGTAATCAAATAAGGCCGCATTCAAGAAATTTCCACTAGATATACTAAATAATGTACATTATTTTATAAAAATATGACTATCATGTACTTAATAATTTCAAAAAATAAAAGTTATTTATTAATTTTAAAGTTAGCTGACACCTTTTATTGATTTTGCTGAGTCTGCTTTTTGTTGGAAAGCATTTAAATATTTGGTTGCAGCATGGAAATCTATAGTTCTGGTTGACTTTCTACATTGGTATCATTCATTTGTGACCTTAAGGGCATCCTGATTTGGGTGAGATGGGAGAACCACTTAATAAGAGTTTGAAATGCAGGATTTCTTGGGCATGTTACTGAAGACATGGGTATTCTATTACATTTTTCCATATTTCAATTGGATCTTTCCTAGCATCAAACAATGACTTTAAAATGTCATCTACTGAGAGTTCAATCAGTTCCATCTGTAGTTCCTTTTTTTTTTTTTTTACTTTAGGTTAATGTGAGAGTTTTGCTTTCCATTATGTTTTGTGGAGACTTCCACTCTAGAATTTTATTAAATAGTATAATTATTTATAACTCTCTTTCTTACTAGACAGTAAATGATTCAAGATGAGAACTCTTTTTAAATATTTTTCCTTTCAATTTTGATGCTTGTTATAGTATGAGGTAAGGGGTTTGACATATACTTGCAGAATAAATGAATAGCTATCCACCTATTAGAAACAGGAACATTTTGAGGTTTTTAAAAATATTTCACACTAGACAGGATGTTTTGAAAAAAGTTGTTCTTTTTTTCTTTTTTTTGCCAGAAAGAAACTTTAAAATCATTTGAGATTTAGTCTCTATCTCATTCAAAAGTAGGTAGCCTATATTAACTCCCAAGATGACGTGCTAATTAGCAAGTATTTGCTAAATTTATCTCAGAATGTTTACAAGAGATCTTCTTCATGTGATATTCCTGGGTGTATGCTGAATGATTCAATAATTCAACATTTTTAACCAATATTAATTTGGCACATACAATTTCTGGGCAGTATTTTACACATTTTAGGATGAAACTGTGATAAAATAGTGTCCCTACCCTCAAGAAACTTGTTGTCTAACTGGGGAGACATTTACAGTCATGTACGTTGGGATGCTTGGATTGGAAGTGGTGAGGCAAATTTGATCTGGTTAGGTTAAAGAGAGGGTATTTCTGAAATAAAGAGAAGCTTGTCTCATTGAGGCCAAAGGCAAGGGCCTAACTGGGACTAGAGAAGAAACTGGAGACAAGAATTAGAAAGTTGCATATTATTCCATGGTGTACATATACCACAATCTATTGATCCATGCCTTAAAGAAAGATGGAGACTTTACCTCTTTCATATTTACATGGATGGAGCTGGCACATATTCTTCTTAGCAAAGTATCTCAAGAATGGAAGAAAAATTATCTGATGTACTCAGCCCTACTATGAAACTAATTTATAGCTTTCATATGAAGGCTATAACCCAATTATAGCCCAAGAATATGGGCAAAGGGAGGGTAATTGGCGAGACCACACCTACGGTGCATATTACAAGGATACATGTGAAACTTACTAAACGTAGAATATAAATGTCTTAACACAATAACTAAGAAAATGCCATGAAGACTATGTCAACCAGTTTGATGAAAATATTTCAAATTGTATATAAAACCAGCACATTGTACCCCATGACTGCATTAATGTACACAGCCATGATTTAATAAATAAATAAAAAAAAAAAAGAATTAGAAAGTCATTGCAACTCTCTCCACCTTGCATTCTGCTCCTGCGTACCTGTGCTTCTGCTGCTCTTCCTGGACGTGGCACCTGTGCTCTTCTTATACCTCTGCCTGAACAGTGGTGGCCATCTCATGCCACTTCTGAGTCTGTATCACAGTGAAATCTTCTAACTGGGCTTTTGAATCTCTCTGCCCTTCCATTTTCTAATCTGCACTTCTATATCTTTAAAATACATTTTCCTTCTTCTCTCCTCTCTCCATTTGATCTTAGGCAAAAGACCAAGAAGGAATCCCTCCTCCCTCTTTTGCTTTTAAATTCAAATTCTTAGAAGAAAGGCTCTGCTAAGCCCAACTTGTCAAGTTGCTACCGTTGAGCCAATCATCTGTAGACAGGGGTGGGCTGCGGTTTAAAAGATGGACTTGAGAATCTTACCCTGTGCTTTGTTGCTTTCCCAGATGTTGTTTATTATAACAAGGAATTGGGCAGACAGTCCAATAGCTGCATTCTACACAACAAAGTATAATATATTATGTAACAGCATCCTAGAAGTGGGGACGAGATCTTAATTTATATTAATTCTACCTTCACGAGGTATTGGTCATGTAATAAAGATATTACAGAGGAGCTTGATATTTGGTTTGGGTATTTAAGAAGGATATGGTACAGCAATTCCTGAGTCTAAAATATTTTAAAGCTATAACAGAGTAAGTAAAAATTAATAGCATGCAAGCAAATTGCCTAAGTACTTACAATTCTGAATTGCAAGAATTCTCTGGAGACAATGAGCCCTATAAATCTCATAAAAATAAATGAAAAATAATGTTGGTTATCAAAAACTAAGTGGGAGAGAGTATATTGTATACCTAGGAGAGAATATCCTTTTTTCTCCCTCTTAGCTCTGTATGGAAGGTGTTAAAACATATTACCAGCCAGTCTCTTGATTTGGAAATGATCCATGAGCCGTGAAATATTAGTGGGAGTGAGTATACTGATTCTATGACCATTCTGGGATATTAAAATGCCATTGACATCCATAACTACCAATGTATAAAAATAACAAATGCTAATGAAATGACCTGAGTGCTGAGAGCTTGCAGTTTGGCCCTTGTCAACTTTTTGCTTCATGAAATATAGGCCACTCTGCTTCCCCTGCTTACGTCAGACTGTCCAGGCGAATATGCACTTCATTATTCCTCTGCTATCCATCAAACCTTCCATGCCCAAAAAGTATTAAGGGGAAGGAAGGCGGGCCTTCTCTTCTTCCTTTTAATGCATGGCTGAGAGCTTGTTGAAATATGGAGTTGAGATTTTGGGCTGAAAAGAATTGTTTTCGGTGGGTCAAGATGATGTGATTGTGCTGTTTGGACTTATTGATGACTACTATTCTTCCCTGAGAAAGCTTCAGTGATTCATTCTGTAATGAGATGAAAGTTTCGCATTGACACTCATAAAAGCATATGATTATAGCCGGGAGTCATGTGCTGAGCATTACAAATATATGTGTGTGTGTGTGTGTGTGTATTTATTTGTATACCTGAATTTAAATTTTGGAGAACTGTTGATTACAGTGTGAAGAAAAATGAAATTCTTTGGGTGGTTTATCAGCTATTTATTGACTACCTGCTGTATACTGAGCATTGTTTCAGTCCCCAAGAATTGTCAGGAAGGAACAGTAAGGAAGTATGAAATAATGTTCTTGTTATACAGAAAAGGAAACACACATGGATTAAATGACGTGAGGACAACTATGGAGGAATGTACCAGTGCCTGCTAAATATCATCCCAGTACGAACTGTACACATAATGTCAAGGGGAAACAGTGTTAAAGTGATCAAGACCTCAACACATATATAAGCAAAAATCATAAACAGTTCACAAACGTGAAAATGTGGCTCATTTACAAAGATGGGAGGATATTTATTTTTCTAGTAATCAAGGGAAAGAAAATTAAACCAATAGCACTGATATACTGATCCTGTCTATCAAATTGTCAACTTTTCTATTTCTTTTTAAAGAAGACAATGCAGGCAAGGTGGTGCAGCCCCTTGGGGAGTTACTTTGGCAGTATGTCACAAGCATCTTCAAATATTCACACCTTTTGACTCTGGTAATTCCAATTCTGGGAACCGTTCTCCTAAAGAAACAGCTGCTTCTAAATAACAAAAAAGCTTTTTGCATAAAGAGGTACAAAACTATGCCTCTTTTAATAGTGAAAAATTGAAAATAAATGTAAATTCCTGAACCTAGGAAATGATTAAGTAAATTATGGTAAATCTACTTAAGTGCTAACATTTATCGAGTGCTTACAATATGCCAGATAAATGCTCTAGCTACTTTTGGTATCTTAATGCATTTAATTTTCATGAAATTTTGATTACTATTCCGATTCTACAGATGAGAAAACTGAGGGATGGAGAAGATAAATAACTTGCCCAGGGTCACCCAAGTATCTCCCGTTATAGGCAGGGATTCATATTTAGCTGGCCCTAGATTGATGAGATATTTTACTGGTATTTAATAAGTGTATAAGTTAGTATGTAATGTGTGAAAGTGCATATGCATATATTAAATTGATGCTCAACATCATGTAAGACTATAGTATGATTAAAACCAAAAATACAGGACAACAATAACATACCTAACAAATGCAAACCTTGTAACCTAATCGTAGGTTCCATCATATTAATCTGAACTAAAATAAAATACAATAAAGTAAAATCAAAACATACCTGTAATAGACATAGTATATTTGTCAAATTTTGCTGGCCTTTAAGGCCTTCCTTTTGGATCTGCACCATCTTTCTCTCATTTCCTATTGCTTCATTCCATGACTACTCCTCTACAAGCTAGGCTGTCTCCTTGCTATTCCTCCATCCTCTGCCCCTCTCTCTGCTCACATACATTATGTAAATTATAAATGACTTCCTTTTCTTTGTGTAGGTTATTCCCTGCCTTCACCCTTCTGTAGATACTTTTCAAAGCCCAGTGTCAGTTCCACCTCCTCCAAGATCTAAGCTCAGTCTTCTCATGCTGACTGCCCGGTTCTCTGATATCCACTGCACTGCAGCTGCCCCCTCACCATTTACCACTGTGCCCTACACGGTCCTCTGCACTTACTCATTGCTTTATGTGCATGTGTGTGTTCTCTTAACTGGTCTGCAAAATCCTTGTGGACAGCAGTCACTTTTTACGTGTCTCATGTCCCCACCAGCTCTTATCAGGGCACTGAGTACAAAGAAGGGCTTAAATGCACATCATTCCATTGAAACAAGTATTAAATTCAAGAATAAAGCTTTTACTAAAGGTTAGTTTTTGCTATACATATCTTTTTGCTTTTGCTTTATAATAGAGGACATTTGCCTAAATGAACAGAAATTTGTTTCAAACAGTAAGGGTTACCGAGAAATCAGACTTCATTGTGTAGAGTAATGATAGAATATTGAAATTGGAAAAGATCTGTAAGGTCATGCAATTTAACTCCTTGTTGGGCCAGTCAGTGAAGAAAATGAGACCTGGAGAAATGCAGTACTGGCCTGTGTCCTGTAGGGTGGAATGAGGGCTAGAATCCAGGTTTGGCACGGCCCAGGTGAGAGGTGAGATGGCCGGATGACAGAGCACTGTTCCTGACCACATTTAGATGACTCATCCCCTTCTCTTGGGCTCCACCCCACATCAGTTCTCTCTGTTATTATTATTTTTTTTTCCAGTTTAAAATATGGACCTTGCAACCAAGTTCTCCCTGATGTACAAAGGTCCTGAAATAACCTCCTTTCTTCCTGAGAAGAAGGAAGGAGAAAAGAGATTGTTTACTGAACATCTTTCTTTTCCAGACCCCTTCTGGCAACCCCTGATTTTGTGTACACTCTGCCACAAGCTGCTGTGCATGTCTGTGGGGGGACAAAGCCTGCCAGAGTTCACATTCAAAAGTTTTAGGTTTATTAGAAAGAGCTGTAACATTTTGACCACAGTACATCAAGCCCTCTGACATGCAACCACATGGCCAGCTGAGAGCCTTTAAACCTATGACTTGGCACTTGTTTTTATTTTAAAAAAATCATTAATCTTCATTAAGCGTGCCATTCTCCACCCAGGTCAACAATGCCATTTCCAGACCCCACAATCTACACTGGAAAAAAAAAAAAATTTTTTTTTTCTTTCCCATGATCACTTGGGTGAATGAGGACATGCACGAAAGCATGATTCCTAGATGATGATTACTATGGAACATATGGTGGAAAATTAAAAAGATCTGTGGCAGCCACTGAGGTGCACTGGCCAGCAGCCTCTCACTGATGGCTCTGCCTGGTGGTCCACTGTGGCTGGAGCTATGGCCCCTGGTGCCTCACGTTACCTCCAGCTCAAGACAGGATGCTCAAAGAGTTGATTGAATGTGGCTTTTCATGCTTCCCCGAACCTGCTAATGGAACTTTGCATGATGATGCAGAAGACAGCTTGCATTGCAACACACTGTAATCTGGCTGGAATTAAATGAGCTTAAATAACAAATGCTCAGATCGTGGTTACTAATTAAGAGTGATGCCAGAATGCCTATAAGTTTTACATATGTTCCTCATTTGGCTGAAATTTTGACAATGAGTAATGCAACACAGACTCAGTCAGCTGACCTCCAGGCAGACACACTGGTTGGCTGGGAGCAAAGAACTCAATGCAAACTTTGCACGATTGTGAGTCAAACTGTGTCCTGGACACCACTGTACTCCAGTATGACTGTCCCAGCATGACTGTGTAAGTCGGGGTGTGTGTGTGTGTGTGTGTGTATGTGTGTGTGTTAGGGTGGGGAGATACTTAGCCTTGAAATAAGATCAGAACAGATGCCAAGGCAAGACGCTAGGATGGACATAAATAATTAGTAAAGGACTTCATCCATTAGCGGCTAAATGTATTTATGTGTGTCTTACAAATATTTCGTGCCCAGGAGACAAGGGCAGGTAGAATCTAAGGAAAAATCTCATGTGTTATATGAGCATGCGTTTCCACTGACCTCCTTGAGAGATGTTCCTTAAAGCAAGATCATAAAGAGTGTAGCACAGTCCCACAACTTCAAGTGCACACCAGCCCCACTCCAGGATGGCCGAAGTTCATTACTGGTGACATGCTGTCCCTCCACCAGCTTCTCAACTCTTCTCCTCTTTGAATTATAGCTTATATAAAGAGCAATTATCATTTTGTGTTAATTACATGAATTCAAGCAATCTTTTTTCTTTTAGTATCAAAGTAGAGAAAAATAGTTCTTACAGCTATGTCTCTATCGTACTCTCAGCTTGCTTCTTACTGTATAACCTGCCTAGTCCCAGAGGACCCTTCCCCTAGAAGGACTTTTTAAGAGAGTCTGTTATCACAGTTTGGTGACAAAGAACAGGCTTTACATCAGACAAACCTATGTTCTAATTTTGGGCTTATCCCTCTGGGGCAGATGACTTTTTCTGAGTCTCAGTTTCTCTTCCACAAAATGTATATAATAGTACCTACTGTACAAGGTGATTGTGAAGATTAAAGGGAATAATACACATACCACATTTAGGACAGGACCTGGTGCAAATAGGCAGTCAAAAATAGGAACGAATAATATTATTAACATTTCTCTCCTTCTCCAGTTACTTTCCTGATGACCTGAATTCTTGGTGTGAATCAACAGCATTGGATGGTAAAGAGAGAAGATAAATGTTCCAATTTAGTGGATTGCCAAATACTCTAAAACTTCTTCAGGTCTATACAATGATTGCACCATGATTATTATCATCTAAAATTCTGATCATTGGTTAAGAAAACATTTAAATATATCACTAATCAGAGATCCTGCTTCCATCACATTGGACCAGCTAGCATAGAATCTTTCCCACATTACTAACGTAAGTGACAAGTTTGACTAAAAGTAACCAGTACTGTTGGGTTGGGGACTGGGGGAGTCCAAAATCAAATATCAACTCAGGTCACTGTCTAGTATGCAAGACAAATACGAAGGTTTAACAGTATAATTTCGCTTTGTGCTAAAGCTGCTGAACCGTAGAGGATAGTTTTAACTAAGGAGACAGTCTACCAAGGCCTCCTGTAGGGAGTTCTGTTATGGTAATGAAGTGAGTTTTAATATTATTCTGCAGATCTGAGCTTTGTAACACAGCACCACTGTCACCAGCAGGCCCTGGCTTTGTCATGATGGCTCTACTTATTTGTAACTGGAGCAGTTTGGCATCGGAGTCTCCAGTTTCAGTGTATTAATTATTTACTCACAACCTATTGGCCATATGTCATTGGAGTGTGTGTGGTGACAGACTCACTACTCGGCACCTTTTCAAGTGGATTCTGTAGGATCTGCAGGGTTCTTTAGCTTCACAGATCCTTTTTAGTAAGTAGGTCTTTTGTTCCTTTTTGTGCTCTTGTTCGCTAAGCTGGTGTCAATATCATATGCAGGGTTCTGAGGGAGTGAACTTGTTCAGTCAGTCCTCTGCTATATTCTTTCTTCCTGGGGTGCCACAGATGATGTCAGTATTCCCTACTCATCATGGCTTATTTATCGGACAGTATTTGCTTTAACTAGTGTACAGGGGCAGAGGCATTTTCCTTTAAAAAATAAAATTATTCTGAGAATTAAATTCTGCTTACATTGCTTCTTTGCCAATGAGTTCGGGTTCATTTTACATTGTTTTAAGGCAAACTCACCTGGAATTATGAATTTTGGATTTAGACTTGTTGGGTTTTCAAATTAAAAGCAATTCCCTGGAGAATATGTAACCATATAGGACGCTAAGCATGTTTGAGGAATATTATGAAAGAAATGACGCATGAGATGACTAAACTTGTGAGGAATCTGATAGCTACCCTCCATTACAACAGCTCTGATTCAGGTCAGATCCACTCATGGATGTTTCTAGAAGGCCTCCTATGTGCCTCTTCCTTTGCTTGGCATGAAACTAAAAAGATCAATGATATAGTTTCTGCTCAAGAGTTATGGGATGGGTCCAACAATTATTTAGACACTGGACTTTCTCTCCCACATGCTGACTTATACAAAATGGCAATAGCTTTTATTTTTAAAGAAATTTAACTTCAAGCCAATACACTGTTAAGGGTGCACAAATTCATAGCTTTACCAGTTACCCATGGCTAACATGTATTTTCTTTCACTCTCTTTACAGTCTACAATCTTTGCAGATTTATAATGATAGATCTACATTTGAGCCACTTATTAAGGGATAGGGAAACTTCTGATTTCAAGACTGTTCTTTTTTAAGCACAAAAGGAGACAAGAAAAGCTTCATCGTCCTCTGCTACACCTCTTTTAATAAAAGGACTTGTTCTGTAAAATTTGGATTCAGTCAAAAGGCCTAGAAGACCACATGTGGCCTTAAGGCCACAGGTTTCCCATCCTAAAGTCTGGATAGTATTTCATTTCCTACAGGTTTGGGGAAAAAATGAGAATCTTGATTTGAATTTAGGTTTATTAAAGACTTTGATATTTGACACTTCTCAATTTATGTTTTTTTATCTGTATTTTATGACATGAAAACATGTTATTAGTATAGTTTTGCTCTATTCTGAATCTGAGCAGTAAAGCAAGGGGAGCTGTAGAGGGTTATGTGTGGACTAAATTTCAGTCGTGACCTCAATATCTACTTTCCTTATAGTACAGGACCAACCAAATAGATAGATCAAGATTCGTCTACATATGTATTATTATTTGTGTGTATGTGGGTGTGTGAGACAAGGTCTTGCCCTATCACCCTGGTGAGAGTACAGTGGCATTACCATAGCTCACAGCAACCTTAAACTCCGGGGCTCCAGTGATCCTCCTGTCTTAGCCTCCCAGGTAGCTGGGACTACAGGTATGTTCCACTGTGCCTGACTAAGTTTTTTATTTTTTATAGAGATGGGTTCTCACTATATTGCCCAGGATGTTTTTTTTTTTCTTTTTTTCATTCTTTCTTTATTTTTATTTTATTATTATTTTTTTAAATTAAATCATAGCTGTGTACATTAATGTGATCATGGGGCACCATACACTGGTTTTATAGACCGTTTGACACATTTTCATCACACTGGTTAACATAGCCTTCCTGGCATTTTCTTAGTTATTGTGTTAAGATAATTACATTCTACATTTACTAAGTTTCATATGTACACTTTAAGATGCACCGCAGGTGTAATCCCACCAATCACCCTCCCTCCACCCATCCCCTCCCCTCCCTCTCCCCCTTCCCCATATTCTTAGGTTATAACTGGGTTATAGCTTTCATGTGAAAGCCATAAATTAGTTTCATCATAGGGCTGAGTACATTGGATACTTTTTCTTCCATTCTTGAAATGCTTTACTAACAAGAATATGTTTCAGCTCCATTCATGTAAACATGAAAGAGGTAAAGTCTCCACCTTTCTTTAAGGCTGCATAATATTCCATGGTGTACATATACCACAATTTATTAATCCATTCGTGGATCGATGGGAACTTGGGCTTTTTCCATGACTTAGCAATTATGAATAGGGCTGCAATAAACATTCTGGTACAAATATCTTTGTTATGATGTGATTTTTGGTCTTCTGGGTATATACCTAGTAGAGGAATTATAGGATTGGATGGCAGATCTATTTTTAGATCTCTAAGTGTTCTCCAAACATCTTTCCAAAAGGAATGTATTAATTTGCATTCCCACCAGCAGTGTAGAAGTGTTCCCTTTTCTCCACATCCATGCCAACATCTCTGGTCTTGGAATTTTGTGATATGGGCTAATCTTACTGGAGTTGATGATATCTCAAAGTAGTTTTGATTTGCATTTCTCTGATGATTAAGGATGATGAGCATTTTCATATCCCAGGATGGTCTTGAACTTGTGACTTGAAACAATCTTCCCCCCTCAGCCTCCCATAGTGCTAGGATTACAGGCATAAGCCACTGTGCCTGGCTTGTATACACTCAATAAGATTAAGTTGTAGTTCAAGAACATCAAAATCCTGATAATGCAAGCAAAAATAAATAGTGTGTATTTACCAGAAAAACAATTTATTGATCATAGGCAATCACAATTAACATTTTGATGTGTTAGTGTCATGTGTATTATAAGAGACAGTTTTAAAGGGTCTAGAGTAAGCAAATGTAGAAAACAATATATGTTTCAATATTAATAAAATGGCATGCACTGGTTGTATTACGTTAACACCTTATGCTGCAATCCATTTCAGTTTACCGTGGGATCCATACGTATAATTAAGTGTTTAAGAAATGAGGTGTTCCAGTTCTTCTGAGTATAATATCAATGGAGAGAGCTCAGATATAAGTGCTAAAGTTGCTATTCCTGGTTATATTACTTATCTTTAAAGACTTTTTTACATATTCAGTCTCATTTTGTCATGTTCAAGATTAAGAAATTCTCCAGATATTGGTAATTTCAAAACAACTGGTTAATAACAAGTAATGATAGTTACAGCCAACATTTATGTACCAGACACTAAGTGTTCTCTGTATTTTTATTCACAATGCCTCCTAAGTAGGTACTGTAATTTCTATATTTTACAGTTCAGGAAACTGAGGCAAAAATATCATTAATAACTTAATTGCATGCAGCTTCAGGCTTCTTTGGGGAAAATTAAAAGATCCCAGTAACTGCCTTTGGTGTATTTGACCACCTTTGGCATTTATAACAAATTCATTAATTTGGTTAATTTAACAATTTTTGCCCAGCACTTGCTCTAGGGACAGCATAGGGCTCCACATTTGGTAATAGCAGGTGCATGATCAGGGACCCCAAGAGTGTGTAGTCCAGTGTAAGAGAAAGACAAGCTGACAATCACATGAAATCACATTTCAGGGCTTGAAGGGGATGCCGAGGAGAATGTCACAGGAGGCTATAACTTGGCAAAATGTGGTGCTAGTGTCTGTGTGTGTGTGGCCATAGGGAGTGAGGATAATGATAAAGCTTGAGAGAAGAAGAAGTGGAGATCAGGAATATTCCAGGCTGAAAAAGCAATATTATTATGTTACTTCTGAGGCAATGCACATTATTTATTTTGGTTAGAGCAGATTGGGTGGGCAAGGATGATTTGAGGGATGGAGAGATGAGATGAGACTGGGGAAGTCTACAAAAGCCAGGTCGCAAAGGTTTTTCTTTTAAGCCACGTCAAGGGATTTGGATTTTATCTTCAAGGCAGCCCCTCTTTCCTCCCCACGTCCATGTCATTTGTTATTAATCAACTATGACACTTAAGAGTTCTTCTTACCAGAGCTCTCTAGGTAGCCAGTAAAAATGAACAGAAGTTGGCTATAAAGCTGAGTTTATAAATGTCATTATCATCAATGACATTTAGGAAACATTCTTTCATTTCATCCCTATTTTACAGATGAGGAAATTGAGGGCCACTGAACAAGAAAGATTACATGTCTGTTGCCTAGATCTGAGCTAAGAAAACAGTGTGCTCCTGCTTGCTCTCCCAAGATGACAACTTAGGGCTTTGAGTCTATCAGTTCCAGGCAGAGGTCAAGCTCCACAGGTCCAGCCATCTGGGAAATAATATATCAGACTCTATTCAGGTGTCTGTCTACTGCCGACTCAGACATAAAATTTCTTTTATTTACACTATTAGTTGGGCGATTTTCCTTTCAGTTTCTAAACACAAAAGTGTTCATTCCATTTCCTCTCATCTCAGATAAGAGATTTGACTGCCTCCAATTGAGCTTGGGTCTATAAGGACCTGAGTTTATTCCTAACTCTGGCTGTCAGGGTTGGATAACACAGCTGTTTTATAGCTTCTCCTTCTTTTCCGTTTAAACATAGCAGCTAGTTATGTTCCCCCTCTTGGACAATAGAACTCAAGTGAATCTAAAGAGGCCCAGAGTTTCACAACGCAAAAGGTTTATCTATAGGAGTGAAGGTAAGATAAGGTTCTCCATGTTTCAAATGTCATTCATTCTTGCATGAATGGAAAGAGGACTGTGTGGAATCTTTGTTTCTAAAGTTTGTAAAAATGAAAACAAGTTAAAGCTACACAGAAGTAGAAATTAACGCTTAGAGGAGGAATGACTTCCCAAGTCACATAGCAAAGAAATGCATGGTCAGGGTTTGAATGTTTGTCGTAGCGATATTCCAAACCCTATGTTCTAGCCCTGGCACCTTGTGACTGCAAGAATACAATTGTTATCTCTTAGGAATAAGATGCCATTTTCAGTCATGATCGTTATGGTGTTATGGGACTCAGCCTGGACTTGAGCCAGGCCCTGTAGCCCGACCGGCTCCAATGTGAATCTCAGCCTTGCTGCACATATTTATTATACAAAATTATGACTTTGGGCAAATTGCTTAACTTCTCAAACTCAATTTCTTTACCTGTATAATGCTAACCACATTTATCTTGTTAGAAGGATTGCATTAGATCTGTGATTTTTTAAATTTGAGGGTTCACAGAATCAGCTGGGAGACTTGTGAGATCACTGGCCCCATTCTAGAGTTCTTGACTCTGCAGGTCAGAAATGGGGTATGAGAATTTGCATTTCTTGCAAGTTCCTAGGAGATAATGAGCTGTTGTTCACTTTGAGAATCTTCACAGTTTTTATATGTACACTCACACACACACATAGACGCACACACACAAACTGCCAAGTTTGGTGAGTATCTTATTTAATATAACTCATTTCTTTCTCCTTCCCAGACAAAAATAAAGGCTTCGAGGAGCATAATGTCAAACAGTTAAGATTTGTCCAGGGCAGAAAAGGAAGAAGGGAAAGCTACTCAGTAATTTAAGATGCTATCACCTCATCAAGTCCCAAGTGAAAACTCTAGGGGCCGTAGATCTTACAGGAAAGGAGGTGTAGGGGAAAGAAAGGAGGCGCAGGAATGCTAAGGCAGATGGGGAGCATTGTAGAAAATGAAAGGGAGGACGAGCAAAGCTAAAGTTCTGCAACTACATCTATCCTTAAGGGCCCACCTGGCGGTGGCTGCAGACCCATTTGCAGCATTTTCCTGGGCAACTTGCCTTATTGGCTTTCCCTGAACGCTGTTTATGAACAGTCTTAATAACCTCCAAGTTATCTCCCTTGTTCATCTCAATAAGCCTGTCTTGTAGGGGCTATTCTGCTCATTTTATAGATGCATATATTGAGGCTAAAGAGATTAAAGATTTGCACAAGGTTTAACAAATAGAACTTGGATCCTGAGTTCAAAATCCCTTTTCTCTGCCCTTCTCTGTGCTGACTTATTATGTTTTCCTTCTTAAAATGTTATGTACAACCTCTGAGCAAAGAAACACACCCTGAGAACAAAGGCAGAGGTGTTCAGAGTGTGGTCTAATCCAATGTACCTCTTGCACTTGAAGGTGATGAGAATGCCTGAGTAGAGCCTTTTACTTCCAGGCGGGAGCCCTGGACTTCTCTGGTTGGCACAGCCCTCTGTCCAAACCGACAGCCTGGGTGTGCCCTGGAGCAGCACTGGGATTTTCCGGGATCTTGTCGGCCTGCTTTCTTGCCTTTTCATAACACTCACTCTTGGAGGCTGTACATAGAGCGTTCCCTTTGCATTATTTAAGAGATGGTTTCCAGTAAGGGAAACGGTTGAATTCTAAGTCTCCCTGTGATGCTGGCTTTAAGATTTTTCTAATTTAAAAATAAAATTGCTTTTTTCTCCTTCACTCCTTTATTTGCTAAAATGCCGGTAAATGGGATCAGTGCTTTTCCCAAACTGAAGCCACTGCTGTGAAAACGTGGGGAATCACCTTGCAGGGTGGACAAATGCTTGGTGCAGCATCCCCTGTGAGAAAATACAGGCTCCAGGCTGGTCTGCAATCATTTGCATCAGAAGCAAGGTTTGCTTAGTGAATGATGGATTGACTGGTTCCCAGATTCCTTTAGCACCTACTATAAAGATGAATAAGAAACCGTTTCTAACTGTGGGGAGAATAGAGTCTTGGAGGGGCAGGTCTGGCACCCTTTTATGTAAAACCTTAAAGAGGAACCCTTTGCTGTTAGCTTTGCAGTGTCAGAAGCTGCCCTTGTAGATGACTAGTTTTATCAGGAAAATAAGTAGGTCTCCTATTCATGATAAATCCCACCCTGCTTTCTGCAGGCTCCCTGAATGGCTGCTGCTTTTCAGAAATTTGCTAGCCCCCTTGATTTTCCAGTGGTTTATCAGACTAGCCACGTAGTGGATTACAATCTCAAGGTTCTCTCTGTCTTTGTTCTTTTGGAATACAGTGGGAGATACCACAAGTACCCTTTTCCTCATGTTTTCTTCCACGTAGATGGACCTTCACTAATGCAATCTTCCCTCCTCTCACTGACTCCTTCCTAGAGTGGAGGAGAGACTTGCTCTGATGGGTGAGTTTGACTAACTCACCCCTTTTACTCTTTTATCTTTTCAGTGGCTTGCAGAGGACTTAGTGAGAAAGGCCTTATTCCTACAGGCAGAAGACTACAGCTTTTTAGAACTATGACTACATGGATGTCTGCTAATTTGAGTTTAGTATAAGGAAACCTACTCACCAACAGGTATAAGCTACATTCTCCAAAATCAGCTTTTTCAGTTGGTGTGTGCCATATTAATTTGTCTTATAGCTCAGTATGTCAAAGTCTACTTGGATGTGAAAAAGTGTTATTGTTTATTAAGACTCTATTTTTTGTTTAAGAGATTGGGTCTTGCTGTGTTGCACAGGCTGGTCTCAATCTTCTGGCCTCAAACCATCCTCTCACCTGAGCTACTGGGACTAAAGGCTTGAGCCACTACACCCAACTTTATGAGACTCTTTTAAGCCCCAACCAATAGAAATAGCCTAGGCCTTTGAATTTACAGTGTTTATTGCTATTTAGTATAAGACAGTCATGCTATTTATTTATTTAGCAGATAAACATTCATTGAGTGCCAGATATGTGCCTAGCATTATGCCAGGGCCTAGGGAAACAACCATTCCCTCAGAGAACTTGTGACACTGTAGGAAGGACCCCACGTAAGTAGGAATTGCCTTGTGCTGTGAGGTTTGCCATAACAATAGACACTTGTACGAAGTGCAAAGGAAAGTTAAAAACCAAAACCAAATCTGTCATGATAGAAACAACAAGGCTGGAAATTTATACACACCCCAAACCCTACCGTCAAGGTTTCCACTCTATAATTTTATTCATTTAGATTGCTCTTTTTTTGTTTTTTAAAGCATTGCCAGTCAGATGCTGGCTCAGCATTCTAAACTCTGTAGTTCCAGTTCCAATCCTCGCTCTACATTTCTGTGGGCTTTAGGAGTTTTCCCTCTGCATAAGGGGAATTAAATAGTACGAGTCTGATACCTGGTACAGAGTAGGAACTCATTAACTTTTTTTTTTTTTTTTTTTTTGTAGAGACAGAGTCTCACTTTATGGCCCTCAGTAGAGTGCCGTGGCATCACACAGCTCACAGCAACCTCCAACTCCTGGGCCTAAGCGATTCTCTTGCCTCAGCCTCCCGAGTAGCTGGGACTACAGGCGCCCACCACAACGCCCGGCTATTTTTTGGTTTGCAGTTCAGCCGGGGCTGGGTTTGAACCCACCACCCTCGGTATATGGGGCTGGTGCCTTACCGACTGAGCCACAGGCGCCGCCCTCATTAACTTTTTTCTTTTTAAATAGAGACAGAATCTTGCGTTGTCATCTGAGCTGGAGTCTCGTGGCCCAATCGTAGCTCACTGTAACCTTTACTCCCATGCAGTCCTCCCACCTTAGCCTCCTGATTAGCTAGAACTATTATAGGAACGTGACACCATATCCAGCTAACTTTTTATTTTTTTGTAGAGATGAAGTCTTGTTATGTTGCCCAGTCTGGTCTTAAACTCCTGGTCTCAAGCAATACTCCTGCCTCAGCCCACCATAGTTCTGGGATGTAATCCTTTATGCCCTTTAGGTGTAAGCCCTTGTACCTGCCTCACTGTCTATTAATAATTATATTATTTAATAATGTGATATTGTTTACTCAACATTTATTCAACAAATCCTTACTGAGCACATCTTGTGTGGCAGGCATAGTGCTAGGGTCTGGGATTCCTCAGTGAATATAATAGATTCTTCTTTCTTTCTCAGAAGCCCATTTCTTCCTGGTTTCTAGATCTAGGAGACCTTTTTCTTCTAAAAGGAGATGTATTCCGATAGTTTGTAGGTAAGTTTAGGCAGGATAGTAGGTGTGAACTTGGAAGCTATTCAAATAGATTCTAGTCAAAAGTGGCTGATTTTTATTTAGGGGGATGTTAGCCTTGGACACTTTAACCTCTGATATCTCTTTGCCTTTGAGGATAGGTCTTATAACTATATTTTCCAAATATCTGCCAACACCAGTCATCTGACAGTGATGATAACCAAGACCACTTGCAGCCATACACCTTACACTTCATGAATGTGACTTTTTCCCTTGCACTGTCTTCTCCAACACAATTTTACTGCCCCAGAAAATTTTTCCCCAAGAACTTAAAAGTTCCAAAGAATGACTGCTCTTTTTGTCAAGAACCTATGGAAACTCATTTAGAACTGCTTCAAAATAAAATCCTTATTTTGCTCTATCCAGCAATCCTAAAGGATGATGTTATGGTCTTTTTTTTTTTTTTTTTTTTTGCAGTTTTTGGCCAGGGCTGGGTTTGAACCTGCCACCTCTGATATATGGGGCTGGTGCCCTACTCCTTGAGCCACGGGCGCAGCCCTGATGTTATGGTCTTTACCCAGTCAAAGCAAAGGATCTCCCTTATGCCCTCAACCTCATAAATATCCCAGCTTTCCCCTCCTACCTTGAGACATTACTGTGTCTCTGACAAGTTAGAAACTGTCAAAGCTGTGAGCAATAAACTCAGTTTTGCAAGACCATTAGGTTATTTTGGTGACTTTATAGAAATGAAAGTCTGGCTTTGTGGTCATGAGTTTGCCTTTATCTCTTTCTAACTGTATGATTGGGGGCAAATCCCTTGATTTTTGTCAGTCTGAGTTTTCTAAAAGGACATAATAGGCACAAAACAAGTTTATAAAATTGTTGTGAAGATTAAATGAAATAAGCCATACAAAGTTCATTCAGCTCTGAGCTACAGTTACCACTAAAAAATAGCAAGAAAATGAAGTATCATGATTTCTGAGCCTTTTGGCCCTTGCACTCCTTGTTGGGATTTGGTAAGTTGATTACAAGAGCGGACTTTACACTGTGGTTACAAAAAGAAGCTCAGGAACACATTGCACTTTGGGGTATACCACTTCATTCTCTAAGTGGAGACAAAATTCAACAATCACAGAGTTGAAACATTCCTCCTGGTCTTTTCCATGCATTTCCCAGCTCAGCAAATTTGTCTAGACTGGCAAAATCATAAGGAAATAAATTTTTAGAAGTAAGCAAAAGAACCACTTTGACATGACAAAGCTGTTCATGCCTGTAGCAGAATGGTGTGCCAATTGGCTTCATTTAACTTAACTCTTAGTCCCAGACAGACAGGCTCCTAGTGTGGGGAGTGGGATCCTGGAGGAGCCTGGGAGCAGAATCTGACTTGATGAGAACACACATTTGTGGTTCCGAACACATAGAAATGGAGCTTTGACTGAGAAACTTTACCAGTTCCTATGACTTTGCCCCCTACTCCAAAGAGGAGACATACACAGGTTGTAACAATTTAAACTCCTTTATTGTTCAGAACTTGGTTGAGATGTCATCATTTTTGATGAAATGGACTGCTTCTCTAATTTGATTTTGGTTTATTGAATATCTGATGGCCAACATATTATTTAATATATAGTTATTGAGTATCAACTCCATGTGAAGCATATTGTCCCTCAATATTCATCTAGTCACATAGGATAGGTAAATTAAATTATTTATTGTGCCAAATGTTATGAAATGCCATTCATAGGTGACCTGGAAGGGAGGGGCTAGCCAGGAAGAAATAGATGTTAGTGCCATATTTTTAATTTGTGATGGCTAATTTTATGTGTCAACTTGACTGGGTAAGGAGTACCCAGATAGTTGGTACATTATTTATGTGTGTATCTGAGAGGATGTTCTTGGAAAGATTAGTATTTGAATCAGCAGACTAAGTAAAGATGATCCACCTTCACTAATATGAGTTAGCATCGCAGTCTATGGAGGGCTCCTACCAGGACAAAGAGATGAAGGAAGGTTAATTCTTTCTCTTTGAGCTGAAACATTCATCTTCTCTTGGATACCAGAAATCCTGGTTCTTGGGCTTTGGCTCTTAAACCAAAGGCCTCCTGGGATCTTAGGTCTTCAGACTTGGACTGAATTATAACATCATCTTCCTTGATTCTGCAGACAATCATAAGACTTTTCTACCTTTATACTCACATGAACCAATTCCCATAATAAATATCCTGGTGTATATATATATGTAAATGTATATATATATTATATATATGTAAATGTATATATATATGTAAATGTGTATATATATATATATATATATATATATATATATATACACTTTTTTTTTTTCACTTGAACCTTGAGCAAAGTAGGGGTTAGGGATGCTGTCACTCCATGCATCAAATATCCATGTATAACTTTGACTCCACCAAAACATAACCACTGATGGCCTATTGTTGGCTAAAAGTCTTTCTGTTAACATAAGCAGTTAATGCATATTTTGTATATAAATTATATTTTGGATTCTTACAAGAAATTCAGCTAGAGAAAAGGAAATATTAAGAAAATCATAAAGAAGAGAAAATGAAGGTGCTATTTGTTAAGTGCAAGTGGATTAGCATACAATTACTCACCTTTGTCATTGAGCAGGATGTGCAGGAGGAAGATGAGGGCCTGGTCTTCCTGACTCAGGGGTGGCAGAGACAGAAAAGAAGGAGGAGGTGAAAGGGGAGGCAGGAAAGGCAGGAACACAAGCTATGACTTTATGTAAATACGTCATAATTTTTGTCTGACTTTTTGCTTTTTTATTTCTCTAAAAATATAGTACCAATACTTCTTCCGCTATTTGCTTTAGTTTTAGTGCCTGTATCATAGAAGGGACCAAGTTGTAAAAGGACTCAAGAGCAGTCTTGAATAACCAGAACTCATCTGCCAGACTGTCTGCTGTCAGTTTGTCCTCTGGCACTGTTTCTTCTATGTCATCTTCCTTATCATCTGGCACTGATTCAGAAGCATTCATCTCCATCAAGTCATCTTCTGTTAATTCCTCTGGTGTAGTGGTGTCTATTAGCTATTGAATTTCTCCAAGTCCCATATCTTGACACCCATCACCACCTGCCTTTTTAGCCACATCTACAATCCTCTTCATGATTTCCTTGATTGGCTTCATTGTAAATCCTATAAAGTCAAATATAATATCTGGGCAGTTTTCTCCAGCAGGAATCTATTGTTTTTGGCCTGATGGGTTTCATGGCTTATTCAATGATGTAATACTTCCACATATTCATAATGTGTTCTCTGTTGCGTGTTTTATTCCATAGCATTGGTAATCCTTTCTATAGGGTACTATTTGTAATGAGCCTTAAAAGTCTTTATGACCTCCTGATCTAGAGGCCGAACTAGAGACTTTGGGTTTGCAAGAGAATAGACTTCTTTGACTCCCTCAGTGTTAAGTTCATAGGTTAACTTAGGGGCTTGTAGTAAAAGCATAGAATTAACCCTGGATAGCCAGGGGACATTGTAGCAAAAGAACTTTAAGAGGCAGTTGTTTACTGATAAGGTACTTCATGACTCCAGAGATAAAGCATTGGTGGAACCAATGCAGAAAAAGCGTTATTGTTGTCCAGGCCTTCTTGGTGTACAGATGGGCATTTGGTGTTTATCTTTCCCCTTGAAGAATTGGATGTTAGCAGATTTATAGTAGGTATATAGATAAGGGCAGTCTTGACCATCAACTCGACTGTATTTGCTCCAAACTGTAAAATGAGCCCATCCCTTCATGGTTTAAACCCTGATGCTTTCTTCTCTTCCTTACTAATACAGTAGAACTTCTGCAAGTTGACTACCCATGGAACTGTAACAAACTTGTCAACATAAGGACCTGGCCCTACTGTACTGATAGGTATTTTTGGTGCATGTCTAGTCTATGAAAATTAGGTCGACTTAAGTAGGTTGTCAATGTAGGGAGGTGGTCAATTATGGAGGTTCTATTATATATGTCCTTTATGTATTTTTTTTTTCAGAATAGGACATTTTCATCTGCATTATAAAACCTATTCAGGCAGATATTCTTTCTCCTCGATGATTTCCTTAATGGTTATCTGAAAAATTCGCTGCTTCTTGGTTAGCAGAAGCTGCTTCTCCTATTACCTTGATATTTTTTAAACAAAGACTCTTTCTGTAATAAATTATCAAACCATCCTTTGCTGGCATTAGATCCTTCAAGCTTTAGATCCTTCACCTTCCTTTTGCTTTAAGTTGTCATACAATGACTTCACTTTTTCTCAAGTCATATTGAAGTCTAAGTCTATGAAAATTTCTTATAGCAACAAAAAGTGCAAGGTTTGCATGCTTCCTGACACAGCTGCAGTGTGAAAGGAAATTCCTCAATTTCCTTTTTTTTTTAATGCTGATTTTATTTATCTTGCTTGAAATAGTAGGCAACTGCAGGTATAGGCCTTAATCTTTATGGTACCTACAAGCAATTCAAAATTTTGCTTCTTGGAAGCACTTCCAAGCATCACTAGTGGCACCTTTTATGAGTCCTGTGGTGTTATTCAGGGTTTACTTTATGGGGATTGCACTAAACCTGATGAAAAATATGCAAGAAACTGAGAAATGTCTTTTTACTTCAATATGCAATTTACTGGAGATGATTAACATAGCAAGAGGTTTTAAGTGGATACTCCAACACTTGAGCATACTACAATAGCAACAGGAGGTGGCTACAAATTTATTATAGTAGAACAGTATATACCATAGTCAATTTTATGCAGTTATGATTTAATTCATCTTTACATGTCTCCTAACTACAAATAGTATGCTATATAATATCTGTAAGTATTTGTGTGCACAAGTGTTAATAAATTTTAAATTTTGTAATGGATTTTTGTATATAATAGTAAATGATAAAATAGATTAGTATCTACATATATTTTCTGCATTCATGACAAACCTAAGTTTTTCTTATTTATTTTGCTATTTCCAAGCTACATGGTTTGTCTACAAATTGTCTCAAATCTCTAAAACATTTTGCAATGTATTTATTTTAAAAATCCACATATAAGTAGACCCACACAGTTCAAACCCATGTTCTTTAGTTTTCCTAAGGATCAACTGTTATGTGTGTACCTTATTTGTTTTGTTTTGTTTTGTTTTTGAGAACTCTGAAAAATACATAATCTATTCAATTTGTAACTAATTCTGACTCAATGAAATGAGACAAATAAGACAATTGCAATATTTCTGTATCATGTCGTACTAGACTGGACGAGGATAATTATCCATGTACAGCTAAACCATAATCACTCTGTTTTTGCAAGCTGTCAGATAAGCTGCAGCTAAATCATAGTTCTAGTACATCATACCAGCATGTGAAAAAGGCCTGATTATGGCAAAATGAGGCCTATTGCAATTTCTTGTTTGAATTGCAAAAATCTTGATAGACTCCTATGCAAATGAGTTCAATTTCAGGAGCTGTAATTTTGTTATTGACTGACCACCAAATTAAAGGACGTTTTGCCTGGCAGAGAGGTCTGTGTTGGGTAAGCATAGAGAGGAGCCAGGGAGGCTTAGTGTATGCAATCTTTGTGCTAATAAATTTTACATAATCCTTTGTTACATTAGACTCGTTGTTTCAACTATAATATCACCTATAATCTGCTTTCAAGTGCTGTCAACATAATCACTGAAAAATTAATCAAACACTTTTCCCCCTAAGCCTATATAATGTTAAATAATGAGTATGAATTGATTTTTTTTTCTTTTTTCAAATTTATGCAGTTGACTGACCTGAATCAACTAATGAGCTGCTTGGAAATAGATAATATCTGAGTTTGGATTCCACTGAAACGACCTAATACAGGGAATTCTAATCATGGGAAGTGGTCCTAGGAAGCAGGAGAGAGAGACAGGGAATTAGGCAAAGCCAGTGTAAGATACATCAGTGTAAGATACAACATCAGTTGCAGAGGCCTCCTGAGAGGTGTGAGAGTGTCTCCCAATCATTTGTCTGAAGAAGAGAGGCTGTTGCTTGTACTCACCAATTTGACCTGACTAGTTGAAGATTATCCCCACCTGCATTATTTCTTTTTCTAGCCTGCTCTTCTTGGATTCCTCTTGACTCAGAAAAGACCTGTAGACAGAGCTAAAGACAGAGGATGTTCACAGAGGAAGGTGATTCTCAGCTTTCTGAAATCATCTACTATAGCCACAGCTGAAAAATGGCAAGTAGCCCCAGGGAATGGGAAAAGGGTCACAAAGGCATCTTCTACACATAACCTTTCATCTTGAGACATGTTATTTGTTCTCTTTCCCTTGGAGTGTGTGCCAAATCAAACTGGATTTTTTTTTTTGAGACAGAGTCTCTGTTGCCCAGGCTAGAGTACCAAGGCGCCAACCTAGTTCACAGCAACCTCAGACCCCTGGGTTCAAGTGATCCTCATATCTCAGCTTCCCAAGTGCTTGGGACTACAGGTGGCCACCACAAAGTCCGGCTCGTTTTTCTATTTTCAGTAGAAATGGGATCTCGCTCTTGCTCAGGCTGGTCACAGACTCCTGAGCTCAAGGGATCCTCCTACCTTGGCCTCCCAGAGTGCTGGAATTACAGGTATATGTCACTGTGCTGGGCCACAAACTGTATCTTTTGAAAGAAATCATCTTCATTGGTCCTACAAAAACACTCTTGTGTTCTCAGAAATGGAATTCTTTTTCTTCTTTAATTGAAAAGATTTGAAGAAAAGAATTGCTGTTAAAATGAAGTTCTAGAAGCAGGATCAATATATCTTCATCAAAGGTCATTTATATCACCTCAGCTTCTCAAAAAAAAAAAAATGTTGGGAGAAAGAAATAAGAATTTATCCAGAGCTGGGAAGTATATTTTTATCACTTAAGTAATGGCCACAATAGGATCTTGGAAGGCTATCTCTATATTTGACTTAGCCCACACAGCCAGGTTGATTTCCTTTCTCTAGGGGAAGTTTGGGGTCTACAGGTCACCCCTGGCTAACTTTTGCTTCCTCCCTTCTCCCAACTGAGGGTATCTGTGAACTTTAGCATTTACTACAGACATGAAGACATATATAACCTCAATACTTACTTCAATGTCAGCAAGATCCCCTAAAGTGAAGAGTTTGGTGCAGAAAGAGTTCAATGCTGACTACCCTCTGGTTGGGGCACTCTGGGAGATCAGAAGGGATGGAGGCTTATTTGAAGGCAAGGAGCAAAGGCAAGGCTTGGCTTATTTGAAGGCAAGGAGCAAAGGATTTTCCTTACACTTTGTTAGCATAAAAGCTCGAGTTGTTTAAAGCTTTAAGTTTTTTTATTTTTTACAAATGGTTTAAATGACTATAGAGCCCTCCCACACACACACAAAAAAATTTGCCCATCAAATGATGACAATTCTGACATACCAAAAGTCTTGTGAGATTCCCTGAAAGACTTATCCCTGGGCTGATGGGAGGAGGGGTGTGACTCAGTGCTCAAGAGAGCGAAAACGGAGGATTTCCAGACACATGTCTTCTGTAGAGCTGCTCTGCTGTTATGACATCAGGAATGGTCTGTAGGGAGCAGAGCAGAAACCAGGAGCAGAAAAACCCATGAAATGATAAATGATTGCAGAGCTGATGGATATCATCCCAGCATTCCCTTGGACCCGGAACTAGCAATAGTTCCACACAGCCCCAAGCTGAAAGATGAAAACAATCATCTCATCCTTTCCAGGAGTTTTGTTTTTGTTTCTTTCCTCATAAATGAACAAGATTATAATCCTTTTAGGCTAGGACCATCAACCTGGGCAAAACACAGCATCTACCTGGCCCATAAGAGGTGTTAATGAATATATTTTTTAAAGATTGGTTATCCTATTATGGGGTAGCATAAAAACAAGTGGACTGAGAGCAGGGAAAAAATAATGTAGGTCTTACTTAGGGTCAGTAACTAATACCTTCCTTCACTTTCAATTTGTTTAAAATAAAACATTAATTGTGTCCCTATTGTGAACAGAGCTTAGTACTTTGAAGGGTATGTGAGGAATTTCAAGCTTAAGGAGTAATCTTTGTCTTCAGAAAGGATGATTGTCTCCTAAGAGAGACATTTGTGAACGGTCTAGTGATGAGGATCTTAGACACTGAAGTCTGTTTGACTTGAGTTCAAAATTCAGACCCACCACTCAGCAGTAAAATGGAGATAATAAGAGACAACCTCAAGCATTCATTAAAAAAAAAAAAAAAAATTCTGGTAAGGACACTTAAAATGAAATCTACCCTCTTAATAAGTTTTTTTTTTTTTTTTGCAGTTTTTGGCTGGGGCTGGGCTTGAACCCGCCACCTCCAAGCATATGGGGCCGGCACCCTACTCCTTTGAGCCACAGGCACCACCACCACCACCCCTTAATAAGTTTTTAAGGATACAATACATTACTGCTCAGTATAAGTACAATGTTGTTTAGCAGATCTCTAAAGCTTATTTATGTTACATGATAGAAGCTGCACACCTTCAGATAGAAACTCTCCATTACTGGGTGGCGCCTGTGGCTCAAGGAGTAGGGTGCCAGTCCCATATGCCGGAGGTGGCGGGTTCAAACCCAGCCCCGGCCAAAAACCACACACACACACACACACAAAAAAAGAAACTCTCCATTACCCTCTCCCCCTAGTTTCTGGCAAACTTCACTCATTGTTTTCATAAATTTGACTATATTGGATACCTCACGGAAGTGGAATCATACAGTACTTGTCTTTCTGTGAGTGGGTCTCCCCATGTTGTCACAAATGATAAGACTTCTTTTTAAAGCTGAAGAATGTATTGATTGTGTATATATAACATGTTTTTTTTATCCTTTATCTGTTGATGGATATTCAGATTGTTTCCACTATTCAAATTGTTTTCACTATTTTCTTGGAAGGAGGGCTGGAATGAACATTGTAGTGCCCATTGTTTTTTGTGTGTGTGAACGTAAAATCATGCCTATGAAGCAAATGGAAGTAGGAAGTAGAACTCAATAAATATTAGCTGTTCAACGAAGAAGAGTTCAAGACAGACTCTTACCAGATAAGAGCATATTTTATTATGATAAAATAGTCAATATCAGAAAGACCTAATAATACTAAATGCACATGCTAATAAAATAAATAAATATTAGCTGTTGATAGTTTATTAATTATGAATAAATGCTTATAATAAAATCCCAGTGTAGCTGAGATGTCAGTGTGTTCTGGAGTTACAGGACAGGATGAGGAGCTTTACACTGACCCTAGATATTGGGTGACATAAGATGTTTGCAGAAGGCTTCAGAGTTGTTTTTTGGCTTGGCTCACCAAGCATGGGAAAGATTTCAGCAGAGAATATAAGGGAAGAAAGCCTTCCCAGTAGGAGGGAGATGGTATTATGAATGTCCAGATAAAGAAAAGACATCATTAAGTCACTCTGCTTTGAATAGAGGATTGGTATTATTGGGGATCTTAGGGAAACTTCACAAATAGCACTTATACTGTAACAATTTGTCCTTCTGACAGGAACAAATGGATTATTATTGTTCTTAAGAGTGTTGGATACTATTAATTGCCGACCTAATTTCATTATTCTCTTTCTTACTCCTGCTTTACCATTGACACTAGTTTTGATAGTTTCAGTGTGCCCAGTGAAAAATGCTCACCTTCCTCTAATCCCTTGCAGCTAGGAGTAGCTGAATGACTCTGTTCCCAGACAGTAAAATTTAAGCAAAATTTTAGTGCAGGCAGGGAGGCCTCTGGTCAAGCAATTATATGCCTGACAAAGAGGGTCAGTTTCATCTGGCAAATAGCTTTTACCCTCATCTCTTCCTCAGCTTTCCTGCCTCTGGCCTGAACACAGGAACAATTCCAAAAGGAATTAATGAGAACAAAAGTCATACACTACGGATGTTGGAGCAAGGTGCTAGAATGAGCCTGAATGTTGTACAGTGGCATAGGCACTGGACTGCCGACCTTATCTTTCTTATTACAGAAGAAAAAATAATGTGCTATTAGGTTAAACTAAATAGCTATTTGCTATTTTAGTTATCATCAGATCTCTGTTCCATGCAACTGAATAACCTTAACTGATACATTCAGCTAAACAGGCCGTGTTTTTTCTTCCTTTTCCAACATGCTTATGCCTACACTACAGGAGAATGTGTAACATATCACGTTTCTCACCTGGAGGTGCCTTTGTTCAAGATCTTTTCACTATGTACATTTCCCTAATTAGACTAAGGAAGAATCAGTTTATTTGATCCCAAATATATAACACAAATGTAGGCATACCTCATTTTATTGGGTTTGACTTTATTACACTTCACGGATATTGCATTTTTTTAAAAACTGGCGATTTGTGGCAATCTGGGTCATGCAAGTCTCTGGTGCCATTTTTCCAATAGCACATGCTCATTTTGGGCCTCAGTGTCAGCATTTTGTACCAATAATGTTTTTTAAATTAAGATGTGACTATTTTAGACATAATGCTATTTCATACATAATAGACTACAGTACAGTTTAAACATAACTTTTATGTGTACCAGGAAAACAAAAATAAAAAAGTCGTGTGACTCACATTACGGCAGTGATCTGGAACTAAACCTACAATATGTCTGAGGTAAACATGTAAGGGGACTTGTAATTAGATCTCACCATAGGAGGTGAAAGTGAAATTCAGGCCCATACTACTTTCCTTAAAAAAGTTTTTTAAAGGGTTAAAAACACTCTGTCTTTTTTTCTGTAGAGGTAGCACAGACCTTTCTAGAGTGACTCAACTCAAAACTGTGTTGTTTACTAGTCCCTAACCACTATGCAGTGAGCTGTACCAGCTAACGAAGATTCTCACCTTCCTGTCAGTGGAATTAATTGGGAAGCGTGGCCCTTGGAATCACATTTGATAGAAATAAAAAACTTGTGAAACTCTTTGACATGTCTCAATCTCCTCGTGTTTTGAAAGTTCAGGTTCATGTCAATGGAAAAGAAATCAAAGAGGAGGCATTCCAAGTCTAGCAGATCCCAAAATAACAGAAAAGCTGAGATTATATCAATTATATTGTTAAGGGATACCAAATAGAAACAATCGCATTATTCTTTAGTAGAGAATTATTTATCAGAGGCATTTTTCAGAGCCAGGGTTTATTGTCGTTGTTATGATAAGATGACTTAATGCTTGGTCACTGTCTTCTAGACACTGTGTTATTTACTAAAGTTTTCTCAGTTTATTCTCAATATACCTTATGAAATGCTCCTATCATTAGCTCTCTCTTAAAATATAAGGATATTGGGGCTCAGAGATGTTAATAGCTTGCCCAAGGTCATGCTTTTACATGAAATGTTCCCTTGTCTTACTTGGTTCTGACATTATTTATTCTGGATAATCTGACGTTTTTCTTATCAGATCTACTGTACCTTGAGGACTTCTCAGTTGGTGGATCATGTCCTCCTGGTTGATTCTAAAGTTTTGCCAAACAAATGTTCAAAATATTTTTCAAAGTCTCATTCACTGCCCTGTTGTGCAAAGATTGTGATAACATTCTCTGCCTAGATTCCTATTTGAGAAGGGAATACAGAGGGCACTGCCCTCCATCTCAAATTCTTCTTTTATCATTCATGTATTCCTTTGTTGTTTGTGGAGTCCTTAATATGCGTTAGATTAAGTCAAGGAGGCATGACAAGAGTGGCAAACTAGCAAGGGTAGGGCTAGTTTTTATTGAAGGCATAGAGAGAGAGGAAGGTAAAGGAAGTGGTCACTTACCCAGGGAAGAGAGAGGGCAATCCAGAGTGGTATAAGAGATTCATCTCTTAGATGGATGTAGGCTCAAGACCATCTCTGCAAATGAGTTTCCGCCTTCTTTCTTCATTGAAAATAAAGGACTTATGAAAGCATTTTATCTTGCTGAATGTGGTCACCTCAGTCTTCTAAATGCTAGAATACAATTATCTACTTTTCAAGAACATAACTGAATCTTCCGAGAAGCCATCCAGCATCTCTAGAGATGCAAAGGAGTCTGCTCAAAATACTACCAATTCTTAGTATATTAAAAATATATACACTCTTACCAATATGTTTGAGAATTAATGGTCGATAGGATGTGCATGGTTAGACACTTACACTAAGTAATTTATAGTGTGTCACTTATTCATTTTAAAAGTTGTTAACTGCCTCCCATGTGCCACCCCCGCATGATATGATACTGATGATTCAGTAAGATAAAAATCTCTGACATCAAGGTGGTCACAGTTAACTAGGGAGACAGTATTTCCAGATCATTATAATAACCTACTTTAGGTATTATATAGATATATTTAGAATTCTGTGTTTATTCCTGCCTCCAAAAATCAACAATTTTTTTCCAGAAAAGGTGAAAACTAGGGTTTTCTGGGGTTTTCCAGATACAGCTCTGTGATTATGTTGGAAGTAGGAGCCTTATATATTGATTCAAGAGCAAAATAAGAAAGGTGGGAAGGTTTGTGATAGTCTGGGAAGAAAAAAGAGTGTGGTTAGAATGTAGAGTACACGGGCAAGTGATAGGCAAAACTGAAAGGGCAAATTGAGGGTTTCCTTTGAACAGCTTTGAATTCCCTTTCACCTCTGTTCCTTTCCCACAACTCCCTAAATCTTTAATGACCAAGATATTTCTGCTTTCATAATTTCAGGAAACAAAATGAAGGCAATTTATCACAGCAAATCCACAACTGACAGCCCTTCCTAAAATTGTTTGTTTTTAATATCTCTGTCCTTTTCTTTTAGTAGCACTTTACTGGAAAAGCTGACATCCTCACTGTAGAACATCTCAGCAGAACTGCCTTTACCAAAGGTCCCCATAACACTGAGAAGAAAGTATTCTACCTAATGGAGACCTAGGACTTCAAGCATTGATAATGTTAACCATTGCTTTTTTCTGAATATTTGGTGTGGTTTGCCTTCTTCTAGAGAGCTAAGATTCTCCCAGCCTTGAAATTTCTAGCTTTGACTATTAGTTAAGTTAGGAAAGTGGATAGAAAAATCATTGCAGGCTTTTTTTTTTTTTTTGATAGAATGGAAAATTTTATTTTATTCATCCTGATGTAGCTAAAAAAGAAGTGGAACGGATTCCCAAACAATTTGTGAAAGAAATTCACCTTAGAGTTCAGATGATGTGTGGACACCTTTAGGTTAAGAAGGACTTATTTTTAAGGAGACTATAGAAAAACTTGGAAAATAGGCTTGGGGTGAATTATCTCTTTTACTTTAGCTATGTTATTCTTAAAAATCTCTCTATCTCTCATCTGTATCTCTCTCTCTCTGTCTTCATTTTTCCCTCTATCCCTCCCTTTCCTCACCTCCCCCTAAGACAGAGACACACACACTTGTCTACACACATATAGAATATTAGTTCATTGAAGCCTCACTTAAATAGTATCCTTGGCATTTGTCCAGAAAAGCGAGTTTTTCTGGATAACAGGAAATTCTGTTCTTTGCAATTATTAACTTTTACACACAGTGTAATGGTTGTTAGTGAAAATGTTTCCAAAATGTTTGACTCACTTTCCTTTCTTCTTAAATAAAGTGTAATAAACATAATTTAACCTTTCTGGTTCCACCATTAAAAGGTTACTACTTTGGGGCACCTACTTAACGTCTTTGAAGTTTTGTTTTCTTATTTTTTTTTATCTTACTCTTTGCTACACTGTCCTGGGTACCCCAAATTTCTACCCATCACTTCTTTCAGAAGAGCAGCCTAAATTCCCAGTCTCAACTGCTATTTGCTGCCCCCTGCTGGCACTGATGACAGCACCTTTCTACTTTTTTTTTTTTTTTTTTTTTTTCAATTTTTTTTTTTTTTTTATTGTTGGGGATTCTTTGAGGGTACAATAAGTCAGTTACACTGATTGCAATTGTTAGGTAAAGTCCCTCTTGCAATCATGTCTTGCCCCCATAAAGTGTGACACACACTAAGGCCCCACCCTCCTCCCTCCATCCCTCTTTCTGCTTCCCCCCCCCATAAACTTAATTGTCATTAATTGTCCTCATATCAAGATTGAGTACATAGGATTCATGCTTCTCCATTCTTGTGATGCTTTACTAAGAATAATGTCTTCCACTTCCATCCAGGTTAATACGAAGGATGTAAAGTCTCCATTTTTTTTAATAGCTGAATAGTATTCCATGGTATACATATACCACAGCTTGTTAATCCATTCCTGGGTTGGTGGGCATTTAGGCTGTTTCCACATTTTGGCAATGGTAAATTGAGCTGCCATAAACAGTCTAGTACAAGTGTCCTTATGATAAAACGATTTTTTTCCTTCTGGGTAGATGCCCAGTAATGGGATTGCAGGATCGAATGGGAGGTCTAGGTTGAGTGCTTTGAGGTTTCTCCATACTTCCTTCCAGAAAGGTTGTACTAGTTTGCAGTCCCACCAGCAGTGTAAAAGTGTTCCCTTCTCTCCACATCCACGCCAGCATCTGCAGTTTTGAGATTTTGTGATGTGGGCCATTCTCACTGGGGTTAGATGATATCTCAGGGTTGTTTTGATTTGCATTTCTCTAATATATAGAGATGATGAACATTTTTTCATATGTTTGTTAGCCATTCGTCTGTCATCTTTAGAGAAAGTTCTATTCATGTCTCTTGCCCATTGATATAAGGGGTTGTTGGCTTTTTTCATGTGGATTAATTTGAGTTCTCTATAGATCCTGGTTATCAAGCTTTTGTCTGATTGAAAATATGCAAATATCCTTTCCCATTGTGTAGGTTGTCTCTTTGCTTTGGTTATTGTGTCCTTAGCTGTACAGAAGCTTTTCAGTTTAATGAAGTCCCATTTGTTTATTTTTGATGTTGTTGCCATTGCCATGGCAGTCTTCTTCATGAAGTCTTCCCCCAGGCCAATATCTTCCAGTGTTTTTCCTATGCTTTCTTTGAGGATTTTTATTGTTTCATGCCTTAAATTTAAGTCCTTTATCCATCTTGAATCAATTTTTGTGAGTGGGGAAAGGTGTGGGTCCAGTTTCAGTCTTTTACATGTAGACATCCAGTTCTCCCAACACCATTTATTGAATAGGGAGTCTTTCCCCCAAGGTAAGTTCTTGTTTGGTTTATCAAAGATTAGGTGGTTGTAAGATGTTAGTTTCATTTCTTGGTGTTCAATTCGATTCCAAGTGTCTATGTCTCTGTTTTTGTGCCAGTACCATGCTGTCTTGAGCACTATGGCTTTGTAGTACAGACTAAAATCTGGTATGCTGACGCCCCCAGCTTTATTTTTGTTACTAAGAACTGCCTTAGCTATACGGGGTTTTTTCCGGTTCCATACAAAACGCAGAATCATTTTTTCCAAATCTTGAAAGTACGATGTAGGTACTTTGATAGGAATGGCATTGAATAGGTAGATAGCTTTGGGAAGTATAGACATTTTAACAATGTTGATTCTTCCCATCCATGAGCATGGTATGTTCTTCCATTTGTTAATATCCTCTGCTATTTCCTTTCTGAGGATTTCATAGTTTTCTTTATAGAGGTCCTTCACCTCCTTCGTTAGGTATATTCCTAGGTATTTCATTTTCTTTGAAACTATGGTGAAGGGAGTTGTGTCCTTAATTAGCTTCTCATCTTGACTGTTATTGGTGTATACAAAGGCTACTGACTTGTGGACATTGATTTTATATCCTGAAACATTACTGTATTTTTTGATGACTTCTAGGAGTCTTGTGGTTGAGTCTTTGGGGTTCTCTAAGTATAAGATCATGTCGTCAGCAAAGAGGGAGAGTTTGACCTCCTCTGCTCCCATTTGGATTCCCTTTATTTCCTTGTCTTGCCTAATTGTATTGGCTAGAACTTCCAGCACTACGTTGAATAGTAAAGGTGACAGAGGACAACCTTGTCTGGTTCCAGTTCTAAGAGGAAAAGCTTTCAGTTTTACTCCATTCAGTAAAATATTGGCTGTGGGTTTGTCATAGATAGCTTCAATCAGTTTTAGAAATGTGCCACCTATGCCTATACTCTTCAGAGTTCTAATTAGAAAAGGATGCTGGATTTTATCAAATGCTTTTTCTGCATCTATTGAGAGGATCATGTGATCTTTATTTTTGCCTCTGTTAATATGGTGGATAACGTTTATAGACTTGCGTATGTTAAACCAGCCTTGCATCCCTGGGATGAAGCCTACTTGATCATGATGAATGACTTTTTTGATGATAAGCTGTAATCTATTGGCTAGGATTTTGTTGAGAATTTTTGCGTCTATGTTCATGAGTGAGATTGGTCTGAAATTCTCCTTTTTGTTTGGGTCTTTTCCTGGTTTTGGTATCAGGGTGATGTTTGCTTCATAGAATGTGTTGGGGAAGATTCCTTCTTCCTCAGTTTTTTGGAATAATTTCTGCAGTACAGGAATAAGCTCTTCCTTGAAGGTTTGATAGAATTCTGGAGTGAAGCCATCTGGACCAGGGCATTTTTTAGTTGGAAGCTTTTTTATTGTTTCTTTGATCTCAGTGCTTGAAATTGGTCTGTTCAGGAGGTCTATTTCTTCCTGGCTAAGTCTAGGGAGAGGGTGTGATTCCAGATATTGATCCATTTCCTTCACATTGTCAAATTTCTGGGCATAGAGTTTCTGGTAGTATTCAGAGATGATCTCTTGTATCTCTGTGGGATCAGTTGTTATTTCCCCTTTATCGTTTCTGATTGAGGTTATTAGAGATTTTACTTTTCTATTTCTAGTTAGTCTGGCTAATGGTTTATCTATTTTATTTATTTTTTCAAAAAACCAACTCCTTGTTTCATTAATTTTCTGAATGATTCTTTTGTTTTCAATTTCATTGATCTCTGATTTGATTTTGGATATTTCTTTTCTTCTACTGAGTTTAGGCTTAGATTGTTCTTCTTTTTCCAATTCCATAAGATCTCTTGTGAGATTGTTGATGTGCTCTCTTTCTGTTTTTCGAATGTAGGCATCTAAAGCGATGAATTTTCCTCTCAAAACTGCTTTTGCAGTATCCCACAGGTTTTGGTAGCTTGTGTCTTCATTGTTGTTATGCTCAAGGAAGTTAATGATTTCCTGTTTTATTTCTTCCTTCACCCATCTGTTATTCAACAGAAGATTGTTTAATTTCCATGCCTTTGGGTGGGCTTGAGCATTTTTGTTAGAGTTGAGTTCCACCTTTAGTGCCTTATGGTCTGAAAAGATACAAGGTAAAATTTCAATTCTTCTGATTCTGTTGATATTTGTTTTGTGTCCCAGGATATGATCAATTTTGGAGAATGTTCCATGGGGTGATGAGAAGAATGTATATTCTTTATCTTTGGGGTGGAGTGTTCTATATGCATCTATCAAGCATAGTTGTTCTAGGGTCTCATTTAAATCTCTTACATCTTTGTTTAATTTCTGTTTAGAGGATCTGTCCAGCTCTGTAAGAGGTGTGTTAAAGTCCCCTGTTATGATGGTATTATCAGATATCATATTGCTCAGACTGAGTAAGGTCTGCTTCAGGAATCTGGGAGCATTTAAATTGGGTGCATAAATATTTAGAATTGAAATGTCTTCTTGTTGTAGTTTTCCCTTGACCAATATAAAGTGACCATCTTTGTCTTTTTTGACTTTAGTTGCTTTAAATCCACATGTATCTGAAAATAAGATTGCAACTCCTCTTTTCTTCTGAATTCCGTTTCCCTGAAAAATTGTCTTCCAACCCTTGACTCGGAGCTTTAATTTGTCTTTTGAGGCCAGGTGTGTTTCTTGCAGACAGCAAATGGATGGCTTGTGTTTTTTAATCCAGTCAGCCAATCTATGTCTCTTCAGTGGGGAATTCAAGCCATTAACATTTATTGAGATAATTGATAAGTGTGGTAGTATTCTATTCGTCTTATTTGGTGAGAGTCCATTGCTTAATTTTATCTTTTGCATCAGTGTGGAGGTTAGGTTTTGTCCTTTGATTTCTGAGTTCTTACTTTGCTGCTGATCCATTGTGGTGGTCAGTGTGCAGAACAGGTTGAAGTATTTCCTGTAGAGCTGGTCTTGTTGTGGCGAATTTCCTCAATGTTTGTATATCCGTAAATGATTTGATTTCTCCGTCAATTCTGAAGCTTAGCTTAGCAGGGTACAGAATTCTGGGCTGAAAATTGTTCTGTTTAAGTAGATTAAAGGTAGATGACCATTGTCTTCTTGCTTGGAAAGTTTCATTAGAGAAGTCTGCGGTAACTCTGATGGATTTGCCCCTGT
Source organism: Nycticebus coucang (assembly GCF_027406575.1). Taxonomy (NCBI): domain Eukaryota; kingdom Metazoa; phylum Chordata; class Mammalia; order Primates; family Lorisidae; genus Nycticebus; species Nycticebus coucang. Next base: position 36,112,927 of record NC_069793.1, on the reverse strand, counting down.
AGGTCAACTGGCGCTTACTCCTGGCAGCTTGCAGAATCTTTTCTTTTGTCTTGACTTTGGACAGGTTCATCACAATGTGTCTTGGAGAAGCTCGGTTAGAGTTGAGGCGACCCGGGGTCCGATATCCCTCTGAAAGCAGTGTGTCAGACTCTTTGGTGATGTTTGGGAAATTTTCTTTTATAATATTCTCTAGTATGGCTTCCATTCCTCTGGGGCATTCTTCTTCCCCTTCTGGAATTCCTATAACTCGTATGTTGGAACGCTTCATAAAGTCCCATAATTCTGACAGTGAACGTTCTGCTTTCTCTCTCTTCTTTTCTGCCTCTTTTACTATCTGAGTTATCTCAAGAACTTTGTCTTCTACCTCTGAAATTCTTTCTTCTGCATGGTCTAACCTGTTGCTGATACTTTCCATTGTATCTTTAAGTTCCCTAATTGACTGTTTCAGTTCCTTCAGGTCTGCTATATCCTTTTTATATTCTTCATATCGTTCATCTCTTATTTGATTCTGTTTTTGGATTTCCTTTTGGTTATTTTCCACTTTATTAGCAATTTCCTTCATTGTTTCCATCATTTCTTTCATTGTTTTCAACATGTGTATTCTAAATTCCCTTTCTGTCATTCCTAACATTTCTATACTGGTGGAATCATCTGCAGTAGCTACCTCATGGTCCCTTGGTGGGGTTGTTCTAGACTGGTTCTTCATGTTGCCTGGAGTTTTCTGCTGATTCTTCCTCATGAGTGACTTCTTTTATCTGTTTCCTTGCCCTAATTTTCCTTTCACTTCCTCTTGCTCTTTAAGTTCTTATGCCTGTGGACTAAGGGTTATAGGACCAGAAGGGTGAGAAGGTTGAAGAGCAAAAAAAGGGGATGAAAGAAAGGAGGACCGAGTGATAAGAAAAAAAGAAAGATAGAGAAAGGAGAGGGGGTGGGTATAAGGAATATTGACAAAAAGAAGAGAGGCACAGAAAGAGGGAGACAGGGCAATATAGGTGTACAGTAGGGTACTTTGCACCTTTCTACTTTTGCTGGAGGTGATTAATGGCAATGTTGGAGATACCTCCCACCTTAACACTTTGCTGCCTGCATTAATCCCTCATGTTCAACTTTTTAAATAAGTTCTAGCCATGGGGCGGGAGGGGAATAAATTCTATAAAATTAAACAGTGTCTCGTTGGTTCTCAGCAAAATCATCTTGGGGTGGATTATTAAAGGTGCAGTTTGTGAACATGTAAACAAAAGTAATGATTATCTAGAGTAGCAGATCACTACATACATATACATGAAACATGCTAACCTCACTAACCCCATCTTCTTTTAGGTTAGAATTCCTACACTGGATTAGGGAAAAACTGAAGATGTTGATACATTGGTTTCGCATGGAATTTAGACTTTGTTGGTATCTTTGTAACTCCTTTCCTTTTCTTTATAGCTTTTCCCTCCCTGTATCATTAATCCATTCTTCATCCACACCGCACAGAGAAATACTAGCCAGAGGATTGTATAGTAGTATAAGTGCTCAGTTGAACAAATCTGAGCCCATTAAGGGCATAGACAGTTCATTTAAATTTTTTTTTTCTAACACTCTAACATGGTGTATTTGTGCAAGAAATTTACTGAATTTTAGTAACCACTAAGATAAGATTCTTATATTTCTGGCTTTTCATTTTGATCACCTGTATAATGAACTGGTAGAAGCAGTTCTCCAAGGTCCTAAGACACTTTAAAACTCATCGTGCAAAGTGAGTATAATGCTCTCAGCTACTACTTGAAGAGGGTGGAACTAGTTGTACCAATGCTAAATGACCTCCTGTTTGAGTGATATTTTTTTAGAGTGATTTTTATTGGTGTTTATATCTCTGTTTAGTAATTTAACTACATCTGTCTCCTATTCAGTTGATGAGCTGGTAGCTCTCCAGTCCTCCTCAGAACCAGTTGCTCATCTTCCACCTTATATTTACTGATGCTAAACTTTTGTGTCTTGGAAAACCAATAACTTATACTTATTTTACAAAATAATGTTCACAATCCTTACACCTTCTAGCTCTTTCTGGTAATCTGATGTCGGCTCCTCTTCATCCTGTGGCAGTAAACACATAGCCTTTGTGAGAATGATCTGTCCTCTCTCCTACCTCCATAAAGTTCTGTTTTGTGACCGTATTTCAGAGAGATGACATTGCCAAAAGCATGATCTTTAAATAAGTGGGGGCCATTGTTGCCTAATCCCTGGTAGCCCACCTCTGTATTTCTATTCAGAGTATAATCTGGCTCCTTAGGTTGACTGATGTGTGACTAGATCGGTGTATAAATCAGGGAACAGATATTTGGTGAGAATTTCCCCTCACTATGTACAAGATGCTCATTATGGAGTTTCAAAGAAGTAAGAGAGAGACTCCCCAGTCTCAGGAAAACATGACACAAATCATATTGCAGTAAATATAAAACAAACATTAGAAGCCACAGAGCAGTTGTGTTTAGCAGTTGAGTGCATAGCTCAGAGGTTTAGGACCTTGATTTCCGAGATTACAGTGGTGACATTTCTTCCATCCAGAAGATTTCAGGGTGGGCCACTGGATATCAAGGCTCTGATAGAGAGCTCTACCATCTTGTTAACAGAGCTGTGTGGATTGTTTTTTTCAAAGACAGGTTTTGTCTGCCAACTTGTGTTTCCTTTTCTCTGAGAATACTTGATCTATTGCTCCTTCTGTATTGGTCCAAGAAGCTTCTATCTTTCCATTCTGATGCTTGGGGCTTGTCTCAACTTCCCTTTAGATGGTGGGCCTATTTAGAAGTTATAGGTGCATTTCCTCCAAACAGCTAAATATAGACTCCTTCATGTACATGGCTTCTCCAAGAAATATGTCCTCATGATTTTATGACCATTTAGGTTCAGCTCGCAAAGTGGGGATAGTGGGAGGAAGAGCATAGACTCAAAGTCAGAGAAACCTGGCTCTGAGTCATGCTCCACTGTTTCTTGATTATGATACTTTTGTCAATTTTCTGAAATCCTGTAAGTCTCAGTTTCTTTAGCCATAAACATAGATAACAAGAAGCTATGCTTTAGGGGAATACGTTTGGCACAAATAAATATGACACACTAGAGGAGAAAGAGAAAGTTCTGGTTGAGAGACTCATTGAGGAACCAGTGAGTGAAAAAAGGGTCAAGATTTATGCTGGGGCATTGAATGGTCAGACCAACTGGTTGTTTTTAAAATAGAGCCTGGTCTGAAAAATCCAGGGTGTATGGTTGCTGTCAATTAAAAGCAAACAAACATGGTCTAAGTATTGAAAATACTGGTAAGGAAGACTAGCAATGATATGATTCTGAAACTTTAGGAGGTCAGGAGCTTTATAAATTTTGTTATTCTAGCACTTTCCACAATGTGTGGTTCCTTATAGTCATTTGACAAATGTATTTGATCAATGAAAATACATCATATTCTATCCTTGCAACATCCTAGCTCATGAAACCTGGGTATAAATAGAGGCTGTGGCATTTGGTTGGTATCCAGTGCTAATTATGTCAGATGTGGAATCCACTATATCCTGAGTAGCTTAACTTTGCGGCATGTTTGGAAGACTTGATTTTTGAGTTCAGATCATCCCAAGTTAGAATCCTAGATTTCTTCTTAATTAGCTGTGCTGAACAAGTTGTTTTACTTCCAAAACATCAGTTTTATCTTCTAAAAAGTGAGGATAATACATATATCATCAGCCTCAAAAGTGTTATATAAATGCTTGAAAATGTGATTAGCATATTGCCTAGCATATAATGCATGGAATCATTTATACTTAACTATTATTTTTATTATTGTTTTAAGTACAATTACACCCAATCCTTCCTAGCCATGTAACAACTGCCAGTCTTTGTTTGTAAGTTGGATCATATGCAAGACTCCAGTGCAGTGCAAAGCTCTTGCAGTGCAAAGCTCTTGCAAAGCTCCAAGTACCAGATACTTGGATCTTGAGAAGCAGACTTACTAACAAAGCCCACATTTGGATGGAGAGTTGGCATAACCAAGCTCTACCCTATGGTGGGCATCTCTTTTACTTATTCATCAGGACAATTAAGGAGTGACTGACTAAAAGACCTTCCTTTCCTGTTGGTGTAGAGAGTTTTCATGCTGCTGAAACACATGGCTGTCACCTCCCCTCTTCCTCCACTCATAATTCTCTGGCAAGAGTCCTTGATACTCAGGGTACAATGTACATGTTTGCCTCCTGCACCCAGATTCCAATTGCATTATTCCATAGAAATGTTATAGATGGAGCTTAGCAGTAATGAGATTTATTTGTAGAACTGTTATCCTGATAGATTATAAACTCTGTCAATGTTTCCTTGCTAACCTGGAAACTATCAACATCATCACCACCCACCATTCCAGTCCCCATAAATATCCCATCACTGCTCCCTAGACCTCATCACGCCCACATCATGATGTCTATGGGGACAATGATTAATTTCCACAACCACAAATGGTTTCTGGACCTTGGGTGATTGGAATGTTCTCATCATTAGTGTAACTGGTTATGGAAAGAGGCACAGGACAGAGGACATGTTTGTTCTCGGGATCTTTACTCTGCATGAAGCTCTGCCACTCATTTGCTTCCTGACCTTGGACTAGTCATGTTCTCCTTTGTGACTCAGTTTATTCATGTGTAAAATGAGACATTTGGACTGGATGCTTGCTGAAGCCCCTTTCAGTACAAAAGATCTCTGATTCAGCAAAACCCATCCTGTTGCAGCTATCAGAAAAGGCTTGTGTCAGATGGACTGTGGTGGGCAGTGCTTCCTTGGCCTGCCACCGTCCTCATTTCTTCCTTTCCCACTCACGTCCCTGTGGTATTTTGGCACAGAATGAGTCACTGTGCTGGCTGTGGCATACATCCAGAAATGGACTGCCATCCTCTTTCCTGGCACAGGGAGGGAGGAGTGTGACTTTTTATATCCCCTCTATTGATTAATGACATCCACTACATAAGAATTATGATTACTCTGGTCTCATCAAGCTACATCTATGAATACAAATCCTATGAGTTACTGCAACCTCAGGGTGAGCTTGACCTCAGAAAGGCTTTGGGAACACTTTAGAAAACATCTCTCTCTACCACTGAAAGGTTCACAACTATTGTTTTCCTTTTCTGACTCATCTTTGAATCAGTAAATTAAATATGTATAACTTGTGAAGATTTCATTTTTATTGCTGAGCAATGTCAAGATTTAGGGAGTATACAGCTCTCCTTTTCTCCCTTCTCAATGATTTTACTTCCTTTAGTTTGCAGGAGGGCTCTCAGAGAGCTGCTCCCTCTATCTCTCTGTGGCTCTGGCTCTTTTCTGTATCATGGAGAAATGAAAGAGTTGAAAGTCATTTACTCTCCTAGAGGATGGTCAAGACTTCAGGACCCTGAGACTTTTTTCTGAAGTAAGTGTTGGTTGGCTATTGTGTCTTCTGGGAGATTGTCTCTTCCTCTGGAATTGAGGAAGAGTCATATTCTTTTATTATGTTATTTGTAACATGCTCTGGAAAACTCTTCCACAATTATCATGCCATTTGGAATATTCAAATCATAACCCTCTTCTTGCATCTACCATTTTATAAATTCTTAACCATCCATTACCCCCTTTTTTCCTCCAAGGGGGCTAGTATATTTTATTACTTAAAGAAAACCTTTATGCCTACACTATTTTTTTCTGTACAACATGGTTTTCTCATTTTTAACATAATTTGATTGCGCATGTTAGATTTTTCTATGGGGTGTTTTCTAATGTGCAATCTCCCCTTCTCCACCAGATTGGAGGTATCTTGAGGGCAAGAGACTACAGGCTTCTAAGTTACTGAACACATATTTACTGAGCTCTTTTTACAATTATGGTACACATTATATTAGTAATTTATTTCTAGCTTTTGTGCTGTACTTAGAATAAATTTTAGGTGTTACCAAAACCTTTTGTTAACTAATTGAGTAGTATATGACTTTGTCTGAAACATATATAATTTTAATTTGTTAAACAACAAAAGTAGTAGGGCTCATAGAGGGGAGGTGGGAGCTAGTGATTTAGACTGAATTCTTAACTTTCTCCGTGTTTTTTCCCCTTAGTCCTCCAGGCATGTTTTAGGTGTCACCTAAATGCCAGGCACTATCTTAGGCACCAGAAAATATACCAAGAAAATTAGCTGGTTCTCTGTGCTCAAGATATGGTTAGTCTATCTTTGAACATTTCAGTTCTATTTCCTTACCGATAATTCTGTCTTGCCGAAAATTAGGAAGCTTTCTGAAGTTGAGAAGTGTTGAGTTACTTTGTGTTGAGAGGATTTACCTTATGAAAGCGATCTTTTCTTGGTGATAGAAGGCTTTCTTCTCTTCATTTCTGTCATTTTGACACATAGGAGGGGGGATTCTGATGTGAATGGTGGTTTTATGTATCATGGATAATGTCATTTTCGAGTGACAAGAACTTGCTCCTGGGGTAACTGACAAACTCAGTCTTTCTCCTTCTCCTTTGCGTCTTCTTTCTGGCAGGCTGCTCAGCACGTGTGATTATTTTTTTCTGTTTTTCTTTACTTCCGAGATTTTTCTTTCCTTCTGTTTCAAACCATTGTTGCCACCATAGTACAAATTTTTATCAACTTAACAATCTTCATTTACTTGACAAGTATTTATAGCATTCTCACTAGGGTCACTGTTTAGATACCAGGTTACAGCAGCAAATAAATAAATAAAAGAAAACCCTGACATAAGCCTGCCTGCATGAAGCTTACTTTCTAGTGTAAATCAGAAAATAAATTAATAACTGGAACAAAAATCCAGAGTATGTTGTGTGAATTCAGAGCTATGGAGAAAAATGAAGCTGGGAAGGTGAACAGAGAGTTACGGTGATGGTGAGGGTTGCAATTTTAGAGGATAGGGGGAGATAATCTTTGCATAAAGACTTGAAAAAAGAGGAAGTCCTGTGGCTATCTGATAGAGGAGGAGTCCAAGGAGAGTGAATGATTTACAGCAAAGTCTCGAAGTGGAGATGAGAAAGCTAGGTAGGAAGCAGGGCCAGGAGCCCACAGGCCATTAACTTTGGCTTTCAGGCCAAGTGTGATGCACTAACTCTGGAGTTTTGTGAGAGCAGGAAATACATGACCTAACTCATATTTTAACAGAATTATTCTGGCTGCTGTGTTGGACTCTTAATGGGCATCTATAAAAGTAAAGAAAGTAGTTAGGAGGCTCTGGCTTGGACCAGAGCAGGAGTGGTGGAGGTTGTGAGAAGTGATGGGCAGTCTTTCAGATATGTTGAAGATCAAGACAAGAGGTAGACATGGGGTGTGAAGAAAGAATTATGTTAGAGGAGGATTGCAGGGTGTTTGGCCTAAGCAGATGGAAACATGGAGTTGCCATTTTGTAAGGGAGTATGTTCCAGGCACTTAAATTTGAGATGCTTATTGGAAATGGTAAACAGCAGATGTTTACAACAATATGAAGTTCAAGGGTGAGGTTTGGGTGGGAGATTTAAGTTTGGGATTTGGCATGTTGATGATGTTGAAAGCATGTGAGGCTGGATGGGATATTCATTCCAATTACTCTCTTATAATCCCAGTCCTCTCCCTTCCCTGTCCAGCTGAAGAGTCTCACCCAGCCAGACCTTGAGGTACTCTTCTGTCTCTGAGTTCTTGTACCTTACACTCCATAGCCACAGTATTCACGGTGGCATTGCTACTGTCTCATGATTTTTCAACAGTCAAGCGGCAGAAACCTTATCTGCTCTATGAGACTGAATCCCTTTAGAGAAGGAATCATGTTTTGTTTGTTTGTTTGTTTTTGCAGTTTTTGGCCAGGGCTGGGTTTGAACCTGCCACCTCCGGCATATGGGGCCAGCGTCTTACCCCTCTGAGCCACAGGCGCCGCCCCGAGAAGGAATCATGTTTTAAATTCTATTCTGTAGTTTCCTGAAAAACTAGTTCTTCGGGATTAGGCACTTAATAAGCCTCCAAGGAATCCTTAAAATCTTTAGAAATTAGGGTAGATATAGAAACATGTCCTTAATTACTTCCTTTATTTCACATCAGTAAAATTATTTCTTCCAAGAAAAATCCTGCAAGAAATCTTAACTTGTAAAGTAAATGTAGAGCTGCTCTGGCTGAAGGTGGAGGGTTGGAGCCAGGAGCTTGTCATTTGTCCAACCTTCTCTTTCAGACACCTCACTCTTAGGGTAACCCCAGAGGTACTTCTTGGCAACCCAATTTTACAAATGAAGAATTTGAAAGTCAGAGGCTGTTTAAGTAGCAAACAGCAAAACTAGTAGTTATGCCCCCCCAGTATTGCTCTTTATCTGCATTATAAAAAATGAATGAATACATGCATTAATTAGTTTAACAGATTACCTTAAGTTTAAAGGTGGGATTCAAATAAGGGTCTCAAATGCTGAAGTTTGCATTCTTTCCACCATAGTGGACCTCTTCTGGAGTAGAACTATTAGAGTAAACAGAAATAAATATGTTCAAGGAGTTATTTCTAACGTATGTACCCAAACTCTTACAGCTTTTAGCTCTTCTCTTTCTCTCCTCCCTCCGACCCCCTTTATCTCTTGTGTTACTAGTTACCATGTTAGTACGAGATGACTGTAAAGATGTTTATTAGCAAACAGCTTCTGAGAGACCTTCCACAAACTAATTTTACATCACTGGATTGATTTTCATTGAAAGCATATTTTATAAACTTAAGCAGTGGGTAGAGACACAAGATAGCATGCATTGTTTCTCAATTTTAATTTTTCCTGCAAACAGGCTTCCTCTGCCAACAGAATGCTAATGCTCTCGTGGTGAGATGGGGGCTATTTCCACCACCTATCACTTAGTGTCCAATGGAATCAGGCTGCCGACATTACCTTGGGAGGATCTTTGCAGAACATTTTATGACATGCTATGTTTCAGTTTGGCTTTGTCTAGAAATTGCTGCAGACTTTAAAAATTAAGTGAAACGCCTTCTTCAATGGAATATAAAATATCCATTCTGGTAGCAGCTTAAATGCTAATTATAAGTTCTGGAGTTTAAACTCTCTAAGAACTTAGAATTACAGAAATTGTGAATCATCAGGTACATGGGAAGAATAATTATGTCATATATCCGTGGAACATGTTTCAGTTTTAAAACTTGCTTTTATATGCTATGTCTTATTTAACTCTTCTAGCAATCCTATAATATAAGTGATAGTATTTTCACTTTAAAGATGAGGAATTTAGGGATCATAGGACTTATCCAAGGCTATAAAACCTCAGGTGATGTGTCATAAGGTATATATGTGGTGGGAAAACTGTTTTTTTTTTTTTTCCTTTTTGTAGAGACAGAGTCTCACTTTACCGCCCTCGGTAGAGTGCCATGACGTCACAGGACTCACAGCAACCTCCAGCTCTTGGGCTTACGCGATTCTCTTGCCTCAGCCTCCCGAGCAGCTGGGACTACAGGCGCCCGCCACAACGCCCAGCTATTTTTTGGTTGCAGTTAGGCTGGGGCTGAGTTTGAACACGCCACCCTCGGTATATGGAGCCGGCGCCTGGAAAACTGTTTCTTAATATTATAATATTCATTATGATAAGCATATTTTTTCCCTTCTAAGGTAGAAATTCTCTAGGTCTTACAACCTTACTATTTGCTAATTGGCACTGATTTGTAAACTAATAAAATTCACAAATGGTTTTCCAGATATGGGTAGAGATAATCAAAATAAAATGAAGTACTCCATATAGTAACCTGTAGTTGATAGAATACCTTTATTTACAGTGTCATATTCAATCCTCCCAAAGATCCTGGGAGATAGAGTACTCAGAAATCTTTGTCCAGACTTTAGAGATGAGATGATTAAGGGACCTAGTAAAATTTTCACAGTCATAGATTCTAGTAAAAGAGACATAAATGTGGTCTTAGATGTGAAGTTTAGAGATTCTCTGTATAAAGTGCTGAACACATGATTTGATATATGGTTAAGTGATTAATACTTGATAGCTGTATTTTTAAATTAATTTTATTGATATTTGCTACATTAAAGTGATTTGTAAGTATGCCTTTCCTTGGACAACTTGGCTGATGTGCACAAACCTAACCAGCGAGCCCATTCTTCAGTCTTCCTAATAAACTACATGACTGCAAACAATTAAAAGAGTCTGGGTGGTGGAAGCTGAATTTGAGTAGGTCAAATATTGATTGGTCAGTTGGGAAACTTTGCAAGCAGAAGTGGATTTTATTTTGTAATGTGCTGAACTTTGCAGAGATTATTGTATGCTGCCCAACCAAGATACTCTTTAGATTTTATTAATTTTCTGAAGGATGTAGGGGTGGAGCAAAGATGCCACAGTGACCACTAATAATTTTTGAATCTGTGGGGTACTGTAAAATAAAAGTTGCAGTGATATGGAGGAGATTTTAAATAACCATTGAACTGAGTAATTATTCAGCGTTCTTCCTATAGGACAGAATCCCTCATATCTTTGTTTAGTCCAGAACTTTTGGAAATTAACTAGAAATTGTAACTATCATTCATTCCATACTTACATGGGCTGATCAATATGGTCAGTAGATTACATGCACAGAGATGATATACCCAGGTGCATCTGGGAGGATGCTAATATAACCTATCTCTTCTTGCATAAATATTAATAAAGTCTCCATTCTCAAAAGTGTCTCAGAAAAATTAGAGGAGTAGATAGATGGATAGATGTGTGAAAAAATTGTTTAGACAAATATTAATAGCATCAAAGTAGTAGATATATATGTTGGCAGATAAAAGTTTTTTCAACTTTTCTGTATGTTTGAACTTCTCATATCAAAATGTTGGCAGAAAAGTGTCCTGGTTCATATGACAAATTATCTGTTTATCGGCCACATTATAGGCATGGTGGCTCAAGCCTATAATTCCAGAACTCTGGGAGGCTAAGGTGGTTGGACTGCCTGACCACAGGAGTTTGAGACCAGCCTGAACAAGACTGAGACCCCATCTCTACTAAAAATAGAAAAACTAGCTGGGTTTGGTGGAGGGCACTTGCAGTCCTAGCTACTTGGGAGGCTGTGGCAAGAGGATTGCTTGAGTCCAAGAGTCTGAAGTTACTGTGAGCTATGATGATGCCATGGCACTCTAACCAAGGCAACAAAGTGAGATTCGATCTCCAAAAAAAGAACACAATTATATGGTTGCTCAACATATGAATGATCTCATTTAATTAATATTTTAAATCACGCTGTGTGTTAGATGCATTTATTATCTACACTTTAAGGGTGATTAAATGGAAGCACTGAGAAGTTGAGAAAGTGGCTCAGAATTGCACACCTAGTAGATAGGATGCGGCCATGCACTTGCAGATGGGAACAAGGCCATACTTCTCCCAAGTTCAATGTAGTGGTCACAATGAACATCTTTTCTTGTAACAGCTATTTCAATCCCACAGATTCAGTGTTCCCAGAAACACAGTCTTTTAGACAGCAAAGGGGAAAGGAACTCACCTTTGTTTGTCTTTTTACTACTAATAGCTACCTTTTATTGATCAAATTTCTGTCAGACATTTTATATATCTAATTTTACTTACTCCTCAAAACGCCATTAAAAATAGATACTAATTTCTTTATTTTATAGTAAAAATTACAGAACTATTAAACTCCCTTGTCTATGCTCTCACATCTAGTATATTTCCAAGTTGACATTGAAGCTCAGGAATTACTTTCCCCTCTTTTCTGGCCCCCTCATATCTGCAATTGCTTTTGATTAACTCATTCAGTCTTTCTTCTGTGATAAGGTTAGATTACGAAAGCAGTGCACACCATGAAGAAAGGGCCTGCATATTATAGGCAAATGTTATATCAATACAAACACATGATACCATTGGAATAATTTATAATAATTATTTTTTAGTAATATAACATGTTTTTAGAACACAATGAGGGTAAACAGTAATCATCTTTTAGTTTGATTTGATAGATTCTATGACACTATATTTGTCCAAATCTATTGGCTATCATCTGTTGAGCATGTGTTCTGTGAGGGAACTCAAATTCTATTACCCCTAGTTCCTCTTCTTAGGAAAGACATAGAAATTATATTTACTGATTTTTTTTTTTAATTTTGTTTCAGGCATCATGTTCTTCTCTGTCTTAGTTTCCTTACCTGCAAAATGGGCATAACAATAATTCCAGTCTTACAGGGTGGTAACTGCAAAGCTCTTAGAACAGTTCTGGACACATGTTAAGATCCCCTTCATCCATGTATTTATTTACTCTAACAATCGTTATTAGGCAGGTACATGTGCTAAGCATCTTTTTGGTGCTGAGGATTTGGCAGTGAACAAAATAGATGAAGGTCTTAACTTCTCAAAGCTTATGTTTTGGTGAAAGGATCCGATAATATATGAGTGAACAAGTATCAGTAAGTATCAGGTGACAGATTTGTCAGGATTGTGTAGGTTATGGTACAGTAAAACAACAACAAGAAAACAAATCACAGTGGCTTAACTCGTAAAAGTTTATTTCTCACTCACAAGACATGTTTAAAGCAGATTAGTAGATAGGATCTGAAAACTGTTTGCCTAGTCATTAAGAAGAAAGAATTTGACTCAGTGCCTGTAGCTCAGCAGCTAGGGCTCCAGCCACATACACCTGAGCTGGCGAGTTTGAACCCGCCCAGGCTCCCAAACAGCAATGATAATTACAACCAAAAAATAGCTGGTGTTGGGGTGGATGCCTGTAGTCCTAGCTACTTGGGAGGCTGAGATAGGAGAGTTGCTTGAGACCAAGAGTTTGAGGTTGCTGTGAGCTGTGACGCCACTTAAGCCCAAGAGTTTGAGGTTGCTGTGAGCTGTGATGCCACTTAAGCCCAAGAGTTTGAGGTTGCTGTGAGCTGTGATGCCACTTAAGCCCAAGAGTTTGAGGTTGCTGTGAGCTGTTACAGATCATTTGGTTCCTAACCCTGAAAGAGGTAAGATACACAGAAAATTGCAAAACATATTCTTCTATTCTTCCAGTTTGGTGATTAAATATATTTATTTATCAATATTTGGATTCTGATATACTTTTAAGTTTTACATGATATAGGCTAAATTACTTTAGTTATTAGTAAATTTCCAATGTAGAATTTTTAAAGGAGTTGTGATGAAACCAATATAGAAGAACTTGAAGCTCTTTTCAAGTATATCAATGTAAAATAAATGACAGCAGCATTGCTGTCCATGAAATGTAAAAATTTTACCTAAATCTGGTATAATATATCTGTATATCTGTGTTCCTGGTCAGGGCAGATAACCAGATCCGAAGAATGAATTGGAGTTTCATTTTAATATTGTAAATCAATATTAAGGTAGTAACTTCCATAATATTATATGTAATTATATCTATTACATATTATTACATGTATTTTTATGTCACATTACATATTAATATATTATGCATGATATACTATAATGTACATGTTAATATGTCATACTACATATACAATAAATGTAAAATATAATATATTAATATATGTATCATATAAGATAAATATAAAAATATACAATACATATTTTTATATATTACATGTATAAAATTATTATTTTAAGCCTGTTAGAAAGTTTGCTCTGTAGATACAAGATCCTGAGCACAACTGAATCTGTTTGTTGCTTTTTTAATAAGGACACTTTTAGTTTCTTAGTGTTGTCCTCAGCTTAACATTTGAAGCCTCTATGATCGAAAGCCATTATTCCTCTCCAGCTTTGTCTAATAACATTCCTCTTCTAGCCTAAGCGCCTCTTTGAATACCAGAATTTTTCACTCTGGTTTATAGCATTCTAGACTCAAAATGCTCTTCTCTTTCCCCAAATGCTTTCCCCCAACTCCATTAATTTAATGAAGTCTTGTTCCTCCTTCAAGATTCAGATGAGGGCCATATCTTTTTAAACAGTCTTATAACATGATTTCTCTAGTGAAGGTCTAGGCTCGCTCCTCTGGGACCCCACAGCACTTTTAGGGTGCTTTGTTTAGCAGGTAGCATCCTGCACTGTGGTTCATAATTTAACTTCCGTCTCTCCCACTGGACTGTAAGCTTTTGGAAGTCCCTTCCTTCCTTCTAACTTCCTCCATATCCCAGGTATCTAAGCAAAATGTTTACTACAAACAAGGAACTCAATAAATATGTATTGAATTAGCAGGTAAATGATGCTTTTTGAGTAAAAGTCTTCACTAACAATGTCCACAAAGTGATGAAATAGAAAATCTAGAACAGAAATAGCAAGTATGCTTTTTTCTTATGCCACGTCTGGTTAGTTGGTAGGATTAGCCTCGAGTTTCAAATAAAAAAGGTATTTTGAGACGTTCTGCCCTCAGTTGGAAGAAAGAGGCATGGTGGATAATAGGTGATACCTGTGATGTGTGAGAGAGAGGGGTGAAGACATTCAGTTATTTGACTTTCCTGGCATGAATATTAGGCTGAGTTCATGTAACTTCGAAGACTTGTAAGGAAAGTGTGTATTTGATTAAATGCCTACTATCAACTTATTTATATAAATGGTTGTATATGGTGATTCAGTCGAGGACCTACTGCTAATTTCATTGTATGCAAGTTTTTCTGCTTGACTTAAAAGGGAGTATTTCTAAAGACAATACAAACTGAGTCGTTGCTTTGACTTAAGTCCAAGGTCTCTCAAATCGTAGCAGGCACACCTGGAAATATTATTCCATGTTGTTTTAGGTCCTCACTGTGCTTCCGGAGACCTATTTAGAAGATTTCATGGGAAACAGAGAGATGTATCCTCAATGGTTTCCAATTTTTTTTCTGATGTGGAAGAATGTAAAACGAGGAAAGGTCAGTAGGTGTGCAGTTTTTAAAATGACACCAGCTTTTCCCTATGAAGTGTTATACCTACCGTTCTTACTCTTCTAAAAAGTTAACTGTGTAAAGCCTAATTAAAATAGGCATTATTTTATTAAACAGTTTAATAGTTTACTACTAGGAGCTGTGTTGGTACACATTTTATTAAACAGTTTAATAGTTTAGTACCAGGTGCCGTGTTGTGCTGAGTGTGTGCGCGCGTGTGTATTTTCCTGCCTAGAATACATAACCACGCACATAAATTCCATCTCAGCATCTAATCAATATGAAGTTTCTAGCATGCTTATTTTAGGAAAGTCTCTCTTTTATTCTGACATTTTATTATTTCCATTTCTCTTTCTTGGTGTTAAAATACCTTTTATTTGACTAAATAGTGGAGATAGAAGATAGTAGGGAGTTTTTTTTTATAACACCCTTACTTGGGAAAGTAAAAAGTAGGTAATCCTATATTTTTCTTCTCCATTGTCCCATAGTTTTTTTCCTTTTATCATCATCATTATTACCATTTTTAGTCTGATGACTGTAAAAACTGGACAAAGAAATTTTCAATTAATCAGTGAGATTGAGTACCTTTGTGCTCTTTCCTCACTATTTTTTTCTGTTAACTAGCGTCAGGGCAGCATATTGGCTTGAGATTCTCAGAAATTATTTCTTAGCTTTTGAAGAACACGTACAAATCATTTAAAAGGTGATAACCAACAAATCAGGAGAGCTCATTTCAGGAGGAGATCTTTGCCTATAGTTTTCTAGCCCTTGGCCCAAGACTGTCATTCCAGGTCATTGAGGGAGGTGGGGAGATCAGAGTTACAGAAATTAGAGGAGGCTTTTCCAAACACAAATTAAGAAATTACTTCAGCACTCATGACTTCACCTGTTAGATAAATGGAGTACTGGGAATCTTTACTGTGATGGGAATTTCATATTGGCAAAAAAAAAAAAAAAAAAAAATACAGTTAATAAAGGAGCTTTAATGAGAGGATTTAGAAAACCTCTAGTGCCATGTTGATAAAGATGTTGCTCCATGTTGGACCTAACTGAAAATCAAATGTGGCCTCTCATTTCAGACATCTGTGTAAACACTGGGTCCGCTGTGTGTTTGGTCATAGATTTAAGGCACAGAAATAGAATTAATATCAATGGTATTGTGAAGCAAAGTCTTTCATGTGGATACTCATAAAGTTAATTCTTTTCAAAATAAGCATTGTGTTTATTTAAATGGAAACCTGTTTCCAGACTCTTTACAAATAAAAATTATTCATCCAATCATAGTTTCACTGTTTATTTTACAACCTGTTGAGAAAACTTCACAGAACTTTTCTACTTGCAATAATTCCCAAACACTGCAATACCTCAAGTTCTTAAACTCCTGGGTATTTTTTATATTAAATCAGTTAAGAGATTTTTTTTGTTCTTTAGATGAAGAATCTAAGCATGACGATATCTCTGTTGCTTAATATTTTAAAGTAATGTTTCTCAACTTTTTGTCGTCAGGATCCTTTTGCACTCTTAAAAATTATTGAAGACCTCAAAGAGATTTTGTTATGTGGGTTGTGTCTTTTAATACTTTGTATGTTATAAATTAAAACTAAGAAGTTGTTAATCTATGTTTATTCATTTAAAAATTTTAACAATAAACCATTACATGTTAACATCACATTATTTTATTTAATTAAAACAAAATTTTTTTTTGGTGGAGGGAGACAGAGTTTTACTGTGTCACAGTGGGTTGAGTGCTGGGGCATCATCAGAGCTCACAGGAACCTCAAACTCCTGGATTCAAGTGATCCTCCTGACTCAGCCTCCTGAGTAGCTGGGACTGCAGGTACCTACCACAATCCTTGGCTAGTTTTCCTATTTTTAATAGAGACATGGTCTTGCTGTTGCTCAGGCTAGTCTCAAACTCTAGAACTTAAGCAATTCACCTGCCTCATCCTCCCAGAGTGCTATGATTACTAAGGATGTATTTTCCAAAACAACAAAACATAATAGTGATGAGAGTAGAATTATTTTAAATTCGTATACTCTTTAGTATCTAGCTTAATGGAAGACACTTGCGTTCTCACAGCTGATTCTGTACTCCATCTGTTACTGTAAATGGTTTTAATTGTATTATGGAAAGAAGTTGCTGCATAGCACAGCATCACACTGTTAGAAAAAGGAGGAGTCCTTTAACAGATTCTCTGGATCACTGAGGATATTCTTGCTGACTGATTAACATTATTTTTAAGTTCTGCTCCTACTGTGCTATTCTTCTGTTCAAATAGTGTCATAACTTGCTTTAAAGGTTATCCTTCTTTGATACTACATCCAAACTTGACAGATGGTACTTTGTGTATTAAAATCTACTGGCCTATCTTTGAGTGAATTCATTGCCCATGAATAATTTTGTAACACCATTCACTGGCTATTTGGAAAATTTTAGTTGACTGAGTTATGGAGCTAGCTCTTCTAAATATTGACTCATTCCTTACACAATGTAAACAATCACATCTATGAATATGACCAATTATTTATTTATTTTTATATATATTTTTTAATTGTTGGGGATTCATTCAGGGTACAATAAGCCCCGTTACACTGATTATTGCATTTGTTAGGTAAAGTCCCTCTTGCAATCATGTCTTGCCCCCCAAAGGTGTGGCACACACCAAGACCCCACCCCACTCCCACCTTCCCTCTCTCTTATGACCAATTATTTTTTAAAAGGTATTTCAGTTTGGGGATGCTTTCAAGCTCACAACGAGGATACGACTTTTCTAAAATTCTATTGTTTACTTACAAGTCTAAAGGTTTTTAATTGGCAACAAATACTACTGGTTGTTTTCCTTGAAGTGACAGGCATTACTTCATTCATTTTTGAGAAATAGTCTTCCTGATACCAAAGTCTGAATAATTGTAGTTTGTTAGTCATTCCTTTAGGCAAAAATGATATTCCACCAGAAAAACGAAGCTAACTCAGCATGCAAGTCAATTACACAAGAGCTTTTCTCAAGACAACTTTAGTATTTAGCATGAAGGTTTCTGCATGCTTCCCATTTATCACACAGAATATTAAAAAATCTGTATATGTATGTATTTGAGGAGTGAGTTTTAAAGAGATTGATAATTTTTTTTTGCTTCATCAAAGATGGTATTATGTGAAACTGGCTTTTGTGAGTTCACTTAGTGAAGAATGTAGTTAACTACTGATACATGCAGTTAAAGTGCAAACAGTTTTACTCACTATGACTTTTGCACTATCAATGCAAATGTCAACACAATGAAAATGTAAATAACAGTAATGTTGTTAAGACAATTAATTTCACCTTGTGTGTGAAAAGTTATAAGGCCCCTCTCTGGGGCCTCAGCTCATACTTGGAGAAGCTCCATAAATGAGGCATGACTAACTCCAGGGTAAATTTTGAAGTAGAAAGGATGGCCTTTGATATCCAACCTCATACCTCCACAACCCCTAGCACTCCTGGTAGGCCAAGAGACACAGTCTCTCAGATAGGATCCCTGGGAGAAATACTACCTTTGAAATGATCAGTTATGAACACTACCCCATTTTGAAATATATTTCCTGTGTATCTTATTGTGAAGGGTGCACTTCCCCAGGATGTGTCTGGGCATCCTGACATAAGATCCCACATTAACAGCTTCCTCTGTGACTGCTATATTCTTCACCAGTAAAATTTCTTATGTTATGCTCATAAAGGTAAATTTCTGCTCATAAAGGTAAATATAAGAATTGTCTAACAAAAATATCTAATGTCAGAGTTAAAGTATAATTTTCAGTAAATTGAAAACATGGCTCTGAACAAATATATACTGAGCACGTAACAAAGATTTATTTACCTCATTAACAAGGGAACCAGCATGAATGACAAATCTAGGTCAATAAAAAAAATGAGAGTAAAATTATATACATATATATTTAGTAGAAAAAAAGAATGATGCAGTGAGGCTGCAAAATTAAATTCAAAACTGATTAATGTCCTGCGGTACAATAAAAGCTTACCTTTGGACTTATATTTCCTACTGGGCAGAAATTATTTGCATTTCTACTGGACAAAAATATTTTGCAGTTTGTCCATCTGAAGATCTAGCTTTGCCAAGTCCAGGTCCTAATAAAAATAATTAGATAGTCAAATACAGTTGCCTTTTACCAGAACAAGTATTGACCCTCTCATGGGCTTGTTTAATAATAGTTCTGTATGACTTTGAAAAGGAATATTGTAATCTTTTTGCCTTATTTCCAAGTTTTGGATTGTTTTTCTTAAAAAGTCAAAACAAAAACAAAAACAAAATAATAGGTGACGGATACTTGGGGGGAAGATCTTCCAATGCTCTAAAATGATGTAATATAGTAAGTGTAGAATATTTATAAAATATTTATTGAACATCTACTTTGTGGCAAGCATTATATAACTAGATTTCATGTAATATTTTCTCTAGAGAAAACCTCAGGAGTTAGGTATTATTTTACAGAGGACGTAAAAAGGACACAAAGGTTCGTAGGTTCCATAAAGTAACACAAGTAAGAAATTCAACAAAGATGCGGAGACAACGTCTGACTTCTAAGCGACCTAGTACAGTAAGTGCTACCCAAATTGCTCTACTCACTTCAGATTGTGTAGGGGAATATTTTTGCAAATGTATGGTCTTGAAGGTCGGGGATCCAGTTCCTTGAACTCAGATGACCTGGTTGGAATACTCTGCTAAGCTAGAAATTTCAACTAAGGGAAGGCTGCAACTGAAAGCAAAACTGAGTGGAAACAAAACTGGAGCGGCACACAGTGTGGGTAGAAAGTAAAAGTAGTCTGCACAAGTTTCAGGGTAACAAAGAGAGATTTAAGAAGAACAAAGAGAGTTGGAAGTAGGTCCCTCTGGAGGAAAAGGGTGAGAGAGAGGAGACGCAGAGGCGGAGCTGAAGGATAAAAACACCCTCTCATTTTCAAATTGGCTGCAAGCCTCTCTTATCGTCCTCTCTGAGGCTCCAGGCAGTATTGCCCTTTCCTATTGGTCATTGATGGTCTCTTTCTATTGGTCATTGGTTATGTAGGTTCCAGGCAGTATTGCCTTTTCCTATTGGTCATTGATGATCTCTTTCTATTGGTCATTGGTTACCTAGGTTACTTCAAACCATGTTTTTATGGGCCCTCCAGACTTCCTGGTTGAGCAGGTCAGGTTTTCCTCCCACCCTTTTGCAGAAGGGCCTTTCTCAGTGGCCCTTCTCATGTCATATCACTCTTTTGTCTCTGGCAAGCCAACTTCATTCACTTTAAAAAAATAACATTTTTTTGCCGACTTGGAAAATATTGTAAGATCGTTATGGAAGATGTGACAAATACACAGAAAAATTAAACTTTTCCAGAATTCCACTACCCAGACAGCAATAGGGCCAGTTAGTAATTTGGTGTGCATCCTTGAAGTTCTTATTAATGTAAAAGTTTATGTATATATGTTATAAATTGGACTGTGGTCTATAAGCACCATGGTAATTACAATATTGAATAAATAAGCCATAGTGTTGTTGATAGGTCCCCTGTTATTGGGTATTTAGATTGTTTTTAATATGTGATAGTATACATAATCCTTTAATAAAAGTGTCATTTAGTTTTCCTGTTAACTCAGAGAATAGGTGCCATTCAAACCTAGATTTTTAATGACTATTGGAGCAGTAACTTGGGTTTATTTATTTATTTATTTAGCCAGAGTCTCTCTGTGTTGCCCCAGGCTCTGGTGGCATAGCTCACAGCAACCTCCAACTCCTGTGCTCAAGTGATTCTCTTGCCTCAGCCTTCCATGTAGCTGAAACTACAGGAGCCTACCACCATGCCCAGCTACTTTTTCTATTTTTAGCAGAGTCAGGATCTCACTCTAGCTCAGGCTGGTTTCTACTCCTGAGTTCAAGCAATCTACCTGCCTTGGCATCCCAGAGTGCTGGGATTACAGGTGTGAGCCACCACACCGAGGCCTGTAACTTGGGTTTTGATTTTGTTTTTTCTCCACACTATTGTCAAGTGGCTCAGTCAGACTTGCGGGCTGTGGGACAATTCGATAGTCATTGTCATGTCTACATACATATTTAAAGTTGCATTTACTGCCATGGTTGGCAAGATCTTGCTTTCTGGAGACAAAAGTGCAATCACCCCTCCCTTACACAAGGCAAGTCAACATCTACTTGCTCCTCTAAGGCAAATAAACATACTCTGGGAGATGGTATTTCATAAATATGCATGCCATATGCTGCCATTCACAATCTACAGGTGTGTTTTATCAGATTATTAATACTTCTCAACAGACACAAAGCTTCAGTCTGCCCGATGTTATAAAACTCTCTCGAGAAGAACGATTTGTTTATTAGATCAAAAGAAAAATTATCTTCAGTTTTGACATATACAACATATGGAATTGCACAGCAGTACTCGGCAAAACAAGAACTCAACCACAGCTGTTAACACACCAAATTCCACCAAATGGTCTAGATTTGGGAGTGTTCAAAACTTCTTTAGTGCAAAAAATGCTAAAATACATTAATTTTACCAGAGAAGTTGTAAATTCATATAATTTTTTGTCTGCAGGCACTGCAGAGCAAATGTTATCTATATCCTAATTCTATCACACCCTTTAATATTGTAAATAAACTAGTTTTCTTATGCAAAGAGATTTTTCTCCTTACTGTTTAGAGAGAGCCTTGGAATACATAGTTTCAAACCTCTGTGCCACCTTCTGACATTGTATTTCTTAGACTTTGACTCATTTTTGTTAGTTTATTTTTTCAAAAATGTTTTCATAGCATTACTATTGTTGAGTGGATTACTGAAAAAGTAAACAAGGATATTTTTGAAAAGGGCTGATGTATCTGTTTTGAAAGATACACTGAGGTTAGAAAGGGTCTTTTTAACAGTCTAGATATACATAATCTTCTGCTTGTTAAAGCACCGAAAAACAAACAAAAAATGACCATCATCAACAACAAACTATTTTTCTATTCAACTCTCAGTACAAATGTTCATTATTTTGAAAATGTTCTTCTGTGGAAGCAATAGAAATTTTGACATAATTAGCGCAAACTCTGACATCCATCTTCAATTACTCATGTAATTCCCATTAAGTATTTCAGCTGCTTGTAGCATTTTATATATGACAAAATGTGAAAAGAAATCTTATATTTTTGCCCCTAATTAGGAAAAGCTATTAAAGACAGAATAAAAGGCCACACATATATTTCTCAAGGTGCTTCTGAACCTACCTTCAGAATTAATGCAGGGAGGAAAAGGTTTTATTACTCTTATGATTGAAAATAGCAAATTCCTGGTGATATTGATGCATTTGTGCCTTGACCTGAACCTCCTTGTACCAGGTCAGGTACAGGCAGGGTAGGAAAGTTGCTTCCTCAGAGGAGTACAGAGCTCCAGTGCATCCTGGGTTAGTCACTGAACTGTGGCATAAACCATGGGGAAGTTAGAAAGCCAGAGCTTGGAGCAGCAAAAGGCAAGTGTTCCTCTCTTTTCTTTGTTTTTTTTTTGGTTTTTGGCCAGGGCTAGGTTTGAACCTGCCACCTCCAGCATATGGGACCCGCGCCCTACTCCTTGAGCCACAGGTGCCACCCAAGTGTTTCTCTCTTTTCAATCCTGAAGACTTGGAAACATGTTTCTTACATGAGGAAACGTAAGAAAACTCTAAAGAAAGAAAGAAAAACAAAGCAAACGAAAAGCTTCTTTTGGCTAGTCTCCTTAGAGTTTGACTTGGGCTACATTGATTCCGCCCCCAACCCAGAATATAACAGCAAAACTTGATAACATATTTGAACCTGAGGAACTCAAAGAATTAAAAAGGCAGGGGAGGGGGGCATAATTAACTTCTACAGGAGCATCTGCTCCCAAGGAGTCTCAACAGCTTTCTTTCTTTTTTTTTTTAATTGTTTAATTTATTAAATTATAACTCTGTACATTGGTGCATTTATGGGGTTCAGTGTATTGATTTGATATACAATATGAAATGCTTACATTGAACTGATTAACACATCCATCACAATTATATTCTTTTCTTAATAGTTTTGAAATGCACCATTGCATCATGCACATTAGGTAAGGTCCCTCCAAATACCCTCCCTCCCCCCACCTCCCACCTCTTCTCCCCTCTCTCTCCTCTTCCCTTCTACTTTCTGAACTATACTTATGTTTTACCATTTGTATGAATGTGTAGGTGCTTATATATTGATTTTATATATTGATTTTATGTACTATTGAGTACATTGGATACTTTTTTTTTTTTTTTTTTTCATTCTTGAGATACTTTGCTAAGAAGAATATGTTCCAGCTCCATTCAGGGAAACATGAAATATGCGAAGTCACCATCTTTTTATGGCTGCATAGTATTCCATGGTGCACATATATCACAATTTGTTAATCCATGCATGGGTTGATGGGCACTTGGGCTGTTTCCAAGTCTTGGCAATTGTGAGTTGGGCTGCAATAAACATTCTGGTGCAAATAACTTTGTTGTAAAATGATTTTTGGTCATTTGGGTATCTACCCAGTAGAGGAATGCAGGATCCAATGGTAGGTCTACTTTTAGTTTCATGAGTGTTCTCTAAACTTCTTTCTAAAAAGGTCATATAAGCTTGCATTCCCCCAGCAGTGTAGAAGTGTTCCCTTCTTTCCACATCCATATCAACATCTATAGCTTTGGGATTTTGTGATGTGGGCTAATCTTACTGGAGTTAGGTGATATCTCAAAGTGGTTTTGATTTGCATTTCTCTGATGATTAAAGATGATGAGCATTTTTTCATGTTTATAGGCCATGCACCATTCTTCTTCAGAGAAATTTCTGTTCAAGTTTCTTGCCCACATAGAAATGGGGTTATTCGTTCTTTTCTTATTGATTAGTTTGAGTTCTCTATGGATTCTAGTTTGTTGGAAGCATAATCTGCACAAATATCCCATTCTGAAGGTTGTCTGTTTGCTTTACTTACTGTGCTCTTGGCTGTGCAAAACCTTTTTAGTTTGATCAGATCCCACTAAAGAATTTTTGGTGTTGCTTCAATTGCCCAGGGGTGTCCTCCTCATAAAGTATTCTTCCAGGCCAATTTCTTTAAGTGTTTTCTCTGCACTATCTTCTAGTATTTTTATAGTTTCATAAAAATCTAAGTTTAAAGACTTAGTTTCATAAAAATCTAAGTTTAAAGTCTTAAGTTTAAATCTTATCCAGTGAGAATCAATTTTTGTTAATGATGAAAGGTGAGGGTCCAGTTTCAGTCTTCTACAGGTCACCTGCCTATTCACCCTGCACCATTTGTTACATAGGGAGTCTTTCCCCCACTGAATGTTTTTGATGGGCTTGTCAAAGATCAAATGACGATAAGTAGCTGGGTTCATCTCTTGGTTCTCTATTATGTTCCATAAATCTACCTCTCTGTTTTGTGCCAGTACCATGCTGTTTTGATCACTATAGATTTATAGTATAGTCTGAAGTATGGTAATGTGATACTTCCTGATTTTTTTTTATTTCTGAGTAATGTATTGGCTATTTGAGGTTTTTTTCTGATTCCACATAAAATGAAGCATTATTTATTCAAGCTCTTTAAAGTATGACAATGGTGCTTTAATAGGGATTCATCAAATCTGTAGATTTCTTTTAGTAGTATGGACATTTTAACAATGTTGATTCTTCCCTTCTGTGAGCATAATATATTTTTCCATTTTTTAACATCTTCAGCTATTTCTTTTCTGGAGTTTCATAATTCTCTTTATAGAGATCTTTCATGTTATTTATTAGATATATTCCCAGATATTTCATCTTCTTTGGCACTACTGTAAAAGGAATAGAGTGCTTGACTATATTTTCAGCTTGACTATTGTTGGTATATATAAAAGCTTACCATTTCCATGTATTGATTTTGTATGCTGAGATGCTGCTGTGCTCCTTGATCACTTATAAGAGTTTTGTAGTTGAGTTCCTGGGATTTTCCAGGTATAGGATTATATCATCTGTGAAAAGTGAGATTTTGATCTCCTCTGACTCTATTTGGATATTCTTGATCACCTTCTCTTGCCTAATTGCAATGGCTAGGACGTCATTACTATGTTGAATAGCAGTGCAGACAGTGGGCATCCTTTCCTAATTCCTGATCTGAGTGGAAATGTTTTCAGTTTTACTCCATTAAATATGATATTGGCTGTGGGTTTGCTGTAGATGGCCTCTGTCAACCTAAGAAATGTCCTTTCTGGGCGGCACCTGTGCCTCAGTGAGTAGTGTGCTGGTCCCATGTACTGAGGGTAGCAGGTTCAAACCTGGCCCTGGCCAAACTGTAGCAACATCAAAAACAAACAAACAAAAAAAATAGCCAAGTGTTGTGGTGGGCTCCTGTAGTCCCAGCTACTTGGGAGGCTGAGGCAAGAGAATCACCTAAGCCCAAGAGCTGGAAGTTGCTGTGAGCTATAAGGCCACAACACTCTACTGAGGGTGACAAAGTGAGACTCTGTCTCTAAAAAAAAAAAAAAAAAGTAAAAGTAAACAGAAATGTCCTTTCTATGACAATGACAATTTTCTTAAGTGTTTTGATCACAAAAGGATGCTGAATATTATCAAAAGCTTTTTCTGCATCATTGAGATAATAATATGGTCCTTGTTTTTTATTTTATTGATGTGATATATTATATTTATAGATTTGTGTGTGTTGAACCAACCCTGTAACCCTGGAATAAAACCAATTAGATCATGGTGTATAATTTTTTTGATGTGTTGTTGAATTCTATTTGATAAGATCATATGAATATTTTTGCATGGATATTAACTAATGATATTGGTCTATAATTTTCTTTCTTTGTTGGATCTTTTCCTGGTTTGGGTATCAGGGTGATATTTGCTTTATAGAATGTGTTAGGAAGTATTCCTTCTTTTTCTATGCTTTGGAAATGGTTGCATAATATAGGTACTAGTTCTTCTTTAAAGCTTTGATAGAATTTGGATGTGAAGCCCTCTGGTCCCAGACTTTTCTTTTTTGGGAGATTTTGTATACTTGAAGCTATTTCAGTAATTGATACAGGTCTGTTCAAGATTTCTAATTCTTTCTGATTGAGTTTAGGAAGGTGGCTGATAGCAGAGTCAAATATGAGATTAAGAAGGAAATCACCAACTTTTTGGAAAAAAATGATAATGAAGACACAAATGATCAAAACCTGTAGGATACTGCAAAGACAGTCCTAAGAGGGAAATTTATAGCATTGGAAGCCTTCATCAAGAAAATGGAAACAGAGGAAGCCAACAAGTGAATGGGTCATCTCAAGCAAATGGAAAATGAAGAATATTTCATCCTCAAACCCAGCAGAAGAAAAGAAATAACCAAATTAGGGCACAATTGAATGAAATTGAAAACAAAAGAATCATTCAGAAAATCAACAAAACAAAAAGTTGGTTTTTTGAAAAGATTAACAAATTGATAAACCTTTGGCCAACCTAACCAGAAACAGAAAAGTAAAATCTCTAATATCATTTATCAGAAATAATAAAGGAGAAATAACAACAGATACCTCAGAAATTCAACAAAATCCTCAATGATTACTATAAAAACTCGATTCCCAGAAATATGAAAATCTGAAGGAAATGTAACAATACCTGGAAGAACCGCCTTCTTTTTGATTTATCATATACCAGTCATCACCAGTTGTTTATAGTCCAACCCTCATCTTTTCATGTTAATAGACAAACACAGATTCCCTCATAAAACAAAGCTCTTTCAATGACTTCAATTTAGAGATTTGGATCATGTGGCAATATGTAGGGCTTGGATAATATGGCTGGGGATGCTATTTTACTTTGGAGAGAAAAAGAAGAAAAAGTGATGAGACTTTGCACTTCTCAGCCCTCTGCAAATCCCTGAGCAAAGTCTCCTTTCCTTCTATGGCCTGTCTTGAGTCAGTTTCTGTGTTGCATGGAGCTCTATGCTTTGCACCATAGACAGTGGGAGACTTGGTAAATAGTCCTAGATTTGTTACTTTCTAACTGTCTGGTTTTGGTTGGGAAATGCCCTCTTCAAATTTAACCTTTAGCCAACCTTCTTCTTGAATGAAGCATTTAGACAAGATGTTCTTTGTGTTTCTTTCTGGCTCTAGCACCCCATAATGAATAGCACTACCCTGTTCCAAGTGTCTCTCTGCCTTCTAACCTTCTGCTAAGTCATTGAAGCCACGTATTAGAGAGCTTTCCCTGCTTCTGTAGGTTATCAGGTTTATGTGTCAACAAATCACTTGTTCTCTAAGTTCAACTTCTTTACTTGTGAAATGGGACTAGCCCAACCACTTCATTAGGATGATGTGTGATGAAAAGAAGCTACAAATAAGAAGAGTGTAGAACAGTGCCTGGAACATTTTAAGCATTGGAAAAATGTTAGCTGTTGTTATTTTTATATAAGACAATATATGTTGGGTATCTAGAATAGTGGCTAACATATAGAAAGCAAGTAATAAATGTTACCCATTTTATTATTATTGTCATTTGAAGAAAGGTAAGGTTTTATTTTTAAACTTTTCAACAGTATTTTGGTTTGAAGCAATCTACTTTTCTTCATTCCTCTGGAGTCATCTAAAGATGAAGTCATTTTTTCCTACCTTCCTCTAGCTTCACTAGAGAGACTTACTTCAGAACATAATTCTCCCAACAATTCTTTGGTGTTCATACTTTGACCTAGACACAGGACACAGTATTCTTCTTTTCCTTATTACCCCCATTGTGTACCCTCAGGCAATCAGTAAACAGAGGCTCAAATGACTTCAGTCTGAAGATAATCTCCAGCAGCTACTGATGGCTGTGCCAGCTGCAGTCTAGGCTAGGAAATGATCTCACTCAGATGAAAGCAAGAGCAGATAATTCATTAATCTACCCAACACAGCTAATTGAAGCAGGAATTAAAAGAAGCTAAGCAAAGGCAAGGGAAAATAGGAGAGATGTTACATATGAGGATAGATGGATACAGAGTGTATTAGTTAGCTGTGGCTGCCATAACAAAATACCATGATGGGTGGCTGAAACAACAGAAATTTATTTTCTCACAGTTCTGGAGGCTGGAAGCCCAAGATCAAGGTCCTGGTGTGTTTGGTTTCTGGTGAGGCCTCTCCTTGGCTTTTAGATGACTGCCTTCTTATTGTGTCCTACATGGCCTTTTTTCTGTGCACATAGGGAACGGGAGCTGACAG
Organism: Nycticebus coucang; assembly: GCF_027406575.1. NCBI lineage: Eukaryota > Metazoa > Chordata > Mammalia > Primates > Lorisidae > Nycticebus > Nycticebus coucang. The sequence continues at coordinate 36,084,913 of NC_069793.1, read as the reverse complement.
AGCTTTGGTATCTTTTTGTTTTCCTATAAGGACACCAGGTCTGTCAGATTGACGTCTCATCCTTATGCACTTATTCAACTTTAGTTACCTCTCTAAAGATCTTATGTCTAAATACAGTCACATTGGTTAGACATAATTTGGAGAAGACATTATTCAGTTTGTAAGCTATAGGTAATTAGTTTTATAGTTAATAAGTTAAGCAATAATCATTTGAAGCATTCTGATCTCTGTATTCTGTGTCACTATGATCTCATACTTCAGTGAATATAGGCAAAGTTCATTTTTACCTTCCTCTGAGAGTTCTGCTATGAATCCTCTGACTTTGCCACCTGCCATGTGCAGTCATCATTCTGTGTTACCCATCTCTCTTGTGGTTCTTTACTTACTCATGTTGGTATTTTTTATTATTCAATTAATGTCTGTGTCTTTCTGGTAGACTCTGTTTAGCCTAGTCTCTATGCCCCATGAGCATCATAGCTTTTCATCTCACTTGGGATGGCTCACCACTGAGTAGAATACACGGAACAGAGTAAGTGCCTCAGTCATGTGGCATTGTTACTTTGTCTTAAATACTTTTTCTGCCTCAGAAACTCTGCACTTGAAATTGCTCTGCCTAGACTACTCTATCTCTGGGTATTTGTGGGGCTGACACACTTCTGAGAAATCTCTATTCAACTGCTACCTCTTCTGAAGCCTATCCTGACTGTATTATCACGTACTGTCCTGTGTTCTTTATAACTGTGTATTCCCTCATTAAAGTTTTCCATAACTAACATTGTGCTGTACGTCTAATTAGTTTCACTACTGTCCGTCTCCTGCTTTGGAAATGCAGCTTCAAGAAGGCACAACAGGCTGGGCCCAGTGGTATATGTATCATATTTCTCTGATTTATTTTTCATGACTTATTAGAATATGTACTCCATGAGGGTGGGGACCAGGATTACTGGCAAAGTAATTGCTGAATGAATGTTGAGTCTTAGTTAAAAAGGGAAAAGTTCTTTTAAAACATAATCCACTTCAAATAAAATCTATTTCTAGCTTAAATTCAGGGTTCCATGGGACCATCTTCTGCCACTTTTAGGACTATTTATGCAAGTGAGTCTTTATTCACCAAGTCCCGCATTATAAGGTTTCGCAAAAAAAGTTTAACACCAATGAAGATAGAACTGTTGTTGGCGTAAATTGTTGGGGCGTCCAATGAAAAAAGGAACATGCTAATTAGTTTGAGTTAAAAAGCTTTGAAATTTAAAAGAACAAACAACTCGTTTGTAATAAAAAATTACTGAAAGTATTCCTAACTGGAACCTTGTTCCAGATACCATATTTAGAACTTTATGCTGCCCTACTTCTCATTTAGTCCTTAAACCCTAAAGTAGATAGTATTAGAGACACATGAGGAAATTGACATTCAAGGGATTAAATGACTTACCACCATGAGCCAACTGGATGACACAGTTTGGACTCTTATCTATGTCTATTTGACCCCCAAACCTATTCTCATCAATGTTTCTCAAAGCATTGGCTTGTTTACATGGTCTATGTCATATAAAACCTAAGAGAAGTTACTTGATTAAACAACCCCGTGAAGTGTGTCTGCAAAACCTTGAAGTAATAGAGCACAAGAGGTCATAAAAGGCCAAAGCTGGATTTAGAGTTCTTAGTAACCTCTATATCTTATGCTTGACTTCCCCAATAGAGGCAAACTCCAAGAACATTGGACCTGGAAAGTGTCTCTCTCTCTCTCTCTCTCTCTCTTTTATATATATAAAATATATTTTATAAATAAAATAAAATATATTTTATTTATTTATTTATTTATTTATTTTTAGTAGCTGGGACTACAGACACCTGCCACAATGCCTGGCCCTTTTTTTTGTTGCAGTTTGACCGGGGCGGGGTTCGAACCCGCCACCCTTAGTATATGGACCCAGTGCCCTACTCACTGAGCCACAGGTGCCACCCTGGAAAGTGTATTTTAAAAGTTATCTTGTTTAATGTCTCCATTTTAGAGATGATAAAATTGAAGTTTGAAGGGTGATATAAGTTTCCTATGGTCGTCCACATAAGTTGTAGCATAACTAGCCTAGGGTGTTCACTACTGTCGAAAGATTAAAAAAGAAAAGAAAGAAAACAATCTGTTGGCAACTTGAAATGAGTACAATTTAAAATAATTATCAAACTGGTTTACAAATAGCCAAACATGCTTGATTAGCTCTATCACTGGGAGTTAGATGCTGTGCTATAATTTGGTAGGAATGGATGTATATTTTAACTTCAGTCCATGCATTTGATAGTTTATTGAAACCACTAAAAAATGAAGTTTATTTGATCATGGCCCAGGATATGGTGGCTTGTGAGCTGATGACAAAAGTGATAAGGCCGTATCACAGAATGATGTATAGAAATACTTGGATAGTTTCTGTGAAACAATAGTGGATGCTTGGTTCTTGCCACTATGTAATTTGTTGTCTGACATCTTCATTGGGGGAAATTTACTATCTGCCTCATCAGTGAATTCACAGCTAGTACTAGATTCAGAATGATGGGAAAACCAGTGTTTTACAAATGCTACTTCATTAAATTTAATAAGATTATTATTAAGCCAAACATGGAGCCAGCACCTAATAAAAGCCTAAAAAATGATATTGCTTGCCCTCTTTTAGGCTGTGCTGAAAATAATTCAGGTACATATTCTTGCATCTACATTCATAAGAGGAGAAATAAATTAAAGAGAAAATCTGAAAAAGGACACCAAAAAAAATGAGATATAATCTAAATAGTCAGCACTATAATGCTATCAAATAACCCAGATGTCATGACAGAGGATATCCCAGCCTCTGACTGCGAAGTTTGTCTAAGGAGTCAACATTATCTTTAAGTCTCTAATTACACAGCAGACTAAAAATTACAATGGATTGTGTCCCTTATACAAGCACCTTGCTGTACTCATTCATAAAATGATTTGTGAGCTTTTCACTTATTGGATGGAATGTCTTCATGTGGTGAATATATTTATTTGCTCTATTAGAGTCCACTGGTTTTTCCAGCACTGGCCATCATAATTGCTTCTCTCCCTGCACTGGGGATGAAGTGGCTTAGGTAGGGGTCAAAATCACTTGTGCTACCCTCCTTTTCCTTTCTCTAGCAATTGAGGGAACCCTTAATGTCTCTTAGTGTCCTCAGACATAAAATACAGATAACAACATCAGGGGGATTAAGGAAAAAGACAAGAATAATAGATACAGTTTATTAAGTATCTACCATAGGCCAGTATCTGAGTTAAAGACTTTGTATGTTATTATATTTAATAATCACTACAACTCTGGGCAGTGAGTTTATTGTTCCCATTTCATAGATAAGGAAAGGAAAGCTTAGCCACAAAAAGATTAAATGCTTGCCTGAGGTCATTTGGTAGAATCAATGTTTGAATTCAGATGTGTTATTGACAAAAGTTGTTAACCACTATGCTATGGGTTATAAAATCAAATAATAGGACGGGAATTATTGAATGCCTTCACTATGCTACCATTATAGAAGGTGTTTTTACAAGTTATCCTATTTAATCCTTCCAACTCTGGGAATGGCTCTCTACATGTGTATTATTCACTTATTTTGTTTCTGATACCAGTGTATTTTTTTTTAACCACCAGAATACTGATAAAATCACACTAGGCCTATAGTATGAACTTACAATATCAAAAAATTAGAATAGCCTCACTGGATGTGAAAGAATGAGTTGTAAGAGGGAACGATGGGTTTTTGATAATATCTATATCGAAAATTTACTAGAGAGTTTTGAGGATTTTCTTTGGATATACTGAGAAAGAGCATGCTAAAAGAAAAATGATCAAAGGTCAGCATGTTTCTTTGTCTATGGCAAAAGTTATGACTGCAGAATTTGCCTGATAAATTTTTACTTTTTACATAAATCTCAGGTGAGAGTTATGAGGAACACTGAATCTACTACCATTTTATTTGGAGATGTGAATTTGCAAAGTAAAAAGTCCTCAAAGATATAGATATTTCTAAGGAAAGTATCTTAGATACTTTAGACTTTATAATCACTTATTTTGATAAAAATAAACGAGATAAATAGAATGTGATCAACTTAACATTGATACACGTTTCTTTTAAAAGAGAATATTGTATTGGGGATAGAAAGTATATCAATGTCAATATCAATATTGAATATTGATATCAGGAGGTAGAAAGTATAGGCTGGTTTCCAGAAGAAGTAAAAGGTGAATCAGTATACAGACTATATCCTAGCCTAAAATATTTATAAAAAACAGAAACATCAATTGGATTTCTAGTTCTCAGGTCTCATAAAATATTTGTATATGGGTGTAAATGTGTACACACTGAGAAAGATTTCTATATATTCTTATTCTGCCTATATTTTTCTATGTTTTTCTTGTAAAATTAGATTTTTCTTGAGAGAAATTGTTAATTTTAATTGATATATTCCAGCTTGGCAAAGCTCTTTGAAAAGTTTTCAATCAGTACCAACTTTTAATGTATTTGCTCATAAGAGTACTTGTGGGAGATAAAACATTTTCCAAGCAATATTTCTAAATAGAAGTCCTTTCTAGGAACATAGAATGTTCCTCTATGCACACTACATCTTTGGTCTTTTGAGGCTCATACTGTCAAAAGCACCTGCCCTATTCATTTCTATTCATCAGATAGCTCACCATAAACCCTCTCTCACCTTCCCCATAAGCTTTTTTCTATTTAGCCTGAGTGCCAGGCTCAGTTCTCTTTCTAATCTGCCTTTCATGTGGTTGTTTCCTGCTGCCCTTGAACTCTTTTTGTATCACTTGTTGGGCATTATTGCCTGCTTTGGGCAGTTTTGCCATGGAAGCCATTGTGTTTCATTCACAAGCTGGAACCCACCTTATGAAATCTGTAGGGATTTCCTCTTAAGGATATTAAACAAATCCTTAGGGCTTGCACAAACTATGCCTCAACCCCAAAGAAGACTCAAAGTAGCTGGTAGGTGGAAGAAACACCACCTTCTATAGTGATGCTGGTGCCACACTCAGTAACCTGAGCATGAACTGTCCAAAGGGAGCTGAGAAATAGTTGGATATTTCCAACTAAATATCCACAAAACCACCTAACTGGCTCAAAATGTTTTCAGGATATATTGCTCCTACACCATATAGTGAACAGAAAGGGCTTTGTCTAACATGTTTGGCAGTTGTATGGTAGGTCAGCTGTAGCTGTGATTTGGTGTACCCTGAGTTAGAAGTGTTTGTTCTCTAAAACACATGGTTCCCAGACTCATTGTGTGTTATGATTTTATTTTTAAATGCCAAAAGAAAAAAAAAGAAAAAGAAAAAAAAAATAGTTGCAGGATGCACAAATTTAGTAACATTTATGTAAGGAAATATTCAGACGAAGAACTAATTCTAAATGGAGACTAACATATGAGGAGTAACGTGGTATATATTAGTCAGCTTGTGATTTCATATTGGTATAGAATAATTAGGGAACTTTGCATTTTATTCAAATGTAGAAATTTTGACTTGGGCTAAGTGTGCATAATGTTATGGCACAGAGTCCCCATTTCATGGATTCTTGATTGTTTATTAGGTAACATAGGACCTCAGAGTCCATCCCTTTAATATACCTTAGTCTTCATGCCCTAAACCTCCAGAAAATCCACTTGGGTGAAAGACAAATTGCCATGTAAAATCGATGATGAGCCTTAAAAAGTGAGTAGAAAGGATCGCATAAGAAAACAGAATAGTAGACGGTAGGGTAGGAGAAGGAGGTGTCAAGGGAAGTTTATTTTAGAGAAGGTTCTTCTAAAGGGATAACAACAGCACTATAAGCCTGAGTTAAGAGAAGCCAACAAGAAACGTCTCAGGCTGAGAATGATGGATTAGGATACTGAAACGAGTCAGGGATGCTGACAGCTGCATGCACAGAAGGGGAAGTGCAGGTGGGCGTGGAGGCCTGGGTGTCTGTGTGCCTGGTGACGCTTGCGTGCACGGGGAGATGGCAGACTATGGTAGAAAACCATTGTTCAGTGCAATGAACCAACACACTGAGTTCTGAGTCTTAATTACTGATTTTGTATGTTCGGGCAGTCCCTTGCCAGGGTAATAACTGCCACTAAAAATCTGGTGTCACATATTAGGCAGGGAAAGAAACTAAAGTATTATGAAAACCAATTACTTTAAATCCATAAGGTTCTGGACTCAGATTTTGATTTAAATTTTCTTTATATTCTGACTATCACCTCATTTGTAAGAAGACTCACCGCTCAAGGTTTTTGTGAAGATCGTATAGGATACGGGTGTTTAGGCCCAGGATATGCCCAATGCGTGTTAAAAGGTTATCCTTTTTTTCTTTTAGGATTCTTAAGTTAAAAATTTTTTTTTTGTGTGTGAGAATTCCTGTTAACTTAATTTTGAGCATAAAGAGCGAAAAGCTATCAGAAGAGAGTGGTTCATTTTATTCATGAAGTTTGGTTGTAAGAAAAAGTTGCATGCAAAAATGTATTTTGTTTGCCGTTTCCTTGCCTTCTGATTTTTGTTACTTACATCATCCACCATGGATGTTGCTCTTACATGAATTGACTGACTGTTGAGGGTCCTCAAACTGCAGCCCGCAGGCCACATGAGGCAGTGTGATTGTATTTGTTCTCATTTTGTTTTTTTACTTCAAAATAAGATATGTGCAGTGTGCATAGGAATTTGTTCATAGTTTTTTTTTTTTTTAAACTATAGTCTGGCCCTCCCATGGTCTGAGGGACAGTGAATTGGCTCCCTGTTTAAAAAGTTTGAGGATGACTGGTCTAGATGATTCTCTTGCTAGAGGGTTTATACTCAGGGTTCAAGTTAGTCACCAGGTCACTTGGAATAAAATCATTTGAATCCATAGTAATCATAAACATCAGAAGCATCATTAGGGTATCATATAACCTCTCTTGCTTCTGTTTCTCTGGAATTTATACTTTAGATCCTCTCATTACCATGTTTTATTTATTTATTTTTCATTATAGACTGACCAATCAATCTACTTTTCTCCCCCTTTATAATTATTCTTTTCAAAAATTCTTTGATTAGGCTGCTGGATCTTAAACTTTTCCATGAGATAAATACTTAGCAGATATGTTAAATCAGTCTAATAAAGGGTCATACGTTAAATAAATATACATAGGATGAAATTGACCGTTTCCTACCAAACTATGAGGGCATGTTTCATGACTCTTCTCACTTACCATGTGTAAGCCTCTGGGTATATTTAAAGAAGATCCTCAGGAACCCTGATGAATGCGGGTATCTGGCCAGATCTACAACTTCAGAACTAAGTGGGAGAATGTCTCAATTATCCTTGCTCATGCCTGAATTATCTGTGTAATTGGGATAGCAAAGTGCAGGCAAAGAAGGTTGCTTATTGCTATTTTTAAGCTCTGCCCCTGCTGTGTTCTTCTTATGTTTCACTAGTGTTGTCACTGGCTTTAAATATTTTACATATCATAATTAATGATTTGGTTGTACCCTGAGGCTTTCTCAGCAAAAGTCGCAATTTTGCAAATTGAATAGCAAATAATTACATAGGCGATATCATTTATGAATAGGAACTGAACAGATGCCCTGGTCTGTCTTCGGTTCTGTGTATTTAAACAGCATGTTATCAGTTTATGAGTGATAGTGTAAGGGGGCTATTATTGTCTAAAGCTCAGGTATGTGTGGAAAGGAAATGAACATTAATAGGATGATAATTGATCTTTAATGATGTAAAGAAAGAATGGAATAGTCTACTTGACCTCCAGAGTGTTTCATGGTAAAGGGGAAACACATTCAACCTGATTTTCGTGTACTACCTACAAGCCTGAGCCTTTCTGCTTTTTCTTTTCATTCCAGAAAGAAAGTGGAGCTCTAGCCCTTAAAAAACAAAATCAAATTCAATCAAAGGCTGCACCTGGAGTACTGTACTTTCATTCATTATATAATTATAATTAGTAGGTGCTTCCAATTTTAGTGAGCTCTCCTGTTTACTAAGTAATGGATTACATGCATTTAAACTTAGATGCCTCCCATGAAAGGGAAAACCTGTTTTAATACCCAACCTAAAAAGGCACTTACTTCCATAACCAAAGACAACTTGGCTATAAATAGATAGTTATGATGTTATTGGAGCTGAGGAGGTTTCATCCCATTAGAAACTTCACTCAGAAATGTAGAGGAGTGCTTAATAATGAATGAATGTGATTTAAGGCCCCCTTATACTGATGACACTTTTCCTATAAATATTACAGAGACGTTTAAATTTTTATCTCCCGTAATTCTAATGAATGAATTTCCCTGACCCTTACTGAAAATGATACCTGTAAAGTCGGCAATTTACTGATGATTGCCTGGGCTATTAAAGAAACTTGTGTTTCAAAACATTTTCATTTCATTCATAGATTCCTGTAATGAGTTTGAAACCAAAGTTCAAAGAAGCTGGGTGGAAGATACTTCCAGCATTAACCATTGGAAGAATATTTTAGTTTCTTCACTAACAAACTAACTTCATTAACACATTAAAATCCCAACTGCAGTGGAAATGTAGGGGCATGAATGAAGCCCGTTCACATGGATGATGTGCTAGAAAACAAATAGTAATAAAGGAGACCAGTGCTGCTGTTTTTTGAATGGGTGTGTTCAACCCATTTCCATTTGCAATACAAGTGGAGTCCTACACTTGCATTCTAGCTTGGTAAAGTACAAAGACTAAAGGAGTAGGAGCGAGAACTCTCACTGTATCTATATACAGTGTTAGCACATAATAACTATGTACTAACACTAATTAAATTCTATCCAGTAGGGGCGGCACCAGTGGCTCAAAGGAATAGGGAGCTGGCCCCATATACTGGAGGTGGCAGGTTCAAACCCAGCCCTGGCCAAAAAAAAATATCTTCTATCCAGTGTACCAGAGCATGACCCTACATTTCACTAGGATTACCAAATTTTTCAGATACCTATAGTTTAACTCTTCTAGCAATACAGAGTTTACCATTTATTTTAGTAGAAAACTGTTCAAATCACCAAACTTACATGGTCTAGGTGGAAAGTGCATCAAGCAATCAAATTACCCAGTCAACATTTTTTCAGACTCTAGTATGCTTTAATCACTGCACTGGTGCTGAGGATGTGTGCTATTTATAAAAAAATGTATGTAGATAGTTCACAAGAATATGTGCATAAAAGTACTATGGGAGAGAGAAGGGAAAGATGAACTGAGAAGCTTTTCGGATAAACTGTTGGACTGAATTTTAAGGGATGAGCACTTTCATGTTCATGGAAGAAAATACATACCCAGAGAACAAGTATTCAAAGCATTCGTAAGTAGAGAACAAAATTTAACTTCTCTGATATCATGTGCTCTACGTTTCTCCTTTTTGTCCACCCCTGCCCTCATATTTGATTGGTCATTGTATCGGGAGGCTGAGGCCAGAGAATCGCTTGAGCCCAAGCGATTCTGAGGTTGTTGTGAGCGATGACGCCACAGTACTCTACGGAGGGTGACAAAGTGAGACTCTGTCTCAAAAAAAAAAAAAAAAAAGAAAAGAAAAAAAAATTGGTCATTGTACATTTGATCCCCCTCCTGCGTCTTCTGAAATTTTATCTTTCCCTTCTTATCTGCCCTGCCACTACTGTCTTAGGGCTGGTCCTCCTTTTATCTCTGGACTGTCATGGTAGCCTTTATGCCTCTAGTCTTGCCTTCCTCACCATCTCATTATCCACATGATTCTCAAAATGAGTTTCTTGAAACTCATGTCCAGCCCCATAGCCATTCTCCTTTTTTGACCCCACTAACTCCTAGATAAAGGGCGACTCCCAGGATATAGGGTCTTTTCTCCTGACCCATCCCCATGCCTACACTCTCCCTTTCCCTCACTATTGATTAGCTCACAATTGCCCAAATGTTTAATGCTTTCCTACCTCCCTGCTTTTACTACACCTGGACCACACTTACAGCCTCAGTCCTTGGCCCAACTTCTACATATCTTTCGAGACAAATAGCGAGTATGCCCCGCCCTGGGAAGCAGTTGCTGACTCCTCCAGGACTTAGGTTAGATGCTCCTCCTTTGATTTCAGATAATATCTATTCCCCTCTTGTTGCATGCTTGATGCAAATAATGGTCAATTCTCTCTTCTGTGTGTGTGTGTGTGTGTGTGTGTGTGTGCGCGCGCGCGTCTCTCTTGCTAGGGAATAAATATCCAGAAAGCAGGAACTATATTTTATCTTTTCATATATGGCTCCCAACATAATACTCTGAATAATACAAGTTATCAATAAATGAATGAATGAGCTTCCTTCTTTAGGAATACAGTGTGTTCATTATTTGTGTAATAGAGGGTGCCAAAAAATATCATATACACACTTAAAGAAAGGAAAACACTGTATCAGAATTGCAATGCTCAGTGTATACTGGTAATATTTGTTATCTTGAGTATCACATCTTGTCTCTCTTGTGATTGCAGAATTTATATGTGACATGAGTGTTATAAATCTAATACATTTTTCTTTCTTTCTTAAAATGCGTGTGCTTTTTTTGGCACCCTCTGTATATACTGATAACAACTTCTGATAGAAAAGTTTGATCGTCTTGAATTGCCTTGTTAATTTTGGCACATCCGTTACCTAGGACAGTTCTTGATTATAGATAGATTCTGATCCATAAATATGTATTGCTTGAATGAATGAAAGAACCAACGTCGTGGATTGAATCATGTCCCCACCAAAAAGATGTTAAAATGTTAACCACTAGTACCCGCGAATGTGACCTTATTGGAAATGGGCTATTTGCAGATGATCAGGTTAAGATGAGAACAGGAAGGTAGGTTTTAATGCCACAGCACTGCATCCTTGTCAAAGTGGAATTTTGGACACAGGAAGGAACGTAAGGGGAGAAGGCCATGCACAGATTGGAGTTAGGCTGCTACAAAATTGAGGTATGCCACATTTTACCAGCAAATGAACAGTGACTGGGAAAAGGCATGGGACAGAATCTCCCTCACAGCTCTGGGTATGATGCTACCTTCTGACCCTGCCAACACCTTATTTTGGGAGTCACTCAGTTGGTGGTGTTTTATTATGGCAGATCTAGAAAATTATACACCTAAAGATTCAGATATTTTCATCATCTTCAAGGGGCTGGTATGAATCTGTAGGGAGGCTGCATCAGCTGTTAATGAAATCCGTGGATGTAGTGGCAGCAGAAATTTAAGAATCATTGTTAGCCATGGCTCCGGAGAATTACTGCTTACTGCGGGTGAAAAAAGATACTAAATTATCGTGTTAAGGGTGCTGGATACAGTTTGCTTCTTTACAGTCCAGAATTACAGTCTCAGATTAACAGTCTCGGCATGTGTATTTTTACAAATACCTCCTCAGGTGATTCAGATGTACACGCAAGTTAGGGACTCAGAAGTTAACGACCTCTTCTTTTGCTGCTGCGGGCTGGCTCCTGAAGGGCTGCGCTGCCTCCCTCTGGGACACTTTCCCTTCTCTGTGAGCTCTCTGCCAATGGTCAGATGGCGATGGGGGCGAGACAGGCCCTCTGGCTCATGTTCTGCTCACTTGTGCTAAGCCTATATTTATTTCTCCAGTAACTACCTTTTCTCACTTTTAGTTTAGTTTCTCAGATTCACGTATGGTACTTAGTCTTTATAAAACTTCTGAAGTTTACCATAATTTCCTATTATTATTTTATTTAAGGAAACAAGCCTTTTTTCCTTTCTCTTCTTTTTCCCTGCTGAGTGCATTTCCTTTTTCTCTACCTGGCTTTCAAGTATTGCTCCCCATATCAGAATAGCTGAACTCAAACATTGTCAAGACTAGTTAAGCATAAGTCTTTCCAGGTTAACTATTGATTTATTATCCGATTAAATGTTTTGCCCCTTTGAATGTAAAGTCAATCAGGATCCCAAGAGAATTGGACGAAAAGAGTATAGTGTTAAGAGGCTATTTTACAAAAATTCAAAAAAGAAATACTTTCAGAACCAGGCTAATATGCACAGCTTATGAAAACATGCAGAATTTTTTTTTTTAATTTAAAAACATGAAAACACAGTGCCATCAAGAGACTTGAATTGAGTGTACATAAAATAAAAGAGTTTGTAGGACTTACCCTGCATTTAATGCAATCAGCTACAGCCCAATGTAAGGGGAAATGGATACATTTGAAAAAATCTATATGCTTGCTGCAGAATGATATGTTTGAGAGAATCGCTAAGTGCTTACGCTAATACATCCTGAAGTACTTTAAAATCTAACATATTATTGCATTACTCTCTACACTGCTATAAGTTAGAAAGTTTTCTCATATGTTAGAGGTTTTAAAAATTACATATTAAGTCCTTTTTGCAGATCCAATTCATCATCTCCCAATATTTTAAAACGTTGTTAGTTTTCACTAAGCTTTGTGGCTGGCCATTGTTATGCCTCGACATACCAGGCTGTCAGTCTGGAGACGGTGCATCTGTTGTCTGTGCTTTGCAAACCAGGAAGCTTTTTTTTTTTTCTTTTCCCACAGTTAGACCAGTGGCTATTAGTTGGATGTGTTGGAGGTGAGGATACTTGCAGTGATGACAAATGGAAATATTTTCTCTGTAGAAGCTCAAATCATTTTGGTGAAGCCAAATTCAAGGCTCGTCCAACATATGTCTATAGTAACTTGTGGCTGAAATTTTACACCTGCTTATATTGTACATGAATTGGAGCTGGTATCATGTGAATTGTTGATAGTGAAACTTGAAACTATGTGAAAATTATCTGGTTTCAGGTTTGGTTTTCAAAGCAAGACTCAGACAATAGTGATAGAATGTTCAAGTGAACCTCGGTGAGTTTGTATACTTCTCCTGGCTTAAACCCAAGGGAATGTCAGTGATCCTATTTTGGTGTAAGTTAAAACTATGAAGCAGACAGGATAAATGATCATAAACATCTAGGGGAAGGCCTAACAAGGATCAGGAATACATAAAAATAAAAGAAACTGGTAAACATAGTATTTAATAGTGAATAGCAAGAATGTAGGTATTTCCTCCTCTCCCCACCCATCACTTTTACCTTGAAATCGTCAATTATTTCTTCCAGATGCAATTCAAATATCACCTTTTCTGTGATATTTGAAAGTGATCTCGCTAATAAGTACCAAATCATTTTGTCCTCTGTGCTCCCCAAATACTTTATTTCTCTCTACTCTATAAATAAGTACATTTTAGAACAGCTTTATTTTTTTTAATTTCTTTCTTCCCTTCCCCTGTTAACTCTGAGCTCTAGAAAAGCAGAAACTTTTGTTTTTATTCATTGTTGTGTTCCCAATACCTCGCGTAGTACTCAGGATATGTTGCACAAATAAACAACAGAATTGGTTGACTGTGTGTCATCATTGTTGTTTACCTGTTTAAGAAGGGAATGTAAGCAGAATATTGAGCCATTAAAAAAAGGGTTTCAAGGATTACTAATAAATTGATCTGGGGTTGTAAATAAAAGCTCTTGAATCTCCTAGTGAGGTCCCAGAGCTGGTAAATGTGGAGATGATCTGAGAAGATTAAGCATAAGTTAAAGCAAATAGTGCCAAGGACCAAAGTTTGGAAAACAGGCAGAGTTCATAAAGGACCAGTATTGTTTTATGTGCACTGGTGTGAGCCAGAAGAAATGAGACTAGAAGGAATTAGCTAGATATAAAAAAAAGCTGTTGCATCTTGTTATGAGTTACTAAGGGGCATCATAATATTTTCCTGTTTCAGTCTTCATCTACTGAATCTACACTGCCATGGAAGAAATGATTACAAATTCCACGGCTGATAATACCTTTTTATATAGCTTAAAAGCCCTTGCTGGGTATTTATTACTTCCAGTATTCTTTTCTAAACTTGTTCAAGGATAACAATTTCTGAAGACAGGAGTGAACAATTGAATTCTCATCCATCTCCTGAATGGGAATTTTGGGAGAAGGAGGCTGGGAATTTGTGTTTGAATAAAACATTTGGTTATTCTTATCATCAAGCAAGTTTGAATTTATCTTCAGGATGAAATTATTTTTCTTAAAAAAAAAGCATTTCAGGTCTACTTCCTAGCTCTGGGCTCATTTTCTCTGTCCCCCTATTTTGTTCCCGTGCTGCTGGCATACTGTTTCCAATCTCAATTTCTTTCCAAATGCTGTCGTATCAACTTAAATTCTACTCTCTCTTCAAAATCAAATGATACTTCCTTAGAAACTCTGTTTGCTGTCTCCCCCTACAGAAGTACTGGACTTTATCACATTCTCTTTTTTTTAAATCTTTATTTATTTTTTTCTCTATAGTAGGATCATCTAGGGTTGTAAACATGTCTAATTTACTTATATGTCCAAGAACTAGCATAGTTCATAGCACATAATAGGCATTTAAGAAATAAACCCATCCATCCTTTTATTCATTCATATATTTAATTATTCATTTAACATATAGTGCTTGACATCCTGTTGTGTGCCAGATCTCTCTCACCCATACAACTTTTGCCCTTTGTTAAAAGCTATCTCAAATAAAGCTTCCTCCATGATGATTGCCTGGTTGACTCCAGCTTTCCGGGGATCTTTCTTCCTCACTATCTTTCATAATTAACACATCCTGTTTTCTCTGTCTTTACAGACGTCTATCTGACCAGCTTGAAAGTGGCTGTGAGCAGAGGCAATATTTTAGATTTATTTTCATGAAACAGTCTAGAATAAAGTGGCATGTTTAGATGTGGCTACATCTGTAATGAAATATTTCTTAACAAAAGATATGTAGTAAATATGTCACAATGCTAACAGTTTTTACATGACTGTGATGGGTTCACAGGAGTCTGGGGTATAATTTTCTGATCATTGAAAAAGCTTATAATTTTAAAATATCACGATATCTTAGGCCCACAATTATTATTATTATTATGTTTTATTTCAGATTAATATGAGGGTACAAATGCTTAGGTTACGTGGTTTTCATTTCTAAGGTAAAGTTCAAGTTGTATTTGAGCTTTTCATCCAGGGGGTGTGCTGAATTCCCGCCTTCATATTGTGCACATTAGGTGAGACTTTGTCAATCATCCTCCCTTCTCTCCTTCCCTCCTCTCCCCTCACCCTCACTGGAATATACTTGTGTCTCTCCTTGATGTAGGCCCACAATTCTTGACCTAACAACCATGTACCCTTGAGTTCAGAAATTTCATAAACTTCCTGAAATTATATGTAATTTTTAAATCAGGAGCACTTTGTTTCTGGAAAGAGAGATCATAACTTGAATTACATTTTTAAAGAATTCTACAACCTCAGATCATTTAAAAACACTTCTTCTTGACTTGTACTAATAATGACAAGAGTAATTTATCTGTGTAGAGTTTTACAATTCACAGGAACTTTCTCATTCGCTAGGCCTTTCATTTCTCACAGCAGCCCAAAGAAGCAGCTATGGGAAGTGTTCTTAACTCTATTGATCAAATAAGGAAACAAAAACTTGGAGAGGTTAAGAGCTTCCACTGGAGCTTATGTATAACAGCTCCAGAGCTGGAACTCTTTTTACTATATGCACCAAGTGGCTTCTTTCCATAAATACTGGTTTACTTCATCTTCAGACATATGGAGCAGGTTAAGTTCCTTCCAGGAGCAAACAGGCAGGTAAAATTTAAATTACCCTTTATATTTAATGAACGAGGTGAGTTACATTTCTCCTTCAGTCATTAATCTTTAGTGTCATACTTGTGTGTGCAAAGAACATTTCCTTTTTACTCCTTTATTCTAAATACAGATTAATGAGGAAAATCCCTCATGTTCAGCAACTTCTTGTTCAACATCGAGAACTATTTGTTGAATGCATTTCATGGTAGGCATTGTACCTAGCGCTTACAGTAGTAAATAAGAGAGCTGATAGAAACAGAAAGCTGGACAATTAAAGCCAAAGTGAGCTAGCTGGTTCAGCCAGCATAAGAAAACTGCAATCAATAAAATACTGTTTGTTGAGTCATACCAAGGAGTGTGAGTTAAGGATCTTAAAATGACCAATGCCCTTTAAACTAGTAATTCTGCTTTGAGAAATTGATCTTAAATAATTCTCAATCTTAAAAACTCCTTATGTACAACAGTAGCATTATTTAAACTGTTAAAAGAATAGACACAAACTAAGTCTCCAGCAAGAGGTCAATTGGTATGTAAATTTTGATTCATCACTTAGTAGATGAACTGTTGATCCTGAATCTTTTTTCTAATCTAACACACTTAAGGCATACAACAATTTTATCTGTAAGCATTGATTTACTAATGCAGAGATTGACAGCTGAAGAAGCAAGAAGAGATAAATGAGAATCCTCCAAGGAAGGGCAGAAGTTCTACTTTAAAATGTACGTCATGAAGTTCTCTCACTTTCTCTGTTCCTAGGATAAGGAGCATTCTTACTTCCTGGAAAACTAATGGTTTATGATGTTAGAAGCCATCTATTCTACTGTACTTCCTAGCTATTTCCACAGAAATAGTGCCTTACCTTTGTTTTGGGAATTGTTCTTCCTAAACTTCCTATAGTTCTTGGAAGTGTCAGTCACAGTACTTTGCCTCAATGCTGAAACTGATCCAGAATGAACCAGAGTTCTTTCTGGGAGCCAGATGTCTTTCTTTCCTCTGGGGTCCAAAACTAACAGGATGTCAAAACTTTCCCTCTTCTTAATGCATTATGTGAATGTTTCCTTTTTGTAATAATTGAGAAAAACACCTGATCCACTCCTGTTTTTTAAGCTACATGAATGACATGATGATGATGATGATGATGATTTTTAACCTAAGCTAACTTGATTTGGGTTTTTGTCAGATACAACCAAAAAAATTCTTGACTGAAATAAGTTAGTTCAGATCATAATGTTTACATGCATTGAAAACAAGATAAAGAAAAAATTCCAACAAAACTTAAACATTTTATTCATAGAAAAAGACTCTATGAAGCTGTTATGAACCCATAATTATAGATCGATTTTTCTTAGTCTTTCTATTTTTCTATATTTCTTAACAGATTGTCCAAGATAGGTATATACTTCATTTTAAATTGTAAGAGGAAGAAGAAAAGGGAGGGAGAGATACAGGCAGTTAGGTACAGATTGACTGCTGAGAAGTATGTTTCCTTTCCACTTTCACCAATTGCTTCTTGGGGGAAGTATATTAAGCTCTTCTGATATGTTTAAGTTATGCACTGTCAAACATCTATAGTTGTCATAAAGGTTAGTAGTGGAAAAAATTAAATAAACATTTGTTCCTGAATAACATGTAAGTGCTTTATTGGGAGAGAATGTCTAGTTAATAGAAAGGAAGGTTGAAAAAGAAGACTTTTGCTGTAATAAAGAGTAGAGAGCAATTATCTTGGTTAATCTTAATAGACTCATGCACTATTCTACCACCACTGGAGTTGACCCATCAATAAAGATATTGACCCTGCCAAGGCTAAGTTTGGACCATCTCTGCAAGCCATCCACAGTCTAACCCTAGCAGCCTATTGTTAGATGATGGTTGACAATTACTTCAGGGGGAGTGAAATGACTGTGGTGATCCTTATATTATTCCCTTAGCTTTCTCAGCAACTGACAAAGCCTTGAATACAACAGACTCAGGTTTTATTTCTTTATATGAAAGGAGCTCCAGGTTTTGAAGTCTCAAACGGTGTGTAATAGTCATCCACTCTAAACCAAGTGAAAATGGCATAGCCTCCACAATAGGCTGAAATTGGCATTGGTCTCTGAGTCTTCATGTAGACAATTTGTGATAATGTGCAGAAATCTAAAAAACTTGTGTAACAACAGATATCTTGGAATGTGTTCGCTGTGACTAGGAGAGAAGATTTCATGTATGTAGAAAGAGATGGCCAACAGAAAGAATATTATGTACAATTTTTAACAGGTATTTTGTAAATGAAGGTAAGTTTAGCTACAACTTCCCATTTTTCCCTATGTATGATGACTTTTGGGACAGCCTGTAGTATAATGGGATTCAGTCTCATTGTCAAAAGATGGATGGAGCAGGGCTTTCTAAGCTAAAATATTAAAGGGATTCTTCAAAAATTATTAATCAGATTTATATTATCTTCTTTGGAAATGTGGATAGTAAATTCAGGCAGTCATTATTTAACCTAGGAATTGGGTTCTGCAATCTAACACTCTAAAGTAGAGACGATTAAACCATGACATGGGGAATTGTAGGAATGTCTTTTATGGCTCCTCCAAGCTTGATGCTTCTGAGAAATGTTCTTGTGACAGATTAACGTTAATTGTGTGGTTGCACATAATCGTCCAAACACTTTATTATTTGACCCTGTGATAAGAAGATTAACTTGACATTAACTTGCCTCGAGCTTTTACCATATCTCCCCTGGAACTGTTCCACAGTGAACTTGTCTCACCTCCTACCTGCTAACCTTTCCATTTCACCATCACCACAGTCATCTTCCAAAAATAATCAAATGAGCTATTGTTTCTGCATAAAAACAAGACAAAACAACAGTTAGTTTCTGTTGTCTATACAACAGAAGTTATCTGTCTTATCACTCTGACCTATCTCTGTGGGCCATCTCCTGCTGCACCCCATACGGCTCCTGTCTTCTTTGGCTACTTTAGATTTCCATAAATTTTTTAATATGCTAAGGTTTTTTTGTGTCTCTGTGACTTTGCTTGCATATGATCTTCCTCTGATTAGAGTGCTTTGACTCCTTCATCGTTAGGAGAGGTTAGGGGATAGTGAGGCAGGAGATCCAGGTGGAAGGGAGTAGCAGAAAGCAGGTGAAATCATGGCAGAGAACTTGCACTTTATCCTAAGAGCAGAAACAAAAGACTAAGACTCAGATGATCTCAAATTAAAATGCTTGTGGTGATAACTGTCTAGAATGCCCTTCTAATATCAGGAATCTTGGATATTTGGAGCAAGAGAAACTCTGTAATATATCCTAAAACCTCAATCCTATAGATTTCTTGTTAGAAAATCTCCACTTTGCAAATGAGGAGACTGAGAATCACACAGATGTGAGCCAGTTGTCTAGAGTGAAGTTTCTTGGTACTTTGCTTCTACATCTGCTTTAACATTTACCAAACTGTATTATAACTTACATGCTTGCATCCCCGTCCCCCTGCCTTTTCAGTTGAAGTCTGTAAGAATATGTTGTTCAGGTTTCTTACCTCAGCTCCTGGCACATTATAGGTGAGAAATGTTATTGAGGCATGACTCATGAGTACAAGATAATTTGATTTCAAAGCATAATTTTAGGTGTTGTATATATAGACTATATCAAGTGTTTTACTCCCCAAATTGGTACTTACAATGATCCTCATACTATTTTCATTTATGTTTTGAGTGACAGAATGGTCACCAGAAATATGGTTGTAACCAATAGTATTTTATCTGACTCTAAGAGAAAAAATTGATATAATAGACCCTTCATAGTTGATCCCCTCTCTGTATTAGCTAATTCCTTGAGTTGACCCAATTTTCATAGACTGGACATGTACCTCATGTATGTATCAGTACAGCAGGCCTAGTTCCTCAGGTTGACCACCTCCATGTGTTGACCAGTTTGTTACAGTCCTTTGGGCAGTCAACTTGCAGAGGTTCTACTGTATTTAAAATGCCTTAGAAATTTGAGAAAAATGAAGATATAATTTAATATTTTTTGTAATTGTTATGTAAACAAAAGGAAAATTATCTCTGAATATATATTAGGACAGGCTTTAAGAAGACTCCAGAAAGTGATTTGTGAGTCATTTGGGGTAATAAGCAGAATATTTATAATATTTATGATTTATTGTTAGTGAAATGTTTAGATATATGAGTTAGTTATCTTTCCATTACTTAGAGCCTTTATGGTTCGCACAACTGACCCTGTGACTATTCTCTATAATTTAACAGGTAAAAATATCCATTAATAAAGAAAAAAGGTATATAAACAATGGTAAAAATTATCTAATATGTTGTTATAAATGATTTTTATGGTTTATCACCTTAGATGGTCACCACAAGCCTGTGAGAAAGTAGAAATAACTGGGTATCACAGTTAATAACTAAGTTGGCCATACAGTTTCATGTTAGAGCCAAGATTCTCATACAGAACTGTCACCAATTACTATAACTTTTATTGAATATCAAGCTACCTTCAGAAGACCTTGGCCTACAGAAAGTAATATGTCAAGAGAGTGTACATATTATAAGAGGTATATTTACATGCAAAGTGAGAGTTCTTGCTTCCACTGAAGCCTGGACAAAACAACAGTAAATTATGCTGCAAAGCAGAAGTTTCAATTAGATCATCTGAAGAAGATTTTAGAATCCATTGCCTTGGAAGGTGGGTGGTGGAGTCTTTTCTGCAGATCAAATAAAGTTTTTAATGGCTATAGCTTTTTCTCTGGAAGTGAAGTGTCCACTGCAGCAAAGTAAAAAGTCACTCCTAACTTTTGGCTATGGTTAATCAGGGTCCTCCCTACTTATTGAGCATCTTTAGAGACTCCAGGGAAAGCAGCAATTAATACCGCTGTGCTGTATAGGATGGCAGAACTTCTGTTGGAACAGCTGTTTGTTGATCCAGCTGACATTTTCTTTCATCCACCCATCCATTGTTCTCCTTAAACAATAGCAAGATACAAATGTGAGTTTTACTCACTCTAATGAAAAGGGTAGAGTTTCTCTCCCTATAAATATTTTCAAAAGCCTTGATGATTCATGAGATTTGCACAAATACACTTCAAGCTGAAAGTAAGTGTATAAGTCATTTGGAGAATATTCTGTCCCTGGCATTACAGAAAGGGGAGGGCACTTACATTAAAAATAACTCTGCTTATGCTTTCAAGGCAAACACACTCTTCATTACTCTTCTCTCCACTCCAACTCCCCCCCTGGAAAAAATAAACATCGTCCAAAACATAACCTGACATGAGAGAAGACTGCTTCTTGGGTGGGCATGATTGCAATCTTGCCTGAAGCAAGGGGTATACACATGATGATCTTTAAAATTCCCTTTCAACTCCATTATTCACTGGGTTTATCTAAACATTGTTTATGAAAGGGGATAAAATATGGATGAGTTTTCAAATAAAGAAAGTAGCAAAGACTTACTGAATCCATCTTGTTGCAAAAGGGAAATTGGATTTGTACCTTCATCTCCTGCATTTCTCATTTATTTTATTCAGGCATGTGGGGGATGTAGCCTGTATCAAATTCATCTAGAAAGATCAGCTGGTACAATACAAACTTTTTGGCATCATCTCTTTTTCCCCTACTGAAATCTACATCTTCCTTTCAAGTTAGTGGTACTTCTTCACGCTTCTCTGTTAGAGAAGATTCCAAACCTTAAAAAATTTCCCTTTTGGGGCATTTTTCTTTTGGAGATTTTCTGAAAAGAGGAGCATAAAATATATGTGAGATTAAATTCAAACAACTGTGGTTTTCCCCAAACTCTGTCCAAGGTATCAGATCATGTAACCCTTGACTTGCTTCTATTTCCTGTCCTTTTCTTGATGCTGGATCCCAATCCTCCGTGCTGGCTGTTCTTAAAATTCAGGATCCAGCTTGAATGCTGCGTCTTCAAAGATCTTTCCTAAACACCACAATCTAAAGTAGCCACCCAGTCCTAATAACATCCCATGTTTCTGAGACTCTGCCTTGAGTCTTTACCATCTTGTTATTTATTTAATGTTCACTCCTTTCAACTAGAGTGTGTTGAGAACAGAGATATACAGGTATCTACTACTCACCTTTGCATACCCAACAGTTATACCAGAGATTTCCAAGAGTAGGTACCCAATTAATACTTGTGGGATGAAGGGATGTATGGTGCCATCAATAGGGAAGTCATTGCTTCTGTCCATGGATAATTTCACAGTATGTAAATAACTCAGACATGGTGAGATACTTACAAAAGTGAATTGCCTTCCATCAAATTAATAAGAGTAAGGAAAGTGGAGAAAGCACAACATTTGGGTGAATTTTCCTAAAGTAAAACATCCAAAATGTATGGGTTTATTTGATGCCTCTTTTAATGTGTTACATTTAAATTTTTGCTTCTTTCAATTAGCAAAACATTCTTTCTTGTAGAAATACCCAGTGTGGAAGGATTCTCAGCATCCTTGCTGGCTTCAAGAATTCCGATGATCCCTGTGTCTCCTGGTCTTTCTGCTTCTTTTTATATCTAATATCTTTTATATCTCCTGGTCTTTCTGCTTCTAATCTATATCTTCCTTGGACCCGGATTACTTCTTTTTTTTTTTTTTTTTTTTTTCTGGACTTCTTGATTTTAAACAATACCCTTGGGCTTCAAACAGTTTCTCTAAACAGATCATGATTCCATTCTTCAGCTAAAATTGTTCATACTCTTTGGAGGGTGTCTGCTTTTAGACACAATGGGTAGCAGAGTGTTGTTTTCTAGAAAAACTTTGTTTTTCCAGAAAAACTAAGCCAACTTGCTATGGCCAACAGGGCCCCCATGGTAGCCTCCCTCTATCGGGAATCAGAGATCAAGAACCCTGTGTTTTTCTCAAATCCTTTAGATGATTCCTCTCTTCCCAGCTAATCACTTTCATTTTCATCTTCTTGTCAACGTTTGGGTCTGCGTGGTCCATTAAATGGGAAGTGTTTTGTCCATTGTCAGGCAGTAAACTGTCCCCAGTTTGGAGGACAAATAGCAGTTTGGAAATGAAGCTATACCTTTAATATCTGTTTTAATTGGAAGGTGTACCAAACTATATTGACTTTTACATTCACAATATATTTTATAGTTTCTTAGCATGAACACTAAATGAGCTTGGAATACTTCCCTGAAGACAGAGCAGGAACTTAGAACTTCATACATCAGGCTTCAAATTAAAAATATCAGTAATGGTAATGACTTTGTTTTTCTGGAAAAGCTACTTAATTTTTTCTAAAATTGATGTCTGATGCGACCCTTAGCATCAGTACTTAACAGAACAGAGTTGCAGTCAAATATAGGTTTAGTTGCACAACCGAGACTGGGCAAGGGAAAAAAGTCCAACAATCTGATCATAGCAATTCAAATCTTTCACTATTTGGCTCAAAGCTCCCTTTCTTTAATTACACTAAAAAACTTGAATTTATATGATAATAGAAATATATTTATTACATAATAATTCCTTGTCAATGTTAGAAAATTTAGAAAGAATAATTACGAAACACACACACACACACAGAGTCCCAACCTCACTTTGTATTAAGGTTACACTCTCCTGCCAAGCTTCTTAGTCACACAGAAAACTGGCCCTGTCACAACTCTATCAGCCTCGTTCTGCCTCTGCTCAGACTGCTCCCTCAAATCTCTCATCTTTTTGAAATTAGAAATACTATTCAGAGTCTAACTGAAATGCTACCTTCTCTATCAAAATTGCTTATGTCACTTCAGATGAAACTAATCTATTCTTCCTCCTTTCTAAACGGTCAATCTGACTCATCCCTCAGACTGCTGAATTTCCCATAAATTGGTAGCTGGATCTTACAGCTTGATAAGATTCAAGTTAAGTTTCCTTCCTTCCTTCCTTCCTTCCTTCCTTCCTTCCTTCCTTCCTTCCTTCCTTCCTTCCTTCCTTCCTTCCTTCCTTCCTTCCTTCCTTCCTTCCTTCCTTCCTTCCTTCCTCCCTCCCTCCCTCCCTCCCTCCCTCCCTCCCTCCCTCCCTTCCTTCGTTCCTTCCTTCCTTCCCTCATTCCTTCCTCTCTCCTTCCTCCTTCCCTCTCTTCCTTTTCTTCCTTTTCTTTCTTTTCCTTCTTTCACTGGACATGGCTACTTCTACCAGGCATATAGTGTTTATTTTGTCTCTCTTTTTATGAATTTGAATTTAGCAGTCATTCATTCTCAATGCCTAGATCCAATAGTTAGAAGATATCAAATGGTGATATTCTAATTCTATTTTCATCTATATTACCAGCTGGAATAAACTTGCTAAGGAAAACTTCCCTCTCATTTATCATTTGGTTACCCTGTGATACAAATCGAGAGGAAAGACAGGATAGATGTCTGATTTTTACTACCCTCTTTGCTTACCATGTCTCAAGTAATGAGTTGATTCATTAGGAACCTAGAGAGATGACTAAAAAAAATCACTAATTAACATAGTAATATATAGGTCATCCATTACTGTCAGATAAAATAAAAGAATTTATCTTAAAAAAACTGAAAATTGTCCTTGGGCAAATGCTTATTTTTACTTTTATGTTATGGCATAATATAATCTCTTATTGTTTATTCTATTTCTATCCCTATTACTAGAGAAGGCTTGAACATATCAGAGTTGATTAATTCTACCTTTTCTCTCAAGTCCTTGCAGTGAGTCATTTAACTTTCTATAAACAAATGTTTTATCCATGTTTTATTCCTTCTTATTTAGGACATGATAATTTTAAATCTTTTCACATTCCTCTACTCATTACACCTTAGTACAGTCTCATTATTTTAAATACTATTTATATGCCAATAACTTCTGGATTTGTATTTCCTGTTTGGACCTTTATCCAAAATGCACTCAACTCTTTACTTTGCCCACTTAGATGTCTGCGAGTTATCTCTTACATAACTCTACTTCTAACCTTCCCCTACTCCTAAACCCACTGACTATCCTCCCTGCTTCCTCCATTTTACTCGATAGCAATTTTGTCCCTTCAGCTGATCAAGCAAAACATTTGGGGTCATTCCTAAATCCTCTCTATCTCCTCTATCCCCTGTTGGCCCTTGATTCAAAATACACCCAGGATATAGACATTTCTCACTTTATCCACTGTTAGAATCTTGATTCAGTCACCATTTCTTCTTTGGATTATTGCAAAAGAATCCAGAGTATTCTACCTATGTTTTGTTCTTAGCTCTTAAAGTTTAATTTCAAATATGAAACGTAAAAATGTATGTCAGATCATGTCACTCTGCCACTAAAAGCTTTCTAATTCCTTTTCATGTTACTCAGAGTAAAATCCCAAGTCCTTCTGGTAATTAATAGTTTCAACTCCTATGATGAAACCAGACTAAATGCCTCATTTTTCCTTTAGCAGATAAATCACCACCTTTTGGGGGCCTTTAAATTTGTCATTATCTCTGCCAGGAAGGCTCTTCTTCAAATATTGTACGCTGTTCTACTACTACTTTCACACAATTAACTTTTTCAACATTTCATTCCCTTCTAATATCACCTGCAGTTATCACTTTTATATTATAAGATTTGTTTACTTACGTTGCTCATTAGATCATATGATTCATAAAGACAGGAGATTTTGTTTGGTTCACTGATTTTGTTTGGTTCCTCCTTTCTTCTAAAGCAGTGCTTATCAACCTTCCTAATGCCTATAATTATGCCTAATGTTATAAAGGGGTCGTGACCCACAGGTCGAGAACCACTGGGCAATAGTTGCTCAATAATTGCTTGTTGATTTAACAAATTCTAACCTTTGGTACTTTAATTTCCTATTTTCTACATTTTAGTTTTAGAATGCCCATCTGATTACTTTTTGTAAATTTGAATTCTCCGCTGAAATTCCCTTTTGTTCTATTTTACCCAATTTTTCTTCTTTTATCTTGACCATATTGATTATATTTATCTGAATTTCACTGTTAGGAAACTCCAATATCTGAATCATCTGGAAGGTCTATTTCTATGGTCTATTTCATACTTTGATTTTCAATCATTTGGTCTGAATTTTTAACTGCCTCATAATTTTTGATTTGGTAGGTTACAGGGGCTCTTGATGGTGGACATTTTTCTAAAGAGAGTTAAGTTTTCTTCTACCAGGTACACAGATTACTGCCAGTTCAACATAATCCTATTAAGGCTTGGTTTTAGGTTTTGTTAGCAAAGGTCTACTTAAGTTTTGCCCTTATATCTAGGGCGTAGTCCTTATTTCCAAAGTATAAGTTCCACATTATTTTTAGAATGGTATCCTTCCGAGGTCTCAGCTGAGAAATATCAAAGTGTTCGTAAATACTTCTCCTTTTTGGCAAAATTTAACTTTAACTTTTGTCTCCATACTACCATGTAGCTCCTGACATTCATTCTTAGACCTTTCGACTGTTGTTTTCATCTGGGTTTTTTGGTATGGAGTTTTAAAAAGAATTGTGAACACACACACACAAGTATATGCACACACATACATAGAATTTAGGAGTTAGTTAGCAGTTGAGATGAGGAAATGTGAATATAGATTTTTGGGTTTAATCTATAAACTTTCCTGGTATTCAGGCTTTTACCCTTCAAGTACCGACTGCTTTGGCATCCCTACACTTCAACCTGTATCTCCTAAGCAAAATCTTTGTCTTTTTTGAAATTAAAACTTTACTGCTTTTATAAAAAAAAAATGCAATCATTATAAAACGAATATATAGATGGATTTTACAATGATCACAAGTCACAATGATATGATCGTTATAATGATCATCTGCCTTCCTCTGTAGTATAGCTTTGCCAAAATAGAAATTCTGAGTCAAAGTGCATGTGTTTTAAAGGTTATTAGCTACTGCTATATTACTTTACACAATGCTTTTTCCCCCTCTCTCCAGCAATATATAATTACTGCTTTCCCACATCCTCTCCAGAACAGAATGTGATCAACATTTTAAAATTTCAATAGACTGAAGTGGGTTAATAATGGATTCTCAATGCAGATTTGATTGTATTTTTGGTTTACTCTGAGCCTCTTCCTGAAGTTTTCTGGCCATTTTTCTTTCTTTTTCTGTGATTATTTTATTTTTATTCTTTTAGACATTAAATAATATTTTCTTATATAGATTTATGGGAGCTCTTTGTGAACTAAGGATTGTTAAGGCATTTACAAAAATTTTTATGGTTTATCACTTTTATTTAAATTTTGCTTTACTAGTCTTCTTTTTTGTTTAAGAAGTTGATTTTTATGCAGTCAGATTTATTGATGCTTTCCTTTAAGGCATCTGGATTTGTTGCTTGATAAAGAGCCCCTTGCCCTATGTTATATAAATATTTTCCTATATTTATTATATTTTGAGCTTTTTTATTTTCAGTTTAATCCTTCTGGAATTTAATATTTTGTGCTGCAAGGTAGGGATTTAATTCTTTCATTTTAAGATCTATAGCTACTTATGTTAAGATCTTTGATTAAATAAACTGTGATTTTTTTTCACAAATACTTGGATTTGTATATTTATTTTTCAGCTTATACCTGGCCCCTTTGTTTTGTTTTTGATATTCACTTATGTTAATGACATACCATTTTAAATTCAATAACCAGGATAGTATATTATATCTGTGGCAGGGCACTCACTCTCATCTCTTTGGTAGAAAAGTTTTATAGACAAAATTTTGTAGAAAAGTTCTTGTAGAAACTTTTTTGAGAGGTTTTTATGTAACTTTTAAACACAAATCTTTTTAAAACTTTACATTCTGAATGGAATCTTATGAAATATACATATTAATTTAAGGAAATATTTATAGTTTAAGGTTACTATCTTTTGACTCAGGAATACTGTAGGTATATCAGTCAGTCTTTTTACTATATTTATTCAGGCCATTTGCTTATGAAAATTTATAAATATATGATGACTTTCCTTTTAAAATTCATTACAAAAGATAAGATAGTTGTATCACTATTGTCAACAGAGATTAGATTTATCTATATAAATTTTGTACTTGAAATATACACATTTCAATGGATTGTTAGAATAAAGAAAATATATATATAAATGTATATATAAAATATTTTTTTATCTAGTTACCTCACCTAGTTCTTCTATTACATTTTATGTATCTTGACTGTAAAATTATATACAAATAGAGATAGCAATAGAGATATACAAATAGAGTTTGCATTTTTGTTTCTAATCATCATATAGATAGTTGATTTTCTTACTGCATTGGCTGGAAACTATAACATACTGCTCAATATTTGGGGGTGGTGATCATTCCAGTATTTCCTCTCATTTTAATGAGAATGATCTTGCATTTCAAGAGTTAATATAACGGTTATTGCATCTTTTAAAATGGAAACAGTTGTCCATCTGGATAATTACTTTTGTTCTTATAATAGAGTTTGTATTAAGAAAGGCTACTGAATTTTATAAAATGTCCTTGGATATATTTTAATATAATCATATGCTAATTTTTCCCCTCTAATATGTAAATTCAATAGTTTTTTTTTTTTTTGCAGTTTTGGCCAGGGCTGGGTTTGATGCATATGGAGGCAGCGCCCTACCCCTTTGAGACACAGGTGCTGCCTGAATTGAATAGATTTTTAACTTTAAAAAATTATGAAGACACTATATCCACCTCAAATTTATAAAAATAATGTTTCCCTTATGGAAAAAAATGTGTAATCCTTTGATATAATTTTTTAAATAGGCTCGTACTGTTTTATATTTTTATAATCACTTTTTTCAATTAACAAGTTAATGTAGATTTCTTTGTTGTTTATAGACATAGTTCCACAGTAAAGTACCAGAGGCCATGTAGTTTAATGTTGCATGCAAAGATACCATAATGTATTGTGTTGAACTTAGGAGTGTTCATTCTCCATCACCACTTTTAGCCTAGAAGATTGTCTCTGTCCTTCATTTATCCAGATCCTTTGTGGAAGGTCATTTCTAGAAAACATCAAAAATTAAGTGGTCAAAAGACAGTGTGGAACTTTCCATACAAATATGTAATACTTCAAACTTGAATAGAAGAGACTAGTCAATGAACGCAAGGATTATGGAAACATGGACGATATGATCCCATGTGTTTATTATATGATTACATACTTTTGAAAAATTGTTTTCAATATTTCTCTAGATCATGGAAATGGCCTAGCTTTTGAAAATGAAGAAACATGGTTACATCATCACAGCTTGATAGGTGAATTACTTAAATTCTCTGAGGCTCAGATGTGGGAATTGTAAAATAGAGATAATACCTCACAAGATGAAAATGAAAACTAAAGATAGCATGTGGAAAGTTCTTTGCATGATGTGAGGCACCCAGTAGGTACTCTGCAAAAATGGTAGACAATTATTGTCATAACACTGTGGTTGATATTAAGATATTTAAAATATTTGTGGTTAATAAATCAAAAACGTTCAGCCTTTTTCTCTTAACTTTTAAAGAATTTTTATTTCTCTTCCAGCTACTATTTGTTTATGTTCATTAGTATTCATCCTGGAGAACATTCTGGCATAGTCGATTATTGATGACAATGCTTCCTATCCTACTTTTTGTTTGGAAGCAAGATTAATTTATATGCTGATTAATTTAGGGGACTGGTTACCTTATTCTCCTGCCTTTGTCATAGATCTCATTTGTTTGTAATCAATTTTCCTTCACCTTTATACATCAAGAAGATAGTGGAGGAATATATTACTTATTTGCTTCTTAAGTTCCATTTATAATACAAACAACAAATGGAGAGAATGTCAAAAAATACATAAATTAGAACTTCTGTTGTAATCAAGATGGTTTCAAATTTATAAAGATTAATTTTGTGAAAATTCTTACTAGTGTGTGTACGAATGAAGATATGGATATGATGTATATTCATGGGTCATTAAATAAGTAGGTATAAAGCTTGGAGGATAGCATAGCATAAAAAAATGTTCCTCTCCCCAACATAAAACACAACTGTAAAGTTAAGGTTAAGAGAGATCTCCCAGATTGAATGCATTTTTTCTACATCAAAATTGCTACTTAGTTGGTTTACTGGAAATTCAAGCCAAGTTTTGGGAGCGCAATTCTTCCCTTCCCTTCCCTTCCTTTCCCTTCCCTTCCCTTCCATTCTTTCTTTCTTTCTCTCTTTCTTCTCTCTCTCTCTCTCTTTCTTTCTGTTTGTTTTTTAATTATTATTTTTTATTGTTTGGGATTCATTGAGGGTACAAAGACTTAGGTTACACTGATTGCATTTGTTAGATAAAGTCCCTTTTATAATTCTGTCCTGTTCCCACAAGGTGTGCCATGCACTGTGACTCCCATCACCCTTCCTCCTTCCCCCTCCCCACATGCTCAGTCCACTACCCCACCCCCTTGTATTAGCTCACCTACTGCCTTCATATCAGAATAGAGTACATTGGATTCTTGCTTCTCCATTCTTGCGATGCTTTACTAAGAATTATGTGTTCCACCTCCATCTAGTTTAATACAAAAGTTGTAAAGTCTCCATCTTTTTTAGTGGCTGAATAGTGTTCCATGGTATACATATATGGGAGCTTGTTAATCCATTCCTGGGTTGGTGAACATTTAGGCTGTTTCCACGTTTTGGCGCTTGTAAGTTGAGCTGCGATAAACAGTCTAGTGCAAACATCCTTATGCTAAAATGATTTTTTTCTTCTGGGTAGATGCCTAGTAATGGGATTACAGGATCAAATGTGAGGCTTAATTTGAGTTCTTGGAGGATTATCCAATTTCCTTCCAAAAAGATTGTATTGCATTTCTTTCTTGATGCCTTTCAATTCTGATATTTTATAATTGCAGCACATTTGAAATTCTTTCTTAAATACTAATTTTATTACATTATTTACCAAGCAATTAACTTGAGTGGTGGTATGAAGATGTAGTATTACCAATAACTGATATCTTGAGAGCTTGAGAATTTTTCTAGTGGGAACCACAAACAGATCTCCATGTTGACCATGATTCTGTCTAAGATTGTATTATCATAACTTTTCCTGCTTCATCTAGTAGTTCTATGAATAATCACCAACAATCCTTAGCATTAGTAGACTTCTTATTTTTTATCATTAAAACATTATTAGTAGATGTCATGAGCATTCAGGAAAGTAGAAGAGTTACTAATTGGTAATTGGAAGAAAGAATGAGAGGAAGGAAAGAAGGAACAGAGGAAAGGAAAATAAGAAATCAAGGGAAAGAAGAAAGGAAGGTAAAAAGAAAAGTAAAGTGGAAGAAAGAGTAAAGAAAGGAAAAAATGACAACCATTATTTAGCATGTCTCAGGCTTAGGGCTTACACGTGACTTGGGGTCCTCACATCCTTCTGAGGTAGGAATTTTTCCATTTTATATATGCATGCCTGTGTAGTGCCCATAGAAGGAATATTTGATTCCAAAGAGTCATTGATACGCCTAGCGTGAAGTTTCCTCAAAGCCTCCATACCTCCTTTTTTCACTGGTTTGTATTTTTGGCTTTATTTCCTGTCTCTGTTCCATAACCATTGGGAGCACACTCTGTGGGCTAATTTTAGCCACAAGGATTTAATATCGTCTTTAACTACAGATGGCTAGGCAATTAGGTAATTTTATTTCTCTAGTGGCAGCTTGTCAGTGTAGTGCCGTTAAAGCCACCGTAGCTAGAGGTCATTCACTTGCCAAGAACTCCAATCATTTATCTTTTGGGGCACAGGCTTCCATAACTGGAAAGATAAAAACAAATGAGGCAGAATATGGTTGTGAGTGAGTCTCTGGCTCAGGAGCCAGACTGACTGGGTTTGAATCTAAGCTCATGCTACTTATTATGGACTAGCTTTGGGCAAATTGCTTAACCTTTCTATACCTTGAGAGTTTTTTTTTTTTTTTCATCTGTACAGTGAGGATAAGTCAGTAATAAAGTTTACATCATGGGGCATTTTTAAGCATTCCGTGGGTTAATGTGTAAAAATGTTCTGACACATAACAAATGATAGACAATGACTGCTGTTGTTATTGCTTTTACTTTTTTATCTGTCAAGTTCAGTATAGCTTTGTAATTCAGTAGTTCCAGAAGATGACATCCCAGTGAGCCATATACTTATTACTGTTTCCCTGAACATTCCCTGCATTCCAACCCCATTGAACCCATTGACCTTGCAGGAGTCAGTGTCTTTGAATGTTGCTGCCCCTAATGTTGGGCATTAATTCTGAAACTACATTCAGTTCAGCAAAAGTTTTTAATAGTGAAGATGACCATTCCCAGAGAAGGCAGATAAGCAGCTGCTATACATCTCTCAATCTCTATCATGACACATCACTATATACTTTGTAAATGCTACCAGAAACCCCCACACTCCTTCCCACCACTCAAAGCATAGCGTGAAGGAAGTAGAGGTTAAGTTCAAGGCATCATGGTGGGTTAGGAATTTGGGCTGGAACAAGGTCTTCCTGCTGATGCCCAATAGTCATCATTTTACACTCTTCAGAATAGCGAATACTTGGAACTTCTTGCCTTCTGTGCACTTATCACCATGCCTGGTACACAGAGGACTTTCTGTAAATTAAAAAAAAAGAAGGTCCTTCCACCAAGAAGCTAGCAGACCAGGGGAGATGATGTGAATGAGCCTGGGGACCTAGGGAACTGAGAGATAGGTGTGCAATCCTGGCAAAAACCCTTATGTGATGTTTATTTGTCCCTTTGGCCATTTAAAACAACTCATATTTAAGTGCCTTGTCAAAAATAATCTGGTAGGCACTTTATATTTGCCATCACATTTAGTATTTATTTAAAAAAAAACCCTAATGCAATATATGCTATTGATAGTCCCATTTTATTGATGAAGAAAAAGGCTCAGAGAATTAAGTGACATGGCTATTTGTTGCCAAAGCTGGGATTAGGCCCCTCATCTCTCTGACTTCTGTCTAACTCTATAATTCATGTTCTAAATTGATCCCACAGACACATTGCTTTTCAGTTGATTCAGAGATTTTTTTTTCATGAAAAATATTTTACCCATTCAAATGAAAAATTGAGATGTCTCACAAAAGTCAAAAATTTTTTTTGACCCAGTCTATTCCATCTATCTCATCATTTTCTGGGGTAGAATGGAGGCGTGCACATTGTTTGTTAACCTCTTCTTTTGTTAAAAAGAAAATATTTTATCAGTTACCTCTGAAATCAGAGCAAAAAGGATATTTAAATTAAAAAAATTGATGCTAATCCCACTTGGTTTTAAAAATGCCTTGAAAAGCATATTAAACTGAAGACAAAATTGAAAACCACTACCAACTCCTTTGAGAGTCACTTTGAGGGAGCAGATTGTCACCTGCCAAATGCTGAACAGTTAAGTTAGGACAGAAGTCCTGCTTCACTTGGACATCCTATTTTTGACTGACAGGGAATGAAATCATAGATGTTGAACAACTGAAAGTAGGTCTTCTAAGAAACTCTACTTGACTTCTCATTGTGTGCAAATTACTAGAAGGTGATAAAGAATGTGAATGGGATGTCTTGGTTTGAGTATTTTCCAAAGCTAGAATTTATAAGGCTATTGAAATCCTGTTAGATAAGAATTATTGCCTATGCATTTTCAAGCTGAGCACTTTTATATGAATTAGAGTGAAAGCTGTGATTGGTCTGCTAACAAGGAGGCTTCTCACCAATAAGTAACGTCCAGTACCCTGGCAGTCTTCGTAAACTTGTGGTAGCCAGCTTTCTTCTGCATAAGTGGATCCAGCCTTACCATTCTAAGTAACCACTCCTATCCAAAGCAGGGTACTTTGCATTATGCTACCAACTTCTTACTGATTCCATTTCTGTAATTATGTCAAAGGACAGGAATGGTCTTTAATTGCCAGGTAAGGAAGTGTAGGAAGTAGAGGTTAAGTTCAGGGCATCATCCATGAGTTAGGAATTTGGGCTGGAACATGGTCTTCCTGCTGATGCCCAATATTTATCATTTTATACCCTCCAGCCTACTACTCTCAAGAGGTGAACTGCTGATGACTTCATCACAGGAGAATCTATGGGACTTCTCCAGAGCTAGTAAGATTTGAGCTTGTTCCTCTGTGAAGCAAATGGGTTTCTGAGCTTGGGTACTTACCACATGGGATCAATAAATCTTCTGTTTATTTTTATCATTTTTCTAATGTCTGGAAGAAAGATTGTGCAAGAGATCATGCCAATATTCTCCAGTTAATATATTCCTCTCCCAATTCAGGAGGAGAAAAAAAACAAAAAACGGCATATAGTGTATAAAGAAATCATTTTGTAAAACCTGGTTTTGAGATAAGCCATTTCTCATCTTTGAACTTAAGACCATTCTTAATACATGAGCACTCGCTGTTTTCTGTACACTTACATTCTCATAATGTTTTGTTTTGTTTTGGTTTTTATTTCTTCTCTTTGCATTCTTGTCTGAACCTCAACATTAAGCCTTGCTTTACATACTGTTATTAGTGGCGGATTCTGTAAGTTCAGGTGTAATACATTGAGCTTCACTGAAAGCAGCTCCACATCATACTGACCCTCTTGGAGAAGGTAAAGCACCACTGGTTGGTTTAATCATTGCATTCCATAAAGGGAGATGTCACTTCACCAGCTTTCCACTCAGTGCCAGGAAATCAGCTCAAAGTATTTTTCTTCAGATAAGTGAACATGCTTGTCATAGCTCACTTATGCCTGTTAAATCTTTCTATGGAATATTTTACAGAGAAATATGTAAATATTTTGACTGCTCGTGCCATTCTTTTCAGACTGCTTTGCAGATTACACACGGGTCTCTATAGGAAACAGGAAGGAAGAGCAAGGAGAATTTTTTAAATGTAGCGTTTTTCATTAATGAAGACAAGAAGCCTAAAGAAAAAAAGACTTTTTAAATAGAGTCAATGTAAATAGCTAAGATTTGGCCTCAAAGTGATACCAGTAGGATGGAAGTGCATTGTTAAGTTTCCAGTATGGAGTAGTCTTTTACCTTTTCTTCTTGACAGCAGATAACTAAACCAGGGCTTAGGAGTAGAAAATTTGCCAAATATACATTAGTGGAGACTTTGTGTGTAACAAGTCTTTTACTGGTTTGCTACAGCTTACATCAACAAAAGGTCTGTAAACCAACCTTTAGTCTTAGAAATATATATTCCTTACAACCTGTACTCATCAGATGTGAAATATTCCGAACATAGATAAGGAGATTTTCCCAGTCAGTCCTTATGAAACGTATAAAGTCAAGTTTTTGTTTCACTTCAGCTATTTAAGCCTTGTTTTTTACAATTGTCATTGATAGAACTATATAATGTTGATGGATATGAAACACGGTTAAAAGGATCAACATCATGGAATAATCGTGGTAGTCTACATCTAAGACAACATGGCTATAGATATTTTTGTCAAATGACCATCTTGTCTATATCTTTCAACTGAACACGTATCACTCAATTTCTGTACGTTGAAAATATAAATGTATGATTTAGCCGAGGAAAGCATTATGTCACCAACGTTTTCTTCTGACTGTGCAGGTGAACAAAGCATTAATGAAGGTTTCTGGCTTGAAGCAACAGACCACATCTCTGGTCCTAACAGAGAGGTGGTGCATTGGAGAGACATCAGGGTTGCCCAGAATGGACAATTGTGTAGTAGTCTAAGACTTAGAAAATAGGGACCTATATAGGTCACGTAACAGGAAATTTAGTCAAAGTCAGGCTGCAGCTACCATTTTTTTTTTTTGAGACAGACTCTCAAGCTGTTGCCCTGGTAGAGAGCTGTGGCATCACAGCTTACAGCAGCCTTCAACTTTTGGGCTCAAGTGATCATCTGGCCTCGGTTTTTCTATTTTCAGTAGAGATAGGGTTTTGCTTTTGTTCATGCTGGTCTCGAACTCGTGAGCTCAAGCAATCCACCCAACCTCAGCTTGCCAGAGTCTTAGGATTACAGGTGAGAGCCACCGCGCCTGGCCTAACCATCTTGACCCATAAGCTCTGTTTATGGTTGGGATCACTTGCTTCCCTCTGCTCCCCTTTTCTTTATTCTCTGCATTTCCCATTCAAGATTCAGAGTTCCAGAACAAATGCCTTATTAGCAAAGCCTGGCTCATTGGCCTGTTTTATGGTACAGCAGGTTAGAGGAAGGTCTTGGCTTCTGTGATATGAGATAAGAACAGCAAAGGGAGGAAAGCCCTAGGAACTGTCCTTGCAGTGTGTTGACACACAGGGAGGGACTGATAAAAATAGTGGGAAATGGATGACGGTCAGCCAAAAATTGACTAACATCTATTCCAAAAGCAACATTGTTTGGAAGTCATGATGGACTTTTTAGACTGGATCTTATTATTAAATAACTGTGAGACCCTGGCTAAGTCCCTTTTCCCTTTTTTTTTTTTTATTGTTGGGGATTCATTGAGGGTACAATAAGTCAGGTTACATTGATTGCAATTGTTAGGCAAAGTCCCTCTTGCAATCATGTCTTGCCCCCATAAAGTGTGACACACACCAAGGCCCCACCCCACTCCCTCCGTCCCTCTTTCTGCTTTTCCTCCCCCCCATAACCTTAATTGTCATTAATTGTCCTCATATCAAAATTGAGTACATAGGATTCATTATATTCTTCCCTTCTGAGACCAGACTTGGCCTCAGAATCTTTCTCAATATAGTGCTCAGGTAGCAATTACCAATTTATTAGAGTTGACAAAAAGATAAAGCTTTCCAAATATCTCTGAACTAGAGGGTCATCACATTTCCTTAGGTTCTCAACCTGTGGGTCACAACCCCTTTGTAACAATGAAGATACATCCTGCATATCAGATATTTACATTACCATTCATAACAGTAGCAAAATTATAGTTATGAAGTAGAAAAGAAAATAATTTTATGGTTGGAGATCACCACAACATGAGGAACTGTATTAAAGGGTCACGGCATTAGGAAGGTTGAGAACCACTGCCTTGGAATGTCAATGTTCTTTGAAGTTCCAGGACTAAGAAGCATTGTTGAATTTTTTTAGAAAATCAGGAAAAAAACATAGACCAAGTGGCAATAGACTTGTAAAATAGTTAATCCAGTAATATCTGATTTAAGTGAAAGAAAATATTTTTGAACTTGACTAGCTTTCATTATGAGCGTTGAGTTGTCAAAGGAAAACTTTATTCTGCTACAGAATGTCTTGTTCATTCTCTACCATTAATCGAAAGAAAGTCTTGAGATCATAAAGATTATTCTTAGAACAAAAGAAAGGTTAGGAATTAGTCTGTTTAAACACATTATATTGTTGATAGTAAATAAATATAACATAATGTAATGGTGAGACATTATCATTAAGCATGAATTATATTGTTAATGGTAAAAT
The DNA here is from genome assembly GCF_027406575.1 of Nycticebus coucang. Taxonomy (NCBI): domain Eukaryota; kingdom Metazoa; phylum Chordata; class Mammalia; order Primates; family Lorisidae; genus Nycticebus; species Nycticebus coucang. The sequence continues at coordinate 36,047,976 of NC_069793.1, read as the reverse complement.
AATTACTATTTAAGTAGTCTTTTGAAGTTTATAGCATTTAAGATCTGAATGGCTGAAATGGCTAAAAAATCTATCCTAGAATTCACTAATATAAGTGATTAAACCTAATCTCAGTTTAAACTATTGTATCCAAGGAAATAGATTTGTTTAGCACCTTTTTTGTTTACTAATCTATTTTAGTAGTGAATTGTAATACATTTGTTTAATACAATTGCTACCTCAACATTCATTTTTAGGTTTTATGTAAGTTATTCAAAACGCAGTCATCCTCCATCACCTTTGGCCTAGTTAAAATTTCCCCTTCCTGTGAGGTTGTTTGTCATATAGCCCACTTGTTCTTCATCGTACCGCTCCAAAGGCCAATAGATCCCACAGCTGCTGACCAATACAAACTGAGTGGTTATACCTGAGTCGTATAAATAAGTTCTCCCATCACATGTATTTCCTTTAAATTAGCTGATTTAAACCCCCCTCTTCACATGTAGTTCCTTTAAATTAGCTTATTTAATCCCCCCACCCCCACCAAGCAAGCATAAAAGCTTAGGCCCACAAGTCTTTTCTTTCTTTTTCTTTTCTGTTTTTTTTTTTTTTTTTGCAGTTTTTGGCCAGGGCTGTGGTTTAAACCCACATTGTATATGGGGTCGGCGTCCTACTCCTTTGAGCCACAGGTGCCAACCGGCCCACAGGTCTCGTCTTTCTCTTGTTCTCTCCTGCTGGTTGAGTACCCTGCTATCCCTGGACTTCTTCATGGCCCTTCTGGACATCTTTCTCTTGTGGACCTGTGAGTAGTATACGGATTTTGTTATTTCATGTGTTTTGTTGTGCCGTCTCCTCTGTGTCGCACCTTACCGATACATCCAAACCTAACTCTCTTCCTGGTTAGGCTTCTCCTAGAAGGTGGGTATCTCGGTAGCAATAAACTGGATAAAGGCCAGAAGCCCAGGCTTCTGCCGGTATAAAAAACTTCCTGTAAGTAGGACACCTGGTCATGGTTTGGACACATAGGCATTTTAGTTTGTCCATCTGGCTTATGAAATATCCTGTAAAAGGCACACCATAAACATCCAAGACCACTTTCCCTGGCATCTTATAAGGTCAGGGCTAGAATTTATAGTTGCTTTCCAAACAGAGGCCTTGAGATCAAATCACCTCGAGATCAAAAACAACAAATTGTTTTTAAGTAGACCTTTTCTTTCCTTTTTTTTTTTTTTTTTTTTTTTTTTAACATCAAGCTATTCAGGGTAGATTGCTTTGCAAATTAACATGAGTGACATCAGGAAGTATGACAACAGTGTCGGAAATTACTAGTCACCAGTGGCAAGAAGCACTCTTTCTCTACCCAATAGGTTTCCATTTTCTTCCCAGTGGGCTGTGTTCGTGTTTATCTACCCTTCAAAATTTTGGAATGATAAAAACTTGTAGTACAGCTTTGAACCATGCCAGGACAATATCTTTCTAATTCAAGGGGAATTTATGGCATTAACACTGCAAAATCTCTTTATCAAAACAATCTTGGGGCACTAACTTCCTGTAAATTGCCTAGAACATCGTTAGTTCCTCTGGGGTACCTGTGGTAGATACTGGGCTGCACATTCCTCTCTTTCCTGTGTGTGTTCCCTTCACCAACTCAGTTTTGCAGCCATCAATAGATCTGGGGTCCATTTCTGTACTCTCTGAATCTAGGTTGGACACATGTCTTGTTTAGTCAAAGGGTTGTTAGCAAGTGTGATGCAGCAGAGCCTTGAAATGTACTTTGGGATTTATCTTTTGCTGTTCTTGGGAACACTGAGATGACCTCCATGTGTGTTAGCCTGCGCTAGCTTTCTGAATGAGAGACACATAGTCATATTTTCTCCATCACTTCAGGTAACATCTAATCAAGCATTAGCCATGTCAGTCAGGTCTTCCAACACCATTCAGCCCCCTCTGAGCTAGCCCATTATGAACTATACAGTTAACACAATCATAAGAAATGATAAATCATTGTTTTAAGACATTACATCTTGGGGTGAATTGTTTTCAGTAGCAACATATAGCCTTACTGGTTGCTTTTAAGCTCTTCATTATTCACTCAGGATGGGTGTGCCTACCCTCATAGGCATGGAGCAGGGGGAATCTTGAGAAACTCCTCAGGCCTTCTCACTGATTGACAACAGAATGCATCTTTAGGTACACCGGAAGAGTAGCGTTGCCCTTTCCATAATTTTTCTTTAAAACTCACTTTGGGCTTTTGGATTTTCATCATTACAACTTAAGTCATTTTTTAAAACAAACATGTTAGAGTTTCACTTTAGGTCTAGCAATGATACAGGTGTAAAACACTTTAATATATACAGTGAAAACTTCTTAATGTTACAAATTCCAAATTGCAAAAATAATGTCTCATCTTGTTCAGGATTAATCTGCCACATCAATTTCATGTGAAGAGTAAAAAGCCTAAAGAGACCAAGAGAGTCTCAGAGAGAAAAGGAGCCCCATGATATTTAAACAACATGCTATCTTTGGAATGTAGAGCAAGAGATAAGTTTGTAGGGTTTAACGTTCTTTGAGAAATTCTGCTGCAGGGCCTAACATTCCCAGCTGTATCTTATTCTGTATCCCAGGACCAGGTGAGTTGTGTCTGCTGTCCTCCACCCTCAGGTGATTTCTAAGACATCAGTCAGTTTTCTTGGGGAAGTGTCATGCTCACATGCAGAGTTCTTTTCAGAATTTTCATTTGTTTTAACTGTGGGTCTCTGTCCCATTTTACCATTAGCTCCTTAGTTTCTGCCTGTATGTTACACTTCCCTAGTGTTTCTCTTTGTGCTTTGGAAATGGTTTTCCAGTGGAAAATTGGCTCGACACATGTTTGGAAGAATAGCAAAACGAAGGATGGTAATCTATGGTCAGAGATAGTGCCTAAATTATATATTATATCTGTGTTTACGCAGATCCTCTTTTGTTTTCCTTATCATATTTCGGTAATGTGATAGTGGTTTGGGGGATGCAAATACACTGTTTATGCAGTTCGGAAATGTTTAAGGCTGGTATTATGTCAATTATTGCATCTTAGGAACTGTGGAGAAATTGACAGAAAGCACCAGCTTTGTGACTAGGCACATAGTAATATTGGTGTTGTATTCTTTAGAATTAAATTACCCAGACTCAGTGCAGAACCAGTGTTCCAGGCAAAAGTGGGAAGAACATCACAATGGTTTTTTTTTTTTTTTTTTTGGTTTTTGGCCGGGGCTCGGTTTGAACCCTCCACCTCCGGCATATGGGACCGGCACCCTACTCCTTGAGCCACAGGCACAGCCCCATCACAATGGTTTTTATGGTAGTTTGGTATTGAAGAGTTCTGGTAAGAATTCTCTTTAGTTTGAAAAGTGATCAAGGGTCAGACTCATAGAAAAGGTCTCATTTTTGGTCCAACACCCCTTGGAAGTCACACATAATGTGGAATATTTTCTTTGGAAATCAGTAGCACTTGTGAATACATTTATTCTAGATAACTTGGTCTAAGTGTCCTCCAATATTTTTTTTCCTCCAGATTTTTCCCTCTAAAATAAATATATTGAGCATGTATTGAAACATCTACTATCTTATAACTCTGAGAAAGGTCTTGCAAAATCTATTCACTTCTGAAAACGAGGTAGCAGGTAACAGAGGTAACTCACAAAAATATATGTTCTTAACTCCTTCCCAGTTGGAACTGGCTATATCAATAGAAAAAAGCAGTAAGAGAAAGATATTCTATCTTAACAATGAATAAAGCAAATTGTAACCTATACTTAGTACCTTGGGATCCCTTCTTCTTTCTCAGAATGACAACAGGAAAAAAAAAATAAGGCACCTGGCATCTGGGAATAAAATGGACTCCAACTGATTATAATAAGCTGATAGGCTCTGAAAGAGAAACAAGTGTTTCTGTTTGTTTCTAAAAAGTCACTTAAAATGTAGGTACTGGCAGTGTTCGTAGCTCAGTGGGTTGGGTGGCAGCCCCATACACGGAGGGTGGTGGGTTTGAACCCAGCCTGGGCCAGGTAGACAACAATGGCAACTGCAACAAAAAAATACCCCTGTGTTGTGGCGGGCGCCTGTAGTCCCAGTTACTTGGGAGGCTGAGGAAAGAGAATTGCTTAAGCACAAGAGATAGAGGTTGCTGTGAGCTGTGATGCCACATCACTCTACTGAGGGTGATAAAGTGAGACTCTGTCTCAAAAAGACAAAAACAAAAAACAAACAAAAACGCCTGGGTACTAGTGCTGTGTGCTCTTTTCAATATCCAGTAGAAACTGATTCAAACATCAAACAAGAATTTTATGCCTGGTATAGTAGTTCAGAATCAAATTCTGCTCTTGCCCAATTCTTTCTTGACCAGTGGGTGGGGACACCTTGGTTTTCAATGTGATCTGTAACTTCCCTGTAGGATGTTTGCTTACACATATTTCTGTATAATCAAAATCAGGCTTACATTATCATTAAGCCTCTCCACTGTTTGCCTGGGAATGATGAGAACACGAGCTGTCCTCAAGGGATCTTTCCGACGGGGCCAAAGTGTAGAATCATTCTCACCCAACTGTCCTAAAGGCAATGATTTCATTAGCTTCTGGAATTACAACAAAAAAAGAATTGTGGATTCCATATTTAATATTTTTCTGTAGGTATCCACTAAGTATCTTGTGGAGTATTTGAAAAGTACTGTGCTGATGCAGTTGGGATTCAAAAGGGATAAGACTGGAGCTGTGATCTTCGAGTAGAATAAATTGAAGGCAAGAAGTGCAAACACCCTTTAGCTCTGAAGGAGGGGTTAGGTTTTGATAAAGTGGAAATATGGCACTTGGACTTAAGGATCCAAACTAACTCCTTCTTAAAAATTATAGACCACTTCTCTGTCCTGGCTGTTAGCATAATGCTTTCATTTGTAATACGGTTTTAATTGAGTACCTACCAGTATTCGTTTACTTGTTTGTTTAAGACCTGCTTATTGAGCATCTATATGCCTGACATTGTTCTAGTCTCTGAGGATAGAGCAATGAACATGATCAAGAAAAATCTGTATTTTGTGGAATTTGTGGAACAGTGGGAGAGGGCAGATAATACAATGAAGTTAATATATAATAACGTAAGTTGAGGAAAAACAATGGCGAAAAACAAGGCAGCAAAGTTGGGTAGTGAGTGGTATATGTGTTGGGGATGTCAACTTTAAATTGGACAATGACTGAGATTGTTGTTTGGATAAAAAGTAATAAGTGTGACAGGTGTACTTAAAGAGTTGAGCTCAAAGCTGAAACTTTAAATTGAATTTGAACTCACTTGAAATTATTCTTAGTGTATTTGCCTTTCTTTATAAAACATAAGAAAAATGACTTTAGAAAATAAATATAACTAATTTTCCAACTAATACATGTATCATTCTCAAGAACATTCCATGGCATGCACGTGACTGGTTATAGTTGGAAGTGCCCAGAGGGATTAAAATTATTATACATAGAAGGAATTTGCCAACGTGTTTAATTTTTTGTTTTGAGTCTATATTTGGACTTTGTTATGTTCCTTTGATCTGTGTGTCTTTTCATATGCCAATATTTTATTGCTTTAAGTATTATTTTTACTGTTTTATCAGGTTGTAGTTGATTTATCTAATTCCTTTTTAATCAGCCTTTATTTTCAGTTATTTTTGACAATTAGTTTATTTTTTTACATAAACTTTAGAATCTACTTGATTCTAAAAACTTTTAGTATTTTTTGGTGATTTTGAAATGTTTATTGAATCAAAGGATATGATTTTGAAATTTGCCACACTTATCTACAAGAGAAGACTGTGTTTTGCACTGTTTTGAATATTTCTTTGTGTAAAACAGTCCATGTACCAGTATTGTATGCAATGAGATAAGAATAAAAATGAAGGCTAAATATTTAGAATATTCAGAAAAATTTTATGTAATTTTGAAATCCACTATAGTTGATCATATTTTTCAAAAGTTATCTAGCCATGTTAAATTAAAAATGAAAAGATCTATCTTTCATGCATATAGTTTGAGAGACACTGGTGTAAAGCAAGGTACTAGTTTTGTTGTTTCACGATTGCTTCGTTTGTTGATATGAATACGTATACAAAAATGTAATCATATCTGTGTTCTTTGTAAATGTTTTCTTATTTTCTTTTTGTTTGGTCATTTTCTTTTTGTCTCTCCTATTTCACAGATTCCCCTTCCTAAGATTAGCCATGTTGATGATGATTATACATTCTTCCATACTTTACTTAGAAAAATGTTAAGTAACTATGGTAATAGCATGTAAAAATTTACTCCCCCTAAACGTTAGCAGTACTCTTGTTAGAAATAAGATATGTATATTTATCGTGTTCAGAAAGTATCTTTCTATTCCTTTTTCCCCTTAAATTTCAAAATAAAATATATTTTAAATGCCATCGAATGTATTTTAGCTTCTATGATGACGATCTTATAATTTTACTTTAAAGCATATCATGATGATGAATTACATACTTAGGTTTTCTAATGCTGGACCATCTTTGTTATCCTGTTATAAATTCTGTAGGTTGATCACGGTGCCTTCCTATTTTAATGTTCTGCTATATTCTGTTTGTCAATACCTTATTTATGACTCTCAATTTTTTTGTATGCATAGATGAGATTTCCTTGTAATTGTCCTTTCTTTTTGCCTTATAATATTGTTATGCTAGTATCACAAAAATAAAATAGCTTTGGAGTTAATTATTCCTTAAACAATTGATGCAATTCTTTAGTCCAACGATCTAGCTCTAATGTGTAGGGGTATGCTGGAGGTGGTGTTGCTCTTTGACAGTTTTTTTTTTTTCCTAAAGAGATTAAGTACAAAGTCAATTTTAGTTATTTCTTCTAAAAAATAATCTGTTTTAGAATTTACTCATATAAAGTTTAAAAATTATTTTCATATAACCTCTGCAGTTTCTTATTTTTAGTTTTCTTCCCATTATCATTTACTTTTGCTTCATGTTTTGAATAGTTAGATAGACATTTTTGTACAATTATTAGATTTAGATTTTTCTGTTTTTTTAATGCCTTCATTTTTGCTGTTTAAGGTCTTCATTTTATTTTCTCTAGTTTTACCATATTCTATTAAAAATATCTTGTTGTAGTCGACTATTTCTCTTATTTTTACTATACACTATTTATAGATTTAAGTATTGAAGGCTATGAATTTTCTTCTGAAAATTTTTGAGAAATAACTCATTTAGTATTTATCACTTCGTTATTATTAGTTTGTATTATTACTAACATACTTTTAATTTTTAGCTTTTCTTAGAAAAAGCCATTTAGAAGAGAGTAAGAAAATTTTGTTTGTAATTTTGTGGTGGTTGTTTTTAAAAATTATTAGTACTAATTCTATTTTTTTAGAATTTGAAGTATTTTGGATATATAAGCAATTTTTTTGCACACGAATATTCCATGAGTGCTTAAAATGAGTCCTTTATTTTAAATCCATACAAAAATTTTTGATATCTACATGCACGCTGTTATTTGATAATCTGTTTTTTGCTTACATTTTTTTCTCATTGATTTATCTCAGATAAACAGGTGTAAAATAAAATTTTTCACTTCTAATATACGTTGGGGTGTTTTTCTTATGTTTTCTGAGTTTTTATTTTATTAATTTTATTTTAAGTCATTTGTACATAGATTATGAATACATTTATGCCATTGTGGGATTCAATGTGTTGATTATTTGTACAAATTGGAGTGCTTACATTCTACTAATTAACATAGCCTTCACCTCATTTACCCAATTACAGTGTTAAGATATTTCTGTTCTACACCTGATAGATCCAACTTGTACTTGCAATATGCTCCATAGGTGTGGTCCCACCATTAACCCTCCCTTCTCCTTCCCCCACCCCTTCCCTCTTTCATCCTGGGGTATAGTTGTGATTCATCTTTCATATGAAAGTGTGAGATTATAAATTGGTTTCATAGTAGTACTGCGTACATTGGGTATCTTTTTTTCCATTCCTGAGATATTTTACTAAGAAGAATATTTTCCAGCTCCATCCACGTAAACATAAAGGAGGTAAAGTTTCCATCATTGTTTAAGGCTGCATAGTATTCCATTGTATACATATACCATAATTTATTAATCCATTCATGGGTCGATGGGCACTTGGGCTTCTTCCATGACTTGGCAATTATGAATTGAACTGCAATGAACAATCTGGTGCAAATATCTTTGTTGCCAAATGATTTTTAGTCTTTTGGATATACTCCTAGAAGAGGGATTGCAGGATCAAATGGCAGGTCTACATTTAGATCCCTAAGTGTTTTCCAAACTTCCTTCCAAAAGGAATGTACTAGCTTGCATTCCCACCAGCAGTGAAGTGTTCCCTTTTCTCCACATATTTAGTTAATAGTCAAGACTACTTACTGAAGATTGTATTCTATCCTTTCACAGAACCCATCTTCGACTTAAATATGTTTTATCTTGAATCAAATGTGGTTGATATTGAGGATAGTGCTAGCTTTTTTTTGGTGGGGGGTATATTTTATTGATATGCCTTTTATTTTCAGTTATTCTGAGTTATTTGTTTTAGGTGTCCTTATAGGTGGCATAGGCCTGGGTTTTGTGTTGAAAAAAATCAGATATTTAATGGAGGATTTTAGTTTACTTATTAAAACACATATTACAATTTTTTCCATGTTACCTACACTGTGTTTACTCTTGAGCACTGCTCAAAAAAATTATTACTGTATGTTCTACTTTATTTTACGTGTATGTTCTTAAATGTGTTTTTGTCTATTGCTACTTCACTAAAATGACTCATGTATCCTTATTTGAGATATTAATAAATATTCTTACATATTTACATATGGCATGTATGAATACATATGGTATGAATATATAAATATATGTGGTATAGTTATTAATATATATGACGTGTATATATCACATATATACAATATATATATTATATACTATCTAAGAATAAATAAGGATGCAATCGTCATTTTAGAAAAGTAACAATTAGAAAACAAACTAATATGTATATATATTTCTGCTAAAGATCTTTGTTTTTCTGCTTAGCATACTTCTGGTTTTCTACAGCAAGCAATTCTCTAATTCTCTGCAAAGCTCTGAATCAAGGTATCCAGCGATTGATCAATTCAATTGTGACACTTCCTGAAATTATTGTCAGACAACAGGTCAAGTGTTCAGTTTCATGAGACAGCCTCTACTTGTCATACCAATCCTAAGCCCTAGGCCTCCTGAACTTCTCACCAACTGGCTATATATTAGGAGTTTCCATTACTCCTCCGTTGGATTTAGTAATTGCCTAGAATGGCTCACAGACACCAGAAAATTACTATATTTGCTGTTACTGGCTTATTATATTATAAAAAATATTAAAAGGACACAGATGAACAGACAGATAATGGGGTTCATAGCGTGGGGTCTGGATGCAAGAGGTTCTTTCCACAAGGACTTCCACATAGATCATTTTTATCTATTCCATGGCATTATTTTTCAAGCAATCATCTAATTGTCATTTTTTAAAAAAATTAGTATGTCAAGAGGCATTGTGATTTTAAAAAATTTATTAGTCATATTTAAATTAACAAATGATGTTCTTCTAAGACCAGGTATCACAGAGAGTCCCTGTTGTTTCAAAGCCAGGGCTGTGTTTTAAGCCAGGAAGCATGGTAACCTCCCTTCTTCATGACAGAGTGCTGACTGTGAGTGACTTCGTGAAGCCTTTATTTCACCTCAGTCCAAAGATGTGGGCAGCTGTGTACAGAGTTTCTATCCATTGTATTGACACTGCTTTGGGTGAGTCTAGGTATCATTATGAGTTTTCCTTCAGCCTATCTCCTTAAGATTCAGGTTGGTGCTAAAGTGGGTCTTCTGAAAATTACACTGGTAAACTCCATTCCCAATGTATAAAACAAGGAATGCTAGTTTTTTTCCTCTTACATTATGTCAACTTTGGAAAATGATATTCTGATGCCTCTCCCTCTTGAAGTCTCCAGCTGCAGGGACGGTTTCATTGGTGTTTTTAGCTTTGCCCTTTGACCTTCACTGCATTTGGCAACCCTTTCTCATACAGTGGGAATTACAAATTTTAGTTTCATCAAAGACATAAATTACATTTGCTTCTTTTATTTTTATTTTGGATGATTTCTTAAGGATGATAAAGCATGACCTTTATATCACAATTTAAAATATATAATCATAATTTTTGATAATCTTATTTAATTTTTGGCATGGATTTTCTTTACAAAAAGTCTTTCTCTTAGGCTGATGTACTTCTCTTATTAAAGCATTACAGGGGGAAATATAAACTTTGCATTTGCTTTCAGTGAGGCTGGTAGCATGGGTTCTCTTGCAGCAATTTTCTTTTACTAAGGTTTGGTCTTCATCTTTAATTTTGTTTCAATCATGATTTTCACTGATCTTACTTAATCGAGACCAGCAGATAATATAGCCATCTGAGAGTTATTATGTTGGACTTCAAAGAGGAAAACAGGGTTTCTGAAAATGGAATCAATTGTGTATATTTGGAGAGAGAAAAAGAAAATGAGGAATTCTTGTGTCACGAAGCCCTATTTTAGTAAAATCACTTCTATATTGACATTTTTTCATAATTTGTGCTATACTGTGTATGTTAATAATAATCAAGGAAATCCTGAGGAAACTGAAAAAAACTTTAATGCAGCTTTTTTTTTTTTTTTTTCCAGAGAAGCTAGGGAATCATTTTAAAAACAAGAACCTAAAAATAGGATTACCTCAATTTGTGCCACTGTTGCAGATATGTTCCATAATGCCATCTGACTGGCTCTAGAAATCCAAATATCCGAAAACTCTTGCAATTTTTGTCATATAAAGTGAAGTTTTGGTAAAAAATCAGAAGTTTATGTCTGGTTTAAGCATCCAGTTCACTTTGGAAAATCCAGTTAGCAGGCATATAATTTTGATTCAAAATGTAGCAATATTCTGAATGCCTTTGGAAAGTTTTTTTGTTTTGGATTACAAAAAAAATACCTTGTTGCTTTTGGTATTCTAATTTTATCAGTCCTTATCTTATTAATGAGGTAAAGGCCCCTGTCTTACAAGGCCCTATTGAACCACTCGGGCTCAGCCTAAAACTACACATTAACAAAGCACTTAGTTGATACCTGGGACAAAATAGTCTATGGTGCAATGGCCTTAAAGTTTGATTTTTCAAAGCATGGACAACATCATTGAAATCTAAATTGGGGGTCTTACAGCTTTAAATGCTGTAAGTAGCTCTGAAAATCGAGGCTGCAGACATGGAAAGCAATCGGGCCACTCATAATTACTATGCCTTTGAATTCTAGTAATTTATGGGGAAAGAAAACAAATCTAGTTACTCATCCTCTTCGTCAATGAAATGTGCTCTGCACTTCAAATGCAAATTATTACCCTTCATCTAAGTCATTGACTTAATGATGTTCTATTTCCCAATCTCATTCTCATGTCACTGACAATGAACAGGATTGATCTAATGATTAAAAAGTGTTCTCTGTTATATTTGAGGTGGAGTTTATTTCAGAATAATTTGCTTTAAAATGTTATAAAATAAGAATTTTTTAAATGTATTTGTACAAGAATATTAAAAAGTTAATGTTTCCTTTCTTTCTTATCAAGAAAAATGTTGCAAATTTATGTATCTATTACTTCCTGCCCAGGGAACTCAAAATACTTAGAGGATGTCAACATATAAATAAAACCCACTGGACAATAGGACATTAGTAAAAATTCAAATGATATCATGAGATAATCTTGAAAGGTATACGTTACACCTTTTGTTCTGATAAAGTTTAAAGGATAATGTTCTCCCACATGGCTGGGCAGGTCTTTTTTTTTCTTGCTGAGTGTTGTTGACATGGTATAAGTTGGATGAATGGTGCCCTGCATCTCCACTGGGCCTCCTGCCAGTCACAACTGTAGATGTCATTGATCAGAAGAGGGCTTTGCTTGATGGACCTTGCATTCAGGTAGGAAGACAGACCGTGCCCCGCAAATGCATGCAGCTCACTGGCTTCCGTGAGTTCTCACATGGTACTTTCCAGAATTATGTCCAACACGCCTGGTAGACAGATATCAGTACAAAATGGGCAGTTACAAGATGGGTCAAGAAGTTTGAAGCCAGAGAGAAGAAAGCCAAAATGACAGATTTTGATCATTTTAAAGTCAGGAAGGCAAAGAAAATGAGGCAGAGAATAATCAGGAATAAAGTTAAGAAGCTTCAAAAGGCAGCTCTCCTGAAAGCTTCTCCTCACAAAATACCTGCTAAGGGTGCTCCTGGTTAAGTTCCAGCAAAAAAGACCACTGCAGGCCCGAAGGCTCCAGCCCAGGAGGTTTCTGCCCAGAAGGCTCAAAAGAGTTGGAAAGCTCAGAAAACACTTGCCTCAAAGGCATCTGGCAAGGAAGTATGAGAGGCTATTATGAAAGGAATGAGGATTCTTCATGACATGTTGGCAAAAATTACAAGTGAAGTTTATTGTTTTAAATACTGAGCATTCTTTATTTTGTAATAATTTGGCAGTCTAATAGAAACTTTATATACTTTTCTGTCCTCACTTTGTAGCTGTATCAATACATTAAATTTTCCTTGGTGTTTAAAAAATTATAAATGTCAACTCTGTTACAAAACAGGGGCACTTTAGGTCTATTCTTTGGGGAACCTTAATGAAACATTGTGAGTGGTTATTTGTTTTTGAAAAATTGTTTTTCCATTCATGGGTTGAAAGACACTTGGGTTGCTTCCATGTCTTGAGCTCCATGAATTCAGCTGCAACAAACATTCTAGTGCCTATGTCCTTGTGGTAAAATGATTCAGCCCTAAGAAAAGATGGAGAATGTACACCTTTCGTGTTTACCTGGATGGAGGTGAAACACATTCTTCTTAGTAAAGTATTGCAAGAATGGAAGAACAAGTATCCAACATACTCAATACTAATATAAACCAATATATAAATAGCTGCATACCCACATAGAAGAAAAACACAAGTAAAATTTTAGGAGGAAGGGAGAGGAAGAAAAGGGGAAATGGGAGGAGAGAGGGTGATTGGAAGATTCTCACCTAATGTGCACATGTGAGAGTGTTCAGCACGCCCCCGGGGTTGAAGGGCTCAACTACAATTTAACCTTAGAAATGAAAACAATGGAATCTAACCATTTGTACTCTCATATGAAGCTGAAATGTAATAAAAAGAAAAAAAAGTTTTCCTATCTATCTGTTAAGAATTTTCTACTTGTTCTTCTTGGAACTGTAAAATAAAATATGGGGCAGGAGTAAGCATATGTGTGTGAGTGTGTATGCATAGGAATATGTGTTTGTGTATGGATGTGTGTGACGGATTCCTTTAGTTCAAAGAACAGAAATACTAGTTATACCTAAAATGCTAGAGGATTTTTCAGTAGGATGCATATGGAAATAACAAAGGCAGAAATGTCTCCCGATAATCATGCCTAAGGGAATCTAGCAACAGCAATCAAAGGAGACCAGAAACGGCAATCAAAGGAGATGAGAAAGTGTTTGGGGAACTAGAAAGTCTTTTAGGATACAAAGCACTTTAGATAACTAGGTTATCTCATCAGCTTCTCATCCTCAGGACCCACGCAAAGCAACTTGGCCAATTTGACCCATTCGCTTATTCTTTCTACTTCTATTATCTGTCTTAGTATTTCTGTGAACCATTTATAAAAGTTTCAGTTAGTTCCCTTTGTCCCTATAACTTAAGTGGAACTTTTATTCCCAATCATTTAGAAGTCCCTGCTCAGCTCATAATTCTGCTGCTTATAATGATAGTTATATTTGTTGCCAATTTAGCTACTCATTGAGATGGAACTCTTTAACACAGGACAGTGTTTGAGTATTGCTAGATGTTATGAGTTTTAGCCAATCCAAATATTACATGAGCCAATTACTTATGGCTATGTTTAAAATAAGACAAAATATGCTTGAAGTAAAGCTCTTAGGAAATGGAATCTTATATCAACAGTGAATGTGTATTTAAGTATGTATTTTGACTTCTTGGTGTCTTTTTCCCTATTAAGTGGAGTGCTCCTTTTGTATATAGCTTATTTCATAATCTATCTTAACTTTTTATGAATATGTCACCTACTGGGGTCAACTGTATCTTAACCATTCCCATATTTCCAATAATGCCTAACAAATTCCTTTGCTTAAAACTAACAATGAACATATATATAAATTGGTCTGAGGAAAAGTGCAGAGAGTAGCTACAAACTGTGGTTGCCAATAAAGACTTATAAACAATCTGTGATGTGTATTCAAAAGACAGAACACTTGGAACTACCATGATTTGATACGCCTTATAGAAGAGGTGAGCACTTGAGGTGCTTATAATCACAATGCATAAGGCTCTTGTTTTAAAGATCACCCTTATCTTCATCCAAATTATCAAAAATGCTGCTTTACCTGAAAATTTTAATAAATATGCAATCTTCATTTTTGCTTCAATTCTAGATATCCAACACTGGAAGGCAGATCAGTTCATGCACAGACAATGATGCAAGGAAGATAGTATATTAGTTGCGCCATTTTCCCTCTAGACTATGAGCAACTACATTAATGGGCTGAGAATATATAGTTTATGTATATAGTAGTTATGTATATGGTATATAGTTAAGTTTATGGTAGAGTCAGGGTCTTTTCTCTTGATACATTTTTGAGTGAAATTGTCTACAGGAACTAATAAGTCAGTGGAGGCAGCAAATCTATGTAATAGAAGTGAAGAAAATAAAAAAAAATAGTGATTGGTAAGTTTTGAGATTCTTTATATTCAGAAATGAATAAAGGAAGATCTTGCCTCCATGCAATTACAGGAGAGATTGGCAGGTAGACAGGTAAGTAGATATTTATTTTTATTGGTGTGTGAACTTGATGTTCCTCCAAAACAAGTAAACAGAGATAGTAAATTTAAATTTATCTGGTAGAATCAATGTCATGTAGGGAAACATGAGAGTTCCTTAATACTACTGGGTTATGCATGGTTATCCACTAAGCCAAGAACTTACAGAACCAAGACATGGAAGTTGGCTTTGGTGTTAAAGATAATTCTACTGAAAATATGCTTGAGGTTTAGGTAAAACATTTAGATATCTATGAAGATGTCAAATTAGCATTTATTGGCCTACATAGCATTAGATAAGACAAAACTCTACTTTGGAAATAGCGTGGAGATGAAAATTTCAGGCCGTACAGTTGATCTCTGACACTACCAGGTACTTTTTGTTCCACAATTTCCTAGAATAAACCATTTGTCCCCATGGTCACAAGGTTACTGTGTCCTTAGGCATCGCATCCATATTTGGAATATTAAAAGGGAAAAAAATCCCAGTGTGTCATCAAAGATTGTCACTTTTGAAAATATTTCCAGAAAGTCCCACTTAGTGACTTTTGCTTATAGAACCAGCACTGTACTACACAAGATCAATATTTTGATGTTTCAACCTCTATAACAAGGAAAGGCAAACAATATGTATATGGTCTCTGTCTCAAAATGGTATTGAATCTTGGTAGAAAAAGTCAAATAGACAACAATAAATGAGATTGCCAGGGGAAAGATTACAAGGTAAAAACAAAAGGCTGAGGGAAGAGTCTGAATGACCTTAGGAGAAAGGTTGCTATTTTATGAATATTGAGGAGAGACCAGAGAGAGCAAGAATGGATTACCAAAGAAATGGTAGTGAATCCATCTATGAAGTGATTAAACGGTACATAGGAATATATGGTAAATTTGGGAGAATAAACTGGTTTGCAGGAGCTAAGAGTCGAACACACTTCAAATAAAAGGAAACAAAGAACAGGGATTACTCTTCAGGCATTGATAAGGGGGGCAGAAAAGACCTGAGTAAACCCCAAAACGCTGGAGAAATCTGGACGTTTTGTAGGCACAAAATAAATAAAGGAAGGAACTTTGTAATTGAAACAATTTCTGACTGTAAACTTAGTAATACACAAACTCTGTCAAGTAGTTACTCTTACTATTCACATTTTGAAGAAGAGGAAACTAAGGTTTTAGTTAACTAGTCTTAGGTCACACCGCTAACAGATGGTAGAGCTTCTCTGGGTGTCTATTATGGTTCTACCATCATTTATACAACAACAAATAAGGACTTACGGTTTAGAACAGTGACTCTCGACTTCTATGCTTTGAAAATTTTTAAAGATCCTTGATTAGATTATTTTCAAAAGTTCAAAGCACAGTAAGTATATTCTTGTTTTTACTTTTTTTTAATTAACATAATCAAAGTGTGTTGCAGAAGTTTAACTATAGGTCAAGTGTGCCATGAGATAAAAAGTTTGAAAAACACTGGTCTGGAAGGTTATAGAGACAAATAAACCAAACTGACATTTTAAATCCTGATCTGTGAAACTTAAACCATAGGAATATCAGTTTAAAGGTCCTGCCCAAAGGTACTGAGCACACAAAACCCTTTAAGAAGGACTTCTCTTCATGGTACAAGTCCCTGTCCAGTCAGTATTCTGTCTGATAATTGATATTATTTTATATATCAGAAGCCAATGGTTGTTATAAAACTGAGGTTTGGGAAAAGTTGGAAAAATTTGAAATTTCCGGGTTCTTGGTGATAAATTGATTGTAGACATGTTTCATTAAGAATCAAAGCATGCACATCCTTCTGCGTTGAAGTCAACAGTAGAAGCACAACAGCATTCCCAAGGTGCAGTGACTAATACTTTGAGTAAGGGCCCAGCGTTCCCTTTATAGATCAGGTGTTAATATACACTGGCATGCTTGCTCACAGCACTGAAAATTAATACGAACGCAGTGGGCTAAATAAAGTGCCAGTCTGGAAAAAAATGCAAATGCTTTGGGGAGAATAGGAAACATTTTATGGCTTTCTTTAGAAATATTTTTTTAGTTTGTTTGAAGATAAAAATAAAAAGCTAAAAAATCCCATTAAGACCTTTTAGGCATCATTGCTTTTTTCCATCTCCATTGTGAATGGAAGCTAAACCTTTGACTTGTGATATAATAAACATATTCCCAGAAAGGACGGGTTGGGATTAATTTGTAATTGACTACTTTTCCAAAAGCAATTATTTTTGTCCTTTGAAACAAGATACTTTAATGAAGTTTTTTTTAAAACTATTTCCCTGTGTAGTTTAATTATAGATTCATTGGTCTGGAAGGGATAGAAGTGGCCAGTTAGGCAACATATCTGGACAAACAGGAGTCACATTTTATTTTCTTGGAATAAGAACTTTGATTTAGAGGAACAATAGTGACCATTTCATAGACTCTTTGAGCTTGTAAGAACCTTAGTGATCAATCCAGCAGAGATTATTCAAAGAACTCTATAGTTCTGGATATGATGTACTTAAAATGGGTTGAGGCAAAAAAAAAAAAAAAAAAAAGACTCTTAAAGTCAGACCCAAGAAGTCTTAATAATGTAACCAGTTATGTTCATTCTATTGTTACTGGCCTAAATTTAATGCACTGGTTAATAGTACTATGACTCTAGAAATCCTGGTTTAGAATCCGAGGTCTGCCATGTACTAGTTGTATGACTTCACATCAGTTCCTAAACATCTGTAAGTTCCTTATATCTCTCCTCTGTAAAATGGGAGTATTAATAATAGTACTTATTTGACAGAGTTCTTGTAAATATTGAATTCATACATAGAAACTGCTTAGAACATTCCTTAGCACGTGAAAATTAGTGTGTATATTTTAATTATTCTAAATTTTCACATTACTATGAGGTAGTTAATGATGAAATTTTACAAAGCAGAAAAACTGAGCTTACAGAAGGTGAATAATTTGCATGAGGTCATTCAGCTGGTAAGTAGCAGAACCAGAAAAGGAGCCCAGTGATTTTTGACTTCAAAGTATGTATTCTACATGATATTGTTTTGAGATTTTCTTTATGTACAAAATATCATGTGCCACCTATGTTATTCAGTCAATGCTAATTTAGCTAATATTCCAATTCTAATCTTTTGACAAGAACATGACATTATTCTTGATTTGTAATTTTTACGTACAAAGGTTTAAGCTAGCTAAGTTTTATTTAAACATATAAGGGTAAAATCAGTATATTAAATTTTTATTGCTACTATAAAAATGACCAGAAATTTAGTGGGTCAAAACACTAATTTATCCTTTAAAAGTTCTGGAGACAAGAATAAAATTAGTTTCATCGGGCTGTCATCAGGGTTTCTTTAAGACTGGTTCCTTCTGGAGGAAGGAGAATCTGTTTCTTTGCCTTTTTCGGATTCTAGAAAATGCCTGTTGACTTTGGTTTGTGGTCCCTTCCTTCACCTTCAAAGTACAGCACTCTGACATTTGCTTCTGTCCTCAATTTGCCTTCATTCTTCTGACCACACTCCCTCCCTCTTTTAAGGATCCTTGTAATTACATTTTGCTTAGGAGGGAGGGGGGTGGGGCTTTGGTGTGTGTCACACTTTATTGGGGCAAGACATGATTGCAAGAGGGACTTTGCCTAACAATTGCAATCAGTGTAACCTGGCTTATTGTACCCTCAATGAATCCCCAACAATAAAAAAAAAAAAAGAAAAAAATAATCTCTGCATCTCATATTAATTTAATCACAACCGCAGAGTCTCTCTTGCTATATAAGGTAACATATTCACAGGTTCTGAGGATTAAGATATGGACATGTTTGGAGGAAGCCACTATTCAGCCTACCACAGCCCCCCCTCTGGTTATGTCTTTCCCCCATGCAAAATACATTCAACTTATTTTCAGCATCCCCAAATTCTCAACTACAATGTCAAGTCAAAGGCCCAAAATCTCATTTAAATGTCATCTCTATAGACTCAAATATCATCATCTAAATCAGATAAGTATAAAATTTTGGTGTAATCCCTTTTGGGAAAAAATTTCTTTCTCTGTGTAATCTTTGAAACTTAGAAAGCAAATTATCTGCCCCCAAAATATAATGATGGAGTAGGGATAGGGTAATAGTTAGACATTTCCATTCACAAGAGGGAGAAAATGAAAAAAAGTCACTAACCCAAGGCAATTTTTAAATTCAACCAGAAAAAAACTATTAGGTTTCAAGGCTTAGGAATAATTTTTCTGTGGTTGTTCCTCTGTGATGTGGGAGAATTATTCCAGTTGGTGGGCCCAAAGTTATGCTCTATGAACTCAAGTCTCAGCCCTCTGCATCATTCTTCCTTTTACATGAAGGGTGGCACATGTTTGTAGCTGAGTACTTTTTTTTAGTGTATTTTATCTCTGCAAAATTTTGAGAGCCTACGTCCACTGTCCCTTTCAGTCTAAGCTCACAGTATTTCTGCTGATATAACATTCTTTAAAACCCTGTGATTCTCCTATGTATACCACATACTTCCACTTAATTAGGTGGGAGGTTCAGCCACAGGTCTTTCTGAGATATTCCCATCACTATTTTTGACATCTACTGAGAAGGTCAAAGAAATCATTAAGTTGCATCCCGAATTTCTACAAATAGCTTGATTAAGTTTTATAACTATTTGTTCTTTCAGAGGCACTTGGGAAAAGGTTCCAATTATACCATGGGTTTGCCTCTAGAACATACAGAGAATTTCCTAATTTTAGCATCTTTTGCCATCTTAGATGGCTGAGAATTTCTTAAATAATCAAGTCCTGGTTCATTTTGTTTGAAAATTCTTCACTGATTTATCATTTTTTTTTTCTGAAATTTTAGTATGTGAAGCAAGAGGAAGCTAGGCTACATCTTCTACACTTCTCCACACTTTTTTTTTTGAACTTTCCTCAGCTAAATATCAAAGTCACTGCTTGCAAATTTTGCTTTTTTTTTTTTTTAAATAACTATTTTTTTGTTGTTAGATCATAGCTGTGTACATTAGTGCAATCAAGAGGTACAATGTGCTGGTTTCATATACAATCTGAAGTATTCTCATCAAACTGTTCAACCTAGCCTTCATGGCATTTTCTTAGTTATTGTATATAGACATTTGTATTCTGCATTAAGTAGGTTTCACCTGTACCAATTCTAAGATGCACTGTAGGTGTGACCCCACCCATTACCCTCCCTCCACCCAAACCTCCCCCCTCCCTTCCCCTCCTTTTACCCTTTCCCCATATTCTTGTGCTATATTTGGGTTACAGCCTTCATATGAAAGCTATAAATTAGCTTCATAGTAGGGCTGAGTACATTGGATACTTTTTCTTCCATTCCTGAGATATTTTGCTAAGAATATGTTCCAGCTCCATCCATGTAAGCATGAAAGAGGTAAAGTCTCCATCTTTAAGGCTGCATAACATTCCATGGTATACATGTACACAATTTGCTAGTCCATTCGTGGGTCAATGGGCACTTGGGCTTCTTCCATGACTTAGCAATTATGAATTGCACTGCAATAAACATTCTGGTACAGATGTCTTTGTTATGTTGTGATTTTTGGTCTTCTGGGTATATACACAGTAAAGGAATTATAGGATCGAATGGCAGGCCTATTTTTAGGTCTCTAAGTATTCTCCAAACATCCTTCCCGAAGGAACGTATTAGTGTGCATTCCCACCAGCAGTGTAGAAGTGTGCCCTTTTCTCCACATCCACGCCAACATCTCTGGTTTGGGGATTTTGTTATGTGGGCTACTCTTACTGGGGTTAGGTGATATCTCAAAGTAGTTTTGATTTGCATTTCTCTTATGATTTATGATGATGAGCTTTTTTTCATGTGTCTGTGGATCGTGTGTCTGTCTTCTTTAGAGAAGTTTCTCTTCAAGTCCTTTGCCCACCCTGAGATGGGATCACGTGTTCTTTTCTTGCTACTATGTTTGAGTTCTCTGTGGATTCTGGTTATTAAACCTTTATCGGAGGTATAACCTGCAAATATTTTCTCCCATTCTGAGGGCTGTTTGCTTTACTTACTATGTTCTTGGCTGTGCAGAAGCTTTTTAGTTTGATCACGTCCCAGTAATGTATTTTTGATACTGCTTCAATTGCCTGGGGAGTCGTCCTCATAAAATATTCACCCAGGCCGATTCCTTCAAGAGTTTTCCCTGCACTTTCTTCAAGTATTTTGATAGTCTCGTGCCTTAAGTTTAAATTTTTTATCCAGTGAGAGTCTATCTTAGTTAATGGTGAAAGGTGTGAGTCCAGTTTCAGCCTTTTACAGATCACCAGCCAGTTCACCCAGCATCATTTGTTAAATAGGGAATCTTTTCCCCACTGAATGTTTTTAATTGGCTTGTCAAAGATCAAATAAGGGTAAGTAGCTGGATTCATCTCTTGGTTCTCTATTCTGTTCCAGACATCTTCTTCTCTGTTTTTGTGCCAGTACCATGCTGTTTTGATCACTATCAATTTATAGTACAGTCTCAAGTCTGGTAGCGTGATTCCTCCTGCTTTGTTTTTATTTCTGAGTAATGTTTTGGCTATTCAAGGTTTTTTTCCGATTCCATATAAAATGAAGTATTATTTTTTCAAGATCTTTAAAATATGACAATGGAGCTTTACTAGGAATTGCATGAAAATTATATATTGCTTTGGGTAGTATAGAGATTTTAACAACGTTGATTCTTCCCAGCTATGAGCATGGTATGTTTTCCATTTGTTAACATCTTCAGCTATTTCTTTCCTTAAAGTTTCATAGTTCTCTTTATAGAGATCTTTCATGTCCTTTGTTAGATAAACTCCCAAATATTTTATCTTCTTTAGCACTACAGTGAAAGGAATAGAGTCCTTGACTGTTTTTACGGCTTGGCTATTGTTGGTATATATAAAGGCAACAGATTTATGGGTGTTGATTTTGTAGCCTGAGACATTGCTGTATTTCTTGATCACTTCTAAAAGTTTTGTAGTAGAATCCCTAGTGTTTTCCACATATACAATCATATCATCTACTAAGAGTGAAAGTTTGATCTCTTCTGACCCTATGTGGATACCCTTCATCGCCTTTTCTTCCCTAATCGTAATGACTAAAACTTCCATTACAATGTTAAAGAGCAATGGAGGCAATGGGCAACCTTGCCTGGTTCCTGATCTAAGTGGAAATGATTTCAATTTAACTCTATTCAATATGATATTGGCTGTGGGTTTGCTGTAGATGGCCTCAATTAGTTTCAGAAATGTCCCTTCTATACCAAATTTCTTAAGTGTTCTGATCATGAAGGGATACTGGATATTGTCAAAAGCTTTTTCTGCATCAATGGAGAGAATCATATGGTCTTTATTTTTAAGTTTATGTGCTGAATTACATTTATAGATTTACATATATTGAACCAGCCTTGAGATCCTGGGATAAATCCCACTTGGTCGTGATGTGTTTTTTTGATGCGTTGTTGGATTCTGTTTGTTAGGATCTTCTTGAGTATTTTAGCATCAATGTTCATTAGTGATATTGGTCTATAATTTTCTTTTCTTGTTGGGTCTTTTCTGGTTTGGGGATCAAGGTGATGTTTGCTTCGTAGAATGTGTTGGGTAATATTCCTTCTTTTTCTATATTTTGGAAGAGGGTTAGTAATATAGGTTCTAGTTCTTCTTTAAAGGTTTGGTAGAATTCTGACGTAAAGCCATCTGGTCCTGGGCTTTTCTTTTTAGGGAGATTTTGTATAGTTGATGCTATTTCAGAACTTGATATAGGCCTGTTCAACATTTCCACTTCATTCTGGCTAGGTCTTGGTAGGTGGCATACTTCCAGGTATTGGTTGATTTCTTTCAGTTTTTCATATTTCTGAGAATAGAGTTTCTTGTAGTATTCATTAAGGATTTTTTGAATTTCTGAGGGGTCTGTTATTTCATTGTTACCATGTCTGATTGATGAAATTAGAAATTTTACTCTTTTTTTCTTGGTTAAATTGGCCAAAGGTTTATCTATTTTATTGACCTTTTCAGAATCCAACTTTTGGATTTATTGATCTGTTGTATAATTTTTTCGTTTTCAATTTCATTTAATTCTGTACTGATTTTGGTTATTTCTTTTCTTCTGCTGGGTTTGGGGTTGGAGTGTTCTTCCTTCTCCAGTTGCTTGTGATGTACCATTCAGTTATTAACTTCCTCTCTTTCAGTTTACTTGAGGAACGCTTGCAGTGCTATAAATTTCCCTCTTAGGACTGCCTTTGCAGTATCCCAGAGGTTCTGATAATTCGTGTCTTCATTGTTTTGTTTCAAAAATTTGGTGATTTCCTTCTTAATTTCTTCTATAACCCATCTATTCTTCAGCATAAGGTTATTTAGCTTCCATGTTTTTGTATGGGTATGCAGATTCCTGTTGTTATTGAGTTCAACTTTTATTCCATGATCGTCTGAGAAGATGAAAGGAATAATTTCTATTTTTTCAAAATTTGCTGAGGTTAGATTTGTGGCCTAGGATGTGGTCGATTTTGGAGTATGTTCCGTGGGCTGATGAGAAGAAGGTGTATTCAGTTGTGTTGGGATGAAATGTGTCTTCTGTAGATGTCTGTTAAGTCCGGATGTTGAATGGTTAAGTTTAAATCTAAAATTTCTTTGCTTAGCTTCTTTTTGGAGGCTCTATCTAGCACTGCTAAATGGGTGTTAAAATCTCCAGCTACTATGAAACTGGAGGGAATCAAGTTGCTCATGTCTAATTAGAGTTTCTCTTATAAATTGAGGTGCATTCTAGTTGGGTGGATAAATATTAATAATGGAAATCTCATCATATTGAGTATTACCTTTAACAAATATGAAGTGTTGATCCTTATCCTTCCTTATTTTGGTTGTTTTAAAGCCTATTGCACCTGCGAATAGGATTGCAATGTGTGCTTTTTTCTGCTTTCCATTTGCCTGGAGTATAGATGACCATCCCTTCACCTTGAGTCTTTATTTGTCTTTTAATGTAAGGTGAGATTCTTGTATGGAGCAGATATCTGGCTTGAATTGTTGTATCCAGTCAGCCAATCTGTGCCTGTTTAGAGGACAATTTAAACCATTCGCATTAATTGAGAATATTGATAAGCCTTTTGAGAGTTCTGTGGACATTTTTAATCCTTTTGTGACTGTGGAAGTTGGAATTTGATCAATAGTTTCTGGATGGGTTTACTTTTGTGGTGGAGGATTATGCTGGTCTTTATGGAGGATGGGTCTGAGAATATCCTGGAGAGCTGGTTTAGTTATGGAAAATTTCTTCAACATGTGAATGTCATTTAAGTATTTAATTTCTCCATCGTAAATGAAACTCAGTTTAGCTCAGTACAGGATCCTGTGTCGAAAGTGATTTTGTTTTAGGAGATTAAAAGTCGTTGACCATCCTCTTCTAGCTTGAAAGGTTTCAACAGAGAGTTCTGCAGTTATTCTAATATTCATCCCCTTGTAGGTAATGGTTTTCTTTTGTCTGGGTGCTTTCAGAATTTTCTCCTTCACATTAACGTTAGTGAAATTGATTATGATATCTGTGGGATGTCTTATTCAGGTTGAGTTGTGCTGGAGTTCTGAAACTGCTATCTGAATTTCAGAATCTCTTGGCATGTCTGGAAAGTTCTCTTTCATAATTTCATAGAGAAGAGACTCTGTGGTGTGTGATGCCACCTCATCACTTTTGGGAATCCCTATAAGATGAATATTGATTTTCTTCACATTATCCCAGAGCTCTCTGAGAGAGTGATCTGTTTTTGCCCTCCATTTTTCTTCCCTTTAGAGTTTGGGAGCATTTGAAAACTTTGTCTTCAATGTCAGAAATCCTTCTTCTGCTTGCTGCATTCTGTTACTGAGGGTTTCTACTGTGTTTCTCAGATCTTTATGGGCTGCAACTTCTTGTCTCAATGCGTCAAAATCTTTGGTCATTTGGTTTTTGAATTTGTTGAATTCTTGGGACATCTTTTGGGTTATGGTTTGGAATTATAATTTGATCTTATTTGCTATCCAGATTCTGAATTTGATTTCTGACATCTCAGCTATTAGTTTGTGCATGGGATCTTGTGCTGTGTCTGCCCCATTGTTCCTTGGGGGAGTTGATCTACTGTGATTGTTCATATTGCCAGAGTATTTCCCTTGATTTTGCCTCATGATTGTTTTTCACTGTTGCCTCTGGCTGTCCTCAGAGTTGGGGAGTTGTCTCTCTAAGATTAGACCCCAGCATGATCACTGTATTGTTGTTGGATCTTTTTAGGGAGTGACTCTGTGTAGTTCCTCTTGGGCTTCTCCAGCCAGGGAGTTCTGGTTGTTGGAGCAGCTCCAGAGTGTGACACACCAAGATCCAGCAACAGGGTGCAGGGTGGTGCACACAGTTCTGGGAGTGCTTGGCACCCAGTGACTTTGGCACAGAGGGCCTAAGGCTCCAGCAGTGTCTGGCCAGGAGAAGGGCTCCATGTAGAGGGAGGGAGGGCTCCAGAGGGCACACTGGTCAGAGGAACAGGCTGGTGTGGAGGCAGGGAGGGTGCAGGAGGGAGGATGCGGGGTTGTGTGGCTCCTGGAGTTCCTGGTCAGGGCTTGTGGAGGCCCATGGGGTCACGGGTTGTGGTGCAGCTCTTACCAGGGTCTGGGCAGGGCTGATGGCATGTAGCGGCTCAGCTATCCCGGAGGTGCAGGCACCGATCACGGGGCACAGCATCTTTTCCAGAGTTCTGGGTGGCACTGATTGCAGGGAGCAGCACAGCTCTTATGGAGGTCTGGGCATGCACTGATCGTGGGTCACGGCCCACATCTTAAGGAGGTCCCGGCGGGCACTGATCATGGGGCACAGCGCAGCTCTTCAGGAGGTCCAGGTGGGCACCAATTGCAGGTGGCAGTGCAGCTCTTACTGAGGTCTGGGTGGGGCCGATTGCGTGTCGTGGCCAATAATTTTGCTTTTCATGCAACTTCAGGATGCAATTCAGCTAAACTTTCTGATGACATATACAAAAGATTCCCTTTCATCTGGTTTCCAATGCCATGTTCCTCACTTTCTAAGTCTTTACAAGTAGTACTTTTAGTGTCCATGTTTCTACCAACAGTCATTATCACAGTTAGGTCTTCCACAAGATGACGTAGGTATTCTCTACTGTGGGTCCACCTCAGTTCCTCTTGCTTCACTTGTGGAGTCTGTAACATCCATAGTACTAAGAGTTTAAGTCTGTATCTTTCTTCCAATCGTTGCTGTAAAAAGTTACCTTGATGTTAATGGCTTCAAACAACACAAATTTAAAATCTGGGATGCCAGAAACTGCAGTGAGTTTCACTGGGCTAAAGACAAAATATCTGTAGGGCTGGATCCTGGTGGAGGCTCCAGGGGAGAAGCCATTCACTTGCCTTTTTCAGCTTCTGAAGGCCATTTGACTTGCTTGACTTGTGGCCCCTTCATCCATCTTCAAAGTGAATCATGACTATATTTCCCTTCATCATCATATTTCCTTCTGTCTTTCTGGTCCTCCTGAATCCTTTTTATAAGGACATTTATACCAGATAGTTCACAATGATCTTCCATATAAACATTCTTAATTTAATCATACTGGCAAAGTTCCTTTTGCCATGTAAGATAATATATTATTTATGGAGATTAAGCCATGGATATTGCAGAGGTAATTACTTTTTAAAAACTTCTAAATACCATAAATTAAGAGACAGAAAATGTAAATGAAATTCTTGGTACTTTTTCTCTTTCACTTTTTCTATCCAAATACTTGTTCACCAAGGCTGTTGTAAGATCCGATATTCGTTAATCACCAATTTTATTACCAGAAAGATACATAATTAGGATAAAGTACTCAGCTAAATATATCAAACAACAAATGAAAGTGTTTTTTGTCAGATGATCACTTATCCTCATCCCTATATTTTAGGTTTTTATTTTATAAAAAATGAGAACAAAAGACAATTTTGCTGTAGCCTATGTAAGTTTTATATAATTATGTCTTTTGGATAAAAAAAATATAGTGCAACAGACTTGCTAGTTATGCTGGAGACACAATATAGTCCATGGTAACAGTCTGGTCTTATGTGTCCAAGAGTTCCCACCTTCCCTCAGCTCACCCCTTACTGGAACTGTATGATCTTGAGCAAATGGAATAACTTTCCCAAGTTAAATTTTTAAATTGTTTTCACCTAGTGACAGGAACAGTACTGTTAATTTACCCACTGATTATGTATCCAGAAATTCTTTTTTTCTAATAATTTATTTGGGTTTTCTATACAAAGTACCACTAACTATTCCTATGTGTTTCTTTTTTGTCCTTTATTTTTTATAATCACTATTACATTGCTATCCTAGCTAGAGCCTCTAGTATGATATTGGGTAAAAGTGATTAACAGTTGGGAAAAAAGCTTATAATCCTAATTTATAATCCAAGGTTACAGATTTTATACTCACTCTAGGGTCAGTGTTGAAAACTTAATATGACCATAGAGAAATAAGCTTTCAAGAGACTAATTAGGGTCATTTAGTTAATAAAGATAACTGAGAAGGGGTCTAAGATTTATCTCCATAAAACAATTTTTGGTATATATAGAAAAATCTATAAATATTATCATCACATATTAATACATGAATAAAAGCACCATCTCCAGCCCTAAAATTTAAAAGAACCAATTTCAGAAAAATCATTTTTTTGAAAAGGGAGCTCTCAGTAAACTGATATTTTCAGAGATAAGATGACTTAATTAAATAGTATAATCAATTAAGTTTCATCAATTTCAAAATACCATTGAACTAAATAGTTCATTTTAAAGGACCTATTCATTCAATCATATACAAATATTTACCTGTATGGGGGATTACTATGTACCAAACACTTTTTTTTTTTGAGACAGAATCTCACTTTGTTGCCCTCAGTGGAGTGCTGTGGCATCATAGAACACAGCAACTTCCAACTCTTCTTGGGTTTCAAGTGATTCTCTTGTCTCAGCCTCCCAAGTATCTGGGACTACAGGTGCCTGCCACAATGCCTGGCTATTTTTTTTAGAGATGAGGTCTCACTCTGGCTCAGGCTGGTCTCAAACCTTGAGCTCAGGCAATCCACCAGCCTCGACCTCCCAAATGCTAGGATTGCAGGCATGAGCCACCGTGCCTGGCCACCACTGTGGTGTTTTGGATGCAAAAAGGAATAAGATAATATTATTCTAGAGTCCAATGGAAGGTATTATAAGTAAACAAACAAACACAAGGCATACAGTGATATGCAGAATGGTGGGGAAATATATAGTATGAGAACACTGAACATCAAAATGATCAAGGATATATGGCTTAGAGGGAAGGAGGGAGGGGGTGGGGCCTTGGTGCGTGCCACACCTTCTGGGGGCAAGACACGGTTGCAAGAGGGACTTTACCTAACAAATGCAATAAGTGTAACCTGGCTTATTGTACCCTCAATGACTCCCCAACAATAAAAAAAAAAAAAAGTAAGTAACACTTGAGCTTAGACTTCAAGGGAAAGTTGCTTTTTCTCTATGGAGGGGGAAAAGTTCGTATAATAGTCAAAAGGATAGAGTAACATAATTTTTACACAAACTATTTTATATAGAAAAATGGGACAGGGAGGTTATGAGACTGACTAGCAGTAAGTTGTAAATGATTTAAAAAATTTTTTAAATGTTTTTTTGAGACAAAGTCTCAACTGTCACCCTGAGTAGAGTGCTGTGGCATCATAGTTCAAATCAACCGCCAACTCTTGGGCTCAAGAGATCTTGCTTTATTTTTTTCTATTTGTAGTAGAGACGGGGTCTCGCTTTTTGCTCTCAAACTCATGAGCTCAAGTTATCCACTGCCTTGGCTTCCCAGAGTACTAGGATTACAGGTGTGAGCCACCACACCTGGCCTAGTTGTACTTTTTTATGCTAAACTAGATAAGTTGATTTTCATCTGAATTCAATGAGACAAAGTCTGAGAAAAAATTAAATAATCATATCTGTGATTTGAAAAATTCATTCTGGTGGCATGTCAAGACTGGATTAGATACTGGAGAGATTTTATGCAAAGAAAATAACTAGCTAAAATAATATCTCAGTAATCGAACTGATAAGAATACTGTGGAAGAAAATGAAAACAGATATGAATAGGAGTATCAAAACAAACATAGGGAAGTAGAATCAACAAAACCTGCAGTGTGAAGTAAAAGAGAGGCATTAGGAATTTATTTTGGGAGATGATGTACTGTCTAAGTTGAGAAATATAGAATAAGAGGCAGGTTTTGTTATAAAAAAATAATGAGTACATGTTTGGACCTATTTAGCTTGTGGGACTTGTTGGGTATTTTAATGGAAATGTCATCTGTATAGTTGATTCTATTTGGCCAGGAGGTCAGAAGAGAAGTCTAGGATGTGTGTGTGTAACATCCACAAGCAATTGAAGACACGGGTATGACTAAATTTGTTCAAGGGAGGAGAGAGAGCGAAGAGAAAAGTGGTTTAGGATGAAGCCCTAGATAACGCTATACTTTAAGAGAATAAAAAATAAAAATAAAAGGAATTTTATACACTAAAAGGTGTATAAAATACCAAAGGATTAGCCCAAAACCTGGCAAAATAGAAAGAAATAGAAGAATATCTTTAAAATATGAAGCAAACCTTGTGGTAACTGTTTCTCTTACTTTCTAACGCTGAAGTTGAAAATTCAAATGCCTATGGGAGCTGGGCAGGTAATTTAATGAGTTGAGAATCTTGGGTGTAGGATAATGATGGGGGACTGTCATATGCCAAAGAGCATCTTGTATAGAAGAGGCAGCTGCTATCTAGGTCCTGCCTATTATTGCCCTGTGGGAATTTGGGTCAATGTTGCCAGATATTTGGCTTTTTTGAGAAAAGCTGAAACTATATATTTTTATGTGAAATCTGCCAATTTAAAAATGTTTAAAGCCTCACAGAAGTACCTATGGGATATATATATATGTAATTTTCAGCCCACAGGCTGCCAGTTAGAAACTTCTGCCTTGGCATCCATGATGGGAACAATTTGGGCCAGGAAGACCTAGGGTTGGACCTGCGATTATAACCTTCTATTTCTATATTCATAAGTAGGCTCTTCATATAGATACCTTGATGAATAATTTTTACGTTTTCTGCTACTCTATTTAAAGGTTGGCAATTGAAAAAAATTAAAGAAGTGGCTCATGAAAACAGGAGTGTTCTAATTAACGCCTAAAACTTTTCGTAGCTTTTGCTACCTGCTATGACAAGTATAAACAGGGTGATCATATATTTCAGGGGTGAAAAGGCATACCCTCAGCAGGAGGTGTAAGGTGAAATGTTTGATCACCCTAACAATAGGAGATGTTCTTGGCAGGGAAATTGAACTATCTACTTTTTACTCAGAACTTCTGAACCCAATGTTCTTATGTTAAATGGGACTCATTTTCTTTTCTTTCTTTCTTTTTTTTTTTTTATTGTTGGGGATTCATTGAGGGTACAATAAGCCAGGTTACACTGATTGCAATTGTTAGGTAAAGTCCCTCGGGACTCATTGTCTTAAAATTAATGACATCTTCAATATTTATCTTGAGGGTTGACCATGAACATTTAATTATTTTTAATTCTCACTTGCTAGTCATGTTATTTGTTTGGAGTCAGATCAATTTTACTATGTATCAATTAGTGGTTTATTTTCTTTATGAATGCATAATCAAAATACCTTCAAATGGAAAAAAAATGAGGCGGTGCTTCTCTACAGGTGGCACATATAATTTTTTCATTTACAAATTGAACATCAAGCATTGCTCTTCTGTACGCCAAAGGCCATTCAATTAGTAGAACTAATTTTCTCTGGCTTTATGTCAAGTTCTGCCGTTTGGCTTTGAGTTTTTAACCAGATGACAAGTACATAAAAAGTCCATTTTTAAGGGGTTGAAACAGACTGGTTTCTTATACATTAATAATAAGCCACTTGAGCATCTTTATTTTTAAGATGGCTGTTACAGGCACCCACATTTTTATGCCCTACTATGAAGACGCCAAGACAGAACCCACTCATATGAGCATTGCTGATTGCTCTCTACTGAATTATACTGGAATGGCTTTGGGGAGAGAAAAAAAATGTGCCCTGATAATTATCAAATACGCTTCAAAGAATTTGAAGCCAAAAGTATTTCTGAGTTGGTTATGAGGAAAACCCATTTAGGACACTTTATTTAAAAGTGTAGGCTAAAGGCAGGGAAAGAAAATTTACTTGGGAAAAGTACAAATAAATAAAGATTTCTTATTACCATGTTATTCCAAGTGTGAGTCAACAGAATTCATCAAATAAGGAGGTTTTAAAATGCATGTGTGGGATACCTTTTGAAGGCTCATAAATATTTACATACTTCAAAAGATTATATCTGAGTATTTCTAAGATAATTGTTAGTAAAAAAAAAAGTACCAATGGCTTAACACATGGCTTTAGCCCAGAAAATGGTTTTGAGCTCTTTCAAGTTCCATCCTTCTCCACTTTCAGAGGAGTTTGATAAAATCAGAAGACTAGGCGATGGAAGAGATGAAAGTCAAATCCAGAACTTCTGAATTCTAAGTCCAGTGGATTTTCAACTGTACATTTTCATGTTTCAACCACTCTTTAAAATATAAGCATAATTCCATTAGACAGGGAACAAAGGGAAGAAATCTTTGGATTTTTAAATTGCATTGGTATTTCATGAAAAAGTTAATTTTAACATAGTGTATTAAGAAGAAATTAAGATTTTGAAATTACACATGTGCACACACAGGCTTTCTTGGGTATTGTTCACCTTCATTATACATTCTGACTCGCATAGTTATGTAGAGGTTAACAATGTTTGGTGTTTATTTCTATTTGTAGTAATTCTTAGAGGAATACTTGGTGCTTGCCTTGGTAAGAGATTACCAGCGACAAATATTTTTTTAGAAGTCCTCAATCTAAAATCTTTTCTCTTAAAAAAATACCTCTCTCTAACAAAAGCTGGCTTTGGTCATCAAATTCTCTCATGAAGAATGTGAAGGTTTTGGACTTATAGAAGCTAGCAGTTATAATTTTATTATCATACAGTAGTTTGCATTTAAGCACATATGCTTTGTTTGAAATGTATTATTGAGACTAGCTTCATATTTTCAAAGGATTGTGAGTTCTTGTTCTGTACCAGGTGGTGCAGCCCCATGCCAGGCCACCTATGAACTTATACTTATTTGAATCCCTTGAATAGGAGCCAAATAATTATTTTTCTGGGATATGAATTTAGTCTGTGTTCACAATAAAACAACTCACTTTCATTTAAGGGGAAAAAGTAGTTGCTTATAGCTCTGCTCCTGGAACTGAAAAGTTAAATGAGAATTGCATACTAATACAGCCTTTTTGGAAAGAAGTATGGAGAGTCTTTAAAGACCTAAAAGTAGACCTTCTATTTGATTCCAAAATCCCATTAATAGGTATATAACCAGATTAAAAAAAAAATCATTTTATCATAAGGACATTTGCACTAAATGTTTATTATAGCTTAATTCGCATTTGCCCAGAGGTCTAAACAACCCAAGTGCCTATCAACCTACGAATAGATTAATAAACTGTGGTATATGTATACCATGAAGTACTATTCAGCCAAAAAGAAAGATGGAGACTTTACATATTTTGTATTTAACTGGAGGGATTTGGAGATAGTAAAATATCTTCCTAAGTAAAGTATCACAAGAATGGAAAAGCAAGAATCCGATATACTCATGAACAACTACATGCCAACACCAAAGGAAAACACAATTAAATTCAAGAACAGGGGCGGGGAGAGGGTTTGGTAAGCTCTCACCTAACAGGTACAAGGTCGGGGTATGCGGTGCATCTATTGGGTGAAGGGCTCAATTACAACTCGAACTTCAGCTAACAAATGCAAACAATGTAAACTAATCATATGTACCCTTATATTAATCTGAAAAAAGGTAAGTGAATAAAACTTATGAATTATAAATGGAAATATAAACACTAAAATATAAGGTAATTAATTATAAATTAATATAAAATCTTTTGGAGAAAAACCATTGATTAATTAATGATTTACGTATCACATTAAGAAATGAAACTGCCTATTACTTACAACTAAATTAAGCATGACTACACAAACATGATCAGTGTACAATGAACCTGGAACACTATTACCTTATTTAGTTTTGGGCATCTTTGTTTTGACCTGGTTTAGATTCATTGTTGGCTCATTCGGACAGACACATCTCCTGTGTCCCATACTGCCTATTACTGAATGAGTCCATACAGACAGTCCTTAGGGTAGTTCCATGATTTGTACTTCCTGGTGTTCACAGCCTTTTATATCCTTTCCTATTGAGTGTTCGGAACATGACTGGCTTATAACCAATAGAATATGGAAAAGATGGAGGGATGTGTATTATTATGTATACAAGATCCCATTACATAAAATGGTAATGCCCATCTTATTGAGACTTTCTGTTGTTTTTCCTTCCAGACTTTTAAAGGAAATTTTTAAATTTTTAATTTTTTGAGATAGTGTTTTACTCTGTTGCCCTGAGTAGAGTGCTATGGCATCATCATAGCTCAGAGAAACCTCAAACTACTCTTGGGCTCAAGGGATCCTCATGCCTCAGCTTCCTGAGTAGCTAGGACTACAGGTGCCCAACACAATGCCTGGTGAATTTTCCTATTTTTAGTAGAGACTGAGTTGGCTCTTGCTCAGGTTGGTCTCGAACTCCTGAGCTCAAGCAATCCACCTGACTCACCTTCCTAGAGTGCTAGGATTATAGGCTGAGCCATGGTGCCCTGTCCCCCTTCCTGGCTCTTAAGAAGTTGCTATGTTTTGAGCTGCAGTATGGAGAGAGCTATGTGACAGCAGATGAGGGCAACCTCCAGCAGACAGTCAGCAAGAAAAGTGGGTCCTCCTTCCAGTAGTCTGCATGGAACTGAAGTCTGCTAACCACCATGTGACCTTGGAAATTGAACTTTCTCATTTGAGCCTGAGATGAGACCATAGCCCTAGTCCTGGTTGACACCTTGGTTATAGCTTTGGGAAACCCTGAAGCAGAAGAGGCAAATGGAGTCATGCCTGGACCCTGGTATGTTCAATCACTGTGCTTAGATCCTGTGAGAATGTATGAAGAATCACACATTTCTGTTTCATGATCTCTCCAAGCATAGGGAGAGACAGAGAAAGAACAGTGAGTAACATGGTGTGATAAAATATAGAAGCATTTTAGTGCTGTGGAAACATGAAAAAGTGAATGATTCATTCTCCTGGGTTTGCCAGGGGTGGTGTGAGCTGAATGTCAGGAAAAGCTTCACAGAGGGAGAGAATGTTTGAGCTAGACCTTAGAGGTTAGTGAAGAGAGGGAGGGAAAGCAGAGAAAACTGTCTAACAAGGGCATCAAAGGATTTATTTACATGTCATTTATTTATTTACACCCCTCATTCCACAAAGAATTTAAAGTAGTTCACAGAAGTACAAAGAATGTACAAAGTATTTGGAAAGTACTAGTCTAGTCTGCATAGAAAATTAGATGCGTGGTGATGAGAAGTCAAAGTTTGAAGAGGATAGATCAGAATATGTTCATGAAGACTTGTGTGCTGTGCTAGGAAGTTTAATTTTTCTCTAAGACATAATGCTAATGTGACAGAACAGCGTAAGGACAAATGTATTGACTGGATTTAAAAGACTAATAAAATCCCCAAACAAAAATAGAAGTAACATCTTTTGATAATACTTTGCATAGAATCAAATTGTGTATATATATATATATATATATATTTATTTATTCATTTAATAAATATTTAAGCATATATGGTACTTTAGTAACTGTAGTAAGAACATAATTTCAATTATTTTTATTTTTAATTATGTATATATAATAGCTGTGTATCTTTATAAGGTACATGTGAAGATTTGATACAGGCATACAATGTGAAATGATCAAATTAGCATGATTAGGATATCTATTACATCAGGCATTTATCATTTCTTGTGTTAGGAGCATTCCAATTCCATCCTTTTAGTTATTTAAAGTATACCCTAACTTATTGTTGATTATAGTCACTTTGTTGTGCTGCCAAATATTGTTCATTTTATCTAAATATTTAGCTATATTTTTGCACCCATTATTCAACACAAGCTTATCCCCCACCTTCCTGCTCCTCTTCCCAGCCTGTGGTAACGGTCATTCTATTCTCTGTCTTAAGGAGATCAATTGTTTTTAATATTTAGCTCCCACATATGAGTGAGAACATGTGAGATTTGTCTTTCTAAAGCTTGGCTTATTTTACTTGGCACAATGTTCTTCAGTTCTATCCATGCTGTTTGCATTTGGTAGGATTTCATTATTTTTCTGGCTATATAATATTCCATTGTATATATGTACCACTATCTCTTTACCCATTCTTGATTCCAAATATTGGCTATTGTGAATAGCGCTGCAATAAACATGGGAGGGCAGGTATCTCTTTGACATACTAGTTTCCCTTCCTTTGGATATTTACCCAGCTAGGTCATATGGTAGTTCTATGTTCGTTTTTTTGAAGGGCCTCTATAATGAAGACATATGTAATTCTTTGCACTCAGGATGACAGCCAGTTAATACAAAAGCTAACTATGCTTTAGATAATCCAACAAAATAATTGATTATATTTGTGTAAAGTGGTAGAATAGAAAACGAGGTTACTATGACAACATTTAAAATGAGGAACTTAACCTCCTCAGAGAGGTCAGGGAATTGATAATTAAGGTCCAACGTTGACAGATGTTCTATAGTATGTGTGAAAATGCTGGTTTTATAAGGTAAAAGGAAACATTTGTATGTGTCTGTTGATTTATGCAACATATACTGAAGTATTACGAGGTACGAAGCTTCATGGGAGAAACAGGAACAAATACATAACACTGCTTCTATCAATTCAACTTGCAGTTAATTTCTTATAAAGCATTTTTTAAAATCAAACACTAACTATTCCACAAAACAAGACTCTGTAAGTGGATGTTCTTAAGCTAAGTGTATGTTTCATTGATGATCATACCAATATCCTCTCTTCAGGAATCGTGGGGTTTTTTTTTCAGTAACTAGAGGGCAAGCAGTAAAAGCAGAGACACTTTTCTGGCACGTGGAAGCTAAAGTGATTGTATTCACTCAATTGTACCTTAGGAATTAAGATAAAGATTCTCCTTGCCCATCTCAAGAGTCTCAATTTTGAGCAAAGGATGTATGATTAAAATAACCACAAAAATAAGCACTACAATTTCTCTCATGTGACATTTGTTGCTCTTCTCCAGTTTAACTGTCTCATCAGGGTTATGACCAGAGGTAAAAGGGATGAGGTCTGTCACTGAGCTTCCTGCTGCTGATTCAGAGACGTTGGCTCCCAGACAACTCTCTCTTGATACTGTCTCCTCAGGGAGACTTGGTATCTTGTGATCACCAGCATAAACCCCACAGTACTAAGGAATCCAGGTTTTAATTAACATTTCCCACAGAAGGTGTAATTGGGTCTTTTTCCCATGTCTACTAGCCACAGAAAAAATAGAGCTAATATTACGTAGATTATATACACCAACAAGAAAACAAAACAAAACAAAACAAAACCCAGGGTTTAAGGCAAAATAACCTAGTGAAAAGTGAATACAAATTACCATTGAATGGTAAGGGACACGATGGTACATCCTCCAATTCTGATGAGAGTGACTTATAAAATAAGATAAAGTAAGGCTCAGAGAAGACAATGATTCCAGAAATTTATGTCGCTAGCAAATTGTTCAGCTTAGTTTCAAAGGGAGTCTCTTAAGCATATAACCAAAATTTATTTTTCTATCACTACCACAACTTTTGGTCTCTACCCCCCAAAAGACAAGGGAAGTTCAGTAGGGAGGATAATACATGCACATAAACAACCAGAGTATAACACGCAGCGTGGAAGATGCAGATGGAGTGATATTAGACAGACTTCCTTTCGCTGGAAACTTGTAGAGGGCTTTATGAAGGGAATGCAGTTGGTGACACTAAACTTCCATGTATGGCAAAGGAGTGGCCTCTTCATCTTCCAGTATTTGAACATCAGAAGAGATGGCATAAAACCAAAACATATGCCAAGAGCAGTTTTTACTTTATTTTTAAACATTTTATTAGCAGCTTAAACTCAGTTCTGAGACTTCTACTTGACAAAGTTATGACTATCTTAGCTGCATTTGGGACAATTTACTATGTGATAAAAAAGTTGTCATTTGTAGCTGTTTCTCCTGTCAACAGGGACTAAAGACTTCATTACCACCAAAATGCCTGTCTTAGTGTAAAGGTCAGAGGCATGTTGGAGAAAATACCCATATATCTAGCTGTCACAAACCTGTCCTTCCCTCTTTCCACAAACTCTGGAACAGCAGCTCTCTGAAGGTTGACCATTTATTGCACTTAGAATGAATACAGGCACTTGTTTGTAAAACATACATATTAAATTTGATGTATTTTTCATTGGGGGAACAAGATGGAGAGAAGAGTTTTAACTTGCATATCCTAAATGTTTATGGGAAAAAGAGTGGCCATGTGTGGGAAGGGAGAGGCAAGAAAGGGACAAAATGTTTCTGTGCAGGTCATCTTATGTCAACCTTTATATTCAACTCAGCTAAAGAGATGGTACTTTGTGGGGCCTAAATGATTAATAAGGCTTCCCAACAGGACCACAAACCGACAAGAACCATGACAGAATGGGATAGGTGACTGTCTAGAGAAAGAGCAAACATCCTCAGAGAGCTATAATGACAACAGAAAATATATAGAGGGCTCAAAATGACACCAGTGAGCTACTGAGGGAAAGGAAAGGAAAAAGATCAGGATGTCATCTTTGTGTTGGGAGAGTATGGATTTTAGGTAATCAGAGTAAATGAAAATATTTAGATGTTGTTGCAGAAATAATGCAGCCCTTTGAGCTCTCCTAGAGTTCCCTTTCTGTGGGAGAACAAATTCCAGCTGTCTTTTATGAAATGATATTTACTGTTACTTTCTGTGATAATGATTGTGGAGAAATGTGTCATCACTGCAATTCTCATTGTGCTTAATGTTTTCTTTTACTTGCTACATGACTGTGACTCTGATAAAGTAAAACATCATGAGCCATAAATTATATGAGAAACACATAACAAAGACATCTCAGAAAATGCACAGGGAATGGGTTATCCAGGCAGTAGCAGAAGTTGCTCACCTGTGACAGCAGCTAGGCACCAAAGTTTCAGCCACATTCATGGTGAGAAATAGGACGTGTGTTAGCAGCAATAGTTGCAACCGTGTACACAACAGATTAATCACTTAGCTGTGTAGAAACAGACCAGCAAATGGCCGGTGTCCAACTCCGCCTTCCCTACACTAAGATACATCAACCCAGAAGAACGGTCATGTCTACACATGCTGCATTGCCTGCTATACATTGTGATATTTTTATAACTTTTTCCATATACTTTGTTTGAATCCTAATAAATAGGCATTGGAACATGGAGTCAGAGCCGCACTGCTACACCGACAGCATTCGGCCCCCAGGACCCTCAGTTGTGTGGTGTGTTACACTGAGCATCTCCAGGGAGGTCCCAGAAACCTAGAGGTTCGACCCTGTGAAAAGGTCACCTCACCTTTTCACACAGAAAAGAGAACCTGGACTTAGCTGTGCACTGTACCAAGTTGTGCTTTAGTTTGCTGGAAACTGAACCTCCCGTGGCTGCGTGTCTTCCAAATGGAGGGGGAGTGGCCATTAAACTTTGCCTTATGTCCATGGTAATAAAGCATGACCTAACTGGGGGCCATTTCTCAATATTCTACACGCACAATGGATTTCAGTTCTTCCAGGAATCGTTTCCTAAAGCAAAACAGGAAAAAAGGCTAAGCCTGGAAAATGACATCTAATGTTCAGCTAAACATGTGGATTTTGATTCAGAGATAAAGCATTATATAAAACAGCAGGTGAGTTAATGAGAGTACAGCAAGGAAAAGGGTGGTATGTTTGGGGGCAGCACAGCAAGGTTCTTGGGTTCAGATTTTATAGATAAGAGAGGAGGGTTTTGGGTAGGCAGTGAGTATCACTGATGAAGGAAATGTAAAAACGAACAACAAAAATAGCAAAGTGCAAACATTTTTAAGATTTGAGATTTTGTTCTTCATGAATTGCTTCATAAAACAATTAGTAATATGGGAGATGGGCTATTTCTTTGCCTCGATGTTTCTATCAAACATTACCATTTAATTACATTAATGTGGACTTTAATATGTATACTGTTGTCTATTGCTGCTATAATAAACACAAATTTAATGAGTTAAAACAACAAAAATTGATTACCTTTTAGTTCTGGACCCCAGAAGTCTGAAACGAGGCTCACAGAACTAAAATCAAAGCATTCACAGGGCTGTTTTTCTTCTTGAGACTACAGGGAAAAATCTGTTTCTTTTGCCTTCTATTTTTTGAGCTTCTGGAGGTAACTGCATTCTTCAACTGTTGGATCCTTCCCCATCGTCCAAGCCAGCAACGTACAATTTTCCAATCTCTTTCTGATTCCGACTTCTTTTTCCATCATCCCCTTGTACTTAAAAGGTCCCTTGTAATAACATGGGCACACCTGGATAATCTAGGATAATCTCTGTGTTTTAAGGCCAATTGATTAACGATCTTAGTTCTACCTGCAAATTTAATCTCACCTTGCTATGTAACAATATATTCACAGGTCCCAGGGGTTAGGACATGGACATCTTTGGGGAGGGATATTATTCTGACCAACACAACATCTGATTGATAATTAAATTAACATTTATGTGCACAGTATTTTAATTTAAATTTACTTTGACAGTGTAGACTGTAACATCCAAGCTTCAGAATGTGTGCAGATATTTACGCTGGGCTTCTAAAGCCTTAATCTATCAACCAATCAATCCACTAACCTCATCTTTCTCAAAAATATGCTCGCTTTTCTTAGAGTTCTTTCTGGATGTAGTACTTTTGAATTTTTATAAGGGAGACGGTTGTCTTTCCCAGGTGAATTTGGCTGCCTCGATAATTACAAAGTCACATCTTCAGTCCCTCTCACCTCTACCCCTATCCACCCATTGTCATATACAAGTGTGTCAGATATTGCACTAGATGATGTATATTCAAAGACGAGTATCATACAGAGATACTATTCTTTAAACAGAATCTGAAGGGGAGAAAGACAATGAGATATAACATTAAAGAAAAATAATGTGTTATAAAGTAAATTACTATGAACTGTTAAATCAGAAAGGGGTCCTATCTGGCTAGGAAAGTCTGCAAATCTTCAGTGTAAATACAGACTTTGGTGTGATAGGTGGGGCTCTGACATTCAGTCAGAAGGAAGAAAAAAATGGGCATAGAGACCAGAAGGAAAAACAAATGGGGATAGAGACCAGTTAGAAGGAAGAACAAGTGGGGATAGAGACCAGTCAGGAGGAAGAACAAGTGGGGATAGAGGCCTTTTGCTGTCTGCTTGTTTTCCTCTTGCCCCACCCTTCCTACCCCTCCATATAAAGTCCTTCTCCTCTCTATTCCTAGGCCGCCTGCAAATTTTCATTCCTATTTTATTGAGAATCAGAGGGAATAAGATGAGGACAAACTAAGGTCTTATGATGCATAAGCTCCATATGATTTTTCTTCAAGTAATTCTCTTAACTACTTGCTAAATTCTAGATATCTCAGTTTTAACTTTATATCCTTCTTTATGGATTCTACTATGTAACAGGGAAATGAAGAGACTTGGGAATCAGATGGATCTCAGTGTGGATCTCAGAGAAGCCATGACAAAACATGTGACCTTGAATGAATTGCTTTATTGCTCTGAACCCTACCCACTAGGGAAATGGCAGAGTTAAAATATCATAGGACTAACTTATTTGTTGAGTAGGCTAAACATGGTGTGGTTCAATCAGGAAAGTATTTTAGTTTTCAACCTCCTTCAGATATGGTCTGTTGGATTTCCCCACTTCATCAATACTTAGAGAAGATTCTACAACTTTAGATCACTTTAGTAAGAATAATTCCATTTTTGACATAAAAATTCAACTTCAAGTAGTTACAAGGTTTTGTCTAGACTTCAATTGTAAATTCTAAACTTGTCCCAAATCCATTCCACCTACATTGTGGAGATAGCATGGTTTCTCCTTTTAGTATTTCTTACTATTTCTTTTCTCCACCATCTGCCCTTCTCCCCTGCCTTCTTCACCCTGCAAGCTCCTCCAGAGTTGAGAAGAGAAAGAAAATCAGTTATTTTTATTTATCTTGTCCTCTTTGAAGTTCTGTCTTCACATTATCTGTCATTCCCATAGATTTGGCAAATGTTCAAATATTCATGTTTTTGAAAGGCACAAATGTGTGGGTTGTTGGAGCACCCCGCCTGAGCAATTGACGGCACAAAAATGCCTTCCACATGCTGACATTTTGTATCTGCTAACTAGCCTGCCTCTTGTTCCAAGGTGCTTTATTGGACCCTTTTACCTTGGGCATTCTCAATAGTTTGTCTCAAGCTTGTTATCTCCTGTGTTATACACTTGGCCCGAAGAACTTTGTCATCTTTTCCATGACAACTGGGTACATGCGTAATCATTCTCCTTGCTACCCCCTCCTCCTGTCTTGCTCTCCAAGGCATCTCTCATCATTCTCTCACCCCCAAATTTCCTGGTGAAAAGCACTAAACTCACTTTAGAATAGAACTCTAGGAGATAAATGTCCAGGTCATTTTTTCCTCCACTCTGTAGTTTCCTGGAAACACTGAGCTAGATCTGTGGTTTCCCTTGGTCATCCAACATCCAACATCCAACCTTAGAGGAAGATGACCATCTTTTCTTTTTCCAGGCATTCTAGAGGTACATTTTTTATTTTAGTGCTCTGCATCTCTTGACTCCTGGCCATTGGAGAACTAACTACTTCCTCTTTTCCACCAGGGAGGTTAGGGAGACACGTTCCCCACTAGACTGGCAACTGTCCATCTGCCCTTACATGAACCGGATGGGGTAATAAACTAAAGGTTGAAGGGTTGATGGGCCTCTTTTAGCTCCCGGATGACTAATAAACCATCTTGACTGCTGTGTTTAAAATGCAGCAGAGGTTAGCGTCCATTGTCTGCCAAAATGTACCATTGGCTAAAATGCTCAGACTTCAAGAAGTGTTCAATTTTATATCCAAGCTCACATGTAAATTTCATAGAATGGTGCTTAGCTCATTAGGGAGTTCAGATATGTTAGTTTTCTCTTTGTTTTGACTTCCAAAGGTTCATGAGAGCATTCCTGTAAGCCACCACTTATATAACTTTTTAAGGGGGTATTTAAACCTATTATTCGTACTCTGGAATTTTTTAAATGAGCAAAAGAGCTAAAAGAGAATAAAAAAGGAAATCTAAATTTTAAGAACGGCTTGGGGGAATAGAGAAAAGGAACATTTTTCTGCATTGAAATATTTTTTTTCTTTAGTTAAGAGGGCTGTGGGCCTCATTTACACTTACCTCTTCTGGAAGCTAACTTGTAGCTCAGCTTACCTGCTTTTAGAACAGGTTGATTCATTTTATCTTAGCATTCAGCTAGTGCATTTGAAATTGCTGATGAAAGGTACTGTCAACTCCCTGGTCTATTTTGATAATGATTTATACTTGTAAGGCAATCTGCCTATTAGTGTAAAAAAAAAAGGGAATTGGGACAGCACCTTACAAAATGATCTCTGAAAGCAAGCATGGAGCCCCAGAGTCTGCTGGGCATGAATTTATATTCCTATAGCATTTTTGACTCAGCACAGAAATGTGGGATGTACGGGGGTGTTTGCATTTGGTGCCAGATTGTTTGCCTACACCAGAGGCTGTCCTAAGAGATTTGTTGAATCTGCTTTTGCTTACAGATTGGAATTCAGGGAGACTTAATTTAAATACCAAATTATAGCACAGGGTTTTTCTATACTTTATCTGTGGCTGCCTAGGTATAAGGACTTACCAATGATTAGTATGTATCTAAATATATCTGTCTGTCAATTAAGTAAATATAATCTGTCAACTAACTTTTGTTAAAGTACCAACAATTTTACTATTAAACTAGAGGCTACTTGTGTAGGATAATACTCAATAGATCTTCTTCCAACCATGGTATGAACTACTCTAATATCTTACCCCAAAAGATGCAGTTATAATGGGAAAATTTTAAATACCCTATCATCTAGATTAAATTAAGCACAAGTTTAAATTTTTTGTTTTTGAGTAAGGATCTTATTTTTTCTGAGCCTTTTCCAAAAAAAAAAAAAACAACAACGGGGGAAAAAAACTATATTTAAAAAATATCTATATCTCAGTTTGCTAAGACGAAAAAAATGTGATAATATAAGCATAGAGACTAGAACATTACTTGGCATTTAGAAGATGGTCAAGATCTATTCATTCTCTTCTCCCTTTGATGCTAAGATAAGACTTACTTGCTACTCTCATAGTTAGAACAGTCAGTGACACACCCAAAGAACAATTTACAGCAATTGCTCCAGTCTTGGATTTTGGGGAGCCAGTGTTACCTTCAATTGGCAGTGTCTCGGGGAGAGAGTAGGAGGTGTCTCTGCTACTGTTTTTAGCTCTTGTATAATCTTTTTTTTGAGATGTGTAGAAGGAAGCCCCTTTCTCCTTTTTGTTTTTTTTTTATGTTAGAAATTTGTGTTCATGGGGAAACCACATAAATGGCTGCTGTTTTCTTTGCTTCTTCAATTTTAAAAGTGAAGTTTTCTATTGGGATTGCTGGTACCTCTGAAGATTTTTAGAAGGAAGATACTTTATGAACACACAGAGAGTTGGGTTATAGTCATTTTAGCCCTTTGTTCCATTATCTGGTTCACTTAGGAGCACAAAGAAGGAAAAGATTCTGGATATGGAGCTAGGCAGTCTGCATGTGGCCCGCTCTGGTGCTATCCCAGTGACTTCAGGTAAGTTGCTTAGCCCAGGGCAGATGTCTTC
Organism: Nycticebus coucang; assembly: GCF_027406575.1. Lineage (NCBI taxonomy): Eukaryota > Metazoa > Chordata > Mammalia > Primates > Lorisidae > Nycticebus > Nycticebus coucang. The sequence continues at coordinate 36,004,193 of NC_069793.1, read as the reverse complement.
CAGCTCTAAGAACAGTCAGAGGTTTTCCCATCTTTGTTCCCTCTGTTCTTGGAACTTCCCTCCCCACTTCTCCTGATTAATGACCATTACTTGTCTCAGTTTGAGTATTGCTATTTCAAAGACACCTGTTTCAGGTTGGTTCTTCCTTCTTTAGTCTTGGCACTGCTGTCCGGTTGCCTCCATCTCCCATCACAGTTTGAATGAATGTATTTATATGTTTGTTTAGTTGATAGGTGTGCATCATCCTCCTCTCCATGAAGATAAACTCTTCAAGAGTAGAAAGTAGGTCTGTTGTCCACTACCATCAATAAAATGTCTCAAATAGTAGCATAGAGAAGGAGCTCAAAAATATTTAGGCAATGAATAAACATGAATTATCCAGCATCAGTTTCTTCACATATAAAGGAGTTAATAATAGGAGATAATAATGCTACTTGATTTAAGATTTGCATGAGATAGAAATGGGAAGGATCTGGCAGAGCGCCTACACCGGCATCCACGTTAACATTGTAAGTCCATGTGCTGCTATTCTGTTATAGACCAATATTGTGTAAATTGGGCAAGACGGTCAGCTCTTGGACCTAAATTACCTCTTCTTTAAAATGAAAACATTAGGCTATTTCATTTCAAGAGGCCCCCTTGCCTATGTAATACCTGGATTTTTAAGAATATAAACCACCGGGCGGCGCCTGTGGCTCAGTGAGTAGGGCGCCGGCCCCATATGCCGAGGGTGGCGGGTTCAAACCCAGCCCCAGCCAAACTGCAACAAAAAAATAGCCGGGCGTTGTGGCGGGCGCCTGTAGTCCCAGCTGCTTGGGAGGCTGAGGCAAGAGAATTGCGTAAGCCCAAGAGTTAGAGGTTGCTGTGAGCCGTGTGACGCCACGGCACTCTACCCGAGGGCGGTACAGTGAGACTCTGTCTGTACAAAAAAAAAAAAAAAATATAAACCACCTTTTTGATTAGTCAATTAGAAATTTCCTACACAATCTCCCCAAATATTTGAGTTCTTATGTAGCAAGAACACAGAACCTATTCCTTTTCCATTGGGAAATTCATTATCACCCAAGAGAAAAGGGGAATATTTCACTGGTTGTAATTCTTTGCAGCTTACTAGCAATAAAAAGAACAGCTAGAAATAATATGATTGCTCTGTGGTGAAAAAAATTACATAAAATTTACTGCAAAATTAACAGTTTTAACCATTCATCAAAACTGGAATTGCTTATCACGTATTTCAAGGTTTGCTATTCTGGGGGACGGGACTGGGAAAATTTGATATTCTGATTTGATATTTTGGATTAAAACCAATTGCTTGGCTGAGAGGAATTAGCATGGAAACTGTTCTTTGCCAGTGGGAATATGGCTTACCCCATTACAAGACAGTGGGGAAGTTTTACTTCCTAGCCTCCATAGTACTAAATGGAGCAAAAAAGTATAATGCACTCCTTCACTTGCAGGACTTATTTCAATGGGCAGACCTGATCCAGACAACACATCTCAAGATGTCTTAGGGAGACACATTAAAAGAACAGTTGGACTCACTTGAATCACTTTTCTCTTTTATTTTCTGTCACTCCGGTTTGATGCATTTCACATCTATTTTCAGCAATTTGCAAATAATGATGATGACAACCACAGCTAATATTCACTGAAGGTGAATAGTGTTGGGAGCACTGTGCAAAGACTTTACATGTTGAATACTGTCAAGTTCTTTACTCTTAATGCTGTAGAAATTAATTTCATCTACCATTCACAGATGAGGAAACTGAAGAATAGAAAGGTTCACTTATTTAACTTGTTCTGAATGATAAAGTTACTAAGTAATAGAGCCAGGATCTGAATACAGGCAATAAGTCAGAACCCTTTGCTCTTAACCATTGTATTTATAAATGTTAGCCATCAGTCATAACTCCAGTTAGCTTCTAAAATGGCCCAAATAATCCTACCTCCTGGTGTGCAATTCGTGTGTAATTTCTTCCCTTTGTGTGTAGGCTGGATCTAATGACTTGCTTCTAATAGAAGAAGTAAAAAGTAATGAAATATCACTTCTGAAATTAGGTTATAAAAATCTAATTCATTCTCTTCTCTCTCTCGAGGAACCAATTACCATGTTATGTGCGTTGTATGGAGAAGCCCACTTGACAAGGAACTAAGGGTCGCTAATAGGCAATAGCTATTAGCAACTAAAATTTGTAGTCCAATATCTTGTGAAGAACTGACTCTTTCCAACAAATTACTCGAGTTAGTTTAGACGTGGGTCCTTCCCTACTTGTAAAGGCTTTAGATTTAGCTGATACTTTGATTGTGTTCTAGAACCTAAACCAGAGAACCAAACCCAATTAAATTGTACCTGCATTCCTGACTCAAACTATGAAATACCATTTAGCAAATGTTTTAAGCCACTAAATTTTGAGGGTGATTTGTTACACAATAATAACAGATACAATATCCTAGCAATCTATTCCCTCCTTCCTTCCTTTTTCTGAATGCTTGCTATGTATTAGGAAACATTTTCTCATATATTATCTTATTTAATCATCATTAAAATTCTGTGAGGAAGCAGGCTTGGCACCCTTAGCTCAGTGAGTAAGGGTGCCAGCCACATACACCAAGGCTGGCAGGTTCGAGCCCAGTCTGGACCTGCTGAAGAGCAATGACAACTGCAACAACAACAAAAATAGCCGGGAATTGTGGTGGGTGCCTGTAGTCCCAGCTACTTGGGAGGCTGAGGCAAGAGAATCACTTAAGCCCAAGAGATTGAGGTTGCTGTGAGCTGGAATGCCACAGCACTCTACCAAGGGTGACATAGTGAAAGTCTGTCTCCAAAAGAAAAAAAGAATTCTGTGAGGTAGATATTATAATTTTTATTTTACGGGTCAGAGAGTAGAGTTTCAGCGACTTCATGGAATCTCATTCTAGTAAATTGAAAAGTAAATGCTTATGCATAGCTAACTATGATCTTTCTCTTTTATAACATTACATCATTCCCCCCATAAATTATTCTCTATTTGATTCAATCTCTAAACCCCAATCCTACAAATAGAACTGAATGCTTTCTTGTCTATGTACCTTTTTTTTGTATCATATAAAATCATTATTGGTAATAGATCACATTTTTGAGTGGCTTTAATATGCCAGGTGCAATGCTAAGAGCTTTACATACATTTTCTTATTTAATTTTCATAACAATAAATCTGACACAGATGAAGAAACTAAGAATCATAGATCTTAACTCCCTGAAACTCTACTGGTTTCAGAGATAGAACATTTTGTTATACTTATTTTCTTTACTTTAATTATTCAAGTCAATTTCCTCAATGGACTTTGAGCTCCAAGAGGACTTGAATCTTTGCAGATTACTGCACCAAGCGCAGACCCTGCTCATATGGGTACATACTCATTTGAATGAATATTCATCAAACCGAACTCACGTTCACCATCAAGTTCTTCATTCTTTGCATATGGACAAATGTATTCAGAGTGGTATCATACCAAGAAAACTCCTTTTTAACATTCTAAGATTGCAAGATGATTTCTCCATTTTTCTTGTTTAGTAATGTGTTAGGAAGGAAGAGTTACATTTAGTTTTAGAAGAAAAATGAGAGTTATAAAAATCAATGTCAATTCCTATAACGTCTTTTCACATAGTACACAGTCATTCAAATTTCCTTTTTTTTCACATGTCGTATCTCTCTCACAACCTTTACAACTAAAAGTGACATATAGAATAAAGAATTCTGAGTTCTACAAAATTTATAGTTATCAAATAATTAAACACCTTCTAGGTACATGTATTTTTCTGGCTCCGAGGGGAAGGCATGAAAATGTCTAGGAAGAATTTCTAAACAAGGATTCAAACCACATAATAGTCAGAAATTAAAACTATGAGGTAATGGGAAGGAAAACTTTAATCAAACTCCCACATTTCAGTAAATTGAATAATTAACATGGTTTATCTTAGAGGTTCTTACTGAATTGCTTGTATTGTTTCATAAGAATTCAATTTTAAATTATCTTGATTAATTCATCCATTTAGTTAAACATTTAATGAATGATTACTATGTGTAAAACACTGTTTTAGTAAACTTTAATAAAACAGAAGTGAATGAAGCTTGGTTTCTGTGCCAAAGACAATAGATGTGGATATAAATAATTTCAGTATCATGTAAGCACAAAGCAGGTGCAGACTTTAGAAACACAGATAAATTTCTACCCTCCATTATAGGGGTATATCAAAATAATATGTGATATATAAAACTTTAAGCCATTCTTATGTCTATATTGTGCTTCTATTATCTCTGGAATTTTCTCTAAGTGAGGAAATACAAACATAGAAATTACCAAATAAAGATAGACATGTTGGAAAGCTTTGGCTCTCTACCTAATGAGTCATCCAGAAATATGGCACCTGTAATGTTATATTTCTGTGTACTAACAGCACAGCATCTCACCAGAAGTGTGAGAGAACCATAGATACCTTTTACTCCTCAAATGTATTTTAACATTGGGAACACCTGTGCTGAATAACTTTGTGCGTATCTGCTGTGATGACTCAAAGATTTTCTAAGTATAAGGCTCTTCACATTGCCAGCTTTTCTTCATGAAGATTCAGATGGAAACCTAGCACTGTGCAATGGATTCATAAATCAAATATAAGTATGCTTTTCCTCAAGGAGATTCTAATCTTCTTATGAAACAGACCAACTTTCAGACTCACCATTGCTTAGGATCACATGCAAACTCCATTTTGAAATACAGAATCATAACACATTTTCTACTAAATTCATTATATAGAAAAAAAGCCTGAAAACAATAATCATTTTTTAAATTAAGCAACCCACATATTTGTCTTAAAGTTTGTTATAATCTTTTGTATCCCTTGTTATTACTACCACCCATCATGTTCTTTCCATTCTTTGAAAACATTGACTTGTCTTAGGATGTTCATATCCTGAATACTGCTATCACCATAGCTAATGTACACATCTACATGAAGAACAAAGTTAATTCCCTAAACTTGTAGAACTGTTCTATTGCCCTTTTTTTTTAGACAGAGTCTCATTTTGTCCCCCTTGGTAGAGTGCCAAGGTGTCACAGCTCACAGCAACCTCAAACTCCTGGGCTCAAGCATCCTCTTGCCTCAGCCTCCCAAGTAGCTGGTACTACTGGTGCCTGTCTCAACTCCTGGTTATTTTTAGAGATGGGCACTCTGGCTCAGGCTGGTCTCTGACCTTTTAGCTCAGACAATCCACCCACCTTGGCCTCCCACCTTGTTAGGATTATAGGTGTGAGCTACTGGCCTATTGTTATTGCTTCTGAAGCATACTCTGTCCAACATGGAATGCATTACTTGCTTTTCTTCCATGTTCCTCCTGTCAGTTTTCTTTCCCTCCCTACTGCGATCTAAAAGGATTAAAAACTTGTGGTCTCGGAGTCCTCTCCCTATCAGTCCTTCAGTTCTATTAATACAAAGTCCTGTTCTTCCTCAAAGATGTCTCCCCTTTTCATTAATCTCTTCCTTTCTCTTTCATAGTTCTTGTCACACAGTGGTATTTTTGCTGGTCTTTCATATTATAGTTTCTTTCCCTTCAATTCTGCCCCATACACATCCTTAGATAATCTTCCTGCCTCACTATTTCTGTTTATCATTCATTTTGACAAGACACACTGGATCATTAATTACCACTGCATCTCATTCAGCCTTTTTTCTCCTACAGTGAACTTACTTTTTTTGTCATAAAAGTTGTATCTCATTTTAGCAAAATTGAAAAATACTGACATGTTAAAAACATAGATAAAAATGCCATGTTTAGCCCTTTGTAATAGTTAATCTCCCCACCAAGAACATGGAATAACTAGATTCCATGTTTAAATACGAAATTTTATAGCTTTTTCGTAAAGGTCATACATCTTTTTTGTGCTATCTCTAGATTATTTTCTGTAGCTATACAACTCAAAACTTAAAAAAAAAATTTCTTGACTGGTTATTATTGTTTCATAAAAATATAGATATGTATGAATTTAAAAACATTCTTTCTCAACTCTGATCCTAGGAATTTTTAATTTATTTTCTATGAAAATCTGGGAAGAAATCTTACATTTTTTAAATGTATTTTTTTCACCCCTTTCTTTTTAACGTTTTCTGAGATTTGAATAGAACTTGTAGGAAAATGCTAAGTAATAATGGAAATAGTTCACATTATTATCTTAATCTTGGTGTCAGTGTCTCCAGTGTTTCATTACTAAGTGTTATTTTATGGTCATAATTTAATTTTTATGAAATGCCTTTTTGCCATCAGCTGAGAATCAAAAGTATTTTGTCCTTTTAAATATTTTTGCATTATAATTTTCATAAGTTTCTAATATAAAATGAATGTTCTACATCTCTATCAGCTTGTGGATATAATTTAAAATATCTTTCGAGTAATTTAAAAATTTTTGAGCCAGGAACCTTGCCCCACTGATAGTTATATTACTACTATTACCCCATTCTACATCCTAGTGATTTATTTTTGTGTCTAGAAGGTATGTATAGGCATTCAAAAAGAATTAATAATATGGCCTTCCACTCTGGACTCCTTGTTAATGTTGAAATATCTTGAGAAATATGTGTGGTCACTTTCTTTTCTTAGCTGGTAGTATCGTCTGGAAGAAAAAAGCGCTTAGAGAAAAGATGGTTTCTTTACTATGAAATTATGTCACATATTTCCATAGATTAAAGCCCTCAGAACATCAAATGTCTCTGATTATTTTAAACCTTTCTGCCTTACTAGTTCTATGCTGAGTTTCATGAAGAAATAGAAAATTTTCTCTTTGTCCATGGACATTCCAGTAATATTGCTTGTATATGAAAGTATAATAATGCATATGAAATCAAATGGATGTCTGATTGTCACCAGTCTATAGGTTGAGCAGGGTTGGTGAACAGGTTTAGCTAAGTCACTCTGATATAATAATATTAATCATTAATTAGTATTATTCCATTTGGTCAAATTTATCCAGTTGTCTAACCATGTATTTATATATGTATTGCATGAAATAGTCTCTTTTCCTTGAGCCTTTTAATCTCTAGTTCTAACCTACATATCCCATGTCTTCCTATGTAGTAATTTTCCATTTAATTTTCCTGAAGTATATCCTTAAATACAAAGAATTTGAGGAAATTCGGGTTTTATTTTCTCTTTCATTTTTTTAGTTGATGATTCATAGTTGCATACATGTATGGTGTACCATGTGACAATATGCATGCAATGTATTATTAAATTGAGCTAGTTAACATATCCATTACCTTGCTTGCTTCTCATTTTTTGAGACATTTAAAATTTACTTTTTTAGTTATTTTGAAATATATAATATATTATTATTGTGTATAGACATCCTGGCATGCAGTAAATCTAAATCTCTTCCTCTTGTCCATCTAAAAATTTGTGCCCTTTGATCAGCCACTACCCTACTCTTTCCTTTTTCCTTCCCCTCTCAGACTCTGGTAAACATTGTCTATTTTCTCCTTGATAAATTCAACTCTACTAGATTTCACACACAAGTGAGGATATCTTTTTATATTTTTATCTTAGTTTGGACTGTTTAAATAAAATACCAGAGAGCAGGTAGCTTAAAAATCCAAACATTTATCTTTCACAGTTTAGGAAGTTGGAAGCCTGAGATCAGTTCATCAGCATGATTAGGTTCTGGTGAAAGCCGCCTTCTTGGTTAACAGATGGCCATTCATGGCAGAAAGAGAGCTAGCTAATTCTCTGGCTTTCTCTTATAAGAACACTCATTAGATTCATGAGAGTTCCATCTTCATGACTTAACTACCTCCAAAGGCCCCACATCAAAATACCATTATGTTGGGAATTAGATTTCAGCACATGAATTTTGGGGTGACAGAAACGTTCAGTCTATAACAATTGTGTATCCATTAACATATTTATAGTTTTAGAAATTTTTAAAATAATACTGCCTTTTAACTTCTATACCAGAACTAAGTGTTTTATGCACCATGGTTACTGTATTACAGTATTCTGTACTTGCCTATATATATTCCCCTATCAATGAGCTTTATACTTTCATTTGCATTTATGTTACTTTAGCATCTTTTCATTTCAACTCCTTTAGCATTGGGAATAGTGGTGATGAAGTGAATTCATGTAGCTTTTGATCTCTCAGAAAATCTATTTCTCCTTTGTTTCTAAAGAATAGTTTTATAGTTTTGCCAGTTATAGTATTCTTGTTTGGCAGGTTTTTTATTTTTTTTTCTTTCAACTCTTTGACTATATCATGGCCAGTCTCTTCTAGACTATAAGGTTTCTGCTGAGAAAATCTCAGTAGTCTCATGTATGTCCCTTATTCACAAGGAGGTACTTTTCTACTGATGCTTTCGGAATATCCCTTTTTGTCTTTGATTTTTTACAATTGTAATGTGCTTTAGTGTGGACTTCTTTGGGTTCATAGTATTTTTGATCCATTCATTTTCTTGAATACAGATGTTCACTCCCTCCTCCTCCTCCAGATTTGGGAAATCTTAGGCCATTATTTCTTTAAATACTCTTTTATTTTATCTTTCTTATATACTTTGACCTCATAATGCATATATTTGTCCACTTGATGTTTTCCTTAAGTCCTTCATAATTTCTTTACTCTTTTTCATTCTTGTTTTTTTCTTTTTCCTCCTCTGATTGGATAATATTGAATGATCCACCTTTACATTTCCCAGTTCCTTCTTTTGCTTAAATATTTATTCTGAGCCCTGCTAGTGAGTTTTTCAATTCAGTTACTGTATTTTTTAGCTTCAAAATTTTTGCTTGATTCTTTTTTATATATTTTTAAACCTTTTTGTTATTCTCATTTTGTCCATGCCTCATTTTCTTGAGCTCATTAATCATCTTCATGATGCTTAGTTGGGATATTTGTCAGGTAATCCGGATTTCTTTATGGTTGGTTTATTGGATGTATTTTGTTCCTTTAATTGGATCATGTTTTTCTGTTTCTTTATGTGCCTTGCAACTTTGTATTGGGATCGACACATTTGTAAAAACAGTCCCCCCTAGCAGTCTTTATGGACTTATTTCACACAAGAAAAGACCCTCTCCAATCAGCTAAGGTTGAGATTCTGAAAGCTTTATAGCTTTTCTATACATGTGTCTTCTCTGGACTTGTTTGTATATGTATGTATCATATTCCCAATTACAATGATTTGCTTTCTTCAGAAGCTCATAATCTCTTACTCCCTCTGGTGTTCCTCTGCATTATTGCAGATTCTTTGGAGCTGGTGTAAGCCATAGAGTTCACTTTTATTTTCAGCAGCTCTCAGAATTCTAGATTATGCCAGGGCCTATCAGTGCTCCAAGTTGGCAAGACAGAAACCATTGCCTCAGGAAGCCCCTCAAAAGGCATAGCATATGATGTAAACTTTATTCTTCACTGAGAGAGAGGCTTCTAAGCTGTACTGACTTTTTTTTTTTCTTTGAGACAGAGTTTTTTCACTTTGTTGCCTTTGGTAGAGTGCTCTGGTGTCATAGTTCACAGCAACCTCAAACTCTTGGGCTCCAGCAATCCTTTTGCCTCAGCCTCCCAAGTAGCTGGAAGTACAAGTGCCTGCCACAATGCCTAGCTGTTTTTAGGTCAGGGTCTTGCTTTTGTTCCAGCTGGTCTCCAATTCCTGAGCTCAGGAGATCCACCTGCCTCAGCCTCCAAGAGCACTAGGATTACAGGCCTGAGCCCCCTCACTAACCTGTCTTGCTTCTGTTTGCTATACCACAGATCCTCTGGAGGAACTTCAAGCCTTTCTTTCTCTTTTTTTCATCTTGACCCTCTGGAATCTAGGGTATGCTGTGTCCTGTCAGCATCATAGGACAGCTTAGACAGAAATCAGTTCCTTAGGAAGCTCTCCAAAATGTTGGATGATTGGAAACATGTTCCAAGTCTCTTCCTCTCCAAGGTGAAACTGGGAGTTGAGAATTTTCTACCACTTACTTTGTGTGATGTTAGCAGGAGGATCTATGTCAGTGAGTGTGTGCTAGTCTAATCTCTTGCTTTTAATTTCTGTGGCCTACAGCCTGGCACCATTTCCTGTCAGTACTTCGATTCAGGCAAGAATGAAATTAGTTTCTTAGAAAGCTCTCTACCCCAAAAGTTTGAACATTGCAGATGTGCTTCAGTCTTCTTTTCTTCCTGAAGGAGAAAAGCTGGGAGCTGGCAAGTCTGTCAGTCATGCTATGCTGAGCCTGGGTAAAGGACTACATGAGGGGACTACAAAGAATTTATGAAAAATGAAATTAAAAGACAAAAAAGTATAAACTTTATTTCTGAAAGTAAGTTAATCCAGGTCAAAACACTTTTGTAAGTAATTATACCAGCCACTGAGTCAGTTTGTAAAGAACCGAGAGTCCTGGTAATTTAGCTATGTGAATGCAATCTTTTTTTTAGGGGGGAGGGGCTTTCACTCTGTGTAGGGTGCTATGGCGTTACAACTCACAGCAACCTCAAACTCTTGGGCTTAAGTGATTCTCTTGCCTCAGCCTCCAGAGTAGCTGAACTCCAGACAATGAAATCTTTTTTACATTATTAACTGAAGAAAAATTGGTGCCATTCATAGAGTTTTAAGATTAAGAAATAAAATAAAATCAGATCTGTAAGGTAGATGCCTAGTGATTTTTTTTTTTTTAAAATATCCTGCAAAATTGCCCTTGTTTGATGAGAGGATTGAGCAGGAGCATTATTATGGCAAAAGACTTTTTTGATGAAGTTTTCTTGGACATTTTTCTACCGAAGCTTTGGCTACTTTTCTCAACACCCTCTCATAGTAGGCAGATATTATCGTTCTTTTACTCTCCAGAAAGTCAACGAGCAATATGCCTTGAACATTCCAAAAAACTGTTGCCTTGACCAGTTCATTTTTGCTTTGACTGAAACACTTTCACCTTTTGGTAGCCATTGCTTTGATTGTATTTTATCTCCAGGTTTGTACTGGTAAATCTATGTTTCGTCTTCTGTTATATTTCTTTGAAGAAACACATTAGGATCTTCATGCCACTTGTTTAAAATTTCCATTGAGTGCTCTTCTCCTGTAGGCTGCTGATCTGGGCACAACAAATTTGCCACCCACTAAGTGGAAAGTTTGCTCAAATTTAATTTTTTCAGTCAGAATTGTGTAAGGTGAACCAATCGAGATGTCAGTGGTGTTGCCTGTTCTTTCTGCTGTTAATTTTCAGGACTCTTCAATTAGAGCATGAACAAAACAAATTATTTCCTTGCGAATTGATGTGGATGGTCTGCCACTGGGGGCTTCATCTTCAACATTGCCTCATCCCTTCTTAAAAATGAATTATCCACTTGTAATTTGCTGTTTCATTTGGAGCACGTTTCACTGTGAAATTCTTATAAATCAGTGGTTCTCAACCTTCCTAATGCCGCAGCCCTTTAATACAGTTCCTGTGGGTCGCGACCCACAGGTTGAGAACTGCTGTTATAAAGCATTGATCATTCTACTGGTCCTTCACCCAGGCTTCACTGTATATTTATTATTTTTTTGTACTTCAATTTTTGCAGAAATCATGCTTCTCTGATAGGGGCTCTTTTTATACTTATACTTCCTAGTACCTCAAATGAGACTTTGTTCATACATATTATAACATGTATTAGTTTATTTTGGTACAAAAAATGTTTGAAATCCATGCATAGTTCTATCACGATACACATTTTCCATTTTCTACCAGCTTGATGTGCCTGGTGTTGCTCCTGTCTGATGTAGAGGAGCCTTTTAACTGGTTTGTGTGATTTTCCCACATGTGGTTGTTGAACATGTATCTCCATGGGGAAAGGGCGGTATGAGAATTACTATTCACCCATCTTGCTGATATATCCTGAACTGTATATATTTTTTTCATGTTTAACCATTTTTTATTGTTTTATTGATTGTATTAATCATATAGGACTGCAATAGGTACAGCAGAGTAGGATAAATTGTAGGGGAAATCGAGCCCTGATCTTTAGCATAAGACTCACTTTCTTCTTCTTCTTCTTCTTTTTTTTTTTTAATTGTTGGGGATTCATTGAGGGTACAAGAAACCAGGTTACATTGATTGCATTTGTTAGGTAAAGTCTCTCTTATAATTGTATGGAAGTTGATACATGTGCTTTAATACAATCTTATTATTTTATCATTTATGTTCTCGGGTGGCCTTATTTCTCTTTCCAAAACTTTTCTCTAGTGAACTATGAGAGAATTATGTTAAATTACCTCTCAGAGATTGAGTGATTATTTTTTCTTAATGTTTTAAGCTAATTTTCTTGTATGCTTCCCAATGTTGTGGTCATTTGGAATGTCTTTCTAGAAACTCTGATCACTGTACTATATAAAAAATTACGTATTTCATATGATTTTATAGAATCAAGGAGGAAGGGATGGCTCTTTCTGGTATTAATATGTTAGTGATCCTAATGACATATGTGGGAGGTTAAGGGTTCAAACATATTTATGAACTAATTATTTTAGTGAGAAAACTCCTTGATCACCTGGTCAAAGCACAGTGGGCACATGCATTGGTGGCTGAAAAAGAAAGAAAAGATATTTGAAGATCACTAAAGAAAATATTTAAAAAAATTAGGAACTAGAAATTTAATAGATTTATGAAGGGCAGAAATGATGTTACTAGGCTAACATTTTACATGTAAAACCGCTAGCAGCAATATATTTTCTTCAAAACTAGCTTTGCTTACTAAAACTTTATAATAATGATTCCCAATTAAAGGAATAAAGTGATTCTGAGTCATGTTTGAAATTTGAATGTTGCTTAGCAGGTATCAAATTTTCACCTAAATTACAGATTCATAAGTAGATTCCTTCTTTCCTTGTATTGCAGTCTTGTTCTTGCCTGTCTGAATGATACAAGATAATATGATTAATTACTCTAATTTGTCTTCAGCAAATTTTAATTTCATAGTTGCAGAGTATATAGGTCATCATCTTCTAACAGATGCATATATAGTTAATAAGCACATGTGATACACCACCTTTACTGTAATATAATAATCCATGCAATGAAATCAGGATATAGCAAATTAAAAGAGAAATTTTGAATTAAAAGTAGCAGCGACTAAGAATGGTATTCTCCTTTTAAGCTTTGTTTGAAAATATATGTGTTATCCAACAACATTTTAGTACCTTCACCAACCCAATCCACCATTTCCTAATTTGTATATTTGCTTCAAATCTTGCTATCTTTCAGCCTAAAAATGTTCCTTTTACAACAACTTAAGTTAGGTGATGCCTTTTCTCTGCTCAGAACCCTTCTGGGTCCCCATTTCTCTAAGAGTAGGTTCTATTAATGAGCTAAAGGCCTCATATAATCTAGCTCCTATCACCTCTTTGACTAGATTTCTTTATTTCTTCTGCTGAAGACCCAGTCATTTCTGAAACACACAAGGTAAACTGGTTTTAAAGTCTTTATATTGCTTATACCCGCTGCCTGTAAACTACTTCCTCCAGATACCCAGTAAGCTCATTCCTTATTTTCTTGCCCCTTTCAAACTTTTGCTCTGTGATCTTTCAATTTATAATTATCCCCCAATTCCCAATCTCTCCTAGTCTCACCATTGTTTTATTTTCCCGCATCATTGGTCACTCTTACATAATATAAAATGTAATTACTAATTAATTATGTTAGTTGATTATGTCTCATCTACATAAAATGTAAATGATGAAAGGGCAGCAACTATGTCTTTTTAGTGTACTTATGTATGTTAAACATGGAACAATGTCTAGTACTCAGAGGCATTCATTAAATATTTGTAAAATGAGTAAATGAATAGCTTCAGAATATTAGTTATTCTTAAGTAGACGGGAAGAAGGCAAAACAGATATGAAAAGTAACTATAGGCATACTTATTCAAAGAGAGGGGAGAGAAAAAGAGCAAGCGAGCACACAGATACGCAAAGTGCAGATACAGTGAAATGTTAACATGTATTCTCAATGATAACGGTGAATAGGGGTCTGTTTAAAAGTCAATGTTACTTTCAATGTGCTTAATTTTTTATAATTTTGAGAATAGTATTAATACACTTGTCTACAATAAAGTCACAGAACCCAAGAAAAATAGGCATTCATCCGTGTAGATAGAAAACTATGGATTACACACTTGAGCACTTTGTAGATCAGGGTGTGTTGTGAATCTGGCTGATGTGTAGAAACATTAGAAACATATAGAAATATATTTGAAAAGTCTCCAAAGTATCCTCACTTCTTTCATTGCTGTCACGTTGCTCCTCCACCTCCCTCACACCATATTCACAGGTGCCAATCCCAACAGTATCTGTTCCTTCAGTAATATCACTTCACTCTCATAGGATGTGCTGACTGTAATCATCTTGATGGTGGGGGCTATGCCTCCCTCCTTTACATTATTCCATTCCTAGTAATATAAAATGTTCCTGGTATATATATCAAAGAATACGTACATGTTGTGTGACTAGATGAGTAAGCTTCAGGAAAATGTCCTATCATTTCTACTACAGAGGTATGTTATGGAGCTGTAGGCTTTGAGCACACAATCTTTCTGTAGGAAAAAGATGAAATATACAAATGGTAGAATTTCTGACACTGTGATAAGGAATATCACACTACTCATGGGTTTGAGGAACCTTTCAGATGATCTCACGTTGCACCGATTAGGTGACTATTTTCATTTACTTACATGACTGGTTTCCAGACAAAGGTAGAGTCATAACTAACAGATGTCAAATCACCATGGATTGATCATTCACAGATGAAAGGGATGATTTTTGTTGTCATTTTTTTCCACTTCTAAATCTAAAGTAGATTTTCCACCTCTGAAAAATTTCAAATAAAGTAAATGTGAAATTGATGTATTGCTTTATTATTTAAAGTAGAATGTACTGTATGTGTAAAATTCATTTCTATTACTGGTAGCTGGTGATAATATTTATCTGAGAAGTGTTATAATGCTTAAAGTACAGGGCAGTTCCAAACCTGCTATTTTTTTCTATATGATGATTCTAGGCTTTTTTGATCTTTTGCAGAAGTGACAGAACTGTCTTCTGGCCATAGAGAGGATGTCACTATTGAGACTGGCAATCAATCTCTCTCTCTCTCCCCGCCCCCTCTTTTACTCCCTCCCCTTATTTTCCCTGCAAGTTCCCTCTCTCCTTATTTTCTTCTTCTTTGTGTACTGAAAGAACATTTTCTTTAATAGTGGGATCAAGGAGCTTTATTTTCATGCTTCATGAAGTTATGTTGTCTGGTTTCTCAGGAAATCACTGGAAGCTTTATAAACTTCCCTTTTAATTCAGATTTATAAAATCTATTTCCTTAATTGCTCCCTTAATATCTGACCCCAAAATGTATATATGAAACTATCACTCTTGGAGCAAGTATGGTATAAATCAAGGTTAATATTTCCCTCTTGCCTAAATTCCTTCGGGGAAGGGCACAGGAGCAACTTTGGAACTATAAACTTCTAGTCATTTTGTATATTTCAGGTTTATTTGAAAAGATCATTTTTCATTTTAGGAATGGATTATGCCTTTGGATATTTTACTGATGCAACTGAGGTTAATCTAGAAAGTGATATTATAGTAAAAGAAAAGATAAGTTAGCAATAACATTCCAACAGTTGTTGCCTGAAAGAATTCTGTCCTTGAACTTTGTTATTTATCAATTAATGAACATTTGGTGCATACCAGGCACTGTGCTGTATGCTTTATATACATGTATCCTTAAATATAGAAAATATGTTAGGGATTGCATATATGTTTTTATTTTTATTTCATAGATGAAATTTAGGAAAATTAAGTAACTTATAAATAACAAGTAACAAAGTCCTGATTATAATCCAGTGAACTGGATTAGATTGGCATTTGAAAATTTGTTGTTCTCAAGCACAGGTAAAAGCCTGTATAACTTTAAATATTTACCATAGGATCATAGTATCACTATGGTGAAAAAAAAAAAATCTCTTAACTAAAAACGTCTTAGGAAAACTACACATCTTAACACAGTGTCCTTATCTTTAATAAATGTATTACAAAAGGAGAATAAAAGATAATTTTATTACATGGATGAAATTGATTCTGAACTGATGTAATCCCTAAACAGATTGAGTTTTATTATAGTATAAAATCATGCTCTCTGGTAGTAAAATGTGAGGGCTATCTCAAGGCTTCAAGGACCCTGTATGTCCCTATACCTATTAAAATGTATAAAAGCCTTACTTTGCACTATGAATTTGTATTGGGTTTTTGAAAAGAATAATTTTAAAACTTCATTAAATGAAAAGTTTCCTCATTTATTCTGCTATGTATTAAGTACTTATATTCATTGATTTATTTAGATTTTTTTAGAAAATCAATAGGACTTATCAAAAATTTGAGTCAGTTCACGGTAAAAGACACACGAATCAAAAAAGGGCGTTTTCCTGAGGAAAGTCTCATCTGTCAATAGTATTATCTTCTCTGAATAATGGTTATGAGGTAGCCAAACAGAAGTATTCACTGTAGGATACCTAATGTTGACACAAAAGAGCAGATCTGGAATTCATATTTTTCTCCAGAAGTAGAAGATACCTTTTTGTACAGTTAGAAAGCCATTTGCTCACCCAAACACCCCTTATCTCCACAGCGTGGGTAGGACACAGAGCCTGAGAAAACCAAGAAGTGACTGGGTAGCTGAAATAATCTATTTCTACATAATAAATGACAGCAGATAATTTATAAATTATATTGCAGAAATTAATACTTATCAATACCCTTGGTGAAGTCTCTATTAAAATGATAATTAAGTCATACCATTTACAAAGATTATATTCTACAATTGAAAAACCAGTTACATGCCCAGATGATCGTAATGGATATGACAAGACTTATGAACTATGGTGGGAGCTACAGCAGAAAAGAGATGGGTGTGAACAGTGTGATGGAAGTGTGACGTAACAGAAGGATCTTTCTGGAGGAAGCAACATCTCAGATAGATCTTCAGGACTGCATAGAGTTTACCTTGACAAAGAGGAGTGAATGTGTTTCAGATAAACATAATTTTGTGTACAACATCTGCGAAGAATAAAAGAGCATGATACATTTGAAAAAGTGAAAGTTGTTCAGAATCGTGAGAGCATTTCTTTTTTCTTCAGCATGTAATTCCATTTTTATTTTGTAAAAATTTTATAGACACACATACCAAGAATCCACAAGAAACTAGCAATTGTTATTGCTCCTAGGCAGGAACTATGGTCAAGAGAGGAGAGGTAGAACGAATCTTAATTTTATAATTGTTTTCCTATTTGGATTATTTTACTATGTGCCTAATTTCTTTTGTACTAACAATGTGAAAAATACCATCTCCTAGCACTTTTACCTTAAAAAGAGAATATGGAATTCCAAGAATGTAGGAAGAATTTCTGAATACAGGACAGCCACCTAAATGGAATAAAGTTAGCTTAAAAAATACCCCCCACAATATTGTCTTGGTTTTCCTCATTCCCCTGAGGACCTGGTGCTGGTCTGCAGACTGGTCCTTGATGGGCATTGTGGATACTGGCATCGTGGATTAGAGCAAGGACTTTGCATTCAGAAGCACTTGGCGTGAGTTCCAGTTCTACCACTTAGTAGTTGTAGGACCACTGACAACTAACTTTGAAACTCCACATGTCTCTGTTTTCCTCATTTGTAAAATGGGTACTTCCCTAATAGTCCTGTTGTGAGAATCAGATGTGATAATTTTGAGCACTTGGCACAGTAAGTGCTCCATAAATAGAAGCTATTATTTCTTTTTCTTTTTTTTTTTAGAAGCTATTATTTCATACATTATATGCTTATATCCCTAAATCTCAATTATACCCCCAGTTCAGATTTCTGCATGTCAGAAGAGACATCATATTGAAAAAAGGCAGGGTAGTACTGCTTACCAGCCAAGAGTTTAGTTTACACAGAGACAGTTTGCAGAACCATCTGTACAGCAATAACTGGGAAAGTACTTATCTTATCGTCTATTGTCCTCAATTTATAAAACTGGGTACATGGCAAAATTAAAGTACTGATAGTAGTGACAAGAAAGAAGTATTCATACATCAAGCAAGTGAAAAGACAAACCACAGAATGAGAGAAATGTTTGCAAATCATATATCTGATAAGGGACTTGTAGTCAGAATATGTACAGAACTCTTAACAACTCAGTAAACTAGAGACAAATAATCTGATTAAAAAGTGGGAAAAAGGTTTGAAGAGACATTTTTCCAAAGATAAGCAGATGGCCTATAAGCCCATGAAAAGATACTCAACATCACTAACCCATGGGAAAATGCTAATCAAAATTACAATGAGATATTACTTCATGCCTTACTAGGATGGCCATAGCCGATAAGACAGACAAACAACACATGTTGATGAGGATGTGGAGAAATTGAAACCCACTGACTGTGCAGGTAGGACTGGAAAACAGTTCAGCAGTTCCTCAAAATTTTAAACATAGTTACTATATTACACAGAAATCGTACTCTCAGATATATACCCAAGAGAAAAGAAACCACTCACTCACACAAACACGAATGTTAATAGCAGCATTATCCGCGTTAGCCACAAGTAGAAACAACCCAAATGTCCCTCAACTGATGGACGCACAAACAAGATGTGGGATATTCACACAATGACATGTTAGCTAGCAATTAAAAGGGGTGAAGTACTGACATGCGCTACAGCATGCATGAACTCTGAAGATATGCTAAGTGGAAGAAGTCAGTCACAAAGGACCACATACTGTGTGATTCCATTTATGCAAAATGTCTAGGAAAAAGTGAATCGATAGAGACAGAAAATAGATTAGTGCTTGCCAACGGCTGAAGAAGTAGGAGGGGTGGGGATGAGAAGTGACTATTGTGGGTACGGGGTTTCTTTCAGGGGTACAAAAGTATTCTGGAATTAGTGGTGATGGTTTCACAGCTTTGAGAACACTAAAAAACGTTGAATTGTACATTTTAAATAGGTGAATTATATAGTATATGCATTATATCTCAAAGTTTAAAAAAGAGTATGTGTATCATTATAATCTTTTGAAATAGAGATAGAAATCATTAGATTCGTTGAAAGGAATGAATCTTTAGCTTCTACTGGTTGTTCTTAAGCTTGTTATAGTTTATTTTTTTCAGATTAAAAGGAGGGTATAAATTATTAGGTTATATTGTTTGCATTTGTTAGGTAAAGTTCAAGTTGTATGGGAGCATTTCCTGAGTGGGGAAGATTGGGGAGAAGTCATCGGGGAATAGACAACAGCTGAATTTGGAAGGACATTGAGGATTATGCTAATGTGTTCGAATTTTTATTTTCCTAAGAGTGATATGGGGGCTTTTAAAGGATTTTAAGCAAGGACATAATATAATTACATTTTATAATTTAGAAAAATTATTCCAGAATCATTGAGAAGAAAGCATAGAGCAAGGTCTTTCTAAATACATGAAGGAATCTTTTGAGTATCTGGTAAAAATTAAAGAGTAGAGTGATGAGAACCTAAAAATAGAAAGTGGCAGGATAGAAATGAATAGAATGGAGGAAAAAAGTCATAAGTGTTAAAATGCCAGGATGCAAAAATCAACTGATTACATTTTAAGGATAAGGGCATCAAAAGAATCTTGGATAACTGTGTGAACATTAGTGGTGCTTGCTGAAACAAGCAATGAGGAATGCGAGCTGGTCGTGTAGGGATTTATAATTCAACTTTGAAGGTGTTCACTTGAGTTGCTTATCAATCAGTCCAGATAAAGATGCCCAGCAGTGACAAAGCCTACAAGTTTTACGTGTGTGAATCAGTGTCACTGAAAAGATAGACTTGAGGGAGGTTTGCCGGTTATGAATTAGGTCACTCAGAAGAATGGGAAGAAAATGGCAAAAGTCCTTGGCAAAAACTGAGGTGAAAGGAAGTGGGCTGGAGGAGGAAAAGGTTGGAGATTCATGGAAAAGAATGTCAGATTTAATCATACTTGACAAGAAGCTGCCCCTTGCCTACAGAGTTCACATGTGGTAAGTTGTTTTTTGTTGTTTTTTTTTTTTAATTTTTCAGGTTAAAACCGAAGGAACAAGAGTTGAGAGAGTAAATTAATTGGTTCTGAGATACCAAGTATTTGCATGTTAATATTATATGAATAGTCTGGGTATATCAGCCAGCAAGCTTTACAGGACCAGCAGATGTTGCTGGGATTAGCCACATGAGGGGAGAGATGAACATGAGATGAAGAACCCATAAAAGTACTTTTAAAAAATGAATGACAGGAATGGATAATAATTTAACGGACAAGGAAAAGGAATGGAAGGCTCAGGTTCTGAAGTAGTAAACAGACTGATTTTCTCATTGTGTTAGCTCAGCAAAGGGAATTGAGCAGTCCAGCTCCACACTCTGTGTCCTTGGGAAGAAACTAACGCCAAAGACATCTGGCATTGTTTGGAAAGAAAAATATTTGGAGAAATGTTAACATATTACTCTAAGAAGGAAATTAGTGTAATATGCGGTAATATTTGAAATCTTTCCGGAATGTTATGAAGTTGATATATTTAACTAATGTCCTTTCCAAGTAATAGAAAGTTGGAAAAGTTTAGGATTATGGCTATACAGCATATCAACAGCAATGCATTATTCTATTAATAAATATTGAGGCTCAGTAAATTCTGAAATCACATCTACAAATATGGAATAATAATTAAGAAAAAATAAAACAGGAGACGGGACCAAATGCTAAATATAGAAACCCCAAAGCAATATTATCCTCTAGATTTCCTAAATAGTGTGGTTTATGAGCAAAAAGCCAGCACTCTCACTCTAATGGCTGGTCATGAGTCAGCAATGACTGACTTTCTTCCTCTAATAAAACTATGTCATTGGTCTGGATTAATGGGAGAATAGACATGCTCCTCTTCTTTAAATTTTCAATAGGTGAGTCTCAATCTACCAGATCAGGACATTGAGCTAATTAAAACCCTTACAAGGTTATGTTTTAGGAGTTCTCAGAAGTGTCTCAAATATGCTCAGGAAAATGTCTCCTTCATCAGTTTGATTAATTGCCTTGTGGTACTACTGATATTCCACCTGTCTCCTGCTTGGGCTCCCACAACTGGGTGTCTCTGCTTTTGGCAGGCTCTGCCAGGAGCTTCCTCAGCAGTCTGATGCTACAGGGCATTGCAAACTCTTGCCAGACTCATGCTCAAATAGTAAGCAAAAAGTAATCACTAGGCTGTGTGATTGTGTCTTATGAAAGAGAGAGGAATGTCTCGTGACATTCTCTTGTGTTACATCCCGCTAGAGGGTACTAATGTCCATTTATTCCTGGGGCAAACATTTAAAGAATGTTGATTCATTCCAGGCCTGGTGATTGGTGCTGGGTATAAAATAGTGAGTAAAAGCAGCCACCTTTGCAGAGGAGCCAGATCTTACTCCAATAATCTATCAATGACACACACCAATTATAAAACTGCAATCACAGGAAGAATTCTAAAGGAGAGGAAGAGCTACAATGAGATTCAATGAATCAGTAAAAACGAACTAGATGAGGTAGAGATGGACAGAGGAGGAAAAAGAAATGGTCCAAAGACTCTGTGACAGTTGTAAGGTCAAGATTCTCAGAATCTGAGGAAAACAAACAAAAACAGAGTGGCTAAATTTCAGAGAGTAAGGGAGAGAATGGTGCTGGAGAGATCTCTAAGAGCCAGAATATGCCTTGTTAAGCTGTGATATCTTTATTCCAAGAGTAAAATTTTATAATCTGGGTGGTGAGAGGGGTAAGTGTCCTTATCCAAGTTGTGAGCTGCTGTGGAAAGTTGACTAAAGAGGGGCACAATTTATTTTAAGTGAAAGGAGAGTCGTGTTGTGTGTGTTTTAACTTCAGGTTACCGTGAGGGTAAAACAACCAGGTCACAATATTTCAGTTTGCTAGGTCGAGTTCCTCTTTCAGTTGTGTCCTGCCCCCAAAAGGCATGTCATACACCTGAATTTTGTGTTTTATATAGAGCCCTCTCCCTCCCCCTTCACCCACTTTCTCCTTAGCAATGAGTAAAGGAGGTGGCTGTGCTTGGAGACAAATCTAAGAAACAGCTTGTTACAGTTAGATTTGTTCCTCTCCTCTGACGACTCTAGTTTTTTGACTTGGGTCCACATTTTTATATGTGGCTCCATAGGAAGCACCTGGTAAGAATTAAATCTAGATAGGAATCTCCTGGCAATTTACTAAAGATGCCCAGCCATTTCTGAATCTATTGAATTTCAGCTGGGATACCAGAACCCAGAACATGTATCTTTTTTCAATGCTCAAAATCTGCATCCTTAAAATCTCCTATATTAATATATGTGTTCTCTAATCAGGAAAGATAATTCCTCTGATTACCTTATAATTTGACCATAAATTGGGATCTATGATTTAAATAATAAAGTAGCCACCTTTTCATTGAGTCTGCAACTGCCAGACTAATATGTATGCTTTGTGTTTTCAAATATCTTATCTGTTTAAACCAACTATAAAATTTGAAGGCAGAGAGTAACAGTGATTTCAATTGACCTTAGGCAGATGTGGTTACAAACTCTAAAACCTTGATATCTTGGGCAAGTTTCTTCAATCAATTCTTCAGTCACGTCATCTGAAAAATAGTTGTACAGTAGTCTGAGTATATAATGAAAGAGTATACATAATGTGCTTAAAAACGTATCTGCTATTATAAAAATTATGATTATTTCTGTATCATTATTAATCAAGCTTTGTGATGAATAGTGCATGATAGAAAGAGCTGAACTTCTGCTAAGTCTGTCTGCTCTTTATTGTTATTTAGTAAAGACTTCATGCTTGTTGCTATTAGTACTGTCATCTCTTAATAAGCAGCATATGAGGTTTTTTTTAAAAAGTCTTCATAAAAATGGAAAACTTAAGTTTTGCATTCTTGTCCAAAAGCATATGGGAAAAACTGTTTCAGAAGCTTTAAATATTAACAAGAGGAACACAGCATAATGATACGGGGAAAAAGAGAGCATGAATGCTCAGAATTGCTTTTAGTGGGAAAAAGCAGCCAGCATTTGTTGAGAGCTAAAGATTTTTTTTTTTTTAAATAGATACAAATTTAATTGGCAGGACTTGGCATCATTTACGGGAAAATATGTTTTATTTATTTCAGTTTAAATATATTTCAAACACTATTTTAAAATACCGTTTTGCCAAGTGATGAGGAAGCTGTTAAGTGGTTCAGGATTTAATGCCCTAGTTAGCCTTTCACCTCTAAGGCCCTTTATCTATCTCCATGTCATTAAGCTCATACATTAAATGAGTTTTATGGGATAAGGGAGCCCCAAGTGGAATATGGATGCTGCCTGCTAGGAAGCCATTTTGGACAATGGAGGCTTCAGCGTGTGAATGACTTGGGGTAGGAATGAATGGACATTCAAATTTATAGGGGCATCAGTGAAAAAAAATGCCAGTGATGAAACTGAAATCTTTCTTCTTCTGTTTAATCAAGGCCAACCTGAGGAAAAATTATAAAGTAGATATAGAATGTCTTCACTGGAATTCCATCTCTATCAGGGTTATTTTTCCTTCTTTTTTATCTACTCTCAAGAGGAACAAAAAAATAAAACCATGTATCTCTGAGAATGCCTTTTCTCACTGGGGCTCTCCTACCACAACCAGATTGGCAGTCCCCTTTTATTCACAGGGGATAAGTTCCAAGACACCCAGGACATATCCCAAACTGGATAGTATGGAACCCTCTTTATATATTTTGTGCTTTTGATCTGATAACCTAGATGCCTATGAAATGACTGAGGAGTGGGTAGCATAGGCAGCCTAGATATGCTGGACAGAGGATGAGTCACATCCCACCCAGGCAGAAAAGAGCAGGATGGTGTGAGATTTATCACACTACTCAGAATGGCACATAATTTAAACTTATACCTTGTTTATTTCTGGAATTTTCCATTTCATAGTTTTGAACTGCAGGTAACTGAAACCAAGGAAAGTGAAATTGGGGATCGAGGGGGTCTACTGTATGTTCTGGATATAACTATTAATGTTTGCAATTCTCTGTATCATGCAAATTCATAGCTGTATGCTTTTCCTTCTGCTGGTACCCCTGCCTAGAATGATGGTCCCTAGCCCCCAAACTCTTAGGCCTCCCTGGAGAATGTAATGATTTAATTTTCAAAACAGAAACAAGGATATCCTACATTTTAAGCCCTGTGTAGATAATCCCGTTAGATCAAGACACACCAGGCAGAGCTTCCTCACCTCTGTCCCCTGTGACTAAGTGTATTTTCTCAGTCTCTTGCCTATTTGGAGTACAATCGGAAGACATTCCTGCCCAAGGTCAATTATTCAGTGACCATTGCTGAAATGGTTCTGTCAGCCTGTGGTGCCATATTTACACCTGACTCCTTGGGCTACCTTGATAAGCAAAGAGAATGTATGGAAAACTCACACCACTTCTGAATACCCTGAACCAAGGCAACTAAGTCATTTCTGCTCGTGGCCTATTGGTCAAAATCCATGACAAGGCACTGACCTAACTATGAGGGGGGCTGGGAGATGTAGGAGTGCAAACAGATCGGTGGGTAAGCCCTGTTGTTTCACACATAACCTGCAACACATTGGTGTTCTTGTTTACATAAGCATTTCCTCTAAAACTCATATGTCAGGTCTCTGAGGACTGGAGATTTGTCTTTACACAATGTTCAAATACTGTGCACTGACAATGAACTTCTATTAAAGAATTAATATATTAGCTCATAAGAAAAGAGGTAAAGAAGAAAACACTTTACAAACCTAAGCTCATTCAATTCCTAGCAAGATATAAGGCGACATTGCTCTTTTCATTCTTTAGACAGGCCACTAAGGCGCAGATTATTTAAATGAATTGTCACAAAAGTGGAATTACGACTCAAGCTGACTGTTAAGTATATGCTACATTTCAAATTTGAAATGTTTTATTTCAAAAGGAGATACTTGGAAAGACTAAAACAGAAAGGAATAAATTTCTCATATGATGTTCTCATGGCTTAATTTACTTTATAAGCAGAGGGACGTTTTGCATGTGTTTAAGAAAGCTTTGAATCAATCATAAACTGATGTGGCCTGGCCCAGGGTTTGAATGCCCCAGTAGGTTATACGTTTGGTAGTCTAACAATCTGCCCTTGAGGCCTATTTATAGTGAACATAATCTCATGGTTTTTGAAGAATATAAAAAGAGATTTAAAGTTTGTAAAGTGCTTTGGATCATGTCTGGCACAAAGAAAACACTCTGAATTCTTAATTCTTTATTTACTTGACTCCCACCTTTTGCTTTGCTGAATAGACCCTTTGATCATTCTGCAAAATAGGCATTGTTCCTACAGTCACATGCAGAAATATCAGAGGTGATTATTTTATTTCAATGGGGATATTTTTATAAAACTTTAAGTCTGGACAGGGCCTAAGTACGTTTAGGGGGACCCCTCAATTGACAGGTAAGAAAACAAGTTCAGGGAGGAAGAAGCAGCTTCATCAAGGTCATAAATGTGGCAGCAGCCGGATTTCCTAATTCAGCATGCTTCCCTTCTCTGAGCAGCAGGCAGGTGCTCCGTGATGAATACTTGTCAGCAACTGATTGATTAAGAATATTACATTTTCCCATCTGGTTGTGTGTGTGTTGTGGGTAGTTGGAGTCTATATCAGGGGCAGAGGAACCTCACCAAAGTTGTTCCAGCCTATTTGGTTCCTATCTTTAGAAAAATACTCCTCGAGCCAATGTTTTCAATAGAATAATTGCTTTGTGTTCTTAACCAATTCAAACTCTTTTCAGCAACTATTCCTTCCCCATGTGAGAAGCATGGTGAGCCTTCCCATTCCATCTTGAAATAATATTTTCATTTTCAAGTCTAAAGATAGTATTGAGGGTAAAGACTTAGTCTAAACTTAGCCACTAATAGCCCCGGCTGTTAAATTTGTACTTTCTTAAGTACAGAACTATCACAGAGGAAGATGAACCAGTCTTTTGTTAGCAACCAAAGCCATTGCTTTTTGCCTCGTAATTTCCAAAAAAATTTAAGGGGGCGTGCGGTATATCTCATCTCTTATTAACAAATAGCATTGCCGTGAGATGTTG
Organism: Nycticebus coucang; assembly: GCF_027406575.1. Classification (NCBI taxonomy): domain Eukaryota; kingdom Metazoa; phylum Chordata; class Mammalia; order Primates; family Lorisidae; genus Nycticebus; species Nycticebus coucang. Next base: position 35,978,083 of record NC_069793.1, on the reverse strand, counting down.
CATGAGCATTTCCAGTTAAGGGGATGGTAGATGGAAGAATGGAAAGAAATTGCGGTAGCTGATGGGTCTGTAACCAGGAACCACTGCAATTAGTTCCAAGGGGCCTGATATCCCTGTAAGGAGGAGACAGTGATGGGGTTCATATTCTGTTGCCCCTTGTAATGCAAAAGTAAACAAAGAAAAGTAAATGGCTTTCTTGATATATTTCATGACTCACTTTCTGCTCTAAGTGTGAGTTAAAATTTGCAATTAAGTCATCTTCAAATATAATGCATATATTTGAAAAAACGAAAATACTCCAGGAAGAGAAATAGTTTAGAAGGTAATCTAAATTGTCCCTTGAATTTATTACTGAATCACGGTTATTATACTTCAGGTACCTGAAAACTTTCTTCAAATGAAAATAGCTCTATACATAACTTCCAGGGTGACATTAGAGATGGGCATAATCTGCATCAGTTGGGATCGTCTAGCCCTCTTTGGTACTCTTCCACTACTCTTTACACACTGTAGGCATACCAAACTCCTTATAAAAAGAGTATCAAACCCCACATAATAGGGAGAAATCACTCTTTTATTGTTATCCTTACAAGGTTTAAGTTCCTTGTTCTACAGAGAAGGGACTGGTCAAGGAGAGACTTTCTGCTCAGTATGGTGAGTGCCATCATAGGCAGCCTTCAAGTTCTCAGATCCTTCAGAGTTGGGCCCAGCTGCAGAATCACATCATGTGAAGTCTTACCCCTTCCACGACAGCCTGCATCTACTGACTGTGCAGGAAATAATAGCAAATATACTTCCCCAATTCTACTTGGTGCGGTCACACAGAAAACCCGGATGGAGCAACATTTGCTTTAGAACACTCTATCAGGTTGACCAAATTTTTCAATCATGTCTGAGTTTCATATTCCTTTCTCTACCAAATCCTGAATCACTCCTGTTCCCATGCACAGGTGTTGATTCTAAATAAACACCGTGTACCCCAAACTTCATCTCCGCACCCACTCCTGGAAAACTCACTGTGCAAATATTCCCTGCTTACTTGTTCCACTATCCCTCTATTCTACATACTTTATTAAGCCTCATTCTAAGAAACCTAACAATTTGCTTGCTTTTTGCCTGCCCCCAAGCAGGTAAATGAGTCTGGAGCAAAAAAAAAAAAACCCAAAACAAACAAAAGACCCCTCACAAAACAACAACAAAAAACCAGCTATGCTGATTCACTCTAAATTCATAATCACCAGTCTCCAAAGGGCACTCTGTGACTCTCTACATTTTTCTATTTCTCTTCAGTTTTAGCACATCAACTTTCTTTTCTTCTCACTTTATAATTTAGTTTAGAAAATTTGGAAACCCTCACTTCATAGTTTGTTGAGAAGGAAAAATGCCCTTGGTGATGTCTTCATCTTTCCTCCATCTAATCTGTAAACTGTCTACACTCTGACCCAGGCTCTCTCCTTGCCCTTTGGGTACAGAAGTCTTCCCACCCTCATTGAAGTCATTTGCTCTGATCTTGCCTTCCTAAGGACTTCCAAGTGTCACTCTCTTTTCCAGCAATATCAATTTTTCTCTGCCTATTGGTTCATTTACATTAGCATTATTATTATTATTTATTCCTGTAAAATATCTTTATGACTGCTAGGGATCTGAATAGAGCAACAGTGAAAACAAGAAGACAGGTTGGGAGACTATTCCAGGATTCGAGAAAGTTTAGATAGTGTCTTGGCTAGACTTAGTAGAGATACAGTGAAATAGCTAGGCTACATTTCGAAAACACAGAACTTGTTCTCTGATTAAATGTAGATGTGATAAAAGGAATGAATAAAGATGATTCTTTTGTTTGGATTTGAATAACTAGGTGTTACCCTTTGTTAAAAAGGGGAAGACTAGAGGAGAAATGAGTTTAAGTATAGAGGAAGATGAAGTTTGTTTTGGCCATGCTAATGGAGATAGTAAGTTAAGAGGATGGATTAAGGTTATGGGGGGGAGGAAAAGCAGAAAGAGGGACAGAGGGAGGGGGGTGGGGCCTTGGTGTGTGTCACACTTTATGGGGGCAAGACATGATTGCAAGAGGGACTTTACCTAATAATTGCAATCAGTGTAACCTGGCTTATTGTACCCTCAATGAATCCCCAACAATAAACAAACAAATAAATAAATAAATAAATAAATTACCCCTGACAAATTAAAAAAAAAAAAAAAGAGGATGGATATAAATGTTCGTGAGTTAACTGAGGGGCCAGGACAGGAAATTTAAATTCACATTAGCATTATCATTGTTATGCTAATGTAAATGAAGCAATAGGTAGAGAAAATGCTAATATAGTAGAGACAGATGACCGTAGCGAGGGGCAATTCATGGTAGAGCTTAAAACTGTACACCTTGCCATGGGAATGTGTTGGTTTAAACACTGGCTGTAGTGCTCACTAGGTGAAGCCCATTACGCTGCCACTCCATGCTTCACTTCACTCCCTATAAAGTAGAAATTATAATAGTTCTTACCTCCTAGGGATTGAGTGAGAGTCTGTAAATCAGGAGATGCATTTAGAATAGCACTTTAGTTCAGAATCACAAAATAAATAGTAGGGATTAGTAGTGTTTATATATCCCATTCTCAAATATTACGTTAATAAATATTTTTAAAAAATATTTTTGACTGGTCTCTAAATTCTAGTCCATTTTTATGTTCTCCATCACATAAATATTTGTAGATTATTCACACTTTCACTGCCTCATCTTCCATTCTTTCCTCAATGCACTTGGAATGGGCTTCATACCCCACTGTCTTTGAATCTTATTTGAAAAGTAACTTATCAACAGGGCCAAATCCAGATGCTATTTCCCTGTTGTTTTGCATAATCAAGCATGTTTTAATGTAGGGACTATGACATTTTTATTCAAACATTGTCATATTAACATGATGCCACAATTACCTAGTTTTCCTTCCAGCTCACTGAGGTCATCATCTCTGGTTGCTTTGCAAACATCCCTGGTTCTATTCAAACACTATCAGTTTTCCTTTTTGGTTAATATGAGTTTCTTCTTCTTTTCCCCTGATTATACACTTTTCTTAGGGAGCTCGTCTGCCCCTGTGGCTTCAACTCGCATTCTGTGGGCTGTTCACTCCCCAATTTAAATTTCCTGCCCTGGTCTGTCAACTAACTCACAGACATTTATGTCCTTCCTCTTACTATCTCCACTAGCATGGCCCAAACAAACTTCATCTTCCTCTTTACTTCAAATTTTCTCCTCTCGTCTTCCTCTTTTAACACCTAGTTATTCAAATCCAAACAAAAGAATCATATTTATTCATTCCTTTTATCACACCTACATTTAAACAGAGAAAAGTTCTGTGTTTTCAAAATGTAGCCTAGTCTATCTCTCTGTATCTCTACCCATTTTAGCCAAGACACTATCTAAACTGTCTAGAATCCTGGAATAGTCTCCCAACCTGTCTTCTTGTTTTCACTGTTGCTCTATTCAAATCCCTAGCAGTCATAAAGATATTTTATGGAAATTAAATTATATCACTTCCCTGCTTAAAATGGTACAATCATTTCACCTCCTTAATAAAAATAACATCTGAATTCTTTACCTTTCTTTTGAAGCTTCCTGCCTACATTCTTCAGATATAGTATCTTATTTTTCTTTCTTTTTTTTTTTATTTTTCTTGTTTTGAATGTAAGACTTCATTCTTACCCCATGGCCTAATGCCGGCTTTTTTCTCTGCCTGGAGCAGTGACCATTCTTTCAAACTTCACATCACTGGCAATTGTTCATCATATAGTTCTTAACTGAAATGTCACCTTTTTAAGGAAGCTATGTATTCTGATGTTCCCCTACCTCATCATCAGGGTCGATCACATCCCTTTTACTTTATCTCTAATATTAATCTTCAGCTGAGATAATCCTATATATTGCTGTGGTTTAATGATGGCTTGTCCCCAGCTCATGTTGAGACTCGGTCCCCAATTTGGTGATATCGGGAGGAGATGATTAAGTCATTAAAATGGATCCATGCCATTCTCAAGCGGTGGGACTAGGAGAGCCTGGCTGGATCTAAAGTAGATGGGCTTCCCTGTCTCTTTTGCACAGGCCCCGTGGCTTCTTTCACAAGGGCTTCCACCACGTGATGTCATCTGCTAGCTTATGATGCAGCCACTGGATCTTGAAATTCCCAGTGTCCAGGTCTTTGAGCTAAATAAGCCTCTTGATAAGTTACCCAGGCTCAGGTATTCTGTTATAGCAGTCGAAAGCAGACTGATGTTTCTTTTCTCATCCATTTTCTATTTTTATTCACAGAAATGCCAGTTTCATGCTAATAGAACTCTTGTCTATTTTGTATATTAGGTTATCTCCGACGTATGGTAAAGGATCAAAAATTAGTTTTCAAATGAGTACACTCTAGCCTTTCCATGCTTTAGGCACAGTTCTCACTGCAGTTAATCTCACCTCTTCTTGTCTTTATATCATTACATGTCTCTCTCTCCTTTCTTTCTTGACTTTTCCTTTGTTACTTAGGCTTTTCCTCCAGAGTATAATGTTTGTGCTTCTTTGGCCAGGATTTCCTTTTTTACATAATCCCAGGTTCTCTCCAGAAACAGCTCTTCTGTTTCACCTTCTAGGGCTCTTCCTACCAGGACCTCTCCTTAGGCAGCATGCCATCAGGTCTGTGCTTTCCCAGAGATGCAGAGCTGGGCACTAATCCTAATGACTTGAGGGCTGCTTCCCGGAGCGGAATAAGCTATTTAACAAAAGGGGAGGCTCTCCTCCTCACAGCTCTTAACCAAAAGAACGTTATGTTTTGAGAGGCTGAATATTCATCTTGTTCAAAAAGGAACTCTTGCATGTATTTGTTTGTTTAAAAACTATTGTCTGGGTATGTTCCTTTCAAAGTTTCCATGACTGAAGTTGCTGTAATGTATCCTAAAATGGCATCATCTATTCTGCAACAATATATTTCTGAGTGATGCCTTGGCCATAGATTTCCCTGACAGCTACCTGGCCCTATTCAATGGTATTTGCTACCCAAGAGCATTTATGTGACATTCATCATTTCAATTTAGATTCAACAAAATCCAGTGGGGAAAAATGTTATCATATGTATGATCATCTTTTAATGTTTATAGGTTTCTTTAGCCATTATCCCAGGTCCTCTCTCACAGTTCATTATGAGTATATTCAATGGGCAAAGTTCAGGCTCTGTCTTCTTATGGCTTCAGGGAGAGTAGTCAGCCCTAATTCTCGGGGAATCAGAAGCCCTGATAGTTTTCTCTTTCCCATGCCTATTTCTACTGTGCATGACTCTTTTTGTGAGTTCCTTGGAGGTTCTTTTCTGCTAGTTGTAAACACTCTCAGACCTTGTGTGTACTTACTCAGTGCCTGGTTGTGGCAATAGCCTCGCATGCAACCCTTGGTAACGAGGCAGCACACACTATTTTTTGTTTCCTCAACTGTTGTACCATCCGGCCACTGTGGTTTTCAAAGTGGGAAGTCAGTTCATGTACCTGTGGATAACAACCATTTTCCTTGTTAACAGCACAGGAAATTCATTTGCCTTGTGCTTTTCTGGCAGAAACAACAGTTTCTGGGGAATCAATATGAGAGCAAGTCTTCTAGGGAAAACCAAACACATACTTTCCCAGTTATTTAATTTGTATAAATTTAGGGAATACAAGTGCAATTTTATTATGTGGCTATAGTGTATAGTGGTATGTCAGAGCTTTGGGTGTATTCCTCACCTGAATGATGTGCATTGTTCCCTTTTAATAATCTCTTATTTCCCAGCCCCTTCCACCCGTTCCCACCAGTTACCATTTTAATTAACCGTTGGGGCAGACCCTCACTCATAATTCCAGTTGCAGTGACAACAATAATACTTGTCCTGTCAAAAATTAAAACCAATTATTGTGAAATCACAGAATGCCAGGCAATATGCTATGTATGTACATCCATGATTTCATTTCTACTCAAACAACCCTATGGGTAGCTTTTGTTATTACCAACCTTACTTTACAGATAGGAATCATAAGCAAAGAGAGGTTTAGCAACTTGGCCTTGATCACACAATTGGTAATGTCAGAGCCAGGATTCTAATACAGGTGATGACTCCACAGTCACACTTAACCTCTTCAGTATTCTCTCATGTAGTGTCATCCCTTCTAACAATGTCTTGGGCCCTCCCCTCCTGCAGGACTATGTCTTGGATATATATCTTCATGTGTTATATTTCAGTTCTTTCCCAAATGTTCATTGAGTTGATTTTTCTTTGTTAATAGAGAATCCAGGTGATATGTAACAGGCATTGTTGATCAGAATGAGTGAGTTGGTTTTTGGGGATCCCGATATTGATAACAGAGAATCTTTATTAACTAAATGCCAACAATTGTGCTAAGAACTTTGTACAAATTTGCATAAATTATTTTAATAATACTGAGAAGTCAATGTTATTATATTCATTTTGGAAATAAGGACATGGAGGCTTAGAGAAATTAGGTGATTTATCTAGGCTCACAAAGATAGTAGATATAGATGAAATTTGTGTATAGAATTTATATTATTTCTACTACATTAGACTAGGGTATCTGGAAAATATGGCACTGAAGAAGGATTTGAAATTAGGAAACATCAAGTAATCTGGGAAACATCTGTAATAATGCATCCAGAAGCACAATTTTAAGCTGGATATTCCCAGCTCCCCTGGTCCACCCTTCAAAGAAATTTTGGAACTTTCTTTCTGGAATGACCATTAGCGCTCTTGTCCTATGAGGCCTGACAATTAAGTTTGTGAATTCATTCTAGAAAAAGCTCTGTGAGGGTGGACTAGGTGCTGGCTTTGATGCATAGCTCCCCAGGGGAGGACTTCAAGGATGACCATTATGATATTTAACAATGAGGTATGTAGCACTTTTTCTAGAATGAGTTTGCCTTTCCCACTGGAATGTCTAGTAGACATATAAATTGCAACATTTCCAAAATCTACTTCCCATGATTCTTCCCCTACAGTTAATAATAACTCCATCTGATCTGAATGATTTGTGTTGCCACTCCTCTGAAATCTCATATCCAAAGCCCCAACTAATTCCTTCTACCTACCTCCAAGATATATCTTTTTTTTTTTTTTTTTGTAGAGACAGAGTCTCACTGTACCGCCCTCAGGTAGAGTGCCGTGGCATCACACGGCTCACAGCAACCTCTAACTCTTGGGCTTTCGCGATTCTCTTGCCTCAGCCTCCTGAGCAGCTGGGACTACAGGCGCCCGCCACAACGCCCGGCTATTTTTTTGTTGCAGTTTGGCCGGGGCTGGGTATGAACCTGCCACCCTTGGCATATGGGGCTGGCGCCCTACTCACTGAGCCACAGGCGCCGCCCCCAAGATATGTCTTGACCACTTCACTGTTTATATTCTTGGTCTAATCTAGTATCATGTCTTGCTTGGTTTTTTCAATAGTCTTTTTTTGGTCTTCATTTCCATTTAGGCTTTGCTAAACAAAACAGCTAGGCTAGTTTTACTATCATACACAAAATTGACATAATATTTGTCAACTTATTATTCATAGCAATTGCTGACATCTACAGTTTTCTTAAAATATGCTGGAAACTATTCTAAATATTTAGATCTAAAAAATATTTATTTTTATTCTCTAGTAATTCAATGTGGCAGGTACTGATTATTCTCTCTATTGTAAAGATGAGAAAACTGAGGTCCAGAAAAAATAGTTTTTCCAAGTCATTCATCTAAGAAATGGCAACTGACTGATTTTAATCAAGTTAAACTGGCCCAGTAAATGCCATTTATTTCTGTGACGTTTCACTCTACTATTCCGGAATCCTAATTCAAACCAGCAGTCTCAAGAAACACATATGCACACACACACATATAAAAACATGTACATATATAGAGAGGCATACATATATGTACACATAGGTATATAAAATTCTGATTGATCATTAGGAAATAAAATTATACTACTAATATTGTCTATATTTATAATTTAGACAATATTTATCTTTAGGAAATAAAATTATAAAATACTACTAATATTGCCTAACCATTTACTATACAAACATCTATTATGTGTCTGGCAATGCAGCGCCGGCCCCATATACCGAGGGTGGCAGGTTCAAACCCAGCCCCGGCTGAACTGCAACCAAAAAATAGCTGGGCGTTGTGGCGGGCACCTGTAGTCCCAGCTGCTCGGGAGGCTGAGGCAGGAGAATCGTGGAAGCCCAAGAGCTAGAGGTTGCTGTGAGTCCTGTGACATTATGGTACTCTACCGAAGGCGGTAAAGTGAGACTCTGTCTCTCCAAATAAATAAATAAAATAAATAAAAAATACTCCCTAAGTAACATTCTCCTTAGTAAAGGAGTTCAAGATGGAAAAATGGAAAAATAAGCATCTCATGTACTTAATACTAATTTGACTCTTGTAGATGAAGAACTATAGGCCCACACAAAAGGAAGAACAAAATTAAATTCAAGAAGGGAGGAGGAACAAGGAAGAAAATAAGCAAGGGATACAATGTAGGAGTCCATGACACACCTCCAGGGTGAAGGACTCAAATACAACTTGGACTTTCCCTAACAAACACAAGCAATGCAACCTAGTTATATCTTCCCTTATTTTAATCTAAAAAAAAAAATACTTCCTAAACAAACAAAAAAGTAGGTAGTTTTAATCCCATAGAATGGAAATGTGAAGAACAGAGAGGCTGAGTAACACCCTGATGATGGCCGTCATAGGCACTTAATAAACATTAATTAGATAAATCTAGTAATAAATTGTGATACTTGAAAAATTATTTTTAATTATCATGGACACATACTAGCACATGTTTCTGGTATACAAGATATGTTTTGATACAGGAATACAGAATGTAATTATCGATTCAGGGTAATCCATATCTATAACCTTGAGCATTTGTCATTTCTTTGAGTTAAACACATTTCTTTTTTTTTTTTTTTTAATTTCTTGAGCACTTTATTCAGCAAAGAATCTCCCCAAATGACGCAAACATAACTATATATATTCTCTATGGGTGTGTGTGTGTGTACACATATGGGTACTATATTAGCAATTTAGAGTACTTCCGGAGCTTCCTCTCCCCTCTAGAATTTTAACTAAAGTTTACAGAGAAGTAGCTGGAACACAGTTTCAAGTCTCCAGTAACATCAGCAACTGAGGCCGGGAGGTAGTATTTTCTTCACATCTCAAGGTTTTTAAATAAATTTTGCTGATTTTTGCCTTTGTCTCCTGACCCAAATGCAGTGTTCAAACACTTAGTCCTTGAGCTTACCATTCAAAAACTTCCTTTAGCTACAGTCACCTGAGAAGGTGAGTCAGCGGTGGTGAGCTCCTATAGTCTCAGCTACTTGGGAGGCTGAGACAAGAGAATCACCTGAGCCCCAGAGTTTGAGGTTGCTGTGAGCTAAGACGCCACAGCACTCTACCGAGAGTGATAAAGTGAGATTCTGTCTCACAAAACAAAAACAAGGTGAGTCAGCAGTCTGTAGAATTATCACTTCCAATGACCAAACTCTGGCTGTTTCCCAGCCTCAGAAAGGACACAGCCTAGAAGCAGTGTGCATTGTGACGCACAGAGGGGATGGAGCCTGATGAGAACAGCCCGGTAGGGACAGCAGTGTACAGACACTGGAGGGTGGGGGAGCGTATCTGTTTCCCTTTGCCCCACACTTTTTGGTAGTCCAATGGAAGGAGAAAACGGATGTGGGCCACAGCAAGCCACACAGTGTATGTAATGAAGGGCGGCCTGGGGTCTCTAGCAAAGACAACTCTCTCCAGGCACCAAATCAGCAAAGCAGATGGCAGAGCAAGTTCAGTCCAGACTTCAGAGTGAGTAGTTGTCTTCAAGGTCATCATCACCCAACACAGAGGCAGCTGCTGACAAGCTGGGGCAGGATGGGGTATATGTCATCTCTCCAGGGCTCTTTTTGGTCTCATCATAGCCATGAGAGAGGCATCTGTGTCTGCAGCTGCATCCTTCACCATGTCTGAGATACCTCTGTTTTCTTCCATGCCTTCAGGAATCTCAATTGAGTATCCTTTATGAACTAATTCTAGCCCAATATCAAGTTTCTCCCCACTGCTAGTGTCATGTGAGTAGATCTTTGGCCATGTTGAGACCCCAGTGTGGACATAGCTGGAGATCATGGCCACAGGGGGCTTCCAGTCAGCGCAGTGAGTGATTCTGTCAAGTTCATGCAATGCTTCCTCTTCCTACTGTTCACCTGATGGGGCGATCTGTGCCAGGCTGCACTCTATTGCTTGAAACAGAAGGCTCAGGAAGTCGCCCTTGAGAGCCCTGAGATCTTTCAGTGGACAGTCTCCATTATCTCCAAAGTCAACATAGTAGAGGCCATAGTTCCCATTTTCCAAGGTGCCAAGGATCTGGGATGGATACCAGGGACCATTTGTAAGTAAAGGTGCTGCTACAGTGTCTCCTATTTGCACAGTTAAATCTTTAGGCAGGCTATTTTTATAGTGCTGGGTCATCTCATTGACAAGCTTATCCAACTGCAGGCTGCGGGAGCCAATGATCTGGATCCAGAAGTGGTTGGGTGTTCAGATGCAAAGACATAGACTTCTAGGTACTCATCAGCATAGAAACTGAAGTCAGGGTTGGGGATTTCATACATGGATGTCTCTGGAATGGCCTGGCACCAGACTTCTGAATGCTGTCATCGTTAGGTTTCTCCCGGAGCTTTCCTTTGGCCCCACAGCAGCCATATCACCTCCTGCTTTGTGGGGAGTAACTGCCCCATGCTAGAACTCATGTTTTTCCCTACTACTGGCTCTCCAGCTTCATCCGGCTCTGTCATTTCCTCTCTTCTCACACTGATTGGTTGCTTGTGTGAAACTCTGGTTTCTGCACTATGTAATTCTCTTCTGACATTCTTCATCTTCTGAAACCCTTTCTCCAGTATCAAATGCTTGGTTGCTGCCACTTCCTTCTGTGTTCCTGAGATTTTTATGTGTTGATAGTAGTAATGTCCCCTTTGATTCTTTGTCACAGATAATTTTGGTTTCAGAGGCCTTACAGGTAGAACAAATCATCTCAAGCCTCTTCCTATGACTCTGCCCTCAGGTCTCTGGGGACCTGGGAATTGCTCAGACACCGGGGTGTTCTCTGTCAGGATCTGAGGGTTCGCTGCTTTGGCCTTGCACACCTGAACAGGAAAACCACTGATAAGCAGCCCGCGCTCAGCGCCTGCATCCTCTGTGTCCGCAGCTGTTTAACATTGGCTCCTTGCCGGCCAATGATGAGCTTCCCAGCTTCCTGGGGAACTCACATCTCTATTTCAATGTCATCCTCCCCAGCAAACGTCAGCTGCTCTTCTCTGCTCTCCCTGTACCTGTGGTATGGGATGTAGGTGGCTGTGGCCCTGGCTGGGATTCCCAGGCCCAGGGCTATTTTCTGAGTAGTGGACAGGCTTGTCCAAGAATTTCATTCAGTGGACACTTCCACTGTATTCTGACTTACATTTTCACCCCAGTGACCACACCTGTTACCTTCTGCACTGGGACTCACAGCCTGTGTTAAACACATTTCAATTCCACTCCTTTAGATAAGATATACAATAAATCATTTTTCACTATATTTGCCATATTTAAGTAGTCACCTTTATACATACACAACAAACATGCATTGTTTTGCTCCCTTACACATATATTCTGTGTATACTGGGTAGTGGCTCAGCTGACCCACTAGGAAATGACTTGAGTTTTTTCTTACTAGCTTCACAGAGCCTGTGATTCAAGTTTATATCTCTGGAGAAATTACCACAGAGCTACTATCTGGGATCTTTTGGGTTGCTAGAGAATAGGGATCCCATGAAATATTCGATGAGCTCCTGACGAGTACTTACTATTTTGTGCTTCTCTGGGCAAAACCAGCCCTCATGATGGTGAGACATTTTTTAAACTGGCTTTCTCTCCCTTTGCCTTTCCACCCTTCTCCGTCCACAGGAAATAATCCGTTTTGCCAAGAAGATGGACAAGAGGCCTTAGAATAAATTAGCATAAATAAATGAAACCAAAATGTGATAAATGTTAATAATAAGGCCCCAGTTGCATTTGACATTAGATGAAACAACATCCAGAATATGAAGGGATAGGGCATCTCTCCTGTTTCTCAGAAATGAAGGCAGCTCATGGTAGCCATTTACTGGCACTAAATACCTTCTTGGAGGAAAAAAGTATCAAATGTAGCCAGCATATTCACACTTGTATTATTTCCTTATAAAAAAATCCATAGCTCTCTTAAGAAATAAAATTAATATTAAATATTCCATTGGCTGGGTCCCATGCAGACACTAATGGGAATCTGAAAAGAGCCCTGCTTTTGGTAAGCAGTCTTGAGTGATGTTTTTTCTTAATATTAAAAATATAGATCTGGTTTCTATCTTGTTCTCTCCTATGAATCTATCTCATATTCTTTAATATAAATAGATATGCTTAGATAACTCATGAAACAGTAGGCAATGGGGCTCAGGTCTCCTAAAAAATCTCATCTAGCTTAACAGGCAGCTGTAATATAAATAAAAGCAAGAATCAACATCAAATGTGAACTCCATAGTAATTTCATTGCCTGCCAGCTTCATCTCTAATCTGTGCTAGTCTACAAGGCAGCCCTATTATTTGCAGTTCCTCTCTTGTATTTATTACATCAATATTATTACTCATTATCATTAATTATCCATTATAATTAATTAATAATAAATACAAAGTAGCACTGTTCCCTTCCAGCTTGTGAGCCACCTTGACATTGCCATCTTTCATGCTGTACTTACGTGTAACTAGACATTCTGACTTTTCTTTCTTTGATGGTTTCAAGTCCTTTAGTGAAAAGACTAACAATTATCCCTAGTGAATTTTAATCTTTCTCTGATGAACTATTTGTCTCATCAATCAGGTGTTAATTTTAAATATATTTCTGTTATTCTGTGTTACAGGAAACTCGATTTAATGTTGCCTACTGATTGTGTGAACATACTTTTATCCTTTTATTGAGTTCCTATAACATGCCTAAAATAATTACATGTGCTGTAGTAGCATTTCTTTCCATGGAAGAGGATTCAGAGAACACCTCTCAATATGTGATTATCCATTTATGCACCACCCATAATTTAACATCAAAACCAAATTAACCTTCATCAAATTTCTCATGAACTGATCATCTTGCCAATATGTCAACCATTAAAATAATATAGCAGTATGTTCTAATAGTGAAAACAACTGTGCTATTACACATTTGTCAATACTCCAAGACCCAAATTAATTTTATGAGAAACAGCTAATGGAACTAGGCAGAGAAAGGTGAAAGGTGGCCATGTTGGGTTGGGTATCGTAGTTGACCTCAATCATTTAGAATGCTAGCTAACAAATAAAGACCTTAATATACATTATCATAAAGAGCAGAAATAATACTAGGTAGTAACGGATACACAACAGTAGAATTCTTTCTCTATCCCTTAGCTTGATTCATGAAGGATCTCAACAGATATATGAGAGATGTAGATTTCTCAGAATATGCAGTGTAATAATAAAAGTGGTAGCAAGTTTTTGTCACTCTAGGCATATAAGAAGTAAAGTGACCAAAGGATACTTTCTGAGGCTCTTGAAAAAAAGAATTAGGCTTCATAATGACAGTTTTATTGAATAGTCCACAGGCTTCCTTTTTTTTTTATTGTTGGGGATTCATCGAGGGTACAAGAAACCAGGTTACACTGATTGCATTTGTTAGGTAAAGACCCTCTTACAATCATGTCTTGACCCCAAAAGATGTGGCACACACCAAGGTGCCTTTTAACCCTAGTAATCTGTGAATCTATGACGTATGAAATCTGTGTTTCTTGCTATCAAATCTCGTGCATTTACACCTTAACCTCTTGTGATCTGGATCTGCTCATTATCCTTCCCCTGATTTCTTTCACCAAAGTTACTGTGTGAGATTGTGTAATGACTCTGATTCTTCAGTCACTCTATACAAGTGTTTTTCAACCTTTTTTTTTATCTCATGGCACACTTGAATCAATAGTTAAAATTCCATGGCATGCTTTAATAATGTTGATCAAACAAAAGAGTAAAAAAAAAAAATCTATTTACTGGGCTTTGAACTTCTTTTGAAATAATTTAATTAATGATCTTTAAAAATGTTCCAAGCACATTTAAATCCTTTCATGGAACACTGTTTGAAAATCAATGCCCTATAGCTACACCCTTTACCAGTGAATTTGTAGCACCTACAGCTAAAAAGGAATATATTTTCTTACATTTAAGTTTGGCTATGTGGCTTGATTTTGCTAATGTGATATTAGCATGCATGACAGAAAAAGGTCTTAAAATTTGCTTTGTCATCAGGCTTACCTTCTTGTGCCACTAACTTTTCCATGAGAATGACATTTCTGGGCTAGTCTGTTGGTTCTAGGAAGAATTTGAAAGAACATGGTACAGAATGGAACTCCTCCACTGAATCTGGCCTTCATCAGCTGAGACACAGAAAAGCTACAATTCTTGAAAATAAACTATTATTCTTTTAAGCCACCGAGTTTTAGAATGATTCCTTATGTAGCATTTCTGAGCCAGTACCTAGTTGATACAAAAATTGGTACCTAAAAGTGGGGCACTACCATATTAAACACTTAAAATTGATGGCATGAAGCAATCAGTGATGAAAGAACCATTTGAAGAGTCTGGGTAAATGGCATGTAATTAATGAAATTATATGATAATTGGATAAAGCTAATATATTTAATGGATTTTTAGACCTAGGGCGAGTAGAACTCTAGACAAAATGTTGAAGGTGTAATCTTATTTATTTTACCGGTTTTTGATTCAGTGCTTTAAGAAAGAAATGAACTTAGGAAAATACTAAGCAGATTATAGGCAAAATTTGGAGGAAATGTAGAGTGCATAATTTATTGGGCTGGATACTAAAAGGATTCCTATCTCTAACCCTTCGGATGGTTAAAGAAACTTCAATTTTGATAAATTCTGGGGGTGAGGGTAAGATTAGAGGGCAGCTGACTTGTATATGGCCTCAGAATAAAGACCCAACAACATGATATGACTATAGGTTCTTTTGATAAAACTTCTGAAAAATTTGTGGCGATACCCAATAAACTCTCTTAATTAGACCAAAGGGCTGCTGGGGAAGTTAAGGCTATGATACCACAATCGCCTAATATGTCCACATAAGTCTTAGACATGTTATCCTACATAGTAGCCAGCAGCCACACATAGCTATTTAAATTAAAATTAATTAAAAGGTAAAATTTTCACAGTTCATACTAACTACATTTCAAGCACTTACTAACCACATGTGGCTAGGGGCTACCTTATTGCACATGACAGAGAAAGGATATTTCCATCATTATAAAAAGTTCTATTGGACAGCTCTAATAGAATTGTTTAATAAAAACTCACTATATGTTTTAGACAACTAATTACTTTATTTGCTACCAATTTGGACTAAAAGATACTAAGATCATTGAAAATGTAGAAGACAACTCGACCCCCAACTTTCTTCAAGTAGGAAATTGTTCAGCCATCAGTGATGACATAACTTTCAATGTCCTCTCGTAAGTATCCAAAGAGATGTGATGGAAAAGAGGTCAGAGCAATGAACTCTGAAAAACAATGTATTAGTGAGCCACAAAGAGCAGAATTAGTGCCTTTATCAGGGCATTCCTGCCCTCAAAATAGGAGAACTAGACCACATTTGTGCAGTGTAATTTTAGAATTACATAGTGGCTTTCTAACTTCTTCTCTTTTTGAATAGAAGTCTTTATTGCTCTTATGTTTTGCCCATATTTCACTACTTATGTGAGTTTGGATGGGGTAGATAGCTTATCTTTCTTAACTGAATGTCTTCCTATCAAGGAATGCCACAATTTAACCTGATGAATAAGATCACAAGATCCTGGTAGAATTAAGTGAATGACCAGATGAAAACTGTGAGGTTCCTGAGACAGGGTTGTAGCATGTTTTTCATGTGAGAGGGATGTAAATAATTGTGGTTAGGAAGATAGCTTGTGATAGATTGCATTATTGACCCTAATGCTGTACCTCCCCCACCCCATGTCCAAATTTCCACCCTGTGATTTTGTAAATCCTATCACTAATGAGGCAGACGTAGGTCCTCTCCTGTTGCTTTTGGTTTTAGCTGTGTTACTTGCTTTGACTACCTGAATGTGAGATATTTACTGACTATGATTAGATAAAATATTTAAACAAGCTTATGTGTTTGGGTTTATTTTATTGATCTCTGATATTGCCATGAAAAGAATGTTTCTGGGCTAGCTTGATGGCTGCAGCGAGTATGAGAAATTATAGGGTAGGTCTGAATGGGTCCAACTGAGTCCAGACTAAATCAGCAGAACTTTTAGCAACCTGCAAATCAGTGAGAATCAAAGAGTGCGATTTAAAGGCACTGATTTGGGGGCTTGTTTGCTGTGTTGCAGTTGTGTGTCAATATCTGATAGTCACCAATGATCTCTTGTGTATTAAATTCAATAAACACTTCTTTGGGGGAAATCTCTCTGCCACGTTTGGCCCTCTTGAGCTTCTCCTCCCCTTGTTATACAATTTCCCATTCACCTTTCCCTCCATGTGATACCTGCCTACCTTTATGGCTGCTCTTTCTTGCCTTTCCTTTGTAAACTTTCTTTGTTTATTCCTTAAATCCAGGTTCTATCCATCTGTAATTATGTTTTCTTATTACTTCATATACCAGGCTTGTGCTACATATGTTTCCTTTACTTATTTCTCTCCTACCAGTTATAAAGCACAGTTCTCTATGTCCACCAGGGTTTCCCTTTGCTCTAAAATTTTTAACCGCTGATGGGCTACTTCAGTGTGTATGTCTTACTGGATATGCCTGAACACTAATTCCTCATCTTTATCCTTAAATATGTCTCAGTTTCCTTGTTTCCTGGATCAGTGTATGACAGTATCATATACCCAGTATTTAAGGCCAGAAACTTGGCCTTGACGTGAATTTTCTTTCTTCCTCACTTTTCACATCTAATTAACCACAAAAGCCGGTGAATTATACCCCTTAATGTATTTTATGATATTTGCATTCACTTCATTCAAACTCTCTGGCTTCTACATTATTTTAGGACCTTATTTTCTCTTGCCTAAATTCCTAAGCTTGCTTTTCGCTGGTTTTTATGCTTCTAAATTTGTACTCCTCCTCCAAGTCATCCTTCCCATTGATACAAAATTAATTGCTTATATTAACTGAGGTTCTCTGGTGGGAAGCAAGAGAAACCATCTCTGGTTAATTAATGGCAAACTTGTCATGTATTGGAAGGAACAGGAAAGATAACATGGAAGTTTAAAGATGGAGGGGAATTCTAAAGAAAATCAGGGTCATAACAGTCATAAACCAATTCCTACCAGAAGAAGTTTCTTAGTAGGTTTGCCTAATTGTACCTGTTGGAAATGAAAAAAATGTTTTTCCCTCTTTGATTGGCTAATACCACGTGTTTTATTATTATTTCTGTGTGTGTGTGTGTGTGTGTGTGTTTTGTGTGATTGTCATAAAGTAATGAAAGAAAAGGGGCAATTGGACGCTTTCAATGTCTGATGACAGAAAAGCTATAATTATAATCTCATTAAGATTGAAATGAGGTAGAAATTACTCCCAAGAAGACATGGGAGTGTACCTAGGAAGGGGAGATTGATGCTGGGTGGTCCCAAAGAGATAAATGGTTGTTACCCTTATCTTTATTTTCTTTACATTTCTTAAATGTAAAGAAATTTATATTTCTTTTTTTTTTTTTTTTTTTGTAGAGACAGAGTCTCACTTTATGGCCCTTGGTAGAGTGCCGTGGCATCACACAGCTCACAGCAGCCTCCAACTCCTGGGCTTAAGCGATTCTCCTGCCTCAGCCTCCCGAGCAGCTGAGACTACAGGCGCCCACCACAACGCCCAGCTATTTTTTGGTTGCAGTTCAGACGGGGCTGGGTTTGAACCCGCCACCCTCGGTATATGGGGCTGGTGCCTTACTGACTGAGCCACAGGCGCCGCCCGAAATTTATATTTCTTAAATGTAAAGAAATACAGTTTAGTATCTCTTCCTGTTTCTCAGGACAAATTCCATATTCCTGAATATGACAGGTGTGACTTTTCCAGAGCTCTGCTTGTGCCCTTGACCTTGTGGAACACTATGTCATCAGAATCAGCAGAAAGGTCAGACAGAGGACTTGCAGCCTACTCTCCTAACAAGTCATGCCCTAATCTGGGTTAGGAACCTTGGTTCCTCCTACCTCCCAGGACTGCTCCCAGTTCTGTCTTGTTAAATCTGTCTAGTCCTTCATAATTTGCTTTAAATTCATCTCTTCCAAATCCTGAAGCTATAGATTATTTCCCATGTTCCCCTATGGGCCTCTGTGCTAGCTTCTAGCTTTGGAATTAACCATACTCATCTTTGAAAGAAGCCAGACTGATTCCCATTTGCCAGTGTCTCACACAGTAGCTGACACATAATAGGCGCTCAATAAATTTGGAGGAAGTTGAAAAATGTATTTCTTGTTTCATCAGTAGATTATTTGAAGCATCATTAAAATGATGGTAACATTTGCCACATGGCAAAGTTCAAAATAGTAAGGCTTTGAATTAATGAAATCCACCCACTCTGTCCTCATCAATCACACTGCAACACCATGTTCCAGATTCCACAGGTGCAATGCTTACATTTAATTGCACTGATCAAACTCTCCTTATGCTGATATTCCTGTATATATCATCCTCTGGGTAGGATCAACTGTGCAGTTTCAAATCCATTTGTTTCAAAATCCCAGGAGGACTCTGTGTTCTTGTGTGACTTTGTGTTTCTTCCTGATGACTCATGGAGTGGAAGAGCAATGAAAGTAGATGCTGTGTAAATAGATTCTCCTGGGGAGAAAAATTCCTGTTTAAATCAATTTAATTTTCCACATTTTTTGAAATGTGAGCTAAACATGTTGCATCTTTGTTTTAAGGAGCTCAAGCCTCTTTGTAGATATTTGGTCCCTTAGTCTTAAAGCATTCTTAAAGCCTCATATGATTGGCTTCCATATTTGATAATTTCTGATAGCTAGGTAGAAATGTCAAAGGCTAACCTCCATTTGTTCTGCTTTCAGAGACAACTCCGTGGTATAGCTGGAAAATAATAATAAACTCAGATATATACCAAGAGGTTGGATTTCTAATACATTATAACTATAGAACTGGACATTCTTTCCCTTCTACTATATTATCGTATTTATTTGTTTTGTTAATGGAAATGTGGAAATAAAATAACTGGGGAAATAGATGCATAAAAAAATACAATAGTCTGTTCAGTTAGGCCTCCAGACTTTGTCTCTTGCTTATGCTCTTCAAAACATGTTGTCTCACCCGCATAAAAAATGTTGGCTCTTAATCATTTGAATGTTACAAGGGGTATATTGGCAAATTCCTCTCAATTTTCCACTGGCTAGTAAGCTTTAGAGTAAGAATGGTTCCCAACTGACCAATGATATATCTTGAATACACATATAATAAATAAGTTTACAGAAGCAAACATCGGCTTCCCTTACTGATTTGACTTTATGAACCTACCAAATATAGACCAGAATTCATAGCATGGCTCTCTACATCCTCTGTCATCAGATCTTAAGCATTCTCTAGTCCATGTTCTAACCAATCACTCTACCCTATATATTCATTAAATATTCATTCTTTAAAATATCTGGGAAGGAAGTAAATGCTCTAGTAAAATGAGTTTATTAACAACTGAAGATTTGTAATGCAAATTAGCAAATGGAGAGCTCCGAGAAGTCTTTATTTATTTATTTGTTTATTTATATATTTATACATAATTTCTATTAAATCATAACTGTATACATTTATGGGGTACAATGTGATGATTTCATATACAGTGTGGAATGCTTAAATCAAACTAATTAACATTACCATCACTTCACTT
The DNA here is from genome assembly GCF_027406575.1 of Nycticebus coucang. Taxonomy (NCBI): domain Eukaryota; kingdom Metazoa; phylum Chordata; class Mammalia; order Primates; family Lorisidae; genus Nycticebus; species Nycticebus coucang. The sequence continues at coordinate 35,958,108 of NC_069793.1, read as the reverse complement.
ATTTTTGTGGTAAGACATTTATAATATACTCTTAGTTATTTTGAAATGTACCCTTGCATTGTGTGCATTAGGTGAGATCCCCTCATACATCCTCCCTCCTCCCTCCATTCACTCTTTCCTCTCTCCTTCCTCTCTTGTGTTCTGTCATTCATATGAATGTGTAAGTATTTATCTATTGGTTTCATAATAGTATTGAGTACATTGGATTCTTTTTTCTCCATTCTTGGAATACTTTTCATATTAAATCTGGTTCCATTTTGTTTACCTGAAAGTTTTCCTGGCTTAATTGGTCATAGATTTCTTTTAAACATATATATATATATTTTATTTCCTAAAAAAAGAGTTGCATTTCATAAATGTGCTCTGGAAAACCTTACTCTCTACACACTGAACTGTTGAGTTACAGTTAGCTGTGCCGATTCATACTCTGTCAAACACATCATCTACTATTTTCAAAGCTAAATGTAAGTATCATCTATCCTTTTTCATGATCTTCTCAGGTACATGTATCCTCTGCCACTGCTGAATTTTATTTTAGTCATATCTCTTCTAAGGCTCTGCTAATTTCTATATTGAATAATAATTAAAGCCAGTTTAATCACTTTTGCCAGATTTTGAGATTCTTGAGGTCAGAGCCCGGTTTTACTTATTGTTCTATCATCTATAGTACAAATAATATATCTATCATCCATAATTCTTATTCTAGAACATCAGTGCTTGTTGAGCAAATAGAACAACAAAGAAATGAATGATGAACTCTTCATACATTATTAGTCAATGGTCACTTTTTGTGTTGTGGCTGAATTCAACTTTGTAAAAAATAGTTTTGTTGAAAACATGAAAAATATGATTCAATGAGGTTAGTGTTTTGATAGAGATTTGCTATCAAATAACAGCCTTGATTCTCTCTTTCTTTCTTTTTTTTTTTTTTTTTTGCAGTTTTTGGCTGGGGCCAGGTTTGAACCCACCACCTCCTATATATGGGGCTGGCACCCTACTCCTCTGAGCCACAGGTGCCACTCTTGACTCTCCATTTCAAGCCTACTATTATTGCATGTGTTTTGTGTGGGTGTGAATCTTGAAGAACAAAATATGTTAGTATCATTTTCAGGGGGTTCCCATAATAGGCTATCTCTACTTTGATCTTTGACTATCTTCAATAGGAAAAGTCTGTTCTAAAAATTGGTCTCTCCCTATCCAATGAATGCATTCTTTACTCTTTCATGCTATACCCTTGCCTTAGTCTGCTTTCCATTTTCCCAAACCCTTAGCTATGCGACCTACTCTTCTTTCAAGAAATAATTCCATCAAAATTTCACAATGAAGTCTTGATAATTTTAGTCCTTTCACCTCTTTTGACAAACAGCATTATAAGTCTGGTATTATTGATTGATTTCCTTTTGTTTTGCCTTTCCCCACTGAGCCTAAAACACTTTGAGGGAAAGAACAATTTGTTTTTCCTTTTTGTTGGTCCAGAGAAAAATAATAATAGTAGGCGATTGCATGTAGTTGCATTTATTATATCTCAATCACTGCTTTTAGTACTTTGGACAGATTGTTTCAGTAAATCCTCACTAATCTGAGGCACAGAGAAGTTAAATCTTTGTCCATAGCAGCCTATGATGTAAACTCAAGTGGTCTGCATATGGAACTCACATGCTTAACCATGAATAGCATTAATTAAAATAGGTGATTTTTGGCTGGGCACAGTGGCTCACACCTGTAATCGTAGCACTCTAGGAGGCTGAGGAGGGATAGGTAACCTGATATCAGGAGTTTGAGACCAACCTGAACAACAGTGAGCCCTCATCTCTATTAAAAATAGAAAAATTAGCTGGGCATTGTGGCAAGAGCCTGTAGTCCCAGTTACTTGAGAGGCTGAGGCAAGAGGATTTCTGGAGCCCAAGAGTTTGAGGTTGTGAGCTGTGTCACCAGCATACTCTACCCAGGGCACAAATTGAGACTCTGTCTCAAAAAGAAAAGGTGATTGTCATCTTTTCAGGCATTATAAATTTTGCATACTGGGTGGCGCCTATGGCTCAAGGAGTAGGGCGCCAGTCCCATATGCCAGAGGTGGTGGGTTCAAACCCAGCCCCAGCCAAAAACTACAAAATAAATAAATAAATAAATAAATAATAAATTTTGCATACTAATACACATATTTATTTCATGAATTAAATTGATGAAACATGTTCTTACACATTATTTTTAAATCCTACAAAAGAGAAGAATTTCTTTTTAATTGGAGGTGAAATAAACAAGATACTTGAAACCCGAGATACTATAAGTCCTTTAGTTATGTAAAATAAGTTCATATACAACCCCTGATATATGAAATATTAAAGCATAATAAAAAGACAATGGCATTTAAAGTAAAACTCTGCATGTATACTTTCAGAAAAACTCACTAAACTTTGATAACTTGTGGAAAATAGTTTTTTAAAAATCCGGAGAAAGTAATGTCTTTTAGATTTTAAAAGAAGAAAATGGTGAGTTTCAAATACACTAGAAATCATTCAATGTTATTAAGCTTATATTAATCACCAGCAAATTCACTTTAGATATTTAAGAAGAAATTTTATAATATAGACTGAGAAATGTGTTAATCAAGGAGAGAGTAAGCATTCATTTCCCTCCATTTTCAAGGATTATTTGGCAGGGTTCCTAGGGTTAATGTGACTGGGTTTTGCTCTTCTCAGGTGGAGTTGGTAGGCTCCTGAGACAAATTTCCAAAGTTTTAGTAGATGGTACTGCTCAGGGCAAAGTACTGAAAATACAGAAATATTTGAAATAAAGATAATTCTAGGCAATGTTAATTATCATATCTAGAGTTGGTTACACCACCACAAAACATGTTGATAAATTATTGCTTTGTCTTGTGACACCAGAACTCTAAAGAATAACCAGCTGTATCTTGAGTTGTCAAGGCCTCGACAGCAAGGAAGCTTGGGGTTCCTTGGCTTTTCACATTATGGTTCTGATGATGGGTTGTCAGGTAAAGAATCTCACTAAGATGTTAACGTTGCATAATAATGTGTCACCCTTCTTCAATGTATTTATATGTAAAGGCTGGATTTCCTAATGACTAATTGCCCTGGTCCCAAATGAAATGATTGATAATTTGGTAGAAATTATTAGAGTAGGCAAAAAAAAAAAAGATAGAATTTTGATCTTAGAATAAGTATTAGTAATTTTGGCCAAATTTGTGATGTGGTGTGTGTATGCATGTATATATAATAGACCCAAAATCCCCTTTGTCACTCTATCTTTTTGGGCTCTCTGCACCTCTTCTGCAAAATTTGCCTTCTGGAAAGACTCCAGTGCCAGTCATTTATAGCTTAATGTTAATTTAAGTACCAATTCTTCTCTCCAGTGGTTTCTGAATTTTAAGTCTAATTAAATTAAAAACAAGAGATTCTGTCCTAAGTAAAAAATGGGTTTGTCACTCTAATGTAGGATAGAAGGAATTCAAATTCTTGCTTTCCCAAATATCATTTGTGTTGCATTGAACATTATCCCACTTATCACCCAAATTCTTGTCCATTAGAACCTGTGAGTGTAATCTTATTTGGAAATAGGATATTTGTAGATGTAATCAAGTTAAGATGAGGTCATATTGGATTAGGGAGACGCTGATTCAATGACAGGTTTCCTTACAAAAAGAAGGAAATTGGGGACACACACAGAAGGAAGGTGCCACGTAAAGACAGAGGCAGCAATTTGAGTTGTGGCTAAAAGCCAAGGAATGCCAAAAATTGCTGGCCATAACCAGAAGCTAGGAAAAGGCAAGAAAGGATCTTCTCCTGGACTCTTTAGAGAGAGCACAGCCCTGGCAACACCATAATTTCAGAATTTTAGCCTCAACAATCATGAGAGAACAAATTTCTGTTCTTTTAAGATACACAGTTTGTAGTAATTTGTTACATCAGACCCAGGAAACTAATAGATCATTAAAACAATCTATGATAAGGTAAAGTTGAATTTTTTGCTTTGCCATAAGAAAGAATAATATCTTCTATCTCCACAGAGGGAGTTTTAGTATCTCCTTTGAGACAGAAAGGGAATGTCCTCTGACATTATATTGTCATTTTGAAGATGGGCCTTTCAGTGGGTGGGTTTGATTACCATTGGGATCATTATATAATAATTTAGGATTGGTAGACAGCAAAGTGAAAAAGTTGAGGTGAGGGGTCACAGTTTCTTGGAGTAAAAAACTCGAACAATCATTGAGTTACTTGTAATTATTACCTTCCTGGGCAAGAGTTTCCTGAAAGAATAATTATAGCGATGAAGACTGGAGAATGATAGTCTTGTTAACATAGACCTAGACATTCATCTGTGTGAGTATAGAGGGTCTCCCTTCTTAACCAGAAATTAGGACATGTAGTCAGTTACCTACCTGAACTACCTCACGTACATTGGTGCAGGAAGGGTTCTACTATCCTGCGAGCATGATTTCATCAACTCTTATATTGATGTTAGCAGTTGACTAGATCATGTCTTGATTAGTCAATTTTTTTTTTAAGGTACAAATTCTTGGTTCTGCAGTATTCAAATCTAGATAGAATAAAACAGAACCATGTCTTATTTGGGGGAAAACTTTTAAAGAATGGAGAAGGCTATCTTTGAATACTTTTAACTTGTCCCATTTAAAGGGAAAGCATTCCTAAAGATTCTATTTAAATTTACAAACGTTAGAGCATGAGTGACCCAGGCAGAAGTACTTCCTCACTCTTTTAAGCCTTTGGCATTCCTGCTCCCCATCCCCATAGAGTGTATATGTTAGTCAGGCTTGGCTAACTGCTGTACCAACAACCCCCCAATGTCAACAGTTTTAGACAAGAGGTATTTACTTCAACCTCAGGTAAGCCATTCGTTTTGGGTATTTGACAGACTGCTTGGTGAGCAGTATTTCTGGGTTGCACACTTCTTCAATCTCTGGTTCTGCCATTCTTAAAGATTTTAGAATGGCAGGCGAGGAAATGAGAGGACACATCAGCCATGGATGGTTTCTAGAGTCTAGTCTCAAAGTGCTAAACATCATTTCTTTCTATATTTCATTGACAAGAGCTCAGTTCCATGACCACACCACACTTAAATGCACAGGAGGTTAGGAAATGTGCTCCGGTTAGTTTCCAGAAGGAAAATGAAATGAGCATTTATGCACTTATGGCAGTCTGTGTTGCACAGAACTTTTTACATTATGTTATGATTAAAACCTTATTTATTTGCTGATCTCTCCCACTGTTCTGTGAGCTCTTCAAGGTTGAGAACTACTTCAATTTATAATGTATCTTTAGAGCTTAGCAGCAAAGTACCTGGTACAAAGGATGGGAGCCTAATAAATATTTATTGAATGCTTGATTATAATAGCATCTAGATTGAAAAACCATTATTTGGTAATTTTAGGTTACATAGGCCTTACCTAATATATTTTCAAAAATCTTGCTGAATGCTGAAATTCATTAAGATACAACTCACCTTATGAGTGTGCAATTCATCCACCAAATACATTTTAAACCCAAATTAAAGCCTCTTTCTTCCATGCTATCACACTGCTATTATTTGAGCTGAACCTGCATGCCTGCTGTTATGTAGTATTATGGGATTAATTTCCTACTGAAGTTTTACTGGAAACTGTTTTACTGAGTACTATTAAGAGTAGCGTCAAACATATTTCTCCTTGCTCCATTAAGCAAAGCAACCATTGCTCTTAGCACTTTCCTTATGGTTCTTACTACATTATGGTTTTTTTTCAAAAGGTTCATTCCAGTAAGACTGAGCCTTGCTCAAATGGTCACTTGAAATAAGTGGTTCTGATCCATAAACACTATCTAGGAATATTTATGTGGGAAAACATTCCATGGTTGAGGAAACCTCTCTTAAATCTCTGAGTAAGAATCTGTTTCCAGTGAATTTTCAGATATTAAAAAGAATTCAAAGTAGTATATATTTGTTCTTGAATCACTCAATATTATAATAAATAAACACATTTTGCATAATTACTAATAAGCACTAATTCTACATCTGATCTATGTGATGCAGGGATATAAAGAAAAGAAAAGGAAGAAATCATAAAAGAGTTAGGAGAGCAAGTCTTTGAAGTTTGCTATCTCTGGATTTACTTTTTAGCTTTGTCACTTAATATGTGTAATCTTCAACCCTAAATATCCTTGAGCCTCGGTTCCCTCCTTTCCATAATGGGGGCAAAAATGGCACCTGTTCCACTGTATGAAAATGAGACTTAAAAGGTAACTAGTATAATGATGCATGTGAACATGTTTCACTTCAAGTAGTACTCAATAAATGATAGTTTAAAAAGCTATTACAAGTAAATGCATTGAGTTTCTATTGTGACACAGTATACTAAATACCAGTATACTGGTATACCAGTTTCTATTGTGACACAGTATACTAATTCCCTTTGTTCTCTCAATAATCCTAAGGTGACAAGCTTAGAGGGGAAACTGAGACTCTAGTAAGTGGTGGGTTAAGGGTCTAGAAGTGTCACAGTAAAGCTGCTGCTGTCCTTGTACCCAAACCGCTTACAGCCCAGTTGTGGAAAAAAACAAATAAATTACATTCAGTTGGATAGTAAACTCAGTGACTAATAATTGAGTTATTCCTACAAGACAGGCATTTGGAAAAAAAAAAAATGCTTCATGCACTGTTAGAGAAATCGTGCCACTCTCTCTATTTTGAGATGAGGAAACAAAGGCAACGAAAATTTGATTACAAATAATCAATATCCTTAAAAATTTCAAAGTGGGAATTTGAACCTAGGAAGTAGGGCTTAAGAAGAAACTGTGCACTAACCATCATTATACTGTTTACCTTTTAAGACATACAACCTCTACAATAAGGATAAGTGATAATGTAAGGTGTATTGTGTGTAATATCATAAGGATGGAGCAGTCAATATATATGATCATTTAAATGAGGCAGGATTTTTGCTAGACCTTGAAAACAGGAGAAAAAGTAGATAACTAGTAAAGAGCAAGATGATCAGTGAGCTAACATGATCAATCAATGAGTTTGAGGCATAAACATTTTCATAACAGAACCAGGCCCTTTTGGTGTTTAATCACTGGAACAGCAACCTGGGCAGACAGAACTTTTAAGCAAATCATCCCCAAACCCTTCAAGTTGCAAGTGGAATTGAGTGGGCAATATTGAATGAAAAAAAAAAAAACCCAGATGATTGACAGGTAAAGTTGGCTCAAATCTATTACTTTTCTTGAAATCCGTTCAAGAGGCATCATTAAGTGACAAGTACGTTGAACTTCACGTGAGGATTCACAGGATTAAAAAAATGAACCTATATCAAAAAGTGTATTGGAAGAGCCCAAAGAAATCTGGTAATAAAAATAGCAGTGCTCGCTAACATAGTTAACGTTTTGGAATGGTTGTGCAAAGTCATGAAGGCAATTTATTAGTCCAGTAGCCATCTTGTGTCCTGAGCAGTTGAGTGGAAGTTGATTTGCATTTTTAATTTAACACATTATTCTTAGTAAAGCATCACATGAATGGAGAAGCATGAATCCTATGTATTCAATTTTGATGTGAGGAAAATTAATGACAATGGGGGAAGGGGAGAACAGAGAGAGAAAAAGGGAGGGGGATGGGGAAAGGAAGAACAAAGAGAAGGAAGGAGGGCGGTGGGTGGGGTCTCGGTGTGTGACACACCTTTTGGGGGCAAGGCACAATTGTAAGAGGGACTTTACCTGGTAAATGCAATCCATGTAATCTGGTTTCTTGTACTCTCAATGAATCTTCAACAATAAAAAATAAATAAACAAATTTAACTGTTTGTCTTTAAGACTCCACTGAAGCTCTGTTTTTGGTCTCCACTTAGTTCCTGTTTGAGAATGACATTCACTACAGCTGTAGTTACCTAAGCAGGGTTCTCTGGTGGAATGATTTCCTAGTGAAAGTATCAGATACTGAGTGTTGCATCTACATTCCAATGTATCCCTATAGGTTTTCTGGTTGGTCCCTGGTGATCCTTCTTTTGAGTAATGAGATAATCTCTTTATATTCCTACACCGAAATGTTAACCAATAAAATAAATTCAATTTTGAGAAATTAAAACTTAATGAGGCTTATTACCTCTGTTTCTGATGATCTTCATTCGATTTCAGTGTGACAAGTTGAGCATTTTAAGGATGATAAAAATATCAACATCACAGCTATCACCGTTATCATGACATTATGAATAGTATCACCATCACCATCACTGTCTAAGTCAGCTCAAGCTGTTATAACTAACTACTGTGGACCAGATGGCTTAAACAACAGGTTTACCTCAGTTCTGGAGGATGGGAAGTCCCCTCAATGAAGGTGCTAGCACATTTGGTGTCTGGTGAGGGCCCAGTTCTTGGCACACAGATGACTGCCTACTTGCTGTGTCTTCACTTATTGGAGAGAGAAAGAGCTCTGGCATCTCCTCCATTAGTGTCTCCTAAGGACATAAATCCCATCATAGTGCTTCTGCCTGCTGACCCCTTCTAATCCTAATTACCTCCCAAAGGCCATCTCCTCTCCTGATACCATCACACTGGGGTTAGAGCTCAATGTATGAATTTAGGGGAGGATACAAACGTTCAGTCCATAACACTCATCATCACCACCACTATTCCTGTCATCATCACTGTCATCATTACTATCACTATTGGGCTCTGTAACTGAAGTTGCAGCTGCGCCAGAATCTTTACAGGTGCTGGTTTCTTTTTGTGAGAAAAAGAAACACCATAATTATTATTCTGACTAAATAGATGTGGAAATGATGCTTAGGTAACTCATACAAAGTCAGATTTTTTAATTGTGGAAGAGGTGATCTGGTGTTTGTTTTTACAAAGGTTGGACTTGCTGAACCTTGTTTTTCCATCTCTATTTTAGTCTGTTTAACTAGCTTGATCTAGAAAACTGGTCTGTATCCCAAGAAAGACTATTTCCTATAGCCAGAAATTAAGTGACCTCAGGGTTTCTTAATATTTGCACTTTTGACATTTGTGGCTGGATAATTGTCTTGGGTTGAGAGGGAAGGGGGCTGTCCTGTGTACTGCAGAATGTTAACACCATCCCTACCTGCTTCCCACTAGATGCCCATAGCACTCCTCTCAGTCATGACAGTAACAAAGTCTGCAGACATGCCCAAGTGTCCTCTAGAGGGAAGAATCATCCAGGTTGTGAACTAATGAACTACCTTCTTGGAAAATATTACCTTCTCAGGAATAGAAAAGTTATTTTTTTCAGAAGGATTATCAAATGACTGGTTTCACAATACTGAAAATTTTAGGCATTTCCAGACAAAATGGAAGATAATTTTAGGTATAGGGTGGGTACAAGAGGTTCTTTTTGATGCTCTTGGAATCATTTTTATTTTTTTTTCTGATAAGTCACAAGGCAATCATTGATGCAGATATTAAAAATATAATGTAAAAATGAGAAATGAAACACAATGGTGTCCAGCTATTATAACCTTGGCTCTTATCCCACATACTCAAAATGTTACAGAAACTGATATATCCCATTTAATTAATTCACTTTTGAGAACTACTCTAGATAATCAAAAAATGAATAATTATAATATAGAACATTTACAAAGTGAAATCACACAGTAAAAAAGAACCATCTATTATTTTTCTTTCAAGTAGGGCATTTATTTTATTTCAGAGATGATTAAAGGGCTTCTCTCACAGAGCTGTTATAATTCTCATGTAGTGTTCACCATATTGACTGGTATGTAGTGTGGACTCCATTTAAATCTATGTATTGTAATTTAACTTACCTCCTATTTTGTGGCATTTAGATTATTTCAAAAACTGATGAATCTTCTTAAACTCCAAGTATTCTATTGACTAAAGTTTATACAGCAATGATTGCTTTATGGATACTCCCACACTTAAAAGGGGGAGAAAGCTTTTTCAAGGCCAATTAGTGAAACAATATCTTCTTGCATTGCCGTCTGTCCACTCTCCTCCCAATGTGACATTATGGCAAAAGTGAGCACTGAGAAAGGTTTTTGTTGATTAATTTGGGGAAGATGATGACATGCATTCAGCTCTTCCTACTGAAAGCATAGGATTAACTGTAAAATATTTTGTGCATGTTTTTGTTCAAACATAGCAATCTCAGGGAAATAAATAAAATAGATGTTACCAACTAAGTTCTGCACAATGTGGAAAATAAAAATAGCCTCTGGAGGTTATCCACTTTAGAACATAGTCTACATTTTGGACATTGAGATGTGAAATGGGTTTCCCCAAACCAGCAATTTCTCAGCTCGGAACTTACTGGGTTCTGTTCATTTATGTTCTAAAAATGTGTCTATATGCCTAGATTAATGACAAATTCTCATTTTAAATTGGTCCTTAGGATGATTTAGCCATAAGAATTCAGAGATTAAGAAGCCATTCACTGTGGTCCTGCCATGGGTGTCAGGATATTTGTGTTTTTTGACAACCCCTCTGCAGCAAACTTACTCTGAAACATCAGTCCAGTCACTGTTCGACCTGTTTCTTCCTCTTTAACAATGAGAGTGGAATGAGATCACTTTTAAGTCCTCTTACCATTTTTTCTTCATTTTAATTTTAAATTTCATTTAACTAGTATATTTAATTCCTTATAGGTAGATTGATAGAACTAGGTTATGAGAATGCAGTATATTGAATTTGTTGAAAAAAGATCAGAGAAAAGCTCCCAGTAAAGATCACTCAGCGTTTAAAGTGAGATTTGAGTGAATCAAAGGATTTAAACCTATGAGAGTGAAAGAAAAGACTGGGTAGCAATGGTGGTCTACTTTGAGGCAGGGGCACCAAATGCAAAAGTTACTTAATACAAAGACAATAAAGACTATCTACTGGACAATTGGAGCAGCCTATGGTTTGAAGTCTAAAATTCTTCTTCCCACATGTATTTTCAGTGGGATCAGTTAAAAGAGTAGAAAGGCAGAAGGAGCTAACAAGGCCACATTATATCTGTTCCTCACTCTATGCTTCAGAGCTTGTCAGAGAGCAGCACACTCTGCTCATAACTATAGACCCCTGTCTTTAAGCTTAATCAGAGTATTGTGAATACATATATATTTGCATATATAAAGTACCTGTTCAGTCCAGCTATCACCATCCACAAACGTAATAAAAGTGCATTTCCACTCCATTTTGCATTAAAATGACTATCTTTTCATTAAAAAATTATTTCCAATTAATATGAAGATACATACAATTAAGCCGCATTACTTGCATTTGTAAGTCAAGATCTAAGTTGTTGCTATGTGCCTCACAAAGGAAGTGTGACATACACCCTCACATTGCTCCTGGGAGGAAAGAACTCGCCAACCCCGCACCCGACTTCCTCCTTCTTGGATTCAATTGAGTTTTTCTGTTGTGTGAGCACATTGTTGTTAATCTAAAATTTTCAGATTAGTTTTGAGTATGCGTGATGCCTGTCTTTCCATCTGTGATACTTTACTCAGGAGAGTGTTCTATAAATCCATCCAAGTTGTAGCCAAAGATACAAAATCTCCATCTTTTTATGGCTGAATAATATTCCATGCTATACATATATCACAGTTTATTAATCTGTTCATGTGCTGGGGGTTAACCCCAACTCTAAGAGCATTTGGGTTGTTTCCACATCTTGGCAATTGTAAATTGTGCTGCTATAAATATTTGAGTGTATGTTCTTATAGTAAAATGACTTTTTCTTTTGGGTATATACCCAGTACTAGGATTGCAGTATCAAGTAGAAGGTGCTCTTTTAGTTCTTTGAGGATTATCCATACTTCTTTCCATAAAGGCTGTACTAGTTTGCAGTTGCATCAAAAGTGCAGGAGTGTTCCCTTCTCTTTGCACCCATACCAGTGTCCATTGTTTTTAAGACCTTGTAATGTGGGCCATTCTCATTGGGATTAGTTGATATCTCAAAGTGGTTTTGATTTGCATTTTTCTAATAATTAGAGATGATAAGCATTTGTTCATGTATTAGCCATTCATTTGTCTTCTTTGGAGAAGGTTCTGTTCTCTCTTGTTATCTCTTGCTCATTGATAAATGGGGTTGTTTGCTTTTTTTCTTGTTGATTATTTTGAATTTTCTATAGATTCTGGTTAAAAGGCCTTTGTCAGATTTGTAGCATGCAAATATCTTCTCCCATTCTGAAGGCTGTTTTAGTTGTGCATAGGTTTTTAGGTTAATTACGTCTCATTTATTTATTTTTGGTGTTGCTGCAATTGCCAATGTGGTCTTCATAAAATATTTTCCAAGGCCAATATTATCAAGAGTTTTTCCCACACTTTCTTCTAGAATTTTTATTGTTTTTTTTTGTTTTAAATTTAAATCTTTTATCCAGTATGGGTCAATTTTTGTAAGTGGCGTGAGGTGTGGGTCCAGTTTCAGCCTTCTATATGTGGCTAACCAGTTCTACCAGCACCATTTATTAAATAGGGAGTCATTTCTTCATTGTATTGCTTTTGTTTGCTTTATCAAAAATCAGAGGGTGATATGGGACTGTTTTCATCTATCATTTCTCTATTTTGTTTCATATATCTATGTCTCTGTTTTTATGCCAATACTATGCTGGGTTTTTTTTTTTTTATCTCTATAGACTTATAGTATAATCTAAAGTCTGGTTTTCATCCCAGGGATGCAAGGATGGTTCAACATACATAAATCCTTAAATGTAATCCACCATATAAACAGAAGTAAAAGCAAAGGCCATATAATACTCTCAATAGTTCTTTGAGGATTCTCTAGACTTCTTTCTATAAAAGTTGTTAAATGCATAAAAAAAATTTGACAAAATTTAGCATCCAGTTTTGAAAAGAATATTTAAGAAGATCAGCATGGATGGGACATTTTTTAAACTGATAGAAGCCATCTGTGACAAACCTACAGCTATCGTCATACTGAATGGAGAAAAACTGAAAGCGTTTCTGCTTAGAACTGGAACCAGACAAGGTTGTCCACTATCACCACTGCTATCCAGCATAGTGTTAGAAGTCTACTCAGTGCAAACAGGCAAGAGAAGGAAGGGATATCAAGGGTATCCACTTGGGGAGGTCAAGCTATCACTCTTTGCTGATGCTGTTTAATACACTTAAAATATCTATTGACACCTATTCTTTGCCAGATGTTATGCTAGACCCTGACAATGTTATAATGAAACCATATTTATTTTGTTTGATGAGTTCCTCCCTGCCTTCATGGATTTTAGATTCTAGTGAGGAAAGTAAATAATCAATTGTCTAAACAAATGACTGCTGAATTGCAAATTTGAAAAATGTTTCAAATAATGTTATTGTGAAAATGCCAAACAGAAAAATAAAGGAGTTTTCAGTTCTTCATGTGAACCAAACCAGAGGAACATCCTCAGAGATCTGGATGCTTCTAATGCTTTGTGAGATCCTCTCCCTTCCTTTTGCTCACACCTCAGAGACTATTTTTGTAGGGTAAGGTGTATATAGGCACGTATGTATGATCCACTGATACTTTCTGCGTGGTTTAATGTGGTACTTTATTCTTTGAGAATCTCATCAAATCAAAGCAATACAAAATGATGAGCTACGTACTATTGACTCTTACAACAGCATATCCTTCATTTCACCATGTAGGAGATACTTGTTAATTTGACTTTAAAGGCAGGAACGTAAGCAGTTGAATGAGTGTATGACACATAAGGACTGAATCTCAGTTAATCCACTTTAGACTTAGTTTTTCTGTACCCTATTTTCAGAGAAACCAGGGTAATCCTCTAGGTTTGCTACCTGATTCATTAATTTACTTCACTAATATTTATTAAATACCTGCTTTTGCTAGATGTCAAGAGCTCTAATATTGTAAAGCAATGCATGGTACCCATCTTCAAGGAACTTAATGACAGATGTCTTCAGGGTGCAATGATAAATCTTTTCAGTGGTTAAAATAAGCAAACTAAGATACTTGGCCAACATGGTAATTATTTTCTGATACATTAATCTGTCCATAAGATTATACCATAATGCAGAACATTGTTAATCAATTCTCTCAAACCTGAAGATGTTCACAAAACTACTAGCAACTGACTTTTCAACTTTGATTAAAAATAGCACAAAGACAGGAAAACTAACCTGTGAATTGTTAAATGAATTCGCTCCTATTTCCCTAACAGTTTACAGTTTCACTCAACTTCTGTTTGTACTTTTGGGATGGACATTGAATTTTTACTTACTAGCATTCTTACATATCACTTCATTAATTGATACATACATACATAAATAAAATGTAGTTAATATTGAGATTTTGTACTAAAGGCTAGGTGTTAGACCAGAATTAGTCACTCAGTAAAAGTAAAAATAGCAAAGAAATCAATAATCATCATCGTATGTATTGTTACTTGACTATGTGTTTAAGATGCTACTTTAAATATTTTTTCAACGTATTTTTAATCTGTGCAACAAGTGGCAGAAGAAGCCTAACTAAGAATTAACTCAATATCATGCAGCTTATAAATTGTACATCTAGATTTAAACTGAAGTGTTGCAAATGTTGAAATTCATTCTAACTACATGAAACATGCCAGCTACTGCCAACAGGTAGGGACATTGAGAAGGACTCTGGTGCCACCTCATTGCTTAGCCTATCGGGGTACTGGAAAGGTGAACACTGCTATCACTGTACTGTGTTTTGCTGCCTTTCTTGAGGGATGAAAAAATTTTTCCCAAACGTTTAGAAGCATCATTCTAGTCAGCTTCTAAAGATACTCTATTGGTGCCAATATATCTGATGTATAAGAATTAATTTGACTACTGAAAAATGTTTTATAGAGAAAGGAAGATAATCATCTTGATTTTTTCAAAGCTTATCACGTGCATGCCCTTTAAATAAATTATCAATGTAGTCTTTAAAAATGTTATTCCATGTCTGTTCTTTTGTATTGTTTATTATAAATTATATATTCCAAAAGTACAAAATGTGTGCTATGGAAAGTCTTTTCCTACATTTAGTAGGAAAAGTTCCCAGTTCCTGGAAAAGTTTATCCAGTTCCCTTCACTAGAGGCAGAACAAGGTGGCCAGTTTATATCTATGTATTTAAAAATATTCTATGAATAAGTGAGTCTATATAGGTATGTGGAAGTTTCTTTTTTCATTAATGATATATGATGAATATTAATCTGTGTCTCTGTGTCTGTATTTAACTCATGCCTAAATATCTTCATTTATTCCCTTGCATGTGTATGTTGTAATTCACTTATCCAGGATTTCATTCATAGGGATTGTGTCTAGTCTTTTCTGTACCCTCAGCAATGCTGGCATAAGTATTTTTGGACATGCTTCTTTTTTGCACATATGGGATTACATTGATAGGAAAATTTCCTAGAAAAGAAATCATTGGATAAAAAGATACGTGCATTTTAACATAGTTATTGCCAATTGTATACTACAGAAAATTACACGAGTGCTTTCTCCTCACTCTAACCAAAATTATAGTTGTTTAAATTTTGGTTTTCATATGAAGGCTATAACCCAACTATAGCATAAGAATATGGGGAAAGGGCCAAGGGAGGGAAGGGAAGGGGGGAGGTTGTGGTGGCGAGAGGGTAATGGGTGGGGCCACACCTACAGTGCATCTTAGAATGGGTACAGGAGAAACTTACTAAATGCACAATACAAGTGTCTTCATACAGTAACTAAGAAAATGCCATGAAGGCTATGTTAAACAGTTTGATGAAAATATTTCAGATTGTATACGAAACCAGCACATTGTACCCCTTGACTGCACTAATGTACACAGCTATGATTTAATAATAATAAGAAATAATTTTAAATGTATAGATAAGATGCAAAAGTTAAAATGATACAAAGATATTTATATACTCTTTTCCCAGATTAACTTATTATTCACAATTTACCTTATTTGCTTGTTTTACACTCTTTGTCTCTGCATGTGTATAGTACATATATATGCATATAAATGTGTAAGCCCATGATTTAAGTATGTGTGTATACACATAATCTTAACAGTAAATTATATAAATCACGGTCTCGTATCCCTAATACTTCAGTGTTTACATCATAAGAATGTGGATATACTTTTATGTTGCCATAGAGTTGACTTTACTAAATTTAACATTTGATATAATGAACCAAACTTTGCGTAAGTGAAAAATTTACTCTAAATTATTTTATTTCTTAAATGAATGAATCTGAATATTGGTTTATATACTAAAATTCCTATTTCTTCTCTTTTCCTGTGAGTTTTAGGTTCATATCCTTTACCTTGTTGTTTATATTCATTTGCAAATGATTTCTACATATTATAAAAATTTGCACTGTGATCTAGTATAGTGAATATTTTCTTCCGTGTTGTGATGTTTCGACTGAGTTTATCATGTTCTTTGCCTTGTAGAAGTTTTTAATTTTCGTAAGCCAAATTTCTCAATCATTTTAACACTATGTGTTATGTTTTAAATGAAGAATTTCTTACTATGAGGTCATAATTTAAATACTCTCATATATTTTCTTTATTTTTATGATTTCATCTTATAAATTTAAATATTTGAGACATCTGGAGGAAGCAGCTACAACATAAGAATTCAAGTTTATTTTTTCCAGATGGCTGCACAATTGTTTCAACACTATTTATGTTTTAAAATATGTTCATTTGATTCATTGATTTAAACTGCTACATTTACCATAGCTACTATGTTCCCATATGTATTGGGGTTTATTTCTGGACTTTTCACTTATCCTGTGTATCCACCTTTGTTCATATGCTAATTCCAGACAGTTTTACGAATGTGTCTTCATGCCATATTTTAAATTTTAGTGAAGCAAGATTTCTCAAATTACTCTCTTTTCCAGAATTTCTTGGCTCTTTAAGACAAGTTTATTCTTTATATGTGCTTTAAAATTATCTATTTCCAATGTTAGCTCTGCGATTTTATTAGAATCACAAACAATTTGAAAATATTTTAGGGAGAATGAATATTTTTATGATTATTTTTCCATCACTCTCCCCCATTTATTTATTCTCGATTTCTGCTCTTTTGTGGCCTTTGTTTATGGTATATTACTAATATAATATTATTTATCTACCAATTTTTTAATCTTGGACACGTGTTCTCTTCTCCTTTTTGTGTATACTATCAGCAGGCTTAATCTCACCCCTTACGATAAATAATTTTGATAACATAATGTATGTATGTCTGTATTTTTTTCTATTGTGATACACATACTTAAATAGCCACATGCATTTTTCTCTCTTTTGATTAATATTAAATATTAAATGATACTCACTTACATATTAGATTTACAAAAGTAAAATCCACATCATTAGTTATATCTCTGGATATTTCTTTTTCTAGCCTTCAAAACATTTTGGAACTCTCTCACTATCATCTGCTATAGTTTAAAATTGTTCTTTTTAATGGCTGTGTAATATGGCATGGTGTAGAACACCGCAGTCAAGCTAGTGATTCCCCTTACATTGGGCAGTCTCTTTGTTTGCAATTCTTGGCAGGAGTAAACAAGAATAAACATTCTTAGCCATATGCTCTTATAGCCTATGAGCACTTTTCTTTCCATGGGGTAGATTACCATGACAGTTATTTTTGGATAGATATAACTAAATTGCCTTCCAAAAGGGCTATAACACTTCACAGTTCCAATAACAATGCATAAAATTCTTTCCCATTAGAAAAAGTTGTAGACACTAGATTTAATACCATATAATTGTAACTTCATTCTGTCTTCTACTGACTGTTAGTGATATTAAGTACACTTCTGTGTGTTTTTGTTCATTTGGATTTGCTCTTCTGTGAATTATCTATTCTTATAATTTGCACATTTCTGTACACCTGTTTTGTTCTATAGCACAGTCAGCTCTTCATGTGGGCAGGTGGCACATCCATAGATTCAATCAACTACCCATCTAAGTGTTAGAAAAAAAAAAACAATACTAAGACAAGTAATAATACAAATAATTAACAACATGATATAATAACTATTTACATAGCATTTACGTTGTAGTAGGTCTTAGAAATAATTGAAAGATGACAGCGTGTATGGAGGGATGTGCATAGAGTATACAAAGGGCATTACAAAAGTTTTGAGAGACACAAAAATCAAGGACATAAAATATGTGTGGATAGAAACAAATGAAGCCCTCCTGGCAACAACAATAAGCCAAGCAAGGTGAAACTTGAATAGGTGTTAACTGTTTCTTGGAAATAAAATCATGGCCCATAACACAAACTGTCAAGACTTTTGCAGTGAACTTCATGCACACATACTACTCCACTTGATAGAAGGGACTTGAGCATCCCTGAATTTTGGTATCTAAAGGGGTCCTGAAACACGTGGATACCGAGAGATGAGTCGATTTGCCTAAATAGTCGATTTGGGGCTATTGTATATTATACAATTCTTTATCGTCAGATTTATATATTTTAGAACAATTACTTTTCTTTTAGCTTCCCCCCCCAAATCTCTGAGGGGGTTCAATACCAGATAGAAACATGAAATAGCTGAAGCATACCCCTATTCCATCTCTCTGCTCCAAAAATCTGTTAAATATATTGTCATCGGATAGAGGCCATTTCAGATGTTAAATTGATAAGAATGATTACTACACTTGATCTTGGCCAAAAGGCTGAGAAGCAATTTCTTTAATGTTTTTAATGCTATCTTTTTTATATAAAAATTTTAATCTGTTTATCTTTTTTTTTTATACCATGTAGGTTTGAAATAGGAAAGTGTCTCTGATTCCTAGATAGTATAGTTTTTAGAGTTCCTTGCAATTCTTTTGGTTTTCATTGTTGTTAAACATTTCATCCATATGAAATTTATTTTATAATCTTATTTAAGATATTTGGGATTATCCTTTTCTTTCCAATTGTTAGCGAATTTTGACAGAATTTTTCATTATTTTACTCACTGAATTAAACTTCATATTTATCAAGTGTTAATATCCCATTAGTATAGACATCTAAATTTTATAATATAACTCAAAAATTCTGTGTTTAACCCCCAAATAATAAGATACTGATTTTATTTCATGACCTTTAGACAGTTTCTCAATTGAAGTTTTACAAAATGTTGTTACACATTCCATAAGAAATCATGATTAGCAAGCTAATTATTATTTAAATTTTGAATGTTTTTCTAACTCTGCCAGCAGTGAAGATTGACTGAGCTTCATCATTACAACTTCCATTATAGACTTTCAGCCCTTTATAGCCGCACACAGAGAATGGGTCACTTTATTTGGTTGAATTCATTCTCACTTTCTGATACAAGATAGTGGAAACCCCTGATTACTAATGACTCAGTTGGAAAGACAGTAGGACAGGGGGATGACATCAGTTCCCCAGAAAAATACCTTCCTCTCACCTTCCCTAATGTGCTGCTGACTAGTTCATGGTGAATGATTAAGCTCTACCAGGGCAACCAAAAATTGAAGGGAAATTTTCAACCCAAAAAGCAATTTTTGCACATCATGACTTAGCTCCATCTTTGTTATTTGGTGGTTGCGAACATGGCAAAATAAGAATTACGTGAATTTGAATTGAATTGTGTTTTGGAATTTTATTTTTTTTATCACTTTATCCTCTAGTTATTTTGTGTCCTTCTGTTTCATGTTGTATTAGACTTTGTGTGTTAACATCGTATCTGGCTATCCAACACAGTGGTGTCTGAAAATTATTTAAGACATGGAAAAAGGGATTTTTGGCGGATGATAATTATGATAGAATAATTATGAGGAATTCCAATTTATAAATGCAACTAAGACTCCAAAAATTTTTTTAGCATCATTAGTATGTAAATTACAACCCTTTGGCATGTAAAGCTAGTGATTACGTTACATGGCTATTGTAGTCTCAAGGCAAAGTTTTATTTTTAAAAGTCATGTCAGTCAAAAGCCTCAGGAATCAAGTTAGTTATTTAGTGCGTGGAAAAGGAAAAGTTACACAGCTGGTGAAAAACTAATAATGTCAGCATGTAAAAGTATGGTGAGCAAAACATTTGGACAAGATGCAGTCTGAGAAATTGAAGACTCTGCTCTGAGTACAGTGAGTTGACGTGCTGATGCCATGTCACACTGTGCCAAAGAGGTTTTGTGTAGTATGTGAAAAACAACAGTTTCTCTCCAGATTGATGACTCAACAGATTTCACCAATAGATGTCATGATGTAGCCCTGGAAGATTTCTGAGTGATAGTGAAATTTAAGTAAAAGGTTTTCCTTTTGCAAAGAGCTGCGTGTAACAATCAAAGGCCAGGATAAATTTAATATTTTTTCTACAGAAAGAGAAACAAAAATTGAATTTTGGAGTGACTAAATTGGTATTCATATGGGTGCTGCTCTAAACGATGGTTGACTCCATGAGGGATTTTGCCTTTCTTGTAAAACAAAACAAGACAAAATCTTAATGTTTTTATGACACAAAAATTTCTTCAGAGAGATGCTGATGTCAGTAACTCTCACAGGTAAAAAATAATTCTGTATAATGTTGCAAAGGTTCTCTTGAAACTTAACTCTAATGTCATAGTCCAGAGCAGCTTCAGTGATAATCTGGGACAGGTCTACCTAGATTATACACATCAAATTTTTAAATTAAAATAAGCTTTAAAATAAGCATTGAAATTTCTCAACTATTAAGGTGGAATAGTTTTCAATTTCATCTTATGAAATTAGAGAAAAACAGTAAAGTCAATACTGCATATTTCACATAGACATTCAGATTTGGGGGAGAAAGAAATCAATTCTGGATCTGGAAAACAGAAATATTTAACTTTATTAATCATTTTATGAGTAATTTTATTATTTCTTTAATTGTCAGCATGACCCTTAATCTTTTGGCTAAAATTCAGAGTTGACACCTTGAGGTTGTGAATCACATTTGCTTTACACAGAGAGAAGTGTCTGCTGGGTTATATTCAGACCCACCTGTGCTGTGAGGCTCAGCTTTGTGCTATTAAAGGATGTTAGCTCATCGCTAACTTCTTGACCCAAGATGCTCCCACGTACACTAATGTTTGAGTCATTCTCTGGAGAAGTTTCCCGCACATCCTTTTATTTCCTTTTTGAGTTTGCTATCTTATATTTCCAATACAGTAAACTTTATCTTGATATGCCCAGTTGAAAAAATCCTGATGGAGGCAAATAGGAATAGCCAGACAATATTTTCCAAGTGGTTAGCATTAAATTTTCCTTGACATTTGTAAAGATTGAGATATGAAGCTCATATTATTTTCTTTCCTTACAGTCAGCAGAAATAAAGTAAGGTAATATCTATTATTTTATTATTATAGGAATTATTTAAGAAGAGATTTTGAAAAAGATCATCAGATTTATTAAAGTATAATTTACATAAAATAGATACATATATCAGCCATTAACTATGTATAGTTGAGGAGTATGATAAACATACTGCTATGTAATCAACACTTTAACCAAGATATAAAATATCCCTGTTACTAGGAAAATTTCCCTCATGATTGAATAGAATCGTTCTATTCCTCCAACTCTACCCACTGTCAACCTGTGATTTTATTTATACCTCTAAGTTTTGCCTATTCTATAATGTCTTGTGAATTGAATCATGGGTATGTAGGCTTTGGCTCCTTTCTAATAGAGTAATGAATGTATTTGAGATTCATTGCTGTTGTTGCACGTATCTGTAGCTTATTCTTTGTCATGAGTAGGTAGTATTGCTTTTGTAAGGGGGTACCACCATAATCCATTCAGTATCTGATGGATACTGATATTTGGCTGTTCTTAGACATAGGTGTTTATATATGCTGTTCAGACACTAAACATACGTTTTCATTTATTTTCTACAAATGGGGGGAGGATTGCCAGATTTTATGGAGAAACTGCCAAACTGTGCCCCAAAGTGGCTGTATCATTTTGTATACCCACCAGTACGATAGTACTCACTGCTCTGTATCCACTTCAGTCCCTGGTGTTGTCAGATTCTTTTCCACTCTAACCATTTGATTAGATAGCAGTGTCACAATGTGGATTTAATGTTCAATTCTTTAATAATGTATGCTGTTTAGTCTCTTACACGTCACCTATAATTCTTCTTACATGATATATTTATTCAAAACTTTTCCCCATTTCTTAGTTAATTAGTTTTATCATAATTGAGTGGTAGGGATTCTTTACATATATTCAATAGAAGTCTTTTACCAGATATGGAAAATACCTTGAAAGTAAATTTGGACTTGCCTATGTCTGTTGTCTCTGTCTATTCTAAACTAACATGTTAGCATACTTGACCTTATATAATATAGCACATTGTAAGTTTATCCTTTTTTATGTGTCTATGTGGTGGCCACCTCTGTTTCCTCTATTCTTCCAAAGGTTTAATGCTTACTGCATTTTGTCTATCCTTGGAAAGTCTTATTCCTCTTTGGAATTCAGGTTACTTTGCAACCTCATCTCTCTGATGCTCCCCCCCATTATAATTTTATATGTCATTCAACTTTGTCTCTTTGTTAGGGTGTGAATATTGGTCTTTGGAGCTTTTATTATCCTAAATGAAAGCTTGTGCTACACTGATTTTTACTGTAATTAATGAATGCTAATTATCAAACAAATAAGCTATAAATTGGCTCTGTGTGAACAAGAATTTGAACTAAGATGCTTATGTAGCAAGTAAGGTTAAGACTCACTCTTCCCCATAATAGTTATGTTGAAGTTTTAATATCGGACAGAAACAAAGCCCCATGTATCTCTTTGCATATGTAATGTCCTTAGGTATAGGAGATTCATAAACTGGGATTCAAAAATATAAATGAATGTTTTCTGGAAACTCCTTAAAAGAGGGCTGTTTTCAGATCAGTAGCTAATTTTATTACAGATTCCAAATATTGAAGTAAGGGAGGAAGGCAGTTTGGGCGGACTGTTGCTGTGCAGGGTGGGGAATCCACATTGATGACCCCAACCTTCCTGGGTGTCCTTGCAGGAGCATTGCTGTCCATGGCAGGAACTGAATCACCAAAGGGTCACAGACATGAAGGTTCAAGCAGTTTTTTCCTGTTTGGCATCCTGGAGTTTTAGTTGAAGAGGAGAAAGTATATTTTCTTACCATAAAGATATTACTTGGATTAAATGGCAAAGGTCTAGAAAGAACCAGGAGGAATATTGGAACCTCAAACAAGGCTCCATTGATAATGGGGACAATAAAGCCAATTAGAATAAATTCATTGCAGAACTTCTTAGGGATTTTGGCATAACCATTACCAAAGCTGTGGACACCAAGTACTTCTCTCAGTAACACTGATGACATTCAAGGAAGTTGAACATTTATTCAAAGATCTGCATTCACAGATTCTGGCCTTCAGGGTAAGGCTTCAGAATGTGTTCTCCTGTCAAGCAATCGAAGATAAGCAAAAATAGAGTCTACTTCATGGACATATTTAAACATCACTGAGAACCTGGGGAGAGGGCGATCCCTGGAAATTGATGAAATCCCTGATAGTAAAGTGACTTGTTTCTGGAGTTATTTGTATTTGATTAAAAATGTACTCTTGCACTAAAACCAGTCATTGCGAAGAATGCTCACATTTAATAATTAAATAATCTACATGAAGAATCCACTACCCACTCTGGACTGTAATTTTCTTCAGGATGCAGCCTGTTTTATTTATAAATGCAACCTAGTATCTAATCTAGCATGTGACACTATTTTTTGTTAAATGTTCATTGAATGGGTAAAGAATGATAAGGAACTTCAGAATGTAATGTGCTACTTTGATATTTATTCCTCAGGATATTTCTCTTCGTTCTCTTAGTTTCTTATAGTTCCTAATAAAATAATTTTATAAGTAAGAATATTATATTTCTTTTTTTTTTTTTTTTTTTTGTAGAGACGGAGTCTCACTGTACCGCCCTCGGTAGAGTGCCGTGGCGTCACACGGCTCACAGCAACCTCTAACTCTTGGGCTTAAGCGATTCTCTTGCCTCAGCCTCCCGAGCAGCTGGGACTACAGGCACCCGCCACAACGCCCGGCTATTTTTTTTGTTGCAGTTTGGCCGGGGCTGGGTTTGAACCCGCCACCCTCGGCATATGGGGCCGGCGCCCTACTCACTGAGCCACAGGCGCCGCCCAAGAATATTATATTTCTATGAAATGGCTGTCTGCTTATACAGGTAACAAATTTAAAAGTGTTATACACGGTAATGTTTCTAAAGCCGGCCAGATAGTAATGACTATAGAGTGACACAAACTTTCATACTGGTTTATGAAGTATGTCTGTGTCAGATCCACCAGCTCAGGAGCCAGTGAAAATTGTAGGATCTCCTCAGATATTAACTGTGGACTCATGTGACTACTACGGATACAAAGATAGGCATAAAAACAGGAAGCATGTTTTCTAGGATAAAAAAAAAAAATACCACACCTATGAAAAATGATTCCTTTTGAAATGCACATTGAACATCACACCAAAGATTTCCTCATTTGATTATAGCTGTGGTGGAAAGTAAGGCTAATTCATTCAGGCATAGTCTTAAGACAGGGGTTGGAAGACTACAATTTACAAGCCTACTTTATCCACCAGCCTAGTTTTGTAAAGTTGTATTAGAACACAGGCATGTCTGTTTATGGGGTGGGATAGAACAGAAGAATTAAATTGCAACAGAGACCATACCACACATGTGCACATGCACACACGTTTATGAAAACTGGCCAGTAAGTTAAGTTCTCCTTCTGTGTTCCCTTAGCACTTGCACTACATAGTTCAATTCATATCTTATCTATTATTTGGCTTTGTATTATCCTTATTTTTATTAATTTTTTAAAACAATTCTGTAACCCTTTATTGAATTGTACATTCTATCAGGATAGAAACAATGTGTTGCTCATTTCTTCTACCCTAGAGGTTATGATAGAGTAACTAGTCAACAAATGACATTACTATAACAAATTACTACATTCGTAGCAGCTTGTCTGTCTTGTAGAGGTTAAGCTGATATCGGAAGTAGTCAGCAATCCAGAGGTAGCCTAACCATCCATTTTGGTCTGCCTGGGTTAATTCTGGTTTAGGCCAATGGTCCCAATATAACTCTTTTTCACTTAAAAATATGTTAGTCTGAATGTTAAATCATTTGACAAATCATTGATCAAATCTATCTTTGTGTGTGTTGGGAATGCATTTCGAAGAAATAATAACTTTTGTTAAGGAGGGCCTGGGATAGTGGAAGTCATTTTCTTTCCATGTTGAGTAAAGATCATAAATTTAGAGGATGAGAATAACTTAAGTTGGATGTAGAAGATAAAGGAACTAGGTGCAAAGAGTCATTCTGAGATGTGGGGGAAGCCGTGCTGATTTGGAATCTCAGAAACAGTCTATGACATAGAGATGGGAAAATAGTATTATCCCCATTTTGGGGAAGGATTGTGTTCCTTGTGATTTTTAATAAAGATGGAAGAAAAGAGCACTGCTAAACGAGGTTTGTGCACTTTTGTCTGCATTAATAAGAGATGCCCCAGGCAGCATTCTGCAATTTTACAGAGGTACCATTAGTAGTTTAAAGCCAAGGTCCTCCCCTTGAGTGCGGAAGTCATACCCAGGGTATTGCGTCATGGCTATAATTTTTTTGGATGACATGCAAGATATTCTCTGCATATTGTCTGAAATAACTGAAACAGACTTTTTAGGGAGAATTCGAGTTAATTAATCTACAAGTTTTGTTAATCTGCAAATCTTTCAACTTCTTGAAAAGTTGAAAAGTATACACAGTAATGTCTTAGAACATTCAGGTAACATACTTGTAAATAAGGAAAGAAAAAAAAATGAGTGACTCTTAGCATCTCACAACAGATTCAGCCTTGCAATGTGCTCTTTTAGAGAACTTACAAATGATTGTCTTTATTGTTACCATGAATAATGCTTCAAGATGTTAGCATGCATTTCATCAAATGTTAACAAATATGTGTGGAGAGAGTGAATGTCTACCAGCAAAATAGAGGGGACATGTCATTTGGAGCTGGCAGAGAAAACTAGTAAGAGACCAGTGGGGTGAGGATTGTTCTAGAATGCAGATGAGAGAAATGTTATTTCACCACTGTAGTTGAGTGAAATGAAAACGCCTACCTCTGTCCCTCGATGGCAAAGGGTGGAGACCTATGAATTTTGCCAGTACCTGAATACTATTTTGCTGGCGGACTTTAATTACATAGGCTAGACAGCTTGCAAAGGATAAAAAAAAAAGTTGAGAATCTCTATTCTGGGGTAAATTTCCTAAGCAGTGTGTGAGAGGTGTACGCAGAAATCCTGTTGACAAAATATTTTGTGCAAGTACCTCCCACACACAGCTTTAAAATGTTACCCCTGTGTGTTTTCCATTCCTGCTGCTATTCAAATAACAAATGTCTCCAGCGTTTTAATCTGTTTCTTTCTCTCCCTTGCCCCATGACTCCTCCAAGAAACATTAGCAACTATTGCATTCATCTCCTTATGTCATTTCATGTGATTTTAAAATGATTTTAAAATTAAATTGAGTCTTGTTTTTTTTTAAGAACTTATCTGGAAGGTGAGTGAAATGAAATGCACCATGAACGCTTCACAGTAGTGTCAGATGCCTTGTAGGATGTTGAAATTCAGATTTCTTTTTCATTGAAAAAGTTATAAACCGTCTTTTAACATCTTCTGTGTGATAAATTCTTTGGAAGAGCACTGAAGGACAGCACTTGAGGTTATAGAATGACTGAAATGTTTATCCTGTAAAAATCCAAACGTTTTCATGACACCATCTTTGCCAATGTCACCAATAATTTACTTGCCTTCCCCTTTAAATGGACCATCATGTTGGTCTGAGTTTATTTTGCTGTTTCTGGAAGCTAATCAACTTTTTTCAAGTGTATGATCCTGGGGAACCAGCATGCTGGTGGAAAGAAAATAGATTATGAATCCAGCAAGACGTAGACTGGAATTCTCTGCTCCTGCCCTAGCTTGCCATGGTCCTTTAGACAATCATGTAACCTTGGTCCTTAGTTTCTTTAGATTTCTGTCTTTTTAAATTGAATATTCTTTTTTTTTTGCTTTTTTATTTTAGATTAATATGAGTGTACAAGCAATTATATTCCAATGTTTGCACTTGTTCATAAAGTCCCTGTTTTACTTGAGTCTCACTCGCAGGAGGTGTACCACGTACCCTTAAATTGTGCTCCCACTTTATTTCTCATTTTCATACACAGTCTACGAAGATTAGAGATGCCCCCCCCACACACACACACACGCAGCTTCAGATATGGTAGAAACTCATCTTAGCCAAATTACTTTCTATTTTATTTGTTGAAAAATTTATATTAAATTTTAGGGAAGAAAGAGAATGGCATGGAAATGAAGTTTAGTTTTATATTAAGACATATTTAGATTCAAATTCATACTTTAGCACTTTCTTGTCTAGTGGGGTCTCAGAAAAACTTAGTTGTGCAGAGAAAACGTAGATTCTTTATTTGGTCTATAATTACTGAAGTCCTTGGGAAAGATGTGGGGTCAGTGTTAAATGTTCTATAAAATTAGCTTTAAAGCTCAGACATAATAATACAAATAGTTCTTTTAGATCAGTGGTTCTCAAATTGTAATACATATTGTAATCCCTGGGAGCATTTGAAGAATAGATTGCTGATCGTCACTGCCTCAGCTCCTGCCTCGCAGATCTAGGAAAGGCCTGTTTGTTAGCATTTCTAACAAATTCTCTGGTGATGGTGAATCTTCAGGTCGGGGGACATTATTGCAAACTTCTGCTTTAAATAATGTTCAATCTTCAAGGAAGATTTTTCTTTGTTTTTTTTCTTTTTTTTCTAGTCTTTTAAATCTCTGTATACCTAATTAATCTTATAAAAGTTTTACTTATAATTGACAAAATGTAAGCATATTAGATATAATTTTGAATATGTATATTACATTTATATGTTAGCATATAATTTGCATATGCGAGGTCAGTTTAGTTCACAAAGTCATCCTAGAAAAAGTGCTACATACCTCATTGCTGACTATCACTATGGTCACCTTGGATGTCCTCCTCTTGGGAAGCTATGTACCAACACTAGCGTCTAGTCCACCCTTTAAAGCAAGTTTGGAACTCTTTTTCTGGAATGACTGTGATAGGTCTGACAAATTCGCAAACTCGTTCTGGAAAAGTGCTGCATACTTCATTGCTGAATATCACTACAGTTACCAGAAAGCCAAAGGGAGTAATTTGAATGTGATGGTAGTAACAGTTAACATATGCGATAGTCAACTTACACACTGATAAAAACTTCAAGATGGTATTAACATAATTTTGGGTTTATCCATTTAGGGAATTAAAATATTTTCAACTCTTATGACTTTATGTTAGCATAATTTTCCCTTTTTAATATCATGGGCTCATGTCAGATCAGCGAACTCTAATTGTTATTTTTGTTTTTATCCTTTCATTTGGGACTTTTGTCCTCTTTAGAATTATTCCTAATACCTTTGAAAGCAGACTTGCCGCCACCATCAAGATATTCCAGGTGCAACTTGATTTCCCCTGTTCAAACAAGGATCCACTCCAGGCTAATGTCAGGGAACAACAATATTAGGGATCAAAATTTTGTGTTCCAAGAGTGTATATGTATCAGATTAGGTCATAGACCTGGTAACATTTATTGTAACCCATAAATTTATATTAATATTTCTAAATTATTTAATTTATTAAATTTATTAAATTATTCTAACTCTGTGAAGTAATTTTTTGCCCTCTCTTACATAGCATTTTTAAAGTAAATCATTTTTGATTTTTAAAAACATTAGCTTCTGTCATCTCTATTACAAATTTTTGATTGATTTTTAGTATTCCAGATTATATTCTATTATTGCAAATAGCATAGTTAATTTAGAAAATTATTTAGAAAATTATTGTATTTCATTTAATCTAAGATGCCACATATTTTGCCTTTGAGAAAGAAACAATGTATATGGGTATTCATCTTCAGAAAATAAATCATGACTTTACCCCATATCCTACACGAACATTCATTCCAGGTGTGTTGTAGATTTAAATATGAAAGTTTAATCAATAGGGTTACCAGAAGGTAAGATCTGGAAGCAGAAAAATATTTATTAAGTAGAATATAAGCACTTTAACCATAAAGGAGCTTGAAATAAACTAGACTACATTAAAAAGAGAATCACTGTTAAGAAAGTGAAAAAGGCTGGACACAAAGTGGGAGAAATTATTTATATTACCTTTAACTGAAAAGTGTTTATATAGAGAATATGTAACAACTTCTCCAGATCCACATGAAAAAAGGCAGACAGATCAATTGAAAAATTTTTACATATGCAAAGGTCTTCAACAATCACTTTGCAAAATATGCTATCTAAATTGCTAGCATGCATATGAATTGTTTTGACACTTTTCATTGTCAGGGAAACACAAAGTTAAATCACAGTGAAATTTTATTTCACACCCATAAGAGTAACTGAAATAAAATTGGCTGAAATACCAAGCACTCTTCTACATGCAGCGCTGCTGAAATTCTCATGCACTGCTGGTAGGAGCCCAATTTGTAGAAGCACTTTGTAAAAGTGTTTGGTAATGCTGTTAAACAAATGCATATTCTATGACTCAGTAATTTCATTCTGATGTATAAACCTAATGGAAACCTATCTGTATGTGCACTAAAAGCCATGCAGGAGAGTGTTTATAGAAGTATTATTCTTAATTGCCAAGATCTGGAAACAGTCCAGTTATCAATCAACAGTAAATTGGATAAATTGTGGTATATTTATCCAATAGAATACCAAACAACAAGGAAAATTAATGAAGTACAGCTATACAAAATCAACAGGATCAATTTGGTAAATATATTACTTTTTGACTTCAGACACAAAAAAGTAACGTACTGTGTGATCATCTTTTTTTTTTTTTTTTATTGTTGGGGATTCATTGAGGGTACAATAAGCCAGGGAAAGTGAACGGTAGTGATTAGAAGCTGCACGAAAGGACACTTAGGGTTTCTGTTAATCCTCCTCCACACGGTCTGTGTTCTTCACTTTGTAAGAGATCAAACCATGCCCTTTAATTTGTACGCTTATGGTTTACACATCTAGAAAACATTTTTGTTTTAAAGTGGTATGCACAAAGTTATGTGGGAACAGAAGGGATGAAAGTCTCTGTATCTGACTTAAGACATCAAAGAAATCATTCCAGAGGGGCGACTTGACATCAAGAGTGTAGACGCAGGGGTCCTCAAACTGCGGCCCGTAGGCCACAGAGAGCGGTGTGATTGTATTTGTTCCTGTTTTGTTTTTTTACTTCAAAATAAGATATGTACACTGTGAATAGGAATTTGTTCATAGTTTTTTTTTAAAAAAACTATAGCCCTCCAACGGTCTGAGGAACAGTGCATTGGCCCCCTGTTTAAAAAGTTTGAGGATGCCTGCAATGTATTCAAATGCAAGGACAGAGCTCTCTTTCTTCAGTGATTTAAAGAAATAAAGGTTTGTATTTGTCATAAGAAGAACAGCTTAGGAACATATATACCACAATAACGCCATCAGAAACTGGCTAACTCAATTCCTTTGGTGTTTTTTGTTGTTTTGTTTTGTTCTTTTGGCTGAAAGATGGCTGGTTTCTGCTTATTTAGTGATTTAGTCCAAGTTGTAGGAATGGATAAGAAGAAAGAGGAAAATGTTGCCCAGCAGTCTCACTACCTCTCAGTATGAGGAAACCTAGGATGGTAAAATAGAGGGGGACGAGGTGAAGTGGTTTGAAACGGGTTTTGAATGAGCCAATGTATGTGATTTGTCATAATCTTGTAAGAGATGTCCGCCGAATATGCTTTGGGAGGCGATCACAAGGAAAAGTAGGTGCAAATGTAGTTTTTTTGCCACCATATGCTTCCTCTAGCCTATGTTCACATGTTTCCAGAAACTTCCCCATTTCTTCATGTATGGGAGGATTTAAGATACACTGACTATACTAATGTTAGGGTGGCTCTCAAGATATCAGGGATCATAAAGATGGTCACAGGTTAGGTGCATAATTAGAAAACTGAATGGAAACTGTGTGGGTTAATATAGCAAAAATAAGGCCCAATTATTTTCATTTTGGTTGTTCTTTAGCAGTTTGGTATAGATAAAATCACGGGAAAACAATTTAATGTCAGGCATCAATTTTCTAAAGCATTCAGTAGATAGCATCTACTATAAACGATGTAAAGTTTCATTTTTAAAAAAGCAAAGAAAGAAAAATATCATGTCAACGACTTTAGAAAGAACAACATTTTTTTTGGTCAGTTCCTCAATAGTAATATAAAAATTTTGTCAATTCTTAAATTGCTGGGAATTAGTCACTCATTTATTCAATAAATACTTATTGAGAATCCTTTGTGAATTGTTCAGGAATTGGTCAAGTAATGCACGAATATTAAATTTTGGAATTCAAACTGAGCCTTTTTTTTGACTATAGGTCTATTGGCCTTTCTACTTTTAAGCGTTGCTTGGAATGATCTTGATTCCTATAACCAAGGCCTCACCTACCCACTGCCCAATTGTCCAGGTTAGTAGCCAGTGAGTACTAACATTGCACTGCCATGATGTGTGTGATACATTTTATTGTTATTTCACATCAGCCTCAGTCATAGTAGGTTCTAAGGAGTTTACCATGAAATAATTGTAAAGGGAGAAATGCCCAAGAGAAAAGCGATTTGATTTTTCTCTGGGGATTCTTATAGACCATAGAATGTAGGTATTGTTCTAGTTAAAAGATCTCCCAACATAAAAGTAGAGCGTCTGAATATGGGTCTTCTTTCAAAGCCTGGTGTTTTGAAACACCATTTTAGAAAAAATGTAGGCAAATCTTAAGTATTAATTCTTAGGCTAAAGAAAAAAGGATAAACTAAAGAAAGAAGGAAATTTCCAGAAATGACATATACTTTATTCATTTTTCCAAGTTAAGTAATCCTAAAATAGACTCTAATTTGAATTAATGTGAGCAGCATCTAAGAAGTGATGCTGTTCAGGGCAATAGATGCTCCATCTAGCTTCATACATTGAATTATTTTTCTGCTCATTGTGGTATTTGAAGATTTTAACTTCAATTAACAGTTGAGGCAAAATTGTTCCAATGCTGCTATAAATGAAATAACCTTAAATGAAATAAAATACTATGTAGAATTCTTAAAATAGTCATTTTGTTCTAAAATGTTGATAATCTCATGGCAGTGACTGAAAGCATAATTAGGCTAAGCGCACATTGGCACCAGTGCATCTATGCGTACGTAAACCTGAAGCAGCATTTGCATCATTCATGCACATGCGGCAACACTAAGAACAGTGTGGCGGGCACCTGTAGTCCCAGCTACTTGGGAGGATGAGGCAAGAGAATCACTTAAGCCCAAGAGTTTGATGTTGCTGTGAGCTGTGATGCTACAGCACTCTACTGAGGGCGACATAGTGAGACTCAAGGGCATGGCCCTCAAAATGCATTGGTATGGTTGTAGATTTTTGTTTTGGGTCTTTATAAAAGAGATAGTACATTTGAAATGATTTCTTGGTCTTATCATTCTAACACTGTGGGGGGAAAATGGGCTTGGTGGTTCTCTTCATGCCGCGGACCACCCTGTCGGTGGGCTCCAGTCCGAGGGAGAGCAGGGAGAAGGAACGAGGAAGGTTGAGAGATCGGCGTAGGAATGACAGTCTGACACACTACGGGTTGGAGTATGCAGCTGTAAATTTACTGAAAGTATATGTTGGTATTTATACATTTTCTTTCTAAGGTTCAAACAATGCAATCTTCATTCTGCTTACGTTTGTAAATTATTTTTGTATCTGCATATGCGGTTTATCATGCATTACATGTTTTCAAGGTTTTCGCTCTCCGGAGGGTGGTTTATCAGTAAAACCTGGTTACTCCCTCTTATCTTAGGAATGTCAAGGCTTGCAACTCCTCTCAGTCCTGCAACTCTTCTTAGTTCCTTATAATCTTTTTTAAAACAGCTTGACATATTCCTTTATGTATAATGCTTGACTACTTCTATATATATTTTCTATATATTTTTACTCCTATTAGTAGTATTACATATGAAAATTAGTGAAGTAAGATGTTCTGAACAAAACTTTATTGTGGGTGGACATGTTTTGTTAAATTTGTAACTTATGTATGCATCTTGTTTTTCTTGTTCTCACGCCCATTGTCCTAGTTCACTGATATTTATGGTGGGAAAACATCTTTGTGTGCTCATTATTGGTGCTACTGAGTCTAGCAAGCTCATGAGGTGGTGTTATATCTGGATCAACAGTGTATTGTGTTCATTCTTAAGAAAGTACATATTGATAGTTTATCAGAACAAACAGACTTCTGGTACAGAATGACAAACACATGAATAGATGCCACAATCTTTAAACTTAAGCGGGTAACTGAGCATGCTAGGCACCATTTCTGATGCTGTGCATACTGGGGGCGCCGGGGGCTAAGCTCCATGGAGCACAATCCACCTTCCCGTCGTTCTAGAACGCGGACAGCGCCGCCTCACTACGGCTGTGGTGCCGTGGGTGCGGCATCTTCAAATGCTAGAACCATAGAGATTTTTTATTATCACCCGTCCCTGTATTTTATATGTATCTAATGAGTAAAATATTACTTTTATAAATGAGGGATATGTATTCTATTTTTATTTAACAAGCAAAGGTTAACATGAAAAGAAATGCAGTAACTCAAGAATTACTAAAAAAATACTAAAGTAAAAAACTGCAAAAGGAACATAGAAGCAAATATAAGTGCCCATACAATTCAAAATAGAAGGATAAATTTGATATAAAAGCAGAGGGGTTATTAGACTTTCAATGTCATATTCCTTGCCTCTCTTCTGATTTTCTATTTTGCATAAGATCTTTGATTTAAATTCTTCTACTTGTAA
This sequence comes from Nycticebus coucang, assembly GCF_027406575.1. NCBI lineage: Eukaryota > Metazoa > Chordata > Mammalia > Primates > Lorisidae > Nycticebus > Nycticebus coucang. The sequence goes on along the minus strand of NC_069793.1, from coordinate 35,924,226 downwards.
ATGACATTTTCTCTTTAGGTTTCCAAGCTGAAGTTTGTTTCAACTTAGAGTGTGTTGAATTTTTCTAGCCCACAGACTATGGATAAAATAATGAAACTGTCACATTGGGGGTGACATTGTCAGCAGCATTGTCAGAAAGTAGGTGTTCTCAGAAGAAGACACAAATATCAATATAAAAAAAGAACTGGGATAAATGAAATTGCCTGCACCTTGTTCTTTTAATAAGAAGAAATAGAAAATTTATGTATTACGTAAATACTTATCTCTGCATTTTTACACATATATGTTTATACACTAAAATAATTAAAGACCTTGCAATAAGAATTTAGTATTGCTGTTTCAAATTCAAGCCTCAAAATTTCTCCTTTAGAAGAAATCAACATCCAGAAAAAGGCACACTGTAGAATAGGTTGACAAGAAAACCAATTTGACATCTGAGAATTTTATTATTTCCTTTGATTTTGTAGGAAGCTTTGTCTTGAGAGGAAAAGTCAAACTGAACAAGTTCAAAGTGAATGGGAAAATTCATCTTGTGAATTCTCAGTTTTTCAGTAGTCAGACCACTCGTACAAAATTGTTGAAGGCCTACCTTTGACTTTTAGGAAAATGGGATAACTCAGGTGATAAGAGCAATTGATATCATGTCTTAAATTGTTCAAGTAACAATTATTAAAAAGAGAATAGAATCTCAATTATAAGCTTAACTGAATTCAAATGTGAAAGTTGCTGCTGATCATGTTACCTTCATGGTATTTGTGAGTCAATTCTCATCTCACATTAGACCTCCTTATTGTGGACAAAGATGGGTTGTAGGAGTTAAAAAGACAGTTTTATGGAAAATATATATGGATGTCCAGTCATTTTTGGATATGTGCCCATTGGAAGAGGTTAGCACACACAAACAATTTTTTAAAGTACTTCTGGGTGACTGTGCTGGGTTGCCTAGCAGCCTAAAATCCTAAACATTTTAAGGATAGTCTTCCCTAGTGAAATGTCAGTTCCCTTACAAATGATAAATCCTAAACAATGCCTTTCAAATCCAGGATAATTTTCATCTAGGATGTGAGATAACTTCTACATAAGTCTACTTAACATAAATAAAAATTCAGAGACAAAAATTTCATGTGAATAACACATCCTGGACAGAGCTCTTACAGACCATGAAAGCACAGCATGATTAACCAGGAAAAGGACATTTATGTTTGGATTTCTTATACGTTTAGAGATATCAATGTTAAAGAATTTTCTATCCATATTGCAGGACGCCCATCTGATTGGAACAAAAGCTGGAGAAATTTTCATACCATAACCTAAGTAGATGTTTTGCTTCATCTACCTTAATGCTAATATTCTTATGGCCTCTTATAGGAGCAAAATATACCTTCATGGCTTCTACATAGCCAGTCCACTACTAAATTCTGCTGGTTTTCCTTCTACTTCCCCCTGTCTTCATCAATACTCCAATCTGTGCAGCGAGAGCTCTCCTTCGGATGTACAGAATATCTTCCTTCCTTCCTTTCTTCTTTTTTTTTTTTTTTATTAAATCATAGCTGTGTACATTAATGCAGTCATGGGGTACTATGTGCTGGTTTTATATACAATTTGAAATATTTTCATTAAACTGGTTAACATAGCCTTCCTGGCATTTTCTTAGTTATTGTGTTAAGACATTTATATTCTACATTTAGTAAGTTTCACATGTACCCTTGTAAGATGCACCATAGGTATGGTCCCGCCAATTACCCTCCCTCAACCATTCCTCCCCCATCCTCTCCCCTCCCTTTTCCCTTTCCCCATATTCTTGGGCTATAATTGGGTTATAGCTTTCATATGAAAGCTATAAATTAGTTTTATAGTAGGGTTGAGTACATTGGATACTTTTTATTCCATTCTTGAGATACTTTGCTAAAAAGAATATGTTCCAGGTCCATCCATGTAAACATGAAAGAGGTAAAGTCTCCATCTTTTTTTAAGTCTGCATAATATTCCATGGTGTACATATACCACAATTTATTGATCCCTTCGTGGGTCAGTGGGCACTTGGGCTTCTTCCATGACTTAGCAATTATGAATTGGGCTGAAATAAACATTCTAGTACAAATATCTTTGTTATAGTGTGATTTTTGATCTTCTGGATATATATCTAGTAGAGGAATTGGAGGATTGAATGGCAAGTCTATTTGTCTGCCTGAAACCAATCTTTCTTCCACTTTCTGCACATATTTTTTGAAACACAGATAATTATTCTAATACTCCCTCCTCACTTACTTAAAACTCTTTAAAGAGTTTTCATTCCTTTCAGGGTAAAAGTAAATTTCTGAATATTGTCTTTTACCAAGCTCCTTCTCATTTCCCCAGCTCTGAGCAGTTCCCACGTCCACATCTTTTCAACATCACAGTATTGCAATGCTTTCTTCCTCCACCAGAGCTCTCTTAGGACCACATTTGCTTTTTCTTACACAGCATGTTACCACAATGTAATTATACATTGATTTATGTGATTATTGTATTAGTGCCATTTTCTTCCAATAGACCATAGTTTGGTAAAGATAGAAGCATTTTTAGTCATCATCGACTTTCCAATTCAGAACACATAACCTAACACTTACTAGAAACTGAGTAAATATTTTGTTAAATTTAGAAAAAGGGGAATATAGTATTTTCTTTTTTTTACCTTTTGAGGGGAAATGTGGAGTAAACACTATAATGCACTATATCTTAACATGCCTGTTGAGTAACTATTTTTTTTTAACATTCTAAGTTCAATGCATTTCTTTTAAATAAAAGGAATTAAAAATAAATGAGTTGCCTCATATCTAAAGTAGTTCTAGCTCAGGAAAATAAAATATTACCACACTTATATCTCCTCATATCACAAATAATAAAAATATTTTTTATTTTCTCTTCATCTCCCATCAGACTAGCAACATTGTAAGTCCTCAGAAAATACCACACATTCTTGGAAAGAAATTTTCAATTTCAAAGCTGCTGATAGAGCTGAGATTCACTTATTATTTCATTTTTAAAAATAAGTAGCAGAAATAGATCTGACTTTTTTTTTTTAAAGTATACAGCATATAGGAATGTGGTATTAAATAATCACATTAGCTCATTGAATGTTTAGGGAAAAAAGACTTTTTTTGAAAATCCATGATCCAAAGTCAAACTTAATCAGTAGTGTGGGAGGGATCACTAATTAAATTTCTCAAATTACCTTCTCCATTTATATTTAGAAATTCTCCTCTGAATTAAGTTAGGTGGCATTACGTAAAATGAGGCAACCAAAGTGCTAAACCAAAGACCCAAATTAGCAGCAGGCTTTATTGGTATTTGGAACTCATAAATTAGAAAATCACAAACATAAATTGCATCTTTGTAGTATATAAATTAATAAAGTAGTGATGACTTCATCCTCATGCTTAATCATTCCACAATAAAATAGATTTATTATTAATTCAGTTATCTCAGGTTAAGAGCCATTGAGTTTTCTCATAAATCAAAATTATTTTCATAAAGTCAGTTCAAGATATAATCACATTTAGAGCTCTATTTTAGCATTTATTCTGCAACTACAAGAAAATAGCTGTCCACAAATGTAACATGAATATAATTGATAAACTGATTAGTTAAAGGCTATCACAGAATTCACAAGTCCACAATTTCTTTTATGTTTAAGTATCTCTTATTATTAGCACTGGTTATGTAATTTTGGAGCAACCGAGGTTATATTGTCTATTAGCCAGCTTGGACTCCCATAGACTTAAGCCACTGATCCTACAGGATTAGGACCCCACTTCTATTACTTCATTGAACCTCATTTTTCTCCTAAAAGCCCTGTTTCCAAATACAGTCCCATTGAGGGTTAAGGATTCAAGGCAGGAATTTTTGAGATACACAATTTAATTCACAGCATGTGTTTATAAATTTGTAACAAGTTTGTTATATCACAAATATTCGTTTGATGAAAACATTTGCTGCCACAGCTAATGGGATTCTTCCATGAAGCGCTATTTTATGCAAAGCAAGGATATTTAAAGATAAAATACCTTTCTCTGGAATAACTTGTTAAAGGGATTTGACCTATAATTTCAACATGATGCACTCAATCATTTTTCGCCATCTTTATAGGTTAACACCATTGCTGAAGATATGATTATCACAGGACAAGTTTTCTGTCTTGCTGTGTTCCTATAAAGATCTGACTCCAGGTGTGAGGATCCAATTTAAATTTCTGATCCTTTCTTGCATCAGAGTTGAGCAGGTGGGGATGGCAGAGATGTACTTAGGAAAAAACTCTTTTTTTTTTTTTTTTTCCTAACTCCAAAAGAGTTTTATAGAATAAGTCATACCTTCATTGAAGAGGGATGAATGTAAGTCTGATTGAGGTAGGACCCTACAAATAGAGATGCAGATTGTCAATTCACAAAGCAGTGAAATTCTGAAATAGGAAGAAACCTGAATACTAGAGTCTATATTGTTATATTCTGTTTGTTTCTTCTACAGATGAGTAACTAGTATTATCTATTCCTTATTTTGATGTGCCACACTTGAAAGCCAAAAGAACTTGATTTGGGTTTTCCTAAAATGTGTAATAATAATATATGATTGGAAAACACCAAATTAGAATCCTTTAAAAAGTAGATAGCTAATTCAATAAAGAATATGCACTCAATTTGCAGCATTATCCATTCCTAGCTTATGCTCATGATTTTTACATCACAACTCAAAGTAACACCTCTAACATACTCCCATATTGTTTTTCTAGCCGAGTTTGAAACATAACTTATAAATGAAAACCTTTCAATTGATGATCTGTGGAGTTTCCATTGAATGTTTTTTCATAAAACACTGGAGTTAGTAGCTCTCTATTTAGACTTGGTCTGGATTCTATATTCTTTCTGAAGTTCTAGGCCACACTTCGAGGGATGCTAATGTTTTCCTTATCCAACCCCATCTTGAAGACACACTCTGTCCACAACCCTAGAAGCTAACTAGATAATCTCTTCTAGCTACAGAGAATTTAGACAGAGGAAATGTGAATTAGTCAATGGGTAGCTCGTTCTCCACTCAGAACTGACTGTATTCAAGGACAATAGGCTAACGGGCCTTCAGAAAGATTGAGAAGTTTGGAGGAGGTAAACAGTAAGAAGCAGAAATGGAAGATAATTCTGAGAAAGAAAGAAACTCCTACTACTGAATTTTTAGGTCCCTGGCTCAGTAGTATGCTATCCAGATCCTTTCATTCCTTAGTCATAAATGAATGTGTGATTGACTGTTGAACACCTACAAGATCATCCATTTTTAATTTTAACTTACCATTGTGTGCTTTTGTACTTTGCCACCAAACGTATCTAACTAAGAGAGCTGTATCTTCTGCCCTCCAGGTTCTTCATTTCTTCTTCCCACCAAGTACAACTGTGGGTGTAGTTTGGTTGGAATTAAAGTGAATGAACAAGGTTGATGGAATCATTCCTTCAATACTAGGAAACCCTTCTTGTAGGAGTATTCTTCCCACACCTGATCTTGGCATTGAGGAGTCAGGCTGAGGCCTTTTCTTCCAGAAGAACCTGGGGCAAAAACCAAGATGTGGCATTCAAGTTCATTTTAAATGGACTTTGACTCTTGGTTAAGCAACTTCTGCTTATTTTTAGCCAGGGAGACAGTTGCCTTGTGAAAACTAAGAAATTCTTTAAAAAAGATAATCTATAACCTCTTTGGCAGAACTAACTGAAATATATTTTTGTTTTTTCCCAAGTTGTCTCTTAAATAATAGATCAGCTTCATACCAGAAATTAACCATTGAAGTTTCTACCGTACTCGTATCTTTCATATTTGTTATCGATGTCAATTAGTAGTAATGATATTAACCCCATTATATTATTAATCTTTAAGGACTAGAATTGCTGCACTTTGCATAATGTACATGTATAATCTAACTTTAGATCACTACATGCTCATTTTCTCTTTAGAGATGCTGCTTATTTCCCAAACATCATTTCTCAAAAATCTGTCTTCCCCCAACCCTCACCCACCTGCCTATTCACTCTGCCTTCACTGTCAGGCCATGGAACATTGATGAAAGAAAAAAGCATAAGAGTATGACAATTATGGTTTAATTCTTTGGATTTTCAACATGATTATACCTGTCATCACCTCAACCCTTTTATTCACCTCTCAAATGTCACCAAGCTATTCTCTTGGTTATGATTTTTTCCTTCTTCTTTATTTATTTTCGAGACAGTCTCATTATGTCACCCTTGGTAGAGTGCCATACCGTCACAGGTCACAGCAACCTCAAACTCTTGGGCTCGAGCAATTCTCTTGCCTCAGCCTCCCAAATAGCTGGGACAACAGAAGCCTGCCACAATGCCTGGCTATTTTGTTGTTGTTGTTGTGGTTGTCGTTGTTTAGCTGGCCCAGGCTGGGCTTGAACCTGCCAACCTTGGTGCATGTGGCTGGCACCATAAACACTGTGATATGGGTGCCGAGCCAATTCTTTCCTTCTTGAAATATCTATCTTTAATTTTATATCCCTTACCCTTAATGAAAATGTTGCTTTTTTATGATGCAAACTGAATTTTATTATAAACTCTCTCATATTACCTCAGCTTCATCCTCTAATATTTTCATTCAGGCTATTTGGAGAAGAGATACTGGGCGGTGAGCTCCTTAAAGTCATCATGATTTATTCACCCTTATATCTTTAATGCCCAATTTATTTTCTTTAATGTAAAGGTTACTTCCAAACTTAGTCAATAGATGCATTTTTTAGAACAGACAAAACCTTCCTTCCTTGATCCTGATAGTTCTTCCAGCTACGTTTTTAACCTTTCCATTTAGATCAAAATCTTAAAGAAAGAGACTTCTCCAATTGCCTCTACTTCACCTCTACTTGCACCATTTTATCTATGTGAAGTAGGATTTCCCTTTTTTACAGCCCCACACATGAAATTCTGAAAATACCATCAAAGCACTGTCAGTGAACTTTTTGTCCCTATACCCTTAGCTCTTATGTTGCTTGGATGAACTTACTTGATTTTTTAGTTTGTATGTTTCTGAAACAGAGTCTCACTGTGTCATCTCTGGTAGAGTGCAGTGGCATCATCAGCTCACAGCAACCCCAAATTCCTGGGTTCAAATGATCCTCCTTCCTCAGCCTCCTGAGTAGCTGGGACAATAGGCACCTGACACCGCACCTGGCTAGTTTTTGTATTTTTAATAGAGATGGGGTCTTGCTCTTGCTCAAGTTGGTCTTGCATTTCTGAGCTCAAGCAATCCATTGGCCTCGGCCTGCCAGAGTTACAGGCATGAGCCATTGCTCCCAGCCTAGATCTTTGATTTTTGAGGACAACTTCTTGAATCTTTTTTCAGTCCTAGTTTCCTGGATGCATTCTTCTTGCACTTATTCTCAACTCAACAATAGGATTGATTGAATTATGGATATGATGTTAAATTCAGTGTTTTCCAAATACATTTAGAAATTTGTTCCCCAAACTGCTTTTCCTTTCCAGATAAAAAACAGGTGCAGTGGCTCTCTCATATTTTTAAATCCCTGAGCTCAAATTATAGAATTACTTTTCATTCTTTTCTCTACAAAATCTAATATGTCACTGTTTTTTTTTGATTCTTCCTCTGAAAAATCTCTAGGATTTGTTTTTATCTCTCTTGTCATTGTTTGCTAAAGTGAGGAGCCCAGGGTTTCAATACCTTAACCTAGCTATTGTCACATGATTTTTTTTTTTTTAGTCTATTCCACTGTTTCTTATTAGTAGATCATCACCACATCATCGTACTAAATGAAACTTTCTGCCTGTCAGTCCCATGATTGACTTGGCTACAACATCAAATTCATACTTTATGGTTGAGGTTAATATTCTGATGAGCTTACTTCACTTTACTCAGCTAATATCTCCTCTTTAAACATTAGCTTCTAACCTCTGTCTAGACAAATTTGTGTTCTCACAACTTCTATCTAATGCTTTCTTTCTTTCTTTCTTTCTTTCTTTCTTTCTTTCTTTCTTTCTTTCCTTCCTTCCTTCCTTCCTTCCTTCCTTCCTTCCTTCCTTCCTTCCTTCCTTCCTCCTTCCTTCCTTCCTTCCTTCCTTCCTTCCTTCCTTCCTTCCTTCCTTCCTTCCTTCCTTCCTTCCTTCCTTCCTTTCTTCCTTCCTTCCTTCCTTCCTTCCTTCCTTCCTTCCTTCCTTCCTTCCTTCCTTCCTTCCTTCTTTCCTTCTTTCCTTCTTTCCTTCTTTTCTATTATGAAATCATAGCTGTGTACATTAATGCGATCATGGGGCACCATACACTGGTTTTATAGACCGTTTGACACATTTTCATCACACTGGTTAGCATAGCCTTCCTGGCATTTTCTTAGTTATTGTGTTAAGACATTTACATTCTACATTTACCAAGTTTCACATGTACCGTTGTAAGTTGCACCATAGGTGTAATCCCACCAATCATCCTCCCTCTGCCCATCCTCACCCCTCCCTCCCCTCGCTCTCCCTCTTCCCCATATACATCAAACTTTTTTCCCTGATTTCCAGATTTTATTCATTTATCCTTTTCTATGTAATTGTACAGATCTTTTACTACAGTACATATCTCACTAAACTTTAATTTCCCATTTACTTATTAGTTTTGCCAGTCTATTAGTGAGTAAACATGTTTCTTATTATACTTCCTGCTATATATTCAGTGCTTAGAACTATGTCTGCCACTTTGCTAGTGCTCAATATGCAATGAAAAACAAATATCTATAATTCACATAAGGATTTAGTTAACAGTGTTCATACTACTATGCCTTCATTTATACTGGCTGTTGAATTAATATGTAAATTTTCTTTCTTAGTCCATAGTGAATGGTACCTGCTATCAGCACCACTCATAGGGTAGAGTACCCACATTTAAATTTGCATTTTGTTTTATTTTTTAGACATTCTTACTGTGTCACCCTGGGTAGAGTTCCATGACATCATCGTAGTTTATAGCAACCTCAAATTCTTGGACTTAGGTGATCCTCTTGCTTCAGACTTCCCAGTAGCTGGGACAATAGGCACCCATCACTACGCCCACCTAGTTTTCTTTTACTTTCTATTTTTTATTTTTTTAACAGATGAGGTCTCCCTCTTGTTCTGGCGGGTCTTGAACTCCTGAGCTCAAGCAATCCACCTGCCTTGACCTCCCAGAGTGTAAGGATTACTAAATTTGTGAGTCCCTGTTCCTGGGCACATTTTGTTTTAAGTATGTATAAAATTGTGTCCTCATATTTAAATTGCCATAATAAATTCATTACTATTCAGTTCATCAAGAGTTTATTATATATTATCGATATTATAAGTAGTATACAAATATTACCCATTTAATTTTTCATTTCTGTCCTTTTGAAAGGAGTGGCAAAATTTTTTCTATTATACCTACCTATATATCATATAGGCTCATGTTCATTGACCTAATATACCATTCCATACATATGTGGTTAATTTATGATTTTATGCTTTGATAAAAATGAGATCTTTGCTCAATATATTCAGATTAAACAAGGAGATTTGTTCTGTTATTGTTATTATTAAATCCTCAGCCTATGAAGACCTTCAAATATATCATTAGATTTAGATATATTAATGTGATAAATATCTTGTGACCTTTAAACATTTTATTCAATTTACAGCAGTTAAATTAAAGATGGGAAGGTAATCCAGTACTGTTATATTGAAATCATAGCCCAGAGAATTCTTACTTAGCTATTAATGCGTTCATGAATATAATTCTGAGGAAAACTACAAACATCTTCGAGTTAATGTGTTATATGTTCAAAAATAATATTTCTTGTTTTCTCTGTGTAATTTCAAATTATTTAGGACAATCAATAAGCATCTTAAAATTCAGGTAAAATGACTATGTTTTATAATAGAGAATATTGGGTGTTAAGCTAAATTATAAACATTTTATAGTTCTTTATAAAGCAAGAGGCAGTAAATCCTGCTACAGTTTGTTTATGGAGGGGGAAGGTAAGACCCAGAAGCTTTAAGCATAAACTTAAGACTCCTTAAAAAAAAAATTTAACCTTTGGTTTTGTGGGTTTGGGTGGTGCTTGACAAGACTTCTTTTCAGGAAGTCTTTAAACATAGCTACTTTCATGTATAGAAATGTGAGAAAATGTGATTTATGTATCAACCATAGGTTAAAATAACAGAAGAAATAATACTTCCTGTTATTCTGAACAGGAAACTGGTCCCAAGAGTCTCTTTTCTGCTCAAGTCCTTCCCCTCTGTCACCTGCCACCCACTTCTGCCCTATGAGTCACTGACTTTCCTATCTTCATTAAAAATCTTTATTAAATCAGTTTGAATCCTAAGCCTCTGTATTAAGAGAAATTACATTGGATTTTATACTTTTTAAATGAAGAATTTTAGTAGTGATTGAAGAATCATTGGCATATATGTGTATTTGGAAATCTTGGATACATGTGAATATATACATTTGTGTGTATGAATGTATGTGCATGTATACATATGAATACAACTAAATTTCTATATACTTATTTTATTTTATAACACTAATAATGATCTACCATTTACCGATTATTATGTGCAAAGCTGTGTGTGCTTTGTCGTGCTCTTTAATCAAATTTCCTCCATTTGGTGATAAGCTTATCGTAGAATTAGCGTGTATGTATCTTGTAGTTACTAAATAATGCCCATTATATAATTAGTTGAGTGAAGTGACGAATACTGCTCTATCTTTATGAAATAGACATAATTGTCTTTATTGCACAAGTGAGAAAAGTGAGACAGAGAAACTTTCACTTGGAAGAGAACTTCCAATCCTCATCCTTATTCCAAAGACCATGGATTTCCTTGATTTTAATTATATGGAAATATTCACCAGAGGCAAGCTTTGAAGTATGGAGAAACCTCAAAGCACTCAACCTAGACCTCCCATTCGATCCTGCAATCCCATTACTGGGCATCTACCCAGAAGGAAAAAAATCCTTTTATCATAAGGACACTTGTACTAGACTGTTTATGGCAGCTCAATTTACCATTGCCAAAATGTGGAAACAGCCTAAATGCCCACCAACCCAGGAATGGATTAACAAGCTGTGGTATATGTATACCATGGAATACTATTCAGCTATTAAAAAAAATGGAGACTTTACATCCTTCGTATTAACCTGGATGGAAGTGGAAGACATTATTCTTAGTAAAGCATCACAAAAATGGAGAAGCATGAATCCTATGTACTCAATCTTGATATGAGGACAATTAATGACAATTAAGTTTATGGGGGGGGGAAGCAGAAAGAGAGATGGAGGGGGCAGGGTGGGGCCTTAGTGTGTGTCACACTTTATGGGGGCAAGACATGATTGCAAGAGGGACTTTACCTAACAATTGTAATCAGTGTAACTGGCTTATTGTACCCTCAATGAATCCCCAACAATAAAAAAAATAAATAAATAAATAAAATAGAAAAAAAGATCCTACTATTAACACATAATCTCTTATTCTTTTATGAAACAGTAACCTATTAAAATTAAAATGAAACTTAAAGTCATCTAGAATGTTCCTCAACCATTCCAGATTAACTCTATGTTAATAAATGGTATAAAATTCTGTGGTTCTTCATATTTTTTATGCATTTATATTGCTTTAAGTTATATTTACTGTTAAAAGATATAAGGCTCCATATGACTAGACGTATTAATAAATTTATGTTTATATACGTATGTATAATTTTATAATTAGTGAATTTTAGAATTAATTCTTGGATCAATCTATCTGAGGAATATCTATTCTTTGACAAGAATGAATAGAAGGGAAATGCAAACAAAGTCATCTTGTTACTACTTTGAAAACTTAAGAACAAAATGCTTAAGAAATTTGTTTTCTGGAGATCTCTGGGAAACTATACCTCTGCTGTCAATACGTAGTTCTCTACATATCTTCACGTCATCCTCACTTCTAGTCTTGGTAACTGTGAAAATACTGGGCTATATCTTCTTATTTTCACTTATTGAATTCTGCCTGTGTCAACATAGCAAGGAAATAAAATGTTCTCCAAAATAGATGATGAATTAAATTTATAAGCATGTTCTTATCATTTTTGTCAGTGTTCCACGTCATCAAAATAGCTATTAAGGGGTATATTGTATGAATAGTTCACAAATAAAATATTTTTTACTAAATATAGATTACATACTTTACTGTGGGGAATAGAAATGCTAGGATGAACAAGATTGATATGGCCTTAATTTCAGTCTAATTTATTAGTCAATGAGAAAATGTAGAGAATTTAACTGAAACCTACAATAGAATATAGACTTATAAATTGCATAATAGAGGAAGTTTGAGATACTCTCAAAACTCTCAAGAGAAGTATATGCCCCATATTTCTGTCATCAGGGAATGCTTTCAAGAAGAAGTAACGTTTGATTTAAGGTATGAAGAATGAAAAGGAGCTGATCATTTCCAATAATATCCTGAGAAAAATGTTCTAAGATTTGCAAACGTAACCTATTAGAGGGGTTAGAAATTGATGGTTTTGCCATGGTCATAGAAATGAGTTTCCATTAAAAGAGGAGAAGGTAGTATTAGGGCTTTAAATGGAAGAAACAATGTCCTGTGGGAAAAGAGAGCTTGCAGCACTGGGAAGATTAGGGTGGGAGAAGCCAACCCCCCCGACCCCCCCCAAAAAAAAACCTTCAAGAAATGTACCCATAGGCATAACAGAATGAGAGTAAAAGATATAAGAGACAGGCAGAGGGGGAGGGCAAGATCAGACCCAAAAGAGCTGGGTGGTAATCGTATGTGTGTTTGCAACAGAGTAGGCAGATACCCATTCAAGTGGGTATGTCCATTGGAAATTTGGAGAGATAGGCCAGACGCACCTGTGTGAAAACTCTGCTGGGTATGTGGATCTGGGAGTTACTAGCTTGTAAATTGTAACAGAAGAAACAAGAAGTCATGAGATCACACTGACAGGATATGTGGAACAGTAGGATGAGGAAGACAAAAGAGAGCCCTAAGCAACGCTCATTACCTGTTGTGGTTTACAGAGAAGAAGACTTAATCCCCACTTCAGAAAGAAATGAGATTCTATAGCACCACACGTCACAACCAGGACGTGTGGTTCTATAGAAAATGGCCAATTTTCTAAATTATTTAAGGAATGTCTATTTTAATGATATAAAAGTAATAAAGGATCATTTTAGAAAATTCAGAAAATACAGAAAAGAAAGTAAAAACGACCTAGATTCCTACCACTCAAAGTTAAGGGATACTAAAATTTTGGCAAATTGAATACCAATTCTTTAATATTTTTTTCATGCCCCTCTGTGTTGGGTGAACTTGAAATTTGACCCAATGGGGCAGTGGAAAGTACAGCACAAGCAGAGGCTTGAAACATGCTTGTGCTTAGAAACTTGCTTATTCACTGCTGTCTGGCCCTTTGAGGCTGCCCTGTGATAAAACCCAGGCTAGCCTGCTGGGTGATGGAGAGGAGTAGATGAGCTATCTCTTAGTACAGCCAGAATTCCAGGATGTGAGTGAGACCATCCTAAATCATGTAGTCCCATCAAAGTTGCTTAGACTTGAAGAACATCACACATTTGTGAGAAAAAATTAATGTTTGCTGTTTTAAGCCTCTTAAATTTGGGGATGATTTACAGAGCAAAAGACAACAGATAATGATGGCTGTTAGATGAATTTGCAAGTAAGGGATATAATACTTAGAAGGCTTGGATTTGATTTCATTTTTACAGTATCTTGGGTGTATGGCGTTGGATAATTAATTAATTTGCCTATTTGAATTTCAGTTTCTTTATCTCCAGAATTTATCATCAGATAAAGTATGATATCTGGTGATATCTCATATGATAATGAATATGAGATTATAAACTCTGAACCATAACTTTTTTTTTCCCTAAATTCCTTGTTAGGCAACTATGGTAATACATTTTAATCTGTAGTTTTGCTTTCTGTGGTTTAAATTACCCACATTTGACCATACTCTGAAAATAGTCTAGTACAGTACAATAAGAATATTTTGAAAGAGAGAAATACACCACAGACACATAATTTTTATTACATAATGTTGCTAGTGTTGTTCAATTTTATTAGTAGTTACTTGACTCTCTGACTACTTAATTTATAATTTAAATTTTATCATAGTTATGTACATATAGAAAAAAACAGTATATTTAGTGTATGGTACTATCCATGATTTCAAACATCCTTGGGGTCTTGGAGGGGATCCCCCATAGATAAGGGGGGACTCCTATATGCCAATTTAATATAAAAATCTTAGTCAGTTATGATGTAGAATACTATTCCCCTAGTTTTTGCAGCAAAACATGGCTTGGAGTCCAATGGACTGGATCATTATGATTTCTATTGTTATTAAGAATGAATTTAAAAGCTCATACGTTAGTTGAAGTAGTTGGATCTGACATGTGTAGTGTTTTATTCACTTTTAGCTTACAGAAATTTCCCAACAGCCCTATTAAATAGATACTGTCACTATCACCATTTTTCAAGTGAAGGAATTGACATAAACTTATTACCCCACCCACAATTCCAATAGAACCAGGATTTAGCTTCAAGCTTGAGTTTTCCTGGGTCCAGACCCTGAATTATCTGCCACTATGCTGTTGTGTTTCAGAATTAGAGTCTCTAGTTTTTGAGAGCAAACCAACTGTGGAAGCCCGGGCATAACTCCCAGATCCCCTGGGGCATCGTTCTGATGATAACTTTACCTTATTCACTTACAGCTCCTTGCAGAGCTGACTCCCAATTCCCAGATCTTTCCTACAGAGTCTGCCTGAGACAATTCAGGATGCTTTGTCTATTGTTCATAATCTAGTATTTGTGACAGATAGCAAAACACTCCTGACTCACTTCCTGTTAACCAATTTGTGAAAAACATTTTTGGAAAATACATTGTATCTCTTTCTTCACGGATTCATCATTTCCTCATAAGCCCTCCTTTCTCTCCGCGTGTCAGGAGGTTTGCATCACTGAACATTTAAACCTCAAGAGTATTTGATTCTTATCAGGCTTACAACTTTTCTTTTGACACAAAATTCTTCATTAAAACTTACTCTGTCTTGAGCTTTCTTTTAAAGGCAGATGCTGCTGACTCACTTGATAGTAGGTCAAAATACGTAAATCTTATGTTGACTAACGGGTCATTTGAACATGTGTTTACAAATCAATTTCTATGCATTTCTTTCTTCTTTCTGAAATAAATACTTTTGTTCTTAATGATTTCAGTTCAAGCTAAAATATGACAACTTGGCTACTGATAAACCAAAGCTAGATGGAAAAAAATTCACATTGGCCTCTAAAAGTTTATTCCTATTCCTCTCTTGCTTTCCTTACCATTTCCCTTCTATGTCACCCACGTTGACAGGTGGCTATGGCATTCCTCACTATTTCCCCATCTATGTCACCCAGGATAGGTGGCTATGGGCATTCAAACCTGTAAATAGTTTTAGGTGACTTTTGTGGTTCAACCGTAAAGATACATCTTCACAGATACTAAATCATATCTCATTTTTTAAATTTAATTTTTAATTATAGTACATAATAGGAGTATTCATAGGGCACATATGACGTTTTGATACAGGCATATACTGTGGAATGATCAAGGCAATTCAGGTACCCATCACCTCTAAGATTTAACATTTTTTTTGCATTAGGAATATTCCAAATCTACTCTTTGGGTACAAAAATATGGTTAGATAGTTAAATAGAATGAACAGTATTTAACAGTACAACAAAGTGACTCTAGTCAATAACAAGTCATGGTACTTTAAAATACATCTCATTGCTTGGTTCATAAATTAACAACTGATTAGTGCCAGTAGTGGAAGTGACTGTTCCTCTCTGAAGTTCCTCCAACTTTATGACAAAGCATCATCAGTGATCAGTGGCTTTTTTTCCTTTTTATTTTTTTTTCAGAAACATTATCCAACATAATATTAGTGGGAATTCTACAATAAAGCTCTGTTTGAAAATCTGATAATTAAGTGATATTTGGATGAATTTCAGGCCTATATTTAAAAATAAACTGGAGGTAAAATAAGTATGACTTTGATCTATTTATTGCCTGAGTTTGCATTTTTTCACAGAATAAACAAAACTTAGCATTATATCTATGGAAAAACCAAGAACTTTGCATGCCATGATTCATGAGTCATCAAGTTTTATTTCTCTTGACCTTTTCTGAGTAACTTAGAATTTTCTGATAACTTTTTCCTTTTTGTTTTATTTTATAGTACCTCCAAAGATAGTCTATTTCGTGCTTATTTATGTCTTGCACACATAACCCATAGAATTTAGCATTTTTAAAATCTACTTTCCTAGTTTATTTTATTTATCCTTTTGGAGATTGAATTCCTCAAAGATGAGGCTATTGATTGGCTTTCTCCTATCAATCCCTAATATGTATATAAGTAGGTACAGATAGTGGATCTTCAAAAAGATCTGTTAAGTAAATGTATCATTTTAGGAAGTCTCTTATTTCCCCCATCCCTTATTTATCCATTCTTTTTCCTCTATATTTCTTTTTTCTTGTCTCATTCCTTATTTTTTAAGTATGCCTGGCATCATAGCAGGATACTGGAGTGTCTGAGGCCAAATCTTTTGTTCTTATGTAGAGATCCTAACTTCTCCATACTAGGTTTCCCTGAAGATGCATTGTCATCTGCTCCTATCCTTGCACCAACATCTTAAATTAACATTTCCTTCTTCTCTAACCATCTCCCAGATCTTTAAAAGGCTCTATTCCCCAGGTGTTGCCTGTGGCTCAAAGGAGTAGGGTGCCAGTCCCATATGCCGGAGGTGGCGGGTTCAAACCCAGCCCCGTCCAAAAACTGCAAAAAAAAAGGCTCTATTTCCCTGTTTTCCCACTGGATCTCCCAAACACAAGGTGGATGAGAGGGATGGATAAAGGCTGAAGTGAAGCAAGCTGATGGCCATCCCAGAAGAGAAAGTTCTTTGTTTCTTCTCCCTTTACTGGAGCAAAATTTGCAGGCCAAAGGTAGCTTCTCTAACAGGGGACTAGCTTTTGGGCTAGCGCCCAAGGAACAATCAGCAGTGCAGATGTGCCTCAGCTGTTACTCTTTGCTTTGTATATTTGCAATCTTTCTATTTGTTCTATATGACCAGCCACTTGGCAGGCTTACACCAACATAGTATTAACCAATTTGCTTCCCCCTCATCTGGTTCTGGAAAAAGATCCATGTATATCTGCTTATTATTTCAAGCAAGCCTCTGACCAAGAGGCTCGAGAGCCACAGGTGGCCACTTCAATTGGGGGAAACAAAAAACCCTATGCAGATACTCTGTTTAGAATCAACAATAAACTTATTTTTATAGCTCTTGCAGCTGATTTCTTGCATATAATAGTAAGTGTTAATTCACATGGTCAGATTTCTCATGGTTCTCAATGAACTTGATTTAGTAAGACACAATTTTACATTTCTTTTTACTTAGGGAAAACCACAAAAGCCTTGTCTGTTCCCTCGCACTTACCCGAGCCCTTTTTAACCCAACCTTCAAATAGTCCTTTATAAAGAAAACATGATGTCATTCTAGGACAAGTTAGACTCTTACCACCTATATTAATTATATTCGTATCACTTGGACATAAATGAAAGAAGAGAGGTTTACTACTATTTCTTTATACCTACAAATGAATATAATTATAATAGAGACCAAAAGAACTTTTGAGAACTTGGGAGGACATTAACCTCACCTGGACTGGGGATCAAGGGAGAGTACTTGCCAGGTTGACTTTTAAGCTAAGCCCTGTGGGGATGAATAAACATTTAAGGTAAGGAAGAACTGAATACCAGCAAGTTACATTTGTGGAACTAAAAGAAATTCCAAGTGGAAAGCCAGGATAAGGGTGATTCCAGTTGAGGGAGGTCTTGAAAGTCATTTCTGGGATTGTGTGTCTGATCCTAGAAGAACTGGGAAGCCTTTGAATACATGATCATGTGTGAACTGAATTACTATATTGTAGGTAGACACATGCAAGCTTATACAATGCCTGGAGAGTCACAGTGAAGAATGCACCAAAGAAGTTACATGGTTCTTGTATCTTAAATAGAATAGAAATAGTCTTACTGTTGCAGCAAGACATCCATGTGGTAACACGTTAATGCAAAGAAGGCCTTATAATGTTCTAGCTATTGTGTTCTTTGAGTGCATGTTTGCACTGCTAAGAAAGGTAGGTAGCTGCCAATTCATGAACAACTTTATCATGCTAAGAATTCTGAATTTTACCCTATAATCAGTAGGGAATCTTTGAAATACTCTTATGCTTTTTTTTCAGATTCTCTCAGTTGTGTCATATAGTCACTTTTGAAAATTTCAAGATGGGTAGTAACATACATGGCCCTAAACCATTATTATTTAAATTTAGTTGTATGATCAACAAAGTAATTTACCTTATTAAACCATTTGGATTAAGATATTGTTAAGATACTGCAGTACTCTTTGAAATTTTTAATAACATGGATCATGAAATTGCTGACCTTCAAAAGACCATGTTTGACGTCACCCAGTAGGCCTAAAATAGCTTCTTGCTTCATGGATTTATTGCACAATACATTTTCTTTTGCTCTCACCTTAGAAGATCAGTGTTGTTTTGTAGGCAGCTGCCCTTTCCCTTTACAAGGGAAGTAGCATTTTATCACCTACCAAAGATCATTGTTGAGAAAATAAGTATCATCACTCTGTCAATGGTCTATTTTAACTACCTTCCTTGGGTAGTGATCAGAACGTAGCTAAACAAAAAGAACTGAAAGTATTTGAAACAAATCTGTTTATAGCACAGAAGAAGCAAGAAAAGTCAGAATCTTAATTCTCTACTGTTTTATCACTGTTACTAGAATAATCTTCTCTTGAAAACTTCTTTAATATTAAGGTCTAAATTGTAAATATCACTTGCTTATTCCTCTCGGAACTAAGAAAGTATATTGGTATGATTTTAATTTTTTTAATCCACAGAATTTATTAGATATCTTTACAAATCCCATTTCTTAAAGACAGCTGTGATAAAAATAGCTCATTCAAAAATAAAAGTTTGCCTTTAGAAATCTTTCCACCTGAAGTCGTAGGTGCCTATATTTGCTTATTTTTTAGGATCATCATTCAGGTGATCTGTCCCTCCTGTAACAGTCTCATTTATAACAATTGTAAAATTTCAGTTGCCTGCACAATGTCCACAGGTTCCTGATTCCTCGATAGGGAGTTAGTATAAGCAATGAAAAACTGCTAATGCATGATGCAATGATTTTATGTAGAAATATTCCATGCCTATGTTTTCATTTTAGACAGTGTGATGGAAAGTGGCCTAGATGCATTAAACAGCGTGTCTAAAAGATTGATGTTGTACAGGTGAGAGATGACAAAGGCATTAGCCAGGAAAGGGACAGTAGAATGTCCCACATTTACACACACATACACTCACATACATTCCCTACATGGAATGTCTATATGGAATACAGATATTACAATGTGTCCCATAGATCACCATACATAGGGAGAATGGGAAATTATAGCTAAATGGGCCTTTATTTACCAAATATTCATTGTGAAATTTTTCAAGATATTAACAAAATATTTTCTATGTGTTGACTATCTTTATGTAAACTTTTAATATTTTGTCAATAAATGCCTATGTAGCTATAATTTCTCGTTTTTGCTATGTATGACAACCTTTGGGAGACCCTTATTATCTATGCATGTAAAATACATATATGTGTGCACTATATGTATGTACATATGTACATATATATGGAATATATATGCTCTGTGTATATGTGTGGATATATATATTATATATGTAGTTTTTTTTTTGTTTTTTATTTTGCATCTGGAAAGCTGATTTCCATAGGAAATAAGGAAGATAACAAAAACAAGAGTGACATGAATAGGTACGGTTGTGGATGGTTGGGGACATTAAATCAAAAAACATATAAGAAGTATATATTTTGAGTAAGGAAATGTAATACATACAGTTATAGGCAAATGAATAAGTAAATTAAGTAGCACCTTTGGGGGTATTGAAGTGGGGATACACAATAGCAAGAGAAAATGTTTCTGCAACTCGAGAGATATGACCTGCAAATGTAGTAGTTGGAAGACTGTCAGCATATGGCCAATGAACTGTTGAATTCATGAGTTGAAGGCTGGAGGTGGTGACTCATGCCTGTAATTCTAGTACTCTGGGAGGCTGAAGCAGGTGGCTAGCTAGAGCTCAGGAGTTTGAGACCAGCCTGAGCAAGAGCAAGACCCTGTATCTAAAAAAAAAAAAAAAAAAAAAAAAAAAGCCATGCATTGTGGTAAGTGCCCGTAGTCCAGCTACTCCGGAGGCTGAGGCACTTGAGCCCACGACTTCAAGGTTGCTGTGAGTTATGATGGCAGTGTACTCTATGAAGGGTGAAGCAGCTACAGCTCAGAGAAAGCCATGAGGCAGAAAGCAGGAAGACTTGGCAGGCATTGGGAGGAAGAATGCCATCATTGTCCCCCTGCAGCAGAAGTTCAATGTGGGCTAAGGGCAGGTTGCATGGACACACAAAAGAGTATTTTATATGGAAGTTCCTGGTTAAGTTCAGAGAAACAAGTTCAGGGAACAAAACTGAGACTTTTCTGCTGAGAGATAAGGAATTTATAATGTTGGTATAGTTGACTAACTTGTAATTGAACCTGGAGGAACTGGGCATGTCCAAAGAATGCATTTCAAAACCACACATAGGAAGAAGGAAGTAGAAATGTTCATGTTGACTTCATTCATACCCACAGATATGTGGCTTGTAATTGTTTCCAGAATATAGGCAGTGAAAGGAAAAAATGAAACATTAGCAGTTTGAGGATGAGGTTTAGATGAAAGGAGTTTTTATGAATATGTTTGTAGGTATTAATTTATTCAAAGTATTTTTCAATGTTTACTGGTCAATTCTGAGCTAAACTTTAAAGATGCTGTGCTGAATACTACAGGAATGCCTACTTCCTCATGAAGATCGATATCTAGTCTGGGAGGCAAACAAGTTACCAAAACTGCATTCATGATCACTTAGGTATAATTATGATCACTACTGCAAAGGAAAAAATGCAGTGTCCTGTGAACGCTGGTAGCCAGGGAACCTCACCTACTGAAAAAAGAATGAAAGATTAAATAATAATAGATGTAGAGTTATCTATTCTGGGGTAGTGTCTGTTCTTCCTTTTATATTTTGTCTTTTGGCTTTCTTTCTTAGCTCATTTCTGTTTTGTAATTACATGAATAAGCCTCGTAGACTAAGTTGAGAAGTATTCTTTTTTTAAACTAATTTATAAAAAAAATTAGGAAAAGATTGGAATTATTTAGTAAATATTTGCTAGTAGTCCCCAGTGAAAGTTCTTAGATTGTGTGTATCTGTGGCTGTGTTTGTGTGTCTGTGTGTTTTCAACCATAGCTTCAGTTTCACAGGACTAAATTTTCTATTTCTTCTGAAGTCAGTTCTATAAATTATATTTTTTTCAAGAATTAGTTCATTTCCTCTAAATGTTCAAATTTCCTTGTACAAAATTGTTTATAATATTCTAATTTTTAATCTCTCTTATGCCCATGGTTATGGTTTCCTTTTCATTCTAAATATTATTTATATGCTATTTCTCTCCAATTTTCTTGGAAAAACTTGTCAAAGGTTTATAAACTTTTAGTCTATAACTTGAATATTTTGTATTACTTCTGACTGTATTTTACATCTCTTTCATTAATTTCTATTCTTATACTTATTTTTTCATCTTGTAATTATTTAATATTATTTTTTTCTTGTTCTCTTATTTGATTTTTTTTGGCAACTGTCCATGGTAACTTATTTCCTTGTGAATTGTTAGTGTGTTTATGTATTTTGAGTGTGCTTATTTTTAATTCATATTTATTGTGTCTTTCTATGAGGTTTGGGTTTAAGAAACATTTCTTCAGGACAGATATTTTATTTACTTCTGTTTGGCATCTGAGGTGCTATTAAATTAAAAGCGCAGGCTTTTGGCTTTGTAAGCCACATGACTAATGCAAAGTTGGACTCCATATTCAATTTCACACCAGTTAGTAGATATAAGTTCAAAGGAGAGATTTTTGGTTTTTTGACTAAGAACCTTAGTAGAGACCAGTAATTTCTCTTGTCGTCTGCTGCAAAGGACATTTTTGGGTTGGCTTTATGTTT
Organism: Nycticebus coucang; assembly: GCF_027406575.1. Classification (NCBI taxonomy): domain Eukaryota; kingdom Metazoa; phylum Chordata; class Mammalia; order Primates; family Lorisidae; genus Nycticebus; species Nycticebus coucang. The sequence continues at coordinate 35,902,007 of NC_069793.1, read as the reverse complement.
TAGATTAGTTCTTTCCTTCTATGAAAGTACAGCCCTTTAGTTATTTTTAATTCCTACTGAATGCTGGTCAGGTCTCTACCTGTGTTGGTGCTCTGAAGCATCAGGCCCTTAGTCCCTGCACAGACCCCACAGGCTGTGTAGCCATTTCACTGCTGACATTCCTCTCTGGACAATAGTTTTTGCTGTGTGTCTGGTTTTAGACTGTTGCTCTTATTTTCCTACACATCACCCATTAGAGTATTTTTAAAACATTTCACTTAACATTATCTAAGGAATTTTAATATAGCTAGTCAGTCATTTTGCTGGAAAAAGAAATTGCAGTCATATATTTTATTTTCCTCTTTTTTTTTGCTTTACAAATTTTTATTAATTTGGATATGCCAATTTTTTTCAGACATTCACCAGTTTTCTCTTTCTTTATATAATTGAGTATATCATTATTAAGAAAATAAAATTTCATAATGAATGTGGCACATTTTGAAAAGACTAAATTTTAAGAAATAAGAATAACTTATTCATTTTTTTAAATCTGAGAATATTAGGAGGTATAGATTCCTTGTTTATATACTTTGTTTTTTGTACAGATTGAATCAAAGTTACAAGTGTGCCCTTCACCCAGATAATGTACACTGTACCCCGTAGGTATGAATTTCCCTACCCATTACCCCCAGCTTGATGTTCATTGAAATTTACTCCCTTATGTGCATCGAAGTGTCGATTGACTAGTTCCAACTTGATATTGAGTATATGTGTTTGTTTGTCCATCCTTGTGATGTTTTACTTAGAATGGTTTCCAGTTCCATCCAGGCTACCACAGCAGATGCTAGATCATCATTTGATTTTATGGCTGAGTAGCACTCCATAGCATGCATTTACCACATTTTATTGATCCATTCATGTTTTAGTTTGTTAAGATCTCTTTCCTTCTGAGTCCTCTTTTATTTTTTCCAGAAAGCTTTTTCTGGATTCCTCATCACACTGTATTTTCACACTTTTCTGAAAATACTTACTTTAATTTTGTGTTTGCTTTATATTTTGTGCTCTAAATAATCTTTCTTTATTATTATTATTAAATCATAGCTGTGTACATTAATGCGATCATGGGGTACCATACACTGGTTTTATAGACCATTTGACACATTTTTGGCTTTCATATGAAAGCTACAACCCAGTTATAACCTAAGAATATGGGGAAGGGGGAGAGGGAAGGGACGGAGTGGGGAGGATGGGCGGAGGGAGGGTGATTGGTGGGATTACACCTGCGGTGCATCTTACAAGGGTACCTGTGAAACTTAGTAAATCTAGAATATAAATATCTTAACACAATAACTAAGAAAATGCCAGGAAGGCTATGTTAACCAGTGTGATGAAAATGTGTCAAACGGTCTATAAAAATCTTTCATTTCCTTCTCCTGAGTTAGTTATTTTATCTTCCACCTGCATCTTTTCTCTTTTGTATAGCTTGTTTTCTCAGATGTCTGATGATCTTAGCTTTTTTTTTTTTTTTTACTTATGAATGTGGAAGTAGATTATACAATATAGGCAGCTTCTATAACCCTGCTCTTTAGGTGTATGAATGTCTTTATTCAGATTATTATTATTATTTTTTTGTACAAGAGGAAAGGAAATCTTTGTTTTTGAGCAAGTATATGAATTATAAGATGTCACATTTCAATGTATGCTTTATAATATGGGGGCAGAGTGATTTATAGATGATATTTGCTTTCACAAGTTGTCACCTACCCCAGAAATTCCTCGTCATATTTTATTTGCTTTGTAACTTGTTGGTGGAAACTGCTTACATCGCTATTTCATATACAGTTTTTAAAATTAACTGCCCTGATACTTGCCCCCTTTCCTATTGCTGGTCCCTATACCTGTCAATACCAAGCGTAGAATCTCTTTATGATTCTACCAGGAAGAACAGCTCCCACATCTGTTGAGGGCTTGATGTGTGTTTCCTGCATCAGACCTTCTTCCATTAGAGCTACTTCATGCTCTATCTTTCAGAAACTTATCAAAATTTCTATCATCTGATAGTGCTTATTTCATTCTCACACTGCTATGATTTTCTCTAGTTTGTGCCTGTTCCCTGTCATGTCTATGAGATCTGGGGAGAAAAGAGTAAGATCAATGAGATGCTCAATGCACCATGATGGATCAATTTCTTGACAACCTAGTCAATGCAATTTGGCATTTTTCTCCCCAGCATTAATCATCTTAATATATTTTTATTTTAATTAAAATAAAAATTAGATTTAATGAGTTTTAAAAGCAATGTAAAACCAAAATTTGAGGCTGCTAGAGAAGATTAATTACATAGGATGGTAAAAATGTGTAGTTTTTTTTTTAAAGAATAGTCACAATGAAATTTACAGATATAATAAATGATTAATCAAAAGGAAGAGGTCCATTGCTAGATTAGTTTTAGCTAATGGTCATCTTACTATTATTGTACTGTTGCCTGAAAATTGTTAAAACAAGTTGGACTCTTTTGAGATGTAGAGTCAGTGATTAAACTGACTGACATACATTTTTTTTCCTATAATGGGATTTCGGTTTTACTTATATATCTTAGGTGAACCTTTTTGCATAAAACCATATCAGATTTTCCCAAACAATTGTTTTTTGTTGTTTTTTTTTAACTTGGGAAGGAGCACAAAATAATTCAATAGGCCTAGATTTAAATTCCAGCTCTGCCACCAATAAAAATATATAAACTTTTAATGTCTGAGTTGCTTATTTGTAAAATATAATAGCTAAACTCTGTCTCTATAGGGATTAGTTTCAAATGGCAGAAATCACATAGTCAATGTTATCCTTAAAATTGTCTTAAATGACTATTATATAAACATACTGTTCCTTAATAAATCCAACATAACAATTTTCTCTATTCGAATGGATCACTGTTTCTTCACTGAACTACAGGTAAATATATTAGTTTATATTTATAGATGATGTCATATGGAAAATATATACCTTATATGAATATCTTCAACATGTAATATGTTGTTGTTATGAGATGAACAAAGGGACTGGGACTAATGTTGATTTTTCTTATTGGCATCAACATCATTTTTAATTGTTCAAGGAAACAGAGTATCAAATAGAAATGTACTGATTATATAAATATGTTAATTTATAATAATATGTTTGTGTTTTCACTTATGAACTTGCATTATTTAAGATCTTTCTTATAGATACTCAGATTTTCATTTTATGGATAAGGAATGGTATATTTACAAGTAATGAAGGTATGGCAATTATCCATGTTTCTACAGACAGATTACATTTGAATCCACATTCTCAAATTATATTATTATTAGCGATTAAAAATAGCTACATGTTTGATTTACACTCAAGAGGTCAGTCTACCATTGTGATTAATAGCACCCAGATTGCCTGCATTTAAACTCTGGCTGTACTAGTTACTGGTTTGATAATATTATGAAATTTACTTAATCTCTCAGGTTCTATTCCTCATTAGTAAATTTGTAATAATGAGAATAATAATATTTACTTCATAGTATTATTCTGAGGATTATTTATGTATATAGAACAGTACCTAGTAGCTATTTTTATTTTGATGCCAGGCAAATCACACCCATTATCTCATTTAATTCTCACACAATCCCATGAAGTAGACAGTAATATCTCCTTTTATTAGATAGGAGAAATGAGGTATTTAAGAGATTACACATCAGGTGATTACCTACCTGGTACAATTAGAAAATTTTGGAGATGATATTGGCAGGCTGAATCATAGTCATCTACACTGAGTCTTTACTTGAGTGTTTCTTCCATCAAAATTTAGTGTCACCTTACACAAATTAATAAATTATTGCTGAAAGATAATGTGAAGAATAGAAGATTGCCTCATAGACAGGGAAAGCTAATATTTCTAACTCTCTATTTTTTATTTTTTGTATACAAGGGGATGTGTATTTGTATTTATAATCAGTACAAAAACACAGTTTCTGGAACCATGCTTGATACAAAGTGGTTAATAAATAGTTGTGAATGAACCAAAGGATTAATTAATGAATTAATAGATTCTATAACTTTAAAACAAAAAATTAAATATAAGAAAATACAAATATGTCAAATCAAATAGGAACCACCAGAAATCAGGCATACAAAGAAGTTATTTATATTTTGGTATATGCATATACACCAATATTTTTCTTTTTTTAATTAACAAAAACTATATATATTATGATTTTATATACATGATGGTATATGCAATATATAACATGTTTTGATATATCAAACCTGGTGGAATGAGTAACCCAAGCTAATTAACTTTAACATACCTCGCATACTTTTTTTGGAGTGAATACATTTAAAGCCTGTTCTCACCAATTTTCAAATATAGAATGCATTGTAATTAATTATAGTCATTATATTGCACAATAATCTCCTGCCACTATTTCCCCTGTCTAAATGAAATTTTATGTCATTTGCATCCTATTTTCTTTTTAATACCCTATATTAAAACAATACACAGTATCTCATAAATTGATGTTTTCCCGTTCAAAAATATACCAGGGTATCTTTCTTTCTTTCATTCCTTTTTTTTTGTTCTTAGAATTTTTTTCTTTTATTATTAAATCATAGCTGTGTACATTAATGCAATCATGGGGCACCATACACTGGTTTTATATACAATTTGACATATTTTCATCACACTGGTTAACATAGCCTTAACTCTCAATTTAAATTAGAGGAAAGTAGTTTGGAGTAGGGCACCAGCCCCATATACCAGAGGTGGTGGGTTCAAACCCGTCCCCGGCCAAAAACTACAAAAAGAAGGTAGTTCGAATATGAGATTATTAACTGAAATATAAAAGGATTTATTAATGTAAGGATTTATTAATGGGCTGTTGAGGAAAATGTGTAATTGTCTTAGAAGGATTGGTAGGGATTCAATTTTATTTGAATTACTTTAAAATTAACACTACAAGGTAGTTCAAAGTGAATTCTTTTTTTTCTAGAAAGACTTGGATTCAAGTTAAGATTCTGTCACTGAAAAGCCCTTTGATCCTCAGTTCCTCATCTAGAAATTCTACATGGTATCATCCTATCTCACTGGTGTGATTGAAAGAATCAAATCCTTCAGGAATGTACCTGGTAATAAAAGAAGTACTTGAGAAATTAGTAACTTATTATAAAGAAAGAGAGAGGGAGAGAATGGCAATAGCAAGAGCCAGAGCAAGAAGGGTAGTCAGTGAAGGAGAGAGCGAATTCTCTTGGTCTTTTCTAATTCTATAGTATTGTGACATGATGCCTTTGAGACAACTTAAGGAGTTTGTGTTAAGTGAGTTAGCTAGGTAAATATACACTCTAAACATCAAAAAGCTAAGGTTATAAGAAAATCAAAAGTTTGTAATCAATTTTAATTCTCATTAAAGGCCTGTGTTGTCTAATCAAACACATACACGTACATGCAGAAGTGTGTACACACACACATACCACAAAACAGAACAAACCCCAACCTGTACACTCTAAAAACAAGCCAACTTTTTCAACCATTATTATCACTACTGTCACATGTCTTCTGATGCACCCAGCCTAAGATGCCTCACAGTAATGATTAAGATGATGGACTCTAGAGTCAGACAATTTGGGCTTGATTCCACCTTCACCTCATAGACTGCAAGATCTTTGGTCATTACTTCCCTTCTCTGTGGCTGAGTTGCCTCCTGGATAAATTAGAGATAATAATAGAATGTATCCTGTAGGGTTTTTCTGAGGTTTAATTATATTATACATATTAAATATTTGGTCTACTCGAGAGGCTGAGGAAAGACAATCACCTAAGCCCAGGAGTTGGAGTTGTCTCAAAAAAAAAAAAAAAAAAAATTGGTCTAATTCTGATACTTAGTAATTATTTAATAAATATTTTAGCTATTATAAAATAGTGACAGCTAATACCTAATAAATATTTGATATACATATTTTATATACATAATAAATTATAATAGCTAATAAACATTTAGCTATTATAAAATAGTGACAGCAAACACCTCAATTTACCTTGCAAAGTTGTTTTGAGGTTCAATTAAACACATATACATTTAGACCATTTTTACAAATTAAGATTAAGTAAAATTAGATATTATTTTAATATTACTTTGCATGTAATACCTGTTATCGAAGTTGGAAGCCTTTCTTATTTTCTTTTTATTTGATATTTTCATTTCTAGGGCAACATCTCAAGTATATGGTCATATGGGTTCTGCTTAATTGCTTCAATGTCAAAAATGACTTTCTTTTATAGTACCTCATTCCATTATAGAACATATTAGAAAGCATCTCTTCATACTGAATTAACACATGCTTTTTCATGATTTGTAATAATTATTCTTATTTCTATCTTTATAGCCATATGAAAAATAACAGTTAATGTATGTCCTGGGCATTGTTGATACATAACAAACCATGACAGAACCTACCAGTGTAAAACAAACATTCTGTTTTGCCATTTTTACCCGTGAAATATTCAAGAAGTGTTCTTTGGAGCATCTACTGATGTTAGAATTGTGCATATGGTGGATGGGCTGTTCTGGAGGGCCTGAGATGGCATTATTCATGTGTCATGTGCATTAGTGAGGAAGAACTGAACTGCCCACCTGAGTGTGGATGTGTACCCGCTCCAGGATCTTGGCCTCAGGATAAAGTTGGAACTCTTGTGTGGTGACTAGCTTTGCTTAGAGCAAACGTCCCAACAGCATTAAGTAGCATGTTTTTTCTAACATACTCTCTGAAGCACTTAACATTTCAATGTATTCTATTGGTTAAAGTAGTCATAAGGCTGCCCCTATTAAGAGGCAACATAGACCAGTCTCTTGATTTGGAGGAGTGTCAAAAGGTGTATGAAGTGTTCCCTTCTCTCCACATCCAGCACTGCTGGTGGGATTGAAAACTAATACAGCTTTTTTGGAAAGAAGTTTGGAGAATTCTCAAGGAACTAAAAGTTGACCTACCATTTGATCCTGCACTGCCTCTACTAGGTATCTACCTAGGTGATCAAAAATCATTTTACAACAAAGATACTTGCACCAGAATGCTTATTGCAGCCCAATTCATAGTTGCCAAGTCATGGAAGCAGCCCAAATGCCCATAAACCCATGAATGGATTAACAAATTGTGGTATATGTACACCATGGAATACTATACAGCCATAAGAAAGGATGGGGACTTTATAACTTTTATGTTCACTTGGATGGAACTAAAACATATTCTTTTTAGTTAGGTATCTCAAGAATAGGGAAAAAGTATCCAGTGTACTCAATACTATTATGAAACCAATATATCATCACCTAAACATTCATGTGAATTATAAAATACAACTATAGCCCAGAAAGAAGGAGGGAAGAAGAGGGAGGGGGGATGGGAGGGGGAGGATCTCACCTACTGTGCGCAATGCTGTGGTACATTTCAAAACTACTAAGAGTATAGTATAAATGTGTTACCACAACAAATAAGTGAGTGAGATAATGGTTATGTTAATCAGTTTGATTTAAGCATTCCACATTATATATCAAATCAGCACATTGTACACAGTTATGATTTAGTAAAAAGAATTTTTTAAGTATATAAGTGAATGTGTGGAGGGGTGCCTATTTTATTTCTTTTTTAGTAAATCATGACTATATACATCAATGCATTTATGTGGTACAATGTGCTGATTTTATATACAATTTGGAATGCTTATATCAAACTGGTTAACATAGCCTCCATCTCACTTAATTAATGTGTTAAGACATTCATACGCTACTTATAATAGAGTTGACGTGTACCCTTGCTATATACACCATAGGTGCAGTCCCACCAATTACCCGATAGAGACTTTACCTCTTTATGTTTACCTGGATGGAGCTGGAATATATTCTTCTTAGTAAAGTATCTCAAGAATGGAAGAATAAGTAGCCAATGTACTCAGTACTATCACAAAATCAATTTATAAACACCCACACTTTCATATGAAAGATAAAACACAACTATAGTCCAGGATGAAGGAGGGAAAAGGGGAGCATATTTTTATACCAGCACACTTTATCTGTCAAGAGGCCTCTGGATGAGAGACCTTGGACCCTAGACAGAGCAGAAAAGCCTGTGAGTATGGCAAAGAGGTGCATCAAACTCTCTGTTTAGAATGATGTCCAAGTCACAGCCTTCAGGGCCAGAGGTGGCTGCTTACCAGTGGGTCCTGCCTAGATGAATCACCCCTTGCCATGGGGGACTCTGAACGTCTGCAGTTATAATTTTGTCTATTCGAAAAATGAAATCCTCAGGGCAAAGTTGTTTTGCTGATACCATTCAAAAACTGGATTGGAAACTACACAGTCTTGTAATTACTTATAACAACAAACTATAATTGGAAAGTAGCATTCAAGTATCTTCTCCCATGACACCTTCATGTCAATCTGAAATAAAAAAAAAAACAAACTACAGTGTGATATCCCTATGCCCCCACTTGAATAGCTGACATTAAATTGACCATACTAAGAGCTGTCAAGAAGGGAGAGCAACTAGAACTTTCAGATATTGGTGAAAATGTAAAATGAAGCATCCATTTTGGAAAACAGTTCAACAGTTTCTTATAAAATTAAACATGTGCTTGCCATATAGGACAATAATTTTACTTGGAGATGTTTACACAAGAAAAATGAAAATACATATCCCTACAAAGATTTGTAAGCAAACATTCATAGCAGCTTGGTTTCTAATAGTCCCAAACTGGAAACACGCAGTTTAGAAACAGGCAAATGGATGAACAAACTGCCACATCCCCGTAATGGAATGGGACACAGCAATAAAAAAAATCATGAATTCCTGGTGCGTGGAACAACATGGATCCATTTCAAAAGCACTATGTTAGATTAAAGAAGCCAGCCACAGATGACTACCTAACTAACTGCATGATTCTATTTATATAACATTCTAGAAAAGGTAAAACTATAGTGATAGCAGATCAGTGGTTCACCTGAAGCCAAAGGTGTAGAGAGGGGATTAAGCAGAAAGAAAACAAACAAACAAAAAAAGTACAACAGAACTTTTTGGTTTGATACAAGTGTTCTTTGTCTTGATTGCGGCGGTTGTCACACAATTGCTACATCTGTCAAATTGTATTCAATTATATACTTAGAAAAAAATGAAAATGAAAAGTAGAGACACTCATTTTTTTTCTAATTTTAATTAGAAAATCATAGAGGATTATAAAATTTTTACTGGCCTTTATATGAGGCTGACCATTTCAAGGGCAGCAGGATACAGTCTGGCATGGAGAGTCAGCTAGAATTTTGCTTCTGATATCCAGAATTTAGGAATTCCAACAATCCGCCCTAGAAATATTTATGTTCTAAAATGTGAGAGTATTCTTCACTGTTATCAGATGATAAAAATGACCAATAATTGTCACACAAGCTCTCCATTTCTGTGTGGGTTTCTACTAAGGTAGTCTAATTTCCTGATAGATTGGTATCTTATATTGTTGGTTTGGACCTGGAATCTGAAAAACAAACATTAAGTTGGTTTCAATCACAAGAACTTTATTTTCATTTAAGTTATAATGAAATTTAAGTACAAGCTTTATAAATATCACAGATTCATATTCTACCCATTTTTAGAAGGCAGGAGATTGTATATAAAAGAGTTTTTATAACAAAAATAAACAATGTATCAATATAAAGAACTGACTGGCATGATTTATAGCATTGTAAAATTAGGAATAAAGAAAAGAAATAATAAAGAGAGAACAGGAATAAAAACCTGAATGGCCGCTGATTACTTGTAAAACTACGTGGAAATTCTCTTACAGCCATTCAAATTACCTTAAAATTTTTTTCCTTCCACCCCAAGCCATTTTCCTCCTTACTATGCCGTAAGAACTATGAGAAGCCAAAATTGCTTAATTAGCTAGGCACAAAAATGGTTCAACCTTACCATGTCTGCCTATATTACCTTCTCTACGTATTCAGGTCTGAATCTTAAAGCCCCATGTCAATGCCATCTCTTTAACAAATTCTAGGTGATCCTCCCGCTTCAAAATAAAAATCCCCCTTTCTCCCCACCCACAGAGGACCTATGACATCTCCTTTTAATAGGATGCCTTATTGTTGTTTTATAGGAATCTTCCTCTGGCAAGGACAGTTGCTATTTAGTTCCACCCTACGTTGCCCATGCGGGTGGTAGAGCTCATGCTGATAAATCTTCAAAGTTTTTCTGAAAAGCTGAGTATGAGGCTTTTATGTGATTCTCCTCATTTTTAATGGTATTTTTAATTTAAATAAAAATCACCACCACTGTACAAGTTAAATAAATCTGCCTTATGATAGGACCCATGGGCTTCCACTTTAAGACCTCTGTCTTAGATTGTTTTGTAAAATCAAGGAAGAAAAAAAAACTGAGTGAAAATTCTACTTCTTCCTTTCCAGGGCCACACAATCAATATCTATATGTGCTGTGTTCCCACACACAGGGATAAGTTAACCTTCTTACTGATGGGCTGGAGAAGGGGTCTGTTAATATTTGTCAGTAAGTCTAGTCTCAATGTGATCTGTGCAAATCATGTGTTTTGTTTAGAAGATAAGCATCTGTCTAGTTTGAAAGAGAGCATGTCTCTCCTTTATGCCCCTCATTAACTCTCTGAGGTAGAGTCGAGAGAATTCAGGTTACCGTGGGGAACTTCAGGTTACCGTGAATCCTCTACCTGATAATCAGCAGAGTGTAATGTAATAACCTACATATAGATGATCACATCATGCTTTTCAACCCATGCACAAACATTCACCATCCACAAATATGCAATCTGCTTTTGTGACACGTAAGATGGGAAACATAAGAAGAAGAGAAGACTGGCATTAATTGAACACCTAGGAGGCACCAAGACCTTTTCCTCTCTTCAACTCTTTTCAAAAATAAAAAACAATTTAAGAACCTCATTTGTTGGGAGTAGATTACAAACAGACACAGGGAGAAAAATAGCTGACAATACAGCAATGCACAATGAGTGGCGTGTGCCATGGGTGGTACAAACAGCATGAAAACCAAGCTTGCACCAGGGGGACGAACCTTAGGCAGGAGTGACCATGGAAGAATCCATGGAGGACTGAAGCCTTGGAACTGACTTGGATGAAGAAATGGAAGGAACTCTGTAGTTGACAGTGCAATGGTCTTAAAAAGTTAGAGAAAAATCTCTCTTATTCCTAAGAGGTATCTTTATCAAATGATTGTACAGGGGGAGATAAATTCCCAGAACATCTAATACCACACATTAGAATATAGAAAAATACACATAACTGAATAAACTTTGTTATTTATAAGCATGTATATGTGTATATGTAATGTACACATATATACACGTTTGTATATAATCTGTATTTTTTAATTCTTCTCTTTAATAAAGTAAATGAAGAGTAAAGGATAAAAGCTTCAAAAAATGTATAAGATACTTGTATTACATAAACCTATTCACTCCTTTCCTTCAACAATTATTTGAAACTCTTAGAAATTCACATGGATCAAATGTATCAAGATAGAGAAAATCCACATTGTCTATACGGTTTTATTTCAGACTCTTTCTAGAAATCAGTTTGTGCTAAAAAGCCAACTATCATAAAAGTCATGATTTAGGTAATGAAATAAATAATAAATCTTATTATCCCACATTTAAGGGGACTCTCCTAAAAGGAACTGGTCATTTGCTATTTGGGTTTCAGATGAAGAAAGAAAGAGCAACGTTTGGGAACTTTCATTTTGTGATAAAGAAGGGGCCATTTGCAAGAGGGACAAATGAAGGAAACTAGTTAGAAACACATTATAAAGTCATATGTCAATAAAATAATTTTATGTTAAACTATTATTTGATAAGGACTTCTCCTTAGTAAGGTATCACAAGAATGGAAAAGAGAGGATCCAATGTATTCAATACTAATATAAAACCAATAGAGAAACAACTGTGTGCCCACATGAAAGAAAAACAATTAAATTCAAGTGGGACGGGGCTGGAGAGAGAAGAAGGAAGGTGGAAGGGGGATTGGTAAGCTCTCACCTAATGGGCAGTGTAAGAGTATACAGCACATCCTCTGTGAAGGGCTCAGATCCTGCTTGATCTTTGCCTGACAAATGTAAACAATGTAATCTAATCATTTGTTCCTTCATATTAATCTGAAATTAAAAAAACAAAACAAAAAGACATCTCTATGCTAGGGTCAGTGCTAAACAATGTTAGTATTCAGCTTCCCAGATAACAACCAATGATCTTTATGGGTATTTATACCCTTATGTAGTTCCAATTCCCTCCCGTACTCAACAACATCTGACCTGTGTGAGCTAAAACTGCATGATCGTGATGATGTGAGGCCTTTGGTGTCATGTCATAAATGGAATTGCAATTTCCTCCTGACATTTAAAAAGCATGGTGGCATCCACCTTTGTCTCTGGGATCACCATTCAGGGAGAGGCCATCCCTTATGTTGCGAAGATTCTCAACTAGCCCAATGTAGAGACTCTCACAGAAAAGAACTGAGGCCACCCACCAAAAGTCAGCACTAACTTGCCAGCCATGTGTGAGCCATGTTGGACATAGGTCCTCGAGTCTAGAATCCTCCATTTGAAACCTAGAGGAGGTTTCAGATGATTCCAGTCCCAGGTGAGATCTTCACTGCCTTGGATGTCCTGAGTCAGCACTGCTTAGCGAAGCCACTCCTGAATTCCTAACTCCTCTTTTTAGAACTTTGCATGAGTCCCTAAAGTACTTGCATAGAAAAGCCCCAGACCCTCAGGTAGGGAGCATGAGATGGAGGATGGCAGAGCTATTAAAATTCCTTCTTTCTTCACACTCTTTCCCAGAAATGTCTCTGGAATCGTGTGCCTTGGAGGGAGGCTTTGTCCCCTTCCTCTCCTCTGTGTAACTCATTATAGAACCCAACAGTGCAGATGTGGTATAATAGGAAATGTTATTTCCAGGGAGTACCAGTAATGATACAGAGCATGACAATAGTTAAACAGGACAAAAGAAATGGCTCAAACAGATCAATTGGTCAGAGAGCTGATGTGCATATAAAAGAATTCCCATCTGGAAACCAAAGTTCTGAAGAAAACTTCAGGTCACCAGCCAGACAGTGTGTCATGCAAAAGGGCCTCAGTGATGGAAGGAACAGGAAATGTCATCAAAAACTAATGAGACTGTCAAGTTTCAGCTAGAATTAGATAAAAGCCTGCTTCACTTGCAGGGGACAGTCCTAGTTAGAAGATGAGGAGCCAGAACAGAGCTTGAAGAACTGGATGTTTAAGATAGATTTTAAAATCGTCTCTTATTCACCTACACCCTCTATACTACATTTAAGGACAATAACTTCAAAGTATCTGGCAACCCAGAATAGTTGGCATTTCTCTTTGGAGAATGGCTATTTAAAAACGGGCACATGGTACCTCCAATTTCAAGGGGGAAAGTTTACATGAATCACAACTTGAGAAGTTAGTGCCTTTATAGCACCCAATTGTAGAAGATAATTTCAAAGAGGAGCACACGTGTGCGGGTGTAATTTTGAATATGGATATCAGCTCTATTTTCTAAGCACACTTGAAAATGTAGTCAAGGGGTCAATTATAGCTTCTTATATTTTCTTAAGGTTTCAGATTCAAAGATGCATGTTTGATCTTTATTACTGGAATGGTCTAATAACACACCAATGTTCTATAAAGGGCTGATTTTTCCCAGTCAACTGTAATACAGATAGAAGATTTACTAAAAGTATGCTAATTGTCCGTGTTCCTTTTTGTGTGATTTACCTGTTACATGTCCTCAAGCCACATTTTCTATTAAGGTATTTATGTTGCTCACCTTTATGTTCATGCACACACACAGCCCACACATCACATTTTGGTACCAATAAGTCAAGTTTTTAGAAAATTTTAAATTTTAGGCTAGATCAGATAATACTTAAAAATTTGAAGGCTGTGATAATCTCTCTTTCTAAATCCTTGGTATAAAGTAATGAGAGAGACACACTTGCCTTTTGTTCTTTTTAATTTCAGATTCATACAAGGGTACAAACAATTAGGTCACACCATTTGTGTTTGTTAGATAAAGTCTAAGTTGTAGTTAAGCCTTCCCTCAGCGGGCGTGCTATATAAATTTACCTTGCGCTTGTTAGGTAAGAGTTTACAAATTTCCCTCACTCCTTCCCTCCCCCCCACCCCACACACTTGAATTTAATTGTGTTTTTCTCTCGTGTGGGCATGTAGTTGTTTTTCTATTGGTTTTATACTAGTATGAAGTACACTGGATATTTGCTTTTCCATGAATGGCCAACAAACACATGACAAAATGCTCATCATTCCTAATCATCAGAGAAATGCAAATCAAAACTACCTTGAGATATCACCTAACTTCAGGGAGAATAGTCAACATTACAACGTCTCAAAGCTGCAGATGCTGGTGTGGATGTGAAGAGAAGGGAACACTTTTACACTGCTGGTGGGATTGCAAAGTAATACAGCTTCTTTGGAAAGAGCTTTGGAGAATCATGAAAGAGCTGAAAGTAAACGTTACATTTGATCCCATATTGGCATTAGTAGGTATCTATCCAGAAGAAAAAAAAATCACTCTTGCCTTTCTTAGATGCCCTTTGGTCCTTTGCTGCATTACTTTTGCCTTTCTTGGATGTTATTTTGGTCCTATCTGCTGCCCAGATAGAGTAATAACTTCTATATTTGTCTCCCTGACTCTGCACTCTGCTCTTCTCAAATCTATGTTACCCCAACAGGGTAGTCATTATAAAACTCAAATCTGATCTTCCTTTGGTTAACATCTGGCACTATTCCTCATTCCCCACATTATAAAGGCAAATGACATAGCCTGGTGTTCAGGGTCTTTGACAATTTGTTCTCACCGATTTTCTCATATTCTTCTTCCTGGACATCTGATAGATACAGATGTGACTTTCTCCTTCCCTTTTGTTACTAGATACTTGAAGGACTCTCCCCATCTATAAGACACCTTTTATTCTATAATATGTTCTATAACACATTTTGTTTGTAATTATAGATATGGATACTATGTGAGAAAAGTAAAAAAAATAAACCCAATCCAATCTTCTGTTATGTTTCCTGACTCAGAGTACTATGGACTGTAGCAAGGTCAGGGCTGCTCTCTTGGTTAGTATGTGGAAGTAGCTTTATAACTGTTATAACTATTGACTACTGTGCAATGAAGTCATCCATTTTCTTTCTCTTCCTCTGTCAAAATTTACAATATAGAAACTTCCATGGCGCTACTGGGAAGAAAACGTGGCAAAGATTGCAAAAACGGATATGGACATGACCAATGGCATGTTGTCACATGGAGACTTCCATCAGGTGAAATCTTCACAATTAAAACACTATTGGTATTGTGGGAAAACACTGGTAACAATTGATCTAGATTTTTAAGAACTTTTTTATAAGTTCATAAAATCAGAGCAAGGTATTAGATATGAAAGACGTCAAACAGAACAGAGTTGCTTTATAAGATTATCTTCTAATGACAGAAAATTATCGAGCTCTCCAATTGTAGAACTCAGAGACTTAGATGACACCCAAGGACACAGGAAGGAGAGATGAGAGAGATGAGCAATTCTAAAAGCAAATACAAGCCTTGAATATAGGCAAAACTTACTGCATTTGAGAAATGTGTAAAGAAATAGAGCAACTAAAAATGTGAAGCTAAAGGGGAAAATATTACATAATGGAAATAATGTAGCACCTTACCCTTAAGATCAAGGAAAAGATGCCTTTGACAATAATTTATTATAGAAAAGAGAAGAAAATATTTTTGTAGAATCAGGAAACTTCAATAGCAGTATAATAAGCACAAAGAGCCAAAAATGTGAAGTTAAGATAGAGAAGAATAAATGAAGAATTGCTAGAAAATTGACAATAAAAACTTAATTAAATTGCATATTGGAGCAAGTGTGTGTACTCATGGAGAAATACTAACATGCAGGAGAAACGTGAGCTCTTCTAAACTACAGACCTAATATAAAAGAGAAAACAATGAGATGTAGGTACTACATTTGAATACATTGAGGGCTTACTGTGTACCAGCCTTTGTATAGAATTTACCCTTTAGAGCTAATTTACATATAATATGAAAGAATCTGTTGACTCCCGTTCTAAGGAAACCGTAATTAACTATCCTTAGAAAAATTAAAATGAAACTTTCTATCACAGAAGACTGAAACCATGTTGAAAGGCAAATGACACACTGAAAAACCATATATGTAGGGCGGCGCCTGTGGCTCAAGGAGTAGGGCGCTGGTCCCATATGCGGGAGGTGGCGGGTTCAAACCTAGCCCTGGTCAAAAACCACAAAAAAAAAAAAAAAAAAAGAAAACCATATATGTAATCTATATGACAACCAAATATATGCCATTGTCTGTTATAAATGAAACGGAAAAACATGGGTAACATGAACTGAAAGAGAATATGGTCAAAAGACATTCATAGACAAATAATAAAAGAAGACATAGCTAATGAATATATTTTTAATGAAAACTTTATAGTAATAAAACAATTGCAAAACTGGAAAGGCAATGGAAATTATTTTTACATGTTCTAACTCAACAAAAATGAAATGAATGCTAAGACTATGTTAGCAATTTTTGTTAGTGTTTGTTTTGAAAGGTGAGGGTCCAGTTTCAGTCTTCCGCAGGTTGCTAGCCAGTTCTGCCAGCACCATTTGTTAAATAGGGAATCTTTTCCCCAATGCATGTTTTTGTTAGGCTTATCAAAGACTAAATGACAGTATGTGACAAGGTTCATCTCCAGATTCTCTATTCTATTCTATAGATCTACATGTCTATTTTTGTGCCAGTACCATGCTGTTTTGATCACTGTAGATTTGTGGTATAACATGAAGTCTGGTAACATGATGCCTCCAGATTTGTTTTTGTTTATAAGTAATGTATTGGCTATTTGAGGTTTTTTTCTTACTCCATATGAAGTGAAGTACTATTTTTTCAAGTTCTTTAAAGTATGATATTGGTGCTGTGATAAGAATTGCATTAAATCTGTAGATTGCTTTGGGTAGTATGGACATTTTAACAATGTTGATTCTTCCCAGCCATAAGCATGGTATTTTTTTTTTTCATTTATTAACATCTTGCCAAGTAGTGGAAGTAACCTAGATGCCCATAAACCCATTCATGGATTAAGAAATTCTGGTATATGTATACCATGGAATACTATGCAGCCATAAAAAGATGAAGACTTTATATCTTTTATGTTTACCTGATTGGATATAGAATATATTCTTCTTAATAAAGTATCTCAAGAATGGAAAAAAGTATCCAATGTACTCATTACTATTATGAAACCAATATATAATCACTTACACATTCATATGAATGATAAAACACAAATATAGTCCAGAAAGAAGGTGATGAGAGGAAGGACATTTGGTGGGATCTTGCCTAATGCGCACAATGCAAGGGTACATTTCAAAACAACTAAGTGTATATTATAATTATCTTACCACAAAAAATAAGTAATATGATGGTTATGTTAATTGATTTAATTTAACATTCCACATTGTATATCAAGTCATCACATTGTACCCCATAAACAGTATACAGCTATGTTTTAATAAACATTGAATTTTAAAAATGTTTACGTTTAACTGCATAATTTTTGTTTAATTTTTATGTCAAATATAATTAATCATTGAAAAAAATATAATTAACAGTAAATTAATAATATCTATTTAAAAATCATGGATATCTAGTAAAACAGGTTCTTCTACCAAAAAATAAAAAATAAACAGACTGTCAGCAAGGGGTGAGGACGAAAACGTGCATACATTTTATGAATAGGAATTAACAATACGAGTGAAAAGACTTTACAAACTCATGAATTTTGAGGCAAAACATTAACTATTAGAAATTCATCATAAGCGGGCGGCGCCTGTGGCTCAGTGAGTAGGGCGCCGGCCCCATATGCTGAGGGTGGCGGGTTCAAACCCAGCCCCGGCCAAACTGCAACAACAAAAAAAAAAAAAAAAAGCCGTGCGTTGTGGCGGGCGCCTGTAGTCCCAGCTGCTTGGGAGACTGAGGCAAGAGAATCGCGTGAGCCCAAGAGTTAGAGGTTGCTGTGAGCCGTGTGACGCCACGGCACTCTACCCGAGGGTGGTACAGTGAGACTCTGTCTCTACAAAAAAAAAAAAAAAGAAATTCATCATAAGCAAGTAATTGTACCAGGGCATCTTCCTATATGTTGATCACAACATATGTTTATCAAAGCATTATAATATAGAAATGCGTAAATTTTTTATTTTTTTTGTGGTTTTTGGCCGGGGCTAGGTTTGAACCCACCACCTCCGGCATATGGGACTGGTGCCCTACTCCTTGAGCCACAGGCACTGCCCAGAAATGTGGAAAATGTTAAGTGCTCAACATACAATTAATTAAACATTCTTTAATGAAATAAGTTCCAGATATTATAAATGATAAGTTAATATCTGTATGTTTATGTGAGAGAAGATGTTTCAATAAGAAAAGATACATATGTGATACTCCTTTTTGCTTATGTGTTTGTCCATAAAGAATCTGAATTCTCAGTAAGAATGTTTCCTTATTTTCCATCATTTGAATAGAATGAAGCATCTGTTCCAAAAGTAGCTGCTGCTGCTTCTGTTAACACCACCCCAAGACCACAATGCCAACTGTCCTGCTAAGGATGATGAGGAAAGATAGACCACAGCCGCAGTCAGGAACTGGAGTCTTTCAGGGACAGAAGCCCCTGCCAGAGTTGCCGTCTGAGGCTGAAGGAGAGGGGTAGAAATACCCTGGAGACCTCCTTTCCCAGGAGTCTAACCCAGTCACAACCAGGTGTTAGGAGAGTCTGTGGTGCAGTCATAGAGGACAAGAGAGAATGAGATCTGAAGGGAAACAGGCCCAGGAACAGGATAGGGAGAGCATAAACCAGAGGCAGAGGCTGCTTGGGACCATTGCTAAGAGCCTGGCCTGAAAGGTCCAGTGTGGGATAATCCACATGAAGGGGGCCAATTGGCCACAGGTAGCTTCACTGTAGTTTATTTCGGATAGTTTTTAGGCTTCTTGTCCTAGTACAATTTTTAACAATGCTTTTTATCTTCCCTCACAAATGTCTCATGTTAAAAGATAAATTATACATATTATTGCCCAAACCATAAGACTTTGTTCCTTTGGTTATGCTTGAGATTTCTTCTCTGAAAGTGATGGATGTAATCTCCCAAAGCAGATATATATGGCCATGTTATGCATATGTAGTAGAGGCCAAATACAAAATGCAGTCCCTTAGAATAGCAAATTCAGTAAGCACGGAGGAAAGCCTATGCATAAATGATGCTTCCACAGTCCTAACAGCTATTCTAATCCTCGTAAAGTACTGCCTGAACATTAAGCTAAACGTACACTTTTATTAAATGTTTGAAGCTTAAGATCGAAGATTTTATAACCTAAGTAAACTCAAGAAAACTTAATGACAATTCCTTTTGGGGGAGGGGTTTTTATTCACAATGCAGCAAAAAATAAAATACTAAGCTAATAATTTGGCAAGAAATATCATGGATGAGATGAAGAATATCTTAACTTTCTGCGATTCAGGAAAAAAACAACACAAAGCTTTAGTAAAGAAATACTATTCCTGACTGTTGAAATATTGAAAAACCCAATATTCTAAAGTAATTGACTGCATAATTACTTACCATTTGAAATAAAACCCAATCACAATTTAATGACATTATTCTAAATGTGTTTGGAGGAATGTCCTGGAAATACTTGAAAAGTATTATAAAAATGAGGAGGAATGATTGAAGAAGCTTATACTGCCAGATTTTAAGATACATTAAAATGTAAAAATTAAAGCCGGGCATATAATGTGCAGGAATAAGTTGAAAATTCCAGAGTTCTTTCTTCCACTCTTATATATGGAAGTGTATGACATTAAAAAGTTGGCAAATGAAATCTATGGAGGAGTGGGAGGCTTGTTGAATGAACAATTCTGCAAAAAATGACTGATTATAAAAATCACAAATTTAGTGTACTATTTTCCTCAGGCTTCTCTAACAAAATATTAAAGATTGGTAGTTTGTGGTACAGAGTTCCAAATGCCTGAAATCCAAAATCACGGTGCTTATTTAATATAATTTCTGGTGAGCTCTCTCTTCCTCTTCCTATATTAAGGGCACCACCTGTATTGGTTTATGGCCCCACCCCTATGGTAACATTTAACATTTATCTCTTCCTCATAGACACTATCCCTGAACTTAGTCACACAGGGCTTCAAGTCATGAATTTTGAGGCCACAAACATGTACTCTATAGCATGTAGTAAAATGACAAGAGAACAAAATATGACCATATAAAGTAACTAGAAAAAGATGTGAATGGATGTTTACTTCATCTCATAGTAGGGAAGGTCTGTATCACATCCAGGAAAAAGGATAAGGAAAAGTTCAATAAATGCTAAGAAACTAAAAGAGGGGATTATTACATGGTGACATTATAGCTATTATTAGTTTTATCCTTTTGACTTTCCTATAATTTTCATTTTGACACATTATCTTTGAATTAATATTCTAAGAAAACATTTAGAAATTGACTTCATCTAAATGCCTTAGAAAATGCCTAGCATAGAAGAAGTGCTCAATAAACAATATTTATATTTGGTAGTATAAAATTTGTTATTAAAATTTATTTTAATTGGTATCCATCTATATAAGGGTCATTTTGGCTGAAGTTTCACCAGTATTTTAATATCAGCAGATTTAAAATAAATAAAAATTAAAAAAATATTTTTAGTGGTGGTAATTTTTGCCTTTCTAAAACCTCAGTCTTGAAATTGAGATCTAGATAAGTTTTACCTACATTCAAAGTGGTAAGGCACTCTTCTATTTGAATAATTTCGGTTGGAAATCATGAAGTTCAAGTTTGTTTTTTGTTTTATTATTAAGTCATAACTGTGTACATTAATGCGATCTTGGGGCACCATACACTGGTTTTATAGACCGTTTGACGCATTTGAATCACACTGGTTAATGTAGCCTTCCTTGCATTTTCTTAGTTATTGCGTTAAGATATTTATATTCTACATTTACTAAGTTTCACATGTACCCTTGTAAGATGCACTGCAGGTGTAATCCCCCAATACCCCTCCCTCCTCCTATCCTCCCCCCTCCCTTCCCTGCCTCTCCCCTTTCCCCCTATTCTTAGGTTATAACTGGCTTATAGCTTTCATGCGAAAGCCATAAATTAGTTTCATAGTAGGGCTGAGTACATTGGATACTTTTTCTTCCATTCTTGAGATACTTCACTAAGAAGAATATGTTCCAGCTCTATCCATGTAAACATGAAAGAGGTAAAGTCTCCATCTTTCTTTAAGTCTGCATAATATTCCATGGTGTACATATACCACAATTTATTAATCCATTCGTGGATTGATGGGCATGTGGGCTTTTTCCATGACTTAGCAATTATGAATTGGGCTGCAATAAACATTGTGGTACAAATATCTTTGTTGTAATGTGATTTTTGGTCTTCTGGGTATATACCTAGTAGAGGAATTATAGGATTGAATGGCAGATCTATTTTTAGATCTCTAAGTGTTCTCCAAACATCTTTCCAAAAGGAATGTATTAATTTGCATTCCCACCAGCAGTGTAGAAGTGTTCCATTTTCTCCACATCCACAACATCTCTGGTCTTGGGATTTTGTGATGTGGGCTAATCTTACTGCAGTTAGATGATATCTCAAAGTAGTTTTGATTTGCATTTCTCTGATGATTAAGGATGATGAGCATTTTTTTCATATGTCTGTAGGCCGTGCACCTGTCTTCTTCAGAGAAGTTTCTCTTTAAGACCCTTGCCCAGCCTGCGATGGGATCACTTGTTCTTTTCTTGCTTATACGTTTGAGTTCTCTGTGGATTCTGGTTATTAAACCTTTGTCGGAGACATAACCTGCAAATATCTTCTCCCATTCTGAGGGCTGTCTGCTTGCTTTACTTACTGTGTTCTTGGCTGTGCAGAAGCTTTTTAATTTGATCAGGTCCCAATAGTGTATTTTTGAAGCTGCTTCAATTGCCCAGGGGGGTCCTCCTCATAAAATACTCGCCCAGACCGATTTCTTCAAGGGTTTTCCTTGCACTCTGTTCTAGTATTTTTATAGTTTCATGTCTGAAGCTTAAATCTTTAATCCAGTGAGAGTCTATCTTAGTTAATGGTGAAAGGTGTGGGTCCAGTTTCAGTCTTCTACAGGTTGCCAGCCAGTTCACCCAGCACCATTTGTTAAATAGGGAATCTTTTCCCCACTGAATGTTTTTAATTGGCCTGTCAAAGATTAAATAGCGGTAAGTAGCTGGATTCATCTCTTGGTTCTCTATTATGTTCCAGACATCTACTTCTCTGTTTTTGTGCCAGTACCATGCTGCTTTGATCACTATTGATTTATAGTACAGTCTGAGGTCTGGTAGCGTGATTCCTCTGAGTAATGTCTTGGCTATTTGAGTTTTTTTTTCTGATTCCATATGAAACGAATTATTACTTTTTCAAGATCTTTAAAGTATAACAGTGAAGCTTTAATAGGGATTGCATTAAAATTGTATATTGCTTTGGGTAGTAGGGACATTTTAACAATGTTGATTCTTCCCAGCCATGAGCATGGTATGTTTTTCCATTTGTTAACATTTTCAGCTATTTCTTAGAGTTTCATAGTTCTCTTTATAGAGATCTTTCACATCCTTTGTTAGATAAGCTCCCAAATAGTTCATCTTCTTTGGCACTACTGTGAATGGAATAGAGTCCTTAACTGTTTTTTCAGCTTGACTATTGTTGGTATATATAAAGGCTAACGATTTATGAATGTTGATTTTGTAACCTGAGACGCTGCTGTATTCCTTGATCACTTCTAAGAGTTTTGTAGTAGAATCCCTGGTGTTTTCCAGATATACAATCATATCATCTGCGAAGAGTGAAAGTTTGATCTCTACTCTCCCTCTATGGATACACTTGATTGCCTTTTCTTCCCTAATTGCAGTGGCTAAAACTTCCATTACAATGTTAAAGAGCAGTGGAGACAATGGACAGCCTTGTCTGGTACCTGATTTGAGTGGAAATTATTTCAATTTAACTCCATTCAATACAATATTGGCTGTGGGTTTGCTATAGATGGCCTCTATCAGTTTAAGGAATGTCCCTCTGTACCAATTTTCTTAAGTGTTCTGATCATGAAGGGATGATGTATATTATCAAAAGCTTTTTCTGCATCAATTGAGAGAATCATATGGTCTTTGTTTTTTCATTTGTTTATGTGATGAATTCTATTTATAGATTTACGGATATTGAACCAGCCTTGAGACCCTGGGATAAAACCAACTTGGTCATGATCTATAATTTGTTTGATGTGTTTCTGGATTCTGTTTATTAGAATCTTGTTGAATATTTTTTCATCCATATTCATTAGTGATACTGGTCTATAATTTTCTTTTCTTATTGGGTCTTTTCCTGGTTTGGGGATCAGGGTGATGTTTGCTTCATAGAAGGTGTTGGATAGTCTTCCATCTTTTTCTACATTTTGGAACAGGTTGAGTAACATAGCTACTAGTTCCTCTTTAAAGGTTTGGTAGAATTCAGACGTGAAGCCATCTGGTCCCGGGCTTTTCTTTTTAGGGAGATTTTGTATGGTTGATGCTATTTCAGAACTTGATATTGGCCTGTTCAACATTTCCACTTGATTCTGGCTAAGTCTTGGAAGGTGACGTGCTTCCAAGTATTGTTCAATTTCCTTCAGATTTTCATATTTCTGAGAGTAAAGTTTCTTGTAATATTCATTAAGGATTTTTTGAATTTCTGAGAAGTCTGTTGTTATTTTGTCTTTGTTGTTTCTGATTGATGAGATTAGAGATTTTCCTCTTTTTTTCCTGGTTAGGTTAGCCAAAGGTTTATCTATTTTATTGACCTTTTCAAAAAACCAACTTTTTGATTTATTGATCTGTTGTATAATTCTTTTGTTTTCAATTTTATTTAATTCTACTCTAATTTTGGTTATTTCTTTTCTTCTACTGGGTTTGGGGTTGGAATGTTCTTCCTTTTCCAGTTGCTTGAGATGGCCCATTAAGTTGTTAACTTCCTCTCTTTCCATTCTCCTGAGGAAGGCTTGCAGTGCTATAAATTTCCCTCTTAGGACTGCCTTTGTGGTATTCAAGAGCTTCTGATAATTTGTGTCTTCATTGTCGTTATGTTCCAGAAATTTGGCAATTTCCTTCTTAATCTCATTTCTGACCCAGCTATCATTCAGCATAAGGTTATTTAACTTCCATGTTTTTGTATGAGTATGCAGATTTCTGCTGTTACTGAGTTCAACTTTTATTCCATGGTGGTCCAAGAAGATGCAAGGAATAATTTCTATTCCTTTAAATTTACCGAGGTTAGACTTGTGACCTAAGATGTGATCAATTTTGGAGTATGTTCCATGGGCTGATGAGAAGTATGTGTACTCAGTTTTGTTGGGATGAAATGTTCTGTATATGTCTGCTAAATCCAAATGTTAGATGGTTAGGTTTAATTCTAAACTTTATTTGCTCAGCTTTTTATTGGAGGATCTATCCAACACTGCCAAAGGAGTGTTGAAATCTCTGACTATTATGGAGCTGGAGGAAATCAAGTTGCTCATATATGTTAGAGTTTCTCTTATAAATTGAGGTGCATTCTGGTTGGGTGCATAAAAATTGAAATCTCATCACATTGAGTATTCCCCTTAACAAATATGAAGGGACCATTCTTATCCTTCCTTAATTTTGTTGGTTCAAAGCCTATTGTGTCTGCAAATAGAATTGCAACACCTGCTTTTTTCTGATTACCATTTGCCTGAAATATGGACGACCATCCTTTCACCCTGAGTCTGTATTTATCTTTTAATGTAAATGTGACTCTTGTATGCAGCAAATATCTGGCCTGAGTTTTTGTATCCAGTCAGCTAACCTATGCCTCTTTAGAGGACAGTTTAAGCCATTCACATTAATGGAGAATATTGATAAGTCTGCTAAAATTTTGGGTATTGAGTTTTTCAAAAGTCCAGTGGACATTTTTAATCCTTTCGCCACTGTGGAAGTTGGAATTTGATCAAAAGATTCTGATTGACCTTACTTTTGTGGTAGAGGATTGGGCTGGTCATTATGCAGGATAGGTCTGAGAATATCCTGAAGAGCTGGTTTGGTTATGGCAAATTTCTTCAACATATGAATGTCATTAAAGTGTTTAATTTCTCCATCATAAATGAAACTCAGTTTATCTGGATAAAGGATCTGGGGTTGAAAGTTATTTTGCTTAAGGAGATTAGAAGTTGATGACCACCCTCTTCTGGCTTGAAAAGTTTCAGCAGAGAGATATGCAGTCATTCTAATATTCTTCCCTTGTAGGTAATGGATTTCTTACATCTGGCTGCTTTCAAAATTTTCTTCTTCATATTAAATTTAGTGAAGTTAATTATGATATGCCTGGGGGTGTCTTATTCGGATTGAGTCATGCTGGGATTCTGAAACTCTGCTATCTGAATTTCAGAATCTCTTGGCATGTCTGGAAAATTCTCTTTCATAATTTCATGGAGAAGGGCCTCTGTGCCTAGTGAGGCCACTTCATCACTTTCAGGGATTCCAATGAGGCAGATATTACCCTTCTTTGAATTATCCCAGAGTTCTCTGAGAGAATGACCTGTTTTTGCTCTCCATTTCTCTTCCTTTTTGAGAGTTTTGGAGCATTCAAAAGCTTTGTCTTCAATGTCAGATATCCTTTCTTCTGTTTTCTCTACTCTGTTACTGAGGGATTATACTGTATTATCCAGATCTTTGAGGGCTGCAAATTCTTGCTTCAGTGCATCAAAGTCTTTGGTGGTTTTTCTTTAAATTCGTTAAATTCTTGAGACAAAATTGAATTGCTCCTCGAGTTTCTAATTCCAAATTTTCCTCCATCCTATTAATTGTGTTTGCAATCCAAATTCTGAATTTGATTTCTGACATCTCGGCCAGCTGTTTATGAATGGGATCTTCAGTTACATCTGCCATATCTTTCCTTGGTGGGGTGGGGTGGGGGTGATCTATTCTGGTTATTCATGTTACCAGAGTTTTTCCGCTGATTCCACCCCATGATTATTTTACACCATTTGATTTTTTCCTCTGGAACTTTGTCGAGGACCCATACCATGCTACGGCCTAAGAAACTGGGGATCTATTTGGTGTGGTGGGGCTAAGTGGTTCTGTCTTGTTTTCAGCTGGTCTCTGTCCAACCCTAGTGAAACAGTTACTCTGGGATGAAGACTCAGCTGTGGTTAAATACCAGCAGTTAAGTCGCCCTGCCCCCCACAGGCAACAATTGGAAAAGGAAAATCAAACCTTCCTACAACCACACACCCAGGACACCACTTGAATAGTCCTCAGGCGATTGGCTCAGTTCAAAAGGTCCCAAGCAATTGTCTCAGTCAGCACCTGTCTCAGGTGGGAGGGTTTAAAAGGTCTCTGGCAACTGGATTGCAGGGGTCTGGTGACAACTCAGACTTGCTCCGGTGCTCCGTGAAGTCAGGAGGACCCACCCAGAAAATAGATTAGTCTGGGAAGGTTGATGCCTCCTTCCCCACCTTGCACCTCTGACACACCCAGTCACTGAAATCCCCACAGGGCTGTGACCCAGTTGCCTTTAGTGAACAGATACTCCAGGGGTTTGCACCTGCCTGAATCACAAGGAAATTTATATCTGCTCAGCCAGGCAGCTGCGCTCTGCCTCTATCCAGCAGGGGGAGGTGAGGCCTGACAACCTCGGGCACTTGATGGAGGCTGGGGGGTTCTCACTCAGTTCTAGCCCTGCCCCTGATTGCTGTTACTGACAGAACAGAATAGAACAACTTTGCAGGAATTTGTTTTTGTCCCTGCTAAATTCCCCTGCAGAAGAGAAGCTGTTTTGAGTTCCCAGAGCCTACACCTCAGGCCCTGTCTTTGTTCCTGCATGTTTGTATTCCGTTAGCTGTCAGTTCTAGCCTCCTGCCTTCCTTTGTCTATAGGCTGATGATGCCCTGAGGGCCAGGTGTGTCTTAGGCTCAGTAAAGGGGTCCTCTGGGTCAGCCATGCCCTGGGTATTTCCCGGCTGTGCACGTGCATTTTCTAGTCCCTGTGCTCCAACCAGGCTGGTACCACCTCAGGCAAACTCTTTACTCATGGGGCCTGTGTTTCTGTCCCAGATCTGTTCCGCAGTGGTTGCCACCTGCGAAGATGCCCAGCCTCCTCTGGTTGCCCAGGGAGACAGGGGGTGTGGCTTCAGAATATCTGGGAGTGAGCCCTATTGTTGCCAGGAATGGCTGGTGCTCCATGCCTCGGGGCACCGCCTCTCTGTTGAGGTTCCCTCTCAGCCGACCGTCCTGTCCTCACTCTCATGCCACAGAATCAGCACTGACCAGCTGAGTCTAGGCCATGTCCACACTCCTCGAGAAATTACCCAAGAATCTGGACTCCTGGGGGATAGGCCTTCAGACCTCAGAGTGAGAGTGGAGGGGAGTGCTGGGAGCTCAGAATTGCAGGTACAGAATATATATAGTTTTATACAGTGTTATGCCTGGCAGGAGAGTGCTGTGGCACCCTAGTAAGGGAGGTAAGTCCAGCTTTTAGAGGGTCTCTCCCATAGAGTGTAGTGGGTAAACCTTTGAACTCTGCTCATTTGTTTGTGGGGCACTCCGAGCTGTTCTCATGGGAGACAGGACTCCCGTCCACTTGGTGATGGACTTTGTACCTTTTGTTTGTATCCTTGGGGTTGTAGCTCTCCTCAGCAGGGTTGATGTGCATTCTTCAACCTTCTCTCTTGGTGCATCTCTAATCCACCAGGTTACTTGCTAAATTTCTGTCTTTTAACTCTCCTTCTGGATGGCAGCCTCTTTGGAAAGCTGGCTTCAGTCAGCCATCTTGTCTCTGCCTCCCCCATTCCAAGTATCTTTTGCAACCACAATGTAAAACTAGAAATCAGTAATATTTGTGTGGAAACTAAACAACATACTCTGAACAATCATTGCTTAAAAAATGAAATCAAAAGAAAATACAAAAAATATATTCTGGCCAGTCATAGTGGCTCACACTTTAATCCTAGCATTTTGGAGGCCAACTCAGGAAAATAGTTTGTGAGTGGGAGTTCAAGACCAGTCTGGACAATGTAGTAAGACTCTCTCTTATTCCTTGGCTTCACCAGCACATGATAGAACAGCGCCTGTCACAGGCGGCAATCGATCAGCAGGGGAAGTTCAAGTTTTTAAAAGATGATTTTTAAAGATTGTGAAGTAGCACAGGTATTTCTAGGAAGAACGTTATATTACATTTTTCTGGGAATACAAGGAAGAAGCACAAGAAATAATGTTGATCATTCTTTCCGATGCAAGGCAAAACTTTGTTTTGAGATTATTAAAATTACCTTGAATTATCTGAGGTTCAGATTTTTAGATTTCAAAATAGGATGGTTCATTTTATTAATGTGTGAATGCCATAGAGAAATGACTGGGAAAAGGAAATATCTGTGTTAATTGGAATGTTTTCAAAAGCTGGCCAGGAATTAAAATTAACCTGTTTTGTGAGACAACATTAAAGTACAAGGCAAAACAGTGAATTGTTCAACAGAGCTAAGCCTTTAACTTTAAGGGAGGTCCATTCTCTTTTCTGGCATCTCCAATGCTGAAAACGTATTTGATATGGCTTATCTTTTTGGAGGGGGGAATTGATAGCAAATTGCTTAAGGTTACCTTTTAGTTTTCCATACTGATAAATTCTTCCCAGATTCATGTCAGATAAATGAAGAGATTAACTAAGCCGGGAAATACTGGTTTAAACATGAATGTTTGCTGGACTACAAAGATACTGATTTTTTACTGTCGCATAAAAATCAGTTTTGGAAATAATTCTGAAAGATTAATGTGGTAGATTAAATAGTAAATTCACAGTGACTTTTTTTCTCAACCATTCTCTTGCTTTGCTATAAGCATTGCCTTTGAGTTTACTCATATGACATACCTTGGAAAATGAAATACTAGTGGAAATGACCTTAACCAAACCCACAGAAAGGCTCTAAATGTGCCACCAAGGCTTGGCTTTGTGTCTCAAAGTTGCTCCCTTCTACCATGAAACAGCATTTTCAGGTTGTGGATGCCCCTTCTGCCTGGGTTACACAGTGAGAAGATACGAACAATCTAACTGAGTCCAGTCAGGCCTGGGAGTGTAGATGAGAGCTACCTGCAGCTCATTGCTCTCAGGTTATATTAGCAAGAAGTTATTATTATTTTTTGTTAGCTACTAAGAAGTGTGAATTGTTAATTATTGCACAAATACTGACCAGTAAGATAAATGGTGCCAAAAGTCTCACAATACCAAAAAGAAATTTAAAATTCAGGATAGGATGCTTTACTAAGAATAATGTCTTCCACTTCCATCCAGGTTAATATGAAGGATGTAAAGTCTCCATTTTTTTAAAAAGCTGAATAGTATTCCATGGTATACATATACCACAGTTTGTTAATCCATTCCTGGGTTGGTGGGCATTTAGGCTGTTTCCACATTTTGGCAATTGTAAATTGAGCTGCAATAAACAGTCTAGTACAAGTGTCCTTATGATAAAAGGATTTTTTTCCGTCTGGGTAGATGCCCAGTAATGGGATTGCAGGATCAAATAGGAGGTCTAACTTGAGTGCTTTGAGGTTTCTCCATACTTCCTTCCAGAAAGGTTGTACTAGTTTGCAGTCCCACCAGCAAGCATGACAAGAATGGAGAAGCATGAATCCTATGTACTCAATTTTGATATGAGGACAATTAATGACAATTAAGGTTATGGGGGAGAGGAAAAGCAGAAAGAGGGACGGAGGGAGGAGGGTGGAGCTTTGGTGTGTGTCACACTTTATGGGGGCAACACATGATTGCAAGAGGGACATTGCCTAACAATTGCAATCAATGTAACCTGGCTTATTGTACCCTCAATGAATCCCCAACAATTAAAAAAAAAAAAAATTCAGGATAGGAGAGAAGAGAGAAGCAAACTAATACAGGAGGAAGAGAAACTAAAGATCTATCTTATGCATTGGTAAAACTTTAGGTAAAATGATAGATTGCAATAATTTGGTAGGCCAAAAAAATTACATCTAATAAACTTATGACTCTGGGCAAAGAGAATTTGAGTAGAATTTTCATGGCATGAGTTGGTCATTACCAGCTAAATTTGATTAGATATTACAATAAAGAATGAGCTAGGAGAAGAATTAGTCTGTTTCCAAGAGTGAAGAAAGGGAAAAAGTGGTACTGCAATTCTAGCATTCTAGAAGTGGCAGGTTGAAAGACACAAAGCTTTCTCATTTCTTTCTTACCAATAAACCATTCTCAAATTATAACACTATTAGGGCAAAGAACCGATGAATGGTGACAATCACACCCTTTCTGACAACCATTGGTTGGATTTAGAGAGACTCAGAAAATCCTTTCTGTGGGACAAAATGACTCAAAGAAAAGATCCTGAATATCTTGCTGGCCCAAGAAATAAGATTGAACTTGAAATGGTCAAAATTTACTACAGGGTAGCATGGTTCACTAGAAATTTACTGCAAACTATTATAAATGAAACCTGAAAAGTTTAATAATTACATTTTCAAAAGTAAAAAGAAACAGATGAAAATAATTCAATACATGCATTGATTTTAAATATACATAGTTAATCCCATATGTAAAATATTATGGCTTCCATATGTAACCAATATAAAAATATTAATGAGACCTCCATATTTTTGTACTTTAGTGTTCAATATGAGATATGTTCTATACACTAAATATATCTTAATTCAGACCAGTCACAGGGCAGATGCTTAATAGCCACATGTGACTAAAAGCTACTGTATTCACCAGCACAGTTGTAGGGAGTTAGGAATACCAGAAAAAAAAAATTGTTGATGTGATTCCTGGCAAAGGAAAGAAATAAAATTAAATAGATTTTTTTTTCCAGAAAAAATATAACATCGTTATTCGGTATATGAACACTCTGTTCTTTCTTTTTATAATTTATTTTTTACTCATTAACAAAAAAAAGAAGATCTTAAATTTCCTATCCTCTTCAAACCGTAGTCTATCCAGTTATTTAAATAATGTCTTAGGTATTATTTTTAAAAAGTTTTACAGGCATTCTTCAATATTTTCTGTCTTTCTAAAGGTCTTTTGGAAGTGTTGTGGTAATGTGGAAGAGATGGGTCACTGGGTAGTGTGACTCCCAGCTCTAATGACCTCCAGGAGCTGTTTCTTGTCTACTTAGTGGCTGGGTAGCCTGCTCCTGGTCAGACTTTTTATCATTATTTATTTTTATTTATTTATTTATTTTATTTTTTATTTTATTGTTAAATCATAGCTGTGTACAATTTGTGTACATTTGTGTACATAGCTGTGTACATTTGTGCAATAAAGGGGTACAATGTGCTGGTTTCATATACAATCTGAAATATTCTCATCAAACTTTTCAACCTAGCCTTCATGGCATTTTCTTAGTTATTGTATGTAGATAGTTGTATTCTGCATTTAGTAGGTTTCACCTGTACCCATTCTAAAATGCACCATAGGTTTGGCCCCACCCATTACCCTCCCTCCACCCTGTCTTCCCCCCTTCCTTGCCCTTCCTTGGCCCTTTCCCCATATGCTTGTGCTATAGTTTGGTTACAGGCTTCATATGAAAGCTATAAATTAGTTTCATAGTAGGGCTGAGTACATTGGACACTTTTTCTTCCACTCTTGAGATACTTTGCTAAAAAGAATATGTTCCAGCTCCATTCATGTAAGCATGAAAGAGGTAAAGTCTCCATCTTTCTTTAAGGCTGCATAATATTCCATGGTATACATGTACACAATTTGCTAGTCCATTTGTGGGTCGATGGGCACTTGGGCTTCTTCCATGACTTAGCAATTATGAATTGGGCTGCAATAAATATTCTGGTACAGATGTCTTTGTTATATTGTGATTTTTGGTCTTCTGGGTATAAACCTAGTAAAGGAATTATAGGATCGAATGGCAGGTCTATTTTTAGATCTCTAAGTATTCTTCAAACATCCTTCCAAAAGGAATGTATTAGTGTGCATTCCCACCAGCAGTGTAGAAGTGTGCCCTTTTCTCCACATCCATGCCAACTTCTCTGGTTTGGGGATTTTTTTTATGTGGGCTACTCTTACTGGGGTTAGGTGATATCTCAAAGTAGTTTTGATTTGCATTTCTCCGATGATTAAGGATGATGAGCTTATTTTCATGTGTCTGTAGATTGTGTGTCTGTCTTCTTTGGAGAAGTTTCTCTTTAAGTCCTTTGCCCACCCTAAGATGGGATCACTTGTTCTTTTCTTGCTAATACGTTTGAGTTCTCTGTAGATTCTGGTTATTAAACTTTTATCGGTGGTATAACCTGAAAATATTTTCTCCCATTCTGAGGGCTGTCTGCTTGCTTTACTTACTGTGTTCTTGGCTGTGCAGAAGCTTTTTAGTTTGATCAGGTCCCAGTAATGTATTTTTGATACTGCTTCAATTACCTGGGGAGTCCTCCTCATAAAATATTCACCCAGGCCAATTCCTACAAGAGTTTTCCCTGCACTTTCTTCAAGTATTTTTATAGTTTTATGTCTTATGTTTAAATCTTTTATCCAGTGAGAGTCTATCTTAGTTAATGGTGAAAGGTGTGGGTCCAGTTTCAGTCTTTTACAGATCGCCAGCCAGTTCACCCAGCACCATTTGTTAAATAGGGAATCTTTTCCCCACTGAATGTTTTTAATTGGCTTATCAAAGATCAAATAACAGTAAGGAGCTGGATTCATCTCTTGATTCTCTGTTTTCATGCCAGTATCATGCTGTTTTGATCACTATCGATTTATAGTGCAGTCTCAGGTCAAGTAGCGTGATTCCTCCTGCTTTGTTTTTATTTCTGAGTAATGTTTTGGCTCTTTGAGGTTTTTTCTGATTCCATATAAAATGAAGTATCATTTTTTTCAAGATCTTTAAAATATGACAA
Organism: Nycticebus coucang; assembly: GCF_027406575.1. Classification (NCBI taxonomy): domain Eukaryota; kingdom Metazoa; phylum Chordata; class Mammalia; order Primates; family Lorisidae; genus Nycticebus; species Nycticebus coucang. The sequence continues at coordinate 35,868,957 of NC_069793.1, read as the reverse complement.
TGGAGCTTTGATAGGAACTGCATTAAAATTATATGTTGCTTTGGGTAGTATAAACATTTTAACAATGTTGTTTCTTCCCAGCTATGAGCATGGTATGTTTTTCCATTTGTTAACATCTTCAGCTATTTCTTTCCTTATCATAGTTCTCTTTATAGAGATCTTTCATGTCCTTTGTTAGATGAACTACCAAATATTTCATCTTCTTTGGCACTAATGTGAAAGGAATAGAGTCCTTGACTGTTTTTTTGGCTTGGCTATTGTTGGTATATATAAAAGCTACAGATTTATGGGTGTTGATTTTGTAGCCTGAGACATTCCTGTATTCCTTGGTCACTTCTAAAAGTTTTGTAGTAGAATCCCTGGTGTTTTCCAGATATATGATCATGTCATCTGTGAAGAGTGAAAGTTTGATCTCTTCTGACCCTATGTGGATACCCTTGATTGCCTTTTCTTCCCTAATTGCAATGGCTAAAACTTCCCTTACAATGTTAAAGAGCAATGGAGACAATGGGCAACCTTGTGTCTGATATAAGTGGAAATGATTTCAATTTAACTCCATTCAATAAGATATTGGCTGTGGGTTTGCTGTTGATGGCCTCTATTAGTTTAAGAAATGTCCCTTCTATACCAATTTTCTTAAGGGTTCTGATCATGAAGGGATGTTAGATATTATCAAAAGCTTTTTCTGCATCAATTTAGAGAATCATATGGTCTTTATTTTTTAGTTTTTTCATGTGCTGAATTACATGATTTATAGATTTACGTATATTGAACCAGCCTTAAAACCCTGGGAAAAATCCCACTTGGTCATGGTGTATAATTTTTTTTCTTTTTTTTTTTTTTTTATTAAATCATAGCTGTATACATTGATATGATCATGGGGCATCATTCACTAGCTTCACAGACCATTTACCAAGTTTCACATGATACCCCTGTAAGATGCACCACTGTTGTAATCTCACCAATCCCCTTCCCCCTACCCACCTTCCCCCTCCCTACCCTCCCTTTCCCCCTTCCCCCATTCTTAGCTTGTAACTGGGTTATAGCTTTGTTGTTGGATTCTGTTCATTAGGATCTTATTGAGTATTTTTGCATCAATATTCATTAGTGATATTGGTCTATAGTGTTTTTTTTTTCTTGTTGGGTCTTTCTCTGGTTTCGGGATCAAGGTGATGTTTGCTCCATAGAATGTGTTGGGTAGTATTCCTTCTTTTTCTTTATTTTGGAACAGGTTTGGTAATATAGGGACTAGTTCTTCTTTAAAGGTTTGGTAGAATTCTGACATAAAGCCATCTGGTCCTGGGCTTTTCTTTTTAGGGAGATTTTGTATGGTTGATGCTATTTCAGAACTTGATATAGGCCTGTTCAACATTTCCACTTTCTTCTGGCTAAGTCTTGGTAGGTGGTGTACTTCCAAGTATTGGTCAATTTCTTTCAGATTTTCATATTTCTGAGAGTAAAGTTTCTTGTAATATTCATTAAGGTTTTTTTTAATCTCTGAGGGGTCTGTTGTTATTTCATCTTTAGCATTTCTTTTTATTTTTTTACTTTTTTTTTTTTAGAGACAAGGTTTCACTTTACCACCTTCAGCAGAGTGCCATGACATCACAGGACTCACAGCAACCTCTAGCTCTTGGGCTTCTGCAATTCTCCTGCCTCAGCCTCCCGAGCAGCTGGGACTACAGGCACCTGCCACAACGCCCAGCTCTCTTTAGCATTTCTGACTGATGAAATTAGAGATTTTAGTCTTTTTTTTCCTGGTGAGGTTGGCCAAAAGTTTATCTATTTTATTGACCTTTTCAAAAAACCAACTTTTGGATTTATTGATCTGTTGTATAATTCTTTTGTTTTCAATTTCATTTAATTCTGCTCTGATTTTTGTTATTTCTTTTCTTCTGCTGGGTTTGGGGCTGTAATGTTCTTCCTTCTCCAGTTGCATGAGATGTCCCATTAAGTTATTATCTTCTTCTTTTTCCATTTTCTTGAGGAAGACTTGCAGTGTTATAAATTGCTATAAATTTCCCTCTTAGGCCTGCCTTTGCAGTATCCCAGCGGTTCTGATAATTTGTGTCTTCATTGTTTTGTTCCAAAAATTTGGTGATTTCCTTTTTAATCTCATCTATAACCCATCTATCCTTCAGCATAAGGTTATTTAGCTTCCATGTTCTTGTATGGGTATGCAGATTCCTATTGTTATTGAGTTCAACTTTTATTCCATGTTGGTCAGAGATGATGCAAGGCATAATTTCTATTTTTTAAAATTTGCTGAGGTTAGATTTGTGGCCCAGGATGTGGTCAATTTTGGAGTATGTTCCATGGGCTGATGAGAATTTTGTTGGGATAGATGTTCTGTAGATGTCTGTTAAGTCTTGATGTTGAAAGATTACGTTTGAATCTAAGATTTCTTTGCTCAGCTTCTTTTTGGAGGATCTATCCAGCACTGCTAAAGGGATGTTAAAATCTCCAACTACTATGGAACTGGAGAAAATCAAGTTGCTCATGTCTGTTAGAGTTTCTCTTATAAATTGAGTTGCATTATAGTTGGGTGCATAAATATTAATAATTGAAATCTCATATTGAGTATTACCTTTATCAAATATGAAGTGTCCATCCTTATCCTTCCTTATTTTGGTTTGTTTAAAGCCTATTGCATCTGCAAATAGTATTGCAATGCCTGCTTTTTTCTGCTTTCCATTTGCCTGGAGTATAGATGACCATCTCTTCACCTTGAGTCTATATTTGTCTTTTAATGTAAGCTGAGATTCTTGTATGCAGCAGATATCCGGCTTGAGTTTTTGTATCCAGTCAGCCAACCTGTGCCTCTTTAGAGGACAATTTAAACCATTCACATTAATTGAGAATATTGATAAGCCTTTCAAGAGTCTGGTGGACATTTTTAATCCTTTTGCAACTGTGGAAGTTGGAATTTGATCAAAAGTTTCTGAGTGGGTTTACTTTTGTGGTGGAGGATTATGCTGGTTATTATGGAGGATAGGTCTGAGAATATACTGGAGAGCTTGTTTAGTTGTGGCAAATTTCTTCATCATGTGAATGTCATTAAAGTATTTAATTTCTCCATCATAAATTAAACTCAGTTTAGCTGCGTACAGGATCCTGGGTTGAAAGTTATTTTGTTTTAGGCGATTGAAAGTTGATGACCATCCTCTTCTGGCTTGAAAGGTTTCAGCAGAGACATCTGCAGTTATTCTAATATTCTTGGCCTTGTAGGTGATAGTTTTCATTCTTCTGGCTGCTTTCAGAATTTTCTCCTTCATATTAACTTTAGTAAAATTTGATTATGATATGTCTAGGGGATATCTTATTTGGGTTGAGTCATGCTGGAGTTCTGAAACTGTCTGCTATCTGAATTTCAGAATCTCTTGGTATGTCTGAAAAGTTCTAATTCATAATTTTATGGAGAAGAGAGACTCTATGCCTTGTGAAGCCACTTCATCACTTTCAGGGATCCCTATAAGATGAATATTAGTTTTCTTTGAATTATCCCAGAGCTCTCTGAGAGAGTGATCTGTTTTTTCCCTCCATTTCTCTTCTTCTCTGAGAGTTTGGGAGTGTTGAAAGCTTTGTCTTCAATGTGAGAAATCCTTTCTCCTGCTTGTTCCATTCTGTTACTGAGGGATTCTACTGTATTTCTTCTGGGGCTGCCCCAGACGGAGTTCTGGTTGTGGGAGCAGCTCCAGAGTGTGACACCTCCAGATCCAGCAACAGGGCAGGGGGTGGTGTACATGGTTCTGGGAGTGCCTGGCGCCATTGTCTTTGGTACAGAGGGCCCAAGACTCCAGCAGTCTCTGGCCAGGAGAAGGGCTCCGTGCAGAATCAGGGAGGGCTCTGGAGGGCACGCGGCTACCAGAGTCCCTGGCCAGACCAGTGGGCGGTGTGGAGGCAGAGGAGGGTACAGGAGGGAGGATGCAGGGTTGCCTGGCTCCCAGAGTTCCTGGTCAGGGCATGGGGAGGCCCGGCGGGCAGGGTAGCATGTCCCCACACAGCTCTTACCGGGGTCTGGGAGGGTGCAGCTCTTCCGGAGGTCCTGGAGGGTCCCAGTACAACTCTTACCAGGGTCAGAAGGGTGCCAATCATGGTCCTGGCACAGCTCTTCCGGAGGTCTGGGAGGGTGCTGATGGCGGGTCCCTGCGCCACTCAGTAGATTTTCTTTTAAGGCTGGCAACACATGTTTTGAAAGTATTGTTTTACAGAATTCATCAAAGGAGACTATGAGTCTGTGAGATTTAAATTGGCCCTTCAAACTTTGTTTGGTCAGGAAACAATCTAATAACTGTAATAAGATAGGGTATACTGAAAGTCACCGTACATAGGGGGAAAAATGGGAAATTGTAGGTAAATATGCATATTTATTTACCAAATATTCATTACAAAATTTTAGAAAATATTTCTTGGCCACCTTTTTGTAAAATTTTGTGATGAATATTTTATAAAAAAAAAAAAAGTCATGTTTAGCTATGGTGATTTGGAGTGAGATTTCTGTGATACTTTGTAGCATTCCCCTGAGATGTTGGCATTGTTTGTTGCCATAGCAAAAGCTAACCTCTGCAAGAAATATTAAACATAATTTTTAAAAGTAGCCTTTTAAAAGATAGGTTTTTACTATGGCCAAATCTTGCTGAGTTTAGTCTTTGTAACACTTTATTATAAAAGGTGGCAGCTTACTTCTCTACACACCTGCAAAGACTAATATCATAGTACATTAGAAAGAGCAAAAGGATTGTTACTAGGAAGACTCGCGTTTGAAACTTGATATTTCTTCTTTTTAAATACAGGCATACCTCATTATCATGCTTGCATTGATTGTGTTTCTCAGAGTTGTGCTTTGTTACAAATTGATGGTTTTGGGCAACATTGCATTGAGCAAGTCTATTGGTGTCATTTTCCCAACAGCACAGGCTCGCTTGGCTTCTGTGTGTCACAATTTGGTGATTCTCACAATATTTCAAACTTTTACAGTGTTACTGTATGTGTTGATCTGTGATCAGAAATCTTTGATGTTACTACTGTAATTCTTTTGGGGTGCCATGGACCACACCCACATAAGATGGCAGACTTGTTGGATGAATGTGTGTGTTCTGACTTCTCCACTGACCAGCCGTTTCCCCATCTCTCTTCCTCTCCTCAGGACTCTATTCCATGAAACACAACACTAGTGAAGTTAGGCCAGTTAGTAACCTAATGGTTCCAGGGAAAGGAAGAGTCACATGTCTTTAAATCAAAAGCTAGAAATGGTTAAACTTAGTGAGGAAGGCATGGCAAAAGTTGAAATAGGCTGAAAGTCAGGCCTTTCACACCAAATATTAGCCAAGTTATAAATGCAAGGGAGAAGTTCTTAAAGAAAATTAAGATGGCCAGTTAATCAGCAACCATGATCACCTAACCAAAACCATCTGCCGGTAAAAAGATTATGACTTGCTGAAGGTTTAGATGATCCCTAGAATTTTTTAAAGTATATTTTAATTAAGACATGACATTGTTTTATGGACATAGTGCTATTGCAGATTTAATAGACTATGGTATAGTATAGATATAACTTTTATATGCACTGGAAACTAAAACATTTGTGTGGTTCTATTTTTTGAGATGTTCATGTTATTGCAGTGGACTGGAAGCAAACCTGCAATAACTCCCAGGTATGCCTGTGTGTGATATTTGCATTAGACTCTGTCACTCTGACAAATCATTACACTGATGGCCTCCTTGCATCCACATGCTTTCTGGTTTGCTACATTCTCTCTAGACTTAGTCCCATGACTTTCTTTGACCAGTGGTACATCAGAAAACATAACACAAGCAGGGTTTTAAAAAACAGTATACAAGAGCTTGCTCTCTTAGAATATGGGCCACTATCTAAGAAAATATAAGACATGAAGACTGCTGAAGACACGTGGCCTGGCCAACAACCATAATCAAACATCCCAATTATCAAAGACAGGAGTGAAGCTTTCTTGGATCATTCAGCCCAGATGGGCCACCTGGTAACTGCAGCCACTTGAGTGCCCCTAGACAAGATCTCTCACAGAAGACCTGCTTGGATGAGCCCCTTCCAAATTGCTACCCAGAGAACTACGACCAAATGAAGTGGAGGTTGTTTTAATGCACTAGGTTTGGGAGTAAACTTTTGTTATACCGTGACTTGATAAAATGCATATGACTCTAGAGATGTTAATTAACTCCTGTGATCAGTTTCCTCTTCTGTCAAACAGGGCTAATGATATTTACTTCATTGTTATTATTCCAGGTAATGCCAGACATATCGTAGGTTCTTAAGAAGGAGTAATACTTTCTTTGTTTATCTTTTTTTCTATTTCTCTCCTTTTCTCCTAATTTGGCCATCTCTACTATCTCTTCCTCATTTCCCTTCCCTCAGTGACATTCTGAGAACAACATCCTTGAAAGCATTGTCTAGCTTACCAAAATGTCTACTTTGCAGAGGTCAATTTCATTTGGCCAAGCAAATTGTAACAATTTGGTATAAAATTAGCTACGTTACATTATAGAAATATTTGATATAAATCTCATTAAATTCACAAAGGAAAGTATATGTCTCTCTAGAAGTTCACAGTTTCTTCTAGGTATTTTACCAAAATCTTCTCTTAAGTGATGCATTTCTCTACTAGTCATGTTGTGTTTCTGCAGTGAAATTAAATCTGTATGCTTTTGTGTCGAGTCTTGTTTCTATGCCAAAAAAAAAAAATCAATCTTTGGCAAGGCAAATACACTAATGAGATATTCTTCATTCATTCAACTTAATCAAAACTTGTAATCAGTGAATAAGAATCATTTGCCTTAAAAAAAAAAAAAAGAAAGAAAAGAAAAGAAACTAGGCTTAGGGTTGAATGACTCATGTAGGAACTTTATGGTTTTGCTCTCTGCCTTATAAAGTAATTTTATAATCATATATAATTATTTTAAATATTTTATAAACTACAGTGACTTTTTAATAAGGGTTTCTAATTACCCAATACAGTTTCTAGAAAGATTTGCCAAGTATGTAGTATATGCGTGATGAGTCATTTGTCATCCAAAAGCTTGTGAAGAAACCCTTCTTCCTAAAAATAGGGCCCCCGTAGATTTGATACCGGCTGTAATTTTTCACTTGAGACATTTTCTTTTTATATCTCTGACTCCACTTTTGGGAAATCATGGTACATAACTATATAAAACATCACATAATCTAAAAAGAGGGAATAAAGATGCCAACTGTACCACATCGCACACAGTATACTGTGCACCAAAAAATGAAACTAGCAAGTGAATTTCAGGATGGGGAAAATTAAATCTTTAGCTTTTTTAATTCTTTGCTTCACTATCCCTCCCCTTACTGCCATGTACCCTCCTTTTCTGGATCTGGTGTACATTAACAGTAGAGGAAAAATCAATTATTAACATAATGAGAATTTTTTTTTTTTTTCATTTCTTGGGATAAGGATTCTATGCCCGTATCAGAACTCATTCATACTTGTGTATCCAAAGTATAGGCTCCTAGCAATATTAACTTTAACTTTTCTATTTTAGGAGATAAAAGGAGATTAGGAGAAATGGAGAAATCTCTTAGACTGCTTTTTTAATACTCTCCAACTACATGGAAAAGGGTTGAAACATGAATTGATAATAGAATACAACATAAAATCTATGCGTTCCAAACTGTTGTGTTATTTCATACAAATCTAAAGAATAATATTACAAGATAATGAGACCATGCGACTATATTTTATATTTAGTACACCCTTGTAAACAGGTCCATTGATTGGGTTCATTTTAGGCTTTGGTAAATTTTTCTATTTTCACCAAAAATGTTGTTATTCAATCTAGTAAATCAATATTTTAAAATGGCTTTTAAAAAAATTAGTTTTTACCCTCCTTGGCTCTATCATTTCAAGTATCTTCTAGAAATGTTTTGAAAGACATACTCCAGTTTTATAAAGTTTGTCCTGAAATACTTATTCTGCCCAGGAAATGGTTTTATGTCACAAATCAGCCTATAGTCAACATGGTAGTATTATAAATAGTTATGGTTAAAGATTTGCAGAAATGATGTAGCCCAAATCTCCCATTTAATAAATAAGTAACTAGTTTCTAAGAAGTTAGCATGCTTTTCTAAGGTTGCTCCTGTGGTCTGAATATTTTTCATGCCCCCCCCCCAAAAAAAAAAACCACCTCATGTTGCAATTTATTCCCCCAAGCATGGGAGTGGCATGTGGCCTTTTTTTTTTTTTTAAGAATAATATAAGGGTGTAGAAGATTAGGTCACATTATTTGTATTTAGTAGGTAAAGTCCAAGTTGTAGTTAACCCTTTACCCAGGAAGTGTGCTGTATAACCTTACATCGTGCCCTTTCGGTGATAGTTTACCACCACCACCCCCCCACCTGCTTGAATTTAATTGTGTTTTTCTCTCCTGTGGATGTGTAGTTGTTCATCTGCTAGTTTCATATTAGTTTTGAGTACATTGGATCCTTGCCTTTCCAAGCTCGTGATACTTAGGAAGATGTTCTCCAAATCCATCGAGGTAAATACAAAAGATGTAAAGTTTCTATGTTTCCTTACGGTTGAATAGCATTCCATGGTATACATATACCATAGTTTATCCATTCCTGAGTTGATGGGCACTTAGGTTGTTTCCACGTCTTGGCAATTGTAAACTGAGCTGTGATAAACATTCTAGTGCAAATGTTCTTATGGTAAAATGATTTTTTTTTCTTACGGTTAGATATCAAATAATGGGATTGCGGGATCAAATAGAAGGTCTACATTTAGCTCCTTGAGGATTCTCCTGATTTCTTTCCAGAAAGGCTGTATTAGTCTACAATCCCACCAAGAATGCATAAATGTTTCGTTCTCTGTACCACACCAGCATCTGTAGCTTTGGGGCCTTTTGATGTGGGGTATTCTCACTGGACTTAGGTGATACAAAAAACCTAGAGAAACCAGCCTCATATTGTGATCTGATCTTCAAAAAACCTAATAAAGGTATACACTGGAAAAAAGAATCCCTATTTAATAAATGGTGCTAGGAAAACTGGTTAGCCACATGCAAAAGCCCAAAACTGGACCTGCACCTTTCATCACTTACAAAATTTGATACACAATGGATAAGAAATTTAAATCTAAGACATGAAACAATAAAAACTCTAGAAGAAAGTGAGGGACAAACTCTTGACAATATTGGCCTAGAGGAAAGATTTAACGAAGAAGACCCCATTGGCAATTGTAGCAACAGCAAAAATAATTGGGACCTGATCAAGCTTGAAAGCTTCCGCACAGCTAAGGACACAATAATCAAAGCAAATAATCAACTTTTAGAATAGGAGATGTTCCCATGTTACAAATCCAACAAAGGGTTAGTGACCAGAATATGCAAAGAACTCAAGCAAATCAACAGCAAAAGCTGGTTTCTATGGAAGTCATAGTAAGACCATTCAATTCTCAGGAGTTGTAGATCGGACAAATTTTCTAGCTTTACAAATGAAATATCTCTAACTGTAAGAAAAGGAAGAGCAAATCCATTCCGGATGATGTAGGGTGGGCAGAAAACAATTAAACCTATCAAAAATTGAGCATTTCTTAGAAATCCCATTTTATGCTGAATGTTGCTTGACATTTGTATCCTGTGTTGTATCAGAATGATATATTTTTTGTAATCTGAAAGTAATGCTTCAAGTCTTTTTATTAGACTTCTGCTTCAGATTGTTTATATTCAAAAGTATAAGTCAGTTGAAGAACATCAAAAGAAATTAGACCTAATAGTCTAGTAGTTATTTTGAAAAATATAACACAAACTACTCAAGAAAGAGCAGAAGCGTGACTTTGGAGACTTTAAGTGCTTTAAAGAGCAAATAAGTTAGAATTCAACATTCTTTTCCATTTAGACCCAGTTTCATATTCAGATGAATGAATATCTACTATATAATTTATAAGAAACCTCAAAGTGACAAAGGTTGCCAAATTGTAGGGCAACCACAATTGTTTTCTATATGCATATTTCCTTCTGTAATTGTAAGGGGAAATGTTCTATAACTGTCTATAGGATCCTCCCTGTTGATGAGAGGAAATATAGCTAGTGACAGTCATAAGAGAGATGTTGTGGGCATTTAATTTTAAACATCTATTAGGTATAACATAAACTTCTGTGTAAGAAGTGAAGAATCATTTCTTAAATTTACATAGAGAACAATCTCAAATTAAGCCTCAAAATTGTAAAAAGTCACAGTATTAGAATAAAACTCAGAAACCCCTGGGTGGTTGATACCTGATGTCTGCCACATATTATATGCTTCATTCTATAGAACTGATTTAGTTTAATGAAGAAAAAGGTGGAGCATATTGATAATTTTATAATCACAATTTTCTAAAAGTTATTTTTTTTTGGTGATGCAATGTCTGTTCAAATATTATTTTTGTGACACTGTCCCAGCAGTTAATTATGAACGGAAGACATTGTCCTTCTATAGGGAACGGAGCCTGTGTATCACTTGATCTATGCTGGTGTTTTGCAACATTTAAATAAATTAGTAATACCGTGATTTTTGAAAAAAAAAGTTCCATCCTTTTGAAAATGTAATTTTAAAAATCTCATTTAAGAACAGCTCAGAGTACTTACATTCTTTTATTTTTTTCAGATACACTGATTTATTGGGTAGGATTATTCTCTCATACTTCAGCCCTGAATAATACTCATACTAATATCCTGATCATCCTCAAACAATAACCATTGTCATGGTAACTGCTTACCATGGGAAAACAAACTGTGCAAATGAGCTTCTTCCATAGCTTTAATTATGCAAATAGAAAATTGAAGGAGTGCATTTTAGGAAGCCAGTTTCCTATTAAGTATTGACTAAACTAAATGATTCAAGCAGTTTCTCATGTCTGACTGTTGATATTTTGAAGATGTTAACATAATCACATCTATCTGGAATTGTGTTGACATTAAATATAGGAAGCAATTTAATTTTTTGCCTAATATTTCACCTTAAAACACAGTTTTAGAGTTTAATTTAGTTATCTTAATCAATTACTCCGATTGCTGTTTTCTGGGTTCAGAGTACATGAATTATGGAGTGACCATAATTTCTGATTTTTAATTTCTCATACAATTGATTTCATAGTTCAACAGGAAAAAAGTTAGAGCTACTGTTATAAGTTTATTCATTATTTTTATACAATTATTTATAAAGCAAGTGGGTTCTCTTAAGGATATGCAAATGAGGGTGGTGCCTGTGGCTCAGTGAGTAAGGTGCCAGTCCCATATACCAGAGGTAGTGGGTTCAAACCCAGCCCCGGCCAAAAATTGCAAAAAAAAAAAAAAAAAAAAGAATATGCAAATGAAAATTAATTGTCCCTTAAAAAGATACTTGATAACAGAGCTAAAATACAGGGCTATGTACAACCCTGGTATGAGTGATTGTATTAAAAAGGACGTGTGCAAGAACATGCTATCAGTGTGAGATCTTGCAGATCAGATATAATGTTCAGAGTGAAGAGAAGTAGATAATTAAGAAAAAAATATTAAGGAAACCAGTGACAGGGAGGTATTATTAAAGTACATATGAATGACCTGAATAACTAAGGATAATGACTAATCAATGCATGGGATGTCATTTTTTTTGTTTTTTTTTTTTTCTTCAAATAGAGATTTTCTAGAATGGTACTAAGAATCAGATAACCACAAAAAATAACATATTCTTAAAGAAGTAAAATGAGAGATAGATCATGGCCAACAAGTCAAGTAAGTATGTATTATGTCATAGCCTTCTTTGGAAATCTGTGCATGCACGTGCACAGACACATGAACCAGGATAAAAAGAATGAATAAAGGTTGTATTGTTGAAGGAATGATAGGCTCTCAGATCAGATGGTAACAAGTCCAAGAAGTTCAAGGGTTTTCTAATAAGGATTTTAAGGCCAGCATCACAAAAGCTCGAGATAGCAGGAATAGAGGACTTAAGCATCTGCTGAATGTATCATTCAATTAGAAGCAGAGGATTTGATGCATACTTTACTTCTCTTGAGAAAATAACAGAAACACTGAGAAAACAGACATTTGTGAGTATTTCTGACAATCAAGGAGAAAATGATTAGAAGTGTAGATGACAGACAGCTCTTGGGAGAAAAGAGTCATGCTGTGTTAAAGATTCACATGGCAACAGAGAAATTATTGAACATAGCTAAAAGATATTCTTGTCTTCATGAAAATACATTGTAAAAACATGAAGTATTAAAAAGATATGCTTTATTGTTCTGAGAAGGGGAGTCTTACAAAGGGAATTTAGTTCAAGAGTATATATTTAGAGATCTGATAAAATTGATTTATCGTGATAAGTATTCCTAATCTAATGCAAAAGAATGCTTTTAATTAAGATCAGATTTGTAAAAGTAATTTAAAGTTGGAAAGACTGAAATACAATTAAAAATATGGAGGAGGTTATGTTACAAAATCAAGAAGGCAAAAGCTAGAAGGATTTGACCTTTTCTTTGCATGATGCCCTCATGTTTTAACAAAAAATGAAGGAAAAACAGGATGGGTGTACTGCCTGTGGCATAGTGCTACAAAACAAGAAAAGGAAAGTAGAATGTATAACTTCTTAATTATTGATGATGATTTTCAAATAAGAAATAGAAGAGAATATTTCATTAAAGAGTGCATGAGGCTCAAGATGAGGGAGTATTAGGAAAATATCAGGGCTTTAAGTTAACTGTTATGGGATCAAATTTAGGATTTGAGAGCAAGGATGCAATGCCTATAGTTGCCTATTCAATTCCTTTGAATGTTACTTTTCTGTGGTACTTCCTACCATGCAAGGGAGAATTTTTACAGTAATTAAGATTCCTAGTAAATTATTGGGCCTTCTTAGGAAGTCTCCAAGAAAAATGTGAAAACCAAAAGGAATCAAGTTTCTCTATTTTAAGAACCTCTCAATAATATACTAAAAAAATATATAGAAAGCTGTAGATTTAATCGTAGCAAATAATTTATCCTGAAATAAGTAGATGTTAGCTATCTAGGGGGGAATCCTATGTATTGGGGGTTTAAAATTGATACAGCTTTGGTATTAGTGCTTCTAGAAGTAGTTGAAGTGTTGAAGAAAAACTTCACCTGAAAACACTACATGTGCTTTTTCTCTCAAAATAATATGAAGCTTCATCTGCTTAGTTTTAAGGGACAAATAGTCTGAAGGTAAAATCAAAGTACAAATACAATTTTAAAAAAAAATTATAGAACCAAACAAGAACAGCAAGGTTAAATAAAGCATTTCCAATGCTTCTAGCTCAACCTATGAGGCCAATATTGCCCAAGTATCTCTTATCAAGTTTTCTACATTGGAAAACATGGAAAGTTAGATTCCAACAGAAATAATCCCTGAGAGAAGGAAATCCTCATTCTGAAGTCATTTTTATGATAAAGGACTCAGTAGCTTTTTTTGAGTTTTGTATTTGGGGGTTTCTGTACTTCCACATATTTCTTCCAATAAATAATAATTTGAATCTTCAGTAATATATGGCTCTGTATTACATTTTGAATTTCGTCAGAGTTGTGGATGTTTTTCAAAGACCAGAAGAAGGCCTTGTACCTTGCTACTAAAGTACGTTCTCTGGACTAGCAGCAATGGAATGGCCCGGGAGCTCATAAGAAAGGCAGAGTCTCAGACCAGATCTCAGATTTACTAAATCAAAATCTGCATTTTAATGAGATTCCAGGTTATTTGTGAATATCAGAGATGGAGGAGCACTGTTCTACATCACCTGAGTCAGTGATAACCTCTACTTTTCTTCCTTTGTCTAGAAGATTCTTATATGTACATATTTTTTCCACCATTGGCAGATTTCTCCCCCTATTTTTAAATGAGTTCTTTGGCAAGAAGATGCAATTGTTTTGAGTTATAATGAAATGTAGTGGGCTCTAGGGATACTGTATGAATGACACAAAGATCTCAAAGCCCTTCTGCAGTTCATAGATCCAAATGCCTCTTTTGAGATTAGATTCAGAGCTATGTGTACTTGGTGCCAACATAATTGAAAAGTTAAAAAAAAAAAGGTGATGTCAGGTTGTGTCATAGATTTCTTTTGTTTTCAAACTATTGGAATTGTTAGAATACTCAATACCATGAGGACTCAGATCACTGTTCTGCCAAGAATATGATCTACAGTATAAAACAGAACTCGGCAGAAAATGTTCCATCTCATTTTAAGTGCTTTGCAGCTGTAAGTTGGCTATGCCATCTGTACCAGTTAAATGTGCTGTGTAACAAACACATCAAACACAATTTATTAGTTCCTGAGTCTGCAAGTAAGCGATTTGGACTGGGCTTAGTGGAGCAGTTCTGTTTGTCTTACCTGTGTTCACTCATGTGACTACAACTTGCCTTGTGATACGTAAGAGTTCATTGATGGTGGCTGGTCTTATTCATATCTGGCTTTTGGATAAAGTGAATAAGCTACAAGTCTCCCACAGAATAACTTGAGCAATTCACATGACAATAGTAAATCCCCATGCATAAGCATGTTTCAAGCTTCTGCTTGCATAATGCTTGCTAATATTCCTTTAGCTAGAGCAAGTCACAAGGCCAATTCCAGATTCAAGGGGTATAGATAAACACTTGAAAAAATGTGCTGTAAACCACTGTGACCATTCTTAAAAATAATTCACCCATCATTTCTCTATTCCAAATTAGTGAATAAGTTTTACAAACTTCTTTCTCTTTCTAGGTAACCATCTTTCTGTTGTCAAAGGACAACCTCATCTCAGTGCAATAAAGTTGAGCTAGAGATTCCATAAAATCTCAGAGACCATGGAATATGGTGAGGGGCAGGACCCTGACTTTGAAATGGGTCAGGAAAGGGTGCTTTGATACTTGCTCTGAAAGTTCTCTTCCCTGCTTTTTACTCTGGGAAATTTGTATTTGTTAGTGGAACTGTATTTTGCCTTATTTATTTCACTTCTGTTGCATCAATAAAATCTGCACCTGTTTCTTCTGGCATTGAAAGCAGCTGTCTGGTCTATAACAATATTTCCCACCTGGGTGGCCGCGCTGTGTCTCAGTGGCAGACACCCTTTCAGCATTGGTAGGAAAAGAGCTGCTTGGCTAATCTGGGTGCTTCTATTTGGGCTTAGTCAAATGGGACAGAACCAGAAATGCTTGAATCTTACATTCATACTGTGAGAAGTTTTCTAAGACACTTGCAGTAGCTGAGAAGAGAGTCAAAGAGAGAGGTGCATGATATGAAGAGTCATTAATCATTAATGGGAATTGTAATATGAACAATGGAATATATACCAAGGCATTTGATCATATGACCATGTGGACAAAGCCTCCATAGTTAATTTTATGGCTAATCATTCATCTGATGTATGTGAATAAATTCATTTTCCTGTATTGGATTCTGGGCAGCTGATATATCAAATATACTGTGTGTGATACACTCATACATACATATGTACTCACACACCTATTAATTGGGCTTGCAGTAATGCCAAGTGACTGAATAGTCAGGAGTTTTTCAGTATTGTGTTAGTGTTGAGGGGTAGACTTTTACAGAGCAGGGGGACGTATGGCGGGTTTTGAGGGGGATACACTGTTTAAGGCAGAGGTTTCTATGGTTGAGTGGATGATCTTGAAGGATATGTGAAAATGAAATAATGGTAAGTAGGTTCTAGAGTTGGAGAAAGGCAAGACTCCAGGATCTGCTGAGAGCTGAACTTTATATAAATATAAAGCTGCTGGGCTAATATATGTATATATATATAGTCCATTATTTCAATGACCCAGTTGCAAACCCCTTGAAGCTTTCTATTGTGATTAGTTTCTCTGTCCAGCTATAATTAAGGCCCACAATTTAACTTCAGGCACATGACCTGATGTAGATTGTTGGCCAAATTGTTGTAACTAGTGTCCTTTATTTAATAAATGGTGCTTGGTAAATTTTAAGCTATTATAAGAACTTTGAGTTATTCAGTTTGCCTAACAGGCAAGTTTTCCAGGTTCAACTTTTTTTTTTTTTTTAACTTTATTTATTTATTTTTCTCAGTACTCAACACAAATTGGAATACGTTTCCTCAGAAAAAATGAGATTTCTATACTCAAAGTAAATTATAAAAACATTCAAAATTTGAGAATGATGTTCAGAGGCAAGCATTGACTGGAAAGTTGAATTAAATATCTTTTAAAAGTTATTCTAAATGTGATATTCTATTATCTGTTGCAAGTTAATGCAGAAAGAGCAAGATTTTTAGAATCCAACAGATCAGGATCGAAACCACCCCTATGCTATTAATGAGGAAATATAGCAGGACTTGGGGAAAGATTCAGTGTGGAAAGGCACCAAGGACAGTGCTCAAGTTTCTAATTTGGGAGCTGGTGGCAATTAGACACTACAAATTCAGCATGTCTGACACCGAAATCCTGATCTGCCTTCCACAGTCTGCTCCATACTCAGTCCTTCTCATCTCAGTTGATGTCAGATCTGTCCTTCTAGTTACTTAAGTCAAAATATCTGGACGTCATTTTGAATCCCCTTCTTTCCCCACATCTTCTGTCTAACCTATGAGGTAATCCTGCCAGCACTACTTTCAAAACAAATCCAGAATCCAATTATTTCCAGGCACTTCCATTGGTACCACCATGATCTTAGCCACTTTCATCTCCCCCTAGATACTGAAATAGTCTCATAACAGATCTCTGTGCTTGTACCTTTAATCTGTGCAATTTAAACTCAAGCAAGTGGCCAGATTAGTAATTGTAAAGTTAAATGAGATCATGTCACAAATTCTATACCTTGCAATGGCTCTCTATTTTACTGTAGCAAAATCTAGTCCTTAAGTCACTGATGCTCCAGTGTCTGTGCTGATCCCCTATTTCTCATGCACTTGTTTATTAGGCTACAGTCACTAGCCTTGGTATTTGCTGTATGCAGCAGGCATGTTCAGCATCACACTTGATTCCAGCTGTCTGTTTGCTTAACTTTTCACAAACCTCTCCCAGCTATCGACTCAGTTACTTTCTAACCTCTTTCAGATCTTAGCTCAAATTTCACCTTTTATCTGAGTACTAAGTGGGGAATATTGCCACCACCACCCACCTGACCCCAACTAAACTGCGTCTTCTCTCCAGCACTCTTGATCACTCCAATTGTAAACCCTTCGTTTAATCTTTGTTTTCTTTTGAACACATAAAATTGTGAGTGAAATTATTTTATTCTTTTACAACTGGAGGTGACTTTAATCAATTTCACTGGTTTTTCATCATTTTATTATTTGCTCTGGGGCTCACAGTTGGCATTCTTAACTTACCAAAGGCCATTCAGAGTCAATATTATTCACCACTTCACACTTCGCAGAGAACACTTGACAATGTGAATCCTACTTCTCATTATATAATTACTTGCCACTTAAACACTGTGCTTCTCTTTACCCACCATAGTTCATTCTGATACTGTAGTTATATCTTTTGAATCTCTATCTGATATAAAGCCTGTCTTACCAATGTTATTCTTTTGCTTTAAACAGTCAATATTTTTTTAAAAAAATTGCTAGAATAGATAAAAATCCTTCCTTATTTAATCATTTACATGGACTTATTTGTTTGCCATGTTCTGTGCTCATCATTTCTTCTTATAGAATGATTTTTCTTTTTGATATCATTTTCCATGGTTATTGATGAGAAGTCAATAATTGATCTGTAAGTTTTCTTTCTAATGCCTTTTTCTGGTTTTGGCATTAGGATAATGCTGGCTTCATTGAGTGAGTTATGACATATCCCCTCTCTTTCTATCTTCTGACAGACATTATAGAGAATTGCTACAATTTCTTCTTTAGTGTTTGATACAGAATTCACCAATGAATCCATTGAGGCCTGGTGCTTTCTCTTTGGAGGGTTACTAATTATTGACTCAATTTCTAAAATATATATATGGCTTATTTAGATTGTCAATTTCTGCTTGTGTGAATTTTGGCAGATTGTGTCTTTCTAAGAACTCTTCCTTTCATTTGTATTATCAAATTTGTGGACATAGGATTTTTCATAGGATTTTTATTATCCTTCTAATAGCCATGGGGTCTATAGGAATATCCCACCTTTTACTTCTGATATTAGTAACTTGCGTCTTCTCTCTTTCTTCTTAGTTAGTCTGGGTAGAGGCTTATCAATTGTAGTTCTCTTTTTGGAGAACCAGCTTTTGGTTTTGTCAATCTACTGATTTCCTATTTTCAATTTTATTGGATTCTATTCCAATTTTTGTTATTTCTATCTGCTTACCTTGAATTTAAATTGCTTTTTTCCCCCTAGTTTCTTCAGGTGGAACACAGCTTATTGATATTGGATATTTCTTCTTATGTTAGATATGCATTCTAAACTATAAATTTCATGATTAAGCCCTGCTTTTTCTGCATCCACAAGTTTATATAACTTATTGGGATATTGTGATATAATAATAAATATGTATTTGATCTCTGTCCTCATTTCCTGACACAGAGCTCCCAAACCCTTTATATTTCTGAACAATATAGTGCTAGGGAAATTGTCTATTCTAATATTTGGTCTTTGACAGCAGTTTCTGACGCAGACCTTAGAATTTCCTAGGCGATAGGAGTGTTTTTTGTTCTGATGAGGTAACTATTGATGAACTCCTTAAGGACGATTGGTCACCAAAAAGACTAAGTCATATTTAGAAGCTTGAAACTTTGGCTGTCTGCCCCCTCCACCATCCTTTGGGAACATGAGAGAGGTTGGAAATTCAGTTAATAATATATTATGCTTACATAGTGAAGCCTCCATAAAAAGCCTTGGACTATAGAATTTGGAGTTCAAGGCTGTCCTTTGAACTGCCCTTTGTCATTGTTCCTATTTTTGTCTTCCATTCTTGATGTGTCTTTTGTGGTTTTAATTGAGTATTTTATGTGATTCCAGTTTCTTTCCTTAACATATCAATGATATGTTTTTTTTTTTACTAATTTTAATGATTACCCTAGAGTTTGCCATATGTATTTGCAACTAATCCAAGTCCACTTTTTTTTGTTTGAATTATTGATTTTTTATTTCAAGAATTTGTCTTAGTTATGAATAGATTTAATAGAATCATAAAGTCCTGAAATTTTAAAGATAGCAGGGATCAAAATTATTTTCTCCCAAGAGTGGCTTTAGTTTTTTGTTTTTTTTTTATTAAACCATAGCTGTGTACATTAGTATGATCGTGGGGCACCATACACTTGGGTCATAGATCGTTTGACACATTTTCATCACATTAGTTAACATAGCTTTTGTAGCATTTTCAAGTCCACTTTTAAATAATACTGTGACTATCCTTGGGTCATGCAAGAACTTATAATAGCAAAATAATCTTAATTCTTCTCACCTATCCTTTGTATCATTACTCATTATTGTCATTAATTTTATTTATATACATACATAAGCATATATAATTGAAGATATCACTGGTATAATTATTTGAACTGTTATGTTTCAGAGCAACTAAAAATAAAAAAAAATAATTTTTTAAAAAATTTATATTCACGGTTGGCACCTGTGGCTCAAAGGAGTAGGGCGCCAGTCCCATATGCTGTGACGGGTTTGAACCTTGTCCCGGCCAAAACCTGAGAAAAAAAAAAAAATTAAAAAGTTTATATTCACATATTCCTTCTCCATAATCTGTCTTTCTAGGGGTAAATCTGAGTTTCTAATTTATTTTACCCTTCTTTTCTCTAAATAACTTATTCTGATATTTTGTGCAAGACTAGTCTATTGTCAACTAATTCCCTCAACTTTTATTTGTCTGAAAAAGTATTTTTTCTCTCCTTTTGAAGGATAATTTTGGAAGGTACAGAATTCTGAGTTGTTTTTGTTTTGTTTATTTGTTTACTCTCAGCACGTTAAATATGTCACTTATTTTCTTCTTGCTTGCATGGTTTCTGATGAGAAGTTAGATGAGATTCTTATTTTTGCTCTTCTGTACATTTATCTTTGGTTTTCTGAAATTTGCATATATCATGCCTAGATTTAGGGGTCTTTGTTATTGGGGGTGATTCTTAATGTTTTGTATTTATCTGTTTGGCATTCTCTGAACTTTCTGGATCTTGGTTTTGGTGTTTGAAATTAATTTGCATAAAATCTCAACTATCATTATTTTGGACATTTTTATGTTCTTTTTTCTCATTCTTCTCCTCTGGTAGTTCCATTCTGTATATGTAACACCTTTTGTAATTGTCCCACTGTTCTTGGGTATTCTAAACCAGTTTTTGTACCAGTCTTCTTATCTTTCTTCTTTTCAGTTTTGGAGGTTTCTATTGTAATTTCTCAAGCTCAGCCATTCTTCCTCAGTTGTGTCCAGTCTACTAGCAAGCCCCTCAAAGTACATGTTACAGTATTTTTAATCTCTAGCATTTCTCTTTATTGTTTCTTTTTGTTGTTTATTGTAATTTAACATTGTCCATGTTACTGAGTGGTGCATATTTTATTAACTAAAACTCTTAGCATACCCTGTTTCCCTGAAAATAAGACAGTGTCTTATTTTAAGGTGTGCTCCCAAAGATGCGCTAGGTCTTATTTTCAGGGGATGCCTTATCTTTCCTGTAAATAGGTCTTATTTTCGGAGGATGTCTTATTTTCGGGGAAACAGGGTAGTAACCAAAGCCAATTTAAATTCTCAATCCAATAATTATGATATTCCTGATATATTTGAGTCTACTTCTAATGATTGCCTTGTCTCTTGAAACTGTTTTTGTTTTTTTCTTTTAATTTTTTGTTTTTTGGTTTTAGTAGGTCTTTTAATTTTTTCTGAAGAGCTAGGTATGATGTACTGGGTAAAAGAAACTGCAGCAAATAGGCCTCTGTTAGGGTTGTGGGGAAGGGGACAGGCTAGGGGAATCATATAGTTCTATGATTACGCAGGTCACATATTGGTTTTGTGAAGACTTTGTTTTGTTTTACTTTTCTCTCTCTCTCTCTTTTTACTCCATTCAGTGGAACAGCATGGGTAGAATGAGCTAGAATTGGCTATTTCCCTTCCTCTATGTGGAAGGCTAGAGCCAGATGAAATTGGAATTTTTCCCCCAGGTTAGTTGAACCCTGAAAAAACCCAGAAGATTTAGCTTTATTAAATAGCATCTCCTAATACAATGCTCTGGCATACCTTATAATGGTCCCCTTTCTTGGCCCTTGCTGGAAGCAGGGGATCTTACTCCAATATCCTATAAAATAATCAAGTTCCTAGAGGTAAAGCTCACACAAGAGTAGAAGTCCCTTGTGACTGGGTCCCTCTGGAGTTTTTACTGCCTGGCCTTCTCCACAGTGAGCCTCCAACACTCCGCGGATGACAGTTTGGAATTTACCACCCTATCTCAGCATAAGTTGCTGCAAAGGTTTCTGCTTCTAAGTTTCTGCTCTGGTAAAATAAGATCCTCTGCCTAATTTATCACTCCAATTTGGGGGGCAGAAGTTTTCCTTGTGGCCTCACTTTTATTACAGACATAAGAATCATTGACTTTTCAGCTTCTTTAGCATTTTACTTATTGTTAGGACAGAGTGGCAACTTCCAAGCTCCCGACATTCCCAACCAGAAACCATCAATGATCATTTATACCTTTGTTCCCTTTCTGCAATGTCTTTTTTTTTTCCTGGTTGCTTTCATGATTTTCTCTTTATCTTTGTTTTTTGGTAGTTTGAGTATGATCTCCTAGTCTAGATATAGCTTTCTTTGTGTTTTTTTCCTGGGAAGAGAGGGAACCCAAAGTCTGTGGAGGATCTCTCATGAGTTCTTAAGTATCCAGCACTCCATACTTCAGCTCCTACCTCCATTATCTCCCTCCTCCCCAGCACCTTGCCTGCAGACTTTAACCACTTTAACTGCCCTCACTCTGATTTCTGCCTCCTTATGTGAGCAGTGTTCCTGTAATTAGCTCCATAAACAAACACAGAAGGTTTTCTCTATAGTTTTCATATGCTTTGGATTTCTAGGCCAGTAGCACTCAGTGACCAGAACATTATAATCTTTCTGTTTAGCTAACCTCTTTACCTTCTGAGTCGTCTCCCAGAAATGGTAGATTCTTTCCAAGATGACAAAGCCTAGTGTCGCCATTCAGTACTAACTTATGTCCTCTGAATTAGATTTCTTGCACGGGTTGTTTTCAGCACAATCTACACTTGAATGCCTTTCTGAACCTCTTATAAAAAGGGGCGTCTTTAGTTGTTGGGAGAGATGGATGTCAGATAGTTCTCCCATCTTTTGGCTGATGTCACCATAATATCAAATAAACATTCTTTCTTCCTTGGCATGCCTCGTTGTCTAAGCTTTCCATGTGGCAATCAACTGGATGGAGGCTGGAACCCCTAGGTGGGTTCAGTAACACTTTCATGCTTTTTTTTTTTATTCTACCTTGCTAAACAACAATCAGAACCTTTCCTGATGTAGAGATGCTGGGCAATTAAGGGTCTCTGTAGTTATTTCCCTTCTCTCAGATTCCAGTTTCATTCTGCCTGTTGTCTAACGTCTGGGTACATTTCTTCATATGCATTTCTCTCTCTCTTTCTCTCTCTCTCTCTCTTTTTCTTTTTTCTTGAGACAGAGTCTCACTATGTCACCCTGGGTAGAGTGCTGTGGTGTCACAGTTCACAGAAACCTCCAACTCTTGGGCTTACGCGATTCTCTTGCCTCAGCCTCCCAAGTAGCTAGGACTACAGGCGTCCGCTACAACGCCTGTCTATTTTTTGGTTGTAGTTGTCATTGTTGTTTGGCAGGCCCAGCTTGGAGTTGCCCTAGCCACTGAGTGACATGCACCAAGCCTGCATTGTTCTCTTTTCTAGTTACTTCATCTTAGTCAGAAATAGAAGTACTCCCTCCCTCTGGCACCAGTTTTAATTTATATAGCATTTATCATCTTACTATCCTATACAGTTGACCTAATTCCTGTGTTTATTCTACAGTGTTTATATCCAGTTATTATGGTATCCAGAGGGGCAGGTTCTTTCTTTTCTTCACTGATATACCCTAACTGCCCAACACAGTGTGGGACACATATCCACAGCAAGTACTCATTCGAATGTCCTGATAAATGTAGAATGCATTATGCAGTGCCCTTGACCTCATAGTTATAGCCTTACAAATATTCTATTTTTTCATTCTGTCAGGCAAAATGCTTTATTTCTTTTAAGTTCTAAGTGTTAGAACACACATGATATTCGTAACTAAAATATTTTCTTTTTTTTTTTTTATTGTTGGGGATTCATTGAGGGTACAATAAGCCAGGTTACACTGATTGCAATTGTTAGGTAAAGTCCCTCTTGCAATCATGTCTTGCCCCCATAAAGTGTGACACACACCAAGGCCCCACCCACCTCCCTCCTTCCCTCTTTCTGTTCCCCCCCCCATAACCATAATTGTCACTAATTGTCCTCATATCAAAATTGAGTACATAGGATTCATGCTTCTCCATTCTTGTGATGCTTTACTAAGAATAATGTCTTCCACGTCCATCCAGGTTAATACGAAGGATGTAAAGTCTCCATTTTTTTTTAATGGCTGAATAGTATTCCATGGTATACATATACCACAGCTTGTTAATCCATTCCTGGGTCGGTGGGCATTTAGGCTGTTTCCACATTTTGGCGATTGTAAATTGAGCTGCAATAAACAGTCTAGTACAAGTGTCCTTATGATAAAAGGATTTCTTTCCTTCTGGGTAGATGCCCAGTAATGGGATTGCAGGATCAAATGGGAGGTCTAGCTTGAGTGCTTTGAGGTTTCTCCATACTTCCTTCCAGAAAGGTTGTACTAGTTTGCAGTCCCACCAGCAGTGTAAAAGTGTTCCCTTCTCTCCACATCCACGCCAGCATCTGCAGTTTTGAGATTTTGTGATGTGGGCCATTCTCACTGGGGTTAGATGATATCTCAGGGTTGTTTTGATTTGCATTTCTCTAATATATAGAGATGATGAACATTTTTTCATGTATTTGTTAGCCATTTGTCTGTCGTCTTTAGAGAAAGTTCTATTCATGTCTCTTGCCCATCGATATATGGGATTGTTGGCTTTTTTCATGTGGATTAATTTGAGTTCTCTATAGATCCTAGTTATCAAGCTTTTGTCTGATTGAAAATATGCAAATATCCTTTCCCATTGTGTAAGTTGTCTCTTTGCTTTGGTTATTGTCTCCTTAGCTGTACAGAAGCTTTTCAGTTTAATGAAGTCCCATTTGTTTATTTTTGTTGTTGTTGCCATTGCCATGGCAGTCTTCTTCATGAAGTCTTTCCCCAGGCCAATATCTTCCAGTGTTTTTCCTATGCTTTCTTGGAGGATTTTTATTGTTTCATGCCTTAAATTTAAGTCCTTTATCCATCTTGAATCAATTTTTGTGAGTGGGGAAAGGTGTGGGTCCAGTTTCAATCTTTTACATGTAGACATCCAGTTCTTCCAACACTATTTATTGAATAGGGAGTCTTTCCCCCAAGGTATGTTCTCGTTTGGTTTATCAAAGATTAGGTGGTTGTAAGATGTTAGCTTCATTTCTTGGTTTTCAATTTGATTCCAAGTGTCTATGTCTCTGTTTTTGTGCCAGTACCATGCTGTCTTGAACACTATGGCTTTGTAGTACAGACTAAAATCTGGTATGCTGATGCCCCCAGCTTTATTTTTGTTACAGAGAACTGCCTTAGCTATATGGGTTTTTTTCCGGTTACATACAAAATGCAGAATCATTTTTTCCAAATCTTCAAAGTACAATGTTGGTATTTTGATAGGAATGGCATTGAATAGGTAGATTGCTTTGGGAAGTATAGACATTTTAACAATGTTGATTCTTCCCATCCATGAGCATGGTATGTTCTTCCATTTGTTAATATCCTCTGCTATTTCCTTTCTGAGGATTTCATAGTTTTCTTTATAGAGGTCCTTCACCTCCTTCGTTAGGTATACTCCTAGGTATTTCATTTTCTTTGAACCTATGGTGAAGGGAGTTGTGTCCTTAATTAGCTTCTCATCTTGACTCTTATTGGTGTATACAAAGGCTACTGACTTGTGGACATTGATTTTATATCCTGAAACATTACTGTATGTTTTGATGACTTCTAGGAGTATTGTGGTTGAGTCTTTGGGGTTCTCTAAGTATAAGATCATGTCGTCAGCAAAGAGGGAGAGTTTGACCTCCTCTGCTCCTATTTGGATTCCCTTTATTTCCTTGTCTTGCCTAATTGTATTGGCTAGAACTTCCAGCACTACGTTGAATAGTAAAGGTGACAGAGGACAACCTTGTCTGGTTCCAGTTCTAAGAGGAAAAGCTTTCAGTTTTACTCCATACAGTAAAATATTGGCTGTGGGTTTGTCATAGCTTCAATCAGTTTTAGAAATGTGCCACCTATGCCTATACTCTTCAGTGTTCTAATTAGAAAAGGATGCTGGATTTTATCAAATGCTTTTTCTGCATCTATTGAGAGGATCATGTGATCTTTATTTTTGCCTCTGTTAATATGGTGGATAACATTTATAGACTTGCGTATGTTGAACCAGCCTTGCATCCCTGGGATGAAGCCTACTTGATCATGATGAATGACTTTTTTGATGATAAGCTGTAATCTATTGGCTAGGATTTTGTTGAGAATTGTTGCGTCTATATTCATGAGTGAGATTGGTCTGAAATTCTCCTTTTTGTTTGGGTCTGTTCCTGGTTTTGGTATCAGGGTGATGTTTGCTTCATAGAATGTGTTGGGGAAGATTCCTTCTTCCTCAATTTTTTGGAATAATTTCTGCAGTACAGGAATAAGCTCTTCCTTGAAGGTTTGATAGAATTCTGGAGTGAAGCCATCTGGACCAGGGCATTTTTTAGTTGGAAGATTTTTTATTGTTTCTTTGATCTCAGTGCTTGAAAATTGGTCTGTTCAGGAGCTCTATTTCTTCCTGGCTGAGTCTAGGGAGAGGGTGTGATTCCAAATATTGATCCATTTCTTTCACATTGTCAAATTTCTGGGCATAGAGTTTCTGGTAGTATTCAGAGATGATCTCTTGTATCTCTGTGGGATCAGTTGTTATTTCCCCTTTATCATTTCTGATTGAGGTTACTAGAGATTTTACTTTTCTATTCCTCATTAGTCTGGCCAGTGGTTTATCTATTTTGTTTATTTTTTCAAAAAGCCAACTCCTTGTTTCATTAATTTTCTGAATGATTCTTTTGTTTTCAATTTCATTGATCTCTGATTTGATTTTGGAGATTTCTTTTCTTCTACTGAGTTTAGGCTTAGATTGTTCTTTTTCCAATTCCATAAGATCTCTTGTGAGATTGTTGATGTGCTCTCTTTCTGTTTTTCGAATGTAGGCATCAAAAGCGATGAATTTTCCTCTCAAAACTGCTTTTGCAGTATCCCACAGGTTTTGGTAGCTTGTGTCTTCATTGTTGTTATGCTCAAGGAAGTTAATGATTTCCTGTTTTATTTCTTCCTGCACCCATCTGTTATTCAACAGAAGATTGTTTAATTTCCATGCCTTTGGGTGGGGTTGAGCATTTTTGTTAGAGTTGAGTTCCACCTTTAGTGCCTTATGGTCTGAGAAGATACAAGGTAATATTTCAATTCTTTTGATTCTGTTGATATTTGTTTTGTGTCCCAGGATATGATCAATTTTGGAGAATGTTCCATGGGGTGATGAGAAGAATGTATATTCTTTGTCTTTGGGATGGAGTGTTCTATATGCGTCTATCAAGAACAGTTGTTCTAGGGTCTCATTTAAGTCTCTTATATCCTTGTTTAATTTCTGTTTAGAGGATCTGTCCTGCTCTGTAAGAGGTGTAAGGTCCCCTGTTATTATGGTATTATCAGATGTCATATTGCTCAGACTGAGTAAGGTCTGTTTCAAGAATCTGGGAGCATTTAAATTGGGTGCATAAATATTTAGAATTGAAATGTCTTCTTGTTGTAGTTTTCCCTTGACCAATATAAAGTGACCATCTTTGTCTTTTTTGACTTTAGTTGCTTTAAATCCACATGTATCTGAAAATAAGATTGCAACTCCTCTTTTCTTCTGAATTCCATTTGCCTGAAAAATTGTCTTCCAACCCTTGACTCGGAGCTTTAATTTGTCTTTTGAAGCCAGGTGTGTTTCTTGCAGACAGCAAATGGATGGCTTGTGTTTTTTAATCCAGTCAACCAATCTATGTCTCTTCAGTGGGGAATTCAAGCCATTAACATTTATTGAGATAATTGATAAGTGTGGTAGTATTCTATTCATCTTATTTTGTGAGAGTCCATTGCTTAGTTTTATCTTTTGCAACAGTGTGGAGGTTAGGTTCTGTCCTTTAATTTCTGAGTTCTTGCTTTGCTGCTGATCCATTGTGGTGGTCAGTGTGCAGAACAGGTTGAAATATTTCCTGTAGAGCTGGTCTTGTTGTGGGGAATTTCCTCAATGTTTGTATATCCGTAAATGATTTGATTTCTCCATCAATTTTGAAGCTTAGCTTAGCAGGGTACAGAATTCTGGGCTGGAAATTGTTCTGTTTAAATAGATCAAAGGTAGATGACCATTGTCTTCTTGCTTGGAAAGTTTCATTAGGAAAGTCTGCGGTCACTCTGATGGATTTGCCCCTGTAGGTCAACTGGCGCTTACTCCTGGCAGCTTGCAGAATCTTTTCTTTTGTCTTGACTTTGGACAGGTTCATCACAATGTGTCTTGGAGAAGCTCGGTTAGAGTTGAGGTGACCTGGGGTCCGATATCCCTCTGAAAGCAGTGTGTCAGAATCTTTGGTGATATTTGGGAAATTTTCTTTTATAATATTCTCTAGTATGGCTTCCCTTCCTCTGGGGCATTCTTCTTCCCCTTCTGGAATTCCTATAACTCGTATGTTGGAACGCTTCAAGAAGTCCCATAATTCTGACGTGAACTTTCTGCTTTCTCTCTCTTCTTTTCTGCCTCTTTTACTATCTGAGTTATCTCAAAAACTTTGTCTTCTACCTCTGAAATTCTTTCTTCTGCATGGTCTAACCTGTTGCTGATACTTTCCATTGCGTCTTTAAGTTCCCTGATTGACTGTTTCATTTCCTTCAGCTCTGCTATATCCTTTTTATATTCTTCATATCGTTCATCTCTTATTTGATTCTGTTTTTGAGTTTCCTTTTGGTTAATTTCCACTTTATTAGCAGTTTCCTTCATTGTTTCCATCATTTCTTTCATTGTTTTCATCATGTGTATTGTAAATTCCCTTTCTGTCATTCCTATCATTTCTGTATAGGTGGAATCCTCTGCAGTAGCTACCTCGTGGTCCCTTGGCAGTGTTGTTCTGGACTGGTTCTTCATGTTGCCTGGAGTTTTCTGCTGATTCTTCCACATGAGTGATTTCTTTTATCTGTTTCCTTGCCCTAATTTTCCTTTCACTTCCTCTTGCTCTTTAAGTTCTTGTGCCTATGGACTAAGGGTAACAGGACCAGAAGGGTGAGAAGGTTGAAGAGCAAAAAAGGGATGTAAGAAAGGAGGACTGAGTGATAAGAAAAAAAAGAAAAATAGAGAAAGGAGAGGGGGTGGGTAAAAGGAATATTGACAAAAAGAAGAGAGGCACAGAAAGAGGGAGACAGAGCAATATTGTTGTACAGTAGGGTACTTTGATACAACCTTAAAAAAAAAAACCCACCTTCTGGGGGTGCCCAGTTGGGTGGTTCCCTTGAGGTCAGCAGCTCTTTGCTAACCTGATCAGACACAGTGCCCCACCTCCACCAAGTAGAGAGGAAAGACAAAAATGCTATAAATCAAACCAAAACAAACAAACAGAAAACTTTACGGGATAAAATTGGCTGGAAAAACCAAATAATAGTGGTAGAAGCACTAACAAAAATGAAGTTCTAATTATTGAAATAGGCAGCAATGGGAAATTATAATTAAACTAGAAAAATTGAGAAAGAAAAAGGATCTGTATGGAAAAGGTTGAACTTAAAAAACAAAACAACAATCAACAACATCAAAATAAAAAAAAAACAACCAAATCAAAAAAAAAAAAGAAAAACAGAACCAAAAACTGAGCAGTATGTATATGTTATTGAATATTGTCTGGGCAACACGTGGTCTTCTGGGGTATGAGATGTTAATCACAGTTCTGATACGACTGGAGGCTACTGATTTCTCAAAACCCAGCAGGTAGACACCCTAAATCTCTCTTCAGCCCACTTAAAAGGCACTTTGAACTTGTTCACTTGCTGAGCAGTAGCTTTCCCAGGGGAAGTGCTTGTTGCTGGAATCACTGCTGAAGTGGCTATCCACTTACCCTGTGTGCCAAAACTGGTCTCTCTCTGCCTCCGAGGGTTTGGGCTGCAAGGCGGCTCAGACCCCGCCCTTAGGCTACTTGGTTGCTGGCTTACCAGCTCCCACCCAATTCTAGCTCTGTGACCCTGAGGGCGGAGCTTGCTGGGGCAGATCGCTCACAATGGCTGCCTGTGACCCAGAGCGAAACACTATTAGCTCCGTCTGGCTCAGCAGCTCAGACAGGGGCCCTAGACAACGGCCAAAGTTCTACGCACTCCTGCTCAGGCTTTCCCCAAGGCAGTTCAGCTGAGTGCCAAGTCCAAAGACACCAAAACAGTTCACAGGTAAGGCCTTTCTAGTTTGCAGTCTCGCTGCTACTGAACTTACAGTTGCGGGCGGGTTTAGACGGATTGAACACACGCGACCACTTGCCAGTTTTCCACTGTTTTAGTCCTCCTCTTGGGGTCCAGAAGTCTCTCGCTGACTCCCTGTATCCTCTCAGGGGTGATGATAGGCAGATCCCACCAGCCAGAGATGCCTGGAGTCCTATCTCCCCAGACTCACGGTGCCCAGATGCAAGGAAGCTGTTACTCGGCTGCCATCTTGCTCCGCCTCCTCGAAAATACTTTTCTTTATTGAATGCCTCCAACACAGAAATACGTTCTTCAACTTATATCTCTGTGACTGGTGCATCAATATCCAGTAAGTTTTTTTCCTGTCTTAGCGAAGCGCCCTCTCTTATTATTCTCAATGCAACACTCTCTTCCAGCCTGCCTTCCTTCATGAGATGTGCCTTTAAGATATCCACACGTGGTTTTCCATCGTTATCAAACACTTCCTTTGCTGTAAGCTGATGACTTGGAGGAAATGGGACAGACTGGCACGGCCACGGAGCTTGGCAGACACAGTCCCGGGCACAACCTAGAGCCCTCCACAGCCTCAGCCACCGCTGCCTCGGCCGCCACCACCGCGCCCGCCTCCTCCTCCCCTTCCTCCCATAACTAAAATATTTTCATCTTAAGGCAGTATATACCACTCATTCTACCATATTTTCTCTGGAGATTTCATGGCAAGAACTACAATTTAAATAAATGTGGATTATTGATTTTGCCAACATCAGATCACATATGTTATACATCTGATAGGATATACAGTAGACCCTCTATAAGTTGACCTCCTAAGGCCTATAATAAAATGGTCCACATAAGGAATTAGGCCTACTGTACTGATACACACATGTGGTACACGTCCAGTCTATGAAAATTAGGTAAACTTAAGAAGGTGGTCAAGGTAAGAAGATTCCACTGTCCCTCTAGGAATCTTTTCTGGTAAAGATATCCAGGCTTTTGATCTTATAGAAGATGAGTATTTACTCTCAAAGAATGTAAAAAATGTTTTTCCTTCTAAACTTTTCACATTTATTCTAGAATCTGCATATAAAATCTTTAACATGTATACATGCTGTAGATCAGAAGCCAATATTATAGTTCCTTAAAAGAGTAATCCATAGTATAATTATACATAGACATAAATGACTAATACATGATGTATTAAGAAATAAAGTTAATTTATTCTACTTCTGAGATATAGAAACAACAATATTTATAAAACTTGGACTATGTGATAGAAACTCTAAGAGGATTTAAAAAAATTATCCAACCTAACTTTCATTAACTTCCTAAGAGAATGTCGTGAAATGTTTCTTTTACAGAGGTGTACCTTCAGTATAGTTACATATATCCTAAGTAGTTAAGAAAAAGAATTTGAGTTTAGGTTTATTAAGACACCCTACTTCCATGTTTTCTGACTTAAAAGCATTTAGAAATCATGAAAAATTGTGTACCCATTTAAAATCTCAATTATGTCCTTTAATGATCAAAAAATACATAGCACATGTAATTTAAGGAAAGAAGTATAAATATATCAATAGTTTAGAAATTTGTAATGAGTTATATTATATGTAGAAGTATTATAAAAAGATTCTCAAATCGTATTCTAAAGATAAATATGCATCATAAAACAAAGATGAGGATTATTATGTAATTGATTCAACCATAAATGATATAAGTGATTAATTGTTCATTTTTACCTGGGGCCATTTGCCATCCTTCACCAAACTTCCTTACATGTTGAGACAGGTATTTACTTAAGATTCATCCCCAAAGAAGAAAGGTTTTTGTACTTGCATGGCCAGTACTGCATTTATCTGTCTTATTTCATCATGGAAAGTAACTGTTCTATGAGACTGGTTTAACTGATAAATTGAAAACACTGGAGTTGTTGGAGGTTTTTTTTTTTTTTTGGTTTGGGGAGGCACCAAAATGTCTTGTGGAATGGTTATTAACTTACTGAAAATTAATAGTTTGGTGTGCTAACTTTTGTCTTACTACCAGAAATGAGAGTGAACAGCTCTTCTTTCCATAATTGCCTTCATAAACTCCAGGCATTTACATTTTATTAGCTACAGAAGTAATTATGTAATCCTGCGTGTGCACTAGGTTCCACTTGTTTTGTCTCACTTCTTTTGTTATAAAAAATCTCAAAGTCATTGCTTAAAACGAGAGAAAAAAAAGTATTGTTTAATGCCTTTTTCCCACTTGATTTTTTTATAAGAATAAAATTTTATTTTTTTTTATTAAGTCATATACCCTTAGATCATGTATATATTAATGCCTTTATGGGGTACAATGTGCTGATTTTATATACAATTTGAAATGTTTAGGTCAAATTAGTTAATATGGGGTTTCACCTCATTTTCTTAATTATTGTGTAAAGATATTTATATTCTATATTTAGTAGATTTGACATGTACCCTTGCAATATGCTTCATAGGTGTGATCCCACCATTTATCCTCCTTCCATCAAACCAACTGCCTCCCTTTATAAATCATTTCTCTGTCCATTTCTCAGTATTATTTTTTTAACAGTCTTCTTTCCCAACAAAATGAAAAGAATATTACCTTTCTGATTTTTTTTGTTAGTATAATGGTATGGTCCAAGTAGGTTTATTTCAGTATATGTACTCTTACTTGGTTTAGTTTGGATGCTCTTGTTGCCTTGGTCATGATCCTCATTGTCCCCCTCCAGGGCCAGATTCTGAGGCATGCCACCTCACAGTTTCACGGATTTCCATGCTTGTTTTAATGCTCCACTATTGCTATCCTGAAATTCTTAATCATTTTTGAGAAAATAAGTACATTTTTATTTTGCACTGGACCTCAAATCTTTGTAGCCAGTCATGTCACAAACACACCTTAAGCTAAACATTATTTAAATCAGATTTTAGAAAACCTCAAGCTGTGTTGCTCTTAAATCTATTTTATGAATTGATAAGTGAATATTACAAACAAACAAATGGTTTGTGGCTCATAGTCTTGGCCTTGTTCCTAAAAAGAGGTAAACTAAGAACAGAAGGGAGGGAGGGAGGGAGAGGGGAAGGGGAAGGGATGTGAGGTTGGCTGACTTTATTTTGTCCAATGTACACATAAATTAGTGACCCGAGTTCAGACTTAGTTAACAATATAAATTAAGCTGTTATACTTTTACACATGTGTTTGATCTGAGATATTTTTGATTTTTATTCCAAGTCACCTGGTGAAAAGCCTTCCACATTAAGATCCTTCTTTCTACGTGCTCCTGACAGGGAATTCAAAAGCTTCATAGATTTTAATGAATTCCTTATACCCTTATACAGTCAACAGATGTGAATTGTTTACTTTGTATTTCTGTCCTATATTCAATTATACTTGTACTGTGACATATGTGCTGAGACAGAGATGTCTAAGCAGCACGGCTTCTGTGTTTTTTTTGTGTTGTGTTTTGTTTTGGTTTGGTTTTTGGTCTCTACCACTGTTTTTCACACTTATTCTGCCTCCGGAATATGTACCCAAGTTTCCTTCTTCACAAATTCTCTGAACATTTCTAATTAATGTAAAAAGGAGTCATATTCACATTTGTAATGAAATAAACTTCAAAATATGTGCATATCCCTGCTTTGGGGAATGTAACTATCTAACATCGGAGTAGAGTGGGGTCTGCATGGGTGCCCAACATCTTGCCATCTGTACTTTCAAGATGAGTCAAGCACTTTTCATCGTGTGCCTGTAACAACTGAGGGGTCGGGAGAGGACAGAGTGGAAGCTCAAGGCTAGTCTGGCTCATAGAGTTCTGAGATATTCTGTCAACTTGATGGTGCCCTTTACCAAAAAGGATGAAAAGTTGTTATGCTATGTCTTAAGGGTGACTTGGGAAATTTAAAATTTCCCTGAGGCTTTCCTAAGGCAGGACTTTCTGCCTGCATTATGTTATCTTCCACATCATCTTTCCATTTTTAACAAAATAACCGTAATGTCTTCTTTGGGAACTTCCAAAGCATACGATGTGCTCACACACTCTCTTCTGTGTGTGTATGAGAGAGAGGGAGAGAAAGAGAAATCCCAATACCCACCCCAAGGCTAATCATTTAAAAAACTTAGAAATTACTTCTTCTAGGCAAGATAGATTAAAAGCAATAGATTTATTCACTGATCTGAAAAAGAATAAAAACAGAAAATACATATAACAATGGATTTGAAGACACTGGAAGTGGTCAGAGAAGAGCAATCGCCAGATACGGGGAAGAAAAGGGACAACTTCTTTAGTTCCCTGCCCAGGGATAGTTTTTTTAGGTTACAGAACAATGAGAAGAAACTCCAGAGGAGAAATATATTTTTCTCCAAAATGGTCTTGACATCTTCTGTCCTCTATCTCTGGGGAGGGATTATAAACTCTAGCCTTGCCCCAACAAAACTCCCTGGGACTGGCATTGTGGATGTTTACAGTGTATCTTTTTTATCCTAGAAAAAGGCCATAATGCTGAAGTATCCAGGCTTCCTCTTAGAGGAAACCTGTTTATACTGGCAGATGCCCAGTATGGCTCTAAATCAACTGACCTAAAGCCAGTTGATGTCTGCCAAGATATTATATCTGAGCATGTTAGTTAGGTGAGACACAGAGGAAGCAGCACAACCCAAACCAGGAAAAATAGAATTAATTTATTACTAACATATTCACAGGAGAAGATGGGTACTGATGAGAGCTCAGGGAACAGTCTCAGGGGAATGTGCTCAATCAGGATGTGAGGAGCCAGAGAGAGATGGACCTATAGTTTTCCTCCAGGGAGTTCTAATTGGTGGGATTAGGGCAAGTAGGAGTGAATTCCATGAGATCATGGTATGACTGAGAGTCGTCACTGCAACATATCTGTGTGGTCCAGGCCAGGTATTGGGGGTCATTATCTGCATATGTAAGGAGGTGGTTATCAGGGAGCAGTTGTGTCAGGCAGGTGTCCTACTTGTCACATCAAGGAATTAGGAGCAGGTGGAGAACCAGGAATTGTGTCCAAGGTGTCTAAGCCCTGTTTCTGGTATAAGAAAGTTAAACCTAGACTCAGAATGGATGCAGAGGCAACATAAAAGTGTAAGATTCATTGTAAGGATCTTTAAGATTCTCAGATGGGCATGGTGGCTCACGCCTGTAATCCCAGTACTCTGGGAGGCTGAAGTGGGAGGATTTCTTGATCTCAGGAATTCAAGACCAGCCTGAGCAACAGAAAGACCCTCATCTCTACTCAAAATAGAAAAAGTTGGCTGGGTATTGT
This sequence comes from Nycticebus coucang, assembly GCF_027406575.1. Taxonomy (NCBI): domain Eukaryota; kingdom Metazoa; phylum Chordata; class Mammalia; order Primates; family Lorisidae; genus Nycticebus; species Nycticebus coucang. Next base: position 35,834,102 of record NC_069793.1, on the reverse strand, counting down.
GGCAGGGACCTGTAGTCACAGCTACTTGGGAGGCTGAGGCAGGAGGATGGCTTGATCCTAGGAGTTTGAGGTTGCTGTGAGCTAGGCTGAAGCCATGGCATCTAGCCAAGGCAAGAGAATGAGAATCTGGCTGAAAAGAAAAACAAAAGAATCACTGAGGAAATGGATCTGAGTTTCTGCAAAGATGAAGGATATTGGATCCCAGGACAGAATACAGGGAAGGAGAGCAGTGCAGAGAGAAAGAACATGAGAGCTCTGGAAAAGCCTTCCCTTGCCTACTCAATAAAGTACTATCAGTGCTTACTTGCGAGCAGGCTACTCAAGTCCAGGCAAAGAATCAGCTGAACAGATTAGGGAAAAGAATATTCAGTACTCACACAGGGCTGATGATAGTACCTGTTATCACCAGTCAGAAAATTGTTGTGGAGCAGCAGAGAAAATATCCAGTGATATCTTGCTCTAGTAGGGGAATAGTTACAACATCAATGCTGCTCAGGTCCTTCACAACAAATGTTAAAAAGCAAGAACCATAAAGATCATATAGTTTCCAAGAAGCTTAATTGTGTCCTAAAGAAAAGATGAAAGTTATTTTTAGAAATAGAATATCTAGCAGCCAACCGGTAAATGTCATATCTAGCGTCCAATCAAAGATTACCAGATGTGCACGGAATATGAATAATTATGTGGAGGAAAATCAATTGAAAAAATTCTAATTTTTAGATATTAGAAGGACATTTGAGGATGATAGTTATTCAGACTATATTCTATACGTTTAAAAATAAGTAGAATACGAATGATATTTAAAAGTATCCAACCAATCTTTTAGAAATGAAAAATTCAATGTGTGAGATGAATAATGTGCTATCTAGCATTGACAACAGACATTACAAAATAAAAGATTAGTAAATTCAAAGACATAGCAATAAAAATTAGTCAAAATGAAATACATAGTGAGTAAAAAATTTTTAAAAATAGCACAAAGGCTGGGCACCGTGGCTCATGCCTGTAATCCCAGCACTCTGGGAGGCTGAGGCAGGTGGATTGCCTGAGCTCATGGGTCACACCACCCCAACTCCTCTAAGACAGCTTTTACCAACTCCTAGACAAAATCTGAGCTCCAGAGCAGGGAGGAGGGGTAAGTTATTATTGTTTCTTTTAGAGACGGGGTCTCACTCTGTTGCCTAGGTTGAGTGCATTGGCACAATCATAGCTCACAGAAACCTCCAGCTCCTGGGCTAAAGCGAGACTCCCACCTTGGCCTCCCAAATGGCTGGAATTATAGGCACACACCACCACACATGTGCACGGCTGCCCAGCCCGGCTGCAGATCAGGTAGGCACAGACCAATAGGTAGAGCTGGAGGACAGTGGTGCCCAGGCTGGCCCAGAGTTCGAGGCCTGAGTTCAGCACCCAGGAGGGACAGCTGGGCTTGAACCCTTGGTGACAACCTTCCCGGAGACTCAGGTGTCACAGTTGCCTACTCGAGGAACCATACTAACCAGGCAGAAGTATTAGAAATGTTCTCTGTTATCCAGATGAGGAAGTCAAGGCTCAGATAGGCTAAATCTTTGCTGAGAGCCATACATTAAATAAGGAGCAGATCTGGAATTGGAACCTGGTTTCTGGTGCAGGGCCATGGAAGTACTGATGGACACACAGGAGCCTGTCTGGGTGAGTGAAGAGGAGTCAATGTATTTGCCAGACTTCCACATTTATCCTAAATAATAATAACAGCCTTGGTTGAGTACTTACTGTGTGCCAGGTGCTGACTACATGTTTTTTCATCAAATCTTCGCAACAGCTTTGTAAACCGATAATGATAATTACAACAAGAGCTAATGTTTGTTGACTTCTTAATATTTACTGATTTATGAACTGGGTATCATTATGACACCCATTTTACAGATAAGAAAACTGAGGCTAAGTCCACACAGGCATATAAATAAAGCCATTTGGACCCTTCAGACTAGCTCAGCTACCTTCGTAGTACCACTATATACCCCCCATTGATGCCACATGGAGTAAGGAAAAAAAATCACCCACACAAGTTCTTCCTAGATTCCTGATTTACAAAATTGAACTATATAATATTTGTTTGCTATTTTAAGGAAAAAAAGTAAAACCACAATCAATAGAAACTACAAACAAAATAAAAGAAAGGAGAGGACAAGAAAAAGAAAAAGAAAAAAGAATACACTCTGGCTCAAGATTGTTTCACAGTATCTGCTCTAAACCACTCACACTCTCCCAACTGAAACATGTTATTGAGTAAAATTATCAACAAAGAATATTTCCTGTGAGACCAGGGTCCAACAAGACTATCTTAGAAACGTGATGTTGCAGGGAGGGCAGTTTTGTCTTACTAGTACCAGCTCTAGGAAGCTGCATGTTAATTTATAAAAGACTGATAAATGCAAATTGTATTTTGTCTATATACATACAAGTGAATTCTGTCCAATATTCAAGAAAATTCCAAAGATTATGGTTTTATTGCACTGCAAAGCATCAGCTACTTTTGTGTCAATGACAGCAATCTTATTGCAACATTCTATCTTTTATTGAAAAATGTGTGTTTCTCTCTTCCTTCTTGGAACTAGCTTTGCTTTACTCAATAATGAGTTAAATTACTCTTTGACAAGTAAAAACATTAAACTTTAAAAAATAGAATCTTCTTTCACTGTCCTTAAATCTACCCCTTGTACCTTCATCTCCCTTACCACCATGCAGAATGCGGATGCTATGATTGTTTTATTTTATTACTCTTAAAAACACAAACATGTATTTTTTATTCAAGTGTGTATTCAAAATTTAGAGAGTTTAAAAAAGCCTCAAACTCTGCCATTGAATGTCAAATGTAAAACAAATATTGAAAAACTTCCTTCTAGATATCTATACATAAATGTAATATTTAAAGTGTTTTATTTTCTCAAATATTTTGTTGACTTTTTTCTGTCAATAAACAGCAATATGCATGATTGATTTATTCTTGCAATGTCTTTATAGACTGTTACATGGACAGCATGCAATATATTAAACTTTTTGTGGATGAAAATTTACTTTGTATTCAGGTTTTGTTTATAAACATTAAACATCCTGGGATGCATTCTTATATAGTATATCAATGACCTTCTAGGACTATTTTCTTAGAAGTAGAATTTCTGGATCAAAACTTGCATGCGCATTAGCAAACTATTGTCCAGGCATACTTTACAACGGACACAGTCTCACGAATAGGATATGCAATGTCCCCTTTTCCAAATTTTTACCAACATACCCCATTTTCCCAAAAATAAGACAGTGTCTTATTTTAAGGTGTGCTCCCAAAGATGCGCTAGGTCTTATTTTCAGGGGACGTCTTATCTTTCCTGTAAGTAGGTCCTATTTTCGGAGGATGTCTTATTTTCATGGAAACAGGGTAGTAGTTACTATGATTGTTTCAGTCATTGACAGTCTAACATATTTAATTATTTTTGAGTATCTCTGATTAGCAGTTATATAGTTCTTTTTTAAGACAATTTTTATTGGTCATTTATATTTCTTTTATAAATAATCTGATTATAGCCTAGTACATGTTCTTTTTTGAATATGTGAATATTAGGGTTCCTCTACATTGTGGTTTTAAAAATTTGTATGATACATGTATTGATACTTTTGAATTTTTTATCATTACTGATCTGTTTCTTTTTTTACCCCTTTTAAAGATTTTAGTAGACGTTAGGGGGTGCACTTTAAATTCTGTTACATGTCCATATTAGAATATGGTAAAATCTGGGCTTTTAGTATACCTGTCACTCAAAATAGTGTACATGGAATTTCATAGGTAATTTTTCATCCCTTGTGTCACCCTGTCCACTTTTGAGTCTCCAATGTCCATTATACTACTCTGTGTGTCCTTGTATAGCCATAGATTAGATCCCATTATAAGTGAGAACATGTGGCATTCTTCTGGTTTTGAGTTACTTCATTTAGGATAATGGCCTCCAGTGTTAGGCAAGTTGCTGCAAAAGACACTATTCATTATTTCTTATGACTGAGTAGTACTCCATGGTGCATATATATAGCCATATTTTCTTTATCCACTCATCAGTTGATTGGTATTTAGATTGATTCCATATATTTGCAATTGTAAATTGTGCTGCAATAAACATGTGAGTACAGGTGTCTTTTTAGTATAATGATTTATTTTCCTTTGGGTAAATACCAAGTAGTGGGATTATAGGATCAAATGGTAGATTTACTTTTAGTTCTTTAAGAAATATCCATGCCACTTTCCATAGAAGTTGTACTCATTTACGTTCCCAGTAATGAGTCCCTTTCAGTGCATCTGGGCCAACATCTATTGTTGTTCAACTTTTTAATAATGGCTCTCCTAATTGGAGTAGTATGATATCTTACTGCAGTTTTAATTTGCATTTCTCTGATCATTAGTGATGTTGAGCATTTTTAAAATATATTTTTCGGACATTTGTGCATTTTCGTTTGAAAAATGCCTATTGGTGTCTCATTTGCCTACATTTTAATGGGATTGTTTTCTTCTTGCTTAGTTGTTTGATTTCCTTGTAGATTCTGGATATTAATCTTCTATTGGATACATAGTTAGCAAATATTGTCTCCCAAACTTGTCTGTTTCTTCTGTTGATTATTTCTTTTGGTCTGCAGAAACTTTTTAATTTAATTAAGTCTCATTTGTCTGTTTTTGTTTTTGATGCATTTGTTTTTCGGGGTGTTGGTCAGAAATTTTTTGCCTTGTCCAGAGAGGTTTTTTTTTAGGTTTTCTTCTAGGATTTATAGTTTCTGGTCTCATATTTAAGCCTTAAGCCTTTAATCCATCTTTAGTTAATTTTTGTATGAACTGGTGAGAGACAGGGATCCAGTTTCATTCTTCTGCATATGGCCATCCAATTTTCCCAGCACTGTTTATTGAACAGTGTGTCATTTTGCTGTGTATGGTTTTGTATAGTATGTGAAGATCAGTGGTTATAGGTATGTGGTTTTACTTCTGGGTTCTCTATTCTGATCCATTGATCTGAGTGTCCATATTGATGCCAGTGCCTGGTCCACCCTTCAAAGCACTTTTTCTTTTTTTTTTTTTTTTTTTTTTTTAATTTTTTTATTAAATCATAAGTGTATACAATGATATGATTATGGGGCATCATACACTCACTTCATAAACCATTTGACACATTTTTATCCCAGTGGTTAACATAGCCTTTCCGGCGTTATCTCAGTTACTGTGCCAAAACATTTATATTCTACATTTACCAAGTTTCGCAAATACCCCTGTAATATGCACCACAGGTGTGATCCCACCGATTCCCCTCCCTCTACCCACCCCCCCCTTTCCCACTTCCCCCTATTGTTAAGTTGTAGTTGGGTTATAGCTTTCATGTGAGAGTCCCAAATTAGTTTCATAGTAGGGCTGTGTACATTGGATATTTTTTCTTCCATTCTTGGGATACTTTACTAAGAAGAATATGTTCCAGCTCCATCCATGTAAACATGAAAGAGGTAAAGTCTCCATCTTTCTTTAAGGCTGCATAGTATTCCATGGTATACATATACCACAATTTATTAATCCATTCGTGGATCGATGGGCACTTCGGCTTTTTCCATGACTTAGCAATTATGAATTGGGCTGCAATAAACATTCTGGTACAAATATCTTTGTTATGTTGTGATTTTTGGTCTTCTGGGTATATGCCCAGCAGAGGAATTACAGGATTGAATGGCAGATCTATTTTTAGATCTCTGAGTGTTCTCCATATATCCCTCCAAAAGGAATGTATTAATTTGCATTCCCACCAGCAGTGCAGAAGTGTTCCCTTTTCTCCGCATCCACGCCAACATCTCTGGTCTTGAGATTTTGTGATATAGGCTAGTCTCATTGGAGTTAGATGATATCTCAAAGTAGTTTCGATTTGCATTTCTCTGATGATTAAAGATGATGAGCATTTTTTCATATGTCTGAAGGCCGTGCGCCTGTCTTCTTCAGAGAAGTTTCTCTTCAAATCCCTTGCCCAGCCTGCGATGGGATCCCTTGTTTTTTTCTTGCTGATGCGTTTGAGTTCTCTGTGGATTCTGGTTATTAAACCTTTGTCAGAGTTATACCCTGCAAATATCTTCTCCCATTCTGAGGGCTGTCTGCTTGCTCTGCTTACTGTGTTCTTAGCTGTGCAGAAGCTTTTTAGTTTGATCAAGTCCCAGTAGTGTATTTTTGAAGCTGCTTCAATTGCCCGGGGGGTTCTCCTCATGAAATACTCACCCAGACCAATTTCTTCAAGGGTTTTCCCTGCATTCTCCTCTAGTATTTTTATAGTTTCATGTCTTAAGTTTAAATCTTTAATCCAATGAGAGTCTATCTTAGTTAATGGTGAAAGGTGTGGGTCTAATTTCAGTCTTCTGCAGGTTGCCAGCCAGTTCACCCAGCACCATTTGTTAAATAGGGAATCTTTTCCCCACTGAATGTTTTTAATTGGCTTGTCAAAAATCAAATAGCGGTAAGTAGCTGGATTCATCTCTTGGTTCTCTATTCTATTCCAGATATCTACTTCTCTGTTTTTGTGCCAATACCATGCTGTTTTGATCACTATCGATTTGTAGTAAAGTCTGAGGTCTGGTAGTGTGATTCCTCCTGTTTTGTTTTTATTTCTGAGTAATGTCTTGGCTATTCGAGGTTTTTTCTGATTCCATATAAAACGAAGTAATGTTTTTTCAAGATCTTTAAAATATGACAGTGGAGCTTTAATAGGGAGTGCGTTGAAAGTATATATTGCTTTGGGTAGTATGGACATTTTGATAATGTTGATTCTTCCTAGCCATGAGCATGGTATGTTTTTCCATTTGTTAACATTTTCAGCTATTTCTTTTCTTAGAGTTTCATAGTTCTCTTTATAGAGATCTTTCACGTCTTTTGTTAGGTAAATTCCCAAATATTTCATCTTCTTTGGCACTACTGTGAATGGGATAGAGTCCTTAACTGCTTTTTCAATTTGACTGTTGTTGGTGTATATAAAGGCTACCGATTTATGAATGTTGATTTTGTAACCTGAGACGCTGCTGTATTCCTTGATCACTTCTAGGAGTTTTGTAGTAGAGTCCCTAGTGTTTTCCAGATACACAATCATATCATCTGCGAAGAGCGAGAGTTTGATCTCTTCTGACCCTATATGGATACCCTTGATCGCCTTTTCTTCCCTAATTGCGGTGGCTAAAACTTCCATTACAATGTTGAAAAGCAATGGAGACAATGGGCAGCCTTGTCTGGTTCCTGATCTGAGTGGAAATGAAGAAAAGTCCCTTCTAGACCAATTTTCTTGAGTGTTCTGATCATGAAGGGATGCTGGATATTATCAAAAGCTTTTTCTGCATCAATTGAGAGAATCATATGGTCTTTGTTTTTTAATTTGTTTATGTGCTGAATTACATTTATAGATTTACGTATATTGAACCAGCCTTGAGACCCTGGGATAAAACCAACTTGGTCATGATGTATAATTTGTTTGATGTGTTGCTGGATTCTGTTTGTTAGGATCTTGTTGAATATTTTTGCATCTATATTCATTAGTGATATTGGTCTATAATTTTCTTTTCTTGTTGGGTCTTTTCCTGGTTTGGGGATCAGGGTGATATTTGCTTCATAGAACGTGTTGGGTAGTCTTCCTTCTTTTTCTACATTTTGGAACAGGTTGAGTAATATAGGTACTAATTCCTCTTTAAAGGTTTGGTAGAATTCTGACGTGAAACCATCTGGTCCCGGGCTTTTCTTTTTAGGGAGGTTTTGTATAGTTGATGCTATTTCTGAACTTGATATGGGTCTGTTCAACATTTCCACTTGATTCTGGTTAAGTCTTGGAAGGTGGCGTGCTTCCAAGTATCGGTCTATTTCCTTCAGATTTTCATATTTCTGAGAATAAAGTTTCTTGTAATATTCATTAAGGATTTTTTGGATTTCTGATGAGTCTGTGGTTATTTTGTCTTTGTTGTTTCTGATTGATGATATTAGAGATTTTACTCTTTTTTTCCTGATTAGGTTGGCCAGAGGTTTATCTATTTTATTGACCTTTTCAAAAAACCAGCTTTTTGATTTATTGATCTGTTGTATTATTCTTTTGTTTTCAATTTCATTTAATTCTGCTCTAATTTTGGTTATTTCTTTTCTTCTACTGGGTTTGGGGTTGGAATGTTCTTCCTTTTCCAGTTGCGTGAGATGTCCCATTAAGTTGTTAACTTCCTCTCTTTCCGTTCTCTTGAGGAAGGCTTGCAGTGCTATAAATTTCCCTCTTAGAACTGCCTTTGCAGTGTCCCAGAGGTTCTGATAGCTTGTGTCTTCATTGTCATTTTGTTCCAAAAAATTGGTGATTTCTTTCTTAATCTCATCTCTGACCCAGCTATCATTCAGCATAAGGTTATTTAACTTCCATGTTTTTGTATGGGTATGCAGATTCCTGTTGTTACTCAATTCAAGTTTTATTCCATGATGGTCCGAGAAGATGCATGGAATAATTTCTATTCCTTTAAATTTACTGAGGTTAGACTTGTGACCTAAAATGTGATCAATTTTGGAGTAAGTTCCGTGGGCTGATGAGAAGTATGTGTATTCAGTTTTGTTGGGATGAAATGTTCTGTAGATGTCTGCTAAATCTAAATACTGGATGGTTAGGTTTAAATCTAAGATTTCTTTGCTCAGCTTCTTTCTGGAGGATCGATCCAACACTGCCAAGGGAGTGTTGAAATCTCCAACGATTATGGAGCTGGAGGAAATCAAGTTACTCATGTCTGTTAGAGTTTCTCTTATAAATTGAGGTGCATTCTGGTTGGGTGCATAGATATTAATAATTGAGATCTCGTCATATTGAGTATTACCCTTAACAAATATGAAGTGACCATTCTTGTCCTTCCTTACTTTTGATGGTTTAAAGCCTACTGTATCTGCAAATAAAATTGCAACACCTGCTTTTTTCTGATTACCATTTGCCTGAAATATGGATGACCATCCTTTCACCCTGAGTCTGTATTTGTCTTTTAAGTTGAGATGTGACTCTTGTATGCAACAAATATCTGGCTTAAGTTTTTGTATCCAGTCAGCTAACCTATGCCTCTTTAGAGGACAGTTTAAGCCATTCACATTGATGGAGAGTAAGGATAAGTCTGGTGGAATTTTGGGTATCGAGTTTTTCAAAGGTCCAGTGGACATTTTTAATCCTTTCGCCAGTGTGGAAGTTGGAGTTTGATCCGAAGTTTCTGAGTGAGTTTACTTTTGTGGTATAGGATTGGGTTGGTCATTGTGGAGGATAGGTCTGAGAACATCCTGAAGAGCTGGTTTACTTATGGCAAATTTTTTCAACATATGAATGTCATTGAAGTATTTAATTTCTCCATCATAGATGAAACTCAGTTTAGCTGGATACAAGATCCTGGGTTGAAAGTTTTTTTGCTTTAGGAGATTAAAAGTTGATGACCAGCCTCTTCTTGCTTGAAAAGTTTCAGCAGAGAGATCTGCAGTTATTCTAATATTCTTACCTTTGTACGTTATAGTTTTCTTTCGCCGGGCTGCTTTGAGAATCTTCTCTTTCATGTTAACTTTAGTGAAGCTAATTATGATATGTCTGGGAGATGGCTTTTTGGGGTTGAATCGTGCTGGGGTTCTGAAGCTGTCTGCTATCTGAATTTCAGATTCTCTAGGCATGTCTGGAAAATTTTCTTTCATAATTTCATGTAGAAGGGCCTCTGTGCCCTTGGCTGCCACGTCATCAGCCTCCGAAATTCCTATAACCCTTATGTTATTTTTTTTCGAATTATCTGAGAGCTCTCTGAGTGAGTGATCCGTTTTTGCTCTCCATTTCTCTTCCTCTTTGAGAGATTGGGAGCGTTCGAAGACTTTATCTTCAATGTCAGAAATCCTTTCTTCTGCTTGCTCCATTCTGTTACTGAGGGATTCTACTGTATTTTTCATATCTTTGAGGGCTGTAAGTTCTTGTTTCAGTGTGTCTAAGTCTTTGGTGGTTTTGTCTTTAAATTCGTTAAATTCTTGAGACAGTTTTTGAATTTCTCCTCGAATTCCTAATTCCATTTTATTAATCTTGTCTGCAAACCAAATTCTGAATTCGACTTCTGACATCTCAGCCAGTTGTTTATGAATGGGATCTTCAATCACATCTGCCGTATCTTTTCTTGGGGGGGTTGATCTATTCTGGTTATTCATGTTACCAGAGTTTTTCCGCTGATTCCGCCCCATGGTTTACTCCCTTTGGTTTTTCCCCTGGGGTTTTATCGAGGGCCCGTACAGTGTTGTGGCCTGAGAAACTGGGGCCCTGTCTGGTGTGGTGGAGCAAAGTGGTTCTGTCTTGTTTTCAGCTGGTTTCTGTTCGATCCTATTGCAACTTCTACTCTGGCTTGAAGTCTCAGCTGTGTGAAAAAATCAGCAATTAAGTCACCCCGCCTGCCCACCTCTGGCCCCAGTTGGAAAAGGAGAATCAAACCTTCCTACAATCGCACACCCAGGGCACCACCTGAAAAGTCCTCAGTCTATTAGCCCAGTTCAAAAGGTCCGAATCAACTGTCTCAATCAGCACTTGTCTCAGGTGGAAGGGTTCAAGAGGTCTCTGGGAACTGGATCACAGGGGCCTGGTGACTCCTCTGAGACAGCTCACCCCAGTGCAGCGTGGAGTCAGGAGGAGCCACCCCGCAAACAGAGCAGTCTGGGAAGGTTGACGTCTCCTTCCCCACTTTGCCCCTCCGTCGGACCCAGTCACTGGTATCTCTGCAGATGGCTAACCCAGTTGCCTGCAGTGAACAGACACTCCAGGGGTTTGCACCTGCCTGAATCGCGAGGAAGTCTGCCAGGCCCCCGCAGACTGCCGCTATCTAGCAGGAGGAGATGGGGCCTGACATCTTTGAGTGTTTGATGCAGGTGATGGGAAGGAGGTGTTCACTCAGGCTTAGCCCCGTCCCTGATGGATGCTGCTAACAGAACAGAACAGAACAGACAACTTTGTGAGGTTCTGTCTCTGTTCCTGTCGTCGCCTACAGGAGACGGGCTGTTTTGAGTTCAAACGTCTTTGCTGCTGGAGAATTGCGTCTGAACACCTCTCTGGGTCGGCCCCGCCCTGGAGGCTTCTGGGTTTGTGAGCCGTGACACCGGTGGCCTCCTCTGGTTGCCCAGGGAGACAGGGGGTGTGGCCTCAGAATATCCAGAAGTGAGCGTTCTGCCGTTAAAGAAAAAACGGCTGTTGATCTACCTCCAGGGAACTGCTGCTCTGGTGTGGGCACTCAGGCGACCCTTTTCTCCTCTTTCCCGCGCCCCAGAGTCAGCACTGAGAGGCCGCAGTTTGTGCTGGGTCCACACCCCTTAAGAGATCCCCCAAGAATCAGAACTCTTGGGGGATGGGCCCCCAGACCCGGATTGGGAGTGGGGCGGGGGGAAGCTAGAGTTTCATTCAGTTTCACGCAATACTACGGTCCGGGGAGGGCTCCTGCACTGCACCGCAGGGAAGTGCCGCCAAGGCTTGATTTCCCCTCAGCAGAGTGCCCTCTCCTCGCTCACGTATCCCAGAGTCAGCGCTGACCTGACGCAGCTCAGGCACTGTGCACTCCCCTCGAGAAATCACCCAAGGAGCCGAACTCCGGAGGGATAGGCCCTCAGACCCCGAGTGAGAGTAGGGGTTCTCAGCTCTCAGCGGGGAGGCCAGAGTCTTATTCAGTCTTGGGCCCCGTATGCCTGGGGAGGGTTGCTGCACTGCACCGCAGGGAAGTGCCGCGAGGCGTGACTCCCCCTCAGCCCGGTGCCCTCTCCTCACTCGGCGCGCCTCAGAGTTAATGCTGACCAGTCGCAACTCGGGGACTGTCCACTCCCCTTGAGAAATCACCCAAGGATCCGAAGTCCTGGGGGACAGGCCTCCAGACCTCAGTGGGCGGGAGGGGAGCGCCGGGGATTCAGGGTTGCCGGCAAAGGATTCCCAAAGTTTTATTCAGCCCTATGTCCGGCAGGAGAACGCCACAGCACCCCAGTAGGGGAGGTAGGTCCAGTTTTTAGAAGGTCTCTCCCGTGGAGTGTAGTGGGAGGGCCTTTAATTTCTGCCCGTTTGTTCAATTGTGGGGCTCCAGAGCCGGTCTCATGGGGGAGGGGGACTCCCGTCCGCTTGGTGGTGGATTTTGTACCTTTTGTTTGCGTCCTTGTGATCACAACTTGCCTCAGCGGTGTTGATGTGCGTTCTTCAGCCTTCTCTCTTGGTGAGGCTCAAGTCCACCAGGATACTTACTAAATTCCTGTCCCTTAACTCTCCTTCTGGACGGGAGCCTTTGTTGAAAGCTGGCTTCAGTCCGCCATCTTGTCTCCCTCTCAAAGCACTTTTTCTAGGATGAGTTTGTGAACTTAATTGTCAGATTACATTCAATGTCAGTTCTGATGGACATTCCAGAAAAAGGGCTCCAAAAATATGTGTCTTTTTCCTCAATCTATTATGTGACTTCTTAGCCCTGATTCAGGTGTTGGCTAAACAGAGTAATTTTATTTGGTTTGGTTTCTAATATTCATGCTGTCAAACATATCATCTTTCCCTTTATGATGCTTGGCATTCTTATTATGTTTAGAAAGGTCTTTTCAGTTTGAAAGATTGAAAAAATACTGTTTTATTTTTCTAATTGTATCTTTAAGTTTTTATAAACTAGAAAGGGGGTGGGGGAAGGAAAAGAGAGAGGGAGGAAGAAGAGATTCATTAAGACTGAAGCCAGAGTCCAGATGTATGTTTTCCAGATATTAATCAAAGTGTTTTAGTACCATTTATTTAGAATTCATTTTGTAATTATTGATTTATAATGCCATATATCATATTTATTTATCTTTGAATTTATTTTCTATTTTTGAAATGAATATATTATTCATAAATTAATGCTATTTTTATGTAATTTGTATATTCTGTAGAAAACTTATAGTGACCGTATATTTATTTTAATTTTTTTTGTAAATAAAGTTTTATTGGAACACAGCCAGCTCATTCATTATACATTGTCTTGGTTGCTTTCCAGCTACAAAGGCAACATCAAGGCAGTATGGCTCATGGTATGAAATATTATCTAGACCCCTGCTTAATTTTTAGATAATTGAGTGGAATTATTATGAATATCACCTATGGTATCTGCTTTGGCACAGTGCTATACTCAGGGCTTCTTCAGGTATACAAAGGACTATCTATTGTCACTAAGTGCTCCCAGAGAGCTGGGATGCTCTAGTAAATGGTTTTATCTCTCTCCTCCTCATGGCCATCTGCTCTCCAAGTTTCTTCTTGCTGCTTTTTTTTTTTTTTTTCCTAATAGGGAATCAACTGCAAATTTTTTATTTTATTTTATTGTTTTGCAGTTTTTTGCCGAGGCTGGGTTTGAACCCACCACCTCCGGCATATGGGGCTCGCGCCCTACTCCTTTGAGCCACCGGTGCCACCTGCAAATTTTAATAAATAATTCAACTTTCACATTTCAATATTTAAACCTTATATTACTTATTTATTTTTGTTTGACCAGAATATTCAATGATAGTAAATTAGTGAAAAAAAAATCTTGGTTTTAAAAAGCTGATTTTTTAAATATTACTGAGTTCAACTGTCTGATTTTTTCTGTTTAGTTTACAAGCAATTTAACAAAATAAACTTTAATAAACATCTTAGATAATAAAGTTTATATAGATAATAAGGTTGATATTAATTATTTTATAAAGAATATTATCTGAATACCCCAATATAAAAGACACTCATATGTTCATGAATTAATGGATTAATAACCATGGCCTATCATTTTGAAATGTATCCAGGATTACTAGAAACAAACAGGTAGGTGGGTACATTTGATACATCCACTGTTGTGGGGACATCTGTATAATACTCAGGGGTTTTCCTGAAATTTAAGAATTTGGGGTTATTGCCACGAGAGTTATACCCGAGTCTAGATTTGCTAGGACTAAAATTTTATATTACTTAGTACATTCACTTAATCATCCATTCATTTACAGAATATAATGGTATTTAGTTCCCAAATTGTACATTTTATTATAGCCAAGAATATATTCTGGGCAGAGTTCAATACCTCCAAGATAGTACAATGTGCTTTTTTTGCTAAAATGCAATTGTCGCATTCCAACTGGCAGTTTCACAGCAGTCCTCAAGTCAGCCCTCAGCTGCATAACATAATGATACACTTGAAAGCCCTTTAATTGTTTAAAAATCCCAAGTTCAAATAAAGCAAATATAATTTCTTGCATACCTCTGTCATGTACAAAGAATCAAATGCAGGTTATATTATTATTCTATGTATGTATCTTGATAATTTTGTAAATATAATTGCATCGTAAAACCTGTGTACTTAAATGATCAATCTGATTAAGTAAGAATAAAATTTTTAGGTAACAAAGCACATGATCAGCGGCAAGAGGAGAATGGTGAGAAGATAGATGTGAACATAAATAGGGCACACAGTTCTTATAAATATATTTTGAAAGAAGGCTGAACACACATGTAACAGATATTTATGATCCAGAATATCAGGTTTTAATGAGATAAATTAAAAGGCAGATCCTACAGACTTGTAAATGAACTGCTTTTTCCTTATGGAAAAAGAAGCCTAAGGATTTTTCTTATAATTGTGCAGTTTTAAATCAAAGACTGCCTTGCCGCCATTATAATTACCCAGTTCCAGTGTTTTCCCAATTTACTTTCATATCCCCTGACTTTGCTCCACATCTGAACGTAACTCAGTCCGTGGTTTTGGAACCTTCCCACAGGAATGGTTCCCTCTATTCCCATCTTCCCTGTGATAATATGACAGGTTTATCTCTCACTACATCCACTATTATTTCTCATTTCTCATTATTATGCCTTTAATTCTATCTTACCCATTTATTCCTAGTTCTTTACAATTTCTCTCCCCAGGTACGAACCATTATCTCCCTTTATTGTGATTTTTCCCCTAATCATCTTCTATTATCTCTTATTTTAGTACTTGGCTTTCTCTCTTTGATGTCTTTTGGTTTGAACTTCAGGTAATTTGACCCTTTTTGTTAATTCTTTGACTTATCATAGATCCATTGTCTATTCTCCTTTTTTTTCCATCTTTCATCTTTTTCTATATATTGAAATTCATACAATAGTATGGTTTAGCTGCAGCCGGCAAGGTGATGAGCTGTGGAGAGCTGTCAGAAGGTGAACAAACAGGCTTTTATGATAAAAGGTCAAAGTAGAGCACACATGAGGTTAAAAAATAAAAAAGCTTTTTATTAAAGGATTTAGGGAATTCAATGTACATGACATGATTCCAAAAAAAGGGGGGGGGATACATTGAGTAGATAATGACATCATGACAAGAGGAAAGCACGATTTGTCTCATCAAAGCTTAGAGAACTTAAATGCTAAACAATACAATGCATGCAATTTAAAACTATGTTAAAATAGTTCCTGGGAGATTAGAAGTCTGTATGTATATGCCAGAATCACTGAGTGCTGGAAATAACACCTGATGTGGGGAGCAGGAGGTGACATTATTTCTTTAACCCTTTCCTGTTTGTTTTTGTTTTTCCTCTATAAAATGGAGTCATAGAACTTATTACAGTATTTAGGGATCCTATAGTGATAGACTCTTGTCAGACCTTCTCAGTGGCAAGGTCTAGAAGAAAATTTGAAACTTTCTGTTCATACGTTCTTGAACTAAGGTGGGTTCAACTCTAAACATGGTGTTTGTTACTGCTGTGCTCAGCTGCGAAAAAGAAACAGAGCTCTCTCACAAGCACTTGTGTACTTAAAATTTATGAGATGTAACATTACAAATGATTTTGAAACAAAGATGGAAACCCTTAGGAAGAAATTTAATGTATAGACCTTTGGCTCAGTAATTCTGCTTCTAGATATGCATATACATCTAAAAGAAAATAAAATCAAATATAGGAGAAAGGTTTTAATGCAATGACGTTTAATTTGGTGTTTCCTCAAAATAATGACACTTCTATTTCATCTACGTAAATATCCAGTAAACTCCCAGTTATCAGGAAATCAAGCAGCTGGCACTCTCAAACATCCAGAATGTGACCTGACCCCCCCCCCCACTCCCAAAGAAAAAGGAGTTTAAATTTGGTGTGTGGTGCTGTCAGCAAACCGACACTTCATGCATCTTTCCTGAGGCTCCCATGTGTTTTCTGTAACAGTTTTAAGTGTTAATGTGTGTTACTTGAAGTTAAAAAAAGTATGATAGTGAAGTTGAAAACTGTGTTGACTGCCATTTAACTAAAATTGTTGCTGCATTTACAAAGCTGTTGTATGATACAGTAAAAATGTACTGCAGTAAGTGAAGTTCATCTTTATTTGTCTTGATTTGCTTTTGATTGGTGTATTTCAGTATTAATATCAAGGCAATACAGAATTTGTGGTATGGCATGGTGTATATATATGGCATAGAATTAGTAATACTCAACTGGAAAGTACATTTATCCAGAATCTATCAATCTTCATGGCTGCTGGTTACGGGGAGATTACTATAGTAAGGAAATGGTTAAATAAATTAGCATAAATACATATGGCTGCCATGAAACACATTATAGAAGAATGTGTTATAGAAGAAACACATTATAGAAAAAACACATTATAGAAGAACGCCTTCTAACACACTACGTAAATAATAGGTCTTAACCATGTTAAAATACTTGGAAGGAAAATAACTGAAAGATGCATATTAAAATAGTAAAGATATTTCAGTCAAAGGGTACTAACTTTCAGTTGTAAAATGAATAAATTCCGGAAATCTAATGTATACCATGGTGACTCTAGTTGATAATATGTATAATTATAAGTTTCTAAGAGAGGTGATTTTTTATAGTTCTCATCACACAAAATCTGATAACCATATGATCTAATGACATTTAAATTAGCTTGATTGTGGTAATTATTTTACAATGTATATCAAAACATTGTGCATCATAAGTCTGTATAATAAAGTAGTAATTAGTTTAGCAATCTAGACAGGTTTGGGTAGGTCTGTATTCTCTAAAGTTTCCATAATAAGATTGTTAATTATTTAGTAGAAAAAAATACATATACTCTTTTTTTTTTTTTTTTTTGCGTTTTTTTGTCAGGGTCCGGTTTTAAATCCACCACATCCAATATATGGGGCCAGCGCCCTACTCCTTGAGCCACAGGTGCTGCCCAATACATATACTCTTTTCATAAATCTTGTATGGATTATCAGGCTATCTTCCGCTTTTTTTTTTTTTTTTTTTCCGAGGCAGAGTCTCAAGCTGTTGCCTCAAACTCTTGGGCTTAAGCAATTCTCTTGCCTCAGCCTCTCAAGTAGCTGGGATTACAGGCGCCCACCACAATGCCTGGCTATTTTCTCGTTGCAGTTGTCATTGTTGTTTAGCAGGACCAGGGCAGGTTTGAACCTACCTGCCTCGGTGTATGTGGGTTGCACCCTAACCACTGAGATATGGGTGCCGAGCCAACTCTGCCTTCTTTTTATGTAGCAGGACAATGTTTCTGAGGACCAAATGAAATAAGGGATATTCTAGTGCTGTAAATATATAATCCAAACCAAACCAAACTAAATGTGACTAATTAGTCACATTTCACCTATGTAAAGGACTTATTGCTCTGGATTTTATTTTTTTTGCATTTTATTTTCTATTACATTTTATAAGAAGCAGTAAAATAATTGCTTTTATTTTTCTGGAATTTGACTCCTCTCATTCTGTTTCCTCTCTGAAACCTGGAGCACTGCAGCTCTGGCTTGCAATTCTTTCCTTGTTTCTCATCACATTTTACTACCCCCATTTCTCAGCGAAAGCAGATTGCTTATTTACTGCAGCACTTTTATGAGCAAAGCACTATCTTTCTCAAAACTGTTGCCTCCCTGGGTTTAAGGATTCTGGATGTGTCTGTTTGTAATGTCCTTTCCCTGAAAAACACATTATTAAATGCAGTGATGTGGGGAAAATCGGTTGGAAGATGGAGAGGGAGGAGGAAGCCTATATTACTATGTCTCCAAGTGACGTGGATTTTTTGGTTCTTATTTACTCTGATACTAATCAAAAGTTGTGGTTACCTTGGCAACCCTGTAAGCTACTGAGCATCTAGGTAGTAATAAAGCTGTTATTTTACTCTGTTGCACTCTGCCATGGAGCCAGGGAAAATTAAATCATGTTAAGTATAACTCACATTCTCTTTGACTTTGGTAGTGGCTTTCGAATAACGTAATTTCTTCTTTCACTTTGTTTTCTCAGGTAATTATATTTTTTTCTTAAATGACACCACAACTCAAAAAAAAAAAAAAAAAGCAACCACCTTATGTGGGTCATTATGAAAGTTTTAAGATATGCAAAATTTAAGAAACAAAAAACACGCACAGACAGAAACAAATGAAGCCCTCCCAGCGACACCAATAAGCTGAGCTTATTGAAACTTGCATGAGTGAACCAGAAAAGACCTGTCAGTTGCCTTTCTTGGAAGGGAAATAATGGACCGTAACACAGTCAATCTAAAAACTTTTGTAGTGACCTATAATTAGAAACTTGAGAGGCTTTCATGAAAGCCAAGTAAAAAAACTAACAGTTAAGATGCGATGAGCAGCATTTTAAACTCTTCTCTAAAATGAAAATTGTGGTCACCATATTTAAAAATCCCTCAGAGGGGGGCACTCATTTTATTTGGCTCACTGACCTCTAGGAATGAGGAATTGCCTGGGATGGTAGAAATAGCTGGGACCTTCAATCACCCTACTAGGAAATTGAATATTCTGCAGAGCAGAGAGATGATGGCGAAAGCACTGTGTCTTCTGAGCCATATGTCCTCATGCATAAAATGAAATGAACGTGCTATCATGTGTGTGGAGAACCTTGCTATTTAAAATGTGGTCCTCAAGTGGGCTCCAACAGCATCCATCCACTGTGTGGCAGCTCCCTGAGAAAGCTTCCAGTGCAGAAACCAGCCTTAACCCAGCTCCAGTTGTCCCAGATTCCCCAGGCCTAAGGAATCATCATATGTCCTGTAGCAAGATACCCCAGATGTGTATGCACATTATAATTTGAAATTAGATCCTGAAATCATGCCTTAACTCAATGCAGGTGCTCAAAAATTGAACCCATTCTCCACCTAACAGACATGACTTTACCCTTGCTTCAAAACCAGATAGACCTTATTTTGAAGGCTGCATTAAAAACCTGAGTGGCCATCATTCAACTGACTTTGACATTGTGGATTTTTCACAGGGTTGATGTGTTCTCTGTGTTTGAGCTCTTTAATCTAGCATCAAACCCAAAATACATTTCATAAGTAAAATGACATGCATCATTAGCTAATCTAAATGTTCAGGTTTTAGAGATTTTTATAATACTACAGTCTCAGCAATGGAGACTAAGAGAACGTATTTGTACTAAAATAATAATTAAACATTTTGGAAGTAAATTGAAACGAGAAGATTTTGCGGTAAGTTTCAAAATTTTACTGAGGTACTGTTTGAGGGCATTTGGGTCATATTTCAATCCTGTCTTTGATTCTGTCTAACAAGTTACTTGCTACCGTTTATAAAAAGGTAATGATATGACCTGCCTAATCCAGGTCAGTAAGAATAGAGTTACATCTTCCCCTCTGTTACTGTGTTTAGAAATAATTAAGTTTTAGATGGACATGCATCTGTCTGTATAGACAAATAAATGAAAAATCCTTTACTATATAAAGTTTTTCATAATACATCATTCATCACCTCTTATTATGAGGATTAGAAAAAATCCTGAATTAATGAATAAATAAATGCGATTAGATTATTATTTCCAAGCAAATGTATATATATTCAAATGAATCATTAAAGTGTTCCCAGGTAGAGATTTTCAGGGACTTGCTTTAATGAAAACTGAACATCTTCAGTTCTGTAATTAGCCATTACATGCATTAATGTGTTGTTCTTGAAACGTTTAAATGTGCTTTCTGCCAAACTTGCTTCAGTTAGTGATAGCTGGATTTTTTTTCACTTGGTTGAAGTCAGTGACAATCCATCATTTCTTCTGTTCCTCTGTTGTAAGCAGGAGTGTCATCAATGCTAAAAATGTTGGTAGATGTTGAAGTCTCCACAAGCAAAAGAAAAACATATATCAGAGTAGTGCTGACCCCCCAAATCCTTTTTTTTTTCTTTTAGTCATGAATTAAGAAAAGTTTCAAGTGTACACTTTAACTGCTCCACAATTCTCTCATGTTAGCAGGGCACAAACTGACTGACCTATAAGTGAGAAATCTAAGCAGCTATTTTCTTCTCCAAGATGAACATAACTCTTTGCTATAGACCCTTAAGAATTTTTTACCTTGACAAGAACTCTGTATTGGGTCGGACTAAAGCTTCTAGCCATGTCCTGAGTCCTATGAGCTTGACGAAGACCCTTAGCCCCTTCCAGCCTGTCCTCCAGCAAGGCAGGGACCGTGCTTGTTCACATCTGCTCCTCTGTGTCTAGAAAGGTAGCTATAATGAATATTTCTTGAGTGAACAAATCTTAAAAACCTATTCTATCCATTTCTCCATAGTGATTAGGGCACAGCTTTTCAACTGAAGGGACCCATTCACTGATAGCCCCAACTGATTACAGGCCTGCTAGATAGTGCTTCCCCTCAGCCATGGGGTGCAGTGGTACAGGGTCTGGGATGGCTGAAGTTCTAGTGGGCAATCTTCTCCTAGATTCCCTGAGCTCAATAGCTATACCAAGAAAGTATTCTCATTTTCTATGTGGGCTATGGCATGAAAACCTCGAAAATCCCTTCTTTAGAACAAGAGCGATGAACATAAAATGTCTATACGAATGCAAAATGAGTGCATTGAACCTTGTAGAGGTGCCTGCTAGATGACGGATTTAGCCCTGGTGTTTTAAAAGGCAAATGTGATGAGCATGAAAACATTATATTAAATCGAAACTCTTTACAGCAACTTAAATCCTGAAGGCATTAAACACAAAAGTGTCATGTAGAAAACCACCATCATGAAGTTAGTAATTTATGAAATTCCTGCTTTGAGTTGAACAAATATTGGCCTTTGAAAAATACAGAATTAGGGTGTTAAACTTCTGCTTCTTGGGTTTATCCCTGATCCGCTACCTTTTTTGTTCTTCACCTTTCTGCCATTTTCCTCACCCTTTTCATTACCAATTCAATTTCACTTGTCTTGATTCTATTTCAAGTGTATAAATGGAAATCCATACATAGGTTTCTGTTACAATTTTTATTATGTAGTCTTTTATTTCATGCTATCACAACTCCTTTTCTCCCATCGTTTATTTAAATATGCCTATAAAGTGACAGGCATTATACTAAAGTCCAGAGGAAAAGAGAACAATGACATGGGATGTGTCTTAAGAAGCTCACTTTCTTGCTAGGCAGTGTGGCTCATGCCCTTAATCCCACCCATTGTGGAAAGGTGGGACAGGAGGATCTCTTGGGCTCAGAAGTTTGAGACTTGTCTGAGTGAGAGTAAGACCCTGACTCAACAAAAAATAAAAAACCCAGCCAGGTGCCATGGTGAGCTACTGTAATCCCAGTGACTTGAAGGCTGATGCAGCAAAATGCTCACAGCCCAAGTCTAGCGTTGCAGTGAGCTATAATTACACCACTGCACTCTGCTCAGGGTACAAGGTGAGACTCTGTCTCAAAAAAAAAAAAAAAAAGGAGACACTTACATTCTAGTGGGAGATGGTCATACAATGATCCTTTAGTTAAGATAATAACAAACTTTGAGAACTAATTGGATATAAGAAAATATTCTAAGGAATTTTTCATTTAATATCTTACTTAATCTACATGAAATACATGTCTAGACCTTATATCCTGGCCAAATCATTTCAACTTTTACTAAAGGAATGATCGATTTTCAGGATAGTAAATTCCAAGATGCTAGACAGTCTTGATAAATCCACATTATGTGTTCCTATTACATTCACTTACCCACCCTTCAATTGCTAGTTTCTCTTGTATTTCAAACCTGTAAGTCCTTACATGGCCACGTTCTGTGAATTTATAAGGGTTTTCTGTAGTTCTGGTGGGGTGTGCCTTTTATTTCAAAGATATCAGAAAATTTCAGGATACACTTTGTGCATGTGTATATGTACATATAAACGGTAATTTATTAACAGCTACTTATGAACCGTGAGTTCTGTGTAGAGTATCTCCATTTCTTATAGCAGTCCTACAAGATAAGATTAATAATCTCCACTTCAAAAATGAGGCTAAGGGGGAGTAGGCAATTTGCCCACAATCACATAGCTCATCAATATCAACATTTAAATATATAGTCATTATCTATTACACTTTAAAATCTTCATTTCTTCTTAAGGTAATTTAGTTTAATTACTCATATGAGAATCAAAACCCATGTATAACTTTCCCTGGCAAATGGTCAGTTTATGCTTTTGAATGAAGGTAATGGGGTTCTTGTTTCATTTTGAGACACTTTGGACTGCTCTGAGCTTTGAGAGTTAAATTATCATAACGTTGATTTTTTTAGAAAAAAGTGAAAAGACATTGTTATATTATGTATCATACAATAGAGTTTACAATGCACTTACAACAAACTCATGTTCACTTTCAAATAACATTGTACAACACAGGTAGTGTGAGTACCTTTTAATAACAATATATTCCTAATTATCCCCTTTTGTCCCTTAAATAATGGCTGTTATACATTCATTTATGGATTAACTATAATCATTGAATACATTGTTGCTATTAATTATTCTGAGCAAGCTATTTGAAAGGATGGCATTGCTAGTATGTTAAATCATCTGCCAAAAATATCCCTGCACCCAACAGAGTGTTTGCTTCTTTTTTGATCACTTGGGGGTTAATTTTATGTGCTTGTTTCACAGAACTGCAAAAACACTGAACAAACAGAAGAGGGCATATAGACCTTCCGAATCTGCCAGACCCCTTTTAGCTTCTGCCTGACCACATTCCAAGAAGTTGAAATTGTTTTCAAAATACACCTAGGGTACATCTTGGAAGGGTACAGGTGAAGTTTACTAAGTGTAGAGTATAAAGGTTTGAACATGATAATTAAGAAAATGCCATGAAGGCTATGTTAACCAGTTCAGTGAAAATATTTCATGACTGTACATGGAACCAGCACATTGTACCTCAGGATTGCATTATTGTTCATAGCTATGATTTAATAAAAGATAAATAAATTAAATAAATAAAATCCTTCTTTCAGTGAAGATGGTTCAGATTCTACCTCTTGAAATATGAATGTGTTTGCTGCTTTCTTTTCTAATAATTCGTTTGTCTTCCCCAAGCTTTTTCTTTTCCAGTATAGCCTCACCTAGTTCTTTATCTGGTCTTTGTGGTGCAAAGTGTCAATTCTCTTTCCTATGCCTATTCCTCTCTGAACATGTCTGAGAGGAATACATCATGTGTGGTCTGCTTAAACAGCAATTCCTTCTCTTTCTTCTAGTAGCAGGTCAGGCTCCACCCTATACTACACAGCCACTGTTGACAAAAGAGATCACATGACCAAATCTTGGCCAACCACATTATCCCCTCTCCCTGACAATAGTGATTGGACCAAAGGTTTTTCTATGATTATGGTATGACCAATCAGATTTCTTCACAGGGTTTAATAGCTAAGTATTAGGTGAAATGAAGCTTTCTCTTTCACCTGGAATTGCTGAAGCAAGACTCTTGGTAACTATGCTTCCTCCCAAGCCTGTATTAAATAGAAAGGGATGAAACCAACATGCAAAGCAAAAAAATGACCAACGAAAATAAGACAGTGACAACAGATGGCTCTGAGACTCTATTTTTTATTCCTAAAATCCAAGTTCCAACAGTTCTTTTTTCAGGTCTATAGGTTATTTGATAGCTCTTCCCAGCTCCACAACCACCACCACCCCCAAAATCCCTTTCTTGCGTGTGAAGTTGTGAAATTTCTGTCATTAACAAGGGAAAGAATCCTAATAGATATACCCAATGTTAAGGTCCAATGCTTATAACTGAAGGTACTAGAAGAGTAAGCATGACTTCCCTGTCTTTAGCGTGTCTGATCCTACGCTATGACCTGAGACTCTTAATTCTTCTTAGCAGCCATGTCAGCACTACTGACTCACACTGAGTTTGTTAACAATATATCTATTAATTTTATATTTAATCTGACATACTAATCTAATAAGGTTAGATTCTTTTACAGCCTAAATCTATAATCCAAAATATTTGTTCTTTCTCCAGCTTCATGTAATTTGAAAATTTAAACTTCCTTTCTATAGCTTAGTGATGTTGATCCAATCTGTAAATTTCTCTGATGTAAAATTTGAAGTCCCTCTATCTCATTGGTCACTGTGAGGATAAAATTTATGTCAAGAGGTTAGGCCAGTTCCTATCACATAGTAGGTACTCAAATATAGCAGCTATAATTATTTAAAAGGAAGGATTCAACCCAGCAGACTTTAAAAAACAGTAAAATGCTGTGATCATAGACTTGATCAGTTCATTAAGTAAGATCATGGAAATGCCTGCTGAGGCACTTATGGATGGCTTTCCCTGTAGAATCATCAGATTATCTTTCTGTTGTAACTATGACAAATAACTGGCTAAATCCAACTCAATGTAATTTATCCTTTTTGAATTCTTTTCCAAGGGAGAATTAAGTAAGTCTGATCTGACTCATTCTTCTTTAACTCTTCCTGTTGATTTCTACTTCCATTTCCAAATGTACAAAAACCAATTTTGGGGGAGGGGGGCAGGGAACCTGCCACCTCCAGCATATGGGGCCTGTGCCCTACTCCCTTGATCCATAGGCGCCGCCACCAAAACCAATTTTTAATACTCTGTTATTCAATTGTGCTTGAGATATACCTCAAGTTCATAAATCATAATGTTTATGGATAGCTAATAACAATCCTTTTGAAAAACAGTATCTACCACTATTTCTCCATGATGTTTTAAGACCACCAAAAGCAAAGCAGCAGTTTCTAACACAAGATTTTAGTAGCCTGAAAGGTAGGTAGACTCATTAAACTCAGCTGGGCACTTTCCTATAATTTATTCAACTACCCATAATGAAAAGTCTTTCTTATCCATGATATTCATTATCCTTATTTTCATTCTAAAGACCATTCTCTTTAATACATAAAAAATTATACACACATACACACACATACATAAACATACAGTTGACCACTTCCTTAAATTGACCTAATTTTCATAGAGAAGACATGCACCCCACCCATGTACAATATAGTAGGCCTGCTTCTTTATGATAACCACCTCTGTATGTTGACCAGTTCATTACAGTACCTTAGGTGGTCAACTTACAGAGGTTCTACTCTATATGTAAATGTATAGATACGTTAATAAATGATAAAAGTTACTATTTAGTATCAAAATTCCAAGTTTATTTTCCATGCTTTGAAAATTGGTATACGTGCATCTGAGGTTATAAATGTTATTTGCTGACAGTTTCCACTTGGTTTCATGTGTGAATCACTGGGCACCACCTACGCTTTGTTCCCATATCAAGCCTGCAGCCATCTATAACAACAATCAGTTTCATAGGTCTATCTGTGATTTCCCCCCCTTTCCCTTCCACATTCAATTTAATTATGTGAATGTGTCAAATAGAATTTAGACAAATGTATTCTTTCCTGCTCTGATGAAAATCATTCCAGCTGAGCTGTTAACCCTTTACCTTATGAACATTTACATTAAGGCAAGATATGGCTAATTATTATAATAAATGATGGTTTTTGTTACTTAAGGGAACAGAATAATGATACATTTTTAACAGTTCTTAATTTATTAGTGTTTCTTACAAACTATTGTTTTCAAACTTGTTTGGAATTTTCTTAGTTGAATCACAAAATTCTGCCTATGTAGCTTGAGCTCGACAAGCCTTATTAAATTAGGCAGTGGAAATGCATTGGTGATCTCTGTCTAGACTAGGTCTCAGGAACAGCAGCATTTAATTGTACACGGAACTTTAGTTAAACACACATTTGTGAGCCAATTAGAAGAAAATAAAATTATAACCTAAGAAAATCATTTTTTTAAAAGTTCTCATAAGAAAGAATTATGATGACTTTCTCTGCCCATTAAACTGTGTGATTTTTTTCTCCCTTACCCTTTTGGATGACCTGCTGTTTAAAATAAATGCATTTGCCTTTCATTATTATCCTTTTTGTATCTTGCAACCTTCAACTTTCTGTCTGTTCTTTCCAATCTGCCCCCCCCATTCCCCAGTTTGTAGGTGGGTGCAGGTAAAGTGCCATTCATTATCATTTCTCAAAGGTCTGGAATATAACCGTGTTCTTTCTTGTTTAGTTTTAATACAGTTCATCCAAAGCAACTGATACAAGCACAAAATGTCAACATGAAGAACTTACCTTCAAGTTAGCCAGAAAGGGGAAAAAAAAGAAATCTTATCTAAATATACCCTTTTCCTTCCTTCTAAAAATCAGGATTTTTATTTTTTTATTTATTTTTGTTTTCATAAAAGTAAGTGAGAATCAATAGTAGGAAAGAGAATATTCAATGCATTTCATTTTTACTTATTTGTGCCCCTAAATACTTTTCACAAATTCAGTTTCCTCACTGATTTTAATCTTTCTTCTTCTTCTTTTTTTTTTATTTTTTATTTTTTTGTAGAGACAGAGTTTCACTTTATTGCCCTCAGTAGAGTGCCGTGGCGTCACACAGCTCACAGAAACCTCTAGCTCCTGGGCTTAGGTGATTCTCCTGCCTCAGCCTCCCTAGTAGCTGGGACTACAGGCGCCCACCACAACACCCGGCTATTTTTTTGTTGCAGTTTGGCCGGGGCTGGGTTTGAACCCGCCACCCTCGGTATATGGGGCCGGCGCCCTGCTCACTGAGCCACAGGCACCGCCCCTTCTTCTTTTTTTTTTATACCTTTAATATTAAACAAATACTCTTTGGATTCTTCCATGAATGCCCCATTTTCTGGTTGGTTAGGAAAGTTGTACTTTGCTGTTCTTTCAGTCTGTGGCATTCAGATGGAACATGGACAGGGGAATGGATTCCCTCTGGCCACCGAGACTGGTGCAGAGATAAACACTGGCCCAAGCTCATGCATGCAGAACCTGGTCTTGAGGCTATAGAGACTAGTTCAAGGATGGACACTGGCCCAAGCTATTATAGGTAGAGCCTGGTTTTGAAGCCATAGAGATTGGTGCAAAGATGAACATTTGGCACACGTTGGTCCATTAGAGCCTGGTCTTGAAGGCTTCCAATAGAAGGAATAAAGAAGAGGACATTCCATGTAGTTTAATGAACATGTGATAAAAGGCTAGAAAGAGTTTGAGATCTATTTTTCCAGAAAGAAGAAATATGTAGTCTATAAGTACTTCACGTGGACCATAGCCTACCCCAAGAGATGAAAAGAGCAAGCCTCAGTGCTGGTCACAACATTTGAGCATCTGTATTGTTGTTCCTGAATTATCCCTAATTTAGCTTATAACATATTAAAGCTTATTTTTTGCCCAACTCTGTGGAGATAGGAGGTTTCTTATCTCTCACTCAGGAAAGATTCCTATCTAAACGTCATTCTCCTCCAGAAACACCTCTTCAATTAACCTCAGTGGTGAAAGGCATATGATTTAACTGTTCCACTTTGTAAAAAAAAGTATACTTCTAGAGTTGTCTATCACTGTTGCTTCTTTCTATTGACCTAATTTCCAGGCATTTTCATTTTTGTCTTTATAAAATTTTATTTACCATATTCCCTGTATGCTGAAAAATAGTTGGTGCAATAGTAGTACTCCTCTGCATTTCTATATTTCTCATATCAGGACTTTCCACTCATACTGTCTTTGGCCCTTATATCTCTGTTAAGACTTCTATGTATTGGCTGAGTGCAGCGGCTCAAGCCTGCAATCCCAGCACTTTGGGGGGCCAAGATGGGCAGATTCCTTGAGCTCTGGAGTTCTAAAAATAGCCAGGTGTTGTGGCAGGTGCTTATAGTCCCAGCTACTCGGGAGGCTGAGACCAGAGAATCACAAACCCAGGAGTTTGAGGTTGCTGTGAGCTGTGACTCCCGGCACTCTACTGAGGGCAACATAGTGAGACTCTGTCTCAAAAAAAAAAAAGGACTTATATGTATTGATCTGATTAACATATTCTTCCATAGATAAATGAGAAAGCCAGTGATTTGACTCTTACCTTTAAATGTACCTAAAAGATAAAGGCCTAGCAAATTAAGTGTCCTGACTTTAGTATTGACACTTAAAATTTGTTACTTCATTGAAAATTAAATTTTAGCTTACTAAAAGAAGACTAATTCATGTGTACTGACATATGTTTTTAATTTTAAATCTTAGTCTTTAGTGTATTAATTATTCTTAACAGCATAAAGGAGTCTATATATTTTTGAACCTTTTTAATACTTTTTTTTGAGGCAGAAATCTAAAACACTGTAATTCACACTTCTATTGCAACATGTTCCCTTTCTCCCTTCATGTATTTTTCTTCCTCTTCTTCCTTTTTTTTTTTTCAACCCAACTGAAGAAATATTATCTTCCAAAAGCGATTAATTATGGTAACACTTCAGTCCTTTTTTTCCCTTCTATTCATTTTTTAAAATTCTTCTTAGTTTAGATCTCAATGAGCTATTATCATATACAAAGCAGCCTGGCCCCTTGAGATGCCTGGGACAACGATAATTTGTATACGTTGCAATTGTTAGTAGAGGATTTAGTGTATGACACCGCTTCTCTACAGTACAAAGAAATAATAATTGGAGACACAAAACAAAACCTGTTTTACCTAGGAAATTATTCAGAGCCACATGTTATTTTTATACGTCTCTTTGGGAAGGGGAAGGCCAAGTCAGTAACTAACATTTGCTATTAGAATATGAAATAATCAAATAAACCTTCAGGGAAACGTGTATAACTACCCATTCAAGCTTCATTTTAAACATTTCTCTCAAAATGAGAATGTAACATTTTTGATATTCTGAGGCAGTTTGTGAAATTAGTTAAAGGGTAAAGAAATGTTAAGGAAACCACATTTTTAAAAGAAAAAATAATCTTCTTGCTATATGTAAATTAAAAATAGCAAACCAAGGCCAGAAAAAAACATATACACAAGAAACAGAGAAGAAAAAAAGACTTGAGATAAAAAGAATGAAAATTGCATTGAAAGCATCGCAAAAGATCTTTATTAAATTGTAGGAAATGCAATTGCTTTCGGTTAGGGTTTGGTAGGAATCTAGAGAAAAGGGAAACCCAGGAACATAGTGTCTTTCTCTTCAACTAACGAAAAGAATACTGTGATGAGCCACAGAGACCCCCTTTGGGACTGTAGGAATTATGCCCCCCGCTGCTCAAAGTACTGGCTGCTGATCACCTCTTAGCTATGACTCCTCTCCAGAAATTGTCCTAGGCTGGAAAGAGTTGCCTCAAGGTAGGAACAGCCTGTGTCCAGTGACAGGTTGATTACTGATTCTAGAGACCAGGACTCCTTGATATAACGCAGGCTCATTCCAGAGGACTGTTTTCTCTTCCCTGTGGGGAAATCTGTGGACTTTGGTAAGAATGAATCAACTTCTATCTGCCCATTTCTACTTCCTTTTTGGCTCTTCTCCTCCACAGGTGCTGATCCTCAGGCTTTCCCCCAATAAACTTCACCCCAAACCCCACCTCAGGGTCTACATCCCAGAGATATAGACCTATAACAATCTGTGAAATTATTTCTCTGGTGCTAATGGTTATTGAGTGAATGTTATTTGTTAAGGGCCACCTGTGTTTACGTTACATGGATAATTTCATTTGATCCTTACAATCTTTAAGGGACATACTATTACTGTCTGCAATTTTCAGCTAAGGAAGTAAGATAGAGGAAGATTAAATAATATTTCTAGGTTTGTAGGTTAAAAAATTTGGATTGCAGAGTGGGAGTCCAGCACACTTTCCAGGGGACTCTGGATGGAGAGAGTTCTCAACAATGGACTAATGAGAAAGCTTTAGAAGTGTCTTCCCTCCCCTCCCCTCCCCTCCCCTCCCCTTCCCTTCTGTTTCCCTCCCTTCCCCTCCCCTCCCCTCCCCTTCCCTTCTGCTCCCCTCCCTTCCCCTCCCCTCCCCTCCCCTCTGCTCCCCTCCCTTCCCCTCCCCTTCCCTTCCGCTCCCCTCCCCCCCCTTTCCTTCCCTTCTTCCCTTCCCTTTCTTCAACAGGAGAAAGTTCACTGATAAGGAAAATTGACAGAAAGACTGATAAGCAAAGAGAGGGAAGCAAAAGAGGGGGGACAGAACCTCTAGCAGCAGAGGAGAGAATATAAGTGGGAAGCCCCCACTTTAGAAGTCTTGATCTTAAAGCATATAAGAGTCAATATTGAGGAGGGAATGTAGAGTCAAGTTTCAGTATGTGATTGCACCCTCTTTGAATAAAGAGATATTCTCAAGAAGGACAAAAGTTGAACAATAATGAATAAAAATATTTAATTGAATTCCTAAACTTGGAGATTAAAGTTTATTAAATCTGGAGGTATAGTTTTATTCTGAGGCTTCAGGTGATGACTTAATAGAAATATTAACTTTTGATATAAAAGCATAGATTTATTTATGGTAAAACTTTAAAATTTTAGATAGCATTTAATCTAAGAGAATTCAGAAATTTTAACAATCAGTTTTATTCAGTATGGGCATCTACTAGAGAAGAAAACATTTCCTTTTTTAAAAACAGTTTCTGGGTGGCACCTGTGGCTCAAAGGAGTAGGGTGCCGGCCCCATATCCTGTAAGTGGCTGGTTCAAACTCAGCCCTGGCCAAAGACTGCAAAACAAAACAAAAAACAATGTTTCCTCAATTTGTTTGTATTTCTAAGTATAACAAGGAATTATGATTAATAACAGATGGAAATATGGAGCCATAGAAAATGCAAATTTTCTATGCTTTCTTTTTGAAAAGTATGATGCAATCATAGTAACAGCCTTGCATTCTTTTACAGCTTAATTCTATAATAGATTTTTTTTCTTCTAAGCACTTATGACACATTTCAATGATTGCATAATGCTAATTGGACGAATATACTCTTTTAGTTTAAGTGATGAACAGGACCTTGAAGTCAGGGGTTACTTAGAAAATGTTAACTGGCCCTGTGGATCCAGTTTAACCAAAACATCAATGCTTGATGAGATCACAATAATGACAAGAGACAACATAACTTTATAATGAAAAATGTTGATAGGAAAGCCATGTGTGACTTGTGAGCATGGATTCTGAGCACCGTAGACATACCCACTGTGTCATATAATGATGTCTCATGGAAATCACTTTCATTTAAGAATATTTCTGCTCAGAGTTGAATATTTGTCACAATGAAACATTTCTATTATTTCTTTGCTGCAAATCTTTGCATGGTTGGGTGGTTCACTATCGCTCTTAGTTTAAAAACTAACATCTCTTGAGATAGAGTCATTTTCTGATTTACAATGTTATGACTTATGATTTTTTGATTTTATGATGGTGTGAAAGTGATACCCGATCAGGAGAGACTGTATTTCAGTGCAGTATTCAATATATTACATGAGATTTTCCGTTTTACATAAAGTAGGCTTTGTGTCAGATAATTTTGTTGAACTGTAAAGTAATGTATGAAGACAGAAAATTAAGTTCACGAACTCATCCTAGAAAGCATGCTACATACCTAATTGCTGAATATCACTATGGTCCCCTTGGAAGGACTCCCCTTGGAAAGCTATGCACTAAAGCCAACACCTAATCCACCCTTCAAAGTAATTTTGGAACTTTTTTTTTTTTTGCAAGGACCATCACAGTTGTTATCATATGAAGTCCGATAATTAAGTTCAAGAACTCATTCGAGGTAAAGTACTTTGTAAGTGTTAAGGTGGAGTAGGCTAAGCTTTGATGTTTGCTAGGTTAGGCCTAGGAAATGCATTTTTGAATTAACAATATTTTCAGTTTATGATGGGTTAAGCAAGATGTAACCTCATCCTAAATCAGTGAGCATCCACAATTTTGCTTAACCACCCCTTTTGTCTCATTTTCTAAAATACCATCCTACCTTTTTTTCATGTGATTGACACATTGTACTGCTTTTCAGTTCCTGGAACTCACCAAATTCCTTGAAACCTAGTGGCCTTTGAAAATACAACCCTCTTAACCAATATATCCACCTCATTTGTTATTTTAACTCCCATTTACAAAATATTTGGACATTTGAATTTAATCACTGTTTTCTACTATATGTAATATTGTAATGAGTACATACTTCCTAAAACAAATACTTCTTGTGTTTTCTAATTGGGTTCATTTTTTATCATAGACCAAGAAAATGCTTAAAAGAGGCGATCACCCTTCCTGGACAGAAATTAAAAACAAAAACAATGAAATTGTATGGTAATACATATTTAATTTAAAAGAAAATTTACTTTCTTTGATCTCTCACTTCACTATGAAGAATTAGGCATAAATAGAAATGTTGCCAACCTAGGAGTAAGAGTGGCTTCCTGGGTTTGGTTTACTTAACTTTTCCATGAAATAACAAAATGTTCAACCTTTTAAGAGAACTTAACTTTATGTTCCTGTATTACATGCTGACACTGCTAAGATGAATCATAGAATATGAGAGAGAGGTAAAAGAAAAAATGTTAAAAAAAACTGTCCTTTCCCAGTGCCACATTTAAGAAAAAAGAAACATTTTTAAAATATGCAGAATATGTTTCAATAGTTAGGCTGTAACAAGATCATATATATGCATCCTATACATGTATATGGTACATATATGTCAATTGTTGGAACTTATTTATATAAGCATTTTTAATAATTTCATATATCAATAAATGCTGTGAAGAAAATAAACCTAGGTTAGGGATGAGAGATTGAATGAAGCACATGGAGATTTTTATTTTTATTTTTTTGAGAAAGAGTCTCACTATGTCACCTTCCATAGAGTGCTGTGGTGTCACAGCTCACAGCAACCTAAAAGTCTTGGGCTTACGTGATTCTCTTGCCTCAGCCTCCCAAGTTGCTGGGACTAGAGGTGCCCGCCACACCGCCTGGCTATTTTTGTTTTTGTTGTTGTTGTCGTCATTGTTTCAGCTGGCCCAGGCTGGGTTTAAATCTGCCAGCCTTGGTGTATGTGGCCAGCCCCGTAACCACTATGCTGTAGGCACTGAGCCAAGAGGAGATGAGTGAGAGATGAAAATTGGGAAAAGTTCATGTGAAATCTTAGTGAAAGAAGGTTCTTATGGCAAATAACAAATAAGTAAGATCCCCGGACCAGACATTTCATCTGGAGAGGTCAGTATGGTTGGAATATGATGTGGGTGTGGTAGATTTAATTCATATGAAAAGCATGAAGTATTTGGAAGTTTTCTAACAAGAAAAAAATGTAGGAAACTCTAGTAGTAGTATGGCTGAGAACTTAATGGTGACATTAATGAGGTGGTAGAGAAAGAGAGAGAGAGAACGAGAGATGATGTCAGATTCAGGATATGTTGCAAATAGAAACTTACTGATAGATTGGACTTTGGAGGTGAGGAAAAGAGAAGAATTAAGAAGAACATCTAGGTTTTTTTTTTTAGCCTAGAGAACTGGCTAAAGAGGACGTTACCAAGGTGACACTATTATTTAGTTGATTAAACTAGTTAAGCTAGTGTAAGCATCTAGTTAAAGTAAATGACACCATATTTAGTTAAACCCTCATATGCTTTTATGCCTTCCCCCTTCGCACCTACCTGCTCATCTATTCATCCATTCTTTTATTCTACTACTGAGCACTGGCTTTGTGCCTTGAAAGTAGCACTTTTCTGTCCAAACGCTAAGATTAAAACAAAACAAAACAAAGTTCCTGTCCTTGTAGGAAATGCAGTAACTTTAAGTGTAGATAGTGCAAACATTCTTAGCACCTCAATCTATTCGGTTTAATTAAAATGTGTATAAATGAAGGCTATGTTAACCAATTTGATGGAAATATTTCAAATTGTATATAAAATCAGCACATTGTACCCCATGGCTGCATTAATGTAAACAGCTATGATTTAATTAAAAAAAACTGTATAAATATAAATTAGTCTAAGAGGATAAAATAACATCTAATCAAGTTATCTTTTAAAAGATTGCAATAGTTTCTGGTCTAAACTTAAATTTTGTTCATTTTGTACATGTTTTGTGTTAACTGTAATTGCATCTTTGTGATGTGTGTTTATATATAGTGTATGGAAAATGTTTGAAATTTCAATTACAACTGTATATTATGGGTGATAACATTGCTTAAGAATGTCTTGCTTATGAAAATTTGAAAGTGCAATCAAATGCTACTAGTTTTTCTGACTTTCAAGAAGCTATTGAAAGTGTTAAGCCATTTCCTTCCTGTGTCTTACTAACTAAACAACTTTTTGTATTTAGCCGTTTGCATAAAATTACTGAACAAGAGGAATAGCCACATTAATTCAACAATTATAAAAACTATTCAAGAGGGTTGGGTATATAATTAACTCTGTTTACATCCGAAAGTAGAAAGATTAAATTGATATTTACTAGAGCTATTCAAAGAATACACTTTTCTATAAAAAATTATTCATGCCTTTTGGTATACATTAATTTTTTTCAGTGTTCACATAAAGTTTTAATTTCAATTGTTTTTAGAGAACCTGAATAATGTATTTACAGAAAGGGCTTTGTTGATATATATCTTGAAAGTTTTATATTAACTACTTTTTCTTATATATTCACACATTTATAATGTTAAAATTACATGAAGTTTTGGTATCAACACTTATCTCAAAGTTAGTTGATATTTTTGTTTATTTACTTTTGTTCTGGAGCAAATATAAATAATCTCTCAATGTCCCAATCACTAGTGCTTAAACAATTGGAGAAATAAAATTAATAGTAATGTTGTCTTTTAACTCATAAACTAAAAATTCATTTGGATATGCTAACAAAGATAAATCATTGTCTGTATTGGTCAACTTTCTCTTAGATAAGAAGCCCAATAAAAATGTAGAATTAATGAGAGAAGTTGAAAGTGTCACTAGAATTTGGTAGGCAAGACCTACCAATGGATCCTAAAATTAGTGGGCATAAGTGTGAGAAGAAACTGGATATTTGTATAGAATCTCTTACTCTCCCTGTAAGAAATTGTGAATTCTACAAAGGAAATCAAATACTAGTAATCAAATTGACAAAAACGAAAAGTCATCACAAGACAACCATATGTCTAGAAAAAAATTAGATATTACTTAAACACTACTGAGACTCAAGTAGGTTAGATTTTATATGTAAGACTAAACTTTTTTCAACAATCAAAAATTAGATTCAATATTGACAAGTCTACTGTAAAGAATCGAGAAAGATTAGTGATAAAAAACATTTAAAAAGTGCTCATATGATAATATAATTTAAGATGTTTTAAGACATTTAATGATCCAGATGAACTGGACAATTTTCTAGGAAGTATTAATTCAAGAATAAGTAGAATCTATTTTTATTTGATTCTTGGAAATTGATTCAAGAGGTAAAAACCTAATTAGGACAATAAATTGAAAAAAGTAATATTAAAAGGTGATAAGCAAGACCTATAAAAATACATACATGAAAATATTCAGTATTATTTTAAGAATAAGATGAACTACATATTATATAAAAAGCAAATTATGAAGCTATACATAGTCTATAAGAGAGAAAATACTCAAGCGTATTTTCAAAAATAAAGGAATGATGTGCTATTTTAACATAGAAATATTTTGTATCATAAAGATTTCGATTTTTCCCAATTCGACATTTTCAAAGCAATTCTACTCAAAATCATCAAAGAAATTTTATGAATTACCAACAGTATTTCAAAATCAATCTGGAAGATCTATTACATAAACATGGCAAAGGGCATTTTGACTAAGAAGAACCCTAAAGACAGCAGAAAAGCCCAGTAACAGAGTGAGGAGTGAGAATGGCATCAAATTTCCCCAAAATACTGTTAGATAGAACATAATAAAATGGCCTTTAAAATTCTGCAAGAAATTCATTACAACTTAAGATTTTTGCAGCATTATTATTCATAATAAGCATAAACCAGATACTACCCAAATGAGTATCAATTGGAGAACAGATGAAATTATAATAATGTTGGTATATTTATATAATGTAATTTACATATTAATGAAGCTGAAAGAAACTACTCCTGTGCTAATGGAATGGTTAGATCTCATAAACATACTTTTGAGTATAAGAACACAAAATTATATAGTGTCTGATATTCTTTTTTTTTTTAATTTTATACTATATTTTTTATTTATTTTTAGTTCTCTTGATTTTCTTTTTTTTTTATTGTTGGGGATTCATTGAGGGTACAATAAACACAAAAAGCTTCTACATCTATGATTTTTATGCTGTAGTTACCTTTGGGAGGGGGACGGGCCTCCCTTGATTGAAAGGGTCAAGAGGGTTTCACTTTAGCTAGAAATATTCCAGTTCTGTTTTGCTTTTAGTTTTTGGTGATGGGATCTCCCTCTATTGCCCAGGATGGGGGCTGGTATTCAGAGTAGCAAAATATATTAACCTTATTCACCTTGTGATTACTTAATGGCTGTATACTTAATGGCTTATGTAAGTTTTTGTACATGTGTTATAATTCAGTGAAATAAATTAGCCTACAATACACAGAACTGTGGCTATGACCTTAGCATAAAGACCTTCCAAGGAATTTGAAAATTGCATAAAATTAAAGAAATACTTTTGCCTTTACAAAGCTAAAACCCTCTATTTTCTAAAAAAAATGAAAGACAAATTGATAACCTGAGAAAATATTTGCCAAAATAGAATAAAATATAAGATTATTATCTAGATTATAGAAATAATTTCTTCAGATCAAATTTTAAGAAGAAAAGGCAAAAGAATTCGCGTATATATGGCAAAGCTTGTGATTGGACAACTCACAGGAGAAATATAATTAACCAATAAGCACACAGAAATGACTTTAATGTCAGTGTTACTCAGAAAAATGCAAAGTAAAACAAAGAAAACAAAGAAAAATGCAGACAAAGAAAACAAACAAAAAAAAACAAAGTAAAACAAAGAAAAATGCAGACAAAGAAAACAAACAAAAAAAAACAAAGTAAAACAAAGAAAAATGCGAAGTAAAACAAATATTAGGTTTAAAATAAAAAGGTTGCCAATATCAAATGTTGGATAGGCAACATTTGATGGGGTGTAATTTTGTACAGCATTTTGGGAGGCATGTTTTAGGTTGCCTCACCTGTAAGATTGTATATGTATACTCACAATTAGTCATGTATTAGATTTTAATTAATAAGTAGGAAAAATTTGGAATAATCTGAGTTCACCAATTCATAAATATTAATGCAAGCTCTGATGTATCTATATTGTAGAGTTTCAAGAATATAGTGACACTATATGTAATAACATGAAAACATTCTTAATACTGGGATGTGAAAATAGTCATTTACGAGACCAATATAACTTATTTGGATTTCGTTTCTCTACAAACGAAGATAAACTATAAGTACATATGAGCTTAAATACCCATGTATATGTCTTGTAAATGTGCAGGAAAAATTTTAGAAGAATAGACAACTAAACAGGTGCAATGGTAGTTCTGAGGAAGCAATGAAGAATAGGAAAAAATTCACAAGGACTTTCACCTTTTCCCTATTGTTTGAATTTGTTTCAATTTTCACATAAGGAATTTATTCCTGCATTTCTTAAATAATAGAAGAAAAAACAACAAAAAGCCCAGCACAAATGTGACTCATGTTTCTTATTAGCCATGTTTTTCAATGTCATGTTTTGGTGGTATACTGGAGTGGTTAGCACTTGCGCAAATACTTAGCCATTCAGCAATACAAGCAATGTGATAAGGACATGCCCACTTGTTGCAATCTCTATGAAATTACACAGAAAACGCCAGGAGAGACAGCTCAGAGGAGACAAAACATCAGTGTAGAATGCAGACACAGGCAACATTTCTGCGTCCCTTACTGTATGTTTTTAAATTTTCCCTAATTATTTTTCTCTCTTCGGGACACATTAAAAAATGGAAGTAGTATCTTGCCTCAAAGAGACCACTTCAAAAGCTATGCTAGAATGCTAAATAGGGGTTTTGATGAGTATCTGAAAAATTCTCGAAGCCAAGGCATGTTTATCTGCATATGTATTTTAATGACATTAAGTGAAAATTCTGAACTTCTGACATCTGTTTACTAGTAACGATTTAATTACGTATTTGACATAACAACATCAAAATAAAGTATTCTGAAGACGCTATTAGATCTCTGCCAGTTCTAAGTACAGTCCTAAGAAACTCATACGAGAGCAGGGGATTCTGTTACTACAGTCAGAGACAAGAGAGTCCATTTGCTCTATGTCCTTCCCTGTGTCCTTGACTGTTGTCTGTTTTTTTCTTGCCGCCTTTCCCTCAGTAATGGTGTCTTGTCCATCAAACCTTATGTATGAGGTTGGCATCTTGTAATGAGCACGGGTGTCCAAGGTTTTTCATTCAGAGACTATTGTTCACATACACATTTAAAAATCATTCAGGCTCTATGCCCGTAGCTTGGTGGTTAGGGCGCTGGCCACATACACTGAGGCAGGTGGGTTCCAACCCAGCCTGGGCTGCTAAACAACAATGACAACTGCAGCAAAAAAATAGCCAGGCATTGTGGCAGGCACCTGTAGTCCCAGCCACTTGGGAGGCTAAGGCAAGAGACTCTCTTAAGCCCAAGAGTTTGAGGTTGCTATGAACCGAAACACCATAGCACTCTGCCCAGGGTGACATAGTGAAACTCTGTCTCAAAAAATAGATAAATAAATAAAATAAAAATCATTTGTATCTTCAATCAAAGGAGAGAGTAAATTTATCCTTACTGTTGTTTTCTGCTATTCTGAAAAGCACAGAGCCAGCAGGTACAAGGCCTCACTTTGGGAGCCAGCTTCTACACTACCTGTAATGTTCAGTAGCTTTGTGCCTTGTATTTTATCTCTTTTTTAATGGCATGAAACTTCTATTTCATTTGTGTTTATCTTTCCAGTTTTTAAGCATTCAAACACAAACTAATTGAAATTTTACTTTCAGAGGTAATTCTGAAGCTTCTTAAAACTTTCATAATAGCCAGACTACCTTGCTGAAAATTTACTATAAAATTTTGCTTTAGTATTTCCGAATAACTCTTTGCCCTTTAATAAAATTCATATTATTTGAGAGAATAAATAAATAAATGGCAGATTTATGTCAAGTAATATTCTAGCCCTGTATCCACAACAACAGCAAAGCATAACATTCTTAGTATGTTTAACTGGCTTCTAGATCGGCTTAAACATTGTTTTTCTCTAATCATAACAACAAGGGTTAAATTTCACTGGTATCTTACTCTATGCCCTAAGCTCTTCGCTAGGCCCTTTATATGGATTATCCTACTTAATCTGTATAATTTCATAAGGAATTTATTATTCCAGTTTTCCAAATAAGGAATCCACAGGTCAGAGAAATTAAGTTACTTGTTCAGGGTCACATAGCTAGTAAATAATCGTATTCAAATCCGAGCTCTTAACAATAATATTAGCATTCTGCCTCCATCAGTCATGTTACCTGCCCAGTTTGTTACTAACTATGTATGGTAGGTGGAAAACTGGTATTTTTGAGGTCTATCTCCTTCTATACCAAAAAGCTTCTTGTGCCAACTTGACTGGTCCATGGGATACCTAGACATTTGATTAAACATTATTTATGAGTGTCTGTGAGGCTCTTTCTGGAAGAGATTAGCATTTGAGTTGGAGCACTCAGCATAGTATATTGCTCTCCTCAGTATGGGTGGGCATCATCCAGTCTTTCCAGGGCTTGCATAGAACAAAGGGAGGGGAGCACTTGTGGATTCATGCTCCCTCTACCTGACTACTTGAGTCGAAGCACTGATTGTCTACTCCCCTTTGGGCTTCTAGTTCTCAGGTTTTCAGCCTTGGACTATACTCTCCTCAACCATCAGCACCCTGGCTCTCAGGCTCTGAATTATATCCTTGCCTTTTCTGGGTCTTTATTTCATAGATGGCAGATCATGGGACTTCTCAGTCATTACCTTATTATAAGTCATATGTCTGTCGAGATCCATCTCTCTATCTATACAGCCTATTGGTACTGTTTTTCTGGATAAGTCTGTCGGATACAGGCTGCTTCCCTATCTTCATTTTGAAAAGCATTAACCACCATGAGGCTGTTTTAAAGGGTTAAAAAAAATGCGCTTCAAGATAAGCTACTAAGTTTTGGACACTATTCTGGGTAATGGAGATAGAGAAGTAAGCACAACAAGGTATCAGGCTTAATAGTGCCAGTAATGCCGAGAGGGGGAAGACAAGAAATAGACAAGTGATGAAGAAAATTTTTGTAGTGATATATGCTTTGAGGAAAATGAAACAGAATGATACATGAGTGACGTAGGAAGACGTACTCTTACTTTAGATGTAGACAGGCAGAGTATCCTTCCTACAGCAAAAGACTGTAAGTAACACTAGTAACCATTAATAGAGGTTTTGTTAAATGGACTATGCTGTATCCCCACAACGAAGCCTAATAAGTGGTCAGAAGTTACAAGGGACATCTCCAAATATTGATACGGAATGATTGTCAGAAGAGCTTGTTATTTAATGTGTTAACTTTTGTATGAGAGAGGAGACGTATGAATACTTATGTATATCTATTTGCATGTGTACACATACCTACACACACACACACACACACACACACATATACATATATACACACAAACATACATTTGCCCCCAGTGGCTATATAAGACATAAAAGTAATGACAAGAATTGCTTATAGGAAAGCAGGACAAAATAAGATTGGAAAAGAATAGAAGTAGGATTTATGTTCATTTTGATTATAGGAAATAAAAGATTTTCGTAATCTAAAATTATTTATCCTCAAAATAGTCTTGAAGAGTGGAAACAAGTTTCATGGAGATCTCTTTTTAAATATTAAGTATTGTTAATGCCATCCATGCAAGCTCCTTACTGGTTCTTTTTTTTTTTTTTTTATTAAATCATAGCTGTGTACATTAATGCAATCATGGGCACCATATACTAGTTTTATATAGAATTTGAAATATTTTCATCACACTGGTTAACATAGCCTTCATGGCATTTTCTTAGTTATTGTGTTAAAACATTTATATTCTACATTTAGTAAGTTTCACATGTACCCTTGTAAGATGCACTGTAGGTGTAATCCCACCAATCACCCTCCCTCTGCCCATCCTCCCCTCTCCCCTCCCCTCCCTTTCCCCATATTCTTGGGCTATAATTGGATACTTTTTCTTCCATTCTTGAGATACTTTGCTAGATTATTCCTGCCTCAGGGCATTTGGCTATAACATGCTCTATTTGGAGTAGTCTTCCCCTGTCTCCCATTGTTTGCTCTCTTACTCTGAGGTCTCTCGTGGTATTCCCTGAGTGACCTGTCAGCGAAAGTAGCAACTTCATTTTTCTTTTATTACCACCTGTCAAGCTATGAGATAGAGAGAGGTGACTGGCACACTGTGGAAGAATCTTCTAATATTTAACAGTGTCTGTATTTTTCCCTTCCTTCTAGGTTTATACCTAGATTATATTTTCTGGTCTCCCTTGCAATTATATGTGTGTTGCCAGCTGTGTGTGTAGTCTAAGCTCTGTCCAATTGAACATAAGTAGATGTGATGTCCATATAATTGCACACATGGCCCATGTAATTTCTCTGGTTAATCCCCCTATTCTTTCTCTGTCTCTCATTTACCATTGAATGGAGAAGATCCAAAGACTAAGAAATGGATAGAGCCACAAACGCAAGGATCTTGGGCATGAGTATGCCCTGGAGAAGGGATTTTTTTAAATGCCCTACTTTCTCCTGGGACATAAACATGACATAAAACTTTATTTTATTAAGCCATATTTATCATTCAAAATCTACACAGAAATCACTTGAAATATTTAAAGAAGAAGGAAATTAACTCAGGGTGTTAGTTAACAGGGATGATGGAGAAAAGAATCAAATATATGAGATATAAACCTAGCATCAGCAAGGAACCACACCATCCCAGACGTGATAAAAGGGAGATGCAGCATTGACAGAGCCCAGCACCTGGGGGAAGTCAAGACTATGGAAAGTATACTCAGTGGTAGGTGGAGCCACAAAGGGGATAAAAGCACCATGACTTGGAGAAGCTTCCCAGAAGGGAAGAAATACTCAGCATTCCCCCCTCCTCACTCTCTAATCTCCTGGCAGCACCTTCAATTGGCTGGATTAAGTAGATGAGTTGACAAAGGAACTCTTGAGAGGAGCCTTCAGAAGTCAACTCACCCACAATCAGAGCAAAGTAGGAAGAAGGAGAGGCCCAGACTACCATCAATATGGTACTTTTAGGTTTCTTTAGGCCATAGTCAGTACTTGAGCTTCTATTTCCAGTGGAATAAGAAGCCTCTGGAGGGTTGCAAGAAAAATGCTGCTATGATCTTACATATCATGGAACAGCATTAGTCTGGCAGCAATATGGAAACTGTACTAGAAATTGGGAGTAGTAGGCTCTGGAGAAATCTAGGTGAAAGATGAAGGCTGCTTGGAGTAGGATGGAAGTGGTAAAGGGGATGAGAAGCAGTTGAATACATAGACTCTTGAGCCAACAGGAATTTTAACACATTGGATTTGAGGTATGATGGAAAGAACAGAACCCAGGATGGATTTAAGAATTTTGAATAATCAGGTGAATGGTGATGCAAGTTACTAGGGTGGAAACATTTAGGTTGAGAGTTTGAGTAAAACATGAAGAGTTATAAGATTTCTGAGATGCCTGTTTTTACTGGACATGTTAGACATCTCTGTCCATCTGATAGTGGCCACTGGCTGCTTGCAAGTCCTGGAATCTCTTGTTACATTGGTAGAATCGACTTGGATTTTCCATCTTTCTAAAAGGTGAAAAAAATTGTCTGTATTTAGTGGCTGGTGATCTGTTCTCATAGCGTCACCAGGTCACATTAATAATAACAAGTACAATTTTTCATAAATAACTTAGGGTTTCCCTTTTCCTCCTTTTGAAAACTATAACCATATCTGAGCTTCAGAGTAGAAAGAGAGAATCTCAGAAGAGAAGGAAGAAAATCTGATTTTAGACTAAACTGGAATTGAGTCATAAAATTTGAGTACTGAATGTAATGACTTCAATTTGTTCCCCTAAGAGCTGAAACTAATCAATATTTGTTACATAATTATAAATTTGACCTAAAATAATAAAATTAAGATATATATATAATTATGACTCACCTATAAAATATTAAAGTAAGTATATTAATGGTGTGGCCGTGATGATGATGACAGTCATTATTAGACCACATTTGTTAAAAGTATTCTCTCATATTTCATGTTGGACCCTTAAAATAGCTCCTTATGTTAGCATGGCTGAAATTAGTAATAAGAAATGAGTTTTAGTTTGTCGCCAACTTTTTGTAGGGGGGTTTGAATTAGTCAGTGTTCTAAATAAATAATAATGTCTGGAAGTGGACTCCCGATGATGTCTATGTAAGGTTCTGCATGGAGATCCACTGGTCTCCCTGGTCTGCAGCTGTTCTACTGGGTAAAAGCAGCATGGTCTAGTGCAGGGGTCCTCCAACTACGGCCTGTGGGCCACATGCAGCAGTGTGATTGTATTTGTTCCCGTATTGTTTTTTTACTTCAAAATAAGATAAGTGCAGTGTGCATAGGAATTTGTTCATAGTTTTTTTTTTTTTTTAAACTATAGTCCGGCCCTCCAATGGTCTGAGGGACAGTGAACTGGTCCGCTGTTGAAAAAGTTTGAGGACCCCTGGTAGTGATTGCACCTCGTCCTCCTGGGCTTGAATCTCTGATCTTCCATTCACTGGTGATGTGACTTTGAATAAGGGATTTTTTTTGTTGTTGTTCTTCGTTTCCCTTTCTGAGGGAAAGTATGTCCAAGGAGGCATTGCATCTTGGTAATTGGGTCATGACACTCTTCCCTTCACAGCTTTCTTCATGTACTTTCCAGAAGCAAAGTGGGAATCCAATAACTCAAAATACAAGTCTATGCAAATGAAGTGTCCAAATGAATCCAAGGATTCATGATGGAAGCAATCATTATCTACCCCTGGGGCAAATAGTAAATAGGTAATGAGTCATTTTTTTTTTCTACAGTTGAGGGTTGAGGATGCCCTATAACTACCTTTCTGTGTGTTATCTATCACATTCTCACATGTGAATTATGGATAACCTTTTTGGTGGATTCTTCTGTAGAATGATTAAAGTTTATAGGTATAGCAAATATTCATAGCACTTGACAGCTATTGAGGAGACGGGACAGGTATACATCGATTCAGTGGAGTGGGGGAACAGCTGTTTCTTTGGTAATGCCACATATGAGATATTGGCTTCATTAATTTTACTGCCTTTGTAAACTTAATTAGCAAACATATGCATCCTTCTGTCTATTCCCCAAGGTTCTGACATTTCCTCATATTGAAACACTTCCATTTTTATTGACTGAACATTTACCGAGCTTTTCTGACAAAGTTACCAATTGGTGATGTGTTGGGTCATAGCAAAGACTTAAAGCTATACTTTCTGAGGCTTTAATTGATTAGAATATCAGTGCTGTTTTTGACTAATCATAGGGCTAGGAGAAAAACTGGGTACATCACATATATATATTTTTTCTTTCTATCCAATTCCACAGATGTCAGCAAAAAATTCAAAATCACTTCCATGTCTGTACTGCATGTATAAGTAAGTTTCAGATCAATTCAGTTTGAGTTTTAAAAATAACCAGTGATTCACTATGCAGATCTTAGATGTATTTTTATAC
This sequence comes from Nycticebus coucang, assembly GCF_027406575.1. Taxonomy (NCBI): domain Eukaryota; kingdom Metazoa; phylum Chordata; class Mammalia; order Primates; family Lorisidae; genus Nycticebus; species Nycticebus coucang. Next base: position 35,789,289 of record NC_069793.1, on the reverse strand, counting down.
TCCCAGACATATTCCTTTGTCCCTTTGGTGCCCCTTCAAAAACTACCCAGGGTTTGATCTTCTTCAATAATAGCAGATTTATTGCTGCGATAACAAGAAATGGGGAAATCTGTCTGCTTCTTCTTCATATAAATGTGAAGACCTACATGTGGATTTTGAGGGAGCTAGGCAAAATGATTTTACCTCCTAAAGACCTATGGTGGGTGAGTTTGTGGGCAAAAGATACTAACTGTCCAAAAGCCCTCTGAACTATGCTCATTTCTCTTAAAGTTATTTCAAAGGACATCCCTGGCAACCAACTGATTGCTCGGCCTGCATTATCAATGGCCTATGTAGGTGCCACAATTTAAATTGGCTCCCTGGCTTCTCAGGATGATCGTTAATATTTTCGAGGAATACAACCCCATGCCGATAGAATACTGTTTGGAAATGGAAAATTACAGACAGATAGGTTAAAAAAAAAAATTCATTTTTATAGAAAAAAATGTTCTTTTAATATGCTGCAATTATTTTTAGATGTTGAGATGAGAGCATGACTCACCACCTTCCATTTCTTCCACCCCTTATGCCGGCCCCCACTCATCTTTCCTGACACATCGTGCTGATGAAAGAAATGACAGCCTGTTCTCCACTGTGTGGTCATCACTTCATGTTGCAGCTGCTTTGGGAAAATACAGGGCACTTTATTTTTTGGATACAGCTTCCCTAACTTAACATCACTATTCTGTGGGTTGGCACACAGCGTGACCTAAAGTATCTATCATCCCAAAGGCATTAGATGGGAGCACTTCTTCCTAGTACTTACCGAGAAGATCTCAGAATACTAGGAATCTAGACGCAAATGTGACCCTTACCCCTTAGAAGTTGCTTAATACTAGGAGAGGTTTGTAAACCCGATGAACATTTTACTTTTAAACAGGGGAATGAAAATACCCCAGTGGTGTTATTTGAATTACTAAGTAGTTTTCGTAATTATAAAGAATTTAGTACCATGCTTTGCAAAGAGTATGCAAATCATTGTTGTCATAATATAGAGAAGACCATCGTTGGTAACTGTTGATGACTCAAAACCTGATACTTCAAAACAGCACCTTGGTAATTAAAAGAACCACAAAAGCCAGAAGGTCATTTTGACTTTCCCTCAGTTCTTCCCTGAAGCAGGGCCTGATAGGCTTTTTCTGACTTATTTTGCTCAAGGGGAAGGATCATCCTACAGAGGCATGGAAAAGAATCTGTATTAACAGGGCTTGGTGAGGTGCTCCTTAGTTTATTACCATTAGATTATACTGCTTTTTATTCAATCATGTTTCTGTTCAAGTATCTACTTCTTGCATCCGATTTAGCCCCCAAATACCTAATTTTCTCTGGGTTTTGGGTCTTCCTTTGTAAAAGGTCTCAGATAAAATTTTATTAAGTAAATTTGTTATGCTTTTCTCTTGTTAATCTGTCTTTTGTTATGGGGGTGTCAGTCATGAATCTCTGCTGAGGATGGATATTACATTCTCTCTCCCCCAGGATCACAATGATCCTAACTCAGCCCCTCCCATTTCCTCAACTATTAAATTAAAATATGCCTATAGGACCCAGTAGACTACTAGGAGACGAAATTTCTGTATCCTTATATAAGCATGGTTTGCTTTTATGGAAAGGGTCCTAAGAAAATCCAAATCATTATTAGTTATTGCTATTTAAAATCTCAGGGCCGGGGGGGAGCTATTTTTTTGTGATATTGAGAAAGAAATTTCCTATGCCATTTGATTTTTTCTTATGCTTAAGAGACAATTATTTATTTGTAGTCAATTTTGTCAAGCTTCAGGCATGATTCATGTTCTATCCCATCCCCAGCCAAGATGCCTGCCCACCCGCTCCCCCACACTCCGCAGATCTGTCTCAAGCAGGCCCACTGTTCATATTTTCAGAATTATGCTTTGCCAGTTTACCTATTATCCTTCTGCCCACCTTGCTCCTTACAACAGTGGTCTGTTCTTAGGCTAATTTCTCAGCCTGCCTAGAAAAATTATAACCAGGATAAGACAATCTTAACCACGTTAAAAAAAAAATAAATAAAAAGAAACAGAAGAATTAAAATTATTGCATTTATCATTATCATTATTCTAATATAACATGCTCACCCATGAATTTCAGCTTCTCAATTTCATTCCTCGCATGACTGGCTGTTAGACACAAGGTAAATTTTCTTTGTCAAGCCAGACAAGGGACAAACAATTATTTTAGTGGGATTAAGCCAGATTATTATTTTTTCAGGAGATTTAAGCTTCAATACAGACAGTTCTCCTTCTTTAGTCAGCGAACATGCCTCTGGATATACACTTTAAGGTTAGAACATTATGAGAAATGTTTTAGAAAATAAAAAAAAAAATGCCCATGGTGATTTATCTGGTGATCGCTTCTTTTATCACCTCCTTTTATCTCTTGGCAAAGAGAAAGAGAGAAGGAAGACTCTCAAAATGAGCAACATATTGGAAATGAAATTGGCAAACTGCCCTCTTTCTTAGGGGAAGGTGAAAATATCAGTTGACTGTCAGTGATTCAGAAATGAAATTTCAGTATATTTAAGTCCATTTTATAAGGAGAGATGGGAAATGCATAGCTGAAAAGAAACAATTTAAAGAAAAAGGTTATTCTGGGTCCTCCATCCATGAAGATATCTATGTGGAGGAATGAAGGAGGGCAGTTAACAAATATAATTTTCTTAGTGCTGCTACTGACGCACAGAATATGATCTATTTGTAAACATTGCCCTCAAAAGTGAGTCTACTTTACTCCTCTATCAGGATAAGATTGAGACATCCTAAATGATAGAAGCCCACTGTTCCAGACCCGTCACATAGAATCAAATTAAACATACTACACAAATATTAACTTAGCTTCCTTGTTTTCTTTTCTTATTTTGTTGGTAGCTGTCTTAATCACACTCATTAAATGTAGTCTTAGTATATAAAGTTTGCATTGTTTCAAAGTGTTACATATCTAGGTTGCCAAGTTCTGCAGTGGTTGTTAGTGTTCAACTTTGGATACATTAACTTCTTCAAGGCTTAATAAAATTTGTGTCATAGGTGTTATTGCTACCTTTATTTTACATGTGAAAAGAAATGAGGCATAGAATGGTTTATTAAATTCTTCAAACTTCCTGAGCCAAGATGCTATTCCAGTGCCTAATTTAAATTGTTTTTCTATTTAGTTGTTTTTAATTGTTCTCCCCGTGAGAATTCATTTCTTCAACCTCAGTTGGACTTCTGAAAAAAATAAATAGTTAATTGGAGGAAAAAATTTGGGGTTGGAATCTTCCAATACCAATCGTAATTTTCCAAGCAACCAAAAAATATCTAATGGAAAAGATATATGAATTAATAGTTTATTGAAGATACCGAACTTCAGGGAGTAAAGAACAGTGGGTCCCGAGAAATGAGAGATAAATGAGATAAGCCAAGAAAACTCCCTAGATTACTAATTGAAGGAATATTTAGGCCATAGTACAGGGAGGAGCAACATATTTTTAGTAAACTCTTGAATTTAGGAGACAGAGCTGAGAGTCTGGGAAGACAAAGGCAGTTAGAACACTTGACAGAGGATGAGAAAGGGTGGATGGTCAGGGAGGGTGTGCATTAAAGGCGCTCCAAAGATTTGCAAAGGGTCTTCCACAAGCATATGTTAAATACCGATTAGTAGCACAAACGTGAAAAAACTGGAGAAAGAACTATTCAAAAAGATTAGAGGTAACAGCGTCCGGCATTTACACAGGACAGGAATTAAGTATTCAAGAAGGTCTTACGGGCGGCACCTGTGGCTCAAGGAGTAGGGTGCCGGTCCCATATGCCAGAGGTGGTGGGTTCAAACCCAGCCCTGGCCAAAAAACCAAAAAAAAAAATAAAAAAAAGAAGGTCTTACCTCCGTGTTCGTGAGTAACTGTCTTTAGAATGAGCATTAATCCAGAAGTAACTAACACATCTTTAAAGCAAGGCATGAAAAAAATTAAGCTTTGTTTTTTTTTTTAAGTAAGTTAAACTGCATCTCAGAGTAAAAGTCAATAATATATATGGAGAGAAATTCAATAATACCCAGCACTAACAAGGTAAAATTTATAATGCCTGGTTAATCAAAGATTACCAAATATGTAAGAAAATGTCACCCACATGAGGAAAAAGTTCAATTAATTGAAATCACTTTAGATATGAGATGTTTAACATTAGAATTAGCTGAACAAGACTTTAAAAATAGTTATTATAATTGCATTCTGTATTTTTTTAAAGTTAAGTAGGAAAATAAAGGATATAAAAAAGATCTAAGACAAATTTGATGAGACAACAACTACAATGTGTGAGATGAAATATATAAAACCTATCAGTGGAATGTGATTCAGGCAGGCAGTGTAAAAGACAAAATCAGCGAACTTGAAGATCTAAAAAAATGGGAGCTATTTAAAATAAAACAGAAAGAGAAAAATAATTTTTTTAAAAATGAAGAGAGCATTATTGAACTGTGGGACAACTTCAAATGACCTAATGTGTTTTAAGTCTCTGAAGCAGTGTGTGTACAATTATGTGTTGAATGCATGGTGGTGGGGGTGTTGGAAAAATTGGTTTAGGAAAATTTTTCCAGATTTGATGAAAATTATAAACTCACAGCTCCAAGAAGTTGAATAAATCCCAGGCAGAAGAAACATGGAGAATTGACACTAAAATATGTCATACTAAATACTCAAAATCAGTGATAAATGAAAAAGACCTTTAAAAGAAACTGAAAAATCTAAAGATCAAATGTAGACTATAAATGTCTTAACACAGAAACTAAGAAAATGCCAGGAAGACTATGTTAACCAGTGTGATGAAAATATGTCAAATTGTATGTAAAACTAGTGTATGGTGCCCCATGATTGCATTAATGTACACAGCTATGATTTAATAAAAAAAAAAAAGTGTGATGGTAGACTTTTCACCCAAAATAATGCAGTCAAGAAAACAGTTGAGTAACACTGTTAAAATTAAAACAAATATAAATTTAAGAAAATAAACAACTGGGCATGGTGGCTCATGCCTTTAATCCTAGCATACTGGGAAGCCAAGGCGGGAGAATTGCTTGAGCTCAGGAGTTTGGACCAGCCTGAGCAAGAGCGAGACCCCATCTCTACTAGAAATAGAAAAAGAAATTAGCTTGGCATTGTGGCAGGTGCCTGTAGTCCCAGCTACTCAGGAGGCTGAGGCAGGAGGATCGCTGGACCTGGGAGTATGAGGTTGCTTTGTGCTAGGATAATACCATGGCATCTAGACTAGGTGACAGAGTGAGACCTTGTTTAAATAAATAAATAAATAAAGTATGAAGGACAAAAGTAGTTAAACTTGAATTCCTGTATAACATAAAAATATTTTCAAATATGCCGGTGAAATAAAAATTTTGTCAGACAAAGTTGAAAGTATTCATTTTCAGTAGACCTGCACTAAATAAAATGTTAAAGGAAATCCTTCAGCCAAAGGGAAAATAAGTCATATGGAAATACAAATCTCTGTGAGGTATTGAAAAGCATTAGAAATGGTAACCACATCAATTCTGTTTCTAGAATACTCCTCATAAATTTCCTTGCATTCAAATATCAACAGATGAAATTATCCAACCTGTAGCAATAATGGGGAAGATGAATAATTAAACCTTGATGACTTTAAATATCAAAAACTGAGCTAATATTGGCAAGGAACATTAAAGGAGTGGCAGATTAACTAATGGAGGGATGGTTACTATCTATTCTCAATTGTGCTCTTTGTTTATTTGAAGTTCCTTAAGAAAGAGAATAAGATTTGAATTTCACAAATAAATATGAATTTCATAAATGTAATTTTTTAAAATATGAACTCAGCTCAGGAAACTTTCAGATACTACATTTTCTCAGAAGAGCCTATATCAAGATTTTTTTTTTTTATGCTTTAGAGCTATAATCCAAAGACCAACTAATATATGAATTATGAATTTACTAAAAATCTTGTTTCCTATTAATAGACTTCCCAAGTTTGTCCTAAATCTTAATTCTATTATTAGGCTTTCTTTCCTGAGGGTATAAGATCGTTTGGGCAAGGTAAAGCTGTCACATTCCCAAAAGAGGTAACAAATGAGCATGGAGGAGCAGTATAAAACAAAGAGACACTTCAGGGAAGCACCCATGACTCAAAGGAGCAGGGCGTCAGCCCCATATGCTGGAGGTGGCAGGTTCAAACCCAGCCTCCGGCAAAAACTGCAAAAAAACCCCCCCAAAACAAACAAACAAACAAAAAAAGAGACACTTCATATTGAGGAAGAAAATACTTGGACTGGAGTTAGGGGAGAGAAAATGAGGGTCAGTGAAATGAATTATCACTTATCTGCAGCATACTATTCTCTATATTAAATTATGGCTTAATTAACAAGAATCATCTCATAGCTTTAAAAAATACATTTTATGTATTTTTACATAAATAGGATAGGTGGGCTGGATAGGTGGGCTGTGTTCATCACTGCACGTGTTCTGCAACCAAGTAATTTAATTATCCTTCCAGGAAGGTATTTTACGAATGTACTCCTATCCGGATACAACTCTGTTTGCATTAGAATATTCACTCCAGTACTTTCTTATCATGGTGAGGAAATGAGGCACATATGCCCACTTGAAATGGTTTCCAGCACATATTGTTAAGTGAACAAAGGGCAGATGTGTGTGTACAGTGCTCATTTTTGCTTAAGTTATATAAGATAATGTGATATAATAATATATGTATGTCTCTTAAGTTGTGTTTGCTTAAGATAGGTATTTCTTATATCTGTGTGTATATAACTTCTGCTTATGTTATATACATATGGCTATATATATATATAGTTGGATATAAAAAGTATTATTCCATGAATGCACACATTTTGGGGAGAATACCAAAACACTATTTTTCATGGTTGCAACTAGGGAGAAGGATTTGGGTCTAGGTGGGAGACTGCTTCCTCTTTGATCAATACATTTGGTACCATTTATGTACCATTAAGTACTGTTTGTTTCATTGCTTGTTTTCAGTATTATACTATGGTGCCTGGCACATTTCAGTTGGCAAAATAAATTAGCCAAAATAAATTAGAAAATTCTTAGAATTTTCTAAGAAATTCTACACTTTCTTAGAAAAGTAACTGAGGAAGAAATATTAAACATTTACTCTAGTTTGTTTCCCTACATTTGAGGGAGCTATTTGATGTTAGTTCTATATGAATGTTTTCCTTAATCCAAGATGAGGTTAGATGACGTTAGAATGTGTTCAGCACAGTGTGGCCATCACTGAATTCTCATCATAAATGTATTGCATTGTTTTTCTCTTACTGGATTACAGACAAAAACAGCAATGTCTCTTTGTCTGGTTCATCACTTGTTAACCAGAGGACCAGAAAGCTAGTTGATAATCAAGAGTCATTTAATGGATCCATGGCTGAATTAATCAATTTTGAAATTTTAAAAAATCTTTAAATATAAGGTTACTATAGGTCTTTTTTCACTTCCCTATTGTGTTAGTTACTCATTTATTTTATTCATTTTTTCATATGCCTTTATAGAATTGTGATAGAAAACATATCAAACACTCATGAACTTGTGTACTTCGTGTCACCTAAATCTAGTTTCTATTACTTTCACATTGTTTATGGGGGTAGAAAGTAATCACACCTTTTTCATTTCATATGTGGGGCCAATGCTAACTTCTTTTATTATTAAACACTTAACATTTACATTTCAGAAGATTTCAGATTCTCTTTTTGTCATAGTGTTATGCTTGAATTGCCAGAAGTATTGGATGCTGTTGCATATTTCACCATCTTTGGTGGGCGGCATGACATTAAAGATAACATAGTGCTTGTCATGCAGATGGAGAAATAAATATTTCTTAACTCTAAAAAGCAGAGACTGATGGATGGAGAATTCTAAAGAACATTCTACCATCTATGTAAATCTTGGGGTCATTAAATGTATAAGGCAACATGAAATAAATCAAAGCCTAAGATATCTGATGATAATCTGTTTGGATTTGACAATAGCATGATATTTTATTATTTTGTAAGAACAGGCTGAACTCTGCAGCTCATTGGCTCTGTGAATGAATGGCTTTGTTTTTCCTTTCCATACCAACATTCAGATCTTATTTAAGGTGAGACGAACCAATTTCTCTCTTTTCCTAACAAGTTGATGAGTATGTCACAAATATACACATTTTTATTAATCAATATTAACTTCAATGAGTGAAAGAAAATGAAATCAATGGATAAAGTTGCAAGGTAGCATGATTTTTTTTTTTTTTTAGTAGCATGAATTTTTTTTCAAATATGTATTATCCCTTCTGGGCAGTCAGAAAGCTTTAAGACTTAAAGGAGTTCTTTATACAAGCTTTGCATTGAAAAGCACTTGGAAATACTGACACTTAGGGAACCGTTTCTTCAAAATGAAAAACTTTGCTGCATTTCTGTGTCTTCCCCTTAAAAGTACAGCTCACAGTAACCATGCAGCCTGGTCTCCAACTGTTGCTATTGGACACATGAGCATTTACGTGTGCACAAACATGAGTGTAACAGTCATTCAAAATCAGAAAATGAAAATTTGGGAGAGACTTAGAACATAAAGGTATATGAGAATCATTGCTCTTTGTTTTAACAAGGTCTGCATAACACAAAAGAAATCAAATGATAAGCATTCAGTTAACAAATGTTATATTTTTTTCGCATACAATAGCAAACAAATGAGCTTACTCCACTTTTTTTTTTCTCTGAATTGAGTTGATATTTTTATTTCCTATGCACAGTAGATGAAAGCATTAAGGACATTCCTACATTTGCCTTTAAAAACTCTCCTTATTACTACTGATTTGATGAATTTTTTTTTCAAGTGATAGCATAATGGCTAAATGAAAAGAGCAAGGGACTGATTTTTTTTTGCAGTTTTTGGCCAGGGCTGGGTTTGAACCTACCACCTCTGGTATATGGGACCGGTGCCCTTCTCCTTTGAGCCACAGGCACCACCCGGGACTGATTTAAAAAAAAACAAAAAACTATGATTTAATTCTTATTTTTACTTACAAACTATAAACTTTAATAATTCTAAATTTACTTTAAATGCTAATTTTTGAAGAAATGTGATTTAGAGAAGGGACAACTTCTTCCTCATATACTACATTGAACTTTCGACAGAGAAAAAATGATCACTATCTTAACGTGGCATGATATTCTCATGCAAGTTTTCTTTGAAGCATATATTTTTACCCATAATAAAACACTTGGTATTCTCACCTCAACTTTCTTCCATAAATGGTCTCAAAGGCTATTCATCATGTGACAGTTTTCTCTCATGACTTAATTTAAGATTTACCATTTTCCATGCTCATGTGTATAGATGTAGTTTATTCATTTTAACTATAATTGAGCATATCGTCATATGAATATGCCACATTCCCTTTCTGATTGATATTTACATTGTTATAACTTCCTGCTATTATAAATAATGTCTTAGTGAACTTTTGCTAGTATATGCAAGATATTTTCTAGGGCAACATTTTTCAAACTGTAGGTCATAATTTCTATGTAGGTAGTGGGATCAAAATACTAGTTGCAACCAAGTGTTTTTTTTTTTTTTTAATTTAATACAATAGACTAGAAACATCATCGCATATCTGTATTAGTTTGTTATGAAGGGTAGAACTAATATCACACGCTGAATGGCATAACAAAATAAATGCTTCATCTCACAGGACTGGGGGCTAGACACCCGAGGTGAAGGTGTTAGCAGTATTGGCTCCTTCTGAATGTTACTAGATGCAGAAGGTCTAGGCGCCTATCACTGTCAGCCAGTATGGAAAGAGTGGGGATACGTCCACCAGACTTGACTTATCAGAAACCAGCAATTCTGGGACACAGTGAGAGTAGCTTCTCTGAGACTGTTCTTCTGTTTCAACGTGCATTCTAAGTTCACAAATACAATGTGAGGGTGCTCAGCACACTCTATCGGTGAAAGGCTCAACTACAATTTGAACTTTACCATGGAAGTGAGAACAATGTAATCTAAAAATGTATGCCCTCATATTAATTTAAAATAAAGTAAAAAAAAAAAAAAAAGAGTTCACAGATAGCTAAGAACTATAAGTGGGTGTCTGTCTCTACTCCGTTTCCCCACTCCTGTTTATCTTATATTCTTATCTGTGACATTGATTTCAGGTGGAAATCTTCAACCAACCAAAGTAGTTGTGTCACGCTGGCCTTGGCCTGCCCGACCTCATCTTCTCACTGCGTGCGCTCTCCAGAGGCTGTATGAGAGGATTGATTCCCCATCTCTCACCTGACTTCTGATGGTTTGCTGTCAATCTTTGCTGTTCCGTGGCTTGTGGCAGCTTCACCCCATCTCTGCCTTCCTCTAGTGCGGTGTTCTCCAAATTTCTCCATTTTATTAGGACACCAGTGACTTTGGATTAGGGCCTACCCTAGTGATCTCACTTTAACCTCATTACTTTTATAAAAGTTCTATCTTCGCTTTCAGTAAAAACACGTTCTGCGGAATTAGGATTAGGCTGCAACATACGTATTTTAAAGGATACAATTCAACTCATAGCAGCATCACCCGTAGATCTCATAGAACAAGTACTCTTTCAGGAAATGTTTGTCTCAGCAATGTGCTGCATCTACTGAGTCACAATATAAAGTATGTTCCTTCTTTTAGGATACCTTCAAATAAGTATAAACCCCATTGCACTAGAGCAGGCATCCTCAAACTTTTTAAACAGGGGGCCAATTCACTGTCCCTCAGATCGCTGGAGGGCCGGACTATAGTTTAAAAAAAAAAAAAAAAAAAAAACCAACTATGAACAAATTCCTATGCACACTGCACACATCTTATTTTGAAGTAAAAAACAAAACGGGAACAAATACAATTCACACTGCCTCATGTGGCCCGCAGGCCGCAGTTTGAGGACCCCTGCACTACAGCATACCCTTAGGGTTGGAATTCTAAGGTTGTAGAATAATGCATCTTCAAAAGTGCCAGAAAGTATCAAAATGGTATGCAATTTACTTTCATATTAACAAAGTATGAAAGTTCCTGTTTCTCTATAGCTTCAAAATTATGAATGTTTGACTTTTATAATTTTTGCCCAGCTGATGAATATAAGATACCCTGTTTCCCCGAAATTAAGACCTACTCACAAGAAAGATAAGACTTCCCCTGAAAATAAGACCTAGCGCATCTTGGAGAGTACACCTTAATATAAGACACTGTCTTATTTTCGGGGAAACAGGGTAGTAGCTCATTGCTTCAAATTGCACATTTTATTACAACTGTAGATGATTTCCTTCCACCTCTTCAAATTAGCTTCTCTTTTATTATAATTTATTTTATTTTTGGATGGCTTGTCATCCTAAAGTTAATTGAAAGGCATTTTAAGAAATTATAATCCAGGCTTGGCACCTAAAGCTCAGCAGCTAGGGCACCAGCCACATACACCAAGGCTGGTGAGTTAGAACCCAGCCGGGGCCTGCCAAACAACAACAACTACAACAAGAAAAGAAATAGCCAGGCATTGTTGGTGGGCACCTGTAGTCCCAGCTACTTGAGAGGCTGAGGCAAGAGTATCACTTAAACCCAAGAGTTTGAGGTTGCTGTGAGCTGTGACACCCTGGCAGTCTACCAAGGGCGATATAGTGAGACTCTGACTCAAAATAAATAAATAATCTGGATACCAATTTTTTGTTGATTGTATGCTATGAAAGCCTGTTCTTTTATAAAAACTGTTTCTCTTTTAATTTTGTTTATGGTATCATCTGTCATGCATGCAATGCAATTTTTAATTGTATTCTGATCACTAAGTATTTTTCTTATTAAAGTTTGTGTTTTTTAAAAGGATTTTTCCAAAATTTTTCCAGGCTCCTAATTCATAACAATACTCTCTATGAAAAGTTTTAATGCTCAGGTCTTTCATTCAAATTTGGGATAATTTGAAGTACAGTATGAAGTAGCAAATCTGGTTTATACATTATCATATGATTAGCTATTTCCCATAGAATATTTTGTGTTTTTTTATTTCCTCTGCTTATTCATAATGCCAAATCAGTTATATATGAATTTCCCAAACAACTGACCCTAGAATAATATGGGTTTGTAGTACATGTGACCACTAACATATGGATATTTTTTTCAATAAATCTATTAAAAAATTTTTGGAGACTTATAAAAATTTGAAAAGCTTATAGACATATACACAGCCTTGAATATTTGAAAGAATTAGAAAAATGTGGGTATGTCATGAATTCATAAAATATGTAGATACTAGTCTATTTTATGTGTCACCATAAAATACACAGAAATATATATATTAAAAAGTTAATATTTATCAAAACTTATCTACACAAACACTGGCAGATTGTACATTATATCATTTGGTGTCTATGAAAATAAAAATAAATATAAAGATGCGGTATTGAATTATAACCATGAAATACAGTAAGTGCCTACTATACTACTGTAATAACTTTATAGCACTTTCTGTAGCTATCGTGTGAGCTCAAGAGTTGCAAATATCTTATTAAAATGCCTTGTGACACTAATCATCTTCATGTGAATAGTTAGTTAATTACATATTATAGTAAAACATGATGTCTTCAGGTTCCCACACATTTTCATTATATTTAGGGTATTCCTGTAAACCATTATATAACACTATGGGATCCATACTTAGTGCCATTAGTAATTTTGGAAGTGCTCCCAAGAGTAGAGAAAAGTCATGACTTTATAAGAAAAAAAAAGAATACTTAGTATTTACCATAGATTGAGGTCTGTGGCTGTGGTTTTCCACTATTTCAAGATAAATGAATCTAGCATAAGGACTGTTTTTTAAAAAGAAAAGGAAATTCACAAAGCTGTTGCTGAGCAGTGTCAGCAGGCAGGAAAGCCCTGTACTTTCTGTGAAGTGTATTTTTATCTTTATAGCTTTTATGTGGGTGCGGGATTGCTATAAGAAAGTCATCCCTCTAATATGATTCAAGGAAAAGTGATGTCATTATATGACAAAGCAAAGCAATGTAAAGAATCTAAAATTGGAAAATTTAATGGAAGCAAAGGATGGCTTGATAATTTTAGAGAGTGATTTAAAACAACAGAGGCTTAAACAAAATAATAGGCAAGATAATAGAAGTAGCTTCTGCTGACCAAGAGGCAACAGAAGGGTTTCCAGATGCCTTTAAGAAAATCATTGAAGAGAAAAATACATCTAAAGAGGCTCTTAATATAGGAAAAAGTACCTGATTATTGGGGGGGGAGCCCCAGAGGACATTTATTGGTAGGAAAGAGAAGCAAGCACCAGGATTTAAGGTAAATATGATAGGCTACCCACTGCTTTATTAGTCCTATTGATGATCAGGACTCTCTTTAAATATAAAGCAACTAATACTTGAGCTTTGGAAGGAAAATATAAAAACCATACTATAAAAAACGGCCAGGACAGTGCAAACCCTTTTTCTAGGTTGGCTCCATCACTGCTTTTTCCTTGAAGTCAGGAAGTACCTTGCTAGTAAAGAACTGCCTTTGAAAGTTCTTATATTATTGGGTAATGCCCCACCACTCAAAATCACATGAGTTCAACACTAAAAATGTCAGAGTGATTTATTTGCCCTCAAACACAGAGTCTCTAATACAGCCTGTGGATCAAAGAGTCATAAGGACATTAAAGACTCACATGGTCCTCTATGAAAAGGATCGTCAATGCTGTAGAAGAAAACACAGATAGGATATCATGAAAACCAGAAAAGATTACTCCACTGAAGATGTCATCATTGTAATAGAAATTCTATTACAAGATGTCTCATTGTAATAGAAAAGCCATGAAAGCCATCATTCAATTCCTGCTTTGGGGAAAACCATGTCCAGATGTTGCGCATAACTTGAGAAGACTTATGACAGAGTTAATCAAGGAAATAATGACATAGAGTGTGGATAGGGCATGAATTATGGGAAGGCGATCTTTGAGAAATTTAAGAGCTAATAGACCAGAGGAATTAGCAGAGTGCAACTTGAGATGAGTGCTTCCAAACCAGAGGAGGAGGAAGATGATAGAGCAGAAGCCTTGCTGTGAACCAAATTGGCATTAGACACTCTGGCAGTGGGGTTCTGATTATTCAAGACTGCTTTTAACTTCTTTTATGACATGTGCCCTTCTACATACGAGCACCGAAACAAATAAAGGGAAATTATTACCAGAAAGAAGCGTGTTTAGGCAAGTGAAGAAGCAAATAATTTAGGCATACATCATGATATATTTCCATAAAGTCACCCTGTGTGCCTCTCCCCCTTCTGCCTCCCTTTCCACCTCTGCCGACTCCTCCACTTCTTCCACCTCTGTAGCCTACTCAAAGCGAAGACAGCAAGGGCAAAGACCTCTGTGATGATTCACTTCCGCTTAAAGAATAATATATCTTTTTCTTCCTTATCATCTCAATAATATGTTCTTTGCTCTATCTTACTGTGTAAGAATTTAGTATATAATCCATATAACATACAACATATATGTCAATTGATTATATTAGAGGCAATGCTTCTGGTCAATGGTAGGATATTAGTAGTTACGTTATTGGGGAATCAAAGGTTATACATAGATTTTCGACTGCAAAAGGGGTTAGAGACCCTTAACTCCACATTGTGGAAGGGTCAATTCTATATAAATATGTCTAGATCTGAGCTCACAATCTGTTCCAACCATCTAATTTTCCATCTCTGCAACCTATAAGCACAATTCAATTTTTTAACATTATGTTGTCTTCATATCCTACAGGGAAATTCTACTTGTCATTAAAAAATTGTCTTGGATCATACATCTTTTATATTTACCTGGATGGATTTGGAGAAACCCTCCTAAAGTATCGCAAGAATGGAAAAGCAAGCATCCAGTGTACTCAATACTAATATGAAACAAATAGGTAAATAACAGTATGCCCAATGAGAGAAAAATACAATTAAATTCAAGTGGGGAGGGGATTGGTAAACTCTCACCTAATGGGCACAGTATACAACACACACCCTGGGTGAAGGGCTAAGCTACACGTTGGGCTTTACCTAACAATTGAAAATGATGTGATCTAATGGTTCGTACCCTCGTATTCATCTGAAATTTAAAAAATTATATATATTTAAATTTAAAAATTGAAAGAGGAGCAATGCCTCACATCTTTAATCCTAGGAGCCCTGTGGGAGGTACAAGAGGGAGGATTGCCTGAGCTCAGGGGTTTGAGGCCAGCCTGAGCAAGGCAAGAGAGAGACCCCATTTCTATTAAAAATAGAAAAATTATCCAGACGTTGTGGCAGGTGTCTGTAGTTCCAGCTACTCAGGAGGCTGAAGCAGGAGGTATTGCTTGAGCCCAGGATTCTGAGGTCGCTCTGAGCTAGGCTGACACCACGGCACTCTAGCCTGGAGCAACAGAACCTGGGCAACAACGTGAGACTCTGTCTCAAAAAACAAGAAATAAGATTGTCAGTGTTTATGAAAAATCGTAATAAGGTCATGCTTAGAATTAATCTAATTCATTGTTTAACTTTAAGATAATTAACATCTTTATTATCTTCTTATCCACTACCATAAAATGAGACCAGTATTTGTAATGTCTGTGTTGTATGTTCTTTTTTTTTTCAATGGCAATCCTTGTAAAGCATAAATATAACAAATATATATCAGCAAGAAGAAGAGAAGAAAAAAGGGGGAAGAGAGAAAGAAGAAGGGTGAATAACAACCAAGTTAAAGATCTCAATGGAGCAAAACTATAGTTAGCAATAGAAATGCTAGCTGGGAATGAGGCTGACTTTACCAGAGAAAACAGGAATTCATGAGAGAGGAGCTGGAAGAACCAGATACCTATGAACTCAGGAGGGAAGAGGCAGCCTAAAATAAGGAAGATTGAATTCAAGCTGTTTGACAGGCAGTCAGATTTCAGGATCGTCACCTTCCTTGTGCTTGTGTAGGTGGCTGGTCTTCCCCTGGTCCAGTAAACATCTAGGAACTTATTATTTTGAACACATCTTGCAAGATTTTATGCTTTCATCTACTATATATTTTTTTATTCTTTCTGTTTAACTTTCTCAAGCTTAAATTTTTTTTTTCAAAAATTCTTTTGTTAATTGTATCTATTATGTATCCTTTTTCAGTAATTGCCATCTTCATTTATAAAAGTCCCATTTGGATGTTTTCCAAATCCCCATCTGTCTTGATTTTTGAAGTGTGCTTTCATTGCATTATTTAAGTGTTTTCTTAGGGCTTTTAATCAGGACAAATGTATTGTATAGTCTGTTCTAGATATATCCATAGTGCTAACATTGCTATTTTTTCTCCTTCTTGAGGAATTACTTATTAAGTAGTCTTTTCACATTTAATGTGAGCTCAGCTGCAGTAGAGATGGGCCTTTTCTATTTATTTATTTTGATTTGTTTTTCTATAGAAGATCCCTGTTTACTTGATAGGAAGACTGGCCTTGGCTAGCTATCTTGTTTTCTGTTAAGTGCTCTCATTATTTTGCTGGTTGCAGACCATTTTAAAAATAAATGCTAAATCTTATCTTGAATCATTTGCATTATACACATCTAGATCCACACTAGTACGTAACAGAGGTTTGGTACTATAATTTCTCATATTTAACATTTTTATCCAAGTCAGAAGATTGGGAATCATAGCACCTGTCCATTAAGTGGGAGCACACACCCATCCCCCTCTTTCCTCCCCTCTCCCCACTTCCTCATACCTCTGCCCGCCCCCCCCCCACCATCTCGAGTTGATTGGAGTTTTTCTTTTATGTAGACATGTATTAGTTCACCTACTGGCTTCACGTTAGGATTGAGTACATTGGATTCTTGCATCTCCATTCTTGTGATACTTTACTAAGAAGAATGAGTTCCAATTCTTTCCAGGTTAATAAAAAAGATGTAGAGGCTCTAACTTTTTTAATAGCTGAATAGTATTCCATGGTATACATGTACAACAGCTTGTTAATCCATTCCTAGGTTGGTGGGCATTTGAGTTGTTACCACATTTTGCGATTGTAAATTGAGCTGCGATAAAGTCTAGTGCAAATGTCCTTATGATAAAAAGGATTTTTTTTTCCCCTTTGGGTAGATGCCTAATAATGGGATTGCAGGATCAAATGCGAGGTGTAATTTGAATTCTTTGAGGATTCTCTACACTTCTTTCCATAAAGCTTGTATTAGTTTGCAGTCCCACCAGCAGTGTAAAAGTGTTCATTTTTCTCTATATGCACTCCAGCTGTACAATTTTTACAATAGTAATGAAAGATGGTTATTATGAAGATTTTAATCTCTTTCCCTAATAATACCCACATAATAATACCCATACCCTAATATGTGGGTATTATTGGGGAAACACCTGACATTTGTAGTGATATCAGTGGTAGTTTTGTTATATCATCGAGACCTAAGACCATTTCTCTTGTGAATATAGTCTTAGCCATTAAAACCAATATTAAATTGGAACTCTGATTTTGAACTTTCATTTTGGCTTTTATCAGATGAGGATTATGGAGAATTTTTTTCTTTCTTAATTATTTGTCCTGATATATGTTTATATTTTATAATTCTATTCAAGTAATTCAGTGGGTATGTCTCACTCCCACAAAAATCCTTGAGGTAATTGGAATAGTTATTGTTTCTTCTGCTACTTGATGTTGAATATTTTGAGCCAGACTTGTTGAAATATTAAAGACTAGCACACTCTAGGGGATATCTGGATTGCATTAGAATGAGTCGGACAGCTTTGTTCTCAAGAAACCAGAGGGTGGAGTTCAGATAAAGCACATATACAACAAGTAAGAATAGGGTAGGCCACAGAGAAGTGGAAATGCATCGCTGTGTCCCTCTGTCTTCTGTCTACTGTTCCATGGTCTCTGATTTTTGGCTAACACTTACTTCCTCCTCGTGCCTCACTTACTATGCTATAGACACACTGAACGTTATGCAGAACCTCAGCCACTCTAAGGTGGTTGTGGATTGCATTCCAAGTTCTTTCTACTTGCGATGCCCCACGTTTGGAGTGCGTCTCCCTAGATCCCCTGGGCCTGTCTCATTAGCTGAGAGGAGGCCAAGCATGACTTCTTGGGAGGACTTTTGTCACTTCCTAGTTAAAGAAACCCCCATACATAGCCATTCTCGATAATCCTGTTTTCTTCAAAACTCTAATATGAAATTGCCTTGTTTGCTCATTTGTTCGCTTATTTACGGCCTGTGTAATCTCACTAGACTGTAAGTGCTATGAAAGAAGAAATGTTGCTGTTTTGTTTATTGATACACTTCTAGCACCTCAGAAGTACCTAGCAAACACTATCCTGTTCCATAAATATTTGTTAAGTGAAAATTAATTTGGAAACTTCTATACGTCTAAGCTTTGGTGGACACTGAATCCTTTAAATTACACTGGAAGATGCACATTCTTTGTTTTGGGGACAATAGTATCAATAGGGGTTAGGTACTCAGGGAGCAATAACATCCTTATTATCTCAGGTAGCTCGCAATCATCTCACAGCACACAAAGGAATCATTCTGCAAATGAAAATTAAAGAAATGTTTTGAATTTCTAAACAGAATAATTGTACCATTTCTCAATCTCAAGATTTGTGTTGGTTGTTCATATAATTTGGCAACTTTTCTATAAAGCAAATTGCCTAAATAAGAGCTGTCAGTCTTTAGTAGGCACTGTGTTCATGAGGTATGTTCTAGAACTATAAATAGAGAATAATTTTTAAAATTATATTTACTAGGAGGCATTTTCCATAAAGAAATTTTCTAACATCAGATATGCAACAGCACTTCAAGTCTTTAGCAAATAATGATCCCCGTTCTATTAATAGTTATAGTTGGTGTTAAATTATCTCCTCCTTCAAGAATGGTTATTCAATTAGACCACGCTATATATTCAAATTCCACGTGTGACATAACTGTATGAGTAGCATGAAGATGGCATTTCTTAGCACAGGTCTTGTTTCTCCTTTGTAACACCAACAGTACTGCACTATATGGTACACATGTGATCTCCTCATGGTAATAGTTCAAACCATAGTGGTATGCTCCTGCGGATTCTCAATAAAAGGATGTCACATTAGACTGATGAAATCAATATGCTGTATCATCATCATCATCATCATCATTTAAAAGTGATTTTAAGCACATATGAGAGGAATTGTTCAGCTAGGAAGGGCACAGATGACAAAGATCAATCAATTTTTTATACTATATAGGAGAACCCAGTTTCTTCAATGCAAAAACAAGTGCAATGCAAGGTACATTTGATTTGTACTTGCATTCAGATCCAGATATTCCCCAGCCTGCAAAAGAGTCAAGAAATCTGTTTTCATATAATTGAGAGCTATCTTCCCACCATAGGGAAGCGCTCAGTAGACAGTAAGCGGGTTTTAGGACTGATTCCGACTGCTGTCCCGGAGCATTGCCATGGTGTCATCTAGCTGCACGTGCTCCCGCTCCACATCACCATGCATATGCATGGCCATATGTTTCCTCCGTGTGGGGGCTCCTGCATCTCATCGTTTGGTTCAATATCAACATTCTCATCTCCTTCCTTGCTGTTCCACACATTGTGTTTCACTCATTGCACCTCTCACCGCACCTCAGGAAAGCTGTCGCTATCAGAAAGGAAATGGCATTGACTGGGACATGCGAGAGTTGACATCTTCTGACCGTCTATGCTAAAATAGTGTTTCTGACTGCCTTTTCCTCTGACTTGTCATCACAGAAAAAAGCGAGTGTTTTTTTCTGCTTTCTAAGTTGGAGTGTGGGCTGAAGTTCTTTGCCACCCCTCTACTTCTCAAATGAATTAAAGTTCTCAGAATAACTCAGAGGGGAACTGAGTTTTGCATGTGTTTCTCGCAGCTTTGTCTGCAATGGAGGTGATCTAAACTGCTAGGATACCCAAGGGAGCACTGGTGAGAAATGCCATCTGACTCGTCATCACCCATGAAATCTAAGTGTGAAGTGTGGGGGTCGAGTCCAGCGGGAAGGAAAGAAAACAAAATAGAAATGTGGAGAGATACAGTGGTGTTTTTTTCCCATGTCAACAGAGAAACTACATTAGCATCTAAATAATAAACAACAACTGTCCTCTTTCAGTAAGATCTCCCAAGAAACATAATTGTCTGGAAATGCAAAATGCTATGTTGTTTTAGAGGAATTTCAGCACAGGCAGATAAACATAAAGAAATGGCTCACATTTCCTGCATCAAAATTCTCATTTAATCGATTCTACTTTCAAGTCCAGTTTCCTACTTTGCAGGGTCCAGTGCAAAATGAAAATGTGAGTTTTCTTATAAAAAAGCAGAAAAAAACATGCACTGAATATAAAGTCTTCCTATCTTCTCAATTGATGGTTGTGGTAATTACTGGTTGTATTTATTATTGTCTGTTTAATGTCCTTCTGAGAAAGCAAACATTTCAATTTTTAATTAATATGAATTTTTTTCAATTATTTTAATTTTGTGCAGTGCCAATATTAAATGCAATGATAAGAGTATAATGCGTATGTGGAATTCTAATATTCCATCATTTGTATTTTGTAACTCATACATGCATATGTATTTTGTTCCTACCAGAACAGTAAGAGACACAAAATTAACTCAACCTTTAAAAGAAAATTTACTTCTTGATAATATACTCTTTAGCTTGCCGATGAGCAAAGAAAGATGGAAAGAAAGAGAAGTATGGGTTGTACCATATTTTTATTTTTAAATATTATTTTCAGCATAAATTATGGACTAACATGAGAAAGTAATAGAATACTAGTCAGTCTTTAAAAAAGAAGAAAATTCTCCAATATACAAAAACATGACTGGAACTTGAAGATACTATGCTAAGTGAAATGTTAGTCACAGAAAGACAAATATTGCATGATTCTGCTTAAGTAAGGTATCTAAAATAGTCATATCTGTGGAATGAAAGAGTGAAATGGTGGTTACTAGGGGCTGGAGGAAGCGGGAAATGGGGAGTTGTTGCTCAGTGAATATATATTTTCATTTGTGCAAGATGAATATACTCTGGTGTTTTCTGTGCAACATTATTCTTCTAGTTAAGGACAATGTATTATACACTGTTGTTGAATATGCTAAGGGAAGACCTCATGTCAGCGTTCTTACCACATGAAAAGAAAAGAATGGAAGGAAAAGAAGGGAAAAGAAAAAAAAAAAACAGAAGAAATTATGATTATGATAGCATTTCCTATTTTGTCTTATTAGAATGTCATGGTCTTCTTTCTACATTTGAAGCAAGATCCAGTTCCAATGAAAGCTGTGGCCTCATAGGACTTTCAACCCCATGCTTACTTAGGTTGTAAATTTAACAGGTTTATCTTGTACTTATTTGAGACTCACTGAACGTGTACACATTTTGGGTTTATCAGACTTCTATTCTCATGGGACAGCTAGATATACAATGGGGTGGCAAGGAACAAGGAGCATAATATTGCATTAAACTTTTCTGCTACATTATATCATTGAACTGCTCTTTCAAAATTCAAGTTCAAGTATAAAATCATTAAGAATTTCAAGATGGTGATAGCAGAAAATTCAACCAAGTACAAAGCTCTTCTGATTTCAGGGCTCTGTGTGACTACACAGTTGTACACTTATGAAGTCAACCCCAGGTTGTTACTGGGGTTACTCTTCATTGTTATCCTAGATATTTGGAACTTCTATTTGTGTATAATGTTTACTATCATATTCAATCAGGCCCACCTACATCCTGAAGTTATGAGAATAAACTCTCCAGTGTACCCCCATATTTGCACGGACACAAAGACAGTCTCTGGGGAAAAAAAACGAGAATAAATTTAATTCAAATGAATTTTGCTGAAACAAATGTTAAAGGTAAAAGTATCTGAATTTAGGGTGGCGCCTGTGGCTCAAGGAGTAGGGTGCCGGTCCCATATGCCAGAGGTGGCGGGTTCAAACCTAGCCTTGGCCAAAAACCAAAAAAACAAAAAAGTATCTGAATTTAAGGATATACAATATCAATGGACTTATTCTTTTAATTTTTTTTTTTTTTGAAGGAGAGAGAAAATTTTTTGGAGCAAAAGAGGAAAATGGCAGACTCTCATCCCAAACTCCAAATTCTTTCTTCTGAGCAGAGGCACAGAGCTTGTCAATTTTCTAATTAATCCTATCATCTAATTTTGGGATAAGATCAGCACCTGGCCTCCACCCAGATCGATGCCATCTTCTGCTATGACCTTCTTGGACCTACCCCCAGATGATTCCCTGGAGCTATCTCCTGTGTCATAAAGAACAAAAAACACTCTCCTGTGTCAAAAAGAATAAAGAACTTTCTCCTGCCTCTCCCTGCCACTGATCTGAGGCAGGGATGTAGATTTTAGTTCTCAAAAAAGGGTAAGAAACTTTTGAACGGAGATGGAAAACATTTTAGCCCCACCAATTCAGGACACTGTCTGTTACATCTTTTCCTCTGTCAATTTATCCCTTCATACTTATGGAAGGAAGGGTGACATAGTACATACCTCGGGTACTAGCAAGGGGCTCTCATTTATATTTCTTAATTTCTTAGGGCCTCTAAAGGGCTACCCTTATCTAGAGAAGGGGAACTTATAATACCTTATTCCCTCTTTAGGTGGTTTCCATGTAATTTTCCATCAAGATATATTCGGCTGGACAATGAAGAGCTCAAACTCATTTTAGAAAAAGTGCTACATACCTTCTTGTTGAATAAACTATGGTCACCTTCAAGGTACTCTTGACCATTTGGTGACTGTAGTAACATTCAGCAAGGAGGTAAGTAGCACTTTTTTTTGGGATGAGTTTGTGAATGTAATTGTCAGACCTTGTAGGGCTTTGCTTACTTGTTCGGTTATGTCTATTTCAAAAGAAGGTCCATTATTGTTCAAGTTGCTATGGGGGCTTCCCTCAAAGACACTAGTGGGTGATCACAAGACACTACGTTGCCTATCCACAAGCAGATAGCAAGAAGCAAGGTTTTCCAGGATGGACTAATTGTTAACACCTAAGGAAAGAATGACGTATCAAAGAGTGAGCACAAATCAGTAAAGCAATTTGTTACTATAATCTCTATAATGCTTTAGATTAATTACTGTAATCTCTATAATGCTTTAGAGGCTTAAGTCCCCACTGTAAGTTACCTGTATAAGGAAGAGTAGTGCCACACCAAGGGGAAGAACTCTTGAAGTTCTTGGAGGATTAATTATAAGAGGAACGTTACCTAAAAACTGCAATCAGTGTAACCTGACTCTTGGTACCCTTGGTGAATCCCAAACAATTAAAAAAAAAAAAAGTAACTTTAGAAGCTTTCATCCAACCCAGAGAAGAAATTTTGATAGTATGTAATGCCTTGGGTGGCATTAATGCTTTTAGTAGAACATGGTAGCTTCTTTTGTCCACAAGGAGCTTTAGTACTAATAGTAACAGTAGAGAGCCCCACAGGAAGAGGGAAAATGTGGTAAATACAATTTGTCAGTAATTTTCTATTCTAATATGTTTTCCTTTCTAAAAATACAGATTGTCAAGTTTATTCAATAAATCAAATAATCAATAATAGTTTGAAAAAAAATTGCTAGCTGATAAAGAACTGTCTCCCTGGAATTGGGACTCAGATATAACTAATTAAGTTTTATGTAATTGTAATAATGACATGTGAATTTTATTTACTGCTGTGGAGATAAGTCACATCTTGCCACCTTTTATATGCCATAAGCAAAAATAAATTCATACATGCAAAGTTGTCTGAGGAGAAAGACAGAGAGAGTGCACTGATTTTCAAGATAAAGGCAGGAATAGATAAGACAGCTGACCAGTTCTTGGTTGCAGGCCTGGCTATAGTCCTGCATTTGGACTTTTACTGAAATTCTTTATACTTGAGTGACCTCCAATTTCCCTGTGTTGAATTTACAACAAATAAAGAATGTCTTATTTTATGAGCATAGGAAATTCCTCATGATGGTACAGAATAACCGTGAGGAATCTGACAAAGGAAGAATCCCTCCAAAAATATGCTGGGTCTACAACAGGTAAAGAGGTAGAGAATGAGTTATAGAATTTCATTTTGATGTAGGATTTGTCTAGCCAACTTGGTTTGCTGTTTGTGTGAGAGCAAAAGAAAGACTAGACTTCTGAAAGACCCACCAGAAGAATCAAGTAAAATTTAGTTCCCCGACTCTGACTGTGAGTTGTTATATCACCATTTTCATCGACTCCCTAGATAAGACAGTAAAAGGAAACATCACCAAAATGTAGAGAAACTTCATCACCCAGAGGACAAGATTGTAACAATCTCAATGAACTGGAAACAGGAACTTACCCCAGAGTTGGAAATATATAAACACTACAAAAGCCAATAGTTTAAAGCCTTGCATTAGATATCCTTTCTAAATTTTTGTACCACTGATTCTCAGAAAGCCTAAAAAAGAGTATATTTGAGAAATACTTATGAATCCTGTAGTTATGAATAGCTCTGGTTAATAATAAACTCAGTGTTGCAGAAATTGTCAGTTGTATTGCTTTCCCCTTCAATTCTACAATAGGAAGAAGACATTGCCCATTATTTCAATGACATTTTTAAATCCCACAGTTTACAAGTAACTCCAGTGGGATGTAATATTGTTTCATCTCTTCACAAATGACAGAGTCAATCCTAATGTCACTCACCAGTACTCACTTCTGCTAATCATCCCTATTTAGTCCCCCCAGAGCTCTTACTTTTTATACACAGTATCTGTAGAATGGGAGCGGAAGAATCTGGTACAATTAAGAACTGAACTATAAGTTATCTTCAAATTCAAATTCATGGGGAAAAATAAGTTTCAGAAATTTCCAACTATCTTTTTCCCTTTCTCTAGTTCATAGGCTTCAATACTGATATTTCAGAAAAACTCATAGTTGATAGTGACTTAATTATAAGAAATCCAAAGAAATGTATTCTGGGGCTTCAACTCCTAAGAGTAGATCAAAAATATTTATGGAATAAATGTATGAATTATACATTCATTATTCTCACATTCATTATTTGGCCTCTTCTTAGATTCATTTATTAATTTCTCCATTCAATGATTTTTTAATGAATACTACACACAAGGTAAGTGATAGTTAATAAAATTTATAATAATGTAAGTGAACAATAATAGTATTTTCCAAAGAAAAATGTATATATGTGTATATTACATCTCACATCTTCTTCCTTACAATGTAACCAACACTGTGCCCACTGAGATGAGGGTCTATGCACCTTCCCTTGACCCTAAGCAAATTTTGTAACTATATCTATCAATAAAATGCAGCAGAAGTGACACTATATGACATCTAAGATAAACTCATCCAAGGCAATATAGCTTCACCTGACCACATGAAGAAGTCCAAGAGAACCAGCTATGAGATTCTTTGGAATTGATATTCCCAGCCAACAGTCTGAATCAATGAATCAGCATGAGTAAATGAACTTTAAGAAGGTTCCAGCCCTTATAGTCTTTGATTCCTTGGTGAATTTTATCCTATTCTAATTTCTGAAATTTTCAGAAACTAGGAAAGTAATAAATGCAATTATTATTTTAAGCCATTAAGTTGTAAAATGATTTGTTATATGGTCAAAATAACTGAAGCAAAGAAGAAAAAGAAGACTTACCCTTATGCAGTTAATAGTTTGGTGAAAGAATCAGGTATTAACTCAATCGGACTATAAGAAGCTATAAACTCCAATTACGAATTGTAAATGCTAGAATGTAAACTCAGTAAAAGCAGAGAATCTCCTTCATTGTCGTATCCTTATGACCTGATAAAACAATATAGTAAATTCATAATTGGTGAATGTATAAATGAATAAACCAAGTGTTATAAAGGATATATACACAAGAATATGAAAGCATATACCAGGGATTCAAATGATCTTAAAGGATTAAGACAGCTTTTATGGAAGAAAGATTAATGAGTATTTAAGAATAACAGGCATCAAAGCCTGGCTAGGAGTAAGGCACATGGTGCTTTCAAGAATCTAAACTAAGGTTGGTGTAACTAGAATGTAGAGATGAAGGGGAGAGTACTTAGCACCCACTTATTCCAGGCATTACATTAGGCATTATACGTGCTTTATCTTATTTGTAATTACAAATGAGAAACAGATTAGGAAGATCTAATGACCTATCTCAGACTTCTTCTTAATAGAGAGGAGATACATTACAAAATTAGCATTGTCTCTTTGCTTAAGGTTGCTTTAGATATTCAGGCTCTTTTTTGGTTCCATATGAAGTATAGAATTATTTTTTCTAGATCTGCAAAACATGATGTTGGTATTTTAATAGGGATTGTATTAAATATATAGATTATTTTGGGTAGTACAGACATTTTAACAATGTTGATTCTGTCAATTCGTGATCATAATATATATTTCCATTTGTTTATATTCTCTGTGATTTCCTTTCTCGATAACTCATAGTTATCTCTATTGAGGTCTTTTACCTCCTGGGTTAAAAATATTCCTAGGTATTTTATTTTCTTTGTTGATATTGTGAAAGGTATTGAGTCTTTTGATTTGATTCTCAGCTTGACTATTGTTGGTGTATAGGAGTGGTATTGATTTGTGTATATTTATTTTGTATCCTGAGACTCTGCTGAATTTATTCATCAATTCCAAGAGTCTCTAGGCAGAATCTTTGGGGTTTTCTCAATATAAGATCATATCATCAGCGGAGAGTGAGTGACAGTTTGGCCTCTTCTGTCCCCATTTGAATGCCCTCGATTTCCTTCTCTTGGCTGATTGCTTTGGCTAGGATTTCCAGCACTAGGTAGAATAGAACTGGTGATAGTGGGCAACGTTTTCTAGTTCCACATCTAAGCAGAAATGCTTTCAATTTTTTCCTGCTCAGTATGATGTTGGCTGTGGGACTGTCATACGTGGTTTTTATGATTTTGAGGTACGTTCCATTTATACCTACATAGTTCAGCATCTTATCCTAAAAGAGTGCTGAATTTTGTCAAATGCATTCTCTGCATCCATTGAGATGATCATAGGGTCTTTGTTTTTGCTTCTGTTTATTCATTGAATCAAATTTATGGATTTGCATATGTTGAACCACCCTTGCATCCCTGGGATGAAGCTCACTTGGATGTGGTGTATTTCTTCTTCTTTTTTTTTTTTTTTTTTTTTTTTGAAGTGCTTCTGACTTAGTTTGTTAGAATTATATTGATTTTTTTTTAAATATGTATTCATAAAATATATTGGTCTATAGCTTTCTTTTGCGTGTGTATGTCCTTTCCTCCCTTTGGTATCAAGGTGATACTGGCTTCATAGACCAAGTTGGGAAGGATTCTTTTGAAATTTCATGATATTATGAAATAATTTCTTCAGTGTAGGAACCAGACCCTCTTTGTAGATAAAATTCAGCTGTTAAACCATCTAGTCCAAGACTTTTTTCCATTGGATTTTTTTTTTTATTGCTAATTGCTGCTTCAATTTTGCTGCTTGATATTGATCTGTTCAGGAGTTCTATTTCTTCCTGATTGAATGGAAGGAGGTTGTATATTTCCAATAATTGTTCCATTTCATCAACACTTTCCAGTTTATGTGCACAGAGATTTTTATATTATAGTATACAGATTCAGGTTTTGTATTTTTGTGGTGTTAGTTTAATATCTCTTTTTTTTTTTATTTCTGATTAAGCTTATTAGTTTACTTTCTTTTCTGTTTTTGGTTCATCTAGCAAGAGTTATGTTAATTTTGTTTATGTTTTAAAAGAACCAATTTTCTGTTTCAGTAATCTTCTCTATAATTATTTTTTATTGATTTCATTTAGTTCTGCTATGATATTAGGAGGTCTAACAATTAAGATTGTGAACGTATCCTAAAAACATGCTACATACCTCATTGCTGAATATCACATGGTCACATTCAAAGTAGTTCTCTTAGAAAGCCATGTATTTATTGCCAGTACCTAGTTCATCCTTAAAAACAATTTTGGCACCCTTTTTCTGGAATGGCCATCTGAGCTGTCATTATATTACCTTTAATGTCCTGAATATCATCAAAATATCTTCCCTTCAATATTTTCTTTACCTTTGGATAAGGAAAAAGTTTTCAGAGGCCAGATCAGGTGAGTAGGGAGGGGGTTCTAATACAGTCATTTGTTTACTGGATACAAACTACCTTGCAGACAGTGTTATGTGAGCTGGTGCCTTGTTGTGATGCAAGAGCTATGAGTTGTTGGCAAAAAGTTTGGATTATTTTTGTCTAACTTTTTAATGTAGCCTTTTCAGCACTTCCAAATAGTAAACTTGATTAACTGTCTAGTTGGTACAAAATTAATAATGAATAATTTCTCTGATATCAAAATAGTTTAGCTATATCATTTTGGCTTGATTTGGACTAACAGAACATTTTTGGTCATGGAGAATTGTCTGACTTCCATTGTCCACTTTGATGCTTTGTTTCAGGATCATATTGGTACATCCATGTTTTATCACTGTGATAACATGGCTCAAAATATCACTTTCCTTATCCAAAAGGTTTTGGCAAAGTTTCATTCTCCTTTGCTTTTCTTCTTTGGTGAGCTCCTTCGGGATTATTTTTGCACACAATTTTCTCATGCTGAAGTTTTCAGTTAAGATTTTCTTGTTTCTCTGTCAACGTGTACTTGGTCTGCTATGTGTCTCAGAGTCAGTGATAACTTTGGTACACAATTCAACAGATTTTTTCGATGTTTTCATCAGTTCTCTTAGTTACAAGGTACCCTGATCTCTTCAACAGTGATACTTTCTTTTCTCTCAAAAAAAACTTTTAATTCATTTGTACATTGCCATTTTCTTCAAGGAATTACCCCCATACACTTGGACTAATGTGTCCCTGATTTCACTTCCACTCTTGCCAAGTTTAACAAGAAATTAATGTTTCGTCATTGCTCTAATTCAAGCTCCAACATTCTCATAATGGCACACAAAATACACAAAAATAATGAATGCTGCTCAGCAAGACACTGCTACATGTCAACATGAACACAGCTTGGGAAACACTGATATAGCAAGGTTATTAATCCTTACTGAATCATTTTTACAGTGCTGCCAAGGTAAGTGTATGGGGGCAAGTTCACAAACCTAATTGTCAGACCTCATAAGCAAGTGTGGAAGGTTAGGAAGTATTTGAAAACATGATCTGAACAGCCAATGGGAATTCTTGGCCAGATTTCTAAATTTAGCTGTCACCAAGAGTGATAAGTAGCTGCTAGACAGTATAAGTTATGTGAAAACATATAAACTAACAGGCAAAAGAAAAAAAAGGTAGTCAGAAACATAAAATACTATGAGTGGGCAGATGTAGAAGAGCTTGCCAAAGACTGCAAGTTAGGCTTGTGGGGGATAAGTGTTCATATAGAAGAATGTGGTATAGTAAAATACCAATGCGACCAAAAGGAGAGGACAATAACAAAAAGAGGGTATGTCACAGTTACTCTGTTTTTTGTATCAAATATATATTCCATGTGATATGCATATATAACATATCATAGCATAGCATAGTATATTAAATCATACATAGATTTATATATATACATGTTTATGTGGTTTTCCTTGGTTGAGTTCTGCCTATATAAAACCACTCACCATATGTAATGGAAAATTTAGGGGTTGTTGGAATTGCTGAGTTGTACAACCAGGGAAGATGTTTCTTATTAGATTGACAGCATCAAAGGACTTTAGCCTTGTATTATCAAACGGATGCTTTTCAAAAGTTGACAGCTTCCTCTTTTTATTAGTTTAAGAGTAGAGTACAACACTTCAGAGCTCTCATTTAGTTAGACACACAGTTCTAAGACATAGAATGTATGTGGACAAGGCACACAATTTGTCTTTGCTGTGTTCAAATGTATCAACCGATTCCAATCCATCTAAATTAATTAGATATCTTGTTACTAAGAATTAAAATATTTGCTAACCAGGTGATGTCAATAGCTTATTACTGAATGACAAGGACATTGTTCTGTTGGATCCAAAAGGTTAAACTTGATTACAAAACTCTTCATGCAGGAATTCCTTTTTAAACCATTCACCAAATCTCATAAGAGTCAAAGGGATAAATAAGCTCAATGTATTTACCCCCAAAATTGTCAAAGAGATCCAATTATACATCTCTAAAAGTATAGCTATGTTGTAAAAGATAAATTATTTTGGAAAATAAATTCCCTGAAGGCAGTGAGTATGTCTATTTTGTTCATCACTATAACCTAATCTCTTAGTACTAATATTGCTGGTGCATGCATACCAGGCATTCTTGGATATGTGTTTCATGAATCTAAGTTTAATTAAAAATATTCTCATAAGCATATTTAGCTTAAGAATCCTGAGCTTATCGTAAATATGGTTTCTATTAGACATAGGGTTCTATTAGAAATAGGTTTTTGTCTACACATCAATGCTTATTTATTTCTCACCCACAAGATGTTGAATTTGAAGAAGAATTCAACAATTTCTGATAACAATCATGATAGAGCACCAAAGATCCCTGGCCCTGGTGTAATTCCATAGATATAATTTAAGATATCAAGGCACATTGTCTTAGGAAGGGCTAGATCTATTCATGCTATTACCCTTGAAGACCTTCTTGAGGGAAAAAGATGTGGAAGACAGTGAAACTGATAATCTGATACTGTGTAGGCCTAGGCTAATGTGTGTGTTTGTTTTTTATTTTTTATTTATTTACTTTATTTTTTTTTGGTTGTAGTTGTCATTGTTGTTCGGCAGGCCCAGGTTGTTTTTGAACCCTCCAGCTCTGGTGTATATGGCTGGGGCCCTACATGCTGAGCTACAGGTGCTGAGCCTGTCTCTTAGTTTTTTTTTTTTTTTTTTTTTATCTTACACCTTTTTATTGAACAATATGTGAGAACCATTTGAATCTTACAATTCCATTATGTGTGGCCTACTAAAAATACTACTTTTGGGCGGCGCCTGTGGCTCAGTGAGTAGGGCGCCAGCCCCATATGCCGAGGGTGGCGGGTTCAAACCCAGCCCCGGCCAAACTGCAACAAAAAAATAGCTGGGCATTGTGCCGGGCGCCTGTAGTCCCAGCTGCTCGGGAGGCTGAGGCAAGAGAATCGCATAAGCCCAAGAGTTAGAGGTTGCTGTGAGCCGTGTGACGCCACGGCACTCTACCCGAGGGTGGTACAGTGAGACTCTGTCTCTACAAAAAAAAAAAAATACTACTTTCAAATCATTTGAGCTTATATTTTTTCCCTAAATTGTCCTTACCTTTTTTTAATTTAATTTTTTTTATTAAATCATAGCTGTGTATATTAATGTAATCATGGGGCACCATACCCTGGTTTCATAGACCGTTTGTAAATGTGGAATGTAAATGTCTTAGCACAATAACTAAGAAAATGCCAGGAAGTCTATGTTAACCAGTGCGATGAAAATGTCTCTTAGTTTTTAACTGAAAAATTTAGAAAGTTAGAAAAAATTATAAAATAGAAAAAAGTTTATAGAATAAGAAAAAATATTTTGTACAGTTGTAAAATGTGTTTGTATCTAAGCTAAGTGTTATTAGAAAAAAGTTAAAATTAAGTTTATAAAGTAAGCATGTTACAGTAAGCTAAGGTTAACTGATTGACGATTAGAGAAATTTGTGAATATAAATGTAGTGTAGCCTAAGTATACAGTGTTCGTAAAGTTTACAGTATGGCACAATAGTGTCCTTGTTCTTCACATGCACTTACACTCACTCACTGATACCCAGAGCATCTCTCAGTTCTATAAGTTCTATTCATGTAAGTGCCCTGTACCATTTTTTATCTTTCACACCATATTTTTACTATGTCCTTTCTATGTTTATATATGTTTACATACACAAATACTTGGCAGTGTACTACAATCACTTGAAATATTCACTATAGCAATATGCTATATAGATTTGTAGCCTAGGAGCAATAGGCTATCCCTATGCATAACTATGTAGCCAAGTAAGGTGTTTAGTAGACTATAACATCAAGGATTGTGTAAGTACATTCCATGTTGCTCACACTGCGAAATCACCTAATCACACATTTCTTAGAATATATCCCGTTTGTTAAGCAATATATAACTGTATTTAACAAATAATTAAATATCTAATGTCTTATTTCAAGCACCCAACTAAATGTTGGGGATACAAAAAAGAATGAAAGTATCTTTTAAAATTTTTGATGTGTAAAGTATAATTTTATATCAATATAAACCTTAAAGAAAATCATTATCTTAAAGGGGAGAAATAATTCACTATCAATAGATCCATTATCACCTTTAATCCTGGATGAATGGGGACACTGCCTCAACTCCTAGCATAGATAGAAAGGGCATGCAGAGTTATACCCTGCAAATATCTTCTCCCATTCTGAGGGCTGTCTGCTTGCTCTGCTTACTGTGTTCTTAGCTGTGCAGAAGCTTTTTAGTTTGATCAAGTCCCAGTAGTGTATTTTTGAAGCTGCTTCAATTGCCCGGGGCGTGGATGCGGAGAAAAGGGAACACTTCTGCACTGCTGGTGGGAATGCAAATTAATACATTCCTTTTGGAAAGATATATGGAGAACACTCAGAGATCTAAAAATAGATCTGCCATTCAATCCTGTAATTCCTCTGCTGGGCATATACCCAGAAGACCAAAAATCACAACATAACAAAGATATTTGTACCAGAATGTTTATTGCAGCCCAATTCATAATTGCTAAGTCATGGAAAAAGCCGAAGTGCCCATCGATCCACGAATGGATTAATAAATTGTGGTATATGTATACCATGGAATACTATGCAGCCTTAAAGAAAGATGGAGACTTTACCTCTTTCATGTTTACATGGATGGAGCTGGAACATATTCTTCTTAGTAAAGTATCCCAAGAATGGAAGAAAAAATACCCAATGTACACAGCCCTACTATGAAACTAATTTGGGACTCTCACATGAAAGCTATAACCCAGCTACAACTTAACAACAGGGGGAAGTGGGAAAGGGGGGGGTGGGTAGAGGGAGGGGAATCGGTGGGATCACACCTGTGGTGCATATTACAGGGGTATTTGCGAAACTTGGTAAATGTAGAATATAAATGTTTTGGCACAGTAACTGAGATAACGCCGGAAAGGCTATGTTAACCACTGTGATAAAAAAGTGTCAAATGGTTTATGAAGTGAGTGTATGATGCCCCATAATCATATCATTGTATACAGTTATGATTTAATAAAAAAATTAAAAAAAAAAAAAAAAAAAGAAAGGGCATGCAAAATATGATCACTGAGGGAGCAGAGGAAGGACCTTGCATCTCCAGAGGAAGACCTGGGTAGAATGATGAGCAAGTACTCTGAAAGGGTAGGTTGAGGAAAAATAACTGAATCGAAATCCAATCAATGAAACAATTTTGAATCTATTTCAATAGATTGAAATAGTCAAGTAAGTAAGAAAATGCCAGGAGGGCTATGTCAACCAATGAGATGAAAATGTGTCAAATATTCTATGAAACAAGTGTATGGTGCCCCATGATCATATTGATGTACACAGCTATGATTTAATTAAAAAAAAAAAAAGAAAGTTTTCAGAGGAAATATTTTAAATAAGAGGTAATTTGATAATGAAATTATTATATTGCTATTTTTAGTTACTTTATAATTTCAAAAAATATACGTGTAACGAATATTTTTACTTCATTCAATAACATTTTATGAATAATATTATTAATGAGTTTATGAATGTTTGTACTATTTGCAGCCTGACTAAAATAGCTTGAAAATAAGTGCTGAATCAATTGGACCTACTGTATGTAACATTATCAAGTTCCTAACAATTAATTTATATTTCTTTTTTTCTTCTTCCTTTCCAAATGATATCAGGATACATGCAATTAGTACATTGTTTGTACTTGTAAGGTAAAATATAAGTTAGAGCTGTGTCAGGAATTAATTCATATTTCACAGAAAATTATTTTATTTGATTCACAGAAAGGTATAGCTAAAAAAAATATTTGGGGGAAATAAAGACCAAAATTGATACAGGGGAAATATGATGCAATGGGAAAAGAATTAGATTTTAGTTCTAGCTCCTCTAGAATCTATTAAAAAATTGAACTTTAAACACGTAATTGCCTCCTGAGTCTCAGGTTTCTGTACGTGGAAAGGGAAGTGGAGGTGGATTAGATTAAGTATAATAGAAATGTTACATTTCATGCCTCAGTTTCTCTCTCCCAGGGAAATGACAGACATTGCTGTGGGATCACTGGCCTCCTTTCTATCTATGATTTGTGTAATTCAAATAATGTAATTGAATATGAAATGAAATTTCTTTAGTAAAATAATTGACTTATTCATGAAGCTTCACATAAATTTTTGAAAACTTTGTAAAATGTAAATTTTTATTATGTAAATAAAAATACATTTACTTTGCAACTATTATTGATAGAAATGTTAACCAATATTCTCCATCTTTGTTCAATTAGGTTTTTACTTGTTTTAGACTTTTGGTTTGTTTGCTTTCATTTTGTCTTTAGAAAGAGGGGGAAAAGAGCCCATCAGATCTTAAGTATTCGGGTTTATTTGTGTGGTAATCTTCTAAAATATTATAATTACAGTGAAACTCCATTTGGCACTTTCAATTAATGTGCAATAATCTAAAGATTTTCCACTCCAGTTATAAAGAAATCCTTTTTTCGGGAATGTTCATAAATTGGTGCATAATACAGAAATCAAATATTACATATTAAGGATCAACTGTTTGCCCTCATCCTGCTACACTGATGCAATCCAATTCAACCTACCGCTCAACTTTGGACACACTTTCTGATAGAGAAGACACTGAGAATATGAGAATTAAATCAATCTCCTTTTGTATTTCTAAATATGTTAAAGCCAATCTGAACTACATTGTTTAATTTTTGAGACACAGTCTCATTCTGTTACTTGGATGAGAGTGCTATGGCCTTATTGTAGCTCAAACTCCTAGGCACAAGAAATTCTCCTGTTTCAGACACCTGGAATAGCTGGGATTACAGGTACATTCCACCATGCCCAGTTAATTTCCCTATTTTTTTTTTTTTTTGAGACAGGGGGTCTCATTCATGCTCCAGCATTTCTCAAAATTCTGATCTCAAACAGTCCTCCCGCCTCAGCCTCCAAAAATGGTAGGATTACAGTGTGAGCTAACTGTGCCTGCCCAGCCTGAATTAGGCTTGTTGAAGATTTCTTTAAGTTTTCCATTCCATAGCAGTATTTATTTTTCCTAAACTTCTTTAGTACATTAAATAGAATAAAATGCAAAAAGTGCTCTTAAGCCCTCATTATTTTTCTTTCAGCTTCTTTACTTTATGCCATGATACTCTGAAGGCTTGAACACAGTATTATATCCCGCAATTAAATTATACTAGTCTTCTGAGGAGAAATGTTTTCTGTATTGTTCAAAATTGCTCTCATCAAAATTGGCACATGAAAGACATTAATAAATGGCTATGCTATTTATTAAATTTAACAAGTAGGAAGGAAAATTTCCTTTTTAATTTTCTCCTACTATAAATATTTTCTAAGAAGACTTGTGACTTCATTTTGATGGAACAGATTGTTTATAAAACAATAGCAAAAAAGAAACTTATAAAAATACTCATAATATAAACTACTAGTTTAACTGCTGTATAGATTCATTTGCATTTTATAGTTTGAGCAGAAGTTGGTTATTAAGAAAAAATTGTGCATGTCACAAAAGTATTCTAGGCATGATATTCCAATAAATAAAATTTATGCTTACATGAAAAATAGAGTAAAAATTCTTTGATATTAAGAATAATTACTTGGGATTGATCAGAACCTTTACAAGCTCTGTTGCTTCTGTTTTTTCTAGTTAAGATGCTGCTGTCCATAATGTATGTGTTGCCAGAAAAAACAAAGGGACCCTGTTGTTTTTGAGAAACGAGTGTGCCAGCCTCCCCTCTTGCTGACAAATTAATAAGCTTCTCTTTTCTTTGCTTCACAGTAAATAAAATAATTGTTAGCTAAAAATCTGAAACATTTAAGTCAAATCTTATTGGGGTCTTCTAGTACCAGAATTCTTGGAGACTTTCAGGGTCTTCATGTGGACATAAATTTTACATCTTCAAAAATTGTAAATGATGGCTCTGTGTGACGACTGTGCTGTGTGTGATTTTAATAAGTCTAACACACCCTCTGAAACTTTTTTTTGACTTACCAATTGACTAAGTTAGTCTTTATAACAAATCTCCATTATCAAGTTATATTGAAGGGGGAGAATTCTTAATGTAAATAGCTCAATTTCTAAATATATATTTATGTATATAATTAACTGACCCAAATAGCAAAATGAACCACAGGTTTGAATTTCATCTTCCTAACTAACTATACTTGTGTGTATTATTTTAGAGGGATTGAATTTTAAATATAAAATGATGTTTCTGGATGATTTCCATTCTAGTTATGGTAAGATAGCTAGTATTAAGTTACGCTTAAATTTCGAAATGCCACTTTCCTCACTCCCTTGTGGTGAATTGTATGGCTGGATGAGATTGGAAAAAGATTAGCCACTCTCTTTGAGAATTAACCGAAAAAAATACCTAGTTTAAGAAAAACTTAATGCTATTGACTTAAGGAATAAAATGTTATAAAGGTTGGAAAATGTATTCCAATTCATTTGGACAACTAATAATTTTTCAAATTATTTTGAAAACTGGCAAGTATAAATGAATTAGCTTTCCTGATAAGATTACCAGAACTTTCCATTTCCTTTTTGGGTGACTCCTTGAGAGAGATACCATTTCCAAAGTGTTATCCACGATTCAGTTTTCTTCAAGAGAATAAGAGTAGGCCCTATTGGTAGGAAAGTACAGCCTAATTAGTTGTGGAACTGAATGTTGGTTTGATGATCTTCTTTGATGCTTTGCAAAAACAAAAACCACCACTTCTCAAACAATAATATATTTTCTTCTTTCTGCTTGGCTGTTAATGTGGTTAACCAAGACATTAAATAATTTTCTCACATTTTATTTGCCTAAAGTGAGAAAATTCAGTCTATAGATTGTGCGTGTGTCCGTTTACATGCTAAAAGAAGAAAAGACTTAAAATTATGTTCTGAATTATGTTCTTCTAACTGCTTTGTGAATTGTGATAATTACACCTAAAATTTATTACAATAGTAATGCTCTGTGTCAAATTTTTATATCCATCTTCTTATTTAATTCTCACAATAAACCTAGCACATTGGTACTTTTATTAACTTCACTCTTATAAAAAATTAAATAAGTGGAGTACTTTGTCTAAGAACACAACTATTAAGAATTGGATACAAGAATCCAAGATTATTCAACTCCTGCTTTTGGTCAAGAAAATATTCTGCCTTTATAAGACAAGATATTTCATTTTAACTATTAAGAGCTTTTGGTAGAATTTAGGAGTACTTTTAATGGCACAGGTGTCTGTAACTCAAAAAATGTAAGATAGACCAGGGAGCTTGTAATTTTCTCTCCATTATTGTATATAACTCTATATATCAGCTTCCTAACTGTAGGCAGTGAACACCTTTGGTCAGATTCAAAATAATGGAATTTTCTTTTTTTGCTTATATTTTATTTTATTTTACTATTAAATCATAGCTGTGTACATTAATGTGATCATGGAGCACCATACCCTGGTTTCATAGACCGTTTGACACATTTTCATCACACTGGTTAACATAGCCTTCCTGGCATTTTCTTAGTTATTGTGCTAAGACATAACAAAGATATTTGTACCAGATTTATTGCAGCCCTATTCATAATTGCTAAGTCATGGAAAAAGCCCAAGTGCCCATCGATCCACAAATGGATTAATAAATTGTGGTATATGTACACTATGGAATATTATGCAGCCTTAAAGAAAGATGGAGACTTTACCTCTTTCATGTTTACATGGATGGAACTGGAACATATTCTTCTTAGTGAAGTATCTCAAGAATGGAAGAAAAAGTATCCAATGTACTCAGGTCTACTGTGAAACTAATTTATGGCTTTCACATGAAAGCTATAACCCAGTTACAACCTAATAATAGAATTTTCTCTATGAGCCTAGGACCTCATTTTTGAAGTAAAAATGCAGTGAAATTGATGGACATAATTAGGATGAACACTTCATATCTCTCCTCTTTGAAATGGTTGTAGGATTGCCATGAAAATAAATAGGTAACAGTCAAAAATCACAATTTTAGAGTGTCCTATATCAAATGCATATGTGAGTAGGAAAAAATGATAGCTCTCTAGAATCTTTCAGTGAGTAGCCCTGACATATTATGATTTTACAAGGAAGTCAGTGAGTAAGAAAAAGTAGTCCTTTAAGAACACAATTTAAGAATTACTTGTTTTGTGCTTCTGTATACATGAGAGTGTTCTCCTTGTGCTAAGTCTACAACATATGACCTTTGAAAATAAAGTCTTAGTCCAAAGTGGGAAAATAAATCAGAAGGCAAAAGATAGGAAAGCCATTACTATTGCAATAATCGTGATATGACAGTTCTGGATTGAGCATATCATCTGCTTTCCCTAAGGTGATTTCTCATAGCCTTGACCCAGAAAGCATCTTTATGCTTATTCCATTCAGAATGAGTTCTATTTAAGTATGTTCTGCCTTATATATGATGCTATATAGTACAGCTCACCAAAAAACCAAACCAAAACAAAATAATACCAAAAGCATTGTTCTTTATAATGTAGAACAATGGACCAATAATGCCTTGGTTACAGTGACTAGAAATAATACATAAATGAATGAAATGGGATCATTCTACTTGTAGCAAAAGATAAATGCCTGGCTATTCTAAGTAAGAGGGAATCGAATTACTTGAATAGAGCAATAACTGAAACTAAGCTTCATTTAACAATTAATGACGATCTAACAAAGATGGACGATATAATAAGGGTTTCCAGGGTTCATTTCTAGCGAATTTCTAATTACTACAGAGATTAATAGAATCACAAAGTGAATACCTGATGAGAAAACAAGTCTTAGTACATAGCTCAGGACAATTATAATACTTTATGTCCTCGATTAGAACCAGATACCAGAGCAAATGCATAATGACCATTTAAGAGGAGAAAGACGACTGAATTATTATTCTCCCACACTGGATTTTTAGAAGTGAGAACACTTTGATAAACTAAAGAGATTTCTTTTTTTTTTTTTTTAAATAGTCTTCTGGATTCTGTCTTTTTCTTTTTTTTTTTTTTAATTTCCTAGTCCTTTAGAAGGAGAATGTTTTCTGTGACAAGTCTCATCTTTGCTTCAACAATCTTATTGAATTATGGTGGTACACTTGAGTTTTATGTACATAAACCAGAACTTTAACAGCAGGAAGAAATGATCTTCTATCATAAATTCTTACCATTTAAAGAGATACCATATGTTTCTTTTGCCAAAATACTTCCCTACCACTGCATTACTGTGACTATCTCAGATATTTTATAGTGCTTCTTACAGTGGCAAACACATCTAGAGAACCTTAATCCTCTTGTCAGTGCATAAAGAATCATGAGAAATTTCTATGAAGTCCAACTTCCTTGTTCAAATCCCAGTTACACCATTTCCTCATGGCATAATATTTAGCAACTGCCAACTGTCTCAGAGATGTCCAACCTGTGGCCCGCGGGCTGCACATACTTTGAGGACTCTTTTGCTTATCTGTGGTGTTGGATATCATGAAAAGTATGCATGAACCTTTTTCAAACAAACCTTTTGTTTTGTTTGTTTTCGTGTTTTTTCTCATTGGTTGTCCTTAGCATTTGTGTATTTAATGTATGGGCCAAAACAACTCTTCTGCCCACGTGTGGCAGAAAAGAAAAAAGGTTGGACACCCCTGCTTGGAGCTCTTAATAATAAGAGCTCCTCGTAGAGCTTTTTAATGATTAAATAAAATAATACATGTAGAGGATTTAGCAAAATACCCAGAACATAGTATAAAAAGAATGATAACAATTCTTATTATACTTACCGTTATCCATATAAAAATTATCTCCAGTCTCCTCCTTTGAGCAAGGCAAACTATCTCTGAACCTTGGTTGCAGGATCTCATGACAAAAACCAACGAATACAAAAATTGGAAAGTAAAGTCAAAAACAGATCAGCGTGTCAATTAATCCCTTAAAGTATAACAAAGATACAGTGTGGAAAGATTCCAGAAATATATAAGGAGCACAGGAATGCCTCATCTGGGTGACTTGGCTGAGACTATAAATTCTTATTCCCATCAAATTACCAATTAAATGTAATGATTATCTTATTATTTTGTTACTATTTCATGAAAAAGTTGATTTTTGTTTCAGAATCTCAAAAGAAAATAGCTCACCCTTATTTCTACTTTAGCCTTCTTAGAATTCATTTCCATAAAGGGCTATCACTACTAAAGATGTTACCTATCTCTACTCAATAGCTGTGGTAATGTGTGTTCTCAGCTAACAGAAGCAATAAAAACCAGGGGCCAGCTGCGTTCTGATTGGTTAGCGTCTCTGGGAGTTGAAACTAGGCGGTTAAAGCTCTGGTTGCGACCAGGCGGAGGGAGACCAGGGAAGACTGAGCAAGGGACTTTTAGTTTGAGACGGTGCTTGGGTCGGATAAAGATGGAAGAGGTGAGGGGAATTCCTGTAAGAGTGGCTCTGCGTTGTCGCCCTCTGGTCCCCAAAGAGATTAGCGAGGGCTGCCAGATGTGTCTTTCCTTCGTGCCCGGGGAGCCTCAGATGGTGGTTGGTACTGATAAATCCTTTACCTACGATTTTGTGTTTGACCCCTCTACTGAACAGGAAGAAGTCTTCAATACAGCAGTAGCACCACTCATAAAAGGCATATTTAAAGGGTATAATGCAACTGTCCTGGCCTATGGGCAGACTGGGTCTGGAAAAACCTATTCGATGGGAGGTGCATACACTTCAGAACAAGAAAATGAGCCAACAGTTGGGGTCATTCCTAGGGTAATACAACTACTTTTCAAAGAAATTGATAAAAGGAGTGACTTTGAATTTACTCTGAAAGTGTCTTACTTGGAGATTTATAATGAAGAAATTTTGGATCTTCTATGCCCGTCTCGTGAGAAAGCCGCTCAAATAAAT
This sequence comes from Nycticebus coucang, assembly GCF_027406575.1. Classification (NCBI taxonomy): domain Eukaryota; kingdom Metazoa; phylum Chordata; class Mammalia; order Primates; family Lorisidae; genus Nycticebus; species Nycticebus coucang. The sequence continues at coordinate 35,748,177 of NC_069793.1, read as the reverse complement.
ATACGGGAGGATCCTAAGGAGGGCATAAAGATTGTTGGACTCACTGAGAAGATGGTATTAGTTGCTCTGGATACTGTTTCCTGTTTGGAGCAGGGCAACAACTGTAGGACTGTGGCCTCCACAGCTATGAATTCTCAGTCATCCCGATCTCATGCCATCTTTACAATCTCTGTAGAACAAAGAAAGAAAAGTGACAAGAATAGTAGTTTTCGCTCCAAGCTACATCTTGTAGACCTGGCTGGATCGGAAAGGCAGAAGAAAACCAAAGCTGAAGGGGATCGTCTAAAAGAAGGTATTAATATTAATCGAGGCCTGCTGTGCTTAGGTAATGTAATCAGTGCTCTTGGAGATGACAAAAAGGGTGGCTTTGTGCCCTATAGAGATTCTAAGTTGACTCGAGTGCTTCAAGATTCTCTAGGAGGTAATAGCCATACTCTTATGATAGCCTGTGTGAGCCCTGCTGACTCCAATCTAGAGGAAACATTAAATACCCTTCGCTACGCTGACAGAGCAAGAAAAATCAAGAATAAACCTATTGTTAATATTGATCCTCAGACAGCTGAACTTAATCATCTAAAGCAACAGGTACAACAGCTACAGGTCTTGTTGCTACAAGCCCATGGAGGTACCCTGCCTGGATCTATGAATATGAAGCCATCAGAGAATCTACAATCCCTGATGGAGAAGAATCAGTCCCTGGTAGAGGAGAATGAAAAATTAAGTCGTGGTCTGAGTGAAGCAGCTGGTCAGACTACCCAGATGTTGGAGAGGATCATTTTGACAGAGCAAGCGAATGAAAAAATGAATGCCAAGCTAGAAGAGCTCAGGCAGCATGCAGCCTGCAGAATAGATCTTCAAAAGCTAGCAGAGACTTTGGAAGACCAAGAATTAAAGGAAAATGTAGAGATTATTTGTAACCTGCAGCACATGATTACCCAGTTATCGGATGAAACCGTTGCTTGCCTGGCTGCAGCCATTGATACTGCAGTAGAACCAGAAACTCCAGTGGAAACCAGTCCAGAGACCAGCAGCAGGTCTTCTGATGCTTTCACCACTCAGCATGCTCTCCGTCAAGCCCAGATGTCTAAAGAGTTGGTTGAGTTGAATAAAGCCCTTGCACTGAAAGAGGCTCTAGCTAGGAAAATGACTCAGAATGACAGCCAACTACAGCCCATTCAGTTCCAATACCAGGATAACATTAAAAATCTAGAACTAGATGTCATCAATCTTCAAAAAGAAAAGGAAGAATTGGTTCTTGAACTTCAGACTGCAAAAAAGGATGTCAACCAAGCTAAGTTGAGTGAGCACCGCCGCAAATGTCTCCAGTATCTGGAGGGTCAAATAACTGATCTGAAGAAGAAATTGAATGAACAGTCCAAACTTCTGAAACTGAAGGAATCCACAGAGTATGCCGTCTCCAAACTGAACCAGGAGATACGGATGATGAAAATCCAACGAGTACAGTTAATGCGTCAGATGAAAGAGGATGCTGAGAAGTTTAGACGGTGGAAGCAACAAAAAGACAAAGAAGTAATGCAGTTAAAAGAACAAGACCGTAAGAGGCAATACGAGCTGCTCAGACTTGAAAGAAACTTCCAGAAACAATCCAATGTGCTCAGACGTAAGACTGAGGAGGCAGCAGCCACCAACAAGCGTCTCAAGGATGCTCTTCAAAAACAACGAGAGGTAGCTGATAAGCGGAAAGAGACTCAGAGCCGTGGGATGGAAGGCACTGCAGCTCGAGTGAAGAATTGGCTTGGAAATGAAATTGAGGTTATGGTCAGTACTGAAGAAGCCAAACGCCACCTGAATGACCTTCTTGAAGATAGAAAAATCCTGGCTCAGGATGTGGCTCACCTCAAAGAAAAAAAAGAATCTGGGGAGAATCCACCTCTTAAACTCCGGAGGCGCACATTCTCTCTTGCTGAAGTGCGTGGTCAAGTTTCAAACTCACAAGATTCTATTACAAAGCAGATTGAAAGCCTGGAGACTGAAATGGAACTCAGGAGTGCTCAGATTGCTGACCTACAGCAGAAGCTGCTGGATGCAGAAAGTGAAGACAGGACAAAACAACGGTGGGAGAATATTGCTACCATTCTAGAAGCTAAGTGTGCCCTGAAATATTTAATTGGAGAGCTGGTCTCTTCCAAAATACAGGTTAGCGAGCTTGAAAGCAACCTGAAACAGAGCAAGGCTAGCTGTGCTGACATGCAGAAGATGCTGCTTGAGGAACAAAATCATTTTGCTGAGATAGAGACAGAGTTACAAACTGAGCTGGTCAGAGTGGAGCAACAGCACCAAGAGAAGGTGCTGTACCTTCTCAGTCAACTGCAACAAAGCCAAATGGTGGAGAAGCAGCTAGAGGAGTCAGTCAGTGAAAAGCAACAGCAGCTGTTGAACACACTCAAGTGTCAGGATGAAGAACTTGAGAAGGTGAGAGAAGTGTGTGAGCAAAATCAGCAGCTTCTCCAAGAGAATGAAATCATTAGACAGAAACTGACCCTCCTACAAGTAGCCAGAAGACAGAAACTTCTTCATAAGGATAACCTTGTATCTCCAGACTCTTCTTTTGAATATATCCCACCTAAGCCAAAACCTTCTCGTGTTAAAGGAAAGTTCCTGGAGCAAAGCATGAATATCGAGGATCTAAAATATTGCTTAGAGAATTCTGTGAATGAGCATGAAGATGGTGACGGTGATGATGGAGATGATGAGGAATGGAAGCCAACAAAATTTAAGGTGTCCAGGAAGAACATCCAAGGGTGTTCCTGCAAGGGCTGGTGTGGGAACAAGCAGTGTGGGTGCAGGAAGCAAAACTCAGACTGTGGCATGGACTGCACCTGTGACCCAGCAAAATGTCGGAATCGCCAGCAAGCCAAGGATAGCTTGGACACTGTTGAGTGGATCCAAGGCTCTGATTCTGAAGGCTCCTTCAAACTGGAGGATCCCACAGAGGGAGCCCCAGGATTGAGCTTCTTCAAGCCCATCTGTACCACTCCCAACAGCAAGATCAAGAAAGAGATGTGTGATGTGAAGCAGGTGCTGCTACAGAAGAGTTTCCCAGTTTCCTCCTCCTTTGACCTCCCAGAGTTGAAACATATAACAACAGAATCCCAAGAAAATAAGGCTCCAGGGGAAAAAAGGAAACGAGCTCTGGCCAGCAATACCAGCTTCTTCTTTGGCTACTCCCCTATTGAGGAAGAGGCCCACTGAAGTTGAACTCATCATCTCTACCCCCAAGTTGGCTTGGAAGATGCTTTCAAGTTGCAGCCAGAGGGGTTTTTAATGACTTCTTTGGATTTCAGGTTTCTTGCTGTTGAAAAAAGAACAGAATATTAGATGGAAAGGAAGGTAATCTTTGTTGGATATTGGCCTTCAGTCTCCAGCCCCAGATTACTATTCTCCTCCAGAAGCGTGCTAAGCTACCTACTGAGGAGACAACCAACTGACCTTCCTAATGAATCATAAGGAACCAGTCTCCAGTACAATCTAGTTCTTTCCTATTTGTGAGAAGTTAAGGCTGCCTCCTGATAGTGATGTATCCAAGGCTTTTTTATCTCCAAGTTGTCTCTGCTTAATGGAGAAAGATGGCCTAAGCTGGAGGCCTTGCTTAGCTCTTTCACCCTAGCTCAGGAATGGAGTTGGGATCTTTCCTGCTCTAACCCTCTCTGGATTTTAAGTACTGGCTAATAGTAAATTCAATTGTTTGCCATGTTACTGAAGTAAATGAATTGTTGTTAAATGTTAAGTAAGTAAATAAACATTAGCCCTTCTACTGTTAAAAAATAAAAAGTCCAGTTCCTATGTTTTTAACAATTTGTTGACATCACAGTGCTTGTTTTCAAAATTAGCTCAAAGTGGTACACTTGACCTTGAACAAGGCACGTAAAAAAAGAAATGATCATTTACCTAGCCCATTATTTCTGAATTAACTTCAATTGCAGTACTCTTTTGTTATGTAGTGTTCACTATGCTATGATAAGTATAAGAACCTTATCAGGAAAGGTAAAAAGAGCACGATTCTTAGACATGATTGTTATGCGAGTCTTTTGCATGTATTTGGCTGTTCTTGTGAACTTTTGCCATTCTGTATCATTCACGTGCATCCTAAAATATTCTTAATAACTAAGAACAAAAGGAAGGATGACATTAAAAATATTTACAAATCAAAAGGAAACGGCAACACCTTTTCAGAAGGCAATAATAACCCATGGCAGAAATAATGAGGTTCCCCAGGTATACACTTATTTCCCAGCCCCATTTCGTAATGAATGAGGTAAGGCAATGTGACTATCCCAACTGATGTGTCACTTCTAACCCTCTATTGCTATTAACACCCTGACTGTAAAAACGAACGAGGTTTCAAATAAATAATAAAAAAAGGTGCAGAATGAGAAAAGACTAACAGAGTCTCCCTTTGAAGAACAGATTTTAGCTGAAAAATGCAATTGTTGATCACCCAAATTCAGTTGACTCCAATACTTAAAAATAATGCTTTAAATTTCTCTCATGTCTGATTTGTCTTCTCTCCTGTTTGATTTGATTCTGCTTAACTCTCTTCTTAGGTGGCCCCCTCCACAGGTATCAAGATGATCCATGCCATTCTTGTATCAGTTGGTATATATTTCAGGGAAAAGTACCCAAATTTCAGTGGGTAACAATTTTTATAGACTGCATACCCTATAAACATAAAAGAAAATCTCTATTACTAGTCCACAAAAGTAGAAGAGATACAATGTCTCTAAATAAAGGAAAGACAGAGGCACAAAACTTATAAAGTCTTCACTGTATCTGCCTCTTTAACTTCTTCTCCCTTCTCTCAACCATCTATATTCTCTGCTCCAGCCACACACTGCTGTTTGTGGTTCTTTGGATATGAGGCTCTTTATCAAATCCTGGTCTCTGCCACATTCTTTCTCTACTTGAAATGCTTTTTTCTCCTCTCCTCACCTGGGCAGTGTTTACTCCTTGGTCCAGGCACAGCCCTGACACCTTCTGTGATCCTCCTTTGTACACCAGCCACATCCTGTGACACCTCATTCATCCCACTGTTTTACTGTAGCATGCTTTCTGCCTCTCTTTATCACAAAGATATGAACTGCTTGAAAGCAAAGGTCCTACTATTCTCCGAACCTGAGTGCAGAACGCTGTGTTTGGCATGCGGCAAGAGTGTAATAAATGGACATTAAATGTTTGGTGGGTTTTACTCAGAGGAAGTGGTATTTTGACTCGGCTTTGTATGTTAAAAAGGGATTAGAGTCACATCCTCTTTGGCAATCACAGAAGACTCTGACAACAAGGAGAATTGGAATCATAGGAACAAAGAAATTTCAGTCACTTTGCTAAAAAGTGTAAATTACCTGTTTCCTATCCCAATGAAGTCAGAACTGTACAGGTAATATTTGGCAGAGTTATAACTAAAATTAAATTCTTAAAACTTCTCATTCATTGGTAACAAAACACTTTCTGTGAAAATAATGATACTATGCCTAGATCTCTCATTTCCTGAACTAAGTATTAAAATCTTCACATGATTAGAATGCTCATGACACAGAATGTTCTAGGCAATTATATTTCTTCATTGAATAATAATTTTGTAATAATATTTTATTGTATTTTTACTTGTAATAATATTTTATTTTATTTTTTCTACTCAACGTAAGTCAGGTCCCTTTACCCTGACAAGAATATTATGAGATAGATTAATTCTTATTTTACACAGGAAAACTGTAGTTAACCAGAAGTTCTATGAATCTTCATTAAAATAATTCAATTTTTTTCTACCAGGTAGAATATCTTTTGAGAAAATTTTAACAATTTGGAACTAGAAAATAACATCAAAATATTTTTCTATTCTTACATTAATCTCATTTCCTGTCTTACGAGGAAGGGTAAATCTTGCCATTTGAAATTAATGAATTCCCTGTCCTTCATAAATATACAAATTCATGAAAACAAATATGTGTAACTTTTTAAAATTAATAATTTTAAAATAATTTTTGAGTCCATAAAATAGTTTGCAATAAGTATAGGATGATGGAAATGAATATTTGAAAAGATAAAGTTGGCAGATAATTTAGCATCCTCCTAATGCTGTGATTCAGTTACATGGCTTTTCAAAACTACAGACTGCTAAAAGTCATGGGTCAATGGAATAATTTTGGAAGTGTCCCAACTATGAAGAATACACTATCAAGTGTCAATCCAATGATGATACTGAATTGTCCTTTATTTGATATTCAAAGACTTTCCAGCGCTCTGAGGTCTTGATTCTGATTTCTACTTCTGTGAAGGCATGTGGATTAAGCTACAGGTATGCAAATAGCAATTGATGTAAGACCAAAATAATTTTTTTAGCAAGCTCATTTTGTCATCTTCTTTTTTGATTATCTTTCTGCCTAAATGACAAAGTACAATCAGTAAAATTTTGTCAGTATTTTCACCTCATTTCCTCTAACATGCCTTACAGGTTTCCCTACAGCAAGGTATTGAGAAGTCTAACAGAAAAACCTCACAAAATCCTTCGCTGATCCCATTAAGTCTATCTCATCATCTTGAAGGTATAAAGTGATGACTTACAAAGGCTTACAAATTACTCACTTTACTATTATTATGTATTACTCCTTACATATGTCATACTATATATTCATTACAATGTCTCCTAATGCTTTCCATGTTTAACATGTTTCTCTCAATTTGAATCATTATTGCAACAATATTCTGTAATGAATAATGATAATTTCATCAGAAATGAGAGAAGAAAAAACATGCAAACGAGGCCTTAGCCAGCAATTCAGAAGTGTTTGACCTCCAGGAACTGATTCTTGCTGTATTTCCAAAGGACACTGGCCAATTACCACTAGAAAGATTCCACTGGAATAAAAGTACTTTTATATTCTTCTTCTCTATATGTTTTTAATTTTCATAATATTACAGGGGCCATACATTTTGGTTACATAATTTGCTTTTGTACATTTTAAGTCAAAATTCTAAGTGTGCCCTTCATCAGGTACGTGTGGATTTACCCAACCCCGTTTCCCACCTTCCACCTCCTTGATTTCTGTTGAGGTTTACTTGCATATGTATGCATAGATGTTGATGGACTGGTTCCAATTTAGTATTGAGTACATGTAGTGTTTGTTTTTCCATTCTTACCATACTTAAAAGAATGGTCTCAAATTCCCTCCAGGTTATTACAAACGATACTAGATCACCATTTCTTTTTATGGCTGAGTAATGCTGCATGGTGTGCATATACCACACTTTATTAAACCACTATTGTATTGATAGGTGTTTGGGTTGTTTCCACATCTTTTCAATTGTAAATTATGCTGCTATAACCATTCAGGTACAGGTGTCTTTTTGATAAAATGGCCTTTTCTTCCTTTTAGTAAATACCTACTGTTGGGATACTGGATTAAATGGGAGGGTTACTTTTAGTTCTTTGAGGTATCTCCATACAATTTTCCATAGAGGTTGTACTAGTGTCAACCAACAGTGTCTAGGTGCTCTGTTCTCTCTACGTCCACAACAGCATCTGTTGCTTTGGAACTTTTTGATGGCAAGAGCCTTTCTCACTGGAGTTAAGGGATCTCTCTTTGTGGTTTTGTTCTACATTTCCCTTATAATTAAAGATGTTGAACATTTTTCATGTGTTTTTTTGTCGTTAAACTACCTCTCTTTGAAAAGTTTCTGTTCATATCTTCTTCCTGATTTTTAATGGGATTGTTTGATTTTTTTCTTGCTGGTTTCCTTGGGATCTTTGTAGATTCTGGTTATAGAATCAGATTTATAGCAGAAAAGTATTTTCTCCTATTCTGTGGGTTGTCTGACTACTGATTGTAGTCTTTGGATGTGCAGAAACTTCTTAATTTGATCACGTCCCCTGTGTTTATTTTTGTTGTTGCTGTGACTTTTTTTTTTTTTTTTGTAGAGACAGAGTTTCACTTTATTGCCCTCGGTAGAGTGCCGTGGCCTCACACAGCTCACAGCAACCTCCAACTCCTGGGCTTAGGCGATTCTCTTGCCTCAGCCTCCCGAGTAGCTGGGACTACAGGCGCCTGCCACAACGCCCGGCTATTTTTTTGTTGCAGTTTGGCCAGGGCTGGGTTTGAACCCGCCACCCTCGGTATATGGGGCCGGCGCCCTGCTCACTGAACCACAGGGGCCACCCGTGACTTTTTTTTTTATAGACCCACATCTTTAAGTATTTTTCCTTTATTTTCTTCTAGAATTATGATAGCTTTATGCCTTAGGTTTATGTCTTTAATCTATCATGAATTAATCTTCATGGGTGGTGAGAAGTGTGGAAATTGTTTCTATCTTTTACATGTAGCCATCCTATTTTCTTAAGACCATTTGTGGAATAGGGATTCTTTTCCCCAGTGTATGTTCTTTTTTTTTTTTTTTTTTGCTTTATCAAAGATCAGATGGAAATATAAGGATGGTTTTGTATCTGGTTTATCTTTTCTGATCCGTAGGTCTAAGTCTCTGTTTTTATGCCAGTACCATGCTGTTCTGGTTACTATAGTCTGGTAGTGTAGTTTGAAGTCTGGTAAAGTGATCCCTCCCATTTTATTTTTACTATATAAGGTTGCATTTGCTATTTGGGGGTATTTTCTGATTCCTCATGAGGTGTAGAACTAATTTTTCTAGATATGTGAAAAATGTCTTTGATATTTGAATGAGGATTGTATTGAATCTATAAATTGCTTTAGGTGTGTAGCCATTTTAACAATGTTGATCTTGCCATCCATTAGTATGATATGTTATTTTATCTCTTTACATCCTCTGTGATTTCTTTCCTCAGTGATTCATAGTTCTCTCTATAGAAGTCTTTCACCTCCTTAGTTAAATATACTTTTAAATTTTTGTGCAGACACTGTTTAGGATAATAACATCCCCAGCAACACAATACCTTTCATCTAGGTTTATTCATGTTTACATAGCAAATAGAAGAGGAAAGTAGAGCAGCTCTGGCCGCTTAAGTACTTTCCTGAGATAAAAGTTAATGCTGAATTCAAACCGGTAGTAGTACTATATGGAGGAAATAAATGAGGGAAAATAGACATTTTTTAAAGTTAGAATTAAGATATCCACTCACTTCTTACCTTTCTTCCTTAAACTGGATTAAATTAAACTTTAATTAATCTCCCAATTAAATTAAAGAAATTTCATTTGAACAATATCATTTTTACATCCATGTCTGTCATGACCATTTGAAGAATATGGGTCATTGAATTCTGATCAATAAAATCAAAATGCATTATAACTATGAGGATACAAACAACTAGGTTGCAATATTGTATTTTTTAGGTACAGTCCCACTTGTAGTTGTGTCCATCATCCAAAAGGTGTGCCATCTACCCTTACATTGTGCCCATTCAGTGGTAGCTCATCAATCCCCTACGTTCCTTCCCTCTTCTCCATCCCTTATCCCCCTCCCCCTAACTTTAATTGAATTGAGTTTTTCTCTTATGTGGGCATGTATTATATAGACCTCTATAAAGAGAACTATAAAACACTGAAGAAAGAAACTCAGAAGATGTGAAGAGATAAAAAAAATATATCATGCTCATGAATTGGCAAATACCATCACACTGGGGATTTGGGCTTCAAAATATGAATTTTTAGGAGACATATACAGTTGCCCTTAGTACATACAGTATATGGGTTATGGAAAATTCCATTTGTTATACTGTTTAATAGAGAAAAATATTAGTTTTTTACTGGGAGATTTTTTTTTTTAATTTCAGGCTAATATGAGGGTACAAACAACTAGATTATAATATGTGCATCTGTTAGGTGGAGTCCCACTTGTGGTTGTATCCATCACCCAAAAGGTGTGCCATATTCCCTTACATTGTGCCCATTCAGTGGGAGCACACCGATCCCCTCCCCTCCTCCCCTCTCCTCCATCCCTTCTTCCTGCTCCGGCAACTTGAATTGAATTGATATTTTCTTTTATGTGGGCACATATTAGATCATCTACTGGCTTCATAATAGTATTGAGTACATTGGATATTTCATCCCCCATTCTTGTGATACTTTACTAAGAAGGTGTTTCAACTTCATCCAGGTTAATATAAAAGATGTAAAGTTACCATCATTTATATGGCTGAATAATATTCTGTGGTATTCGTATACCACAGTTTCTTAACCCATTCCTGAATGGATGGGCATTTAGGTTTTTTCCACATCTTGGCAATTGTGAATTGAGCTGCAATAAACAATCTAGTGCAAATGTCTTTCTGATAAAATGATTTTTTTCTTCTTGGTAGATGCCTAGTAATCAGATTGTGGGTTAAAATGGGAGGTCTAATTTGAGGTCTTTGAGGATTCTCCATACTTCTTTCCAAAGAGGCTATATTAGTTTTCAGTCCCACCAACACTGTATAAGTGTTCCCCTTTCTCCACATCTGTGCCAGCATCTGCAACTTTGGGACTTTGTGAGGAGGGCTATTCATTCTGGGGTTAGGTAATCTAAGGCTGGTTTGGATTTGCATTGCTTTGATGATTAGGGATGATGAACATTTTTTCATATGTTTGTTAGGCATTCATCTGTCTTCCTCAGAGAAGTTTCTGTTCATGTTTCTTGCCTAGTGATAAATGGGATTATTTACTCTTTATATTAAATCATAACTATGTACATTGATGCATTTATGAGGTTCAGTGTACTGATTTGATATACAATGTAAAATGTTTACATTGAACTGATTAACACATTCATCACCTTGCTTATTTGTTGTGGTAAGACAATTTATACTCTTTTCTTAATAGTTTTGAAATGTACCATTGCATCATGCACATTAGGTGAGGTCCCCCCATATACCTTCCCTTCTCCAACTCTCCCCCTTTCCTTCTACTTTCTGGACTATACATTATACCATTCATATGAATGTCTAGGTGATTATATAGGAATTTCAAGTAATATTGAGTACATTGGATACTTTTTTCCCCATGCTTAAGATACTTTACTAAGAAGAATATGTTCCAGCTCCATCCAGGGAAACATAAAAAATGTGAAGTCTCCATCTTTTTTATGGCTGCATAGTATTCCATGGTATACATATACCACAACTTGTTAATTCATTCATGGGTCTATGGGCACTTGGGCTGATTCCATGTCTTGGCAATTATGAATTAGGCTGTAATAAACATTCTTGTTTACATGTCTTTGTTGTAAAATGATTTTTGATCATTTTGGTATATATCTAGTAGAGGAATTGCAGGATCAAATGGTAGGTCTACTTTTAGTTCCTTGAGTAATCTCCAAACTTCTTTCCAAAAAGGTTAATTTAAATTCTCAGTAGATCCTAGTTATCAAACTTTGTTAGATTCATAACATGCAAAGAGCTTTTCCCATTCTGAAGGTTGTCTATTTGTTTTAATTGTTGTGTCCTTAGCTGTGTAGAAGTTTTCAGTTTAATTAAGTCCTATTATTTTAAGTCCCTTAATTTAAGTCCTAAATTGTTTATTTTTGTTGTTGTTGCAATTGCCACAGAATCTTCTTCATAAAATCTTCCCCCCAGGCCAATATCCTCAAGATTTTTTTCCATACTTTCTTCTAGGATTTTTATCTTTTCATGTCTTAGATTTAAATCTTTTATCCATCTGGAGTCAATTTTTGTGTGGAAGATGTGGTTCCAGTGTTAATCTATTACATGTGGTTATCTAGTTCTCCCAGTACCGTTTGTTGAATTGGGATTCTTTTCCTCATTGTATGCTTTTGTTGGGTTTATCAAAGATCAGATGGCTTTGAGAGACTGATTTCATCTCTTGGTTTTCCATTTGGTTCCATATGTCTATTTTTATGCCAATACCATGCTGTTTTGATCTCTGTAGACTTATGATATAACCTAAAGTGTGGTAGAGGGATATCTTCAGCTTTATTTTTATTATTAAAAATTTCCTTGGCTATTTGGATTGATATATATATATATATATATATATATATTGCTTCAATCAAAATAAAGAACTATTTTTTGAAGTTCTACAAAGTATGATTTAGTATTTTTTTTTTTTTTGTGGTTTTTGGCCTGGGCTGGATTTGAACCCGCCACCTCCGGCGTATGGGACCGGCACCCTACTCCTTGAGCCACAGGTGCCACCCATGATTTAGTATTTTAATGGGGATTGCATTGAATCTGTACATTGGTTTGGGTAATACACACATTTTCACAATGTTGACTCTTCCCAGTTAAGAGCATGGTATGCTCTTCCTTTTGTTAATGTCTTCTGCTATTTCTTTCTTAGGGTTTCATAATTCTCCTTGTAGAGGTCTTTCACCTCTTTTGTTCATTATATTCTTAGATATTTCATTTTCTTTGAAGCTACTGTGAAGGGAATTGTGTCTTTGATTAACTTCTCATCTTGGCTGTTATTGGAATGTGCAAAGGCTACTGATTTGTGGACTTTGATTTCATACACTGAGACTTTACTGTATTTCTTAATCACTTCCAGGAGTCTTGTGGTTGAATCTCTGAATTTTCTAAGTATAAGATAATACTATCAGTAAAGAGTGAGAGTTTGACCTCCTCTGCCCTCATTTGTATGTTCTTTGTATTCTTCTGTTGTCTGATTGCATTGTCTAGAACTTCCAGAATTATGTAGACTATTAGTGGTGATAGAGGACAACCTTGTCTGGTTCCAGTTCTAAGTGGAAAAGTTTTCAGTTTTCCTCCATTCAGTATGATGTTAGCTGTGGGTCTGTCATAGATGGCTTCAATAAGTTTAAGAAATGTGTCATCTATACCTATATTCTTTTTTTTTAATTAAATCATAGCTGTGTACATTAATGCAATCATGGGGTACAATGTGCTGGTTTTATATACCATTTGAAATATTTTCATCAAACTGGTTAACATAGTCTTCAAGGCATTTTCTTAGTTATAGTATTGAGACATATATACCTATATTCTTAAGTGTTCCTGTGAGAAAGGATGCCGAATTTTGTCAAATGCTTTCTCTGCATCTGCTGAGAGGATTGTATGGTGTTGGGTTTTGGGGGGATTTATTTATGTAGTGAATTACACTTAGGTATTTGCATATGTTAAATCAGCCTTGCATCTCTGAGGTGAAGCCCATTTGATCATGATGTATAATGTTTTTAATGTGTAGTTGTGATCTATTGGCTAAGATTTTATTCAGTATTTTTGCATTGATATTCATTAATGATTGGTGTGTAGTTCTCCTTTTTTGTTGAGTCCTTTCCTGGTTTTGGTATTAGGGTAATGTTTGCTTCATAGAATGTGTTGTATTGAGGATGATTTCTTTCTTTGCAATGTTCTGGAATAGGTTCTACAGTATAGGTACAAGCTCTTCTTTGAAGGTTTGATAGAATTTTGATATGAAGTCATCTGGTCCAGGGGTTTTTATTTGTTGGAAGATTTTTTTTTATTGTTTCTTTGATCTCGGTACTTCATATTGGCCTTTTTAAGAGATCTATTTTTTAAAAAAATCTATTTCTTCCTGGTTAAGTCTAGGAAGATGGTAAGTTTGCAGGTATTGTTTCATTTATTCCACATTGTCTAATTTCTGGGTATAAAGTTACTTGTACTCAGAAATAACCTCTTGTATCTGTGATATCTGTTGTTATATTCCCTTTTTTGTTTCTGATCGAGAACATAAGAGATTTTGCTTTTCTGTTTCTAGTTAATTTGGCCAAAGGTTTATTAATTTTATTTTTCAAAGAACCAACTTCTTGTTTCCTTAAATTTCTGATGCACCTTTTGTTTCTATTTAATTTATTCATGATTTATTTTTGGTTATTTCTACTCTTCTAATAGGTTTGGGATTGGACTGCTCTTCCTTTTCCATTTCCTTAAGGTAATTCATTAGGTAGTTGATATGCTTTCTTTCTGTTTTTTGAATAGAAGCAAGTGTGTGATAAATTTCCCTCTGAGGACTGCTTTTGCAGTATCTCACAGGTTTGGGTAACTTATAGCTCTTATAGCTTCATTTTTGTTATATTTTGGGGAATTTAATTATTTCCTCCTTTATCTCTTCCTAGACCCAGCTGTCAATCAGCACAAGGTTGTTTAATTTCCATGCCTTTGTGTGGAGTGACAGTTTTTGTTGGAGTTGTGTTCCACCTTTATTATCTTTGGTCTGAGAAGATACAAGGTATAATTTCAATTCTTTTAATTCTGTTGAGGTTTGAGTTGTGACCTAGGATATGATCTATTTTGGAGAATGTTCCTTAGGCTGATGAAAAGAAGATATATTCCTTATCTTTGTGATGATGTGTTTTGTATGTCAAGCCTATTTTTTCTACGGTCACATTTAAGTCCCTTGTATCTTCATTAATTTCTATTTAGAGATTCTGTCCAGAGCAACCAAAAGGTGTTAGAGTTCCAAGCTATTGTGGTGTTATGGGATATCATATTGTACAGACCAATCAAGGTTTCATAAATCTGGGAGCATTTCAGTCAGATGCATGAATATTTAAAATTGAAACGGCCTCTTGTTGTATTGTTCCCTTGATCAGAATGCAATGACTATTATTGTCTTTCTTAATTTTAGTTGCTTTAAATCTTCTTGCATCTGAAAATAAGATTTTTACCTCTCCTTCTGTTTTTCATTTGCTCAAAATACTGTTTGCCATACCTTTACCCTGAGTCTTGATATGTCCTTCAATGTTAGATGAGTTTCCTGGACATAACATATTGATGGCTTGTGTTTTTTATCCAATTGGCTAGTCCATGCTTTTTCAGTGGGGAATTCAATCCATTAACATTTATTGAGAGAATTGATAAGTATGGTGGTGTTATATTTATCTTATTTTGTGTAGGTCCATTGCTTAGTTTTATTCTTTTCATTATTGTGGAAATTAGGGTTTTTCCTTTGCTTTCTGGGAGTTTACTTTGTTGGTGGGCCATTGTGATGGTCAGTGTGTAGCATAGGTTTAAGTATTTCTTGTAGTACTGGTCTTGTTGTGGTAAATTTCCTTAATGTATACATATCAGCAAAATATTTGATTTCTCCATTGATTTTGAAGCTTAGTTGAGCAGGGTACAGAATTCTGGTCTTAAATTTGTTTTAAGAAACTAATTTAATTCTGGTTTGGAAAGTTTCGGTTGAAAAGTCTGTTGTCCTCCTGATGGATCCTGCAGGTCAGCTGGTGCTTACTCCTGGCTTCTTGAAAAATTTTCTCTTTCATCTTGACTTTGGAGAGGATCATTACAATGTGTCTTGGAGATATTATATTTTTGTTGACATGACCTGGAGTTCGATATTCCTCTAAAAGGAGTGTTTCAGAATCTTTTGTGATACTTTGGAAATTTTCATTTATAATATCCTCCAATAGGGCTTCCATTCCATTGGGACACTTTTCTTCTCCTTCAGGGATTCATATAATTTCTATGTTTGAACACTTCTTAAAGTCCCATAATTCTCTGAACAAGTGTTTTGCATTCTCTATCCCTTCTTTTCTTCCTTTTTAACTACCTGGGTTAGCTCAAGAGGTTTATCCTCTAGATCTATATTTGTTCTTCTACATGGTCTAATCTGTTATTGATACTTTCTATTCCATCTTTAAGTTCTCTGATTGACTCCTTCAATACCTTAAGCTCTGCCATATGCTTTTTATATTTTTCATATCTTTTATCCATATTTTAGTTCTGTTTTTTGATTTCCTCTTGATTATTTTCCAATTTATGATCAATTCCCTTTATTGTTGTTACCATACATATTTTAAATTCCATTTATGTCATTTTCATTAATTCTTTATAGGTGGAATACTCTGTGGTAGCTACCTCCTGATCCCTTGGCAGGGTTGATCTAGTTTTATTTTTCACATTGCCAGAATTTCTGTTGTTTTCTCCTCATTTGTGTTTTTTTCTCACTTTCCCTGTCCCCTGCTTTTTTTTTTCTCACTACCTCCTTCTCTTTAAATTACCCTGTCTCAGAGCTTAAGTACTGATGTTGCCTTTGGAATAGAAAGGTAAATAATGAGAAGGGAGAAAGGAAAGAAAAAAGATAAGGAAGTAGGTGAAAGAAAAGAAATAAAGACAAGGAGAGAAGAAGAATGGAAAAGGGGAAAGAAAGGGAACAACAGGAAAAATGGTAGGTTTTGGCAGGGTGCTTTGATCTACCTGCAATTCTGGGACTTTGGAGGCTCCCTGGCAATGTCCCAGAGTTCCCTAAAGGAAGGAGTAATATCTGGAATTCGTGGTTAGTTTTTATGTTATTTATTTATTTTTTATTGTTGGGGATTCATTGAGACTACAAGAAACCAGATTATACTGATTGCATTTGTTAAGTAAAGACCCTCTCACAATCGTGTCTTGCCCCCAAAAGGTGTGGCACACACCAAGACCCCACCCTCTCGTTCCTTCCCTCTCTCTGCTCTTCCTTCCCCCACCCCTTCCTTCTTCTTTCTCTCTCTGTTCTTCCCTTTGTGGTGAGTTGTTTTATATATATACAGCTTGCTTTGCTGTACAAGGTGGGGGCTGGAAGCCATTCTCTAGTTGTAGAATAGTTCTAGTCCTATCTTCCTAACTTATTTATCCTCAGTCAGGGCCTGATTGCTTTGTTTGCATTCAGTCCCCATAGAATTGGGGTCTTGAATCTTTTGCTAGCTTTCTTATGAGGCATATCAAACAGTGCCCCTGACAACTAAATGGCCTTCCCAGGGATATGGCCTCCACATCAAGGATAGTTGCCCAAGCTCAGTGGGCATATAAGAGCTGGCTGTGCACTCAGACCCTGTGTACTATTCCTGGAGTTTCTACAATGGCAGCACCCTGCTTGTAGCCAAGCTGCTGGGAGTTCCACCCCTCCTGGCATTCAGTCATGATCACAGCACATTATCTGAGATCATTGGCTTGCTCAATCTCTTCTTGAAGGTAGCTGCAATGAGCAGCTCTGTCCAAAACAAACAAACAAACAAACAAAACGAACAAACAAAAAAAACTGCAGTATATTTCCTTCCTTTCCTCAGTCCTCCATGAGAGGGGCTGGTCAGTCAGTACCCAGGAACTCGCCTTCTGTGCTGGTCTTCCTCAGCTCTAGACCTCTTCATTGGCTCCTGTAGTTTCCTACTGCTTCTCTGTGCTCCCAGGTTTAATTTTTCTTAAATTTTTCCAGCCAGAGATAACTGTAGTCCAGTCTCCCTTGTCTCACTGGGAGTGGCTGTTAAAGAGATGTCTCTATTCTGCATCTTCTTTTGCCCCCCTTAGAGTTTTTACTTAAACCATACCAGTATCTTCCACAGGAGGATGATTTTCCCACTAAATCAAATAAGTGATAATTAATTTGGCCAACAACACTAATCTGCCTTTAATTAACTCAATTGGTAATAAAGACCCATGGAATCCTTAAATTCACTAAAATTAGGAAACAACTAGAAGAACGTTTAAACCCTGTAATTATATTTACAAATGGAGTTAATTTTAAAATAAAGTGCATAACTTAAATGTCGTAAAAACTAGTGGTATGTAATAAAATATTCTGCTAACCAATAATTTTGTGAACTTTTGGGTTAATCAAAATTTAGTTGGTTTTTTTATTATAAATTTTCTTAGTCTTTAATAATCTTTATTGTGATTCTTAAGGTGAGGGTAGTAAAATCTGCACTTAATACATTTTTATGGATACTAAATTCTTTTTCACAAGAAATTCCCAAAGAATATGTTTGGGGATGTGGATATGGGGATAATTTCCATCTGTTTACTTTTAAATTCATGTCTTAGATTTATAGTTTTATGAATATCCCTGGAGAAGGGAAAGAAACAGGAATAAGCTCTTTCAAAGATGAAGTAGGGATTTCAGGCTTAACCAGGGAAATATTTCAAATCTAGAACTAGGTAGAAGAAAACATACTCTTATATTGTTAATTTCCCTCAACTCACCTCAAATTTGAGATATTACTCCTTTAGAAAATGTGTACACACACATGCACACACACAAAACTGATGGTAACACTTGTTGGTTGACTATAGATGACACAAATTCTAGCCATGTATTCATGACCTTGAAAATCATCTGAATACGTACTTCATGATACAGTTTCACACTGAATGTTTTTCAGTGGGACAACTCTTAAATTTAAATTCTAAATAAATTAAGTAGAAACTTTTCAAGGTACCTTCGCTTAGGCATTGAATTATATTAATTATTAAAGATGCTTTGTCTAGGAATTTGGCCAGTTTTAACTTATATTTTCAAATAAATACTAAAGAACATATTCATTAAATTCATCCATAACGTTCTTGTCATTGCTATTGGTGTGAGCATTCTGACCTTTGAAAAGGATGAACATTTCAGAAATTCAACATCAAAAAGCAGTATTAAGCTGCAATTGAAGATATTGAAGACATGTTTTAACATTGTTGACTTTGGAATTTTCTACTCATTGTCATCAATTTCATCCTCCCTTTCTCTCCATAAAAATAAGCATTATAATAGCTTCCAGGCAGATATATTGGCACTTTTATTAAAAATTCAAATATGAAGACTTAGAAATTATTTTCAAGATCAAGCGCTATGGTTTAATAGCAAAACAAACTCTGAACCATTACTCATCAAATCTAGTCAGATGTTAGAGGTCAGGCATTTCATCTAGCACATTCTGCTGCTTTTAATTTGTGATTACCAAGCACCTGCATACAGAAGGAAAAAGCTCAATTGTCTCCAAGGAGTTCTACAATGAGAAGAATGTGGTATTTTAAGACTCAGTGTACTTTTGGGTAGATAAACATAAACAACTAACAAATAATTCAAATGTTTAAATAGAGGATATTACACAGTGATGACATCACAGAAGAAATGTTTTGTGTGGATTTCAAGAAATATGCCATATTAGATATTAAATTAGATATTAAATATTAAATCATTGATACTAAATAAATTAGACATTAAATCATGAGTAGGGCTTCACAAGGAGTAAGAGAACATGATGGAGTAGGGAGAAATGAAGGAGTCCTAGAATTGCCAGATATAACAAGTAAAAATAGAGAATGCCTTGAAATACTGTATTTTATTTTATATTCTAAATAAAGAAGAAACAGTTAATATGCATGACTGAATGATATTAACTTTCATATTAAAGAGGTGATCCTGGTTCAATACAATCTTGACATTGTCAATCATGTGGAATCTCAAGCTACCTTTATAAAGTGAAATGGGAGCCAATGGGGCTAAAAATCTTTTTTAAATTGGTTCAGTCATGGGAATGGTTAACATTTTATGACTAGGATGTACTAAAAGGATGTTGTCCTAACACTGAAATTTCAGCAAATTAGAAACTGTATTTCTGTCTCTCTTGTTTCATATATTTATATAAATGAAATGGTGTAAGAACACACAGGCATAAACGTACATTTTCAGTTAAGCAGATGCCTCTCATATATTTTCTTATATATTGTATGTACTTACTTTATTGTGAAATTGCAAGATAGAGAATTTTTTAATATATAATTCAGTAATATAATGAAAAAGTCATAATTATATCTACACAAAATTCAGTTTACATATATATGTAATACAGAATATCTATAGACTTATTGGTAAATGTTATATGCATATATGGCTATAGATCAGCCAGTTCTCAACTGTATTAAAGGGTCGCAGCATTAGGAAGGTTGAGAACCACTGCTATAGATAGATTATATTGTATTTCAAGTTATGCATGCTTTTTCTTGCACATTTTATAGAAGTACCATTTTATTTTATCAAAATAACATGGAAATATCATTTTCAATGGCTGTAAAATATAATATCATTAGTATTGATCTTTACTTATGTAAACAATTCCCTATTGTTTGTTTAAGGCTTAAATTGCTTTTCAGTGAGTACTGCCTATAAATATAACACTGCAGTAAAAACTCCCTAGTATAGAATTATTGTTTACATTTTTGATACATTCTTAGGATGAATTTCAAAAACAATAATTTGTTGATTAAAGAATATATATCCTTTTGATCTCTGTTATTTTTTTCCAAATTGCTTTCTTGAAAGCTTATATGAATTAAATTTGTTCTGGGAATAAAAAAAAGAATATTTGACTCACTTCAAATTTACAAATATTTAAAACATTATTGTTAAAATTTGTAGTTATTTCTTAGGAAATTTTAACATTTCATGTTACAGAAGGCAGCATATGTGTTTCTAATTATATGAATTATCTATTCATGTCTTTTCCCAGTTCTTTGTTAATTGATTAGATTTCATTTTCTTAGTGATTTGCATCAAGTTTTGTTATGTTAATACCATTCATTATTGATTATCATTTTAAAATTTCCAAGTTTTACATTTGCTTTTTGTTTTAATTTTTATGATACACAGTAAAGTCAAATATTTAAATCCTTTGTTATTTTTTCATTGCTTATACACATAGAATATACTTCTCTACCAGAAAATATTGGATGGATATTTATATAAAATTTCTAGTTATTATGTCATCTTTAAACTATAAAAAAATTTATTTTGGCATAAAACCTGAGGCATGGATCTAAACATGAGTGTCCAAACTGTAGCCTGTGAACCACATGGTGATTTTATGAGTACAATTTTTGCTTATCTGTGATGTTGAATATCATGAAATGTATATAGGGACCTTTTTTTTCTCTCTTCAGCTGTTGTTAGTGTTTGGGTATTTAATGTGTTGTCCAAGACAGCTTTTATTCTTCTAATATGTGTCAGAGAAAACAAAACATTGGCCACCCTGAATATCTAACAATTTATTGATAAGCATCTTTCCCAACACAATCAATTTACTGATAAGATTATTCTTTCTCACTCTAGTTTACAATATTTTTAACATATCAATTTTATATATAAATAAGATACAAAAATAGATATAGGCAGTCCCCAACTTACAAACATCCAGTGGATAAATGACTTGCACTTACAAATGGAGGTTGTCACAAATAATATGTAAATGTACCTGTTCTAACTTACACAAAAACTCTAATTAAGAACAAACCTACAGAAGATGTCTCATTCATAACCCAGGGACTTCTTGTATATAATTTGTGTGAGGGCTATATATTAGGTCTCCCTTACTTTACTGTTAGCTCTTTAACCAGTTTCATATGTTGTGAAATCATCCAACTTGTGTACATCACCACCACTCTCAACCTCTCTTCCCAACTCCTCTATATTTAAATGTCCAAAACAGCTTGGTTGATTTATTTTTCAGACACCTTTACAATAATTTTCTTGCCTCCTTTCCTTGACAAAAAGGAATTTTGTGGTGGTGGTATCAGAACTATAAATAATTTGTTAAGAACTGAGAATTTTGAAACAACTGTCTCTTCAAAGAACATAAAAATAACAATTACTAACATGTACTGGGTGTTTACTATATGCCTTTATTCTACGCCATTCCCATTTACTAACTCATTTAAAGACAAATATACTCCCTTGGTTATCGGATTGAGCTCCAAGGCATTTTCTATGGAACATCTGTACTTGCTTTTCTGGTTATGGCATTATCCTGAACTGTATCACCTAAATGTATCACCTTGCAACTCAACACCTCCTCTTGGATGTTTAATAAGCATTTCGAGCATGACATGTCCCAAACTGGATGCTTGTATTGCCTTCTGCATTTCAGTTAATGGCTCAGTTTAAAAATATTATATTTCTAGTTGACTCTTTTTCTCATATTGTACATGTAATCCATCAATAGCTCTACTTTCAAAGTATTCTATGTAAGTATATATAAAATGAGATACTATGTGGATATATTATATGGATATAAATATATCCACAATATTTAGAGATATATTCATATATCTATATATATTTGGATATATATTCATCGATATATGAATATGTCTCTAAATATCCAGTACTAAATATATCCACAATATTTAGAGATATATATGGATATGTAACTTGAATATATCTCTAAATATTGTGGATATATTTAGCACTGGATTCATTTCTCAGTGCTTGCACTACTACCACCTTGGTCCAACCAGTTTCTCACATATAGTAGCACCCTTAGGGGTCTTCTTACCTTGTTCCTCAATTCACTAGTCTTTTCCCAATGGAAGAGTCAGAGGAGTGATTTAGATAATCTTATTCCTATGGAAAAACCTCCTATGGTTCCTCATCTTCTCACAGTAAAGCCAAAGTCTTTATGGTGACCTAAAAGGCTATCCTAGAATTCTGTGCAACTTACATAGTTTTCCCATCATTTATTTTCTCTTTCCTTCTTGATATCATGCTCTCCAGAGGCAGATACATTTGTCTGCTTTGTTTGCTGATATAGCCAAGCACCCAGAATGGTATACTCTTGACACAAATATTTGCTTGGTAAATATTTTTCATAAGTGCATAGAACTTTAATTCAATAAAGAATATATTCTTATTCTTTTTTTTTTTTTTTTTTTTTTTTTTGAGGCAGAGTCTCAAGCTATCACCCTGGGTGGAGTGCCATGGCATCACAGCTCACAGCAACCTCGAACTCTTGGGCTTAAGCGATTCTCTTGCCTCAGCCTCCCAAGTAGCTGAGACCACAGGCACCCGCCACAATGCCCAGCTATTTTTTTGTTGCAGTTGTCTTTGTTGTTTAGGTGGCCTGGGCTGGGTTTGAACCCACACTCTTGGTGTATGTGACTGGCACTGTACCCACTGTGCTATGGGCACCGAGCCAAGAATATACTATTATTCTTTCAACTTTTTAGATGAGAACTAATTGTGGCAAGGAAAAGTCACCCAAGAATAATAGCATCAATTGTTAGAATCAGGATTTGAACCCAATTACTGATTCTGGAGTCTGGATTAATTGATTGGTTTTGCATTCAGCCACTGTATTTTTTGGTTGGATTTGTGGTTCATGTTATACTACCCTATCCTTTTGAAATTAGCCACAGCGTATGTCTGGCTTTGGCCAGGGTAATATAAGCAGAAGTGGTGTAAGACTCTGCTGAACAATTTTTCATCTTCCTTCTCCTTGCCACAGATGCAAAGCTTATCAATACCTGGTCCCTCAATGTGCACCATATGGAACAGAATCCCCTTCCAGCTGACCAAGGACATGTAACAAGAATGAGAAATAAATCAAGGCTGTTTAGGGAGATTATTTGGCAATATAACATAACTCAGCCAATTCTGAATAATATAAATATATTGACATTTTCTTCATATTGATTCACACAGTAATATTCCTATGCAGTGGTTGTATATGTGTGTGTGTGTGTGTATGTATATATGGAAAGATAGGTTGTTTAATGTATTTTCAGGGTAATGTGACTTGAGGCTTAAGATGTTTGATTAAAAATTTTTCAAGTATAGTAAAACATCTAATATATTACACTAATGTAGAATACAACCACTGCTTTGAAGATAAACTCAATATAAGAGATTATCCCTCAATTCTCTTCCATTTCCTTATGGACAATTCCATCACCTGTGAATAATGCTAATTTTGGCTCAGATCCAATAGTTATATCTCTTATTTCTGTCTCATGCTTTATTGCTTTGGACAGAACTTCCAGACAATGTTAAAAAATAATGATGTCTTTGTCTTGTTCCTGATTTTAATGGAAATAACTATAGTATCTCACCTTTAAGTATGATTTCAGCAATTAGTTTAAAAAGTTCTTTATCATGTCAAGGAAGTAACCTTCTGTTCTGGCATCTCACTATGTTTCCTTATGTTACACCCAGAAGTGACTATTCAATAGCATCAAATGTTCTTTTTGCTATTTGAATAACCATAGGATACTTAATATTAGTCAGTAGGATTCATATTAACATATTTGTTGACTTCCAAATGTAGTTTTTGATGTATTGTCTGCAAATTGGTCCCTTCTCAGTATTTTGTTTTTTTTCTGAAGGCCTCTGCCATTAAGATAGGACAAGGTTGATAGCCCCACAGAAGAAGAATTTGAATACTGCCTCTGGAAGCAGAAAAAAGTATTAAACCAGTTGCTTCCAGACCAAAAGGAAAAGTGGAGGCCTCTTCTGTTACAATGATGGGTTTCTGCAGACAGAGATAAACATAGGTAGTCTCTGGGAGAGTAGAGATTACATGTTGCCCATGATACAATGCTTGGAGTTCTGTGTGCACAGAGAACCTTAGGTAGGGGAAATCAAAAGTTTATAATTTTCCAAAATGGAATGTGTTCCTAGAATGAAATAACTATTTTTACTCCTCAGTAAAAGGAGGCGTTTAAAGCTTCCAAATGGTAACTACTAAATGTTTACGGTTTAGGAATGGAAGTTTTAGGGTTTTTTTGACACTTATAATGCAGATGATATATATGTTTAGTAAAGTAGTTAGAACTTTTTGGTTTCAAGAAACAAATTCAATTTCATGTAATTTAATTAAAAGGTGGAATTTTTTGGTTCTACTCTTAACCCTATTTGTGGTTTGACTTTGAGAGCTAAGAAATCCTTCTTAAAAGAACCACATGCTGCTCAATTACTCTCACTCTATCCCCATTCTTTTTAATGGGTGGGTCATGTGGGTCAGTACTGTGGGTCACTATACTGATCAAACTTTCTTAGGATACCTTATTACTTTTATTACAACTATATTATTATGAAGGTGAGATCATAGTTACTAGTAATTCAATGAGAGATAGGGGTAGGAGGGATCCATTGTTCTGGCCGGGGTCCTATTCTTATCCCTGACACCACTATTTTGCTCTAGGCATAGGATGCTATTGTCTGTCATTTTGGCCATGAGAATGGGATTCCATGATCTCTCTCATGTAACATCAATAACTGGAGAAAGGGGAAAGTATTTCATTAAAATAATAAGCATATGGTTATCAAGAGAGGGGACAATATTTGCAGCCCAAACCAGCAGATATCTATTGTAACTGAAAATGGAAAACCATGACCAAAGTGTTCCAATAAAACAAAAAGGCAAAACGAAAAGTCAGAAAGTAAAGATAGGCTGAATTAACAGTTCATGAGAGAGAATGAGATCTGTTGACAGATCAATGAAGTGTTAATAAGACAAATAACCACTGTGATAAAAATGTGTCAAATGGTTTATGAAGTGAGTGTATGATGCCCCATAATCATATCATTGTATACAGTTATGATTTAATAAAAAAATTAAAAAAAAAAAATAAAGTACAGCCACAGCCTCGTAAAAAAAAAAAAAAGACAAATACAATCAGGATATGTCAACTGAATGGCAATAATGAAAGAAGGAATTAAGAAACTGAAACCAATACAGCCTAGTGAATTCTCAAATCTTTACTGGTGGATTTCAAATTACAAGTTTACTTGTGGATAACTCTTTACACTTTGAAGAGACCATAAATAAAGAATGTGGCTCATGGGAGATGGACTAGAAACTAAGTAGCATTTTGATCAGCAAAGAAATTAAGTATTCTAATTATTAAGTGGTTTTAAAATTAAGTTTTGCTACAAAAATTAAAGGGACGAAGATAACTGATAAACATATGAAGATATTAGTGTGATTATTCAGGCAAAGCTCAAATGAGCTAAGATTTTAAGTCAAGACAAAAGATGTGTGTATCAGATGACCTTTGTACTCATCCCCATGGTCTTTCTGTTTGTTATTTTATCCCAGCCTCTGCTGGATAACCCAGATGTGCAAGGGCTGTAATCTTAGAGGACCTCCCCTCAGCTGTACTTGGAATGAAACTTCCAGGCCTTCATTGAGTCACTTGGATACATTGGTAAACAAATGCAGGGTAGTTATAGACCAAGCCTTGACTAGTGGGAAATAGAATCCATTGGATTAATACTCTACTCTTCTTACCCTTGGGCAGATAATTTTGAAGTATAATCTGCATGAATCCTTAGAGAATAGTGGCAGGACTGAGCCCTAGTTGCCAACAATAGGATCAGCTCAGAACTCCCTCTTTGGATCACTTTTCCCTCCTTTCCTGTTGCATATCTATATGTCCTTACTCTTGTTTTAATGATCTACCTGCCAAAAAAAGCCTCTGCTTTAAACTATGCAATAAAGGTGGTGTGTGTGTGTGTGTGTGTGTGTGTATGATGGACACAAGGTAGTCCAAGGAAGCTAAGAGCCAGATTTATGAAGTTTACATGCTAAAGAAAATGAAACTAATGACAATACTAACTTTGTAAGTTATGATCTGGACAGTGATGTAACAGTTCCATTGCTTGGTGAACATGGTATAATTGAGAGATTTCAGCAGAAAATCAAGTCTATTTAGTTTCAACTTTCTTATAAGGAACTGTGCTTAGGATCACATAGACAGAATAAAAAATTACTTAAGTTCTATTAATCTCAAGGTCCTTATCTGTATCAAACAGAAATAATGATAATATATACCTTATTTGGTTTTCATAAGAACCAAATGAGGTAATAACTATAAATCAGTGCTATATTTTGAAAACACCTGGGCCAATTTCCTGTTTCTAAATAGAAGGAACAACACATTGTATTCATTATATTATATTTGGATAAATTAATACCCACCTGAAAAGAGACGGGGTTTCTTCCTACAGAAGTAAGATCAATAACTTCAAGTTAATCACGTGTGGGCCACTATCAAAATTTCTTAGGATACCTTATTACTTTTATCACAACTATGTTTACTTCTACTGCCATGAACACTATTACTAATCTTTTATCAGTATGATTTTATTCATATACTTCCATCATCTACTAGTCTCTTACCTAGGTACTCAGTAAATACTGGTTGAATGTATAAACATACAATTTTCTAGCTGTGAAGTGAAGGGTGAGAACAATTATCATAAAAAAAAAAATTGACAGCTGTAAAGTATGGGTAATCTTCTAGCAGCTAGGGCTTCCCTGGGGGCACCATTATTTACTATAATGAAGACAAAGATTAATGGAGTATAATAGATCCAAGAATAGGTTGACAGGATGTTTATCTGCATCACAGGTACAGATAACAGAGCTTCTTAAACTCAACTAGGAGAAACAAGCTTTTTTTCTAATCCAATACCCTACTGTGTTAAGGGATAGATAAAAAACAAGTTTAAATGTATTCTGCATAGCTATATAGCACATTTCATTAAGGTAAAGAATTTAATGATAGTATAATCACAATTTAGAACTCTAAAATACTCCAAAATGAAATGCAGAGTGTCACAAAAGAGCATTTATCTACAAATGCAATACATGTAGGCCTTTAACAGCAATAGTAACTGTATCGCCTAAGAACAAAAAATAGTATCCAAGCCAAGATGAGGAAGATCAATCCTTTGTTGTTTTTCAAAGTCTCTGGACAGCATATATTTTCCTATCCAAAAAGTTTTATTTTTAAGTTCCCTTACTAAAACCCAATATAAATGAGAATATAATGCAATCAATCAAGTTTAAAGCCTGAAATATATTCCATTATAGTGCAAATAATAATATTTCAGTTAAAACCTCAGTATCACTGATGTTTAATTTTGCCGAAATCATGATTAACTGAAAAACTGCCACATGATTATAATAGGCAGAGATCTCAATCAATAAAAAGTAGAACACGGGGAAATGGTAAAATGTGTGACAGGTAAACGTGACGTCCAACTTCATCAAACTTGTAGAGTGGGTTAGTAAACACATGCATGATAAGCATTCAGAACAGAATGCGTCAACATGGGTTCACTTGGAAAAGTCATGTCAAATTAGTCCAATTTTTTAAAGAAAGTACTTTGGTCATAATGTGCTATAAATCAAAAGTGTTTTAAGTTCATCAAAGTATTTGATAGAATGAGAAAACTGGAGCTGGTGATCATACACTGAGCTGAAATGTGATTGGTGTGTGCAGAATGTGAAACTGACACAGTGTTTCTGAGTGAGGGAACAGCCAAGAGCTAAGGTCTCCAGGTGAGAAAATGCTGACCATGTTCAAGAAACAAGGATGCTAATAAAAGTGAGTGGAGCAGGATCATGGGGTGGAAAGTGGTATTGTTTGTTATTTTGAGAGAAAGTCTCACTCTGTTTCCTCAGGCTAGCATGCCCTGACCTCAGCCACAGCCTAGCTCACATCAACCCCAAACTCCCAGGCTCAATTTATCCTCCTGCCTCAGCCTCCCAAATAGCTGGTCCAAAGTAGCTGGGACTATAGGCACCTGCCATGATGCTGGCTAATTTTTGTAGTTTTCATAGAGATGGGGCCTCACTCTTGCTCAGGTTGGTCTCTATCTCCTGAGTTCAAGCAATTCTCCTGCCTCGGCCTCCCAGAGTACTAGGATTACAGGGCTGAGCCAGTGCACCAGGCTCTGTTCCTTTTCTTTTCCCTTTCCCTTTCCTTTCCTTTTTTTTTTTTTTATTTTTGACAGAGTCTCACATTGTTGCCCTCTAAAGAGTACCATGGCCTCACAGCTCACAGCAATCTCAAACTCTTGGGATTAAGCGATTTTCTTGCTTCAGCCTCCAAGTAGCTGGGACTACAGGCTCCTACCATAACACCTGGCTATTTTTAGAGAAATAAAAATACTTTTGCTTAGGCTGGTCTTGAACTCATGAGCTCAGACAATTCACCCACCTCAGCCTCCCAGAGTTCTGGGATTACAGGTGTGAGCCACTGTGGCCTGAGGCTTTTTTCTTTTTATTATGATAAACCATTGGAATAATATAAGCAGGAGAATTACATGATAATATCTAGTATTTTTTTTTAAATCACTTTAGCTGCTGGGTGGAAAATAGATTATAGGATTTCAAGAGTAAAATCAGGAAATTATCAAAACGTTCCAGTGAGACAGAGTAGCATTGCAGATAGGTATCATGGAAGCGGAGGTGGTGAGGAATGACTAGATTCCACTTTATTTTAAAGATCAACCAATGAGTCCATGTACTGACAAGATCCTTGATAGATATATAATTTTTAATCAATAAATGAATTTGTGATGAGGCAAAAGGAAAAGAAACGGGCAAGCATTATTCTTAGGCTTAGACCTGCCATGAGTTGGAGAATATTAGGAAAGAAGCAAAATTGGTCACAGGAATCAGGAGTTTTATTTTAGGTGTGGTAACATAAGGATGTTCATCTCATATATATCAATGAATATCTATATATCAAGGAGTGGTTATAAAAGAAAGCCAAATTTTTAACTACCATTTGTTTGGTGTCTACTATAGAAGACACTGGAAAAATAAAACATTTTTTTTCTGTTCTTGTCTTTATACAGGCAGGTAAAATATATATTTGGTGGATCTAGAAGAGGAAGCCAACTGGTGATTCATTTCAGTAGCATTATTTATTGTCAAGAGTCATAGCTAGCATTTAGAGTAGCCTTTGAAATGTTATGAAGGATATATTCTTTTCATAAAAGAAACATTTATTCTCTCAAAATTTAGAGTGCTTACTTTCTTTAAACATTCATTCTGAAAGGCACGTTGTGTTAGTTTCCTATTGAAACTGTAATTACCGTAAATCTAGTGTCTCAAAACAACTCAGATTTATTATTATACAGTTCTGGAGGCCAGAATTCTGAAATGGGTCTCTCTGGGCTAATATCAAGGTGTCATCAAGGGCTGCATTCATGTTTGGAGACCTTAGTCAAGAATTCATTTTTTTTTTTTTTTATCTCTTTTCAACATCTAGAAGCTGCTGGAACTCCTTAGTTTATACCCCTTTCATCTTCAAAGCCAGCAGTGCTAGTGGAGTCTTTCTCAAAATACATCATTCCCATACTGACTCTTGTGTCTCTCCCTTCCTTATCAGGCCCACTAAGATAATCCAGCATAATATCTCAATCTTAAAGTCAGCTGATTAGCAACCATAATTTCATTTGCTACCTGAATTTTCCCCTTTCCATGTAACAAAACATATTCACAGGTTCCAGGGTTTAGGATATGGACATCTTCAGGGGACCATTATTCTCTCTATGACACATACCCACATGCAAGGATCTCAGTCAATATTGTATAAAAGAAGGAAGTAGAATTGAGGCACAGCTATTGCTCTCTTGATTATTTCTGTGCATTTTATCATGTGATGGAAAAAATATGTCCAGAAAACTTTAACAATATTTGTAGTGTTTGTGGCTATTTCTTAAGCCTTTATCAAAACGTAGTCAGATATATTAATAAATGCATGGCTCAAAATGATCTCTAGAAATGAATATGCGTTATGAACTTGCCTATTCTTAGCATCCCAAGAGTCAGGTTTGGTAGAAATTATCACTTAGTGGATAAAATAGTTTCCAATGGAATTGAAAAATAGATATGTCTGCCCAAGAATATTTCTTCTTGCACCCTTTTCTCTAATCTGTACATAAATGATTTGATAAAACTTTT
The DNA here is from genome assembly GCF_027406575.1 of Nycticebus coucang. Lineage (NCBI taxonomy): Eukaryota > Metazoa > Chordata > Mammalia > Primates > Lorisidae > Nycticebus > Nycticebus coucang. The sequence continues at coordinate 35,718,005 of NC_069793.1, read as the reverse complement.
GACACAGGATGCATGATCCATTCTTCCATGCCCACTATGAAAATAGAAAATTAAATGTTCCCTATAGACTTCCATCAGAAACTTTCAGAAATCATTATTTTAGCGAAAGACTCTGGAATTCTAAGTAGCCAGCAAATCTCAACTTTATGAAATTTCTTCCTCAGAAGAACCTTCCCCGTGACCTTCACCTTTCTTAATTAGAATAATTCCTTCAGTGATGTCTCCTCATAACACTTTTCTTTTCATTCTTATTACAGCTCTAAGAAACTAATTACTTGGGTGATTATTGGCTTGATGTTTGTCTTCATCAAATATAAAGAGTACATCTGTCTCAGTGGCCACTCTGCTGTATCACTAGTTCCTTGCACACTACCTTATCACTAGATGCTTAGTAATTATTTGGTAAATAAAGGAAATCAACAGAGTTAGCAATCTAGAGGCTTTTACATTTGGCTAACCTATCGGTACTTTACTTTACATTGAATATCTTCTTGGGAATTTGGTAATATTTGCCTGTTAAAAACAAAACAAAACATTCAGACTAAAATTTTTATGATCATGTGCATTACCACAGGCCTAGAATAGCTAATTGCCTACATATCTAGAAGTGAAACAGGAATTATTGAGAAAGAAGATCTTGGCCATGGCTGGCATATACATATCCTCGGCTTATCTCTCTGTGAATCTTCAATTTAATACGTTGTTCTTTTTAAAACACTTTTACTGTCATAAAAATTCTAGACATAAAAGTAACTAACATTTATTGAATGTTAAGGATGGGCCAGACATTATCCTGAGTGTTCCTCTTTTTCACTTAACCCTGGCAACAATCTTGTAGGATTGATATTATTATTCTTTTTATTTTACATATGAGGCAATAACTGAAATATAGAAGCTATAAGTACTTACCCAAGGTTATACAGCCACGAGAAGTGCCAGGATTTCTTGCTCCAATGCCCATGCTTTTAACCAGTATAATTTATTGACTACACATAAATGTCATAGTGGTAGAAAATATCTTATTTCAGGTATTTCTTAAAAAGTATAAGCTCAGATGTATAAGCTACCAAAGCTCAAAAGAGAGGAATTATAGTTAAATAAGACAATTTGAAGAATGAATGATCTGGGCATTGCTCTGGATCAACGATTCTCAAAATGTAGCCCCCAGACAAGCAGCATCAGCATCACGTGAAAATTTGTTAGAAATGCACATTATTTTTGCTACATCACAGACCAACTGAATTAGAAACATTGGGGATGAGGCCCAATAATTTGGTTTTTAACAAGTCTTCTGACTGTTCCTGATGCATAGTTAAGTCTGGGAATATTTATTTTAAATGGTGGCAACTACGGCCTATGGACCAAATCTGGCGTGACAACTTTTCTTTTTGAATCACCCATGAACTAAGAATTGTTTCTATTTTTTTTTTAATTTTTAATTTATTTATTTTTTGAGACAGAGTCTCACTTTGTCATCCCTGGTACAGTGCCATGGTGTCACAGATCACAGCAACCTCAAACTCTTGGGCTCAAGTGATTATCTTGCCTCAGCCTCCCAAGTAGCTGGGACTATAGGCGCCCACCACAATGCCCGGGTATTTTTAGAGATGGGGTCTCACTCTAGCTCAGAGCTGGTCTTGAACTCATGAGTTCAGGTATATTTTTATTCTTCTGAGACTGAGTTTCACTCTCTTGCCCCAGTCTAGATTACCATGGCCTTGGACTATTTCACAGCAACCTCAAACTCGTGGGTGCAAGCAATCCTCCTAATTCAGCCTCCCTGATATCTGGGACTATAGGCATGGGCCACAAAAACACATGGCTAATTTTCTATTTTCACTAGAGATGGAAGGATTCTCATGCTTGCTCTGGCTGGTCTCAAACTCCTAAGCTCAGGTGATCCTCTGCCTTGGTCTCTCAGAGTGCTGGAGTTATAGGCGTGAGCTATAGTGCCCAGCTTAAGAGTTGTTTTTAAATTTATAAAGATTAGAAATAAAATGAAGAGGGGAGCACCCGTGGCTCAGTGGGTAGGGCACCGGCCCCATATATTGAGGGTGGTGGGTTTCAACCTGGTCCCGGCCAAAGTTCAACAAAATAATAGCCAGGTGTTGTGGCGGGCACCTGTAGTCCCAGCTACTTGGGAGGCTGAGGCAAGAGAATCGCCTAAGCCCAGAAGTTGGAGGTTGCTGTGAGTTGTGACTTCACAGCACTCTACCAAGGGCAATAGAGTGAGGCTCTGTCTCTAAAAAATAATAATAATAATAAATAACTAAAATAAAATGAAGAGTAATATTGTATAATATTTAAATTTTAGCATTCATAAATGTGTCTTATTGGAACACAGCAAAGCTCATGTGTTTACATATCACATATGTTGCCTTTTACACTAAAATGGCAGAGTTGAATAGTTTCAATAAAGACTGTATGACATGCAAAGACTTTCCTGCCTGACCTTTAACAGAAAAATTTTGCTGACTCCTGACCCCATAGACCAGTTGTTTTCATCTAGATAAGCAATGTCATGATGGTAACAATCACCTGTGTGTCTTTCTAAAAGACTAGTACATACAGCCATGCCAGAGCTGCTAAGAACCCCCAAGGGTGGGAGTAGGCAGATGTATCGCAACAAAGACAAATGAAATCATGAAGTGAGTTTGAGATGCACCTGACATTGGAAAGTCACTGTAAGATGAATATTTTCTGTATTATCTCAGATATTTCTCATAGCAGTTCTGACAGAGAAATTATATATATATATATTTTTTTTTTTTCCATGTTATTGATAGGGAAACTCAGGTTCAGAGATGTGAGAACTTTACTTTGTCTATATTTGGTAAAGTTTGGATGCGAGATTTGAATTCAGGCCTAAAAATAAAAATATAAAAGAAAACTATGTATTTATTATAAATCTCTCCTTTATACTTCCTCTGTGCTGTTTTTGGTCTGAAGGGATTGTTTCTGGATCTCTACCAGTGAATGTCTTTAAATGTTCCTTCACAGTTGCCTGGCTTCACTGTGTTTCAGGTGTCTGGTTCTTAGTTTTTGTTTTTTGTTTTTTGTTTTTAATTTTCTATAATGTCTCTGTATTTCCTCCTGAGTCTAAATTGCTGTTAGATTCCCAGGCCCTAATCTTACTTTTCTGGCTTTCAACTCATTTCTGTTTCTCTGCCATTACCTATAGATCAACCTTGACTTTGCACCTTGACAAAGTCAAACTTATGGCTCTGGTTTTCAGCCTGAAAGCAGTTGAGCTATTACAAGGCATTGTGTTTCTATGCCATGAGTCATGTTCTAGGCTGATCTTTAAGCATCATATATCAAGAGACCCAAGTATGCATTCAGAGGGAAGTTTATTTTCAACATGGATCCCAATCAGAAGTAGGACTATCCTGTTGTAGTAGTACAAAGCATTGCTCCTCAGGGTCATGATGGATGATGACTGTGCAGACACTACATGGAGGTTATTAGTAGAGCAGCACTCAGCAAGGCCTGGTGTCAGGAGGCAAAAGCTTCCTGAACTCAGGACTTGCTAGATACCTAGCACTCTCTCATTTTCTTGAGCACTTGGCTAGATAATGTCTGTGAGGCTTCCTTAATTGAGGGTGGCCATGCAATTGATTATTCTAGACAATGGAATGGGAACCAATGCAGTGCATTCCACTTCCAGGCTTAACACTTAGAAATCTAAGCCCAGTCCTCATGCTTCCTTCAACTGCCCAAATGAGATGAATCCAAGGACCTACAATAAGGTAGAGACATAGTATGGTAAGAGATGTGGCCTCTGAATATCTGTGGGGAGCAAACCCCAACACACACACAAAAACGCATTAATAACTTGCATTGGAATATGACCTCATTAAGAAATATGATGGTGAGAAATCACTGGATTCAGGACTTTATTAGAGTAGGATCCAGTATTGTTTACCTCAAAGTTAAGTCTGAGTAGTCACTTTAGTTAAGGTAAAAAAATATGAAAATAGACATCAGAGCCTAGAGCAAGAAAGTAAATAAGTATAATTATCCCTGCTTTCCTACAGTTTTGTTTTCTGTGGTTTTGGTTATCTGTAGTCACAGCAGTCTGAAAGTAAGTACAATTAGATAGATAGATAAATAGATAGACAGAGCGTATGAGAGAGAAAGAACACATTCACATAAATTTTATTATAGTATATTGCTATGGTTGTTCTATTTTATAAATTAAACTCTATCATTGAGTATAATGACAAAACATAGCATGTTCAGGATTTGATATTACCTGTGGTTTCAGACATTCACTGAGGGTCTTGAAGTGTATTTCCCATGGATAAAGAGTCTACTGTACAGATAACTTGGGTAGAGAGACAGAACACTGATATAAGAAAATGTCATGTATTAACCTGTTTAATCTTTAAAGGATCCATTTTATGGATGAGAAAACTTAGGCACAGGGGAATTAAGAAACGTGTTTTAAGTTACAGTTACAAGAAGCAAACCTGAGATTCAAACCATGAACATTGACTCTAAAGTCTTTTCTCTGACCATTATTTAATACAAATATGCCAATTATACTTTTGTGATCTTCAGGTTATCTTGAGTTAATGGTTCCTTCTGCAAGTGGAGTCTGTTGCCTAGGGAGACGTAGGTACAACACTCAGCATTTGTAGATCTGATTTCCTTGACTATCCTGTGACAGTGTTACTGTCCCCACAGTGGAAACTGAAGTTTGGCAATTTAAGATTCATGGTTCCAGAGCTGAACTGAACTGTTATGCTTACCCAGTTCTTTAGATTCTAGGGCCTGTGGTCTCATAACTATGCTCTGCTGTATCAGAGCTGCAGAATCACCCCTCCGAGGAGACTGTCTTCCTCCTGGCTGGTGTCTACAGGATTGCTTTGTGAGTGGAATGACATAGCATATGGCAACATGCTGCATAAACCCGGAAACACTGAACAAACACAAGGCATGATTATTGCCATTATTGCTTTAGACGAGAACAAAGCATGATAACCCGATTGCATGTACTTCCTTATTATTCAGAAAGGGAGCTCAGAGGAAAAGACTTGCCTGGGGAATTGGTACATTCTGACTGTACACTCTGCAGTTCATTCAGAAAACTGTGATTCCACAGTTCTCTTCCTAAATTCTGCTCCCCAATTAAATGGATAATATCCACTTACATGCAGTGCAGAACGATCACCTCTGCCTCATGCATCCATGCCTCATTTCCTCACTTAATGCCTTCTCACTTCCGTTATTTATTTTCTTTAATATTACAGCAGTCCAGCGGGGTGAGTCACACTCACTGCCATTCCCAGTAGTATCCTCTAAGGTCCCAATAAGGTGATTTATGAGGCCCTTTCTGCCTAAATGATACACAATCAGAGAAAGCTTGTTTCTCTTTGCTTTGGTCTCCAGATAAGGTAAAGGTTTCAGTTACCAGGTCATGGAAGGGGTTTCGGATGTTTTGACTGAGCCCTGTAGTTGAGTCATTTTGCTGCCATGTGGGCTAGATGGCATTGTTGGATGGGGCAGGAAGAGTGGAAAGGAGGGTGTGAAGGACAAGTGGACACAGTGTACAGGACGAGGGGTCAGAAGCACAGAGTTCAGGCTGTGCACTAATGCTTAGCCTGAGAAGGCCACGTATCTCAACTAGTCATTCTCAGCCAGGCAACACTAACAGGCACTTGGAAAAGTCTAGAAACATTTTTTGCTCATCAAAACTGTTGGTTTGGGTATTACATGCCCCTAATGGAAGCTGGGTATACTTTTAAATTTATGTAGTTATTTATATTTTAATTGACCAATAAAATTATATATAGCATTTATGGTGTGGGACACGATGTTTTAAAATATATTGTGAAATGGCTAAATCAAGCTAATTAACATATCCATTCTCACACACTTAATCATTTTTGTATAGTGAGAACATTTAAAATCCCTCTTTGCAATCTTAATATACAATACATTGCTATTAACTACAGTCACATTGTACAATAGATATTAAGAACCGAATCCTCCTAACTAAAATTTTGTGTCCTTGGATGAACATCTCCCCAGTACTTGACCCTGACTCCTGACCCGCATGCCCTGGTAACCATCATTCTACTGTCTGGTTCCGTGAGTTTCAATTCTTTAGATTCTATATCTGTGAAATCATGCAATATTTGTTTTTCTGTATCTAGATTATTATACTTACTGTGATATACTCCAGTTTTATCCATGTTGTTGCAAATGACAGGATTTCCTTCCTTTTAAAGGCTAGATTTTATTTAATCTTATATGTGTGTGTGTCTCCATATTTTCTTTATTCATCAGTTGAGGTGAACTTAGGTTGATTCCATATCTTGTGTATTGTGAATAATGCTGCAGTATCTACAAGAGTAAAGATATCTCCTAGACATACAGGGTTAGTTTTAAGCAAATTCTACAATACATAGGATAGTCCTTCTACAAGAAAAATTATCAATGTTAATCTTGTGGAGGTTGAAAAAGCCTGCTCTAAAACCAAAAGGAGACCAGATCCACTTATAAAGAAAAGATTGAACTATGGTACCACAATGAGGGGAGCCATAGAACCCTCTAAACTCTTGACAACACCAGTGTTTTGTTTTATACAATTGTACCTGTTTTGAAGATTAAATTATATCACTTTCTTGATTTAAAGAGGAAGTTTGTTAACTGAGGTGGGAGAAATGACTTTGGTGGCTTATTGTACCCTCAATGAATCCCCAACAATAAAAAAAAAAAAAAGAAAATATTCTTCACCCCTTTGTGCCTAAATTTCAACATCTATATAATGCAAATAATAATAATTAGCTTGCACAGTAGCACTACTAGGTAATAAATTATTGACATTCCTCAGCCGAAGGTGATGCTCTCAGGAATGGCAGTCTTATATCCTGGTCTGTGGAGTCTTATGTTGTAGTCTGTGCGGAAGGAATGGTCTACCATTTCTGAGGGCCTGCTCTGTTGTGACTTTAGACACACCACTTTATGCAGTCTACCAGGGCTTGAATTAGAATGGTTTCAGTGGCCATGGAAAGGAATGGATTAACCTCACATTATTTCTCATAGACTGAAATTTTCCCAGTAGAGATGTTAATTGTACCTTTGTGATGAAGTGTTTTCTTAATGCAAAACAGGAACATATCTAACTATGGACCAACAATTGCTCACTAGTTTTCCCTTTGCATTCATGACACCATCCTCCTCTGGGCTCCCAATTCACCTCTTTGTCTGTTTTTCATTCAACAATCCCATCTGTCACTAGGCAAGGGACAGGAATAGAACCTTCTCTGATGAAGACAGATGAATGGCTAACAAACATATGAAAAAATGTTCATCGTCCCTAATCATTAGAGGAATGCAAATCAACACCTCCCTGAGCTATCACCTAACCCCAGTGAGAAGAGCCCACCTCCCAAAGTCCCCATGTTGCACATGCTGGCACAGATGTGGAGGGAGGGGAACACTTTTACAGTGGTGGGACTGCAAACTAATACTGCCTCTTTGGAAAGAAGTATGGAGAATCCTCAAAGAACTCAAATTAGACCTCCCATTTAACCCTGCAATCCCACTGCCAGACATCTACCCAGAAGAGAAAAAAAATTATTTTATCAAAAAGATATTTGTACTAGGTTGTTTATCGAAGCTCAATTTACAATTGCCAAGAAATGGAAACTACCTAAATACCCATCAACTCAGGAAGGGATTAACAAATGGTAGTATATGTAAGTCATGGATTACTATTCAGCCATAAAAAGATGGTAATTTTACATCTTTTGTATTAAACTGGATGGAGTTGAAACACATTCTTCTTAGTAAAGTATCATAAGTACAGAAAAACAAATATCTAGTGCACTCAATACTAACATGAAGCTGGTAAATGATCTAATTCATGCCCACATAGGAGAAAAACTCATTTCAATTCAAGTTGGGGGAGGGGGAGAAGTAGGGGGGATTTAATGGGCACAATGTATAGGTGTATGGCACAACTTTAGGGTGCAGGACACAACATAAGAGGGACTCTAGCTAACAAATTGAAATATTGTGACCTGGTTGTTTGTACCCTTACATTAACCTGAAATAAATTTTAAAAAAAGATAACTATGAAAAAAAATAAATAAATAAATAACTATGTCCAAACGTAAATTGTTTTTCCTTTACTCTCATTTGCCAAGGGAGAAGCCCTCCTCTCTCTCAAAGACCTATAAATTTTAACTCTTACTCTATTTTGATTCTAGCCTTTCCTTTCCATTATTAGCATCCTTGCCTTATTGCAAATCTTTATCAGTTCTTACCTGGAATACTACAATAGTCTCTAAAGGATCTTTCTATCACCGTTCTCTGCTCTCCCCTAAATCCATACTAAGCAAGTGACCACCTTTCACAAGTATACATGTGAATGATTAGTTCTCTTTATGATGAAATTCTTACTGGTTTCATTTGACTTTTAGAATAAAATTCAATTTGTTTAGTTCACAGGATTCATGATTTGGTTTTTTCCTTCCTCTTTAGCCCTATCACCTGCCACACTACCTGGTGAACTCCAACAACAGCATTTAATTCACCTCTTCTTACATCCCTTTTAGAAGGTCTTCTTCATCACCTCCAAAGAGAGTGTTCCCACATCACCAGCACTTACCTCTGTTCTATCATTTATCACATTGATATAATTATTGTATTTGCTATGTATCTGGTTGAACATACTGAGTTAATGCTAAGAATTTAATAAACATTTGTCAAATGAACAATTGATGAATGAATGTATTAACCTTCCTAAAGGTTGTTGATAAAAGTCAACAGCCACTGGGATTCTTGCCTTTGGTGTATAACTATGCATTGCATGACCTTTATCCACTATGGTGGGCAAGAGTGGAGTACCAGGATTTATTCATGTCTACACTTTAGAGGGGAAAAGTATCATGTGTACATGTGTGCATATATATCAAATCATATATGCAGGCATAAATGTGGCCAGTATATAAGCACCCAGAGTGGTGCTTATAAATCCTCCAACTTCATGGAATTGTCACTGCCCAAGTAATTCTACATAGATCAGCCTTCAAAGGCATATTCGTATTCTTGTAAATGAATTTCTTAAAGAAAGGATTGCTATCAAGGAAAAAGTCAAATGCATCCTAGTACTTGCCTTTAGAGTTCTAATTTCCTTTGCCACCAAGACTTGTTCAGCATAGCCTCGTGCAACAGAATGGTCCAGTTTTTGTAGCCTGACAAGTTTGGGTTCAAATCCTCCCATTACTAACATTTCAAACATAGGCAAATCATTTGATTTCTTCCAGTGGCCTCATGTATAGACTGATAATAAGAACACTTGTCTCTCACAGTGGGGGGAGAGGGGAGAGCAGAGAGAGAAAGAAGGAGGGTGGGGTGGAGAAAGGAAGAGCAGAGAGAGGGAAGGAGGGAGGAGGGTGGGGCCTTGGTGTGTGCCACACCTTTGGGGGCAAGACACGATTGCAAGAGGGACTTTGCCTAACAAATGCAATCAGTGTTACCTGGTTTATTGTACCCTCAATGAATCCCCAACAATAAAAAAAAAAAAAAGAACACTTGTGTCAGAGAGCTTTGTGGGATTCAATTTCAGCGTTTCTTGACACTAGTGCTATTGAGATTTGTGGCTATGTAATTCCTTGGTGATGGGAGGCTGTCCTACACATTGTTTAGCAGCCACTTCGATGCAAGCCAGTATCCCCCACCTCCCAAATATGGCAGCTAGCAATGTCTTCACACATTGCCATATGTCTCCTGATTAGGTGGGTGGCAAGTGATTACACCTGGTGGAGAACCAAATTATATGTTATACTGTTCGTGATGTGCCCAGAATGTAAATATATATTTCTCAGAAAAAAAAAAATGATGTGTAATAATAGCCACCTCCCAGTCCACATTTAATCGGAGATGTGTGGTATATTTTGCAGTGTTATCTGACTGTGCGGAGCAGCTTTACTCAGAAAACCTCAATTATCAGCGCAAAGTGATAGTCTGAATCTTCCAGTGATGAACCTGGAGCTCTAGTAAGTGTTGTTTGTGAAAAAAGAACACTTTTAGTTTTGTTTGTGAAAAAAGAACACGTCCTTTAGTTGAAGAGGAAAGAGAAAGAAAAGAAGCAGAATCCACAAGGCTGAAATAAATTGGAGGCTGTAGGTGTCATGGCAATGGCAGTTGAGGGATGATCGATTCCTCTAGATTCTGAGTGGCACATTCTGTGCACGGAGAGCCTGCTGACGTCAATCGGATTAAGTGGCCTCAATGGGAGCACTGCATGCAAGATGAGAACAGCTCGGGCCCCAGGATCTGTCATTGCCTCCCAAGGAAGCTTCCTACCTCATAGTGAGGAGAGAGTCTGTGAATGAGGAATGAGAAGAGGCATGTTATCGCTTAAGGGGAAGCTCTGCTCTCCCAGTTTGTAAAATCCTTGCAAGGCAGGGGAAATCTGAACACATTTAACCTTTCTGCACATGCATTTGTTCAGAGTAAGCTTTCTAGCCAAATGGTGTACATTTCTTTTGGATCAGGGATATGCAATCTCCCCAGGCTCCATTTTGTACAAGATGACACATTTTTAAGACAATATTACCTTAAGACACAAGTTCAGGGAGAGCGGAGTTCAGCGATAGATGTCACCTCTTCTCCTAAATTAAGAATGTAAGTGAATTCATCTATTCAAAGTGCGTAGAATGGTGTTTAGCATAATACATTCTATATAACTGTGAACTATTTTTATTACTATTATTGCTGCTGCTACTGCTACTTTCATTTTTCTCCAAGTGGTATCCTTCATAGGTCAAATGAAGGGAAATTTCTTTAAGCTTCCAGGATAGATGAAGCTCCCCTCTTCTGTGACTCTGCACATGTAAGCTACCCATTCATAAGGTTTCCTATTCTATTAACATTGTCTGCTGAGTGTTTCTCTTTTATTGAAATAGCCTCTTTGGTTGCAGGATATAAGACCATTTATTTTCTGAATCTTTGCTTGCCTCTCACAGGTTTGCATAATTTAATTACTGAAAATTCCCTCTCAGTGAGTAATCTTTATGATATTTCTAGAATATTTTTATCATAGAGAAAGCATGCCTAACTATCCGCAGGAGAAGAACATTAGGAGTTATTTCTCACCAAAGCATCGTGGGCTTGCTTGTCGGGTCTGGAGACTGACCAAACTCCCGCCCTGGCTTCTCTAAGGTCTAGATGCAGACCGCTTTGCTATTGTCTTGCTTGGGAACAATTACCCTTAGGTGCCCCAGGGTACCCGCCTTAGCAGAAGGGAGAGACAGAAACAGTCTTGATAGAAGAGTAAATATCAGCGGTCTTTCTAGAAGGGCATCAGGCAGATGCCCTACAGGCAGGAGAAGCAACAGAGTCAGAGTAAGCTGGTCCGTGAAAGAATGTGGACTCCCTGACTGCCGGCTCCTGCAGCTTATAGCAGTGATCTCATGGCTCTTAGCACCACAGGTGTAGAGACTGCCAATCACTGATGTTCTTGCCTTGTGTGCTGTCATGTAAGGAGAGCCCAATCCTTTCCCCATGCCCTTATCACCAAGGTGTTTCTTATGATTACTGAATGTTCCGAACTTAGTTCTCGCTTCTCCTTTCCTTAAAGCTATATGGTCTACTACACCCACTCTTCATTAATTTACCTGGGTCCAGTGTAGACCCTAGTTCTAGGGACAGCTGAATCAGATGAATAATTGGTCTTGTGCAGTGAAGAATTAAACTGACCAAATAGAGGACTGGCCTTTGCCCATGGCTACTGAGAAGTGATCTGTTGGTCCCTAGATTATCCTCTCTGAAAGAAGTGTCTTCGTTTGCCTATGGGCTTTGGCCACCAGACACTGTGATGTATGTGATTTATGATAGCAGTTTTGAGACATGTTATTAGTTTCAAAATCTGCATTTGAAGGGATTGAAGACTAATGGTATTAACTTGACCTCTGGAAGGTCTGGAAATTAAGAGTCAAATCATGGATGGTTCATGTATGTGATCAAGCCTCAGTAAAAACTCTGGACACCAAAGACTTGGAAGAACTTCTTTGGTTGATAATACTTTTTGTATATTGTCAGACATCGTAGCCAGGAGGAGGTAACTCTCTGTAGCATCACAGGATGAGAACAACTGGGAGCTCAGCATTTGGACATCCTGAGACTCTTTCCTATAAACTCTGCCTTTCACAAATTTGGACTTGCATCTCTTCTGTGTGACAAACCCTAAGTACAACAGCTTTCAGTGAATTCTGTGAGTTCCTCCAGCAAATTATCAAAACTGAGAGCATTATTTTGAGATCCTGTGAACTTGGTATATTCCCTTTACCTGTAGAATCGGTGAAGACCACTGTATGCTGACTTGAGTTTGAGTCAGCTGATGATATTCTTTTTCATGGATTGGGGAAGTTTGGTTTAGTATTCTCCTTGGAGATCATTTCCCTGTACCTAGGACCTTTGACCTCTGTAGTAAATTTTCTTCTTCCTGTTTTGGGCAGAATTGGATGGTTGTAGGAGGATAGGAAGAAGGATAGAGTGAACACATTATAAGGGTGTTACAGACAGACCTTACCTGAGTTGTTTTCTCCTTTTTCACTTGAACGAATATAATCCTTCATATACATAAGAGTTGTACATGGCTGTGTTATCTGAAGGTAACCAAAGCACTCAGGACTATACCTACTTAGATACTTTGTTAGAAAATAGATGTAAATTTCCACAGCAGGGTGAATCCAGGAGCTGACTGGGAAATCACACAGGATAGTTTGTCAAGAGGAATCACTCATCCCCTTTTGTGAAAGTACAAGTTCTTTTTTTTTTTCCCCTAACCCTTACCTAGACTTTCTACATTTTATCACAGGGCCACTAACAAGGCATATCCTTGAAACAGAACAATAAGTTTGTAAGTCACGTATCTGAGATAGAGGGGAGGAAGATAATGAAGAAGATGATATCTGAGAAGGTCCTCAATCCTTAAATGCAGGTGCACAAATGTGTAACCACTTTAGTTTTAATTCAAGCAGCTTTTATTTTAAGCTCTCATACTCATGGACTAGAAGGAACTTTGAATCTCTCTTTTCTTAGATATATCACGATATTCATGAGCACACGTAGAGCTCCGGGATTTTGCTGATGGAAGAGAATATACCATCATATACCATCACAGAGATAACTAGATGCCTAGGTAATCACCAATGTCCTTGTCCACAGTTCATTTGCTGGCATACACTGCTTCTATGCTACGTTGAGTCCTGAGACTCCTTTTGTGAGTCTCTCATGATCTCTCCTGTCTCAACTGACTCATTTCCTCTCCCGGATCTTACTGCATTCTAGGGAAGCTACTGAAAAGTTGATACTGTCATCTTCTTCATTATCTTCCTCCCCTATATCACAGCCTGGAAGTGAATTTCTTCTCCTTGTTTGTAAGTTGGTACATAAGTGTGTATGCACATGTGTGCATGCATATGTGTGTATATATATATATATATATATGCATATGCATACATGCATATATAGTGTATATAAGAGAAACGAAAGTTTTTTGTTTTATTTTTACAGTTTTTGGCTGGGGCTGGGTTTGAACCCGCCACCTCCAGCATATGGGCCTGGCACCCCACTCCTTTGAGCCACAGGCCATGCCCCCAAAAGGGTTTTTTTAAATACTTACCTGTACTACAACGTGTATATTCTTTAAAAAGTATTTTTCTTTACTTTATTTTGTTATTGATTATGGCCATTAACCAGATGGATTTTATGAGCACTGATGCAGTATGACCCAGTGTTTGAATATACTAACTCAGTTATGTGACAGTGCTGTTTTTTCTGGTGAAATGGACTTTTGAGAGATAGCTGAGTTCTCTTTAACTCTCAGGTCAGACAGCCAGTGATCCATCAAACTATGCAATTGAAAGAACTTTGTTGCAGAGGATTATGCTAAAGAAATTCCAACCCCTAGTAAGTCCTGTGATTCTAAGAGCACAAGTTCGGAAAATTAAAATAGCCATCTTAATAATTGGTTTTGAATAAGGGATCCTAATTCACGTATCAATACTTTGGAAAGGGTATTATTGCTTTTATTTTAAAGATAGCAAGGAAAGAAGGAACGGAGGGAGGGGAAAAAAGAGAGAGAAAGGAAGAGAAAAAGAGAAAGAAAGATTGATACTGAGGGATTTAACATTTTTAGTACGGCATAGCTAGTAAATTCAGAAGTGAATCCAAATCCATATCATCAAATTACTAACCTCATTCACTTTATACCATACCACTCTACCTTTTCGAGTTATTTCAAAGCTTTATAAAGTGCTTATTAAGAACCAAGCACCATTCTAAGATCACTGCCTGTTGGGACTCATTTAATCCTCACAGAAACTCTATGAAAGGTAAGTGCTATTGTGTCTTCATTTTATAGAAAAGGAAACCAAGGCAGAAATAGACCAAGTCACTTGCTTAATAGCAAATGACTTGTAAGATAGCGATTCTCAACCTATGGGTCGTGACATTAGAAAAGTTGAGAACCACCGTTATAAGAGATAAGGACAGACTTCAAGCAGAGATAGCTCAGAAGAACCTTTAGTGCAGAGGTCTGTAAGAAAAGCATGTTTACTCACTGGTACAAAATAATAAGCCACTTTGTATGATTTTATGTAAATTTAATATCAACCTGTGACTATGAATATATATTTTCTTATTTTTTGAGTAAGTACTTAACTCGTGTCTCATTTTATATATATATACACACGCACACATACATGTGTGTCTATGTAAGTGTCTATAGACACATATATTTCTCATATATAGAAATATGTAAGTGTCTATATACACACTTACATAGACACATGTTTCTCATATATAGAAAATTTAATAAAATCTACATGATTAGAAAGTAAGTTAAGAATCATAAAAGAAGCAAAATAATTATAACGAGAAATAATAATACTTATTACATAGATTTAAGATGAAAGGCAGCCCTGACCTTGTCCTCTTGGTGTACAGAGAATGATTTAGTGTATCAGAATGCATTATTTTTTATTATTTACAAGTTTTACTAAGTAAAATAAACTTCTCCCATAATCTAACATGAAAAAGGGGTTTCAATTCATAACAATTTTTGATTAATACCAAAGAGGATTTCATAAAACTGGCCTAAGGATTTTATAGTTCTACAGCTGTATTAGGATTAAATCCAAGTATGTAAAGTTTAAAAGCCAATAAATGGTGGATAATATATATTAGAAAATACATAGAAGTGGAAATGGTATTTGACTGATTGGTATCAGAGGCTGCATGGATTTAGCAGAACTGAGTTGGGAAGCAGACCATTTTATGCTATTAAGGTGACTTTGAATGGTTAGTTCTGTGGATCTAGTACAATCACAGGACTTGAACTTTTTTGTTTGTTCATTTGTTTTGTCACTAATGCACATAGGCCAATGATCCTTGACCATTTGCAGATTTTAGTGAAACATCAAATGGTTTTGTAAGAAGTAAACCATAGCAGAGATACATAACTCCAACTGGGAAAAATTTTAAAATAATAGGAGACTTATTTATTTATTTTGAGACAGAGACTCACTGTGTTGCCCTGAGTAGAGTACAGTGGCTTCATCATCGTCCATAGCAACATTAAACTCTTGAGTTGAAGTGATCTTCCTGCTTTAGCCTTGCCAGTACCTGGGACCACAGGTGCATACCATAGCCTCCAGTTAATTTCTCCATTTTTAGTAGAAACAAGGTCTTGCTGTTGCTCAGGCTGGTCTTCAACTCCTAAGCTCAAGCAATCCTCCAACTTCAGCCTCCCAAAGTGCTGGGACTGTAGGCACGAGCCACCATGCCTGGTCCTATTACAGGATACTTATTAATTACTAACTGTGAAAATGGGACTGTTCTAGGCAAATGACATGTAAAGTCATAGGGAGAACATTCGGCCAGTATGCTTGTTAAAGTGTTGGTGTTCCTTTTCTATATCAGTCTGAAAATGCCCATTGCTCCAAGTCCCCCAAATATCTCTCTGTGCTTTATCACCCTAAGGAGTGATAAAGAGGAGGCTAACCCTTTATCCAGCAAATGAAGGGATGGTGACAAGGACCTTATGTAGCACTAATACATTGGGGTCGTAGTAGCTATAAGTAGGGAACCATATTCCTCTTTTGTACCCTGATATAATTATTATTAGTGCTCCCTTTTAATCTCCCCCAAATCCTCTAAGTAAAATACCTTTATTCATTTAGACCATCCTAGTCCTGAGCTATTCTGAATAAATGCAACAGTCTGAGTTGGAGAAGAAAAAGAGAATATAAACTTTTTCCCAGTTTCCAAATCCACCTAGCTAAATAATGTAATAGGTACTCAAATTGTGAAATATGGCATATAATAATAGCTTCCCAGTATGACTAGTATCCTATGGTGTGGGTCTTGCAGCTTTACTCTAGAACACAAAGTTATTTGCCTTGAAGCTGTGGACTCTTTTGAATGAAGATGAGTCAGACAGTCCTTTGGGACAGAAGAAGAGGATGTATATTACTGCACTGGAATTGATTCCATTTCCTGTGAATATTCTCTTCCCCAGAAACAGCCTTTGGTCTCCAATTATTATTTTAAAGTGTTTTCTAAGGTGACACTGCATAGGCGTCTTGGCACTTAGAATTGTGTTTATCTTAAAGCATAAAAATATCCCAAACTGTGTGTGTGTGTATATATATAATATCAATGCCACACTCAGAGTGGTATTCTTCTGGAAGCTGGAAGTGATCAGAAAAAAGCTAAATTTGCTCATTCGTAGATTTATTCAGTAATCAAATATTTATGGAAGTAACTTTTATGTGCTAGGCATTGTCCTAAACACTTGGAACAGATCAGAGAATAAAATAGACAAAAAAATCTTGGGGAGAACACTTTCACATTTTACATGAGGTGGTCAAGGCAGTCCTCATGCAGAAGGTAAGATCTGAGCAATTCCTAGAAGGCTGTGAGAGGTCTTCCTTTGTGGATATTTTGAAGAGTATAGTTCCCTGAAATGGCAGTAAGCAGTACAATGGTTCTGGGATGAGGATTTGCCTGTTAAAAGAACAGTAAGGACGTGGGCATGGCCATAGCAGAATGAAGAGGGGAGAAGGTAGCAGGAGAGGGGGCCAGACAAGAAAGGAGACAGGAGCCAGATGGTGCAGAGTTACATAGGCCATTGCAATTATCTTAAATTTAGTATGAAAGAAATGGGAATCCATTGGGTGCTTTAGTGCATGTCTATGATATGATATGACTTATGTTTTTTAAGACTCATTTGACTGTTGTTTGTTTGGAAAAGACTACAGAGATGTATGTTTGGGGCTGATGGAAATAACCCACGAGAGGGATCCTGGTGGATCAGAATAGGAGAGGCAAAGACCAGGTGGAAAAGTTGGTAATGTTCTTTTTTTTTTTTTTTTTTTTTGTAGAGACAGAGTCTCACATACCGCCCTCAGGTAGAGTGCCGTGGCATCACACAGCTCATAGCAACCTCTAACTCTTGAGCTTACGCGATTCTCTTGCCTCGCGAGCAGCTGGGACTACAGGCACCTGCCACAACGCCCGGCTATTTTTTTGTTGCAATTTGGCCGGGGCTGGGTTTGAACCCGCCACCCTCGGCATATGGGGCCGGCGCCCTACTCACTGAGCCACAGGCGCCGCCCTGGTAATGTTCTTTCTCTGGGACACCACACTGAGGAGGAAGCCTTCTCTGGTGATACTCCAATATGAAGTAGTCAGCATTTAGGATTTTGGTCAGTGACTAGAAGTGACCTCCTTGAGCCATCCAGACCTTGGGCACTCAATAACATCAGAATGAATGATGCCAGCCTCTCCCAAACTTGCAAATCCTACAAATCACCTGGGGGAACTGATCAAAATGAGACTCTTGAACCATATATAAATAAATAAATAAATAAATATATATATATATATTTAATCAATAAATATATATATATAATCAACTCTTCATGAGGAAGAGCTGGGTGTCTGTTCCATTAATAATTATCCTAGATGGTTCTTCTAATGGGTAAATTTGGGAAATCATACCAACTTAACACCTTGGGGATTTAGAAAAATCTTAGGTTCCAAGTTATAATCTGTGAGCTCAGATGCTCCAAAGCTTTCATGCTTTACTACCAGTTACCCTAACAGAAAAAGACTTCATGCAGTAGAACTGAGTCCCAAGGATCTTCCTTCTCAGCACAGTGTCCCAGGGGCCTCAAAATAGACCCAGCTTCAGGGGAAATAAGGCAGCCTCCAAAGGACTGGGAGCTACGGTCAGGGGCCTGAGGAAGGCAGCACAGGCCCTGACATCTCACACCAGCTTCCTGGGAAATAAGCCCACTGGGGCTCTCAGTGGAGTAGCTGGGGCCACATTCTCACTGACAGACATAGGTCACTGAGACCTGCTATTTGGAAAATGCTGTCAGGCAGAGTGATATATATGTGTGTGTCTGGGTGTGTGTGTTCAATTTAATCTATAATCAAAAGGAAGCTAGTTAATTTTTATTCACCTTAATCATTTATCTTATTCATTAGAACGAAAATAATCCAAATCATGTATCCATGCTCCTAAGACTTCTTAAAAAATTTTCTAAAACTTTTAAAAATTCACTAGCATATTGGCAAATCAGCATACATACTGGCATATATATAAGCGATATTAAAAATATATTTTTATTCAAAACATAAGATGGTGATGAATACCAGACAGGCATGTTGAGTCTTGTATGAATGGCTTTGAAAACTTGAAGAGCCCAGAAGAGGAAATTTGGTACATTTCATCTGAAAGTTTGTGTATACTGCACTAGGTCTCTACCCCTTCTTCTTACTGGTGTAAAATCACCTATCTGATCTAATCTAACTAAAAGCATATCAGATTCTGCCATAGGATCAGATCATTTCTATATTTTCCTTGTAGTAAATCCTTCATTCCAAATGACCGTTAGAGAGCTTAGGAATGGCAAAGATCAGAACATGCTAAGTCTGCAGAACAGTTTGCTTGTATAAGTCTTTGGACTTATTTGCTAAGGAAGGTTCATACCTATGGCAGACAACATTTAGACTAGCTCACATGATAACAAAATTCTTGGTAGAAAGAAAGGGCAGGGAGCAAGAGCCTTCTTCTCAAATCTTTGGAGTATCCTGACATTACCAAAAAAATAACTTGAAATTTGTCAGTGGTCACATTAGTTGAAGTCAGTTTGCAATACAGTTATCCATGGATGTTTGAGAAGCACTACAACTTGCTAAGCACTTTATCCAAAGTTACAAAGCTCAGATGTAATTACATCTACGTTAAAATTTGTTATATGGTAAAAGCATTCTCCATGCTGCCTCCTTATGTGACCACTTCAGACAAAGCTTCAGAAGCATATTAAGCAAGAAATAAGACTGAAGAAGGACAGCAAGTCTTCCACCTTATAGTTTGGTAACATTCTGAAATGTATGGAAGAAATAATTTATAACAACATTTTCACAATAATACATATTTCAGGTGGAAGGAAAAATTAAGTAAAATTATATAAATACTTTAATATGATTTATATGTAACTTATATATAAATCATATAAATATTTTTACAGGATAAAGAACTATCTTTTTAATAATATTTTTAATAGCCTACCAGCATTACAATGTATCAAGATTATATTCTTCAATTAAGGCTTAACAATAGAAGTCTTCTTGCTTGTGTTTATTTTAATAGAAATTAAAGAAGGCTAAAAAAATCAGAAATGTAGGACTTGGTTCTTCCTGATTCTTGTAAGTGTTATTTAAATTTGGAAATAAATTATTGTCTTTGGGAAGCTCAGTAGCCTTTTATGAATACCATGCTCCATGGCAAAACTAATTACTCATTTTGGGTTTGCATGTAATTATTTAATAGAGGAAAATTTATGAACAACTTGGTCCAGTCTTGGGTTATTTATGTTTCTCAAGATGTGTCTATAAAATGATTGAGACCAACCATGGTCAAAATGGCCCTGTGCACAAGTTAAAGTTATGGGAAGTAGACAGGAAACACACATGCTGCTCGATACAGTGTCTCAGGATTAGCCCTCCATAAATATTCTGAGTATTGTTAATGTTGTCATTTTAGTAATGGTTGTTACTTTTATCATTGTTATTTTATCATTATAAGGGACTAGAGGAAAATAATTGTATAATATTTATATCCATAAAAATTATGTTTCATAGCTGTGTGGTTACCATCTTAATATGATGATAATGGCAATATTAGACCATTATCAATAACCTAATATTTACCTTTACATTAGATACATTAACTTATATTTCCCTAACTATGAGTCTACAAGGTGCGTTTTTATTAACTTCATTTGGCAGATGAAGGAATCCAAGTTCACAGGATGAAGATGTGTGCCTAAGCATATACAGCCATTGCAAATCTGTTTCTGTTTCTCTTCAAGTTTCATTTACTTTCCATTTCTCAGGCTGCCTCTGTTTTGCCAAACTCCTTTTAGGTCTCTGGAAGATTAGTCACTTGGAAGAGAATTCACCAGAATAAACTCATAAGACTTTGAACTTAATAGTCTGACCAAACAGACATCTCTATCCTCACAAAAATTAGAGTTTTATTATGGCCCAATCATTCTATACTCTCTTAAGTAACCATTTGGTTTCACCCTAAAATAGTCTCTCCTTGGAAGACTTACTTATGTCTTTTATTTTGAGAAATTGTTTCCTTGTGCACCATTGGAAACACTATCAGCATATTTTTTGCTTTTTTATAATAAAAAGTAAGTTTGGGCGATGCCTGTGGCTCAACAGAGTAGGGCGCCAGCCCCATATGCAGGCGGGTTCAAACCCAGCCCCAGCCAAAAACTGAAAAAAAAAAAAGAAAAAAGGTTTTATAGTAGATATATTTATTCTCTATTGAGGAAAGGGGCTTGGCAATGCAATGGTAAGGAGCTAACCCTTTGAAATTCTTATCAGCTTCAGGTGAAACAATCACATGCCTCAGGTAAAACCAGGGCTTATTTTCTAAGTAATACAAGTTAACTTCATATGATATTAGAGAAAATCTTTCTTGGGGCTAATGAGAATAGCAAAATAGCTCAAAGCTATAGCACCCCTGTGTCCAAGGTCTCCACTCTTCTGGGCTAACTGTTTCACACTTGGCCTTTAATAACTGATTAAAATGTTAATTGATTTTCTTCCTTCCTGATAACATGGTGACATGTGGTAGCTGCCGGTGAGCCAGTTTGTAAGTCTAACTTTTCCTTAGAAGAGCTTGTTTATAAAAACTTTTTAGAAAAAGTAATGTGTTTTTTTTTTTTTTTTTTTGTCGTTGTTAACAAATTCATTTCTTGGGGTGGCGCCAGTGGCTCTAGGAGTAGGGCGCCTGTCCCATATGCCGGAGGTGGCGGATTCAAACCCAGCCCCAGCCAAAAATCACAAAAAAAACCCCAACAAAAAACAAAAAACAAATTCATATCTTTATTTTTAAATTTCAGATGAATATATGCACATATTTCCCCATATTTTTTACAGGGTACCCCTAAAATCACTACATGTAGGGAAAATTGGAAATTATAGGTAAATGAACCTGTATTTATAAAACATCTATTACAAAAGTTCACAAAATCTTTACAAAATATTCTCTATCTGTTGGCTACCACTTTGTAAAATTTTGTAAGAATATTTTGTAAATAAAGGTACATTTAGTTACAATTTCCTATTTTCCTCATGTATGGTGACTTTAGGGGCAACTTTTGGGACACTCTGTATAGATGAATGTTAAAGCAAACAGTAGCAAATAGGAGTGAGCTGAAAATCATGCAAAGAAACTTAAAACTTTATCTAATTTGATGAAGTATCCAATTTATAAAGATCTATTGTGACTTTCTACAACATGATCATTTTTCCTGGGTTTAATTTTTTTATATAAACTTCATTTTATAAGTTTCAATACATAATCAAACTTCAAAGATAATGCAGAGATTTCCAATATACCCTAAATCCATTTTTTTCCTATTTTTGAAGTCTTATGTCTATATGATACATTTATTGTAATTAATAGATTAATATTAATACATTATTAATTATTTAAGTTTATGCATTTTTGAGATGCATAAAATCTTTGTTTTTACCTAATGTTCTTTTTCTGTTCCAGTATCTTATCCTGGACTCCACGTTACATTTAACTATAATGTCTACTTCAGCTCCTCTTATCTGTGACAGTTTCTCAAACTTACCTTAATTTTAATGACCTTGACATTTTTAGGAAAAACAGGTCACACATTTTACAAAATGTTCTCCAGCTGGAATTTGGCTAATGTTCTTCTCATGATTTCATCAGGGCCATGCGTTTTGGGAAGGAAGATCACAGAGATAAAGTGCTATTTTTATCACATCACCTTCAGGGTTTATATTACCAACATGACTTATTATCATTGATGTCGACTTTTGATCACCTGGCTAAAATTTCTCCCCCATAAAGACTTTTTTCCCCTTTTATCAACATACTTTTTTTTTTTTTTTGAGACAGAGTATCACTTTGTTGCCCCCAGTAGAGCACGTGGTGTCAGACCTCACAGCAACCTCCAACTCTTAGGTTCAATGATTTTCTTGCCTCAACCACCCAAGTAGTTGGGACTATGGGCACCTTCCACAATGCTCGGCTATTTTTAGAGACTGGGTCTCCCTTTAGCTCAGGCTGGTCTCGAACTCATGAGCTCAGGCAATCCACCCATCTAGGCCTCCCAAAGTGCTTGGATTATAGGCATGAGCCACTGTGCCTGGTTTGTCAATGTTCTTTTGTGGATTAAAGTCACTATGTGTGGCCCATACTTTAATTGACCCATGAATGGATTAATAAATTGTGGTATATGTACACCATGGAATATTAGGCAACCTTAAAAAAGATGGAGACTTTACTTCTTTTGTGTTTACATGGATGGAACTGGAAAATATTCTTCTTAGCAAAGTATCTCAAGAATGGAAGAAAAAGTACAAAATGTACTCAGCTCTACTATGAAACCCATTTATAGCTTTATAACCCAACTATAGCCCAGGAAGGAGGGGAAAGAGGAGAGAGAGGGGAGGAGAGGGAGGAGGATGGGTGGAAGGAGGATAATTGGTTGGACCACACCTACGGTGCATTTTACAAGGGTACATCTTAAATTTACGAAGTGTAGAATATAAATGTCTTAACACAATAACTAAGAAAATACAGTGAAGGCTATGTTAACAAGTTTGATGAAAATATTTCAAATGGTATATAAAACCAGCCCATGTACCCAGTGATTGCATTAATGTACACAGCTACGATTTAATAAAAAGAAGAAGTAGTAGACAGCAGTGCTCCACCTCTTTGAGGGCAGAATCTTTACATAAATTGTTATATTTGGCATCTTTCTGACAGAGGGATTTATCTATTATCACAAATCTTTTTCTTTTTCCAATTGCTTGTTGGCATCAGTGTGTCTAAATTTAAGTATTTATTTTATACTTTAGGATGAAAATCCAGCACTGCTTTATTTATGATATTGAGCAATGTGTTCCAGATACGGCCATTAGCTTAGGTGTCCTTTTGAATATACCTGATCGCCAGGTGTGTTTACATACACAAGGTGTATGTTCAGCACCCCTACAAATGTTCTAGGGTCATGTTGGACACTTCCTGCTCCAGTCTTAGATCAGCCATTTCTCCTGGGACTTCTGGATCCTTTTGTGGTAAGATGGTATAAGAAACCAACATCTGACTGTGAGATGTGCTTGCTGATACTGGGTTATCATGCTTCTAGTTCCTCTCACTTGAACAGAACAAGGTCATATACATGTGTATACTAACAAATGTATACACACATATATATTAATATTTGTATATGCAGCCACATGTATCTATGCCAAACTGGAACATAAGTTCAAACTGATGCCTCCAGCTCAGATTCACTAACTCCCGAATCAGTCTATATTCTTCCCCTTGATGTCTGTAACTACACCAATAGGAAACCTGGATCCACACTCACCATAAATTTACATAATTGTTCAATTCCAGTGTACATTTACAGCAGAGTCATAATGAACTTGTACCCTTGTCGAATAATACTTTATCAAATAAAGTGCTATTCTCAAGTACAGTTCCTTTGTCTTTAGTTCTACAGATTCCTCTTCTTATTACTAACGTCAGTACCTCTCTCTCCACCTCCATGAATGAGATAGTTTCATACATTTTTTCCTACATTTGTAATATTGTTAGATTGTTTTGCCATACTCTGCATTCCATCATGAGATCCCTCAACCTCTTAAATGTTCTTTTTCTTTTCCAAGTTTTAATGCTTTTTTTATTTAATTGTTAAATCATAGCTGTGTACATTAGTGCAAACAAGGGGTTACAATGTGCTGGTTTCCTATATAATTTGAAATATTCTCATCAAACTGTTCAATGTAGCCTTCATGGCATTTTCTTAGTTATTGTATGTAGACATTTGTATTCTGCATTTAGTAGTTTTGCCTATACCCATTCTAAGATGCACTGTAGGTGTGGCTCCACCCAATACACTCCCTCCACCCTAACCTCCTGCTTCCCTTCCCCTCCCCTGGCCCTTTCCCGATATTCTTGTGCTATAGTTGGGTTATAGCCTTCATATGAAAGCTATAAATTAGCTTCATAGTAGGGCTGAGTACATTGGATAATTTTTCTTGCATTCTTGAGATACTTTACTAAGAAGAATATGTTCTAGCTCCATCCATGTAAACATGAAAGGTAAAGTCTCCATCTTTTTTTAAGGCTGCATAATATTCCATGGTATATATGTACCACAATTTGCTAGTCCATTTGTGGGTCGATGGGCACTTGGGCTTCTTCCATGACTTAGCTATTATGAATTGCGCTGCAATAAACATTCTGGTACAGATGTCTTTGTTATGTTGTGATTTTTGGTCTTCTGGGTATAAACCTAGTAAAGGAATTATAGGATCGAATGGCAGGTGTAGTTTTAGGTCCCTAAGTATTCTCCAAACATCCTTCCAAAAGGAACGTATTAGTGGGCATTCCCACCAGCAGTGTAGAAGTGTGCCCTTTTCTCCGCATCCATGCCAACATCTCTGGTTTGGGGATTTTGTTATGTGGGCTACACTTACTGGGGTTAGGTGATATCTCAAAGTAGTTTTGATTTGCATTTCTCTGATGATTAAGGATAATGAGCTTTTTTTCATGTATCTGTAGATTGTGCTTCTGTCTTCTTTAGAGAAGTTTCTCTTCAAGTCCTTTGCCCACCCTGAGATGGGATCACTTGTTCTTTTCTTGCTAAAATGTTTGAGTTCTCTATGAATTCTGGTTATTAAACATTTATTGGAGGTATAACCTGAAAATATTTTCTCCCATTCTGAGGGCTGTCTGTTTGCTTTACTTACTATGTTCTTGGCTAGCAGGAGCTTTTTAGTTTGATCAGGTCCCAGTAATGTATTTTTGATACTGCTTCAATTGCCTGGGGAGTCCTCAGAAAATATTCACCCAGGCCGATTCCTTCAAGAGTTTTCCCTGCACTTTCTTCAAGTATTTTTATAGTTTCATGTCTTAAGTTTAAATCTTTGATCCTGTGAGAGTCTATCTTAGTTAATGGTAAAAGATGTGGGTCCAGTTTCAGTCTTTTACAGATCGCCAGCCAGTTCACTCAGCACCATTTGTTAAATAGGGATCTTTTCCCCCACTGAATGTTTTTAATTGGCTTGTCAAAGATCAAATAGTGATAAGTAGCTGGATTCATCTCTTGGTTCTCTATTCTGTTTCAGACATCTACTTCTCTGTTTTTGTGCCAGTACCATGCTGTTTTGATCACTATCAATTTATAGTACAGTCTCAGGTCTGGTAGCGTGATTCCTCCTGCTCTATTTTTATTGCTGAGTAATGTTTTGGCTATTCGAGGTTTTTTCTGATTCCATATAAAATGAAGTATTATTTTTTCAAGATCTTTAAAATATGACAATGGAGCATTAATAGGAATTGCATTAAAATTATATATTGCTTTGGGTAGTATAGACATTTTAAAAATTTTGATTCTTCCCAGCAATGAGCATGGTATGTTTTTCCATTTGTTAACATCTTCAGCTATTTCTTTTCTTAAAGTTTCATAGTTCTCTTTGTAGAGATCTTTCACATCCTTTGTTAGATAAACTCCCAAATATTTCATCTTCTTTAGCACTACAGTGAAAGGAATAGAGTCCTTGACTGTTTTTTTGGCTTGGCTATTTTTGGTATATATAAAAGCTACAGATTTATGGGTGTTGATTTTGTAACCTGAGACATTGCTATATTCCTTGATCACTTCTAAAAGTTTTGTAGTGGAATCCCTAGTGTTTTCCAGATATACAATCATATCATCTGTGAAGAGTGAAAGTTTGATCTCTTCTGACACTATGTGGATACCCTTGATCGCCTTTTCTTCCCTAATTGCAATGGCTAAAACTTCTATTACAATGTTAAAGAGAAATGGAGACAATGGACAACCTTCCCTGGTTCCTGGTCTAAGTGGAAATGATTTCAATTTAACTCCATTCAATACGATATTGGCC
The DNA here is from genome assembly GCF_027406575.1 of Nycticebus coucang. Classification (NCBI taxonomy): domain Eukaryota; kingdom Metazoa; phylum Chordata; class Mammalia; order Primates; family Lorisidae; genus Nycticebus; species Nycticebus coucang. The sequence goes on along the minus strand of NC_069793.1, from coordinate 35,691,488 downwards.
TACAGCCAATATCGTATTGAATGGAGTTAAATTGAAATCATTGTAGATGGCCTCTATTAGTTTAAGAAATGTCCCTTCTATACCAATTTTCTTAAGTGTTCTGATCACGAAGGGATGCTGGATATTATCAAAAGCTTTTTCTGCATCAATTGAGAGAATCATATAGTCTTTATTTTTTAGTTTTTTCATGTGCCGAATTACATTTATAGATTTACATATATTGAACCAGCCTTGAGACTCTGGGATAAATCCCACTTGATTGTGGTGTATAATTCTTTTGATGTGTTTGTTGGATTCTGTTTGTTAGGATCTTATTGAGTATTTTTGCATCAATATTCATTACTGATATTGATCTATAATTTTCTTTTCTTCTTGGGTCTTTTCCTGGTTTAGGAATCAAGGTGATGTTTGCTTCGTAGAATGTCTTGGGTAATATTCTTTCTTTTTCTATATTTTCGAAGAGGTTTAGTAATATAGGTATTAGTTCTTCTTTAAAGGTTTGGTAGAATTCTGACGTAAAGCCATCTGGTCCTGGGCTTTTCTTTTTAGGGAGATTTTGTACAGTTGATGCTATTTCAGAACTTGATATAGGCCTGTTCAGCATTTCCATTTAGTTCTGGCTAAGTCTTCGTAGGTGGCGTACTTCCAAGTATTAATCGATTTCTTTCAGATTTTTGTATTTCTGAGAGTAAAGTTTTTTGTAATATTTGTTAAGGATTTTTTGAATTTCTGACGGGTCTGTTGTTATTTCATCTTTACCATTTCTGATTAATGAAATTAGATATTTTACTCTTTTTTTCCTGGGTAGGTTGTTCAAAGGTTTATCTATTTTATTGATCTTTTCCAAAAACCAACTTTTGGATTTATTGATCTGTTGAATAATTCTTTTGTTTTCAATTTCATTTAATTCTGTTCTGATTTTGGTTATTTCTTTTCTTCTGCTGGGTTTAGGTTGGATTGTTCTTCCTTCTCCAGTTGCTTGAGATATCCCATTAAGTTATTAACTTCCTCTCTTTCCGTTTTCTTGAGGAAGGCTTGCAGTGCTGTAAATTTCCCTCTTAGGACTGCCTTTGCAGTATCCCAGAGGTTCTGATAATTCGTGTCTTTATTGTTGTTTTATTTCAAAAATTTCGTGATTTCATTTTTCATCACATCCATAACCCATCTATCCTTCAGCATAAGGTTATTTAGCTTCCATGTTTTTTTATGGGTATGCAGATTCCTATTGTTATTTAGTTCAACTTTTATTCCATGATGGTCTGAGAAGATGCAAGGAATAATTTCTATTCTTTTAAATTTGCTGAGGTTAGATTTGTGGCCTAGGATGTGGTTGATTTTGAAGTATGTTCCATGGGCTGATGAGAAGAATGTGTATTCAGTTTTGTTGGGGTCAAATGGTCTGTAGATGTCTATTAAGTCTAGATGTTGAATGGGTAAGTTTAAATCTAAAATTTCTTTGCTTAGCTTCTTTTTGGAGGATCTGTCCAGCACTGCTAAAGGGATGTTTAAATCTCCAACTACTTTGGAACTAGAGGAAATCAAGTTGCTCATGTCTGTTAGAATTTCTCTTATAAATTGAGGTGCATTCTAGTTGGGTGCACGAATATTAATAATTGAAATCTCATCATGTTGAGTATTACCTTTAACAAATATGAAGTGTCCATCCTTACCTTCCTTATTTTGGTTTGTTTAAAGCCTATTGCATCTGCAAATAGTATTGCAATGCCTGCTTTTTTCTGCTTTCCATTTGCCTGGAGTATAGATTACCATCCCTTCACCTTGAGTCTATATTTGTCTTTTAATGTAAGTTGAGATTCTTGTATGCAGCAGATATCTGGCTTGAGTTTTTGTATCCAGTCAGCCAACCTGTGCCTCTTTAGAGGACAATTTAAATCATTCACATTAATTGAGAATATTGATAAGCCTTTCGAGAGTCCAGTGGACATTTTTAATTTTTTTTTGTGACTATGGTAAGTTGGAATTTGATCAAAAGTTTCTGGGTACGTTTACTATTATGGTGGAGGATTACGCTGGTCTTTATAGAGGATGGGTCTGAGAATATCCTGGAGAGCTGGTTTAGTTATGGCAAATTTCTTCAACATGTGAATGTCATTGAAGTATTTAATTTCTCCGTCGTAAAGGAAGCTCAGTTCAGCTGGGTACATGATCCTGGGTTGAAAGTTATTTTGTTTTAGGAGATGAAAAGTCGATGACCATCCTCTTCTAGCTTGAAAGGTTTCAACAGAGAGATCTGCAATTATTCTAATATTCTAGGTATATTTTTTCTAGGTAATGATTTTCTTTCATCTGGCTGCTTTCAGTATTTTCTCCTTCATATTAACTTTAGTAAAATTGATTATGATGTGTCTGGGGGATTTCTTATTTGGGTTGAGTTGTGCTGGAGTTCTGAAACTGTCTGCTATCTGAGTTTCAGAATCTCTTGGTATGTCTGGAAAGTTCTCTTTCATAATCTCATGGAGAAGAGACTCTGTGCCTTGTGAAGCCACTTCATCGCTTTCGGGGATCCCTATAAGACAAATATTAGTTTTCTTCAAATTATCCCAGAGCTCTCTGAGAGAATGATCTGTTTTTGCCCTCCATTTCTCTTCCTCTTTGAGAGTTTGGGAGCATTTTAAAGCTTTGTCTTCAATGTCAGAAATCCTTTCTTCTGCTTGTTCCATTCTGTTACTGAGGGATTCTACTGTGTTTCTCAGGTCTTTGAGGGCTGCAACTTCTTGTCTCAGTGTGTCAAAATCTTTGGTCATTTGGTCTTTGAATTCATTGAATTCTTGAGACACCTTTTGGGTTACTGCTTGGAATTCTAATTCGATCTTATTTCCTATCCAGATTCTGAATCCGATTTCTGACATCTCAGCTATTTGTTTGTGCATGGGATCTTGTGCTGCATCTTCCCCATTGTTCCTTGGGGAAGTTGAACTACTCTGATTATTCATATTGCCAGAATTTTTCCATTGATTCTGCATCATGATTGCTTTTCACCGTTGCTTCTGGCTGTCCTCAGGGTTTGGGAGGCGTCTCTCCAAGATTAGACCTCAGCTGGATCACTCTATTATTGCTGGATCTTTGTAGGGAGTGACCCTGTGTAGCTCCTTTAGGGCTTCCCCAGCCACGGAGTTCAGGTTGTGGGAGCAGCTCCTGAGTGTGACACACCTGGATCCAGCAACAGGGCAGGGGGTGATGCACACGGTTCTGGTATTGCCTGGTGCCCAGTGACTTTGGCACAGAGGGCCCAAGGCTCCAGCAGTCTCTGGCCAGGAGAAAGGGTCCACGCAGAGGCAGGGAGGGCTCCGCAGGGCATGCAGCTACCGGAGTCCCTGGCCAGACGAGCTGGTAGGTGTGGAGGCAGGGAGAGTACAGGAGGGAGGCTGTGGGGTTACACAGCTGCCTGAATTCCTGGTCAGGGTGTGCGTAGGCCCAGAGGGCGTAGGTCGACAGTCATGGCTCCTCTCGTATGGAAGTCTGGGCAGGCGCGGGTCGCGGTACAGTTCTTACGGAGGTCCAGGCGGGTGCAGGTCGCAGGTCGTGGCACAGCTCTTACTACAAAACTCTAATGATTATATCTGTAATCTTACCAGTGCCTGCTGGAGAAGTAGTATGAAGTTAGGTTAGGATCAGGAAGTCACAGGATGGGGTAGTAGCTTTCAGAAGTGTCTGAGTCCTAGTGAGCTCCCTACTTACCTCTGCCTGTTATGGAGAAGAATCTTAAATTTTTTTATTAATATGCATACATTAAGATTCAGTCTTTGTGCTAGAAAGTAGAATGGGTTTTGGAAAATGCATACTGTAATGTATTGCAGTATTGTGCAAAATACTTTCAATACTCTAAAACGTTCCTTCATCTAGTTTCTCACCTAAATATGATACTAGCTGTAAAGGATTTTTATAGATATTCTTTATCAAGTTGATGAGATCCCTGTGCTTCTAGTTTGCTGAGAATTTTTATCATAAGTCAATGTTAGAGTTTCTCAAATAATTTTAATTATCAATTGGTACAATCATATGTTTTTTTTCTTTAGTCTGTTGATATAAAGGTATAAAAAACCCTCTTGTTAATGATTCAATATTTTTATATATAGTTGGCTTCAGGATGCTAATCTTTTGTTGAAAATTTTATATTTATGTTCATGAGAGATTATAGCTTTCCTCTTTTGTAATATCTTTGTCTGATTTTGGAATTGAGTAATACTGGCCTCATGTAATGAATTAGAAATTCTTTCCTCTGATTCCATTTTCTGGAAAAATATTGTAGAAAATTGGTGTTATTTCCTCAGAAATATTTGATAGAATTTTGCATTTAGCAATGAAATCATTTCTGTCACTTGTTTTCTTCTCTGAAAATTATTCATTTTTGATTAATTTTTTTGGTAGACATAAGCCTTCTCATCTATTTTTCCTTGTGTGACTTTTGGTAGCTGTGTTCTTGACAGAATTGTCTTCTTTTGTCTAAATTATCAAATCTTGTTAGCAAGTAATTGTAGTACTTTATTATCTTGTCACTGTCTGTGGGATCTGTAGGAATAATCCTTCTAAAATTTTGATACTAGTAAATTGTTCTTTTGTATTTTTTTTTCTTAATTACTCTAACTAGAAGAAGACTAATACTGATCTTTTCAAATGTCTTATTTTTGCTTTCATTGATTTTTTTATACTTTTAATCTCTTTTTAATTTCTGCTCTTTTTATTGATTTATGTTCTGATTTTTATTATTTATTTATTCATTTCTTTTTTCTTCAGGCTTTAGTTGTTCTTTTTTCACTATTCTTAAACCAAAAATTTAGATTACTGATTTTATATATATTTTTCTAACTATGTATTTATGCAAAAATTCTCTCTAAGCACTAATTTTACAACATCCCACAGATTTTGCAAATTATGTTTTCATTTTTGTTTAAATACAAAATATTTTATAGTTTATTTTCCACAAAGAGGCTTCCACTTTGACCCATGGCTTACTTTGAAGTTTTAATATTTGCTCTTTATTTCTCTTCCTTTTGTGCCTTTATTTTCATTGACTGTTTCATCTGAGTTCATTTTATTACCTCTTAGCACATCGATTATTCTTCTTTTTAAAAATTTTAGTAGTTGATCTGGAGTTTTTAATACTTTTTTACCTAATCTATATTCACTTTCAAATAACACAAAGTACTTTGCATGGTAGTGCAGGTAATTTATAATATAGTATCCACAATTCCTTCCTCAAGGTATTATTGTCATTAATTTCACATATCCACATGCTACAATGACCTAATTCATCATTATTGCTACTATACAGTTATTTTTAGATCAACTAAGAAAAAGAATTAAATATTTTATTTTACTATCATTTATTCTTTATTTTATGCTCTTCTCTGCATAGACCTGAACTTTTGCCTCATATCGTACTTCTACCTAAAACTCTTCTTTTAATATTTCTTACTAGATAAGTCTACTAATATGAATTTCCACTGTTTTTGTTTGTCTGAGAAAATTTTTATTTCTCTACTGTTAAGTAATAATTTTACTGGGTATAGAATTTGGGTTAGCTTTCTTCTTTTTAAAGACTTAAATACTTTACATCTACTCTTGTTTTCTGGCTGTTTTAAATATTTTCTGTCTGTATTTCATTTTCTACAGTTTACATACAATATGTTTCTGTCTTTTTTGTTGTTCTTTTATCCTACATGATGTTCTTATAGCTTCCTGGGTGTGCTACTTTTTGCCTGACATTAATTTATGAAAGATCTTAGCCACTACTTTAAAAAATATTTTTTATATTTGTTCTCTCTCTCTTTCTTTCTTTCTTTTCTTGAGGCAGTCTCACATTGTTGCCTTCATAGCATTATAGCTCACAGCAACCTTAATCTCTTGGGCTCAAGATCCTGTTGTCTCAGCCTCTCAAGTAGCTGGGACTACCAGGAGTCTGCCACAACACCCAGCTATTTTTAGAGATGAGATCTTGCTCTTGCTCAGGCTGGTCTCTGACTCCTGAGCTCAAGCAATCATGCACTTCAGCCTCACAGAGTGTTAGGATTACAGGCATGAGCCACTGCGCCCAGCCCATAATTTTGTTCTTAATTTATTCTTTTATTGTTGCTGCTGCTGATGATATTATAGAAAAATTTTTTTTCTAGCTTTTTGTAGCCTCAATAGAAGCAGAAACCTACACCCGTTCTCTTAAGAAGAGAAACATCAGTCACCATATAAGCATGGTGGTCTGCTCTGAGACCACCATGAGAGAGAATCCATATGCAATTGTTCTCACCAGCCCTCTTAGATTAACCTCTGGGTGATAGGAAAAAACAACTGCTATCCATCACAGAAATCTTTCTAAGAGAGTGATTAGCAAACTATGGCCTACAGGCCAAATCCACCCTCTGCCTGTTTTAATAAATGTTTATTTTAATTTAATTTAATTTTTTTTTTGAGACAGAGTCTCACTATCTTACCCTCAGAGTGCTCTGGGTACTGTAGAGCGATGTAACATCACAGCTCATGGCAAACTCCAACTTTTGAGCTTAAGCACTTCTCTTTCCTCAGCTTCCCAAGTAGTTGGGACTACAGGCGCCTGCCATAACACCCGGCTATTTCATTGTTGCAGTTGTCATTGTTGTTTGGCAAGCTCTGGCTGGGTTTGAACTCACCAGCTCTGTTGTATGTGGCTGGTGCCCCAGCCACTGAGCTACAGGTGCCGAGCCTAGAAAATGTTTTATAAGAATAAAGCTGTATCTATTCATAGACATATTGTCTATGATTACTTTTGCACTATAGTGGCAGAATTGAGTAGATATGATATACTCCATATAGTCCGTAATATCTAAAATATTTACTACTTTTATTTTTGGAGAAGACATTTTCCACCCCTTACATCCACCATTTTTCCTCCTTTCTTGTTCTAGATCTTTTTAGACATTTGAACCTGAAAAGAAGAAATGATGGCTTCTAAGATATTATTAGTACTGAGGTTGCTTATTTGTACTGTGGTTTTTTCTTACTAAAAGCTCCACTGGGTAAAAAATTAAAGTTTGCTTATACTACCCAGTTCTGATGCCATTCAGCTATGCTAGAGATAATTCTCATACACTCTGCATTCATATTTTCTGTATGAATAACTTGTAATTGAAAGTTATTAATCCTCTAATCCAATAACTTGAATATAACTTAAGACTCATAAGTTTAAGGAGCAGGAAGCTAGTCTTGCTAACTCAGGAAAAGATGAACGTGTTAGGAAGAAATGGAATGTGAAGGAACTGGGACATATTTTAGGTTTTTGTATTTAAAACTTATAGCCTCTTCAGAACAATTCATGGTGATGAATGAATTTAAAGTACCTTTCAGTCTTTGTGTTGTACAGCTGAAGTTTCAAATTCAGAGAGAGAACATCTGACTGGCTTAACTCATTTATATGCCCACCTTTTGGTCAAGAAGTATGGACATCTTCAATGAAAGTTATACTAAGATGATGTGCAATGGAAGGGGTAATCTCCCTGTGTAAATTATACTATAGTGCCGTAAGAAGTAAGAAAAAACAATTCTAACAGGATAAAAAAATAGCTTCCCACCTCTTGGCAAGCTATTCTACAAGGCTATAGTAATCAAAACAGTATGGTACTGGCACAAAAACAGAGATATAGACCTATGGATCAAAACAGAGAACCCAGAGATGAAACCACCCTCATATTTCCATCTGATTTTTGATTAAGCATACAAAAACATACACTGGGGAAAATAATCCATATTTAACAAACGATGTTGGGAAAACCAGATAGGGACATAGAGAAGATTGAAAAAGGATCTTCCTCTTGCATCACTTGCAGAATACATGATAGATCAAATACTTAAGCCTAAGGCATGAAACTATAAGAGTTATAGAAGACAATGTTGGAAAAACTCTTATAGCAGCCTCAAGAAAGAATTTATGGAGAAAACCTCAAAAGCAATCACAGCAAAAATAAAAACATACAAGTGAGACTTGATCAATTTTAAAAGTTTCTACACAGGCAAGGACATATCAATAGACTAAAATAGACAACCCATAGAAGGAAAGAAAATATATGCATGCTAAAACATCTGATAAAGGGCTGATAATAAGAATCTACAAAGAACTCAACGAAATCAGGAAGAAAAAAATCAAACAACCCTATTAAAAAGTGTCAAAGGTATGAACAGAAAATTTTCAAAGGAAGATAGTCTAATGGCCAACAAACACGTGAAAAGTTATCCAACATCTCTAATCATTAGGAAAATGCAAATCAAAAGTGCAATGAGATATCACCTAACTCCAGTGAGAATGACTCTTATTATGTATCATAAAGTCCCAAAGCTACAGATACTGGTGTGGATGTAGAGAGAAAGGAACACTTAATATGCTGTTGAGGAGCCTGAAAACTAGTCCAACCTCTATGGAAAGTAGTATGGAGATACCTCAAAGAACTAAATGTAGACCTACCGTTTTATCTAACAGTCTTACTACTGGGCATTTACTAATAGGAAAAAAAAGCCATTTTATCATAAATACACTTGCACTTAAATGTTTATAACAGCACAATTCAGAATGGCAAAGATGTGGAAATAGCCCAAGTTCCCATCAATAGATGAGTGGATTAATAAAATGTAGTATTTGAATATATGGAATACTAAGCCATAACAAATGATGATCTTGTATTTTTTGTAATCACTTACATGGACCTGTAGACCATACTTCTGAGTAGAGTATTATAAGAATGGAAAAACAAACTCCGCATGTACTCAGTGCTAAATTGGGACTAGTTGAACAACACTTAATGTACATGTATGGAAGTAAAACTCAATGGGAATCTGGTAGATGAGAATGGGGAGGAAAGTGGGTTGTTGGGTAAATTCACATCTAACAGGTATGGTGGACACATTATGGGAGAAGGGGGCACTAATAACTTTAAACTGAAATGTACAAAATGAACTATGTACAAAAACATGTGTACCTCTGTTATATTCTGGAAGAAACAAAAGAAAACATACGTACTCTATATATACATGTAATTGTTATGCAGATATAATAATTAAAAATTTCAAAAAACTTAAAGCGCATGATATACATCTAAGATGCCACCACCCAGTAAGAACATAGGTCTAATCCTACTAGTCTATAGCAACTGCCTAATTTTAGTTAAATACCTTTAATAATGATTATTCATGACATTTTTTAAGGCTTAATACTTGTCTAAGTCCAAGTTAAATCTTTACTTGTATGTGTTATCTTAATCTTTATAGAAAACTCAACACATAGAAACTTTGTTATCTCCATTTTCCAGATTAAAGAACTGAGGCTCAGGACATTTGAGTTATTTGTTCAGTTTTCAGTGGCTAAGAAATGATAGATATGAGATTAAAACCAGGGCAGTCTCATCCCAGAGCATGCACTTTTACTCACTCTGAATTCTGTCTCCAAATGATAACAAATACCAGTTTTTGAGAGCACGGAGTACAGAGTACTTTATAAGCATTATCTCACTTAATCCTCACAAGAACCCTATGAGAACATTAGTTTAAGGAGATCAAGTAACATGTCCAGGGTCACAGAATAAATAAGTAGCAGAGCCGGAATTCAGTCCTAAATCTTTCTAATTCCTAAATCATAGTTATAACAGCTACTAAATGCTGACTCTATCTTCATATGTTTGAGGAAGCTGAGGATTTTGAAAATTAAGTGGCTGACCCAAATTTACACAGCTAGTTAGTAACAGGAATAAAGCTAATAAGTGTACTGTCTCTTGACTTCTCATCCAGCAAACATTCAATTATTCTTCTGCCAGATTTCTCATTTCATTGCTCTCAGTTGATGCTCATTAGTTATTAAATTTAGAGAAACTTTGTCAAAATAACACTTTGCTGATCAAACTTAAGAATGCTGACTTCTCATAAAAGTCGTGATTTCTCCCTTAGTCCTCTCTCCAGCAAACAATGGCCTTTAGTGCCTCTGCTAATCTTGCTAGCTAGCAAAATTATACACTGATAAACTTCTAAAGGATCAAGTACACAGATATAGGATGCATAACACATGCTAAAATCATGATTTTTAAATAAACTGCCTCAGCTGTAACAAAATTTGACTATTGTGGCAATCTTTAGACATTAGATATAGATACCAAACCTCTTTAAATTCCATTTATAATTATAGTTCTGTCTCACTGTAAATTTTATTTAAATGAGGATTTTCTAAAGTTCTGCTGCAGAAAATTAGTTGTTATGCTTAAAATAAAGTTATGGGCCAGCAGCATTTGGAAAATGAGTATAGTATAATCATTTACGTATACTGATCATTTATATTGGCATATTAATGTGTCTGAGAAACACTTCTATTAAATATATGACTACACATTCTGGTCAGTACAATGAGGCAAGAAAAGGAAATAAAAGCCATAAACACTGAAAAAGAAGAAATAAAACTGACCTAATTTGCAGATGACATGATTGTCTATGTAGAAAATACTCCCAAAATTTGATGAAAACTTCTAAAAATAATAAATATATTCAGCTAGGTGTCTGAATTTAAGATGAATACGCAAAAATCAATTGCATTTCTATATACTAATAATGAAAACCAAAATGAAAAACAGTACAACTGTTAATTGTTCTCCTCCCAAATGAAATACTTTGGTACAAACATAACAAAGCATGTACATGATCTATTTGCAAAATACTCATGAAAGAGATCTGAGGAGGCCTAGTTAATTGGAGAGATACCATGTTTGTGCATCAAAAGATTCAGCATAGTAAACATATCAATTCTTTCCAAATACATCTTTAGATTTAGTGTAATTACTATCAGATTTACTGAGAGGATTTCTAAATAGACATAAAAGAGAATATTCTAAAATTTATATTGAGAACTATGGGATCTAAGATACTAAAACAATTTTAAAATAGAAGGATGAAGTGGGAGGAGTCAATACTACCCAATGGTAAAGGTTATAGAGATAGTAGTCAAGATTGGACAGTATTGGCAGAAAAGTAGGCAATGAAATCAATGGAACAAAATAGAGAAGTCATGAATAGATCCATACATAGTTACCAACTCATTCTTTTATGTTACATTTTAGAAAAAAAATTCAACATGATTGGGATATAATTTATATACCATAAAACTTACCCTTTTCAAAGTGAAAGATTCTATATTTCAGAATATTTACATAGTTATATGACCACAGTATCTATTTTAAAAATATTTTCCTCAGTGGAAATTCCATATCCATTAGCAGTCTTTTCTCATCTCCTCCTCCTCTCAATCCCTGACAACTTTAATATATTTTCTGTCCATATGGATTTGCCAATTATGACCATTTCATATAAGTTCAATCAATCAATATATAGTATTTTGTGAGTGACTTCTTTCACTTAGTATAATGTTTTCAAGGTTTGTCCACATTGTAGAATACACCAGTACTTGATTACATTGTATTGTCAAAAACCATACTAGTATATGGATATATCATGTTTTCTTTATCCATCTGTCATTTGGATTGTTTCTATTTTTGATTCTGTTCCTCATGCTTCATCTTGTTATTTGTTTGTTTGTTTGTTTGTTTGTTATCCTCAATGCTGCTATGACTATTTGCTTACAAATTTTTAAGGGAGTATGTTTTCTTTTTCTTAGGTATAGATTTACCTAAGATCATTTGGTCATTATATGCCTACCAGTTTGAGCCACTGCTATGCTGTATTTTAAAGTGGCTATATCATTTTATAATCACACTAACAATGAATAAAAGTTCCAATTTCTTTGTATCCTTGCCAACACTTGTTATTAACTTTTTAATTTTAGCCATTTTAGTGTGTATGAAGTATCATATTGTAGTTTTAATTTTCACTTTTCTGATTCTTCATAATTATAGCAATGTTTTTGTGCTTATTGTCCATTTGTATATTTTCTTTGAATAACTGTCTTTCAAATCCTTTGCCCATTTTTTTAAAAAAGGGTTACTTTTTGTTGAATTATTAGCACTCTTCATATATTGTAGGTTCAAATTCTTTATGCGATATATTATTTGCAAATATATTGTCCCATTCCATCTATTGTCCTTTAACTTCTTTATGGCATCCTTAGATGCACAAAATTTTAATGTTGATAAAGCACAACTTACTGTTTTCTTTTGGTAATTGTATTTTTGATGCATCTAAGATAACACTGCGTAATCACAGATTACACAGATAAAAATTTACTCTCACATTTTCTTCTAGTATTTTTATATTTTTAATTCTTACATGTAAATGTGTCATTTATTTTGAATTAAGTTTTGAACATGGTGTGGGATAAGAGTCTATCGTCATTATTTTTTTAAACGTGGGTATCTACCAACTAACTACTATCTAGCTCAAAGGTGCTAAAGCTGTTCAAGTGAAAAGGATAAATTTCTGAACACGTGATGCTGGCTGGAGCAATTGACCATCCATAGTCCCAAAGTTAACTTCATCCCAAATTTTAGATCTTACATAAAAATCAACCCGCAATGTATCATGAACTTAATATAAAACCTGAAACTAAAAAAAAAAAGGCTTTTGGAAAAAAAAATAATTGAGAGAATATTTGATATCTAGAGCTAAGCAAGGAGTTCTCAGACTGGACAGAAAAATATATCTAAAAAAATGAAAAATTATTAGAGTAGACATCTTCAAAATGATAAACTTTGTGGAAAAAAACTGCAGTGAACATGTACGTAAAATACTGGGATAAAATACTCACAAATCACATATCTGACAAATTAATCATGTCTAAGAAAATATAAAAAACATGTAAAACTCAACAGTTAAATATAAACAACCCAATTAGATAACGCACAGCGTACATGAAAGATATATCATTGTAGAAGATACATGGAGAGAAAATAAATACAAAAGTATTTACCATAATTGATCATTAGAAAAATATAAATTATAACCACATTGAGATATCACTATAAATCTATCAAATGGGAATATTTAAAAAATGGTAACAAAAGTGCTGTTAAGGATAAAGAATTCTGAGTTCACATTCATGGTGGGAATGTAAAATAGAACAGCTACTCTGGAAAATTGTTTGACAGTTTCTTATAAAATTAAACATTCAACTAAGATAAAGGGCAGAAACTAAATTTTAGTGTATTTTCACAGCATATGCTCAGTAGATGTCAACATTTATTACCTATATAATAAGTGATGCTACATTTTTTGGGAAGGCCTTATAGAATAAGTAGGATTTGAGGAAAGAGAGATCAGTGGTTTTCAATACTCATTTAAAAAGTGCAAAAATGTTCATAATGGCTTTATTCATAATAGCTAACAACCCAGATGCCCTTCAATGTATGAGGTTAAGTAAATTATGGTACATCTATATACCATGGAATTCTATTTTGTGATAAAAATGCTGATACCACAATAATTTTAATGGATTTCAAAGGAATCATGCTGAGTCAAAAAAAAAAACTAAACTAAAAAAAAAGCTGCAAATGATTGCACACCATGTGATTACATGTATAGTAATTTGTAAAATTATGACTTGACAAAGTAAAATAGATTCGTGGTTGCAAGAAGTTATGGATGGGAGAGAGAGAAGATCCATAAACATGCAGCACGTGGGATCCTTATTGTGATGAAAATATTCCTTTTCTTAACTGTGGTGATAGTTACACAAATGTACACATACAATAAAATTACATGGAACTGGATACACACTCCAATAAATGTCTATAAATCTAGTAAAAAAAAAAAGATGATTCCAAGGGGGCTAAAAATTGTTCTATTCATGAGTGTGACTGAAGAAATGGTAGATAACAAGTATTCTCATTTCCTCTGAAGACAGAAATAATCTTACTTTGTGTAAGAAAGAACACATGCAAAATACCAGCCAAATAGTAGCTTACAGCCAATCACTGCACAGCAGTCAGTGAAATCTTTCTAAAATGTAATTCAGAACATGGCTTTCATAGGCTGAATAATCCCCACTGGTTGTCCATTATACTTAGAAGAAAATTCAGTTTCTTTACTATGGTCTGTAAGTCCCTGCATGTTGTAGCTCCCACTAACACTCTGCTCTGATCTCAAATCTTCTACTCATTATATTAGTTACCTACTGCTGTGCAGCAAACTACCCCAGAATTTAGAAGTTTTAAAAGAAAATACATTTATTAGCTATAATTCCTGCAAAGTAGGAACCAGGGTATAGTTTTTTTTAGGTCCTCTGCTTTCAAATCCCTCAGATAAGGTGTCAGCCACCACAGGGGTATCATCTGAAGACTCAACTGAGGAAGATCTGCTTCCAAGCTTACTTATATGTTTGTTGGGAGGATTCAGTTCTATAAGAGTAGTTAGCAACGAAAATAATTTTATGGTTGGGGGTCACCACAACATAAGGAGCTGTATTAAAGGGTCATGACATTAGGAAGGTTAAGAACCACTGGGTTAGACTGAGAGTCTCTGTTCTTTGCTGGCTGTTGGCAAGAAGCTACCTTCAGTTTTGTTTTGTTTGTTTTTTACCGCAAAACCCTTTACAATATGCTTTTTGTTTGATCAAGGCTACTGAGATAAGAAGAAATTCCACTAACAAGATAAAAGTCAAAATCTTTTGACTTAGAGATGTGACATCTGACATACCCTGGATATTGCTGAATTTTATGGTGACAAGAAAATTCTTCAAGGGGAAGGCATTAAACTAGGTTCTGAGGAAAAAGATGAGTACACCGAGGAGTAAACTAAAGCCAGCCTATCACAGTGGTCTTCTTGCTGTTTACTGTATATCTAATCCAAGATTGTTATAAAGCTGACTCTTTGTCATTCAGTAGGGTTGGATACAGTCCCAACTAACTGAAGAGAAGGCCCAAAGTCTATGGAGGCAGGAATTGGAAGTGGAGGTCTATCAGGTTGAAGTGTACACTTCCTGAATGTTCTGATGTGGCCCTGTAGTTACATTAAGTCTGGCCTGAAATAAAGATTGGCAGAGTTGATACAAGTAAGTTAGGAAAAAAGCAGAAAAGGAAAATAATTTTTATTCAATACCTTTTATGACTCAGTCTCTATGTATGTTGTTTTGCACACAAAAAGAAATTTTATGTTCTTATCTGGATGTTATCTTCTAAACAGAATCCAAGACTGAGCAAAATTAAGCATCTCTTTATATCACACAATTGGAAGCAATTCAAAACCCCAAGTCTTTCTGACGTTAATGTCTGTTTTCTACCATCACATAAATCTTCTGGGACGTCACATAGGTTGGAAGTCAGGGACTCCCCAGAGGAGCAGGGCGGACCAGGCTTCTGCATTAGCTGGGCTCTCCCACTCAGTTTGTTTCAGGACCTACTGATGCTTCATTGCATTTTGCTGCTCCCTAATGGTCATAACTGTAATTACAACCCTACAACCCTGGGAGAGGTTTCCAAGGAAGGCAGGAGTCTGAAAGAACATAAAGTATCAACCAAAATTTCAAGAAAATTAAGAATTGTAAATGAAGGGGGGTGTGGAGAGATATAAGAAAAGGAGAAGGAGAAAAAAGGAAGAAAGGAAAGTGGCAGGGTGAGAGGGATAAACAAACAAATAAACAAACAAACAAAACCAGAAAAGCAAGCTTGTGGTCAGGTCAATTATCTCTTGTGCACCTTTGCCAAGGAGAAAATCCATTCAGAATTTAGGAAAGAGAATTCTACATGAAGGATTAAGACTACTCCAGGAATCAGACTAGTATGAATGAAATGAACGTTTCTCTCCTGTTTTTAAAGAATAAATGAAAAGTTTTAAAAAATAAATGAAAAGTATGTCCTAAATAGTAAGGGATTAGCCAGGCCTCTTATAGTAAGAGTATACTCAATGAAACTTAATTATAAAATAACAGCTAAAAACATAAAACATAACAAAATGAACTTTCATGTTATTTTGGATGCATTCACATATTTTATCATCTAAAGAAATCTGTGAAGTGTGATTCTCAGTGTCTCCATTTTACATATGGGAAATTGAAATTTAGGGAAATTCAGATTTGCTCCTAAATTCAATTAGCTAAAACATGGCAGAACCCGATAGTACGTTGTATCTTCTGATGCCAGATTCTGTGCTTTTCTTGTTATATCCTCACTCCCTGCTGTACCTATCTTTCATTTTAAAGGATCTCCAAAACAATTGGTTCTCTGTAGGAGGTCCTCTGGGTCTACTAGATCCCTTTTGGCTTTAGTATGTAGTTATATCTTCTTGGTCTTTAAACTACAGGTCATTGCTTATATATATGTGGTCAATTTTCACATTCAGACCACTAGCACCATGCTCATCCTGTTCACAAATGATGCAAACTGAGAATATTTGAGCTTATATTGGACTGACCTTGCAAAGAGATATATTGCATTTTAAGCTGGTTCCTAGATCTCCTGTGTGTGTATGGAGAGGTGGGGGTTGTGTGGACGGTGCCTAATTGAGAGTTGATTGATTACATTCCCAGCCCACCCTCACACTCCACCCCCTCTAGAGTTTTCTCACCATCCCACACTTCTATTATATGGTTCTTGAGGAACACAATTTCCAAGGCCACCAGTGATTCACCAAATTAATACAGACCAGGGGTAGTAATCACAACTTGGACATGAGGAAATAAGAGCACACTGACAAAAGTAAAGGGCAGTTTGGAAGGGAGGACCAGGGCTGCTTCCTCATTGTTTTTCCTGTCTGTCTGCAGTTCATTGTGTTCTTGAAATGTTACTTTTCCAAGTACCTAATGAATGATACATCAAGGCCTTCCATGAAACTGTAGGGAGAAACTTTATGGTATGACTCATGAGCTGTGCTGAATTACAGATCTTTTCTCATTAGTCTGATTAAAAACCTAAGCTCATTATGGCTCAGGAAGTGATTTAGTTTCAATGCCTTTTGGTTATGTTCCTTTTTTATTTTTCCAGGAGCACATATTTTGGCTAAGAATTCATTTTCTATTTTAAATGGTTCTAAATTTCAATTCTTAAAGTGTATGTTCATTATCATATCATTCGGACCTGTAAATGTTCTTTTTTATATTTTAAGAGCTATTTTTTTTTATAAGCAAAGGGATTTTGATTTTATCTCGTGTAATATTTTACTTCACAAATGGGAATCTTCAAGAAAGATTTTTGGCATTCTTTTGCACTTTTTGGAGAAAATATTTTTCCATAATATTGCGGAAAGAGAATGTTGGCTCTGGAATTAGATCTAAAATGGATTCATACCTGAGTCATTTCCTACAGTCTCATCCTGGTCAATTCATTTAAACCTACTCAATCTCTACTTCTTCATCTTTTAATGAAATTGAAATAACAGTGATTTGACAGCAAGGATATAAAGATTAAATATATTAATATATTTAAAGCTTGTGAAACTGTAGGGCACCAGCAAATGTTAGTCTTGCTTACTTCCTATACTAATATGAAGACGTAGAGCTTTTGTATTTTAGTGCTAAAAAAAAATCTTCAATGAAAGAGAATGATGAATTGATTTTTAAATATCCCATTTCATTTCTGATACGAAGATTTAAGTGTGTGTTTGCATGTCTCTGGGGACACACATACAGTTCTAAATGTGGACTGGGAGTTAATTGCTTAAAACTCTTAAGATTATTTTTCATGAACTTATATCTGGCACAAAGTAGGCAAATGAATCATAATCTGTATGTTAAGATGTGTTGGAAGATGCTTACCTTCATAATCCCAATGCAGAACTTCTCAGCAATCTATTTTTCAAACTTGAAAATAGCTGTTGATAAACATGAAAGTGTTTCCTACCTTTTAATAACGGAAATCCCATACTGGGTACATCTAACTAACAAATTAAGAACATAAAGAAATTTTCTTGACTGTAAACATTTCCCTTCCCATTTGTGGCTGAGCATTCTTCCCTAAAACAAGAATATAATGGATTTTCACTGGAAGGTGGGCAATTTTTATCCTCTAAGGGACACTTGACAATGTCTGGATTTTTTGATTGTAAAATATTGAGGGATAGTGCCAGTACCAATAATAGTGATAAAAATCCTATAATATGAAAAATAGTCCCTCCTAACAAATAATTGGCTCAAAATTTTAATAGGATTTCCTAAAATTGAGAAACTCTAGCCTGATAAAATCACCATTTCCCCCAAGAGTTTGAAATATTCTGTTTTTTTTTTTTTTTTTTTTTTCTGTTGTGTAGAAACAGCCAGAGGCTTATGAAGTCTAAGGGGTTGTCATGGCTATTGAATAGAGATGTGACAAGCTATGGTTTCTTTTCATTCAAGATAGATTAAGTGAAAATAGGCCTCAGATAGAAGAAGCCTCGTCTGAACTAAGGAATATCTTCCTTTTAGTAAGGAAGTACAATGCTATTAACCTTCACATTGGAATTTTAGCGTAGACTATATGAATTGCTTTTCTTGTAATATTTCCCTTTGATGGTCATTATACCTTCCACTATCACAAGTTAACCACTCAGAGAAATTAGTTACATAGTAAGGGAATCTGCTGTGGCTTCTGTAAGCTTTTATTAGTTTATGTTTGTTGTTAACCCTACCATATTAACACTTTTATTTCCCAAAAACGTACAATTTTATCATCCAACAAAATTCTGGATAGCTGCATTTTTTTCCTTTTTTTTTGCTTAACTTGAAATATTTCTTGTTGATTTTTCCCAGCATATGATTTTAGCATCTATATTATTGCCAAGCTTAATGTGTCTGGGGAAGCCTACAGGTTTTAAAATATAAGGATAAAAATATGTTTGATTGAGGGAAAATATTTCTAAAACTTTCTTTAATAATTTGGTTTGACTGCTTTAATATTGATAATGAGAGCAGAAGTAGGAAAACACAACTAGATAAATTTCCTTAGAAATCTGGGCCTAAACCTATACCAATGGAACGTTTCCATTATTTCCACGATTATAGTTGATCATTCCCTTTTACTTTCACAATTTTTAATCACCCTTACTTTATATAGAGCTTATTTTACAATTAAACCTAAAGTTCCATGAACTAATATGTTCCAATCTTAAATATTATGTTTTCAAACTCAGGAACTTATTTAGCAGTGATTTTTGTCATTGGTAAATCACTGCTACCTCAGAGACCCTAAACACTTAATGTCTTTAAAAATCTGCAAGGAAATCAAAAGGATATATGCTGTTACCATCTTATATTCAATTATTTTACTTTTTTGTGAGTTATTTCATTATTAAGAGCATTAAGCATAGGGGAAAATGGAAGTTAATTTCATAGTTTAATAAAACTTTCAACCTAAGTAATATTCAACTTTTATGTGAGGATGCTCTTTTACTCTTAGTGGATGTTTAGATTTTAAAATCTTTATGGAAGAAATTAGAAAAAAATGAGAACATTTAAGACAGGAATTCTTTTGATTCAGTGATGCCATTTCTAGGAATATATGTAACTAGTAAAAAGTTTCACACAAATGAGCATGGATTGTTTACAAATTGGATTAAGATAAATATATTTCAGTTAAAAATTAATAAAACAAATTGAAATACATCCCTACAGTGGCATTCTACACAGGTGTCAAAAAACACAGGATTGATTTATACTTATTAGCATTGAAATATCTCCACATCATATTAAATGTAAAATTACACTTATTCTGGCTTTAGTGGAGAAAATGATGCTATCATAGATCGGCAAGAAAGTATTCGTGGAAACCAGTCAGAAACACATCAAAGCTCTTGCAGTCATGCCCATCTCATATGATGTGGAAACATGCAGTAGTCATTTGGCTTAATGTGTTGAAAGTACACAGGTGGTAGACAATAACCCCCACGAAATCTTATTAAAAAAAAAAAAACAGAAATGAATGGTGTTTGATATCTGTGCAAGGGATGAACTTAATAATATGTTGAAAATGTGCAACCATTTGGGTATAATCATAATGATGAGAATGTAGCTTCAAAAATATTTAATTAGAATTGGAACATGTTTCTGAAAACTACAACTTTTCAAAAGACTGTAGTGACCAATATAAAGCCCACAATAATGAGGCTAAAAGCAATACTTTTGCCATTGTGTTTCCCTTTGGTGAGATGCCTTATACCCTGGAAGGTATATCTACTTGGAAGGGATATTCCTACAAAGGACATGGATATGTTCATACAACTCTTTTATTCTAATTAAATGATCACTAAACAGCTTTAGAATTAAAATTGTTTATCAGTATAGTAACTTATAGGACAAGAACATGTTGCTTAGCTGAAATAAGCCATTCATTCTCATAAGATTCACAGTTGTATTTAACATAAAATTATTAAATAGGTGTAATTTTTCTCTTGTGGGTTTACTTTTAGGATGAGTCCCCCTGATATCAAAAGAGTGATCATTTTTGACCAGATATCACGGATTGAAGGCCAGACTCTGGAGCTTGTGGAACTCAAGTATTTTTCCTGTAAATTTTTCCTGAATGACAACCATTTATCTCTTAGGCTCCCAATTTATCTAGAAATTCATTCTAATAGCAATGACTTTCTAACAAGCCAATCATCCCTGAACAAAAATACCGTAATCTTTGTAATTTGTATTTACAATCCTTGACAGCCATCAATTGTCATGACTGCAAGTCATGGTTGGTTGGAATTCTTCTGGCAGCCAATGGTTACCAAATATGTAAATAATTTAAGATAGTGAGTTAAAAGCACTGTTTGTAGAGATAGATCCACCTATATGTGAATCCAGTTTTGTCTCTTACAGTGGGAAAGTAACTTAATCAGTGGAGTCTGGGCTTTTCAATTTTAAATTAGGGATAATTTTGAGCACAAATAAATGCCAATAAGGATTAAATTAAATAATATACTGGAAATTCACAATAATAGTGCCTGATGCAATAAGTTTTCCACAAACAGTAGCTATTATTGCTGTTATTTTTATTTACTTTATGCCTCAATTCTCTGAAATCTTACCTCCAAGAATTTCTAAATAGATTCTACTTCCCATGCCTGCAAGTAATTCTCTAAACATGATTTTGTTCTTCACATGCACTGTCAATATTTTGCTTCTCTGTTTCATCTGTTCTCTGATCAGCCATATTTGGTATAAAATAATAAAGGCTACATGTTACAATTTTATACTGATAAACAACTAACATCAACAACAAAAAAAAGGCTAGGTACATCCCATCCCCCAAATGAAGAGAAAGTAGAGTCCCTATCAAATGCCAGAGTGTTTTTTCTTTGATATGCTGCAAAAGCTTCAAGACAAGCTTTGAACTCCACACCAGCTATCTGGCAGGCAACGCTTATGCTCATGAAGATGAACAGGTGCCGTGGCTTATCCCACAGGGAGGGCAAAGATTAATGAAGTGTGTGTGTAAATTCTAGGAACACAAGAGGCCTCAGTCAGCCTTTTAATAATACCTTAATTAACACTGATATAATGCATTAACTAACGCTTAGCAGCACATTTGACTCATTTGTTAGTCTTGTTCTTAGCAGCAGCTGTTCAACTGTAGCAAAAAAGCATTGCTTTTTTATTGGATATTACACAGCCTAGAGCAAGATAAAGCAACCTACAATGTTATCATGCTATTTTGCTGAAAGTTGGTTGTCAGTGAAGACAAAAAGGACACAGAACATTGACAGTTTACATAAATCTTAAGTTATTACCTACATCTTGAGTTATACCAGTCTTTCTTGTACTCTCACACACCAAATTTTATATGAAACATACCTAACAATCCCTGACATTTTATATCCTCTGTGTTTATGCTATGTCCTAGCTTAGGACAGATTTCACCACTCTCCCCTCATCGTTCAGAAACTAGGTCAGATTTTACTAATCATCCTCATAGTTACACCTTGTTCGGTCACCTTTTCTTATGCTTCTTTTACTCATTTACCTCTATTGTTGCTTTGATATCATTCTTTTATATGGATAAAAGATAAGAGATAAGCAAAGAGAAGATTTATCCATTGGAAAACATGACTATCCCATTAGATTTTGAGTTGGGGGTTGAGCAGGTATTTCTGTATTTAATTATCTCTGTATCTCCAGAGTCTAACGTAGTGTTTGGTATCAGGTAAGCCCTATCATGTTTGTGATATAAATAGATGACTGAAAAATCAATTCGTTGATTGTATGCACATTATTAAGATATTTGATTTGAATCGGTGTTATTCCTCTATGTGATATAGATTCTACCATCTGTAAAAGTAATGAAAACCATACTTCTAAGAAATATTGCACTAAGAATCTAAATACTGTCTCTTGTACTATCTAAGAATAGAAAAATAGAATTTATTACTGAAACTATAGCCTCGTCAACGTAGTCAGGGACCAAGAACACATTTCATTCTGTTTACCATGATAAATCATTCTGACTTCCCAGTGGCTATTATTTCTGCTAAATGTCATAATTAAGCAACAGTTAAAAAGGAATGCCCTATGTTAGAAAACGTGCTCCCTCAGCAAGTTTTTCAATTCCCTAGGTCTTTAAAAATACTGTTGTCTTTTCCTGGCTCACCCACCATATCATTTATCTTTTTGCTCATCTGTTATTCCACTTTTCAAACTCAGCTCCACCATGTCTTTGAGATAAACCATCTATCACACTTTGTATCTACATCCATCCAAGTATTTTATTCATTACTTATTTCTTTAAGATTGTATTTTTCTCTAATCCATACATCTATGGATAACTAGGACCAAGTCTTTTCATCTTTGTATCCCATCAGAGTATCTAGTTCATAGTAGGTATGCAATAAATATTTGATGATAAAATTAAATGAATAAAGGGTTACTTAACCTAAACAGTGGCTTTGGGTTATAGCTTTCTTTAGGTTGCATGATGATTGTGTTTTAGTAGAAACATTTTCTTGTCAGTGATAAATTTACTTTAAAGCACAACCGAGTGTATGAGAAAAGCTTCCAAAACTTGGCTCGTGTCCTGGTGCTCCATCTTTTCTATGTCATTCTTGAATTGAACTCACAAGGATTTTAGTGCCCCCAGCACTGTATCACTCACTAGCTTACTTGATTTACTGGAATAACCCAATGCAAGGTTTATGTCTTTAAAGAATGGATCACCCAAATACACAGACGCTTTTGGGAAATAAACCTAATAGAGACTTTTCATCTAACGTCAGTTCTGGAAACTCTTTTACCGTGTGGTGGCATTTTGTAGCACAATATTGCCACATCAGGTATGTGGAGATTTAAAAAGATAATTCTTTAACCATATCCAAAGCTCTGGTCTGAGTTTTCTTAGTATGACAGTTATGGGTTTTGTTAAATCACTAACTCAGCATTTGTTATTGTTCACGGTGGCTGGGTTTAGAAAAATATCATAGAAGTTTTGTTGACTTACATATCCATTTGGGTTGCTTCCACCAGGTGAATCATTACCGTATGTTTGGGAAGTCAAATCAATGATTATTTAAAATATATGCTTCCCTCACTTTCTTAGTAGAATAAAAATTCCTTGAGGATATAGACTGTGTCTCATTCATCTTTTTAGTCCTGTTTCCTTAATGTGTAGTACCAGACAATCATTAAATTTTTAACAACTGCTTGTCATTGGAAACCGTTGTTGAATTCTCATACACTTCTGTACTTTTTTCTAATATTACATACACACATGAGCACATTTATACAAATTAATCTGGCCCTGTAGGGAAATTTGAAGCCTAAATTACTGTGAATTTAATTTATTTGTTCTATTACTAAATACTAAGTCTTTTTTTTTTTGCAGTTTTGGCTGTGGCTGGGTTTGAACCCACCACCTCCGGCATATGGGACCAGTGCCCTACTCCTTTGAGCCACAGGCGCCGCCCAATACTAACTCTTTATTTTACACATTCCATACTATAAGTTTCCATTTTATGAATTGTAAAGGCACCTCCATTCCTTGGTAAGTTCTAAGCAATTCAAAATTTTAAAAAAAGAAACTATTTGGATAGCTCAGTTGCTCAATTGCATGAAAGATATTAGTAATAATTCTTCCTGCAAAGCTGAGTGTACAATGGGAAAAAACATGATTGCTAATGTCAGACTGACAGGGATGCCAGGATTTGCTAATAAATGGGATGGGGAATGAAAATTAGTATGAGTTCGTTTTTGTTTTTTCCTTAGACTAGAGGTGTCTTTTGTGATGGAGTAACCACATGAGGAACAGTATCTTACAGGAAGCCAATTCTTTGGATAAGGTAGTGAGATGCCTCACAGACATCCAAGTTAAAAATTTAGTGAGAAGTTGAATATGTGACTCTGAAATTCAGAGGAGAGGTTCTCACTAAATATAGTAATAAGAAGTGAACATAGTATTCTCAAATAGAAGACTGAATTAAACAATTCATAATTGTCGAAGGTTGTTATTACTGTAGTTATCATTGACATTGTCATAACCCTCACCATCCCCACTATTATCATTATGTTACCCCTGTTTTCTTTTGTAAGGGCATCAAAATCTATGCCCAGACTCACAATATAATGTAGTATAGATATGTGACGTGATGTGGAAAATTGTTTGCATTTAAATAATTCATAAAAAGCAGACATGAGGGTGGAATGGGGATACAGAGTGCAGTGATTTTGTGAAATTTTATTGGAACAGGAAAGAAGATTTCAGGGCTGATTAAAATGTTTTTAGGCCTAAGGGTCTTTTGAACCCATTTGCAAGCCTAATCAAGAATGGTTAGAATAAATTAAAGCTAAGCGAAAAAACAAACCCTTTCACATCCCAAAGAGAGATGGTTTGAGTAATTAAGGGCAGGTCTGAACTTCTATTTCATTAGCATGATGTTTGCATTACATATTAGAATTGTATTAATCTCACAATTGGTTTTCCTCATCACAGTCCCCTTTCTTAGGCACTAACACAGAAAATGATTAGAATCCTCACATCATAGTAATCTCTCAGCAAAATTCAGCCAATTGAGGTATCATTCAAACTAAATCCATCCACCTGGTCATTTTCTACTAAACATAGGTTTAATTACAAACAATTACCAGCCTACATGGTCAAGTTCTGTGTGTGGAGTAGAAATTGAAATGTACAACTCTGATATTAGATTTAACTATTCTTTTTTATAACCCACATCTTCTCTTTTATATTTATAAAATAATTCCCTAGCATATCCTATAACCACTATTAATATATGAATTTCCAATTATTTAGCACCTACTTTGTCATGTACTCTGCTAAGCACATAGAGAATCTCATTTTCTTTAATCCTTACATAACCTTATAATATAGCCATTAACACTGTTTTTTAGATGAGGAAATACCAGTTTTCAGTTTTTGTAGCGTTTAGGGCAGTGTTTCCCAAAGCATATTCAGATCAGTAGTGAAGCTTGAGATTCTGCATTTCTAAAAGACTCCCATCTTTAGGGAACTTGGCCTTATGGATTAGGAGTCTTGATCAAAACTATCTAGTGCACAGCTGTTGTTTATAACATACGTGTAACGTATTTTGATCAGTTATATTTCACTGTAAAAAGAGCATTACTTTCTCACAGCCAAGTTCCTTTTGGTAGCATCTATCCTGTGGTAATTCAGTGCCCTAAGGGACTGCAGTCTACATAATTTGTTCTGTATGTTAGTCTGTGAACATGGCCTAATGTTTGGACTTCCTATCATTGTTTTTTCCTTCTGGCCAGCCTACCACATTCATGGGTCCAAGTTCTTCTTTTACAACCTGTTTTGATGACTGTAGTAAAGACCATGACATGAAGTTTTGGCTTCTCTTCCCAGTCTCCAAGGATCCAATTCAAGAGCTTCTCCAGATTGCACATGTAATTGCCCAGCCTTCCTTCCCAACCCCTACTCTTCCACCTTTCTAGTTTATCACACATGAGGGATGGAGGAATGAACAAGCCACCGTTCCCCCTCTGCTCTCACCTCCTATCCCATCCCCTGCCTTATTTCCTAAAAGGTTTGCCCAATCTCATCTCTGACAGTAAAGTGTCCTAGAAATAAAGCCCAGTGATAATTCCCTTCCCAAGGTTTATGGGTGATGAGTAACTTTTATGCTTTTTTATCCCACAAACCACAAACTTTGAAATATTCCTTAGTGAAAATGTCTATTTAATTAGTTTGTACCTTTCCTGTAATTTATTTCTTTTGCTTTTATAACTGTGGATTTTATAGATTCATGATGTTAGACTTGAAAGTCCCTTAGATTTTATTTAGTTTTACGAAGAACTCAGTATAGTATTGTGCAACTAGAAGATTAAGCAGAGCAAACACATTATTCAGATGGTGGGATTAAATCCCACCCCCATATTGATTTACTATGTGTCCCTGAGGAAGTTACCCAACATCTTAATATTCATAAATTTATTTTTACATCTACAAAACAAATTTTTTTAAAAAGTATCAAATGCCAGTACCATTGTGAGTATCGTCATAAAAATATGCTCCTAACAGTGCAAGTACATGCTAAAGGTTAAAAAAAAAATGCTAAAACAAATTTTTAGTAGCATAGTTTAATAGTAAAAGTGCTGAGAACAAAAGTGGTTTGGTACTAATTCAACATTCTTTTTATTCAGTTATACTGGCATAAAATAACTTGAAATCTCAGATTATGATAAAAACAATAGAAAAGGAAGTAGGTGGGTTTTTAGGACTCAAAGTAATGGCTATTTAAATCTTTCTTTGGCCTCTACTTTTAAGGTGTACTTCTGTGGTAATATTGGTTGAGGAAATATGATCAGAGAGCATTCAAAGCTTTTTAAATAGAGAGGAATGGCGGAGCAAGATGGAACTGAATGTGGGCCCCTGAACGAGTCTAACTGAAACAATAATAGAGGCCACAGGCATCTGTGGAGCCATTGTAGCCGTAAATCCTCTTTCAGGGGTGTTAGATTCATCTCCTGAAGCTGTCCTGTGAACTTCCCGGCGGAGAAGGAAAGGGAAAGGAGAAGGAGATAGTTCTTGTTGCTATAGCACAGACTTGGTTTACACAATTCAGAGTTCCAATTGCCTTTAATTATAGGCACTTGAAATTGGGAACCTCTAAAGTAGAATTTCTCATCTCTTTCTAATCATTCTCTACTTCCCTGTTCTCTTAAAATCATTAACTCTGCCACCCAAGCCAGAGCATTTGGTGTCATTCTTGATGCTAACCCCAGTGATAATCCTCTTGCCAAGGCTGACGTGTGATGAGTAACTCTCACACTTTTCATCCCACAAACCACACACCTGAAACGCTGACTGTACCTCATTCTCCCCATGTGAGCAATATACAGTTAGTTAGAGCTAGATAACTTTTAGATCCATCTCCATGTCTATCTCAGCCATCACTGTGTTAGATCCTGCCCCTCACCACCTATCACTTGAAAAACTGTAACTATATCCAAATGTTCTGAATGCAATTCCTTTTTTAAATGGTCACAACTTTTATTCCTTAAAACAAAGCTGACCACATCACCATTTGAACAATATTTACTACTGGCTCTGTCTTTCAGATAAGCCCTTGCTTCTCTTATGATCAGGGAATGTCTTCTATAATCTGACACGGTGCAAATATTTGTCCTTGATAATGTGATATAACGTGAGTTCTGAATTTTAGGAATGAAAGATACATAGTTATTTTTGTTTCATTGTTTTTCATCCTTTATGATATACAAGATTCATAGGTCTTTTTCAAAAAATAATAAGATGTTGAACAAAAACAATAACAAAAATACATAAGTTTACATGAGGGGCACCCACTTAAAAAAAAGTGTGGTCTGCATTAGTTGTTTGAAGTTGAATAGCAAAGCATTTCATTTATGTTTTTTGTGTCTCTATCAAGCATTCTCGTTTTTTTGTGGAATATTTGATTTTGTGGGTTGAAAAATTATTTCCATTGGCTCTCTGCTAAGTTTTTAACTAGGCATAGGGAATTTCTATGTGTGCTACTTGATAATAAAAGGAAACTTCTTAGCTTTAGCGAATTATTTGACTTTAAAAATTGTTAGATAAAATATCACAGGAAAGAAGAATTCCTTGGCCTGCTTCTATGAAAACTTCTTTGGGTGAATACATTTGCAGAGATGTATGAAAGCATTCATTAGAAATGAATCATAGTGTACTTTCTTCAAATAATTTTCCATTCAAGTGACACTTAATTCATAGTTTATACATTCAGGGCCAACAACTACACAATTCACATTCCATGAAGAGTACCAACAATTTATAAGACTCTCTAGACATCCTGAAAGAGAGCGTATTATGTCTACACAGAAGATAGCAAGAGGAGTGAAATGGCGAGATTGTCAGTGTTGCTTTGATATCTTTTAAACAAAAATCCTAATGAACATTGACTCATTTTCACTCCATGTGATCTTATGGAAGAAAAATTTTGTTTGGGTCTTGAGATCTTAGGCATGTTATGAATCTAGATTTCATTCCAACATTTTTTCATTGTTGTAGTAGGTATATTTTTATTCTTCAGATTTCAGCCTCATTAAATGTGCAAGCTACAAAGCCACATAAATAGCATTCAGTGCATTTGTGAGTGTGTGACAGTCTCAGTCATTTAAAGAGGACTTTACCAATTTACCCCTCTACAGAACCTGAAGTAGAAAGTATATCTCATGTAAATAGTTTGCGTAATGTTAGATACCAGTGAGAACAGTTTCAGTATGTTTAAATGGAAAAAAAAATCCTAAAAGAATAAACTATGTCTAATTACTTTATAAAATTATCTGTTTGGTAGGAAGTGCCATCTCACTTTGTTTAATATATTATTGAAAGTAGGTTTTTTATTGCTCTTCAGTTTGCCTGTGGAAGTAAATTCTACATTATTTAGGTATTTTTCTGAGACTAAAAGTTAAATATTTCATTGAATGTTTTTCTTTAACTCTTTCAGGCCAGTGGAATGGTAGGAAGAGTTTGAGGGAGCCATTGAAGGAAAAGTTCATGGTGGTGCCCAATTAAATTATAATAGTTGCATTTTATTATGACTCCTTCAAGAAGATCTCAGGTAGGATGAAGTTATAGAGCTGAATAAAAAGGAGGACTGGACAGTGGTAAATACAGTACATGCATATTCCTATGGCATAAAAGTAAAGTATGGTTACAAAGTATTTGAAGAGAATTTATGCTTAGCCTTTATTAAATAGGTTTTCTGCTTAGTGGGTGGAGGTTTTGTTTCCAATCCAACCACCTCTTTCATAATCCCATAGAGAGTTTTCTTAAAAGGAGAATTAGGGAGAGGAGGTAAAAAAGGCTATTTCCCCCTCTCTTCAGATTTCCCCTTCCTTCCCCTAACTTTCTGGAAAAAAAGAGTACTTAAACTCCTCTTTCTGTCTCCTCTTCCCATCTATAAGGGCATTAAATGCCTTCCTGAGGTTTCCTAGATAGAATAATGGAAAAATTTCCCAGTCTTCTGCCCCTGGACATGTGCACATGAATCTGAATATACACAGAAGAGCAAAAGATGCCATTGAACCTTCATTACAGTGAGGTAGGTGGGAAAGTGTTACTAATGATCCTCCAAATAAAGCTCAGAAATCCTGGGAACACTGAGTAAAATACACCCTTGACAATATGGATGTCAGCAAACAACTTACTCGATATGGAAAAGGAAGCAGTTTAGTGCCCGACACCAATCATTGAATCTTCCGTAATCATGAAGTCAAGGACAATTTATATATTGTAGGGAGAAATACAGTAATGAAGATGAGAGTGAATTAGTATTACACTATATGTAAAGATGAATGCCATTAGATTTCATGATGTTCCAGAGGTCTTTAATGATGGCGAGAGGCAGGAAATTATGAAAACCAGTCCTGACACTCTGAACAAGAAATTGCTGCTTCATAAATTAAAGTCCTTTGTGTGAAAAAACAAATTCTCATACCAGGAGTGGATTTTAGGATCTGGTTTCCCACAGTAAAAGCCATTTAATCATCAGATGCAGATTTAAACTTGCCACCTGTTACCACAACTGGTCTGAGTTCAAGTAAAAGTTCTTATTTTCTTTGTTCCTCACTCCCCCCATTTTTTGGTTTATTACCAGTGACATCATATACCTTGTTTCAGTCCAATCTTTGAAACTGGAATAAACCTGAATCTCAACACCAGATCTGGACTCTACTTACTTAGCTTTAGGAAATTCACTTGCCCTTACTGAGTTATGGTTTTTTTCATCTCAAGTAGAATTGCCAACCTTTTATCTTAGTGGTTCGTTAGGAAGAGTAAATAAAATTCCTCAATAGTAATAGTAATTCTGCACCAGTCATCTTTATCTAGACCAAATCTACTCACATGTGAAAGTTGGGAAATTACCCCCCTTCTGAACTCTAAGCCATACCTCTCTCCTTATATGTAGGCTCCTTTCTTGTTTTTTTGTCTTTATGAACCTGTTTTGCTGATCTGCTTAGGACCCGTACTCCCTTGTATTTGGATCCCTTCCTTATAATAGATGTCCCTTTCTAGAAAAGGAGCCCAAACTAGAACTTCCCTTAGCTAGAAGACAGTAAGGCACAGTCCAGGTGAGCTCCTGAAGATTTTTTTCTACATCCTGACCTACCCTACTGCTCCAAGATAGTTGCTGATAATTCGTATGAATTGAGCCTAGTTATTGCCATATTTCTTGGGCACTAGGCTTTGTCTGTCAGAAGAATTTTTTTTTTTTTTAACTACTGTGTTCTAGCCAATTCCCCTAGCACCTGTCTTCTTTTGGTGGGTAGGTTTAAATTCAGGGCCTCTTCTCTCTCTCTCTCTCTCTCTCTCTCTCTCTCTCTCTCTCTCTCTCTCTCTCCATGTCAGTAATATTTTACTCTTCATATGGCTCAGTCCCAGGGCATAAAAGCATGGATCCTTGAAAAGACATTAACTGAGTAGGTTAATTTCTAGCAATCAAAATGTAATAGAATAATGATCATAATTGACGAAATAATCTCTAGGTAAATTGTACTTGCTGCTTCACAGATATTGCCTGTAAACTTCAAGGTAAACCTAAAAGGCTATTATTATTCCCACTGTGCAGATAAAGAAAGTTAGCTTCAAAGATATTAAATCACTTGCCCAAATATATATGGTTAGTAGTGGTAAGACAAAAATCGAATTTAACTGATCTTAACTCAAAAAACTATATTCTCTTTACCACATCACAATGCCTTTAACTTTATCATTAATTAGACTCCATTTTTAATGCCATTACTGCAAAACTCCAGTGTACTTATAGTTCTATTTAATATAATGGAGATTTTCTTTGTCAAAAACAACATAGGTAATTTAGCATCTATGACAAATATTTATGGAAATTAGTTCTTAGTTCCATAACCCACTCACCATTACAGTTTTTCCTCTAACTTGAAGATGTCCAAATTATACATAAAGGTGGCAGTTTTTCATTAGGGTTCTGTTGAGCTTGGTGGCCTTTGACATGTTTGGTCTGGGTTTTAGCAGTTTAAATGTATCAAATCATCCCTCCCTAGCCAACAGCCCATATTTCTTTGGATATAAAATGAGTCCCTTCATTTAATATCATCCTAGATAACTATACTGGAAAATAAAATTAATAAGTAAAACAATTGTAAGATTCTTGGCCTTGTTTATAAATATCTCTCTTCAGAATAAAGAGGGGAAACTGAGGCAATTATCTTAATAAATTACTCTCCAGTTGAACCTAAGGCTTAAATCACCAACACCACATCTCTGACTTGAATGAGCTGACCTTGGCTAATAGCAATAGTTTTAAGTGAGCTGTCTTGTCTTTGTTTGGATAAAGGGGCAAATCTCAGAGCATGCCTCTTAACAAGATCATTCATCTTGTTTGTAAATGATTCCAAGAAATGTGAAGGAGGAGCCCACTTAGGAAGTGTTCACAACACACTTCTTTGCCATCATCCCACCTCCACCCACCTTGACATTTCCCGATCCAAACAGTGTGGTAATTCGTCTCCTCATCCTATGTTTTCCAAACATTCTTTCAGGTCAGTACACAGTTGCTTTTACTTCTCTGAGTTTGAAAAAAATAAATCATACTCCCACACCCCATCTATAAAAGATTATTCAAGGTCATAACAATAACAACTCTTTCTTCCTGTGCAAAAGAGAATAACTTTGATTTCTTATAATGGATGTTCTTTGGCATTTGTCTTAAAATACTCTTGGGATAAAAAAATATAAATATATATATGTATATAAAGATATATTAGACTTTTATTGGCTATTCATGACTCAAAATGGCCTGATAATATGTCCTAATATATAATATTTTTTAAAAAGGATTTTCTAGGTTCCAATAATATCTAGACTAGTTAGTTCTGCACAACAGAAGCATCTGAGTCATATTAAAAACATTTTTTTAACCTCTCTCCCTCATTCCTCAATGTTCTGATTAAAACATTCCAAGTTGGGTTCCAGCATGAGTGCTTTTTTCAACATTTTAAATGTGCAACCAGGGTCAGAAATTAATCTAGAAAATATGACATGAGATGAAGAACATTGACTTTGTAGCCAGACTAAAGATTTGATCTTACCTCTCTCAGCAACTATTAAATCCTGAGCATTTGTTTAACCTTCTTTAGCTTCAGTTTCTCCATCTATGAAATCTATGAAATGGCTTAAAAATACTCAAAGGTTCTATGGAAACCAAATAGGATAATAAACATAACATACTTGAAGAGTGACTGGTACTTAGTTATTGGTCAATGAATTTTTTTTTTTTACTATGGTAATTAGATTTCTCAGGCTTTTGAGATGTGACTCTAAGGTAATACACTTGCTAGGAGGAAAGAATTTTTTACTGGCTAAAATTTTACTTAAATTTCCAAATTTTTTAACAAGCTGTGGTGTATGTACACCATGGAATACCATTCAGCCATCTTTGTATTAACCTGTATGGACGTGGAACACATTATTCTTAGTAAAGCATCACAAGAATGGAGAAGCATGAATCCTATATATGAGGACAATTAATGACAATTAAAGACACAGTGGAGGTGGGGGAAGTGGAGAGAAGAGAGAGAAAGAAGGAGGGAGGGCTGGGGAAAGGAAGAGCAGAGAGAGGGAAGAAGGGTGGAGCCTTAGTGTATGCCACACCTTTTGGGGGCAAGACAGGATTGCAAGAGGGACTTTGCCTAACAGATGCAATCAGTGTAATCTGGTTTCTTGTACCCTCAATGAATCCCAACAATTAAATAAATAAGTGTATCACATATAGCAGTGATAACAATTGAGGAGATTTATTAATTACAACAGTATGTGGCATGTTCTGTGTTCAATATCTTACATAAATTATGTTTTTAACCTGCTTGAAATTTTTAAACCTGCTTTGACACATTTTTAAAACAGAGAAGACAAAGAATTTGAGAGAATGCGATCTTTTCTCATATCATCTAGTATGAACTTGTGTCTCTGTAAATTTAAACTCGGATTTTTAAGTGTTACATTATATGGCAACCAAAGCAACAGATCTGTGCAAGATTTACACAAGCTTTTAAAACAAAGTACCCTTCCTCACTGCCTTCCTAATTAAATTCAGAGAAGAAAATCCAGGGTCTGCTTCCTCTGTGTGTAACCAGGCAGTGTGGTCATACAAGATGCCCTTCTCAGAGTATATTGTATTCCCTTTCCCAGATTCACACTTGAGACTTAAACTTTTGCAATTGGCATCTTGAAATTCTTAATAATTCTATCTTTGAATTTATGTTCTCTAAGTGAAATCTGATCTGACATGGCAGACGTACTAGGGATTTGGAGGTCTAAGTCGCCCACATTCCTGATTCCCATCTTCTGTGAGATGGCTTTGGTCATCTATTCCCTATTCCCTGGTGCCTTGGATTCCATCCAGCTTTCCCTTGCAAGTTACCACCCCACTACTGCTCCCTTTCTCATGCCAAGTTGGGTTCTGGGTCATTTTGGTTGAGGAGGAGGCCTGTATTTCACATTACCCTTCCCGTTGGCAAGACCTAGGTATAGGAGCAGAAAAGTTGAATCTGTGAATCCTACCTGCATCTCTGGGTAAAGCAAAAGGGCCACCATCCCCAGTCCCACCTAGCAGTGTCATGGGTCATTCAGCAGGTAGCTTTACCCACTCTTTTCCTATGTACCAAGTACTTCCTGATGCAGATGTTGTAATTTCTTAGGGGTCACCTGTCTGCTGTGGTTTGGGCTGACATTCTGGTAGCAAGGGGAGATTGACTACCCCAGGTCCAGGTGAGGCCCTGCTTGTTCATTTTATACTGATCTTTCATATTATTTATAGATAGTCCTGATAAAAATGAATAACAAAACACAAAACAGTCCCCAAAGGAGGGGGAAGCTTATTTGATATACTAGGAAAGGACCAAGGTAAGGTGCAGCCACCTTACCCTGGCAGGACCCAGACTGAAAAATGTGTCCAGAGTTTAGTACCGTGGGTTCTAGCTTTTATTTATTTATTTTTATTAAACCATAGCTGTGTACATTAGTATGATCGTGGGGCACCATACACTTGGTTCATAGATCGTTTGACACATTTTCATCACATTAGTTAACATAGCTTTTGTAGCATTTTCTTAGTTATTTTGCTAAGACCTTTACATTCCACATTTACTAGGATTCACATATACCCTTGTAAGATGCACCGCAGGTGTAATCCCATTAATCCCTCTCCTTCCCCCTCCCTCCCCCTTCCCTTTCCTCCCTTCCCCCTTTCTCTCTATTCTTAGGTTATAACTGGGTTATAGCTTTCATGTGAAGGTCCTACATTAGTTTCATAATAAGAGTGAGTACATTGGGGGTTCTAGCTTTTAAAATATCCTTACTACAAATCCCAGCTTTGCCTATTGTAGTTATGTGGTATTGGGTAAATTACTCACCATCCCTAAGTCTCCATTTATTCTTCTATAAATTTAGCATAATAATTGCACTAACTTCATGAGCTTGAGATAGGATAAAATAAGACAATGTGTGAGGAGAAATTGTTTACCAGTGTCTGGGACATAGTGAACCCTGGATAAACGTGGCTTTTCATATCTATTTTTATTTTCTTCTAACTCAGTATCTCTCTGGGAGGGAGCCAGGTTTTTTGTAAGGATTTGACCACAGCCCCATAAAGAAGAAAAGATTGATGAAATGTACACCCTATCCCTCACCCCATACTGTAGGTCCTACCAAGAAAACCCACGTGTATCCATTTTATTTTCTACTTGTTCAATCGGATTCAAGGAAAATTGTCGTTTCTTATATTGCACTTACATTAGCCATTTCAGAAAATAGGTTGTGTCTGAAATTAAAAATCTGGCTTTGCTTCCCTCTTTATATTCCCTGAAGTGCCATAATTGAAGTAGAATAGGAGAGACACTGAGGGAATAATTGTCTTCCATCCTCTACCCCAACACAACCGGCATGAACATCCACATTTTCTCCTTCCTTTTTCCACTCCTCTCCCTCTCCAGGGCTAATCATTCACAGACTCATGCTAATGTTCTTTGAAACATTTAAGATGCATTTCCAAGTGACTGGAAGGGCTACCATACAAAAGCATCATCTTTTTTTTTTTCTATTCTCCCCACCCATTAATTGGTTAATTGATTTTCCGGACCAACAAGGAAGGAAGATAAGCATTAAAGAAAGGCTGATAGGATAACACGATTGTTTGTGTTTCAAAATGCAGTTGTCTCAGGAATAAATACATAGGGTATGAGAATCCTAGAAAGATCAAGAAGTATCTTCCTTGTCTTAATTTAGCTTATCTAGGAAATGATTTCTCCTGAATGAGAAATTACATTAATAGATATTAACCAACAAGTCATCCAGAGAAAATGTCAGGGGAAAATAAGGATACAATAAAATTTAATCCCATTATTAGTAGGAATTAAAACAATACTGTTCCTTTTTGCATTTAATAATATGACAGATTTTTCTTAAACTGATTTTGTTGGTGAGGGCAAATAAGTGAGGTTGATACACTTTTAAATTACTAGTGAGAATATAAACTGAACCTGTCTGAAGTATAATTTGAATTTATGTTTATTTTTATCATTTATTATTTTTTGTATTTTTAGTTTTATTCAACTCTGTGAATAAGAAGTCCCCATATTCCCATCCTATTCACAGAGTAGTCATGAATTGTCCCTGAATAGAAGAGAGAAATTTATGGACAAGTGGCACTAGCTTCCCAACACGGTGTTGTGATAGATTCTGTTATCTGTACCCAGCCTCAGCAGGAAAGAACATTAGCTTATTAGCAAAGTCTGCAACATACTCAAGAGGGTTGATTGGTAGCAAATCATTTGTATCATCTTGATGGAACTTTTCCCTTTGAAACAAAGGTGTGGAGAGGCTTTTTATCTGATTGGACATAGAAACAAGATGAGATAGTTCTTTTGAGCATGCAGAAGCCTAACTTACATAGTTACTGGTCCTTGTAGCAAGCTGGACCGTGAAACACTTGACCAGGAACAAAGTCACAGGTTAGTGCCACAGGCCGCACAGCACTGATACTAGACCCTTCATTCATAGCCACCTTCCCAGGGTGAACTCTGAAGCTATGGGAGGTCCTTTGCTACACATGGTAGCCATTTTGCTTCTTCCCAAAGGAGGGGAGAAGAGGCCAGGAGAGGTAAGAAGTAGGGCCAGGAATAAAAGCAGCCTTCTTTGCCAAGCAGTCAGGTTGCACACTGAAAGGAGGACAAGACATGAGGTTAATTTTGTCTGGTCTTAAGTATAAATTACTTTATTTTAGTTTGGGGGGAAGTAAAATGAAGCAATTCAGAAAGAAGAAAGGATTCCGGAAAGAAATTCTATTCTTACCAACCCAGCAGGGATGTACATTTCAATTGCTGAGAGGAAACAATATTAGATGTAATACTAAAGGCTCATTGGAAGCGGAAACAGGAGCCCTAATTTGAAGCAGGAGCCATTCATAAAATGACTCACAAACTTGTTCGCAAGAATTAAACCAAGTTTATGAAGAGTAATTCTTGTTTGCATTTATTTTATTTTTTTTTTTTCAAGCAAGTAATGAATAGAAATGTGGCTCATACCCAAGGTCACATCATTCTTTTTCTGTATTTACAAATGTGGTCATTTTTATGACAAGTCACTGACACCTGCATACACATGTTGAGTAGGCAAAGAAGGAATGACAACAGAAGAGGAAATGTCAGGAAAAAGCATAGCTCTGAGTCCTACACTGAATTAATGAGAGAACAGAGCAGTTAATGGTATTTCATACTTTACGTAAATCAGAAGCCCAGATTTCTCCCAGGAAGGACATTAGGCAGCAGTTTAGCCAGTGACAGTTCTTTCTGATGCCAGCACGGCTGCCCTGAGGGATCTGCATGATGAAAACAGGTGATTAACAGAAATCGTTTTCACTGTGGGGCTTTTACTCATTTCCTGCTGGACAGCTCCCTAGTCAGATGGCACCCTTTCCCAAACTAATTGATCAGATTAGCACCAATGCCATGCCGCATTCTGTGTCCTACCCCAGCTCCATGGATCTGACCTCTATCTGGGACAGAAGGAGCTTTGTAGGCCGTCATTGAGAGCAGAGCTTCCACAACTCTAAACCGAAAGACCAGTATCTTCTTCTGACTGATTTATCAAGACTCCTATTACCATTTTGTATCACATGATACAAGAAAGCTGCTTTGGATCAGGGAGTTGCTATGCATTCCAAACTTTCTCCCCAAGAGGAAACAACAACAACAAAAAGAATGTAATGTACAGTGTGGGTCTCAGTGAATTTCTCTCCTCCCCATGCACTGTTGTCATCTTGGGTTTCTGCCAAGAGGAATGAACCCATGTGCCTTTAATTTTTTAAAGTTCCCTCCTGCACTTGGGACTTTACTGTCACACAGAGAATTGGACATTTTTAATTCCCCGTGAAGACTAATTCCCATGACAACTAAAAGATGGATCAGATGTCTAGTCTGTCAGTGGATGGGGGGAACTTCACCTTTCTTACTGGTTTCACTTTGTTGCTCTCTTCTTCTCCAAAGATGTATTTTTCAAGAGTCTTGGAGAATAGTTGATACAACATTATTCCCTAGGGCAATACAGTTGGGAAAATCATAAAAGAAAAAAAATAGTTAACATTTATAAAGCACGGTTACTGTGTACCTTTCTAAGCAATTTATTTATAATAACTTATATAATCATCACACAAAAAAGCCTAAGGTCTATATTATTTCTATCTTCATTTTATAGGTGAGGATACTGAGGCCTGGAGAAGGTGAGCTATTTCCCCAAATTCACAGAGACAGATGATATAGTTAGTATTCAAACTCATGTTGTACGACTCCAGGGTAGATTAGAAGCAGCTTTTGTACAAAGGGGTGCAAGACGTACTTGTTAGGTCAGCATATTCCTTGAAGTACTAGATTAAGGCTACTAAAGACTTTTTGTGCTAATGAATATGGTTGGCTAA
Source organism: Nycticebus coucang (assembly GCF_027406575.1). NCBI lineage: Eukaryota > Metazoa > Chordata > Mammalia > Primates > Lorisidae > Nycticebus > Nycticebus coucang. The sequence goes on along the minus strand of NC_069793.1, from coordinate 35,653,211 downwards.
TGGATAAAGTCCTGATGGGAGCTGAACAAAGGATGTAATGTAAGTACACACCCATATATAAAACATACCCACATATAAATATTCTTTGAATCACTTCAGCACTGTTTTTACAGTAGCTATTTCTTAAGTACAAAAGAAAATCTATTTTATATACTTTTAAAAACAGAACATGAGGGATATATGTGTCATTATGAAATTAACAATAGACTATGCAAAGAATATTGAGAGAAAATGAACAAAAGAGAGCAGATTGGTGATACCCTAATAAGAACCTAGGATAAAAAAAAAAAACAACTTAAGTTTTTGTCAGAGTTTTTCACTTTTATCTTTCCTAAAAGCCAAAAATGTGGGCAATGGCTATCAACTTGACTGGAGAGTGAATTTGTGCATTCATATACTTATTATTTATTCTTTCCTTCCCTCAGAACACACCAAGTACATATACCAATTTGAAAAATTTTGTCCAGTCTAAGACTTAATTTTTTCATTTTTCAAATGGAGATGCCAAAAATAAGTAAGAACATTTTGTTAAATTTAATTGAGATATGACATATTAACCATAAGCACCATCTGACTCCTCGTATAGTTCAGACATTATTTATTTTAACTAATGATTTTACCAATAATTGCAAAAAGAGCAAGAAAAGCAAGCAGATAATATTACCCGAACTCTATGTACAGGGCCATTGTGGCTAGAAAACAGGATAGTTTGATTTATTTCTGCCTTTGTGCCTCTGCATATTATCTTCCTCCTTCATCCTGTCCATTCTTCTCTCATTGTTTTTTCTGTCTTTGCACTGGGGCAATTTGGTCCTGGCCGAGCATGTGTCACTACCGTCTCATGTAACACTTTTTCCCCAGGCTCAATTCACACTTGGTGTATTTTCAAAAGTCTGACTTTTTTTTTAGCCTGTCTCTCATGATCCAGAACCTGATCCAGTTCAATCCAATTCAATTCAATGCAATTCAGTTAAAAGAAAAACAAATCATGTGGTTTCTACAACATGATACAAAGATGATTAAGGCAAGATCCTTCCTCGACTTTTTTACAGCCTTTCCTTGTTCTGCCTCAGGTCATATTGTTGATAATCTCCCTTTATAACTGGAATTTTAGCTTAGTTTTTATCATGCCACCTTCTTACTTCTAACAGGCCCAAGCAAGTTAGAAATTTGAGCATAGCTAGCTGACCCGAAAGGGGCAAGTGTGGCTGTCTCTGGAAATTCATACATTATTTGCAAACTGCACTCACAAGGAATTTTTCAAAAGGATGGTTAATCTTCAACTGCATCAGTCATTTCATAAAGCTCTATGAGTCAGGGGTATTTTTCAAAGCAATAATGAATATGGCATTAAGTGGCCTTGCTCTTTAAGAGCAAAGTGCATTTCAGTTTCTTTCTTCTGATGTCTATGCACATGAAGCTCACACAAAAACCTCTGTCATGATTATTTTGTTTTTCTTTTCTCTCAACTTCCACCCTTTAGTTAATGGCATTATCATTCCAACTTCATTTAGGAGCCTAAACACTTTCCTTTGTTTGCATTCAAATATTAACAACCCAAATACCACAGTCATGAGGAGAATTGAGTCTGAATAGAGCAGGTGCTCATTCTGCCCGGTTGCCATTGTTTTCCAATGAAGTAACTAACATGTTCATCTGAGTCAAGTGCAACACCCTGACCATGCCAGGTAAAGAGCAGACATCCAAAAGACCCATTAGGCTAGACTCTATTATGTCCAGAAATGATTTGGCAATGAAAACCAGAGGCAGTTCAGAAAGAGAAGGGAAACTGAGACACCAGGAACAAAAGTCAACTGTTGACTAGCATGGTCCTACTTTGTTGCCTGTGCTATAAATGAAATATAGAGAATTACTAAGATTCTCATGCCCCTGATGTCAAAAAAAAAACAAAACTAATTTTGAATCTTATGAATCTCTCATGTTCTTCTACCAATACAGAAACATTTTTTTTTGTTCAGAGGAAGAGTGATCTGCCAATTTTAATATATTTTCAAAGAACTGACTATGGACACTTTGTGTTTTCTTTATTATGGATTTATATCCTATTTTATTAATTTATTATTTTCATGTTATCTCTTAGATATAATTTCTTTGGGTTTATTTTACAGTTATTTTTCTAAGCTCCAAAGTTTTCTTTATTAATATACTATACTTATAAGGCTATGTGTTTTCCTCTAAGCATAGCTATAGCTGACAAGTGACTCAGAAACAAAAAATAATGTAGATGAAGAGTCCAAGTATCAGGATCAGACATGAGACACATTGACATGGGCTTTATGGCTTGGAATACGGCTGTTAGATGTCATGATTCTTTAGAGTATAAAAGAATGAGGGAATATCAAGTAGTACATCCTACTCTGCCCTGGCATTCCTGCTTTCTCACACTAATTATAGGGGGGAAGGCCAATGTTAAAAAAGTACTCATACTTTTTGTCCTCAACAACCTGTTAGTGCCAGGATTAGATAGAAAGATGGCTCTGTTACATCTTTCAGTAAGAGCTGGACTGTGATTGTAAGCTCCCAGGTACACTTTCCATTTGAATTATTCATCCCTACTTTTCCAACTTTATCACTTACGCCTTAAATGTTGTATTTTTGTCAGCCAATTAATCTTCCATTGCTTCAAAGAGAATAGAACAGTATACACAGCTATGGAACTTATCTATAAAAAATAATTTAAATACATACACACACACACACACACACACACACAGAGGGGGAGAGAGAGAGAGAGAGAGAAAATACAATTTTAGAAAACCAGTCCTAATAGGAAAACTTAAAAGCTGTTCTTCTTCATACTTGAATCCTATGTCTACAAGGTAGAAAAATCACTACCTTACCTGGCCCCAACACCTGCATACATTTCTTTTTGTAAATAAAACAAAATGAAGAAAAAAGCTATGAAGAGGATTTTTTTTTCTTAGACTGCCTTCAGAGCACACAGACACTCAAATGAGTATTTTTACCCAATAGGGATTCCACATATCCGTATTTACCTGTTAATAGATTCAGATTTTATGCAAGCACTTTATTTTATAAAGTAAGGCACAGCCTCAAATTCTGGGCAGTGAAAATGTAAGAGGATAATTTTAAAGATCTTTTTTTTCTGAGAAATACTTTCTTCTTTTAAATAAGTGTATATAGTTGGAGCCTCTTGTAGCTTCCTATCCCGGTTTTCTCCTTTTCCCTGATTCCTATCCTTGACTGTGGCCATGCTTTCTGGAGATGAGACAACCATCTTCGCACCTTGGAGGAATAATTTAAGGATAAGAATCCGACCCACAAAGAATAACAAAGAGCATGTAGGAGTGAGCATTGATGAAATTGTTGACCAGCTGAGTCAACACCAGCAGCCTGGCAGGTAGAAATCAGTCTACTTCCAGATTTCTTACTATGTGAAATCAATAAACCTCGAGTTGTTTAAGCCATCTTTAGTAGGATTTTCCATTACCTTTGACTAAGATGCATTACTAACAGATAAACAATTTTCCTCCATCCAGACTAATTGGAACTCTACTTATTCCCCTAGTCCCAAAGCCTCAGAACCTACCTCTGACTACACTGCTAACTCTCCGGTGAACACAGTATTAGTGGTTCTTAATCAGTTACATTATCCCAGGAGACATTTATATTTTAAATGTTGGCTTTAAATTCATAACAGCAACAACAAAAAGAGAGTATGATAATAAAGGAATAGTTGAACTAGTAAGGAATATGTTTTTGGACTAAAAAGTAAACTCCTTTATCCCTCAAAATATACCTTTGCTAACATATATTTGAGATTAGCTTAGATAAGAAAAGGGGTTGTGTGATTTATATAAGTAAATCTCACTGCTGTATGGCCAAGTGGTAAGAGTCATGTGTCCAAAATGACCTATGACTAAAGGAAGAGAGAGGAGGATATTTTCTGAGATTTTTATTAATTTCTTTGAATTACTTTTGACAAAAGACAATATCGATCCTCAAAAACAAACAGAAATTGTAGATGTCACCTCTTTATCTTTTTTACAGAAGAAAGAAGAAGGAAAGCTCAGATTGTCAGTTCCTAAGAATTTTCTATAGGTACCTCAAACTCCGTGTTTACAAAACTGAACTCAAAATCTATTTCACTGCCATATTTTTCTTCTCATAGTCTCAGATGGGTCTCCCTGCTTCTTGTAGTCTTCATCCAATTTTATTGTGTTATCAAACCTAATTATTTTTTTTCTCTTAAATTGTTTGGAATTCATCATCTTCTTCTTTTCTGATTGTTCTACTTCAGGGCATTTGATCTTTTTTACGGCCACTTGCAAGAGTCTCCTAACTTAGTTGCTTCAGATCTCCCCAACTTCCATGCTGTGCTTATGGTAGGCTCTCTACAATTCAAACTCAATCATGTCACTACCATGAATAAAATTCTTGCCTAATCTCTACATGTCGCTTATAATATAGCTCCCATTTACTTCTCTGGTAATTTTTCCTATTATCTCATTTGTATAGCTTCTGCCTGAGTCCTCCCCAAAGCCTGTATGCTATTTTGTCAGGACCATCTTTCTTTACTCTCAAACCATTTTTAGCTTACAGTGGGATAACATGAAGCCATGAAGAATAGCAGTCAATAGCATAATCGAAGACTGCTCACATATTATGTCTGCAGAGAATTCTTCCTTTTACACCCAGTTTGCTAAAGAAGGTTCTTTACTGCCTACTATTAGTGGACATGAATAATGTGTCAGAATATATGGTAATGTAAATATGAATCTCTTTCCCAATAGACAAGCAGTTCTCAATCCTGAGCTGTACAGTCTAGGAAGATTTTAGAAACTGCTGATCATTGGTCTCCATTCTGGCCCATTTGCTATGTTTTATTATATAACAAATCTCAGATATTTGTAGAGCCCATTGTTTTACTGCCAGTTTTTCCTATATGCACAGTTGGAAATCTGACTCAACTCTTCTATGTATAGTTCTTAATTCATTATGCTGAATATGATTTCAGAGTCAATTCTTGATGTCTGTATCTGCCTTTTCATCACTTCCTGGCCTTTTGCCCAAGATTAAGTGTAAAACTGCCTTTTCCATACTTAGAATCTCTATGGAACTCTGGGAAAAATAATGGATTTCACTTCTGTAATATATATTTCCTAAATGGGGTTCATCTGCAGCTTCCTCCATTCTGATTTATTTTTCAATAGATGTGATTACTTTCATCCTTATAGAAATTATTCGAATTGCCCTCTCTTTTGTTTTTTACCACCCTTCTTATTTTAGAAACTTTTATATATTTATTTTCTTTTGAGTATTTTAATTATGATTCCAGTGGCATAGGGGAGGGAAGGATATAAGCATATTTACAAGGACTTAATTTTGTTTTGAAAGGCCACTATGGCCACTTTAGATCCCTTATCACATTCAACATTTTATAGTACTAGACTCAGTCACTATATCAGTTCGGGATATGTCAAGCTGCATTGCCTCGTGGATTACATAGAAGTCTATTTTCTCACATAATTGGAAGTCTGAAAATAAGCATTCTTAGATGTCATATATTTTTCTTATATCATAGAAGGCCCATCTTTAGCATCATATGTACTTGTATAGGAGGTGGCCTTACCCTTGTGAGCATTACATATATTTTCTGGGCTAGGAGAAAAAGAATAAAGCCACAGTGGCTAGCTCTTTGCCACTTTTTATTAGGAAAGTGATAACTTGCCCAAAGCCCTCTTGTCAGATTTATTCCTACCTACACTATCTCATGTACCTTAACCTAAGGGATACTGCAAAGTTAACAATTAAAATTTCGGCTTTCTGATTCTAGAAAAGGAGATGGTGGTAAAAAAAATTAGCATGCAGTGTACCAGCTTATGAGTCTATTGTAGCTACTGATGGTTTCTCAGTTTTCACACAGATAAAGTCTTATAAAATATAAGCATTTAATGTTTAGTTGAGAGAGAGGCCGAGAATGGACTCACTGATCTGGAGGGAGGAGACAGCCACAGTGGGGAAGTTAAGTCAGTAGCAGGGAATCAAAAAAGCAGTCAGGTGAGGGAAAAATGGAGCACAGGCATCTTATCATAGTTTTTGAAGTGTCTCCTGTGCTTTAACCTTGACAGTGGTAAATTCAAAGACTGTGTACTGTGCACACTTAATTACTCCTAAAGTAATTTCTTTATATTATTATTTTAACTTTCATTTAACTTAGGAGTTTTCCTTGAAAAGGCTGAAATTCTAAAGTTCCTAGTCCTAGATTTTTTGAGAAAACTCGTTTAATATGTGTAGTCACTGTTATCCAGGCCCCCATTTTCAATAGAGACTATCGAAAAGACAACTTGATGAGGGCTTAAATTAAAATAGTTAATGCCTTTCCTTCTTATAGACCATAGAAGGTCTCATTCCTTATTATTTCAGTGTGGACTCCTGAATACAAAGTAGAAAAGCTGAAACTTGGTGCCACAACTTTAGGAGGAACATTAGGGTTCCCTCTGGTTCCACTGCTGTAGTAAGGAAGCAGTCAGCTATGATAATTGAGCAGCAGAGCACACTCACAATGTAATTAGGTATCATTTCTTCTGAATTGTCAACTCTAATGGGAACTCACTATAGAAAATGTGAAGTTGTTATTTGTATAAACACTGAGCACGAGTGAGACCCTGTCTCCACAGAAAAAAAAAACTTAGCAGAATGCAGTGGTACATGGCTGTGGCCCCAAGTACTTGGGAGGCTAAGACAAGAGGATTGCTGAAGCCCAGGGCTGAGAGGTTTCAGAGGGGTAGGATGATGCATACAAAAAAAAAGACCGATTCAGAACAGGTCCTGAGCACACTGGTATAATACTTCAACTCATAAAATTATCTTGCTATTGAGGATTCTGGTTCATCATGTCTCTAGAACTTAAATAGTTATGTTTTTACCCCACTCACCCAATTTCATTTCCTCAACACGTCTACTCTCAGGGGTGTTCTCCTCCTTAACTAAAGCCTCTTATCACTGCCAATCAATCCCCAAGATTCCACCATCCCAAATTTATCCCTCCACACCCAGAGCCCCACCAACTCATAATTACATACCAGGAACTATCTTTGAAACTTGGGCCTAATCCATTAGCAACAAACAAACTGGTTTACTCTTCAAGCCATGAGGTTCAATTTCTGGAGGGATGAGTTTCTTTCAAATTTGAGGTAAGTTTTCCTATCCCATAAAAGGATCCAAAAGCTCCTTTAAATGAATTTAAGGAAAAGTCAAAACAAACAATAAAGCAGAACAAATAACATCTTGAGTTTTCAAATAAATGCAGTTAGCAATCATGAGTCAGGCTGCAGTTATAGGTACTTTTCATATGCTTCGGTTTGTAGAAATCTAATTACATTTCATTCCTGAGTTAAGGTACTATATAAACATCTTCCCACAAGTCATTTAAACTCTCTGAGCCTTCCTTGGTTTCCTCAAATGGAAATGTGAGACTTGGAACATGGTTGATTATTAACAAACGTGATTCTAATATAGTTTTCATAAATGGCTTATTTTTGCAAATTGAAAATTTTAGAATGTCTTTCTTATACTTTTAATGGAAACAAATATACAAAGAAAATATAGCGAACATTCATAGTCTCACCACTCAGAATCTGTTATTATTAATTTATATGTCTTTTTCATATAAATTATTTTAAAAATACAAAATGTAGTTCAAATTTCCATTAGCTGTATTTTCCTAGTAATATTCCCATTTCCTCTCTGCAAAAAAAAAATTTCTGTTCCATAAGCTTTAGCAATCTCATACTCCTAAGCTTAGAGTATCATTAATATGTCTGTTTCACAAATTAAAAGGCAAAATAATTACCATTGTTTAGCTTTTCTTTTAAAAGTTACTGAAATCGTACATAAAGTGATGGGGCTTTGAAGTCAAATGTATATTGATATAATATCTGAGGCTACTACAGGCTACTTTTGACAACTCCGAAAAACTATCTCACTCTCTTTGTTTAGTTCCTTCATCTGTGAAAAACAAACCATAATTATATCTTAAGATCATGATGTTTATTAAAAGAATTTATAAGGAGTGCTTATTCCAGGGGCTGGAAAAGTAAATGTAATTGACTGTGTATGAGTACACGCACACAACCGCACACACACGGTTGTGTGATGTTGTGTTCATATTCTCTTGAGGCAAAGCGTGACACGTAATGGAGAAAAATACATTCAACTGTATGATTTTACTATTATTATTCAATCATAGCTGTGTACATTAATGCGATCATGGGGCACCATACACTGGTTTTATAGACCATGTGACCTATTTTCGTCACACTGGTTAACATAACCTTCCTGGCATTTTCTTAGTTATTGTGTTAAGACATTTATATTTTACATTTACTAAGTTTCACATGTACCCTTGTAAGATGCACCATAGGTGTAATCCCACCAATCACCCTCTCTCCGCCCACCTTCCCCCCTCCATCCCTCCTCTCTCCCCCTTCTCCATATTCTTAGGTTATAGGTTATAGCTTTCATATGCAAGCCATAAATTAATTTCATATGGTAGGACGGAGTACATTGGATAGTTTTTCTTCCATTCTTGATATACTTTACTAAGAAGAATATGTTCCAGCTCTATCCATGTAAACATGAAAGAGGTAAAGTCTCCATCTTTCTTTAAGGCTGCATAATATTCCATGGTGTACATATACCACAATTTATTAATCCATTCGTGGATCAATGGGCACTTGGGCTTTTTCCATGACTTAGCTTTTATGAATTTTCCATGACTTAGTCACAATTATGAATTGGACTGCAATAAACATTCTGGTACAAATATCTTTGTTATAATGTGATTTTTGGTCTTCTGGGTATATATCTAGTAGAGGAATTATAGGATTGAATGGCAGATCTATTTTTAGATCTCTAAGTGTTCTCCAAACATCTTTCCAAAAGAAATGTATTAATTTGCATTCCCACCAGCAGTGTAGAAGTGTTCCCTTTTCTCCACATCCATGCCAACACCTCTGGTCTTGGGATTTTGTGATATGGGCTAATCTTACTGCAGTTAGATTATATCTCAAAGTAGTTTTGATTTGCATTTCTCTAATGATTATTTTAGACAATGGTTTTATTTTTCTCATGGCTTGTTTATATTCATGACACCACAGGCATCTAGATTTTCCCTAGTTTTATTATTATCACTATCATTTTTATTCTGGGGTAACCTACTATGTAACTGCTCTTCAACAAATGCATCTTGTATTGAACTGAACTGATCAAGTGTTTTAAATGAACAATCCTTCAGAACAGCTTATCTATTAATACTATTTAAAAAATCTGTGTACATTGCACAGCTATATGTGAAAGAAACAACAAAAATGCATTCTTTAACCTCACAGAAGGTAACTCAAGTGTATGTACTCTCATACTAACCTGAAATTTAAAAAAATCTAGGATATGTAGCATAGTTGTTTGAAAACTCCCCTTCTCACAATGAGCTATCGTGAATATAAATAATTCTTTCTGCCACATTTATTTTAAAACACATGCGAATCAAATAGCGAGTATCAGAAAATGGAATGTGTATAAACAACTCTCAGGCTCCATCAGTGAAGAGGATGCACAAATAAGAAGTGATAACAAACTAAACTCTTTGGAATTAAATTACACGGACACTTTCTTCCTAGAAATTCAAATATTCATCTAGGCAGACAGGTCTTCTAATTACCATTGCAGTTTCCATAAACAAAACCTTTTTTTAACCTAAGAGACACAATAAATGAGGAGTATCTATATGATTCTCCTTCCTTTTCCACATATTTTATTTGAATGTTAAGGTCCCCCACAGTTGTTACCTGCAGGAATACTAATAGCAGGAATAAAAAAACCCTTAATATTCTTAGACATAAATTAAATCTTAGATAGTTATAACCATCAGAGCTTGTGGAATACAGAGTTGAGTCCCTCAGAAAGAAACAAAACTGCACCTCCCAACTCTTAGGTCAATGCCTTTCTACTACGCACACTAGCTCTCTTAAAAGATACCAGAAAAATGGATTTCCTCTTCTGCTGTGGCTTAGATCCAGTGCTGTAAAAGACCAAACAAGTACGTGAAAACTGGATCAGATTCATCCTCAGGGAAGTTATGTAACTTGGGGAGAGGAGGTTCAATACTTGAAGCAGTAGTTCCCAGCCCTACCTTCTTACTGGCATCCTCTGGTGAGCTGTAAACCACAGTGATACCATTCCTAGGTTGCTCATTCTAAGACTTTAGTTTGATTGGCCTTAAGTGGAGCCTAGGCATCACTGTTTCTGAAAGCTACCCAGGTAATATCGATGTGCAGGTATAGTTGAAAACCAATGCCCTAAAGCCTCATCAGTTCATCAAAGGAAGTCACACAAGTGGAGGCCAGGTTTATCTGGATGCAATCAGCAAAAGAAACCACTGGGAAAATAAAGGCAACAGAGCCAGGTTGTATTTTTCTATATAACTTTTCAAGATACTCTTAATTTTATTCCCATGTGGTTTCAAAATAAACTAATCATTTCTCTATAGTTAAAAATTAAGTGCACTGTCATAGACAATAAGAACCTAATAAAATTAAATTAAAAAAGATAGCTAAAAATTAAGATAATGACAGGCATATTGACTTGTGTCTGTAATCCTAGCACTCTGGGAGCCCCAAGCCGGTAGATGCTTTGACCTCATGAGTTGGAGACCAACTTGAGCAAGAATGAGATCATCCAGTCTCCACTAAAAATAGAAAAACTAGGCAAGTGTTGTGGTGAACACCTGTTGTCCCAGCTACTTGGGAGGCTGAGGCAGGAGGATCACTTGAGCCTATGAGTTTGAAGTTGCTGTGAGCTATGGTACCACTGACACTCTACCCAAGGCAACAAAGTGAGACTCTGTCTTAAAAAATTAAAAAAAAAATTAATATGGTCTTATGGATGGGATCCTGAAACAAAGAATCTTAGGTTAAAAAACTAAGGGAACAAAAATTAATTGAAACAAATGCAACATGCTAATATACAATATTAATAATAGAGGAAGTTGGGTGCAGGTTGATATACAAAACCTCTTTGTGGTACCGTTGCAATTTTTCTTTAAATCTAAAACTGTTCTAAAATGAAAGGTTTATTTTAAAAAGTAAATATACTAAAAATGATATGTTCAGCTGCTGTAAGTACCAAAATTCTATCAACATTCTTTCCAATTTATAAGATAGTATATAATTAGTACTTTTATTTATAATTTTATAGAGTTAATATTTCTCTAGGTATAGCTTTCCATTTTTTTACTTCAAATTTTGCTTACAGATTACCTATATTTGAAATTTATTACAAATCATTCATGATTTTTAACATCCTTTCAAAATGACTTCAAAGGATATACAATAAAAGACACATAAACAATAAAACCATAAAAATGAAAACAAAACGTCAAGACTGTACAGAAAGGATATAAAAGAGAAATATAGTGTTTAGGGGATGGGGAAAGCAATTGTTCTTAGTATTGCTATAACAATAATGAAACTAATGCACTTAGTATTGCTAATATTACCTTAAAATTCCTCTTGACTGCTAGAATATTTGTAACTCATAACTCATGTTAATATATAAACACATTTTTATATATCAGTTGTCACTGTTTTCAAAGTTGTAGAGTTGAACAGATGGAAAATATTAAATAGTGTGGGTGGCTTACTTGCCTTGGCCTTGGAGATTGAATTCTATAATGTGAAAAAAATTCTACTGAATTTAATTTTACCTATTCTACCAACACCCCCACTAACCTACTACTTCTGCCCAGAAAGGGATAGTCTAACCTCATGGAGCACTTATGCATACATTTGTCAATATCATTTCTTTCACTTTCCAGTTCCATGGTCCTTCACAATAGAATTAAAAGCAAAGCATGTGGGCGGTTTCACAATCTCCTCATTCAAATATTAAAACCAATTTCAAATTATTTACTTATGGAAAAGAACAAGTAAAAGAGGGGAATGCCATCTCATTAAAAATGAAAGAGTCTTGGAGCAAGGGGAAGATTGGGACAGATTCTGCACAGGAAATATACTTTGAAAGAAAAACATTTTACTGGTAGCACCATGGGTGAAATACTCAAAATGCCTTTCTTGTAAACCTTATTATAGGTATCCTGATTTCTCAGCGTCTATTGGGCCAGCAGTTTGCTGGTAGGAAAATGGAATTTCTTGAGAGCAAGAAAAAAGAAAGACAATGCTACATATGGCATCAGACAAAATCAGGCTTAATTCCTAACCCTGCCTCTTGTGAGGTGTGTATGTTTGGGTGAATTACTTCGTTTCTCTGAGCTTCGTCTTCCTAGTAGGTAGAGAAAGGATAACAATGTAAACTTAATTGGGATTGTGTAACAACTAAATTAGATAACGTATATTAAGTACTTAGCTTTGTGTTAAAATTTCATCTTGAGTTGCCTGATGCAACTCAAGATGAGAATTCCATGATCAGAGACGTGATCCATCTACACACAAGCCATTTGCTTTGCATTGAGTTTTCTGGCACAGCAGCTGGAGTTCCACATTGCATAAATCTTGGAACTTCCCAAGATTTATGCAATTCATTTCATTGATAAAATATTTTGAAGTGGAAACACTTTGAAATATTATTCAGTATTGATTGCGTTAGTTTAGTTTTCTCTTAGATCTAGGAGTTCCATTTGTAGAGATGTAATTGAGAATTCCTCTCTACCTAATACAAGCTGTGGTTGCTAAATAGTAGCCTGGCACTCAGCATCCTTCTTGGTGCCTTCTCATTTTATTTTTGAGTTTAGAAAAATAAAACCTATCTCTCTAAGTTTCTCTTACAATTAGGGTTCTGGATGGAGATTGCATTCTACCAGTTGGATATGTCTGCCTGAAATTTGGAAAGTGGAAGTGAGATAAGAAATACTTTTTTTTTTTTTAGCCACAACTCTACAAGGGAGATCAAATGGAGACAATTCTAGCAGCTGGGTTTGTACTTTGCTTCACCAGTGCTGAGCGCTAGTGGTAGTGGCAGTTCTGACACCAGCCATGATCATATATATTTGAAGTCAGTCATACAGTATAGTTATTTCTGAACTCCCTCTCCCCTAGCATTTCCAACAATGTTGTAAACATTCAATTTTCTGTGGGAAATCTTTTTCTGCGGGAAATACCTAGCGTTCTTTCTGTGTCTTGCATTGCATTCTGACTGATAGACTTTGTAACTTTCAAGAGGACCTGGGTTTTGATTTCCTAATTTCTTAGATGGAAGTGAGAGTAGAAAAAAGGAAAACTAGATCATTTTTAGATTCTCTTACAGCTTTAAAACTGCGATGATCTTGGTGGCCCTTGCCATCCCTAAAGATGGACATCAATTTGAATTTGAAGTTTGGTTGTTATGCTAGGTATTTTCTGTTTTTCCCTCCTGATCAATTCCTCATTTTTCATGACCCTGCTAGAGGCTTATCTCTATGGGCTCTCTGTTTTCTGGCTACTGGTTGGATTTGTCCAATATAAGACACTGGCAAGAGATTGATTAGTAAGGGGGAGAGAGGGAGGTTGGGCTATGTGTTCCCTTGGCTTCCTCTCCTCCAAGTGGCCTTGGGTTAAAAGCGTTCTGTAGAGAACCATTGCTTCTGTAGGCAATCTCTCCTCCACTACAACCATTTGAACCAGGTTCTGCCATTTGTTCTCCTTCATACTTTAGGCCTAAATATGTACTTTTTTGGTGTAAATAAGCCTGGACTACCATGCAATTCCTTGCACATTTTTTTCTTAACTCTCCCATGTTTTAATACCTTTCTATTACATTCTACTAAATGTTAGTATGTCATCTATGTCCTGGTGGGAACTTACCTAATACAAACGAGAACATAAATAAATATTATGAATAAAAAAGTAAAATCAAAACAAACCAATGCAAACAAACAAACAAAAAACCAACAAAATCATATCATGGCATGACAGACCTTGGGAAAGTCATATCCTTATAGCATAGTTCAGTCTGGCTTTATTATTCTCCTCCTAACATATACCCAGCTATCAAATCCCTATTGCCAGTCATTATAAGTTGAATTAAATCAACCTTCTTAGACTAATTCTGTTTTGTCAACTACAGTTCGAACTTCAGTAACCCCCTATTGCCTCACAATCATCTAACTCTTTTAACTTGGTATTTTAGGTTATCTGTGTTACCCTAAAATATATTCTGACCCTTACATTTTACACTCTTCTTTCATTGGAGAACCTGTTATAACTTTCTTATATACTATTATGAGCAGTGTCGTCTCTTTTTCAACTAGCATCAGTATATTTGAAACCAGAACATGTAATGCATTTCTATCATTAATTTGTAGTATAATTTGATTTCTTTTTCTTTTTAATAATAATGATACTTAATATTTATTGAATGTTTGCTGCATTTTGAACATTGTTCTGAAACACTTATCACATCTGAATTTTATAACTCCATGAAGTAGTGACTTAAATTCTGGTTTGACCTCTTGCGAACTGTGATATGTGTTGGTTAATTAATCAGGCTGCATCTCAGTTTTCTTATTGTAAAATGAGGATTAATAATAATTCTAACCACATAGGCTGTTGAGAGGATTACAAGAGTTAATACATAGAAAACATTTAGAAGAGAATCTATCACATTGTAAGCAATATAGAAATCTTACCTATTATTATTGTTATTCTATTTCATGGAGAAGAAAGCTAGAACTTAAAGAAGTAATTTCCTGCAGGCCACTTTGTGATAAGTTATAGAGAAGGAATTTGAGCCTGATTCAGTGCTTAGAGTTGAGCCTATGCCCTTAGCGACCATACAATTTTGCCACTGGATTACATGTGCTTTTAATATTTGTTCTTATTCTTGTTCTTACATAAGGGGCCACACATAGTAAGATCTTTTAAGAACTCATTGTCATAGAAAAGCTTGCTTCTACTGAAAAAGTTGTTGTTTCATCAGGTCATGGAAGTAATATTATCATTTATGTTTCACTCTTTACCTTAGATGTGTCAGAAAGATCAGAATAAAATGTAATGTTCAAAAACGATAGTTACATTTGCCAGGATATTTGTACAAATAAATTTCCTTCTTTCCATATAATTTGGATAATATATTTGATTTTATTAAGGAATAGTATGCATGTATTACTGCAAAGTGCATTTTAGAAGTAGGTGAACTAAAACTTGTAGTAAGTAATTTATAAATAAGTTATCTACCTTTAAACACCCTATTGTTTAATACAGTATGTTTTGTGTAGTGGGCATACAACATATACTGTTTGATTATGTCAAACTAATATTTGGTTTTACTGATATAAAGTTTAAAAACTTTGCATAAATACAGATAATTAAAATCCAACTAAATTTCTTGGATTTTTCAAATATGTAAAGTCTTAGGAAGTTAAATGAACTTCCTGTAAGGATATAGAGTTTCAATTCGCATTTTATCCAGTATCTCTTTTCAAAATTTCCTGCCAAAACTATTGTATTATGGTACAATTATCCAGAGGTGCTATTTTACACTTGGATTATTATTTCAGAAGCTCTGCTTCCGATGTCTAATAAGGTTTCCACACATAACTCCCACACCCCAGAGCTGCCTTCAAAGGTCATTTTTTCATCCCGTTCCTTGCCGACATAATTGCACCTGCCAGGTGAACTGCAAAACAAGTCCCCAGCGCATGCAGTGAGTCAGTCCCTGTCATCCCAGCCGCTTTCCTGTTTATGCTCATCCCCAGCATTATGGGCTGGGAAGGCTCTAGGGCCATTTGTCGCTTCTCTTTTTGATAGCCAGAATTTTCCATACGTTGGTTCTCAATTCCCAATTTCCCATAACAGGAAGTCAAAACAGACTTGCTATCAGAGAGTTTAATATGAGCTCAAGCAAAGGAGAAAGAAAGAAAAAGAGAGACCCCTAACGTTTTCCAAACATACCAATTTGAAGAGGGAAATGTGTCACGTTCCTTAAATGGTTTAAAAGGCCTGCAGCTGACTGGCAGACCGTCTGCTCGAATTTCCCTGTCATGTTTACCTTTCTGGTAGTCTCTGAGGGCTCTTTCAGCTGAAATTCACAGCATTTCCTTATTGCTGGTTGCAAGTCTCATAGCAAAGTTGAGTATTTCTCTGTGAACAAATAGATGGGCTTAGTATTTTCCCAGTTATCTTTTCAATTGGGAAAATAGGTGAATCGTTTCAAAATCCTATCCTGTCACTGAAATAGAATTTAGTGATGTGACCTCCCTTACAAGTGTGTGTTGCTCTGAAAATGGAGAATGGTGTGAGGAATATAAAACCTGTAGCCAACATGCCACCTAGTTTTCAATGAACAATTTACATGTCTGGGGAGCTTCCCCCTTGGATTCCTCCCCTCCATGGCTGTAGGTTCTCTTCCCCTTCTTTTGCAACCCCCCCCCCCATTTTGCTTATTATGCTCACCAGTTTTTCTCCCTGTCAATAAATTCTGTCCTGTCATTTAAAAAAATCATTACATCTCTAATAATAGGAAATGTCTATAAAGCATTGAAAAAAATGTGGATAAATAGAATTTTGCAGAATAGTTTCTTTTTGTTGTTGTTGTTCTTTAGATCTTAGAACTATCTGACAATAGAGTATTCAAGTACAAATATTCAGAATAGCATTGACCACTGTAAGAATTTCGAGGCTCTTTTTTCACAGCATTTAACATAGTAACCTCAGTATTTTTTTAATACACTGAGAAGAGTTTTCAGATAAAATGACCATAAGAATGACTAAAGAATGGTACTGAACTAAGCTCCTGGGCCCCGGTGGTATCATCCTTTGAGGTATATACTCCTATTTTTGTGTTATGTGTGAGAAGTACATTTATTTGGCTGCACAAATTGTACACTTAAAAAGAAACCAGTGTGTACTCTGTATCAGTAAGTGTGACTCTAAACCTGCGCTCTTTTGTCTACACCAGTTACCTAATCCAAAACATTGTATCATTAAAATATTATATCATGCTAGTATAATAATAATTATCATAGTATTTGTTAACATTAGAATTTGATATGATAATCGCAATCAAATTGAGTCATGACCTTCTTTAGAGTCATGACGTTCAATTATGTCTCTAAAGAAGATCATGACTAGCTGGGAGAAAGGTCTAGAAATGATGTCTAACTTTTAACAGGTCAATTCAAGGCACCCTGAGGGTGACTGCATAAATACTATACAAAAAATAGTATATTATTATAGTATTTTAATACAACAAATAATATAGTATCAGTATATTAATATAGCATTTTAATATAGTAAATAATATAATATAGTGTAATATTTTATACTATTTTTAATAAAAATAGTATAAAAAAAACAAATTCTTGGATGAGGAAAGAAGTGGAGTAGTTAACCAGTTTGATGAAAGTATTTCAAATTATATATAAAACCAGCACATTGTACGGCATAATTGCATTAATGTACACAACTATAATGTAATAAAAATAAATAAATAAAAAGAAGTGGCGTAGGTTGCCTATGTAGAGACCTAATTCTGGACAGAAAGTAGCATGAGGTATGGGTCTCTCAAAATCCAAGTCTGCCTGGGGATATCATTTTAATGACTTTCTGGAACCTGATGTTGTGATGAGCTTCTTGTTTGAAAGGCTCAGTCAAGATGAATAAGTCACAGGTCAGAAGATCACAAATCAGCTATTAACAGCAATGTTTTGGCCACTTCGTTGCTGGAGTCCTTGAATTGGAACTTCATTGGCACTTCATTGTGGACTCCTTTTCTCCTTTACTTTTCTTTCCAAGCCCAGTTTTAGCCCCTTTACCAAAGAACTACAAGGTTGTTTGTCCTCCCTCTTCTCACCCACGTTTTAAACATATCAATGAAGGCTGGTGTTCCTCCTTCTTTCTTTGGGAGGCCAGGCCATTCTCTCGCTCCTTTTATTTTTTAATTGTTAGGGATTCATTGAGGGTACATAGAACCAGGTTACATTGATTGCTTTTATTAGATAAGGACCCTCCTGTAGTCTCTCTCCTTTTTCTCCCTCCCATCTTCTCTTCTCTTACTCTCTGTCCTCTGCTCTCTCCCTTTCTTATCCTTTCCCTCCACTTTCTTTGCTCTCTCCCATATAAAATAAACTTATACTTTTATATCTTAATTTTCACCTAGAGAAATTCTTTTCTCTTCCCACGCTCAGCACCAACTAAGCATTTCACACCTATCACTGGAGTAAAATAAAGGTCAAAATAAAGGAGACATATAAATGATAAAAAAATATAGGGCAGCGCCTGTGGCTCAAAGGAGTAGGGGCCAGCCCCATATGCCAGAGGTGGCGGGTTCAAACCCAGCCCCAGCCAAAAACTGCAAAAAAAACCAAAAAAAAATTAAAAACATACACATTATGGAACAAAGCATTGGTAAGTATTTCCACAAGCTATGAGAATAAATCTAGCCTGTGATTCAAAACAAGAAATGTTGATAAAGGCCAGTCACAATGGCTCATGCCTATAATCCTAGAACCCTGGAAGGCTGAGGCAGGAGAATCATTTGAGCTCAGGGGTTTGAGACCAGTATGAGAAAGAGTGAGATCCCATCTCTACTAAAAATAGAAAAATTAGCCATGTGTAGTGGTAAGTGCCTATAGTCCCAGCTACTTGGGAAGCTGAGGCAGGAGGATTTCTTGAGCTCAGGAGTTTAAAGTTATTGTGAGCTATGATGATGTCATAGCACTCTTGCTTGGGGAACAGAGTGAGACCCTGACTCAAAAAAAGAAAATATATATATATATATATATATATATATGAAGAAATGTACATGATTAGTACTTATTTATTTATTTATTTATTTTATTAAATCATAGCAGTGTACATGATTAGTATTTATTTGAAACTAAGTCCAAATAAGGAGATATGGAGATGCCATTTGGGCAGTGATTCATTACCCATCACTCCATTCATGTATTTTTTGCAAAAGCTGACTCATAATTTAATCTCTTATGTTAAGAGTCGATTTTTCTTACCAGGAAGGGTTTATCAGTCATATTCCTACTTATAGACTTTATCTCATTCAAGCCATTTTCCACTGTGCTGCAACTATAATCTTTCTAAAATGGAAATCTGATGTTTAATCCTGTGCTTAAAACCCATCAAATGGCTTTGCCTCATTACAGAATAAATTATAAGTCTATTAAGATGGCAGGCAAACTGTGTCATAACCTGGACCCAGATTTCCTCTCCAAATTCATTGTCTTTTTGCATTTTAACAGTACTAAAATATGCATGGCCCTCTGAAAATTTCATTTTGTTTTACCCACTGCAAGCATTTACATTTGCTATTACTTTGGTTTCTAATGCCTTCTTTTCTCTCTTGTCCAGCGTACGAACCTCTTCGGAATAAATCATTCCTTTTTATGCTTTTTTTTGTGGCTCCTGCATTCTTATTATTGCATTTATTACATCAACTATAATCATTTGCTGACATTTGGGACTAATTTCCTAGACTGGTGGGAGATTCAGAGTCAATTCCATGTCTTACTTATGTATGTTTCCCCGGAGGTATTCTTAAAGCATGGAAAAAAAACACAATTAAGTTGGTTATACTGTATTGAATTTAATTGTGTCCCCAGTAAATTCTTTCCACAGAATTCTAGCTCACCCTGCAGGTTATCAGAGTCATTGGAACATGACATTGGAATCATAGCATAATGAATCTTTGCCTTGACGTGACGGGAAGTAGATTCTTCTCAGAAGACTAATGACTTTCCTCTTAAAACTCAAGAATCTGCAAATAGAGCCAGTTAATAACTCAAGCCATACAAGGTCTTACTTACATGAGGTGTGAATTTGCATTGAAAGAACAAAGGAAGTATATTTTAGAGCAATGTGCTCCTCTTTCCTTTTCTAGCATCCTAATTTAGTGTGCTTCCTGTCTGTATCAAAGAGGACAAATATGTTATACAAATCTGTCACCTCTCTCATTTCCTGCAAAACTGATTGTCACCTGAATACATTGGATAGTTTCTTCTTTAGAAGAGTAAACTTGATTTGTTCCTTGGACATCTTCTTTTAGTGGAATGAAATAATTTACACCTTCATACCTACACTATTTACTTATGTAATATATATTTATATAAAAGGTAATCAGAATTACCTAAATTACGTTAATAATTTATTATATATTTTTAAGTACAGCATAACTCACGATTAATTTGAGGACTCCCAAAATAGCTCTTAGCAAATGGAACCTCCTTCTCCCTAGCTGGATTATAGGGGAAAAATGTGGATGACATCAAAATAAACAAGGATACCAAAGTATCACCTTTATAACTGATAGAGGATAAGTTGGAATATGTGGCTTTTAATCTGACGGCAAGCAAACTTAAAAACATTCATCTCAAAAATTAGGTATCTGTACCAAGTATGATGTAATAATGTCCTTGTGTAGCATGTCCAGACTGTTCAGGTAGGATTCATGGCATGAAGGAGTTTAGAACCATTATCATGACAAACATCCTTGCCATATCATCAATGCTACTCATCAGGAGCACCTCATCATTGTCCCATATTGCCATACCACTTTTATTGTTAAAATTTTACCCATAGCACTGTACTAATATCATAATATTAATTGTTGCCATCACCCACTACATCACAACCATCATCAGCAACATCCCAGTCACCATCGTTGTAATCAATAGTTACATCAGGAATTGTTATGAAAATGTAGTGGTTAGATCTCACATATCAAAGATAATCATTCCATATGTTTTCTAATTTTTCCCAACATATGACCCTAATGATTAAAACCTTCACATTCATTAGGGCAGCCATAATATAAAACAGCATAGAGGTTACTCAAAAAATTCAAAAATATAACTCCCATACTGTATAACAATCTCACTGCTGGATATGATCCAAAGGATACAAAATCAGTATGTAGAAGAGATCGCTGCATTTCATAGTAATGGCAACATTATTCACAATAGCTAAGATATGAAGTCAGCCTAAGTGTCCATCAATGAGTGAATGGACAAAGAAAGTATGTTGTGTATATATAAACAATGGAATAGTATTCAACCTTCAGAGGGGAGGAGTTCTTGTAATTTGTGACAACATGGATGAATCTGGAGGATGTTATGTTAAGAAAACTAAGCCAGGCATGCAAAGACAAATGCCACATGATCTTACTTAGGTGTGGAGTCTTAAAAAGTTAAGTTTATGAAAGCAAAGAATAGAATGATGGTCCTCAGTGATTGGGAGTAGATGGTACAGGAATTGGAAAGATGTTTTCAATTAACACAAAATTTCAGTTAGATGAGAGAAATGAGTTGATGGTGTACATCATGGGGACTATGTTTAAACATAATATACATGTGTTGTTATTAAAAATTGTTGTATATTATTATTCACTTGAACCTTGTTAAGAGAAGATATTTTGTATTCCCACCACAATGCTCAGGTAAAAAAGAAAAAATTTAGTTTAAGCAGAAAATTTGAAAATGATGAAAGCAAACTATCTAACCATTTATTTTAAGATTTTTAGCTTATTTTTACCATAAGAACATTTGCATTAGTATGTTCATTGGAACTCAATTCACAGTCACCAAGATGTGGAATCAACCCAAGTGCTCATCAACACATGATTGAATTAATAATCTGTCCTATATGTATACCATAGAATACTATTCACCTATAAAAATGATGAGACTTTACATCGTTTGGATTAACCGGGACAAAATTGGAGAACATTTTTCTTAGTAAAGTATCACAAGAATAAAAAAGCAAATGTTCACGGTACCTAATACTGATATGAAACCAATAGATGAGCAATTACACATCCATCCTAGATAAAAACACAATTAATTTTGAACAGGAGGGATGAAGGAAGAAGGGAAGAAGAGAGGGGAGGTGGAAGGATTGGTAAGCTCTCACCTAATGGGCACAATGAAAAGGTATACAGCGTACAGCACACACACCCTGAATGATGGGCTTTACTATAATTTGAACTTTATCTAACAGATGCAAACAGGGTAATCTAATCATGTGTACCCTCATATTAATCTTAAATAAATTTTCAAAAAGAAAATTAAATATGACAAAAAGAAATCTCTAAGAGTTTCTAAGAAGAATTTTAATGCTATAAGAATGATCACCTAAAGTATCATTTGCTGAAAATGATTAAATCCAAAACAGATCCCTAGTCAACAATTTCAATGTTCTCAATCATTTGCTAGTTGAGAAAGACTAAAGATATTAATATAAAATTAATCCTCTATCCCCCCAAAGCCGACATTAGTTCCTTAGAGATCAAGCTAAGACAAAAGCAAATAGGTGAAATTCTGACATACAGAACAGTTATTATGGCTTAGGTCTTGTACAAACTATCATCTGGAATATGAAGATGGATATCACTGTCTATGGGATTTATCACTTAGAATTTAAAAGTCACACTGTCCTGTACTGTTATGCCTGTTCCACCTTCTATAATAGATTGTGTTCTCTTGAGGGGCAGAAATTTCTATGTGAATCTCAAAAGCACCAAGCGTAGGAAGTCTATGCTAGTAACCACTTACACTTTTTGCTGAAGGAATGCTATTTGGATGAATTATTTAACACAACTAACAAAAGTGTTTGTATGACCCAAATTGTGACCACTAAAGGTTATAACAACTTAAGGAGTAGATGTTTAACTTACCTACAGCTATTGGGGAGATATATGAAATTAATTTTAAATTTTGTCAGTAGATATTAAGGTGTGATGTCTGTTGTGGAGCACATTAAGTAGCAGAAGAAAAATATTCAGGGGAAAGTGCAGTCTATTATCAATTAATGAATGTTTCCTTGAAATGAAAAGTGAAGCATTTCCTTACCTGAACTTCTTGGAACTAGCAGCCACAGGAGACTTTTTCCATCCCCAGATATCAATCTCACCACCACCATCTTTTGAATATGACTTCATTGTCTACTTTCCTTTTTCTTTTATGTATTATGTAAGCATATATTTATTTATTTAAAAAATTAAGGCCACTACTCTGCTCCAACTCTGGGAAATTGAATTGGAAAAGTCTGGGAAGAATCCACAACTTCTTTCACCTCTCACCATCCTTGACTGTTTTAGAAACTATCGTGCAAGGCATACGATCCATTTTCACTTCTTTTATTTCACTATTTTCACTCCCACTTAAATAGAGAAATTTCATTGAAATCTCCACCCTGCCTCAGATTCTTTAAAGATAATCGGTCTATTTAGGGATTTCCATATCACCAGTCTTTATTTTTTTCTCCACTTTTATTTAAGTTTCTACTACTCCCTATTTTAGTCCATTAGGTTGATATCCAGGTTTAAATATATTATACTGGAACAAATGATGTTGGCACATAAGAGACAGAAAAAGGAAATACTTTGAAAAACACCCTTAAAAAATCTCATACTTTTAAAAATATTTCTGCTGCATGTTATGAATAAAAAATAAATAAAATTTTAATAAGAGACGAAGAATTGGATTATATGACGTGACAAATAAAAGGAGCTGGCTTAGACACAGGACATAATTAAATAGAAAAGACTATTTTAGAAAGGGAATATAAAGAAGTTAAAAATTGATTTACAGGATTAAAATGAGCATCAAAAGATGTTAAGATCCAGAATCTATGTGGCAGGGAAGAAAATGATGTTAAGTGTAAGTCTGTGAAGCTCCCATGAAATAACGAGGGAAAATACAAAGTTAATTAATTAACTAACACAGTATGAATAGAAAGGAAAACAGTACGGAGGTAACAGGGAAGGGGAATGGGGCAAGAGAAACAGGATTTCAGTTGATAAAGTTTGCATTTCTAAAGAAAATAATAGAAGATAGTCATAACACATTTTTTTAAATAATAATTTTAATATAATAAAATCAAGCTTCTCTGAGCCAAAAAAGACTGTCTAAATCACTGCTACCCATTTGAGAAGCTAATATAAAATAAGCACTCCTAGGAATAGTCTAAAGAAGAATATTTTGAAGGTCAACAATGAAGAAATTTACCAGTAACCACTTAGGCCAGGGAATCGGAGTGAGAGTGGAGCAAATTATACACTATGGAAGAACAAAGTCCCTGTGCCTCTAAGTTAAAAATTCCAGAGGACAATAGAGCAACCTATAGGGAATTTCTGTACTTAATTAAACTTGATTTCATGCAAGAAGTAAATGAAAAGGAAAACAAAAGCTATGCAAGGTACAAGGACTAAAACAATGATAGACATGTACTTCTTTGAAAAAAATACTCAAGATAAATTTCAGGCAATGAAGAGATAGCGAAGAGAATAATAATAAGGACTTGTAATATAAAACTTATTCTAAGTACCAGATCTGAAAGCCATAAAACTAAGAATAAAAGATGGTCTTAAAATAACTGTAACATGATAACAACTTGATTTCATTGATTCATTAATTTATTCCATAATATTAGTTAATTGCTTACTCTTCTGGTAGCTGGGGTGTTGTGTTAAGGTATTTATTTTGTAGTTTGGAGATGTATTCAACAAGCCAGAAAGAAAGTATGAAAGATAAAATTATAAAATGCATTTAATGGAAAATGAATGTAAGGAAGAATGACTTTAAGTCTTTAGTCTTCCAGTGAAGACTCTTTTAAGAGGTGACTTTGAGTGCTTTGAGGTTTCTCCATACTTCCTTCCAGAAAGGTTGTACTAGTTTGCAGTCCCACCAGCAGTGTAAAAGTGTTCCCTTCTCTCCACATCCACGCCAGCATCTGCAGTGTTGAGATTTTGTGATGTGGGCCATTCTCCCTGGGGTTAGATGATATCTCAGGGTTGTTTTGATTTGCATTTCTCTAATATATAGAGATGATGAACATTTTTTCATGTGTTTGTTAGCCATTCGTCTGTCGTCTTTAGAGAAAGTTCTATTCATGTCTCTTGCCCATTGATATATAGGATTGTTGGCTTTTTTCATGTGGATTAATTTGAGTTCTCTATAGATCCTAGTTATCAAGCTTTTGTCTGATTGAAAATATGCAAATATCCTTTCCCATTGTGTAGGTTGTCTCTTTGCTTTGGCTATTGTCTCCTTAGCTGTACAGAAGCTTTTCAGTTTAATGAAGTCCCATTTGTTTATTTTTGTTGTTGTTGCAATTGCCATGGCAGTCTTAGACCTCCCATTTGATCCTGCAATCCCATTACTGGGCATCTACCCAGAAGGAAAAAAAATCCTTTTATCATAAGGGCACTTGTACTAGACTGTTTATTGCAGCTCAATTTACAATCGCCAAAATGTGGAAACAGCCTAAATGCCCACCAACCCAGGAATGGATTAACAAGCTGTGGTATATGTATACCATGGAATACTATTCAGCCATTAAAAAAAAATGGAGACTTTACATCCTTCGTATTAACCTGGATGGACGTGGAAGACATTATTCTTAGTAAAGCATCACAAGAACGGAGAAGCATGAATCCTATGTACTCAATTTTTATATAAGGACAATTAATGACAATTATGGTTATGAGGGGGGAACAGAAAGAGGGAAGGAGGGAGGGGGGTGGGGCCTTGGTGTGTGTCACACTTTATGGGGGCAAGACATGATTGCAAGAGGGACTTTACCTAACAATTGCAATCAGTGTAACCTGGCTTATTGTACCCTCAATGAATCCCCAACAATAAAAAAAAAAAAAAGAGGTGACGTTGAGTTGATTTAAGTCATAAACATACAAAATCTGCTTTCTGCACACCAATCTAAAGGGAGAATGAATTCAAAGTGAAAAGTAGGTTGCTATAATAACCTAAAACAGGAAAGAATGTGATACATTTGAAGAAACAGAAGAAAACAAGGATATCTCGAACACAGTGCCATATGTATTTCCCAATTTTTCTAGATTAGTCTCAGTTTATACCTGTTATAATTTAATTTTAATAGTATCTTAATGTATTCCAACAGTCCTCTTTTTTACTTCCGACTGTGCTAATTTAGCACAATAAATGACATGAACACCTTTAAGAGAATGTGAAATAAAACCTAAATGGTATATAAACTCACAGAGAACACTGTTCACTCCTTCCTCAATCCAAGACTTAATTTCATTCAGCAACAAATCATAGAAGAGTGGAATTTTGACACAGATGGTAAAAAAATATAGTTTATTTACAATATCTAAGACTAAGATGAGGGGGAGGGATGTTAAAGCCTTGGATCACCACTAAATTACATTATTTTCTACTTTGCATTTTTTTTTCTGCTGCATAACCTTTACAAAATATGCATCTCTTCTGCCCAAGTGTAGCTGTAGAGGCTACACTTTGACCTGCCTTGAATTTGCATGTGGCTGTTCTACTTATTGCATAAATAATGTTGCGCAGGTGCTTCATCACCAAGGAAACAGGATGTGTATCCTGAGCTACTCAACCTTTGCAGATAACCCAAATTTATTTGTTCAGCCTCTGCTTCTGTGGTCTGAAGAATTTAAACATTCTTCAATTCCTTATTATTTTGTACAGTACCTTGCAGATGAGCATATTTCCCAGGCACCTTCTTATTTAATTAATTTCTATTAACTTATGTTGATGTGTTTTCATTCTCCAGTAAAGTGCACAGTACCGAAATGAAAAGCTGTTGGACTTTGAAAACCAGGTAAAGATTCATACCTGGTCATATGCAGGGTCATAGCAAGGCTCTAAGTAGCAAGTGATCATGGCTTTGAATAGGATGTGGCATTGGAGATAGTTAGAAATGAATGAATTCAAAATACATTTTGAGGGTACAGTAAATAAGACTTCATGATAGATTAGTATGGAAGGAAAGATTAAATAAAGTAGAAATCAAGGATAGGGACTTAATTTTGCTTGATTACTTACAATCATTTTTGTATATGAGAAAACAAAAGAAGATGTCTCAAAAATGTAATTACTAGGACTTGATCAAACTAAAAAGTTTCTGCACAGCCAAGAACATAGTAAGTAAAGCAAGCAGACAGCCCTCAGAATGGGAGAAGATATTTGCAGGTTATGTCTCTGACAAAGGTTTAATAACCAGAATCCACAGAGAACTCAAACACATTAGCAAGAAAAGAACACGTGATCCCATCTCAGGGTGGGCAAGGGACTTGAAGAGAAACTTCTCTAAAAAAAGACAGATGCACGATCTACAAACACATGAAAAAAAGCTTATCATCCTTAATCATCAGAGAAATGCAAACCAAAACTACTTTGAGGTATCACCTAACCCTAGTAAGAGTAGCCCACATAACAAAATCCCAAAACCAGAGATGTTGGCATAGATGTGGAGAAAATGGCACACTAATAACGTTCCTTTTGGAAGGATGTTTGGAGAATATTTAGGGACCTAAAAATAGACCTGCCATTCGATCCTATAATTCCTTTACTAGGTTTATACCCAGAAGACCAAAAATCACAGTATAACAAAGACATCTGTACCAAAATGTTTATTGCAGCCCAATTCACAATTGCTAAGTCATGGAAGAAGCCCAAGTGCCTATCTATCCACAAATAGACTAGCAAATTGTGGTGTATGTATACCCTGGAATATTATGCAGCCTTAAAGAAGGATGGAGACTTTACCTCTTTCATGTTCACATGGATGGAGCTGGAACATATTCTTCTTAGCAAAGTATCTCAGGAATGGAAGAAAAAGTATCCAATGTACTCAGCCCTACTATGAAGCTAAATTATAGCTTTCACATGAAGGCTATAACCCAACTATAGCACAAGAATATGGGGAAAGGGCCAAGGGACGGGAAGAGAGAGGGGAGGTTATGGTGGAGGGAGGGTAATGAGTGGGGCCACACCTACGGTGCATCTTAGAATGGATACAGGCGAAACTTACTAAATGCAGAATACAAATGTCTACATACAATAACTAAGAAAATGCCATGAAGGCTGCATTGAACAGTTTGATGAGAATATTTCAGATTATATATGAAACCAGCACATTGTACCCCTTGATTGCACTAATGTACACAGCTATGATTTAACAATAAAAAAATAAATAAATAAACATGTAATTTCAGAGTTATGTTGAAGATGTCCATAAAATAGCCAGGAAAGTTGAAGGAGATACAAGCTTGGCATAAAAACGATAGGTAAAAATCTCATAGTCAGCCGTATTAAGACATGATTTCAAACTCTCAGACTGAATGGAATTACACAGGAAGAAAGTATAGCTAGAGAGAGACTGAGTCATGAGGTACAGAGTCTAGTAAAACAGGAGGAGTCAGTAAAAACACCTAGGCCACAGCAAGTGGTTGAAAGAATTCCACAGAACTATGGACACTATATAGAACAGCGGTTCTCAACCTGTGGGTTCCAAACTGTATTAAAGGGCTGCGGCATTAGAAAGGTTGAGAACCACTGATACAGGAGAGGCATACAAGCACGATATACTGACCCTATTCTCCTTACTACCATATTTGCTTTAAAAGCAACAACAAAAACAACAAAAGTGTATGTGTGTGTGTATATATATATAACTATAACTCCAGTCAGGACATTAAGAGTTTTCACTGAAAATTTTCTAACTGTAATTTTTAAAAACATATGATCTCTGGTCTATAAAAATGTGAGAATACAAATCCAGAAATCCAGATATAATCGAGTTTCCTGCTTTGTGAAGGAAACTGATTTGAAGAATAAAGCTGAGGTTTATATTAATTATTCATTTAACTAACCATCGTATACCACTTAACAACACCTGAAAAATTAAAATTTTATTTCCTGTCTCTCTCTACTAAAATACAATTTCCCTGGGGGGCAAAGGCTTTGTTTTGCTCCTGTGTTTTTAGCCCTTGGAATGGTGCTTGGCACGGACTAGATGCTCAATAAATATTTTTGAACTGATGTAATATTCATAGCATATATTGCATTGTCCAGAGCTAAGAAAATCTTCAAAAAATATTTTGTTTTACCTACATGAGTCAATATCTTCTCAAAGTCTCCTTGTACATTAATAACTGTATGGCTGGTCTCATATTGTTTCCTCTATCCAATATGCTCCACCTTCCGCTTTCTTTTTTTTTAAATTTTATTTTATTTCAAATTAATACGAGGGTACAAATTTTTATGTTGCCTTGTCTTCACTTCTAAGGTAAAGATCAAATTGAGCCCTTCGCCCAGGAGGTGTGCTGAACACCCTCACATTGGCAACTTGGGTGAGATCCCACCAATCTCCCTCCCTCCTCTCCCCTCCCCCTTGCTAGACTATATTTGTGTTTTATCTATCCTGTGGGCATGTAGTTGTTTATATATTGGTTTCATGTTAGTATTGAGTACATTGGACTTTTTTTTTTTTTTTCCTTGAGATACATTACTAAGAAGAATGTGTTTCAACTCTACCTGGGTAAACAGAAAAGATACAAAGTCTCTGTCTTTTCTTATGGCTGCATAATACTCCATAGTATACCTATGCCACAGTTTATGGATCCATTCACGGGTTGATGGGCATGTGGGTTGCTTCCACAACTTGGTTATTGCGAACTGAGTAGCAGTAAACATTCAGGTGCAAATGTCTTTGTGGTAAAATGATTTTTGTTCTTCTGGCTAGATATCTAACTGGAGAAAAATTTAAATTAAAGACACAAAACAATAAAAATCCTAGAAGCAGGTGTGGGGAAAATGCTTGACAATATTATCCTGGGAAAAGATTTTATGAAGGAGACCCTGCTGGCAATTGCAGCAGCACCAAAAATAAATACCTGGGATTTGATCAAGCTGAAAAACTTTACACAGCTAAGGGTGCCACAACCAAAGCAAACATACAGCCTTTAGAGTGGGAGATTTTTTGCATGTTACAAATCTGACAAAGGGCTGATAACCAGAATCTACAGAGAACTCAAATTAATCAATTAGAAAAGAGTAAATAACCCCACTTGTAAGTGGGCAAGAGATTTAAACAGAAACTTCTCTGAAGATGACAGATGACTGGCCAAGAAAAACATGAAAAAATCATCGTCTCTAATCAGAGAAATGCAAATCAAAACCACTCTGAGATATCTCCTAACACTGACTACAGCCATATTAGCCCACATCACAAAGTCCCAAATCCACAGATGCTGGCATGGATGTGCAGAGGAGAGAACACATCTGCACTGCTGGTAGGATTGTCAACTAATACAACCTTTATGGAAAGAAGTTGGGAGAATTCTTAAAGAACTTAAAGTCCACCTTCCATTTGATTCCTTTCACTTTCTTATCTAACTCCCCCATCCTTCAATTATAAGATCAAATCCTAATTGAAGTATACTACCATATCTGCACCCCACAACAGGTTGTTATCAGAGTTACCTAGTATTTAGAATATATTTCCCTGCTATCTTTCGCCAGCTTTTGTCATGCAAAATAAGCTTTCTAAGGATAAGTATGATGAACAACAGATACTTATCTAAGGATCTTATCTAAGGATAAGTATCTGTTCCCTGTAAACACCTATCCCTTTTATAATTCAAAAAGAGAACAGGGGAACACATCACAAACCAAGCACACTCAGTCCTTGCTTTCCGGATAGAAATGGACACCTATTTTTTGTCCGACTATTTTTTGTCCAGGAACCATCGGTTGACTCCAAAGAGAGAAAGAATTTAAACTAAGAGATTGTGATGCATTTTCTACTGACCTGATGTTTGTGTGAAGCTAAGGCTGGAATCTGTACCATCAAACATACTCACAAAGGCAAAGTCATGTGCTACCAAATGTTATAGGAGAGAAAAGGCTATGAAATAGTTGCATATGGACAATTACTAACTATGTAGAAAAGTATTTGTTTTGTTCCTAGTGGTTTCCCTATTTCCAGAGGCTAATTTGCAGTTTGCTTTCTGCCCTCCAGTTGTATGAAATTCTTGTGTATTCCATGCAATGGCCCCCTCCTTATTTGGACTAGTGCAAGTGGATTTCTGCTTTCATAAATCAGCTTTGACTGAAACCATAGAAACTGAATTATCTGCCACTTCATTTTCTTTAAATCTGTCTAGGTGCTTTTCACATAGTAGGATTTGATAAATCTAGGACATTGTGTTTACCTTTTTACAATTGCACTTCCCTCTCCCCCAAAATTAGTTCAATATTTGCCTATAGAGGTCATTATTATCTGTTTGCTTCTTACTTCCAAAGAAGGAAGTTGCTATTCACGTTTGAGTCACCAGATTGATAATGTGTACCTTCAACGTGTTTCAATTGTTGGTGATAAAATGTGAATAGTGGATTTTACAAGAGCAGATTAAAAATATTTCTTTAAAATGTCAATGTAGAAAAGATAGTTCTTAACGGTCTCTTCATACAATATGTATCTCTAGATTCCTACAGTTACAGTGCTACCTCTCCTTGCATACAAAAGGATTATTGTAAGTCAAGTTGTTTTCCTCAATGCTGTCAACATTCACCAGATTTATTTGCCCAATGAAGTTTTTTTAACATATTTTTTGTTCTTCATCAAAACATCTCTCGTCCTTGCTAGGCCGATGGTTGAGGATCACAAAGCAATATTCCAGCTGTTCTTAAAAGCAGCATTTCTTAGCAAGGTTAAGCTGTGCCTTTTCAAACCCCCAGTGCTGTTTGCGTCATCTCCTGGTGAGTCAAACCTGTTATGTTTGTGCATCGCACAGAGAAAGGCCAGCAAACTTTAAAACTCTGAAAAAGTGGCTTCTCGTTTTGGTCTGCCTAAGGTGGCTTGAGATGTTTTTGTCTAGACTTCACCTGCCACTTTATCCTCCATAAGGCCTTTCTTTAAACAGCTGATGCTACTTTGTGTTCATCTATAGGTCTCTGAACTGCCATAACATCCCTAACTGGACAGATAAAAGGAGTAAGTACAGAGAATCAAGGAGGCTGTCTTTTGGGAAGAAACTCACTTCATGGGTTCCAATTCTTAAGGGTTTACTTTTGAGAGAAAGCCCTGAACAACTTGGCAATGACCCTACTCTGTGTTAGCACCTGAGAGCCAATTTCATATCCAAAGATTTCTGATGTCCCAGATTCTAAACTTAGGTATATCGTCCACAATACTAAAACAGCACATACCTAGTGTGTTCATTGACAGAATGTGAATAAATAGAGAGGGAATAGTCCAAAGCTAAATAATTTAGGAAATGCTGAGCTAAACATAGTTGATTGGCTTTTTCACTGCAGAAATTTTCTGTCTTTAAAACAGTGAAGTGCATTCTGCATTTTCAGAAGGAAGGGAACAAATGTCTTTTTCCCAGGCTTATTTGACCTCTGAACTCTTTATTAGGCGTGAACTATCTTAGGAGGCCTCTCTGTATATAGTACAATTCTTGGCTATGATCTCTTGAACTTCTGAGTATGAATTGGTATGGGATTTGGGGCTCCAATATGGATCTTCGGCAATTTGAGAGTTTCATGTCCTACTATTGCCCAAGTGCCCCATGAACTCTATGCATGTCATGCTTACCCTTATCTAGGTTCTATTGTCCAGTTCCACTGATTCTTGCCTACACATCATCATGCATATATTGCTATTTATAGCATAGCTACCTAACACTTCTTCATTCAGAATCATTGTGGCTTTTTTGCTCTGGCAATCTTCAATTTAACCTTTAAGTGTCAATTCATATTACTGCTTCGGTCATGAGCTCATAGGATGACAGAACTGGAAGAGATGCCAGTAATTGTTCTAGTCCAAATCTCTTTTAGGTGAGAAACATTCAGAAGAGGTAATATAACTTCCTCCAGATCACATGGGAGGGGAGTACTGAAACCAGCAGAGTGACCCATGAGAACTTCTAAAGCAGGGGAGGGGAGATAAAGGCAAGAGGCTGGGCATCGTCCCCCCCAATCAAATGAAGTTATTGACAAAGTTTAGATAATCAAATACACAAAATAGTTTAGGGTAAGGAAAAACAGCAGAGCCCATGGTCAAATCTTATATAATTTGTAATTCACACCATGGGAAGACCAGGAGTTCAAGGCTATTCAAAGTAAAATAATCAGTAAGAGTTTGTTCCTTGTAGATCCAAATCCCAATTCCCTACAAAATATAAATCTCTGGTACTTGTAGAGAAAGGCCCTGTATTTCTTTGAACTTTGCTTCTGACAGCTAATACTAATACCTAGATTTCCTAACTCCAGAACAGCCCTCTTTTCACTAAAACACACTTTCTCATTAAATGAGAATTTTCTAGAATTTCAGAGGAAAAAAAATCATTGGTTTAGGGGGAGATATAATAGGATAATAAGATGATTACAGTACTTCAACAGAAACTACAGTATACATTTTGCTCTGCTAGCTATGATTATTCTGTCTCTGATCCTTTTGTGAATATTATTTTCAAAATCTACTGGTCTATTTGTTATGTGTAGAGTAGAGATCTGCCTTACCACTAACGATTACAATACGTTGCACATTTCAAATAACTGCTTTCCACTTACTCCACAGCCATACTTAACATAGGTGTTTGATTGCTAAGCTGAAGACTTATTATTTTATTATTGTTTTAAAATATTTAATGAAATTGGTGTTTTTTGAGGTCAACTTGTCTTTGGTACAGCCTGTGGGTTAGCCTGCTTGTCTGGGGTCTTCACCCTAAAGTTTAAGTGGCACTACACATTTCTACCTGAGATCCACTGGTGCTTAAAACTCAACACTTCCCAAGAAGAACTTTTCTTTCCTCTCAATCGTTCTTTTCCTACTGCATTTTCCATCTCAGAAAATGACACTACCATCCCCTACCCAATCTACCCACATGTAGATTTCATCCTTCACCTTTTTTTAAATTTCCAAATCCAATCAGATCTTAAGATGTGTTATTTTCTTATTTTAAATGTTTCTTGAATCTATTGCCTCCTCTCTATCTCCATGACAACTGTTGTTATCCAAGCCTTCATAATTCTCACCTAAAATATTTTAATATCCTTTTCAGCAATCAATCTTTTCCCCTTACATTTTTACTCCTCCCTACTGCTAGTAATGATCTACCTGAATAACAATCTGACTGTGCCATTTCCATCCTTAACACTCTATGATAGCTACCTATCACCTATGGGGCAAGACATGGCAAAAAATCTCTACTATTGCTTTGTCTTACTTTTGACTCATCTCTTGCTATTTCCTATACAATTTATCCAATTATCTAGAATTATGTTCAGTTCTCTACATTTCTATCTTCTTTTCCCAACATTGCTTTTTGTTTTTCCTTCTGTCTGGAATAGCATTTCTTCTTTCTTACTCACATGTAAGGTTCACTTTATACTCCCCGTATTCTAATAAATTTCCCCAGACCATCCAGATTGGTTTTGTGCCCTTCCTTTAGACTCTACAACACGAGGGAATGTATCTATTACTATATGTACTCATATCTGCCCTGCAATTGTACATTTGCATGTCTATTCTTTAAAATGTTTAGCAGGTCCCCCAAATCATACTCGTGCTCAATGATTTGCCAGAAGGACTAACAGAACTTAGAAAAGCCATTATGTTTAGAAGTATTTATGGTTCATTATAATAAAAGAACACAGATTAAAATCAGCAGCAGGAAAAGGCACATGGGACAGTGTTGAGGAGACTTCTAGGCATAATCTTCCAGTTGTTCTCTCCCAGTGAGGTTGTGCAGACAGCATTTACTTCTCCCTGAATATTGCCAAATAGGGATGGTCACCTGAAACTTGAATCTGTAGTTTTTATTGGGGGTCATCCACACAGATGCAGAAGACTGCCTAATGGTTTACCTCAGTCTCTACCCCTCTGGAGGTATAATAGATATGGCATGGTCTAAGACCGTCTGCCATAAGACACACTGTTAGCATAGGTTATGTGGTGTGGCCCAAGACATACAGTTACACAAAGACACTCTCATAAGGTAGACTGTTCCAACAGCTTGGAAGTTTACTTTCAGGGTCCAGCAAAGTTCCAAACTTCAAGATTGATTTCCACTGTACATCTTCCCACCAAAATATAATCCCCATAAGAATAAGGAATGTGAAATGTTCATCTATGAATTTTCATTGTATATACACATTTAATCCACAGTAAGATAAAGATATGTGATTTCAGAAGGAAGAAATGCATTGATAAATTTTAAAAAGTCATTTTAATAGCTCTTCAAAACTTCCCAGAATTTTTTCACTATCACCTTCTGAAACTTGAACTTGGTACTATTAAATAGGTTTCTTTACTTGCATCTCAATAATAATCCATTCTTTTTCTCTGTTTTATCTTCCATTGTCTTTCTTTGTTAAGAGAAGAGAGGAAACCCCAATAGTAAGTAGATCCAGTGTTTCCCCCATTCATCATAGCTTGACCAACTTCTGTAGGACAATTGAATGACAAAGCACTAAATTGGAGGTGGGTGGGAAGAGCACTGCTCTTTCTCCAGAGGTATGCAGAGAAGCCTCAAAAGAAGGAATGAGTCTGCCTCTTCCTTGTGTCACCTCTCTTCAATAAATGGAGTCAGGAGAAAATTGACTACCGTCTGTAATTTCTGTGACTCTATAGAGGGCTTCCATGTTTCTGGTTATCTACTCCATAGATATCTAATTCTATCAGATAGATCACCAGTAGGAATCGATTTCTGTGAACTGAAATGTGTTTTTCTTTTTTATTTGCCCTTAATTCTTGTTAGACACAGTACTATTTCCTTTTCTCAGGGGTCCATATGGTCTTTGTTCCAATAATCTTTTAGAAATGCAAATTTGTTTCACTACTCTGTTTATACCCTGCAGTGGATTTTTATGCTATTTAGAATAAAATGAGCATTCTTGTTATGGCCTACAAGACCATATATCCTATATTCTTTAACCTCTGGCTTGCCTTTCAATCTCACCTACTTATTCCATTATTTGGTTTCTTTTCTTTTTCTTTTTTTTTATTTTCACATATACATGTATTTATTAGGTTTCCATTTTTTGCCTTCACAAAATTAAAAAGGCTTAAAATTTAATAACAATAACAATGTTTAAGATAAGGACTAGAAACAAAAACCTCGTAAAGGACGAACAAACGTAGATACAATCAGAAAAGGAATCAATTACTACATCAAAATATTAAGCAATACTACTACTAATAATAATGATGCAAAGAAAGTAACATGATGTCAAATAAGAGTATGTCTATTATAGAATGCTTTGACTCTGAGATTCAGTATAGAGTCATTAATTAACTTCTTATTTTTTTAAGTCTCAAAAAATAGACAACTAATATTTACAAATAAAAGTAAAAGATAATTTTGAAAAACAGATCATGCCAAATCTTATAGATAATAGAAAAAGAAGAAATACTTCAAAATCATTCTACTTGATCTGGGTACACCTGATATTAAAATTGGAGAAAATATATTATTATAAAGGGGAAATTACAAACATATGTCACTTATAAATGAGGATGCAATATCCTAAACAACATATTAACAAGTTGAATTAAAAATTAATGTTTAAGGAAAAAAAAAATTAATGTTTAAGTAATGTACTTTGATCAAAAGTAAATCCAATTTATGTGAGAATTAGTCACTATTTTCTTATCTTGTATTTATTTTTTTTTTTCTTTTCCTTTTCCTCACCCCTTCCCTTCTCTGGTCTCCCCTTTCTCCATTTCCCACCATGTCATTAATTGTTATTAATTGTCTTCATATCAAAATTGAATACATAGGATTCATACTTCCCCATTCTTGTGATGCTTCACTAAGAATAATGTGTTCCACCTCCATCCAGGTTAGTACAAATGCTGCAAAATTTCCATTTTGATGGCTGAATAATATTCCATGGTATACATACACCACAGCTTACCAATCCATTCCTGGGTTGAAGGACATTTAGGTTGTTTCCATGTTTTGGCAATTGTAAATTGGGCTGTGATAAAGAACCTAGTACAAGTGTCTTTATAATAAAAGGTTTTTTTTTTCCCTTCTGGATAGATGCCCAGTAATGGGATTGCAGGATCAAACAGGAGGTCTAGGTTGAGTTCTTTGAGGTTTCTCCATACTACCTTCCAAAAAGGTTGTATAGTTTGCAGTCCCACTAACAGTGTAAAAGTGTTCCTTTCTCTCCACATCTGCACCAGCATCTGCAGTTTTGAGATTTTGTGATATAGGCCATTCTCACTGAGGTCAGGTGATCTCTGTGGGTGGTTTTAGTTTGCATTTCTCTAATAATTAGGGAT
This sequence comes from Nycticebus coucang, assembly GCF_027406575.1. Taxonomy (NCBI): domain Eukaryota; kingdom Metazoa; phylum Chordata; class Mammalia; order Primates; family Lorisidae; genus Nycticebus; species Nycticebus coucang. Next base: position 35,616,141 of record NC_069793.1, on the reverse strand, counting down.
GATTAGCATTTTTCATATGTTTGCTAGCCATTCATCTGTCATCTTTAGAGAAGATTTTATTCATCTCTCTTCCCCATTGATGTATGGGATTGTTGGTTTTTTTCTTGTGGATTAATTGAAGTTCTGTATAGATCCTGGTTATTAAGTGTTTGTCTGATTCAAAATATGCAAATATACTATCCTATTGGGTAGGTTGTCTATTTGCTTTGGTTGTTGTCTTCTTGGCTATACAGAAGCTTTTCAGTTTAATTAAATCCCATTTGCTTATTATTGCTATTGCCATGGCAGTCTTCCTCATAAAGTCTTTCCCCAGGCCCATATCTTCTAGTGTTTTTCCTATTCTTTCTTTGAAGATTTTTATTGTTTCATGCCTTAAGTTTAAGTCCTTTATCCATCTTGAATCAATTTTTGTGAGTGGAGAAAGGTATGGGTCCAGTTACATGTGGGTATCCAATTCTCAGCACCATTTATTGAATAGAGAGTCTTTCCCCCAGTGGATGCTCTTATTTGGTTTATGGAAGATTAGGTGGTTGTAAGTTGTTGGTTTCATTTCCTGGTTTTCTATTCAATTCCAAATGTCTATGTCTCTATTTTTGTGCCAGTACCATGCTGTCTTGACCACTATGACCTTATAATACAGCCTAAAATCTCGTATGGTGATACCCCTGGCTTTGTTTTTATTACTAAGAACTGTCTTAGCTATACGGGTTTTTTTCTGGTTCCATACAAATTGCAGAATAATTTTTTCCAAGACTTGAAAGTGGGATGTTGGTATTTTAATAGGGATGGCGTTGAATCGGTAAATTGCTCTGGGAAGTATAGACATTTTAACAATGTTGATTCTTCCCAGCCATGAGCATGGTATGTTCTTCCATTTGTTAATGTCCTCTGCTATTTCCTTTGTGAGGGTTTCATAATTTTCTTTATAGAGGTTCTTCACCTCTTTTGTTAAGTATATTCCTATGTATTTCATTTTCCTTGGAGCTATGGTGAAGGGAGTTGAGTCCTTAATTAACCTCTCATCTTGGCTGTTGTTGGCATATACAAAGCCAACTGACTTGTGGACATTGATTTTATATCCTAAGACATTATACTGTATTTTTTGATGACTTCCAAGAGACTTGTGGTTGAGTCTTTAGGGTTCTCTAAGTATAAGATCATATCATCACTCCCATTCGGATGCCCTTTATTTTCTTGTCTTGTCTAATTGTATTTGCTAGAACTTCCCATTATTTTATTTCTTAGTAGCAATTTATAGCTCTCTAGAGTTATATTATTCTTTTTTCTGCAATATAAATATCTTTTTATTTTTCATTTCAGATTAATATGAGAGTACACATGATTAGGTTACATTGTTTTTATTTGTTAGGTAAAGTTCGTGTTGTAGTTGAGCCCTTCACTCAGAAGGTGTCTATATAACCTTACATTGTGTCCATTAGATGAGACCTTAATAATCTGCCTCCACCTCACCTCTTTCTTCTCTCTTCTTCCCACTTCCCCCACTTGAATTTCTTTTTTCTTTCATGTGAGTGTGTACTTGTTTTCTATTGTTTTCATATTAGTACTGAGTAAATTGTATACTTGCTTTTCCATTCTCATGTACTTTACTAAGGAGAATGTTCTTCAACTTCATTCAGGTAAGTACAAGAGGTATAAAGTCACTGTCTTTTTATATGGCTGAATAGTATTCCATGGTATACCTATACCTCAGTTTATTAATCCATTCATGTGTTGATGGGCACTGGGTTGATTCCACATCTTGGTGATTGTAAATTAAGCTGCAATAAACATTCTAGTGAAAATGTTGTTATTGTAAAATTATTATTTTTTCTTCTGGGTCAGTACCTAGTAATGGCATTGCGGGATGAAATGGACGGTTTACCTTTAGCTTTTTGACGATTCTCCATACTTTTGTATATAAAGGCTGAAGTAGTTTGCACCAATAAGGTAAAACCATTCCCTTCTCTCCACATCTATACCAGCATCTGCCACATTGGAACTTGGTAATGTGAGCTTTTCTTACTAGGGTTGGGTGATATCTAAGAGTGGTTTTGATTTACATTTCTCTGATGATTAGAAATGATGAATTTTTTTGTATGTGTATGTTGGCCATTCATCTATCTTCTTTAGAAAACGTTTTGTTCATGATTCTTGCCCCATGTCTCATGGGGGTGATTGTTCTTGTTGATTAGTTTGACTTCTCTGTAGATTTTAAATATAAGCGCTTTGTCATATTTGTAGCATGCCAATATCTTTTCCCATTATGAAAGTTGTCTGTTTGCTTTTGTTGTTGTGCCCTTAGCTGTGCAGAAGCTTTTTAGCTTGGTCATGTCTCCTTTATTTATTTATTTATTTTTGGTTTTGCTTCAATTGTCAATGGGATTTTCTTCATAAAGTCTTCTTTTTCATTGTTTTGGATTCATTGAGGGTATAAAGAATTAGGTTATACTGATTGCATTTCTTAGGAAAAGTCCCTCTTATAATTGTGTCTCACACTCAAGAGTTGTGCCATACACATGACCCCCATCCCTCACCCTCCTCCCCTATTCCCACTCCTTCACTCCCCTACCCCACCTTGTATTAGGTCATCTACTGCCTTCATATTAGAATTCAGTATATTGGATTTTCAATTCTCTATTCTTATGATGCTTTACTAAGAAGAATGTGTTCCAACTCGATCCAGGTTAATATGAAAGATATAAAGTCTCCATCTTTTTTAATGGCTGAATGGTAAGCAAATGGAAATCAGAAGAAAGAAGGAGTTGCAATCTTATTTTCAGATATAAGCAGTTTTAAAGCAACTAAACTTAAGAAAGACAAAGATGAACACTTCATACTGGTCAAGGGAACAATATACTAAGAATATATTTCAATTTTAAATACTTATGCACCCAGCTTTAATGCTTCCAGACTTATAAAACAGACCTTAATTTGTCTGAGCAATATGATATCCCATAACACCATAATAGCTGGGGACTTTAACACACCTCTAACAGAACTGGACAGATACTTTAAACAGAAACTAAACAAAGATATAAAAGACATAAAATCTTTTCCCGGGCTGATATCAACAAAAGTTTTACCCACACTTTCTTCTAGAGTTTTTATCATTTATCATTAAATGTATTACATTTAAATCTTTTATCCAGTGAGAGTCAATTTTTGTAAGTGGTGAGAGGTGTGGGTCCAGTTTCTAAATGTGGCTAACCAGTTTCCCAGCACCATTTATTACATAGGGATTATTTTCCCCAGTGTATGCTTTTATTTGGTTTATCAAAGATTAGATGGTATTATGTGGTGGGTTTTGTCTCTGGATTCTCTGTTCTATTCCATAGATCTTTATTTTGTGCCAGTACCATGCTGTTTTGACAACTGTTGTCTTGTAGTGTTCATTGATTTGTCTTTTTTCTACTTCCCTCTGACTTGAATGAAGTTCTATGAAGTCAAGACCCTTAGATATATTGCTCACTGCTTTAGGTCCGGTGCTTAGACTGGTGCCTGAAACATGGTTGACTGTAGTTATTCGCAGGGAAGCATTAATGGGTTTTATCAGTAGGCATGAGAGCAGCTCCCTGAAAGGCAGCTTTTGTGAAGAATGGGAAAAATTTACAAGTTCTCAGTGTCACAGTGAAAGCTATGCATGAGAGAGTTTAGGGTACCCAGGAGGTATGCCCGTACTATCAATACTATTAGACTCTTAAAAGCAGGCATGTCTGTAAAGGAACATGAGAGGAAAAACACAAAGAATGACTAGTGTCCCTTTTACCTTTCTAGGTTCTGTGTCCCTTTAGTGTCCTCCCTGTTTATTCTCAGTATTCTTACCCCACCACTCCTACAATGCTTTTGGTATTCAAGGACAAGAGGAAATTTCATTAAAAAATGTATTCTTTCTCCTGTGTTATTGACACCCATAAATATTTAGTTTAAACCTCTTCAGTAGCTGTTTATTACCTGCAAGGTAAATCAAGATGCCTACGATCCTTAATTGCATGAACCTAAACTATGGTCGCTGGCTCAACTGTTGTCACTAACTTCAGTGACTTGGTGCCCTGAAGAGCCCTGCTCACCACTAAATGCTACTAATGGCAGTTGAAGAATAGGATTAAATTTGTCCATCTCAAGAAATGAGAAACAGATAAGAGAATAACAAAGTAGGGCATTTCCACCACATAATGATGGGAAAGTAAACATAATTAACAATCTGGGAAAACCTACTTCATGCTCACAACATTCTGTTTCTCAAAAGTTTAAGTTTAAATATGCTTGGTTGTTTCCCTTTCACTAGAGTGTAAAGAAGAGCAGGGAGAAGCCCTGTGGCTCTGAACTGAGAAGCAGATGTTTTGTTTTGTTTTGTTTTTTTTTCCTGCAGTTGAGCAAGGCAGGCAGACAAACAGCCCAGAGGTGACTGAGAAAATTATGCTCTTCTGAGTTGCTAATGTGAGACCCTCAAAGGGTTAAGAATGGTAGTTTCTTTCTTTTTTTTTTTTTTGGTTGCTATGTGCATCCAGAGAAGAAGCAGATTGTTCCTGACAACTGAAGGAGAGGAGAGAGTGCCCCTTCAGTAGGTGAAGGGTGAACTCAGCCACAACACGCTCAGCTGATGTACAGTTGGTCCCCAGAGACTCAGGGCTGTTTTTGTGTGTGATCAATGTAATATTCCACAGCTAAATTTAGGAACTCTGAGTCCTATGACAATGGCACCTCAGCATGACTAATTAGCAATGAAAACTATGGATGGTGGTAGGTTTAATTATTTAATCTCCAAGGTTTTGATTAAAATAAAACCTCTTGCCACAGGGCAAAGAATTTATATGTACACAAGTTAAGATTTATAAAGTAATGAAGCTGATACCACAAATCGCAAGAGAAAAAGGGTCTCAAGACACAGACTGTTTGTGTGCCTGTGAGATCAGCCATCTCTGTGTGCTTGTGCATGTTTGTGTGTGTGTAAAATCCTGGGGATGGCTGAGTATCTATCTTATAATAGACATAAGTGTGACTGCACATGTGTTTCTAAAAATGTATGGATATATGGGAAATACGTTTAATGACCGAGTTTGTGTGTGCATGTATATTATTATATGTGTAAACAACTCTGAACATTCGTGTGTGTATGTATCCAACACTGAAGAAATACACGTGTGGTCGGAATTGGAGTCACACATGTATATGCAACATTAGAAATGTAATTGTGTGTATATAAAACTGTATTTCATATACACAATAGTCAATATTTGCATGTGTGCTTGTGTGTTTGTGTGTGTGTGTGTAAAACTTTGGAAAAAGACAATGTTAATCCTATAAAAGTATTTGTATATCTTTTGAGCAGACTACTGGAGATTTATCTATGTGTAATTGCCAGAGATGTGTTCATTTACAGCCCTGCAAATGTATGCAGAGCTGTGTATGAATAAATACAAATACGTAGACATGTAACTAAACTTTCATACCCTTAGCAAATATTTCAGATATATTATGTGTCCGTTATATACATATATAATGTGTGTATATATATTTGTGTATATTATACTGGCATCCTGCCATGCATTTGTGTGTACATTTTCACAACATTCAAAACTCATATGTGGATGTGTGCAAATGGATTTTGTGTAATTTATATGTACTTTTTGTATATAATGCATATAGTCATTAGATAGTAAGGCATCTACTATATACAGTGAAAATAGACTGTATAAAATATATTAAAAGGTAGATACGAATAACCTCTTATTATATAGGTGTATACAGAAGACATTTGATATGTATATGTGAGTCTTGCCTGTAAGCCTTGTCAATGTTATTCATATGAACTTATATTCAATGTTGGAAGTAGGTGATATATACAATACTGAAGATATCTGTGATTCAATTTATAATATTAGACATATATGTATAAAATATTTGCCATGGTGAAAATGTGCACAACACTACAAATATGTTATGTCTGTAGAATGGAGACTTTACATCCTTCGTATTAACCTGGATGGAAGTGGAAGACATTATTCTTAGTAAAGCATTACAAGAATGGAGAAGCATGAATCCTATGTACTCAATTTTGATATGAAGACAATTAATGACAATTAAGGTCATGGGGGGGGAAGCAGAGAGAGGGAAGGAGGGAGAGAAGTGGGGCCTTGGTGTGTGTCACACCTTCTGGGGGCAAGACATGATTGCAAGAGGGACTTTACCTAACAATTGCAATCAGTGTAACCTGGCTTATTGTACCCTCAATGAATCCCCAACAATAAAAAAAAAAAAAGAATTAAAAAAAAGGAAATATTTAAAATTTTGTAAAATATACATAACAAACTTTACCATTTTAACCATTTTAAGTGTATGGTGCAGTAACATTAAGTACATTTACATTGTTATGCAAGCATCACCATCCTCTATCTCCAGAACTTTCCGTTTGCAAAACTGAAACACGTTACCAATTAAATGATCACTCATTTCTTCCTACCCTCAGCTCAGGATATGAATTCACTTTTTGTCTTTAGGATTTTGACTACTTTGGGTATCATATATGAGTGGATTCATATAGTATTTGTTCTTTTGTGAACTGGCTCATTTCATTTAGTATAATGTCTTTCAGATTCACACCTTTTACAGTTTGTGCCAGAATTTCCTTCCCTTTTTAAGGTTGAATAATGTTCCATTGTCTAAGTGTATGCCACATTTGTTTTCATTTCTCTGTATGCGTGCACTTGGGTTGTTACAACCTTTTGGCTATTATGAATAATTGTGTTTCAAACATCAAAATACAAATATTTATGAATCTCCCTGCTTTCAATTATTTTGGGTATATGCCCATAAACTGGATTGCTAAACCATATGGTAATTCCACTTTTAATTTTTTAAGGAAACGTCACATGGTTTTGCACAGAGACTGTACCATTTTGTAAGTAATATTGATATATTTATGTATAAGACACATCTGTAGCTATCCATTTATGTTTTCATTTATGGAAATGTAAATATAAATGTGAATATAACACACCAGCTCTATGAGTATGTGCTCATATATATAACACTGAAGCTAGAGTTCTAAATACAGCTTGAGTATTCTTCATTCTAAATGCTTAGGACTAGAAGTATTTCAGTTAGAGATGTTTTCAGATTTTGAAGTATTTGCCTATACATAGAGAGATATCTTAAGTATGAAACCTTCTAAATATAAAATTTCTTTATGCTTCATATAACTTTAGATACATAGCCTGAAGTTAATTCTGCATATTATTTTTAATAATTTTGTCCGTGAAACAACATTTTAACTGTTATTAGCCTGTGACTCATCACATGAGATATTGTTGTGGAATTTTCCACTTGTAGGTCATATTGATACAAAAAAATTTTTGGATTTTGGAGCATTTTGGATTTAGGATTTTTGGAGGATGCTTAACCAGCATAAGGGGTATGTGTCTATACAGCAATTCTTATTTATATATATAGTGTTCTTCCCTCATTAATAATCAAACTTCATATTGATGACCTTTCGCTATGTAAAAAATATTCTAAACATAGTAGCTTAAAATTGTAATAAATTGTTTTATTCATAAACCCGAAATTTTGCCACTGCTTGACAGCTTGATTGGAGATGAAGAATCTGCTTTCAGAATGGTTCAATCTCATCGATGGTCAGTTTTCTTACTGTCGTCTGAGGACTCCGCCATGTCTGTGAGTCTGGACTGTATTGATTTTTATGACCTAACTCTGGAAGTCACATGGTGTCATTTCTGCCACTCACATTCATGAGGAAGGAAGGCAGATCTTATCTCTGGATGGGAGAACCATCCAGGCCACATTGTAAAATGAATATATATATTGAAAAAAGGACAGTCACAAGTCGTTATTGTTTAAAAGTTTGAACAATACATTTATTAATAGATTTAATTTGCAACAAATATTTATTAAAATCCTACTCTGTGCCAGTACTTGGAATTCAACAGAAACACACACAGACACACACACAGACACACACACAGCCCTTGACCATGTGGGGCTTACATTCTAGTGAATAAAATCAATTAAAAAAAAATACCTGTCATGTCAGATAATAGTGTTGAGGCAAAAAGGAAAAGCAATACAATAGGGAGAAAGAATAGTAGGTAGTTGGAGAAATATTATTTTATATGGAGTGCTCTGGGAAATAATTTCCAAAATGGTGACTTTTAAGCAGACATCCAATGGAGGGCGAGAGGATGAACTTTGAGGAGAAAGCATCTGGAGGTGGTAATATTAAACAAAGACATGTATAAAGGCCTTCCATGTGAGGTCAAAATTTGCCAAAACAAGGAAGCTAGTATGCCTGGAGTATCACAGGAGAGGGATAGGAAATGAAATCATAGGGATTGTGGGTACCAGATCATGTTAAAATAATAAAATGATATATTTCTTCCTGTTGTAAAAACAAACAAACAAAAAAAGAACAAAGGAAACATCACTGACAACGTAATTCTTTTTAGCTGCGTTGACTTTGTTTCAATCACATCCTTTCCGCAAATGTTTGATATCAGAGAATAAGCCTTCATGGGATCAGTTGGTGGGCATCAGCTGTCGTGTGAGTTGGTAGGAAGTGGCCAACCATTTGAAATTACTTATAACCTTGCAGATAAAAATTCAGGTCTCAAAAGACCATGAAACATCCATTCTGTCTAAATCTGTTCTCTCTGCCTGCTTCATGCCACATCTGTGCACGTATAACACAACCATATCTATTGACCTGAAAGGCAGAGGTAATAATGGGGTTTGCATTTCAATGTTCAGGTTTGTAAGCATGAAGGGGACTCACTGAAAATTTTGAAGGGTAGTTTGATTGTCCTTCTGTGAATTTCCCTATTCTTCAACTCCCTCATAAAACTGGCTAAATCCTTCTCACTCTCATCATTAACAGCGGAAATAATAAATATACAACAGATGCAACCAAACCAGCCCAACACCCAGCACACTCAGATTAAGTCACTTGAGGAGTTGCTTCAGTGGGCGTTTTTTTTTTTTTTTTCCCCCAAACTTGATTGCAGATCATCAGCACCTGGGGAGCTTTGCCCACTTCAAAGCTGTGGAGTTTGGTCTATGCACGAATTTTTTCTTTCTTTCTTTTTTTTTTTTTTGCAGGTGATTCTAATATGCAATCATAGTTGCAAACCACAACTGCTGTCAAGCAGCTTTGGCTCCCTAGATGGGTACAAGAGGACTCAGATTTTATATCACCTTAAACATCACAAACCACAGTAATTATGCCTGAGGACCGGAGCCTGTTAAAGTTACTATTTCCAAATAGTTTCACGGAAGGACAGTTCTCTGTATGTGCTAAGTTCGCATATTATCACTGGAAATGTTTACAACATTTCTTGGCCTGTTACTACACACACACACACATACCCATTTTGCTGTTCCACTTCTTTGAGAGAGCAAAAAACATACCTTTATTTTAGGAATACCACCTGAATAAGCTTCCTCCCTTGCAAAGTTTCTAGGTCTGGGTTTTCATGCCTTGGTAAAATAATACACATATTCTGATAAATTTTAAATTGTGTCTTCTGTCACTTTTCTTTTCACTTTTTCTCTCCTTATGTTTCTATTGGTATGGTACTAAACTGATTGATGGTAACAAATGAGATGAAAATGTTGATTAATTTGGATATTCATGTGTTTAAATTATCTTGAATAGTTTAGGGACAAAGTGTCAGGGATTAGAGAAGGAGTTTCACAGTGAAAGTATTTCCTCCATAGAACTTTAGGTAATCATCTTTGGTTACTTCCATTTTCTTATTCCCAATGATAAGCCATGGGTGCTTCTCGTGAAGAACCCCCTGGACCACACGGAATTAGAATATTAGTTGGTGTCTTTCCTCACACATATGTCTAGGGAAATGCTCCATTGGATCTTACACTATACAAAACAAATACCAACTTCCCTGCCATCTAACCCCAAATACATTCCTAGTTAATGCTGTCAACTTAAGCATAGTTCCAGAATTAGAACTTGTTGGAGTTATCACCTACTCAGGTAGTTTTCAAACATCTTCTTTAAAAATACTTTTCACAAACATAATATTTACCAACATAATAAACAGATAAAAATAGGACTTCCTTTATGGCTTTGGAGACTCAAAACTTCACCATTTTAAATGCTTACTTTCCTTTCAAGTACTGTCCTTAAGTTATGTCCGTGGAACACACAGTGATTTGTAAATTACTTCTCTACAACATCCTCTCCACATCCAGTCATCATAGTCTGTGATCTTACCTCAGAATAAACACTTGAACCCAGTAGTTCTTCACAACTAACCCCGTCTTTCTCTCATCTGAACCACTGAAATATATTTTTCTCCTTCCTCTGTGTTTCGCTCCTGAGTCCCATTGCCTATGGTTTTCTCTTGAAAATAAAGTAGCTCATTCAATATCACTCTTTTTCTTTAAAGCTCTGGAGTTTTCAATGGGATTGTGGTCAAACACTGAGGCTTGGTGCAAAAGGAGGAAAACACACAGAAATCAGATCTTAAGCCCAACATCTCTCTAAATTCTAGTGTCTTACATCTAAATGTTTGCTCAGGACCTTAATTTGGATCTCTTTTAGACAACAAACGTTTCATATCATGTGTCCAAAGCCAAAGTCCTGATTATACCCCACCCCAAATTTGCATCTTCTTTAGTGTTGCTCAGTTTACAGAATGGTAATCTTTTAGTTCTAATTACTTAGGCTCAAAACTTTAGTCATTCTTGGGTATTTTATTATAATCCATCAGAAAACCTTGACAGTGTTATCTAAAAAAAAAAAAAAAAAAGTTGTGGCAAGACCCAAGATCCAAAGTTCAGAGATTTCTTGCCACTGCCACCACTTCTGCACGCTTGTACACCCTGATACAAGCCATCTTGCCTAGCAAGGCCTTCTTGTCTTTATACTCTGTTCTCCACAGAACAGACAGATCATTTAGTCCTATCAGTAAGCATCTCATCCTAAAACACTCCAATTGTTTCTCTTTTCTTTCATAAAAAAGAGGAAGTCCCTCCAATAGTCCTCATTATCTGATCCCTGTTACCACTCTCTTTTCTCTCCTCTCTCTCTCTCTCACTCGGAGCATCCCATACTGCCCTCTTTGCCATTTTTCCAACCCAACCAGTATGTTTAAACCCCAAGACTTTTGGACTATTTGTTCTTCCTGACATGTTTTTCCCAGGATAGCCAAATAGCTCATTCCCTAGTGTTCTCCAGTCCACTGATCATATCACTTCATCTACGTGGTTTTTATTGACTATTTTATTCACTACATTCAATATTCCTGCCTCTACCCTTCCTTTTTAAAATTTTCTTCACAGAGCTTTTCATAATCTGACATATTCTATGTGTTTTTGTTTCTTTTTCACCACTGCTTAGAGTATAAGCTCCAGAAGAGAGAGACATTTATGTTTTTGGTCAATATTATGAGCAAGATATTGCCTAGAATTATACCTAAAAATGAAGGAGTTGTTCAATAAAATTTAGTTGAATAAATGAATGAATAAATATACTTGAGCTCCAGTAAAATAAGCTCTCACTATTTTGTGAACATACTAGGCACTTCTCTGTTTTGTTATTTGCACACACCTCATACTTCAAGAATTCTGCTGCTGTCTACTCTGTGAAACCTCTAGCTCCCTCTGCAATCATGGACTGGACAAGCTGTTGTGTGCCAATCGATTTTTGTTTATCAACATTTTGCTATGAGAAGTCTCTATTAGCACAATTCAATATAGTCTCCAAATTATTTGTTTCTACATTTATCTCCTTTACTACAATACGTGGTTCTTAGCGGGTAATAGCCCTCTTGTTTATCTTTGAAAATGCAGCATAGAACATAGAATGCCAATACATATTTACCAAATGCAAAAATCAATTATTCAACACTTCATATCTATATGTCAATCTGTGACTTTCCAGAAATGCTGACAGAGAACAAAAGACAAGAACAACAAGAACTTAAAGAAAGACTACACATGAAATTACTTCCCAACAGGGCAAAGTGTTTGGTTTGTATTTACATGAAGTGATGGGAAATAGAGTTTTAAATGAAAACCAACTAGTGGAATTTGAAAAAGCAGGTCAGGGTCAGTTTTGGGTCTTCTTTTTTCATGGCAAAAAAAAAATGTTGCCTGGTTGGAACAAGGAAGGAGAAATTGCTATTAGAAGATATTAATGTAGTGCTACTAATGAGATCTGGGTCATAGGTGAAAGCAATTTTCCAAGTGTAGTACAAACTTTTCTCTTTTGTCCTGGAAATTATGACAATAGTTCAGAAACTCTAAACAAGATGAAAACTTTGCTTAGGCAGCTGAAACTCAAATATGATTGTTCTCAGAAATATCTCCTTTTAATTGACTATAGGTGTGAATGTGAAAGTGCATGTTGGGGGTTTCTTTCTTCCCATCCACAAGATAAAATAAAGAAAATCATCTGGGACTGAAAACTCCAGTGCTGTCTCACATAGTGGCAAATGCTAAAGCAACTTCATTGGAATTGGCTTCAGATCCCCAGTATGCATGTAATATACTCATTCAAGGTAGACTCTGAGGGATATATCCTATTGACACATTGAATATTCTGAGAAAAACTGCTTTCCTGAATTGCAATAACATAATTCAAAGCTATTCTTATACTTTAATGAAGGAGGAAATCATGCAGTTACATGTTAACTGTATACCCCACTTTAACAAAGGTTGATAAGTAACAAATGAAGAATGTGACATTGAATCATTGTGACAGTTTTTAAAAACTCGTGACAAATTGATTTCTTAACTTGGTTTCATGGGAAGAATATGGTTTTGTATTAGACATTAGTTATTAACATATTTTTTCTTTTTCCTTGGACTGTAGGATGCACAGAGATAAATTTTATGTTCAATGATATTGACATTATAAGACAAAGTGGTTGGTAATCTTTCTTTTTTTATTCTCTGGGATTTTTTTCAAATAGTTTCACAGGATTATAATTTACATATAATAATAATGATTCTGAGTGTATAATTCAATAAGTTTTGGCAAATATTTATAAAGATTTAGAATATTTCCTTTATCCCCAAACAGTTCTCTCTTTGTCCTGCAGAAGTTAACCCCGACCTCTTCAACTCCTAGCTACCTCTATTTGGCTTTCTGTCCTAATATTTGTGCCTTTTCTAAAATTATATGTAAATGGATCATACAACATATTACCTTTTACACGTGGCTTCTTTAATTTAGCATGATCATTCTGAAGATTCTTACATTTTGTTTTGTGTATAAATTGTTCACATTTTTAATTTTGAGTATTATTCCATTGCATAGGATATATTAGTTTTTTGCCTAGTCATCAATGGAGAGATATTTAGATTGTTTTGGCTAAATAAATAAAGAAATCATGTATTTTTACATGGGCACATATTTTCATTTCTCTTTAGAGTAAATGTCTAAAAGTAGTATTGCTAGGTCATGTGGTAGATGTAAATTTTTACATGTATATTTATTTGTATAAGAAAGAAGCTTTCTAGATCTTAGAATATGACATTGGTTGTATAGAACCTGTAAATCACTTAGACAATATAGACATTTTAACCATGTTGATTCTACAGATCTATGAGCATAATATGTTTTTCCATTTGTTTTTGTCATCTTCTTTTCACTATGTTTCACAGTTCTCCTTGTAGAGATCTATTACTTCCTCGATTAAGTAGATTCTATACTTCATGTAGAACCAAAAATAGCCTGAACAGCTAAAGCATTCCTAAATAAGAACAATGCTATTTCAAGAATGGAAAAAACAATCACATGTACTTTATAATAATTTGGAACTAATTGATGGGCTCACATGAGCACAGAAAGAAATAAAAAAACATCATTTGAAATCAAGAAGTGGGGGAGAAGGAGAAAAGGGAGAAGTAAAAACTTACCTAACAAGTAAAATCAACACTATTCAGGTGATAGGCACTCTCATAATACTGACTAAAACATTAGAAAAACCATCTGTGTAACAAAAACATTTACACACTCTTAATATTTTGAATTTTTTTTAAATACTAAGAAAAGAAGCTGTCAAATTTTCTTTCAAAGTGACTATAACACTTTTGTATTCTCACTGCCAGCAATCACTGAAGACTTTAATTGCCCCAAAACTTTGTCAGCACTTGGTTTTGTCTGTTGTTTTCTTTGGTTGGTTGGTTAACGTTTAGTCATTTGAGTGAGTGTATAGGGGTAGGTCATCATGTTTTCATGTACATTTTTGTTGTGATTGATAATATTAGCCCAATACTTACCTTTTATAAATTTTCTTTGATGAAATTGACAACCTAAAGAATAGGAGAAATTCTTCTCCTTGTCTGCATATGTGAAAGTGAAAAATACAGAGTTGGTGACATAGGTAATTATTTATTTCTTAAAGATTTTGGAGAAGTTGCCAGTGAAACCATGTTCACTTGGAATTTTCTTGATATAATAATTGTTACCTACAAACATTTTTAATATGTTTAGCTCTATTCTGATTATCTCTTTCTTCTTTAAGAAGAATTTATAGTGTTTGATCTTTCAAGAAATTTATGAAAATTTATTCATTACAGCAGCTTATATTTTTAATAACTATATAATCTATTGAAAAGTTCTCTATTTTTTCTTCTTTTTTTTGTTACTGGGTCATTTTATTAATATTGCTAAAAATTTATTCATTTTATTTACCTTTCCAAAGAACCAACTTTTGTTTTCATAGATTTTCACTGTGTATCTCTATTTTCAAAAATAAATCTGGTCTATTATTTCATTATGGTTAAAGTTAAAGTATTATATTTTGATAATTCTAACTTTAGAAGCCTTACTGTACTAAATTATTTTACAAAAGGTGATGGAGTTATATTTTCAATTAAATTAATATAGAAGAAATGCTAAAAACAAATTAGGAAAACTAAATGAGCTTTTAAATGGAGTGAGTCTATTGAGTCTTAATGGAAAAGACATAGAATCATAAGTAAATTTGAGTCACACATCTGTGGCTATGAATTTTTCTTTCCTGCTTTTTATCTCTATTAACTTTGGTATGTGCTGTTAGGATTTCAAAACACTATTGAGAATAGGATAGCACAGATTAGAACTAAGACCTGTTAACTACCATAGGATTATTTATAGTCAAGCGGGAAAGATGAAATTTAAGGAAATATCTATTATTGTAATGCAAGGAAAAATGAGATAAGTGTGATGACAACACATGAATAACCATATTAAAACATTATTTTTACTATGTTTAACAGCCGGTTTTTTCATAGCTAGAATCAGTCTGAGAATCAAGGCACAGCTAAATTTTCCATTTGAAGCTCTAACATTTTTCTTCTGTACTAGATGAAAAGGTGATAAGATTCCAGAAAGATTCCTAACTGCTTACTTGCAAAGAATAGACACAAGCACAGGATGAAATGGAGAATTAGAATTAGGTGTGGAAAAGCAGTATAAGTCACATACTGTCTTAACGATAGTTACTCAGTTTTTGGATGAAGTTTCTCAAATTAGTTTGGTGTATCAAATAATTGCCTAACAGAAAATTCTTTTACACTGAATACACTTATGAAAATTTCTATGGGTCTTGGGGCTGACCGCCATGGCTCACCTCTATAATCCTAGCACTCTGGGAGGCTGAGGCAGGTGGATTAGCTGAGCTCACAGGTTTGAGACCAGACTAAGCCAGAGCGAGACCTCATCTCCAAAAATAGTCGGGTGTTAGGCAGGTGCCTGTAGTCCCAGCTATTTGGGAGGCTGAAGCAAGGGAATCACTTGAGTCCAATAGTTGGAGGTTGCTGTTAGCTATGACGCCACAGCACTCTACCAAGGGCAACAGTATGAGACTCTGTCTCAAAAAAACAAACAAACAACAACAACAAAAAATTATGGGTTTTGATTTGAAAATGAATTTATATTATGCAGTTTTGTCCATAAATTGTTTTCTGGTTACTAAAGTTTAAGGTATTTCTAAAACATCATTAACATGAAAATTGTTGATGTTTCATTGTTTCTAAGCGTCAGGGAGCTTCAAGTAAGAATCAGTGTTTCTTGGATGAAAATGCTAATATTTCACCCTATTTGGAAGAGAGAAAAATCTAATAATTAGACTTTTAAAAAAGTTTATATAGAAAATGTGACCCACCCTCTGGTGTCATATAGGTGGCAATTCCGTGTGGCTCTTAGAAATTATTGGGGAATGGATTTACTACTACAAGGCCATTTTTATGATGTTGAGACACTAATCATAGCTCTAAAAAAGAGACTAATTGAAAAACTTTGCAATAATTAAAATATGTTTTTAAATATTCTATTATTTGGGTGGCATCTGTGGCTCAAAGGAGTAGGACACCGGGCCAATATGCTGGAGGTGGTAGGTTCAAAACCAGACCAGACCAGAAACTGAAAAGAAAAAAATAATATATATATATATATATATTTATTATTATGTGGAAAATATATATATATTCTATTATTCTATCATTTGGAATATATATATTCCATAATTTTCAGTTAGAAAGTGAATAAATAAAAAGTATGATTGAAATTTCTTTGTAAAGATAAATACAATTTAAAAGGTACTTAAAATATTACTAAGTGTTTATTTCTGGTATATTCGGATACCTAATGAGATATATTCGTGTGTGTTTGTTTGTATGTTTATATAAAATTTGTGTACATATATATATTTCCACTTTCCTTTCTAGATATTTAGAATTTTATAAAATTTAAAATGTCTAGAAATAAATTAGAATTTTAAAATTAAAATCAAAAGATTTTTTATTGAGCAAATGGCTCACTGAAAAATGATTTCAAAAAATGTTATGGGTAAACTGGGGACCAACCAGATACTTGTCACAGGGGGATGGGAGAAGCCACCACTGATAGCCTCCATTAGGGCAATGCCTATTGGAACCATGGGGTAAAGCCATCCCATGACCCCCAGACTACAGAGCTACCAGTGTTTGCAACACCAGCTTGGAAAAACCCCAAGCATAAGACTCCAACCTGTGAGAGCTATTGCATGGTTGAGCCCAGCAAACCACAGAGGTAGGGCTTCCTAAGGCCATGGGAACTCATTCCACACCCATCACTGTATCTAGAAGGGAGGACATGGAGTCAATAATTCTTACCAGGCTTTCGAATTTACTGTTGTTCACATTGCTGGGTTTTAGACTTTCCCACTATTTGGAAACAGTTAACTTGTTTAATTTGATAGTTTCATAGCTGGAAGGAAATTTTCCTCAGGTTGAATTGTAACTAAGTCTCGTCCATGGCTGATTTAGGGGAGACTGTGGACTTTGGACTCTTGAGTTGAAGCTGGAAAATATTAAGACTTTGGGGACTATTGGGATCGAATTAGTTATTTTGTATGTGAGAAAAAAACATAATCTTTGGGAGACCAGGGGGATACTATGGTTTGAATGCTTTTTCTTTTTAAAATTCATGTTGAAATGTAATTGCCATCGTAACAGTAGTAAGGGGTGAGACTTTCAAGAGGTGATTAGGCCATAATGGCTCCCACTCAGAGGCGGGATTGGTGCCATTATACAAGGGTGAAGTCAGATCCTTCTTGCTCTCACTTGTTTGTTTTTTTTTGCCTTGGAGTGATGCATCAAAAAATCCCTCACCTGACAGAAGCAACTTGATATTGAAATTCTCAACCTCTAGAAATGTGAGGCAGTAAATTCTGTTCATTATAAATTACCCAGCCTGTGGTATTTTGTTAGAGTAGCTTCCTCCCTCCCCCCCAAAAGTAAAAGGATAAACAAAAACAAAGCTAAGCCACCGTGTTTCCCGATGAAGCTTTGGAAAATCACATTGGTATTTATCAATGTTTTCCTCAGGCAGATTGATCTGCTCTGTCCTTTAATGTGTATGGATGTGGGGGAGTATTTTTCAATGGAAAGAGTTTATAGAATACAATCCAGCCATTAAGAAAGGGGAAGACTTTACATCTTTGGCATTTACCTGTGTGGAGTTGAAGAATATTCTTCTTAGAAAAGTATCACAAGGATAGAAAAGCAAGTATCCAGTGTACTCAATACTAATATGAAACAGTAGATAAAGAACTACACCCCTACATGAGAGCAAAATACAATTAAATTCAAGTAATGAGGAAGAAGGAGGAGGAAAAGAGAAGGGACGTTTGTAAGCTCTCACCTAATGGGCACAATGGAAGGGTATATAGCACCTCCTGGTTGAAAGGCTCAACTACAACTTGAACTTTACTTAACAAAGCCAAACAATGTAACCTAATGATTTGTACTCTCGTATTAATCTGAAATAAGAATAAATAAATAAATTACAAAAAAAAAAAAAGACGAAGAAAGAAAGAAACGCAAATGAGCCCCAGCTTATCCAGTTGCTAGCTATGTGCCCTGGGAGAGTTATTTATTCTTTCTATTTTCGGGAATATCTATGTTATCAGTGGCAATATTACCTACCCCATGTGACTATATAACTTAAAGTGAGTAACATTAAAGTTAGCATTGAAGATTCCAGCACAGGCCTTCAACTAAGTGCTTAATTCCTGTTCTTCTTTCTTTCCTTATGAGAAAAAAAACCACGAATCTCGTCACCTGGTTATTTCTCTATTGCAAAAACATAAAATTTATAATTGTTACAGTCTTTCAAAATTAGAAAATCCCACATTTAATTTCTATATATTTTTTTATTTTTACACAACAAAACTCTTATAATTCTCTCTGAATTTAAGGTAAGTTAATTAACACCATCTATTGAGTTTATTTTCATAGGGAAACCCAGAAATTCCAAACAGAGTTCTAAAGCCTGGTAGAAGAAAAAAAAACTTCTTTTGAACAGTCTAAGTAAACAGAAGTGATCAATAGAAAAAAACCTCATTTTATCACTACCCTTTATTTAATAGCATAAATCAAATTCCCAAAAGCTGCTTACATCTGCAAGGTAGATTTTTTTTTCTTGTTTTCAAGAATATGAAACCACCTAAATACTCTGTTTTTTTAGGAACATTTTGCATATTTATATGCAGGTCCTAAAGTTTTCATGACTTTGCAGTTTGCTATTAACATTTTGTGTAGACTTTGTCCTAGCTAAAGATATATGAACACATTTTACATAGAGCCCAAATGCTAACCAGACTTTCCTTATGCATAAAAGACAGATCTCTCCCTTGGAAGTAATTTTGCCCTATGATATATTACAGAATGTGTTACATTTTTCCTGGCCAGCAAGCAAACCACACTCTATTCAATATCAAATGAGTGAGTTGATACACTAAGAATTTTCAATAATCTTGGGTTTCCAGACTAGTAAGGAAATGGGATCATTTTCAATTTCTAAAAATCTACTCAGGTTTCCAGTCTGGCCTGTAAGAAGCTTGAAAATTGCCACTTCATTCTGAGAACAAGTAGATAAACAAGCTGAAAAACCAACAACTTATTTCAGATCTGTCTGAGAAGTAAAATCACAGGGCAAACCACTGTCTTCAAAATTGGAAAGACATACAGGCAAACCCAGAGAATCACTACCCACCTGAACAAAACTCACAAGCAATAATTCAGGTGGGAACCAGCGCCTAGGTACAGAAAATGAAACTATACTTGATGAATTGTGGGACATTTAGATTTGTAGATAAGTCTAAGAGTTAAAATCTTCATGGGATTTTAACTCTTAGACTTTAACCTCCCTTACCAGTAAAAAGGGAGTAAAATTTTGAGTTTTACCTCAAGGAGTTTCACCAGGTTCTCACAGTAAATATTAGAGATAAAAAATCCCTTCATACATTTGGCAGGAGAAAAGGAAATGGAAGCATTCTGAGATACACCAGAGCATTCTTTCCTTCTTAAGAAGATCTGCCCTTGGAAGATACGTAAACGTCAGGAGTTTTATCAGAGCCTCGCTGACAGAAGAAAGGCAAATACCCAACTCCAGCTGACTCTGGTAGTCAGGTCCCATAGAAGGCGCAGATGAGAAGCTGAGAAGCATGCTTAAAGTTCACAATCTAGAGGCAGAGGCTGTTTAAACTACTGAGACCTAATCATAGGATGATAGAACGCTTTCCTTTTCCCACACCTCACCACTACGTGACTGCAGTTCCTTTCAGCACTATATCATAATCAGATATCAAGAAAATAAAATAAATAAGAAACAGGAAAAGCAAAAAGCACAATTTGAAAAGGAAATCAAAATTAGCATCAAAATTAGATTTACTTATGAGAGATGTAATTATCAGAACAAATTTTTTAGAATATATAAAATAATAGAATAATAGAATATATTCATTTATTGAAGATTCTAGTAGATATAATAGATGACATGTAAAAATAGACAATGTAAGCAGAAAGATGAGAATTATAGAAGGAGAAAAAAGGAAATATCAAAGATCAGACAAAACACGGCTGAGGAAAAAAATATCTGAGCTTGAGAATATATCAGTAGAAACCACCACCCCCCAAATGGAAAAGAATGAGAAAAAAAAAAAACTGAAAGAAAAGAAGAATGTCCAAGAACTGAGAAACAACTACAAAATGTATAACATACACATAATGGGAATCCTAAAATGAAAAGAAATAATGAAAGGAATAGAAGAAATATTTGCAACCATAATTACCGAAAATTTTCTTCACACTAAGGCACCAAACTGCAGATCTAGAAAGCTCAAATAACATTAAGTAGGATAAATTCCAGAAAAACTACATGTAAGCATATTATTTGCAAACTATAGAAAGTCAAAGATAATGGGAAAATATCTTCAAGGGAGAAAGATGGTAAAAGCGCCTTACCTATTGAGAAGCAAAGGTAAGAACTATACTGCTCCTCAAAAACTGTACAAGTAAGAAGGCAGGGCATTAAAATATTTAAAGAGTTGAGGGAAAACCTTATCATCAACATAGACTTCTGCAGCCTATAAAAGTATTCTTTAAAAGTGAAGGAAAAATAATTACTTTGTCATAGAAAAACAAAAATTGAGTAGATTTATTGCCGGTAAACCTGACTTGAAAGAAATGTTAAGAGAAATTATTTAGAGAGAAAAAAATGATCTAGGTCAAAAGTTAGATCTACAAAGGTTAATAATTAGATAAAGAATAAGTAATGGTAAAATACATATATATTTCTTGTTCTTCAATAATCTAATATATAACATTATTCAAAATAATAGTGATGATGTATTCATCTATATATGTATGTTTGTGTGTGTATGCTTATGTATAAGCACAGTCAAGAACACAGTAAGTAAAGCAAGCAGGCAGCCCTCAGAATGGGAGAAGATATTTGCAGGTTACGTCTCCAACAAAGGTTTAATAACCAGAATCCACAGAGAACTCAAACATATTAGCAAGAAAAGAATAAGTGGTCCCATCTCAGGCTGGGCAAGGGACTTGAAGAGAAAATTCTCTGAAGAAGACAGGTGCATGGCCAACAGACATATGAAAAAATGTTCATCCTTAATCATCAGAGAAATGCATATCAAAACTACTTGGAGAGATCGTCTAACTCCAGGAAGATTAGCCCATATCACAAAAATCCCCAAACCAGAGATGTTGGCGTAGATGTGGAGAAAAGGGAACACTTCTACACTACTGGTGGGAATGCAAACTAATACGTTCCTTTTGGATTATTCTGTTACTATAAGGAATGTACACTTCCAGTGCAATAGTATTGTGTTATTTGAAAGTGAACCAATTTTATTTGTAAATGTATTGCAAACTAGAACGACAATTTTAAAAAGTTAAAAACATGTATTTGATATGCTAATAAAGGAAAGAAAATAGAATTATGTAAAATGCTCAACCAAAACTATAAAAAATAGAAAAAGATAGGCAGCACCTATGGCTCAAAGGAGTAGTACACCAGCCTCATATACTGGAGGTGGTGGGTTGAAACCTGGCCTGGCCAAACACTGCAAAAAAAAAAAAAAAAAAAGCAGAAAAAGAGTAGAAGATTAAAATGAGAATAAAGATCTTCCTCTTAGAGGTATATGGTACAATTTTTGGATGAAGGAGTCAACTATAACTTAGACTTTGGACTTTAACTTACAAAGGGAAATAATGTAACTTAATCATATATACTCTCATATTAACCTGAAATTACAAAAATGAATAACAAGGGCAACAAAAAGAAAACAACAATAAATAATCCAACTGTATAGATAATCAGTGAATGTTAATTATCTAAGTACACTAATTAAAAGAGATTATCAGAGTATATAAAAAAAGATCCAACTATGTTATCTAAAGGAAATCCCCATTTAAACATGAAAACACAGAAGATGGCTAAATGGAAACCTTCAGTGATTGTTCCTCCACATGGATAACTAATTCAACCACTATCCACACAAGCAACCAACTTCGGATGAACCAAAACTTAGGTGAGCCATCATACTACATGGTTTTAACATTATATTAAGGAGAAAGGCACAGAAGAGGGCAGAAAAGATAACTTTGCATTGCCTACACTATCCCTCATTCCTCTTCCAACAGTGTCACAGCAGTACATCCTCTAGTGGAGAGAGAATGATGTCCTAGGGTAGGAAAGAGATTGAGGAGATTGTGGGGTTTTGAATTAAAACTGTGTACAACCTGGCACAGGGGAACATAACACAGGGCAGAATTCTGCTGATGTTCATGGAGGGAACATTTTTGACCAGGAGAGCCAGAGGAAAATTCTCCAGCCTAAAGCCTAATGTTCCCACTAGCCTCCCCACTCAACAGAAAAAGCTTGGGGATGGACTAAATTCATAAAGTAATTGGTCCACAAGACTGCAGTACTTGGGCAATAACTATGGTTGTGTTAACTTTAAGCCAGTAGACTTGGGGTGCACATGACCCAGTGAGACATCAGCAGCTGTGGCAGAGGTGACTCAGTCTTATTGCATTTGAGGAAAGAAAGGAGAGAGCTCGAAGGGCTTTGTTTTGCAAGTTGGGTACCAACTTACCCAGTTTTTACTTTATAGTAAAGTAAAGTATGAAGTAGACTTGTAAGGTCCCTGAGTCCAATTCTTAGTTCCTGAATGGCATTTCTGGACAACACCCTTCACCCCCAGAATGGCTCCCCCACCATAAGGAAACATGCAGCCTTAAAATAAAAGACCTAGTCCTAACAGGATTCACCACCTGCTGTCTAAAGAGCCCTTGGGCTTTGGAAACATCAGATGTAGTCAGATACCAGTGGCTTTGGGTGAGAATGAGCTGACACTCTGAGAGAATGCAATGGTTTTGGATGTGATCTGTTGCTGGTAGTAACAAGGGAGTACCCCTGTCATCCTAGCAACTCTTATAGCCTAGCACAGAAATTGAGGAAAGATAGTGAGAGGCTTTTCATGGCTATATAGGGAATTGTTTCATTTCTTATGCAAGCTCACCATGACAGTATCACCTAAGAGTCACAGTATTACTAGGCTTGGAGAACCCTCCGTGGTGATAAAGCCACAGTGGCCAGAGACTTAGATCATAGCAATCAATTTCATTTGAGTATCTAGAATACCTTCTAAATAA
Organism: Nycticebus coucang; assembly: GCF_027406575.1. Taxonomy (NCBI): domain Eukaryota; kingdom Metazoa; phylum Chordata; class Mammalia; order Primates; family Lorisidae; genus Nycticebus; species Nycticebus coucang. The sequence goes on along the minus strand of NC_069793.1, from coordinate 35,592,678 downwards.
TAGGTTCAAATAATAGGTTCTTCACAGTGTGGTGTGAAGATTAAAACAAAAATCTAACTTTTCAACACTCAGATATCAATGAGCATCAAGAAAAACCAAAAAGACATGACCTCACCAAATGAACTTAATACAATATACTGACCAGTCTCAGAGTGATGGAGATAGGTAACTTTTCAGACAAAGAATTCACAGCCGCTGTCCTGAAGAAGCTCAATGAACTCTCAGACAACACAGGAAAAAGATTCAGAAGTCTATCATAAAATTTTAAAAAAATATTGAAATAATGCGGGAAAATCCCTCAGGCAGAAATATTAGAGCTGAAGAATGCAATTGACAAAATGAGAAATAGTTCAGATTCTTTTAACCGCAGAATGGATCATGTAGAAGAAAGATTACTGGGCTTGAAAACAGCCTATTTGAAAATACAGAGTAAGAACAGAAAAAAGAATAAATAAAAATGAAGCATGACTACAAGATGTAGAAAATAGCCTCAGAAGAGCAAATCTAAGAATTATTGACTTTAAAGAGAAGGTAGAGAGACATTGTAATAGAAAGCTTATTTAAAGATAAATAAAAGAGAACTTTCCAACCTAGAGGAAAATATCGATATTCAGATAAAAGATCATGGAATACCACGCAAATTTAACCCAAATAAAACTACCTCATGGTACTTAATAATAAGCTTGCAAGGTCACAGTGAAATCAGGGACAAGTTAGTCCAAGTTTACGAGGATAATGCTATGAAGAAAATGGCAGTGCACTGATGAAGGAAAAATCCTAAGAGAAGCAAAACAAAACCAACCAAACAAACAAAAAAACAAACAAAAAAGTGGGTCAATGAAGAAATTAAAAAGAAAATTTTAAAAGTTATTAAAACAGTTGTTTGTAAGCATATGGTTTTATATCCAGGTTCTCTGTCATGTTCCATTGTTATATGTCTCATTTGTGTAGAATTCTATGCTGTTTTAGTAATTGTAGCCTTGTAGTGTAATTCAAAGTCTCATAATGTGCTGCCTCCAGATTTGTTCTTTTCACTTAAGACTTCCTAGGCTATTTGGGGTCTTTTCTGGTTCTAAACAAAGCATAGAATTATTTTCTCCAGATTTGTGAAGTATGACTTTGGTAACTTGATGAATGTTGCATTGAATTTGTAAATTACTTTGTGTAGTAGGGATATTTTAACAATGTTGATTCTGCCTATCCATGACCATGATATGTTTTTTTTTTCCTAATCACTCTGTGATTTCTTTCCCCAAAGTTTCATAGTCCTCTCTGAAGATATCTTTCACCTCCTTGATTAAATATATTTGTAGGTATTTTATTTTCTTTATTGTTACTGTGAATGGTATTGAGTCTTTGATTTGACTCTTAGCTTGACAGTTATTGGCATACAGAAATGCCACCAATTTATGTATATTGATTTTGTTTCATGAGGTTTTGCTGAATGTTTTTAATTTATTAATTCCAGGAGACTCTTTGTAGAATCATTGGGGTTTTCCAGATATAAAATCATGTTGTCAGCAAAGAGTGATAGTTTGACATCCTCTTTTTAAATGTGGATATGATTTATTTCTTTCTCTTGCCTGATTGCTCTGGCTAGGAATTGCAGCACTGTGTTGAAGAGAAGCAGTGCCAGTGGGCATCCTTACCTTGTTCTAGTTTGTGGGGGAATGTGTTCAACTTTCCCTATTCAGTATGATGTTGACTATGGATTTGTCCTATATGGATTTATAATTCTGAGATGTGTTCCTTCTATTCCTAGTTTGTTGAATGATTTTATTGGTGCAAAAGTAATTGAAGTTTTTGCATTGTTGAAATTTGTCTTTCGATACTGGAATACATTCTTAAATAAATGTGGTTATGTCATACATCATCTTAATGCACTTTCTCACTTAAGGATTTTTGCTAATGACTTATTATCTGCTATTTATTTTATATTTATTTGAGAGTATTGAAATGATGTTAGACAAAAAGCAAATTCAATAGATTTTTTAATCTGAGTCCAAAATAATTCATGAAGCAGTGTAAACAACTTACAACATCACCAATGCATTTGGCCCAGGAACTGCTAACAAACATGCTATGAAGTGGTCATTCAAGAAATTTTGCAAAGGAGATAAGAGCCTTGCGGATGAAGAGCATAGTGACCAGCCATTAGAGGTTGACAAGGACTAATTGAGAGCAATCATAAAAGTTGATTCTCTGACAACTACAGAGAAGTTGATGAAGAACTCAATATTGACCGTTCAATGGTGGCATTTGGCATTTGAAGCAAATTGGAAAGGTGATAAAGCTCAATAAATGGCTGCCTCATGAACTGACTTAAAATCAGAGCAATTGTCATTTTCAAGTGTCATGTTCTCTTATTCTATGCAACAACAATGAACAATTTCTCAATCAGATTGTGATGTGTGATGAAAAGTGGATTTTATATGACAACCGATGATGACCAGCTCAGTGGTTGGACTGAAAAAAGCCTCCAAAGCAATTCCCAAAGCCAAACTTGCACCCCCCTTATTGCAGTTAGTCATTGTTACTGTTTGGTGTTCTGCTGCTGGTCTGATCCTGTGAAATCCTGGTGAAACCACTATGTTTGAAAAGTATCTTTAGCAAATCGATGAGATGCACCAAAAACTCCAGTGGCTATAGTCAGCGTTGGTCAGCAAAAAGGGCCCAATTCTTCTCCATAACAAAGCCAGTGCTTCAAAAGTCGAACAAATTGGGACACGAAGTTTTGTCTCATCCATCATATTCATCCAATCTCTTGCCAAGCAACTACCACTTCTTCAAGTATCTCAACAACTTTTTGCAAGAAAAATACTTCCACAAGCAGCAGGGTATGGAAAGTGCTTTCCAAGTTTTGTGGAATCCTAAAGCATGAATTTTTACACTACAGGAAGAAACAAACATTTCTTTTTTTTTTTTTTTTGTAGAGACACAGTCTCACTTCATGGCCCTCAGTAGAGTGCCGTGGCCTCACACAGCTCACAGAAACCTCCAACTCCTGGGCTTAAGCGATTCTCTTGCCTCAGCCTCCTGAGTAGCTGGGACTACAGGTGCCCGCCACAACGCCCGGCTATTTTTTGGTTGCAGTTTGGCAGGGGCCGGGTTTGAACCCGCCACCCTCGGTATATGGGGCCGGCGCCCTATCGACTGAGCCACAGGTGCCGCCCGAAACAAACTTATTTCTTATTGGCAACAATATGCTGATTATAATGGTGCCTATTTTCACTAATAAAGTGTGTTTGAGCCTACTTATAATGATGTAAAATTCATGGTCTACAACTACAATTACTTTCCCCAACCTAATATCATTGAAAAGGTGTTGGAGTTTGTCTGATGATACTTTCATATCTATTGCAATAGTTATATATTCTTTCTTTCCTTTTTTGTTACTTTTGTTTATGTGGTGAATCATATTTATTGATTTATGTATTTTGAACCATCCTTGTATCTGTAGGATGAAGCCAACTTGGTACTGGTGGATTTTTTTTTTTAGTGTGCTATTGATTTCAGTATGCTAGTATTTTATTGAAGATTGTTCCATCTATATTCATAAGCTATATTGTTCTGTAGTTTTATTTTTGTTGTTGTTTTTGGTTCCTTTCTAGGTTTAGTATCACGGTGATACTAGGTTTATAGACTGTATCTTACTCGGCTGTGGTCTGAGAAGATACAGGGTATGATTTTGATGCTATTTTTTTTTTAATTTGTTGAGACCGGTTTTGTCTCAAAGATTGATCTAAGATATGATCAAACTTTGAGAACATCTCAAGTGCTACTGAAAAGAATGTATATTAGGTACTTTGCGGGTAGAATGTTCTGCAAATGTCTGTTAGGACCATTTTATTTAGAGTTTGGTTTAAGTCTATTGTTTCTTTATTTTTTGCTTTGATGATGTGTTGAGCTCTGACAAAACCAATGAAAACACAATGTATCAAAACCTAAGGTATACAGTATAAGCTGAAATAAGAGGAAAGTTTACAGTAATAAGTGCTTACATTAAAAGAGTAGAAAAGCTTCAAGTAAACAAAGTGATGCTACATCTCAATTAGGAAAATAAGAGTAAAGAAAACCTAAAATTAGTGGAATAAAAGGAATAGTAATGATCAGAGCAGAAATAAATGAAATTGAAACAAGAAAATACTAAATGTCAACAAAAGAAAAACTTGTTTTTTAAAAAAGATAAACAAATTTGACACAACTTTAGCCAGCCTAACTAAGAAAAAAAAAAAGAGAAAAGACCTGAATAGATAAAATCAGAGATAAAAATAGAACATTACAACTGAAAAGCCAAAGGATCATTTGAGACTACTCTGAGCAACTATAGACCAATAAATTTAAAAACCTAAAACTGAATACATTCCTACTTGCATACAAACACCAAGATGAAGCCAGGAAGAAATCCAAAACCCAAATAAACTAATAATAACCCAAATAAACTTACTAATAAGTAAGGAGATAGACGCAGTAATAAAAAGTCTCTCATCAAAGAAAACTCCAGGTCTGGATAGCTTCACTGCTAAAAGCTAACCACCCCACTTAAACTATTTCAAAAAGTTTAGGAGAAAAAGACATGACCAAACTCATTCTATGAGGGATATATAATCCTGATAGCAGACAACAGCACAATAAAAAAAAAAAAAGGCCAATACCTCAGATAAGCATAGTTTAAAAAATCTTCAACAAAATACTAGCAGAATATTAAAAATCATTTATCAGGATCAAGTGGGTTTCATTGCAGGGATACAAGGATGGTTCAACATATACAAATCAATAAATAGGATACATCACATCTATATAACAAAGAAGAAATCTTATACAACCATTTCAACTGATGATGAAAAGTATTCAATAAAATTTAGCATCCCTTCATAATAAAAACTCACAGAAAACTGGGTGTAGAAGGAAATTACCTCAACACAATAAATGCCATATATGTCACACCAACAGATAGTGTCATACTGAATGGAAAAACTGAATGCCTTTTCTCTAAAATCCAGAACAAGGTAAAGATGCCCACTTTCACAATTATTATTCAACATAGTACTGGAAGTTCTAGCTAAAGCAATCAGAGAAGAGAAAGAAAGAAAAGGCATCCAAACTGGAAAAGAAAAGCCAATGTACCTTGTTTGCAGATGATATGATTTTATATCTAAAGAAACCTAAATACTCTATCCAAAAGCTATTAGAATTCTTAAATTTAGTGAATTTTCAAGATATAAAACTAGCATATAGACATTAGTAGTATTTCTATAGGTCAACATTAAATAATCTGAGAAAGTCCCCCCCAAATCCTATTTATAATAACCACAAATATAACGAAATATCTAGGAATGAACTTAACAAAGAAGTGAAAGATCTCAGTAATAAAAACTATAAAACATTTGGTGAAATAAAGAAGACACAAAAATGTGGAAAGATATTCTATGCTTGTGAATCAGAAGAATCAGTATTATGAAAATGTCCATAATACCTAAAGCAATTTATACATCCAGTGAAGTGCCCACCAAAATACCACATTCTTCATATTAACAGAAAAAAAATCTTAAAGTTTATATAAGCCAGAATAGCTGACGTCATTATGAGGAAAAAGAACAAAACGGGGGTAATCACATTATCTGACTTCAAATAATCTTACAGAGATGTAGTAACTAACACAGCATTGCACTGGCATAAACACAGACCCATAGACCAATGGAACAGAAGAGAGAACCCAGAAATAATTCACATATCTATAGTGAATTTGTCTTCAATAAGGATACCAAAACATACAGTGGGGAAAGGACATTCTCTTCAATAAATGGTAATGAGAAAAATGGATATCAATGTGTAGAACAATGAAACTAGACCCTTATCTTCAGCCATATATAAAAATCAAATTAAAATGGATGGATTAAATACATAAACCTAAGACCTAAAAATATGAAAAACTAAAAGAAAACATTGGAAATGCTTCAGGACATTGGTCTGAGCAATGACGTCTTGAGTAATGGTTCCAAAGCGCAGGCAATCAAAGCAAAATTGGACAAATAGGAACACATCAAGCTAAAAGATTCTGCACAGAAAAGGAACCATTCCAAAAATGGAAGAGACAATACACAGAGTGGGATAAAATATTTGCAAAATACTCATTGACAAGGATTAAGAACTAGAATATATGCATAGTTCTAATAATTTGATAGGATAAAATCAAATAATTAAAAATGGGCAAAAGATTTGATAGACATTTCTCGAAAGAGGACATGCAAATGGCTAATAAAATATGAAAAAAAGCTCAACATCAGTAGTCATCATAGAAATGCACATCACAACTGCAAAGAGATATCATCTCAGCCCAATTAAAATATAACAAAAAGACAAGCAATAACAAAAGCTAGTGAGGATGTGGAGAAAGGGAAATCCTCATACACTGCCGATGGGAACGTAAATTAATGAAACCACTATGGAGAACAATATAAAGTCTCCTCAACAAATGAAACTAGAAATATTATATGACCCAGCAATCCCATTGTTGGATGTATATCCAAGGATGGAAATTCAATATATTGAAAAGACATCTTTACTCCCATGTTTATTGCAATTTGATTCATAGTAACCAAGATATATACTCAACGTAAGTATCTTTTGATGGAGGAATGGATAAAGAAATTGTGGTATGTACATGTGTGTGTGTGTGGTGTGTGTGTGTGTGTGTGTGTGTATATATATATATACACAAAAAAAATAATGAAATCCTGCCATTTGAAACAACACATATGGAACTGAAGAACATTATGTTAAGTGAAATAAGCCAAGAACAGAAAGACAAATCTTTCATATTCTAACTCATATATGGGAGCTAATTATTAAAAACAGTTGATGTCATGAAGACAGAAATAGAATGACAGTTGTCAGAGGCTGGGGAGGGTAGCAAGGAGAGGGGTGCAAATTGCAGATGATTAATGGGGGCAAAAATATAGTTAGAGTGAACATTATTTGGTAACAAAGTGACTATAATCAATAAAAAGTTAGGGTGTATTTTAAAATAAAAGAGTAGAAATGGAATGTTTCTAACACAAACATTAAATTGTTGAGGTCATGAATACCCCATCACCCTGATTAGATTAATTCAATTTTTTATGCCTATATCAAAACATAATATGTGCCCTATAAAGATATGCAACTATTATATATCAATAATGATTAAAAATAAAAATTTAAAAATATGGAAACATATAGATTAAAACTAACTGTATGAAGATATACCATGGGTCACACTAATAAAAGCATGAGTAGCTATATCAATTTCAGACAGAACAGACTACAGAGCAAGGGAAGTTCGCCTGTGGCTCAGTGAGTAGGTCGCCCGCCCCATATGCCGAGGGTGGTGGGTTCAAACCCAGCTCCGGCCAAACTGCAACAACAACAACAAAAAATAGCCGGGCATTGTGGCGGGTGCCTGTAGTCCCAGCTGCTCGGGAGGCTGAGGCAAGAGAATTGCGTAAGCCCAAGAGTTAGAGGTTTCTGTGAGCCGTGTGACGCCACGGCACTCTACCCGAGGGCGGTACAGTGAGACTCTGTCTCTACAAAAAAAAAAAAAGAAAAGAAATAAAGAGGGTCACTGTGTAATGAAAACGTCAATTCCCTAAGAAACCATAATCTTTAACAAAGGGCATCAACATAGGCAAGTCCACAACTGATGGAACTGGAAGGGGAAATAAATAAACTCATTATTCTAGTTGGAGAATTCAAAAGTCTTCTATCAGAAGTGGAGAAATACAACAGGCAGAATATCAGTAAGAACATAGATGAATTCAATAACACTACAAATGATAATTATAAACCATTTCCTTCAATAACAGAAGACTAAATCTTCTCAAGCTCACACAGAATGTTAAACAAGATAGACCATATTCTGGGCCATAAAAACACCTAAGAAATTTTAAAGTATACAAATCATACAATGTGTGCTCTCAGATTACAGTGCATTTAAACCCGAACTCAGTAACAAAAATGTAGCTGGGCAATCCTGAGATACATGGGATTAAACAGAATACTTTTAAACATATGGGTGAGAGAAATGTCAACAGAAATTTAACAATATTGGAGCTAAATTAAAATAAAATCACAACTTAGAAATTGTGCCCAGGGAGAATTTTATACCTTTAAATGCATATATTAGAGAAGAAGAGATATCTAAAATCAACACTTTGAGCTTCCATGCTAGTAAACTAGAAAAATAAGAGAAAATTAAATCCAAAATAAGCAGAGAAAAAGAAATAAAAATTAGGGAGGAAATTAATGAAACCAAGAACAGGTTTTTAATAGAGAAAATCAATGAAATCAATAAACCTCTAGCCATGCTAACCAAGAAAAAAAGAGAAGACACAAATTGCTAACATTATAAATGAAAGAGAAGACATTACTACATATATCATGGATGTTAAAAGGATAAAACAAGACTATGGATAATTCTATGCTGATTAATTTGATAACCTAGATGAAATGGACCAATTATTTCAAAGATACAGTGTGCCAAAACACACACAAGAAGGAATGGGCAATCTGACTAGGTAACATGTATTTTTAAAATTGTGTCAATAATTAATAACTAGTTTGCAGTCCCACCAGCAGTGTAAAAGTGTTCCCTTCCCTCCACATCCATGCCAGCATCTGCAGTTTTGAGATTTTGTGATGTGGGCCATTCTCACTGGGGTTAGGTGGTATCTCAGGGTGGTTTTGATTTGCATTTCTCTAATATATAGAGATGATGAACATTTTTTCATATGTTTGTTAGCCATTCATCTGTCTTCTTTAGAGAAGGTTCTATTCATGTCTCTTGCCCATTGATATATAGGATTGTTGGCTTTTTTCATGTGGATTAATTTGAGTTCTCTATAGATCCTAGTTATCAAGCTTTTGTCTGATTCAGAATATGCAAATATCCTTTCCCATTGTATAGGTTGTCTTTTTGCTTTGGTTGTTGTCTCCTGATCTGTACAGAAGCTTTTCAGTTTAATGAAGTCCCATTTGTTTATTTTTGTTGTTGTTGCAATTGCCATGGCAGTCTTCTTCATGAAGTCTTTCCCCAGGCCAATAGCTTCCAGTGTTTTTCCTATGCTTTCTTGGAGGATTTTTATTGTTTCATGCCTTAAATTTAAGTCCTTTATCCATCTTGAATCAATTTTTGTGAGCGGGGAAAGGTGTGGGTCCAGTTTCAGTCTTTTACATGTGGATATCCAGTTCTCCCAACACCATTTATTGAATAGGGAGTCTTTCCCCCAAGGTAAGTTCTTGTTTGGTTTATCGAAGATTAGGTGGTTGTAAGATGTTAGTTTCATTTCCTGGTTTTCTATTTGATTACAAGTGTCTATGTCTCTGTTTTTGTGCCAGTACCATGTTGTCTTGACCCCTATGACTTTGTAGTACAGACTAAAATATGGTATGCTGATGCCCCCAGCTTTATTTTTATTACTAAGAACTGCCTTAGCTATATGGGTTTTTTTCCGGTTCCATACAAAATGCAGAATCATTTTTTCCAAATCTTGAAAGTACAATGTTGGTATGTTGATAGGAATGGCATTGAATAGGTAGATTGCTTTGGGAAGTATAGACATTTTAACAATGTTGATTCTTCCCATCCATGAGCATGGTATGTTCTTCCATTTGTTAATATCCTCTGCTATTTCCTTTCTGAGGGTTTCATAATTTTTTTTATAGAGGTCCTTCACCTCCTTCGTTAGGTATATTCCTAGGTATTTCATTTTCTTTGAAACTATGGTGAAGGGAGTTGTGTCCTTAATTAGCTTCTCATCTTCACTGTTATTGGGTATACAAAGGCTACTGACTTGTGGACATTGATTTTATATCCTGAAACATTACTGTATTTTTTGATGACTTCTAGGAGTCTTGTGGTTGAGTCTTCAGGATTCTCTAAGTATAGGATCATGTTGTCAGCAAAGAGGAAGAGTTTGACCTCCTCTGCTCCCATTTGGATTCCCTTGATTTCCTTGTCTTGCCTAATTGTATTGGCTAGAACTTCCAGCACTATGTTGAATAGTAAAGGTGGCAGAGGACAACCTTGTCTGGTTCTAGTTCTAAGAGGAAAAGCTTTCAGTTTTACTCCATTTAGTAAAATATTGGCTGTGGGTTTGTCATAGATAGCTTCAATCAGTTTTAGAAATGTGCCACCTATGCCTATACTCTTCAGTGTTCTAATTAGAAAAGGATGCTGGATTTTATCAAATGCTTTTTCTGCATCTATTCAGAGGATTTGGTGGGACTGCAAATTAGTACAACCTTTCTGGAAGGAAGTATGGAGAAACCTCAAAGCACTCAAGCTAGACCTCCCATTTGATCCTGCAATCCCATTACTGGGCATCTACCCAGAAGGAAAATAAAATCCTCTTACCGTAAGGACACTTGTACTAGACTGTTTATTGCAGCTCGATTTACAATTGCCAAAATGTGGAAACAGCCTAAATGCCCACCAACCCAGGAATGGATTAACAAGCTGTGGTATATGTATACTATGGAATACTATTCAGCTATTTTAAAAAATGGAGACTTTACATCCTTCGTATTAACCTGGATGAAAGTGGAAGACATTATTCTTAGTAAAGCATGAATCCTATGTACTCAATTTTGATATGAGGACAATTAATGATAATTAAGGTTAGGGGGTGGGGAGGAAAAGCAGAGAAAGGGAAGAAGGGAGGGGACAGGGCCTTGGTGCGTGCCACACCTTCTGGGGGCAGGACATGATTGCAAGAGGGACTTTACCTAACAAATGCAATCAGTGTAACCTGGCTTATTGTACCCTCAATGAATCCCCGACAATAAAATAAATAAATAAATAATAATTAATAACATCCCAAAACAAAAAGCACTTGGACCATACTTGGGTTCATTGGTGAATTATGCCAGGAAGATATTATATTAATCCACTATTATATCTTTCAAAAGATAGAATCAGAGGAATTCGTTTCTATTTTATTCTACATGGGAAGCATTACATTGATACCCAAACCAAAGACAACACAAGGAGAAAAAAAATACAAACTAATGCTTCTCATAAACAAAGATGCAAAAGTTCTCAACAAAATATTGACATATGAGAACCGACAATGTGTAAAAAGAATTATATACCTTAGGTCAGACTTACTTCTGATATGCAAGTCTGATTCAACATTTAAAACAATTAATATAACTAAATGCATCAACAAGCTAAAGAAGAAAAATGATCTTATCAATAGATGCTGAAAACAAAAAAACATTTCAGAAACTCCAACAAACATTCGTGATAAAAACCTCTCAATAAACAAAGGATAGAAAGAAACTACCTCAATTTGATAAAGGATAACCAAGTAAATACAAAAGAGGTAAAGTCTCCATCTTTTTTTTTAAATGTCTGAATAGTATTCCATAGTGTCCAGATACCACAGTTAATCCATTCATTAGTTGACGGGCACTTGGGTTGATTCCATGTCTTGGCAATTGTGAATTGGGCTGCAATGAACATTCTAGTGCAAAAGTCCTTATGGTAAATGATATTTTTTATTATAGGTAGATACCTGGTAAAAGTATAACAAAAATGAAAAAACAAGTATCCAGTATACATAATACTAATATGAAACCAATAGATAAACAACTATACCCCCATATGAGAGAAAAACACAATTAAACTCAAGTCCGTGGGAGGGGGTAGGAGGGAAAAGAGTAAGGGGGGGATCGGTAAGCTCTCACCTTGTGGGCACCATGTAGGGACATACAGCATATATACTGGGTAAAGGGCTCAACTATAATTTGAACTTTACCTAAGGCAAACAATGTGACCTAATCATTTTACCCTCATATTAATCTGAAACTTCAAAGAAAGAATATCTACAAAAAACCCATGGCTAATGGTACTTAATGGTGAAAAACTCAGCTTTCTCACTAAAATCAGAGACAAATCAGGGAAGTCCCTTTCTACTAGTGCTTTTAACATCCTACTGAATGTTCTAACTGATGCAATAAAATAAGAAAAGGAAATAAATGGTAAACAGACTGGGAAGAAAGAAATAAAACTGGTTTGTCTACAAATGAATAATCAATATAGAATAACTGAATGAATTGACAAAACAACTCCTGAAACTATATTAAATGATTGGAAAACAAGGTTATTAACAAAAGTCAATCTGTTTCTTGTATACTAGCAATGCACAAATAGAAATTGAATTAAAAATTTCAATATCATTTATATGAGCACCAAAAAAATAAAATATTTAAGTATAAATCTATAAAAATAGGTACAAGTTTTATGTGAAGAAAACTACAAAACTCTGGTGGAAGAGATCTAAGCATAACCAAGTAAGTGGAAAAACATTCCACGTTTTTATATGGGAAGTCTCAAGAGTGTCAAGATGTCAGTTCTTCCCAACTTGTTCTATGGAGTCATTGCAATCTCAAACAGAACGTCAGCAGTTGTCTTATGGATATTGTCAAAGCTAGTCTAATATTTATACAGAGGAACAAAGACCCAGGATAGCCAACACAATATTGAAAGAGAAGAAAGAAGTTGGAAACTGATACTACCTAATTGCAGGACTTACTATAAAGCCACAGTAATCAAGACAGTGCAGTATTGGCAAAAGGAAAGAAAACTAGATCTACAGAACAGAATAGAGAGTCAGTCCAGAAATAAACCTAGAAAATACAGTCAACTGATCTTTATCAAAGAACAAGGGCAATATATTGTGGAAAAGATAATCTTTTCAACAAATGATGTTTTCTCAACTGGACATGCACATGCAAAGGAAATGAATCTAGACAAACCTCACTCCATTTACAAAAAATTAACTCAAAATGAATCAAAGACCTAATTATAAAATACAAAATCATAAAACTCCCAGAAGCTAACATGGGAGAAAACCTGTATGACCTTATAGATAGAGTACTAAAGGCATGATCCTTGAAAGAAAAAATTGATATGCTGCTGGGTGTGGGTCCTCACACCTTTAATCCCAGCACTTGGGAGGTCAAGGTGGGTGGATTGCCTGAGGTCGCAGGTTCAAGACTAGCCTGAGCCAAAGGGAGACCTCATCTCTATAATAAATAAATAAAATAAAATAAAAATAAAGAATTTATATGTTGAATTTATTAATTTTCTTTAAATGTGCCTTGCAAAAATACAGTGTCAAGAGACTAAAAAAAGGTGGCTCAAAGGGGTAGGGCGCTGGCCCCATATGCCCGAGGTGGCGGGTTCAAACTCAGCCCCGGCCAAAAACTGCAAAATAAATAAATAAATAATAATTTAAAAAAAAGAAAAAAAGGTATAGGCCAGGAGAAAATATTTCCAATAGACATATCTAATAAAGAACTGTTATCTAAAATATACAAATACTTAAATTCACCAATTAGAAACCAAACAACAAGATTAAAAAAATGGGCTGAACATGTAAGGAAGCATCTCACCCAAAGAAGATATACACATGATGAATGAGTATATGAAAAGATGCTCCACATCACATGCCATCAGGGAAATGCAAACTGAAACAACAGTGTGATACCACACTGCACACCTATTAGAATATTGGGAACATTCACACCAATTGTAGGAGAGATGTGGAGGAATTCCTTCATTGCTGGAGGGAATGCAAAATGGTAGCTTTTAAAATCAGTTGGGAGGTTTCTTATGAAACCAAACATACTCTTAACCATACAATCTAGCATAGCAATTGTGCACTGTGGTATTTAACCATAGGAATTGAAAACATATCCACAAAAACTCTGCACATGGATGTTTATAGAAGTTGTATATGTAATTGTCAGATCTTGGAAGGCACTAATATGTCCTCAGATAGATGAATAGATACCACCGTAGTGCATCCAGACAATTGAATAGTATTCAACACTAAAAGAAAAGCAGCTCTCCAGCCATGAAAAGACATGAAGGAAACTCAAATGTATACTACTAAGAGGAAGAACCCAACTTGCAAAGGCCACACACTGTATAATTCCAACTGTATGATCTTCTAGAATAGGCAAAACTATTGAGACAGTAAAGAGATGAGTGGTTGCCAGGAACTAGGGAGGAATGAATCTACTCTGTAGGCACCCAGTGTATAACACAAGGTACAAGTCATTATGTATTTGACCAAACCATGGAGTGTAAACATCAAGAGTAAACCCTAATGTAAAGTGTGGATTGGGGGTAGATAAGGAGGTGTCAATGAGGTTCACAAACTATAAAGAATATAACTAATACCCTGGCAGGGAATTTTAATGGGGGAGGCTATGCACATATGAGAAAGAGGAAAATATGGGAAATCTCTGTGCTTTCCACTCAATTTTTCTGGGAACCTAAAACTGCTCTAAAAATAAAGTTTACTTAAAAAAGAAACTTCTATTCCTAGAACCAGATTAAAAACAAAATAGCAACAACAATATTTGAGTATTTGTTATGTGCCAAGTGTTATACTCTGAGCCTTGTGTGTATTTTCCCAATTAATCTTTAGAATATTCTGTCAAGTAGTTGCTATTTAATATGCCAATTTCATGGATGACATAATTGAAGCTTAGAGAGGTTAAGAAATCTAATCAAGGGGACTCAGCTGGGACCTTGAGAAAGGAATATAGGGTATTATGACTAAAATTATGTCTGAACTGGAGCTACTATTGCAGATTTGAATATGATCTACCACCTCCAAAGTTGGATTGGGCTTATACTTTGGTTTTAAAACATGATCAGATAATTAGTTCTATTTGAAATGTACAAAAGAAATGGATGTTTACAAAATAAGCAAATGTATGCCATTCTTATTTCATTTATAATTCTTTACTTTCCTCTTAGTCAGATATTTGTCCATTGGAATAGCATTTACAGATACTTTTCCACTGCACCAGGTATGAATTGCCATCACGTTTCCCAATGATGTCTTTACAATGAATTTGGAAGAGCAAATTGACATCTATCAAAATTCAATTGGCTTTTTTTACTGATTACACATGACGCTGATGGAAGATTATTCCAGAACTTTTTACTATCTAAGAAGACAAAAAGACCTATCGTGGAAACTTTGATTTTAAGCTCCCTTCAGTATGATTTATATAAGCTTGTAGAATATAACCATTGAAAAGAGACAGTATAGATGTTCAAATACTAGAATTATCATTGCCTTAGATTATAATAAAAGCATTTAATCTTTGCATACAATATTGAGAAATAACTTTAATATCATGAATTAGCTATTAACCAATATTTTGAAAGAGATAATACTTTCAGTTAAAAGGGAAAGACATACTCTGTTTTGTTTGCACCAATGGTTTTATTTTTTTATTTTCAGCCATTAGTCAAAATCTTCACATAAACCAGTAAAATAAATTTGAGTATATTCCAACACAGCTAGTAAGTCTATTTTAGGCAAAGGATGGTTATCAGGATTGATTATAGAATTATATTTCTATAACCCAGGCAAAATTAACCTTTACTAGCTAATTTTACAGCAAGGATTCTATGAGTTATCCAAAATTGATACTGTATTTTTCACTATTTTGTTGATATTATCTAATGTTATCCCACTGAATCATATAGTAATAACCAAATAACTAATTTGATGGATTATCATACCATCAAATTAATTTTGCCTTGTGTGTTTGAAGAATATCCACGAAGTAAAGCTCAGGTACAACTCTCACCAATAAATGTTCTCAAATAACAATTCTCCCCACGAATAATACAAAAAACAAATGTTCTTAGGAATTTCCCATCTTCATATTCTAGTGGTAACAAGAGGATCTATGGTAATATCCAGCTTGGGTCCTTCTATTATGGTTGCTTAAGCATAGCACATGGACTCAGATACACAGGGACTGATCATGAGAAATACAATCTTAATGCTAGATGGTTTAGAGAATGTCTATCCTATTCTTAAATTCTATACTTCATATAATGAGAAACATCCAAAAAGTTATGTTCCATCTTACTCTTTACATTTGAAAAAATGAGGACTTACTCCTTCAAAGTTAGCTGGTCGTTCTTCATTCTTAAGTACACAACAAATTAATGACAGAGAAAACGTTCTGCAATTTTAGAGCAGTAATCTATTAGTTTATTGAATAACTTTTCATTGAAACATCTGATGCAGGGTGCAGGGATGTCCGACCCGTAGCCCACAGGCTGCATGAAGATTATATGTGCACTGTTTTGCTTATCTGTGGTGGCACATATCACAAAAATTGTGCATGGACCTTTTTTATTTTGCTCATCAGGTTTTGTTAGTGTTTGTGTATTTGATGTGTGTCCTAAAAAAACTCTTCCTCCAATGTGGCACAGACAAGCCAAAATATTGGATGCTCCTGAAGGCAAGATTTTGACATAACAGTGCGTATATTTGAACAAGGAAAGTAAGTATCTTTACTATGTAAATCTAATTATTACCATATGTATACCATTTCAGGAGAGGGATACCACTGTCTTCCCATGATAATCTAGCAGAGAATTCCAGTGGAAACAAATACCCCAATCAAATGTCCTTCAACCCTCTAATCCCATGCCTATGCTCTGCATTGACTATGCCCAAGAAGTTCAAAGATAAATGAGTCCACTGAACCAGTCTACAAGGGTGAGCCTCCTGGGATAGCCCCTCCTGGGACACAGAGTGTGATAAAGAAGTATAAAGTAGATAGAGAGAAAATGAAAATAGGAAATATCCAACAAACTACTATACAAGAACTTCTGTTGTTGTGGGATTTTCTTATTTCCTTCACTTTACCTTGAATTTACTACCAAAGACAATACTATACTTTTCCACATGCAAATTTTTTTCCTATTAAGAAATAAATAAACATACAGGTTTAGAAACATACAGGAATAGAAACTCATAGGATGCTTAGGAAAGAACACTGCAATGTATAAATATAAAAATCAAGAGGACTTACTAGCTCTCTTTCCCCTTTCGTCCCACAAAACTGATGGTAACAGACCTGAAACAAAAGATTGCTAAATGAAGAATACAGTTCTGATGACTTTGCCATAGATTTGGAAATGGGGTGAGCTAATGGTTAATATTTGGCACATATTTTGAGCCATGTGTCAAAACTGGAATGAGTAGGCTGAAAACAGCATCTGCTGCTGCTGATTTGCCTTCCCCCAGAGGCTGGGTGACATTTAAACCTGTGACAAAAAGGCAACAGGTTTATCACACATGATAAATCCCCAAAGCTCTCTGTTAGTTTTTAAGAAAAGCACCAGTAAAAATAAGGAGGATCGAGTGACCTACACGTATTAACTGTTAAAAAGCAAGCACTCAGATAGTGATGGGCTCCCACCTCACTGATTTCATAACGGGTTGGAAGTCAGGGAAGGATTAAGAAGTGTAATTTTTGAGCTCATATATAAATCCAACATAAAATATAGGGGTCATAAAGTCCTATTTTTTAAGTATTAACTTTTACAGTACACTAAAATAGAATATACTTCTGTGTTTAACTAAAGACTCTGAAAGGCCAAGATGGCAGGAAATTAAGACGTCAACCTGCTCACATGCAAACCACTACAGACTTGTGCAACATTGGAAACTCACCCAGCTTGCATCCTTTCTGATATTTTTTACCCGTTTTCTCATGAGAAAACGTTTAAGGCACTCCTGAAATAAAATGCGCATTGTCTTCAAAATGCCTTCCCTCAATACTTTGGTGTTACTTTTCACAAGACTAATATGACTAAATATTGCTCTAAACCATATCAATCCCTTTTCCCTCATGGTCCATTAACTTAGACGGGGCCAGTTGTTAGGGATAGCTTAAATATCTCTTAGGGTAATTATATTAAACAACAGTCTTCTAAAGTCTAAAAACATAAGGAATGCATACCTTCTCAAGGTGTAGTTATATGAAGCCAGGGAATGATTGACAGTGCAGAGGGACCTATATTTGATACATACCAGACTACCATGCCTCTCAGTAATATTATTTTTGATGTTTTCTTTTTTTTTTTCTTTTTTGTAGAGACAGAGTCTCACTATACCGCCCTCGGGTAGAGTGCTGTGGCGTCATAAGGCTCACAGCAACCTCTAACTCTTGGGCTTACGCGATTCTCTTGCCTCAGCCTCCTGAGTAGCTGGGACTACAGGTGCCCGCCACAATGCCTGGCTATTTTTTTATTGCAGTTTGTCCGGGGCTGGGTTTGAACCTGCCACCCTCAGCATATGGGGCCGGCGCCCTACTCACTGAGCCACAGGTGCCACCATTTTTGATGTTTTCTGTGCTAAACCTGTCTTAAGGCATGTAGTTAATCAACAAGGATGCTATTCTTGACTTCTGATATTTTCTTATGATGAAATTTTGCCATAAAAATTTGATCTGTCATACCCACCTTTACCCATTAACTGTAATTTCTGCTAAAATATTATGTGATTTTATTATGGTTTTAGCTTTCACATATCTGGGAAAAATCAAGCTGATCCTGGAGAGTGATCAGACCCTCTCAACCTCTCAGCATCTAAAAAAGAAATGAGTATCAAATCTAAGACATGGATTGAAAGCCAATGGAAATGAAGTCACTACATCACAATCTGGAAATTAGGAAGGGAAAAGCGAGATGTAAGGGACACAGTTTTTAAAGACAAAACCTTAAACAAATTTTCCATTTTAGCTCACTCAGCCTTCACGGAGCACTCTAAGGCTTTTTTTTTTTTTTTTTTTTTTTTGGTGTCTGTACATTTCTTTGTTTATATATTCATTAATTTATTCATTTTAAAATGTGATAGGTATTTGTATAAAAGAGGCAATAAAGTTCTCATATGGAACTTAAATTAGTTTGAACTCATGATACCACACTTGAGTTCAAATCCAAATTCTACCATTTACATCTGATGTTATGAGCATTTGGGCAACTAATGTCTTTTCTAGGATGGATCCCTTATAGCTTTATGGAAAATAACATGAATGGATTTTTATAAAGTAAATGAGAATTATGTTCTAGTGAGTGGTAAAGGCTAGAGAATATGAATTCAAATCATCACTACCTGTTGATTTTGAACAAGACAGTTCCTCTTTGTTCAGCTTTTTCCTCTATAGAATGAAGAGGATAGTTTCAATCTCCCAGGGAAGTTATGAGTACTAGATGAGTTAATATATACAAAGGACTTACATTGATGCTTGCCCCATATTTGTCACTACCTAGGTGTTTTCTGTCACTTTTTATAAAATGAGAACAATTTTCATTCTCGTTATTGTATTAAATATAATAAGTGAATGTAATAAGAAACAGAAAATAGAGGACTTCATTAGAGATCTATATAGATAAATAACAATAGGATGTTATTAAAAGTATTATTTTAACCTGAAAGATGATGAAAGATTTCAAGTAAGTAGGATATTATTAATACCTGTCAAGTTCAGAGGTCAAGAAAAGACATATGGTTAGATGAAAGAATGTCAGCGAAATTTGGATAATTTTTCCAATGGTATATAGGAAGACATTCTGAGTGATAGGGTTGCAAATACAGGTTCAAGCAGATTATGAAGGAACTTAGCTAGCAAGTCACATATGATAAACTTTATTTAGTCAACAATGAGAACTCCGAGGGAGATTGTGAAGACTGATCTTGCAGAATAGATTGTAGAAGGAAGAAACAGGAAATGGAAACACCAGCTAAGAGATTTCCACATAGCCCAAGTCAAGTGTACAGGAGACCTTTACTAGGCTAGAAGCAGTCAACAAAGGCATAAATATATATGTTGAAGTGAATTGGTAAATATAATATTTTGATTAAGTGTTGACTTGGATATTTTTAATGGGTGTTGCAAAATCAAAATTGGTTTTTCATTCTGCTTTTCCTTCTCCACCACCACTTTCCTGTTTTGTAAAAGATATAGACAGCTTATACCCAAGGGGGTTAGAAATTCAGGTGCCTACAAAAAACAAGCAGGTAACATTGACAAATAATGAGTGATTGCCAGAATATGGCCATAGAAGCCAGGGTTTCTTGACATGTCTTAGGTGTTGTGTTGATCCTGGTACTTCAGGCAACTATCAAAGGTGTTGTGTTGATCCTGGTACTTTAGGCAACTATCACTATGTAGAAAAGTAGCCCAGACCTGCCAGCTCTTCTGACTTTTCTAAGAGAATTAGGAAATCTGGATCTTTAAAATATGAAAACTACCAATTTTTACATGTTGGAAACTAATTTCAAAATTTTAAAAAGCCTCTCTAGGCCAAACAAAACGTGTCTGTAGGCCAAATGTAGCATGTGGGTCAGCAGTTTGTGAAATCTGTCTAACTCTTGTTATCTGGCAAGGTAATAGAGCATTCTAGTTAGTCAACATTCTGACTGAGTTTCCACATATGTTATATAAGTCTTCTCAGCCTTCCAAGAATAGGAAGACATCAGCTACGCTGAACATTAAAGTTCTACTTCACAGTTACCAAACTTTCCCCCTCTTGATTCAAACATGTATTTGCTCAACAAGTATTTATTATTTAGCTCTATTT
Source organism: Nycticebus coucang (assembly GCF_027406575.1). Lineage (NCBI taxonomy): Eukaryota > Metazoa > Chordata > Mammalia > Primates > Lorisidae > Nycticebus > Nycticebus coucang. The sequence continues at coordinate 35,572,220 of NC_069793.1, read as the reverse complement.
TATCCACAATGATTGTCATGTGGGAATGCATAAATATGAAGGAGATAGCCCTGACCTCAAGCAGTTCACAATTTGGACAGGGCATAAACACAAGTTACTGATGATATAAATCCATTGGAACGTCTTAGTATTTCAAAAGTGTCAATGGTCAATATATAAAAAATATGGAGAATGGAATAGTATTTTATAGTTGATACACTTAGATATTCTATAAATTTTGTTCTAGAACCTTACCTTTGAATACTGGACAGTTTCTCATTAAGACTGCATCAGACTCTCACGAAGCTGGACTTTGTGCTAGTTCCTGTCTTTTCTCAAATGCTTTTTTTAAAGACACTTCTTTCAAAAGCTATGGAACAGGCTCAGTCTTCCAAAGAGAAATAGTCCCATTCTAAGATTTCTGGACTTGTGAATAAATTTCATAGATGGCAAGCAGGAAACAGAATCACTCTGGATGGCTTATAGGGAAGACTCTATAGCCATGGAATTCACACCAACATCATCTCTCCTAAAGCAATTCTTCATTCCTACCCTGAAGCACACCGTGAACAATGCATTCCCCACTCTCATCAACACTGCTCAGCAACGGGAGAGAAACTATTTAAGAAGTAACTATTAAAATGAATGCAGTGACATTCTGCCTTTCTTCCTAAGCACATGATTTCTTTGACTATACTACTATTTTCATGAAGGAGGAGAGGGTATAAAATTAGTGCCTTAAATGCCACTTCTTCAAATATTAGAATCAAAGGAAGCAAAGGCATACATTTTCATATTCAATTTTGGACAAATAATTAAGGGAAAATATATACTTCTTTCTCTCTTGTTGCAAAATCAGCAAGTCTCACACAACTTTTCTTCCCCAAATCCCATCATTTTGTGTCCTTAAGTGATTGTTCTGAAAGTTCAAATTCTAAAAAAAAAAAGGGAAAAAACATGTTATTTCATTTTTATAATTGATAACATTCAAAGAGATGGGCAGGACTATTACATAGGAATTTACAGGTTAAGAAACTAAAATATAAAAGCCAAAGTCCTTGGTTCATTTTTATACGAAGTAACTATTTTTCTTATATGATACAGTAGTATATACATGTAAGGTCATGTTGTCCGAGTTGGATAGAGAAAAGGAATTGCAGATGCAAGACTATTTACTGTGCTATTGTCATCTGTAGCTAATGACAACGTAGTTTAACCCTACTGTTAAAGTCTCTCTGGATGTATTTGTTTGCCTTTGGCATAAATTAGGGAGGCATACAAGTAGCAAAAATAACACAAAATAAAGTTTGTGCCTTGGGAGGAACAGAATTTGTTATTACTTTCTGACTGCAGGCAACAGGGTGTGAAGCCAGTAAGAAATAAAGCCAGTTTTTGACGTCAGTTATTCCTAATTTGGAGCAATTGAGTGCATCTTTGACTTACGTGCAAGGGCTGATCATTGATTAAGCTGCAGGGGTATTTCCTATGATGTTCCTTTTGGCCTTATTACTGTGAATAGCAATGCGTTATCAGGTTGCTTTTTGTTTTGTGCTTTTGTGTGGTTATTTTCCTGCTCTAAAAGACTCTACATTAAAATATTCCTGAAGTTGATACAACAAAATTTAGCACTAAGCATATATTGTCTCTTGATTTTGATCTTCAGCTGTGATGTCACATTTTGAAGATTTCATAGAGACAGAAGACCTTTTTACCTCATGCATTCAAGTTGAGATAAATAGTACCAAAAATAACTTCTTTAATAAGAGAAATTGACTTCTCAATTATTACTCATTCATTATTACACTATTTCAATTTAAAAGTAATATTTCTTGAAAGAAAACATAGCTGGTACAGATCTTTCATTTTTTTTTTCAGGTATAGGGAAGTTAGAGGACATTTTAATGTTTGACAAATATGAAGAACCATTATGCAACATTAAAAAAATGGCCAACATTCTGAGGGTGATAATGAAAAAAAAATGGAAAGAATTTGGATATTCAATGACTTTATAGAGCTGCTGATTATCACCCTATCACTAGAGACTCTACTTGTATTTGTAATGAGATTCTTCTCTCCTAAAGTTCTCATTTTCTACTACAAAATCCATCAAGATATTTTTAAATATGTACAGATTTTTCCCAAAGATAGATATGGGTTTCATTTGTTAAGATAAAACTAAGAACAATCAACCCTTCTTCAATGCAAAATTGCTAAACTCCTGCTTGTACAAATCATCTTGTGTATGATCCTAATGAACTGTTCCTGTTTGAAAGTGTGGTAAGGAGCTGGACGTTTTGGCGGGTGCCTGTAGTCCCAGCTACTTGGGAGGCTGAGGCAAGAGAATCGCTTAAGCCCAGGAGTTGGAGGTTGCTGTGAGCTGTGTGAGGCCACGGCACTGTACCGAGGGCCATAAAGTGAGACTCTGTCTCTACAAAAAAAAAAAAAAAAAAAGTGTGGTAAGGAACTCCCCTTTCAAAGTGAGAGATACTAGATTGAGTGAGTTTTGAAGAACTTTCCCATGTTTAGATAATGTCATTACCTATACTTGAATCTATTGCATTTACTTTTTTACTGGAAAAACTTTTCTCTTAGATTAATGGTTTTTACTGTTGTAAACATACAAGACTGTTCCCACGTTACGGGTAGACTATTCTGCGTCCTATGAGTTGCCATCTGCATTGTGTCTGTATTCTGGGTATAAGCTGAGGTTTCGCTCTTTTCAGTTTTTAATCAAAATGGCTTAGACCTGCTACTTCTCTCCTTCTGAGAAGTTTAATGCCCTCTCCAACATTTCTCATCATATTTTTTAGCTTTGATATGTTAATTCTCCTGGGTTCTGTCACTTCCATGAGATAGCTCCTTCTTCTTTCCGGTTAGTGCCAACTCAGATGTGAAAATTGGCCCCTTTGTGACTTCTGTATAAATCTCTGACAAAAGGCACATGATGCATAGAATATTTTGCTGCTGTTTTGACAGAATGGAAAAGCTTTTTCTTAAGTAGTGAAGAAAACATAAAAATAAGTAGTAGATGATTTTTTTATAGAAGTCCTTCTCTCAATCTACCACCCAAAATTTATAGATCGTTTTTGTTTTGCAGACTCATTTACCTGTCTGTATTTATTCTACTGAACCCTTTTTCATTATTTCTCCTTTTTTACCTTTTTCTCTATGCATTTTATGCACACTTTTTGCTTTCAGCACACCATTCAAATTTAGTTTTTAAATTTACGCTGATAGAATCTCAATTTCACATCTTACATGACCTAGTTAGGGACTCTTTCTAGCAAAGACATTTCCATTCAAAAAGGTAGGCTTGCACCCGTTGACATATTTGTAAAACTTTGTAATATTTGTCTCGAAATTTCCAATGGTTTTTGTTTTTGTGTTACTATTTGTATGTTTTTGTGTGTGTGAGAGAGAGAATGGTGTGAGAATTGAAAGAGAGAGTAGTATTTGCATCTCTATTTAGGGGAAATAACTAGTTGCTAGACCATTGTACATTAAAAATAAAATATTAAGACAAATAGCACAACCTGAAAACAAATGCACTTGATTGCTAATCCCTTAACTCTTACACATGCGGATGACCATTACCATTGTTTTTTCCACTTTTCTGACCCTAGCTCCAATGCAATTGTGATATAAATATTTTTAGACTATGTAAAGGTTAAAATGATAATATGTTAATCATTTATATTTCATAAAAAGATAAAATATTTTTTAAATTTCAGATTAATATAAGGGTATAAATGATTAGGTTATACTTTTTGCATTTGTTAGCTAAAGTCCTTGTACTTGTGTAAAGGTTTTGTTTAATTTATTGTATGACAAGACTGTTATATTTACATTCATTCAATTTGTTATAAAGATTGGAAATAGGTACTATTCACATTTGATGACGAATAAGGGCACCACATTTTAGTTGGGTTCAGAAAGTTGCTTAACTACTACAACTATTAAGTGATAAAGCCAGGATTTCCATCCAGCTCTGTTGGAGTCTAAATTCGTGTAATTATATTGGCTGATGCTGAGCACAGCTATCCTTCCTCTAATTCATTCCCTGTGTCTCTTAATATGAGGGCAAAGGTAGGAAATAAAGACAACTTGCTGAGGCTCTATTCTTTAACACAAATGGGGCAGGTTAATAAATTATTTCTAGGACTCGGAAAGATTGTTAAAACTGCTTTACACCTTACAATGTTAAAGGAAACCTGGGAAACAATGAACAAAGGGAAACCAGAGTGACTGATGCTGGGATAGATTGTGTACATTCTTCCCGGCCTCAATCTAGAAAGGAAAGGTGAAGAAGAGAGAAAAGGAAAAAGAGAGAAAAAACCTAAATTTGATCCATTTACACAGGGGGCATTGTAGTTCTCCTCTGGCAGATTTGATGTCCATCTTTCCTAAAAATACGTTGCAAATGTTCCATCAAGTGCTTCCCCCCTCTCCTATTGGCCAGAGTGTGACAACCATCTCCTCCCTGGCTATCTCAGGTTCCCAATAGTTCAATATTTCAAAGTTTGGTTGCAAGGGTCTAGAACAAATTTCATGATTTCTTCTGTCTCTGAGTAATGGGCTTGTTAAGATGTTCACGAAATACAATATAAACATATAAAGACTGTCCCCCATATTCATACTTCCACATTTGTGGGGCGTTTCGGATTTTCCTTCCATGTCTTCTTGTGGATTACCCCCAGTCTATATGTAGGTTCTCGCACTTATTTAATTCCTCCTTCCTATGCTTGTTTTTAAAACCTTCAAAAAGAAAAAATAATCATCCTACTGTTCTATATTAAATAAAAGACGAAAGAGATAATATTAACATGCTCATCTGGGTCAATAGATGTTAAAAAATCTGATTACGATGTGCAAAGTTTAGTCAATAATGGGTTCTTGTTTAAAAACATTTCATTTTTGTCTCGGCATTTTTTTTTTTTTTTTTGCCCTGTGTCTGGAGTTGCCAAATCTATAGGTTGGCCACATTGTCACAGTATATTCCAGCCACAGATTGATTTCCATCTTGTAGTAATTTACAAAATATAAAAAATAATATGTCTTCAACAACATCTAGAGTTGAAGGGAGGAAAAGGAATTGAAAACTTTTAAATGTCAGGTGCTATTTCAAAAATTTACACATATTTTACCTTGTTTTGTTTCCCACAACAATTAATAAGAGAAAGTATGCTAATTTAGCATCTCTCTTGAGGTTACTGCTATACACAGCATGCTGAATACTTAATCTCTTGTAATATTTATAATCACGCTATGAAGTAAACATTGTCAACAATTTATGAATGGGAAGTTTAGAGAAGTTATCGAATTTGACCTGCAGAGTTAATTAAAGGTAGACCTAAATTTGGAATCTCTGGAATTTCAAAACTTGTGCTTCCTTCCTTCATTGTTACAGTGCTGTAAGATCATGTCTCTGAGTCTACACAGAACTGAATTTAGAAAACATGTATCTTTTAATTATTATTATTTTCTTTTTTTTTTTTAGAGACATAGTCTCACTTTGTCACCCTCGGAGGAGTGCCGTGGTGTCACACAGCTCACAGCAATCTCCAGCTTGTGGGCTTAGGTGACTGTCTTGCCTCAGCCTCCGAAGTAGCTAGGACTACAGGCACCTGCCACAACCCCGGCTATTTTTTGTTGCAGTTTGGCTGGGGGCTGGGTTTGAACCTGCCACCCTCAGTATATGGGGCCAGCACCCTACTCACTGAGCCACAGGTGCCACCCTATCCTTTAATTATTTAATAGGGAACTTTTCAATCTATAGGAAGTGAACAAAATGCATGTAATCCTTAATAAATGAAGTAACAAAAAACTATTGAATAATAATCTTTTAATGAATCACTTATTCCAGCACAATTTAGAAGGTTCCAGCCAGATCTGAAGATCTTAAACTAATAATTTGGGGCCTGAGGGAACAAGGTTTCTAAGAAAGGGGGTTGGAATTAACAGTCATGAAGCACCTGATATATGTGAGATTATATCATTTCTTGACTCTTTTTTGTAGGTCAGAAACATGAGCATTCTATATGTGTTAAGCATTCTACATTTAATATATCCTTTAATATTTATGATAACACTGTGTACCATGAAACATTAATATTTACCTGGATTTTGAACCCAGGTCCTTCATTCTTGAGCCTATCTTTGTTCTCTAACATTGTGCTGAAAGACACCTATGGGACCAGTAATTCTTCCCAGTAAGTTTACTTCCAGTTGCTTCTTAGACCATCACATGTGCAGAGAATTTTCACCATTTTAAAGGTTTATTACTCAGGATTTACATGCATTTATTTAATTACGGCATTCCTTAGCAAGTGTTAATATTTTGTCACCCTTGCACAGCCTCCCAGCCTGTCTGTGTTTATGGACAGGTCAACCAGCAGAATAATTTTCATTTGACAAGCTGCCATTGAACTCATTTTCCCAGATCATTAAGCACATTGGCATTTACATTTGCAACCATTTTCTGCCTTGCTGGTTTCCATCTACTTCATTCACAAATTAATAAGAACATAAAGAGACCTCAGCTAACATCTCTTTGTATCCCACTACTAGTCTTCGTGGTGGCAGGTATTGAAGCTTTGACGTTAAAAGAGAATTACTGGAAACAAGCAGAGCTAAGACCCAAGTCAGGATTCATTCATCTTTTCAGAACAAGAGACTATGCTAATATTAATGAATCTCAGATTTGTAAAATCACATTTTCTTTAGACATTATACAGATTCCCTAGCACTATTAACGTTTGACACTGGACAATTCTTTGTTGTGAGAATCCATCGGCACATTGTAGGCTGTTTAGCAGTGGTCAGCCCTTCATCCACTAGATGTCAGTAGACCTACCATTCTCTCCCTTGACAATCAAAGATGTCTCCTTGGGCAGAAAATCCCTCCATTGAGAACCCTAGTCTATCCTCATCAAGACTTAACTTTTTGTGCTATGCTCCTGGACTTGGGAACAAGTACAAGTGATAGAGATCATGTTTTCCCTTTTTGATAATAGGAAAAGTTAAACCCAGAAAATAGAGAGAATATGAAATGGGAAATAGTTGATGAGTATATACTGTGTGCCAAAATATTTTACATATACTACGGGGATCCTATGAGGAAAACTTTGATACTTTTACTATATAAATAAAGAACTTTGGACAAGATCTTGTCTTAAAACTTATGTCTGGTAAGTTGTCTTACTAAGACTTTTGTGGAGGAAATCAGATTTAATCAAATACAGATATACTTCAATATCTGTATTTCAATATCTTTTAAAAACACTGTAAAGATTTGAAAAGGTTTTTATTGAATATTTACTATCTGAAAGGGAAAAATCAGCTCTAATGATTTTGTCACAGTAGAAAAATATTTCAGTTGCCCTCAAGTTCAGGCAAGAGGATATTGAGTCATAATTGAGTTGCTGATTTCTCAAAGAAAGCTTTTGTTTGATGTTTGTGTTATTGCTATACCATTTCTGTCTCTTCCTTAAAGATTCTATTCTTCATGGGTCATAGGTGTTTTCTTCTGCCAGGCCTAACATTATTACCAACCAGTTCCAATTTATATAATATCTTAGTATCTTTAATATTATATCTTTGTTTATATGAACATTTTTAATTACTTAAACATCTTTGCGCATAGGAAAAAAACCTAATTAATATCTGCAACTATAAAATATTATAACTTACTGCATGGACACATGAGTTCATTAAATGTTACATAATTTGATAATTCAATGCTAGTGTTAAAGAGATTTTTAGTACTATTTTGAGAATTTGGAGGATTTTGTTGGATTGGAAATGCTGTGTTATTTTCCCATTTATAATATCTGAAAATTCAATATTTACAACATTTATAAGAACATATTAGAAATTTTATCCAAGGATTCCTCTAATACTTTTTCTAAAATCATCCAGGATCCTTAACACATCTCAGAGTCTCCAAACATGTTCTTTTTCTTGCAAATTTCCTACTTTCCTTAAACTATAGCTTCACTTCAAATTTCAGTGAATATATGTGTGGATATTTTTAATCAACCTAAATTCTTTGGAGTCTTTCCTTCTGATTGGGATCTATGTTCCTTCTCCTTTAATCTGGATGAGGTATGACTGTGTTAAGTGATAGATTTCTCAGAATTAATGCCCTAGGACTAATGATGCAAAGTCATAGGCCATGCAGTTCCTGCCTCTTGGAGTGCTCATTTCTTGATGTTCCCTCTGGAAATGTTCCATCTGAGAATCCAGTCTCCATGATGTAAGAAGCCCAAGTCACATGATGGGTCAGGGACAGTTGCTCTGGTCAAAAGATTATCCAATACTCTAGGAGGCCAAGCTGGTAGGTTCCCTTGAGCTTAGGTGTTTATCATCCTGAACAAGAGGAAGACCCTGTCTGTATTCAAAACAGAAGAAGAAGGAGGAGGAGGAGGAGGAGGAGGAAGAGGAAGAGGAAGAGGAAGCAAGAAGCCAATTTTGAAATGGATTTCCCAGCTTCAGAGATGTCAGTTCATAGCCATGTCAGTCACCCTAGCTCTGAGACTTCATAATTCATATCTCATACATTGTAGATGAGAAATAGTGTCATTTTATGCTACTAAGTTTTTGAGCATCTTGTTATCAGTGATTGATAATTAAACTATTGCATATATCCTGGCCTATTCTCTCTAGGAGAATGACAAATAATAATGAAGATAATATAATATAAATATCTGATTATCCCAAATAATAATATCTGGGATTATCAGACACATCTCATAAGTTTCAACCTAGTTAAAAGATAAGAAACTATTGCTAAATTAATACATTCCTTTTGGAATACAATCTCTTTTGGAAAGAGATATGGAGAACACTTAGAGATCTAAAAATAGATCTGCCATTCAATCCTGTAATACCTCTACTGAGCATATACCCAGAAGACCAAAAATCACATCATAACAAAGATATTTGTACTAGAATGTTTATTGCAGCCCTATTCATAATTGCTAAGTCATGGAAAAAGCCCAAGAGCCCATCAATCCATGAATGGATTAATAAATTGTGGTATATGTACACCATGGAATATTATGCAGCCTTAAAGAAAGATGGAGACTTTACCTCTTTCATGTTTACATGGATGAAGCTGGAACATATTCTTCTTAGTAATATGTTTGTGCTATGCTCCTGGATACTTACTCTTAGTAAAGTATCTCAAGAATGGAAGAAAAAGTATCCAATGTACTCAGCCCTACTATGAACCTAATTTAGGGTTTTCACATGAAAGCTTAACCCAGTTACAACCTAAGAATAGGGGGAAGGGGGAAAGGGAGGGGAGGGAGGGGGGAGGTGGGTAGAGGGAAGGGAGTTGGGTGGGATTACACTAGCGGTGCATCTTACAAGGGTATATGTGAAACTTGGTAAATGTGGAATGTAAGTGTCTTGGCACAGTAACTGAGAGAATGCCAGGAAGGCTATGTTAACCAGTGTGATGAAAGTGTGTCAAACGGTCTGTGAAGCTAGTGAATGATGCTCCATGATCATATCAATGTACACAGCTATGATTTAATAATAATAATAAAAAAAGAAACTGTTGCTAGAATATTACCTACCTGATAAAAATTTCAAAAAGACTACTTAGAAAATTTCATGTCAGGGCATCATTCACATTCCATAGAATTTTCTCAGGAGATAGGAGAGAATGGGAAAGTGAGTCTTAAGAAATAAATAAAAGACAAATGAAAACATGATAACAGAGAAATGTGTTGAGATTGATAAGGAAACAAATGTTTTACTGCAAGTTTTTAACCTGAACAGGTAAAGCTGACATTTGCCACCAAGGTGCAGTTGGGTTTGAATTGTATTTTTTTAATATTCTCTACAAATAAAAGTTCTCACAAAGTAGATATAATCTTCATACCCAGTGATGGTTAAATGCTTGTCTAGATGTTGCTATGCAGATATTTTTCCACATAACATCTACAGTCAGTTGACTTTCAAGATTATTTTCAATACTATAGGCGGCTTCATCTAATCAGTTGAAGGCTTTGAAAGCAAAAACTTAGCCTTCCCAGAAAAAAAGGAATGCTACCTCAATATTGTAGATAAAAACCCAGCTGGAACACACCTTTTGGGGGCAGGACACAATTGTAATAGGGACTTTACCTAACAAATGCAATTAAAGTGACCTAGTTCTTTGTACTCTCAAAGAATCCCCAATTAAAAAAAAAAAATAGCTACTGGAGTTTCCTGCCTTCTAGACTACCCTACATATTTCAGATTTGCAGCCCCCACAATTAAGTGAGTCAAGTCCTTAAAATTTCTATCTTTAGGTAGCTATCTATCTATCTATCTATCTTCTTATCTACTTACCTATCTCTATCTGTATAAATAGGATATGTGTGTGTTATTCTATATCTCTAAAGAGTCTGTCTCATACACACTCTTAACCATGACATATATATGTATACACATATGCATATACACACATGTACATACATATACAAGTAATGAAATTAAATAATTTTGGAAAACAGAGCTAAGCCAATATCTTTAACATAAGAATTTCTCTAAAAGTTACTGGGCATGCCACTACATTTCATTGTGTATAAAGTATTTCTCAGACTAATTTTATCACAGAACTCCTCTTTTAGAAAAAACCCCATGAAACTTGTGTTATATAAAACCATTATGGGGAATTTGGGTTTAGAAATTTGAGAGTAGAAGCTTGGAGTAGCTTCCATGGTGAGCTGAATGAAGAGTCAGTGAAAGCTAAATCAAAAGCCTTTGAGAAGCAGTAATATCCTAGATACTTTGAAGCACAAATATTGTACAATTGGTTAGTTTAGTTTAGTTTGTTTTTTTCTCACTTTGTCTATAAAATAAATGTTGGAATTTACATAGTATTAGTAAAAATTGCAATAGAAAAGAGAGTTTGTAATCCTAAATCATTTTACAATTTCATTTATGAAACAAACTACTATATTTCCCATCTACCCAAGCTATTTACCAGAAAACTGGCAATTATATCTAAATGATTTCTCCCTCATCACCTCACATCTGACAGACTGTAGAAGGATATGATTATACTTCTTGATTCCCCTTATATTGCATTATTACATCAATCTTTATGGCCTTAAATGACCCCATCATTCATAAGCTATATTCATTTAATAGCTTCTATGGTCTAAATTTTTGTGTCCTCCTAAAATTTATAAATTGAAATCCTAACTTCCAAGGTAATAGTATCGGATGGTGTGGTCTTTGGGAGGTCAAGAGGGTGGAGCACTCATGATTGGGATCAGTGCCCTTATATAAACAACTCCAGGGAGTAGAATATCCCTTCCATTACATGAAGACAGCTAGAAGGCACCTCTTCTGAACCAAAAAAATGGGTCTTTGCCAGCCAGGGAATATGTCAGTGCCATTATCATGGAATTCTCAGCCTTGAGAACTGGGTGAAATAAATTTCCATTTTTTATAAGCTACTCAGTTTATCGCATTTTATTATAGAAGCTCTAACTCACTAAGACAATAGCCTTATTGATTTTTCCTCAGTTCAGTCATCTAAAGGATTCTCCTTCCTGTAGCCAGAATAATATTCTTAGAATATAAATAGGATATTATTACTATGAAGCCTAAAAAACTATTGTTTTCATGTTAAGTTTTAGACTCAAAAAGACCATGGTGTAGCTACTAGTGAGCCACAGTCCTTTGGAATTAAGATCTTATTGTGAAAATATTGGAGCAACTTGAGTTAGGGTCTTCTTTCAGATTCATCTTTTACCCTATCCCCACGTAAATCCTAAATTCAAACAATCAAATGAGATTCAACTTCCTAAATCAGTTTGCTCTACAACTACACGTCTCCTATGTGATTTTCTCATTGCTTGGGATCTAATCAAGAAGCCACTGAGATGCAAAACAGAAGCTAAGCCTTAAAATTTTACTTGCAGTAAGGTAAGTAGAAAGAAGTTAGTTCTGAAAAATTAGAAACTTGTGCAGTTGCTTCATACAGATGATGAGGAATTTAGAAAGTATATTTCCAATTTAAAAATATACCTATATACATGTGTGTGACTCATGGAATACCGGCAAGTTTCAATTAATTAGTTTTGTGTGCTACTAAGTGGTGTTTCATATCCTTATCCTTTATTATTTTAAATTTGTATTTTTTTTTAATCTGAGATTAACATGAGGGTATATATGATTAGGTTACATTGTTTGCATTTGTAAAGTAAAATTGAGTCGCATTTGAATCCTTCACCCAGGAAGTGTATCATATACCTCTACATTGTACCTGTTAGGTGGAAGCTTACTGAACTCCCTTCACCCCCTATATTCTTAAAGTTGTTGATCTACTAGTTTCGTAATGGGATGCTTGATTTTTCCATTCTTGAAATACATTCCTTAGAAGAATGTTCTCAAATCCATCCAAGTAAATGCAAAGTCTCTATCTTCTATGGCTGAATAGTATTCCATGACATACATATACCACAGTTTATTAATCCATTCATGTGTTAATGAGCACTTGGGATTGATTTCTAAATGGCAAACCACTGAGTCAAGAAGTATACAAGTTCAATATACAAATAATGGATTGCCACTTTTTTTTTCAGAAAAGGTGTTATAATTTCATTTCTATTAGTAAGGAATGAGGTTGCTATTTTTTGTGCCACTGCCAAATTTAGCTGTTTAACAATTTCTAATTTGATTGTTTAAATTTTCCTTTCAATTCTTATTTGTAACCACTTTCCCTAAGCCCCTGTCTTTTCTATTCTTGTTTTCTTTTAAGTAAAACAAGCTTCAAGATGAAACATATGATTTTGAAGAAATACAGTAATCTTAGAAGCCTCTCAATAAGCCTAGAAGATAGGAACCATGGAAAGAAGAGGGCTCTTGGAAAATTTCTAGGAAGAAAACAGCAACAAAAAGATGCAAGAATTTAGCGAAATGATTTTACAATGTCCACAGCTGTTATATTCTTGTCCAGGTAAATGGTATAACAAAATCAGAGGGGTGTGTGTGTATATGTGTGTTTATTATTATGTCCAACAGAGATAATTTATAATTAAATTAAGAATTAAGTTTATAATCAAATATTAAAGATGATAAGATATTAAACTAGAAAATAAGAAAATTCTACCCTCTGTCTAGTTTGGGCTAAGGCTATTATAAGCAATAGTCAATAGGATGGAACACATTGAAAAAGAGAAAAAAATTCAACTGCCTGATTTTTAAAAATTAATTACAGAAATAATGATACATTCACACACTCTCATAAGCAAGACCTATTCAGTTAAGCCAGCTGACAGTGATATTCAGCTGTTACTGTGTACTGAGAAACAACAACACAAACCTGAATATTGTACATGCAGGGTTATAAAACAAGAGTGCCCATGTGTTTGTTTTACCACCTATACGTACACTCGCACTTCACACGTTCTCACTAAACTATTTCTAATTCTACCAGGCAACCTGTACATTTACATTTCAGGTTTCTCTAGGTCACTCAGAAGGGCATGATTTTATGGAGTGAGTGTAATCACAGCATTCCATTGCTATCACTGTCTTCATTTTCCTCTCCAGAAAAGATAATTGTTTCATTTCAGCAAAGCCTGTATGTGAAATGAAGAATAAACCCCCAAATTCTCTGTAGTCTGGAAATACAAGCTTTTCCTTCCCCTTAGGAGTTGCCCAGAACTAGGGAGGGCATCTACTCTGCCCAGTCAGCTAGGAAAAATGTTTGTCAGTGGGGTTAAAGCAAGACATTTAATTATTTCAACACAGGTTAGTTATGGTAACAGATGCAAAGGAAATATCATTAGTAGCCAAGTATCAGAACTCCTTCTCCTGCTGGTCACTCTAACACAAATGTAAGTAAGTGAATCAGGTAAGAAGCAAGAGAGACCTGAAAAGATGCTGTCACATGATTCCCCATCATTTCTTTAGAGATGTACAATCTTTCTACTGAAAAGATCGGTCAGGGAAAAGGCACCAGGACTAGTGTGAAGAGAAATAGGATCAGGACAAAACCTCAGGTTGTTAAACACAAGATCTTTTTGTATATGGGCTCTAAAGCGAGATCTGACAGGCCTGTCCAGTGTGAGAGCTGGCCTGGGGAGAGACAGGGAGGAATGTCTTACTCTAAATCCCACCCAGGTTTCACATTAATTAGCAGGTGGTATTTTCCACAGCTAGGTAAGAATATCACTGTGTTTTTCCCTTCTTTACTTGTTTGTTTTTTAACCCTTTGAAAGTATACTAGCCAGCATCCTGCCAAATGTTAAAGCTATGTGTATGTTTCTTCGCGTGTGCCTGCTTGTATGTGTGTGTGAGAGTGTAACTATGAGTGTGTGCACACGTGTGTGATGTTAGTAGTGTGTGAATAGCCTTACGGTGACATGGCACTTGACCATTACTATCCCCCATTACTATTCATGGGGAAGGCTAATTAAGCAGAAGCTTGATTTTTATAAATAATCTATTTTTCCTTTTACAATGCAGGGGTTGTTTAGAGTTGCTATGTGATCACACATTTGCAGCTTTATGCCTCAGATTTTAATGCCGAAACCAGGCTGTCATTAGCACTTGCACTCTCTTATTCTGATAGAGCATAACAGTTTGCATTTTAATTAAAGGGCTACTGGAGGTGGTGGCGGATGGTAGTTGTGAGGGTGGGGAGGGGTGGATTTTAGAATGTCAGGGCATCCCATAGCCACAAACACATCATGCCATTTAAGTTCTATCTTTAACCCATCGCAGTTGGCAACCGTTAGGCTGCAAGGGAAGCCAGAAAGGAGAATAAATGACATCTTTTAAAAGGAGTGAAAGGATTGATTTTTACGTCAGTCACTTGAATGAGTGATTTTCTCCAGAGGGTGCGAGGAGGAGGCTCCTCTCTAAATGCTACAGAGTGTCTATGGATTTGAATAATGGATTAATTTGAATAATGGATTAGGAAGTGCACAAACATCACGATTTTCAGATTTCTCCTGCTGAATCAGGACAGCTTGTCCAAAGCGTCAGGGAGAAAGCTATTCTTTACCTTAGAAACACTGCAACAGGGGGCCCGAATAATGACTTTGCAACAGGGAAAGAGTCCCCAAAGACCAATGTCAGATGTGAGCGAGCTGGAATGATCAGAGGCAGTTCCCTATAGGTGGGTGGGCCTTGGAGCACTTTCCTACTTGTCATTTTTATTGTGTTAGGGTGTGGGGTGGGGCAAGGAACAGCAAATTCAGAATGCTTGGGGAGAGCAAGTCGTCAGCAGAGGAGCGGGGGAGGGATCTTAATTATTTTCCCTGACTAGATTGTTTGATGGGGCTGCCCTTAGAGACCCCAATGCTGCCAACCTGTTACTCATTCCCAGAGTGAATATTACTTTAGTAGAGTCCAAAGTTCGTATGACATCTGAATTAAAACCTTGGGATCATTTCTGAAAAAAATAATGATACCATTCAGACTGCAAGAATTAAAATTGTATTCATATTCACTACCAAATTTCAGAAAATAATTACATATTAAGAACAGACAGGGTGCTAATGTAAACAATCCAAGCCTCCAAAACACGCTTTAAAAAGAAGAACTATTTACTTTTACATTGAGGGATTATGGAAAAGGCTGTGGGGAAAGTTCAGCTGATTGGAAAGAGGGGGAGAAAGTCATCAAGTGGGAGAGGGTCCAAGCCCAGTCATCTCTCTGGTCAGTGACAATACCCAACAGTCACAGGATGGAAGAAGATAGCACCTTTAAAAAACAAAGCGAGGAACCATATGCAAGGCTATGTAAACAGGACACTTCTTCTGATCCCAGGAGTTAACAAAGACAGTGCCAGAAAAATGAGTCACTCAGCATTGCCATCAAAGCCAAGGCTGAGGTGGGACTGAGTCATTTCAGAATTAGATCTAAACTCACATCCCTGCCTCCTTGTCCATCTCCCCTGCATGGGGCAAGTGAAATGGATTCCTAGCTGTGCCTCCTGTGAACATTGCCTGGCTGAATAAATAAGCCAGAAAATTCGTGGGTTTTGAAAATTACTTTTTAACTGTAATTTTTTTCCCCTCATTAGCCGAGTCAGCCTGGAGACCTACCTCCCTTTTATCTCCCTAGAGCTATCCAGGTTGGTGAGCCTATATTGAGGAGAAACTATACCCAAGACAACAGTTACCGTGCTATGGACACTACTCAAGAAGGAACACATGGAATTACCTATGTGCTCATCCGGCCAAATCACCACTACTGGATAACAATGTGTCTACACAGAATATCTTTTCTCTCCCCCTGTCACCAAGTTTTTGGGTCTCCAAAGAGCTTGCTTCAGTCTACAACTGCTTTGTTTAATTCCTAGCTTAGTTGTCCAGCTAACATCAGCTAAAACATAGGTACTACCTTCAAAGAGCAAATGAGTCTTTTGGTAAGGTAAGGTAAGGTATGTAAACATATAACCTTCGAAGATAACTCAACCATTAAATAAAAAGAGCTATTTTGATTCTGTGAGTCAGTATATAGACAGTGTTATAAGAGTAGCAAGAATATAAATATATATAACATATAAACATAAAAACATGCACATATAAAGGAGTGTGTGTGTGTGTGTGTGTATGTAGGTAGTCTCAGATGTATTTTAAAACAGAGATAGATGATCCTGCAGCCCTTCAAATGGGTAGTATTTAGGCAGAAAGGAAGAAAAAACACTCTGTTCACACTGAAATACAGGTAAGCCTGCGAGACAAAGAGAATGCTGGTTGGAACCCACAATTAAGTACCATGCAATCCACTTAAGAACATTCCTATAATCCCACAACTTCTTGACAAGCTGCAGATAAGACACTCTCTGGGATGGTCAACCTGACGCGTAAGTGGAAGAGTCAGGATTTGCAACTGAATTGTTCTGGATTCCAAAGTGTTTATACTTAGGCTAAGTGAAATGAGCCAGGCACAGAAAGACAAAAATGTGAAATCTGAACAGGTTCAAGAAAGAAAAGGTGATGACTAAGGGTCAGGGAGATGGGTGAAATGGGAAGATATTGGTCAAAGGGTACAAATTTTTAGCTGTAAGATGAATAAGTTTTAGAGACCTAACCCGCAATGTGTTATCAATATCACAATGGATATAATAGTGAATCATATATACTTGGAATTTGCTAAAGGAGTATATTTTAAGGATTCTTACCATACACACATAATCTACATGAGGCGATAGGCATATTAATTAGCATGATGGGAGTAATCATTTCATAATATATACATATATGAATACATGACATTGTACTTAAAATGTGCAATCATGTGCCACTTCATGATGAGAATACATTCTGAGAAATTTGTCATTACTTGATTTTTTCATTTTGCAAACATCATAGAATGTGCTTATGCAAACCCAGATAACAACCCACTGCACACTACTCTGTATGGGATAACTTATGGCTCCTGGACTACAGACCTGTCAACATGTTGCTATACCTAGTACTGCAGGCAATTGGAACATAAGCGTAAGTAGTTGTGTAAACATAGCTAAAAACAGTAAATCTACAGTAAAAATATGGTATTAAAATCTTATGAGACTACCATATTATCTGCAGTGTTTCTTTGACTAAAATATTGTTATGTAGGATATGAATAGATGCATTTTTTTTTGTTCATTAGTTATACTTCAGTTAAACTGGGAAAAACCATAAAACTGCTGTTTTAATGTGGCTCTAAGATGACCCTTGTGCAAACTCCCCTATTGATACCCAATAGCTCTTCCCATGTCTAGGGTGCTGATCATTCTAACAGTGTCTGCCACCCCACCAATTATCATTTCCCCAATCTAAAGAGAGGTTAAAATATCTTCTTTGGTATGGTAACTTCTACCTCATCCATCTGTCCTATTCTGTTCAAAATGCTTCCTTCCACCTGTCTAGTTCATTTTCTCCCTCCTTAGCCTTTGGAAATGTAATGGCAGGCATTCTTATTAATTTCCTGTTACATATGGAACTCACATGCTATATGATTTTGAAGCTTATTTCTCATTAACTCTATTCTGAAAAATGTTTGAGAAAGTTTTCTTTATTGAACACCACCATACAAGCTATGAACAAGCATTAGGTCAGTGTACATCTGAACATGCACTGCTTAAGAATTTATTTTAATTGCTGAGTAAAGGTGCCTACTGTAATCCCAGATACTCAGGAGGCTGAGCCAAGAGGATCTCTTGAGCCCAAAGGACTGAGGTTGCTGTGAACTATCATGACGCCATGGCACTCTACTCAAGGCATCAGAGTGATGCATCAAAGTGGGATTTATCCCAGGGTCTCAAGGCTGGTTCAATATTCATAAATCTATACATGTAATTCAGCACATAAACAAACTAAAAAATAAGGACCATATGATTCTTTCAATTGATGCAGAAAAAGCTTTTGATAATATCCAGCATCCCTTCATGATCAGAACACTTAAGAAAATTGGTATAGAAGGGACATTTCTTAACTAATAGAGGCCATCTACAGCAAACCCATAGCCAATATCATATTGAATGGAGTTAAATTGAAATCATTTCCACTTAGATCAGGAACCAGGTAAGGTTGCCCATTGTCTCCATTGCTCTTTAACATTATAATGGAAGTTTTAGCCACCGCAATTAGGGAAGAAAAGGCAATCAAGAGTATCCACATAGGGTCAGAAGAGATCAAACTCTCACTCTTCGCAGATGATATGATCATATATCTGGAAAACACTAGGGATTCTACTACAAAACTTTTAGAAGTGATCAAGGAATAAAGCAATGTCTCAGGCTACAAAATTAACACCCATAAATCTGTAGCCTTTATATATACCAACAATAACCAAGCCGAAAAAACAGTCAAGGACTCTATTCCATTCACAGTAGTGCCAAAGAAGATGAAATATTTGGGAGTATACCTAACAAAGGACGTGAAATATCTCTACAAAGAGAACTATAAAACTTTAAGAAAAGAAATAGCTGAAGATGTTAACAAATGGAAAAACATACCATGCTCATGGCTGGGAAGAATCAACATTGTTAAAATGTCTATACTACCCAAAGCAATATATAATTTTAATGCAATTCCTATTAAAGCTCCATTGTCATATTTTAAAGATCTTGAAAAAATAATACTTCATCTTATATGGAATCAGAAAAAAACTCGAATAGCCAAAACATTACTCAGCAATAATAACACAGCAGGAGGAATCATGCTACCAGACCTGAAACTGTACTATAAATTGATAGTGATCAAAACAGCATGGTATTGGCACAAAAGCAGAGAAGTAGGTGTCTGGAACAGAATAGAGAACCAAGAGATGAATCCAGCTACTTACCGTTATTTGATCTTTGACAAGCCAATTAAAAACATTCAGTGGGGAAAAGATTCCCTATTTAACAAATGGTGCTGGGTGAACTGGCTGGCAACCTGTAGAAGATTGAAACTGGACCCACACCTTTCACCATTAACTAAGATAGACTCTCACTGGATAAAAGATTTAAACTTAAGACATGAAACTATAAAAATACTTGAAGAAAGTGCAGGAAAAACTCTTGAAGGAATCAGCCTGGGTGAATATTTTATGAGGAGGACTCCCCAGGCAATTGAAGCAGTATCAAAAATACACTACTGGGACCTGATCAAACTAAAAAGCTTCTGCACAGCCAAGAACATAGTAAAGCAAGCAGACAGCCCTCAGAATGGGAGAAAATATTTGCAGGTTATACCTCCGATAAAGGTCTAATAAACAGAATCCACAGAGAACTCAAAAATACTAGCAAGAAAAGAACACGTGATCCCATCTCAGGGTGGGCAAGGGACTTAAAGAGAAACTTCTCTAAAGAAGACAGACACATGATCTATAAACACATGAAAAAAAGCTCATCATCCTTAATCATCAGAGAAATGCAAATCAAAACTACTTTGAGATATCACCTAACCCCAGTAACAGTAGCCCATATCACAAAATCCCAAAACAGAGATGTTGGCGTGGATGTGTAGAAAAGGGCACACTTCTACACTGCTGGTGGGAATGCACACTAATACGTTCCTTTTAGAAGATGTTTGGAGAATACTTAGACACCTAAAAATAGACCTGCCATTCGATCCTATAATTCCTTTTCTAGGTTTATACCCAGAAGACCAAAAATCACAACATAACAAAGACATCTGTACCAGAATGTTTATTGCAGCCCAATTCATAATTGCTAAGTCATGGAAGAAGCCCAAGTGCCCATTCACCCACAAATGGACTAGTAAATTGTGGTACATGTACACCATGGAATACTATGCAGCCTTAAAGAAAGATGGAGACTTTACCTCTTTCATGCTTACATGGATGGAGCTGGGACAGATTCTTCTTAGCAAAGTATCTCAGGAATGGAAGAAAAAGTATCCAATATACTCAGTCCTACTATGAAGCTAAATTATAGCTTTCACATGAAGGCTATAACCCAACTATAGCACAAGACTACAAGGAAAGGGCCAAAGAAGGGGAAGGGAGTGGGCAAGTTAGGATGGAGGGAGGGCAATGGGTGGGGCCACACCTACGGTGCATCTTAGAATAGGTACAAGCGAAACCTACAAAAGGCAGAATACAAATGTCTACATACAGTAACTAAGAAAATGCCATGAAGGCTACGTTGAACAGTTTGATGAGAATATTTCAGATTGTATATGAAACCAGCACATTGTACCCCTTGATTGCACTAATGTACACAGCTATGATTTAACAATAAAAAAATTAATAATTTAATTAACAATGAATAAATATGTAAATTTTAGAAAATAATTTATTTTAAACTATGTGTAACAAACAAATCAATTTAAAATAACTATTTGGTCAAATCCACAGTTTTGTTGACTAAATGAACTTTCATCTTTTCCCTCCCCTCAACTCCTTGGCAAAGGAGATCAGGACCTGAGCAAACTGATATAATATTTTCTTCCTGAAATTACTGCTTTACCATTGATTATCCAGATGATTAAAGCAATCAAACGTCTTGCTGTCAGGTAGACATATCCCATTTCAAATATTATTTGGTACTAGCTGTTGGACATTGCAAAGACTTACTGTAGAGAAAAGGAAACATTGTTAAAATAGCCTTGTACTATCACTATACACAGAAATTTTTAACAAAGAGACTGTATAGGGAAGTATGATGTTCAAAATCGGCAAAGGTGCTTTAAATACAGTATTTCTGTAATGCAGTATCTTGCATTTTCCTATTTCCTATTATATTAAAAAATATACTCAACATAAAGTAAAAATCCTATATATTTGCATAGTAGGAATTGAGGCTTGAAAAACATTAGGAAAATATTGAGAAACAGGAATAATAATAATAATAATGATATACAATACTTTCTGATTTCTTTTTCTAAAAATGAGTGTTTAGACTTATAAAACAGTATACATGGCATTACCATTAAATGAATGACATTAAAAAATACTAGCATTTTATAAAAATACTAAAGTTATAAGAAATAAACTATGTTTTCTTGAGCACATGTGGATGTCAAAGTGATTACTTTGCTTATAGATTTTTCTGTATCGAGAGAGAAAAGACTAAAACAAAATATAAAAGTAAAACAAATCTAGCAATAGCTGAAGTTAATTAAGGCCTTGTTTATACATCTTTAGATGAACTTCGCTTTTTAAAAAAGATATCATGCTTTCTTTAGAAAAACTTTCACTCAAAAAATGATTAGGCATTCACTTGCTTTTATCCATGTTACATTTCCTTGCAGAAATAAGCCAGTGTTGGGGTTAGCAAGAGGGGTTTGTTGGTTGCCTTGGGGAGCATTTCCTCATTAATTTGATAAATATTCATGGTGTTGGTAACTGAGCATAGAATTGTAAATAAGACACAGTCTAATCCTTCATACAATCAAATCCAGGCCATTATTAGATTAACAATAATTACACTTCCAAGTGTGTATAGACACAGTTTCTTGATTTTGAATTAACCAATTATTCCTCCTGGATGTGCATACTAGGAACACAGCAGCACATCAACATTTAATTCCAGCAGTAACACTAGCTGGTAATTCCAGTAGTAATACTAACTCTTTCACCACACCTTATGTGTGTCTAATTGTCTCCATTACTTAAGGAAAGCTAGAAGATTCTTCTAATGAAAACGAGGTAATTCAAATGAGAAAATGTAACATTTGGAAAGGATGTTTTACACTTAAAAATTGGCCACAGACAGCTTATTTATGCTGCACTCCTAACATCCAATTCAAAGTTGTAATTGTTTCCTTACACATTCCAACAATACCATTACAGAAGACTGTCAAATTATCCTTCCAGAAAGGAATAGAATTAGAGGTTGTTAACGTAAGCTATCACTGCATAACAAACAAAACCAAACTGAACTGTATAAAACAAAAGTCATTTTATTACACACTTTTATAGTCTGTGAGTCAGGAACTTGAAAAAGGCACAGCACAGATGGCTCGTCTCTGCTGTAGAGTGTCTGGGAGCCTGGAAGACAGGAGGTGACATGAAGGCTGGACTGCACTCATTTGAGGGCTCACCCTCTCACAGGACTAGGTGTTGATGTCAGCTCTTGACAAGAATTCACTGGGGGCTGTCAGACATACCAGGAGCATATGGTCTTTCCATGTCAGCATCTTCACAGCCTTGTGACTGGATTCCAAGAGGGAGCTTCTGGGCAGAAGTTGTATCTCTCTCCCTTTATGACCTAGTCACACGATGTCTCTCTCGCCATAGATACAGACCTACACAGATCCAAGGGGACCAGAGAACCCATATCTTAATAGGAGAATGTGAGTGTCACATGTCAGAAGAGAATGGAAAATGAGAGATTTCACTGTGACCAAGCTGGAAAACTCAGTCTCCCACAGAGCACAGCTCAAGATTGAAGTCTTATATTCTCCTCACACGTTTTGTTTATGAACATGATATTGTACTGGGTTTTTGGCAAGACTAAAGGACTTAAAAATTAATTCAGTTTAATATATGAGGAATAAATAAATAGTATTTTCATTGTTAGGTTAGGTTACATCTAAGATAATTACTCTTAGTATGTGTTTCTTGTGACTCATTAATGGGTCATAACCTAATTTAGTAGCTAGCAGCTTAAAGCCCAGAATTTTTTAACTAATTGAAATGTCCTAGGTTAGAATAAGATAGGAACTAGTGGAATACTTTGTACATAATACGGTACAAACAATAAGGTAATTATTGCTTCAAGAAACTTTTGTTTCAATTGTGTGTGTGTTTGTGAACCTGGTTATGAATTAGATATGCGTCTTCCTGGATTTCAGTCAAAAAAGTTTGAAAGCCACTTTTCTAAACTATAATAAGGAACTTCTAGATAAAAATTACTGTGAAGTAGGAAAATTAAATAACATTATTATTCAAACAAGATTTTTGCTTATAAGTGTGTTAAAATTAGGGTACTATTTATCAGTAAAAATTATTTTACTTGTAAAATGATCTTTCTTCTGCAGACACCATGAATAGGATTTTTTTTTTTTTTTTTTTGCAGTTTTTGGCTGGGGCTGGGTTTGAACCCACCACCTCTGGCATATGCAGCTGGCACCCTACTCCTTTGAGCCACAGGAGCCACCCTGAATGGAATCTATTATGCACTGAAGATGCCGGCATTTAAGAGATGAAGCCAAATTTTCTCAAGATGGTCAATTCTTCTCTTTGTGTCTATATAAGGGAAAGAAGGTAGAGGGAAAAATGGTTGTAACTCATGGAAAGAGCTAAACATAACTAAAGAACAAGACTAAAATGGTGGTGAGCACAGACCCTGCTTTATTCTTTCTGAAAGGCCATTCCTACTGGAGCTGCTATTTGCTGGGATATTACAGCATTTATAATGTGTGAGCATTTATAAACTGGGATCTTATGAATCCATAAATTAATGTTGCCCAGGGCGAGAGAGGACAGAGCATCAATGAATGTTACATATAGTTGATAGTGATCCTTGCGAACTTTTTCACATGAAAAAGAGTATAAAACTTCATCTATGGGGAATTCTATTCAGATCAAGCCTACCTAAAATGCGAAATGTTAGCCTGAGTCTCCTAAATTAAAAACATGCCATTAAGTAGCTGTCCTAGCTTTGTAAAAAAAATGCCGAAGAATATGGGGAAAGGGGAAAGGGAGAGGAGGGAAGGGGGGAGGATGGGTGGAGGGAGGGTAATTGATGGGACCACACCTATGGTGCATCTTACAAGGGTACATGTGAAACTTACTAAATGTAGAATATAAATGTTAACACAATAAATAAGAAAATGCCAGGAAGGCTATGTTAACCAGTGTGATAAAAAATATTTCAAATTCTATATAAAACCAGTGTATGGTGCCCCATGATTGCATTAATGTACACGTCTCGGGGGAGGTGGGCGGAGGGAGGGTGATTGGTGGGATTACACCTGTGGTGCACCTTACAAGGGTATATGTGAAATTTAGTAAATGTAGAATGTAAATGTCTTAACACAATAACTAAGAAAATGCCAGGAAGGCTATGGTCACCAGTGTGAAATCAACTCTACTTTAAATCCTGTCGGACTACTGATGCCCGTAGAAAAAGTAGTTATGAATTAGCTAATGGTGATCATTCATTCATGTCTTTATTCTGTGTTTATCAAATATTTACGGACTCCCTGCGCAATCAAGAACCACCTCAGACCTCGGTAATGCAATGATATACAAACAGGTAATTTCCTCACTCTCACAAAGTTTGGATCGAAAAGCTCAATTGTAGAGAAAAACTATGAGAAGGAACACTTCTGAAATATTTCAGGAGGTCTTTTCCTTATCTCTTGGGGCACATAAATTTTACTATCACGTATGTTTTGTATCAAAGCAGTCTTCAAGTCACCAAGAGTGATGCTGTATATATATATGGGTGTGTATGTATATTCTGATAGACTAAAAATTTATCTAAACATATTTTTGATTTGATTTACTATTAAAAATTATGAAGTCATTTAAAGGAAATGAATATGTCAGCAAAATAGTTAAGAATTTCACAGAGAATAATTTTGAGCTGAAGCATTAAGTCATAAACATTGATTACAAGTCTTCATATCACTTATCATTATTACTAATGTTTTCTGGCCTTGTTTTATTTTGTTTCTTTATTCTTTTGAAATAGTAATTGTGGGGTTAGTATCAAGGATATCGTAGTCTTTGTTTAAACTGCTTATATAATTTTTTATCCATGATATTCTATGATAAAATTTTATTTTTAAAGGAAAAGCAGTCCTGCTCCTCAGAATGAATGGATTGCTTTTAGAGTTTTTATCCAAAATGGAGAGGAACAAGAAGTTCAGAAATAAAAATGAGTGTGTGTGTGAAGAGAGAGAGAGATGAATGAACTTCCTCTTCTTATGTTTTAATTCTGAAACTGTTATCACTATTCTTTCTGAAGAAGAAAGGTAGTTAATATGAACTATGAAATACTTAAGACTGAAAGTTATGTTTAGTTAACTGATATTTCATCCTTACTGATCTCAAACATACCTATAGAAGACTCAATGGACAAGGTGCTCACACTTACCAGTTTTCCTAAAAGAGCTCCAATTTATACCAGGCTTCTCAGAGTAATTATTAATTACATTTCTTTAAATTCTTAAAACTGTCCTTATTTGGACAATATAGTCTATGGTCACCTTACTAGTGAGAAGTTAAAAAAAATAATGTGAAAAATTAAATTCTATATGATTTTAGCTTTCGTGTAAAAAATTT
Source organism: Nycticebus coucang (assembly GCF_027406575.1). NCBI lineage: Eukaryota > Metazoa > Chordata > Mammalia > Primates > Lorisidae > Nycticebus > Nycticebus coucang. The sequence continues at coordinate 35,546,549 of NC_069793.1, read as the reverse complement.
TAATAATCTAAAAAAGAATACATTACCTGCTTTAATATTAAAGAATCACTTTTAAATAGAAACTTCTAGATTAATGCCTTACCTGCATAATAACTAACATGTTTATATTGGTAAAAACAAATAACAGTGAGAGGAGAAATGTTCGAGGTCAAACGTATGGGATTGCTAGTCTCATATGGGTCAGTTCTATAATTAAGTTCATAAACTCTGTCCCCCTAACCAAATACAAGAAAATCAAAAGCGCCATTGCTAATCTGAAAATCTTCCAAGTCATAGGATATGGCTATATATGATGAGATGGTGAAGGCAGAGGAGTCAAGACTTAAGTTTTAATTCTTACCTTGCTGCTAAAAGTAGTCTTGGTAACTTTGGAAAATCACTCATCTCCTGTGGGCCCCAGTTTTACCATCTATGAAGTGAAGAGGTTAGAGTCCATCCAGAGTTTCCAAGTTGTGTTGTGTTTGTGTGTGTGTGTGGTATGTGTGCATGTAAGTGCATGTGTGTGTATGTGTACGTAAGAACATCTAGAATCTCTGCTACCTACATCTCAGGGGAAATTCAAAAGTGAGCTACACTGAAGGAGAGAGAAGCAAAGGTATTTATAATCTGTTCTACTCTTCGCCTCCTCCTATAGTAGAGAGCTCCAAGAAACATAGATTATAAAAATTCTAGAAAAAATAACTGCTGAGGGTCTTTCTTCATCAAAAATTCATTGGCACAAAGATTTCAATCTATACAGGCATGCACAGATAACACAGCAAAGTGTTCTGAAATGTTATTTGGAGGCTCATCAAGACCTCAGTCACCATTCATGATTTCAAATCAGTGGCAAGAAATTAGTAAGTCTGCAGTGATTAACCATAACAAGACAATGAGTTTATTTAACACTGAGAAGTCTATCTTTTTTTTTTTTTTAATTTTTTTTTTTTTTTTGTAGAGACAGAGTCTCCCTGTACCGCCCTTGGGTAGAGTGCCGTGGCGTCACACGGCTCACAGCAACCTCTAACTCTTGGGCTTACGCGATTCTCTTGCCTCAGCCTCCAAAGCAGCTGGGACTACAGGTGCCCGCCACCATGCCCGGCTATTTTTTGTTGCAGTTTGGCTGGGGCTGGGCCTGAACCCGCCACCCTCGGCATATGGGGCCGGCGCCCTACTCACTGAGCCACAGGCGCCGCCCAGAAGTCTATCTTATATAATGTCTGGTTTTTGTACCTTAATGACAAATATAAATGATTGCTAGGGAAAACATGATTATTTCTGCTTCACATGTAAGTATAGAACCTCAAAACTATGAGCAAATATGTGCAAAGACCGACAACTATTAGAAAAATAATGTGATTCATATTGCCTCTCTCTCAAACATACCTCACTTCATATTTAGAGATTAAAGAAGTATCTCCTAATGTTCTGAAATAAAAACAAACAAAAAAAAATGAAAGAAATAAACCATAAGTAAGTAAAAAAGAATGAAAGAAAAAATGTGACTGTTTGATTTATGCTCCTTAAAAACATAGAGTTAAATATCTTATTGGTTGGAAATAGTATAAGTTTCCAAAACCACAAAATAAGTGACAAAAAAGGAAAAACATGAAGCTTTCAAAAATTTCCCCTTGAAGAAAATACAACATAAGGTAGAAAGTATAGTTCATGGCTAATCAAGTAGATAAAGAAGCCACAGAGAGACATATGAGGTTGGACAATTAAGTTCACAAATCCATCCTAGAAAAAGTGCTACATACTTCATTGGTGAATATCACAATGGTCATCAGATGCCAAGGAGAGGACTTCACCATTCGGGGAGTCAGTTTTAGACTATATTATAAAAGATAATGTAATAAACGATAGTAGTGATACCAGTAGTTCCTCCTCATGTCCTTTCAAAGTTCTTCTATGAAAATATATTTCAGTAAGAGGGATGTAATCATATACTACTGTGATAGGCAGGTGAAAACGGGAGTAAACGGAGGCAGAATTAATACTGAAGTGGAAAGAATAATGGATTGGTCAACAGAAAGCTGAGCTTATTTTGCTACAAAATAGCCCTAGATTTTAGGGAACATGTCTCTTCATTTTTCTAAGTCTTAGTTTCCTAAAAGGAAAGAAGAACATGTTGGACTTAATAATTTTTACTTCCCTTTTAGCAAAAATATCTTCTCATGTTACAGCCCTCTTTAGATTAAGTTGAAAAGTCTACTGATAGAACTTGAGAGATGACGGTAAAGAAGCTATGAAGTTTTACTCCTGCTCTAGAGTCACCTATTTGGAAACAAATCTATTTCCTTGCAAGTAATGTTAGTGATCTACTTGACGTGATTCAGATGCATCTTATCAGTAAATTCTGTCCACCCTTCATTGTGCTAACGACAAAAAAACACAGTTTAAGCCAAAGCAATCAATAAAGGGAATCCATTGTCTCATATCACAAAAAATACCAAATATGGTAAGAGGTGAGGTGGAGACTCAATAGTGTCACAAGGACCTAGTCTCTGTTCTTGATTCTGCTTGTCTTTATGTTATATTTATTTGCAGGTTCCACAAGGTGTTAACATGGCTGCCAAAAGTTCCAGTCATGAGTGATTCCAGATTCAGATTTCCCAGAATCTTCCTGGTAGTTATAGTACATCTCTCAGAATTCACAGAAATTGGAGCATTTGGGCTTTATGCTCTTGTTCTTTCATCAATCTTTGTTGCCTGGAGGGTAAATTATCCTAACTGGCCAGACCCACTGAAGAGGTAAATATTAATTTCCATGCACTTAACTGTTACTCACATAGTATATATAATTTTTTCAAATTGATTCAAAATTGCAACAACCCCTTAGATGGTACTTTCTATAAATACATCACTTTCCTGTTTATTGGTCTGCATAGCACCTGTTGCAAACTGACATATTTATTTTTATATATTCATTTATTTACATTTACTCTTCTTCAACTAGAACATAAACTTTATGAGAGCAGGGATGTTTTCTAATCCTGTAACCTAGCAAAGTGCATGACATCAAGGAGGGGCTCATCAAGGAGAGAGACATATATTATCATTTACAATGTATGGATAAGAACAGAAAGCTGAAATATGGAAATGTTTAGTAAAATGCCCAAAATGTGTATTTATTAAATGGCTGAGCTGGAATTCACACCAGGAATTCTGACTAAAGAGATCGTACACCTAGCCATGGCCTCTTGCACTAGTTGTGAGTATATCTTGGTTTTTATACTACTTCTACCATTTGGTAGCATTCTGAAACGTATCAGTGACTTAGGGACCCTTGACTTCAATTTTCTATTTTAACATGAGGTTATGGTATTAGCCCTGCCAACTTCATAAGTATATAAAAATGTTATCAAAACTGTTGAGTATTTTACACCTATGAGCCATTATTGTTTAATCAGGGGTCCTCAAACTTTTTAAACAAGGTGCCAGTTCACTGTCCCTCAGACCATTAGAGGGCCGGACTATAGTTTTATAAAAAAAAAAACAAAACTATGAACAAATTCCTATGCACACTGCACATACCTTATTTTGAAGTAAAAAAACAAAATGGGAACAAATGCAATCACACCACCTCATGTGGCCCACGGGCTGCAGTTTGAGGACCCCTGGTAGATTTTTAAAACCCAGGTATTATGAGAGATCCTAACACAGGGAATCATGTCATTTTGATAAAGGAACAGTCCAACTCCCCCGGAAATTAGTTCAAATACTCCATTTGCACAGCAAAGTTTGAAGTGAATATTTAAGCCAAATCGGTATCATTAACTTTGAGTTGAGGGAGCTCAGACAGCCCTAGGTAACTTTCTCAAACTTCTCCCATTCATAGATGACACAGCTGGGTAGAAATTAGTCTCCAAAAATACTTTCACACAACCGGCTTGTTTTCTAGTCACTGTCTGCTTATGCTATGCTCATTCCATCTGTCAATAGATGTGAGTCACACATTCGACCTTTCAGCTTCACTTGCGCACATAAATTTCTTCCAATTTCCTGTGAAACAAACACTTTTAACTCTTTAGGATTTTGTAATTTGTACACAGGTCATTCAGGGATGATTCAAAGAACAAAGTAAGCCCTCAGCTCTGTGACAAGTTTGGCTTGAGCACTTTATAACTGGAATAGCTTTTCTTTTACTGTTTGACTAATAAATCCAGGTTTATAGCTAGATAGATACATACATATGTATCTGTATTGATATCCACTTATATATGCATAACTTAAACCCCCTAGTGGCTTTCCACAACGTAGATAACTAAAAGAAAAACAATTTGAAGGAAGCACGTGTATCAACTAACCAATTCCCATTAACCCTCCCTCTTTAAGTCAGTACAATTCTACTCTCTCTTAACTCATGTGAAAGAACAGTTGATCTTCAAGAGAGAAAGGAAAATTTATCCCTCTCCAACATCTACCTGGAATCATGACTGTTTTATCAAAATCATCTCATCTTTTTCTTCTGACTACACACACTAAAGAGGTATTGGCAGAAACACGTCTCTATTTTGAGAAGTTGTATTTGGACTGAGTTTAAATTAAAACAATTTCCATGATGTAACAGAAACCACAAAGGTCTCCCAAAAGCCTTTCATGATAAAAGGCACACAATAACTAAATAACAAAATGATGGAATCCACAAAGGTAGTAAAAATAAATGTGTTATCTCAAACGTTGTTCTTACCCTAGACAAAAGGGGTTAGCAATACCTTTTTCTTCCATTTCTTCTTTGGTTACCAGTCCAGAGCAGCTGAAGTGAGGATAGGAGCTGTTTCTTCTGGGACTGTGCGAGGGAGCCATCCAGCCAAGCTCCAGGAAAATGGAAAGGCAGTATTCTAGTTTTGTGCCAAAATGTTAAGGACTATCCCTCTATGCCCATATCTTTTTTACATTTTTGTCTCTCCCTTCTTGTTACTTGGCAAATCTGTTGGCTTCAATATATCCATACTAGTATGTATTTCCCATATTGTAGATATGGGAAGTACATGTAGTCTGGGACTAGAGGGATAGACAGTTATGCAAAGGGAAGGTCCCTGACTACTAATAGTGATATGTAACCAACACATCTGAGACCAGTTGAAATTAAAGAATTTTCTCTGGTCACACTCTTCATGTAGAGAACCCAGAGGTCTGGATTCATTGACCAATTCTGCTTAGGTTTTGCCATGCCATCTATTCCATATCTCTGTTTGAGCTGGCTCAAGTGGATGCTCTGTATCTTCCTAGAAAAGAATATAGGCTATCGTTGGTACATAATGTATAAATTCCAAATCCGGGTGTGATTTCCCCTGAGAACCTTTTATGTTATTTTTGTGATTAAGTCTAAAATGTAAGAAGAATAAGGCAGAGTACAGTGGCTCAAGCCTATAATCTTAGCACTCTGGGAGGCTGAGGCAGGTGGATTGCCTGAGCTCAGGCATTTGAGACCAGCCAGAGCCAGACCTAGACCTTGTCTCTAGGAACACAACAGGGTGTTGTGGTGGGCACATGTAGTCCCAGCTACTTGAGAGGCTGAGGCAAGAGACTTGCTTAAGCCCGAGATTTTGGTGTTGCTTTGAGTTATGAAACCATGGGACCCTACCGAAGGTGACAAAGTGAGACTCTGTCTCAAAAATAAATAAATAAATAATTGTAGGAAAAAGGACAAAATGGCCAGGAACCTAGGAGTACTATGTGGCAACTGAGTGCAGCAATTGCCTAGAGGTTCCTGTAAACATATGGGACTATTTGAGAAGTGATGGAGATTTTAGCATGGACTACCACGCAACACGTGGGTGTGGAAAGTTGGAGGGACATCACATTCAAGCTTTACTTACCTGAAAGTGAAGGGAGACAGATCTCCACGTAGTATAACAGAAGTAGATCCGTCTTTGAAATGAGGCATGTCAGGGCGGCGCCTGTGGCTCAAAGGGGTAGGGCGCTGGCGCCATATGCCGGAGGTGGCAGGTTCAAACCCAGCCCCGGCCAAAAGCTGCAAAAAAAAAAAAAAAAAAAAGAAAAGAAAAGAAAAAATAAATGAGGCATGTCCAGGATTCAAATTAAGCTCAGCAACAGAAAGGAGTTCTATTTACTTCCTGTCTGGAACAAGGTAGAATGTACAGAAATAATGAAAAATGGTGCTATTCTAGTAAGAAAAACCACTTCTACAAACTATAAGCATAAATCAGAAAGGCAGAGACCCTCGCATCCATTGTATGGGATTCGTATCCAGAAATTCTCCCCCGAATAAACACTCAATAAACCTGAATTAAATCAAACTGTCAAACTACATAAGGCAAATGAAAGGCTGGATCTGAATCTGAACTTTATCTTTTGAATTTTATATTTCTACTCTGCATTTTAGCCAGTGTGTATATATTTCGACAAGATTCCTCCAAAATTAATTTAGATATGATATCAAATTCCATTTTCAGTTTATTATCTTTTACATCACTGGGCAGCAGTGATGAGTGAAATGAATTGCAACAAATCAATTAGAAAAGAAACTATGTAGTTAAAGTGCTGGCCCTGCTGCAAGGCGGGCCCCAGAATCCTAAGATCAGAATGTCTAGTGTCTCTGAAGGTCCTTACATGGTGAAAATATATTCACATGAGGCCCTCACCAGTTTTTAAATATGGAAGAAACAAACTTCTACAGAAGTTCTTTGAAGTGGCCAAAGCCACACAGGAACTTGGACACAGAGCTGGTCATAGTGATGACCACTATCCTCCATCAGAAGTTAGTGTCAGCCTACATACAGATGATTGTTTTTCTTTTTGTAACATTTTGCAGCTCTCCTTTCTGCCATATTTTTTATCACGTTATATTAGGGCTTTCAGATGCCTGGTAGGTAAAATTTCAGAGAGGCATCCAGTATGGTTGCCTTGGGGCCAATGCCTGATACTTACTGTTTACATGTCAACTGATCTGACCGCCCTTAATTCCTAAATCCTCGCTTCCCTCAATAAAAGTTTAGCTGCTTTATTGTAGGAAAGTTACAAAACTCCTTTGTGTCTTTAAAATGGGTTTATAAGAACTAATGTTAATGGTTATTTCAAGGATTATGTGAGGTATAACGCACTTAGGTCCATATGGTTGACAATCAATAAATGTTCCACTCACTCTCCATTTTGCTCGCCCCAGATGCACCTCTCTAAAATTAACAGAAATAAGATCTTCCCACAATGCTCTGCCTTCTTCCAAAAGCCAATGACTTGCTGTAGCTTGGGGCTCCATCCTTACCTACTTAGGAGAAGATTACTTTTTAAATCGAACCAATATAAAAATGACTTTGCTACGAAGACCTTTATCTACTATAAACACTATTTGTTTTACCATTTTATTATAAAATTATATTTGAAAAATGGATACACACAGAATAAAATTGTACACAATAATAATTATAATGCAAACAATTGTATAATTAACACCTGAGTTAAGAAATAGAACATTGTTATTAATACAGATGTTCTGGTGTAGGTGTAACTCTTCCTAGAGACAGTCACACACATATAGGAACAGTGATATAGTGGAAAAGACTTAGGTTGTACATCTACACAGACCTGGGATTAGTCCTGTATCCCTCACTTACAAACTATGTAACTTTGGCCAAGTCACTCAATAATCTTTTTGGTCCTTAACATCCACTTCTGTAAAAAGGGAATGATAAAACCTGCTTTTCAGTATAACTGTGAGCTTGACAGATGCACACACACAAACGCGTTCCTATGTGGGGGAACATGGATAGCTGTTCATGAATATTAACTATTGCCATTAGTAACGCATACTACAGAGCCATGATTCGAATCATGCATACTTCACAGTGATTACAAGTCAAAAGAATAGTTATTTATTAAGCAAATGAGTATTTTAAATCAGAATATGGAAAATATTTAATAAACCTTTAGATACTTTATGTACACACTAAAGATAGAAAATATTTGTTAAAATATGCCCAGTAGAATTTCCAATTATAAGTAATTTCTGATTATGCACATTATTTATTTAAATGTTAAAGAATTAGTATTTTATTAAAATGTTGTAATAAATTTTAGCAGGTTGAACAAAATAGCCGTCCCCAATAAATCTGATTTAATAGTGTTTAATGAATTATTACATTTCTGTCAATAGACTTTTGTAGCAATACAATTTTGAAAATATTGTTAATAAGTTAAATGAACCATTAGACTATATTCTTACAGAATAAAACTTATGTCATAACATTCTATCCATCCATTCTTGGGAAATCTTATACATAAATTACAACAATGAGAGAAGTAATCACAATATTTCTAGAATTTTTAGAACATCATTTTGTTTAGAAAATGTTTGCATCTATGTCAATAAGATTAAAAGAAATTTTAGGTTCTTTTTATTTATTTATTATTATTATTATTTTTTTTAATCGCCCCTCAGTAGAGTGCTGTGGCATCACAGCTCACAGCAACCTCCAACTCCTGGGCTTAGACGATTCCCTTGTCTCAGCCTCCCAAGTAGCTGGAACTATAGGTGCCCACCACAATGCCCGTCTATTTTTGTTGCAGTTTGGCCGGGGCTGGGTTCAAACCGACACCCTCAGTATATGGGGCAGATGCCCTATGCACTGAGCCACAGGTGCTGCCCAGTTTAGGTTCTTTTTATGACAACAAAAGAGAAAAAAGTTAACGAAGAATGCACTTTGTTGAACCTCCTGTTAAATTTTAAAAATCAATCATTTAGTTCTGGCCTCATCACCTGAAAATATACACATGAGAAATTTTATTTTCCTACAGCAATGAATGGGTGCTGTTAGTCTATCTTGAGCTTGATTCTCATTCCCATCTCAGAAACTCTTTATATCAGATAGTGAGTGATTTTTTTAATGCCTTTAGCTTTAGTTTTCTTACCTTAAAGTTGTGATAACAACACCATCCATACTTACCCAATAGATTTATATTAAGAATAATTTGAGAATATATGTAAAATACTTTTTCAAAACTATAATTGAGATACTAATGGAAATTATGATCACTATTTTTTCATCAAGCCGAGTTTAGTTAATTCCACTTTTATGAGTTGTGGTATTCTTGAGCTGGATTATTTTACAGATCCCACTTCACTGTGTGCCTTACTTTGAGAACGTCTTTAGAATGTAAAAGGAGAAGTTCTGTTTATTGCTACATACTTTGTGGATTAACGGTTCAGAGAAGAATCTTGGCTTTATCTTTTTGTTAGGTCAATCAAGTGGTATCTCACCATTTAGGAATGTAGTATTTGTGATTCAGCATTTCTAAATTCATTTCTGAATTAAGATGGATAATACTGATTACTTTGACCAAGATTTGTAACTAAGATTCTTTAAGTCACCTGACAACACAGTAGAGATGGATACAGCATTAAACACGTTAAGGACATACAGATCCATCAAGGAAATGCTGTAACATGCTGTTCCCTCTTCCTGGAATGCTCGTCTCTTCTTCCCATTGAATCCTGACACATTCTTGCCACTCTAGCTCAGCTGTTGTCTTTTCTATAATGAGAATACCCCAGTCAGAATCTATGTAATGCCTCTCCTCAATCCTCAACACAGCTTCTCTTCTGTAACATTTATGGCACTTGAACTGATAACCTTCAGGTCAGGAACCTAGTCTCAGTATTCTTGTCTCCTTTTGGTTATCACAATGTTTTTCATTTCTGATTGTAATAGTGAATGTTAGCTTTCCCCACTTATCTGATATCCCTACTCTCTCATAGTTTCCTCTTAGGCAACTGGGTGCCCAGAATAACAACTGTATTTTGAAATCTAAATGTGACTACATGACAGTCTATGTAGGCATTGACTTAAAAAGCATAAATAATACAAGAGATTTCCAAATAATGCCTCTTAAAGGAAAATGTTGTTCCCTTCCTTTGCTTCTTTTCTATTCCTTGTAAGTCATCTTGAAACACCCAGATGAAGTTAACATTTGAGGACTCATGGAACAACACGATTTAAGGATTCTGAGCCTTCAACACAGTGGAGCCACCAGTCCCAGTCTGGGGATGATGCCTATATCCAGACTGCTACATGAGAGAAAATAAAACTTCTGCCATGGTTAAGCCTCTATTACTTTGAGTTTCTGCCACAGTAGTCATACTTAATACTCTAAAAAATGCACTTCTAGGATGCAAATAATTATCTTTGGACAGAATTTAATATAACTCTGTTATATATAATGTAAATTGAAGCAGTGTATTTATTAACTGATGTAATTTGTTCACTATAATTTATTCTTTTAGCTTATAGGGCATCTATGTTTTGGTGTAGAGATACAGTTGAAACATTTGTATCATTAACATATTTTGTAGTATTTAGTGGGGGCGGGGGGGGGGGCTGGCTTTTCTTCTGAGATAGGATTCCCAAAGACAACTATGAAAAGAATATCATTCTCTCTTCGACATAATGTTAGATATCTGTATTGAGGATAGATCAGGCACAGTTCTGTTCATTTTCTAAGTGTTCACACAGGCTGTTCCCATTGTCTAAAAAGCCTCTATATTTAAAATTACTGTAAGTTCTATTTGTTATTTTGATCTCAACTTATATACTGTTACCTTTGGAAAAGTCTTCCCTGAACTTATAGACTTGTTAAAATTTTATACAATATGCTCTCACATCTTGAAACATACATTATTAGAACTGTAATTATATAACACTTTGTATAGCTTTCAAGTTAATGTTTGATCTGCTACCAGACTGTAAGTTCCATGAAGGAAGGGACCATATTTTAAAAATGTATTGATGTATTCTGAGGGCCTGGGATAAAGACTATTTCATGTATTTAATAAGTGTCTATTGAAATAAAGAAGAGAGAGAGACAAGAAGGTTGGGAGGGAGTGAGAAAGGGAGGAAGGAAGAAAGGAAGGAAGAGAGGGAGGGAGGGACGGAGAGAAGGAGGGAAGGAGAGAGAGAACGGAGGGAGGAACGGAGGGAGGGAGGAAGAGGAAAACTACCAAGCCATGAATGGGAAGGAAACAAAAAGTCATTTTAGAATATGATTAAAAAACTTCTATTTGAAATACTCATATAATGAAGAAAACATGTTTTTAGAGGAGAGGGTTTTGAACATTAAGGTTAATTTCTTCAAGTCTTCTTCATTCCATGTGGGTCGTTAATGCAGGAAAGTAATGAAACTGTCTTTATTTTTTATTTATTTATATTTTAGTTTTCTTTCAGGTTCAAATAAATCAAAACTTAAACACTTTCTATATTTGGAAATCAGCATTTACCTCCAAAAATTTCTCTATAGTATTTTGGGACTCATGCCCAGGATCTTCTATTTCCTCTTATTTCTTGAATAAGAATTTGCCAAGAGGGATTTGATCGGGCCCACCTGTGGTGATGCCAGCCTGACTGAATTTTCTTGTCCTCTAGGTGGTGTTGGAAATGCCAACTCCAAGGAGCAGAGCCAAGTTAGAAAATCACTGCTTATGACTCTACATGCAGATAGGGACAGGTGTCTTCATCTGTCTGCTGGCAGGTTCTGTGCCATGAGAAGTTTCTGTACAAGAAATTAATAAAGTTTCTTTTGAAACAGGAATTTTTAATTTACAATACATTTCAAACTAATAGTATTTGACATAATTGACACTTAGGGTTACTGACACACTTTCTTCACTTGGCTCCCAAGACATCACACTCCGTTGGTTTTATTCTTACTTCACTGGTCACTTCCTCTCAGACTCTTTTGTTTTTTAGAATTCCTAGAGCCACTTATACATTTTCTCAAACATTTCATTCATACTAATAATTCTAAATTCCAGCTTTGCTAACACATCTCTTAATTTTATCTCCAACTGTACTTCAGATCCATGCATCCATGTGCCTCCATGATGATTTCATTTGGCTACCTCAGTCATCACAAGTTCACCATATCAACCACTGAACTTCTATCCCACCTCTAGATTTTCATCACATCAGTTAGCTGCAATTTGAGATTCCACTTGTGAGAACATATCCTGCAATGCCTACTAAGCATTCAAGTGAAAGGAAGAGTTGCATGTCTTTCATTTTAAATCAAAATGTAGGAATTATTAAGCTTAATGAGGGAAGCATGCTGAAAGCCAAGAATAGAAAAACGGTAGACCTCTTGTGCTAAGCAGTTAGCCAGGTTGTGGATGAAAAGAAAACGGTTTTGAAAGAAATTAAAAGTACTACTCTGAGGAACACACAAATGATAAGTGAAATAATCTTTTTGCTGATATGGAGAAACTTTTAACACTTGATAAATCAAGCCAGCCTCTACATTCCCTTAAGCCAAAACCTAATCCAGACCAAGGACCTAACACTCTTCAATTCTATGAATGCTGAGATGGGTGAGGAAGCTGTTGAAGAAAAGTCGGAAGCTAGCAGAGATTGGTTAATTAGATTTAAGGAAAGCTGCTGTCTGTCTTCATAACATGGAGTGCAAGGAGGTAAAGAAGCAAATGCTGTTGTAGTAGGTGCAGGACGTTATCCAGAATATCTCCCTAAAATCATACATGAAGATGGCTATACAAAACAACAGATTATCAATGTATATTAAATATCCTTCTATTGGAAGATCTCATCTAGGAATACCATAGCTGCAGAAGAGAAGTCAGTGCCTGATGTTAAAATGTCAAAGGACAGGCTGATTTTCTTGTTATGGGCAAATGTAGCTGGTAATTTTAAGTTGAAGCCAGTGCTCATTTACTGTTATAAAAAAAATCTAGGTCAGTTAAGAATTATGCTAAATCTACTTTGTTTATGTTCTTATTTTTCTGTTTTTGTTATTGTTGTTAATTTCAAAATATTACTGGGGTACAAATGATTTTGGTTACATGTATTGATTTTGTTGTGCTTGAGTCAGAGTTATGATTGTGCCAATAACCCAGATAGTGTTTGTTGGCCCCATTAGGTAGGTTTTCACTGATCCTCTCTATCTTCTTCCCCCCTGCTTAGTTTCTGCTGAGTGTCACTCCCCTTTGTACATGTGTGCTCATTGGTGAGTTCCAGTTTAATAGTGAGTACATGTAGTGTTTGTTTTTCCATTCTTTAGATGCATCACTTAGGATAATGGTCTGCCATTCCACCCAAATTGTTGCAAAAAGCTTTAATTCATACTGAATTTATTCTTCTTCATGGCTGAGTGGTATTCCATAGTATGCATATATCATATTTTGTTGATACAGTTATGAATTGATGAATACTTGGGTTGATTCCACACCTTTAAAATTGTGAATTGTGCTGCAGTAAACACTCCGGTGTAGGTGGAATAATAAAAGGACTTCTTTTCCTTTGGGTAAATGCCTAGTAGTGGGATTGCAGAACCAAATGGTAGGTCTGCTTTAGTACTTTCATCTCTGTAATGTTTTCCATAGAGGTCCTACTAATTTTCAGTTCCACCAAGAGCTGGTCTCACTATGTCCATACCCAGCATCTATTGTCTTGGAATTTTTAATAAAAGACACCCTAACTGGGATAAAGAGATATCTCATTCTGGTTTTAATTTGCATTTCCCTGATACTTAGTGATGTTGAGCATTTTTTATATGTATATTAACCATTTGTCTATCTTCTTTTGAAAATCTTATGTCTTTTGCCCACTTTTTAATGGGGTTGTTTGTTTTTTCCTTGCTGATTTGCTTGAATTCTTCTACTCATTCATAAATTCTGGTTATTAGCTGTATAACTTGAAAATAATTTCTCCCATTCTGTAGATAGTCTGTTATGTTGATTATTTCCTTAGCTCTGCAGAAGATTTTTTTAATTTAATCAAGTCCACTTATTTATTTATTTTGTGTTGTTTCTATGATTTCCACTGGGGTCTTTTTTAAGTATTATTTTCCTAGACTGATATCTAGAAGAGTCTTCCCAAGATTTTCTTCTGGAATTCTTATGGTTCCATGCCTTACATTTAAGACTTTCATCCATCTTGAGTTAATTTTTCTGAGTAGTGAGATATATGGGTCCTGTTTCAGTCTTCTGCATGTGGCTTTCCAATTTTCCCAGAACCTTTTATGGAATAGTCCTCCTTTTCCCTGGTGTATGTTGTTGTCTACTTTGTCAAAGATTAGTTGGCTGTATGTGGGTCATTTTAGATCTGGGTTCTTTGTTCTATTCCATTGATCTATGCCTCTATTTTATACCATTTTCATGGTCCTTTGGTTACTATAGGTCTTGTAGTGTAGTCTGAAGTCTGGTAACGTGATGCCTCCAGGTGTGGTTTTTTGTTGGTTTAAGAATTGTTTTGGCTGTTTGGGCTGTTTTCTGGTTCCAAATGAAATATAAACTTATTTTTTCTAGTTCTGTGAAATATCATATTGATATTTTGATGGTGACTCCAGTGAATGTATAAATCACTTTGTGCAGTATAGACATTTTAATAATACTGCCTCTATCAATCTATGATCATAATGTGTTTTTTCACCCTTTGTGTCATCTGCAATTTCTTTCTTCAGTGTCTCAGAATTGCCTTTGTAGATCTTTCACTTACTTGGTTAACTATGTTTCTAGGAATTTTATTTTATTTGTACCTTTTATAAACGGTATTGAGTTGTTGGTTTGACTCTCAGGTTGACTATTATTGATGTATAGGAATACTACTGATTTGTGAACATCAATTTTGTAACCTGAGACTGCTGAGTTTATTTATCAATTCTGAGAGTTTCTTGGTAGAATCTTGAGGTTTTCTAGATTTAAGGTCTTATCATCACCAAAATGCAATATTTTGACATCTTTCCCAATTGGATACCATTTGTTTCTTTCTCCAGATTGATTGTTCTGGCTAGAACTTCCAGAACCTTTTTTTTTGAACTTCCAGAACCTTGATGAATAGTGGTAACAGTGAGCATCCTTGTCTTGTTGTAGTTCTTAGGGGGAATACTTCCAATTTTTCCCCATTCACTGGGATGTTGGCTGTTGGTTTTTCACATATGACTTTCAGAGTCTTGAGATATCTTCCTTCTATGCCTAGTTTGTTGAGGACTTTTATCATGAAAAGGGGTGAATTTTGTTATATTTTTTTCTGCATCCATTTCAATTATTTTATGATTCTTTTTTTTTTTTTTTTTGCTTCTGATTATGTGGTAAAACACATTTATTGATTTACATATATTGAACCATCCTTGCCTCCTTGGTGTGAAGTCCACTTGGTAATGGTGGATTTCTTTTGAATGTGTTTTTGGATTCGGTTTGCTAGTATTTTATTAAGTATTTTTACATCTACATTCAGAAAGGATATTGGTCTGTAGTTTTCCTTTTTGTTTGTGTCCTATCCTGATTTGGTGTCCAAGTAAAACTGGCTATGTAGAATGAGTTACAGGGAATGCCCTACTTTTCAATATTATGAAATATTTTCCGCAATATAGGTACCAGCTCTTCCTGTGGTTCTGGTAAAGTTTGACTGTGAATCCATTTTGTCTGGGGCTTTTTTGTTGTTTAAAGCATTTTATTGCTGCTTCAATCTCATTGCTCATTAATGGTCTGTTCAGGAGTTCTGTTTCTTCCTGATTGAGTCTTGGTTCATTGTGTGTTTCCAGAAATTTGTCCATCTCCTCTACAATTTCAAGTTTATATGAGTATAGATTTTCATAGCATTCATAGATGATATTTGTTATTTCCATGGTATCTGTTGTAATATCTCCTTTTACATTTATGATTAAACTTATATGTGTCCTATTAGTTCCAGTCCTGGTTAATCTAACAAGAGGTCTATCAATGTTATCTATCTTTTCATAGAACCAACTTTTTATTTAATCAATCCTGTGTATTCTTTTTGTTTTATTTTCCATTTTGTTTGGTTCTGCTTTGACATTAGTTATTGACTTTTATTTTCTGACTTTGGGTTAGTTTGCTTTTCTTTTTCTTGTTCCTTAAGATGATTAATTTCATTATTTATTTGTGATCTCTCTGTCTTTTTTGATGTAGGCAATAAGGTATGAATTTTCTCCTTGGGTCTATTTTTACTGAATCCTATAGATCTTGGTAGCTTATTGTCCTTTTGTCATTCACTTCAAGGAATACTTTGATATCTATCTTACTTTCATTATTGACCCAGTAATCTTTCAGTAGTAGACTGTTTAATTTCCATGACTTTGTACAGAATTGAGTGTTTCTCTTGGAATTAATTTCTAGCATTATTCCTCTGTAGTATGAGAAGATACATGGTATAATTTCTATTTTTTTTTTAGTTTGTTGAGACATGCTTTGTGGCTAAGATATGATCAATATTGAATAATATTCCATGTGCCGATGAGAAGAATGTGTATCCAATAGTTTGGGGGGGGGGAGGAAGTTCTGTAAATGTCTGTTAGCTCTATTTGTTTTAGAGTCCCATTTAAGTCCAGTGTTTCTTTATTTAATTTT
Organism: Nycticebus coucang; assembly: GCF_027406575.1. Taxonomy (NCBI): domain Eukaryota; kingdom Metazoa; phylum Chordata; class Mammalia; order Primates; family Lorisidae; genus Nycticebus; species Nycticebus coucang. The sequence continues at coordinate 35,530,237 of NC_069793.1, read as the reverse complement.
TGCTTATGTGGTGTCCACATGCTATTGAAGTCACTGGAAATTACAGCTTAGATCTAATACAAGTTTGCTTCTTAATCCTGGTGCTCCTGTCTTAGTGGCATGTCTTCTTGTTGAATTTCTTCTTTTACCATTATATAATGACCATCTTTGTCTTTCTTCAATAAGGTGATATAAGGTAAACTTTAGCTGATATGAGAATAGCTACACCTGCTTTTTTTTTTATTTCCATTTTCATGGAATTTTTTTTTTTCCATCCTTCCACCTTGAGTCTGTATAAGTCTTTGTGGGTTAGATATTTATCCTGGAGAAAGCAGAAACTTAGGTTGTATTTTTCATCAATTCAGTGAGACTGTGTTTCTTGAGTGGGGCATTTAGACCATTAACATTGATTTATAGAATTGATATGTGGGACACCTTTCTGTTTATTCTGTTGGGTAGTACCTTACCTCTTGTGCTATTGTTTTATATGAGTGCTGAACCTTAGCTTTTTGCTGGTTTTACTTTGGTGGGTGTCTATTGTGCTAACCCATGTATAATGTGGTTTCTGAGTATTTTCTGCAGGGCAGGTTCTGTCTTAACCAATTTCCTCAATGTTTTCCTATATGGAAAAGTTTTATTCTCCTTCATGCATGAAATCCTGTTTTGCAGGACACAAACTTTAGGCTGGTGGTTATTCTGTCTATGAATACTGAAGATAGGTCCCAATCCCACTAGCTTCTAAGGTCTCAGTTGAGAAGTCTGCAGTTAGCATAATGAGTTTTCCTTTGTAAGTTACTTGATGTTTTTGCCTCACAGCTTGCTGGAATTCCTCCTTCACGTTGACTTTAACCAGTCTGATGATGATGTTTCTTGATGATTGCCTCTTTGCAATGAATGTCCCAGGTGTTCATTGAGCATCTTGTACCTAGAGTCTAAATCTCTAGAAAGACCAGGAAAGTTTTCCTCAATTATTTGCTCAAATAGCTTTTCCAGCCTTTTTGTGTTTTCTTACATACTCAGGGATACCTAGGACTCCCTGTGGCCTATTCTGTTTTACTAATCTCATATTTCTTTTAGGCTTTTTTCATACTCTTAATTTTCTGTTTTTAATTGTTTGAGTTCTATAAATGGAACAACAAAGCCTGAATTGCAGCACATCTCTTTATAGCATGGTTTACTGTGACTGTAGAGACCTACTGCTCAGCAGAAGGAAAAAAAAGAGATTTCTTTCAAAATATTACCACTCATTGACAATGCAACTGATCACCAAAGCACTTGATGAAGATTTACAAGATTAATGTTGTTTTCATGCCTGCTAACACGATATCCATTCTATAGCTCATGAGCCATGGAGCAATTCTGACTTTCAAATTTTATTTCTTCAAAAATGCATTTCATAAGACTATAGCTGCTATAGGCAGAAATTCCTCTGGAAGATCTGGGAAAAGTAAATTGAAACCCCTTTGGAAAGGACTCACCACTATGGAGTACATTATATACTATTAAGAACATCTGCAACTTGTAGGAAAAAGTCAAAATATCAGTATTAACAGGAGTTTAGAAGAAGTTAATTCTCATCTTCATAGATGATTTTGAGAGGTCCAAGATTTCAGTGGAGAAATAACTGCTAACATAGTAGAAAGAGCATGAGAACTAGATTAGAGGTGGAGCCTAGAGATATGACTGAATTGCTGCAATCTTACAATCAAATGAGAAGTAAAATCTTATGGATGAGCAAAGAAAATGGTTTCTTAAAATTAGATTTACTCCTGGTAAAAATGCTGTGAACATTGCTAAAATGACAACAGTGATTTAGAACATAAAGTTATTTGATAAGGCCGTGGATTTTGACTCCAATTTTGAAAAAAGGTCTACCATAGGTAAAATGCTATCAAACAGCATCACATGCTATAAAGAAATCACATGACTCTATAAAGAAGAGTCAATTGATGAGACAAAATTCATGATTGTTTCATTTTAAAAAATTATCATGGCAACCCCGATTTTCTCCAATCATTATTCAGCAGCCACCAAACTGAAGGCAAGACCTTCCATCAGCAAAAAGATTGCAACTCACTAATGGTTCAGCATGATCACTAGCATTTTCTAGCAATAAATTATTTTTAACTAGGATATGCACAATGTTTTATTAGACATATAGCTATTGTACATTTAATAGACTATGGAATATAAACAAAATGTTTATATGTGCTAGGAGACCAAAAAGTTCTTATAAACTTGGCTAGTCTGGAACCAAACCTGCAATAGCTTCAAGGCAGGTCTGTATATCTGTAGCATGACTATTTCTTAATACTTTCACTGCCACCAGTGTGGCCTGAACCAGCTTCATCTCATTCGTGCATTATAGAAATAATGTCCCCTATGATCGCTCTGCTTTTTTCAAAACCTTTGGTCCCTATCACCTAATTTTCAAATGGCAATCAGAGGGAGCCTTTAAAAATATGTCAGATCACTCATGTTGCTTTTCTTTTAATACTATAATGGTTCTCCCTTCCACACCAAGTTACAGCCAACAACCTTTTCTCCATGGCTTTGTGTGGCCTGGCTTCATGGCCTTCCTCATCCCATCTCCTCCTATCCCACTTGCTTAGTCCACTTTACACTCTTTCAGACATACTTATTCCTCTTCAAATGCACCAGGCACACCCTTGTTCTTGGGCTACCACACTGGATTTACTCTGCCTAGAATGTTCTTTTCCAAGATATCCATACAGCTAAGTCTCTTCATGCCTTTGGATCATGCTCAAATATTACTTCCTTGATGAAGTCTATCCTACACTATCCCGCTTCTACATGGCCCTCCCAAACCTCCTAATCATTCTGTGCTGCATTTTCTTTAATCATAATACTTTCATCTTTTAACATTTTATATAACTTACTTGTTTATTATGTGTGTTATATAATCTATACCACTAGAATATAAGCTATGTATTGTCTTATTTAATGACAGCTAGAACACTTTTTTGGCACAAAGAGGAGATTAATAAATATTTTTAAATAAATTATACTTTCCTACTAAAAATAAGAACTTGTTGAGTATTCTTGCTACTACTGAAACTATTCGGTATTATACTGGATGTCCAAATCCAGGCAAAAGGATAAGGAATTGAGCTGTAAATAATAGAAAGGGAAAGTCAAAATTGTGACTAGTTGCATACAATATGATTTTCTGCCTGTAAAATCAAGAAAGATAGAAAAATAAACCAATTTTTCTATTCTCACACTCAGCACAGAACACTTCTCTGTGTGTGTGTTTCTCCCCCACACACACACTGACGAACTCTCCATCACCATCTGGGTGTCCTATAATTCAAATTAATTCTGAGACTAATCCCAGTTAGCACAGATCCTACAAGTTAAGGGTTCTGTCCCACTAGAAGGACCCCTCCCACTGCAGGCCCCACCTACAAGTCCCAAGTAATTTTACCTGTGTTTCAGAACAACCAGCTATATATTGAAATTTCCCACAAACCCTCTCCCAGGGTTCATTGTTTGCTCTAATTCCTCACAGAACTCAGGAAACCACTTTATTTATGTTTATCCATTTGGTATGAAAGAATACAAATGAATGGCCAGATGGAAGAGATGCTTAGACAAGGTATTGGGGAAGGATGCAGAGCTTTCTTGCCATCGTGGCAGAGGGAGCCTTATTTCTTTCATCTTCAGATGTTTAACAACACCTTCTGGCTTTATTTGCAAACTTGGTGATCAACTTAGCTTCAGCCCATCACCTCTCCCTGAAGATTGGAATGAAGGCTGAAATTTCCAACCCTACTCGTGGCTTTGTTCCCTTAATAACCAAAGCTTCTCCTGAGGCTATATAAGAGCCCCCAGTTCCCCGTCATTGCATTTTCTTACAAAAAAGAGTCATCACTTTAGAAACTCCAAGGGTCTTAAAAGCTGTGTGCCGGAAAAGGAGGGAAGACCAAATAGATATTTCTTATTATAAATCATAAATCACAATCACCTAAAGAAATCTGTTAGAACTAATGAAAGAATTCTATAAAAATCCACAATTAATATATATGTCTTAAAATTAAACAATTTTTCTATGTACTAATAGTAACACATTTAAAAAGAAATCATGGGGATAAAGGGATCCTATTTGCAATATCAAAAAAAAAAAGAGTACAATGACTAGAAATACATTTAGTATAAATGATTTAAGATTTACATTAAGAAAAATATCCAACTGAATATTATGAATAAATTGAACACCATGCCAAGCTTATGAATGAGAAGATACATTATGATAAACATACATTTTTCTCAGTCATCAACTATTTTAGTATATTTTATTCAAAATATAAAAAGTAATTTTACAGAATTTGACAATTTATTTCAAATTCAATTGGAAAAATTTAAATATATCCAATATCCTTCTATCAAAGGTAGTAAGAAAATAACAAAAAGTATATATAATGTTATTAGTACAAGAATAGAACAAATCTCTCAGGAAAAGAGGGATTATTAAATAAATCGTGTTCACATAATTGGCTATTTATTAAGAAAATAACAAAGTGAGACTCTGTGACTTACACAAACACCAAGCTGAGTTTCTGGTGGCTCAAAAACCTAAGACCAGTTTGTAGTCTATAAGTGTTCCCTTCTCTACACATCCGTGCCAGCATCTGTTGTTTTAGGACTTTTTGGTAAGAGTCATTCTGACTGGAGTTAGGTGATAGGTCATTACAGTTTTGAATTACATTTTCCAAGTGATTAGAGATGTTGAGCTTTTTTCATGAGTTTAACCTTTATAGGCACACATGGAAGTAAAACGCAATGGACTTCAAGTAGGTGGGAGGGGGCAGAGGAGATGCGTAAATTCATACAGAATTGCTGTAATGAGCATATTCTGGGTGAAGGGAACACTTGTACTTTAGACTTAAAAAGTACAAAAGCAAAGTATGTAAGCAAAACGAGTGTACTCATGTAATATTCTGAAAATATTTTACAAAAAGCTAAAACTAAACTATAAAAATATTGTGACAAATATAGAAGAATATTTTACAATTTTATCAGAGGGAAGGGATTCCTAAGAAAGGCACAAACCCTAGAAAGTCTCAGGACTTAATTTCCTCTTTGGCTCATATAAAAATGGACACAAATAAAACAAAATAGGTTAGCATAGGCAGAATTAAAATTCTGGATAAATATCCAGGATACATAAATAGCTCCTTGAACTGAATAAAATAAAAAGCCTGACAAGATTCTTAGAGAGCAAAATATATAAATATATATTTTATTTAAAAAGAAGAAAAAAGATGAACATATGAAAAGACATTTAGTTTCACTGATAATCTGGGAAATACAAACTGAAAGAGACATAACACTTTTTTTAATACATCTAATAAGTAAAAAGTTTAAAATATTGCCAAGATCAAACCTTGTCAGAATTTGAGGAAACAGAAACATGTCCTATACCCCAGTGTAAGAGATGGAAGACTTTTTGAAGCCATTTATTTAATGACTCCCCTGATGCTCACTTTGTAATGTTCCCTGTAAACCCAAAAGGCTTAAAAAAAAAAAACTAGTGCTCTCTCTCATCCTAAATGAGGGAAAGAAGAAAATGACAATGGCATATGGGAAACACTCTTCTCTTTTTGATACAGAAACCATTCTATCTTCTTTGTTTCATTTATTCACATTAATTTAACTAACACTTACTAAATACCTCTGTCTAAATTATAGGCCCTACAGCAAAAATCCCGAACAAAACAGTGAATCAGAGTCAGCCAGGAGTTGCTAGGAGCGACATCAGCCCTGTTTGCTTTCTGGGATGCGCACTCCGTGGGAGAAGGACGACCCTCTCATAAATATCTTGTAAGATTGTTAAGTGCTCTGATAAAGGCACATACCAAGTGCTTTGGGACCATGAGGAGGAAGAGATTAATCACTACCATTACCACATTTTAAAAATCAATTTATCAGGATCCCAGCTTTGCAATTAAAGAAAACTTGCCAAGGCACTTAGGACAAAAGTACCTGTATGTAATTTTCTTTTCCTAACTCTCCCTCCCAGGCCATTCTACCCAGATAGTTACATATAGTCAGAGTTTTTTCTTGTTACTTACTGGTCAAAACATGACTCAGAATGGGAGACTAACTAGGGATACAATATCAATGCCTTATATGGCTTCGCTCCTGCCCTTTGTAGTCTCAGAAATACCATACAATAAAGGTCATTCATTCTACCAGCGTGACAAAATAGTTGGCAGAAAAAAAATTGTGCATAGTAAATTTGCAAATCCTTTATACTCTAAAATTTTGAAGGATTTCCACTAGTCATTTCTATGGCACAGTCATCTCTTTAACTACTGGAAATTTCCTGTTTGGTTCATATTATGTAATTTACCTAAAGTGACCACAAAGCATTAGGAAAGTAAGTTGAATATAAGTAAGTAATGTTTTCATTATCAAATAACAAAGTGTTTCTTCTTAATGTTTTTCACTTATTCTTTCAATTAATATTTATTGGGCATGTACTAAGTTCGTAGTACTTTTTTAGATGCTGGGAAGACAGAGTTGAGCTAAGTAGACTAAGTCCTTAACATCATAGGACCTTTCCTTTTAGCAACAAAAATAATTTTATGGTTGGAGGTCACCACAACATGACCCTGTATTAAAGGGTTGCAGCATTAGGAAGGTTGAGAACCACTGAGAAAACCAACAACAAATAAACATAAAACAGAGCATGATTTCAGATAATAATAGATGCTAAAAAGTAAGGAACAAGGAGAGATTTAGGGGATACAAGAGGCACAAAGGCTGTTCTAAGACAGACTGGTAAGAGGGAATAAAATTTGAGCAGAGTTAGTTTAAAAAGAAAAAGTGTAACAGCGCATGTTATAGGAATATAATGGGGAAACAGCATTCTAGGTAGAAACAATAACAACTGCAAAAACCCAGAAAGCATTGTGTATGTTCCAGCAGCTCTTGAAAGTGAGGCGAGCAGCCTTCTTGTTTTGGTGGAGACTTAGAGAATTTCCCCAGACACTGGGCTTTCAGTGCTAAAAATGGGAAAATCCTAGCAGAACAAGGACATGTGTGTCATCCTACTAGGAAAGCAACTCTGAACACAGCGGATGAAGCCTTGGGCAAATTAGTGGGAAATGGGTAAGGGCCAGATAATGCGCAGCCTTTAGAATCTGATCAAAAGGCTGTACTTTGTAGTGAGACAGAAGCCTTTGGAGGGATGTTATCTGGAAAACTATGTGATCCGAGTTATTTAATGGCCCTAAGTTTTATTTGTTGTATTGAAATAAATAGGCATCTCCTTTATTGAGAAAGGAAATGTGTCTTCTTCAGTCAGGGCAGCAGAGAAGCTTGAGGAGCCTCCCTCTGAGTCAAAGCAATGCTGAAGGGCAAGGTCAGAAAGTCTGGTCAGAAAATTCACCTGCCCTCAGCATCCTTTCTAATGATATATTTAGAAATAGTTTTTGTTAAATGCCTTAGGGCTTCTCTGTCTGTTGAGAATCTGGATAAAACAGCCCTCCCACAGAGGAAAATGTCGAAATAAACTACCAGCGCTTTGAGGATATAGGTAACAGATCGCAGACTCCGGCCATGACCCATCAGTCACCTTTCAGCCGTCCTGAACCGAGGGTGCCAATGTGATCACTGATAGGATTTCAGCTCAGGAGCTCTTTATTCAGCAGAAATGCTGAAGGTTTCTCTCACTACATTTTCAGTGGTAATGCTTTTTTTTTTTTTTAAATATAGTGTCTTTCCTGGAAAATCTCAAAGCAATCTCTCTAAGCTATGAAAATGTCCTTATCTTTCAGCTCAAATAGAGACATATACCCCTTCATGGCTAGGAATGACCTGCTGTGCTCAGTCCAAACTATAACAGCAAAATATCTAAAATCTACCTCCTTCTGATTCTGTGATTCTCCCCACTCTGCTGCATTCTGTCTGAGGCATAGTTGCTGAGAGAGAATAAAAAAATTAAAATAATTGAGAAAAGGAAGGAAGGGGAATGATTATAGGTCAAGGAAGTAAAGAATGGCAGGAGCAAAGAAAGATGGGATGGGGCGGTGTGGTGGCTCACACCTGTAATCTCAGCCCTCTGGGAGACTGATATAGGTAGACTGCTTGAGTCCAGGAGTTTGAGACCAGCCTGAGCAAAAGTGAGAACCCATCTCCACTACAAATGGAAAAAAGGAAGAAAAAAGAAACTAGCTAGGTATTATGGCGGGCTCCTATAGTCCCAACTACTTTGGATGCTGAGGCAAGAGGATCACTTGAGCCCAGGAGTTTGAGGTTGCTATGAGCTTTGATACCTTGTCACTCTACCCAAGGGTGACAGAGTGAGATTCTGTCAAAAGGAAAGAAATACAGGAGAAAGAGAGAGGGAGAGAGAGAGAGAAAGAGAGAGAGAAAGAGAGAAAGAAGAAAGAAAGAAAGAAAGAAAAGAAAGAAAGAAAGAAAGAAAGAAAGAAAGAAAGAAAGAAAGAAAGAAAGAAAGAAAGAAAGAAAGAAAGAAAGAAAGAAAGAAAGAAAGAAAGAAAGAAAGAAAGAAAGAAAGAAGAGAAAAGAAAAGAAAAAAGAGGGAGGGAGGGAGGAAGGCAGGAAGGGAGGGGAGGTGAAGGCAAGAGAAGAGAAGGATTTCATTTCGCTGATTATACCCTAGAGATCACTCTCTCTTTGGAGATGATAAAGGGCCTTCACATTTTGGAGTTCTTTTCTAGCTAAAGAACTTCTCAAAAGAAGGGTGAAGTGTTCCAAAGATGGAAAAAGTAAAGATAGCAAAAAAGGAAAGGCGATGTTACAGGCACAGAGTTTTCCTACTTTCCTTTGGCCTTGGGTTCTCTAAGAACTATAGTCTCAGACCATTTCTGATCAGAATGTGAAATTGTTCTCTCTTATGAATGGAGACTGTAGAAAATAATACTAATAGTAATAATTTTAAAACAATTGTATCAAAATGGAGGGATTATTGGTAAATCCTTTATAAATTCCTTCATGTGTTTTTAATAATTAGTTTTTAAATTGAATAGAAATCAAACTTAGTGACAGCCAGGGCAAGGTATAATTCCTAGGTTAGTTTGTATTTGAAAGAAGATTCACAGTAATATCTTCAAATATGAAGTCTGTACATATACAATGTATGGAATTAGATGATATTTTCTCTGTTGTCTGGTAGAAAAAAATCAATATACAGTCTCTTACATGTAGATGGAATCAAGTTTATTACTGAATGTTTCTGATGCCTCAATCACAGAAGATAAGCTATTTAGAAGATTACAAGTCTAAAGTATTATCAAAATCTTATACAAAGAACAATTCATATGACTGTTTTCCAAGGCAGGCAGATAAGAATAAAGAAAGAAAAACTGAAAATACACAATTATGTTCACGATCTTAAGATGCGAGTTTATACATGGACTGGAAGCAAGGTTACATGGATAATCTTTAAGTAAAGCATCTCAAAAGCAGATGTTTTGTTTCTACCTTGGTAAGAAGCAAAAGAAATTTGAAGAGAAAATGGGACCAGGTCAAGAGGTGGTATGAGGGATCATAATCAGAGAGCTATACTGTTTTAGTGTGAAAACTTAGTAATGTCCAGCCAGACACATGCTCAACATCGGAAGAAGCAAACAAAGAAAAGGTACCGGGTCTTAAGAAGCTCTGTTAAAGGAGATGGACATCAGTGATCTTTCGTCTACCCATGTCTGTATGCCTGATACTGGGCACCTTACAATGTATTACCTCTTTTTATTCTCACAGAAGTAATAGGGGTATCTCAGAAAATTTAATCGTTTTTATAATAGAGATAAATGTGTTCACCCCCTTCTACTTCTAACCTTCTTCCTTATGCTTAGAAACACTACAATTCCCAGGTACCCTGAAATCAGACCGGGTCATTTGACTAGATGTAGGCAATTACCTGGAAATGAAAAGGGCCATTTTTTTTGTTTTGTTTTGTTTTTTTATTGTTGGGGATTCATTAAGGGTACAATAAGCCAGGTTACACTGATTGCATTTGTTAGGTAAAGTCCCTCTTGCAATCATGTCTTGCCCTCAGGAGGTGATGTTTATGAGCTTGTATGGTGTGTCCCTATCTTTTTTTCTTTGGAACAAACATGGAGCCATCATGTGACATATGAAGATGGCAGAGCCACAATATGGAAACAATCTATAACCCCATATCTTTGCTTAATGGACCCTTGAGAACAGCCCAGTTGACACTGGATTTAGTGTATGAAATAAATGCTAACTGGATTAAATTACTGAGACTTCAGAATTTATTTGCTATTCCATTAAATCAGAGCCTGTCCAGATTTATACACTCATTAGGTAATGCAGTGGGTAGAGGATAGAGTTAGATATTGAAATCTGTACTTTCATGACTCCAAAGGCCGTGCTCTTTCCACGCCATCATACTGCCTGTAGTGAGTAATGTAAAATAATTGTTAATGTGTGTATGTGTATGTTGACTCAGACTCTACAAGCTCTATAAACTCAAAGTGCATATCATCTGTAATTCTGGGTTAGACGTAATTGTAGGGTGGTTAGTTTTGACTTGGGGAATTATCAATAAAAATAAATGGACACTATATAAAGTCTTAGAGATGGACACAGGAATGGCCTATATAAGGAATACAGATAATATGTATATGTGGAAAACTTTAGAATATTAGAGTAGGAGATGACTCTTGATTCCAAATTGAAGAACTTAGATTTACAGGGGAAATGGAGGAGAAAGGTCTAGGCCAAGAATCAAGGAGTTTTTCAAAATAGAAATCTCCTCTGCATCTACAAATTTCTGCAGACTACAAAGACCTCCTTATAAAAGTGCAATGTAGAGGGTGGCTCAAAGGAGTAGCTGTGGCTCAAAGGAGTAGGGCGCCGGCCCCATGTGCCAAAGCTGGAAGATTCAAACCCAGCCCTGGACAAAAACTGCGAAAAAATAAAATAAAATAAAATAATAAAAGTGCAAGGTAGACCGGGTACAGTGGCTAATGTTTGTAATCGTAGTAATTTGGAGGCCAAAGCAGGCAGTTTGCTCAAGCCCAGGAGTTTAAGAACAGCCTGAGAATGAGCGAGACCCTGTCTACTAAAAACAGAAAAAAAACTAGCTGGGCGTTGTGGCGATTGCCTGTAGTCCAAGCTACTTGGGAGGCTGAGGCAAGAGAATTGCTTAAGCCGGAAAGTTTGAGATTGCTGTGAGCTATGATGCCACAGCACTCTACCCACGGTAATAGAGTAAGACTCTGTTCTTAAAAAGAAAAAAAAAATAATAAATAAGCAAGCAAGGTGCATCCTGAATAATTTCTAAGATGTTTCAGTTCTATATTTATATCTTCATCTCAAAGTTCCTTTATGTGGAGTCACTAGTTGTATTATTTGTGCAATATTAGAACCAATGATATTGGATAATCGTCAGCTTTTTAATGAAGTGATTAGTAATTATCTAAAATTAGAAATGTTCCCATACTTAGACTAAAACCTGTAAAGATTTTTATACTGATTTTGTCACAAAGAGTTATGCTAGACTACTGATCCTGCTGTTATAGATGTCAAACTGCCTATAGACTAAATTGAATACTTTTTTTTCACTGCAAGTAGGCACTGCCGTCATTGCCTTCTGTTGGGCCAAGTTTGTTTTGCCTGATTTCTAGGAACTCCATTACCAATTCTTTGCTATTCTGGTTCTTTTTCCAACTCTCTTCAAAGCGTTTCCCTCTCCAGAAGCCTGTCTGTTCAGAGCCACTAGGAAGGTAGCATATATGCCTGCATATGAGCATAGGCATACATTGACTGTCCTATAAATGCTAGCAATCTGTTGAACACTAAAGATTATATAAATCTTAGCAGCTTTACTGATGCTTCATACACAAGCAGCTGTTGTTTCTTGGTCGCCTGATTAAATATGCTGCAAAATTTCTCCCAAGAAAATCTCACCAAAGTTGATTCCAGCAAATCCTTCCTAACATCCTTGCTAGCAACTTCAGTTTCTAAGCGATCCAAAGAAAAGATCCAATCAATAGCATCCCCCCCACCCCCCACAAGGGGCATTTTCGTTCTCTCTTGGAGACAGAGCATTTATAATACCAGACCTAGTATTCTAGTCTTGGCTCAGGCACAAACCAGTAGTCACTCAACATTTCCAAGATGGAATGGCTGTATGTGACTATTCCAAAGACAAATTATGTGGATAGAAATGTGTTTTTGACGATATGTCTATGTCTCCGTATCTGAATCTGTTTCTATATCATATCTATACGTCTATGTGTCCATTTATATATATATATGTATGTCAATACATTGAATAATTATGGACTGTGTATTTAGAAACAAAGTCAGAAAATATTTCTTGCTAAACTTAAGTCTTTCAAACCAACATTAAATTCATAAAATTAGCCATCTGTGCAAAATGTATTTGAGGAAATCAAATCAAAAGTAAACCTAAAATGTGTCAGCAAGACCATGAATCACAAAAGCAGGGATCTGCTTCTGCCTACGCAAGAGGTTTGGGGGCTTCCTGATGCCCAGTATTTAATTTACCTTTACGTCTCAACCAAGGCGTCACTTTCTCTTAGACTTACCCAAATTTTCTACGTCTAGATCACTTGCCTTTAATTTATACTTTATACTGCCTATAATTTATACTTCTACGGGCCGGTAGTTGCCATCAGCATGTTTGATTTTTCAAACACTAAATTATACTCTCAAGAAAAGAACCAGAAATGCCTTGATCTTGTATCCTTAGCAGTTAGCACAGTGCTGGACACGGTATGTTCTCAGTTAAAAAAATAAAGTCACATGAAAGATTAAAATGTTACATGTAAATACATCACAATCTTAGAAGCAGTACGTGTAGGAATTATACAGTCACATTCTGATGACACACTTTTTGCAAATGTACCGTATTTTATTTCCTGCCATAAGATTTTTGTGGATGCTATTTCTTGAGCCTGGTGTTCGATCTTTGATGTTTTCATCGGTAGCTGCTGCTCCCTCTTCCGATGTCAGGTGAGGAAATGTTTCTTTAGGCACCTCTCTTCAGCCACACTGACTAATCCAATTTGTCCTATTGCAATGCTGTCATACACTCACTACTCTTTCTCAGAGAACCTTAACCTTAATAATTTTATAGATCATTGTATAAATATCTTTTTAATGTATGCTTCCACCCTCCCTGAGGGCAGGGACCAGGAATGAGTTTGCTAATTATCATATCCCCTGGGTTTAGCAGAGTGCCTGGTATATTAAAGGAGTCTAATAATGATTTCCTGAGTTAAAAGTGACTACATTGTTATAAATAAGAAATTCAAAGAGAAATAAATTGTCAATGATACTGAAATATTTTTCTGGGAATGAGATATATTTTACTCACCAATAATGGTTACATAGACACATAAAAAGAAGTCATTAGACTTTAAAAATTGATAGAAATGACCCAGTTAAGAGTATATAATATATATATAAGATATATATATATATTTTTTTTTGCAGTTCTTTTTGGGGGGCCGGGGCCACCTCCGGTATATGGGGCCAGTGCCCTGTTCCTTGAGGCACAGGCACCCCCCAGAGTATATATATTTTTTGTTATTATTGTTTACTTTAGATTCTTGGTCACCTACAGCCCTTCTGAGAGGGTTTTAGTCTTCTTGATTAATAAAAGGTGAGACAATTCAGTTTGTGAACTCATTCTAGAAAAAGTGTTACATATCTCATTGCTGAATATCACTATAGTCACCTCTGAAGAATTCCCCTTGGAAAGCTTGGCACCCACGCCAGTGTCTCCCCCACCCTTCAAAGCACTTTTTCTAAGATCAGTTTGTGAACCTAATTGTCAGACCTCGTGCAACAATAGCGCTGATGGCCATTCTGGAAAAAGACTTCAAAATTGCTATGAAGGGCGGACTAGGCATAGCATCAGTGTATATGGGAATACTTCAAAGGTGACTGTAGAGATAATTCAGCAATTGAGGTATGTAGCACTTTTTCTAGGACTAGTTCATAATCCTAATTGTCAGACCTCATATATCCAACAAGAATGAATATCCAGTAGAGGCGCTCAGAGCTGGGTCATTTTTCAGAAACATCCTTTACTACACATTATGTGATTATAACTCAGTTCCTTTAGTTGACTTGCTGTGAGATGACAATCCAATATCCATTGGCACATCCATGCATTCACGTAGTCATACATTCTTTTTACTTCCTTGAGTGCCTGCTAGGCACAAGCACTGTGCCCAGTCTTACTTTAGTGGACCTACCTCTGTGTAAGTGGTTAATATCAGGTCTGGACTGGCGCAGAATTGGGAACTCCGTGTCTGTCTTCTCCCAGTACTGTTTCCTTGGAAACTACAGAGTTAAGATAAATGTGGAAATGTTGTGTCTGCTGTATCTGCTATGTGGGACTACACCTGGATAGAGGCAGCTGGTATTTGGCATGAACACCTTGGGCCAATGTAAATAGAGATATAAATGATGTCTGTGAAATTAAGGAGCAGTTCTTTTGTGTCAAAATGACCCAGACACTACATGGCTCTAAACCAAGGCAACTGGGCACTTCCTACATGGGTGTGGGAATTAAAGAATCTGTGAACTAAGGTAGCTGACGGCTTTTCCATGAGATGAAGGCAGAATAAATGCTGAATCTCCTGTCCCATAGTACTAACTACATTTATTACAAATTGAAGCCTATCTTTGTCTCATTGGACTGATTTCTCCAGCCTGAAACAACAGCTCTGGTGGGTACACTGACAAAATCTAGGACCTAACCCTCCAAAGCAAGAGCTATACCTTCCCTTGAAGAAACCGTAATTACCTGTGAGGGCCCCATCTACAGCTTGCCAGCCTACTCTTCAGCTCTGTCTACTTCCACCTCTTACTCTCTTAGGCGCTTATGATAATCACAGTAAGAAGCAAACCCAGGTTCAGATCCTAGCTCTGCCACTTCCTGGCTCCAAGGCCTTGGCAAATGACTTAGTTTTTTGCATCAGTTTCTTTCTTCTGCAAAATAAATTCACACTGGAGAAAAAATAGAGCAAACTTGTTTAAAATGCACTCTCTGTAGCCAGACTTCATAAGATGGACTACCATTAATAAACGGCCATGTGGCCCTGGCCAAGTTACTAAACCTCTCTGTGCCTTGAGTTCCTTACACATACACATAAGTAGATATAAAAAACATATTTGGTGCAATGGCCAGAATATAGTAATTCCTCAGTCAATCTCAGCTATTAACTATAATTATTTTCAAAATATAACTTAATGGTTTTTCTTATAGTGTTTTTACTTTATCAAAAATAGTTAAATAATAGGTTATTATCCTGGGGAGATAAACTAGTAAACAAAGGAGGGCAAATTCCAAATATTCATGACAGAAAATAAGAAACAAACATGACTAATACAGAGTGGTTATTTTTCCTTTCTCAGACTGGAGAAACAATGGAATCATGGTAAAATGAGACAGCACAATTCACAAGCAGCAAATTAATTAAAGAAGAGCAAGAAAATCAGGGCACATACAAAGTCACCATGGTGACCCAGAACAAATCATTTTGATTGGTTCAATTGATT
This sequence comes from Nycticebus coucang, assembly GCF_027406575.1. NCBI lineage: Eukaryota > Metazoa > Chordata > Mammalia > Primates > Lorisidae > Nycticebus > Nycticebus coucang. The sequence continues at coordinate 35,514,700 of NC_069793.1, read as the reverse complement.
TCATATGTATTCCTCCTTATTTCACCAAGGATTTTATATGAGTGGATATGTCTCTTCCTTTTTCTGGAGGCCTCTCTTTTCCCTTCTATAAAATCAAAGAGTCATATGTGATGACAACAGAACCTCTTATAGTTCTAGTTTCCATTAGTCATTCATGTTAAGGGAAATCAAGCTAAAGACAGCCAGGTGTCTGAAGACACTGAACAAGAATGTATATACATTCGTGCATTAGGCTATTTTTTTATGTGAACATCATAGCGTGAACAAACGAGGTGACATAGCCTACTTTACACCTAGGATCTATGGTACAGCCCTATTGCTCCTAAGCTACAGACCTGTGTACAGCATGTTACTGTACTTAATACTGTAAACAATTACAACACAAGGCTATCAGTGTATATACACATATCTAAACATGGAACCCATGCAGTAACAATACAGTAGTATAATCTATGGGACCACTATGATATATTTGGTCCCTTGTTGACAGACGTGTCTTTATGCAGTAGATGACTCTGTATCTTTTCCTTAGCCAAAAATAATGTATAATTGAACTTCCTTTCCAATTAATCATCCCGAAGATAATTTTTTTTATTTTAAGATTCGTGTAACTTATATTCTTCATCTGCTTATTTTAAATTTTATGAGGCATCTCCTTTTGCCTATGTGGAAACTGAATATTGAGCCTCTCCCGGAATCTACAGTCGTGTTTGTCTCCCACACAGTCCAATTCTGAAATGTTTTCATGACATTTTCATTGGTTCAATAAATTACTCTGCAATATATACTTGCCTTTCCTTTTCCCCCGTCAAGCAGAAATAAATAAATAAATACAAATGAATATGGTCTCAGCTGCGAAGACTTTCCTAGTCACCTTTCACCCACACTCTCCCACACTTCCCCAACTCACCTGGCAGCTGTTCATGGGGATCATTTCAATTAAAAAGTAAATCACTTTTAATCAGGGATGCTGGTTGGCTTTGTCTGTGCTGTCTTGTGGCAAAGTTTTCTCAAGTTCCGCAGATGCACTGTGGATGACTCAAATGCCTTTGTCATTCATTATGTTCATACAACGGTTTAACATGAGGGGGCTGGTTTGGAAATAATTAATTGCTTTTCTGCAGCTGGGGAGGAATCCTTCAGCTGCATGTCTCTGGGGATGAAGGATGGTTGGAAATGTTCTTAGCCAATGAACTAGTGAACAAGCCCATAGACAAGTGAAACTATAGGCTGGGCAGTCTCATGTATAACGGACCCCAGTAAAGCAATTCCTTATCATCACAGCCCTATTTTGTTGAGGATGAACTCCGAGTTGAAATTTAACAATGCCTAGGTGTGCTGTGCCCAGCCTCCATGGATATCAGAAACTATAATGTTGCAAAGAAAAGTATGAGCTTTGTAATGCTAATAAATTTGGTAGATGTGCCCTTTACAATTGGGTACTTAATGTTTTAAAACTCTGCCTTCACACCTAAAAAATAGGAAAAAAATAAAAAGTGCTTTATAGGATGTTACTAACATTAACCATAAGCTGCTCAATACATGCTCCGTGAATATGTCTTATTCTCCTTATTATACGGCCTGAAGAATGGATAGGATCCCTCTTGTTTCACACAATGTTATGTGGTTAAACACCATCCTGAAATTCTAGGCTGCATCTTCCAAACAGAGGGTGCAACAAATGTAACCAACAGGGTCAAAATTAAGAGTATGCTCATCTCTGGTTCTACAGAGTCATCTAATATGAGACATTTATTTTAAAGGACAGTTTATGACATCAATTTAAAATATTTATATCCAGGTATAGGGCAATGCATGCCTTTTTGTTCATGTACAAATAGATAAGGAGATGAGCCTTGAATGCCAGAACAACTAACAGTGCACAGGGAAAGTGGGGATATCAAGAAATGGCTTCAGGGCGGTGCCTGTGGCTCAAGGAGTAGGGCGCTGATCCCATATGCCAGAGGTGGCGGGTTCAAACCCAGCCCTGGCCAAAAAAAAAAAAAAAAAGAAATGGCTTCAAGTGTAATAGGAAGAAATCTCTGAATGGTTTTAGAGCCTACATCAGGACATCATTTAGTGTACTGGGAATTTGGTCATTACCAACTGCCCCAGTTTATTGCAAACCATACTCTAGGGCATGTCAGGGTGAAGGGTCCACTCTGAGGTTCTACTAATATTTTTATCTATGTGTGGCAACAGCAACAATTCAACCCAAGTATAAATAGGCGTCTCTCTTCAAATGGTAGTGTGATAGGGTGGGAACTAATCTTTTCATCTCCAACTGTAGTGTTGGAGATGCTTCTAATCAAAACTACCCAGGATGTTCAAGAACATTTAAAACTGGTATAGAGAAAAACATCAATCATCTGTTAAGCTGTCAGAGATACCAGTGTAGTTTCATAGTTTGGGGCATAACAACACTATTAGCATGCAGTGTATGTGAACACATCTAGTATATTGTGCTCTTTAAGATTTTTAGAGGACTGATAAATTTGAACATCAAGGAAAATATCAAAGCCTTTGTGATACTCTAGCCCGCATTGGCTGTAGAAGGCTAGTCAATCTCACCCTCCACGTGCGAACTTTGCATATAGGCAGAAAGTGAACAAAGATATAGAATTGGGAACTCATATGTTTCAGTCTTAAGCATTGTTTTACTAAGACACAGAATTATCTGTTGGGTACTTCTATATTCAAAACACAAAACAAGGCACTTTACATATGTTTATTCCATTTGATGTTTATTTCAGCAATGACAATATTATTATAGCCATTTTTCTGAAGATAGAAGAAAATAATGCTCTGGGAGAGGGACCAACGTGCTCTTGTTCTCATAGCTAACTTTCCAGAGCTGAATTTTAAGTCATTAATTCAAAGCCTGATCTCTTCTTTCCTAAATTAATAGAATGGTAAGAATGGAATGATGGGGTCTGGGGAATAACACAACCCTGACAGGGCCACAGATTTCCTTCTTAAAGCAGGCAACTCTTCTAACATCATAACAATTAAAAAAATATGGGATGGCTTTTCTCAAATATACTTTATTTAATGAGTGCCTATGATTTGTCTAGCATTATTCTATACCCTACTAAGTAAAGAGAGGGAGAAAGAAAGTGAAAGAAAAAATCTTAAAAAATAAGCTTATGATCAACAAATCCATCTCAAAAGCAGCTTCTTGACACTGTTGTTTCAAACCAGTGCTTATTCCAAAAGTAAAGCTTCATGATCATTTTGGAAGCAGGTACATGGTCCATAGCACAGACTGATAAGCATACAACCTGACCACTTCTCCCAAAAATATAACAAAATTTTGTTGTACTGGAAGCCTTATGTCAGGGGTTTAGACAACAGGAATAAAAATGATGCCTTTCTTTTTGTAATCTTTTTTCCTGAGTAAAGAGTTGTATGTTTGGAAGCCACTCATTAAATAATTTAAAACTGCCAAACTAATTAAATCATTTGCATAATAATCTACAAATAATCCATTTTGAGAAAAAAACAAAACTAAACACACACACAATAATTAAATCTGCCTAACAAAACTTAAGCTCTAAGGGTGAGAAAATGTGTAACTATATCGTGGAAGTAACTATCAAGTCAGCTTTACAACTCTTGTGAAGTGTGTATATCGTTTGAATTTGTAAATAAATGCTGTTATCTGACAGATACTTAGTAAAATAAAATTTTGTTGCAAAGCCTGAAAATGTATTTCATTGTGTGTTGTAAATACAAAATTTATCCAGGGAATAAATCTCTCACATGATTATGTAATTGCTTATGCTCTTACCAGGTGAATATGAGCTATTTTTTGTTGCTGGTTTTCTCCTCAAGTACTACATGTCTTAGTTTTAGGTACTTTTTATGAAACATGGTTCTCGTTTATTTGGATTACAGGCCACATACATGTACTAAGTGTGGCCTCTGTTTTGATAGATTGTTATTTGCTTGTGCTGCATCAGTCCACTTGAAGATCCTGAAAGGCACTCACAACACCAGGTAAGGCTCAAGTAAGCCAACACAGAGTCCCATAATATCTATTGGTTCCCATAAATGACTCAAAAAAACACACTTTCTAAATCGATAGAGACCACAAAGCCTGGTTAGGCTGGGAGACTGAGGCTCTCTGACTCAATATGAGGTTGTTTCCTGGATTAACTACTACCCAACCTGAAAATTAGCAGATCAAAGAAAACACAAGATCAAGAAAACCACAGCAAGGTGGTATTCTCTCTTCAAATGGTAGTGTGGTATGAGGGTATGAGGCTCCCCAATGCCTTTTTTGTTTTACAGATATGCACACTGAAGTTCAGGTCATCAATTAGACAGTGAAAATGAGAATTCTGCCTCATAGAGTAGCTCGGAGACTCAGACTCACATTTGGCATATGTGGCATATGAGGCTAGGGTATAGTCCATACCGAGAGATAAGTTTGCACTTATAGGCATATCTGGAGTTTTTTACTATGCCAGATTTATATACTCTCACATTTGGTTTCTTGCTGCACCATCCAGGTTATAGCTGGCTGGGAAGTGGCCTCTCTTATAAATAAAACAGTGTGTGCTTGCTCTGCAAACATAACCCCAATGACTCACCTAGGTGGGGCAACCTCTCAGCTAACCCTCCTCTAATCATTACTTGTAAACTAAGTCTTAGCCATTTCAAAATAATGTTTCAAGGCCAAACTTAAATACCAGCAATATAGGACTTTTTAAAAGATATACCCATCTTCTATCTACAACTGAAAGTAACCTTTCTCTCTAACTCATCAAAAAACTCCTTAGATTGTTCTCTGTGGTTCTCACATCCTATTTTCCACAAAAATGATTGGAGTGTATGTATCATTTTCGTCCATATTGGAAGATCCTTAGAAATAAAGATCCAGGTTGGATTAGCTTTTTGCTTCCAATTTGTTTAGCAAAGGACCTGGTAACCAATGTTCTTTGTATCAATGGACAGATAAAAAACTTCAGTCACATCTGGTTTCACGGGCATGAGTATATCAAGCATAGTATTGGACAGATGTATTCATTGTTCCACTTAATAAAAGAAAAATTATAATGTTGATTTTTTTTTCAGCTTGGACAAGATAACTACCTCTCCTTGCCCAGATCCTTGCTGCGGATCCCGATTAGTCCCCACCAGTATCATGAAGAGAGAAGCCAAAGAGAAAACCACAAATGCTGCCAGATTCAAATGATAGAAGCACTTATGCATGTGTTTGGCCCACTGTTAAAGAGTGGTCTGAGAAAGATGCATTTCTGAATCTTAAAAAAAAAAAAAATGTGATAAGGCAAACTGCACTTTTCACAATTCTCAAATGAAACAATGAGTGACATAAGAACAGCTATTATCAAAAGGATGAAAATTAACAGATGTTGACAAGGATGTGGAGAAAGGGAACCCTCATACACTGTTAGTGGGAATGTAAATTAATACAGCCACTTTGAAAGAAAAGTATGGCGGTTCCTCAAAAAACTTTAAATACAATTACCATGTGACCCTGCAGTCCAACTTCTGGGTATGCAGCCAAAGCAATTGGAATCAGAATGTTACTCCAATATTAATTTCAGCATTATTTGCAATATTCAAGATACACAACAAACCTAGGTGGCCACCAATAGATGAATGGATAAAGAAAATATTTATATATGTGTATATATATGTGTGTACATGTATACTGGATTGCTATACAGCCTTAAAAAAAAGGAAACTCTATTATTTGTAACATGGCTGAACTTGAAGAACATTATCCTGAGTGACATAAGGCAGGCACTGAAAAACAAATGATCTCACTTATCAGTAGGACTAAAAATGTTAAACTAATAAAAGCAGAATAGAATGGTCATGACCAAAGGCTGGGGTGAGAGGTAATGGGGAAAGAAGAGTTGTTGGTCAAAGAGTATAAATTTCAGTTAGACAGGAGAAATAAGTTCGGTGATCTATTCCACAGTATGATGATTATAATTAATAATAATCTATTATATATTTTAAATTGGTAAAGGTATATTTTAAACATTCTCACAAACAAAAATAATAAGGGAAGTGATTAATATGTTAATTAGCTTTATCTAATCTTTCTATAATATGCATATATAGATAGTCCTCAAATTCTAAACATCAGACTTCCATACAACTCCCATTTACAAATGGAGGCAATTGCAGATAATAAGTAAATATACCTGTTCCAACTTAAATGCAAATTTAACTTAAGAACAAACCTACAGAATCTATCTTATTTGCAACTTGGGGACTGCCTGTATCAACATGTCACACTGTACCCTATAAATATATACAATTATTGTCAATTAAAAATTTAAAAAAGAAAAATGAGTGGGCGGCACCTGTGGCTCAGTGAGTAGGGCACCGGCCCCATATGCCGAGGGTGGCGGGTTCAAACCCAGCCCCGGCCAAACTGCAACAAAAAATAGCCGGGCGTTGTGGCGGGCGCCTGTAGTCCCAGCTGCTCGGGAGGCTGAGGCAAGAGAATCGCATAAGCCCAAGAGTTGGAGGTTGCTGTGAGCCGTGTGACGTCATGGCCCTCTACCCGAGGGCGGTACAGTGAGACTCTTGTCTGTACAAAAAAAAAAAAGAAAGAAAAAAGAAAAATGAGAAAAAAAAAGAATAAGGGAAAATACTTTTTATTTATTTATTTGTGAAATATATGATTGCACTGAACAGAAAGGGAAGGGAGTAGCCCTTAGAGCTTTAGTGTTCTGGGTACTGAAGGCCCTTGAAGTTGCTTGTATAGTGAGATCCCCCTAACAACCCAAGAAGTTTCCATTTCACCAATGAGGACATCAGGGCATAGACAGGAACTTGCCAAGAACCACACATCCTTACATGGGAGAGCTAAGATCCAAACGCAGATATCACTGATTCTAAAGCTCATTCTGTCTAGTCTTTCTTGGCTGAGCAAGTGAAGGGCTATTTTATAACAATTATGAGACAACAGCATAGTACAGAATGACTATTTAAGGAGAAAAGTGAAACTATTCTGAGAAACTAAAAATGGACTGAAGTTGGCGAGAGGTTCCGGTGCCAAGGAGATTAATTTAGAAGTAGATATTTAATAAAGTTTACGTTGAAACAGCAGAATGGCAGCTGTAATCAAATCCAGGAGAAGAGTAAAATATACAGGCTCCCAGTGTGTGAAGGACAGACCTATTTCTGAAATCAAAACAGTAACATGAAGAGATTACAGTTTGACCCATTTCCTGGCATAAGAACTTGGTATTTCCAGATTGCTTTAGAACACCAATGACCTTACCACAGCTTGAAAATATTATTTAGGATCAACAGATCTGCAGGCAATGTTGGGAATGGATGCTGAGGCACTTGAAACAGATTTATCTATTACTTAAATTAAAAATGTTATTAATGTTTTATATGCAGAGATGGCCTGGGGGCCAGATGGCTACACAATCCCATATATTACAAAGCTCCCAAAGTACATTTGATTTAGGTTTTGAACCTACAGTTTCCACATTTTAGAAAATAATTTTATTAAAGCCATATATAGACCCCCATTCCAGTAATTAAAGGTGACTTTTAAAGACTTCTAAAGAACTTCTAGCAGACAGAGAACACAGATGTATTTCTAGCATGATTTGTAAGGGCTAGTGATCTGGCATAAATATTTATTTTAGCAAAATATTTATTTTTTTTTAATACAAACTAGAGAGAGTCAAAATGTTTTCAGTTATTAAGAATCGAACCCTATTTCTAGAGGCTGGTCACTGTGTTTCTAAGAAAATAAAAGTGCTTTAGGAACGCGTGAAAAATTATCTATAAAATGACAAACTATTCCAATGAAAAGGAAATCACAATTTATTGTTCAGAGGTTTGGAAACATGTAGATGTTTCTCTAAGCACAGATCCTTGAAAACATTATTATATTTGGCACTGTGTATATTAAAGAAGTAGATATTATCACTTTTTTCTGAATGAATAATAGCTTTCCCTGAAAAGGCATATTCAATAATAATATCCTAAAAAATATAAGAAAAAATAAAGAAATAACATTCTAGCTTTCAGAGATGGTGTCGTGCTTAACAGCTAGGACTTTGGAGTAAGGCAGACATTGGCTGACATCCAGCTTCTCTTTTTTATAAGTGATTTAATTATGGGTAATTTATTTTAACTTCTCTGATATTTAATTTTCTAGCTTTTAAAATTAGAAGTTTAAACACAATAATCTATATAAAGTAAGTATATGAATACTTGAAATAAAACTATTAATAAGTGTTAGCTATTTTTATATTTTGTTGGACCACATGAAATTGTTACTCCTGTGGGTTGAATGATTAAACATTGGCATCTTAATATGACATCACTCAGGTCAATCCAAAATTGTAAATTCCAAATGTCCTAAAAGAGACAGTGGAAAGTGAAGAGCTGGCTTGTCCAATTCTGTCAAAATAGAGGAGTTTCCCAACAGGGAAGGAGACATTCAGCGGTGACTTCAAAACATACAGCAATACCTATATGTATCAACTTAGAAATGGCATTGGGTTTTCAGAATGCCAAAAAGCCAGTGAAGAATGGAAGAGAGAAAAAATTCTTTGACAAAATTTAAATATTGAGGGTGGTGAGGGAGTGAGTATTCATAGGCCTGTATTTTCTGCTCATGGTTAAAAAAAAAAAGTTTTAAACTTTAAAGATCTCAAAAAAAAAATACTTCATTTTATATGGAATCAGAAAAAACCTCAAATAGCCAAGATACTACTCAGAAATAAAAACAAAGCAGGAGAAATAACACTACCAGACCTCAGACTATACTACAAATTGATAGTAATCAAAACAGCATGGTACTGGCACAAAAACAGAGAGGTAGTTGTATGGAACAGAATAGAGAACCAAGAGATGAACCCAGCTACTTACCATTATTTGATCTTTGACAAGCCAATTAAAAACATTCAATGGGGAAAAGATTCCCTATTTAACAAATAAGTGCTGGGTGAAATGGCTGGCAACCTGTAGAAGACTGAAACTGGACCCACACCTTTCACTATTAACTAAGATAGACTCTCACAGGATTAAAGATTTAAACTTAAGACATGAAACTATAAAAATACCAGAAGAAAACACAGGGAAAACTCTTGAAGAAATCAGCCTGGGGGAATATATTATGAGGAGGACCCCGCCCCCACCCTACCCCCAGGCAATTGAAACAGCATCAAAAATACACTACCAGGACCTGATCAAACTAAAAAGCTTGTGCACAGCCAAGAACACAGTATGTAAAACATGCAGACAGCCCTCAGAATGGAGAAGATATTTTCAGGTTATGTCTCCGACAAAGGTTTAATAACCAGAATCCACAGAGAACTCAAACGTATTAGCAAGAAAAGAACAAGTGATCCCATCTCATGCTGGGCAAGGCACTTGAAGAGAAAATTCTCTGAAGAAGACAGGCATACAGCCTACAGATATATGAAATAATGCTAATCACCCTTAATCATCAGAGAAATGCAAATCAAAACTACTTTGAGATATCATCTAACTCCAGTAAGATTAGCCCACATCTCAAAATCTGAAAACCAGAGATGTTGGCGTGGATGTAGAGAAAAGGGAACACTTCTACACTGCTGGTGGGAATGCAAACTAATACCTTCCTTTTGGAAAGATATCTGGAGAACAATTAAAGATCTAAAAATAGACCTGCCATTCCATCCTACAATTCCCCTACTAGGTATATATCTAGAAGACCAAAAATCACATTGTAACAAAGATATTGGTGCCAGAATGTTTACTGCAGCCCAGTTCATAATTGCTAAGTCATGGAAGAAGCCCAAGTGCCCATCGACTCACAAATGGATTAATAAATTGTGGTATATGTACATCGTGGAATATTATGCAGCCTTAAAGAAAGATGGACACTTTACCTCTTTCATGTTTACATCAATGGAGCTGGAACATACCCTTCTTAGTAAAGTATCTCAAGAATGGAAGAAAAAGTATCCAATGTACTCATCCCTACTATGAAACCAATTTATAGCTTTCTTATGAAAGCTATAACCCAATTATAGCCCAAGAAGAAGGGGCAAGGGAAAGGGGAGGATGGGTGGAGGGAGGGTAATTGGTGGGACCACACCTATGGTGCATTTTACATGTGAAATTTACTAGGTGTAGAATATAAATGTCTAAACACAATAACTAAGAAAACGCCGTGAAGGCTATGTTAACCAATTTGATGAAAATATTTCAAATTGTATATAAAACCAGCACATTGTACCCCATGATTGCATTAATGTACACAGCTATTATTTAATAAAAAAAGTTAAAAAATAAAAAAGTTTTAACAGATTAAAATGAAGTAAAGGGACAGCAACATGAAAATCATAAATTAAGAATACTTCCATTCATCTTCTTTTTCGATTTTTAAAGTTATGTTTGAACATGTTTGGTTGAATACTTTCATACTTACAAGGGAAAGTCATAAAAATAATTTTATAAGTCTTATAAATTACCAGCAATACTCATCTTGCTTTTCACATGTCAAAATGTATTATGATAGTTACTGAAAAACAACCAAGTTTTTTCAGGAAATAGAAGAATTGTGTATTTAAAGTCATTTGATAAGGGCCAATTGTCCCCTAAAGCCTTAGAATAGCCTAGAATTCCTATCACCACTTTCCACACCTTCCAATTCTATTCCTGTTTTGTATTTATTCTCAGGTAGAAATCCTTCAAGTAGAAATGTTCTTCAGTTCACAAAACGGATATGTCCCTGAGATTGTTGATTATAATAAAACATTCTTAAATTGAATGGCTTGGGTTTTTTTATATTTGCTTCTAAAACATAAAGTTTCCCAAAAACCATACAATGCTAGCTAGACACATTGTACCAGACTTCCATTCACAGAAAAGAATAAGTATGCATCAAAAATAAAGGCAATTGAAGCATCAAGCACAGAAATAACAAAACATCTTCACAGAATAGGCTCAGGCCTTCTTCAAGTACTCACAGATTCATTCGTTTGTTCATTCAACTAAGATGCACTGAGTTTCCTGCAACTGGGCATGCAACTGTTAGGAAAAAAACAATACAAAATTTGTTTTCATAAAATTTTCATTCTGGAGAAAGCATAGGTGACAATAGACAAGTGAAGAAATAAATGTTTCAAAGAAATAAGTGCTTTGCAGGAAACAGACAAGGCCTTTTCCTTGTATGGTTTAATTAATGTCTTCCTTGAGGAAGTAACATTTGAAATAAATGATGAAGGGTGAAGGAGTTAACAGGAAGAAGGGAAATAATATTAAAAGTCCCTGTAGGTGAAGAGAAAATGGTTTGCCCTAGAACTTGAAAGGGCAGAGTGTCTAGGTCACAGAGAATGAAGGGGCCACGGGTCCAGGATGAGGTTGGAGAGGTGTGTGGGACCCTGAAGGCCATGGAAAGGCTTTCCTTTCACTTGTTTCTTATAGGCAATGTGGTTTACATGGAGGATTGAAAAAAAATCATATTTCTGCTTTAAAAATTTTACCCTTACAGGATGGTAGAGAACAGCAAAGGAAATAATCCAGGTCAGAGACTAATTCTTTTATTCTGTCAAGAAACAATGGTGACAAAGAACAAAAAAAAACTATTGGGAATGGATTCACAAGGAGATGGTCTTCTTCTCAGTTACTTATTTTGTCTCCACAGATACAAGTAGTATAATTTGTGGACAGTGGTTGGGCAAGAGTTAGGGCATTTCCTGGCTACAGCCTAGGGAAAGACTTAACATAGTCTCTGACTTCTGCTTAGCCAAGTTAGTTGTATCAAGGAACAAGAAGTTTTCAAAAAATATCTTTCATAACAATTTTTAATATACAAATTTTTCCTATTTCATAAATTCAACTATCAGCACTATAGCATGTTGAGTTAACTCACAGTAAATGATACCTTCTAGATTTTAGTTCATTAGGAACAAAGGAGCTGTGCGGCAATATTTGGCAACTGACTCAAGGAAAATGTAAAAAGATAGGGAAAGAGTGGATGAAAAGACTGAAAAAAACTCAGAAAAAACTGAGCTCCTACTAGAGATTTTCTTTTTAATGCTAACAATAATAATCTTAAAAACTTAGAATAAACAAGAACAAAAGCCAAGGAAAAATTGAATTTCCATACTTGGTCAACTACACCAACCTACATCTCCAGAAAAGATATTAAAAAGGCAACTCAGGTAAAGATAATGGTTAACAATTTCTCTAAGCGTCCCTTACTGAGCAAGATTTGAACATTATGGATCTTTGATCTGTTTTTGTGCTATGACATTCCATAATCACTCTCAACTAGCTAAGCTATGAAATGCTATAAAACGTAAGGATGGAATGGTGTAGTCCACTTTCCAGCATACATATGTCATCTGCCCAAAGTTAGACTTCAAAGTTTGGAATGTAGAGAACACAAGCACATTACTAGAGTGAGACATCTATTTATTTTCCCTAGGAGACATAATAACTGGGCCACTCCTGGAAGATGGAGGAGAACAAATGAAACATTGCCTTTGGTTGAGCATGAGTCAACAGCAGAGGAAGATGGCTGGGGTGGCTCACCAGTGCACTCCAGTTTTCCAATCTCTGGCCTTTCGTGTTGCAGCCTCGACCCTCTGGAGCCATCTAGTGGTGTAACATCATTGAAATAAAATGATACGAGTCCGTGTTTAAACTCGAGGAAAAGTCCAAGTGGAACTCCAGTGGGATCTGGCTATCTCACAGAATAATCACAGAATAATGATGTGTCTCAATAATAATCACAGAATAATGATGTGTATTCATTTCAGGAAGACAATTGCTGTTGCAAGTACCCTGGTCCTAGGGAGATAAGTGACATCCTATCACTCAGCCTCCTTCTCTTTGACTACTATTTCCTCTAGCACTGTTGCAAGGTGGGCTTCATCTGGTGACCTAGGTGGGGTGGGATTTATAAGCAACAGTTTTTTTTTAAATAAATCCATTAGCTACAATAAAAACACAACGAGTATAAACTATAACCTCTTGGTGACTTCATTATTGTTCCTGACACCTAACTAGCTCCACCTATTTTCAAATAAACACTTCTGAGTTCAAATTAGGTTTCAAAGGGTTATTCAAGGATTTTAAGTATTTAGGTTAGTGCTTCCTTTTTACTGATGTTTACAGGATGTGAAGGATAGAAGCACTGGAGACATTTTTTTTTTTCTTTCCGTGAAACTGAAAACCAAAACTCTCTATGATGATTTGGACTAGAGTTGGCTAAGTTGCAATACGTGAAAGAGGTTTTCTTTAGAAATGACACTGTTGCCCTGATTGCTTCTTTCTATTAATTTTACCTCATTTCTTTTACTTGGTAAACTAAATGAAGCTTTAGGGAACTTGTTCTCAAACTTGTGCATGCATCAGAATCAACTGAAGGACTGGTAAAATGCAGATGGCTGGACTTTACCCTCTGAGTTTCTGCTTTAGAAAGGGTCTGATATAGTGTTTAAGAATTTCCATTTCTAAAGAGTTCACCTGAGATACTGACACTGTTGGCTGAGAGACTGTACTTTGTAAATTACTGTTGAAAATGAAGGCATGAAAGTTCACTCTTTATTTCTTCACTGACTTAAAGACAAGACCAAAACATTCTTTCAGAACCCTTCAATGAACAATAGTTTTCTAGGTGGGTAATTCTTCTATTTTTTTTTTTTTAATAGATTTGGTTCTTCAAATGGGATCCTTTACAGAACCTCAATGTATAAGACAGGTTAAAAATAGAGCTTCTCTGATTAAAATGAATGTGAGAGAGCAGCAGCTCATTTATTTTTCCTCACTCCCTACACATTTTCTTAGCAGAGACTGTAACTGCCTTGGCAGAAAGTCATCATAGAGCAGGTGGGAAACCAAAGCAGGTGTTAATATGACTTCTGTCTCTTTATCTCCCCTTTAAATGGTCACTAGATTCTCCGAAGGTTCTGGTAATCATCCAGCCTTTTCTTCCTCACTGTTCCATCCCAGCCTCAAATATCATTTCCTACCAAATCCTTCCGATGTCCCTCACTGATATATTTCTCTGGGTGGATGGAGGGAAGTTATGGTATGAATATGAGAGCATACATTTTAGTGTAAAGCTTGATAATAAAATTTGTTTTACAATACTAGTCCATGAGCTATTGAGAATGCTACAAAACATCTATACTGATTGAGGATTCTTTAGAATTTCCAGGAGCATAACATCAAGGTCTCTGTTGTCCTGAAGGATGCAACAGCTACATGACCTCTGTGCTTTCCAAAAATCCCTTCGAGTGCTATAAAGTGGGTGGTTTTATTGATACATAATATGTAACTTATCCCAAACAATTACAAAACTGTATATGTGAACAATTTTGAACTACATCCTTTAAATCAGAATTCTCTCCTTTAATAGCTCAAGGATGGCTTATTATAAAGGAGAGAGAGAGAAGGGGCGAGAAAGAGAGAGAGAGAAAGCTGTTTAGAAATTGTCACCAGCTTGCAAATGTTCTGAGTCAAACCTTTTATCAGTGTACCTATGGAAATACGTTATCCTATGAATATTTACCTAATGTAGGTATTCCTCTTTTTCTTCTTCAAATGAGCTCTTGATTCTAAACCACTATTCAAAAACAGAAAGGTTAGAAGGTTCTGGGATTGCCTTACACTATAAATCTAGGATCATCCATTTGGGCTGCAGATATTTGTATTACTTTCTGCAGGATAAGAACCAAAGAGAAATAGCACCATAAATTTACTCTCAGAAATACGAACCACTTTGGCAATCAGGACAAATAGACTAATCCAATTAAAGTCAGGCACTCCTTTGCTATGATTTACCAACAAACTGGAGTTTCAGAATAAAATAAAACCAGTGTGAAGTACGTGTTCTCTTGTACCTTATCATGTTCCTATTTTCATAGACTGAATATAAATTTCATTGAGAATATTTTGGATAGTCAATTTTCTTTCTCCAGGAATCTACATTACAGTTCTTATACCCATTGTCAAGAATCTTTTCCTTAACTATACAACCTGAACTATAAAAAGATTAATTTAAGGGGTGGGAAAAGGAAGAGCAGAGAGAGAAGGAGGGAGGGGGTGGGGCCTTGGTTTGTGCCACACCTTTTGGGGGCAAGACAGGATTGCAACAAATACAATCAGTGTAACCTGGTTTCTTGTACCCTCAATGAATCCCCAACAATAAAAAATTAATTAATTAACAAATGCCATCAGTGTAACCTGGTTTCTTGTACCCTCAATGAATCCCCAATAATAAAAAAATTAAATAAATTAAAAAAAATTAATTTACAATCACTACTATTAATAAAATCTACACCATACCTTGTTGGATCACCTGCTTGGCTCCAACAAAGCAAAATCTCTCTTACAGAGTTACAAAATTTAATGATTATAAGGGGTGGATGCAGAGGCTAAAGTAAGAATTGCATAAGTGGGTCTGGGTCATAGTATATGAAACAGACAATAAATAAATATATATATATATATTTTTTTTTTTGAGAATCTTCTCACTCTGTCTACTGGGTACTGTGACATCAAGCCCACAGTAAACTCAAGCTCTTGGGCTCAAGCGATCCTCTCGCCTCAGCCTCCCAAATAGCTGGGACTATAGGCACCCACCACAACACCCAGCTATTTTTAGAGTGGGAGGTCTGACTTTTGCTCAGGTTGGTCTTGAACTATGAAACTCAGGCAATCTATCTACTTCAGCCTCCCAGAGTGCTGGGATTATAGGTGTGAGCCACTATGCCTTGCCTAGTTAATAAATTTCATAGATTTGTGTTATTAGGCAGATGTATTACACTGTACATTCACATACACATATAATATCTGTCATTGCAATTCTCAAAATGTTTTTGTTTCTTTTCTCTCCTTCTAAGATTAGGCATACCCCCCAGGTCTAAAGAGGAATCACACAACAAAAATTAAGTTTACAAGGTGAGAAGAATTGGATGAACGTGGAAAAAAATATGATAGTATTTCTTGTCTTCTTCTCTGACCCCTTAGTGTAAACTACCATATTACTCAAGTTGACTGCATATTTAGTCTCAAATTAGTTTACTCTGTGGATCCAGAGTAAAAGCTGAAAGCAAACCCTACAAAGAAATTCTTCAGAAGACATTCATCAAGGGTTTTTTACACAAACTGCTTAGGGACTCTGACCATGGCAGGGGGTGAGAGATGTGACATTAAGAAATGAAGATAAATTGCCTGACTGCGTGTTAGAAGGTGATGGTTAAATCTAAAACACTGACCAAGGTTTGCTGTTCTAGTCCTAGCCCTTTCTTTCACATAATCAGAAAGTATATGTAATTAATTCTTTCGGTATTTGCTACTTTTATATTTGGAAACAGAAAAAGCCGTTGGGGGGGGGGAAGAAAGAGAAAAAGAAAAGGTACTCTCCTCTTGGAAGCAATTGCTCAGTTTCCTATGGAAAAAAAAATCATAATGAAAGTTATTTTATAGTGCACTGAGGAAATTTGGATAGTGGTCTAAATAAATCCTCCAAACTGACAGACCTATGATTTGTCAAGGGTTGTTACAAAGACTCTGCCCTTAAGCCAAACAAGCATCATCTTTGGGGAGATTTTATTTGTGTGATCAATTCATATCTGGACAGGTCTTCTGCTGGTTGGCATAGCAACTAACTGAAGTTCATTGAACTTTTAGATGTGTGTGCTAACGGTCTAAAGCTGATTTCCCCCCATGGGGACCAGAAAAGGCTTTCTTTGTTAAACCTATCCAGTTGCATTCAAAAATACATCATTTTTCTCAAGGCCACAAACATACACATTTGAGATTTATAAAGCAATATTAGGAAAATTGCTTCTATCATGTACTATCATAATGATTTTTCTCTATTTTCTGGAAGAAAGGCTAAAGTTAAAATTTCACATTATCATTTTTTTCAGTCCAATTCTAGTTCTTTCCGTGGTAATCTTAGGAGGTGATTTCCCAGTTTTGTTTTTTTTTAAGATTTTTGTTGAAGAATCTAGGCAGTGACTCTGTGGAGTGTTGAGATTTAGTGTCCTTGATAAGATTTTAGTCTTGGAAATGTTAGGCCTCCCCTGTTGGGTAAAGCTCTCCAGTAACTTGTTTTCATTCTTTGTTGGTTAAGCAAAGATTTAAACAGTGCACATTTAGACAGCTGGGCATGTCATGAACCTGCACTGAGCATTGTGGAAGATGAAGAAGAACAAGAGACAGCATTGGCTTTTAAATAATTTATAATACAACTTCAAAAACGGAACTAAGGGAAAGGCAATATACCAGAGGAGGTATCCCTACTTCAGGGAATAGTAAAAAAAGATGAAAAAGGAATACATTTTTAGTTATATTCTACCTTTTCCTTGATTGATCTCCAATTTTGAAAGTCACATTACCATGAGAATTGAAGAAACATGAGGTACAAAGTAAGTGTTTTCCTCGGAAGGTAATTAATACCCAACCTGTGTGTACCTTAGAAGATTGCCTCACTATTTACAGATATAAGAAGAAAGAGTAGCTTCTTAAAAATCTTCCCTTATGCAATCAGTGTAACCTGGCTTATTGAACCCTCAATGAATCCCCAACAATAAAAAAAAAAAAAAATCTTCCCTTATGAAGACAGGATACTATTCCAATTACTATTTCAAAAAAAAAAAATCCTTGATCCTTATTTCTTATTTAAAGTCCACAAGAAGTATCCAGTTTTCCAAATTTCAAAAATGTTGGGTCCCCTTCATTTTTCTGGATTATAGAAAAGATGGCTCAAGTATATTTTGTGGTCATCTCTTGATACTGGATCTTTCAGGAGGCCACCATGCTCTGATTAAATAATTACCCTCTGATTACTCACGAAGACTATTTCCTTCCAGCCTGGACCTGAGCCAATCCACTGCCAATGAGGCTATTATACTTCAATGACTTTATTGATTAACGGCGATTAGGTCAAGGTTGCTAACAATGTGTAATGGACCATTGCTATTTATAAACAACAACTCAGCGGCCCTCAACTAAGAGTTAGTTGCGTGTGGTTTTGTGGCAGCTGGACTCTAGCCTCCTGAGTCTGGGGGGTCTTTTATAATGAAGCTGTTGTATGGATTTTCATTCATAGATGTCCTTTTTGAACTAAAGAGGCTGCCTTTGTTTGATTTGAAAAAGGGAGAAGTGGGAAATGTTTAGGGCTGCAGTGACAGGAGGCTGTGGGCACGTAGGAAAAGGAGAGTTCAGTGGCCAATTCTGAACAAAACCCCACTTGAGAGTGTGAAAGGATGTTGGTTGAGGGTTACCATTAACTCATACTGCCATCGTGTGGAGAAAAGGAGACATTTTGATTCTAGTGATTTAGAAGCAGCAATTGCAGAGAACTTACTTAAATGATAAATAGGAGGCCAAAGGCTGTGGCTTCAAACAAAGTACATTTAATTAAAAATATCTTGGATCCCACACTACTCTATCAAATAAAAGGCTTTGGTGCATTTTCTAGATTATTAAACAGAGAAATCCTTTGAGACTTCTAACAGTCTCTAAGGGCCTGAGGCCAAACCTTTCTTTACACAAAGAAAAGTGTGAGACTCTGGACCTGGGCTCCTTGGCCTAGTCTCATTAGTCAAATAAAAATAATGAAAAGTTCATGGACAAAACCTTCTCAAGTTTGTACTAGAGAACAAAAGAAAAAAAACTAGAGGCATAGAGGAGGGCAAATAGAAGGGAAACAACAGGAGAAGCATTAAATATGTAACCAGTGACAGAATTGGAGGTGAAGCCCTGGCAATCATTTACTGATTTTTAAATGAAGCAGTCTTTGATTCATAGAAAAGAACAAATGTACTGGATGAAGTCAAACAGGTAAGGAAGGCTTTACTCAAGGCTTATAGTAGGGATTGAGAGCTAATGGAAAAGTACTGAGGACTTTAGGCAGAAGCTTGGTCAAAGTGGTGAGGCCATCTGTGTTTTATAATTCCTGCTTATGGGAGTCAGGCTGCTACCCTTTCACAAAGACTGGCAGGTAGGGATACTGTCTTTCTTGATCACATCTGAAAGGGATGGCTCCCAGGTCCTAGAGAAAGATATTCCTGGGTTGTAAAAGTGGCAAAATGTTGAGAGATTACCTCAGTAATCTCCCCATTATCCAGCACATATGGGGATTGGTAGATGCTGAATAAATGTGGGTTCTGATTAATATTAATAATAGGCCTAACTAACTCTACACTCCATACTCTACCATACAATACCATAAACTTGGTATTGATTTGATATTAATATCAGAATACTAATTTGCTTAATTCAAAGCAAATTAAGACAAATGAAGACAAACGTCACTTACTGTAACACAGTTTTGCTGTATTACAAAGCAACTTCATAAATGCACTGCACTATTTTTAGCTAAATGGCAGTCAGTACACTTTTCAACTTCTTGATTATATTTTTTTAACTTTAAGTAACACACATTAACACTTAAAACTGTTACAGGGAACACATGGGAGCCTGGGGAGTGATGCACGATGCGTTGGCTTACTGACGCATGGTGCACCAAGTTTAAACTCTGATTTTTTTCTTTCTTTCTTTTTTTTTTTTTTGGCCAGGTCATGTGCAAGTTACTTCAGAGTTCTCAAGTTCTGCTTGAGCTCCACATAAGGGGAAGTTTACTGTATCTCAGAGGGATAGAGAAAGAATTCACAATTGTTAAGTAATTACTTTACTAAGTAATTGATCTAAGAACAACAAAGTTGGAGGACTAAAATCAAGAAGAAACCTATAAAAAGTTTAATCAAACCAAGGGGAATTAAGGCCATATTGGTGAGTTGCAGTCTCCTAACCTCTAAAGTGGGTAAAGTGACCCCAGCTAGCCTTATGTACAAGAGTGATTATGAGCATTCAAGAAAAAGAGATGTGAATATGCTATAAACCCTCAAAATGCAGTAAATGTTACACTGTGGTTAATACTTCATCCTATTTTTAAATTTAAATTCACAAATTCAACTGTAAGGGACTAAGTTCGAAGAGGAAAAATCTTTTTCAAAGCATACCCCGTTTCCCCGAAAATAAAACATCCTCTGAAAAAAAGACCTACTTACAGGAAAGATAAGACATCCCCTGAAAATAAGACCTAGCGCATCTTTGGGAGCACGCCTTAAAATAAGACACTGTCTTATTTTCGGGGAAACAGGGTAGGAGTTGTAACGGAATATCAGAGGTTCAAGTGGACCTCTACAACTTACTAACCATAGGGCTTAAGAAAGTCATTTACTCTTTCTGAACCTTATCAAACTGATTGCACAATACCCCCCACTCATAGGTGTTGTAAAATTTAAATAAGTACGTGTAAAGGCACCAGCACAATGCTGGCACTTAGTAAATACCAATAGAAGCTGAAGATGAACATGGCTTAGCTCTGTGTTGTGGGATTGTTCTTGATTTGATTTATGTAACTGACAGCCATTTTCATAAGAAGGTGATGTAAGAAACTACCCTCAACCTCAATGTCTCACAAAAATGAACATTTTTTTTTTTCGTGAGAAAAGGTATTGAAATGTATTTTAGGTCTCATGCTTCTTCTGTACAGGGCTGAAATCAAGTCATCCAGGTTGGGTTTGACTGTGCTTAAATCCAGGCTATGAGTTCATTTCAGGTCTGATCCATTTTTCTCTCCTTATTCTGGGATGGTATGTTCTTCCCTGGTGATGGCACAGGTGCAAGAAGACAAGCCTTTGCTCATGACACACTTTTGTTTAGCTGAAATCTAGTTAGCTAAACTAAATCACGTGGGCAAGACCAAAGGCAAGAGGTAAAAAGACACTGCCTAGAAAAAGGGTGAATATAAAATACTAATATTATTATAAAAAATTAGAGTATTAAGACCAATGACTCTATCTAATACAATGTATTATCCATCGTCTGTTTATATTGTAGCTCTCCCACCCACAGCTTGTTCTAAATGTCCACATCATCAATGGTGATTAGTTAGTGTTTGAAAGTAAAGCAAAATCCCAGGAAAAAGGGGAGCATTCCTTTAACATATTACCCACAGAAAGACAAGGAGAAAAACATGACCCAAAGAAAATCTTACATCTTCTGCAAAAACATTTCATTATGCAGGTGTCTTACATTTTTCAATTTTCCTTAAAGCTCTGACCTTATTGAGAAACATTCCTATGACAAATTAAATAATGTGGAGACGCTGAGCTGAAGCAAGGAATTTGAAAGAGTTTTCAAAGGGAAATAAGCAACTATCAGAAGGTGAGCAAGAGATGGATAAGAATGAACACTTGTCCCCCCTTTTTTTATCTCCCCACCTCCTACTCACACCCCAACTAACAAACCTGCGTCATTTGAGCTGAAAGAAGAATTCATCTCTCAATATAGATCTGAGTTAAAATCATTCTGCAATGGTCCTACTGTGGCTTTTGAGAACAATGCCATCTCTTAAAATAACTGTGTTTTCAATCGTGACCTTCAGCATGTCTGAAAGTTTGTGACGATGAATAGTGAATGGGGAATGGCATGCTACAGAATAAAGCCCCTTAATTGCTCACAGAGAAGTCACATAGGGTTTTCAGTCTTTCTGTTTATGCCAATGCTTGGAAAAGATCACTGACTTTGGATCTATGTCGAGCTACCAAACTGAATCAGAAATGAAATTTTCCATTTGAGCCAGCTACTCCGGCTTCTGTGAGCAAGTGTGGAGAGGTGAGGGGCAGAGAGCACAGCATATAATCATGTTTTGCACAGATTTTGATATCAGGCATATTGTGCGTTTGAATTGTGGCATTATCATTAAATAGCTGCATGGCCTTGAGCAAGTTCAAAATTCATTTGCTCTTCAGTCACAGAATCTGCAAAATAGGCATCATCATCACCATCGCTCATGGGGTTGTTATGAGAATTTAACATGCTAATGATATGTGTAAAATGTGGCACACAGTAAGTACAGAAGAGAGGACAGCTGTTGTGCCACTACAAAGTATTACAGAATTTGTTTGGAGTGTAGAATAAGGTATAAATGCAGCTCTGTGGCAAACAGAACCCTGGGTAGGGTAGGGTAGGGTAGGGTAGGATAGTGGTGGACAGTGTTAGATGGGTAAGGGAAGACTCTGTTGAGACAGGGAAGCAAGTGCCGAGAGAATGCTGAAGGAAACAGGGACCCAAAACCCAATGATAGAAGCAAAAAAGGACTTTTTCCCCTTAAGCTTTCTATTCTCCAAGGCTGAACATGCAAAGATCTTTCTTGGAAAATCATAGTCATATTGGTAACTCTGAATTCAGTGATTGTGGTGCTAGAAAGTGTGCATTCCAGCCTCTGGAATAAAAGAGAATAGCGTATGAAGGTTAATTTTATGAGTCAACTTGACTGAGCCAGGCAGTACCCAGACATTTGGCTAAACATTATCCTAGGTGTTTCTGGGAGGGTGTCTCTGGATGAGTTTAAGATTTAAGCCAGTAGACTGAGGACAAAGGATTGCCCTCCCCAGTGTGGATGGGCCTCATTCATTCCACTGAAGGTCTGAATAGAACAACAATTAAAGTAGTGAAAGAAAGGTTGACTAAGGGAGAATTCCTTGTCTCTGCTTGGCTGTCTTTGATGTGGGATATCAGTGTAGTCCTGCCTGACTCAGATTCAGATTGGAACTTATACAATCAGCTTCTCTGGATTTCCAGCCTGCTGGCTATAGATCTTGGGACTTCTCAGCCTCCATAACCATGTGAACCATTAACTTAAAATAAAACTAGCACATGTGAGCTAGCGCGCACTCTATCTCTCTCTTTCTTTCTCTCTGTCTCTCTCTTTCCCTACATGTATATTCTGTTGGTTCAGTTTCTCTACAGCAATCAGATTAATGCAAATGGTGTTGTACTTCTGGACTGTATGCTTCTACACAGAGCTCTTGAAACAGTGCTCAAAGCTATTTGGGCTTAAGGTGTGAGGCAAATTACACTGAGAATTCACTTCAAACTTCTGTGTTCCAGGGAAAGTAGGGCATGACCAATATCACAAGTAGCTCTGAAGGAAAAAGGAAGAGAGAGCTAGCTGTCAGGGAATCTACCTAGAAAAAGCTTTGCACAGCATTATCGAGAACTTGAAAAATAAGGAACTTACCCTGGAAGTACATTGGGCATGGAAATGGGGAGTCCCAGATGCAGCACAGTGAAGATTCAGGAAGGCAAGAAAGAGACCTGAGAGCAAATCATATGAATTCCAACCGAGTCAAGAGTGTTAGTGAGGGGCAAATCTCCATGTTGGAAAAGAGTGGAATGGACAACACCAATCTTGTCAGAAAATATGGAACTGAGAAATAAAATTACACCTCAGTTTAAATAAGGACTATAATAGTGTCTTGCTTTTAGAAACCAGGCAGAAACCTGGCCACTAGGACGAGAACACAAGACACAAGATGGCTAAAAGTTGACGTGACTTAATATGAGGCACTTATGAAAGTCCTACCAAAGCATCCTGATGGAGGTTGCCTCTGATCCAGGCCATTGCATTGCCTTGAAGGCAAGAGATCTCAAAGAGACTTTTATAATGGTCAGACTTATGACATCTGAGATCTTGAGCAATGCATCTCCCCCAAA
This sequence comes from Nycticebus coucang, assembly GCF_027406575.1. Taxonomy (NCBI): domain Eukaryota; kingdom Metazoa; phylum Chordata; class Mammalia; order Primates; family Lorisidae; genus Nycticebus; species Nycticebus coucang. Next base: position 35,491,168 of record NC_069793.1, on the reverse strand, counting down.
CCCCTTCTACTATACTTGTGGAAAGGATGGGGTCCCTGTCTTTTTTTTCCCTTGTCTAGGCCTTCCTCATCTTGTCAGCTCCCTTGGTGAAAACCCACGGACTCCAGTACTCCTCCACCATTAATAGACTGAATCTTAATGTTGACTCAATTCATTTTAAGCATGATGTGATCTTAAATTGTTCTTTAATCTCTGAGCTCTTCTCATGTTACTTTGTCATCATGAACTTCATTACATCTCCACTTTAGACTTGATATTCAATACTGCTTTCTTAGAACCATCCTTTAATGCCTCCCTTGAATTTATTGAATAATAATAAATACATAGAGATCTAATTATTGAAATAAAATTCAAAATTATCTTTCTCCATCTCAGCCAGAACTCAGTGATTTATTGATCAGACATATGCAAAGACTTTCCTTAGTTTACCAAAGGTTTATAATATGTCTGGAAAAAGGAACACCTCACCAAACTCTGGAGGGCAAGGTCATAACATATCACTTTATGTCACAGGAAAGGTAAGATCAGATATTTCTTAGATACAAAATTTATTATTTCAAACTATGTAAGAGTAGCACAGGATGCAAGTACCTTGCAAGTAATCTTTGGAAAATTCAGGTGTAAAGTTAGACCTTTCCTGATGAAGGACAATGATTATCACAATATACTGGCTCCCCTACCCCACAAATACAGTTAATTGGTATGTGTTATAATGCCCTTGAATTTGGAAAACAAGATATGAGAAGTGTTGACTTTGGAAAGCTTTTAAATTCATTATAAATACTTCTGTCTTGGAGTTAGGTATGAATGGGAAAACATTTCACATTCTAATTTTATAGGCATAACAAGATCTTAAAAATCAAGAAGCCAAATGGTTTCTGTTTTATTCTTTACTACTCCAGTCTTAATGGAGAGATGTTCATATTACTCCTGTAATGCACAATTTCTCTCCCAGGATGCCCCAAGTACACGCTGTTAAGGGTGACCCAATGCCCAGGTGGTCCTGAATTGAAAAGTCTCTGCTCTATCCCTTCACTATTTGTGCCTCTTACTTTGTCCTGATGGCCCACAGGAAATTAGCCAGTAATTCTTTACCATTACTAAACAGGAAGAGGCTAGAGGCTATCAAAATAATGTATAGCCCTTTCCCTTTATTCATCTCTCATGCTCAATCTCCATCCAGCCAAGATAAATCAATCTGAATCAAGTAAATAAATGCATTGTGTATAGGTTCTATGAATTGGGGAAGGAAAGGCTGGTTTCTCAGACTGTCCTCTATCTGGAAATAGTTACAAAGCCTACTTCGTAACAGCGCAGGTCAGGTTAGATTTTTTCCAAGCTCTTCCCAGCATAGTCTTTGAGCTGCTACTTAAAAAAAGAAGGGCACTATCAATGCAGAAATAAATATTAGATACTCTTCAAGTATGGTCTGACTTTACTGCACCACACAGTATCAAGCATCCTTTCTTCCCCTCTAAGCCAGGAAACTGACATAAAACATGTTTGTTACCCTTTTCCCTTGATGGTCTCACCTTGTTCTGAAACCATATAGGCTATATGAGAACTCATAAAAGATGTTGAAAGCAAATATTCCTAAATGAGCATCTTATCCAGTTTGAGCTGCTATAAAGAACACCATAGACTGAGAGGCTTATTAAAAAACAGAAATTTATCTCTCACACTTCTTGGACTTCTGTAAAGTCCAAGATTAGAGGCTGACAGATTTGGTGTCTCTGATAAAATACCATTTCATGGTTCAGAGACAGCCTCACCTAACAAGACCAAAAGAGAAAGGAAGTTTTCCAAGGTCTCTTACAAGAACACTACTATCATATGTGAGGGCTCTATCATCATAAAGTCATCACCTCCCAAAGTCCTCACTTCCAAATACTATATCATTGGGTATTAGGTTTCAACATACAACTTTTGAGAAGACACAAACATTCAATCTACTGTAATAAGTTATTGCAAGAAAGTTTTTCTATGTGTTTGAAAGCTGAGTTTATATTATGCTTGTATGATGATAAAAATTCTCCATTATTCAAAGAAAATGCTGTAAAATATAAACCGAAGATGTATTTGGTTGTAGGACTATGGATCACATGTTCTTGGTTGTTTTTTTCATTTGCTTCTATCACCTTTTTTAATGTTAAGTTATGCTATTTTTGTAACCTGAAAAACCACAAAAAATTAAAATCCTATTCATTTTTCTGAGTATTTTAATATTGTCCTAGTGTGCATATGTGGTGTATCCATGTTAATGTGCCCACATTGTTGACATACCATATCACAACTTTCTCTTTTTCTACACTATACTTTCTACTTTTTAGGTCCACAAAATTATTTTTAGGCTGCAATGGTCAATTATAAGAGAAAAGCTCAATCCCCTGTGGATTTTCTTTTCTCACAGCCAATACTCACTTTAATTGATTCTGACTAAATCAACTCAATGGATGAACCACAAGACATCATTATGCAACACAACATTCAATAGTATGAATAGATAGTATGTATATCTCTTTCTTGGGTGGCATATTGCATAGTATATTCACTTCTTAAGAGACCCACAAGGAGGCAGGCAAATTCAGCAGATGCAACTTCATTAAGAACCAAACATATATTGAATTATTTCTGATCTCATAATCATTCACAATTCCTCAAGAGGTGAAGAGCATGAAGACTGAGAATGACGTTCAGACATTATTGTAAAGCACTTTTGAGAATTAGAAAGGGACAGAATAACTGAAGTTTTAATGACTTCTCAAGAACCAGTACGTAACCCCGGGTTTGCCTTAATCCATATCATGCTGCTCAGAGATAGATGGATGTGCTCCTCTACATACTTACTAAGTGCTAGATTTGGTATTTCAGGCTTGGTCCTATGACTCCAAACCCTATTGGATGACTTCATGGAAAAAGGCAAAGCATTTACAACAGTATAAGCCTTTCTCTAGGAGCAGGCAGGAGAGTATGTGGGGCATGGGAGAGAAATGAGAAGATGGAAGAAAGTTGAGAAGATAAATGTTTGAATTTTTGTCTGTCCCCAAAATAAACTGACCCCAGAGAGCTTATTTCTTCTTGGGTCGCTCACTTTTTTTTCCCTGAATCAAACCTCTTCCCTGGGTTAGACTATAAAACGTGCAAGCTAAAGGAAAGGGATAGAGAGGAAGTAAATCTCAGGGATTCTGGGTGATTTATAAACTTTTAGAATCTCTGTATTTAAAGCAAACAAATTCCTTAGGAACCGTCTCCATTTTTGAACAATGTGAGGAGGATATTTGTGTTGGCAGGGCTAGTTCCGCAATTAAGTGGATAGGAAGGCACTCAACTTCAAAATGATTTAAAGGGATACTTGCCTCAAATTATTTGTGACTGGAGTGGTGCAGGATTTATAATCAGAAAGAGAGAAGGTTTGAAACCTATTCCTGACCAGATAAGTAAATTGGACATATTCACTTCAACCCTCTGGACATAGAAGAAAATGTCGAAGATACATGCTTACCCAGAGACATATTGTAAGATCATGGAAGAACTAGGCTTGGAGCCCAGAACCATTGATTTCTCGCCAGCCATGCTAATTATGAAATAACCCATGGCAGACTCCAAGTCATTGATTGATGCTTTCTAATTTGCCTACCTACAGTCCAGACCCTGAACTCTTTCCCAGGCCTGACAATCACAGAAACTTCCTTCTTCAAATAATAAACCCTGAGAGCCCTAAAACAATCCCTTGCAGCCCCTAGCTACCACCACCATGCCCTCATCAGGATGCAGCCTCAAAAGAATGAATATAACCTCAAAAGAAAAGAAGAGAGGCTTTTTGCAGGTGTCAAATGCCATAGTGTTTGCACATTATCTCGTATCTTCATAGTTAAGGTTCCATTATTCTCAATTTAAAATTGGGGAAATGGAGGCACAAAGAGGTGAAATGACTTTTCCGATATTTCAATGCTAAAGAGAGGCCAAAACAGGATTTACATACCATGCTATTTCTCTGTTTCAAGCTTTCCTCCATGGAACACTGAGAAATAGGTTCATTATACTTGAGAGCATTGACTAATCTACACAATTTATAGACCACTGTAGCTCCAGGACAGAGAACCCCATCCTGCATAATGGCTGCATTGTTATCTTTTTGTCTGTCTGCTTTGAGAGAAAGTGAAGGAACCTCCTTCCCTTTCATCTGGGAGGCTAGATAAAAGAGACAAAACCAGGAGAGAAGCAACTCTGCTGGGTGAAGTCACCTGCCCTCAAGGGCTGAAGGATATCCCATAGCTTCCTTCAAAGTCTGAGTTCTGTAAATCTCTAACTGAAGGCTGACCAGGCTTCTCTACAAGGAGTGGGTTGAAGGAATGCTAGTGGGCTCTCCATTCCTCGCTCTTCACAACAGCATGTAATTGGTTCTAGTTCAGGGGGCTCAAAACGTTAAGTTTCCCATAAAACAGCATTAGGAAGAAAAAGCAAGCTAACCGGCAGAGGGCAAGGGCAGGGCAGTGGAAATCGTGTGTGTGTGTGTGTGTGTGTGCGTGCGTGTGTTGTGACAAATGTAATTTCTTGAGTTTCTTTAAAAATAAACAAACACATAAATAAACAAAAAAAATCTAGGTGGCCTCAATGAATGCAGAGTGCTCCACTAGGTGGCAGCTTACTCCTCATTGGAGAGTAGAGTTTACCTCACCCTTGACCAGGAAAGGAGAAAAGAAAAGGATAGATATTTTTATGCAGCCTGAAAGAAAGATGGAGACTTTACCTCTTTCATGTTTACATGGATGGATCTGGAACATATTCTTCTTACTAAAGTTTCTCAAGAATGGAAGAAAAAGTATCCAATGTACTCAGCCCTACTATGAAACTGATTTATGGCTTTCATATGAAGGCTATAACCCAGTTATAACCTAAGAATATGGGGAAGGGGGAGAGGGAGGGGAGAGAGGAGGCAGGTGGGCGGAGGGAGGGTGATTGGTGGGATTACACCTGCTGTGCATCTTACAAGGGTACATGTGAAACTTACTAAATGTAGAATATAAATGTCTTAACACAATAACTAAGAAAATGCCAGGAAGGCTATGTTAACCAGTGTGATGAAAACATGTCAAATGGTCTATAAAACCAGTGTATGGTGCCCCATGATCGCATTAATATACACAGCTATGATTTAATAATAAAAAAAAAAAAGAAAGAAAAGGATAGAGAGCCCAATGGAGCTAGTATTTCTTGAGGAATATGTCAGGTCCTAATGGAGACGTTTTAAAAGGCATTCGTCTATTTAACTTCAGTTCCCATAACTACTTATTGAGGTAGATATACTTGTTTTATAGTATAAAAAGTTATTTATGTTAACATAGAATATTGAGAAGTTACTCTATGCCAGCCACTGTGTTATGTATTCATTGTCTTATTCGACTCCCTTAATTCCAAAAAATTAAGGATTGTTATTAACCTTATTTTACCAATAAGGAAACCGGGGTATAAACTGGGTAAGTGACTTCACTATCACACAATTATTAAGCTGGGACATTGCAATTTGAACTCCAGGAGTGTGATATCAGTCTGTAAATGACTGTGAACGGCACTACCTGAGTATAAGATTTAAAAACTTGAAATGTAAACATAGACAGAGTTGTAACTAGAGTCAATGTCTCCAACAATATTTTTTTTTCTGAGTATAAAATGAATGTTTCTCATGGAGAAACTTTATAAATAAGACACTGACTAAAAGATTATAATTTGTCATCTATAATCACATAATCCAGAGATAGCTATTAATTTTTTCCTCTTTTGCTTATTTCTGTGTATATGTGCATATGTTTATCATAGTTCTATTCCTTTTGAATATACAACATTTTACTTACTGAGCAAGAATTTTCCCAGGCTGTTAAAATTCCTTGAAAGTACAATATTCCATTAAATGCATGACATTACTTAATTATATGTATATATTAGAATCTGGATTCGTTCCAATGTTTTGCTACTCTTAATTTTTCTATAATACATACCTTGGTTTTAAGGTTAATCATGCATCTCTACTTTTTTCTGTAGGCGAGTTTTCTGTGAGTGAAATTGTTATATCAAAGAATCTGATCTCACATTGAAGTCAGTACGTGCTATCAAACTTATGTCTAGAAATATTATGTCAGGTTTTTGCTTGTTTTCATAAGCCCCATTAAAATTTTCAGCTTCATTTCCTTCTACTCCTGCCTTGGTCTTGAACTTCCAAGCATTCAGAACTATAAGAAAAGAATTTCTGTTATCGGGCGGCGCCTGTGGCTCAGTCAGTAAGGCGCCGGCCCCATATACCGAGGGTAGCAGGTTCAAACCCGGCCCCGGCTGAACTGCAACCAAAAAATAGCCGGGCGTTGTGGCGGGCGCTTGTAGTCCCAGCTTCTCTGGAGGCTGAGGCAAGAGAATCGCTTAAGCCCAGGAGTTGGAGGTTGCTGTGAGCTGTGTAAGGCCACAGCACTCTACCGGGGGCCATAAAGTGAGACTCTATCTCTACAAAAAAAAAAAAAGAATTTCTGTTATCTATAAGCCATGTAGTCTTTGGTATTTTGTTATAGTAGCAAAAAAAGATTAAGTTCACCTGCAAGTAGAGTTGAAACCTCTCCACTTTAATGAACCGGTCCTTGTTATCACTGGCTTCTCTGTATCATTTAACATCATCAAAACTTTTCATTGTCTTTCACTCATTGAACCTTTCATTCTTTTCTCCCTGTGATGTTTTACTTTCTTCTTTTTGTCCTATTTCCAAGTAACTTCTTTCTCTTTCACTAGAACCTATTTTTTTCTCCATGAAAATTCTTCAAATTTTTAAAAATTTCATTTTCCTAAGCCTAAATGATTATGTAGCTGGCTTATTTTAATGTAAACATAAACTTAAACTAGAATAACTCTTTAAATCTGTCAAATAAGCAGAAAATTTGTCCAAGTAGCTCGAAAATGCAGGATATAGAGAGAATGTTCAAAGCAGAGTATTAGAGAAAGATTGAGTCAGGGATGCACATACTACTCTTAAGAATGACGAAAGTAGCATTTCTGACAGAATTCCAGGGCATTTGACAGGTAGTGCTCACAATGGAAGAGAAAGCAACAAAGTATTCAAGTGTCAAAAAAGTTTGAGAAACATGACATGCTTTGTCCCATTTTACTACATAAAGGGGCAGAGTAAAGGCTCTGAGAAGTTCTACTATAAAAACATGTTTAGTCCAGTCTTTCTCATATTTATTTGAATATTGAATCTTTGGTGGTAGAAGCTCTAGTGAGCTAAGAGAGGAGAAAATTCTGGACTAAGAAGGTGGGTTTGCCAACAGTGAGGCTAGTATAGCAGTTCTCAACCTGTGGGTCATAGCCTTAGAAAAAACATCCTGCATATCAGATATTTACATTATGATTCATAACAGTAGCAAAATTACAGTTATGAAGTATCAACAAAAATAATTTTATGGTTGGGGGTCACCACAACATGAGGAACTGTATTAAAGAGTCTCTGTATTAGGAAGGTTGAGAACCACTGGTTTGTCAGGAAAAGATAATTCATGGCAGATCTTAGAAGTCCTTAAAGGTGGTAGAGGGTCATCTTAGAGGTATTGTTCAGCTTTGGAGACTGATGAAATATTTTGAATCAGTTCAAGTTATGCTAAATAATCTTCCTTGAATGGATTATCTACCTAATGAAAGAAATCATGCTCTTTGTATATACAATACATTAAAATAACTTAAAAAATTGGAGAAAGAGAATAGAGATTTTGTTCATAGTATACAAAATTTCAGTTAAAGATTAAGTTCAAAAGATCTTTTGTACAACACAGTGACCACAGTTAACAATGTACTGTATTCTCGAAAATTACTAAAAGGGCAAATTTTAATTGTTCTTACCACACCAATATAATAAGTATCCAAAAAGGGGGAAGCTCATTCTTTTGGCTGCAATTTGAGAACTCCTGCCCTGATGTTGAGTCAAAAGTCTGTTTCCAAATCACTCAGCCTATTATTTGTTGTTTCATTGTACTATTCCTTTTTTTATCCATATAATAATGATAACAACTAACTCATCAACACCTGGTGAGAAAAGCATTCAACCACCAGCAAAAATCTATTGTGAAAGGTAACCAGTTTCTCTAAGCTAAAATGATACTATAAAAAAGAATGCGGGGGGTGGGGGGGGAGAAGAAAGAAAGAAAAGAATGCTGAATCCAAAGGGAAAAAACTCACTCTCTTTGCTGTAATTTTAGAAAATGGGATATAACAACCTCTTTTGGTTTGGTGTCTGTGCATGTCTCAATATTTTTATAGAAAATGGTAATAGAATTTCTAGTCTCAGAAGTGAGCGGACATAGCCAGCAATTTTTAGTGGCCTCTTAAGAAACGGTCAGGCTGATATGAATTGCAGCTTTGCAGTTATGTGTGTACTCACCAGCATTATTCATCGAAAGAAAAGCCAGAATGTTATCTTGGAATTGGAATGAGCCTGAAATGGACTAAACACTTACACGTACTCTTTGTTCTTCCTGGATAAATAACAAATCAAATTGTCAAGTGTGCACTTGAGCTGCCTAGTTGAAGAAAGCGCTTAAGAAGACTGGGAAGACAATGATATAAGAACAAAATTAAGTGCGGGGTCACATTGTTATGGGTGTGATACCCCGCTCTAGTACTGATGAGCTCTGTGATGGGGGGCAAGTTGTTTGACTTCTTTGAATCATGATTTCCATTTTAGAGGAATTGAGGAAAAATTATAAAGCATCTTGTCTAATTCCTATGAAGTTTTCAAAAGGTGGAAATCAGTGTGCATCATAGAAAAGGGGCCCTAAGTATGTCTTAGGTATATCAGTCTCACAGTTGTGTTTATGTCAACATGTGTCAATGCCCTGCTTGTGGCTTTCATTATTTTTTTTTTCTTTTCTATCCTTTTTATTTGGGGAAAAATTCACATTCTTTTCTTTTTATTAAATCATAGCTGTGTACAATAAAGCATTTATGGGGTACAATGTATTATTATTGATGCATGTTTTTTTGTGCCATCACAAGAATGTCAGAGATTGAATTAGGGCAATGAACAAACATAAAATTTCTTGTTAAACATCACAAGAGTAAAAGCAAAATCAGGGACATGTTTGTCCAAATTTATGGGGATAATGTCTAGAAGAACATAGCAGTGTACAATAGATGAAATGTTTTTCTGAAGGAAGAGAATGTATCACTAATGAAGAGAGGTCAGGGCAGCCAGTAACAAGCAAAACTGGCAAAAACACTCAAAAACTTTGCTGAATTGTGTGTCAAAGTCATCAGACAACTGTGAGAAGCAAAGAAGACCAAGTCAATATTGGTAGAAAAACAGGAAAACCTTAACAGAAAATTTTTCCATGGGAAAGGTATGGCTCTTGCATAATGACAATGCACCAGCTCACCCAATACTGTCGGTGAGGAAGTTTACAGCCAGTAGACAAAATAATTATATTATAATACCCTCCCTACTTGCCTGATCTGGCCCCCAATGACCTTTTTCTTTACCCAGAAATAAAGGAAGTATTTAAAAAAAGACATTTTGATGACATTCAAGACGTTAAAGGTAATACAACAATAGTTCTGATGGCCATTCCAGAAAATTTGCTTTGAAGGGTGGACTAGGCACTGCCCTTGGTGCATAGTTTCCTAGGATAAGTACTTCAAAGGTGACTGTAGTGATACTCAGCAATGAGACATGTAGCACTTTTTCTAGGATGAGTTTCTGAACTTAATTGTCAGGCCTCTTATCTTTCCTTCTACAGCATGACTGTTGGACTAGACAAATTGCATTCAAGTTTTTTGAGAGCAGAGGTGTGTTCCCTATTCTCAAAAAGTTGTAATCTAGTTTAAAAAAATAAACAAAATAAAAACAGGTTAGGCAGTTTGTTATGTGACCCACTCAAAAGCATGAGTTTCATGGCTGGCAATCGCTCTTTATCTAGGTATTAAAGTTTGGTAAGAGTCAACTAGGCATGGAACATCTGGAGGAAGCCTTCCAGGCAGGAGAAGGGCAAATATGAAGTCATAAGAACATATCTGGGAGTGTTGGATGAGAGAAAACTTGTTTTGGCAAATCGATATTTGACTATATAGTATTTTGTCTTCTGCAAGAAAAACAGAAACTTTTCCATCTTAATAATTTAAAGGAAAGATTAGTGATAAAAAAGGAAAAGAGAAACACCTCTACTAAAAACTAATTGAAGGGTGTAACCAAACAAATAACGAAAGGAAAAGTGCATATAACTAAAACCTATTTTTATTCTTACATTGAGCATTAATTACTCACTAAAATAAAAAGAAATAAATGCTAAACCCTATCTAGGAAAAGAAATATACACTAAAAATAAAAATTATAGTTATCGTTCCAAATTCCTAAATATTTCAGAAGAAGGAGGAGGAAAAAGAGAAAAAAGAAGGGGCAAGAGAAGGAGAGGGGAGGAAGAGGAGATGTTATGGTCCAAGTATGGGATGATAGCCGTCCACATTCATTGCTGCTTAGCACGGATTGGCACAATCTTCTTGAAAATCAGTCTGATACTACATATCACAATTTATAAAATTTTCATGTAATTTATCCCAGTAATTCCTTTATCTTAATAGTCATGGGTAGGTACAAATGTTCATGAAAGCTTTCAGATAATAATGAATCATCAGAACCAATCAAAATACCTTAGCATGAATGACTGATTAAATAGTCTATGTCACATCTATTGATCTATTGACTGATTAAATAGTCTATGTCACATCTATTCATGGAATATTATGAAGTCACTAAATGTCATGCTATACATGCATAGTAATGCTACATTGTGGGATGTAAAATAATATTCCAATGTAAGTCCTTTAAAACGTGTATATAAATATACACAAACAGAGGCACATTTTTTTTGACAGTGGTCATTACTGAGTGATAGTTTATACTTTTAATTTGTCCATTGCTGAATTTCTGCCATCAACAATACTCATTATTTAATAAGATGTTAAAAAAATTAAAAATGGAAACAGAAGCAAAAGATAACATATTTTTCAAAGTCAATGAGAATTTGCTCTTCAGGATATGCAAAAGGAATAAAAATATGGAGGAAAATGCAGTGATGCCTATGGTCATATGTAGGAGGCAAAATTCTTAAAAGTAAGTGGATCAGGGACACTTAAATTCAGCCTTTTCATAGGTTATTCAATTCAATAGCAATTACTATGTATCTGGACAATTATAATGATTTAGACTACAGTATTATAATAAGTTGTAACTATTAATGTCTGTTCTACAAAGTCATCACAAGGGCAGAATTTGCCTAGGAGAAATTTGCTTTTTTCAATGTAAATCACCCTGAGAAGAGGTATCAATGATGGACATAAAATGGTGACTAAGAGTGCATATAAATGGAGTATTTTCAGGCCTATTCCAGGCAGATAAGTCATTTCATAATATGGAAAAGTCGTAGCCCATAGTGCCTAAGAATAGCCACATCTTGCAGCAGTTGTAAATGACTTTCCATTGTTTAATTTCCTGTCTGTTATCATTGAACCTTTAATAATGTCCAACTATGGCTTTGCGTTAGCTGTTCCATGAGGCATTAAGAAAATGATCTAAGTACACTATCAGGATTACAGAAGTTACCTGAGGCAAGTAAGACAGTGTCCATTAGATGGAAAGAAATACGGTTGATGAAATGCCAAATTTCCAGTAATAGGGGTAAGCGACAAGAAGGACAGATGTGAGAACCATGTAAGCATCTCCAGGATTCTGAAATAAGCTTTGATCCCTTAAACCGAAGATTTGCATTTAATTAACATAAACTAGAAATGGTAAATTTAAAATCATAGTAAATTGGATATCCAAAGTCTTCATGATGTCAGTGATCCCAGGAGAACTCAGACTGAGCCCCAGGTTTCATGACACTACCACGTCCCAGAACATACACCAACTAACTCTAAACCAAGAAATAGCATTTGTTCCTGTTGCATACTTAACATAGATAGGACTTAATATAACATGGAGGTTTCTTCAAGCCTCACCAAGACATAAATACAAATGCAGTCCCATTAATAGTGATAGCTGAAAGCATGCCAGCCCATTCCTCGCCTGCATTATGGAAGACCTCCAGCACCTTTTGTAAGCCTGTCACCATCATTTCTAAAGTCCATCAGGAGCGTCATCACAATCTATTAACCTTCGTGCTATGCTTTTACACTGTTGAAGAGTCAAGTGATGATACAGCCTTGCTTTCTGACACTGCTGCTAGTATCTCTTTCTCATGACACTAAGGTTATTAATTCATTCAACAAATATTTGTTAAATACCTCTCATATGACACCTTCTGTTCAAGTCACTGTATAAAATGGAATGTGAGTACAACAGAAATATGCTTGCTCTCATAGAGCACACGTGGCAGTGGGCAGAAAATAAATAGGCAAATAGATACATAATATGCTAGGGCGTGACTAATGCAATAAAGAAAAAGGAAGCATCGTAAGGAAAGCAAAGGGATGAAGGTAAGGGCAAATCTGTTAAATAAGGGAAGACTTTGTTTTATTAAGTCATAAACACATAGATCATGTATACATTAATGCATTTATGGGGTACATTGTGCTGATTTTATATACAATTTGAAATGCTTACCTCGAACTATTAATACATCCTTCACCTCATTTACTTAATTATTGCGTTAAGACATTTATGCAGAAACTTCCTTGAAATGAAGGAGCAAGCCAGGTGCCTATCTGTACAAAGATCATTCAAACAATGTATCAGTGAGGGAATGTGGAGATTCATGGGCCTTTCTGTGGCTAGTGGTATTGTTGACCCTGGGGAAGAGGCCATGACAAGGAGATAATTACTAATGCATTCAAAATTCTATCATCCGATGTAAAATATTTAAATCATTTCTAAACTGAGGCAACTTTTATTTTATGCCAAAGGAAATAATACCAATTCTAATACTCTATATTGAGATTTATCATGCTAGGCATTGAAAAAGCATTGCTTTATTTCAGAATCTCACAATCCAGTCCCCAGGGAAACAACTCCCACCCTTGACTTCTGCCTGCAGAATCACTGTCATGAGGGCTAAAGCATGAGCTCAGGGGTGAGGCTGAGAGCTGGGCAGAATGCTATCTTGTTCTTCCTGCCCCTCCTTTTGAATTCTCTGGCACACACCTACACCCCTAAACCTCTTCCTTGCTATGTAAAATGACTCACACAACTCTTACTTCGCTCAAAACTTTATTTTATCCCCAGCACTCAGCACAGTGTGGGAGTCCATGGCAAATGCTAAAAACCAAATTGGGAGAAACAAATCAATCTAAACCCTTCAATGTCACAGCCATGTCCAGCTATGTCTGCATTCTAGCCCTGGGCAGAGATCATGCTTCCCCATAAATTCTGAAGAAACATCTGTGGATAAAAAAAAAAAGATAATAGGAGGCTGAAGTGCTGCTGTTTTTGTAAAATATTTATCAAGTTCTGATGGAAGAGCCTGGGCTTCAAAACCAAACATATTTGGGCTTAAACCCTTCATTTTCCTGTATGTCTGTCCTTCGACAAATTTATTCACTCATTCATTTATTCATTTGCTAGGCATTTATTGAGCGCATAGTATCTTTTGAGCCCTGGGCAGGAACAAAGTTTGTGATAATGAATCAAGCAGCTAAAAAAATCTTTTGAGGAAACTCATTTTTTCCAATGGGTAAGAATAAATGCAAGTACTTAGTTATTTCGCTTATTTAGTCTGTCTAATCTCAGTTTTATTCAATCCAAAAATCAAGGACAATATTTCCTTAACTAGATTTATTATAAGGATTAAATAGCTAAAATGCATAAAACACCTGGTAGAATGTCTAACTCATAATAGATTCTTGGTAAGTGTTGAAAAGCAACATAAAGCAGAAAAAAAAAAATGAATGCAATGTGGTGGGTCTCAAACTCTAATGCACACTAGGGTCCCCTGGAGAGATTGTTGAACAGATGGCTGGGCTTCACCCGCAGAGGATCAGTTCAGTAGGTCTGGGGTGGTGCTCAAGGATTTGTAGTTTCTGATGCTCATGCTGTTTGTTGGTCCAGGAACCACATTTCAGAACCATTGGCCTACAGAATCAGAAATACTGGCAATTTTATTCTAAAGCCATCCTTTATAATATGGTCATCAGTAAGTAACTTAATTGATTTTAGGTTCTGATCACTCATCTCCAAACTGAGGATAAGGATCCTTAATACTTTCACAGGACTGCTTTGAGAAGACTCACTAGTACAGGTTTTGTATATGTTAGAGAAGCAATATAAATGAACTCTTTCATTTTGGTATGTCTAATTCTCTGAGCTCTGAATTACTATCTAAATCTCCCAGTACTTTCTCAATATTATGAATGTAATTTCATAAAATCATCTTTTCTGCTTGACAGAAAGCTCCTCAAAAGAAAGGATATGGTTTTCTACCCTGGTTGCCTACCATAGTGCCTGGAACGTGATAGATACTCCCACAATGAATGTGTGCTATCTTTTTTATAACTAGGTCCTCCTAAAGATAAACTATGCGTGCATGCATTCATTGTCTTTCCTGTTTGCTTGTTTTTCAAAGATGGATATTCCAATCAACAGGAAGTTGGAGTAATTTTGCCCTCTTTCAAGCATAACTCACATACCATTGAGTAATCAGACAAGCCCCATTTCTCACACGTGAGTAGTTGTATGAAAACAATTACACAAACTTTCTCAGATGTGATAATGACCTTTCTTCTTATGGACCTTCTTGGACCAGTACTCATGGAAATGCTGGTTGCATTTCTCCACACTCCTGATCCTGATTTCACCCTGCTCACTACATCTTGATAGCCCATGCTGTGTCACCCAATACTGTTGTGGCACTCAGGGCCCCCTCCATAGATGTGTATCCAGCGCAGTCAGAGAGGTCTGCAGACTTAGAAAGGCTCTCTGCTTGGTTTAATCCTCTGTGGTTACCTTCTCTGAATCCTTAAGTCTTGGATGAGAGACCTGAATTTTTGTTTGTCACTGGGCTTCACATATTTTGTACCTAGTCCTGTTGGCACTAAAGCTGAGCTTCCAGGAAGATGTGGATGCTGTATCAACAATCCAAAAAATGCCACTTCTTTTTATCTTTTGCCAACTCTAGATTTCTCAAAAACTCTTATCACCTTGGGAAAAGCACTTCAGTTCACTGAGTCTGAACAGCCACATCTATAAAACCTCATCTTACACGGATGCTCTCTTATGTATTTCTAGTTCTAAAATACTATAGATTTGTTCATTCTAAATGCAGAGAACTTTACAATTTAAAAAAAGGAACTCCTACTTTAGGGAGCCACATTTTCTAAATCTATCTAAATCTATTGAATCTATTTAAGAAGAAAACAGATGGTGAATGTATCCTAAGATACCATTATTTCTGAATTCATGTAACTCTATACCTTGCATTTTCATGTAATTTCCCAGGGATAGTCAATCCAAAAAGCCTCCTATACCTTAGCCTGAAAAATGACACATCAACACCATGCTGAGCCTCCTCATTACCAGGAATGCAGGGCCCATTAAACTGTGAGGATGCATATGCACACCTAATTATGTTTATGCCTACTTATAAATCAGCAAAATGAAAGCATATGCATGCTGAAAATTACCCATCATTAACTTTCCTAATTGCACCCAAATAAAGAGGGACATAATTCACTTCAGAATGTTTTCATCCTTTGGGCAAAGCTTACACTCATCTTGTTTAGGTTTTGAAAAAGTGCCTTGCTTGCTCATAAATGGAAATTAATTCTTTGGATGCCAAAAACACAACATAGTTCTTCCCCGGGTGTCGAGCCAGAGAAAATGGAAAGATTCAGATGTGAATGTCAGAGGGCTCAAGTGGGCATCTAAGAAGCAAACAGTGTAGAGAAAAAATACTAGGAAAATGAAAACAATTCCGTCATTCTGAGGAAGTGGGCAATGTATTTTTTTTAATTTAATTTTTTTTATTATTAGATCATAGCTGTGTACATTAATGCAATCATGGGGCACCATACCCTGATTTTATAGACCATTTGACACATTTTCATCACACTGGTTAGCATAGCCTTCCTGGCATTTTCTTAGTTATTGTGTTAAGACATTTATATTCTACATTTACTATGTTTCACATGTACCCTTGTGAGAAGTGGGCAATGTAAATAGTGACAGCCCAGCCACGGAGACAATAGCAGGCAACAACCAGGGACAGAGCCTCAGGGAAAAGCAGCGTTAAATTTAGATGTCAGACAGAAGACTCAATTTCATGAGAGTAATTGAGATCAGTTCTAACAGTGGCCGCTCTCCTCACTCACAATTTCCCTGGTAGTTTCTCTGAACAATTACTGTTTGATTACTGGCAGGATTAAGATAAGACAGACAGGACTTGTGCATCCCTAATTGGGCTTCCATATACGGGTGATTGCTGTCCTTAGAGACAGGAAGCAGAAAGAATAGGTGTGGAATAGGAGGAAGAGGAGGATTAAAAATACGAGGATTTTGATATTCACAATAATGAGAAATCAATCTGAATTTAATTTAGAGGTGCAGAGTCCTGACTAGGAAGTAAGAGGCTCTGCCTCTGGTCACTGGGAGCTGAATGCTCTGCTTCCATTGCCTCGTTTATTCTTCACAACAGCTGCTGTTGCCTCCATTCCTTGTTCAAATGCAGAAGACGAGGTTACAAAAATCAGCTAAGATGACCCAATAGTAAATTGAGGAGTGAAGATTTCAATCCCAGACTTTCTGTGACCCCCAAGTTCATGTTTCAGGCTGTATTGTCATTCAACTCAAAAGAACCCAAATTCGTGGAATATTATGCAGCTTTAAAGAAAGATGGAGACTTTATGTCTTTCATGTTTACATGGATGGAGCTGGAACATATTCTTCTTAGTAAAGTATCTCAAGAATGGAAGAAAATGTATCCAATGTACTCAGCCCTACTCTGAAACTAATTTGTGGCTTTCATAGGAAAACTATAACCCAGTTATAACCTAAGAATATGGGGAAGGGGGAGAGAAAGCTGAGGGAGGGGGGAGGTTGGGCAGAGGGAGGGTGATTGGTGGGATTACACCTGCGGTGCATCTTACAAGGGTACACGTGAACCTTAGTGACTGCAGAATATGATTGTCTTTACACAATAACTAAGAGAATGCCAGGAGTGCTATATTAACCTGTGTGATGAAAATGTGTCGAACTGTTTATAAAACCAGTGCATGGTGCCCTTTGATCGCATTAATGTACACAGCTACGATCTAATACTAATTAAAAAAAAGAAAAAAAAAGAAAATTAGTATTTACTATTTAAAAAAAAAGAACCCAAATTTGCAGACTTAATCATTTGTTTTGCCAAAAATGTAGATACAATTTCATTTTCTTTTCACTTCATTTAGTTATATTTAGTTATTACACAAGCAAAAAAAATTGAACTGGCTCGATGCTTGTAGCACTGTGGTTATGTCACCAGCCACACGCATTGAGGCCGGCAGGTTGGAACCCGGCCTGGGCCAGCTAAACAGCAATAACAACTACAATAACGACAAAAAAAGAAAAGAAATAGCCAGCTGTTGTGGCAGATGCCTGTAGTCCAAGGTACTTGGGAGGCTGAGGCAAGGGAATCGCTTAAGCCCAAGAGTTTGAGGTTGCTGTGAGCTATGACACCACAGCAGTCTACCGAGGGTGACATAGTGAAACTCTGCCTAAATAAACAAACAAACAAACAAATAAATAAATAAATCTGAAGTTAAGGACTTTTTCTCAAATAAAACTTGTATAATGTGACTTTACTGGATTCTGTTGATCTAAGCTAGGGCAATGTTTTCATTTGAGCCTAGCTACTACCTTTAAAAACCCTACTCTACTTTAATATTTTAAATTTTGATCTGGACTTGACCAATAATACGCATTTGTATAAGATTTTGACGAGAACTAAATAACCCAAGAGAGCCATGTGTCTGGGGCCTTGAATTTCAGGAAAGCAGAATGGTAACTGACTCCATTTCTTCATGGATGACAGTGTCAGTGTTTGTGGCCTCTAATCTTGGGCATCTCAAGTGATGTGCCCTGGACCCTTTCAGAGTTGGAGTTGCACATTGATTTGGGCTCTGGGGCTCATTGTCTGGCTCTCTTGCCTTCTATAGATTCTGTAAACTATCTAATATTCTTTAATGAGTATTATTTATGAGCCAGAGTGAATGCTGTTGCTTACCATGAACAACTCTAATTTTGAGTCCAACTTAAGTATGAACTTTCTTCCCTGACAAACACGCACACATACAAAACCCCTGCAAGAACATCATCTATTGCTCTGCTGTCTATACCACTGTTTAGTCAGTGTGAATTATGCAAAGTGTCCTATTCAATTAGACAATGCACTAGGCTTACTAGACCTGAATCCATAGAGGTACGAGTTTCAAGGACTATCCACCATCTTGTGCTGTAATTATTTTATATATGAATACTTAGACCACCACTGGTGATTATTAACCAGTGTGCCATGAGAGGATATTAGGTGTGCTGCAAAAATTTCAAAGATTATTAATTAAATTTTTTTAAAAGGCATTCAAAGCACAGTAAAAATATTATTTGTTTTACTTTTTTTTTTTGATCAACATAATTTAAGTGTGCCGCAGAAGTTTAACTTATAGGTTCAAGTGTGCCATGAGATAAGAATGATTGAAAAACACTGACCTACACTAAGCCCATATGTATACATAAATATAAGTATCTGCTCACCCTCTGGCCACCATTAAAGCTTGTGGAAAGAGAAAACAAAGGGTAATCCCACATGAGAACCACTCTATTCCTAAAACAATCTCTCCTTCATCCCTGCTTCTTTACTACTCTGCAACACTGAATAGGACGAAGTGTTAGAAAACTTAAGGTGTGTCTTTATACTCTATCTTTATACTCTCATACCTTCAACTTTTCCATTTTTATTACATGATACCATGACCCATCTGTTGGCGATCAGGGGTCCCAATTCCCTAAACTGAATTGACCTGGTTTGATTACTCAGCTGGGCTAGAAAGTTCAACCACAGCATGGTGGTAATGTAAGCAGAGGTGAGTGAAAACTGAAAATAAAACTGGAGAAGCAGTAGAAAGTAAAGTAACCTGCACAAGTCTTAGGGTAACAAGGAAAGATTTTATTTAGGAAGAACAAAGAGAAAGTTTAGAGCGCTTCCAAAGAGAGTTAGAAGCGTGTCCTTCTCACGGAGCAGAAGAGGTGAGAGGGACGGAGGCGCAAAGGTCTGAGGCCGTATAAATATCTCTGAAATTGGTTGTAAGTCATTCTTTGGCTTATCTGCACCTCCAGACAGTATTGCCCTTTTCTATTGATCATTGATTATCTTTTTCTATTTGTCATTTGTTACCTAGGTTAGTTCATAGTCACATTCTTATGGGCCCTCTAGACCTCTTGGTTCGGCAGGCCAGGTTTTCCTCCCAACCCTTTCCAAGCCCCTTTCTTAGTGTTCCTTCTCACCATCCTTATTACCCAAGTTAAAAAATTAGTCAGCCTTAATTCTGTTTTAAGCTCTGACAATTAAGTTTGGAAAATCATCCTGGAAAATTGCTACATACCTCATTGCTGAATATCACTACATTCACCTTTGAAGTCCTCCCCTTGGGAAGCTGTGCACCCAGGCCAGCAACTAGTCCACCCTTCAAAGCAATTTTGGAACTGTTTTTCTGGAATGGTCAATAGAGCTGCCATTGTATTATCCTAGATGTCCTGAATGTCATCAAAATATCTTCTTGTCAATATTCCCTTTATTTGGGAGCAAAGAAAAAAGTTATTGGGGGCAAGATCAAGTGAGTAGGAAGGTTATTTACTATCTACAACTCCCCTCACAAACAGTACTGTGTGAGCTGGTATATTGTGATTCAAGAGGAAAGAGTTGTTGGCCAAGATTTTCAATTAAGATTTTCCTAACTGTTTCTCTATCAACATTTACTTGGTCTGCTCTGCTTCTCACAGTCAGCTGATGATTTTGACATACAATTAGATGAATTTTTCCAATGTTGTTATCAGTTCTGCTCCTTACTGGCCACCCTGAGCTCTCTTTATCAGTGATCCTTTCCCTCTCTTCAAGAAAATGTTTAATCCATTTGTACACTGATGTTTTCTTCATGGCATTATTCCCATAAACTTGGACTAATATGTTCCTGATTTCACTTCTACTCCTGCCAATTTAACAAGAAATTTAATATTTGTCCATTGCTTTAATTCAAACTCTAACATTCTCACAAGGGCACTCAAAAACACGCAACTATAATGAACACTACTTAGTAAGATACTACCACACATTGACATGAACACAGCTCTGAGATACTTATACATCAAGATTATGAACACTTATTGGGTTGTTTGTGTATTGTAGCAAATATGAGTACAATGAACTTAGTTATCAGACATCCTGTATCTTTAGTTCCTAAGTCTAAACCTGCTAATTTTATATACATCCTATTTTTCCAATCCTTCCTATGTTCATCTCTTCATGCCCAATAGCAGCAGCATCCTACTGGTTTTTCTTGTTTCAATTTCCCTGTTGTTTTGCTGTTCTCTGTAAGTGTAAGTAGAAAGAGTTTTCCAGAGCACAAATATGATCATGATTCTCCATGGCTTAGAACTCTTCCAGTCACCCACAGGATAGAAGTTTAACCTGCTAGTCTCATATATGGGCCCCTCCATGATCTGTCCCAGCCCGGCCCTTCATCCTCATTTGCTGTGCTCTCCACCCACACTAGGAGCTACAGTGTCGATGAACCACAGAAATGCATGCAGTTCCCCACACAATCTTGTCTCTACCTCTATGCATTTGCTATATTTCTGTCTTAATTACACATCCTGTATGGTGTAGCTCAAAACCCTCAGTTCTAAGAGCTCTTCTCTAACATCTCCAGACTAATTTGGGTTCTTCCTCTGGGTTGCCACACTCCTGAAGCATCTTATCCTTCATTCCACTCTCTTGTCATTTATGTGGCCATCATCTGTTTGGGTTGTATCTTATCTTCTTACCTAGTCTCTTCTTCCTTTTCTCTCACTGCCTAAAAGAGGAGGCAGCACTGATAAATGTCTTTCTCTCTGGCTTTGGTCAGTGATGGATTCTTGAAAGCTTATGTAAGTTGGATTCTCTCTGGTGACTTCCATGACTTATGCTGCTGTTAGCATGGATATTCTGAGTTCCGGTAAACTCCTTAGAGAACCTCATGGTACTCTTCAATGAATGCACGGGTGTCTAGCAGTAGAGGGCACATATATTAGTTTAATGATGATGATTAATAATAATGATGATAATTGTCAGTTGATATTTATAAAATGCTACTGCTAACTGGCACCAAGTCATTTAATCTCATTGTGACACTAAGACATAACTAACATCGTTATAATTTTGTAGATGAGGAAAATGAAGTACAGAAGAATATTATACTATACTTGCTATGTCACAAAATTTGGACCTATCAAAGCCTAAGAATGAACTATACTCTAAGTTTTGTGTTCTTAATCACTTAACTTTGCAGACTAGAGATGGCTGATTCATTAAATTGTACTGAACTGCATTTGCCTTGCCTCTTTAACAGCTTTATTGAAATAATTCACATAAAATAAAATTTACCAATTTAAAGTACACAATTCAATAGCTTTTAGTGTGCTCATAAGATATGTGCAGTCATCAAGTTGATTTTAGATTATTTTCATCATCTCATAATGAAACACTATACTCTTTAGTTATCATCTCCCCATCCTACTACCCTTATCCTTTGCCTTAAGAAACCACTAATTTACTTTTTGTCTCTGAAAATTCCCATGTTAGGGACATTTCATATGAATGGAATTGTAGAATATGTGACCTTTTATGTCTGGCTCCTTTCAAATAGCATACTGCTTTCAAGGTTCATTCCTGTTCACCAGGTATCAGTGCTTTCTTTCTTTGGCTTTGGCTTGGGCTTGTTTCTTTGGCCAGTTTTCTTTTCTGCTCTCTTTATCTGAGAACAAAAACACACTTAGACTAGAGCAAGAAAGACCTCTTCTCTAGACTCTGTCCATAAAAGGCACATCTCTGCCCCTTCTATGAAGCCCTTTTCCATGAGGCAAGTCCTCACATCTGCATTCCAGATACCAGGGACCAAAGAATGCCCTGCCCAAATAACCCAGGCCCTGTGCATCTTCTTAGGGATCACTCTTCCAAAAGCGAACGTCACCATTGCTCAAATCACTGCTTATAGTTGAGTGTAAATGGGCTTTGACATTAGGGCTTCCATGTCCAGACACATGCCCATAATGTTTCTCAAATACTTTCTCAAATACTGCAGTGGAACTGGTGTAGGATGAGGTGAAACACAGTTGCATGACACAGGAGAATTTGAGAATCCCAGGTTTAAACCTGGCCTTGATGTTTTCCCAAGGCTATATTTATCAAAATAGGAGGTAAAACATTATATTGAAGTGTGTCTAGATGATGTATAATTTGTAAATGTTTAGACATATGATACGTAGACCTCTTTTCATACTCACGCCTCTGACCTTGCAAAATGATAGGGATGTGTCTTTCTAAAGCACATATTAACAGAACAGTGAATTATTCCATATTATGTCATTTATATTAGCACTCTATGGTAATTTATTCTCTCTTCATGTCACAGATCATTTATTCTCTCTTAATGTCACAGGATACCAAAAAAGACAAGTTAAATGTTTCAAATCCTTTGGAATCTTACTGTGTTCACCATGTACACTTCCAATCTATATACCACATGTCAACAGGTGTCTCACTATGTATATGTATATTTAGTGAGAAAACCAATTCTATGGGTCCTATGATTCTCTCTGCCACACTCAAAATCCATATAAGACTGATAATTCACATTGACCCTCACTGTTTACATCTAAGAGAACATCCCCCATTTTCATAGCAGTTGCCTTGAATGCAACTCCTGCTGACCATCAGGAGAAGCCTTGCCATGGTGCAATGCTAGAAATGTAATCTACCAAATAATTAGCATGCTTAAGCCCAAAAGATGTAAGTTTTTTTCCCTACTTAATTCAATACCCAGTTATCAGTAGTTTCCTTAAAATATCAAATAAGACAATGTATCAATTGATTTTTGTATTACAAATGTCATAGTGTTACCAGTGGATATTATTGAAAGTAGGGGACAAAGAATTATTACTCAGCTGATGAAATGACAGCCAACAATTATTATTACCTTTACTTAATGTAGTATGTTACATGCTCCAAAAATACCACCAGTCATCCCTTGTTCTTAGCAATATGTTGGATAACAGGTTAAAAGAGATCACTGCTAGTATGTTAGTAACATGTTGGATAAGAGGTTAGCAGAGATTGCAGACAAGCTCAGGAGGGGCTCATGAGGTATGTAGGGAAGGGTCTGACTAATAGAGTGTGACATTCCCCACTTCACGGGCTATCAAGTAGCAGTTGCTCACAAACAACCCCCAAGTGCCCAGCTCCATGCTACCTAGCCCACTGTCTTTGACAGATGAGTATGCCTGTACTACCTTCTCCAGGCATTGTTTAAAAGTCTCTTATAAATTCAAAACTATGTTACTCTTGACTTTCATTGTCACTTCAGATGCTTCATCATAAACCCCACTATTTTTCTTATACATTTTCAATATGCAATGAGAGGTCACTGATTTAGAAAGTAAAGATGACTTACCCTTACCCAGGGTCACCATAATTCACATCTCCAAATGTTCAGTCCTGTGCTATGTGCAACCTTGCTCTCTGATAGAATTTAAGTGATAACAACATCCAGTACACCACTTTAGATATAGGTCTCACATATGCTGCTCTACCTTCTTTTCAAACTCTTCAATTACCTACTGGTCCACGGATAAATGTGTGTTTGCCATCCTAAAGTGATTCATTTGGTGAAGGAAAATCTACTTCTAGTTTCTTGAATTAATATTTTATCATTTTTATGGGCACAAAAAATTTTATACCAGCCTGACATGTATGTACTAGGTGAGGCTTGCCTCTCATGTATGATATAGGTCTGTGCATTTCAATTTTTCTCTCTTGAATAGGACTTTGTAGTTTTTTACCACAGTTAAATATCATAGTCTTATATAGTTTCAAATAGGTGGAAGGAAGATTTTGAATGTTCCTAACACAAAGAAATGATAAATATATTTGAGATGAGGGGCATGTCAATTACCCTGATCTGATGACCATCCATTATATCTATTGAAATACCATTATGTATTCCATTAGTATGTACAATTATTATGTGCTAATTAAAAAAACACAGTTGAAAGAAAGTTGATCATAGCCTTTAAATTCTTTGGATCAGAGATGCATTTGAGAAGCCAATAAAATTACAAATTCTCTTCTTAGGGAGAAACAGATACACATACCCTGAAGCTTTCTGCAAATGATTTTCTAGGACCAGTGTAAGCAAAGAAGCCTGCAAGAGAACTCCCTAGATGTCCAAGACCCCTGAGGAAAAATGTTCCCTTCCCATGTGCCTAGCAACTTCTTAATATTTTGATAAGAAAATTATAAGGAAGATGGTGCAAAATAAAAGGTAAAGTCTCAAGGAATAAGAATTTAAATGCAGGGAAAATAATAGAAGAGAGAAGGGAAATTAGTGGATAGATATGGGTGAGAATTTAGAACTGAAATTGGCATAAACAGCCAAAGGAATTTTTAAGATCTCTTGAATTTTATTTTCAAATTATTTGTTGTGCCTCACAATCAAGTAAACTTCTGGCTTTTACCCTTAGAAGACTGGTAAAAGCGTCCTGTACATGACCACCTCACTGAAGATGAATTTGTGAGGCAAGAGCTCAAGAAATTGACGTTGTCTTCAGCATTTGAGTCAATGATCAGGTAGCAACAGAGAACCAGATGCAAGATGCAGAATCCAAAATAAGAAAAGATGCAGAACCCAAAACTCAGAGCCAGACAGATAAGAAGAAAAATAATTTATAACATAAAGATATCTTGGAGTGTTAGATTTTCCATAAGACATAGAACTAGCTTTCTAGACAATTGTACCCTTATTTTAAAGGGGTAAGGAATCCAAACTGAGATATCTAAATTTTTCTGACTTTTGACTAGCTTTTGAGAATTTTCAAAATACAAGTGCATTGATTATCTCATTTTATCTGCATAGAGAGACTTTGAGCTCTGTTCCCCCTTTACAAAAAGAAACTGAGGCTAAGGGTATAAAATAGCCAAGATCACGAACTTGGCCCACAGAACTTTCTGAGGTTCTAATCTCTCTCCCTAACTAACCTTGTGCTTTCATCTGGGCCTCACTGCTTATTTGATAGCAAATGTTAAACAATGAATTGCTTCTTCTGGGTCCATTCCTATTGTGCCTATACCCTTACCTTCTGGGCCTGGTTAGAGCCTCAAGGCTCTACTAAACACTCTCCTGGGGAGGGAGGGATTATCGATTGAGAATTGACAAGGGAGGTGAAACCTATTTAATATCATTGTCTGCAATGCCTGGGGTCAGACTTCTCCCAGTAGTCCACTGAGAGTGGGCAAAGAACTCAGTATGTAAGGAGGTTTTACAGAAATGACTCAGACATCAGTATTTTTCAAATCCAGTTCAGGCTTTCAAACCTGTGACCCAGTCTTAAACAGTTTAAACTTCCTATAAGACATTCCCATGTGGGTCCACTTGTGACCTGAACAGTCCCCTAATCTCATGGAGATTATAAATTACAATGACCTATAGATGTTATTTGAGCATCTGTAGTTCACATTCCCGAAGAGTTTCGTGTGTTCAAAGAAGAAAGCAAACATCACTCTTGCAAATGTTGAATTTTCTGATTCTCATGTGAACTTAGAAGATTTGCTGTGGTTTGGTACCAAACTTTCACACCTTCAAGAGAATAGCCCCTTGCAGCTGACGTCCTTGCTAGAGAAACCCTCTCTGCCTCCCATTGGTCCCCTTGTTCATGCTAAATGACCCTATCTCCGTCCCATTTTTCTCCATCACAGCTCCTCCTTATTTTCCCTCCTGGCACTCATCAGGTGTCTTCAGTGGCAATCACCTCCACTCTCCTGTACCCTCCACAAGGCAGGTACATCTGTTCTGTGTATGACAGAACCCTGTGGCAGAAAGAAGAATGAGATAGAAGTTGACGCATACCAAATGCTCAACAAATATCTGTGAAATAAAAAACATCTATGAGTGAATAAATTCATGGCAGTGCTATCTACCTCTGCTGATGACCCAGAGTCAGTACAATCAATCCTATGCTTCCTATAACCTCTGTTCTAATGAATGGGCACTAACTGTCTTCTGACTCTGCCTTATTTCTGCCGTTACTATCAGTCACAGAAACAGTGGCCCTCGGTCCCTGAGTCCTTCTTTTGGACTGCTGTCAGGGACTGGCTTCTTGTGCCTTGCATTTCCTAGTCCTCACGGAACCTGACTTTGTGTCCCCTAGTGTAGTCATCTTGCTTGGGATTTCCTCATTATTATTTATTTTTCTAACCCTGGCACGTTCTGCCTACAATGATGCTTGTCCATCCTTTCCCCAGACTGTGAAAGTCAAACAGTGCATCTGAAACCCTAATCAGCACAAATACCTGCGCTTTTGCATATAATAGCTCCTCAGGGCCAGACTTTATGGAACCCTAAGGACTAAGGACATAATAAGGAACTGGCGTTTTGTAACAAGCTCCTAGGGTGATTATCATGATCAAGGGTTAGAAACTACCAAGATAAAGAAGAGCCCACCAGCTTTGAAATCAGACGAGTTTGTGTCTTTGCTCAGACATAGATAAACTGTATGACTTCAGCCATTTAATTTATCAAAGCTTGTCTATGGAAAGTGAAATGGTATAGAGGGCAATGATAGAGAGGTTGTTCTTACCCTTGTCCTCTGCTAGTCCTTTCTGATTCAGACAGACTTTTAACACTGACCTAAATTTCTGTAAAATCCCAGGCCCTATATTTTTAATTTAAATAGTTGGCTTTCCTAGACTCTTAAGTCATAAGTCAATTTTCTAGTAAAATGAATTCAAATAACAGCATATCAAATAATAATTATATTTAACCACAAATATTGCATAATATATGCCATCCACATTACTTATAATCAAATGATGAAAAAATATTGTTGTGCAGTGCACTCTTTCTACTCCTTCCAAAAGCCCCCTGGCTTGCTGCCACCAGGACCTGACTCTGGGTCTACCTCCCAACTAGAGTTTCCATAGCCCATTGCCCACAATCTCCTTACACTCTCCACTGCTTTTAGACCTACAATCATGCTGACCTAATCCCATTGGAATCCCAAGGCCAGTAACTAATATCCCCAGTATAGGAGTAAATGGGAATCCCACTCTTGCTATAATCTTATCACCCTGTCCTAGATTTCCATATTCATCTTTTCTTAGAATTGACATCAAAAATAAAACAGGACTTTAAGAGTCACTGTGGGCAGTGCCGTAATTCGCTTACATTAAAAGCAGAGTAGAAATTAATGACTTTTTAATCTCATTAAATGTGAACTTTCTAGTTCTAAGGTAAAGCTAGTGCTAATTCTTCATGTAAGCTTAATGTAGCCTCCTGCCAACCTTCGCCCAGTGGTCAAGGTAAGGCCTATCATTTTCATCGCCACAGGGTAAAGCAAGCCTCTGTTTATCTGGATGTGACACAGGAAAGATTTCACCTGGGGGGAAGGAACTGTAAGCAGGTACCCATACCCATCAGCTGTTGAAAATAATTTCCTCCCGACACAAAACTAAATAAACAACGGTCTCCAACATCACTCCTGCTGGGTGAGGTTATTCCTTCCTATGTTCAACACGAGACATTTACCTTGCTTTCAGGACAACTCTGCTTGTTTGTGCCAAATTCCTAAACATAGGCATAGAGTTTTCTTCAAGACGTTTTTTGACGCTGGTGAGGGATGTGTAATTAAGAATTTAATAATTAAGAATTTAACGTGACAGAGCACATAGCCTTAGCTAACCTGGAAGGTGACAATAGGAGAGAATAAAAACAAAATCACCTTTTTTCTCAGCTCTTCCAAGAAAGAAAAAAGAGATAGAAATTAATTTTGCCACATATTCTCTCGCCACAATTAAATTAAGCCTGTATTTATAGCTCTCTCCAGGGTCTCATGAAAATGGAAGGAATATTGAAATTACTGAGGATGAAGCTAACACCCACCAACACTATATCAATATAGCCAATATATTTCTATCATTAACATTATTTTCACTGTATCATCACTTTGCAAAATATCACTGGGGTAAATGCTAATGGACATGTCTCACCTAAGAAAGGGTTTGTTTTTATTGTTCAAATAAATCTAAGAGACAGTTTCTGCTGTAATCTCCTGAGGTAGTCACATTCATATTTTAAAGACTGCTCTAGGGCGGCGCCGTGGCTCATATGCGACACTGGCCCAGGCCCCATATGACAAGAGGTGGCTGGTTCAAACCCAGCCCCAGCCAAAAACTGGGAAAAAAATAAAAAAATAAAGACTGTTCTAAATCCTGACGTAAAGAACTCCATTAAACATTGGCCAGTCCATTGCTTTCCAATTTTATTTATGACTGTAGACCCTCAGGAAGAACCCATACAATAGGAGTTTAGGAATTGTGTTAGTGTTTTGAACATTTCAATTTGGAAAAGATACTATGAGCTTTCTTTGCCCCCCACCCCCGCCATTTATAAATTCGTATTTGGGGCTCGGTAACCCCTCTTTGAAGAAGCCAGGGGGACACTGACACAACCACATTACTTGGTTCCAATCTCTGTCATGTTGACTCTGAGGAAAGACATGGCAATTTGGAAGTAAAAACAACTCAGGAGATTGTAAACAGCAAAAGCAGAGGGAAAGGGAGGCAGTAAACGATAAGAGATGTAGCTAAATATTTATATATACGAAAAATGAAAACATGAAAAACATTCCTTCTGAAATACATAATTAAGCTCAAGACAGAGTAGGCAGATGGAGTCAGTAATTACAGGTTCCTAATGTATCTAAAATTCCCAGAGAATAAAAGTGTTGCTACTAATTTTGTCGCTTCACAGTTTATAGCTTGTTGCCGTTTATAACAGGCGCTGCTCCATTAACACTTGACGTTCCAGTAAAGATAGCTAGCATTTTAAAAATAAAGCTAGCAGAGCAGAGTGGCACAATTTCTGGCCTACTTAGACTGCTTATGTGAAAATGCCACGTAAACTGAATTTATTCTGCATGAATTACAGTTATTAATATTACTATCATCCTCTTTATTATTATTAGAGGCATTTGTGGTGTCACAGAAAAGACCCTGGCTCTGGAATCTCATTTTATTTCAACAAATACAGTCATGAGTTGCCCAATGGTCAATGACAGACTGCATGTGATACTACAGTGGCCACATATGAGACTGTAATTTGACTCTTAGCTTTTCTATACTTAGATACATTTAGATACACAAATACTTCATCATTGTGGTGTAATTGCCTACAGTTTTCAGAATAGTAATATGCTGTACAGATTTGTAGCTTAGAAGCAATAGGCCATACCTTATAGCCTAGGTATGTAATAGGCCATGCCATCTAGGTTTGTGTAAGTACACTCTGTGATATTTGCAAAATAATAAAATCACTTAACAGTACATTTCTCAGAATCTATCCTTAGCCATGTATGACTGTATTGAATGCCTGCTACTGGCTAGACGTATCTCTGAGACCTTAAACAAAGGGCTCAACAACAACAATAAAAAAAGACTAAGATTTCTACTATTGTAAGGTTTGATTCTGGAGGAAGTTGGGGAGATAGAAAAAATAATAAGGCAGATGAGCAAAGTATACAGAATATTAGATGATAAGGCTATTACAAAGGAGGAGATGGTTGTGGTAAATGGGTTTATAAACAGAATAGTCAGGGTGATGTTCACGGGAAACATGACATGTGAGAAAAGACTAAGGGAAGTGGCCAACTGGGTATCTGTGACCAGAGGAGAGGGAACAGTCTGTGCAAAGGCCGTAGGGTGGGAGGAGACTGCCCAGTTAGGCTCCGAGGCGTAAGCAGGAGCAGGAGAACTAGAAGGTGTGAGTTTGGGGAGGTAACACAGCAAGAAGCTAGCGAGACATGTTGGCCATCATGAAGTTCTTGGCTTGCAGTATGAGGGAAATCGAGATTTGTTCTAGGAGTGTAGAGGAGTGAAATAAACTGACTTACATTTAAATGTGAGGCCTGGCTGCCAAAGGATTTGTGTCTAGTCCTCTCCAGATTACATGGGCTTATGTTTTCTTTTATGTATATGGTAACAGAAAAAAATATTTTAATTCCAACTATTCGACTCTGAAACAAGGGGAGACGTATAACTTTTAACCAACAGTGGTTTGTTTTGTTTTGTTTTTTGCACAAAAGCACTGCAACATTGGTCATAAAAGAGACACCAGTTTGTTATATCTTGGAAGACAGCCACAGTCTATCCTAAAACCTTTTCCCTCTTCTGCACCATGGCAGGGTGGGGAACCCGTAGCCTCAAGGCCAAATGTGGCCCTCTGGGTCCCTAATGTAGCCCCTCGACTAAATCCATACTTTACAGAACAAATCCTTTTACTAAATTCCTTTTACTAAAAGGATTTGTTCTGTAAAATGTGTATCCAATCAAAAGACCACACTCAAAGATCAGAAGGTGACATGTGGCCTGAGGCTGCATCCCTACATGGCAATCCTTGCCTCTCTCCTGTTTGGGTAAGCACTGAAATTTTTCTGAAACTAAGATGTTGCTATCCAAATGCACTCCTAACCACTTACTCACTACTAAGGCCATACATGTGATAATATTTCTCCTAAGTCTACTAGAAGCAGGCTGGAGTTTCTACTTTGTTAGGTTGTAAAACTAAGAACTTAGTTCTGTAAAAGTAAGAAATTCATTTCTTCTGAAACAACTAGAATTTCTTAATAAAACATGGATGTATATGTGTATAAGTTTTTTCAAAGACATTTAATAATTATGGACACAAAGGGATCTAAGAAATCTAAACTCTGAAAGGGTGAGCCATCGCTAGATGATAACAGAAGACACATTCATAACTGTTGCCAGTTGTTGAGTACAAATTGGAGCGGGTCAGGCCAAATTGGAGCGGGTCAGGCCAAGGAGGCGTGAGCTTATCAGAAAAGAATATTTATTCAAAAGTAAGAAAATTTCCCCATATTTTCACAAACCTGAAAGCTAGTATTTTAAATTTGAATCTAAACAAGACTCAAATACAAAGGCAGTCCTCTCTAATGAGGAATTCCTTTACAGTGCAATTTTGCTGAACAAGCAGAGGCTGAGGGCAAGGCTGCAAAGTAGAGAGAGATTGTCAGGTTCCATCTTACAGTTTCAGGGTCTGCTAATGTCAGAATCTCACATCCTTGCAGTCCTGTGGTCTCCCAGCGTCATAGTGATATCATACTGCTGCAATCTTACTGTCTGCTGTTTCTCAGGTTCACCGGCTTGACTTCTCATTTTCCTTGAGTCTTATAGTCTTGTGCTATTGAAAGTTCATGGGTTTACAGGCTTGAGATGTCTCAGGGTCCATCTAGCAAAAGATCTAGGAATCTTGTCCTCCACAAAAGAGAGGCTTTAATTCACCTTCAAACATTTGAAGCCAGAGAAAGGTTGAGTCTACTTCAAGCTTCAACAACCATATCCCTACTTCATTCAATTTCTGCTACAGGCATCTGTCACTTGGTCATCAAAAAAAAAAAAAAAAAAGGAATAATTAAATGTAAAGGTACTAAGAGTTATTAAGGGTATAATATCCCTAATAACATCAAATATTACTGCTTAAATCTTATTGATCTTTTATATACAATGAACACAAAAAATTGTAAGACATTTGTGATATGGCCTCCCTAGGACTGAGGAGCAGATTCTCCCTGCAGTGGCCTGCTGGAAGGTAGAAGGGGGTGAGGGAAGCAGGATGTGCACTCTTGAGGGAGATGACTACTCCTAGCATAGCAGCTTTAGAAAGGATATACCCAGCTCTGAAAAAGGAAAGAGGACAGAGGGTTCAGAATAGGAGGCCACAGCTCCTCATCTCCATCTCTGCGATTCTAAAGTACTTCCTGTCACTCCCACCTGCTCAGGGTCACCGTGCAACCAGCCACAGAGTCAGGCCCAGAAGTTTGTGGTCAGGAAAAGGCCATCACTGAGTTCACTTGGAAGAGAAACAGAAAAGGAGAAGGTAAAGTTACACAGGACCTAGGGGGTGGGGCACTGCCAGAGAGCCCCAGCACCCCTGCCTGAGAGTATTCTAAGCCCGGAGCCACCATGCTGGGAAACCCCTTAGATCTAGTTTCCACTGTTTCAATGAAGCACAGGGGAAAGATGGCCACAAGGACTCTTTCTCTTTTTTTTTCAGCAATTAAAAAAAAAAACAAAAAAAAAACAGCTCTACTTTAGGTGGAAAACTCTGAGCAATTGTAGTACTAAAGAAGAGACTTGTTTCCACTTTATTTTGGCTACTTTGAGGGAGAGGAAAGAAGGTAGATTTCTGGGCAGGTAAAGAGCTGAGGGACTAAATATATTCTAATCCACAATGTCTGTAGCAATAGGCCCAGGCAACTAAACTACCACCTCTTTGTGCAACTGTCCAAGAAAGATCAGAACTTGGTCACTAACTGCCAGTTCCCTAATTTTTTGACCCTCTTGTCCTCATTCTCTTCCCAATTTAGGCCAACCAGAGAAGGCCAAAGACGTGTACCATCCACAAACCTGTCACACAAGAGGATCCAGATCCCCAGTGCCAACAACTTCTGATCAGACCTGAAGCCTTTCTTTCTTGTTAAAAAGCTCTCCCACTCTCCTGCCTATATTGGAATCTTTGCCAAGGGGAAGTGATGGTGACTGACTTTCTTTCTATAGCAAATTCTGAATAAGTAAGTTGTTTTCATTTGCACTGGGTTTGTTTCTACAGAACTACCTTCTACCACCCCCCAGAAAAATCACTAAAGAAAAGAGACGAGGCAGAGAGAAAAGCAGTGCCCCAGGGGATACATACCAGTTTGGTCTCTACACTTTGTCCTGTGTAGGGACAAATTAGCAGGCCTGGCAGGTAGGGCCAGCTGTCCCCTTCTCTCATTGTCCAGGAGGCTACCAGCAGCCTTTTAAGGGTTCAACTCTTTTTAAGTGGCACGAATGCACTGGACATGTGCTTTAGCTGAACTCCGCTGAGAGAACACCAGGGCACTTTGCATACCTCCATCTTCCCCTGCCTGGAGTTCCTTTGGTCCTGGATCTCTGTGTGCACAAAGCATGTCCTCTTTGTACTGTTCACATGCTACTGCTCATGTCCAGCATCTTCTCCCTATCCCACAGCATCTTCCCAGGTTCCAGGGAGCTTATGATCTTCATACTCCACAGTCAGTGTGGTGAATGCAGCTTCAACTCTCCAAATTCTTTATCCTTGCCTCTGCAGCCTTCCACATGACACCACATCTCCACTTAGTCTTGGCTTTCAGACTACTTCAGATTCCATCAAGCAAATCTAAAACAGACATTTCTGTGTATGATCCTCAAGGAAAACTTGCTGAAAAAGCTCTCAGAGGCCTCTGCTGGCCCTAGGGTGGGGTCACTCCATAGGGCAAATTCTGAGAATCATGAAGCTGCCCAGATAGAAGGGAGTTTCCTTTGGCCACATCTAGAGAAAACTGTTTCTGTCTGGGGAACCATCATTGCTACTAAGGTGAAGAGTAAGCCAAACATGGGCATTGTGGGGACTTGTGCTGGGATATATTGTTACTCTCCACAGGGGCAGGCATGAATCCAAATGTGCTAAATCAAAGGGGGATTGGTGGGATTACACCTGCAGTGCATCTTACAAGGTTATATGCGAAACTTAGTAAATATAGAATGTAAATGTCTTAGCACAATAATTAAGAAAATGCCAGGAAGGCTATGTTAACCATTGTGATAAAAACGTGCCCAACGGTCTATGAAACTAGTGTATGATGCCCCATGATCATATCAATGTACACAGCTATGATTTAATAAAAAAAAGTCATCTTGGATCTCTGGTTGCTATGATATGAGTGTTTGTGTCATCTCCAAATTCATATATTAAAACTTAATCTCAACTGCAATAATATTAAGAGATAGGGCTTTTGGAAGGTGATTAGGTCCTGAGGGCTCTCATGTGAGGGTACCATTTATGACGCAGAAAGTGGGCCCTCAGCAGGCACTGAACCTGCTGGCACCTTAGATCTTGGGCTTCCCAACCTCAGAACTGTGAAAGCAATTAACTTTTGCTGTGTATAAATTACCAAGTCTAAGGTATTTGGTTATAGTAGCCAGAATTAGCTAAGACACTGGTATAGTCTGTGTGGAATGCAGACTTGATTGAAGCAGAGTCCCTGGGGGTCCCATACTTGGCTCAGTGAGGTTGTCTTTACCATTCTGGATGGTGGACTGACTAAGCTTGGCCCTCTTGAAAAGTGGAAAATTCCTGCTTTTATTGATGCTGTTTGAGGGGAGACAGGAGTAGTCTTCTTCGTCTTCTTCTTCTTCTTCCTCTCCAGGCCATGAAGAGGCAAATACCGAAGCTCTACTCCTGGCCTTCTTCCCTGACTCCTGGTCTTCCTCAGGCCACTGATTTTTCTGCATTGCTACTCTGAGTACTTTCTGGGTAGGAAGTGAAAGTGAGAATGGCAAGAAATTTTCTGCTTGGGATTGGAAGACTTATTGTGCAGTATCAGGTGGAATGAGGATTGAGGCTGTTGTTGCTCAGATCAGCTGATGGCTTGAACTTCAGGGTGACAGTGTGACCCTCCAGCTCAGGTGTCCTGTAGCTCAGGAACAGATAGGTGGCCATCCCTCAATGCACTCCTGCACTATCAGCACATCCTGGATCTCTTTTGGTGTATGGCCCATGGAAGGCAGCAACTCAGCATTCAGTCTAGGGGTTCTAATCCAGGGGTGAATAGCTCTACATCTGGCTTTAGTTCATTATCTTCATGATTCATACTCATTCATCAATCTTTCATGATTTTCTTTAATGTGCCTCTCCTGCTGAGATTAAGAATGAGAAATTTCTCAAGTAGGTTATTACATTTTATGGACATGTTGGAAAATGGTATTGTACTCTCAGCACCTGCTCCCCCAGCTCCTTGAACTTATGTGCATCAAAAGGCTGAGCTCCACTGATAAGTGTACGTGCTATGTACTATGACTCCCAGGCTCCACACATCTACCTCAAGACAATTACACTTTTGGCCCTGGAAGAGTTTGGGGGCAACCTGAAGATCTGTCATAGAAGGTGTACAGCTTGTTGCCAAAGGTGAATTTATTGCATAAGCCAAAGTCTACAATCTGAATGCTCACACCATCAGCCAAGAGTGTGTTTTCTGCCACTAAGTGTCATTTCTGGTCTGTTCACTGCTGCCATCTAATGCCTATAGAACAGACCGTATTAACAAGTATTACCAAAACGAGTGAATGAATGCACGCATGCGTCTTCTTGGCATCCAGAACCAGGTAGTAAACTTTGAGAGAAGGGAATATTGCTATCATTTATGTTGTATTTTTTATGCCATCTTTCGTGGAAGTAATATATTGCTCCTTTGTCTGCAATAGATGAGAGAAACAAATCTTTTGTCCAGTATTCAGTGGAGCTTTGAGGTTGAAGTTCTGCTTTCTAAACTCAAGGACGTTCATAATATGTGTATAGAGAAACATGAAAGTGTTAGACTTACAAATTAACAAGAACATGGCCAGAGCAGTAAACCATGTACAAAATACAGTGCAAAAGGGTAATACATTACACAGTATAGGAATAATATATATTCAAATGTGTCAGATCCAAGAAGTTCAGCAAATATCAACTAGATAAATAGAACACCACACCAAGGCATATTAATGAAAGCCATGATGGAAAAGCAATTAACTTTTTATAATTGAGTTTAAAAAGAAAAGCCTATCTAAAAACAAAGAGACATCTTTAAAGTGCTGAAAGACAGAAAAACCTACTGCAATTCTCTATCAAGTTAAATTAATGTATGAAACAAAAGAAAATAAAGATATGTCTAGATTAAGAAAACAAAGCAGGACTTTTTGACAGCTGACTCATATGGAAAAAAAAAAAACTCTAAGGTCTTTGGTGTAAAGGAAAATAACACCAAATGGAAATTCTTATCTATTTAAAGAAATAAAAAATTACTGTAAAGGTAAATATATATATGCACTTGAAGAAAATACTAAAACTAAAACAAAAATTAATAAAGTTAAAGTGTTATATTATAAAACATTCACTTAATGAAAAATATAGTAGTAAAAGAGAAATAGAATGAAAATAAGACATAAGACCAACAATAAACAAAAAGAAAAATGATAGATGTGAATCAACATATATCAGTAATAATCTTAACTATGAATTGATTAAATCATCCAAACATAAGCGGATAATGTCAGATTAAATGACCAAACTCTATGTTGTCTGCAAGATGTACTCTCTTTAAAATCATAGACAGTAATCATAAATAAAATAAGAAAGTAAAGCATGGCAAATATATCAATTGCATTCTTATATACTTCTTTTAAAAATATTTTTATTAAATGATAAACACATAGATCATGTATACATTAATGCATTTATAGGATACAATGTGCTGTTTTAATATAGAAATAGGAACACTTACAACATACTGGTTAATATATACTTCATCTCGTTTACTTAATTATTGTGTTAAGACATTTATACTCTATACTAATAGATCCAACATATATCCTTGCATTATGCCCCATAGGTGTGATCTCACCATTCACCCTCCCTCGATCTGACCTCCCCCCTGCCCTCCCCTTTTCCCCCTCCCTTCTTTATCTTGGGCCATAGTTGTGATCTATTCTTTATATGAAAGTATGAGTGATTGTAAATTGGTTTCATAATAGTACTGAGTACTTTGGATATCTTTTATTCCATTCTTGAGATACTTTTCTAAGTAGGACATGTTCCAGCTCCATCCATGTAAACGTAAAAGAGGTAAAGTCTCCATTTTTTAAGGCTGCATAATATTCCATGGTATACATATACCACAATTTATTAATTCATTCATGGGTCAATGGGCACTTGGGATTCTTCCATGACTTGGCTAGTATGAATTGGGCTGCAATGAACAATCCGGTGCAAATATTTGTGTTATAAACCGATTTTTGGTCCTTTGGATATACAGGTAGTAGAGGAATTGCAGGATGAAATGGCAGGTCTACTTTTAGATCCCTGAGTATTCTCCATACTTTTTTCCAAAAGGGACGTATTAGCTTGCACTCCCACCAGCAGTGCAGAAGTGTTCCCTTTTCTCCACATCCAATGCTAACATCTATAGTTTTAGGATTTTGTTATGTGAGCCACTCTTACGGGAGTTAGATGATATCTCAAAGTGGTTTTGATTTGCATTTCTCTGATGATTAAATACGATGAGCATTTTTTCATGTGTCTGTAGGCCATGAGCCTATCATCTTCAGAGAAGCTTCTTTTCAAGCCCCTTGTCCACAATGAAATGGGATTACTTGTTCTTTTCTTATTAATAAGTTTGAGTTCTCTGTGAATTCTGGTTATCAAACCTTTGTCAGAAGCATAACCTGCAACCCTCTCCCATTCTGAGGGATGTCTGCTTGCTTTACTTACTGTGTTCTTGGCTATGCAGAAGCTTTTTAGTTTGATCAGATCCTAGTAATGTATTTTGGTGTTGCTTCAATAGCCTGGGTGGTCCTCCTCATAAAGTATTCTCCCAGGCCAATTTCTTCAAGTGTTTCTCCTGCACTCTCTCCAAGAATCTTTATAGTTTCATGTCTTAAGTTTAAATCATTTATCCAGTGAGAGTCAGTTTTTGTTAATGGTGAAAGGTGTGGGTCTTCTACAAGTCACCAGCCAATTCTCCCAGCACCATTTTTTAAATAGGGAACCTTTCCCCCAATTATATTTTTGATAGGCTTACCAAAGATCAAATGAAGATAAGTGTCTGGGTTCATCTTTTGGTTCTCAATTCTGTTCCATACATCTATCTCTGTATTTTTGTGCCAATACCATGCTGTTTTGAGCACTATAGATTTATACTATAGTTTGAAGTCTATTAGCGTAATTCCTCCTGATTTGTTTTTATTTCTGAGTAATGTCTTGGCTATTCGAGGTTTTTTCTGGTTCCAAATAAAACGAAGTACTATTTTTTCCAGATCTTTAATGTATGACGGTGATTCTTTGATAGGGATTGCATTAAATTTGTAAATTGCTTTGGTTAATATGGCCACTTTAATAATGTTGATTCTTTCTAGCCATGAGCATGGTATGTTCTTCCATTTGTTAACATCTTCAGCTATTTTTTTTCCTCAGAGTTTCATAATTCTTTTTTTTTCCTTTTTGCAGTTTTTGGCCAGGGCTGGGTTTGAACCCACCACCTCTGGCATATGGGCCCGGTGCCCTACTCCTTTGAGCCACAGGTACTACCCTCATAATTCTCTTTATAGAGATCTTTGACGTCCTTTGTTAGGTAAATTCCCAAATATTTTTTTTGACCCTGGGATAAAATCCACTTGGTCATGGTGTATAATTCATTTGATGTGTTGCTGGATTCTTTTTGGTAGGATCTTATTAAATATTTTTGCATCTATGTTCATTAAAGATATTGGTCCATAGTTTTCTTTTCTTGTTGGTTTTTTCCCTGGTTTGATCTATAAATATAATTAAGAAAACAATTTAATGTATAATAGCATAAAAAATTCTGAAGAATAGCTTTAACAAAGTGGAACAAAACTTATACTCTGAGAACTACAAAATAATGTTAAAAATCTAAATAAATGGATAAATAACCCATGCTCATGGACTGGAATAGTTAATATTGTTAGAATACCAAACTCCATGGTGGCTCATGCCTGTAATCCTAGAACTCTGGGAGGCCCAGGTGGTTGGATTACCTGAGCTCACAGAGTTCGAGACCAGCCTGAGCCAGAGTAAGACTTGGTCTCTAAAAATATCTGGGCATTGTGGTGGGTGCTTGTAGTCCCAGCTACTTGGGAGGCAGAAGCAAGAGAATCACTTGAGTCTAAGAGTTTGAAGTTGCTGTGAGCAGTGATGCCATAGCACTCTACCAAGGGTGACAAAGTGAGACTTTGTCTAAAAAAAAAAAAAAAAAGAAAGAAAGAAAGGAAAAAAAAAAGAATACCAAACTCTCCATGGATTTAATACAATCCTTCTGAGACAACTATTTGGGTTTTTTGTAAAAGTTGTCAAATTGACTATAAAATTTATATGGAGTTATAAGGAATCCAGAATAGTTAAAACAATCCTGAAAAAGAAAATTAAATTAAACTGAAGCTACAGGGGGAAGAAGGAGAAGTGGTAAGCTTTTATGTAATGGGTGTAATGTAGGGGTATGTGGCACACCTCTTGGGTGAAGGCTTAGATATAACTTGGACTTTACATAACAAACACAAGTAATGTAACCTAATCATTTGTTTCCTCATATAAACCTGAATTAAAAAAAAAAAAAAAACTAGAAGCTACACTTCTCAATTTCAAGACTTATTACAAAGCATTGGTCATCAAGGCAGGATATATAGTACCCAGATAGATAATAAATGAGTGTAATAGCATTGAGAGTACAAAAATAAACTCATGCAAATATGATCAGCTAATTTCTGACAAGCATGTTAAGACCATTCTACTGGGGAAAGAAAAGCATTTTCAACAAATGGCAGGAGGCCAACAAAACTGCCACATGCAAAGAATGAATTTGGACCCTTATTACATACCGTATACAAACAATAACTGAAATTGGAAGAAAGAGATAAATATAAGAGCTAAAACTATGAAACTCTTAGAAGAAAATTAAGGGATAAGCCTTTACGTCTTTACATTTGGCACAGTGTTCTTAGATATAACACAAAAAGCATGATAACAAAAGAAAAATAGATGATTTCAATTTCATAGAATTAAAAACTTTTGTGCTTTAAAGGGCACCATCGAATAAACCTGTAGATTAGAAGAAAATATTTTCTAATAATATATCTAAAGGACATGCATTTAGAATATATAAAGACCTCTTAGAATTTAATAATAAAAAGACAACTTGATTTTTTAAATGGGCAAAAGATCTGGGTAGCTATTAACACAAAGAGACATACAAACAGATAATAAACGCACATGAAGAGATGCTCTACATCATTAGTCATCAGGGAAATAATGAAGGCCACGATGAGAAACCACCTCATATCTACTATGGTGGCTAGAATCAGAAAGCCAGGGGACAACAAGTGGAGTGAGGATGTGTAGAAACTAGAACTCTTATACACAGCTGGTGAGAATGTAAAGGATAGTAATGTGATACGTTAAGAAGGGTTGGGGCATGGGAGTATTAGGGACCATCAGGATGCAGTACAAACTATTCTACAGGACCTGTCTCCTCAGGGGTCCATCAGGTCTTCAATTTGAAAGAGATGTTTGAACTGACATCTGAAGGACGGTTAGCATAAACTTGGTGAAGGAGATTCCAAGCAAAGGGGGTTATTTGTACAAATATCCTGAGAAGAGAGTGAGAATGACACATTGGAGAAGAGAAAAAGAGAGCTTGGTTGGTGGAAAAGCAAAATGAAGTTTAAAATGGCCAAGATAAGGTTCATAGCATACATGGGGACCAGAAGCAGGGACAGCCAACTGCAGCCAGTGGCTGCCTATGAATGCTTATCTAAGAGTTGTCTTGGACCACACATTAAATACACAAACACTAATGAAAAAAGAACTCTATGCAGAATTTTCATTATATTTGCCACCGCAGATAAGCATCTGCAGCCAGCTGCAGGCTGCAGCTGAACACCTCTGGTAGGACTTTGGGCTCTATATTAAACATGCTTTCCCTGCTTTCATTTCCATAGCTGATATTCTATAATTCTCTCACGTCTTCAATCACAAATGATTAACCTACTCTCATTGACCTACCTGGAGAGGATCCATTTGAAGTGCAATGTGTTAATTTAGAGGGTTTCAGAGGACTGTGATTTTATCATTTTTAAATACAAACAGAAATCAGAAATGCTCACACAGTGCCTCTCACCATCCAGAGGGATGTTTAATGGGGTGGATGAGGAGCATCAGTAATTAGTAGCAAGATTTGCATATAATTAGTCCTTTGATGCCTTTCAAACCAGGTCCTCTCCTAAGTAAACTTCAGAGTTGTATTTATATTGTATAATATTTTTTTCAGAATGGAAGAATATTTCAAGAAGAGAGAATACTGAAAAGGTTTTACTAACATCACTTTGCTCCCTTGGGAAGCTCTAAATGCATGTGTAGGATCTCTTGGAAGAGAATTTGTTTTGACCAGAAGTCAGTTGTGAGGAAGCCTCCCTGAGAGAGTGTAAAAAGCAAAATAAAGAGGTCCTTGTTTATCTGTCCTTGTATATCCAATATTTGTGTATTCTCCATATTGAGTTCATCTTTTCATGCTCTCTATTCCCTCATTGTATCTTGTGCTACATATTAAAAATAGGAAAAGGGAACAGTGAACAACTTTTAAGAAAAAATGTGCTGGTTGCTCAAACCTACTCCCCCAACCAGAAGGTAATAGGTATGTGAATGTGTGGTGGGGGAATACAGAGAATACAGAAATATAGGGTGGCCATAAAATTTGTGTGTAAAATTGCACAAAGTTTCACAAAGTTCATGTGCAATTTTACACACGAATTTTATGACTACCCTGTATTTTATTGAACACAGATATATGTGGTTTATTAAACATAAGAATGTTAAATTTGAATGCTTTAAAACTTTAGTATTTTTTGCATTTTATGGTTTTGCAGTTGATTCATTGTGAGACACGAATGTAGGTTAGTTACACACACATATAGATGTTCATAAAACTAATAAACCGAGACTTTATTTTCTGGTCTATATATTCTAAATTGCTTTTTCTTTGGATGTCTGCCTTTGAGCAACTTGTGAAATGGAGACTGAATTACTTGTGTTTGAAAAAATAAACCGAGATTTATTCTTTTGTTGTTGATATTTATTGTTACTGGTTAACTTGATGTTCAATCAGCAACATTTATTGATTTTTTTTTTTTTTTTTTGTAGAGACAGAGTCTCACTCCATGGCCCTCGGTAGAGTGCCGTGGCCTCACACAGCTCACAGCAACCTCCAACTCCTGGGCTTAAGCGATTCTCTTGCCTCAGCCTCCCGAGTAGCTGGGACTACAGGCGCCCGCCACAACGCCCGGCTATTTTTTGGTTGCAGTTCGGCCGAGGCCAGGTTTGAACCCGCCACCCTCGGTATATGGGGCCGGCGCCTTACCGACTGAGCCACAGGCGCCGCCCAACATTTATTGATTTTAATATGCTGGACAGACATAGGTGCTAACTGTGTAGAACCTGGCTCTAGAGAACTCTATAGTAATAAAGAGAAACACCAGGAATTAAAATGGTAAACATAGTCCATTATCTTGAATGAACAAAAGAAGGTAGTTCTTTTTAAGAGCACTCAAGAATGAAAGAAAAATGAAGAATGGTGTTCTTGCAGAAAGGGTTATGATTCCTGTGTTTCTAAGTCCCATCTTGTGCACCTCAAATGTCAAGAAGGTTGTTAGTTGGTTGGTTTTCATTTTGTGTAATCTGATACCCCATGAACTCTTATTCTTTATTATTCTTTCTCACCAGTCCACATGGTTGAATATGACATTGATGGACCTGTTACACTTCTATTTTGCATTCCCAATTGTACAGAAAAGGGGGGGGAGCACAAGAAGGGAAGAAGGAAGACAGGAAGCAAGTAACACATGGAAGGAAGGCCCTAGAGGACAATGTAAAAAGTTAAGAGTAGGGATGGAGTAGGAAGTTAGAGTCATGGATTAGTGCAATAACTTGGCTAGTCTGTCAAGCATGTGATTATCCCTGTATCTTCTAGCCCTGCTGTCTGTACCATAAAATGATGGCCCCAGTTTTCAAAAGGTATTCCATCGATGTAGCTCACAGCTCACCTTGGAAGATAAGAGATGGGATTTTTAGCAATTTATGGCATAGATTTGAATAGAAAAAGACTCTGACCCAAATAGCATTTTGAAAATCCTTGGATAAAGCGCTCTCTCAGACCTATCTTGGTAAAATTTTTCACAATTTAGTGCCCTCTGCGAAGGCTGGAACTGCTACAGTGTGGCTTCTGCGAACAACAAGGCAGGGTGCTTTTAATTCAGCATAGTCTGGTCTCTTGAAGGTGGCAGTTTTCTCATAGAGTCT
This sequence comes from Nycticebus coucang, assembly GCF_027406575.1. Lineage (NCBI taxonomy): Eukaryota > Metazoa > Chordata > Mammalia > Primates > Lorisidae > Nycticebus > Nycticebus coucang. Next base: position 35,447,959 of record NC_069793.1, on the reverse strand, counting down.
CTAGAAATTCAGAGAAAGTTTTTTTTTTTTTTTTTTTTTTTTTATTGTTGGGGATTCATTGAGGGTACAATAAGCCAGTTACACTGATTGCAATTGTTAGGTAAAGTCCCTCTTGCAATCATGTCTTGCCCCCATAAAGTGTGACACACACTAAGGCCCCACCCCCCTCCCTCCATCCCTCTTTCTGCACCCCCCCATAACCTTAATTGTCATTAATTGTCCTCATATCAAGATAGAGTACATAGGATTCATGCTTCTCCATTCTTGTGATGCTTTACTAAGAATAATGTCTTCCACTTCCATCCAGGTTAATACGAAGGATGTAAAGTCTCCATTTTTTTTAATGGCTGAATAGTATTCCATGGTATACATATACCACAGCTTGTTAATCCATTCCTGGGTTGGTGGGCATTTAGGCTGTTTCCACATTTTGGCGATTGTAAATTGAGCTGCAATAAACAGTCTAGTACAAGTGTCCTTATGATAAAAGGATTTTTTTCCTTCTGGGTAGATGCCCAGTAATGGGATTGCAGGATCGAATGGGAGGTCTAGGTTGAGTGCTTTGAGGTTTCTCCATACTTCCTTCCAGAAAGGTTGTACTAGTTTGCAGTCCCACCAGCAGTGTAAAAGTGTTCCCTTCTCTCCACATCCACGCCAGCATCTGCAGTTTTGAGATTTTGTGATGTGGGCCATTCTCTCTGGGGTTAGATGGTATCTCAGGGATGTTTTGATTTTTAAAAAAATGACCACAGAACAGAGATTATTGTAAGTATTAGTCATCTCCAAGTATAGCATTTTTCCCCCAGGCTAGTATAGTTTTGAGAGCTCCCACATTCACCAAGAGTGCCAGAAAGCCATGCAATATGCCTAGAGAGGAAATTAATGGTAGTAGAGGCTAATATGTTGAGGAGTCACTGAGAGCTGATTAAGTTAAGATGCCAGCAGATTTAACAAGGTGCCAGAAAATGTATTTCCCCAAATTCAGAAATCCCTTCTTTGGTACTCTCAATGGTTCATGCTTTACAAATGATTAAACATTGTGTATGTTGGAATTCTTTGCATTTCTGTAAGTTTGGTTGAAACTAGGCAGTAGAAAGAGGGTTAAAGCATAATAGAAAACTATAAACAAAAGGTATATAACAGTTACATTATGGTTCAAAATGTAAAACACAGAAGGATGGAAAGAAATACTCTCAAAGGGTCAATAGGAATTGTCTTATGGCATGGCAGTAAGAAAGAATTTTAACACAATTCACTTTTTCATGCTTTTTAACTCAAAATTAATATATTTTCTTTTATCACAGTACATTAATGATAATAATGGCACAAGGAGAAGCAAGATTCACCAGGTCAGTTACCATTTCCATCAGTAAATTAGATAAGCATGAACTCTGCTGCTACAGAATTTATCACCTTGTGGGAGAGACTGACAGCAGGCAAGAAAATTGAGTAAATAATGAAGTACCCTGAACCCCATAAATGCATCAATATACAAAGTTATGATTTAATAAAAAAATAATTGAAAAATAATAATAAAAGGTATTTCCAATTGTGATAACTATTATGAGGAGAGTAAAACGTGCAATATAAAAATCTCAAGTTACAGAGAATGACGAGGCAAGGTCTTTATGAGAAAGGAGCAATTCCACCAAGAGCTTCACCATGGCAAGTGGCAATCCCAGAGGGAAGAGAGAGGAGAGCAAAGGCCCTAACCGAGGGAAGAGTTTGGATTTTTCTTGACATCTGTTTATTTTTTTGCTCAAAACGCCATTTATCAGTCAACAGATACAATCATATACACAAGTAATTCACAATTAATGATTTAAGCTCCTTTAATTAACTTTTCTAATTATTATAATTTGGAAGCTTTTAAAAATATAAAGTATCTATAACGTGTTTCAGCACAGAGGCTCCCTTTCCCAGACTTGCAATAAATGTGATCAGTTACGATGGAGCAATTCCTCTGTAGAAGGTGCTCCCCTGACATCTCTTTACCTGTCTTCACTACCTGCACAGACATCCTGCTTTTATAGTCCTTGTGAAGGAGGCTATGACCAAAAGGACTCAACCTTGAGTAGAACATTTAGAGCCTATAGTTGTTTCTTACAACTAATAAGATTCTGTCTCTTGAGAATTCAAACTAAGCTGTTGTCAGATGCTGATGGGTTTGGACAATGTAGCATTGTGCTAATGGTGCCCCAGAAACTTGAAACCAGATGGAGGCTGATGTCATGGGCGAATAAAAATGAGACTCTTGCCTAAAATCTTTAGAGACACAAGAACAAAGAAACTGCTCAAAAGACACAAGAAAAGAGTTAAGGCACCTAGAAGGACTGGGTCAGAGAGAAAAGCGAACAGGATGAAACCTTGAGCCCAGGCACCTGACTTGACTTCCATCAGCGAGGTTCTGTAATCTAGCACTGAATCTGGATAATGTGCTACTGAGATAACGCCGGAAAGGCTATGTTAACCACTGTGATAAAAATGTGTCAAATGGTTTATGAAGTGAGTGTATGATGCCCCATAATCATATCATTGTATACAGTTATGATTTAATAAAAAAAAATAAATAAAAAATAAAGGAAAAGAAATAGCGAGGGCTCTAGAAAGCCTGCCGCAGTGAAACCTACTTGGAATGGTTCAGAGATCACTGTCAAATCACATCCTCCCAAATGCAAATCTTTAATTTTACAGCTATATTGAAGTACACAAAACAATACAAAAATATAGTAAGTGGAACACGTTTAAGTTGGACAACTTGATAATTTTGCCATAAGTATTAATAGATACATAGGAAGATACCATTATCCTCAAGATTATGAATATATCCAGTACCATCCAAAGTTATTTGTGCCCTTTGGCAATATCTCATTCTCATCCCACCTACCTCGTCCTGCCTTCCAGCAACAATTGATCTAATTTCTTTTGCTAGAGGTTAGTTTTTATTTTCTATATTTTTAAATAGATGGAATCATAATGTAGTAGGCACTTCGTTTTCTTAGTTTTAATTTCTTTCACTCAGCATAATTATTTTCCATACACACACACAGAGGCTGAACATAAAGTTTGTGTGCAATTTGAAATAGTTTAACATAGTAAATTGCACATGAACTTTATGTTCACCCTGCATAGACACACACAAACATATAATCTAAGTTCGTGTAAGTACGATCTATGATGTTTTCATAATGAAATTGCCATTTTTCTGTGTTTCTTTATAGCGAAACTTTACAAAAACATTTTATTTGCCTGTCAAGTTTTTTGCTTTTCATTCTTTTAAATCCATTCCTTTCAAACCTTCTTTACTGCCCCACTGAAACTGTTCTTGCTAAGGTTGTCAATAATCTCCATAAAGGTCTAATCATATATCTTTGCTGCTCATTTTTCTTGACTTATCACCAGTATTTCACAGTTTATTCTTCCATTCTCCTTTAAACTGTTCGTTTAGTTTCTAAGATCACAGACTATAAAGAAAGAACAAATGTTCACAGTAGGCAGCAGACATAGAGGTCTGAGCATAGCAAGCCCCTCTTCCTCAGGCCACCTTTGAGGATATGTGACTTTTGGAGGAAGAAAAAAACAGGCATACCTGTTCAAATGCTAAAGAGAATTGGCTGGTGGGGAGGTGGAGTAAATATAGAGAAAGACAGAGCTGTTTTCCAACAGTTATGCCTTGAGGAATAAAGAAATGAATAATAAAGGCCAAGGGAACTTTAGGAGGTTGCTTTGCACTAGGAATTGGATGCCCTTTAGCAGTTTGTCAGTGATGACAACAAAGATAGAAGGATCCTTAACTCCCTGTTTCCTTGGAACTGCTTTTTTTTTAATTGATAGTATTAGTGTCCCTGGGATTAATAGAGGTTACACTTTCCCTCCCTCAATCTGTACCTGTCTCACTCACAGAAGGAGCATGTTGGGAGACGTTACTACCTGCCTAGTTTAATAAATTAGGTCTTTGTAGGTATAACATATTAACCAACGAGAAATGTTCATATGAATCTTGTTTGTTCTTACAAATTTAGCCAGCACACATTGACTGCAGGCTTGCCCCGTGCTGTACAAATTCTAGAGATACAGCGAGCCAAGCAAAGTCCTTGCTCTCAGGGTTACATGTTAGGGTCTATAAGGTCAGAAAAACAAATGGTGATAAAGCATGCTATAAACTATGAAATGGTATGAGCTCTTCTTTCCCATGTGAGAACTCCTAATAGTGACCTTCAGCTAGGTTATAATTACCGCCTAATTACTAACACTTCCTTTCTCACATAAATCATCATTTGAGAGTTAAAGTGGAAAGCATTCTTTAAAGAGAGAGAGAAGGAAAAAAGAATGTGTTATCATCTTCATGGCTCCAGTGGAGAAGCAGGTGTAAAAACCTTTTCCATCTAATAACAGAAGTTCTTTCATTATTCCTTTATAAATTCTTCTCGACTGAAGTCTAGAAATGGTTCATGTGCATCCTTGAGTCTTCATCTATAAGCTTTTGTAAGAATATAGGACTCAATTTCACATTATGTCCTAAAATCCAGAGACTTGAGAGTTTAAATGCTGAAAAGAGACCTATAAACACTCCTCTAAAAAACTTCTACAGTTAAATAGCTTTATCTCGTTCCTCATGTGCCTTCCCTCTCTGCAGTAATTGGAGGGGCTGCCTCCCTTACCCTGCTGTAGGCTGTGTGTGCCCTTGTCTCTCTCTTCCATTCCTCCATTTCCTCTGTTGCTTTCGTCTTCTTTTTTATTTTTATTTTTTCATAAAAGAAAGAGAAAAAAAGATAGACAGATCCTCTAATCTCTCCCCTCTACTCTTGAACTTTCTTATCTTCTCTTTTTCCAATCCTTTCTCTTTACACTTCTTCCTCAGTATCTTCTAAAGTCCTGAAATTTAAACACTTCTATAATATTGACAATGATAAAATGGACATATGTCACAAAACTCTCTCCTGGATTATAGACCCAAATTTCCTGCTGTCAAAGAATATAGCTCCACTATGAACTTTCTCAAATACCTTCCTGTAACCTCCCTCCTTGTACCCTACTATGATGGAAGGTGGTGGTAAAAATAGAGACAAGGATTCCTAATAAATTAAATTTTCAGTTGTGGTTCAACCATTTAATTGCTGTGCAGCTTCAAGACTGATGCCACATCTATTTGAATTTCTTTTGTCTTATTTTATAAAGTAAGTTAATACTACTAACTTCATAATTTTGTCACGATGATTGAATAGGAAAGCTGAGGTCTATCCATTAGGCAGGTCCCTCAAAAATGGATTGAATATAGTCTTCTAAGTGGTGAGTGGCTTAAGATGTTTCTTCGTCTCTTTAGGGATTCTAGAGAAGTTAGTTATCTGATTTTTCTATTATACTCAGTGGAATGAGTATAGATGATGTACTCACTTACGTGGCAAGTAAAAAAAAAAAAAAAAAGGACAAGTTCTTGGCAGTAACGTTCATTGAGATGGGGTTTCTTTCTCCATCCTTTGAATCTGGGCGGCATTGTGATTTTTCTTAAACCATTAGAATATCTCAGAAGTAACTGTCTGATTTCTGAGTTTAGCCTCAAAAAATCTTGTATCTGTCTCCTTTGCTCTCTCAGAACACTAAACACGTTGAAGGACATTTTCCTTTCCTGGGAAATAAGATACCAAAATTACTCTCTTAATTAAGATTTTTGTAAGGAGTGGGCGTGGTGGCTCACACCTGTATCCTAGCACTCTGGGTGGCTGAGAGTGGGCAGATTGCTTGAATTCAGGAGTTCCAGCCTGAGCAAGAGCAAGACTCTGTCTCTACTAAAATAGAAAACTAGCCAGGGGTTGTGGCAGGTACCTGTAGTTCCAGCTACTTAGAAGGCTGAGGCAAAAGGATAGCTAGAGCCCAAGACTTTGAGGCTGCTGTGATTTGTGACGCCACAGACACTCTACCCTGGGTAACAGACTGAATCTCAGTCTCAGGGGGAAAAAAAAAAGAAAAGAAAAGATTTTTGTAAGGATTAAATGAGATTGTATAAATCAAAGGGTCAACAAAATGCCTGGCTGAAAGTACTTGGTAAGTGTTATCTGTTTTCCTCTACAGTTTCCTCATTATTGTCAATGATAGCTCTATTTTAACTGCAAAACTCTCTTTGAGCCATAGAGAATTCCAGGCCACTCCTCACATTATATACACGAATGCCCTTATACCATTGCATATTATTCTCTCTTTCTGCAGTGTCTTTCTTCACCCTGAACACCAATTTCCTTCATTAGGTTAACTTCTCCTTCTCTAGGAACCAATTCATATAACTATCTTCACGCATCCTTCTCTTAAATGCCCTTCACCAAAGCTAAGCCCATCTCTCCCTCTCTCTCAGCTGTATGTTACATGAACTACTATTCTAGTATTTGCTACACTACATTAAGTTTGTGTTCATTTTTGTATGCCCAGAAAAGACTGTGATATTTTCGAGAGTAGGCCTCATGCAAATCTGTCTTTATATTATCACTATTGGCATGATCACGGCCATCATGTATTTTGGGTCCTCATGAGATAGACCCTGTATTCACCATGTGTTTCTCTTAGACTGACATATAGGGCCCTACTGCTCCTGGAGACACTGCCTCTCCCAGGGGCAGAGACTTACCAGACATAGTCAATGGCTCAACTGGGAGCATGTCTTTCACGTGCAAATCAACCAATCCAGAGCCCAGTCCCCTAATCACTTCCTTTTCCTTGCTCCTACATGCAAGGACCCTGTTCCTCTGCCCTAATCAGGACCAAGTACCAGACACACAGGAACAGGCCCTATGCCCCAGAGCTCTGCCAAATTATTGAAAATGGCCAATCCTAAACTTATCACTTCTGTCTTGCCTGCCCCTTCCTGGGGAAACCAGAATAAAATCTCTTGGCACCTTTTCTCCTCACTCCCTCTGCCTCCTGACTGAGCCTGGCACTATCTTGCTTTCTCCTGTGGGCCCTTGTGGCCTGAGTGCCCCATCCTTGTGATATATGTGAGTAGAATAAGTTGTCTTTTCTTTCTTTTTTAAAATTTCAAATTAATATGAGGATACAAATGTTTAGCTTACATTGTTTTTATTTCTAAGGTAGAGTTCTAAGGTAAACGTGTAGTTGAGCCCTTCACCCAGCGGGCTGTGCTGAATACCCTCACATCATGTACATGAAGTGAGAACCTGCCAATCATCCTCCTTCCTCACCCCTTCCCTCTTTCTCCTCTTGCCTGTCCTTACTAGACTATACTTGTGTTTTTCTTTCCTGTGGGCATGTGGTTGTTTATATATTGGTTTCATATTAGTATTGAGTACACTGGATACTTGTTTCTGCATTCTTGTGATGCTTTACTAAGAAGAATGTGTTTCAACTCCATCCAGGTAAACACAAAAGGTATAAAGTCTCCTTCTTTTCTTACAGCTGAAGAATACTCCATGGCATACTTATACCATTGTTTGTTAAACCACTCATTGGTTGATGACACTTGGGTTGCTTCCATGTCTTGGCAATTGTGAATTGAACTGCAATACACATTCTTCTTCACATGTCCTAGTGGTAAAATGATTTTTCTTCTTCTAGGTAACAGGATTATGGGATCAAATGGAAGGTCAAGTTTTAGTGCTTTGAGAATTTCCATACTTTTTTCATAGAGATTATATTAGTTTGCAATTACATGAGGAGTGCAAAAGTGTTCCCTTCTTTTCACATCCATGCCAGTATCTGCAGTTTCAGGATTTTGTAATGTGGACTATTCTCACTGGGGTTAGGTGATATCTCAGAGTGGTTTTGATTTGCATGTTTCTGATAATTAGGAACAATGAGCATTTTTTCATGTGTATGTTGGCCATTCGCCTGTCATATTCAAAGAAGTTTCTGTTCAAATTTCTTGCCCACTTATAAATGGAGTTGTTTGCTCTTGTTGATCAATTTGAGTTCTTTGTAGATTCTAGTTATCAGCCCTTTGCCAGATTTGTAACATGCAAACATCTTCTCCCATTCTGAGAGCTGTTTGCTTTAGTTGTATCCTTAGCTGTGCAGAAGATTTTTAGCTCAATCATGTCCCATTTATTTATTTTTGTGGTGTTGCAGAAATTGCCAAGGGAGTCTTCTTCATAAAATCTTTTCCCAGGTGAGGAAAACCCTTAACAAGGTATTTTTTCAGTGGCAGTTATCTACCAATCTATTGTCCTTGCCATACCTGAATAATAATAAAACCTATATTTTAAGGTAGACCCTTTGATTAATTTTTAAAAAATCTCTTAATTTTTTTTTGTAACTTTAACATCTGTGTTTGGTTTTTTTATAGAGATGAGAAAACTGCAGATAGGCAGGTTGAGTAACTTCTTCAAGGTCACCTGACTCCCAGGCAATGGCTATGATTCAAATCCCAAGTCTCTTGTCTCTAAATCCTGTATTCTTGGCTGTTATTTTGTACACCCTGTCTCACTTGAGTCACAGCTGTCTCTTCCCACAGGTTTGACTAAGACATTCTCAGTAAGGGGTATGTCTCCTGGGTGCTGAAGTACTGATTCAAGGTATCTATATCTTAATTTTATGTTTCTATTTGTTCATTGCATTCCCTCATATTAACATCTATTTTCTTCTAGGCTTTGAGAATACAGAAAGATGTATGGGAATTTTTTAAATGTCCATTAAAATTGCATACATAAAATTTCTAAATGACTGCTAAAGATGAGTAAATTTGTAAATCATTTTTAAAACAGATGTTCATTCATTTAGATAAAGCTAACTTGAAATCAGTGTAGAAATCATTAAAATAAATATCAGCGACAGAACCCAGGCTCCTGAATAGTTATAAGACCCAGGACAATTTACTTTCCTTCCCTGAGTCTTTCTTTTCTCATCTACAAAGTGAGGCAGGATTGGTTAAGTATCTGTTCTTTCTCAGTTCTACCAACTTTTACTCTGATTCTCAATCTGTTTATTTTGCTCTTTTAAATTTTGAATATTGCCATTAGGTGGCAGCAGAAATTAAATAATATCTATCCTTGTCTTCGGTTCCTGGTTTTCAAAAAGTCTTTGCAGGAGTAGAAATCATTTTGCAGAATACTACCACCACATCACCACTATATCAAAAACAACTCAAAACAACATTGAAAGCACAATGACTAAAACTAACCACTGCTAACTCACATCAGCACATTGCTACCTCACCAAGATGCTCAATGGCAGTAATAATTTATTTAACCTGTCTTCTCCATGAAATACATTGTCACAAGTTCTAATTTTATTATTCATTGATTAAATGTCTTAGTTCTATGAAGTTCAGGCACATATATTTAGCACAACTACTAGCTCAATATTTCCACTAAGATGTCAAATAAGTATCTAAACACAGCCAAACAGATCCCAATTTCCCTCTTCCAAAACTTATGCTTGCCAAGCTTTTGCTATCTCAAAAAATGAAGTGTTTCCCTATTGCTCAGCCCAAAATCTAGAGGCCTATATTTGTATCTCTCTTTTCCTTCCATCCTACATCCCATACATCAGAAATGCTTTGACACTACCTCCAAACCCCATTGCAAAAGTTTCCATTTATTTCCATCTTCACCGCTTCCATTGCTCTCCAAGATGCTATTATTTCTTTTGCTGGAATGAACTCAAAAGCCTTCTACTTGTACTCTTTCCTTCTATTTTCCTCCTCTACATCTTATGTTCCATATATTAACCAGAGTGATAGTTTAGAATATAATATATGTTACACCTATCTCTGTTTCAAACTTTCTGCTACAGTTTTTGCTGCCAAATCTCATGTTGAAAGTTGATCCTAATGTTGAAAGTGGGGCCTAATACGAGGTGTTTGGTTCACAGGGGTGGATCTCTTATAAATCGATTAATGCCTTCCCTACAATGCGAGTAGCTAAGTGAGTTCTTGCTCTATGAATTTTAAGGAAAACTGATTCTTAAAAGGCCCTGGCACTTCCTTCCTTTCTCTCTTGGTTCCTCTCTCGTGGGTTGAACTGTCTTCATACTGGCTTCCCTTTGCCTTCTGCTATGAGCAGCCTGATATTTCCACAAAATACCCAATCTTCCAACTGACAGAATTTTGAGCCAATAAACCTATTTTCTTTATAAATTATCCAGACTTAGGTACTCTTTTATAGTAACAATAAATAGATCAAGACACTCTCCAAAATACTCTCATTATCCTTAAAAGAAAATTCAAACATAATCTACACACCTCTTCATAATCTAGTAGCTTCTTGCTCTTGTTAAAATTACACACTCATTCCCCATGCCCCGGCAACCCTGAACTTCTTTCACCCTTCACACACACACATGCCAATCCCTCCAGCTTTGGATTGGCTCTGCCCTTTGTCTGCAGTGCTCCTCCAGTTCTATCAGTGACTGGCCCTCTCTCCTCCATCAACCCTCAGCTCATTGAAGTCTTACCTGCCCAGACCATCAACTGTGCCATGGAAACTTTCGTTGCATGAGCCTCATTTGTGTCCATTTCAGCACTTACCATTCTGAATTACCTTGTGTGTTTGTCTATTTGTTTATTATATTTTCTCACTAGAATGTAACGCTTAAGCCAGAAACATGTCAACTATTCACCACAGTGTGTGTATTTCAAATATATGATGTGTACAGCTGGATCTTTCTTTAAAGATTAAAAGGGTACATGAGCATCACAATGAGAAAAAGGATCACTCTAGGGCTCTTTGGTCGTCATCCTAATCATTGAGAATAACTCATTTTCCCTGTGAAAATTCTCCTATCACAAGCAGGTATCATCTTTAGTCTTGAGTACACTTTTCTCTCTCAACAACTTTTTATTTTATTTTTTTTTTATTAAATCATAACTTTGTACATTGATGCATTTATGGGGTTCAGGGTACTGCTTTGATATACAATGTGAAATGCTTACATCGAACTAAGTAACACATCCATCACAATTATACTCATTTCTTAATAATTTTGAAATGCAAAATTTCATTGCATCATGCACAGATTTGGGGAGACCTCACCTCAATAACCTTTTAACAAGAAAAACTATTATTTATAGCCTATTAACAAGAACAATAAGTAATATTTGAGTCATCTTAATATTTTACCCCAGGACTACATACTTTTTTTTTTATTATTGTTGGGGATTCATTGAGGGTACAATAAGCCAGTTACCCTGATTGCAATTGTTAGGTAAAGTCCCTCTTGCAATCATGTCTTGCCCCCATAAAGTGTGACACACACTAAGGCCCCACCCTCCTCCCTCCATCCCTCTTTCTGCTTCCCCCCCCCATAAACTTAATTGTCATTAATTGTCCTCATATCAAGATTGAGTACATAGGATTCATGCTTCTCCATTTTTGTGATGCTTTACTAAGAATAATGTCTTCCACTTCCATCCAGGTTAATACGAAGGATGTAAAGTCTCCATTTTTTTTAATAGCTGAATAGTATTCCATGGTATACATATACCACAGCTTGTTAATCCATTCCTGGGTTGGTGGGCATTTAGGCTGTTTCCACATTTTGGCAATGGTAAATTGAGCTGCCATAAACAGTCTAGTACGAGTGTCCTTATGATAAAAGGATTTTTTTCCTTCTGGGTAGATGCCCAGTAATGGGATTGCAGGATCGAATGGGAGGTCTAGGTTGAGTGCTTTGAGGTTTCTCCATACTTCCTTCCAGAAAGGTTGTACTAGTTTGCAGTCCCACCAGCAGTGTAAAAGTGTTCCCTTCTCTCCACATCCACGCCAGCATCTGCAGTTTTGAGATTTTGTGATGTGGGCCATTCTCACTGGGGTTAGATGAAATCTCAGGGTTGTTTTGATTTGCATTTCTCTAATATATAGAGATGATGAACATTTTTTCATATGTTTGTTAGCCATTCGTCTGTCATCTTTAGAGAAAGTTCTATTCATGTCTCTTGCCCATTGATATAAGGGATTGTTGGCTTTTTTCACATGGATTAATTTGAGTTCTCTATAGATCCTGGTTATCAAGCTTTTGTCTGATTGAAAATATGCAAATATCCTTTCCCATTGTGTAGGTTGTCTCTTTGCTTTGGTTATTGTGTCCTTAGCTGTACAGAAGCTTTTCAGTTTAATGAAGTCCCATTTGTTTATTTTTGATGTTGTTGCAATTGCCATGGCGGTCTTCTTCATGAAGTCTTCCCCCAGGCCAATATCTTCCAGTGTTTTTCCTATGCTTTCTTGGAGGATTTTTATTGTTTCATGCCTTAAATTTAAGTCCTTTATCCATCTTGAATCAATTTTTGTGAGTGGTGAAAGGTGTGGGTCCAGTTTCAGTCTTTTACATGTAGACATCCAGTTCTCCCAACACCATTTATTGAATAGGGAGTCTTTCCCCCAAGGTAAGTTCTTGTTTGGTTTATCAAAGATTAGGTGGTTGTAAGATGTTAGTTACATTTCTTGGTGTTCAATTTGATTCCAAGTGTCTATGTCTCTGTTTTTGTGCCAGTACCATGCTGTCTTGACCACTATGGCTTTGTAGTACAGACTAAAATCTGGTATGCTGACGCCCCCAGCTTTATTTTTGTTACTAAGAACTGCCTTAGCTATACGGGGTTTTTTCCAGTTCCATACAAAACGCAGAATCATTTTTTCCAAATCTTGAAAGTACGATGTAGGTACTTTGATAGGAATGGCATTGAATAGGTAGATAGCTTTGGGAAGTATAGACATTTTAACAATGTTGATTCTTCCCATCCATGAGCATGGTATGTTCTTCCATTTGTTAATATCCTACTGCTGTTTCCTTTCTGAGGATTTCATAGTTTTCTTTATAGAGGTCCTTCACCTCCTTCGTTAGGTATATGCCTAGGTATTTCATTTTCTTTGAAACTATGGTGAAGGGAGTTGTGTCCTTAATTACCTTCTCATCTTGACTGTTATTGGTGTATACAAAGGCTACTGACTTGTGGACATTGATTTTATATCCTGAAACGTTACTGTATTTTTTTATGACTTCTAGGAGTCTTGTGGTTGAGTCTTTGGGGTTCTCTAAGTATAAGATCATGTCGTCAGCAAAGAGGGAGAGTTTGACCTCCTCTGCTCCCACTTGGATTCCCTTTATTTCCTTGTCTTGCCTAATTGTATTGGCTAGAACTTCCAGCACTATGTTGAATAGTAAAGGTGACAGAGGACAACCTTGTCTGGTTCCAGTTCTAAGAGGAAAAGCTTTCAGTTTTACTCCCTTCAGTAAAATATTGGCTGTGGGTTTGTCATAGATAGCTTCAATCAGTTTTAGAAATGTGCCACCTATGCCTATACTCTTCAGTGTTCTAATTAGAAAAGGATGCTGGATTTTATCAAATGCTTTTTCTGCATCTATTGAGAGGATCATGTGATCTTTATTTTTGCCTCTGTTAATATGGTGGATAACGTTTATTGACTTGCGTATGTTAAACCAGCCTTGCATCCCTGGGATGAAGCCTACTTGATCATGATGAATGACTTTTTTGATGATAAGCTGTAATCTATTGGCTAGGATTTTGTTGAGAATTTTTGCGTCTATGTTCATGAGTGAGATTGGTCTGAAAGTCTCCTTTTTGTTTGGGTCTTTTCCTGGTTTTGGTATCAGGGTGATGTTTGCTTCATAGAATGTGTTGGGGAAGATTCCTTCTTCCTCAGTTTTTTGGAATAATTTCTGCAATACAGGAATAAGCTCTTCCTTGAAGGTTTGATAGAATTCTGGAGTGAAGCCATCTGGACCAGGGCATTTTTTAGTTGGAAGCTTTTTTATTGTTTCTTTGATCTCAGTGCTTGAAATTGGTCTGTTCAGGAGGTCTATTTCTTCCTGGCTAAGTCCAGGGAGAGGGTGTGATTCCAAATATTGATCCATTTCCTTCACATTGTCAAATTTCTGGGCATAGAGTTTCTGGTAGTATTCAGAGATGATCTCTTGTATCTCTGTGGGATCAGTTGTTATTTCCCCTTTATCGTTTCTGATTGAGGTTATTAGAGATTTTACTTTTCTATTTCTAGTTAGTCTGGCTAATGGTTTATCTATTTTATTTATTTTTTCAAAAAACCAACTCCTTGTTTCATTAATTTTCTGAATGATTCTTTTGTTTTCAATTTCATTGATCTCTGATTTGATTTTGGATATTTCTTTTCTTCTACTGAGTTTAGGCTTAGATTGTTCTTCTTTTTCCAATTCCATAAGATCTCTTGTGAGATTGTTGATGTGCTCTCTTTCTGTTTTTCGAATGTAGGCATCTAAAGCGATGAATTTTCCTCTCAAAACTGCTTTTGCAGTATCCCACAGGTTTTGGTAGCTTGTGTCTTCATTGTTGTTATGCTCAAGGAAGTTAATGATTTCCTGTTTTATTTCTTCCTTCACCCATCTGTTATTCAACAGAAGATTGTTTAATTTCCATGCCTTTGGGTGGGCTTGAGCATTTTTGTTAGAGTTGAGTTCCACCTTTAGTGCCTTATGGTCTGAAAAGATACAAGGTAAAATTTCAATTCTTTTGATTCTGTTGATATTTGTTTTGTGTCCCAGGATATGATCAATTTTGGAGAATGTTCCATGGGGTGATGAGAAGAATGTATATTCTTTATCTTTGGGGTGGAGTGTTCTATATGCATCTATCAAGCATAGTTGTTCTAGGGTCTCATTTAAATCTCTTACATCTTTGTTTAATTTCTGTTTAGAGGATCTGTCCAGCTCTGTAAGAGGTGTGTTAAAGTCCCCTGTTATGATGGTATTATCAGATATCATATTGCTCAGACTGAGTAAGGTCTGCTTCAAGAATCTGGGAGCATTTAAATTGGGTGCATAAATATTTAGAATGGAAATGTCTTCTTATTGTAGTTTTCCCTTGACCAATATAAAGTGACCATCTTTGTCTTTTTTGACTTTAGTTGCTTTAAATCCACATGTATCTGAAAATAAGATTGCAACTCCTCTTTTCTTCTGAATTCCGTTTGCCTGAAAAATTGTCTTCCAACCCTTGACTCGGAGCTTTAATTTGTCTTTTGAGGCCAGGTATGTTTCTTGCAGACAGCAAATGGATGGCTTGTGTTTTTTAATCCAGTCAGCCAATCTATGTCTCTTCAGTGGGGAATTCAAGCCATTAACATTTATTGAGATAATTGATAAGTGTGGTAGTATTCTATTCGTCTTATTTGGTGAGAGTCCATTGCTTAGTTTTATCTTTTGCATCAGTGTGGAGGTTAGGTTTTGTCCTTTGATTTCTGAGTTCTTACTTTGCTGCTGATCCATTGTGGTGGTCAGTGTGCAGAACAGGTTGAAGTATTTCCTGTAGAGCTGGTCTTGTTGTGGCGAATTTCCTCAATGTTTGTATATCCGTAAATGATTTGATTTCTCCGTCAATTCTGAAGCTTAGCTTAGCACGGTACAGAATTCTGGGCTGAAAATTGTTCTGTTTAAGTAGGTTAAAGGTAGATGACCATTGTCTTCTTGCTTGGAAAGTTTCATTAGAGAAGTCTGCGGTAACTCTGATGGATTTGCCCCTGTAGGTCAACTGGCGCTTACTCCTGGCAGCTTGCAGAATCTTTTCTTTTGTCTTGACTTTGGACACGTTCATCACAATGTGTCTTGGAGAAGCTCGGTTAGGGTTGAGGCGACCTGGGGTCCGATATCCCTCTGAAAGCAGTGTGTCAGACTCTTTGGTGATGTTTGGGAAATTTTCTTTTATAATATTCTCTAGTATGGCTTCCATTCCTCTGGGGCATTCTTCTTCCCCTTCTGGAATTCCTATAACTCGTATGTTGGAACGCTTCATAAAGTCCCATAATTCTGACAGTGAACGTTCTGCTTTCTCTCTCTTCTTTTCTGCCTCTTTTACTGTCTGAGTTATCTCAAGAACTTTGTCTTCTACCTCTGAAATTCTTTCTTCTGCATGGTCTAACCTGTTGCTGATACTTTCCATTGTATCTTTAAGTTCCCTAATTGACTGTTTCAGTTCCTTCAGGTCTGCTATATCCTTTTTATATTCTTCATATTGTTCATCTCTTATTCGATTCTGTTTTTGGATTTCCTTTTGGTTATTTTCCACTTTATTAGCAATTTCCTTCATTGTTTCCATCATTTCTTTCATTGTTTTCAACATGTGTATTCTAAATTCCCTTTCTGTCATTCCTAACATTTCTATACTGGTGGAATCATCTGCAGTAGCTTCCTCATGGTCCCTTGGTGGGGTTGTTCTAGACTGGTTCTTCATGTTGCCTGGAGTTTTCTGCTGATTCTTCCTCATGGGTGATTTCTTTTATCTGTTTCCTTGCCCTAATTTTCCTTTCACTTCCTCTTGCTCTTTAAGTTCTTGTGCCTGTGGACTAAGGGTTACAGGACCAGAAGGGTGAGAAGGTTGAAGAGCAAAAAAAGGGGGATGAAAGAAAGGAGGACCGAGTGATAAGAAAAAAAGAAAGATAGAGAAAGGAGAGTGGGTGGGTATAAGGAATATTGACAAAAAGAAGAGAGGCACAGAAAGAGGGAGACAGGGCAATATAGGTGTACAGTAGGGTACTTTGACACAACCTTAAAAAACCCCACCTTCTGGGGGTGCCTAGTTGCGTGGTTCCCTTGAAGTCAGCAGCTCTTTGCTAACCTGATCAGACACAGTACCCCACCTCCACCAAGTAGAGAGGGAAGACAAAAATGCTATAAATCAAACCAAAAGAAGCAAACAGAAAACTTTACAGGGATAAAATTGGGTGAAAAACCAAATTATATCGGTAGAAACTCTAACAAAAATGAAGTTGAAGTTATTAAAAAAGGCAGCAATGGGAAATTATAATTAAACTAGGAAAATTGAGAAAGAAAAAGGGATCTGTGTGGAAAAGATTGAAATTAAAAAAACAAAAGAACATCAGCAACGTCAAAATAAACAAACAAAAAGAACAACCAAACCAAAAAAAAAAAAGAAGAAAAAAATACACAACCAAAAACAAAGCAGTTTGTATATGTTATTGAATATTGTCTGGGCAACACGTGGTCTTCTGGGGTATGAGATGTTAGTCACAGTTCTGATACGACTGGAGGCTGCTGATTTCTCAAACCCCAGCAGGTAGACACCCTAAATCTCTCTTCAGCCTACTTAAAAGGCACTTTGAACTTGTAAACTTGCTGAGCAGAAGCTTTCCCAGCTTTCTCGCTGGAATCGCTGCTGAAGTGGCTATCCACTTACTCAGTGTGCCAAAACCGGTCTCACTCTGCCCCTGAGGGTTAGGGCTTCAAGGCGGCTCAAACCCCACCCTTAGGCTACTTGGTTGCTGGGTTACCAGCTCCCACCCGTTTCTAGCTCTGCGACCCTGAGGGCAGAGCTTGCCGGGGCAGATCACTGACAATGGATCCGTGTGACCCACCGCCAAACACTATTAGCTCCGTCTGGCTCAGCGGCTCAGACTGGGGCCCTAGACAACAGCCAAAGTTCTCCGCACTCTCGCTCAGGCCTTCCCCAAGGCAGTTCAACTCAGTGCCAAGTCCAAGGACATCAAAACAGTTCACAGGTAAGGCCTTTCTGGTTTGCAGTCTCGCTGCTACTGAACTTACAGTTGTGGGCGGGTTTAGACGGATTGAACACACGCGACCACTTGCCGGTTTTCCACTGTTTTGTTCCTCCTCTTGGGGTCCAGAAGTCTCTCGCTGACTCCCTGTATCTTCATAGGAGTGATGATAGGCAGTTCCCACCAGCCAGAGATGCCTGGAGTTCTATCTCCCAGGACTACATACTTTATATTTACAATGTACTAATTCTTAAAACAGTTCTATGATTGAGGTATATAGACTAACATTTTTGAAATTGTATAGTCAATGGGGCAAGGGTAAGGGCTAGTGGCAAAGATTCCAGGACTGACTGCTGACCTGCATTGCAGTCAGGATCCTCTCTGGCAGAGACTCACTGTGCACTTAAATGATTTGTTGTCTCACTCCTGTAAGTGTATTAGGGTTTGTTTTGTTTTGTTTTGACGGTTTTCAAAAGCTGTCAAAATGCTACAGTGATGTATACTGTATATTAATTTATTCCCTTACAGTTTTGGAAGTCAAAAGTCTGAAATCAGTTTCACTAGGTTAAAGTATAATCAGAGATGATTTCTTCTGAAGTTTAGAAAAGAAACATGTATTTCCTCGCCTTTTTCTATCTTAGGAAATGCCTGGATTTCTTTTCTCTGTGGCTCCAAAGTGCATCAGTCCAATCTCTGCTTCCAAATCATATTACCTTCTCCTCTACTGCTGATGCCCCCTGGATCCCCCTTTTAAAAATCCTTATGGTTATATTGGGCCCAGCCAGATAACCCGGGATAATCTTCCCCCATCATGAGATCTTTAACTTAATCAAGCATGCAAAGCCCTCTTTTCCATATAACTTACCTTTCACAGCTTCTAGGCATTAGGTTGTAGATATGTTTGGGGGACCATTTGTTCAAACCTACCACACTTCCCTTGCTAGCCAATGGTAGGAAGGAGATATCAAGCCAATCCATTTACTACCTAAGTGACCTGTTTCCATGCAACAGTGTCTCTCTATGAGCAATTCCAGCTAATGGTTCAGCAAAATCACAGAATTCAGAACATCATGGACCTTTGGCATCACCCACAAATAATGGTACTGCAAATGCCATGGTAAGGTGTATGGTATATTAATGACAAGCATGACTACAAAGTGTTAAACCTGGATATTGAAGAATATCTGCTTCTCATCTGCTGCAGAGTGGGCTTCTTATTATATTTAAGAACCCCCTAACATGCTAGGTAATTATTTTCTTTAAAAAGGAAGAACAATTTCTACACATTTCAAAAAACACTTACTAATACAGATGTGACCCAAATGAATTAACTTAAAAGAGAATGAATGCTGGGATTTATTAAATAAGCTTCCAGATACTATGTATAAAAAATGATATTGAGGATAAGTAAAATACCTGGTAAAGTGTCAAATAGCTTTTATAAATAGATTTACAATTCCCCTGGGACAGATGCAGCAGAGAGAGAGGCGAGATCACATCACTAGGGCTGTAAAATGAGACCTTTGGTTCCCTTCACTTTTGACTTCTCAATTACAAATGCTCCTCAAAAGAGGGTTGTGGTAGAGATCACCCCAAATTGCTGTCCTCAGCAAACCTAGACACACAGAGCTCCATTCCATTGCAACTTTCATTCCATCACATTTATGGAGGCAGAATAATTTTCCATGTCTAAAGAGGTTCTGTGAGAGGAATAGTTTAAGCACAGGACCATCTGCAATCAAGGTCACATTGTCTCCATGGCACATTTTTAAAAGCCACTAAAACTGAGAGTTTTAATTCATTTCTCTTTTGCAAAGAGATGAGAATATATGGGGCTACTAGGAGAAATGATAATTTTTCTATGAGGAAGCATTCTCCAAATTGTTTTTGACAAAAATGTGAGATCATTGTGTAAGGGGGAAAAAATGTCCTGTTGAAAGTATTGTTGAAAAATGCTTTATTCTATGTTCTCTTGCAGGAAATTGAAATACCAGCATAGCAGTATAGAGCCTCTGAGAATTCCTGCAATAAGGAAGTATCTTTAACTTTATTCAACCCAGCATTTTTGACCGCTGACTTTCTTATTTGCATATGGCCTGTTCCTTTCCTAGGGAAGGAAGCTCTGTGGCACATACTATAAGAAATAGTGCTGTAAAGTGTTTCTGTAGATGCGATGGATCAATTATTACAGAACTGGTGATGTGAATGAAGATGGTTTCTGAGAAATGTGAATGAATGAAGATGGTTTCTAGAAATTAAATGGGGCTAAGGAAGTCTCTAATAAATCAGAAACTAAAATATTAGTCCCATGAAATACTTTTTAAAGGCGCTCCATGGCCATATAAATTTAGGAGACATCGTACACTAAATTACTCTCTTAGGGAGTTAACATGATGACATTAAACCATTTTACTTTCTTTAATCCAGTTTTTCAAGGTTTATTTGAATATAAAATTTCATTTTTCACCCAGTAGTAACAATAAATACCTAGAGGAATTCTTGTGAAAAGTACTTTGGAAAAGGATGGTATGGTAGCCAGAATAGATTTTAGAGTTTGACCAACTTAGATTGAAATTTTGGCTTTGCTATTTGCCAACTACTTAACTTTTTTCTGAATTCCTTAACATCTCTGAGCTTTAGTTTATGCTGGGTTTTCCGATCATGCCCATAGCAAATATATTCCTCTTCCTTGCCTAGGTTTTGAAGAAGTTGAAAAAAATATATAGGCCTTAATATGACCTTTATCACTAACAGAGGTCAACAGGTCAGGTTTTAGGTCAAGGTGAAAGTTTGTCAATCATGGTGTACTTCACAATATAAAACACACCCTTGCTAAAGAGGAAGAAAAGGAAAGATGAGTCAACCATGCACTAGTATGTTTCAATCAGGTAAGTCCCCCTGTTTCTAAAGGGGTCTGAGGGATAGAAGGAGTAAAGATAAGTAAGAAGTAAGAAGGGTCAGACCTATGAAGTTCCCTTTAGCTAAAAAAGAAGCCATCCCTTCCCACTATGTGATCCCATCTCTGAAAATGAAGATATTGTCCATACAAAAACCTTTACCCAAATATTTACACAAGCTTTATTCATCATAGCCCCAAACTGGAAGCAACCAAGATTTCTTTCAGTATGGTGAATGGATTCATCTACATGATTAAATTCTACACATGATACACTGACAAAAAGAAATGAACTACCATGTCATTAGAAGACATGAAGGCCCCCGAAAGGAATATTTCCTTGGGAAGAAAGCCAGTCCAAAAAGGCTAAATTTATCATTAATTATAATAAGTGTAGCATTCTAATATAAGATATTAATAATTGGGGAAAGTGGGAAGGGTGGAGAGTCCATGGACGGTGGGTAAACAGAACTCTCTGTACTATTGTCCAATTTTTCTATAAATTAAAAAATTAAGAAATAGTCTATTAATCATTAAAATAAATACTACTTAAAAAAACAAAAATAATGAACACATCGATACCTAATTCATATGGTTATTCAAATGACTGAATAAATGTGTACACTGGAATAATTAATATTCATAGCAACCAGGCTGCATCTATCCATCTCAGCAAAGATTTTACTGGGTTCATGTTATAATCAGTATTGTTATCTCTATCTACCTGGGCTATGTCCCAGGGACACAATCTCGTAAGATGGATGTAATACCAGCAAACCGAAATGCCTTCTCTCCTCCTTTTAGACCTTCGGGGAAACAAAAGAGAAGAATCCTACCCAAGGCTGATAAAGAGGTGTTAGAATCAATACGGAAAGGGGTTGGCACGTGCTGATAACAAAGAAAGGGTGTGATAAAATTAAAGGGACGATTTCTTCTTCATCTAAGCAACTGGGTTCATCCTCACCTGCTAGGGGGAGAAATTATACTTTAATCAGAAGTTCTCAGAGGTGGAAAAAGTTGTTACTTTGTCCTATCTTCCAGAGATCAAATCATCATGCCTTTTTTTTCATGACCAGCTATGTGTAATGCTGACACTTATTCAGAAAGAGCAAATGCTGAGGGGCTGCAATGGGGTTTATTTGAATCCCCCAATCTTCTTAAGAAAAATCATTAAAAGCCATTTGTATGGCTTTCTTTTTTGTATAGTTTTCTATTGCTGTGTAACAATTTACCACACATTTAGCAACTTAAAGCAATACCCGTTTATCAACACCGTAGTTTCATAGGGTCAGAGTGTGATAGGCCCAGCTTGTTTCTCTGCTCTAGGTTTCAAAGGGGCAAAATCAAGATGTCTAGAAGCCTGTGTTTCTTTCTGGAGGCTCTCAAGGACAATATTCTTCCAGGATTATTTATATTGTTGGTAGAATTCAGTTCTATGCAGTCGTAGCACTGGGGTCCCTGTTTCCTTGCTGGCTGGGCATCACTGCCAGTTTCTGGAAACTGCCTGCCTCCCTTTACTTTCGTCTTCAAAGCCAGCAATAATGGGTCAGGCCCCTCTCATGCTTGAATCTTTTGTCCTTTTTCCTGTTCTTCTCTGTCCCTGACTCTCTCTTTCTCTTTCACCTCCCTCTTCTACTTTTAATGATTCATTTGATCACAGTGGGTCTCCCTGGAAAACAGCCGGTAGCCTTCCTCTTTTGAGGCAAGCCAATTAGCAACCTTAAATTCCTTTTGACATGGAATAAAACAGATTCATAGTTATAACATCAGGTGGTAAAACATTATACAGACCAGAATCCCACCTGCCACACAAATTTCACTTCAAATACAACTGGAACTTAAGTATTATGCATACTGCTTATACACTAAGGAATTTGCATTGGCCTTTTCATTTAATATGGATATTATTGTGGATGTGGAGAGAAGGGAACCCTTCTGCACTGCTGGTGGGATTGCAAACTAATATAGCCTTTTTGGAAAGAAGTATGGAGAATTCTCAAGGAACTAAAAATTGACCTACCATTTAATCCCACAATTCCATTACTAGGTATCTACCCAAATAAACAAAAATCAAATGCCAGGAAGGCTATGTTAACTAGTGTGATAAAAATGTGTCAAACGGTCTATGAACCAAGTGTATGGTGCCCCATGATCATACAAATGTACACAGCTATGATTTAATAAAAAATAAAACAAAGACATTTGCAATAGAATATTTATTGCAGCCCAATTCATAATTGTCAAGTTGTGGAAGCAGCCCAAATGCCCATCAACCCATGAATGGATTAACAAATTGCGGTATATGTTTACCATGGAATACTATGCAGCCATAAAAAGATGGAGATTATACATCTTTAATGGTTTACCTGGATGGGGTTGAAACATATTCTTCTTTTTTTTTTTTTTTATTAAATCATAGCTGTGTACATCAATATGATCATGGGGCACCATACACTTGTTTCATAGAATATTTGACGCATTTTCAACTCATTAGTTGACAGAGCCCTCCTGGCACTATCGTAGTTACTTTGTCAAGACATTTACATTCCACATTTCCCAAGGCTCACATGTACCCTTGTAAGATGCACCGCATGTGTGATCCTTTCAATCCCCCTCCCTCCACCCATCTCCCCCCTCCTTCCCCATGCTCTCCCCCTTCCCCCTGTTCTTAGGTTGAAACTTGGTTATAGCTTCATGTGAAGGTCCTAAGTTAGTTTCATAGTAGGGGTGAATACATTGGATATTTTTTCTTGAAACATATTCTTCTTAATAAAGTATCTCAAGAATGGGGGGGGAGCATCTAATGTACTCAATACTATTATGAAACCAATATATAATCATTTACACATTCATACAAATGATAAAACACAAATACAGTCCAGCAAGAAGGAGAGAGGAGGGGGAGGAGAGTGGAGGGGGTGAGTGAGTGGAGGGAGGAGGGAGGGCATTTGGTGGGATCTCACCTAATGTGCACAATGCAGGGTACACTTAAAAACAACTAAGAGTAAATTGTAAATGTCTTATCACAAAAAATAAATGACATGATGGTTATGTTAATCACTTTGATTTAAGCATTCCATGTTGTATATCAAATCGTGATATTGTACCCCAGAAATGTATACAGTTATGATTTGACACATGTTAAATTTGAACAAAAGAAAAAAAGTGGTGAGTGCTTCAGGGTCTCAGTTCCCCAAAAGAAATCAGGGAAAATATATCTCTTTATAAAATAATAGGAGGACTCAGGATTGTCTCAGGTAGTCCCACTGAGGTGCTCCGCCCCCAAACACACTCTTCCAACATACATACTCTCATTGTCATTGAGCCTTAAAATCTTTTGTCTTCTTGGTAGGGGGCATAAATTTCAGCAGAGAGCAAAGCAGGTATTATCTACTTCTATTTTTTTTTTTTTCATTCTCAGGAACAAATATTCCAAAATATGAGCCAGGCAATACAACGAATGGAAATCGATAAATAGACAGCACCAGGGTATAAACTCAGTTGCTACAAACAAATCAAACAAAAACTGTTCACTAGAATCCAAGGAAATTAAGGAATTAGTAAGGAGAATCATTTCAGACAATTTGCTGTGCCATCTGAGGTATAGCATCCTAATGTTTGATACTTGTTTCTTTTTGACTTCTGAGGAGATGTTGAGATTTTTAAGTTCTTTTCCGTCTTTATCCTTCTGTGATTATAACAAAATCAATAACAACCTCTTTTTTAGATGTTTCCTTTTAAAGCATCAAGTTAACAGGTTTATGAAATATTAACCAGGTCCTTCCCTGTAGAGTATAACCACCGAGGTTATGAGGAAACTGAACTTACTGAGCAAGTCCTAAAGAATCTCAATTTGAAACGGAGACAAGTGAACCAGAGCACAGGACTGAATGACCATAGTGCAAAGAAGCGTGGAAGTGCCATCAGGTGGTTATGCAGCCAGTTATCTAAGTCCACCGAAATCCAACAGACCATCAAAACAAGCATCACTTTCTTTGGTTTAGAAATAGTTGTAAAGAGAGAGAGTGATATTTCATCATCATCACGGCCGTTTCTGAACCTTTCAGGAAAAAAATATTTAACTTACGGTAACTTTTTGGCGGCCCATTACCCTCTTGCAGACTGATGGTCCCACCATTTAGACTGCACCATTCCATGGTTACCCAATTTACACACCTAAAAATAAGTACCACAGCAGTGGCTGTAAATCAATTCCTATAATGATGGGGGCCTTGTAATTGCAGGACATTGATGCAATGATGGTACATCATGAATATTCTGTTGCTACTTACTTAAAAACATTCACTAAAATAGATATAGCGAGTAATGCTCAAATTTCTAAACCGAATACTTAGAAATTAGGACCAGCAATGATTCTGTGATATTGTTACAGAACCTCAGCCTGTTTTTAATTTTCTCCTTTATAAAAGAACTCTTGTGCTATGCTCCAAAGCACCAGAAGACGGCAGAAGATGCCCGTGGCTGGGCGTACTCACGTAGCTCTGGCTCCTGTTACATAAAGTAGACTTTTATACAACAACTTACTTATGCTTTGCTGAACCTTAATTGAGTATTTTTGTCTTCATTCAGATTTTTTTAAACAAAATAATAAAAAAGTGTATGTTTCAATTTCAGTACATATTGATGAACCTACATACTGATGACTCTATAAACTAAAAAATTATGTACACTTTAATTCTTTAGGTATAAAATGCCAATATTATCCATTTATTGTTTTGTATGTGATGAATTTTCTAAGTGTTTTACAATCACCTCTAAGATGGTCCCCGAGATTTTCCACCCTCTGTGTACATGTCCTGCATAATCCCAATGGATTGTGAATTTGATGGATTTTACTTCTGTGATCAGGTTATATTATACAGCATGGAACTGTTGACTTTAAGATAAGGAGAGGGAGGGGAGGCTGACAAAATCACATGAACTCTTTAAAAGAAGAAATTTTTCTCTCGTCAGCCACTGAAGAAAATCCAAGATTTGAAGGATGAGAAATAGTGGATGTGGCATCATTCATTTAAAGAAGGCACAGACCATGAATGCGTTCAGGAATATGGGTAGTCTCAGGAGCTGAGTGTGCCCCCAGCTGAAAGCCAGCCAGGAAACAGGGCCCTCAGGGTTATAACCACAGGAAGCTGAAATCTGCCAGAAGCAAGAATGAACTAAGAGGTAGATTTTCCAGCAGAGCCTTTAGCGGAGAACACAATCTGGTCTCGGCTTTGATCTTATTCTCGTAAAACCCAGATCATAGAACTGAATCATGCCATTCCACACCTCTGACCTGCAAAAACAGGGAGATATCTGGGTGTTGTTTGTAGATGCTATGTTTTCTGTAATTTGTTACACAAAAAAATAGGAAACTAATGTGAATGAATTCCTTTAATTTTCGTAATAACCATATGAAGCAGCAACAATTACCCTTATTTTTAAAATAAGGAATGTGGATATATAGAAAGTATGGTAACTTGCTAACTTTTACACGATGGCAAGGGAGAAAATGGAAAAGCAAGGTTGAAAATTAGGCAAAATGAATCCTGTATTCTCATATACTGAGCTTGCCTGCTTCTAAGGGAAATGCCAGCAAATACTGAAAATCATGCAAGAGGGAGAAATTCACCAGAAGTTGACAGAGAGCCCTTCAGCTCATTTTTAAAGTTACTTTTTTTAAAATAAAAACTTAAAGGATGTGATGGAAAGTATTGGATTCTATGTAAAGGACACAATGATTGGGCAGCAGACCTTCATTGTTAGCTGAGTCAGTCTGGGACTCTCTCTAGCTGGGAATATACCATCCATAAATAATACTAAGAAATAATTGTTGTTAGTTACGAATTATTTCATGAATTTCATAACAGTAACAAATATTTTCATATTTTTGAATATTACTTACTGAAATGGTAAAAGATTAATGATCAAATGTTACATGAAAATAGTATCTACAAATGTATATGGGTGCCATACATGTATGTTTGTGCCATACATGTATGTTTTTTCTTTTTATTGTTGGGGATTCATTGAGGGTACAATAAGCCAGTTACACTGATTGCAATTGTTAGGTAAAGTCCCTCTTGCAATCATGTCAAGTATATAAGCTTGCTCCCAGAAGTATTTGGGAAAATTTTTCTAACGTGCACAAACATGTTGCCTCTTAATGTTTCAGGATTATGCATGATTTTTAAAATCTTGTGATATTTACTGAAATGTCTAAACTACTATCCTTTATTAATCCAACAAGCACATATTGAATTTATACTACATTCTTTGCTTACATGAATGTTAGAAAAGTTATTTGTATCATTCTGGAAGATTCTTTCTATCTCTTCCATATCCACACTTAGATCCCCAGGACTCCCATATTCTTCTTTCTGCTCCCGAGCAGAGCAGCAAACATTTTCATAGTCACCTCCCTTGCTAGACTGTGATATTCTTTTTGTCAAAAACTGTATCTTGTCCTATTGTGTTTCTAGTAGCTGGCACATAATAGGATCTCAATAAAGTTTAAGTTAATTCTTTTCTTTGACATTTGAATAATAATACAATAGAACCTTCATAGACAGACACCTCCCTACATTGACCACCTCCTTAAGTTGACCTAATTTAATGTATGTATCAGTATAGTAGGCCTAGAACAGCAGTTCTCAACCTGTGGGACCCCTTTCACAGGGGTCACCTAAATACATCCTGTATATCAGATATTTACATTATGATTCATAACAGTAGCAAAAATACAGTTATGAAGTAGCAATGAACATAATTTTATAGTTGGGGGGTCACCACAATATGAGGAACTGTATTAAAGGGTCAAGAACCACTGGCCTAGACCCTTACGTTAATCATCTCTGTATGTTGACCAGTTTGTTACAGTCCCATAGGTGATCAACTTACAGAGGTTCTACTGTAATTGAATCCTGAGGAATAAAGTCTGATAGTATCTCAGGATCTGTTAAAATTTTGGTTATGTTTTCAGAATAAAGGACTTTCCACCAGCATCACTGCATGCCATTTTATGGAGCCTACTGCCACATTAAAGAGCCTGGCTGGTGTCTGATCAGAGCTTCTGCTGGCCTTCCACTAAATCTTCATCCTTAAATTAAGTGCCAGCACTCAGATTGTGTCTGCAAACAATTTGGCTAATCTACAGGTAAAAGTGATTATCCAATTAACATGAAAAAGAAAAGAATTAATTTGGAATGTGCTCACTTCTAATTGAGTAGAAGAGAAAAATGTGGAGCAGGCATTGGGCGAGAGAAAGGGGGAGGGAGAGAGAAGAGAAGTGTGGTGAGGGAGGGACAGAGGGAAGGAGAAAGAGAGAGATGGCACTTGTTTAACAAGGACCTCAGTTCTAGAAAATGGGAGTGAGAAAGCAGAGTTCAAAGCATCTGGCAGATATGTTGGCCTTGACCCCAGATAGTCTTGGGCAGTTGGTGGAGAACGACTGTAGGATCTGCTGATAAAGAATCATGCTGAACAGTGTAGTCATACTATATTCTCTGGTTACTATATTTCAACGGATATTTTATAAGACCCCTTTTCTATAAATGTTCAGAAGACATGAATAAAGAAGTATCATAATTTTCTTTGTCATTTTTTCTGCTTCCATGAAGTTCTGACCAGTGGTCCCATTTTACCACACCCAAATAAGCAGGGGCCCATATGTTACTAGAACGAATTGAGTGACCTCAAGGTCTTGTTTGCTAATTAACTGTTACAGACTGAATTGTGTCCTTCCAAAATTCATGTGATAAAGCACTAACCTCCCACATGACAGTATTCATAGGTAGGGCCTTCACAGAGGTAATGCCCATTAAATGAAGTCATAAGAGTGGGGCTCTAATCTGGTAGGACTAGTGTCGTTACAAAAAGAAGAGACAAAATTGCTCATGTATTCCCTCTCTCCCTCTTTCTCCCAGTGTAATGAGGAAAGGTCATATGAAGACCCTGAAAGAAGGCAGCCATCTGCAAGCCAGGAAGAGGCCTCACCAGAAACAGCCCTCTGGAATTTCAGTCTTGGTCTTCAAACCTCTAATTAATCAACAGAAAATTAATTTATGTTACATCACCTAGTTTGTGGTATTCCGTTATGGCAGCCTAAGCTAACTGATAAAGTTACAAAGACTTTTGTGGTAGCAAAAATTCCAGGCAGTGAACAAACTGTGTGATCAGCTGTATTTTGTCAGGCAAAATGATTCGATGTGACTTGTGTCCTTTTCCTGCCTTGTTTCCTGGGCTGGAATTGGAGAGACACTGCCAGGGCTCCTTCCCTGGCTCAGCTCAGACCTGGGACCACAGAGCATTGGGGGGAGTCAGGCATAAAGCTCAGAGGACCACTATAGGTGGTTAGGTCTCCAAGAAGGACATAACAAGAATCTGAAATTTCTGAAAAATAGCTATAGCTTCAAATGCTGAAAAGGAAGGGAGGAGAGGGAGACCTAGAGGTTATTCTAGGCTTATGGACATTCTAACCTTATAGCTGAAATTAGGCAGCTAGCTCTAGAACACTTTCCTAGTCGACCCAAAGAGGCAACATGGAAGCTGCAGGAATATTTGTTTAAAACAGACAAGTCGGGTAGGCTGAGCCAGATCTCCTTTCCCTCGGCCTCTCCTCCCTAGTTTCCAAGGTGGAATTCCAATATGGAATGGGAAGACGCATCGTTCCAAGTAAGAGACTCCAGGCCCATCTACAGACATGAGCGAAAACAGACCAAGAGCATGATCCTCCCAAAAAGAAATGTCAAAAAGAGGAATCAGGTGAACTATTTTTCAGGGTCAAATAAGACTTTTTGTGTCTCCACACCTCACATCGTGTATGACAGCCTTCACCTTTTAGCATGATGACATAATTTTAGTACACATTTTTGTTTCTGATGTGAGTGGCTACTATTTTAATATAGAACAGAAATAAACATCATGCACTCAATAATAATAATATTGTTATTGAAATAGTTCCAACTCCTTCATGTTTGGTATACCGAGCAAACCATTGACATTAATCTGAAAAAGAAAAGAAAAGCCTTAAGGAAGCCCAGGACACCATAGCTATATACTATTTGTTTTTTGTTTTGTTTCATTTTGTTTGTTTTATTTTAAGATAGGCTTTTGCTTTGTTGCCCAGGCTGGGGTACATATGTGTATCATCATATCTCACTGCAATCTAAAATTCCTGGGCTTAAGCAATCCTCTTGCCTCAGCTGCCCAAGTAGGTGTAGGACTATAGGCATGCACCACTCTGCTTGGCTGATTAGTTTCTACATTGTTTTTTTTTTCTTTTGTTTGTAGAGATAGGGTCTGGCATTTGCTCCAGCTGATCTTGGACTCCTGACCTCAAGCAATCTTCTCAGCTCAGCCTCCTAATAATCTGCTATTTTTGCGAGTTAATATCCATTTATTTTGATATTTCATAAACCTCAATTTTCATACTGGGAACCATGTCTTGTCCACATTGTTAATTAATTTGTTGCAGATGGACAGGAGAGGTGAAACTTGTGACAAGTCTGAGTCAATCAGCAGATCATAAGCAAAGTAAATGGCAAAGGTATTTTCCCTGGAACTTCTCAGGAAAAAAGCATTCCATTTTTTTCTGTATCTCAACTGAGATATCTTCCTAAGACTTTGTGATTTTTGATGCCTAAGAATATACTAATTAAAATGAACCCCCAACCCCCCCGAAAAAAGGTAAAATGAGGTTACAAAAAGAGAGATAAATGGGACCCATGTGATGTTTGAATCCTTGATCAGGCCTCACCGGAAATCAATGTCCATCTTGATCTGTTTGTAAAATCAGAAAAAAAAAAAAAAAAAAACCTTTCAACTTAAACATGTTTCAGCCAGGTTTTCCGGCGTTTGCATTCTCATTGTAACATTTCATTTTACACATGAGTTCCTGAATCCTAGAAAAGTGATATAATTTAACTGAAAGCTACATCCTTTCCAAACAATGGAAATGCTAGGCTTTACACCCAAACATTTGGAGAACTTGAGAGCAAAATTTCCCATGTTTGAGTTAAAGATAATTCACTATCAGTGGTTCAGGGAATGCATCAAAAGAAACAGACTTTAAAGGAAATTGGCCTGACATCTTCTCTTACGGTTTTTCATACAAGTACATGTAAAAGTAGGATTTCATCCCACGTCTAATCAACTGTATAGCCTACACCCTACTGTATTTTGTCAGGCAGCAGAAGCAATAAAAGATAACATTCTATCTATCACAAAGAACTTGACTATTACTCAGTAGATCCAAGATAAGAACAGGTGAATCACAGGAGGAAAGGTTAGAACTACTCTATGATTAAGGTTTGTGGGCCTAACCATACATGCTATGAAGAGGTTTGAGAGATTCCTTCAGAACACTGACATAAATCCTCCCTCCTGATGGAAAGAATCTGGGCCTTGGTCAGAGATGGCGGGAAGGAACTGGCCATTGATACTATTTGAAGTGTATGCATGCATTCATAAACTGATTTTCCCCAAAATATGTTCCTTTCAGCACTGCTATCAGACCTACCCTATGAACATATTTTTAATTGTGAACAACAGAATAAAGAAGAGGAAAGCCCATAGCTCCTAGGTTGACAGTTGTCTGAGGGTCATCTTGGTTAATGGCAGGGTCTAATGGCAGCTGGAAGAAAGCAAAGATTAGCACCTAGTCACAGTCTGCTTAGGGGAAGCTGCTATCTTCCACTGGACACTGAAACCAGTAGTACTAGCATGCTGGACATCCCATACTGTCAATACTCCGGGGGCAAATTCTAAACTGTCATCCTGATGGCTTTCTTTAATCATTTGTTGCAGATTCGAAGTCCCTTGTAGGAGAATCCCACTGGCCCACTTTAGATCACTTCACCAAATGCCAGGTCCTCCTCTCAAGGGAAACAAATGTCTGGTGATTTTTGGTTCTATGATGCGAGCAGACCCTTAATGCACATAAAGACTCATCCAAAATTATAATTTTCAATTTTTTTAGAAAAATAATAAAATAAAATAAAACTATGTGAGGAACACTGCATGCTACTATGTATAATTTCTTCTTGGAAATTCACAATTTTAAATATCAAAGGCTCTGAGAATTCTTACAGCAGCACCAACAAAGTAGCCTGTTAGCTTTGCAATTCTCCATTTTCTAAACTTACTTGGAACTGGTGTCTTTGATCATAAGATAAGCTGACACTTCTGATAGTTTTCCTCCAATTATAATCTGAGAACTGTTTTCCTGAACCTTCTCCAGACCTGCTAGCTGTGTTCTCCCTCAGCCTTTTAGGAACATACTCCAAGAAGGCAAACTAGATGCATAAGCTAAGTAGCCTCATTGTCTCCTTTCAATTAGAGTTATACCTAATATCCATTCACAGACTTGAATCTCAGATCAGAATTCACAAAAGAAAAGAAGCTAATGAAAGACAAGAGACTCCTGGTCTTAGGTGAGAAGTTAAAGAAATTCCAAGGGGAGATCAAGGAGCCAAAGTACAATGTCCAAAAGCGCGGTGAGTAAATGACATGCTTTACCAGGAGTACGTCAGGGAGATTCCAGCCAAGAGCAGCATTGGTGTGTTCCCCAACTGTATTATCAATATCTCACGTCTAGGCCCTCAGACAACAGTTTTCTTTTCTTTGATGCACCTTCCCTTCTGGATATTTCCTCTCATCTTTCATGTATAACCTTAGCTAGCCCTTCCTCAGGGAAGCCTTCATTGACCTTCCTTGCCCACTGCTTTTCCCACTGACTAAATTCAGAATCACTGTTATGTGCTCCTGTGATACTTGCAGGTTCTTCCCCACTTAACAAATACCTCACCTTATGTGATTGCTTATTTAATTGTATCCCCAAAAGGGGGACTATAAAAATGAGAGCACAATGGATAGTTTTTCCTCCTTATTAGTATACAAATCTATGAATTTTGTCTACTGTACAATAAAATAGATGGTATGAATTTCCTGCCACATGTAAAGTAGGTATATTAGTTTCCTCGGGCTGTTGTATTGACATACCACAAGCACAGTGACTTAAGGCAACAGAAATGTATTGTTTCACATCTCTGAACAATGTCTGACTTCTGTTCATGTCTGAAATCAAGCTGTTGGCTGGGCCATGCTACCTCCATGCTTTGCCTCCTCCGCCCCGGTGGACCCAGGTGTTCCTTGGCTTGAAGCAATGATACTTCAGTTTCCGCCTCTGCAGTCCCATGGCATCTCCTGCATGTTTCTGGATCTGTTTCCCTTGTTCCTAAGGACACTAGTCATATTGGCATAGGGCCAACCCTAGGAACCTCAACGTAACAAAAAGCCCTATTTCCAAATTAGGTTGTATTCACAGGTACTGATGATAAGGATTTCAACATATCTCCAATACGTAATAGCAGTGTTGATGTCTTTTTTGTTCATCTGTTATATCCACAACCTCTTCCTTGGAGTGTTAAAGCTTAATACTTGTGTGCAATAAATGGATGCTTGCTTTCTCTCTTTATGTAGATAGATATTTGTGTGTAACAAATAGGTCAACATTTGAGAGAGGACCTCATCTATTCCAAATGCTATGCTGATCCCTAGGAAGGGTGGGGCTAAGAGGGAGAAGAGACTGGAAGGAATGCAATAGATTTCCCCCCATATTAAGGACAGTTTAAGAGAGATAAAATGTTTTTCTTACAACTAAAAGAGATAGGCAGGCAGAATAAACGTGGGTTTGACTTTAATCTGACCCCGTAATCTGCTTGGTCACACGAAGTCTCAGAAAGACAGACGATCAGAAGCGATCTTGCCAAAAAGACACATTCATTTCCTTCTCCTTTGCCTTTCCTCACCCTCTTTTACTTTCTTTCTCTTTTTGCTTTTTCCCAATTTCCCCACAGCCCCAACTAAAACTAGAAGTCTTTACTCTAACCTCCCTAAATCATTTACCTCTGTCTTTCTCCAGTCTGACTTAAATAAAGGCTTTCTCTTCTAGCTGAGCATTAGAATCATCTAACTGTTAGATTTTTAGAAATACACCTGACGTGGTGATCCCATGAAGCTTCCGTTTCAGCATCTGTGATGCTGCTTCAGATTGGGGTGAGTCCACTGCTCTCTCACACTTCATGATGGCAGCTCCAGTGTTGCCTTTGTCAAGTGTGAAATCCCAAAGCTTAATGTTTTATTTAATAAACAATTTTGAGCATGTAGGGGCTTCCTTGAATGAATTAAATATTGCTTCTTATAAAATGTATTAGCCTCATGTTATACAACCCTAGTCCACTCTCCCCGATCCCCCACCTCTGCTTTTATCTCATTTCACTCAGGAGGCAGACCGAGCCCCCTCCAGATTAGGGACTGTTGCTTTTATCTCTGAGCCCAGTTATCTACTACAGGGCTCCGCACACAGTATGCCCTTAATATATGTAGTTAAATAATGAATCACTTCTCTAGTCTGAGTTTTCAGAAAACAGAAATTTCCCAACTCTCAACATTTCAGATTGGCCTCAGCCCTACACCAATCGATGGCCAAATTTCTGGCTACAGCTCCCACGCCAACTGAAAAAGAAATTCCTTTGATCTCTGCTGTGGATGGAGAGACTATGAGGTAACAGACGTTTCTTTCTTCTTTAGGAAAAAAAAAATGTGGTACTAATACCCAGGAGGGATCCAACATTCTATTTTTATCCCTTTTCTGAATTATCAATTTACTGCTAGGCTTTGTTTTGAATTTCAGGGCTCTGAGCGAACAGGCGCTGTCTTTCAAAGCTGACTGTTCTGCAAGATCATTTAAAAAGTAGCTTTATTAAAAAATAAACACATTTAGGATTAAAACAGCTTTGGTGCTTCTAGAGATATTTCCTAGAAAAGAGTGTGAAAAACATGTCAACTGCTTAAGGACCATTTTATTGCTTCTAATTAGAAGTTGTGTTCTTGCAGTGTGATGGTGACTTTTTTAGCAGAGAAGTGGGGCTTATTTAAATACTGTCCATGTTTTGCAGGTACCATAGCATCTTGGACTTTTTCTTCCTGATCAGATGCCTTCAGTGTCCCTTACAGTAGCCTCTCAGATCACTTTCAGTTGTTCCAGAAACTGGACAGCAGAGTTGTTTACCTGACTTCGAGTTTTCCATAAATTTGCATTTAAATAAAAGAAGTCTTCAAAATGAGTTTCATTGAATTTACACTATATAAATAAAAGCCAAAGATCTGGGAAGGCAATGTGATACAAAAGGTAAAAGTATAGATTTGGGCATCAGAGGACTTAATTCCTGGCACCACATTAGTTGTATAACTTTCAGAAGGTGATTTCACGTCCTTCAATCTCACCTCCTTCATCTGCAGAAGGGAAATACAGAGCACATGCCTTATACACACTTTTGAGGATGAAAGAAGTCCAGGTGTAAAGCAGTCAGTGTTTATAAAGGCCTCGTTCCACTTCTGTGATTGTCCTTTGTTCACAAAACGAACTAATCCTAATCCTCCATCCCCTCTGCTCCAGTTGTAAATGCTGTGAAGAAAAACTCACATTAATAACACAAAAATCCCGGTAAATGAAAGGCCAAATATTAATTCACAAATACCTTCTGGGAGATGTGAATTTACATTGATTTTTGTGTGTGTGCATCTATTATATACCTAGGTCTATGTTTGTTGCTTCCTATTAATTCTTTCTTCTTCTTCTTAAAAACTGACATTCTAGTCAGAGGCTAGACATGATCATAACACGTTCCAGTAAAAATTTGACATGAATGTAGACTGTGAAAAAGGCACAAAGACTTTGACATGAATGCAGACTGTGAAAAAGGCACAAAGAAGATGGCTTCTTTACTTGCTGGGAGATCAGTAAAGGATTCTGGAAGTAAGTACAGTGTTAATAATGGCATGAACGATTACTAGTATTTGGAAATACAGGAAATAAAAGGAATAAAGCATCTTCTGTGGAAACAATACCATGAATAAACGCAAGGGTAAGCAGTGAACGTATTTGGAGAAGTGAGAATTCCATTCCGTTGGAACAAGCGGCTACTGAAACAC
Source organism: Nycticebus coucang (assembly GCF_027406575.1). NCBI lineage: Eukaryota > Metazoa > Chordata > Mammalia > Primates > Lorisidae > Nycticebus > Nycticebus coucang. Next base: position 35,412,628 of record NC_069793.1, on the reverse strand, counting down.
AGAAGGATGGGTTTCATACGCCTATTGCCAAAGTAGGGCACAATGATAATGCGATTTAAAACCCCACTGGGCATTTGAGTTGGCCTTAAGTAATCTGAAGTTTTGAATGTGCTTTCCTAGGTTGGAAAATAATTTCTGGTTTAAAGATGAATTCTTCTTGACCGAAATGTTTGGTGTCTGACTAAAACCTGGGCTGAGCATATACACAGGGTGGCCATAAAGTTCGTGTGCAGTTTGACCTTTATGGCCACCCCATGTCTGTGTGTGTGTTGGGAGAGAGAGAGAAGAGAGAGAGCACACGCTACATCAATAGATATCCTCAACAAGGGAACCGAGAACACCAGGATCTGGGTCAATGCCATTTTTTGAGTATTTCTAAAGCTGATACTTAAACAGTGATAAAATGAGAAAGTCAGTCCCTCACCAAATCAGTTATATAATTAGTTATTTGAAAGCAAATAGTCAAAAATAGGCTTTTATCTGGATGTACTGGCCCTCATAAACTCTGGTCAACATCCTAGCCCCATCTAAAATGCCACTGCTTTCACTAAACCTTTTTAATTTCTTAATGTTGTCCCCAAAGTTTTCTGCTTTATGTTTTTCCTTTTGGACGATCTTATTATTTACTTGGGGATTTATATATCACCACCATTCTTTGCTTTCTTGTACTTAAAATTTATATTTTTAATTATTATGGATACATACTAGTTGTATATATTTATAGAGTACATACGGTGTTTCAATATAGACATACAATGTGAATTTATCAAATCAGGATTGGAGTATGATCACCTCAGGAATTTATCATTTCTTTATGTGAGTAACATTCCAATTTCACTCTTTTAGGCATTTTTAAATATGCCCCAACTTATGGCTGATTATAGTCACTTTCTTGTGCTTTCAAATATTGTTCGTTCTATCTAACTATATCGCCCATTTTTGACAATGACTCATAAATACGTACCTCCATTCTAGACCTGTGTCTTAGACTGCTGATGTATTCCTCCAACTCCCTTGCCACATCTACTTGAATGACTAGTACATATAACTTAACATGTCCGAAACCAATGTCTGATCTTTCTCCTTCCTCCCAAAACTGTTTAACCAATCTCAGTTAATGTCAAGTCCACTATTCTAATTTCTCTGGCCTGAAAACTTGGCATAATCTCCTCTCTTTCTCTCATGCCATCCACCCATTCAACTCTGTTATCTCTGTTTTCAAAATCCAACACTCTTCCAATTTGCATCATCTCCCTAATCCAAGTCACCATCATTTTCTCACTTCTGTTATTGCAAACAGCCTTCTAAATGGTCCTCTTACTTCTATACTTGCCCTCTCCCCAAACCCCAATCTTATCTCACTATGGCAGGTGAATGATCCTTTTAACGTGAAAATCAAAGCATGTCTCTTCTCTAATGAAATTCTTGCCATATATCACTATTTTACTCAGAGTAAGAGCCAATGACCATGTAATGTTCTACCAGGATGGAACAGGATTTTTATGTTCTCTCTTTACTGCTTTTTGACCCCAGCTCCTACTGATATTTCTCTCAGGTCATGCTGGCTTCCTTGCTAGTCCCCCAACAAGCAAAATTCACTCTCATCACAAGACCTGTGTACTGGCTGTTCCTTATGCTTAGGGTGTCACTGTCCTGATACGTTCAGAATTCATTCCTTCATCTACTGAACGTATTTACAAACTGTTAACATTGCAATAAGATGTCTTGGTATCCCCCAGAGACTGCAATTACATCTCCCAAGTTCCCAGTTCCACTTTCTCTACTCATGCTACCTTTTCACATCTCTTATTCACAATGTTTATTATTTATTTTCTATCTTCCCCTGCCGGAATCTGAGATCTTTGGGAGGGTTTGCATATTGTTTGGTTATTTATATTTCCTAAATGCCTAGAATAATGTCTGGCACATCACAGAAGCTCAAACAATAATAAATGAAATTGAATCAAAGATATTTCTCTCTCTCTTTATACATGCGTGCTCATTTAACTTAGTACCTAACACATATAGCTTCTAATAGAATTCTTTACATGTGAAGGTACTCAGTAAATGCAACATGAATTCAATTATATTCCAAACTTCAATGGCTTCTTTTAGATCCCCAGATTTGCACATTAGTAAGGTAGAAAAAAAGTACTATTTGCTTATATCTATTGATACACTGGAATAAGTCATGTTATCAAAAAAATTAAATATATTTTGTTAGTAGCAGAAACTCAGATATAAATATCCTGGATTAGTGGGGGTTTTGGTTTTGGTTTTGGTTTTGGTTTGGCCTTTTTTCCTGAGATAAGGTCTCACTTTCTTGCCTGGGCTAGAGATCAGGAGTGTCATCATAGCTCACTGCATTCTCAAACTCCTGAGCTCAAGTGATCCTCCTTCCTCAGGCTCCCAAGTAGCTGGAAACCCAGGGGCAAGCCACCACTCTTGGCTAATCTTTCTGTTTTTTGTAGAGACCATATCTCACTATGTTGCTCAGGCTGGTCTAGAACTTCTAGGCTCAAGTGATCCTCCCATCTTCACCTCTGAAAGTGCTGGGATTATAGACATGAGCCACTGTGCCTGGCCTAGATTAGTGGTTTTTAAACTTTTTTTTTCATATCCTCCTCGTGGCTCTAAAGAAAGTGCTACAAGTGTTGCTAAAAGGGTAAGAGGCAAGCCATGAGGTACTTTTGCCCCAATCCATGAAGGGTCTTACCCCAAGTTCCTTCTCACCCAGGCTATCTTGCTATTTCTGTTTCCATATTCACCTTTTGAGTAAGATTTTGCTGGAAGAAAAAACTCCAGAGCAAAAAGAAATTGCGAAAACAACTAAATTAGGTCATTTTCCCAACTCTCAACTTATTTTGATCTGTATAGACACCATTTTTGCTTTTAGCTCTTGCCAGTTCTGGAGCTAAATGGAATTTAGCTCACATTGAATAACAAAATATAAGATTTAATTTTTTTTCAAACTGTCACTTTCTATTTTTATTTAAAGTGGGGCATGTGATTTTTTTTTTTCTTACCTGATATCAGCAGTTTCGTTTTATTTATTTATTTTTCCATTCTGTCTTCCCCTTGGTAGACTGAATGGCTGAATGATCATTGCGACCATGGTGTCCAAGAAAATTCATGTTTTCTGTTAAATAAAACCGATAGAGAAGGAAGAAAGGATTATCAAAATGACAGAACTTATCATGTCATAATATGTCAGGCTGTCAGAATCATTAATTTGATGTCTAAAAAAAACCCCATCTACAGATGTGCTACAACTAGCAATTTTGAGTCATCCAGGAATATTTAACATCCACTCATATTCTGTTACCTTGCTTGGTGCTTTTCTTTATCATTTATTTTTAAGTTTTTCCTTCTTTGGTTTTTTATTATAGTCAACAAAAGTGTATCAATATGTATGATATTCTTTCTTGCCTGATTCCTCTTTTTCTAGGAAAAAGAAAAGTTGATATTCTCTAAAATTCTCTTCCAGACACTCCTCTTGGGGCAGTCTTAGGTGGGCATTTAGTATCTACATGCAGTTTGAGCTTTTAGCAATATGAAATCAAGAGATACAGACACTAAATCTTTTCTATCACCAGTCAGAATGCAATTTTATTGGCCAAACACAGTAAACATTTTAGAATCTTACCTTCTCAGGCTAATGATTCTTGACTTTAGCTACATATTCAAATGACCTTAATAGCTTTTAAAAGATACAGATGGTCAGAGCCCAGTGAGAACAAATTAAATCAGAATCTCAGAGTGAGGTCCATGTATTGGTTTTTTGTTTGTTTTTGAGGAGAAGATGTCACTGTCTTGCTCACAGTGGCATCTTCTAAGTGCAGTGGCATCATCTTAGCTCACTTCAACCTCAAACTCCTGGGCTCAAGCAATTCTCCTGCCTCAGCCTCCTGAGCAGCTGGCACTGCAGGTATGTGCCACCATACTCAGTTACCGCTACTTTTTTCTATTATTTTTAGAGACAGAGTCTTGCTGTATTATTCAGGCTGGTCTTGAATTCCTGGGCTCTAGTGATCCTCCTGCCTTAGCCTCCCAAAGTGCTGGGGGGATTATGAGTATAAGCTACCACAACCAGCCAGCATTGGTATTTTTCTTTTTTTTTTTTTGCAGTTTCTGGCCGAGGCTGGGTTTGAACCCACCACCTCCTGCATATGGGGCCAGCGCCCTACCCCTTTGAGCTACAGGCGCCCAACCCCCAGCATTGGTATTTTTTAATAGTGCCCTGAATCATTTTGATGTGTAGTAAATGTTGAAAACCTCTCTTCTAGGAGGACAAAGTTACTAAAAAGTGGAATACGCACTTATTTTAAACTTGACTTCAAAGTGTAACATTTGAAGGAAAACAGGAAAATGCAATAAGGACTGAATTTGCTGTTGCTTTGCTAGTTTAGTATGACCGATGGGGACTTAGAATGGAGCCAGTGGTAGATTTGCCATGAACTTGATGAAGCTCAAGATTCGATATGTCTAATTACTCCTGTATCTGTGATGCTGGAATTTGCTAAGATTCATATAACATTTGGGTAAGATAAGTAAGACAGCAACCAGAAAACCATTTAAAAATTACTTGTGAATTGCCCAAAGAGGTTTTAGAAGGAAGGGTCTTGAATTATTTAGTTCAGATTAGTTTATTGGGATTTTAAAAAAATTTTACATTAACATTCATTTTCAAACCTATTTTTATATCTGCAATTTTACATTCCTTCTCTCAAAAGGGACTCTAAATCGTATACGCTTGACCTCTCACAAACCTTAACTTGTCTCTTAGTAGGGCACCTTTGAAAAAGGTAGAAGAGGGGATTGCTGGCCACATCTCTAACTAGAAATTTAAATGTTAGGAATTCAGAGTGAAGAAAAACACCCTGATTCTTGTCTGCATAATACTGATGAATTTCAAGGACATGGTGGTTCCACTTTTGAAATAACCTTTTCAAACTATTTAACTCAGAAATGCAATATTTCTGTTTTGCAGTTTTGAGTTGCTTCTCTGTCTTTAAGTTCCTTTCAGTACCTCTCATATGTCTTAATTGCCATGCTGAATTAGAAATGACGCAAGAATTTCCATTTAATGAAATTCCTCCATTGTTCTCAAAATTGCATTAACACTTATTTCTGCAGATTTTTCATTCTGATCAGCTCCTTTGATTTACCCTAACTAATACAAAGAAATGAAGGAAAGTTTTATTGATAGTACTCAACTTTATAAAAACCTATATTGAATTTCCTATGTTAATAGTTGTATCTAAATCTATTATAATATTTACATAATGTTACCCTAGTTCTTTGTATATCTGAATATCTGCAAATTCAGTAAGAATTATGGGAATTATGGAGCACTGCCTGAGTAATTAATTACAAAAGAACAAATTGTTTTAGGCATCTTTTTTTTTTTTTTAATGGAACTCTTAAAGAAAGTGTCACAATCATTTTGTTTAATCTCTCTAATTTCACATGGAAAAGAAAGAATTTGAAATGAATGAAGCTACGAAACCAAATTGAGTGGATTCTTTCTCTTTAGATAGCAGTTCCGGCATCCTTCATGTTTAAGTGCTTATTTCCCTGGGACCAAAGTAATCTTCACTTTCTACTTGAGACCAAGTGTGGTTAAGCCACTTGTAAAGTAGCTGTTAACATCAGCAATGTGTTCATCCTGTCTTAATATTTACTGATACAACCTCTCAGAAAGAAGATGATGGTTGGAGAGAAGACATGGGCTATACCTCAATGTTTATTAAAAAAAAAAAATCTGTACAGCTCTAGTCTTCCTTGGATATCTGAAAAGCCCTGAAGGTAGTATAACCAGGAAGCATTTTTGAAATTCAGGGGAGGAAATATATTGCAAAGTGCTACAATTTTTTTGAATTCTTACCATTTATAGTATATGTTTCAGTTGAGTCTCTTGGGTTTTCTAACACAGTAATCTCAACTGCAAACAGTGATCACTTTGCCTTCTTTGCAATTCATACACCTTTAACATTTCTTTATCTATTTTAAAGGTTAGTATCCTGATACAATGTGACATAGGGTGGAGGATGATGGAATTTTTACTCTATCTCTGACTTCAGTGTCTCCCTATAGAGTATGACGTTGGTTCTTTCCTTGAGATATATGTAGTTTATCATATACAGGGAATATCAATCAATCCCTATGTTACTGAGACTTTGAAAATCAAGAAAAGTATGGAATTAAAAAAAGTCCTTACAGCACATAAACATTTCATTATATTATTTATTTTGATATATTAAAATATGTAATATATTATATGAATATTTATTCTACTATTGACCCAATATTTATATTTCTATAATGAAATACACTTGGTCAAGTTATATTAGTTTCTTAATTGTTACTTAATTTTATTTGCAAATATTTTATTTGTGCTTTTTGATCAATAAGTAAGATAAATCCATAGTTGTCTTTTTATGTTCAGTATTTGTCCCATTTTAGTGGCAATTTTAGAAAGACATTTAAAATATTCTTCATTTCTTTGTTCAAGACAATGTTCAAATCTGCCTACTATGGGAGAGATTGTGTCATTGGAATTATCTAAATTTAAAGATGTGATAGAATTGTCCTATAAAGCCATTGAGGCTTGTTTCTGAGTCTTTTCTTTTGGGGGAGTTGTGGGAGAGAGGGATTGTTTCTTATACCATGTATATTATTTTTTCCCTTAGAAAAATAAGTGTGAAAACCACATTATTTCTCATTCTAAATAATTTTTGAAAGAGATTAGAGGTCATAGGATAGTAATCATGAAGCCTCTGAGATTTGATTATTGATTATCAAACTGGGACTAGGGAGACTATTTATTAGGTGACTACAAAGTGCTAACTCTTCCACTTAATTCTTACTAAAACTCAATTACATAAATATCATAATCTATGTTACAGGTGAACAAAATGAAGTTCTAGGAAATTCAGTTACTTTCTCAAACACATAAGCAACAGTGCATGCTTCAAACTTGTTTTTATGACAAGGTCCAAACATTATAAACTGCACTATTCTTGCTCTCTTACTCTTTCCAGATAAGTGATGTATGATGTATAAGTCAGGAAGTACAACTATTGTTTATTTATTAAGTTGTTTAAAATCAAACAAATGCTCCACAGCTTACTTAGTGACACAGGTTATAAGTGACTCTGGTGCGTGCATTAGCTTACTAAACAGGTGAAGGGGATGTTGAGACCCCCAAGGTTTTGAGGGCTGAAGCTTAAGAGCATGAAAAATAAAAGGAACCTTTGCTTGTATTCCAGGGACACATTGGCCAGTTGGGTCCCATCCTGAGTGGTTATCTAGAATACCATTTTGTCATCTCTTTGATAGCACCAAATTGGGCCAATTGCTAAAGAATTGGTTAACTTTGTGAAATATATATTTTTAATTCTATCTGTTGTTGAACTTACTTTCCTAAAAAAAAAACCCCAGACTCTTCTGGTGGACAGAATGGTAGAACTATTTTATGGAAATCTTAGTGCTGAAGCTCATGTGGGAATGGTGAAATATTCATCAAAGAAGTAAGAGCTTCCTTCAAATCTCATATAGGCTCATTCCTTTGCTCTAACAAAAAATTATGGCTCTAATCACTCTTCATTTGAAACCCTATTGATCCATAGAAAATTAACCTATAAACCTTTTCTATGAACTTATAATATCTTGACATTTTGCACAATAAATTAATCTGTATGAGTTACATATTAATTTATGAGCCCCTAATAGTATATTGCCAAACTATATAAACTCTACATAGCAACTGGAATGAAAAGGATGTGAAAATAAGTGACCTCATCTCAGCACAAATCACATCTCACACTGAGTTCTCTTCTTATTCTCTGGTTGACAAGGATCTCACATTCAGCAGCACCTTTACATATTATCTTCAACAGTTTAATGAAACATGTAGTCTTCCAAGTTTGGAGGAAAAGGAAATTTTTTTTTTTTTTTGAGATAGAGCCTCAAGCTGTCACCCTGGGTAGAGTGCCATGGCATCTTAGCTCACAGAAACCTCCAACTCCTGGGCTTAAGCGATTCTCTTGCCTCAGCCTCCCAAGTAGGGAGGACAGGTGCCCATCACAACGCCCGGCTTTTTTATTTTGGTTACAGCCGTCATTGTTGTTTGGCAGGCCCTGGGCTGGATTCGAACCCGCCAGCTCAGGTGTATGTGGCTGGCGCCTTAGCCGCTTGAGACACAGGCGCCAAGCCAGGAAAAGGAAATATTAATAAGTCACTGACTTGATCGCTAATGTCTCCTAATTCATGGATATCAGAGCAAATTAAGCAAAATCAAATTACCTTGCTGATTTTTAATTAAATTCATATAGCAACCATTGTAACTGAATATGTGAAATAACAGTTTCATACAAACATAGATACAAACTCGTATTATTTTTACAAAGGTCTGACTGTTTCCTATATTACTAATGAAAATCAAGATTTTATACTAAAGAGATACTATAAATAAAATTGTCAAATATCAATTTTCAAACTGTTAGTGCCATAATTCTCATGTACATGTTACATGAACATGTTTTAAAAATATGTAAACATATCATTACACACATATTAGACTAGATAAAATAGAAAAAATAACTGACAATACAAATTGCTGGTGAGGATATGGAGCAACTAGAATTTTCATTCGTTGCTGATAAATGCAAATTGTATAGTCATTTTGTCATTTGGGAGGGCAATGTGGCACTTTCTTACATATGTGTCAGTACCATGCTATTTTGGTTACAAAGCCAAGCATAGTCTGTACCATGCAGAAATCTTGCTCCTAGATATTTAACCAACTAATAATAAAATTTGTGTCTAAATAAAAGCCCACATTGAAGTTTTTATAGTAGCCTTATTCATGATTGCCCAAACTGGAGGTAATTAAGATGTTCTTCAATATATGCATAGTGAATGAATAAACAAATTGTGACATAGCCACACAACAGATACTATGCATTAATAAAAAGGAATAAGATATCAAGCCATGCAAAGACATGGATGACTTTTAAATGTATATTGGTAATTGAAAGAGGCCAAACACCAAAGTATTATTGTAAAAGCAGATATATAGACCAAAGCAGCTGAATAGAAAACCCAGAAAGAAATCCACACATGTACAACCAAAAGATTTTTCACAAAGATAACAGGACAGACAATGGACAGTCTCTTCAATAAATAGTATTTGGAAAGCTGAATATCCATGCAGAAGAATGAAAATGGACTCTTATCCATGCCTTATACAAAATTCAACACAAACTATATTTGAAACTTAAACATAAGACCTTAAACTATAAAACTACTAAAGAAAAACATGTTGTTTGTCTGGGCAGTGATTTCTTAGACATGATCCCAAAAGCACAGATAACAAAAGCAAAAATAGACAAATGGGATTGCATTAAACGAAAAAGCCTCTGCTCAGCAGAATGAAGAGACAAACCACAGGTTGGGAGGAAATATTTGCATTGGATAAAGGGTTAATATAAAAATATGCAAGAAACTCAAACTGCTTATAACAGTGTCAATAAAAAATCAGGTAATCCTATATAAAAATGAGCAAAAAAACTGAAAAGGCATTATCAAAAGAAGAAATCCAAATAACCAACTGACATATGAAGAAATGTTTAACATCCCTAATCAGAGAAATGCAAATTACAATCACTGTGTAATATCACCTCACATCTTTCAGAATGGCTATTATCAAAAAGATGAAAGATACAAGTGCTGACAAGGATGTAGAGAAAAGGTAACCATTGCACACAGTTCGTGGAAATGTAAGATAGTTCCACCATTTGGGAAAACACTATGGAGGTTCCTCAAAAAAAAAAAATCTAAACTAAAAATAGAATTAATGTACAATCCAGCAATTCCACTTCTGGGTATACACATAAAGGAGTGAAAAGCAGTATGTCAAAGACAAGTGTACATTCTTACGTGCCTTTCAGCATTATGCCTATGAATGAATAAATGAATATTAAAAATGTGGTATATTTGGATAATGGAATGTTTTTCTTTTTTACATTTCAGATTAATATCAGGGTAGAAATGATTAGTTTACATTTCTTGCCTTTATAAGGTAAAGTTCAAGTTGTAGTCGAGCCCTTCATCCAGGGGGTGTGCTGTCTACCCTTACATTGTGCACATTAAATGAGAGCTTACCACTTCCCCTCCCTCAGTCCCTTTCCCCTTTCCGTACTCCCTTCACCCCCACTTAGTATACTTGTGTTTTTCACTCATGTGGACATGTAGTTATTTTTCTATTGAGTCATATTAGTATTGTGTACATTGATATTTGCTTTTCCATTCTTGTGGTACTTTAGTGAAAAGACTGTGTTTCAACTCTATCCAGGTAAATACAAACAATGTAAAGTCTCCATCTTTTTATGGCTGAATAGTATTCCATGACATTCACATATCTCAGTTTATTAATCCATTCATGAGATGCTGGGCAATTGAGCTGTTTCCACATCTTGGCAATTGTGAATTGAGCTGTAATAAACATTATAGTTCAAATAGAATCTATAGAGAACTCAGATTAATCAATAAGAAAAGAGCAAACAATTCCATTTATAAGTGGTCAAGAAACTTGGACAGAATCTTTTCTGAAGAAGACCGACAAATGGCCAAGAAACACATGAAAAAATGCTCCTTGTCCCTAATCATCAGAGAAATGCAAATCAAAACTACTCTGAGATATGAGCTACCCCCAGAGAGAATAGCCCACATCACAAAATCCTAACGCTGCAGATGCTGGCGTGGATGCGGAGAGACGGGAACACTTCTACACTGCTGGTGAGATTGCAAACTAATGTAGCCTCTATGGAAGGAAGTATGGAGAATCCTCAAAGAGCTTGACTTTCCATTTGATCCTGTAATCGTATTACCTGGTATCTACCCAGAAGAAAAAAAAATCTTTTTACCATAAGGAAAATGGAATATTTTTCAACCTTAAGAACAGCAGAGGAAATTATGTCATTTATGATAACATGGATGAACCCAGAAGATGTGCCAGGTGAAATGATTCAGGCACAGAGAAACAAATATGCTATGATCTTACTTATATGTAGAATCTAAAGAAATTCAAATTTATGGAAATAAAGAGTAGAAGGATACTTAATATAGGATGGAGGCCTGAATGGGCGGGTAGACAGGGAAAGAAAACAAATTGGTCAAAGAATCCAAACTTTCAGTTAGGGGGAATAAGTACTAGTGATCCATTGCACAGCGTGGTGATTCTAGTTATTATTAATAATAATAATGAATACATCAAAATGGCTGAAAGAAAGGATTTTAAGTGTTGTCACCATAAATGAATGATAAAATTTGAGGTGATGAATAAGTTACTCAGGTGAATTGATCCTTCTACATTATATACATATATCAAAACATCGTATTTTATCCCATAAATATATGCAAATATTACTTGTCAAAAACAGAATGAAACTTAAACTGTAATTCTATATGAAGCAATTGATATGTTAAGCAACTTGATTTAATCATTTCATAATGTAGACATATATCAAAACATCATGTTGTATATAATAAATATATACAGTATGTAAATTTAATTTGTCAAGTATAACTTAAATCTGGGAAAAAATATTTTTTAAAATTTTGAATGGCTGGCTTGGTGCTTGTAGGGCACCAACCCTACGTACACTGGAGCTGGTGGTTCGAATCCATCCCAGGCCTGCCAAACAACAATGACAACTACAACCAAAAAATAGCCAGGCATTGTGGTGGGCGCTTGTAGTCCCAGTTACGTGGGAGGCTGAAGCAAAAGAATCACTTAAGCCCAAGAGTTTGAGGTTGCCGTGAGCTGTGATGCAATGGCACTCTACCTAGGGTGACATAGTGAGACTCTTTCTCAAAATAATTTTTTTTTGAATGGTGCAAAAACATGTAGATAAATTAAGAAGTAACTAAAAAAAAAATTGTCAGATATTATAGGAGTTTGAATGTCATGCTATTTGATTTTTTTTTATTATTATTATCATGGACAGTTACTTTCTGGCAGAAGTAACAGTATTCACTTATTTTACCTAAAAAATAAATTTTAATAGCAATATGTACTATAATTTGGAGGGTTAGAATATTATATGTCAGAGACTAGAAATCAGAGGATGTGATTTTAAAGGTCCAGGTGAAACACGATGAGGCCTCACAGGAATTTTAAAGGGGTATAGACAACATCAAGGTAGCATGAAAAGCCCTTGGGGGTTATTCAATATGTGGTAGAAAGAAAGGAAGACAGATGCTAGGAACAAGGAAGGGACTTTGAATCTTTGCTTTGAAAGAGACTCACATAATACTATATTTATATCCTTTCGACTTAGAGAGAAAACCAGTAGTAGAGTCTCCAAAGACAGCAATTTTTTTTTTAAGAGAGCTTAAAACCGTAAGGGGAAATCTTAGCAACAATATCCCCCTTAGGAAGATGGATGAATATCTTAGATAAATCCTTTGAATATGGGGCTTGGAAATGACTGTAACACAGAGTGAAAGAGAAAGAGATGGGGAAGATACAGTGGGCTGCAAAAAAGGAGAACATGGGGGAGTAACCCCAGGCGTCTAATGGGGTTTTGTTTACTAGGCCTTTGCAACCAGCAAAGACTTCTACTTACTTCTTGCGGAAGCTTTCATAAAATTTACATTGCTCACAGCATTGTGGTTAATTTTTCTTTAATTTTTCAGTGGACAAAAAGGTTCAAGGCAGATTTGAGCACATGAAAGGTTTCACATGAGGACTTAGCACATCTGGGTTAACTAAACAACTACATTTACTCTACAGATAATTTTTGAGTAAAGAAATAAAAATATCCCTCTCTAAAAGAAATAAAAGTACTATTATATATAAATTGAAAAGAATTATAATATAATACAATAAAGGATGTAATACATGAATTAAAAATCAGAAGAGTGATAGAAAATGTAAGAAAACCTTATTTTGAGCAAAAAGTCTGAAAATCAAATCAGGAAGATTTCAAGAGGCACATAATAGCTAACGCAGACCACAAAGACTGGCTCAGATACAAGAATGGGTGAGAATGACAACCTCACTGAGTTCACTCTTCTTGAGGATTATTCTTCATTCAGCAAGCACTTAGAAAAATAAATACAATGAAGTTCACCTAATACAAGTGGTTATATACCTCCCCCTTTCCTCTCCTGATCCTAATAGGCATGTAAAACTCTCTAAACCTCAGTGAGGTATCTACCAGGTCAGAGGAGCACAGAAGAGTGGACCTTTGCCATTTTTTGTTTGTCTGTTTTCTATTTTTAGCTGTCAGTATATATATGTGGACTTTTCTGAGTACTGAGGGTAATCCAACAGTTCTCCAGTTGTTAGCAAAAGGTATTTTTTGTTGTGCTAGTTACATTTGACCTTTAACAACACAGAGATTGAAAATACAATATTCTGTATGTGCAATGTCCTTAAATATGAAGGATGGACTTTTTTACATAAGGGAATTCTGAAGGGACACTGCAGGACTCGAGGGGTATGTGCAGATTTGTATACCCAAGAGTCCTGGAAACAATCCCTCCTGGGTACTGAGGGAAGATTGTACGTTCTTCTACCTGTTATTTCTAAGTCATTTCTAAATTTTAGCATAGCAGGTATGTTTTATAAGAAAATGTCCCTAAATTTCACATTTTGAATGTCTTTGGGATTGTACACATTGTTAAGAATAAATTTAATTTTTTTTTGATGGATCTGTTAGGTTTTTGATAGTTAAGACCATGTTATTTGCAAACAAAGAAAATTTAACTTCTTCCTTCCCAATTTGCAAGGCTTTTATTTATTTTTTTGTCCCTAATTGCTCTGGGTAGGACTTTCAGTGCTATGGTGAATAGAAGTTAAGATGGTAACTTAATTTCTGTAAGTTAAAATGAAGGCCATCCTTAAGAGGTTAAGATAAGAGGGCATCCTTATCTTCTGATCTTAGAGAAAAACTTTCAGCTTTTCACAGTTGAGTATGCTATTACATATATGGCTTTTATTATTTTGAGATGTATTCTTTTTGTACTTAATTAATTGAGATTTAATATAATGAAAGTATGTTGAATTTGGTCAGATGCTATTCCCACATATTGAGATAAAAACATACTCATCTTTCATTATGTTAAGGTGATATATCACATGTTATGATTTACCCATTGCGTATTCATAGATAAAGAAATGCTGTATGTCTATATATGATGGAATCATCCTTAAACAAGAATAAATTCCTACTATTTACAATCATATGGATGAACTGGATGGAGGACATCATGGGAAGTTTTAAGGCAGATATAGCAAGACAAATACTGTGTGATCACACATAGAAATTAAAATAGTTGAACCCATAGAAGCAAAGAGTAGAATGGTGTTATCAATAGCTAGGAGTAGAGAAAATGGGGAGGTGATGGTTAAAAGGTACAACGTTTCAGTTATGCTACTTTAAGATATCATCTAACTCCAGTAAGATTAGCCCATATCACAAAATCCCAAGACCAGAGATGTTGGTGTGGATGTGGAGAAAAGGAAACACTTCTACACTGCTGGTGGGAATGCAAATTAATAATTCCTTTTGGAAAGGTGTTTGAAGAAAACTTAGAGATCTAAAAATAGATCTGCCATTCAATCCTATAATTCCTCTACTAGGTATATACCCAGAAGACCAAAAATCACATTATAACAAAGATATTTGTACCAGAATGTTTATTGCAGTCCAATTCACAATTGCTAAGTCATGGAAAAAGCCTGAGTGTCCATCGATCCATGAATGGATTAATAAGTTGTGGTATATGTACACCATGGAATATTATGCAGCCTTAAAGAAAGATGGAGATTTTACCTCTTTCATGTTTACATGGATGGAGCTGGAACATATTCTTCGTAGTAAAGTATCTCAAGAATGGAAGAAAAAGTATCCAATGTACTCAGCCCTACTATGAAACTAATTTTTGTCTTTCATATGAAAGCTATAAGCCAGTTATAACCTAAGATATGGGGAAGGGAGAGAGGGAGGTGAGGGAGAGGGGAGGATGGGTGCAGGGAGGGTGATTGGTGGGATTACACATACGGTGCATCTTACAAAGGTACATGTGAAACTTAGTAAATGTAGAATAGAATATAAATGTCTTAACACAATAACTAAGAAAATGCCAGGAAGGCTATGCTAACCAGTGTGATGAAAATGTGTCAAATGGTCTATAAAACCAGTGTATGGTGCCCCATGATTGCATTAATGTACACAGCTATGACTTAATAATAAAAAATTAAAAAAAAAGAAACAAAGTTTCAGTTATGCAAGATAAGTAAGTTTTCATGACCTGCCATATGGGAGGACAGTGCCTGTAGCTAAAAATAATGTATTATATACTTAAATTTTGCTAGGCAAGTAGATCTTGTGTTTTCTTACTATAAAAATACAGGAAATAAATACTAAAAGAATAGAGGGGTAAGAGGAAACTCTGGGAAGTGATGAAGTGTTTATGGGTTCAATGGTGGTAATGATGTAGAATTGGATTTACATGCCTCATTGAGGTTTAAAGTGTGTGTGTGTGTATACATATACATGTTATATATATACACATAATATATCAGTATATTCTACATGGTGTCCCAAAAGTTATCTTTAATGTTGCCACACCTGGGAAATGGGAAATTATACCTAAATGTACCTTTATTTAGAAAATACTCACTCCAATTTTACAAAGGGGTGGCCTACACATATTTAAAATATTTTTGAATATTTTATAAAACTTTGGAATACCCTAATGTATAGATAAAACATGTTATACCTGCTTCAGAAGGATATTTAATTTTTCATTTTTTGTTCTGTGCTACTATGAACCTCTTTATTCATATGTACATTTATTTAGCAAAACTCTAATCAAATTGGAGTTCCTTAATCAAAATTTCTGAACTATTTTAAGGCTTTGGAAATAGCATAATTAAATAATTCCAGCCATGTAGATAGGGTTCATTTTCCTATACTCATGCCAATATTAAATACTATCAATATTTTAATATCACATCTTTTGTCCATTTGCTAGCTGAAAGCAACAAATTCTAACCATTTTTTTGAAAATTAATGATCTTGAACATAAATAGTATTATGTTCATTATTCATATGTATCCGTATTGCTTTTTTGATTGCCACTTCAAATTCTTTCTCTAATTTTCATTATTCTTTTTTTTTTATTTTTCTTATTGGTTTTTAAGTTATACAAGTATTTTAAAATATGTATATATCTTAGTTGATAGTTTAATATGTACATCTATAATATCAATCTATTGTCTTTTACAAATATTGCAACCTCCTACTATGTCATTTGTATTAATTTAGCTTATTTTTCTTCCATTACCATTAATTCATTTTTAATTTTTTGTAATTAAATGCATTAATCTATTTTAAATCTTCTACCATGTGTCAAAAGTTTTCCCTGTATCCAAATTTCAAAACACAATTAGTTTTCTTATTAGTACATATTTAATTCATTAAGGATCTAATGAAAAGTATAAAGTATAAGAAGTCAGAATTTATAATAGTGTACAGTTGTTTAGCACTGGAACTATTTCTTTTTTACTTCTAGTACTATTTTAATATGTCAATAAATGTAGAAGTAAAAAAGAAATAGTAAATAGTATTTATTAGATTAAATAGCTATTTATAATCTACCTATACTATATCATAGAATAGCATATGCAATAGTATTTGTTACATAAAGTATGTATTATTTAATATTACTACTCTTTCTGAAAAATATCATTCTTGCACAATGAATTCTGCTTGATGGCTTATTTTTTCTTTCATCACTTTAAAGATTTTGTTTCGTTGTCTTTTGGATTTCTTTCTTTCTTTTTCTTTTCTTTTTTTTTTTTTTGAGACAGAGTTACATTATGTTGCCCTTGATAGAGTGCTGTAGCATCACAGCTCATAGCAACCTCAATCTCTTGGGCTTAAGCGATTGTCTTGCCTCAGCCTACCAAGTAGCTGGGACTTCCTTTTATTAAAATGAGAAGTCAGGTGTCATTCATTCCTGTTTTTATTTCCCTCATGGAATGTGTTCTTTTCTCTCCTGATTTCAAGATTTAAACTTTATTTTAACATACAGAAATTAAGTTACCTGTTGATTTGGTGTGGTTACCTTCACACTTTCTTATTTTGGGACCAATGGATTCTTTGAATCGCTACTCTAAATCAATGTTTTCATCACATTGGGAAAAGAGGGGGCCTAATTTTTTTCTATCATTTTCTCTACCCAGTTGTTACTTTCCTCTCTTTCTGGACTCAAGTTACATTTATGTTCAGCCATGTAATATTATTTCAGAGGTCCTTGATACTCCAATTTTTTTGAAGACGATTTTCACTAGATATAGCCTCACTTCCTCTTTCTTTTGCCCTATGTACAGCTAAGCATATATAGTGTTGTTTTTGTTTGTTTCACTTATAGTATTTTTAAGGTCTAGAACCTTCTATTGTTTCCATTTTATATTAGTATTCTTGTTACTCAGTAAGATTATATGTTATTTTAAATCTATATTTTCAATTATTTAAACACAATTGTAGTTGCCATTTCAAAAGTCCTTGTCTACTATAACCAATTTCGTACATCATGGAGTTAGTTTCTATTATTCTATCAAATGCCAATTTTTCAATCTATAGATCATATTTTCCTATTTTATTACATATCTGGTATTAATGGTTATTTATTGGACATCATGAATTATACATTGCTGAGACCAGAAATTCTCTTGTCTTTCTTTGAAGAGTATTGACCTTTTTCCTAGTAGACAGTGCAATTACTAAGTGTTTACTTTGAACTTGAATAGGCTTGGTAAAACCAAAGATGTTTATTAAGCTTCTTTAACTTGTTAGGATTTACCCTTCAACTCCGTACTCTTATGTGGATCTTGTCAGAGTTTAATTTTATTCTCAGTTTGGGAGAGGGTTAGAGTCGATGTCACTCAAAGGCATAATCATTTTTCTAAAGTATACTTTTCTTATGTCTTTACTCAAGTAGGATGCTAAAGATTTTAATGAGAATTTAAGGTGGCTTCACTCTGCCTGGACCCCAATGTTCCCATGGGTACAAAGGCATGTCAGACTTTAGTATTCTTATTCTAATCACAATTTTATAGCAGCTGATGGTCTCTGGTATTCTCTTCCTAAGTACGTATAGTCCAGCCCTCAGCCAAGGACTCCTGGAGAATTTCCACATTGAATTCTGGAGTCTGCCTCTGTGCAGAGCTTTATGGTGATCTACCTACCTGAACCCAATTGTCTTAGCTCTTCCCTAAACTCAAATCTTTACTTTCTGCAGTTCTGGATTCTAATCTGCTTGAAATGCTACACTAGAGTCATGACATTTTCCTTAGGCCTGGGAAATCCTAGTGTTTACCTTGAGTATTCCATTCCTCTTTGGAATTACAGTTTTCAGCCACCAGTTGTCCACTGTCTGACAACATTTGTCTTATATAGTCTGTCCAGTTTTATAGTTAATTGTGGCAGGAAGACTAGTCCAGTTCCATTGACTGCATCACTGCCAGAAGTTGAAACCTCTGCACTTAAAATGTTTTCATGATGACAAGGGCCAAGGTACTCTCCACTGAGGGTGAGAAAGTGAAACTCTGTCTCAAAAAAAAAAAAAGAAAAAAAAAAAGTTTTCATGTATTTCTTCCAGCCACTTTTCTTCTGTAATTCGTATAAAGATGTGATTATGATTATATATAATAATTTTAATTATTTTTATTTTTAAATAAGAAATAATTTTATTTCTTTTTATTTTTGCCTCAAACTAGATACATTATTTAATATTCCTTATGATAATTATTAACTATCTGAAATACTTAAAATAGTTGGATTTGCAATAATTTGCTATAATTATATAAACGTTAATTCAGAACTATAATTTTTTTCTACTTTGTAACTGACCTTGTTTTATACCATAATTATTTTTCTTTCAGAGACTTGTGATTCAATCTTTGCTGTCTGTCATTGTACTTCGCTGAAGTACAATGCATACAGTTGTCTCATGAAAAACAACTCCATTACAAATGAATCCTTGCAATCTAGAGTGGCAAATGTGACTCGTCACTAGTAATGTTAAATATAAGACTCATCAGGAACAGTAGGCAATTGAACATGAAAAAGCATGCAAGGGATAAATGCTTATTCCTGTCTATTCTTCATTTTTAGCATATCTGTAGCCCCCTGTAATATACTATCCCTGTTAAGTATTTTTGTGGCTTTGGTGAGTTAGTAACCAGTTATAAATATAACTTATCCATTGATGTAGCTTATGCTTTTAGGCTTATCTTTTCAAGATGTTGACATTGGTGAAAAAATTCAAACACTGATTAAAAGTCACATTCCTTAGCACATTTGAATTGTGGTTTACTTTGGAAACCATAAACTGTCTCCTGTGTCCATGAGGTTTCAATATACATCGCAGGTCTCTCCGTATGTGAAGTCACAAGTACTTTGTGCTAGAGTTTGTATTCCTAATGGTAGTTGAGGTAGCCCTGATTTTTGCTTATAGGTAACTCTATACCTAATTTTAAGAAAACAATTCCTCCACACAAAATAGCTATTGTATTGTTATTATCATAAGACCTCCATCACTTGCTGAAATATCACTAGCATATTTGAATCACACAAAAACATTAAAACCTTTTAATTAAAAAAAAATTAAAGGTCACTTCAGATCCCTTTCTAACACAGTATCATTTTCACCAAATTTTTCAATTATGAACACATTCAAATATAAATGCCAAGGTTTAAGCCCAATCTTTGTAACCTTACAACCCATAAATTTTGTTTTATATACAGAAGAGTTCCTGCATTCCAATATGAGCTATTGATGGCTGTGATAGTATGTCACTTCTTGTCTTAGCAGTCACTGGGAATGGGATAAATTGCATCCTGGAAGAGCTTCCATTAGCCCATGGGCAAACGATGTGAAATGTATTTGTAATCATCTCTACTTGGCTCTAAACTAACCAGTCCCTGCCCTCTGACTCAGTGAGTTGCACATGCCGGTGGTATGCTTGTCTTTGTCCACATCCGTGCACCAGCTATTGGCATTCAAAATGAGATTCTAATGTAGATAAAATTGCAAGATATTTTTTAACTTTCTCCTCTATCTTCTTTTTCTCTTGTTCTAGCTTTTTACTTTACGGAGAAAATAAAACATATTTAGTAATAAAACAATGTGTATATATAGATTAAAAACCATTCCAGAACAAGTTGCTGCCAGAATTGGAAGGCATGTTACTGTGAATGTTTTAAAATGTATCTTACAAGCCTATAGGACTATGCATGTTGAATGAGTATTTTATATCTGTTGATTTATAAAAAAGCTTACCATGATAATTTTAGCTATCATCTTAATATCCCTAGATGTGATTTATTGAATGCCTACCATCATCAAGGGGCATGATGGGGACTTTTCTAACTATATTCCTTTCCTCTGCTGTAACAAATTACCATATAATTGGTGACTTAAAAAAACAACAATTTGGCTCAGTGCCTGTAGTACAGTGGTTACTGCGCTGGCCACATGCACCAAGGGTGGCGGGTTCAAACCCTGCCAGGGCCACCTAAACAATAATGACAACTGCAACAACAACAAAAAAAAAAACAAACAACAACAACAAAAAAAAACCAGCAGCTCATTTTCCTATATTTCTGGTGACCAGAAGTCCAAAATTAAGGTATCAGCAGGATTACACTGCCTCTCAAAGATATAGGAAAGACAGTCTCCCTTTCCTTTTCCAGCTTCTAGTGGTAACTAGCTTCTTTGTGAATGTGGCCATTTATCTTCCGGTTACTTGGTCACTTGTCTTATCCTTTCCATTTGCTTCTTCTTTGTGTTTCTTCCTTACAAAGACAATTGGCCCAGAATTTAGGGCACACTCCAACAATCCAGGATCTTCTCACTTCAAGATACTTAGTTTAATTATACCTGCAAAGACCCTCTTTCTAAGTAATGTAAAATTTATAGGTGCTGGAGATTAGGATATGGACATATTTGGGAGGAGTAACCATTCAACTCAGTCCATTTATATTATCTCTAGTTGTCATAAATATAAAGATAAACTGAGAATGAAAGAGCGTAGCATTTTTCCTAAATTTGCTTAGATAGGGAATGGTAGGACTAAGATCTTAAATAGAAACAGAACGCATCCCTCTGAATTTAATTTTTCATTTATTTATTTGTATCCCTCCCTAGATCTAGAGTTCTTGGTGGTTGACACACTTTTTCTATGTCATGTTTCCAGTACTATGTTTTTTGACTTTAATACCATAGACCGTCCAATTGTTGAGTTATTTGAATGCATGAATTTACATCAGTAAGTCCTCTATCAATGACGAGACATGGCCTCTATCCATATCAAAAGAAACTGTATTTACTTTTGCAAGTATTTTACCTAAAATCTATCAAAATTAAATGTCAAATGGATATTTCTTTCCACAGACATTTAGTATGAAAATTTAATTCCTCAGACTTATTCACTCAAAAAATAAGCTTGTGGTAAGTCTATAGAAATAGGAATTGACCACTTCCTAAACTCCTTCCTCTCTGATTTTTTTAAAAAAAATTATGTATATGTCTCTGTGTATTTTGTTTCAACTGCAAGAGAGATCCTGGATAATTTACCTATTTATTTGGTCTTTAAGCACAATCACTGCCATGTATTGGTTGGCAGTGAGATCCAATTTGTTGTCTAGTTGTAGGCAGTGACTGAATTTAGATTTTTAATTTTTTATTTTCTAGACAAATTCAATGATAATTGACAATGGTCAAACACCACAGCCAAATTACTCAGTCACTGTGACAATTGTTTTGTGAATGAATCATTCAGCCTCCCTTTCTCTCCTTTAGGAATCTGAGTTACTCACTTTCATAGCAACTAAAATATTAGTAATACACAACCTTTGGATTGAGAATAATAAGATATGATCTATCTGAAAAATAATTCTCTCCAAACTACTATGTACATACTCACCATTAAATTGGAATTAAACGTCCAACACTTATGGAAATAACACTCATTGGAGGTCAAGTAGGTGAGGGGGTAAATTCACACTTAACAAATACAAGCTATCTAGGTGATGGACACATTTATAACTTTGATTCAACTGTCCAAAAGTGATTTGTGTAATCAAAACATATGTATACCTCTAATATACTGAGAATTCATTTAAAAAAAAAAAACCCTACTGTGTGTATTTTCTGAGCTATTTTCCTGTTTTATTTGTTGTTGTTGTTGTTATTCATTCATGATCATTTTTATGCCAGGAGCATCTACCATCCAGATGAATGTTTTATTATAGCCCTCTTATTTGGTTTAGATGGTCTTTCTTCTTAGGGTGCTCCAAGATTAGGATTTCTTTTTTTTCTTTTTTTTTGAGACAGAGCCTCAAGCTGTTGCCCTGGGTAGAGTGCCAGAGCATCACAGCTCACAGCAACCTCCAACTTCTGGGCTCAAGCGATTCTCCTGCCTCTGCCTCCCAAGTAGCTGGGACTACAGGTGCCTGCCACAATGCCTGGCTATTTTTTCGTTGCAGCCGTCATTGTTTGGTGGGCCCGGGCTGAATTCAAACCTACCAGCTCAGGTATATGTGGCTGGTGCTTTAGCCGCTTGAGCCACAGGCACCGAGCCATAGGATTTCTTATTGGTTTCCCAAGCACTCCTGAGTTTGGCAAAGGGGCTTTGGATGTGGTAAGGACAATGACAAAAACATTTCTATGGTAGGTCACTAAACAAAACTGGTGCCAGATTCATGGATTTAAAGATGCAGTGTTTTGAAGAAAGAGAATTTAGGGACACTGAAATGTTAAGACTGAAATATAATAAAATTTGTAGTATGCCATCGAGGCACCCCGCCCAGATATACATTAAGCCACAAGAAATCAATTTACATTAATTGGTATATGTGATGTTCACTTTCTTTATAAAATGCACATTACAATACAACTAGATGAGTAAAACACACTGAACATATGGCACAATGCCTAGAATATACATATTAGATGTTAAAATGTTATTACTTACAAAAACTTGAGAGAGGGCATATGATTTCAGGAATATTTCTTCATATTTTTAATGGAAATTTTTTCAGGCAGTTATTATTGTAATAACTTTGTGAGTTGTTCAATGCCATAATGCTTACCCCTCAACGGTAGAAGATCAATAAACTAAATTGAGTGAGCCAATAATTCTCAGGAAGAAGTTTGCATTAATGAAACTCATGACACTGATATATAAAATCAGAATCCTAGTTTCTTAATCTACTTAATATATAATTGCCATTCAATTTGAAGTTATGTGAGTCCTTAATACTTTATCTCTGTTGGCAGATTTCATGGGAATCAAAACCATAATTAGAATGCTATATGGAATCTGAACAGGGGACAGTGGATGAGTAGAATTCAAACACCATCAGGTTTAACAAATCCATCTTTACAATATGGCTGGTTTTGTTAACAAGACTGAATATTTAAATTTCATTGTTTAATTTTCTCTTTCTCTAGATCATTGGTTGGATGAATATTCCATTTGTTTGCTTCTGTTACTAAATTGTTAGAATCAACCTCCTCACAGATTGACCTGTTTTTCCTTCAGGAATATTGATCTTTTCCATCTGAGTAGTCAATGTCTGCTTGCCAGGAGCAACTCTCTGTCCTTGTAAGATCGTCTTCTCTCTCAGCTCTCACTCATAATTGTTGGTTTTACAGCATATATCTCAGTAGGCAATTTTATGTTTCTTATTTCCATAATTCTTGGGTCACCTCTAATTGAAGACAATACTTAGGTTTTTTTTTTTTTTGACTTTCAGTTTCCTCATTTAAAACAAGAGATGATGATATTTTTGAGAGCACAATAAAATACTCTTTGAAAGGTCTTTATATATCACTTGGAATAAAGAATGGACTCAGTAAATGTTTTTAAAAGTGTAATTCTACCAACCATTTTTCTATGACTTGATTTCTCTTAAAAAGGGAGCCCTATCAGAGCAAAGCTTCATATAAATACAGCTTACTCTCTATGTCTCATAACAGTTTCAGGCACTATCCCACAATGAGTAAAGACCTTTACTTTGATTAGCTGAGAGAAGAGTTGGAAATGCCTAAACTCTAAGGAAAGGAAATTTGTAAGGAAAGGAAATTTGTAAGGAAAGAAAATTTGGACGTTGGAGCCTTATTTCCCTTTTCTGAAGAGAACTCAGGCAAAATAAAAGAAAGAAAGAAAAAATATATATGTATATACATATATATGAATATTCTTTAAAAATAGCAAAACACATTGTATGTAAAGAGGCTAATAAATATTATTAGGAAAAAGATGGTTAACGTCGTAGAGAATATGAGTACATCAAATGGGATAATGAGGTTTTCTGGAGCTGTTGTTGGGACAAATTCAACAAACTTTCATGTGGTATTTCAGTTAAAAAAAATCTCGAGTGATTACTTGCTTCTTCAAAAATGAAATTATCTTTAACAATGAAATTGTTGAAATTATCTAAAAACGTAACAAGACAAAGTGCTCCGGTTGTAAACGCCTTCAGGTGACATCTCTTGAAAAAGAAGTCTCCCCTATAGATATTAGAAAATTACATTTTTCTTGCTTCACTATTTTCATATTCAACAATAAAAGATTATAGGCTAATGAATCAACAAGTCACTTACCCAGCCTCCTCCTTTCAGCAGCATTACTTTAAATAATCTCTTATTTGAATTATTCAATAACTCCCACCAAAAGAACAATGAGTATTATTAGTCAATCTTTCCTACACCAGGCACAATTCAAAAGCTTAATAGTCTGAAACTTAAAATTATTTCTTAGTTATATAAATGCTTGTGATCCATCATTTTTTTCATGATATGCTTCATGAAATAGTGAGAGGCTAAAATAAGACTTGAAGTTCAAAACAAGAAATGATTTACTATGAGAAGAAAGCAGCCATGGATTTATTAAGTAGAGAATAACTTTGAGGCTATTTGCCGCATACATAGACATTAAAATAAACAAACTCTGGAATTCTTAGAAAAATAAAAAAAGAGGATCTTCATGCAAGCTGACTGTACACAACTTGGAAATCTATTCAAAAGGTTGTTTTATTAAGATCCAGTCTTCCAATTTGAAACCTCACAAATCTCTTTCTTCAGCCTCCCAGTGTAGAACACTCGTCCTAAATCAAATAATGCTCTGGGTATTTGGGTAAAATCCATTTGATGTAGATGTTGGTCCTAAGTCACTGAGATTAAAAACTGCTTCTGTTGCTCATAGAATCATCTTGGACTACAGCATGTGTTAGCAGTTTACAGAGGTCTTTATTCTTACTCGCTTTGCAAGTGCCCTTGGTTGATTTGAACTTCTGGAGATGTTGTCTTTGTTTAAAGGGAATTGTATTTGCTTAGTCCATTCAGGCACATTATGTTATGCCCTAACATTACAGGGAAGCACACACAACCTGCATGTGCTTTGGGATCAGATCAGGAGAGGGAAGCAGGCAGAACATAAGCAGTTCTTAGCAGCCAAAGAGGCCTGGCTAAAAACTTACACCAAAAATCTTGCTTTGGGGGTAAATCTAGCATATTTTCTTACAGGGAGTTTGTCTAGCAAAATATTTATTTAGCATCACAAGAGCAATAGCACTAGATGTCTGTAAAATAACCTCAAAAGCTGTTTACGCATCATTCATTGATTTTAGGAGCTCAGCTAGCCTCACTGAGTGTGGTTATGTGTAGTAATACAGGTGGGCAACATAAGGCTGTTCCATCATATAGTTTATGCTCTACGGATGCTCAATGTTGCTTCCAATTAAATAGAAATAAATCAGAAAATTTATTTTGTCTGATTGGAAAGATTTCAAAATTATGTCTAAAAGCTGGTGATAATGAAATAAGTTCTCAGCAATAGTATGGTATATCATGGTAGAATATTTGAGGTATGTGGGGTTTTTTTGTATGTATATATGTGTGTGTGAGAATGTGTGTGTATATACACACATATACATATATACACTATATTTCATGTGCCATAAAATATATGTTGTCATACATATGTAATTATTACATACTATATAATTTTTATATACAAAATATATTATATACACAAAGCATATGCATCTGACCCAGTTATTCTAATTCTAAAAATAAATTCAATAGCTATACCATATGGCTCATTGCTTCATTACTTATAATAAAACACAAGCTGTACTCTTTCTCATCTGCCTTTCACAAACACACACACGCACACACGCACACACATGCAAACACGCATCCCTCAAACTGGCGGTTCATGAATGGGATCCACACAAGAATACTACCTGGGTCACTACAAAAATTTCAAGACAGGTTGTTATGTCCTTATTTCACTTACAGCAAATACAGCATCCTTTCTGATTCACCCATGCAAGTTTCAACTTGCTTTGCTTATGGCTGTTGCTAAGAGGGCTTCTTTTCTTTCAGTCTTTGTGGATTTATATTTCATGTTTTTTTTTTTTTTTGCATCTCAATACTTTTGTAATGACCCATATATGAGAGACAGAGCAGATCTGAGTCTCCTTGGTTGTAAATGTTAGCTAGTTCTGTGTCATAAACTTACACGTTACTTTACTTCTGTTTGCTACTTTTCTATTTTTAAATTGCGATACAATTGTGCCTACTTCATATAGCTGTTTCAAGGATTACCATAATATACGTCAAACACTTTACAAAGGGCCTGATATGTAGAAATGATCCCCTAGATTAGGTACTATTTTGCGTCCATTAAAAATCATGAATTCAAACTGCTTATGCTGCTTTTAAAAGATAGTTAAGTTATATTATTTAGCATATATTATTTTTAATCAAAGATTTAAAAATTCCGATGAATGCTAAAGATTTTTGGAAGACTATAATAAAAACAGCTAAGCAGTAGTTAGCGGTGATTGCCTCTGATCAATGGTAGTGATGGTCAATAAAGGACGGGAAGAATTTAACTCTTTATTTTAGTCCTTTCCTCTTTATGTAAAATGTTTACCAAGTATCCCTATATCTTTATATGTTAAGCAACAACATACAAACTACGGTGGTGAGTTTTTAATGGAAATCTGTTGGCTCTTAGCTTTCTCTCCTCGTTTGTTTCCAGTGTGACTTAGGGTTTTCGTAGGTCACTCACGGCAGCAGTTCACTAAAAGAAAACTTTGTGTTCATACCCACCAATATGAGTTGATGCCACATACAGTGGTTCTCTCAGGGGATGCTCTGTACATTCTCACATGGTGTACTTGGAAAAGAGGTATTTAATAGACTTAATAAATCCATTATACCCTAGCCTGTGGCCAGCGCTGGAGCTGAAATGCAAAGTTCCTAATAGAGAAGGAAGAACAGTAGCTCTGTTCACAACAGGAGGAGTCACTGCCAATCTTCACTGTTTCTTCAGAAATAGTTCTCTCCTACAGCTCCTGTGTATTTAGACAAAAGTCCGGGAAAATTGTGGCCTTTGATCCTTGTATTATTAAGTGAGTTGTATATCATTTTAGCTTTGATGTAATACCAATTCTCTTTAGAAGAGTTCACCTATTTAAAACGGTCCTTCCCCAGGAATCCTCAGGTCTTACTGAATGTCTCTACGTCTTCCCTAGGGTGATGAAAAATACCAAGCAAATTAAATCGGAATGGAATTATTTCTCTATCTACAGTATTGAGAAATCTCTTTAAGTTAGTGGTAGATTTTATTTTTTTTTTAATTAAGGATTTATCCAAACTGTTTTTTAAAACCAAAGGCTTATTGGGCCCGGAAGGAAACAGAATTTATAAATAGTATAATATTTGTGGAATCTATGAAGTTGGGGATTCTCTGTTCCACCAAAAGGCAAATTTTCAAACAAAAATTAAGCAGTGCACATAGCAAAGAAAACTAGACTGCAGTTAAATTTGACCTTAGGGGTTTCCACTTATCCGATTCGGCATTGTTTTGTCTTTGAAATCACACTTCAAGGTCATCCACCTGTTTCATCCACCAGGCAGTCAAAAGTGATCAAAGAAATACAATTTGAGGACAAATAACATTGCTCTTAAATCATTACTTTCCTTGAAGTAGAAAACCTTCTATTATCCCAGGGATTAGAACAGAACCATACTGTCTGTAACAATTGGAGCTCCTAATACATGTTTATAACATAATGGATGCTTAATAAATAAATGACTACTTAAACAAACGATATTAATTTTTTTTTGCCAGTGTAACAATGAAGGACAATCTGTTGTGTTGTGTCCAAGTTTGGCAGAGTACCGAAGGGAGTCAAGCAGTCTGTATCCTAAGGCAAGTCCTGGATCACCCATGCAAGCTTTAGCTCCTTAACAATATCATGGGAGTGCAACAGGTGAAGAGATAAGACAAAAACTTTAGGGAGTGATGGGAATGCTTCCACATTTATCTTTTTGTTCCTCTTCCTCTCCTTAATCAATAATGCAAGTTAAAAGATTTCGACTGCGCCGCGGGAAGCTCAGAAAGCAGTGAGAATCCTCGACTCTGTGATGGGGAAGGGGCAGCGAGGCCTGAGGCCCTGGATGCTGTAATCCGGGCTCTTTGGGTTCCAGAAGTCTGGCGTGGAAGGCGGAGACAATTTCACCTGCCCCAGAGGTGGTGATCTGCGCGGAGCTGCAGCCAAGGTGTTTGCAGGAAATTGAGAGAAAACAGGGAGTCAGCGAGAGACTTCTGGACCCCAAGAGGAGGACTAAAACAGTGGAAAGCCGGCAAGTGGTCGCGTGTGTTCGATCCGTCTAAACCCGCCCACAACTGTAAGTTCAGTAGCAGCGAGACTGCAAACCAGAAAGGCCTTACCTGTGAACTGTTTTGATGTCCTTGGACTTGGCACTGAGTTGAACTGCCTTGGGGAAGGCCTGAGCGGGAGTGCGGAGAACTTTGGCCGTTGTCTAGGGCCCCAGTCTGAGCCACTGAGCCAGACGGAGCTGATAGTGTTTGGCGGTGGGTCACACGGATCCATTGTCAGTGATCTGCCCCGGCAAGCTCTGCCCTCAGGGTCGCAGAGCTAGAAACGGGTGGGAGCTGGTAACCCAGCAACCAAGTAGCCTAAGGGTGGGGTCTGAGCCATCTTGCAGCCCTAACCCTCAGGGGCAGAGTGAGATCGGTTTTGGCACACTGAGTAAGTGCATAGCCACTTCAGCAGCGATTCCAGCGAGAAAGCTGGGAAAGCTTCTGCTCAGCAAGTTTACAAGTTCAAAGTGCCTTTTAAGTAGGCTGAAGAGAGATTTAGGGTGTCTACCTGCTGGGGTTTGAGAAATCAGCAGCCTCCAGTCGTATCAGAACTGTGACTAACATCTCATACCCCAGAAGACCACGTGTTGCCCAGACAATATTCAATAACATATACAAACTGCTTTGTTTTTGGTTGTGTATTTTTTTCTTCTTTTTTTTTTTTGGTTTGGTTGTTTTTTTTGTTTGTTTATTTTGACGTTGCTGATGTTCTTTTGTTTTTTTAATTTCAATCTTTTCCACACAGATCCCTTTTTCTTTCTCAATTTTCCTAGTTTAATTATAATTTCCCATTGCTGCCTTTTTTAATAACTTCAACTTCATTTTTGCTAGTGTTTCTACCGATATAATTTGTTTTTTCACCCAATTTTATCCCCGTAAAGTTTTCTGTTTGCTTCTTTTGGTTTGATTTAAAGCATTTTTGTCTTTCCTCTCTACTTGGTGGAGGTGGGGTACTGTGTCTGATCAGGTTAGCAAAGAGCTGCTGACCTCAAGAGAACCACGCAACTGGGCACCCCCAGAAGGTGGGGGTTTTTTAAGGTTGTGTCAAAGTACCCTACTGTACACCTATACTGCCCTGTCTCCCTCTTTCTGTGCCTCTCTTCTTTTTGTCAATATTCCTTATACCCACCCCCTCTCCTTTCTCTATCTTTCTTTTTTTCTTATCACTCGGTCCTCCTTTCTTTCATCCCCTTTTTTTGCTCTTCAACCTTCTCACCCTTCTGGTCCTATAACCCTTAGTCCACAGGCACAAGAACTTAAAGAGCAAGAGGAAGTGAAAGGAAAATTAGGGCAAGGAAACAGATAAAAGAAATCACTCATGAGGAAGAATCAGCAGAAAACTCCAGGCAACATGAAGAACCAGTCTAGAACAACCCCACCAAGGGACCATGAGGTAGCTACTGCAGATGATTCCACCAGTATAGAAATGTTAGGAATGACAGAAAGGGAATTTAGAATACACATGTTGAAAACAATGAAAGAAATGATGGAAACAATGAAGGAAATTGCTAATAAAGTGGAAAATAACCAAAAGGAAATCCAAAAACAGAATCAAATAAGAGATGAACGATATGAAGAATATAAAAAGGATATAGCAGACCTGAAGGAACTGAAACAGTCAATTAGGGAACTTAAAGATACAATGGAAAGTATCAGCAACAGGTTAGACCATGCAGAAGAAAGAATTTCAGAGGTAGAAGACAAAGTTCTTGAGATAACTCAGACAGTAAAAGAGGCAGAAAAGAAGAGAGAGAAAGCAGAACGTTCACTGTCAGAATTATGGGACTTTATGAAGCGTTCCAACATACGAGTTATAGGAATTCCAGAAGGGGAAGAAGAATGCCCCAGAGGAATGGAAGCCATACTAGAGAATATTATAAAAGAAAATTTCCCAAACATCACCAAAGAGTCTGACACACTGCTTTCAGAGGGATATCGGACCCCAGGTCGCCTCAACTCTAACCGAGCTTCTCCAAGACACATTGTGATGAACCTGTCCAAAGTCAAGACCAAAGAAAAGATTCTGCAAGCTGCCAGGAGTAAGCGCCAGTTGACCTACAGGGGCAAATCCATCAGAGTGACCGCAGACTTCTCTAATGAAACTTTCCAAGCAAGAAGACAATGGTCATCTACCTTTAATCTACTTAAACAGAACAATTTTCAGCCCAGAATTCTGTACCCTGCTAAGCTAAGCTTCAGAATTGACGGAGAAATCAAATCATTTACGGATATACAAACATTGAGGAAATTCGCCACAACAAGACCAGCTCTACAGGAAATACTTCAACCTGTTCTGCACACTGACCACCACAATGGATCAGCAGCAAAGTAAGAACTCAGAAATCAAAGGACAAAACCTAACCTCCACACTGATGCAAAAGATAAAATTAAGCAATGGACTCTCACCAAATAAGACGAATAGAATACTACCACACTTATCAATTATCTCAATAAATGTTAATGGCTTGAATTCCCCACTGAAGAGACATAGATTGGCTGACTGGATTAAAAAACACAAGCCATCCATTTGCTGTCTGCAAGAAACACACCTGGCCTCAAAAGACAAATTAAAGCTCCGAGTCAAGGGTTGGAAGACAATTTTTCAGGCAAACGGAATTCAGAAGAAAAGAGGAGTTGCAATCTTATTTTCAGATACATGTGGATTTAAAGCAACTAAAGTCAAAAAAGACAAAGATGGTCACTTTATATTGGTCAAGGGAAAACTACAACAAGAAGACATTTCAATTCTAAATATTTATGCACCCAATTTAAATGCTCCCAGATTCTTGAAGCAGACCTTACTCAGTCTGAGCAATATGATATCTGATAATACCATCATAACAGGGGACTTTAACACACCTCTTACAGAGCTGGACAGATCCTCTAAACAGAAATTAAACAAAGATGTAAGAGATTTAAATGAGACCCTAGAACAACTATGCTTGATAGATGCATATAGAACACTCCACCCCAAAGATAAAGAATATACATTCTTCTCATCACCCCATGGAACATTCTCCAAAATTGATCATATCCTGGGACACAAAACAAATATCAACAGAATCAGAAGAATTGAAATTTTACCTTGTATCTTTTCAGACCATAAGGCACTAAAGGTGGAACTCAACTCTAACAAAAATGCTCAAGCCCACCCAAAGGCATGGAAATTAAACAATCTTCTGTTGAATAACAGATGGGTGAAGGAAGAAATAAAACAGGAAATCATTAACTTCCTTGAGCATAACAACAATGAAGACACAAGCTACCAAAACCTGTGGGATACTGCAAAAGCAGTTTTGAGAGGAAAATTCATCGCTTTAGATGCCTACATTCGAAAAACAGAAAGAGAGCATATCAACAATCTCACAAGAGATCTTATGGAATTGGAAAAAGAAGAACAATCTAAGCCTAAACTCAGTAGAAGAAAAGAAATATCCAAAATCAAATCAGAGATCAATGAAATTGAAAACAAAAGAATCATTCAGAAAATTAATGAAACAAGGAGTTGGTTTTTTGAAAAAATAAATAAAATAGATAAACCATTAGCCAGACTAACTAGAAATAGAAAAGTAAAATCTCTAATAACCTCAATCAGAAACGATAAAGGGGAAATAACAACTGATCCCACAGAGATACAAGAGATCATCTCTGAATACTACCAGAAACTCTATGCCCAGAAATTTGACAATGTGAAGGAAATGGATCAATATTTGGAATCACACCCTCTCCCTAGACTTAGCCAGGAAGAAATAGACCTCCTGAACAGACCAATTTCAAGCACTGAGATCAAAGAAACAATAAAAAAGCTTCCAACTAAAAAATGCCCTGGTCCAGATGGCTTCACTCCAGAATTCTATCAAACCTTCAAGGAAGAGCTTATTCCTGTACTGCAGAAATTATTCCAAAAAACTGAGGAAGAAGGAATCTTCCCCAACACATTCTATGAAGCAAACATCACCCTGATACCAAAACCAGGAAAAGACCCAAACAAAAAGGAGAATTTCAGACCAATCTCACTCATGAACATAGACGCAAAAATTCTCAACAAAATCCTCGCCAATAGACTACAGCTTATCATCAAAAAAGTCATTCATCATGATCAAGTAGGCTTCATCCCAGGGATGCAAGGCTGGTTTAACATACGCAAGTCTATAAACGTTATCCACCATATTAACAGAGGCAAAAATAAAGATCACATGATCCTCTCAATAGATGCAGAAAAAGCATTTGATAAAATCCAGCATCCTTTTCTAATTAGAACTCTGAAGAGTATAGGCATAGGTGGCACATTTCTAAAACTGATTGAAGCTATCTATGACAAACCCACAGCCAATATTTTACTGAATGGAGTAAAACTGAAAGCTTTTCCTCTTAGAACTGGAACCAGACAAGGTTGTCCTCTGTCACCTTTACTATTCAACGTAGTGCTGGAAGTTCTAGCCAATACAATTAGGCAAGACAAGGAAATAAAGGGAATCCAAATGGGAGCAGAGGAGGTCAAACTCTCCCTCTTTGCTGACGACATGATCTTATACTTAGAGAACCCCAAAGACTCAACCACAAGACTCCTAGAAGTCATCAAAAAATACAGTCATGTTTCAGGATATAAAATCAATGTCCACAAGTCAGTAGCTTTTGTATACACCAATAACAGTCAAGATGAGAAGCTAATTAAGGACACAACTCCCTTCACCATAGTTTCAAAGAAAATGAAATACCTAGGAATATACCTAACGAAGGAGGTGAAGGACCTCTATAAAGAAAACTATGAAATCCTCAGAAAGGAAATAGCAGAGGATATTAACAAATGGAAGAACATACCATGCTCATGGATGGGAAGAATCAACATTGTTAAAATGTCTATACTTCCCAAAGCTATCTACCTATTCAATGCCATTCCTATCAAAGTATCTACATCGTACTTTCAAGATTTGGAAAAAATGATTCTGCGTTTTGTATGGAACCGGAAAAAACCCCGTATAGCTAAGGCAGTTCTTAGTAACAAAAATAAAGCTGGGGGCGTCAGTATACCAGATTTTAGTCTGTACTACAAAGCCATAGTGGTCAAGACAGTATGGTACTGGCACAAAAACAGAGACATAGACACTTGGAATCGAATTGAACACCAAGAAATGAAACTAACATCTTACAACCACCTAATCTTTGATAAACCAAACAAGAACATACCTTGGGGGAAAGACTCCCTATTCAATAAATGGTGTTGGGAGAACTGGATGTCTACATGTAAAAGACTGAAACTGGACCCACACCTTTCCCCACTCACAAAAATTGATTCAAGATGGATAAAGGACTTAAATTTAAGGCATGAAACAATAAAAATCCTCAAAGAAAGCATAGGAAAAACACTGGAAGATATTGGCCTGGGGGAAGACTTCATGAAGAAGACTGCCATGGCAATTGCAACAACATCAAAAATAAACAAATGGGACTTCATTAAACTGAAAAGCTTCTGTACAGCTAAGGACACAATAACCAAAGCAAAGAGACAACCTACACAATGGGAAAGGATATTTGCATATTTTCAATCAGACAAAAGCTTGATAACCAGGATCTATAGAGAACTCAAATTAATCCACATGAAAAAAGCCAACAATCCCTTATATCAATGGGCAAGAGACATGAATAGAACTTTCTCTAAAGATGACAGACGAATGGCTAACAAACATATGAAAAAATGTTCATCATCTCTATATATTAGAGAAATGCAAATCAAAACAACCCTCAGATATCATCTAACCCCAGTGAGAATGGCCCACATCACAAAATCTCAAAACTGCAGATGCTGGCGTGGATGTGGAGAGAAGGGAACACTTTTACACTGCTGGTGGGACTGCAAACTAGTACAACCTTTCTGGAAGGAAGTATGGAGAAACCTCAAAGCACTCAACCTAGACCTCCCATTCGATCCTGCAATCCCATTACTGGGCATCTACCCAGAAGGAAAAAAATCCTTTTATCATAAGGACACTTGTACTAGACTCTTTATGGCAGCTCAATTTACCATTGCCAAAATGTGGAAACAGCCTAAATGCCCACCAACCCAGGAATGGATTAACAAGCTGTGGTATATGTATACCATGGAATACTATTCAGCTATTAAAAAAAATGGAGACTTTACATCCTTCGTATTAACCTGGATGGAAGTGGAAGACATTATTCTTAGTAAAGCATCACAAGAATGGAGAAGCATGAATCCTATGTACTCAATCTTGATATGAGGACAATTAATGACAATTAAGTTTATGGGGGGGGAAGCAGAAAGAGGGATGGAGGGAGGAGGGTGGGGCCTTAGTGTGTGTCACACTTTATGGGGGCAAGACATGATTGCAAGAGGGACTTTACCTAACAATTGCAATCAGTGTAACTGGCTTATTGTACCCTCAATGAATCCCCAACAATAAAAAAAAAAAAAAAAAATAAAAAAAAAAAAAAAGATTTCAAGAGGATCACTGGCTCCTCGGAATTTAGGGAGCAGTTGAGCTATTGGCTAAAATTACTTGAAATTCTCTAAAAGTAAGATGTTGTGAGTGGAGTTATTTTTGTTGCCAAGTATAGCAAAGAGAAGTAATTGTCTTAAAAGAACTGTGTATCCCTGAAGGGCTGTGTGTGCATGTGTGTGTTTAGGGGAGCAAACAAACAAGGTCTTTATGGAATAGCTGGGGTTGTCTTAAAAAGAACCTCTCTCAAGACAATGTTCTGAAAAGGTAAAAATAAAAATAAAAAACCTCATCATATGAGTACACTTACAGAAGCCCCCAATATCAGTTTTCAACCTCATGACCAGGTAAGAATATAGCCTTTCCTCCTAATCACCTTTCTCCTTAGCCCCATAATGATGATGTCAAAAATATTTGTTAGAAAAGTGAGCAGTAAGAAATGGGGCATGGGTGGTGCCTGTGGCTCAAAGAGGTAGGACACAAACCCATATGCCGGAGGTGGCGGGTTCAAACCCGTCCTGGCCAAAAACTGAAAAAAAAAAAAAAAAAAAAAGAAAGAAATAGGGCATGGACGAAGAACAGACTACTCTTCCCAGCAATGCAGGCTGCCAAATCTGAGGGCTGAAGCATAGAGGGGAGAGAGAAGCTTTACATTTTTGAACTGAGTAAGATTCGATAAGACTCACTGAAGAGGCTTTGGATCTGCTCAAGTTTTCATCTGGATTTATTGAAGACCATGGCCATACAGTAAGCCTGATGATAAAAAAGAAGGAAAAAGAAAAACAATTGATGAGAATCTATCTTGTCAGGTTCAACACAGTCAATAAAACTTTTACACAGAACAGCACTTAAGCATAGCAATGAATGAGTGAATGAAGGAATGAATGAATGAATACCTTAAGATGCACAAGTTAGCTTCTTGAAAACCAGATCGGGGGTGGGAAGATTGTAGGCAGAACTAATGCAGCTTTAGGAATGGTTAGGATTAAAACTAAATTTGTCATGCTCCTCTTAGCTGCTCCCTGGTTGTGAGTGGCTCTATCTTTCCATGTCCCCTTCCAGAGAAGCAAAGGAAATCAGGAAAAGAATTCCAAGAGAGGGCTCCATTGATTTGGTTTTCTTCATGTGTTGGAAATTAGCATCCCATCTCAGGGTGGTGAGGTGAGATGGCATATGGTGACTGGCAACCCCACCAGGGAACATTTGAATGTAATGGGGAAAGTGTTATTCCCTAATGAAAAGGGGTACAGGGGGCAGCGCCTGTGGCTCAGTCAGTAAGGCGCCGGCCCCATATGCCGAGGGTGGCGGGTTCAAGCCCAGCCCCGGTTGAACTGCAACCAAAAAATAGCCGGGCGTTGTGGCGGGTGCCTGTGGTCCCAGCTACTCGGGAGGCTGAGGCAGGAGAATCGCTGAAGCCCAGAAGTTGGAGGTTGCTGTGAGCTGTGTGAGGCCACGGCACTCTACTGAGGGCCATAAAGTCTCTGTCTCTACAAAAAAAAAAAAAAAAAAGAAAGAAAGAAAAGAAAAGAGGTACAGAAAGAGATTCTGGAAAGTCAAACCACTAACAGTG
This sequence comes from Nycticebus coucang, assembly GCF_027406575.1. NCBI lineage: Eukaryota > Metazoa > Chordata > Mammalia > Primates > Lorisidae > Nycticebus > Nycticebus coucang. Next base: position 35,375,829 of record NC_069793.1, on the reverse strand, counting down.
TATTTCCCATGTTTTCCAAGTTTATCCCTAAAAAGCAATGAAATGCTAAAGTGGTGCATTCATTGGTGGGAAGGCTGACAAATAGATTTATGAGCCTTGAGAGCTGACAGTTTCTGTCGGTGATCGTGATGACTCACTGACAGCCACGGTTAACCACGATCTTGGGGGCTGGGGGGAGATGAGTGAATGCCCTGAAACAAGCAGGAAAGTAAGATTTCATAACAATACTTTAGGTAAGGAAATGCTGTTCATTTATCAGAAACTTTACTTACCAATAATAGCAAGTTCTAGACTAGGAATAGCAAGTTCTAGCAATTCTTAGAGGAAGTTTAGTTTATATGCTTGATCCTACTAATTATAATTTTTCTTAACTGCATATGTTCTACATAGAATAAGATGACCTAAATATATTGTGTATCAGAACACGGAAGTTATCAAATATTTGTTATAGATTTGTTTCTATTTGATTCATTTGGATTTTCAGGACTAGATTTTCAAAGCCAGCTTTCACAAGGATGTACTTTTCTTACGACGTAAGTAAACTACCACCAAGTAAAAAGTAGTATCTTAGGTATGTCCTCATAATCTCAAATCTCATCCTATCATGCATTTAAAACATAGTATGATTGGAATTTTCTTTTTTATCACTATAAAATGAGTTAATTTTTATTTAAGCATTTATACAACTCATTTTAAAACATATTAAACAAATAAAAAATTACCATGAAGAAAGGCACTCATAATTTTAATATTAATATTTTTTCTTGAGTATTATTTTTAAAGTATTAACTGTGTATCAATTATACAGCTAGAGCTCACTTCTTTTTTCTAAGTCATTTTTAATTAATATTATTGGCTTTCTCAAGTATTTTTGGATTTTAAAATAATTTTTAATTAAATGCTTTATTTATTACTATTATTTTTGAAGTTTAAGTATACATTTAAAGGTGTGCATTTCAAATTTATATATTCTATATTAGGTGTTTCTACTCTCTGACACAGCATTCTTTTTATTTTGAAAGGTTTTTTTTTTAAATATAAAGTTAAAGAACTTCAGGATAAAGAGTATTTACCTATTTCTCGGCTTATTTAATTCTTTTATGTAAATCAATGAGTATTTTTGTTTCCTAGAATTTTGACTTTTTATTTTAAAAAACTTTGTTCAAATTTAGAGCTCTTTGTACTTTATTTGCTCAATTGCCTTTAACTGTATTTAAGATCTCCACTGTTTCTCCTGATCTTTGCTTAAATTGTAATTTTTTTTAAATCTAGACTTCTTCTAGTACAATTTCACTTTTTACTATGCTTTCTATTTATTGCTGTTTTTACTTTAACTTGAAATTCGCTAGGGTCATTAATTTTCTCTTAAATTTATTCCTTTAGCTGGAATAGTCTATTTATTTTATTCAACTTTATTCTGACTTCTTGACTATCTTATTCATGTTTTAGTCTTATTCTCTTTCATTAAATGGATTTAACTTAACCCTTTTGCTTTCCCGATAAACGCCTTAGAACCACAGGGGTTAAATGACTTTCCACATGTCATGGGAAAACAACTATGTTTTTGTCTGTACACTCAGAACACTTCAATTCTCACACCAGATGTGTGGCTTTTTTCCCCTCACACATACATACTTTTCCAGTTCTCTGTGGATGCCAACTGGGTGTCCTACAATGAAATTTAATTCTGACACTAGTAATCAAGTTAGTGCAGACCCCACAGGTTAAGGTTTCAGTGCCACAAACTTTCCCTGCCCTTTAGATGCTCACAAGTCCAAGTTGTCATCTGTGTTCTGACTGTAAGCTGTAAATCAGGGATTCTGAGATTCTCCCCAGAGGCTTGATTTGTTAAAATGGCTCACGGATCTTGGGAAAACAGTTTGGTTATTGAGTATTGGTTTATTTTAAAAAACACAACTCAGGATCAGTTTGATAGAAAGATGCATAGGCCAAGGTACGGCATTGAGGGGCAGTGAGTGCTTGGAGCCTCCATATGCTCCCTGGATGCCGCCCTCCCAGCATCTCCTTGGTTCAACAACCAGGAACTCTTCAAAGCCTATTGTTTATGGTTTTTATGGAGGTACCTTACATAGGCAGGATCAATTAAATCATTGTCCATTGGGAATTGAACTCAATCTTTAGCCCTTTTCCCTTCTTTCCCTTCCCTGGAGGTTGGAGGTAGGGGTACGAGTTTCCACTTTCTAATCACATGGTTGGTTTCTCTGGCAACCAGCTCCCCCCCTCCCAGCAGAGTCACCTCATAAGTTTAAACTCAAGTATGTTTGAAAGGGGCATATTACAAATAATAAAAGAAATTTTTCTCACCCCTATAACTCAGGAAATTCCAAAGGTTTAGGAGCTCTAAACGGAGCCAGAAACAGAGTTGAAGACCAAATATATATGGGGTCTTTGACACACAATCGATACTGTGTCACACACAGTGAGATGAATTACCCCAAAGCTATCATTCAAAAATAACCATGTCTTTGTCAGACTGTAAGCTATGGACATAATATATAATTTTAAAAAACCCATGATTTAAATAGAAAATTCTCTATTGGCTCCACAAATAAATAAGAAAAGTTAATGTAGCATAGTGGTAAAGAAAGCAATTCTGGAATCAAAATCCTTGTGTTAGAATCTCACCTCCTCGAATTTTAGTGGTGTGTTTCTGTAGAACGGACTTAACTTCCCTGGGCCATGTGACTCATCAGTAAAAACAAATGATAATACCAGTATGCATCTCAGAAGGTTGATAGATGGACTAATAGGTTACAACATGTAAAATTCTTAGAAATGTCTGGCAGTCATTGGATAGGTGTTGCTGCAGCATTGCTAATGTTATGGTATTGAGCATGGCTCTTTGAGGATGGGAGATAAATCACAGTGGTATGAAGGACAAGAGTGGTGGCAGACATCCAGAGCGTGGCATGAAGACAGTGAGAGAAAAAAGGAAGAAAGAGATATGCTCTTTCATAGGATCCTTGGCTGTTTTCAGCTTACTGCTTACTATAAAAATATGGCTATATTCTATGTTATATAAGAGTTGAATTATAAGACACATATAATACCATGGGAAATACTCAGGCAGGCTTTAACAATCAAAGCTTTGGCAGGAATGATATGACTCATTCAAAACAGATTGCCAAAGAGGGTGGAATATTTATGAGTGTATGAGCAGGTAAAGAATATCAAATTCTGGACCACATGCTCAAATTAGTAACATCTGGAAGTCACTACTTTCCCTAGTCAGAGGAGATGGAGTGATTACCAGACCTGTAGACCTGTAGCCTTAATGAATGGTTGCTCCACTGGAGTTATGACCCCCATGGCATAGCCAGCGCCAACCTGTGCTGTGGCAGGAAGGGGACCAAGAGAATAAAGACATTGAGTTTTCTACTTTCCCACCCAGCAATCACATCCTGCTGGTGTCTCTCACTTGCCAAACTCAACCATAAACTCAAGTATCATTATCTCCAGGTTGCGTCCCATTGGTGCTGTCGGCTGTTCAAATGTATACTAAGGAGGATATTACTCTCTTATCTCTTGTTTGGTGTTCGATCTCTAAACCAATCAACTCCAAATTGCCATAGAGATCTGGGACAGGATTGGCATATTCAATGTCTAGTCCATCCACCTTTCAGGGTTATTTCTTTTAATGCAGAGCCTGAAAGGCTGTAAACCAAATATCCTTTACTTACTGCAACTTCGGGATGCAAAACGGGTTCCACTGACGAATGCATATAAAATCCAGAATATGGACATGATGTGAAATGTCATCCTTGTGCTGCTGGCTGGGTACTGAACTTCAATTCAATTACAGAGGTGGGAACTGAGTGCTGAGAGGTAATTACAGGCTCCATTATCCACTGTTTATTCACCAGATTTGGAGGGGTTAAGAGGCAGTTGTGGGTGATAGCTTTGGCAGTAGCATTTTCAGAACTTTGGCTCTCCTGTGTAACGTGCTCTTGAACTTTAACACCACTCACGATGTGCCACATCAGATCTTTCAATAATGTGTAAGCACGTACTTCTCTACATTAACTCCTTTGCTGCTTAAAATTGCTACAGGGTGCTTTGTTTCTGGCCCTGAACACTGCCCAGTATAAGCCCCTCTCTCCTTTACTTTTTAGCAAACATTGTACATTTTCGTGCTGAGAATCACTATCAGGCATCAAACACAGCTTGAGATTCCTTGATTCTGAGTCTCTGCTTGAACCAACCTTCCTTTCTGAAAAAAAATCTCACCTTTATGTAACATACACTTATTCATTATTCAGCGTCAGGTTCAGCTCCAAAGAAAGATCTTTCAGAAGTCCTTTTCCCTTCCTCCCCCCTCTTCATTTTTCCCTCTTCCTCCCTCCCTCTCTCCTCAACCTCCACGGCCTGGCTCACTACACATCTCTAAATGTTTATTGGTAATAAACTCCTTTTCTCTATTGGTCATACTACACTGACTTTAGATTTATACACTTTTTGTTTATTTTTTGATTACATTTGTTTTTGTTTTGTAACAAAGTCAGCAAAGCCGATTCCAATGTGTTAGATATAGGTCTGACTTCATAAATATTTTCAGGTTAAAAATAATGAGCACAGAAATTTTGCATGTCACATGTAGGCCTGTTCTACACAGAGTGTAGCAAACAGAACCCCATGACTTGCAAAATTAATACCCTGAAATTCCCATCTAGAAGTAAATATAATTTGCCTTTCAAGCTCCCTAAAAATGTGGCAGAAAGTGTTGATTACATTCTGTTAAAAACAAATATATATGTTTCTTAATCATCAGAAAATTTTAAAACTATACTATTTAACCGGCTTGTATGTTGTTTTGAATCTGGCTCAAAAACTAGAAATTTATGTCTGTCATTGTTGTATTCCCAGAGGAACATTGTTGACTCCTAGGAATTAATAAGTTGTTTTGTTTTGTTTTTCTGTCATTGAAATATACACACAAATATGTATTTACTTCTCTTTTTGAAAATACAGCAGTGCCCCCTAATCTATGGTTTCACTTTCCACAGTTTCAGTTACCCACGGTCAGCCAAAGCTGGAGAATATTAAATGGAAAATCCCTGAAATAAACAATTCATGAGTTTAAATTGCACCTCGTTTTAAGTAGTGTGATGAAATCTCCACTGTCCTCCCCTGTCTTGTCTGGGTTGTGAATCACCCCTTTGTCCAGTGTATCCAGGCTATAGAAGCTACCTGCCCACTAGTCCCTCCGCAGTCATCAGTTAAATGATTGACTGCTGGTATAACAGAGCTTGTGTTCAAGTCACCCTTATTGTACTTAATAATGGCCCCAAAGCACAAGATCAGTGACACTGGCAATTTGGATATGCCAAAGAGAGACTATAAATTGCTCCCTTTAAGTGAAAAGATGAAACTTAGTAAGAAAAAAAAAGTATGCTGAAATTGCTAAGACTTATGTAAGAATAAATCTTCTAGCCACGAAATTGTGAAAGAAGAAAAAATAAAAGTACTAGTTTTGTTATCACATATCAAACATCATATATCTGTATATCTGGAGAAAAGCATAGTATACGTGCATATAAAGTTTGGTACTATCCATATTTGAGTATGCGTTAGAAGTCTTGAAATGTATTTCTCTCAGAGAAGGAGAGGTTTTGGCATACATTTAAATCTAAAAGTTTCGAGCTTGTCTAAAGCTCACCACAGAAATGAATAAACATCACACGGTTGGCTATAAATAGAAAAAGTGCATTATGCCGAGAAATTGAAATGAATAAGAAAATATCTGCAAATTAAAACTCATCATATAAATACAAAATACTGGTTCTTAATTTTAAATGATGGTACATTTTCTAGCAAGGAAACTGTAACCTTGCTATCATGCCTTGGTGCCACATTTATCACTGCATACTTGGAGGAAGGGTCACTTACCATCGCTGAGACTCATTTTACTCACCTGTCAAATAGGAAAACTATTTTGTCTGCATGTTTCTCTTGAGTGAAGGCATGTAGACCAGTACCTTCATCGAGAGACACAGCCCAGATAATGTTGTGTCTGAGTACAGACTGTAGATTTACAGCAGATGTTGATCAAGTTTTGAAAATGGTCACACCACAGTTAAAAAAAAAAAAAAAAGACATGACCTATAGAGAGGGCACTTTTGGCTAATGGTAACAAAGCAGCATTGTTAGGGAACATATTCACTAGGGACAGATGCTGTAACTTGTCACCTAATGGGTACTAGGCTAAGACAACTTTTAGCATAGTACCTAGTGGTTTCTAGATTCATCAGCAATCATCTCCTAGGTCTGTGGGAAAATTAGGAGAACAAAAGTAAGCTGCAAAGCAATTCTTGTAGAAGACACAAATTCCTACCTAAAGCTCCCCAAACAGCTGTATGGCAAGTATTCACTTTTCATTCATACAGAGGTTTGTCATAGAACAAGTCCAGGATCTAAATACTGAGTTAATATATTATACACGGATGATTCAAAACCAAACAGTACTGGCAGGAGCACATGTTTTTTTCTCTCTCAGTGGTAACTTTCATTTTCCTTTGGTTATTATGATTCTTGGGACTGAACATATTAATGTATTTATTCTGCAATGGATCATTAGTTAGCTCATGTTTTCTCCTAACCATAATGAATATCACAATATAGTTTTGTAATTGTAGCATTTGTCTCAAGAAAAGTTGTGGGTTATTGAACAGAAACAAAGTTTGAATATTTGGACTTTAAAAAATTAATTTCAATGATAACAATTTTATTCCAACTCTCTAGAGGAAAGTAAATTTGAATAAAGCTGAAGCAAATAGCATTTACATTTGGGGAACAGAGATTATCAATGAATTCTCAGACTTGATGTTTCTGAATTGATAAATTATGTTTAGGCTGCTTGCATAGCTTAATCCAAAAAGCACTAGGTACTATGCTAAAAGTTGTCTTAGCCTAGTACTCAGTAGGTGACAAGTTACAGCATCTGTCCCTAGTGAATGGGTTCCCTAACAATGCTGCTTTGTTACCATTTCATTACCCATGCTGGTGATTTTTATCTGGGTATTGAGAGCATTGCAATTTTTTGTTCATCAAATTTTCAGCTGTTGAGCTTTCTCAGAAATATGTATAGACTATGTTCAGACAATTTCTTCTTCACCAATGTACTAAATCAATTTAACATGTTCCCGTCTCCTTCTGCCTTGGGTGGAATTTCAAATCAATCAGACAATATTTCACTGTCAATTTAATGAGTGCAACTGGTTGTACACCCCAAATTTTCTAATGGTGCAAATGCAATAGAATACAGATCTGTGGTAGTCAAATGAGGGTGGCCACTATGGTATTGTGGAACTATTATTGAATCGAAAATTAGGAAACTGAGATTGCATTTCCATTTTATTATCAACAACATTCATGATGAGTCAATTTTAAATTTCTCATCTGTCAAAGCAGGGGTTGAAAGAGGTTTTTCTCCAATGAGCCCTTTGGCAACAGCTTCCTGTTGCATGTTATATGCCTGTCTCAGCATAAACAGGAGCAGCCACCGATGTTTGCTTTAACTTATATCTCAAATACATATTTCTTTCCTAACATCTACCATTGCACATTTTTTTCTTCATGAGCTACCGTGCCCCATCAAAATGTCTATAGAGTCTCCTGATAAACATCCTAAGAACAAAGCCTCTCTGGGGAGTGAGAGCATGGTCAGAGCACAGTGACTAACGCATTCCAGCTCTCCAAATGTGGAAAATCCAAATTAGCTGAACACTGATTGTGAATTTAACAAATTGGTTATGCATTGAAGAAGGGTGAGAAGGATTCCTCTATGTAGTAGGGCTATTTTTACATGAACAATTTTTCAAAATATAAAATTCAAGTTTATATTTTGGTAAATTATATTTTAAATGACAATATAGATACCTATTTATTGACATTTAGAGTCCATTAAAACATCAAATAAAACACCAGTTTTAAAATATCTTTTATTCCTCATTTAGAAAAGTTTAAAAGAAATACCCTGAGCAAAAAAGAATCTAAAGCAGAAGTAGAAAGATCTAGAAAGAGGCAAATGAAAAAAATCAGTAAGGTCTGATGCGGGGATAAGGCATAAGGAAAAGTCATGTGTTCACACTTCCAAGTATTAATTCACTGAGATGGCAAGTTTTAGAGCTAACTGAATGTCATTGCCCTTTGAAATGTCAATTTACCAATATCCACAGTTAATCAGCTGAATTAATTCTTAACCTATGGAGGCCTTTTCTTTTGAAGGCTCAATTCGACAAAGAAAAACGTCTCTTCTACAGAGATAGCAGCTATAAAACTTCAACTATTAAGGACCAAGGTACATTTGAAAATATGAAATATGAAATCAATTTATATGCGTGTACATATATATAATATACACACACATACATCTATACACACATATTTCACCCACTCACAGTGAAATATCAGGGAAGCTGAATGAAAACATTTATAGACGTTATCCTTGAGTAGAACATTGTAGATAACCTTCATAAGATGCTTATCTTTGTTCTTTTACTTTGTAAAAGAACACAATTATATTTGAAAAATAATGATTTATTGCCCAATTATATATTGGAGTCATTTAAATATTGTATTTATTTTCTCAGCAAGCTGACTCATGATCTAGAAAAATAAATATAAATTTTGCTGCACATTATAATCATTTCAGGAGCTTCAAAAATTTCCATTGGCCAGGCTGCACTTTATACCAATTAAATTAGAAGCTATGTGAATGCGACCTAGACAGTAAGTCTCAATCATCCATCCAGGTGAGCTCAGTATTCAGCCAAATTTGAGACCCAGTGCTGAAGAACACAGGTAGATGACCTGGTCTTGGCTACTTCAGATTTCCCTCAAAGATGTTGAATTATAGAAAAATAATCTGAATATGCAGTTTTACAGTAATAAGTGCCCTGTAATGACATTGTTAATTTAACTCTTTTCACGATTTCGTCTTTGTCTGAATAATACTCTAGGCTTCCTTCATCATCTGTTTTCCAATCTGGATCAGCAATATTTCTGTCAATTCTGTGAATTACTTGATATTCTTCCAACACCTTATTATTGAAATCAACTAAGTTGTTTGTGAACCATCCACTCTTTGGCATTTTGTAATGTAGTATTAAGGGAGTGAGTAATTTGAGAGACATATAAAGACAAAAGAAATAGTTTTGTAGGTAAAATGAAATGGTATATTTATACAAGAATGTAGACCAATACTGTTTGCAATAATTGCTAAGATACATACGGACACCGTGTACATTATACTATGTTTTATATGTATTTTCTCATTTTGTTCTCACCATCATAATAAAGTAATTGTAATTATATTGTAACAAAATAAAATTTAAGCAGGGTAAGGTTTAAAATCAATTAGTTTTATTTGAAGCCTATTCTTTTAACCGCAACGTTATTCTGCTTATTAATGAATGTAGGTTGTCATGAAAGCTAAAATAATGTTGAGGTAAGATGAAAGGGACTAATAGTGGTTATAAAACTAAGAGAATCTTGGGGTAAATAAACTTTTGTAAATATATTTTCCACTGATGATACTGGCTTTGAAGATTCAAAACACTTCTGTGCATTGATAATTTCTACATATATTTAATAGATATTGACGACATTTAGAAAATGGAAACCAAAAACCAAATATAACAATCCTTTCCCTTGAAGAATATTCTCCAAAAGGAATTTTAGTCCAAATCTTGAATAAGTAGAAATAGTACTGTTCTATTTAGCATAATTATAATTATTAAGATAATATATAATCTTTACTTTATCTACATTGTCTAGCCAGAAAAACTATTATATTCTTATCCCTATTTATGACCTCTCCCCTCAGAATCCCACTATATCTTCATGTGAAAGTTTAGATTTCAAAACAACAAAATCAAATTAATAGTTTCTGCACTTAAACCTGATGCAAAGCACTTTTGTTGTAAACTCCACTGCTACTCTTTTAGTCTGTTCTTTCAACATGAGTTTTGGACTACTGCCCTGTCCTTTGTAACTGACATCCTAACGTCTAATCCCATTAAATTACTCTCAACAAAGAATCTAGAGGGAATATTTTAAATTTTAGTTTTAATTATACTACTCTTCATCTCAGAATCTATTCCAGTAGTTTTATTTTTTTTTTTTAAATCTAGACTACTACCCTAAATGATCTAGCTCTACCTTTTTGGTCTTTCTGCTATAGCTACACTAGATTGATTGATTTTTCTCCCATACATCAAGTATGATCATACATTGGTGTTTGGGAAGTTATAATTCTTCTATATAAAATGTTCTTCCTCAAGATGCCTAGAGTGCTTTTACTTTCATTTGATGCACTTTCTTTCCCCAGTACACACCTCAGGAGACAGGTCTTTCCTATCTACTCTCTTCAAAGTGAAAGCATTACTTGCACCTTAAAAATTACTTTCAATGCTATGCCTAAATTCTAACGTATCTAAATCTTCTCTTCACAAATTATAGATAAGGCAGAAAATGATATAAAAGTATTACTTTTATGAATTTAGTAAACTTTTATTTATTTATCTGGTATTGTTGGTTCAGGAAAAACAAAACAAATAAAAGCTATAAGGACAGTAGGAGCACAAAAGCACAAAAGAGCATAAAACTTTTCAGCAGACAAAAGCATGTGCACACATGCACACCACACAGACGAAATACAACTATACAGCAAAGCAAAAGTGATGTTACACAATACTCTGATATAAAGTAAATAAAATTAGTCAAGTAAATGTAAACTAAAAAATTTTAAATCAAGATTAAAATTCAAATTTTAGATGAAAATTGACAAATAGCATAAATATGAAATGGAAACCCACACTACTAAAAAAGCAAAAGCTTAAAGAATATTCCAGACTCTAATAAATAAAGGTTGTTATAGACAAATAAGATAGCAAATGAGAGACTAATTATGATTAAATGTACAAACAAGGGCAGTTATTTGGACATAAAATGGTCCAATTAAATAAAACAAAAATGAAAAAGGTAAAAGATGCCTAAGAGAAGCAATAAATAACTGACATGTGTATAATTGAAATCCCAAAGTGGAAAAATTAAACAATGAATTGATACCATGGAATACTATGCAGCCTTAAAAAAGATGGAGACTTTACCTCCTTTATGTTTACATAGATGGAGCTGGAAAATATTCTTCTTAGTAAAGTATCTCAAGAATGGAAGAAAAAGTATCCAATGTACTCAATACTTTTATGAAACCAATATGTAATTACACACATTTTCTTATAGAAGATAGACCACAACTATAGCCTAGGATGAAGGAGAGAAGTAGAGGGGGATAGGAGGGGCTGGGGGAGGCTCAATAGAGGGAGGGTAAACAATGGGACCACACCTATGGAGCATATTGTAAGGGTACAAGTCAGATCTACCAAGTATAGAACATAAATATCTTAACACAGTAATTAAGTAAATGAGGTGAAAGCTATATTAATTAGTTTGATGTAACCATTCCAAATTGTAAAGAAAAATCAATACATTGTACCCCATACAAGCATAAATGTATTCATGATCTATGTGTATATGACTTAATAAAAGGAAAAAAAAATAAAACTTTAATTTGAGAAATCATTCCTGAGATAAAAGAATTTCCTTATCTATAGTTAATACCCCAATTATATAGCAAGGAAAATTTCTTAGGACATTTAACTCCCTTATACATACTAGCAAAAAGTTATGGAAAAGAAAATAAAAGCAAAACAAGAACAATATCCTAAAACAAAAAATAAAACCTCTCATGTGTACCAAAATATTAAAAAATAAGAAAAACAAAACAAAACAAATGAAAATATAGTTTGGCCTCATACATTTTAATGCGAACATACAGATCAAAAAATAGTGGAACAAAATTTTTAGGAACTCTAAGGAAAACATGGTGAAACATTTGTTTTATAGTCACCCAAGCATCCTTAAAGTAGTAAGGCTAAAATAGAATAGATTTAAATATGTGCAATGCAGAAAATTTATGGGAAAATTATATTCACAAGTTCATTTATGGAACCTACTAAAAAATATGCTTCTTTCATCAAGAGGTTTTTTTTACAAAAGAAAAAAGATGAGAACAATGATTTTAAAGGTTGTGTTTATTTATATGCAAATAATTATTTAAAGACCAAAATATCTTAATAATTGAGTACATTTACTTATAGAAAAAACAAGGTGAAGCAAATTGTTGTCAAATAATGCACAAAACTTACATGCTCTGACAAATCAGAAATAATGCTACTAACGGAGGTGGAGTTTGGAAATGGAAACAGGAACGTAAAATAGGAACTGCTCCTAAAGGTGAGAGTCAAAGTGAAGTAAAGTAAAGGTAATTAAGGTACAGCATAAAATATTACACATATAAAAATAATAACAAAAACAAAAATATAAATCTTTTTAAATGAAAAGGAGGGAGGGAGGAAGAGAGGAAACAAAGAAGGGAGGAAAGAAGGTGCCAATGTGATTCTTCCTGACGATCACTCTTTTGTAGTTCACTGACTTACATATAAAGTATTTTTTTGAGATCTGTAAAAAAAAAAAAAAAAAAAAAAGAAAGAAGGTGCCAATGAAAAAAATAGCAGTGAAAGAAACCACATTGGCAAAGATACAGAGTAATTGTGACACAATGCACATAAAGATATTGTAAAGTTATCTAACAAAAATGAAAGTGATCTCTAAGGTGAATGTGTTTGCATATTAGAAAATGTGTTCTGATTGGTTCATAAAACAAAGCTCAAGTCTAGCTATATGCAAGAGTCTAAAGTTAAGTGATTTTAAAGACAAAATAAAAGAGATTGTCAAATAGATGAGGTCAGACAAATGAGTTTGTGACCTCAGCCTAAAAAAAGTGCTACATTCTTCATTGCTAAATATCACTCCCGTCACCTTTGAAATACCCCCCTTCAGAAGCTATGCACCAATGCCAGTGCTTCCTCTTTCTAGGATGAGTTTGGGAACTTAATTGCCTGGCCATTCCAGTAAAAGAGTTTCAAAACTGCCTTGAAGGGTGGATTAGGCACTGGCATGAGTGCATAGCTTCTCAAGCAGAGTACTTCAAAGGTGACCATAGTCATATTCAGCAACAAAGTATGTACCACTTTTTCTAGGATAAGTTGGTAAATTTAATTGACCTCATCAAGAGATGCAAAAACAAGGACTATTGTCTCGATATTTAATAAGGTAGAGTTTAAACCAAAAAGAATTAAACAGTATCAAACATACATGTTCCAGTGCTCAATGCTACAATTCACAAGGAAGGTGTGGATAAAACAGTTATGAACATTTATGCCCTAAATAACACTGTGATAATCTCTATACATAGTATAAGCTAACTTATAGGGCATAAAAGAAGAAAAAATAGAAATATACTAATCTAAGGAGATTTTTAACACAACTTCATTAGTTCATGTCAGTCAGATAAGCAAAGAAATAAGAATTTAGAAGCCCTAAAAAGAATATCAGTAAGGAAGATCTAAGGTAGATATTTATCAAAAGTTACCCCACCAATAAATAGAAAATGCATCTGTTTTCAATGTATAGTGTTAGCATCCACACAAATTGACCACACAATGCCACAAAATAATCAATACATTCTATAAAGGAAAAAAAAAGTGATATAAACAAATGTATCTGATTACAATGCAATAAAACTAGAATTTAACAGCAAAATTAAATAGAAGTCTCTTTCACTTAGAGGTTAAGATATACTACAAATCGAAATTTTAGAAAATAAAGTCAATGAAAATAGTGTATTCTAGAAATATACATGTTTTAACAATAGAAGTGCTCAGATGAAGCTTCATGTCCTTAAATAATTACATTAATGAAAACAAGAAAATGAAAATAAATATTCAACAAGAACAAAATAAACCAAAATAAGTTTTATAAAGACATCAAAAATAAAAGTAAACACTTTTGGCAACAGAAAAACAAATGAAAAACTAAAAAGTTAGTTTGGGCAAAAATATCAAAAAAGAAGAGAGCAGCAATAAAAGTTTCCTTTTAAATGTGACTATCATACTGACTTTTCGGAAGAAAGAAAGGAAGAAAGAGGGAGGGAGGAAGGAAGGAAGGAAGGAAAAGTATTAATCTTTTACTCTGCCTTTTAATGAGAAAACATAGCTCATCAACAGTATTAAAGAAAACCTTTACTAAACAAGTATGTTGGCTAATAATGTATGATATATTTTTAAAAGCACCATTTTTGAAATGAAATAAAATACCTATTAGTGGCAAAGTTCATCACTGAATGACAAAAGATGCAAAAATTGAAGTGGACAGAATATCTGAAACCATTTATTTTATAATAGGAAAAGTTTGGCAGTAACCACTTCAAACAAAAGATCAAATTTAGCATCACTAATTGAGAAATTATTAAATATGTCCTACTCAATGTGATGTAATACAAAACAAACACCTCTATGAAGTACTATTGACAAAAGAAATGAAAGAAATTTCTTTATCTAAAAGAAAAATTGGCCTGGTGCTTTGAAAAGTCAATGCTATTTTTTAAAAAATGAGAAGAAGAAAGAAAATTATTTTAGCCTAACAGAGATTTCATATGAACGCAAAGTGGAAGCTAGACTGGATGCTAGCTTGGCAAGGACTTGATAATTTATGATTAGGTAATTATTTTTAATTTCTTTAGGAATAATAATGTTATTTTGGCTATTGAAGAGTATGTCCTAATTCATACAACATTCATAGAAGTTAAATATCATGATGCATGCAACTGTTCTTTAGTGGCTAACAAGGAGGTTGAAATGTGGACATAGGAAAGAGAAAGACAGCAAGTGCGCCAGAAGAGGAGATCAAGAGTACAAAACATTAACAGGTATTGAATAGACCATAATGGGTGTATGTTGTTCATTTTTATATTATTTCACAATCTGAAATTTTTAATAATTAATAGCTGAAAGTATTCTGCTAGTTTTTAAAATGGAAGTCTAAAAAATATAACTTCCTACCTGATTCCTTATTTTGTTCAATCATGGCCCCCAAACTTTTTAATGCCTGGGTAGACCTAACTTCTTCAAAAGCTGCAATATGAGTTGAATACTAGTAGTAAATTTGTGTTTATTTTAGCAAATTCAAACTGAGTTATTACAACTTAAAATCTTTAATAATTTTGTTAAAGAATCCAGAGTTTATTGAATAATCATGTCACTATTTCCATAGCAATACAATTTTGCAAATTAGCCCATCTCTAGTCTTAGACAAAGTTAAACTTTTGAACACCTGTACTTGATGTTGACGGAGTGATTCATTACTAACTGACTGAGGGAGATGGAAAGGAGAGTCTATTCTTGACTTCCATCTCTCCATGACACCTGTCATCTATGATAATTATGTGGAGTCCATGATCTGTGAACTAAATTAAATTGGTGAAGAAGTTAATTTGGCAGAATGCATATACCATATGGTTGTTGAGAGTATGGTAGAGTGTATACCGTATGGTAACTGGGAGTTGGGAATCCACCTACATTTTTTTTTTCTTTTTCTCAGAAAGTGGCATCTGATGATTTGCAATGATGATAGTCTTCATCACTAGGATTAATTATTGATGTGTCTTTTATTTTTCATTCATCATATTCAAAACTTTTTCATTTTCATTTCCCTCTGAGTTCTATAATCCTGGCTCATGAAGCTAAATTGAGTGTAAGGTGACCTTGGCAATATGGTGTGCCAAATGTTACTAGTGAGTGTTCCTGAAAACTAGACTTTCCTCTCCTTCCTTCTGGAGCCATAGGTAACAACATTTTCCAGTTGCCTTGTAATTTAGGGGAATCCTGTGACTAGATTTGGCCAGTGGGCAATGAAGAGTGATATGAGTCATTTCCTGCATGAAGCAGTGAGAAATCACCATGAGAAAGTCCAGCAACTCTCTTCTTTTGTTTCAATGAGCAAAGCCAACCAAGAGCCCCGAAAGTAAATGTGGAACTCAGCCTTCCATTGCACCTGAATACAGAATAAGCCTTGTTATGTTTAGACACTGACATGCAGGGGTTAATTTGTTAGCAGAGCATAATTTAGTCCATCCTGATTAATACACAGATCTTCTTCTCCTTCTTCCCCTGTGATCAAGGATTTTCACTCAGTTGCTACTGTGCCTTCCGACACAGGCATTTAATTTGGAATTGGTAGGCCTGTGAAACTAGCTCCTCAGGGAACCCAACCATCATCTTTCATTTGTTTCAGCTGGAGAATCACCCGTCACAGACTCTTGAACTGAAGCTGCAGTTGCTCTGAAGTCTGTATTTTAGGCACCTACGGAGGAGTAATACATCTGGCATGTACCCCTGAAGACACTTTGCCTGCTTACCTCAGCTATTGTTATTGTGACTGGAGCAACATTTGTTTCTGCTATATTTCTCTTGGCAACAGTAGGGTCTGTTTTCCTATTCCTTTCAATGAAGTCTGACTTGAGTTTAAGTGATTTAATCTTCTTGTTCCGTCTGTTCCCTCTCTCCTAAAACATACCTAGAACTCATAGTGTTTCCTAAAATCCAATGCTTTTTATTTTCAACTTTCCCTAAGTTTTTTTGGGACTATAGTTATTCTTCAAATCTACTCCTACAGATTTTATAATATGTAGTCTTCTATAGAAAAGTATAAGAAATCAATGAATTCTGTTCAAAAAATAGATAATTATAACTTTCTTCATTTCCCTGATTTGGGTAGCCCTATCCTAGAGAGATCCAATATCAACCCTACAGCGGATTGATTGGTATATTTCATAATTCCTATCTTTCCTTTGAATCCTGATTACGTAACTTTCTTGAGTGTGTTCTCTGGAGGCAAAGACAGTTGTTAAATTTCCCACCTATAGTGACCCTGTTATTATATTTTTCTCTTCCTAGACCCTAACAGACCCTGAAGATGCCCACATACTTATGCTCAGCCTTCCTTCTGGCCCCAGCAGCTGTTCAGCTCAGAAAAGATGCTTGTTAATTAGGTTGGCATTGGCAGGAGAAGACATCCTGAAAACATTCAAGCCACCATCTACCCAGAATTCCTCAGTTGCTCTCATTTTAATGTCTACGTCTGGTATGTGTTTTATACATATTATTTCAATTATTACTAATATGAAGCAAATTATGCAACAATATTTTTTCTTATTTTATAGATGACAAGAAAATGTTTTAAGGGAGTCAGCAAATTTTCAAAGTTTTATTGATAATAATTTCTGGACCCAGGGCTAGTTTGCTATTATGTGCCATAAATTTGGGTTGTGTCGTTGTATTAAAATCTGGCATCAGTACTGCCTTAAGTTAAAACTGGAGCCTAAGCCCTTAATTTGGCCTTAATCTCCATGCTTGCTAATCATGTCCTCTTCCTTACAATCAACTCAAGGATGAATTATAACCTAAGCCCAAGCTTTAGCAGGAGGAAGAGATGCAGTCTCTTCCTCTTTTTGTTACCTGAAAGGCCTACTTAGCACAGACTTTAGGTAGATAATGTTGTGAAACCAATAGAACACTCAGCAAATCTTTCCCAAGGAAAATATTAAAAACTCTGAATTTCCAGATCTCAGAATAAGTCTTTCTGTATGTAGAAAGGCTATGTGAATAAATATTTTGAAATGAATGAGAAAGTTTTACTAGGAAGAATCCAGAAGATACCCCAAAATATTTTCTTTCCTTTCACCTTAGTTTTAGTTGTAGAAATACCCCATAGTACGCAGGAGCCTTTGATGTTTTATTCAAAAGCAAATGCTTTGATGAGCTACTCATCGGCCCAGATATGGCTCCTCTGGCAGTTTACCTCCTCCATGGCTGGACAACTAGCACCACTAGAAACTGAAGCTCTGGTCAAGGTTTAGGCTTAACCTTGGCTTTTTTTTTTTCACCAGCTCATCATATATCCAGTTTCTAAAAAAATAGGCCATGAGGAAAATATAGGGACACTTCTGTTAGAAAGAAGAAAGTTTAAGCATTGTCTTAATAAATGTTTTAGTAAATGTTTATGAGTCTCTGTGTAAACACAAATGTTTTCCTAAATTTCTTACCAATGTTTTACTCTTGGAGTAATTGGTGCATGCTAGATACTTTCCATTGGCTGCTCTGGATCAGTCTCTAACTTTTTCATCCTGCTCTGTCCCTGGGATACCAATTGCCATGGATTTCATAAAAGGACTCTGTAGCACATTGGTTTCTGTTGGGTTGAGGGAAGAGAGATCATTGAAAGGACAGCAGAGGAAATAGAAGGCTGACAGTGAGTTGGGATATTTACTCTCTCTGCTCCTTTCTTTTTGAGCACTGCAGATTGGATGTTCCTGGTACCAAGGGTTCCTATTCAGGAGCCCTTTTACACAGCTATCCCTTTTGGATCGCAGTAACCACTTCCTAGTCTCTTATCATCAGATTCAGTAGTAGTAATGATTTTCTTCTATTGCCATTGCTGGAATTAGTTTCCCTAATCCCTGCCCATACATCCTTCTAAGGAGTACCTTTATTGAACTCTCTTAACCCAGGATGGGTGTACCATGTGCAACTGATACAGCATGTAAAAAGTATTCAGTTGTGGACAGTCTGATATTAATAAAAGAAAATTTAAAGATTAATCAGAAATTGAAGTCAAAATACATGGCCTTAATTTGAATCTTATTTCTGCCAGTTTTTAGGGAAATTGACCTCTCTGGACCTCAGTTTTCTAAAAGATAAAACATTTGCCCTTGGAACTATTTTAATATAAAGAACAGAGAGCAGTATATTGCCTAGAAAACATGATGTCAAGTAAATATGGGTTGTGGGTTTTGAATGTGTCAATATACCAAAGCTAGACTCGATTTTCTTGAATTTTCTTTCGAATATGGCTCTTACGTAAGGCTGGTCCCAAGAAAAATTCATATGAGATGTGGATGGAAGGCAAAAGTGAAACAGCAGCTATTTTGCTCTGAAGGTAGATGTAACACCCGGGGCTATTGCAAATCACACGTATCCTTATTAATTTGCCACTCGCTTTGCTAACCTATGGCTTCTCCACCTTACACTAATCTTCTCCTTCAGTTTAAGCCTAAGCCTAATTCAAGGATGCAATTGCCTTCTACAAACTTCAACGTTATCAAGGTTAAAGCCATTGAGAGAAAGATACTGGTTCCTATTTGTCATTGTGGATTCTAGCTTGTCCTTACACTCTTCAACTTTATGCCCAGGATTTCTTCCCAACTACTGGATCTGAAGATTTATGGCATTTCAATCACCCACTAGAAACAAAGGGAATTTCCATAGACTCTTTCATTGGCTTCCACGACTGTGGATGGTCTATTTCCTGTTATACTCCATTACCCATATCACTTATAGTAACTCTGATAATCTGATTGAAACCTGATACATATGTCCCTCTTTTTCCCGTTAGTAACATTATCACAAATATGACTGAGAATGTAACATAGGATATTAGAATCTGTTCTTTAATAAGAATGGAAAATCTAGAATAATGTAATAAGCATTTTACTTTGTTGGATAATGAAGTTAATGAAAGAAAAAGAAAAATGATATTAAAAATTATAAGTCTTCGTTTCAAGATTTAAAGTCACCCCCAACCCACTACTTAGTTCCAGATTTTTAAGAGTAGCTTTGAGTTTAATTCTTTGTGGCTTTGTTTTTCTTTAAGCTACTGAATAACACAAAAGCTTTGTTAAGTTTTAGGGAAAGAGATGAGGAGACAAATACTCATTATTAATTTGACTGGGTTATTGAGCAAACCCTATCTTCCCTCCCCTGCTAAAAAATGCCTGTCATTGTCTAGTAAAATATAACTTGCAAAGCTTTACTCCTGTATAAAATTTCATGCTCATTTAGCACATGATACATTTGGAGCTGACAGGAGTGATCCACCTGGAATGGCCCAGCAACCCTATGCTCAGGCCCAGAAAGGTACAGAAATAGTCTCCTTTGTCTCTTTGATTCTCTACGGGTCACTTCATAGCAACAGTTCCCCTTTATTCTCTTCTGTTTTGAATGGTGCTTTTGTGAGTTGGAGTCTTGATGTATCTGTCACAAACCTTCCACTTCAGAGGTTAAACTACAAGATCTAATGAGAGAAAATTATTTTTAGCTTAGCCTCTGGCACTATAAATTCTAGGAAATTTTTGAATTAAGCTTTATGACTCTATAAGAAAAAATAGCAGGCTGCCAACATGTCTCTGTTAACTCTCTCCTCTCCCACCCAATATCTAATCTCTCTTTCTCGCTCCTTTTAAGTAAAATCTAACTGAAAATTTTTTACATATTTTTATTTTTTGTAGGAACTGGCTGTTGTGTTCGATAATTACTCTTAGACTCTTCTTCCTGTGAGTTTGTTTACTTTCTTGTTGGGCCTCAACCTCTGACTACTGACATCATACTAGCAAAGTGTACTGTCCACAATTGATGATATGTGAGCACTCATTTATCACTTTAATGTTAAAAGCTGAAATATTTCTCCTAAGGTAGAATTCCATCTCAACCTGAAGTTATTAAGTAAAATAGAAGCTGAGTCATATTAGAAACAAGTCCAGTTGTGAATTATTCGGGGATGTTTCCTCTGCAATACAACAGTTTAGCCAAGCCCCAAGTTTCTTTTCTGAATTTCACCTTTGGGCATTTCACTGCTGATGAAGAACTTCATCCCAGAGAAGGTACTGGAAGAAACAGAAAGTAAAAGGAAGAAAGATCTCATCAGTGGGCTGACAGACATGAAAACAAAACATTTATTCAACAACTGCTGTGAGCAAGGCAGTGAGAGATTTGTAAGGATATCAAGTTTATGATAGACTGGGAAGAAAGTGAGAAATTATAGCTATGAGGTTAATTATCACCGCTTGCTGATAATGTTACAAGGTGGACTTTTATCCTGCAAGAATTTCTGAACATCATATTGTAGGAAATGAGGGTCCTCATGACTGACTCGGGTAGGAAATACTACTATTTTTTAATACCAGGAAAGGTTGAATTTAGGCAGATATTGTGGTGACACTGGAAAGTCTCTTTAGTTAAAGTAGCTGAGTGTATATAAATGCTGTATACTAGAGGGTGCTGAGAACAAAGACAATCTCATTCAAACGACATAGAGAGCTTGGAGTTTTAGCTTGAACATCAGAAGATGTGCCCATAGGTTGCATTCCAACTTGACTTTTTGTCATGATAATGACAAGAGCAATATTTATTCTTTCTTTTTCTATGTTCTATTACTTCTGTCTTTATTTTGCATGGTATTGCACTGAACTCTTTACAGACATCATTTCAAATAAATATTAGTACCACTATTTTACAGAAGAGGAAATGGAAGCTCAGAACATTTTAAAAGCCCAAGGTCACAAAGCAGTGAATAGAAGAATTTAGACTCTAACCTTAGGTCTGTCTTTAGAACATGTGATTTTAATACTAACAAGAGAAAAAATAGCTCAGACGATATAGCCATTCTGTCATTGTGCATTTAGGTAGAAAGATTACATTTTATGGAATCTGAAAAGGTGCAATTTAAGCCTCAAAGGATGGGAGAAACTCAGAGATAATACAAGATATTTTATGAGAATAAATTACATGAATAAAGTTATACAGGCAAATAAAGGCATCTTCTTCTTCACCATGTATAATGCATGTAATATTATACAGAGATTAAATTTATCCATGAAACCTTGCTATGGAAACATTTCACTAGTATGATGTCTACATTTGTAGATGTCCCACACACACACACACACATACACACATGTACACACACACACACACAGAGAAAGTTGTCTCCTTGAATCTACTATATTGAAAATATGTAAAAGATGGAAAATATTTGACAAGTTATTAGCCATTTCTAACTGGGGAACCTAGATGTATCAATGTACTAATACAAATCTCAAATAAATGTAAAGTTTTATTATCATTATGATTATTTTAAAAATACCATGACTTCCCCCAAATAAAACTAACTCTTTATTTGGAAATATTTACAAAGGCCATTTTGTAGTGATTAACATTCAGAATACACTTAGAACCAAACTCTATTCAACTTTTTCATTTCCCCAATTCTCTTCTTTCTTCCTTCCCTTTTCTCCTTCCCTTCCCTTTCTTTCCTTTCCCTTCCCTTTTCTCCCTTTCCCTCTTTCCCTCCTTCCTTCCTTCTTTCCCTTCTTTCCTTCTTCCTTTATTCCTTTTTTAATATTTATTTCCAGCAGAAAATCCTTATCTATGTCAACAGAGACAAAGACACATAAACCTTTGCTTTAAGAAAAGGAGGATCGTTAGTATATTTTGACAATAGTGGCACTATGAGAAGGAGCTTGGGCTAGAAAAGAGAACAAAAGATTATACAGCAACATACCCTGTTTCCCCGAAAATAAGACATCTTCCAAAAAAAAGACCTACTTACAGGAAAGATAAGACGTCCCCTGAAAATAAGATCTAGCACATCTTTGGGAGCACACCTTAAAATAAGACACTGTCTTATTTTCGGGGAAGCAGGGTAGATAGGGTTGCTACAGGCAAAGTGAGGATGTTTGCAAGACATGGCCATCAGGGTTGACTGTATCATAATTTCAATGCTCTTGATTCAGAATAGCTACCAGTATTATTTGTTAAGAAATGATGTCATGGTCATGGTTCTAGTATATCTTTGGGTATTTTCACTTAACTTACATTCTACAAGTCAAGTTTCAGAAAATGTCCCTTTTTCTTACCTAAATCAAGCTTTGTCACATATTGCCATATTTTGCCATGTATAATGCACTCTGATGTATATTATGCACCCACGTTTTTGGCCCAAACGTTCAGGAAAAAAAACTTATACTTTAATTTTTAGTTCCAATTTTTATTTATTTCTATTTACATACTTATTTTTCCAGGGTATTATTTTGCATGTGAATATTGTTATTGCTTTCTAAAGTTATACCTTTAACACATAAGTATAAATAAAAGAATTAAAACCATTTATATAGATACAGAATTAGTACTACCCATGTACAATGAACATCCTTATTTTTCCCTCAAAAATTTTGGCAAAAGAGTGCTCATTCTACATGGCAAAATATGATAATTAAATTTGTAAAACTTGCCCTAAATAAACAATAGCAGGGTCTAGTTTTCCAATGATTTAGAAGTTGTTGATTATTAACTCTACAAAAATGTCTGTGATTATAGATGAATCTATATTTTCTTTGTTTTGGAGAAGGTAATATTCTTCTAAATAATTTAAAGGTGAATAAAGTGTCATAACATGAAAGACAAAGTAGGGTGCTATATGAGATTGATTTTGTGATGTTTCGTATTAATATATTTTATTTGTTTTTCTTAGAAGGCTGTCAAATAGACAAATTTTGGTTAAAGTTGACACTAGAGCAAACACTAAAAGCCTCAATCTCTCTCTTCTTTTCTCTTTTTTTATTTTTTGAAAACTGACTCAAATTGAATTTAATTTGCTCATAAAAGAGTGGAGGTTAGTGAATCAGCTAATCAACATGTTAAGAAAATCAGTGCCTATAATATAATCAATGGAACTCTTTTAATTGATCTTGGAATATGACTGTAATCCTTATTAAGGAACATCTGGAGTAATTATCAATACTTTTTTTCACCGAAGAGCAAATTTGTGGTATTCTGTATTTAATATTGACAGCACAAGCATAGATATATAGAGAAAATAGTCATTTTTATTTTTATATCAGATTAAATGCTATTCACTCAGGCAAATAATTAATTGTAACCTAGTAAGTCATTCATTTTCTTTCCCCAAAACCATACTTTCATATAAATTCAAAAGTCAGGATAGGCATAGGTGTGACAAGGAGCCAGTGTCAGTGTTACCAGAGATCAGAGTCAAGTGCAAGCAAGCCTGGCAGAAGCAAAAAGTCACAGGAGAAGGCCCCCCCGGGGTCAGAGAGAACTTGAACTAGAGGAGGTTTCATCACTGAAGCCTAGGTATACTCTTTTGTTTCCAAGTATCTTGAGTCTTAAAGAAGACCCTCATTTATTCCAGATGTTATTTCTTTGGCACTCATGTTGCAAATCTTGTGTCTGGAAGGTGCATGTCTCCAGGATGCTATGATGCCACTTTATGAACAGGCAAACTAACTGTTAGTTTAGGACAATGGCAAGCATAGGCAGAGTAGAAAGAAAAGAAATTATTCAACATTTGATAACGTTTTTAATAAAAAAAAAGCTTTGACACAAAAATCATTAAAAAAATCAGAACTCTGACTTCTTTATAGTTATTTTATAGCTTGGTCTTCATTTCAAAATAAATTGCATGTGGCCAGGGTGGTAAAAACACGTAGCTTTACATTTTAATGTTTAAAGTGGAAAAGTCCTTAGTCTTGTCCCTATGTAAGTTCAAGGACAGTCCAAGGCAAAGCCCCAATAGATTCTATTTTGATGGTCTTTATGCATTCGAACTGTGATAACTATAGTTGTTATCCCCCCAAAGCAGACAGGCTCCCAGACACAAAGTCCTCTGAACATATTGGTGTACTGAGATTTCAAATAGAGGGCCATGACTCAACCTTTCCCAATTTGTACCATATAATTATAAGAGTGGCTCCTAAAAGACAACATACAGATGAAGTACACCATAAAATATCATTTGCGGTGATTGGATAAAGCCATTCCACCTCAGGTATTATACCTTCCAACTCATGGGCCATGATGGCATCGTGGGCTGACAAGATATCATTTCTTAGCTCCAGCCTGCTTTTAATAGGTCCTTATCTGAAAGTATGTGTTTGCTCTGGCTGTCCCATATAAATAGCATCTGAAGAAAGGCAGTTATTAAGGAGGCTGGGCAGCAATCCCACCCTTCCCATCATGCCAGACTACTTTTTTTCCCACTTCATTTCTGGGTACCATATTTCTGTACTTGCAGATGCTCAGTGAGGCAAATCTCAAGTTAAGAACCTGAAGTAAAAGAAGAATGATATTTTCTGGGACTTCAATATTGTTTAAATTGGTTCTTTATTGTTGTTATAATTTTTTATATTCAAATAATTTCAGTCTTACAGAAAAGTTGTCAGAATAGCAGAAAGGCCTCCCATATAATCTCATCCAGATTCTGGAGTTAATAACATTTTGTCACATTTGCCTCATCATTCTATGTATGTTAATTTGTTTTTTTTTTCTGAATAAATTGGCAAAGCCTTACAATCCTAGTGGGATTTTACTACTAAATACTTCAGGGTATGTTTTTTCTTATATAGCCATAGTATAAAGATCAAAACAATGTAACTAATAGTAGCATGATCTATTATCTAATCCACAGATATTTTTATAATTTCACCAATGTTCAGAAAAAATGTCCTTTATTGTATTTCAGGATCCACTCCAGAATAAAGGAAATTATTATCAGACTTTCTTTGTCTTCTATGACATTAACTTTTTGAAAAGTACGTAACACGGTGGTAACCCAAGGCTTAGTGGGTAGGGTGCCAGCCACATACACTGAGGCTGGCCGGTTCGAACCCGGCCCAGGCCAGCTAAAACAACAATGGCAACTACAACCAAAAAATAGCCAGGTGTTGTGGCAAGTGCCTGTAGTCCCAACTACTTGGGTGGCTGAGGCAAGAGAATCACTTAAGCCCAAGAGTTGGAGGTTGCTGTGAGCTGTGACATCACAGCACTCTATGCAGGGCAACAGCTTGAGACTCTGTTTCAAAAAAGAAAAGAAAAATAAAATACATAACCCCTAATTTGTTTCTCAGTTTGGGCTTGGCTGATGTTTTCTTCTGTTAAGATTTAGGTGACTAATTTTTAGAAGAAATATTCCAAAGCTAATGAAGTAACCCTCTTAGAGGTTTATATCTGAAGGCCCTTGATGTAATTTTGTCCCATTGGTGATGATGTTAAATTTGATCACATGGTTAATTAAGGTGATGTCTGACATATCTTTGCACAAAGTTACGGGATTTTCCCCTTGTCATTAATAAGTAACTTTTGAACATGTATGTTAAGACTCTGTAAATATCCTGTTTCTCATCATATTTAACCTACTAGTTTGATGATTTTGCTTACTTCAACAATTACCCTGTTGGTTACCAAATTGTAATTTTCTAACTTAGTTGTTTCTTCAACATTTGTCAGTGGGCATTTTACAATGGGGACAAGGTTTCCTACCATTTATGTGTTTATAATTAAGCAACCTAGTCCTAGGTGCTCGGAGTATTCATTGATACTTAGGTGACATAGGACCTTTGCTGGGAGACATAGCTAGAAAGTGTAGGTACTATAGATGCGCAGTTTTTAGTGACATCGAAAATCCATCAATTTTTAGTGACATCTAAACCATCAATTTTTAGTGACATCTTTAATAGGAATACAACACCAAAGATTAACTTAAGTTCTCACCTTCCCTATGCTTAACTATATTACTTATATATATTCATTCCTAAATACAAAGTAAAGAGGTAGTTTCAGGAATATTCTTGCACCACTGCTACAAAGAAATCTAGCAACCAGATTCAATGTATTTATACTTCTTTAAGCTTTAGTTTGAGAGTATTTAGTGAAAAAAACACTCAAAAATTACCTTTTGAATTAGTTTTTATACCCTCTATTGTTATGATGCTATTAATTTGAAATATAACGTGGTTTACAAATTTCCATTCTTATTCCATTTAAGTCCCGTCCCACATCTGTGCTGACTTGTTTATTCATTTTTTGAGTATGTAAGGCATTAACATGTATCCAAAGTAAGAATTAGACAGTATCAAGCCCCCACCTAAATCCTTCCACCTTACTTTCAAACACTCCCCAAAAATAAATTACAAATATTAGTTTCTGATTTATCTTTCATGTGTCTGTGGGGGTTTTTTGTTTGATTTTTTTTTTAACAATATTAGACGATACATAGATTATTGTCTTCTTTTCCCTATCTTACATAGTAGCTAATATTACATATCCTTATATGCTTTGCACTTTTTTTCTCTTAAAAATGTGTCAGAGAAATTAGACCATTCCATTTTTTTAAAAAAATACATAAAAATTTACTTAAAAACATAAAATACCTAAGTTGAGAGATATACTATGTTTATAAATAGAAAAACTTAAGTCACTAAGAAGTATTAATTGTCTAAAACCACTTGAAATGTTATTTAGCAACTTCTAATAAGTTTGAAGATGCAGAGCTTCCAGCCCAACAATTAAATCCCAAGTGTATACCTACGAGACCCTCTCTAAGATTGCCCAAAAATACAGCTGCAGCTGCATAGTAATCCATTGTCTGGAAGTTTATTCAACCACCTCCTGCATGTGAGCATTTACATTAATTCTGATATTTAATAATTCTAAACACCTCAATAACTTTGCATAGATCTATTTTCCTACTATTGAACTAGGGTAAATGCCTAGAAGCTGAACTGCTGGATCAAACACATAAGTAGTTAAGACAGATTTGACAAATTTCACTCCATAAACGATGTCATAATTTGCATTCCCACCTGCAACATATGGGAGCTCCTGTTTCCCCACAGCCTTGCCAATAGAAGGTGTTATCAAGTTGATTTTTTTTTTTAGTCTGAGAAGTAAAAAATGATATTGCAGTGTAGTTTAAATTTGCATTTCTCTGAGTAAAGTTGAACATCTTATTTCCATTTTTGATCTTTTTGGTGAATTATTTATTTCTTTGGCCTTTTGGGTCTTTCTCCCTAAATTATAAAGAGAAATGGTATACCATTTATAATGGTATAAATGGTTCTGAAGAAACTGGATAACTCTTTGGAAGAAATTAAATTTATTCTAAATTTTAAAAATAATTATATATACACACATATGTATATTTGAAAATGTATAAAAATTTGTAAATATCTGAAAATATATTTTGAATATATATTATATATTTGCAACAGTACAATGTTGTACAGTATATTAAACTATAATAATTGCAGTTTTTTTTACAGATAAAGGGTTAAAATTCCATATGTATATTATGAACTAATAGGGCTAATTTACATAATATTAATATCCAATAGACTAATGTATATGGAATATAAGCCCGATTTCTGTGATGTATGTTATAAATATTTTCTTCTGATTTGTAATTTTTCTTTTCTTTTTTTATTAAATTATAGATGTATACATTAATGCAATTATGCAGTACAACGTGCTAGTTTTATATAAAATTTGAATACTTTTATCAAACTGGTTAACATAGCCTTCACTGCATTTTCTTAGTTACTGTGTTAAGATATTCATATTCTACTCTTAGTAGATTTAACATGTACCCTTGTAAAATGCACTGTAGGTGTGGACCCACCAATTACCCTCCCTCCACCCGTCCTTCCCTTGCCCCTCCCCTCTTTTTCCCCTTTCCCCTTCTTCTTGGGCTATAGTTGGGTTACAGCTTTCATTTGGAAGTGTGGGTGCTTATAAATTAGTTTCATAGTAGGGCTGAGTACATTGGATACTTTTGCTTCCATTCTTGAGATACTTTGCTAAGAAGAATATGTTCCAGCTCATCCATGTAAACATGAAAGAGGTAAAATCTCCATCTTTTTTAAGGCTGCATAATATTCCCTGGTGTACATATACTACAATTTATTAATCCATTCATGGGGGGTCGATGGGCACTTGGGCTTCTTCCATGACTTAGCAATTATGAATTGGGCTTCAATAAACATTCTGGTGCAAATATCTTTGTTATAAAGTGATTTTGGTCCTGTGAATGTATACCTAATAGAGGAACTGAAGGATCAAATGGTAGGTCTATTTTTAGATCCCTAAGCGAATTCCAAACATCTTTCCAAAAGGAACATATTAGTTTGCATTCCCACAAGCAGTGTAGAAATATTCTTTTTTCTCCACATCCACGCCAACATCTCTGGTTTTGGGATTTTGTGATATGGGCTAATCTTACCGGAGTTAGATGATATCTCAAAGTAGTTTTGATTTACATTTCTCTGATGATTAAGGGTGATGAGCATTTGTTCTTGTGTCTGTAGACCATGCGTGCGCCTGTCTTCTTCAGAGAATTTTCTCTTCAAGTGCCTTACCCAGCCTGAGATGGGATCACTTGTTCTTTTCTTGCTAATATGTTTGAGTTCTCTGTGGATTCTGGTTATTAAACCTTTGTTGGAGACATAACCTGCAAATATCTTCTCCTATTCCGAGGGCTGTTTTTTTGTTTTACTTACTGTGTTCTTACTCACAAATCTGTTGCCTTTATATATACCAACAATAGTCAAGCTGAAAAAACAGTTAAGGAATCTATTCTGTTCACAGTAGTGCCAAAGAAGATGAAATATTTGGGAGTTTACCTAAGAAAGGATGTGAAAGAAAAGAAATAGCTGAAGATGTTAACAAATGGAAAAACATACCATGCTCATGGCTGTTCATACTACCCAAAGCAATATACAATTTTAATGAAATCCCTATTAAAGCTCCACTGTCATACTTTAAAGATCTCGAAAAAATAATACTTCATTTTATATAAAATCATAAAAAACCTCGAATAGCCAAGACATTACTCAGAAATAAAAGCAAATCAGGAGGAATCACGCTAGCAGACATCAGACTATACTATAAATTGATAGTGATCAAAACAGCATGGTACTGGCACACAAACAGAGAGGTAGATGTATGGAACAGAATAGAGAACCAAGAGATAAACCCAGCTACTTACCGTTATTTGATCTTTGACAAACCAATTAAAAACATTCATCGGGGAAAAGACTCCCTATTTAACAAATGGTGCTGGGTGAACTGGCTGGCAAACTGTAGAAGACTGAAACTGGACCCACACCTTTCACCATTAACTAAGATAAACTCTCACTGGATGAAAAATTTAAACTTAAGACATGAAACTATAAAAATACCAGAAGAAAGTGCAGGGAAAACTCTTGAAGAAATCGGCCTGGGAGAATATATTATGAGGAGGACCCCCAGGGCAATTGAAACAACACCAAAAATACATTACTGGGGTCTGATCAAACTAAAATGCTTCTTATTTTTTCATTTCAGATTAAAACGAGGGTGCAAATGATTAGGTCACATTGTCTGTGTTAGATAAAGTTGAAGTTGTAGTTGAGCCTTCACCCAGTGGTTGTGTTGAATACCCTTACCTTGTGCACATAGGTGACAACTTACCACTCCTCCCTCTTTCTCTCCTTTCTCCACTCCTTGCCACTTGTATTTAATTGTGTTTTTCTCTCATTTGGGGGGGGGGTGTAGCTATCCCTCTTTTTTGACTTTGTGTAGATTTTGCAGTGAAAATATTTTTTTGTTTTAAATTTTTAAATTTTTATTTCAGATTAATCTGAGGTTACAAACAATTAGGTTACACTGTGTTGTTTTAATTTTATGATGTTGCATTTAGCTCATTTCAATTTTGATTCATATATCTTTTTCTGCACTGGAGTCTTAAGAAATTCACTTAGTTTTTTTTTTTTAATTTTAATTTTTATATTTTACATATACATGTGTTAATTGGGTTTCCATTTTTTTTTTTGCCTTCACAAAATAAAAAAGACTTAAAATTTAATAACAATAACAATGTTTAAGATAAGGATTAGAAACAAAAACCTTGTAAAGAATGAATGAATGTAAATACATTTAGAAAAGGAATTACAATTGCTACATCGAAATATTAAGCAATAATAATAATAACAATGCAAAGAAAGTATTTCACTTAGCTTTTTTCTAGTTCCATTGTTTCACTTTTACATTGAGTTCCCTCATCTATTTAGAGATTATTTTTATGTTTAATGTGAGGTACAGATTCCATATAATTATATTATATTTCTTAAGACCCACTTATAAAAAAACTTATCTTTGCCCCGGTGATTTAAGATGTTATTCTTATCACACATACCACTTTTCTAGTGACCAAATCTGTTTCTGGACTTTCATTCCATTCCTCTTGTATGCCTGTTTACTTATGTTCCAGTACCACCCTGATATAGTTATCTGGTTATCATTCTGTTTATGAAGGCAAGAAATTCCTTATGTTAATTTTATGTCAGCTACCTTATTAAATTTGCACTGTGTTATTTTATAAGTAATTCCTCAAAATTTTCTAAGAATCATATTATATAATCTTAAAATAGAGAATTTTACCTCTTTTTTAAATTTTTAAAATATTTTGAGAGATGGGGGTCTCACTCTGTTGTCTAAGCTTGAGTGCAGGGGCATAATCATGGCTCACCGCAGCCTTAGACTCCAGAGTGCTCCTCCACTCAGCTTCCCATGTAGCTGGGACTAATGATTCAGGCCACCATGCCAAGCTAATTCTTTGTTTTTTTTTTCTTTAATTTTTGTGGAGGCAGGGTCTGTCTGTGTTGCTCAGGCTGACCTCAAATTCCTATGCTCAAGTCATCCTCCTGCCACTGCCTCTGGAGTAGTTGTGGTTGCAGGCACTAGCCACCATGGCTGGCTACTACGTGTATTTCAATGGTAAGGTCTCTAATCGATTTATTTTATACAGTTGTATAAGCTAATAGCTCTAATTCAATGATAAATAGTATTGGAAAGAGTTATGCATCCTTGTTTGGTCTTGATCGTGGTGAAAATGTTATTAGTGTTTTCCCGTTTCCCAGGATCTTAAGATGATGGCTTTATTAATGAAATAAATGCATTTGATCATATTAAAGAAGTAACCATCAATCCATTACTGTGTGTTTTTTATTTTGAAATCAGCAATGAGTATAGAATATGCCAAAGTTTGGTTTTTAATTTTTTATTTTCACTTCTCTAGCATCTGTGGAGATATTCCTAAGTGATGGTGAGCTATAGTTTTCTTTTCTGTATTGCCTTTATCAAATCAAAGATTTGGTAGAATTTACTTTTGTGTTCATCTAGGCTTATTTAAATTTCTCTTTTTACAGAAATTAGAGTTTGTAAAACTAGGCAGTCCTTCTATATAATCCTCTGACAGTTTAGCCCCCATGGTCTGTAAGGCCCAGAGCAAGAACAGAAATGGAGATCCACTTAACATGTAAATATGTCAAGGTTATAAACAAAACAAACTGTTGAAAATGTGTGTTATCCTTCTGTTTCGATAAATACAACTTCAGAAGGATATGTAAGACAAGTTTGCATTTAGAGTTCTCATATATCTGTTTTGTCTGGATCATAATTTCTTAGAAAGCTGATCACAGAGTCCTGGGTTTTTTTGGGGGTTTTGGTTCCCCCCCCCCCTTTTTACCATAAGTACCCACCACATGTGTGTGTACACCTGAACCCTGTCTGCATTCTTATGTCACTGTCTCCACAAAGAGTTGCCTCTGGACCACGCTGTGGGCAGTTTGTCCCATGAAGACGAGGGGTGAATCATTTTTTCCTGGTTAGATTTTTTTGAGTTTTTGGATTTTTTTTCCTGAGAATTTACTGCAGTTATAACGTCTAAAAATATATGTCTAATTTCCTTTCCAACTCTAGCATGAAATAATTTTTATCCCTGAATAACCAAAATCCTGCTGACTTTTACTTGTGTTGTTTCTGACCCAGGTGCATTAATATAGGACTTAGAATCTATACCTGTCTTCAAATCTATGAATGCCAGCTAAGCCTTCAAATTGATTCTAAATATTTGAAGTAGATTTCTATGCTGAACAGCCAATTGACTCCTAGTGGGCACTCATTAAATGTGTCTACAATACATTTGAAGTATAAGGAGGTGTGACTGAGGTCCTAACCATTAATGTAAATTTACATTCCCTGCATTGCTAGAGACTTTTTTCTGACTTAAACACATAGTGGATACAGTAGTGTTTTCCAGAAAAGTTAGAACTATCATGGCTCCTCTATCTCTTGTTCCTGATAAAAATGGACTCAGTCTACCAAAATGTTTTTTAGTTTATTTTAATTTTTATTTTATTCTTTTATATTTTCTTTTCTTTTCTTTTCTTTTAGACAGGATCTTGCTCTATTGTCCAGACTGATGTGTGGTGGCATAATCATAAACTCAGAGTAGACTCGAACTCCGAGACTCAGGTGATTATCTTGCCTCAGCCTCCTAAGTAGCTGCAACCACAGAGAAATATAACCATGCCTGGCTAATTTCTTTTTAAATTTTTTTTTATTTTTTTGTATAGACTGTCTTGCCATGTGGTTCAGGTTGGTCTCTAACTCCTGGCCTCAAGCGATCCTTCTGCCTTGGCCTCCAAAAGTGCTAGGATCATGGGCAGGAGCCACCATACTGGTCCCCAAATACCTTAATATCTTAAAACATTGAGTTTCATGACAATTTTGACAATTTTCTGAGATTTTAAAACTTCCTCTGAGCTAATGTTCTGTCTGTAGTTTGCATCTTTATCAGTACTTATATTTATTAAACAAAGAAAATGGTGATGCATCCTGGCATGAAAACATTATTTGATTCTCAAAACTAAAATTAGCACTGGACCCAGAGTAGAGGTCAAAGTGGGCAGAACTGTGTTCAAATGGAATTCTCATCATTTACCATCTGTGCCGCTTTGTACTGGTTGTTTAACTCTTCCAAATTTGAGGTTACACCTCTTTAAATTGTGAATAATCTTCCTTAACATGTAGGCTTATTGCAAAATCACATGAAATAATGTTAGAAAACATATAGTGGGAGTTCAGTGAGTTATAATTTTAATTATCATCATAATTGCATGGAGACGTAGCTTCCAATTTTATAACCTAAAAGTCAGCAGTGAAATATTAAAGTTTTGCATAATCTAATGTGGAACTATCGTAGGAAAAGAATCCACTGATGGAGAAAACACTTGTCCAAATATGGGTTCTTGCAGTCACTCATTGTCTTAAAGCTCAGATTTTAAGAAATTGTAAACTAGAGAAAAGATGACAGGATTGGTAGCAATAAATTTTGCTACCAAAATTATAATACTGACTATGAATTTGACAAAAGAAGGGAAGAATACTATGTAGGAAAAATGGTAGGAAATTAGATAATTAGATAAATAGATAAATAGTTATATGTAACAACCATTTGATTAATAAACCATTATTGGTTAATATGAGAAATGCACTTGTGTTTTAGGCAATAGGGTATAGTGAAATTTTGTCCTTGGTGATCCTAAAGTTGATTTACTTATACTAAATAGCTAGTCACCATCTTGGGTCAATTTTGAATTATAAGCTATAGGCGAAAATAACTTCTTCATAATTTGGCTAATAGGGGTGGCCTCCGTAGCTCAGGGAGTAGGGCGCTGGCCACAGACTCTCAGGCTGCCAGGTTCACACCCAGCCGGGGCCAGCTAAACAAAGAAATGTCAACTGCAACACAATTTTGCTAATATTAAATGAAATAAGGCTTTTAAATCACTTAGCCAATGCTTAACACCTTCTGGTGTCCAATTATCATAGTTCCCTCTATAATATTCACTCTGCGATAAAATTTCTTTACTGAAGAAAGTAATACCTCAGAATATTAGGCAGTGAGAAGAATCTAAAACACCAAAGGCAATTTCTGACCCTTCCCAGAACCTGGTTTTTTTGTTCTACTGGCCTAAATAGCCTTTCCCAAATTTCTGGGAAACATCAGGCGGGTCTATGAGAATAAATCATTCTTCAGGCTGCACTTTCATCCTGGGGATGCTTCTAGGTGTTATTACGTGAGTATTGCACTGGTAAAAAAAAATGCAGAGCATAACCAATGCTACCATATTTTCAACAAAGTTTCTCAGACCCTTCCAGATCCTCAGATGCAGAAAACCGTATCAGTCTGTACGATCATGATTCCCTAAATGCTCTGTGGACCCTCGCATCAATTTAAGGGTGTGTCCTTAGGTTATAAAGTGTATGAACAGATGCAAAGAACAGCGGAGGCCCTTACTAGCTCTTGGGGCTTATGTAAATTACTTAGCTCATCCAAGTCTCATTTGGAAAAGTGAGACAATAGTTTCCTGCCCTACTACTGCAAAGGGTCACATGAAGGTCTAATGGGATAATGGATTTAAAAATGTCATGGGGAAAATAAAATGTAATGCTTTCTATAATGTAAACTAAGATCACTATCTTTGGAAGCAAAGAGATTACACAATTAAAGGCTTTTAAATAATGTTAAAAATACGAACTTGGAAATATAGCTAATAGAAAACAAATGGAGGCAGTGAATGAAGCTGTAAAGACTGATAAGGACATAATTGAAAACCTTGGGAAAACACAAATGCTGCTTTGGATCCTCCTCTGTTGGCATCTTACCTCGTGTTGTGTCAATTCAGCTGCTGGAGACTTGATTCTAATGTGTTCCTCTCCAGTGCCTGCTACTATATTTAGCCAGGAAAAAAGCAATAGAAAGTGAAAGTAAAGAGAGAGCAGAAGACAGAGTTTTGCCTAGTGTCCCAATGCCCCAGATTAGAAAGCCCACCCTCACCTTATCCATTGTTGCATTTTTGATCCAAGGATCCAAAGATCATTAATCAAAAGCAATGCTCCCACAGTGAAGAAAATGATATTCCCTTTTTGTCCAATATCTACAAGTTTATTGATTATTCTAGTAGGATTTTATTATTCTCTGAAAGTTTCAAGGGCAAACAAATACACTAGAATCTTAGAAAAAGACTCAAGAAACATAAAACATTACTCCTTGACAGCAAGACACTTTTTAATGATATTGTGTCTGGTGGGAAGGGCTAGCCATGTAACATGAAGATTAAACCGCAGCTGGCAATGCATCTTTATGTATTGCCAAGGTCAGAAGCATAAAAAGCCATTCTTAGGAAAAAAGTATTTGCAGAAAGCGGGCAGTGAAATGTCTGGGCATGGTAAACTAAACTGGGAAGGACAATAGCTAAGCACAGAGAAGTAGAAAAGTAAAAGATCACTGATGTGGTTACTGGGAAGATCCCCAGACAATATCAGGCCATATTCAGAAGAAGCTATACAAACACAAAGAAAGTGAACTCTTAGAAATTGCTACAAAGGTGCTATGTAATGACATTGCTTTAATTGCCATATAATTCCAACAATTCTCAGATAACCACTGAGTTACGAGGAGAATTAAACCACAGGGGTTTTATCTCCTCTTTTAGATGCGTGATATTGATATGAAGGTCCCTAACAATAGGTCACAATTAAAGAACTATTTACCCAAGGCACACATGAAGAAATTGAGGTCCAGAGAGGTCATAGAGCAAGTCAGTATTGATGCCAACCACAATGCAAATCCAAGTCATTAGAGCTTCTAAGTCAGTTCTCCCAGTCAGCTATTTTTTATATATGTGTGTATGTATATATATATATATATATATATTTACATATATATAAATATATTGGATGACTTTTCCAAGTTTCCCTGGCTCATACTTCATTATAAAATATATATACAAATAAATATATATATATATAAACTATATATATTTCTTTTTATAATGAAGTGTGAGCCAGGGAAACTTGGAAAAGTCACCCATTTTTTTTTTATCTCAGTGTCTTTATTTTTTCCCAAGGAACTAATGATAATATTCAATTAATGACAATAATGACAGTAAAAGTAATTTTCTTCTACTATTGTTTTAGCATTACACAAACATTTGTGGATAATACTTTACTCCTAATACCTAGAATGTTGTAGATGCATAATACTGTTTTTTGAGTCAAGCATCTCCAAATGCTTGATTTCAAGAGTGAATCCCAAATAGGACAAGCACTATGGTCAGAATTGAGGGAGGGAAACACATGGTGGTATACTGAAAGATAAGTGTAGCGGTGTGGTAATGGAGATAGGGAACATGTACAGTATCCCAAAGACCATCTGTACTCTCAGTACCAAATTCTGATGTCAAAAAGGGAGGAAATTAACACTGTCAGAAATGTTTTAATGCCCTAAGACCTTCAAAGATCAGTGAATTACTTATACAAAACATAAATTTGAAAGGTGTTTTATACTATTCAACACATGTAAAAAATAGCAATGCTTTACTTGTATGCTACTTCATAACTTTGTGTTTATTTGCTAGAAAGTATGCTAAGAAATAAGATTGAACACGACAGATCTGATTTCCATCCTAATTGGGCTTATATTCTTATGGACAATATAGACAAGAAAAATATTTTTAAAACACTGTAATTTATGATTGTGTTCAGTGTTGTAACACAAACAGAATTTTGGGCAGAATGGGCATCTTAGTATGTTTGCAGGTTGGTTTTTGGATATAAGACCAATGGCTGCAGTATTAAGTTATGTAATCACCGATTGTATTTAGACTCCTGCTATGAAGGGGCAACCTGACATCCTTAACTTCTTTTGAGAAGATTCAACTTTTGTTCTTGAAATAATAGAAAGGCTTTATTTTCCCAAGTCAGTTATTTTGAGCACTCAGGAGTTCAACTGTAGTTCAAAATGCCAACCTGTTACATTTCAATTGGGAAAATATGGTAAAGCATTATTTCTAAGAATTCATCCTATCATCCAAGATCCATGACAGCACGATTCACCGGCATAAAAATCTTATCTGATAGAGTCCATACCACAAGTGTAAAATAGAGACCACATTATGTCTAACAAGTATGTGTAATACAAAGAGAAGGCTAATGTGGTGCTATGGAGAAATTTATAGGATTTGGAGAAAGCCAAATAGCTTAAAGTTAATCACCTTATCTTACTGATCCTCCTTTTTCTTACCTGAAAAAAAAAATGTGGGTAATCAATGTCTGGAACAAAGATTTCTTTGCTGTTTCTGGTGTTTCTTTTATGGTAAAGGAAAATAGTTAAGGTAATAATCTTGGCTTCTTTCTATCTCTTTACTCATTCAGCTTCAGAAAAATTGGAAGAATGTCATCTGAAAGGGAAATTTATGGAGAATAACTTGGATCTTCTCTAATCAACTTATCTCTTTTCATTTTATGAAGAAGCTGCAGTAGTTAGAAGAGGCCAAGAGGGATTCTTCCCTTCAGTGGAACGCTGCAAGAGGGCCAGGTTTTTGCTTGGGAAAGGCCCACTGAAGTCTCGAGCGCCAGGTGAACAAGGCTGTAGGTGTTGAGAAACTTGATATTCTTAGTTGACTATATTTAAACAATAAGGAAATAATGTGCTGATCTGCTTAGAATTTAATTTCATTTTTCAATTGCTTCAGACTCTGGCAGGGGAGACAAGTTTTATTGAAACTTTCAACCATTATCATTTGTGACTTACAGCTCTGTGTTGAGAATCTAACATGATGATGAATTTGAAAGAGGTATGTACATTCAAATATCCACATAAGCTTGTGGATATTTGACTCTAGTCATATACTCTATGAGGAAAGCTCAACGTTCAAAAGTAGAAATAAGAGTTGAAGGATAGGATTGAGGTTAATGAAATTTCAAGCAGTACCAGAGCATTCCCAGGATACCTGAGTTTCAGATGAAGCTGTTTCTGTTGATCCAGGAAGGCCTCATTTCCATCTCTCAGATAAAGTCTCTGTTGGAGGTGGAATTCTGTTGCTCAAAAAAAGCTATGTTGGGGTACTAACCCCTGGATCTGTTTGGAAAATAATGCATTTGCACATGTAATCAAATTAAGATGAAGCTGTACTGGAGTAGGGTGGGCCTTAGCCCACCATTCGTGTAGGAGAGAAGAGACACAGAGATAGGAACACACAGGAGAAACACGGCCTCATGAGGTGCAGGCAGACGCTGGAGTGATGCACTTGCAAACCGATGGACGTAAGGGATTGACAGCAAACCACGGTATTTAGAAGAGGCCAAGAGGGATTCTTCCCTACAGTGGGACCCTGCCAATATTTTGACTTCAGACTTAAAGATTGTGATGACAAAAGTATTATTGTGATGAAAAAGTATTAACTACAAGCCTGAGCATCTGCCTTTGCAATATTGGAAATGGCATGCTAATTTTTTTTTGCAGTTTTTGGCTGGGGCTGGGTTTGAACCTGCCACCTCCGGCATATGGGGCTGGTGCCCTACTCCGTTGAGCCACAAGCACTGCCCCATGCTAATTATTTTTAATGTTGCACTTTCACTCACTTTTCTGAAAGGAATGACGCCCCTAGAACAACAGAGGTACTGTTGATGTTTCTCATCAGACTTGATGCTGACTGAGCATCAGCAGCGGCTCCAGAGAGCAGAATAGTAGAGACGTGAAAAAAATGCTTACAAATGTATTTCTTTCTAGCGTAGCGATTAAGATGCATATCTAAAAATATATAAACGGGTAAATGTTTAGTTTTTAGTGCAATCAAGAATAGTGGTTAAGAAAAGGGATGCTGGAGCCAATCTGGAGTTTTGAATTCTGGCTCTAACTCTTAAAAGCTGTGTGACCTAAGTCAAGTTACTACACTTCTCTGGGCCTCAGTTATTTCATTTTGAATATGAAAATAATTATAGTGCCTATTTTATGGAGATTTTAGGAGGACTAAATAAGTTCATCTTTATAAAGTTGTTCAAAAAGCAACTGAAGTTCTATGTTTGTGCTAGCATATAAAATAAAATTAATTTCCAACAATAAAATGATTTAGGGAATCATAAAAAACATAAATTGTTTTCTTAGGAAAATTTGAATACAAATGTACATTTTTTTCCCGGTGGATAAAACTGACATGCTCAAGGTCACACAAGAGAAATGTGAGGCCTAGAATCTCTAACTCTTAATAGCTATTTCAGATCTTTCCCCAATCTGTGTTGCATCCTCAACATTCGTCAGCCCTAAAAAGATGCCATTAGCTCTTCTCTTTCTCCTATCAGGCTGAAGGAAAGATTCCCGGCCTTGGAGCAAGACTGGGGACTTCAGGTGCATATTTCTTGGGCTTTACAGGCTTTCTAGCTCCAAAGGCAAAGAACTGGACAGTGTTCTTCAGAGCTTTTGAGTTAAGGAAATATTCCCTAAAGACTACAGTCAAAACCTAGGTTGTTTACTGGGGCATCAAACGAATCTCTTCTTCCCATAAACTCTTGATCCCAAAATACCCTGTCTAATAAAATCACTGATGAAGAATGGGACAAGAGAAGCAGATTATCATGAGATGAATTTTGAGGACATGTCAGGGGTATAAAGGGTGGGGAGTGTGTACTGAGTTCACACTGTACCGGGAGCAGGAGAAAGTGGCAATGCAGATGGGGCCTTGACATAATTTGAATGTGGTTTTTCTCACTTCTTGTATAATATGAAATGAGGAGGGAAGAGTCGTGATGGAGGCTCAGCAAGGAGGACGAGAAGATGGATGCCCTTTCACCATTTTCTTCACAGTTACGCGGCCAGGCAGGTGTTTTTAATCCCACTTTCTGATGAAGAGATTTGAGACTAAAATAGATTTTTAAACTTTATTCTTCAGCTAAGAAGAAAAAGACCTGAAATTAAAATTTAGGGCCCTTCTATGAAGTCCAGAGGCTTTTGGCCACAGTGCTTAATCTCATAACCCCTCCCTTTCCCCCTGCTGGCAGAACCCAGTTGAACGGCTTCTCATGGTGCAATACTTTTTTCTTACCATTTCCACTGCCGAAAACCCATCACCCTGTATTTGAAGGTACTTGACTACATGTCAAAAAGGGAAATTTCTCTGCTTCAGTTAACTATTTTTAGCACAAATTAACTGACTAGCAGGTTTATCTTAAACGATGCTGGCACTATTCATGGGGCCTGGACTACTCCTAAAAATACAAATGCTAATTGTGCTGACAGCGCTCAGCACAATGTGCCTTTCAGCTCACTCTAATTGAAGGGCTGACTCTGGAGCCGTGTCTCACGTACACGTGCATGAACTAGACAGTTCTTACACGCTCAGCCCTACTCTCATGCTCTGCTATAGTTGACGTGTTTGCTTCCCTGAATAACTCAAGTTGCCTGAACATTCATTTCATCCATATTTATTGAGAAGAGAGAAAGGGGTCATTAAGCATAACATTAGAATGGACTTTGGAGGCTCAGTTATACTGAGACGAATCCTGTGGAATGTAGCTCAGAATCATACCTTAAAATCATGAATGAAAGTGATTTCTCATACTTTCGGCTCTCCACCTGACCTATAAAACTCCAAATAAAAAAGGAATAGTCATGTGGGTTGTATAAATGAAGATAAAGACATCCACATTCATAATTAAAATTTTTATGATCAAAATGATCATTATCTTTATCTATACATGTAATTAGGACATGAATCTCTGCATAGATTCATAGATTTTAACATAGATCCATGACAAAATTTTTGAACCTTCAGTGGCTATTGATCATTCTTGTTAACGACAGTGACAGGGGTTCTTTAAACTTATAAATAACATATTTTGTTTGTGGATGGTCTTGGAGTTTTTTAAAAATATGTTTTCTTTTCTTCAGTAATTGCTGCCTCTTCTATGAGACACCAAAAGTTGCCATATATTGGTGGTAATTAGTACTAAATATGTGCACGGTACAGTGAAGGATGCAGGAAAAAGAAGCTCTCAGGTTATTCAAAGTTCACTTGCATATCGGTTCTGGCTCTGTCACTTGCTAGCAAACAAATGACTTTCAGCAAGTGATTTATTTCTGTAAGCAGCAGCTTCACAATCAGTAAGCAAATAGAAAGGAGGATACTAGAAATGGTCGTACCTAAAAGGAGGTTTGTGACAAGTAAATGAGATAACATCAGTGGATTCAACACAGTGCTAGGCTCGTAGTGAATGCTCAAGCAATGGCTCAACGAAATGAATGCTCAGGTATGTTTAAAAATAATTATGAACAATAGTAAAAAAAAGTAAACAACTAATTTTCCATCATTTTACCATTTTCTGTAAAATGGTAAAAAAAACCCCACGAATGACAATATGAATGTATATTTGTAGGAGAAAGTGTTTAAATAAAATTAACAAAGAACTACTTTACAAAGTATGATACAAATGTTAAAAATGATAAACTACTTTTAACACAAGATGGCTTATGTATGTGATTTTCCTTCTTTTAAGGACTCAAATAAATAGTATGGAAGTAATAAATTCAACCAAAATAAAGGACAGCTATTAAAAGATGAAATATTTTAATGAATTTCATTAAGACAGCAAGCAGATGGAAGGCAGTAATCTGATAAAGATCAGAGAAATTTGTATTCCGCCTTTAGTAAGTTTCGCTACATACAATAACTAAGAAAATGCCATGAAGGCTACGTTGAACAGTTTGATGAGGATCTTTCAGATTGTATATGAAACCAGCACATTGTACCCCTTGATTGCACTAATGTACACAGCTATGATTTAACAATAAAAAAAATTTAAAAAAAGAAGATCAGAGAAAGATACAGCAGAGAGAAGTAGAAAGACCTTGAGCCAAGGAGAGAAATCATTTGCAATACAGAGCGCTATATTATTTTTAGTAAAACATCACTAGAATGGAGAAGAAAAAATCCCATGCACTCAGTTCTGATAGGAGGACAATTAATGACCCAGTACATGATGGGGGGTGGGGGAAGGGGACAGCAGAGAAGGAAGGAGGGAGGGAGGTGTGGGAAAGGCAGAGCTGAGAGAGGGAAGGATGGAGGGAGGTGGGGGTCACGGTGTGTGACACATTTTTGGGGGGCAGGACACAATTATAAGAGGGACTTTACCTAACAAATGCAATCAGTG
This sequence comes from Nycticebus coucang, assembly GCF_027406575.1. Taxonomy (NCBI): domain Eukaryota; kingdom Metazoa; phylum Chordata; class Mammalia; order Primates; family Lorisidae; genus Nycticebus; species Nycticebus coucang. The sequence continues at coordinate 35,333,413 of NC_069793.1, read as the reverse complement.
TAACCTGGTTCTTTGTACCCTCTGTGAATCCCTAACAATAAAAAAAAGAAAAAATTACATAACAACCCCCCCCCCAGAATTTATGAATCTGAGAACAGTGTTGGATGATACTCATTCTTTTATTTGATCTTCCTTATTGTTATTGTATATTTTTATGAGATACAATGTGATGTTTCAATACAGATATACATTATGGAATGATCAAGTAAGACTATTTAACACATTCATCACTTCCAAGTATTTATCATTTCTTTGTGATGAGAACCCATTTAAATTCCTCTCTTTTAGCTATTTTGAAATTTACATTATTATTAACTATAGACCATGCTTTGCAATAGATCACCACTTATTTCCCCTGTCTAGGAAACTTTGTACCCTTCGGCCAACATCTCCTCTTTTCCTCTCCATTTCCCCAGCCCCTCAGCCTCTGGTAACCATCATTCAACTCTTTATTTCTGAGTTCATCTTTTTTGAGTTCCACATATAAGTGAGATCAACAGTATTTTTCACTCCGTGCCTGGCTTATTTTACTTGGCATAACTCCTCTAGGTTTATCCATGTTCTCACAAATGACATTTCATTCCAGTGTGTGTGTCTGTGAGTGTGTGTGTTTCTGTGTGTGTGTGTGTGTGTGTGTGTGTGTGTGTCTGTGTATCACATTTTAATCATCCACTCACCAGTTAGTAGGCACTTCGGTTGTTTCCATATCTTGGCCGTTGTGAATACTGTTGCAGAGAACACGAGAGTGCAGTCGTGTCTTCAACATACTGATTTAAATTATTTTGCATATATACCCAGAAATGGGATTGCTAGATCATATGGTAATTTTATTTTTAGTTTTGTGAGGAACTTCCACACTGTTTTCCAAGATGTACTTCATTTAAAATTTTTAAAGCATCGTATTCTAAGTATGAACATGAAACTAAGAAATAGAGGCAATATTTTTCTGTTGATTATTTGATTCAAGTCTTGGATCCAATTGGAGTCATTCACAAAACTTTGAAGTATTCTAGAATACAGCCTATATCATAAATAGCTGAAATGTACTCTAGGTTTTGGACAGTAGGTATGTTTTTCCTTTCACACCATAATGCAAGAAATGTGTACCCCCCTTTTTAGTATTTTCTTTGCCTTTGTGGTGCTTTTCCAGAATCATGTGGAAACACATAACAATGCAACAGTTTGGGTAATTATTTTTATTACATCATGGCTGGTCTTAAGTGTATGCAAAACAGAAATTCCATAAAATACTTTGCCACCGTGGCCACTTTGCACTAATGCATCATTTAATTCTTTCAAAGCCACTATGATAAAGATACCATTATCCTCATCAAGCAACCTGCTGGGCCGGAGTACAAACCCAAATACAGCTGGTCCCTTAGTGAAGAGTGGGTGCCAGTTCAACAAGAATCACATATAACTGGTTGTGCACAGCAACTACATAAAAAAAGTGTGTTTTTCATAAATGCTTTTTAAGGGAAGTTGATAAGGGCACATCAGTCCTAAAATATTATTAAAATAATATAATTATATGAAGTGTAGATGGAAAACAATAGATTTAGATCTGCTCCTTTTAATACAAATGATAAAAAATAAATGTAAGGGGCGGTGCCTGTGGCTCAAAGGAGTAGGGCACTGGCCCCATATGCCAGAAGTGGTGGGCTCAAACCTGGCCCTGGCCAAAAACTGCAAATAAATAAATAAATAAATAAATAAATAAATGTAAGAATATTTTGAGGTGCAGGTTAAACAACACTGGAAACAGTTTAAATGCTAAGTTAGTGTTACCAATGAGAAAACTCAAATTACCCTAATCGATTTTCTAAGGATTTTGCTATGACATATCGTGATATTGGTCAAATATTTATAGATCTGTTTTTATTTCAAATATGTACATTTAATTTTCTGTTGAATGGATTTGGGTTTTTAGGTTTACTTTTCAGTGTCTGGTTTAAAAGGAAAAAGGACTGTCCATTACAGCAGGCACCAAACCTGAGAGAAACAGCGGGAAGGACTTAGAACGCAAACTCTTTCTCAGTCCCAAAGAGATGCTGTTCCAGCGAGACCCAGGTCATGGAGCTGGGCACTGGTGCACAGGTCACGTGGCTGATCTGGGGCAAACTTATTGTGAAGAACTAACTATGAGGCTGTTGTTCTTGTAACTTTTAGCAACAGTTAAATCCATTCCAAAATGACAAGCAGCAGAAGAGAACATTCTGAATAAACTACAGATCAATGCAGTTTTCTCCTGCCTCCATGAGAATGTTATGAAATTCTTACAAGGCTCAGAGCCTACTTCTTTCTCTGGTTGCCGCAACTGTGGTTTATATATTGGCTGTATCACTCATGTGAATTTGTAACCCTAAAATACCAGAAAAAAATCAAATCCTTCACAAATATGCATTTTTCTTCCCCTTTCTTTTTTTTTTTAATTTCAGATTAATATGAGGGTACAAATGATTAGGCTACATTGCTGGCACTTGTTAGGTATAATTCACCTTGTAGCTGAGCCCTTCACTCAAGGGGTGTGCTGAATACCCTTATTTTGTGCCCATTAAATGAAAGGTTACCAATGCTCCTCTCTCCTCCCCTCTTCCCTTTCCTTCTTCTATCTCCCACTTAACTTTCACTTTGTTTTTCTCTCATTTGAGGATGTAGTTTTCTACTGCTTTCATATCAGTATTGAATGTATTTGATAATTGCTTTTCCATTCTTGTAATACATTACTGAGAAGAATGTGCTTTGACTCCATCCAGATAAATACAAAAGATAAAAAGTCTTCATCTTCTTTAAGGCTGGATAGTATTCCATGGTATATATTATGTATGTGTGTGTGTGTGTGTGTGTGTGTACCAACATATATATATATGTTATATATATATATATATATATATATATATATATATATTCATTCATGAATTAATGGGCACTTGGGTTGATAAGACATGTTAGCAATTGTGAATTGGGCTACAATGAATATTCTAGTGCATATGCCTTTTATGGTAAAATTATTTTATTTCTTTGGGGTAGATACCTAGTAATGGTATTGTAGGACCAAATGTAAGGTCCTCTTTGAAAATTCTCCATACTTCTTTCCACAGAGGCTGTATTAGCTTGCAATCCCACCAGCACTGCAAAGGTTCCCTTCTCTCCATATCCATGTCAGCATCTGAAGCTTTGGGACTTTATGACATGAGCTATTCTCACTGGGGTTACATGATATTTTAGGGTGGTTTTGATTTGCATTTCCCTTATAATTAGAGATGATGAGCATTTTTTCATGTGCATGTTTACGATTTGTCTGTCTTTTTCACAGGAGGGTCTGTTTCAGTCTATTTCCCACTTATAAGTGGGTTTTCTCTTTTCTTGTTGATTAATTTCAGTTCTCTATAGATTCTGATATCAGCTCTTTATCAGACTGATACCCTGCAAATATCTTTTCCCATTCTAAAGGCTGTCTGTTTGCTTTAGTTGTGGTACCCTTAGCTGTGCAGAAGCTTTTCGGTTTGATCGTGTCCTATTCATTTATTTTTGGTGTTGTTGCAATTGTCAAGGGGGTCTTGTTTATAAAACCATTTACAGGCCAATATTGTTAAGAGTTTTTCCTGCACTTTCTTCTAGAAGTTTTATCATTTTTTGTCTTAAATTGAAATATTTTATCCAACAAGGGTCAATTTTTGTAAGTGGTAAAAGATGTGGGTCCAATTTCAGTCTTCTCCATGTGGTTAACCAGTCCTCCAGCACCATTTATTAAATGGTTTTGTTTTGTTTATTGAAGATCAGATGGTGACAGATGCCCTGTTTCATCTCTAGTTTCTCTATTCTACTCCACAGGTCTTTATCTCTATCCCAAGGATCCAAGGTTGGTTCAACAGACATAAATCCATAAATGTAATTCACCACATAGACAGAAGCAAAAACAAAGACCGTATTATCCTCTCAATAGAGAAGAAAAAGCACTCAACAAAATTCAGCATTCTCTTCTGACAAGAACACTTTTAAAAATAAGCATAGATGGGACATTTCATAAGCTGATAGAGGCCATTTGCAACAAACCTCCAGACAATATTGTACTGAGTGGAATAAAACTGAAAGCATTTCCACTTAGATCTGGAACCAGACAAGGATGTCCTCTGTCACCACTGCTTTTCAACATAATGCTGGAAGTTTTAGCCAACACAATCAGGCAAGAGGAGGCTATCAAAGGTATTTGAATGGGAACAGAGGAAGTCAAACTCTCGCTCTTTGCTGATAATATGATCTTGTACTTAGAAAACCCCAGGGACTCAACCACAAGGCTCCTTAAAATTCCCAAAGAATACAGTAAAGACTCAGGGTACAAAATCAATGTCCACAAATCAGTAGCTTTCATGTACTTCAGTAACAGTCAAGGTGAGAATCAAATAAAAGGGCGCCTTCCATAGTAGCTTCAAAGAAAATGAAATACCTGGGAATATATACCTAACAAAGGACTTGAAGGATCTTTATAGAGAGAACTACAAAACTCTGAGAAAAGACACAGCAGAAGACATTAACAAAAAAGTCTGGGTAGACTCAAGTACCTATGAGTAATGGCAGTTTGTCATTCAGATCTTTCTGACTGTTTTCCTGATTCGTTATTTATTACTTAGGTTGCTGGTTAACAAGTTTTCCCCCATAACTCTTTTATTTTTTTATTATAAAACATTTGGGGAAAAAACAAGACTCTTTAGACATTGATAAATTTAGTAATAGAAAAGAAAAATGCTTCATAAAGCAAAAGAAAAATGCCTTGAGAAAGATTACTCCAGGAACAAGAGAAAGCTCAAAATATATACTCAATTTGTCCTTAAAAATATTTGAGGAGAAAATAAATCTATAAAATCAAGAATGAATCCAAATACCTTTTATCATAAGAAAGAGATATGCTTCAGCAAATTGAGGGAGCAGTTCAATAAAAAAGACATGGATTTCAGATATCAGTGAATTTCAACCATAAACTAACTTGATACAATTTCAGGATGACAGATAACCCTTAAACCTAATAAATAATCAGGACAGATTGGTACATAAAAGTAAAATGACCCTAAAAGAGACCTATCAAAAGAGGAAAAATGTGTGTGTGGTAAAGTGGGAATGGGGAGATTCAAATGATTTCTGAGTTAAAAAAAAAATAATAACATTTCTCTCTTTTTAAGTATGGAAATACAACAGAGGATTAGAGTTACCTGAAGAAAATAAAGTATCTGGAAAGTAGAATTGAAGAAAATAGTATCCTAAATACACTATAGAAAGACAAAAAGATGGAAAGATGAAAGGGACATTGGGACATATGTAACAGAATGAGGAACGACATGTATCTAATTAGAAATACTGAACAAGAGACGAGGGTGAGAGGCAAAATTTGAATAGTTCATAGTTAAGAGTTTTAAGTAAATAACTGAATAAAAAATATCCTAAAATCTAGGTATCTCAACAGTGCCCAACACAAAATTTCAAAAAATAGTCAATTTATACCAAGGCACATCATAGTAAAATTTCAGTTTGCCAAAAGGATATAGGTGCTCTTAAAAGTAGGCAAAAGTAATTAGATTATCAACAAAGCAAACCCACAGCTGACTCTCAGAGTCAACAAGAGAGAAAACAAAAAATAGGGGGACGATACTTTGTTTCCAAAGAAAATAAGTCTCAATCTAGAGCTGTGTGTTCAGGTTTTATTATTTTTATACTTATAAGTAAGTAAGTCCCTGATAGCCTAAACAATCAACAGATGATATGAAAAGAATATTTATATTCTTTTTTTTTTTTTTTGCGGTCACAGAGAACTGCTAATGGAGTAGGGGCAGACATGCCTTTCAGGGTACAATTGTTTTTTTGTTTGTTTGTTTTTTTTATTGTTGGGGATTCATTGAGGGTACAATAAGCCAGGTTACACTGATTGCAATTGTTAGGTAAAGTCCCTCTTGCAATACGTCAGATGAGAAATGTAACCTTGGACAAAGATAAACTTCTCAGTAAGTCTAAATAAATATTGGCTGAATAATAGTTTTAATTTATGAGTCTATAGTTAATTTTTTTTAAATATTCTACTATATTTTGCTAAGACCTTTACATTCTACATTTACTAGGATTCACATATACCCTTGTAAGAAGCAAAATAACTAAGAAAATGCCACTAAAAGCTATGTTGACTAGTGTGATGAAAATGTGTCAAACGGTCAATGAACCAAGTGTATGGTGCCCCATGATCATACTAATGTACACAGCTATGATTTAATAAAAAAAAATATTCTACTATAAATAACAAGTAAAAGAATCAGAGTTAAAGCCTTTTGAGATTCATTTATTGATCAAAAAGACTTGTACACCTATAATAGCCTCTAATGAAGAGTGCAAATCCTGACTACAACTGACCATGTTGTAGGCTATAAAGTAAGTCTCTACCGGTTTTAAAGGGTTGGTATATTTATCATATCCTTGGACAACCTCACAGATAAGCTAGAAGACAACAATGAAATTAACTTTAAAAATTACATACTCTTAGATTTTTCCACCCAAGAAAACCTAAATAATGCAAGGGTCAAGCAAAAATAATAAAAACAGAACAGTGCAATAAGGCAAATAATATATGTCAAACGTGATGTTGTTAGACATGGAAGAATATAGACTTTAACGATTAAGTTAGGGCAAAAGGGATAAGCAAAAAGTAAATAAGAATAATGATTTTGAGTTTCTAACTTAAGTAATCAGTGGGGATAAAGAACTAGAGAATGACCACAAAGGAAACAAGTGTTGGCAAATCATGGAGATTAAAAGCTAAGCATTGAAAAACCTAGAAAATTAAAATAACTCTAGCAGAATTAACCAAGGAAAAGGAGAGAAAGGACACACAAATAAACAGCAATCCAAAAGTCAATATATAACCACAGATGAGCAGGGATTTGTTATAACTTGATAATGACATAATAGAGAATATTATAAAGTTCATGCCAACAAATTTGGAAATAAGATAAAATAGTAAATTAAAAAAACACAAGAAAATAGAAAATATATTGTTTTAGGATACCTGTATATGTGATTAAATACTTTAAAGAAAAACAAAGGTAGCATTGGCACAGATTTAGAATAAAGACTTCCTTGGTTCAGGGATAAGCATTCTTATTAGGAAGGAGATGTAGATGAATTCCAAATAAATTGCTATTATTCTATTGCTTAAGCTGTGGGAAGTACATGTTCTTTAAAGTGTATCAAAATAGATACATGCCCTTTATTATGTCATATATATTTAAAAATAGCAAAATAAAACTACATAACAAGAAAGTGAAAACATTATACATGTATACTTTTGTTTAGAGGAAGAATAGAAAGATATGTCCGGGTTTTTTTTTTTTTTTTTTTTTAGACAGAGTTTCACTTTGTTGCCCTCAGTAGAGTGCCCTGGTGTCATAGCAAACAGCAACCTCAAACTCTTGGGCGTAAGGGATTTTTTTGCCTCAGCTTCCTGAATATCTGGGACTACTGGTACCTGACGATGCCCCCTTATTTCTTAGAGAGAGGGCCTCACACTTGCGCAGGCTGGTTTCAAACCTATGAGCTCAGGCAATCCATCACCTTGACCTCCCAAGTGCTTGGATTACAGGCATGAGCCACCACACCAGGCTGGCCTACCTGTTAGATCTTAATCACTGATTACTTAATTGGCATTGAGATGGTGGTATAATGAGAGGGTATGACATTATTTTTTTCCTCTATACTTCATTACAGGATTTTTCAGTTAAAAGAAAAATGTATTACTCGTGTAATAGAATTGTGAAAATTATAATACAGAAGAAGAAACTATCCTATGAGCATATTACAAAGCAATATATTGTTTCAGGTTTCCTGTTCTTAAAATTTATAAATTTTATATAAAATACATTTATTTATATAAATATAAATTTATATTTTCTCCTGTGCTTTATATTTTTGAAAATATTGTTTTCGAGATTTATCAGTGCTGAAGTGGATAGCTATAATTCTTCATTGTCACTGTTATATAGCATTCATCTTTATGATCATACCATCAAAATTAAATTATCTACCATAGTTTTCCTCTCCAGATTCCTCACTTTCAGTAAAAACTCAATAGTAAGGATCAAATTAATTTTAATTTCATTATTTCTCCATAATATCACAAATTAAAGGCCCTTTTTTCTTCCACTTGAATTATGCTTGTCTTACCTTACTTCTCAGAGGAAAACATCCTTAATTTTTGAGGGCTGTTTTATTACAGTGAGATGAAATTACCATTTTGATAGGCCAAGTGTGGTGGACTATCACTAATTTTACTAATTTTAATTATATGGAACTATTAACTGGACTATAGGTTTTAAGAGAATAAAAATGTTTCTCTATATTTTCCCTTAAATCTGTAGTGCCTAAGGTGACATTTTACCCCTAGGAAGAACTCAATAAATACCCTGATTTAATTAATTAGTCACTGAAGTAAGATAGAATAACTGCCTTCTCTAATTAGTCATGTTCCAAAAATGTGCTAGTTTCTCCTTATATTTTACATTAAATTTCAAGGAAAAGGTAAAAAATTGAAATTTATTATTTGCTCATAATTATCAACAAATATTATTTATATCCTCTACTTAAGTTCATCTACAATAGAATTAAAACATATTTTATGCTATATTCATGTAATAAAATGTTATACTCATAACATACTCAGTATCCATGTTGAAAATTTGGAAATTGAATTAAAATACCAGCCTGGCTGCTCAAGACCGCTTGTTATTAGTGATATAAAAAGGGTTTCACACTTGCACAGGTGAGATCCTTATTATAACCTTCAAACTATTATTGTTTTTAAATAATAGTGAGGATATGTAATATGAAGTCTAACTTTTTTTTTCTTTTTTTTGAGACAGAGTCTCACTACACCCTTGACAGAATGCCAGGGCATCACAGATCACAGCAACCTCCAGCTCTTGGGCTTAGGCGATTCTCTTGCCTCAGCCTCCCAAGTAGCTGGGACTACAGGCACCCACCACAACGTGAAGTCTAACTTTTTAACAAAATGTTAAGTGTATAATATGGTATTGTTAACAATAGGTGCAATATAGCAGATCTCAAGAATTTATTCATTATGTAGAATTGAAACTTTGTACTCATTGAAGAAGCAACTCACCATTTCCCCATTGCCCTCGGCCCCTACTACTGACTATTCTGCTCTCTGCTTCTTAGTCTGGGTATTTTAAATACCTCACATAAGAGAAATTATGTACTGTTTGTCCATCTTTGACTCGTTTATTTCCTGTCCTATATGTACAGGATTTCTTCTTTTTATAGGCTGAATAACATCCATCATAGGTATAGATGACATTTTCTTTATCTACTCATCCATCAATGGACATTTAGGCTGTTTCCCCATATAGACTATTTTAAGTTATGCTACTATAGACATGGGAGTGCAAATATCTCTACAATATACTGATTTCAATTCCTTTGAGTAAATATCCAGAATTAAGATTTATGGATCACATGTTGTTCTATCTTTAATTTTTTGAAAGCTCCATATTTTTGGATACAGCTGCAGCACCATTTTCAATTCCCATCCTCACTAAACAAGTGTTCCAATGCATCTGTTTCCTTGCCAACCCTTGCTATTTTTCGTTTTTGATAACAGGCATTCTAACAGGTATGAGGTGATACCTGATGACAGTTTGATTATCATTACACCTGATGATTAGTGGCATTGAGCATCTTCTCATAGACCCATTGGTCATTTGTATGTCTTCTTTAGAAAAATGGTTATTCAGAGTCCTTTGCTCACTTTTTAAATTAGTTTTTTTTTTTTTTAGCTATTGAAATATAGAAGTTTCTTAGATGTTTTGGATAGTAATGCCTTATCATATATATGGCTTCCAAATATCGCTCCTATTCCATATGTTGCCTTTTCACTCTGTTGATTATTTCCTTTGTTGTGCAGAAGGCTTTTGGTTTGCTGTGGTTCCACTTGTTTATTTTTTATTAGTTTTACTTGTTGCCTGCTTTCAGTGCCATGTCTAAGGAATCATTGCCAAGACGAATAATGACGTTTTTCCTCTATGTTTTTTTCTAAGAGCTTTACAGTTTCAGAGCATAATTTCTATTTTCGCTCACTCTTGCCACTATAACAAAAACATCTTAGACTGAAGAATTTGCGAGCAACAGCCATTTATTGCTTGTAGTTCTTTAAGCTGTGAAATCCAAGATATAAGCACACTATTCATATCTGCTGAAGCCTTGCTCTCTGCTTCCTAGATGGCTCCTTTAACTGCAGCCTCACAGGGCAGAAGGGGTAACAGCTCCTAAGAGAGTCTTTGATAAGGTCATTAACTCTATTCATGAAGATTTACCCTCATGATTGAATCTCCTCCTAAATGTCCCAGCTTTTCATACCATCACATTAGTGATTGAATTTCTACTATAAGTTTTGAAGAGACATATTCAGACCATAGCAATATCTATGTCTAAATAACCATAGTAAAAACATTTTAGCATAGACAGCACTTATGAATAACCCATTACCCTCTGTGATTTTTACTGAATTTTTAAGACCTCAGAGATTTTTAAAAAAGAAGAGGACCTCAGAGTGCCTACAGAAACATGATTTCAAATATAAAAGAAACTCTGATCAAAGGAGATTAAGTCAGAGAAAAAAACTGTTAAATTAAAAAAAAAGTCCCAATTTTTTCAAGGAACTGAGACAGCTAGAAATGAATTTTTATGGCTATCATGTCTATAGTTATAAAATCTGGGTTTTCTAAAAAGAGATGGTTTTTCGGTAAGTATGCATAATTGTCTACTTGATACTTTCTGTTTATCTTAAATGTGCACAAATGCTATGTTGCATTATTTTTCTAAATCTAAATCTGTATTTCTGTGCCTTCACATGCCAAAGTTAACAAGTTATCCACACCCATCATTGTTGGTGAGCACCTCTCCTTTTCAAGGATTGGCCAAGAATTCTGAGGTTTACGTTAACTACCCAGAACATCTGGAGATGGAATTTTGGTCTTCAGGCAAGCATTCCCACTACATTCCAGTCTCACCAGGACCATTCAGAAACATCCTACTGTGCTCTCTACCTGACAGTCTCCGAAAGCTAGAATTTCACTATTGCACCCAGCTCCAAGCACCTACCTTCATTCCCTACCTTCTGAACAATTAGTTTTCATTCTTTCCATGAGCCCTGAACACAAAATACTTTGAATTTCCTTTCCCATACATACACAAACATATGCTCAGGCCTTAGAAATATACTACTATCTTTCCTTTCCCAAAATATGGGAGTTTAAAAAAGTATATTTTTTCCCATGGTGATTTAACATCACAAGAAAAGAAAAAAAAAAAACCCAAGGTAATTTTTATATTAAAATGTCATCTTCTGACATACTTTACCTACTTGGGTTTTCTATTAAAGACATTTTCTTTATGATGTTGTGGAAATGGAAGTATAAAATTATTCATGATTGTAAAAATTTTACAGAGCTCTTTTCATCCATCTTGTTTTATTTTATTCTTTTTTAGGAAAAGCTCTCCCAGGTTCTTCAGGAGTCTAATCTTTCCTTCTTTCCAGGCAAATTTGCACATAGGCAAGAGAAGGAATTCTGAGTCTAGGCCTAGCAGAAAAGTGGAAATAGGTGTCAAGTCTAATGGTGGAATCATTATTTTTATTAAATTTTTACTAAAGTTTCACTAAAATTACTTGTTAAAGACAACAAAGTAAACCAACAGCCTTTTGGGGGTTTAATACTGGCCATCTCTTTTTATACCTGAGGTAATAAAGGATTTAGAGGAGGAAGGTCTTACTTAAACCCATCTATAAGTTTCAGGGACAATTTGCTGGGTTTTTTGTACTGAAAAAAATTTACATAATAACACAAATTTGGATATAAATTGATTGCTTCCTTTTACCATTTCAGGAAAGATGGTGAGATAAGAGCTAATCTGAAGGAAACCTCTGCCTCTTGGGAAATTATATGCAAAAAAATATGGTTGCATGTGACAATAAAAAGGGATTCCCCCAAGGAGGACATAATTAGAATGGCTGTTATTGCTTCCACTCTGGGGATCGTAGCCAGCCTGAGAAAAGAGACATTTTCATCAAAGTTTAAACCAGAGCCACCACCACCACCACCAAACAGTGCCACAGCCCAGCCAGGACAGGAGTAGGTTTGAAGACACAGCTGGCCCCTGGCACTTGTGCAGGAGTAAACTGCTCAGAATTCCCTGTTCATTTCATTAACCTCATGGTATACCTGGCTCAACACCACATTTACTTGATTGACTTACTTGGATTTGAAACCAGTATTAATTTTAGTAGGCAAAGCAGATAGCATTTTTCTGTAATCCAACATAATTTCTATTTTAAATTCACAGTTCATCAGAATAGCAGAAATTACTATCAATAAAATTGAAGCCTTTTTTAATGGGATTTTGCCTAAGGACTTACCTAGTTCTAAGATAAGACGTATGTGTTGCAGGGGCAGAAATGTGCAGCAGTGATGGTCAGTGTTCCTAGGGATGTCCTTCATCAGAAATCATTATTTTCACGGGTCTCAAGGTCATTATTGTCTTTCTGGCCTCTGTGGGTCTGGAAGATGTTCTTTGCTATGTCCATAATACATATGAAGGGCTGAAATTACCTATAGCTCATCTGAGAACTCATCTGCCAAATGGACTCTACAGCTATTTCCTTTGGCAAGGCAGCAGGTGGGGGATATATTACTTCGCTGGGACCCTATCTGGGGTAAAGGCACCCAGCTTTCCTCTTTGGATCAAGCCTCCTTTCAACCTATTATCCCAATCTAGGAAAATCTATTTTTCCTGTTTGCCACAGAAATTCAACTTTCTTTCAGAGAAACACAATCCAGCTCCTAAGAGAACTCCATCCCTACAACAATTTTCAAGTTTCCAGTTCCCCCATACCATGGATCTATCTCAAAATCAGTCATTAAATGTGTGGTGGCCTAATTTTAGGTCCTCTGTATAGGACTTTGCATCCTTTGACAGTGAAGGTATGTACCTTTTAATAAGCCATAGCCCCAGGAACAGTCATAGTTTTCTTTCAAATATATTCGTAGACTGATGAGCCCCGAAACTGCCCCAAGTTTCATGCAATTAACTTGACTCTGCTCTCTTGCCATGCCACTGAGTTTTAGCTCCCATTACTCTGTGGGAGATAAATCCTAGCTGCAGCTAGACTATAGTCAGCAAGCCCTGGCTCCAGTCCCTGATCACTGACTTACCACTGTGACTTTCTATTTCCTTTCTGGTCCACGTTTTTATTCTTTTTAGCTTGTCATATCATAGCCATTTTTTTTTTCATTCTTTAAAAATATTCTTTCATTGCTGTGTTTGAAGTTCATAGAAAAGTTCAAACCTAAACCCACAATGCCATATGATCCTTGGTCCAAATTTATAGATTTCTAACTAGTCCTCAGGATGAATTTAGGTACTATAGCCGTGAAGACTCAAGGAGATAGGCAAGTTGGAATCCCCTCCTTGTCCACTGCCTGCCTGATCCAAGGAAGAAGATTGAATTTGACCATGTTCCTAGACATACTTCACCTGAGATGCAAAGACAAACACTGAAAGGTTATTTTTTTCATAGGGAATCCCTTGCTTGAAACAAATCTGAACAAAATCCCAAGAGCCATGATTGCAATATCTTAAATATCATTTCCAGGCATGGGTTTGCTTTGAAAATTTAGTGTTTTGCATTGTTGTATTCACAGTGCACATTTGTATACAGAACACTGGTTAGACAGTCAGTGAATGAGTGGTTATTGAATTCTATTTTCTGCTTGAACATTCACAAATGTGTGAGTATTAGCAGGGAAATAACTAAACCTTTCACAGCATGTCTCCCATTATAAAATAGGAATATTAATTCCTGTCAACATTGCAGTACAGCTATGACAAACAAATGGAACATGGCCAAACAATGCAGTTTACCTGCTTTGAGACTGTCCCTCATGCACTTAACTACAAGCAAAATTATAACCTAAATGATACGCATTTCAAAAAAGAGTAACGAAACTAAGCATTTACTTCAAGAGTCTGGACAAAATAACTATAAAATAGGTGATATATGAAACAAATATTAAAGTTATTTAATCAAAATATCCATTTTGTTCAAAAGATTAACATAATTCAGGCAAGATTTCAAATACATTTTTCTATTGAAGTTCACGCTCACAAATTTTAATATCTTTGTGATTTCTTTGTTCTTTGGAAAATATTTATAGAAAAATTTTTATCATAAGAAACCTTGCAAGCGTAAGTAAAATGAATTTTTTTCCTGGAGAAAATATGAGTATCAAAAATGATAGAATAGCCAACTTAAATAAAACAAATACTGTAATAAACTATAGTCAAAATCACCAATTCCAAATGCTTCACAACTCATCTGATAATGAGCTAATTATGAGCTTCCAAGGCACAAAAAATCCTTATATAGATATATAAATAAGAAAAGCTATCTAACAAACTTTATTATTGTCTTCAGTTTCTTATGTTATAATTGCTTGTTTGCTGAGAAATTATTGAACCCTTATTATAGTACATTATCATTGTAAGAAAATTACATCAATATGTAAAGTTCAATGGAAGAATCACTTGTAATATTTTTTTAAGGGTAGAGTTAGAAAAAGTATTTATAATAGCAGAAAAACTTTTCTAATGCTAAACAATCTAACAAAATGAAAGTAAATCCAAAATGGAAAAAATAATTAAACCCCATAAATTCCATCCATATGCCCCTGGAACTGATAAATAAATTCAGCAAAGTTTCAGGTTACAAAATCATTGTGCACAGATCAGTAGCTTTCATATATGCCAGCAATTAAGCAAAAATCAAATCAAAGATATGATACCTTTCACAGTAGCAACAAAGAAAATAAAACACATAGGAATATACAGTGGAACTTCCAGAGTTGGCCACCTACCTACACTGACCACATCCTTAAGATGATCTGATTTTCATAGACAGTACATATCACTGCAGCTGACCTAGTTCCTTATGTTGACCACATCCATATGCTGACCAATTTGTTACAGTCCCTTGGGTGTCAATTTACAGAAGTTCTACTGTATTTAACTAATCAGGTGAAAGACCTCTATAGGGAGAACTATGAATCACTGAGGAAAGATATCTCAGAGGATATAAACAGATGGAAAAATTATAATGCTCACGGATTGGCAGAATCAAATCAACATTGTTAAAATATCCACATGAACCAAAGTGATTTATAGATTTAATGAAATGCTCATTAAAATACAGAGCATTTAAGAGAAAGAGGTTAAAATTAAAAAGTAAAAGTATTTCCAATTTATAAATCTATAACCAGGCAGAAAAAGCAATAAAGGATTGAATAAAGACATTTTCAGAAATGCAAAAGCCCCCTCCCATACCCTTTATAAACCCTTCTCAAGAATTTATTGAAGGTTTTACTCCACTAAATGATAAAGGAAACTAACAAATAGGAGGTCATGTGATGAACATAAGTGGAAATTTCACACGGACAGTTTTCTGAGACATCTTAGAATGCCTTCATCTCCAATAGTACCCCTATTCTTTTATTATACAGTCATATTGATGATGCCAATTTAATATTAACTTAATATTCTAACTTAATATTAACTACTTTACATATTCCTTTATTTCTAAATGTTCATTGTTAAAATAATAAGATACTGTATAAAATAAATATGAATTAAATCTGGCAAAATAGTAATCCTTATCAACTTTACCTTGAGGATACATATGTTTCCAAATTTATTTTGAAATTTTCTGTATAAGCTTTTGTTAAAATAAAGAAAATACAACAAAAAAGAGAAAATATAAGTGCATATGCTTTACAAGTTATTAAGTAGTTTATAAATATATCTATTATTATGAATAAATATCACAAATAGCAATGAATCTAAGCTTCTAATATTGTCTAGATATCTATAATAAATCTTATTCATTCAAATTTCCACATAATGTTTTTGGAGATCTGGCCAGTTGTGGTAATAAATGGGTATGTAGTTCTGACATGATGTTTAAGTATAAAAATCTATTTCAATTCAAATATTTCCCTAAACAAAAATCTATCATTCATTGAAATTTTAGTTTTACTTTTCACTCTTTCATTAAGGCTTTTTCTCCCCACTAATTGAGAGTTACTGTTAAAATTGAGGGCATTTCTCTGGAAAAGCAATACTTGGCTTAGGAGCAAGCTAGCTAACAAGTGTGTAAGCTGTGGACAGATATTAGAGAATAATAGGAAATGCAGTGAACTTGAGATTGTGCTCTCTGCCTATTGAAGTTATTTACTTTTAACACTCCAGAGACAAAATCAAACAGATCTTCCAGGGTTTGGCCCATGAGTCACTCTTTTAGAATCTTGTTTTAGCTGAATTAATCAACCACTTTTAAATAGCATCTTGTGATGATGTGAGGTAGAAAAAGTAAGTTTTGATAAAGAAGAGATTGAAAAGAAAAATAGAATTAACCTCTAGCACGTGGAATCCAATATCCCTTGATTTCCACTAATGCCCTTATAGTATTCTGCTTCCAGAGGCAGCATGAGTCTTCCCAGGTTTCTCTGATGGGCAGATGAGCTCATGCCCAAAAGCAGCTTAGACCTGCCTTGTAACTGTATTTATACGTCTGTCTCCTTTCTTATAAATAGATGCTTCTACAAGTAGTGGCTTTTGTGTTTTCACTATCTTCTTAAGCATCTCACACAAAATTATTCAGAAGACAAAACTAAGGAATTGTTTCTTGAAATGGATCGAATACACCATTTAATCCCAGGTAAGACCAGACTCAAATCTCTGGCTTCTAACATTGGTATTGTGCTCAGCAAGCAGAGAAAGCAAAGAAGCTCAGAAACTGAATATTAGCAGTATTCTTTCTGAAATTTTGTTAAGTGCAAAGTGAAACTATTGTGACATTTGAAGGTCTTCTAACTATTATTATTGTTTCTTTAGTGTCTCAATCGAATTCTTAAGATTAGCAAAAATTCATCATTTTCTCCTATATTTTTACCAATTACATTTGGGATATTAAAGAATATTTGCTAATCTGTGCAGGTAATGCCTATATGAACAATATTGTATGCACTGATAATACATACAATGGTAGATAATACACCATTGCTTTAGTTCAGATTGATATAAGGATACAAATAATTAGGTTGCATTCTTTGTATTTGTTAGGTAATGTCCAAGATGTAGTTGAGCCCTTCACCCAGGAGGTGTGCCTTATAGCCCTATCTTGTATGATATACCAGTTTTTAATTGCAAAGGGTACTTTTCTACATTTTTTAATATACAAACAATTTTTTTTCTTTTTTTTTTATGTTGGGGATTCATTGAGGGTACAATAAGCCAGGTTACACTGATTGCAATTGTTAGGTAAAGTCCCTCTTGCAATCATGTCTTGCCCCCATAAAGTGTGACACACACCAAGGCCCACCCTCTCCCTCCATCCCTCTTTCTGCTTTCCCCCCCATAACCTTAATTGTCATTAATTTTCCTCACATCAAAATTGAGTACATAGGATTCATGCTCCTCCATTTTTGTGATGCTTTACTAAGAATAATGTCTTCCACTTCCATCCAGGTTAATACGAAGGATGTAAAGTCTCCATTTTTTTTAATGGCTGAGTAGTATTCCATGGTATACATATACCACAGCTTGTTAATCCATTCCTGGGTTGGTGGGCATTTAGGCTGCTTCCACATTTTGGCGATTGTAAATTGAGCTGCAATAAACAGTCTAGGGAAAGACTTCATGAAGAAGACTGCCATGGCAATTGCAACAACAACAAAAATAAACAAATGGGACTTCATTAAACTGAAAAGATTTTGTACAGCTAAGGAGACAATAACCAAAGCAAAGAGACAACCTACACAATGGGAAAGGATATTTGCATATTTTCTTTTTTTTTTTTTTTTTTTTTGTAGAGACAGAGTCTCACTGTACTGCCCTCGGGTAGAGTGCCGTGGCATCACACGGCTCACAGCAACCTCTAACTCTTGGGCTTACGCGATTCTCTTGCCTCAGCCTCCCGAGCAGCTGGGACTACAGGCGCCCGCATATTTGCATATTTTCAATCAGACAAAAGCTTGATAACTAGGATCTATAGAGAACTGAAATTAATCCACATGAAAAAAGTCAACAATCCCATATATCAATGGGCAAGAGACATGAATAGAACTTTCTCTAAAGATGACAGACGAATGGCTTACAAACACATGAAAAAATGTTCATCATCTCTATATATTAGAGAAATGCAAATCAAAACAACCCTGAGATATCATCTAACCCCAGTGAGAATGGCCCACATCACAAAATCTCAAAACTGCAGATGCTGGCGTGGATGTGGAGAGAAGGGAACACTTTTACACTGCTGGTGGGACTGCAAACTAGTACAACCTTTCTGGAAGGAAGTATGGAGAAACCTCAAAGCACTCAAGCTAGACCTCCCATTTGATCCTGCAAATCCATTACTGGGCATCTACCCAGAAGGAAAACAATCCTTTTATCATAAGGACACTTGTATCCAAACAATTTTTAAAAACAGCCCTTTGAGGAAAGTGTCCTCATGTTACAGGGGAAGGACCTAATTCTTAGAGTGTCTTATTCCCAGCATATAGATACAAATGGACAGAGTGCTAGAACCTGAATGTTCTTGTTTCAAATCAAATGCTCTTTCTGCTATACTCTGTTTTCATTTATTGTAGCAATACCTCTACCAGCAAAGAAGGTTTCTAACTGCCACTCAGCTGGTGAACACCATTTTATTGATTCATTCAAAAAGTATTTTTTTAGCTCCAGGTGTTAAATAATACCACGTGGTCCATCCGTGACACTTACTCTCTGGCAGAAGCAAAATACAGGACATTAGAAGTTATACAAATAATTATTTAATTACAATGTTAATACCTTATTTGAAATACGCATAGAATGCACGTGTGTGTGAAAAGGGGAAGTTAATTTGGTTTAAGTTGATAAAATGCCTCAAGGAGTACTTAAGACCTTGATGATAAGTAGGTACTATCCAGGGAATGGTGACAGAGGGAATATTTTTGGGAAGAATGATTAGCTTTGTATAAGAAACTCCATACTAGAGGAGATGTACGTTAGAGAAGTAAATGAAATCAGGTGTTGTTGGACTATAATGAAAGAGGGACCAGGCTGTGCTTATAGATGGAAAAAAGCCCTGCTTCACTTTTTCCTTCCAAAGAGCCACCCTTATCTCTCCATGACGTTGATCTGCTTCTTAGTACCCAGGAGCAGTGATTACCTGGAACAGCTATTTCCTCTCTTTGTAGAAAGACATTTTAAATTTCATATATAATTCACGTCTTGCCTTTGCAAACACTCCAGTATAGGTGTCTATTGTGGTACCTAGAGATAGAGAAATGAGAACAGATAAGAAAGCTCGCTGTAGAGTTTAAGAACACTGTGTGAAGACTTAATTTCCTCCAGATTTCCATAGAGAGAAGATTCAAAAATGGGGGAAAAAAGTGAAGCCATAATGCAAAAGAAGTGAAAATTGAAAAGATATATATGTTTTAAGTTAGATTTTTTGAAATAATTCTCTTTATAACCTGGCCAAGCACTAAAGTCACAGCAATTCCAATGACCAGGGAGTTGCAAAAGTGCCAGCTGCTAAGGAGAAATAATAGTTTTTAATCCTGTTTTCTCTCACAGCAAAACACATATTATAGCTTGCATGCCTCTTTCTCCCTATCACTTTCCACTTTATTTGGGGGCCAGAAGACATTGACTCTAATTAAGCTGCTTTTTGTGATACTAGCTACTCTCTGAAGTCTAAAGTCTATGTCTGGCATTTATTTTCTACACTATTAGGAATTCTAGAAGGACACGAAAAATTTTCCCCAAGTACCACATTTCTGACATTTCTCTAACCAGTGGGATTTTGTTGTTGTAGCTTTTTGTTTAGGACAAATTTCATTGAACATGTGTATATATTCATATAACCTTAAACTTCAGGCATTGCATAATTCCCCAAAAGAACTATTTATAGGCTAATTATGCGAAATTATCAGTGATGAAATGTCAGCTTAGCAAAGGATACTGTTTGACAAATGATTACATATTCACCTATTAATTAGATAAGAAAGTAGCATATGCTAACACCTATTAATAGCCATGTTCACATCTTTATCACCATGATGTTAAAGACTGATTCTGGAATAGAGAAACAAATGGTTTGAAATAATTTTTGCATGAGTACTGCATATAATATATCTGCCTGGTACATTGGAAATTGACACAAAACTAGAGAGAGCCAGTAATACCAGATTTCAGCAGACACCATTCCTCTTTACTGAACAATTCAAAGGCCAAGCAAGGAGATAAGCCATACCTCCCTTCTAAGTGCATTGAGTAATCCCTCCATCCTCAGCACTTCATGCTAACTTTTGCACTTCATAATTTCTAACTGACCTACTATCCATAACATTAACTCTCATCTGATTTTTTCCAATATTAGGGACAGTTTTGAACATATCCATTTATAACCACTTCCTAGTCTTTGTCATCATAACCTAACATGTATTGAACACTTACTATGGGATGGACACGTATTTTCCAAACTATAGTACTCTTATGTTGGGAGCAGAATGCTATTTGGTTTTAAACAGCACACTGAGGAACTTAAAAAATGAGTTATGTAGGCTACTCTTACTGGGGTTAGGTGATATCTCAAAGTAGTTTTGATTTGCATTTCTCTGATGATTAAGGATGATGAGCTCTTTTTCATGTGTTTGTAGATCGTGCGTCTGTCTTCTTTAGAGAAGTTTCTCTTCCAGTTCCTTGCCCACGCTGAGATGGGATCACTTGTTCTTTTCTTGCTAATACGTTTGAGTTCTCTGTGGATTCTGGTCATTAAACCTTTATCAGAGGTATAACCTGCAAATATTTTCTCCCATTCTGAGGGCTGTCTGCTTGCTTTACTTACTATAACAAAATCCCAAAACCAGAGAAGTTGGCGTGGATGTGGAGGAAAGGGCACACTTCTACACTGCTGGTGGGAATGCACACTAATACATTCCTTCTGGAAGGATGTTTGGAGAATACTTAGAGACCTAAAAATAGACCTGCCATTCGATCCTATAATTCCTTTACTAGGTTTATACCCAGAAGACCAAAAATCACAATAAAACAAAAACATCTGTACCAGAATGTTTATTGCAGCCCAATTCATAATTGCTAAGTCATGGAAGAAGCTCAAGTGCCCATCGACCCATGAATGGACTAGCAAATTGTGGTACATTGTATACCATGGAATATTATGCAGCCTTAAAGAAAGATGGAGACTTTACCTCTTTCATGTTTACATGGATGGAGCTGGAACATATTCTTCTTAGCAAAGTATCTCAGGAATGGAAGAATAAGTATCCAACATACTCAGTCCTACTATGAAGCTAATTTATAGCTTTCACATGAAGGCTATAACCCAACTATAGTACAAGAATATGGGGAAAGGGCCAAGGAAGGGGAAGGGGGGGAGGTTAGGGTGGAGGAAGGGTCATGGGTGGGGCCACACCTATGGTGCATCTTAGAATGGGTACAGGCGAAACTTACTAAATGCAGAATACAAATGTCTACATATAATAACTAAGAACATGCCATGAAGGCTATGTTGAACAGTTTGATGAGAATATTTCAGATTATATATGAAACCAGCACATTGTAGCCCTTGATTGCACTAATGTACACAGCTATGATTTAACAATAAAAAAGAAAAAAAATGAGTTATTTACTTTAAAGTACACTAGAAAGTATAGCCAGTATTCCAAATTCAGGATTTAATACTATGATAAATAAAAATTTGAGGGCGGAGCAAGATGGCAGCCGAGTAACAGCTTCCTTGCATCTGGGCACCGTGAGTCTGGGGAGATAGGACTCCAGGCATCTCTGGCTGGTGGGAACTGCCTATCATCACTCCTATGAGGATACAGGGAGTCAGCGAGAGACTTCTGGACCCCAAGAGGAGGACTAAAACAATGGAAAACCGGCAAGTGGTCGCGTGTGTTCAACCCGTCTAAACCCGCCCACAACTGTAAGTTCAGTAGCAGCGAGACTGCAAACCAGAAAGGCCTTACCTGTGAACTCTTTTGATGTCCTTGGACTTGGCACTGAGTTGAACTGCCTTGGGGAAGGCCTGAGTGGGAGTGCGGAGAACTTTGGCCGTTGTCTAGGGCCCCAGTCTGAGCCGCTGAGCCAGACGGAGCTAATAGTGTTTGGCGGTGGGTCACACGGATCCATTGTCAGTGATCTGCCCCGGCAAGCTCCGCCCTCAGGGTAGCAGAGCTAGAAACGGGTGGGAGCTGGTAACCCAGCAACCAAGTAGCCTAAGGGTGGGGTCTGAGCCGCCTTGCAGCCCTAACCCTCAGGGGCAGAGTGAGACCGGTTTTGGCACACTGAGTAAGTGGATAGCCACTTCAGCAGTGATTCCAGCGAGAAAGCTGGGAAAGCTTCTGCTCAGCAAGTTTACAAGTTCAAAGTGCCTTTTAAGTGGGCTGAAGAGAGATTTAGGGTGTCTACCTGCTGGGGTTTGAGAAATCAGCAGCCTCCAGTCGTATCAGAACTGTGACTAACATCTCATACCCCAAAAGACCACGTGTTGCCCAGACAATATTCAACAACATATACAAACTGCTTTGTTTTTGGTTGTGTATTTTTTTTTCTTTTTTTTTTGTTTGGTTGGGTTTTTTTGTTTGTTTATTTTGACGTTGTTGATGTTCTTTTGTTTCTTAATTTCAATCTTTTCCATACAGATCCCTTTTTCTTTCTCAATTTTTCTAGTTTAATTATAATTTCCCATTGCTGCCTTTTTTAATAACTACAACTTCATTTTTGCTAGTGTTTCTACCGCTATCACTTGGTTTTTCACCCAATTTTATCGCCATAAAGTTTTCTGTTTGCTTGTTTTAGTTTGATTTATAGCATTTTTGTCTTTCCTCTCTACTTGGTGGAGGTGGGGTACTGTGTCTGACCAGGTTAGCAAAGAGCTGCTGACCTCAAGGGAACCACCCAACTGGGCACCCAACCCCCAGAAGGTGGGGTTTTTTAAGGTTGTGTCAAAGTACCCTACTGTACACCTATATTGCCCTGTCTCCCTCTTTCTGTGCCTCTCTTCTTTTTGTCAATATTCCTTATCCCTACCCCCTCTCCTTTCTCTATCTTTCTTTTTTTTCTTATCACTCGGTCCTCCTTTCTTTCATCCCTTTTTTGCTCTTCAACCTTCTCACCTTTCTGGTCCTGTAACCCTTAGTCCACAGGCACAAGAACTTAAAGAGCAAGAGGAAGTGAAAGGAAAATTAGGGCAAGGAAACAGATAAAAGAAATCACTCATGAGGAAGAATCAGCAGAAAACTCCAGGCAACATGAAGAACCAGTCCAGAACAACCCCGCCAAGGGACCATGAGGTAGCTACTGCAGAGGATTCCACCTATACAGAAATGTTAGGAATGACAGAAAGGGAATTTAGAATACACATGTTGAAAACAATGAAAGAAATGATGGAAACAATGAAGGAAACTGCTAATAAAGTGGAAAATAACCAAAAGGAAATCCAAAAACAGAATCAAATCAGAGATGAACGATATGAAGAATATAAAAAGGATATAGCAGAGCTGAAGGAAATGAAACAGTCAATCAGGGAACTTAAAGATGCAATGGAAAGTATCAGCAACAGGTTAGACCATGCAGAAGAAAGAATTTCAGAGGTAGAAGACAAAGTTTTTGAGATAACTCAGATAGTAAAAGAGGCAGAAAAGAAGAGAGAGAAAGCAGAACGTTCACTGTCAGAATTATGGGACTTTATGAAACGTTCCAACATACGAGTTATAGGAATTCCAGAAGGGGAAGAAGAATGCCCCAGAGGAATGGAAGCCATACTAGAGAATATTATAAAAGAAAATTTCCCCAACATCACCAAAGATTCTGACACACTGCTTTCAGAGGGCTATCGGACCCCAGGTCGCCTCAACTCTAACCGAGCTTCTCCAAGACACATTGTGATGAACCTGTCCAAAGTCAAGACAAAAGAAAAGATTCTGCAAGCTGCCAGGAGTAAGCGCCAGTTGACCTACAGGGGCAAATCCATCAGAGTGACCGCAGACTTCTCTAATGAAACTTTCCAAGCAAGAAGACAATGGTCATCTACCTTTAATCTACTTAAACAGAACAATTTTCAGCCCAGAATTCTGTACCCTGCTAAGCTAAGCTTCAAAATTGATGGAGAAATCAAATCATTTACGGATATACAAACATTGAGGAAATTCACCACAACAAGACCAGCTCTACAGGGAATACTTCAACCTGTTCTGCACACTGACCACCACAATGGATCAGCAGCAAAGTAAGAACTCAGAAATCAAAGGACAGAACCTAACCTCCACACTGATGCAAAAGATAAAACTAAGCAATGGACTCTCACCAAATAAGACGAATAGAATACTACCACACTTATCAATTATCTCCATAAATGTTAATGGCTTGAATTCCCCACTGAAGAGACATAGATTGGCTGACTGGATTAAAAAACACAAGCCATCCATTTGCTGTCTGCAAGAAACACACCTGGCTTCAAAAGACAAATTAAAGCTCCGAGTCAAGGGTTGGAAGACAATTTTTCAGGCAAATGGAATTCAGAAGAAAAGAGGAGTTGCAATCTTATTTTCAGATACATGTGGATTTAAAGCAACTAAAGTCAAAAAAGACAAAGATGGTCACTTTATATTGGTCAAGGGAAAACTACAACAAGAAGACATTTCAATTCTAAATATCTATGCACCAAATTTAAATGCTCCCAGATTCTTGAAACAGACCTTACTCAGTCTGAGCAATATGATATCTGATAATACCATCATAACAGGGGACTTTAACACTCCTCTTACAGAGCTGGACAGATCCTCTAAACAGAAATTAAACAAAGATATAAGAGATTTAAATGAGACCCTAGAACAATTATGCTTGATAGACGCATATAGAACACTCCACCCCAAAGATAAAGAATATACATTCTTCTCATCACCCCATGGAACATTCTCCAAAATTGATCATATCCTGGGACACAAAACAAATATCAACAGAATCAAAAGAATTGAAATTTTACCTTGTATCTTTTCAGACCATAAGGCACTAAAGGTGGAACTCAACTCTAACAAAAATGCTCGACCCCATCCAAAGGCATGGAAATTAAACAATCTTCTGTTGAATAACAGATGGGTGCAGGAAGAAATCAAACAGGAAATCACTAACTTCCTTAAGCATAACAACAATGAAGACACAAGCTACCAAAACCTGTGGGATACTGCAAAAGCAGTTTTGAGAGGAAAATTCATCGCTTTAGATGCCTACATTCGAAAAACAGACAGAGAGCACATCAACAATCTCACAAGAGACCTTATGGAATTGGAAAAAGAAGAACAATCTAAGCCTAAACTCAGTAGAAGAAAAGAAATATCCAAAATCAAATCAGAGATCAATGAAATTGAAAACAAAAGAATCATTCAGAAAATTAATGAAACAAGGAGTTGGTTTTTTGAAAAAATAAATAAAATAGATAAACCATTGGCCAGACTAACTAGAAATAGAAAAGTAAAATCTCTAGTAACCTCAATCAGAAATGATAAAGGGGAAATAACAACTGATCCCACAGAGATACAAGAGATCATCTCTGAATACTACCAGAAACTGTATGCCCAGAAATTTGACAATGTGAAGGAAATGGATCAATATTTGGAATCACACCCTCTCCCTAGACTTGGCCAGGAAGAAATAGACCTCCTGAACAGAACAATTTCAAGCACTGAGATCAAAGAAACAATAAAAAAGCTTCCAATTAAAAAATGCCCTGGTCCAGATGGCTTCACTCCAGAATTCTATCAAACCTTCAAGGAAGAGCTTATTCCTGTACTGCAGAAATTATTCCAAAAAATTGAGGAAGAAGGAATCTTCCCCAACACATTCTATGAAGCAAACATCACCCTGATACCAAAACCAGGAAAAGACCCAAACAAAAAGGAGAATTTCAGACCAATCTCACTCATGAATATAGATGGAAAAATTCTCAACAAAATCCTAGCCAATAGATTACAGCTTATCATCAAAAAAGTCATTCATCATGATCAAGCAGGCTTCATCCCAGGGATGCAAGGCTGGTTCAACATACGCAAGTCCATAAACGTTATCCACCATATTAACAGAGGCAAAAATAAAGATCACATGATCCTCTCAATAGATGCAGAAAAAGCATTTGATAAAATCCAGCATCCTTTTCTAATTAGAACACTGAAGAGTATAGGCATAGGTGGCACATTTCTAAAACTGATTGAAGCTATCTATGACAAACCCACAGCCAATATTTTACTGAATGGAGTAAAACTGAAAGCTTTTCCTCTTAGAACTGGAACCAGACAAGGTTGTCCTCTGTCACCTTTACTATTCAACATAGTGCTGGAAGTTCTAGCCAATACAATTAGGCAAGACAAGGAAATAAAGGGAATCCAAATGGGAGCACAGGAGGTCAAACTCTCCCTCTTTGCTGATGACATGATCTTATACTTAGAGAACCCCAAAGACTCAACCACAAGACTACTAGAAGTCATCAAAAAATACAGTAATGTTTCAGGATATAAAATCAATGTCCACAAGTCAGTAGCCTTTGTGTACACCAATAACAGTCAAGAGGAGAAGCTAATTAAGGACACAACTCCCTTCACCATAGTTTCAAAGAAAATGAAATACCTAGGAATATACCTAACGAAGGAGGTGAAGGACCTCTATAAAGAAAACTATGAACTCCTCAGAAAGGAAATAGCAGAGGATATTAACAAATGGAAGAACATACCATGCTCATGGATGGGAAGAATCAACATTGTTAAAATGTCTATACTTCCCAAAGCAATCTACCTATTCAATGCCATTCCTATCAAAGTACCTACATCGTACTTTCAAGATTTGGAAAAAATGATTCTGCGTTTTGTATGGAACCGGAAAAAACCCCGTATAGGTAAGGCAGTTCTTAGTAACAAAAATAAAGCTGGGGGCATCAGCATACCAGATTTTAGTCTGTACTACAAAGCCATAGTGCTCAAGACAGCATGGTACTGGCACAAAAACAGAGACATAGACACTTGGAATCGAATTGAACACCAAGAAATGAAACTAACATCTTACAACCACCTAATCTTCGATAAACCAAACAAGAACTTACCTTGGGGGAAAGACTCCCTATTCAATAAATGGTGTTGGGAGAATTGGATGTCTGCGTGTAAAAGACTGAAACTGGACCCACACCTTTCCCCACTCACAAAAATTGATTCAAGATGGATAAAGGACTTAAATTTAAGGCACGAAACAATAAAAATCCTCAAAGAAAGCATAGGAAAAACACTGGAAGATATTGGCCTGGGGGAAGACTTCATGAAGAAGACTGCCATGGCAATTGCAACAACAACAAAAATAAACAAATGGGACTTCATTAAACTGAAAAGCTTCTGTACAGCTAAGGTGACGATAACCAAAGCAAAGAGACAACCCACACAATGGGAAAGGATATTTGCATATTTTCAATCAGACAAAAGCTTGATAACCAGGATCTACAGAGAACTCAAATTAATCCACATGAAAAAAGCCAACAATCCCTTATATCAATGGGCAAGAGACATGAATAGAACTTTCTCTAAAGACGACAGACGAATGGGTAACAAACACATGAAAAAATGTTCATCATCTCTATATATTAGAGAAATGCAAATCAAAACATCCCTGAGATATCATCTAACCCCAGAGAGAATGGCCCACATCACAAAATCTCAAAACTGCAGATGCTGGCGTGGATGTGGAGAGAAGGGAACACTTTTACACTGCTGGTGGGACTGCAAACTAGTACAACCTTTCTGGAAGGAAGTATGGAGAAACCTCAAAGCACTCAACCTAGACCTCCCATTCGATCCTGCAATCCCATTACTGGGCATCTACCCAGAAGGAAAAAAATCCTTTTATCATAAGGACACTTGTACTAGACTGTTTATTGCAGCTCAATTTACAATCGCCAAAATGTGGAAACAGCCTAAATGCCCACCAACCCAGGAATGGATTAACAAGCTGTGGTATATGTATACCATGGAATACTATTCAGCCATTAAAAAAAATGGAGACTTTACATCCTTCGTATTAACCTGGATGGAAGTGGAAGACATTATTCTTAGTAAAGCATCACAAGAATGGAGAAGCATGAATCCTATGTACTCAATCTTGATATGAGGACAATTAATGACAATTAAGGTTGGGGGGGGGAAGCAGAAAGAGAGAGGGAGGGAGTGAGGTGGGGCCTTAGTGTGTGTCACACTTTATGGGGGCAAGACATGATTGCAAGAGGGACTTTACCTAACAATTGCAATCAGTGTAACTGGCTTATTGTACCCTCAATGAATCCCCAACAATAAAAAAAAAAAGAAAAAAAAAATAATAAATAAAAAAAATAAAATAAAATAAAATAATAAATTCTAACTTAAAATTACCTTTCTATGTTCAAAAACCACCATCTTATGGAATACTATTCAGCCACTAAAAAAGATAGTGACTTTACATCTCTTGTATTAATCTGGATGGAGTTGAAATACGTTCTTTTTAGTAAAGCATCACAAGAATGGAGAAGCAAGAATCCAATGTACTCAATTCTGATATGAGGATAATTGATGCTAGTAGGTGGGTGGGGAAATGGGGAGCAGAGAGAGAAGGAGGGAGGGGTGGGGTGGTCGCGGGGTATGGCACACCTCTTGGGGGCAGTACGCGATTGTAAGAGGAACTTGACCTAACAAATGCAATCAGTGTAATCTGGTTCTCTGTACCCTCATTGGTTCCCCAACAATAAACTAAAGGAAAAAAAAAAAAAAAAAAAAAAAAAATTTTAGAAAATTATTTAAATGAACATACTTAATAATAGTATACATGATAAGTATTTCCCAAGTATTGTGGTATTATGTGTTTTCATCATGACGAATACAAGGAATGCTGTCTTCAGTGAAATGGGAGCTGGAGATCCTTCATGCCTAGATCTATTAACTCAGGAAAATTGTCTTAGATTATAGCTTGTGGTGTTTGTTGTGGTTCCTTGCTTTAGTCTTCTTCTTTATAGGGTTCTGTTAGCCCTATGTTGGATTTTCACCATCTAACTTCAATATTTATTTTCTCTTTTTGTCATTTTCTTTGTTTCATTTCAACTTTCATTTTTCTTCTAATTTTTGTAAGGCATAATGGTAGGCAACCTCTAAATTTATTTCCAATGATCCCTACCTCTGGGGAGTCACATGCTTATATAATCACCTTCTCTAGTGTGGGGGCTGAATCTAATGATCTCGTACTTGTAATAAACAGAATGCAACCGAAATAATGGGACGTTACTTCTAGGATTAAGTTACCAAAAGACTGGCTTCCACTTTCCTTGGCCTTTCTTGCTATCTCATTTGTTCACCTGAATGGGTCCACCTGGCAAAGGATCCATATCTCTGGCCAACAGCCAGAGGTAAATCTGAGGCCTGCAATAGAATAAATAAGCTTAAAATGAATGATCAAATTCATGAATATTCATTGATTTGCTGAATACAATGAATAAGGTTAGAGGCTGACCATCTACACATTGAGCCTGAAGTTGAC
Organism: Nycticebus coucang; assembly: GCF_027406575.1. Classification (NCBI taxonomy): domain Eukaryota; kingdom Metazoa; phylum Chordata; class Mammalia; order Primates; family Lorisidae; genus Nycticebus; species Nycticebus coucang. The sequence goes on along the minus strand of NC_069793.1, from coordinate 35,303,707 downwards.
TTCAGACAGGCCGATTCCAATCTTGTGAGAGACCCTATACATCCTTTTTAACAAAGGGCAATATTTGACTACTACCTACTGTAGGATGATAAGTACGGATATATTTTTTGTTTGATGTTGCCATGTTTTAGGGTGATTTATTATATACATCCGTAGATAATTAATATGAGCATTATTTTTTGTGTTTAGTCAATTTTAGGTTGCTTACACATTAGTATTTATTTCTGAAATTATTCTTTTATTTCTAATTTCTTCCCCATGATTGAGCACCTCCTATCTATCTTTGTAATTATGATTTATTTTATTCTTTTATGTTTTATATAATTTCCTTAATGTCCTTTGGTCATTTTGGAGCAGGTTACAGTTTTAATCCCCTTTGTAGTCTGGGCTTTATTCACGCTGCCGGTAAAGATATTTTGCTCCTTATCCTCTCTTTTATCTTTTATATTAAACTTACATAAAGCTTGACCTTGATACTCATCTGATGCTCATTTTTATATGAAATTAGTTTTTATGAACTTTTAAAAAGGGGATTTAAGGTAGCTTTTCTGCCTCCATAGAGGTTCACCTTCTTTCCTGCGCATGCAGTTAAAAAACCCAGCAGTTTGCTCTCTTCCTTTTCGGTTCTCTTCTCTCTCCGCCTCTATCTTTTCTTTTCTCCATCCCTGTTGTCTTTCCTGCTCAATATTTATTCCACTTCTGGCAGTTTTACTAACTGTGCCATGTCTTAGAAGCGAGTCCCAGCTGGTCAGTTTTGAGAGTTCACAGACATTACACTGCTTCAGCTCCTTCAATGCTTGCCGAGGGCCCACTTACCTACCCACTACCCATCAGTTTCAGCTGGCAGCTATAAATTAGCCAACCAACCTTTCCAGCAAACTCCACTTGGCTACTTGGGGGATCCGCTTGCTTTTAGGTCCATACTACTCCCCACTGCACTCTCCTACTTTCCAATTACCAAATAAGTCCAGTTACTATTCTTGGTTTGCCCTTACAATTTGTATTTTGAGCTTTATGGGGATAACTTATGTCTACTTTGTTGTGTGTCCATGTGCTTTGGACTTTGATAACTAGCACCCTTATTCTGTATTTATGCCGGAGCCCAAGCAATTAAAAAACTGCTGCCATCTTCCCACAATCTGCACAGATGGTGTTTTCAAATTCCGCTTGTGTAAAGTAGCAAAAGCTAAGTTTGTAACAGTGAGAAAATACATCTTTTTTATTTCTGTAAAATACGATATCTAACAATCGATAACAATTAACTATAAAATGCCTTATCTCCCAGCCCCCGTGTTTGCATTCTTCACAGCCTTCTTACAGCTCAGTGAATAGCTCTAGCTTCCAAATGAGGCTGTTAAGAACATAACATTAATTTGTTTAGGCACACAGGTTTTAAAGATGCCATGGTGGGGAGAAATGTAGATTAGCACTTTTTTTAATTGCAGAGAAGGACCACCTAAGTCTCTGATCGGAAAATCCAGGTTCCTACAAGCTGCTTTCATACATAATAGGTGAAATAGTATTATTTCTAAAATTTCTAGTTTAGTTTTTCTCTTATCCCTTCATTCCTTGATATACCATGTTTCTCCAGGGACTCTTCTGATAAAGTGGCAGAGAAATGCATATAAAACTCAACCCAAGGCAAGATGCGTGATGAAGTGTCCTCTAGGCAGTTGGCCATGTCCCTGGAAGAGACCTCCTCTCTACGGACCCCCTTTTCTTCCTGTATTTATGAACCACCGTTGAGAATATGACACGTACTTTGTAGATCCCTTAGGAGCTGGCGGGAATGAGAAAGGGAAAATTTGTTCCAACGAAAATGAAATGGACTGCTTAAAGGCCAGATCTGCTCTTTGGGATATGTCTGAAAATAAAGTTCTGAACAACACAATGCTTAGAGTTCAAATAATAATCTAGATCAACAGCATTTTCATCCAAATTGCTCCTTCATAGTCCCATCTACTTCACAAACAGCTTTTATTCCCAAAAACAATGGGCATAAAAGTCAGGAAAGTTTAAATATATGTTTTTGTGTACATATATTGTAAAACCATGTGTACACATGGGCACATACATACTCAGGGATACCTAGTTCTATCCTTGAAGCAGAACAAAGAAAAGAAATAAAACAAAAAGCCCCTTAGAATGTATTTGATAGTCAGCTGCAAAAACATTCACTTTGATATCTTTAAAGAAAATGAAAGGTATTAACCTTACTTTCCATTAGCAAGTGCCATTCCACAGACCTTGAAGAAGTGCAAAATGCCCAGAAAAATTTTGAAAGATTTTAATTTAATTTTTACATTTAAACTCAGGCAGAAGTTGAGTGAACCATCTTCCGCTAGTAACAACATAGATATTGAAATGTCTTCATATGTTTTCTACAAAATTAAACAAAAAGAAATTTTAAATATTAAATAAAATTCACTAAATATTATCCCCTATCAACAGGAATTATCTGACCTTAACATTAAAATTAGCATATTTTCAAAATCAATAGCAACAGCTATAAAAATTAGGGAAGGTATGTTCAATGACTAAGTTGGGGAGTGGAAATGCAGAGATAAAAATGCAAACAGACATTGTTATATATTGACATCAATTTTGAAAATTTGTGTCTAGCTTTTACAGATGTAACATTGTCAGAAGTTCCATTTCAATAGATATTTTGATAAAAACCTGCGCGTCATACATGCATATGCATATGCAGACATGCTACTGTGTCAATGATTGGTGCTAAGTAAATAATTGTAAACTATCCAATTTATAGCACATATACACTCAAAAGATCATTATTATGCAAGCAAATATTTTCAAGTTCTTATGGTAACAAGATTGTGAGTGGAAACAAATATATTCGCCGATGACTGCTCAGTTGTAAAATCAGTCTCTATTTATGCATCCCTCCACAAGAAACGGTAGATTCTGTCTCCCATATATGGTATCACCTCCGTAAGTCAGTCTCTCCTGTTTAACAATGTGAGTCAAATTAATCTCAGATATCAAATCTTGCAGGAGTACGGAATTTTATAAGATCACCAAATAGGATGCTGGATGTGATTGCCGAGTTTGTTTAATTACAGATCCCATAAAAAATTCAGATCAGGTAGAATGATATCCCTTAACAATCGAAGGAAAAGAATTGACATGAATGATAACATAGCAGATACTTCAAAAGAGAATGATTTTATCTTTTTTTTTTTTTTTTTATTGTTGGGGATTCATTGAGGGTAGAATAAGCCAGGTTACACTGATTGCATTTGTTAGGTAAAGTCCCTCTTGCAATCATGTCTTGTCCCCAGAAGGTGTGGCACATAATTTAACAAAAAATGAATGGTCTTACAATAGTTCTACGAAAGTAAAAAAAGAGAGCATTTCTATCATTCCACACATTAGCTCATAGCTTCACTTTTAGAATGTAAATGTCATTAAATACAAGATCAAATATGACAGCTGTCTGGAAAGTATCCACTCAGGTAACATGAAAAATAGAGAAGTGCATGGCTAGATACCTTTTGGAAAGCCCTGTATACTTATTTTGTGATATTTATTCTTATAACACTCTAGGTAAAAATATCAATATTTTTTTGTCAAACCTACTAAAATATGTTGGTTTCTGTTTTAAAGAAACTATGGTAGGAAACCTATTCTTACTGCTATCCTCAGAAAGTGGGGATTTCCTGGACTTTGGGAGACCACTCAATTTATCTAGGTTTTCAACTTATTGTATAAAGGAAAGAATTGGGCCAAATTATACCTAGTTTCTCTTGTAAATCTAGATTTTATTTACATAATTATGTCAATTATTTCATCATGATTCCCCTTCCATAAGTTCTTTCTGTACACGCCTACAGTCGTGCCTTCTGCTCAGACTCGGACCATTCTGCCCCACACCTCATATTTGATAGACATGACAAAAATATCTCTTAATCCTATACAGAGATATTATAGAGAAATAAGCATACATATTAATTAAGCATTAATCGTATACTAATAAAATTAAAGTAATTCTTCGTACTTTAACTTTTATCTATTGAAAAAAATTGCTCAACATTGTGCAGAGACATTGGACTTCCTGTAAGCTACAGAAAAGTTCAGGAAAGTAGTTTATCACCATGGTTGAGAAGCATGGGTATTAGAGTTAGAAAGGCCCTCATTCAAAGCCCAGTTCAATGCTAATTAAATTCTTTTGGGGACAACTCACAATATCTGTGTAAGCCAATTTTTCTTATCCAAAAAACTGGAATATAATAGCACACAATAAATTTTTTTGAGTGAAGACACACATAAAATACTAAGTTTCTAGTGTACAGAAATTGTTCCCTAAGTAGCTCTAGTAAGTTCCAGACTAAAGCTATAATTATGGCTTTTATTTTTCCTTTCTCAGTTCCCACATAGGGTATTTATAAATGGGCTGTTTCTTGAAAATTAATGTTAAACCAAATTAAGTCTGGACATGATAAAAGTTCAAAATTTATTTGAAATACATTCTATAAAAAAATGGAACACTCTGAATTTTAAAAAATCATCTTAAAATTTCATTGCTATAATTCAATCATTGGTAATCTTATTCCCAAAGAAAAAACCTTTTTAACCCATTCTGTTCGAGTTTTAAGTGAACTGCTTTCTAATTCCCTTAAAATATTTTTCATTTCTTCCCTAAACTTTCTAAGGCTTGATTAAAGATTTTCTCTGCCAATTTTCATGAGGAAAAACCAATGTACCAGGTAACCAATTTATTTACATGAATAATATGTATCAATGTAACCAGTGTGATATTATATTAAAATACCTTCAATACAGATGCCTGATCAATCAGAATAGAAGGCAGTTACGATAAATCATCTGGTTGTATCAGTGCATGCCAAATGAATATCACCTTTTTTTTTATTAAATCATAGCTGTGTACATTAATGCAATTATGGGGTACAATGTGCTGGTTTTGTATACAATTTGAAATACTTCCACTAAAGTGGTTAACCCAGAATTCACCACATTTTCTTAGTTATGTGTTAAGACATTTATATTCTACACTTAGTAGAATTAATTTGTACCCTTGTAAAATGCACCGTAGGTGTGGTCCCACCAATTTCTCTCCCTCTACCCATTCTCCCTTCTCCCCTCCCTCTGAATATTACCTTTAAATGTTACAAATATATATGTTTTCACCGCTCATTAACACTCACCATACATATTACTCATCACTTGTGTTATGAGTCCAATTTTCTCAAAGGTTAGAAGTCATGTGTGCTTTGCCTTAAACTTAAAGATAAGATCCCAATGAACATCTCCTCCACTCAAGCCTATGGTATGTGTACACTGGTGAATCACGCATGCTTCCTGCAGGAATAGCCCAGTCAAATTCATCAGAAAATCACAAGGGATAGTACAGAGCCATCGGGCTTGTAACTGCAGGGCTGCTACCTCTCCCAGGCCTGAAGAAACAGGGGAAAAGAGGTCTCCAGAATCTAGATGGAGAAATCCTGTAGGGAAGGTCATCTTGAGAGAGCAGTGACATTTCATGGAAAAACTCAGGTAGGCTGATACGAACTCCCAGGCAGAAAGCCAGGGGACATAAAATCCTACCTTCCTCTTCTCTCCCTCTGAGAGCTTGGCAAGGCTTCTTGTTGGCCAAACACTATCAGAACCCAGAGGGAAGGGGGCTGCTCTCTATGTGGTTAGTCCATATGGACTACAAACAGCTACAGCAAAATACAGAATAGAGGTGGCTGAGGCAGAAACAGATGCTGCCACAACTAGCTCATCTCTTTTTATCTCATTTGCCTATCAAATATTTAACTCTGACCCAGACAAATATAAAAATGGTTTTGGCCTAGGTTATATTCTGGTTTTAAACCCTTACAAGAAAGTAAATGCTCTGGGATTGGAATAAATATGTGATACCATTTGTCATCAGATTCTGTTATCTGAATTTTTCCCTCAGCAAAGGAACATTTCTACTCCCCTTAATAGTGAAATATTTACATTGTATTTTAGGCCTTTAGACTGACAAAAAACTTGGCTCTTCAAACTTATTACAAAAGTGTATTTTCCTTAAATAAAGAAAAAATTACTACACACTGAATTGAGAAGTTTCACTCAGCTCACAACACGGGTAATTGTCTCTGATGCTAAAGGCCAGGTGTTCTTAGAAATTATATAATATGTTATCAATTACAATGGACAGCGAACAGTTTGCTAAGGTTGGTTGTTTAACATCAGTCACTGATTCCACACTTGCCCATGTAGGGGAAATACGTATATATTGAAGAAATGGCCCACTAAGAAAGAAAGTTCCAAGATCCAAACAGAGGAGTTAATGGAGCAGGAGAAATGTCCGATACCTGCTGAACACCCTAACCATTTCCTATAAACAGTGATAGTCAAATATTTTCTGAGAATCCAGGCACAGTGGGGTTCCGGTAACTGTTCATCAGAAAGAAAAACAAATAAAGCACACCTTAAATCTCCAGAAAAAAATATATATTTTTCAATGTGAAGTCCCTGGGATACAGACAGAATGCTATTAGAGACATTGTCGAATATATAGAAAAATCTATAAATTAGTAGATTTATAGAGGAAATATAAAAGCAATGAGATGCCATAAGATCATTCTACTCATGATTAGTAAAAATTTATTTTATAATGACCAACAAGTAAGTCTCCACAGGACCTTCAAACTTAACAATAAAATTAAAAAGAGAAGTATCTCTGGACCTCATAAATACCCCCAAATAAATTGTATAAGAAAGACTAGGTGGTGAGGCTAACACATCCAGGAACCAATATTGATTATCTGCTGTCAAAAGATTATTTAGCATCTACTACCCCAATAAACCCATATTGTACTATTTTGTGAGTGCTAATACATATATTTTTATCTCCTTTATGAATAAAATGCCCATTTATAGAAGATACAAGCCAGAAAGTTTGAGAATCAGGATGTGACTGCAAGTTTCATTTGAGAATATAATATGTAATTGAATTTTTACTGCTAAAACTAAATGAGTTGCATTAATTACCTATTAGGATTCAAGCTCTGACTTCTTCTTAGAGACTTCAAAGTCTGAACCCTGGCCAATGGCAACACTCAGATCCCGCTTTCAGGGGGGCTGCCTTTATTGAAAGCCCACGTAAGCCACAGGTAATCAGATATTCTAGGATTACTCCAGGAAGACCAAAAATACTCTCTGAATGCTTCTAAGTGTTCAAAGTCTATATTTTCCTCCTATCCTATTCAACTTTGAGAGATGATCAACAGGATGGAATATACTATGGTAAGCCCTCAATCAGCCCAGCTTTCTTGATCTCATGACGACTACAGAAAAATACAACATGTTATGTAATTAGTAGAAAGAGCCATCGAGTTCCAACAACCTGAACTTTCTAAAAATTTACATCAGGGGTACTTAGTAATCTTAGGAGGGAATATTGCTAAACTGTTTATTTACACCCTCATTTTATGACATAGAAAATTAAGTAATCTAGTACCTATGTAAGCCTGCTGTGTGTCCAAATACTGACTGAAGTGACACACCACAGTCACAGGAGAAAATAGGAGACAGGCAGGAGGACAATTGGAAGGCTTTAGACACCTACCCTACAAAAAGCCCAAATATAACTTTAAATCTTCAGGACCAAAAGAAAAGAATGAGAAGGATACTGAGAAATACTGACGTGCCACAGAGCAAGGCCATATATAACAAAAAGTATAGTCTCCACCTGTTTGTGCAAAAGTGATCATTTTTTAAAGCGTAACTGAAATCTACCTAAGTCTTCAAGGCATATGGAACAAAACAACAGTGAAGGTTGCAAAATCATAATTTAACATATTTAACAAGGTCAGTGATAGATTTATCTATACTTATTCATTAGACTTCTTTGCAGCTAAGATTCTTCCTAGAGATGACAGGGATAAAACTTATTTTCACAGCTGGGGAGAATTTTACACCTATTGGAAGTTTGGGTGGATATATCATTTATTCATTTTCATTCTTCACTGTGCATCAAAATTAACTTAGAAGGTTAAAAAGAAAGAATCCTCACCCCACTCCTGTATTTTCTGGTTTAATTGCTCCAGAATGAGGGTCGTCACTAGTATTATTTTTTGTTTCCAGGATAATTTGGTTGCACATGAGGCTGACAACCACTGGTCTAAGTGAACCTGTATCACCCATTTTATAGATCATTATAGGACTAGAGAAGTTATGTAATCTATATAAAATCACCACATTTGTCAGCAGAAAATAGGTACTAGATCACTTCATATTTCTATGTCATAAATTGACTCTGTAAACAAACAGCTTGGCAATATTCCCTCCTAAGATTACTAAGTTCCCCTGATGTAAGTTTTTAGAAAGTTCAGGTTGCTAGAACTCGATGGCTCTTTCTAATGACATGTTATCAGTTCTCATTCTTCTGGACTAGTGACCAGAAGGGTGAGTCATGGTTTTCTTCCTGAGTAAATTATGTGAAATCATGCAAATCACTTAACTCCCAGTTTCAGGATATTCAATAAGAACAGGAAAATGAAGTACTGGCTTAACCTAACTCACAGGGTTGTGGACGGGATAAAATGACATAAAATTACTTTGTACAACGTGAAGTAAGTGCTGTATGTAGATTGTTTTGTTGTTATTTGTATAACAGTTGAGGCAAGGCTAGAAGAGAACTTTCCTCTATCTCCTAGTTCCTTTAGTTTTTAAACCTCATCTATGACATCGGGGACTAGATTCCACAACCAGTTATCAGACAGGTGTATAAATCAGCACACAGTATTAACTAGTTTATCCCACTAGCCTACATAATGGCAATTAATTCATCATAACGCAGATGCTCTACAATTTCACTAGTCAAAGTATTGTTGGTTCAAGAGCCAGCAACACGGTATTACCAGACAGCATCCTAGAAATGTGAATCTCATGCTTCCTTTCAGCCCCACTGATTGCAAATCTTCAGTCTAACAAGATCCCCAGGTAATTCAGTGCACATTGAAGTTTGAAAAGTACTGTTCTATAAGATCTCAAAATGTCTTTGGCGTGACGGAACTAGGTTCGGTGCCATTGGAGAAATTCTTTTCCCAATTTCTTCCCAATTTCTTCAAGAACTAGAAATTCAAGTGATAAACAAGTGTATACAGAAATGGGATTCTATCTGAAACTTTCAAATTGTGTAAATGTCTCCTTACTTTGTGAGGGCTGAAAAACATCATTCATTGCATTAATTTTCTCAAACTCTCTTTAGATTTCTCCTCATAATAACCAATTCTTAGCAGCAAATTCAATTCATTTGAACTAATCACTATTAGACCATGTGAAAGCTTAGGGATTTAACATGTTCATTTAAGATGAGATTTTTTGAACAGAGGTGATTAGACTCTATATGATCAAAGTTCCCCCCTGACTACAACATGCCTTTTTCCTGATTCTTCAAAGCCACAAGCTCATTTTCTGCAGCCCAGGTTGGAACACATTTGTAATTCTTTGAGGTGGCCAATGCATGAAGCTTATTATTTGGACCACATTTTCCTAGTCGTGAAAGACGCATTCTGGATAATTTTAACTTAATCAGAATATTGAAATTTGAGGAGAAGCAGCAAAACCTGGGCTCATTATCTAGACATTAAAAAGAAAAAAGGAAAGAAAGAAGTAAACAGGTTTGTCCTTATTTTTGTCTCTCAAAGATGCTATGCTCCATTTAATTACCATGTTTTAAGTCATTCCCTGGGCTCTGCACAAATTAGGAGTGTCTGAGTGGAAATTAAATAAGGTAAAATCTTAATAAATGGCAGCTGTATCAGTTTCTCAGACGTGACACGGGTCCTGCATACTGAGTAAGTAGAAATTTTCCTGCAACTCTTGATTTCTCTTCATTTCTAATTGAATGAACTGTTTCTAATTGGTATAAACTGTTGCCTGCTTATATATTGATCTGTGATTAGATATCAGTCTAAAAGAGTCATGTCCCTGAGGTATACTGCAAGAGGCTTATGATGAATACGCCTCCATGGGAGATAATTTTTGAAAAGTGTGGCCACAGCACGTGTGCATGACAATGAGATGTGAAAGGAATGATGTTTCCTAGAACACCTGTTAAAGATTTCTGTGAAGTAAGCCTTTAGTAAGGCGTGCAAGTGTGATTCACAGGGTTTGGGTATAGAAAGAACAGCAGTGCCCGCTTAATGCAACTGTCAATTTCACTTTATACTATATGGTGGGGAGAAGAGGGAGAGAGAGAGAGACAAAAAGTAAAAGCTTTTGGGGGAGGATGAATTTCCTTGACTAGATCCACTTTCCATTATCCCCCAAAAACATTGATTGTCAGCTGTGAAACACAGGTAACTAGTCCATATTCCTGGTATAGTTCTCTTTTCTTTTGGTCCTGAAGATTTCAAGTTGTACTTGGGCTTTTTGTAGGGTAGGTGTCTAAACCCTTCTGATTATCTTCCCGCCATCCCTATTTTCTTGTGTGACTGTGGTGGGTGACCTCAGTCAGGATTTGGACACAAACCATGCTTACCTAGGTACTAGATTACTTAATATTTCCACGTCCTAAATTGTATAAACAAACAGCTTGGCAATATTCCCTTGAGAGTGAATTAGAGTAGAACAAACAACTTTAGTGCTAGAGAGAACATGATTAACTGTGTACAGGGCCAGCCATGTTTTACCTCAATTCAAATAAGTCTCTACCGTGTCATAAGTCCTGTCAACTTAATGTGCCATGGGGCTTGGTCATTTGCTTCACTTTCTGCAGGAATGTTTCACGCTAAGGTAACAAGAAATGCTCAGTGGTACATTCACCACTGTGGTCCCTTTGGTTATGTTCTCTTGGTCTCTGTGGCTGGCAACATTGCTCCCTATGGTTCCTCATCTCCCTTTGAGTCATAAGGACTCACCTTAACCAGGGATGTCTAGGAAGCCTGTGAACATGCATTCTTTATGGTTATAAACATGTTCCTCCTGCATTTATAGACAAAGAGATGATCTATTAAGTGTCGTGTCTGGGGGTAATGGAAGGAACATTTACAATTAGCAACAAATAGGCCTAATACGCTCAGAAGTTCCTCTAAAGACAGAGAAGCTTTTCAAGTTTCAACTTCTCAGTGACTACCACACATTATGGAGCAGCTGAGACGTTCTAGGTCAAGTTCACTTTAACTAGCTGGGTTTCATAAGCCATACTTGAAAACGCTTAAATATTCTACCTTCTGGCAGAATGTAAGAGAAAGAGAATCAGACAAGTAGGCTTTCAACCCTGATTCTGCAACTTATTTATAGAGCAGCCTCAACGCCTTCCATATCCTTATCTATAAAATGTCTACCTCAATGTGTTCTTACAATAATAAAATGGGACGTTATCACACACCGGGAACATTATCCAACACATGCTGTGAGCTATTTATTGAAAACCTTCCTCTTACATGAGAAAAAGGTTTTCAATAAATGTCACTTCCTTTTATTTTCTTATCTTAAAAACAGCTCCCAGTATTAATATTTTAAGAAGACCAAAAGAGATAAAATGTGTGTGCAGATAAAGAGTACAGCATAAATATTAACTTTTAAAATACAGTGAAGGATATAATGTGGCTGCCCATACACTCTGTGTCACTGATAATAATAACTCGGTGACACCAAGGGGGGTGTTTTAAGTTTTACTGAGAAACGAAGTGTTGCACAAACTCTAAGTCTAGGTTTATTTTACAACTTTTTTTTTTTTTTTATCATTTCATGTAGCTAGTGTTTCATACATTTTGGAATTACACGCTGATGCTCTTGGAGAATGAAATTCAATTTTGATATGGAATTTTTAAAATCAAATTGTTCTTCCATCTCACCTCCAGCCACCATCTTCTGAGACACGTGGATGTAACATCTCCTCCCCTTTGCAGTGCTGTGTACTCACAGAAGCAACAGCTGCCAGCACAGCACAGCATGCGCAGCTTCCCATATGCTAATGTTCTTCCCATGTTTTAATAGCGCTGTACCAGTAACCAAAATAAATAAATAATTGAAACACTGCTCTCCAACTGATAAAGAACCAGCCACTACCCTTCTCCTGCACCCCTGTATGTGTCACCACAATCCAGCAGACAGACACACTGGGGCTGCCACGTCCTCCGCGAACACGAGTGCTAGAGTCTGCTCTTTTTGATCTGTGTCTGTGTTGTGGCTCTTATTAAATAATTACATCTTTCATCCATCTGTGCCTACATCCTTGATACCCAAATATGGCCTAGAAAGACATCACAGTATACTATAAAAAAACACCACCGGCTTATTTCCACAACTGCTTTGAATTCTGCTGGTCCCACTCTCTCTCCTACTCCACTGACCCCGGATAATCACGCTACTAAGAGACCTGAAGATAATTTCGTCTTTTCTGTCCTTGATTTATCTCCTGTGAGTCACTTTAGACACAGGAGAGATGTTCAAACTTTATTCTACTTTTGCACTGTCCACCTGTCCTTCAATGTTTTCTAGGCTTTCATTAGTCTGGCTTCTCTGACTGCAGCCCACTGTTAGCATTGCCATCCACCGTTCTGCAAAGGAGATAAAGGAGATGAAAAGTTGTCCTTAGTGCTGTAGGCATCATTCCCTTTAAGAAGTGTGAGATACATTTTAAAGGGAAAATCAAAACAAATTCAAAAACTGACCTTTGTTGTCTGCCGGAATGAGGTAGAGCAGGATGGATCATGGTAGATGATGTGAACGAGTTATAGATTGCAGCTGCTTGAAATTATTGGGGTTTTGTTATTTTATACTTTGGGGGGCATAGGGTATAGGCAATGATGTTCTGTAGAATGGTAAGAGTAATGGAGTATAATATATGACCCAAGGCTGAATGTCTCTGCTCTAACTCTACATCTTAACCTTCAGCTGATCCACCAGCTAAAAACGCCCCAGTTAGCCAAGTGTTTCCCCAGCTCTCCTAGCTGCCTTCTTTCTCGCTCCTTGTAACCTTTCCTGACTTTTCCTTTCCTTGGCTTCTGATACTTTTGTCTCCATTTTCCCAACTTCTTCAAATTTGGTGATTGATGCAGTTTATCCTGAATGAATCATTGTACCCAGGTTTTGAGAAGAGAGATCCAAATTTCCCCTGTTGTTCTAACTACTTTCTGCATCTCTTGGAAACACAGCCTTTTCTGCCTTGCATTTATTTCCACCGGATTCTATGACTACAATATAAGAAAATGCTAAATTGCTTGTTGTTATTATAGAATTAATCAACAATAAGAAACTGAACATAAAATTATTTACTTTATGTAAATTATATTTTCCTAGTTATAAATCAACCATTTCTAGATATCCTTTCTGTGTGGGGGAAAGAGCCACAGAATCCTAACTTATAGGTGTGTCCCTGAATTGGTTCATTAAGCATGGTGTGGGAAGGATGATATTTCTCCTTCCCCAGTGACTAGATTGCCATGCAAAATCAATTTCAATGTTGAGCCTCTTGTCAGAGCCATGTTTAGAGTCTTCAGTCAGAGACTTCAAGCTTAAAAAGAGTTGAGGGACCTCTTGCACTGAACCATGGAAGCACAATGTTCTAAAGTTCTCTTGTGAGAAACTACCTTCCTGTGGTTGGTTCTGTTTTCACCCTTGCTGTGATTTTATATGCAAAGTAACTAATCTTGACTTGTTGATTCTAAATACAGTTCGATGAATGTGTTAGTGCAATGACCCTACCTACCTCACATTGATTTTATAAATATATAAATTAGATGTTCTTTGTGTGTCAGTGCTGATAAAATGCTATTGACAGAATTGAGACAGAGAAATTAAATGTATTAAATTCCCCTTGTTGTTTCCTCTTGGCTAAGTTTCCAGCCTGGCCTGTCTCAGTCTCTTCTATGAGTCTGTCCTTAAGTGATGTCAAATGCAATCAGACCTATTGATTTAGATGGTAGTCACAAAGTATTGCATCAAAAAGATTTTCATGTTTTTTTAGATTATATGGTAAATTAAAATGTCATTTTGTGCAGTTAGACAAAAAAAGAGAGAGAGAGAGAGAGAATCTGTTAAAAAGTATTGTATGGGTTTTTCTTCTTTCTATTTTCCAATTTTACCTGGGAATTCTGGTAAACTTGTTTTTAAATGCAATGCCTGGGACCCTGCCTTTAAAGCTTCTGATACTGCCATTAGGAATCAGGATGAGGGAATCTACAGTTTAAAAAAAAAATTGTGGCATAATGCCTAAGCCAGCTATGCATGGAGGCACATCCTCAAGGGATTCTAGACCAATTTAGAAGAGATGCTGGTGACTTCATGACTATTCAGCAGATGCAGTCAAATACCATAAGTATGTATCACTGATTTTGTCAGAGAGACCTATGAAATATAATAGAAAAATCCAGGAATAGACCAAAATATATACAGCAATTTAATATTGCAAAGGTGACATCTCAAATTAAGGATAAGAAGGAAGAGAACATTCTAAGAGATTGTATTAGAAAAAATACTCATTTGAGGAAAAATATAAATTTGAATTTTTACCTCACACATTATGCCATACACTGGATAAATGCAAATTGATCTGAAATCTAAATATAAAAATAAAACCATACCCATATTAAAAAATAAAACTCCCATACCAGTATTAAAAAAATAAAACTCAGTGTATTACTTTATAATCTCTAAGTGAGGAAATGTTAGATTCTATCTATAAGTAATTATGAGAAAGTTGACTACACTCTACTACATATTTTTAACTTTTCTTAGGAAAATTAATATTCCAGAAATAAAAAGGTTAAGGTGATGTCAATAAGGAGCTCCTAAAAAAAAAAGAAAAGAGAAAAAGAACTTTTAATAAATATGACAACACTGAAGCACAGTCAGCAAAGGGTAAAACAGTTGAGAAGAAGGGCTGCCTCAATCCTGCTGGGTTGAGGTTCCATCTACAGATTTCATTCTGAGCAAAGTGGGAAGCCACTGGGTTGTTTTTGTTTGTTTGTTTGTTTTTCATAAAAAAATGTTTATTTGTATTCTACGAGGTATTGTTATCACATAACTATTTTAGTTACATGCTCTGGATGAACTGTTTTAGTGCAATTCCTTTACTAAGAGTGTATCCAAAAGACCAAAAATCCCTTTGCAAAAAAAAAAAAAAAAAAACCCACTGGTTTTGAGTAAGAATTTGCTGTGAGCTGCATTAAGAAAGCATCACATTCTGGCTGCCAGGTGAGGATTGACTGAGAGTGGATTGGCCCATACACCTCTCCTGTTACCACTATGATTATCCTCTTTGAGGCAACAAAGACAGACTGCTACCTGCCTTATCTCTCCCTAAGCCCTCCAAGAAACACACACACACACACACACACACACAGACATACACAAACATATACACACACACAGAATCACAGATTGGACTGGGTGCAGTGGCTCACACCTGTAATCCCAGCACTCTGGGAGGCTGAGGCAGGTGGAATGCTTGAGCTCATGAGTTTGAGACCAGCCTGAACAAAAGCCAGACCCTGTCTCTACTAAAAATAGAAAAACTGGGCTAGGAAGATTGCTTGAGCCCAAGAGTTAGAGGTTGCTGTGAGCTATGATGTCAAGCACTCTACACAGGGCAACAGCTTGAAACTCTGTCTCAAAAACAAAACAAAACAACAACAAAAAAAGACACACAGATTGCTTAAGTGCCAGAAATAAATGGGTTACAATCTAACTCTGATACTTAATAGCTGTGTAACGATGAGGTAAATACCCTCACTAAACCTCAACATTCTCATCGGTTGTAATAAATACTTTTAAAATTGCTGATGGAATCAAACGAGGTAGTGTTCATAACCCCCAACTTCAGATGTCCATCACTGCTTTCTTCCCTTTCCTTCTCTTTCCCCTCAGCTTGGTCTCTACAGCTTAACTGTCTGTACATGGACTTATTTTAGAAAAAGTGACAGAGTCCGGGATGATGGGGAACCAGGTGAGAGATGGAAGGCTCCATTCTCATAATTCCCACTGTTCTTAACAATGTTCAGAGTCCAGCTCAAAGCTCAAAAAGAGCATCCATATTTAGTAGGAAGATTAAGTTCTTCATAATCATAGCACTCTTTCTTTCTAGTCAGATCAGGGATTTGAGGATTGAATTCTCTAATCCTTAAAGTGACCAAAATGACCTTAACATTCCCCTGAGCCTGACTAAATTTTAGATAGATTTCTTCCCTGACCATAGTCCCTTGACCTCACTTTGCTTAGAGCACTTACTTCAGAAACTTGAGATCATAAATCCTTTCTCCACCCTCTAGAGATATAAACCTTGTCCCAGACTCTTTTACAACCCAGGAATGTCTTTCTCAAAGACCTTGCAGACATTCCTTTGAAATATAATCATCAAAAAATAAAGTATCCCTATCTCTTACCCTCTGTGGGAAGGTGGGAGCCCAACTTCTATCAGCGCCATGTAGCAAACACACACGACCTCATCACAGTGACAGCCTTCCCCCCAACTTCCTCCAATACTTTTTACTGGCTCACCCAGTGCTCAAAACCTCTCCCACCTCTTGTCTGAGGGGAGTTGAATTGACTCTCTCTTTCCCAATGCAGTACAACTCCTCCCGGCCTGTTTAATCCTGCCCTGTGCAATTTTTCTTTCACAATAGATACTGTCTTGCCAAGACCAGGTCACTAAGATCACTAAGGCCCATGATTGAAATGTAAAATACAAGGGTTCAAGAAAAAGAAAAGACAGCCCACTGTCTATTTTCAACACCACCTGTAACAGTTTCATAGCACACTTGGCAGCTATTCATATGATGAGGATCTACTTTAACGATTGCCCCTGGGAATGGAAGTGTGTTCAGGGAGATGTCACAGTTTGTTAATAGATCTTTCATACTTGTGATATTATTGCTCATTATTTTCAGCGTTTAAATCATGTCATGTGAGGAAAATAAATTGCCACCCTTCTGCATATGATCCTGTACCCTCCTGCCCTATTTCCATAGTTGCCCAATAAAATCAATTTTCCATCTTTTTCTGAAGCTTTTCTCTGGCCACTTCCGCAAGGAACCAGGTGCACCTGAGAGACAACTAGCTGTGGGGTTCTTGCTTAATCTGTCTCTTTGATACTAATGCTGAGGAAGAAGATCCCAGATGCCAAAAACGTTTATAGACAGAAGGTTGTCCCTGGTTTTCCTTTGCATCTCTTTGTTCTCACCATACTGGAAGACTCCAGTATAAAAGCAGCAGCGGTGAAGGAGGTTCTTCTGCTTGCTGGTTCTGTCCTGCTCCCCAGGGTGAGACATGCTGACATTTCCCTTGCTAAACCGCAAAAGCTCCGATTAAGGCACTGCCCTGGGCAAAGCCCATATCCAGCCTCAGGTGAAACTGTGAGCCTCCTGCTTTTTCCCCACTTTTTTTTTTTTTTTTTAATGTGAAGAAGCCTTGAAAAGAAATGAGCTCCATGTAATCACCAGCAATGCAGGGCAGATGGAATAATGATCGCTCCTTAAGATTCACGGAAACGTTGATTATATTCCTTTCCCACAAGAAAAAGTCATGTTAAACATGTTTGCCTGGAGTGAAGTCTGCACAAAAAAGGTGTTTACTAAATCATAGATGAGTGATAAATTCTCAATCTAGCATCACGCCCTTGTGAATTGGTAGAATTAGAAATCTATGGCAAGTTCAGACTGCAGAGAGAAGGCTGGGAATTTTGGCCTCAATTTAACAAAGAGAAATGTAGTAGTTAAAAGGCATAGGACCATGTGTCTTGGGAGTAGTTGAAGTTATTACAAAGGGTGTATGGGAGAAGCCCTGTCATCCCTACTACTTTCGAAACTATTTGGTTTCTTTACGGCAGTGGTTCTCAACCTCCCTAATGCCGTGACCCTTTAATACAGTTCCTCTGTGTTGTGGTGACCCCCAACCATAAAATTATTACTTAAGTAGCAACAAAAATAATTTTATGGTTGGGGGTCACCACAACATGAGAAACTGTATTAAAGGGTGGCGGCATTAGGAAGGTTGAGAACCATTGCCATAGGACCATTGTAAGATATAAATGAATTAAAGTGTTTAAGACACTGTCTGCCATATGACAGACAAATAAGATGTAACTTACAAAAATCAGATATGTCTAATTATATATCCATAGTACAACAGCCCAAGGATGTGCCCCCTACCCCCAGGGTCAGGGAGCAGGGGCAGGTATCAGGAGGGCTGCTCTAAAACCTTTGAAAGGCCAAATCACATAGTAATCTCTGTCCCCTTTCTATTCTAGAGGAGAAGATCCCCACAAGGAGAGTGAGTACAGAGGATGCCCTGGAATCCCCGAAAATACCACCCCAGTCCCTATGCAAATGTTCTAATAAAAATAAGTTGAAGGCATAAGTGAATTTCAACTGGAATCTGCACAGATTCTATTGGACTTTTGCAAAGCTTTCACATTAGTAAATTTGGAAAGAAATTTAGTAGAGATTTCCATTTTTGTTTTCTTTATACTCGTTGTACAGAGGTGTTCTCCTGCCAGGGAATGATGAGAAGGCCCATTCCCCTCCACTATGGCAACCCAAAATGTGTAAATCAAACCTTACGACCTTTGCCAATCTGAGAGGTAAATATAAAAACTGTGTTGTGTTAGTTTACAGTCCTTCTCTGATACCTGAGGTTAAACAGATAAAACCCAGGCATATTTCTTTTACTATAAAGTATTTGTTCATATCTTTTGTTTATTTGCTGTTGGCCTGTTTCTTATAGAGTGTACAGCAATTTGTCCATGATCTGAGTAGCTAATGCTACATTGCTTTACATATTTGTCTTATGGCTTTATTTAGTGTGGGGTTTTTTTCCATAAGCACAAAATACAAACTGCTAAAAATATTGATCAAACAACTTTTAAAATATTTTTCTTAGTATAACACAACATGTAGACTGGAAGAAGAAAAAAAATAGGTCAATTCCCTAAGGTTTTTGAAATTTACATAGGAAAAACACAGTAAATGAAATAACTCATAAGATGAACACTTAAGAGGACGTGAGAAAGCTTGCTTTCTCTTTCCTCCGTGTAGAGAAATAGGGAGAAAACAGCTGTTTGCAAGCTGGAAGGTGGTCCTGTTTCTGGCACCCTGATTTCTGATTTCTCCCTTCTAGAACTGTGAGGAATAAGCATCTATGTTTTTAACAACCCATCTAGTTTATAGTATTCTATTGTAGCATTCTGAACTAAGACTGCCCTCAACGAAGCCCATCTCCTGGCATTCCCATCTTTCTGTAATCCCCTCCCTCCTCTTAAGTAAGCTGTAGCTTGTGACTTTCTTCTAAAGAACAGAATACAGAAAATGTGACGGGAGGCAACTTGGTGATTAAGTTCAAAAAGATTATGACTTCTGCCTTGCTGGTAACCTTTCTCTCTTGTTCCCATTCTCTCTTGCTTTCTTGCTGGTTTGCTCTGATATAAGATTCTCTATGGAGAGGGCAAGGTGGCAAGAGAGAAGATTCTCTAGCCAACAGGGTGTGAACAGTGGATGGCTTAGTCCAGCACTCTGTGAGGAAGTGAATTCTGCCAACAATCACGTACGTGAGCTAAAAAGCAGATTCTTCCCAATTAATCTTTGAGATGACTCTATTCCCAGCCAGCACCCTGATGACAGTCTAGTGAGAGATCTTGAAGTAGAGGACCCTGATAAGCCATGAGCAGAAGGCTGACATACAGATCCAAGATAATAGAGGTTTGTAGATTTAAGCTTCTGACTTTCAGAGTTCAGTGTTATACAGTAATAGAGAACTAATGTGCCCACACTCTCTGTTTTAATTATCTATAGCTGTGTAATAAATTGCACCAAAAAAAATTAATGGCTTAATAAATAGCAATCAGTTATATTGCTCCAGAATTTTCAGTGTGGGTAGGTCTTGGTGAGCTGGACTTGTTCACAATGTCTGGGGCATCAGCTGGAATTATTAGACTTGCTGAGGGCAGGAATGTCTGGGGACTCAGCATCTCTCTTTTCATGTATTTTCATGGTTGCTCCATGTGGCCTGTCCATATGGTATCTTCAGACTAGTGGCCTCAGAGCAATCAGACTTTTAACTTGGGAGCCCAGGGCTCCAAAAGAAAGTTTTGTAGGAGACGATGACAGAAGCCACAAAGTCTCAGAAGGCAGATACTCTCACGTCTGGCACATACTATCAGTCACACGGGACCAGCCACAACTCAGTGTGAGGGAAGCGTACACAGAGCGTGCTTCTGGGTACCAGATGACCTGGGGGCTATCCTGAAGTCTGCACCATATTGCTTTAGAGCTGTGCCTCTTCTTCCTCTCATCAAATGTCAAACGAAACCTTCAAAGACAGCTTGGGAGTTGGAATGATGTGCTGTTTGATGTCTTTGATTTTTAGCTTTCCCCTAAAATACTCAAGCCCGATGTGCTCTGGTTTCCTGATGCATAAAATTAGGGTAAATATTTATGCCCTAATTGTATTGTGGTGAAATGGAGTAGGGTAAAAACTGTATAAAGCTCTCAGGTAGAGTGCTAGCACATAGTAGGTACGCCATGCACAGGGAATGATAGTCTCACTTTTCTAATTCCTTTGTTTTCCCCCAGTCTCATTTTTTCCTAATTCTCTCTATTAGGGCTTCCCACATCCTGCCCTCCATTATATTTGTTTATATACATTTATTATTTGCCCTAATGAATTATAAAAACACCTTAGAGGCAGAAATTGCATTTATCTTTAAAATCTCATGAATTTAGCACCTAGTAGGGGTTCAATAAATAATAATTGGTCAAATGTCACCACTTGCTTTTTGCAATACACATTGGGCACTACTTAGTCATTGCCTTGTCCCCAAGTGAAGGGTAGGCACCTTAGTGGAAGTGGCCTTGCCTTATAACTTTTAATGTTTCCATCAACAGCTCCAGGGCTTATATGAAGTGTTGGTTAGTTGGCACAGCCCTTTCTTCCTTTGACTGGAACCTATCTATATTTTTTCAGAAAACAGTAGGAAAAAGTGGGAAAGGGCAATAAAAATGAGAGGTCAGGCTCCCATACTCAGGGGTCAGACACTCTAACTTTGAAACGTATCCAGACAGTCACTACATAATAGACCTTGGAAATCCCGTAATCTGTTAGCTTGTTATTGTCATTTTTACGACATAAATTAGTTTCTCCTTATAGGGTAGTTTTGAAAATTAAATGGAGTAATGTATGTATAAGACTTAGCACAATGCTTACACAAAATAAGAGCTGAGTAAACTTTGGCTTTTATTAATGTCACCATGAAGCCATCTTAGATTGCCTAAACTAAAACTCTGTTCAGAATACTCATGTGATTTTTGGTTAATTTTTTCTTATAGAAAATGTCTTACTCAACTCTTTATATTAAAGAATTATGTGGTTTGTTTTATTGTTCATAATAGATGGCAAATTTTTAGACTACATCCTTGGGCAAGACTTGGTGGAAGTCCTGAACATAGCAGAGAATATTTCTGTATCTTTTGTCTACATTTATATCTCTGCCTGTCCTCTTTGTAACAACTATATGGATGGGAATGGGCTGCTAATATCACCCATTAAAGTTCGGCATTGGACCATTTTTTTCAAAGCGGCACCTTTTTTTTTTTTTTTTTTTTTGAGACACAGTCTATGTCACCCTTGGTAGATTGCTGTGGTGTCACAGCTCACAGAAACCTCAAACTTTGGGGCTTAAGCGATTCTCTTGCCTTAGCCTCCATTAAAAAAATAAGTCTGGTTACTTATTTATTTATTTTCTGTTTTGTTTTTTTTTAATTAAATCATAGCTGTATTTATTTATTTTTTGGTTGCAGCTGTCATTGTTGCTTAGCAGGCCCAGGCTGGCTCGAACCCGCCAGCCTCAGTGCATGTGGCTGGCGCCCTACTCATTGAGCTACAGGAGCCAAGCCCAAAGCCGTACTTTTAATTAAGGCTGTCAGTCTGATTACCATTCTTTTAGTAAGAAGACTTGGGCATCTATTATAGCCAGCATCTCTCTCTCTCTGACACACCTGCTCTCTCTCTCTAGCATATAGACACTTGTCGCCTTAAATATGTGTCTGTTTTAACTTTGTTTAACAACTCAACTGTAACCAGAGTAGCTTCCTTTGGACATTTCTGGGAACTGTCTTAATATGATGCATTCTTTTGTTCTCTGTGCATATATCCCTCAACCCAGAATTTTGCACAGAAGCAAAGTCAATGGAAGATGGGATTTGTCTGTACATTTGATCTTAGAAATAACAACCTCAAAATCCCAGTGCTTGAGTACCCATTGAACAATAATATCAATACTAGTAATGCCAATGGTGGCTACCACTGAGTTCATTGCAAGCCCTTTCGAATGTTAGATGTATGTTAACCCTTGTAATCCCCAGAAAAACACACTCAACTTAGTACTGAAGCAGGAGTAAGCCAGCCACCTTATCTAGTGACAACCTAGAAAATTTGGCTTTAGCAAGAGACAGCTATTACCTGTGTGATATATTGCCCCTCCTAGGGGCTTATAAATATGGGGTAAATATAAAACATGAACTTCTCCAAGTCTATTAAAGTACAAGGTAAGTGGTCAATTAATGACCATTGCATAAATGAATGAATAAACATTGGATGAAAAATACTTAAACAATTAAGTGGATGAACCAATCCCATTCAAGTCACATGAGATTGAGAACTATAGATTATAATAAAGTTACATACAGAAGGACTGTCATGTTTTCAGGAAGAAATTATGTGTGTGTACACTACATACACATTCTAACACATTTCATTTCTCCATTTTTGACTCTATTGTGATCTGCCTGTCAAGTTAAAAAGTGGCATTTTCCTGGACATCAGACATATGTTAAGGGAATTTGTTAAATTGTGTGTTATACAAATGCCAAGCATCCCCAAATACTCAGTGCTCCCCAGCCATTCCATAAACAAACTTCAAAAGTCAATTGGTTTAATTGAACTATCAAAGTAGATCAGATTGAAAGGGCAGAGAGTATAAATAAATAGTCCAATGTCTGTCAGCCTCAGGGAGCTAGTCATTAGATTTCAATCTGATCATAATTAATATGTTATTTAAAAGCTTACAAAACAAATTGGCTTCATTTAAATCTAAGAGTCGAAGTCATGCAGACACATGAAGAGGGAGAATGTTCAGGGTAAACTGCTGTCCTGGAATTTTAAATTTTAGCAAACAACATGGGCTGTCTTATTCTTCTGCTTGCAGAATATGAGATATCTTCTCATCTAGTAGTAGTAAACTCACATATATATTTTTTTGAGACAGAGTCTCATTATGTCGCCCTTGGTAGAGTGCCATGGCAACATAGCTCACAGCAACCTCCAACTCTTGGGCTTAAGCGATTCTCCTGCCTCAATCTCCCACGTAGCTGGGACTACAGGTGCCCGCCACAACACCTGGCTATTTTCTGTTGTAGTTGTTATTGTTATTTAGCTGACCAGGGCTGGGTTTGAACCGCCAACATCGGTGTATGTGGCTGGTGCCATAACCACCGTGCTATGGCCTCTGAGCCATAAACTCATATTTTAAAGCCTTTGAAACTTAAAATAAACATCCCAAATTTTTCCATGTTAGGTTAGAGTCATTATTTTCTATGTTCAATATTGTTCTCCAATAAAAGAAACAAATGTTTCACCCACCTGCACACCAGCCTCAGGGTTTAGATGTGTCCACAGAATATCTGCATGCCTAGTACAATGCCTAGAATAGAACAGACAAGCAAACATTTAACAAGGTTTTTTTTTTTTTTTTTTGTAATGAGTTAAAATTCTAATTTCTACAAATAATTCATTCATGCATTTTCCCCAACATTTTTCTAATTTTATTCTGTGTTTTCTCCCTGAATCTACTATGGAATTATTCTATTTCATTTACAAAGTGAAATATTTGTAATACAATTTAATAAAAAAATTAATTGAATGTTTTTTATGTGCCATAATAGTTCATTTTAATCTCACAATAGCTTTATGAAGAATGTGCCAATAGTATGCCCAGTTTATAGATGAAGAAATTGGCACATTGAGAAATTTTGAGATGCAGCTATAAAATAAAAGAGCCAGAATTTAAAATCCTTATGTCTCCAAAAACACTGATTTTTTTCTTAACTTCAATCTTCAAATTAAATGCAGTAAGAGAAACAGCCTATACTCTCTCCCCTTGACAGTGTTTCTTTGTATCCCAGGATCTTCTGCTTTATAATCTTCAGGGCTCAGACAAGAATGGGGAGAGGTCTTATTAAAAAGGCAAATTCAGGGCAGCGCCTGCGGCTCAAAGGAGTAGGGCGCCAGCCCCATATGCCGGAGGTGGCGGGTTCAAACCCAGCCCCGGCCAAAAACTGCAAAAAAAAAGGCAAATTCATCTGCTTTACTCAGACCCAGTGAAGTAAAATGAAGAAAGGTGGAACCCTGGAATAATAAGAATAATAATGATAATAATAATAATTATAATCACTCATCATATTAGAAGAAAAGTAAAGGAAGTTGACTGGGATTTTACCTAATGATTACTGATATTTTCATTTTTGACTAACGTAGAAGACAAATACATTGCTTATCTTTGGCAGCTAAGACTAAATTCAAAAGAGACTCTCAATCACCTTGAATGCCACACTACTCACTAGACAGAGTAATAGGTCAATGGAGAAAGGTCAGCAGTTTTGAATGAATGGTAAGGATTTATAAGATAAAAGCAAATGACCAATTTTCATACTTTAAGGGGGAGCACTAAATATGTTAGCTAAACTTTTCTAAACCTCAGTATCCTCAAGTGTAAAATGGAGAAAATAACATTTACCAAGGAACAACAATAACAAAAATACTGTCAGTAAAAATGTGTAGCCAAGTGTCTGGCATATAATAGGCACTCTGCTAAAAATAGCTCTCTTTTTCTTAAAATAGTTAGCGTCTGCATGGATAGCCCTAAATTCTCTGTACATTAGTACAGTACTTTTGATACATATTTAGCTAGAAGGCTAATTATATCTTCCAATAACTAAACTGCAAAGCTACCTCCCAGGATGAGAAATATAGAAGTATGGGCGTTGTTTTGTATGTTCTTTGGAATACCAATGTGTTCATTTTCTCATAAACCAAATGCCCTTTACAATCACTGACCAATGCAAAGGTTGTTCTGCCCCAGATATTCTAAAAATGGCATAAAGACTTTTTCAAGTTAACTAGCTAGTGTCTTTATTGGGTCAGACACATGCCTTTGGAGCTAAAACATCAAACGTTGTCTCAGACAAACTTAGCAACCACTTTAGTGTCAGTTCGCTGGGTGGAACTTGCTACTAAGAACTGGGTCACAGATTTAATCCCTGTGTGGGATAATTCTATTCACTTTCTTACAAGACCTCCCTGAGAATACGGCTTGGGTCAGTCTTCTGACCCTACTTCTGCCGCGGTCACAGGAAAGATGGACCAGAGGGCAAGGCTTCAGCAGAAACCATCTCTATTGTTTAAAAACTCCACTCACTAATTGGACATAGGACATTTCTGCCATACTCCTGTAGAAGGGATGCCAATTCTTGATGTGACTCTCAAATCATATTCTGAATCTCTTTTCATTGCAAGACAACATGGAAAATCAACATGGGAGGTGAGGGGAGGGATATGTGTGCACAATTTGCAGGACAAAGGATACATGGGCATTTAAGTGTTTGTATTTTCAAAGAGATGTGTTTCTGGTGTTAGAAAAAGGAAAGGAGGGACAGTGCTAGGAAAGGCATGCACCTCTGTTAAGCACTGTGAGAACTTACTTTATATAAGCCTCTTATTTATCCACTCATGAAATATTTCTAGATGCCAGGCACTGTGACGATAAGCACTAGGAAACAGAAATAAGGGGGACAAGATTCCTTGTTTTCATAGAATGTACCATCTGGTAAGGGAAACAAATGTTGGAACAAGTAACTTCAAGTGTGATATGTTTGATAGACAAGAGAAGAGCAAAGGGCATATGGCAAGGGACGGTTTCAGTTAAGATGTCAGAGGGTCAAACATGGAAATGATTTCTAATTAAACTTAACCTAGAATTGGTGTATTAAAAGAATATCATGATAGTTTATAGAACCCAAGAAATAATATGGTATAAGGCCTTTTAGAGGATAGGCTCTCTACAGTATAATTTTACATCTAGAATTTCACGTCCATCTGAGGATCCTACATGACTAACCCTAAGCGCTAACAGTCTCTGTGGTTTCTCATGTAAGAGGGTGGAATAAAAGTACCTGATTGATTTATTTTTGTAGATGTGGTCAAGGTGACAAGATTCGTTATCAAAACTTCGTAGTAAAACAGCTATGTTCTACAGACATAAATGGCGCAAATATCTCACAGAGGTGGTGGGATCAAAGAGTGAAATTTCAGATGCAACTTGAACTATAAGATAGGGATTACTATCTCCACCTTACCGATGAGAAAATTAAGATGCAGAAAGTTTTAATAACTTATATAAGGTCACACAGGCATTAATTTCTGGAGTTTGAATGGGAATTCAAGATTTTTAGATTATAAAACTTATGGTATAACATCACATTTTCACAATTTTTAAGTCATTAATCCAATTAAAACATTGGTTCTTAAAGATATTATGAACTAATTTGGGATAATCCATATTTATATCATCGATATTCCTAATTAAAACAGAGGAATGCCTTTCACTCCTTACCACTGATGTCTTTTACACAAAGTCTATTAAAGATGTAGCTAAAACTACCTCTTAAGACAGCAGTTGCATTATGTACATATGCAATAAAATCATGAAGAAATTAAACTTAGAGGAAAAATTCAAAATGGCACTTGGTTTCTGCTAATTACTGCAATGGCTACAACCAAGGGTGGCATTTGGAAGCAGTTAACAGATGGCACTAGGGGGAGGATGTCTTTATTTAGTTAGTGTGCCTTTCAATGTCTTAAAATGTGGGTGAATTAATTCTTGTCCAAATATAGTATGGGAAAAGCAAGTAAATTAACAAAATCTAGATTAATGGCAAACCTTATAGTCGGTGGAATACTCTATGGGGAAGCATAATAAATGAGACACAATGTTCGTTTTTGAACTACTCTAAGCACTGTCTGTAACTTTATGACTTTTTCTTCCACTCAAGAATACCAATGAGAATGAGTTGTCGTAATGAAGATAACTTGGAAATGACCCTATTATATGTAAAATTAAATGATCACATTTTACAACTTTTTTATGTGACACATTCAAAACTGATCATGATACAAAGTATATCCTGATATAATAAATGTGAAAATGAATAACTGCCTTAAAATCTAGATCTCAACTCATCTACTTCATGGATGATCTAAATGCTTCACTTTCAAAAGACCTATTGTATTTGCACTCTGAATCACACAATATACATCATATATTTAGAACATACACCATTACAATTTTCTAATTATTTCATGTGTTTTCCTTCTGTCTAAAGAAGAACTGCATTGAAGATGCTGATCATAGCACAGATGGGAACGACTTTTATCAGAACAGATATTTATCTTCTATAGTTTTGATCCTTGAAGTCATGAAAGCAACTTCATAAAAATATATAGACTATTAAGAAATTTTACCAACCTGATAAAGTTAACAGGTACCGCAGAAGCAAACTACAACTTGTCATAAGCCCATTCCCAAATAATTTATTTTTGACTAAGACAAAGCTAAAACTTAAGATAAACCTCACTAGGTCAAAATATATTAAGCCTTTTATATATTTTTAAATTTTATTTGGGAAAGCTTTCTATGCTATTAATTTGATTTATTAATGATTTCTGTGTTTATGTTTATGAGGACCACTAATTCATAATAGTCTTATCTTATCTTTGAATAGTTGAGGATCAGGATAACTCTGGTTTCTTAAAACAAGATGGAAAGCATTCCTTTTATCTCTATTTTCAGAAAATGTTGGCAAAGGGTTGATATTATTCTGTTAATTGTCTGTTAGAATGAACTAGTAAACCTAAGTGGCCTGGGGTTTTCTTTCTAATAAGGTGTTTGATTATGACTTTCTATTTCTTCTTAAGACAGTTATAATAACTTATATCTTTCAAATAATTTATTTTATCTAAGTTGTTGGCATTAGCATTGAAGTGCTTATAATATTCCCTCCACTGTTTTTAATGTATATAGGATCTCTAGTGCTGCCCTTCTCTCTCTCTTTTTTCTTTTCTTTCTTTCTTTTTTTTTTTTTTTTTTTGTTTGTTTGTTTTGTTGTTGTTGTTGGACATAGTCTCAACATATGCCCTGAGCATAGATTGCAGTGGCATCATCATAGCTCACTGCAACCTCAGACTCAAGCTGTGGGTGGGAATCTCATTGCCTCAGCCTTTGAGTTGCTGGGATTACAGGTGCTCTCTGCAGCACCTGGCTGGGTTTCTTATTTTATTTTATTTTTATTTTTAATTAAAATCATAACTGTATACGTTTATGGGGTACAATGTGATGATTTGATGTACAATGTGGAATGCTTAAATCAAACTGATTAACATATCCATCACCTCACTTACTTATTTTTTGTGATAACAAAAATTTAAAATTTACTCTCATTTTGAAATATACCCTTGCATCATGCACATTTGGTTTTTTAAAATTCTTTTGTTAAATAGGGGTCTTACTCTCACTTGGACAAGTCTCAAATTCCCGAGCTCAAGCAATCCTTCCTCCTCAGCCACCCAAAGGGCTGAGATTTTAGGCATGAGCCACACTGCCTGGATTCTCTCTCATTTCTATGCTCATCTAGGGATTCAACTACCTGTAAACCAAATATATTTGGGAAAAAAAGAAAAAGGATAGTTATCTTTGTCCTGAAAATGTACAGATTTTTATGGGTCATCATTCCCTATACAATATAGTGTAACAACTATTCCCATAGCATTTATATTGGATTAGATAATATAAATTATCTAGAGATAATTTAAAGTATATGGGAAAATATATTTAGGTTATATGCAAATACTACACAATCTTATATAAGAGACTTCAACATCTGTGAACTTTGATATCTGTGCAGGTCCCCCACAGATACCAATCCTTCACAATACCCCAGTGACTGTATGCAAAATATCCTGCAATAAGAAAAAGATAATAAAAATAATGAGTGATAATATCCTTTTTATCAATGTTGCAGAGGACAATGTCAATAGGCAAAAATAAACAATTATTTAGATATTCTAAAATCAACAATAGGAAATTGCAATTTAAAAAATTAGTTTCATGTCTTAAGTTTAAATCTTTGATCCAGTGAGAGTCTGTATTAGTTAATGGTGAAAGGTGTGGGTCCAGTTTCAGTCTTCTACAGGTGGCCAGCCAGTTCACCCAGCACCATTTGTTAAATAGGGAATCTTTTCCCCACTGAATGTTTTTAATTGGCTTGTCAGAGATTAAATAACGGTAAGTAGCTGGATTCATCTCTTGGTTCTCTATTCTGTTCCAGACATCTACTTCTCTGTTTTTGTGCCAAAACCATGCTGTTTTGATCACTATCGATTTGTAGTATAGTCTGAGGTCTGGTAGTGTAATTCCTCCTGCTCTGTTTTTATTTCTGAGTAATACCCAGAAGACCAAAAATCACATCATAACAAAGATATTTGTACCAGAATGTTTATTGCAGCCCAATTAATAATTTCTAAGTCATGGAAAAAGGCCAAGTGCCCATCGATCCACGAATGGATTAATAAATTGTGGTATATGTACACCATGGAATATTATGCAGCCTTAAAGAAAGATGGAGACTTTACCTCTTTCATGTTTACATGGATGGAGCTGGAACATATTCTTCTTAGTAAAGTATCTCAAGAATGGAAGAAAAAGTACCCAATGTACTCAGCCCTACTATGAAACTAATGAAACACGAAAGCTATAACGCAGTTACAACCTAAGAATAGGGGGAAGGGGGAAAGGGAGGGGAGGGAGGTGGGAGGTGGGTAGAGGGAAGGAGATTGGTGGGATTACACCAGCGGTGCATCTTACAAGGGTATATGTGAAACTTGGTAAACAGTCTGTGAAGCTAGTGAATGATGCCCCATGATCATATCAATGTACACAGCTGTGATTTAATAAAAAAGAAAGAAAGAAAATATGAATACAAAAGTACAGAAGGAATATGACCGTCAGGAAAAAAATGACCAAGAAAATACCAAAATAAAATAAAATAAAAAATTAGTATCAGCTTAAGAAATGTGCCACCTATGCCTATTTTCTTAAGTGCTCTTGTTAGAAAAGGATGCTGGATTTTGTTAAATGCTTTTTTCTGCATCTATTGAGAGGATCATATGATCTTTGGTTTTGCTTCTATTGATATAATGTATTACATTTATGGTTTGCATATGTTAAATCAACCTTGCATCCCTTGGATGAAACCTACTTGATTGTGCTGTATATTTTTTTTAATGAGTAGCTGCAATCTATTAGCTAAGATTTTGCTGAGCATTTTTGCATCAATATTCATTAGTGAAATTGGTCTATAGTTCTTTTTAGTTGTTACTTTCCTGGTTTTGGAATCTAGGTGATGTTTGCTTCATAGAACATGTTGGGGAATGTTCATTTCTTCTCAATGTTTTAGAAGAGGTTCTCATTATAGGTACATGCTCATGTGTGAAGGTGTGATAGAATTCTGATGTGAAGCCATCTATGACAAACCTACAGCTAACATCATACTGAATGGTGTAAAACTGAAAGCTTTTTAAATTAAAACTGGAACCAGACAAGGATTTCCACTATCACCACTATTATTTATAACAGTGCTGGAAGTTCTAGTCAATACAATCAGGCAAGAGAAGGATATAAAGGGCATCCAAATGGGGGCAGAAGAGGTCAAACTCTTTCTCTTTGCTGATGACATGATCTTATATTTAAACCTCCCCAGAGACTAAACCACAAAACTACTAGAAGTGATCAGGAAATACAGTAAAATCTCAGGGTATAAAATCAGTATCCACAAATCAGTAGCTTTTGTAAATTCCAATAAGAGTTAAGCTGAGAAGCAAATCAATGACACAATTTATTTGAAGCCCTTAACAGTAGCTTCAAATAAAGTCAAATACTTAACAAAATAGGTGAAAGATCTTTTCAAATAAAATTATGAAATCCTCAGAAAAGAAATTGCAGAAGACACTATCAAATGGAAGAACATATCAAGCTCTTGGCTGAGAAGAATCAACATTGTCAAAATGTCTGTGCTTCCCAAAGCAATGTACAGATTCAATGCAACCCCACTAAAATACCAACATCCTATTTTGAAGAACTGGAAAAAATAGTACTTTGTTTTGTATGTAAATATTAAAAAAGTCCTAAAAATAAGGCTATTCTTAGTCATAAAAGCAAAGTCAGAGGTATTACCCTACCAGACTTCAGGCTATATTACAAGTCCACAGTGATCAAAACAGCATGGTAGGAGCACAAAAATAGACACATAGACATATGGAACAGAATAGAAAACCAAGAGGTGAAACCAGTCTTTACTTGCCATATGATCTTTGATAAACCAAACAAAAGCATACACTGGGGAAAAGAATCCCTATTCAATAAATGGTGCTGGGAGAACTGGATAACCACATGTGAGATTGGAACTCAACTCACATCTTTCACCACTTACAAAAATTGACTCAGGATGGATAAAAGACTTAAATCTAAGACATAAAATGATAAAAAAAAAATCTTTGAAGAAAGTGTGAGGAAAACTTTTGACGATGTTGGACTGGGGAAAAATTTTATGACAAAGACTTCAGCAGCCATTGCAACAACAACAAATATTAACAAATGGAACTTAAGGCGGTGCCTGTGGCTCAGTCGGTAGGGCGCCGGCCCCATATACCGAGGGTGGAGGGTTCAAACCCGGCCCCGGCTGAACTGCAACCAAAAAATAACTGGGCGTTGTGGCAGGTGCCTGTAGTCCCAGCTACTCGGGAGGCTGAGGCAAGAGAATCGCTTAAGCCCAGGAGTTGGAGGTTGCTGTGAGCTATGTGATGCCACAGCACTCTACCGAGGGCCATAAAGTTAGACTCTGTCTCTACAAAAAAAAAATGGAACTTAAGCTGAAAAGCTTCTGCATAGCTAAGGACACAACAAATAAAGTAAAAAGACAACCTTCAGAATGGGAAAATATATTTGGAGGGATGAATCTGACAAAGTGTTGATAATTAGAATCTATAGAGAACTTAATGAACAAAAAAAGGTAAACAATCCTATCTACCTCTAGGCAAAAGATAGGAGCAGAACCTTCTCTGATGAAGACAGATGAGTGGCTAACAAACATTTGAAAAAATTCTCATCATTCTTGATCATCAGAGAAATGTGAATCAAAACCAGCCTGAGATATCACCTAACCCCAGTGAGAATAGCCCAAATCACAAATTCTCAAAGCTGTAGATACTGGCATGGATGTGGAGAGAAAGGAAAGCTTTTTTTTTTTTAACACTACTGGTGGGATTGCAAACTAATACAAACTTTTTGGAAGGAAGTATGGAGAATCCTCAAAGAACTCAAATTAGACCTCCCAGTTGATCCTACAATCCCCTTACGAGACATCTACCCAGAAGAAAAACAATTATTTTATCATAAGGACATTTTCACTAGAGTGAAATTGCACACAGCTCAATTTATAATCACCAAAACATAGGAACAACCTAAATGCCCACCAACACAGGAATGGATTAACAAGCTGTGGTATATGTCCATCATAGAATACTATTCAGCCATTAAAAAACATGGAGACTTTACATCTTTTGCATTAACCTAGATGAAGGCAGAATACATTCTTCTTAGTAAATCATCACAAGAATGGCGAAGCAAAAATTCAATGTACTCAATTCTAATATGAAGGCAGTAGATTATCTAATACAAGAAGTGGGTAGGGTAATGAGGGATGGGGAGAGGGGAAGAGGGAGGGAGATGGAGGGTTCATGGTGTATGGCATACCACTTGGTAGTGGTACACAATTACAAAAGGGACCTTATCTAACAACCGCAATCAGTGTAACCTAACTCTTTATACCCTCAATGAATCCCAAACAATAAAAAATAAAATTAGTATCTTTTACACTAGCATTAAAAAACATAAAATGTTTAGAGACAAATTTAACAAAACTAGGGCAGTGAAAACTACAAAACATCATAAAGGGAAATTAAATAACACAAAATAAATGAAGGCTTTCTTCATGAATACAGAGATACACTCTCCACAAAACCATCTGTAGAGTTATTACAATATCATTCAAAATTCTGGCATAAATTCATAGAAATTAATAAGTTTATTATAAATTTTATGTGTAAATGTAAAGAACATGAACTAACAAAAAACAACAGACTTTAAAAAAGAAGAAAGTTGGAAGACTTATACTACCTAAATTCAAAAGTAATAAAGTATAGTATTGGCATAAGAGGAGACATATAAATCAATAATACATAATACAAATTGCACAGGTTGACATATGGTGCTGGAACAAATAAATATCCATATGGAAAAAAATAAATCCTTTAACCTTGCCTTATACAACACACAACACAATTAATTTAAAAGGGATATTTACCTAAATGTAAGGTCTTAAACTATAAAAGTTTTAAAATAAAACATGGGAAACAAATCTTAATGATCTTAATGCCTCCTGAAAATATTTCAGGATGTAAAAAATGGAAAATATACAAAGAGAAATATTTTTAAATTGGACTTCATCAAAATTCAGAATATGTGTTCATAGAGAGATATTGCTGAGGCTATTTAAGGGAAACTGCCAATTGGGAAAAATATTCACAATACATGTGACTGGTAAGTGTATATATCCAAAGCATACAAAGTAAGACATCTCCTAGGCACATAGTAATTAACTTCACCAATGTTAAAATGAAGGAGAAAATTCTGAAAGCAGCCAGATGTAAGAAAACCATAACCTACAAGGGGAAGAATATTAGAATAACTGAAGATCTTTCTGCTGAAAACTTTTAAGCTAGAAGAGGGTGGTCATTGACTTTTAATCTCCTAAAACAAAATAACTTTCGACCCAGGATCCCGTATCCAGCTAAACTGAATTTCATTTATGATGGAGAAATTAAATACTTTAATGACATTCACATGTTGAAGAAATTTGTTATAACTAAAACAGCTCTCCAGGATATTCTCAGACCTATCCTCCATAATGACCAGCACAATCCTCCACCACAAAAGTAAACTCACTCAGAAACTTTTGATCAAATTCCAACTCCCACAGTGACAAAGGGATTAAAAATATCCACTGGTCTTTTGAAAAACTTGATACCCAAAATTCTACCAGGCTTATCAATATTCTCCATTAATGTGAATGGCTTAAATTGTCCTCTAAAGAAGCACAGGTTGGCTGACTGGATACAAAAACTCAGGCCAGATATCTACTGAATATAAGAATCCTTTTTACCTTAAAAGATAAATATAGTCTCAGGGTGAAGGGATGGTCATCTATGCTTCAGGCCAATGGAAATCAGAAAAAAGCAGGTGTTGCAATTTTATTCACAGATCCAATAGGCTTTAAACCAACAAAAAGTAAGGAAAGATAAGGATGGTCACTTCATATTTGTTAAGGGTAACACTCAACATGATGAGATTTCAATTATTAACATTTATGCACCCAACCAGAATTTGCCTCAATTTATAGGAGAGACTCTAATAGACATTAGCAATTTGATTTCCTCCAGCACCATAACAGTCAGAGATTTTAACACTCCTTTGGCAGTGTTGGATAGATCCTCCAAAAAGAAGCTAAACAAAGAATTTTTAGACTTAACCATTCAAAAATTGGATTTAACAGACATCTACAGAACATTTCATCCTAACAAAACTGAATATACATTCTTCTCATCAGCCGATGGAACATATTCCAAAATTGATCACATCTTAGGTCATAAGTCTATTCCTTGCATCTTCTCGGACCATCATGGAATAAAATTTGACCTCAATAACAACAGGAATCCACATACTCATACAAAAACATGGAAACTAAATAACCTTATGCTGAATAATAGCTGGGTAATAGACAAGATTAAGAAGGAAATTACCAAATTTTTGGAACAAAATGACAATGAAGACACAAATTATCAGAACCTCTGGGATACCGCAAAGGCAGTCGTAAGAGGGAAATTTATAAAACTGCAAGCCTTCCTCACAAGAATGGAAAGAGAGGAAGTTAACAACTACCCTGTTTCCCCGAAAATAAGACATCCTCCGAAAATAAGACCTACTTACAGGAAAGATAAGGCATCCCCTGAAAATAAGACCTAGCGCATCTTTGGGAGCACACCTTAAAATAAGACACTGTCTTATTTTCGGGGAAACAGGGTAAATGCGACATCCCAAGCAACTGGAAAAAGAAGAACATTCAAATCCTAAACCCAGCAGAATAAAAGAAATAACAAAAATTAGAGCAGAATTAAATGAAATTGAAAACAAAGGATTGTACAACAGACTAATAAATCAAAAAGTTGGTTTTTTGAAAAGGTCGATAAAATAGATAAACCTTTGGCTAACCCAACCAGGAAAAACAGAGTAAAATATCTCATTTCATTAATCAGAAATGGTAAAGATGAAATAACAACAGACTCCTCAGAAATTTAAAAAATTCTTAATGAATATTACAAGAAACTCTATTCTCAGAAATATGAAAATGTGAAGAAAATAGACCAATACTTGGAAGCACGCCACCTTCTTAGACTTAGCCAGAATCAAGTGGAAATGTTGAACAGGCCTATATCAAGTTGTGAAATAGCACCAACTATACAAAGTCTTCCTAAAAAGAAAAGCCCAAAGTACACAAAGTACTCTTCTAATTCATTAAGATGTCAAACAACCCAAAAACGATTGGGCAAACGATGTGAATACATATCTTCTACAAGATAACATGTAACCAACTAATAAGCCCATAAAAACATGTCCATAATCTTTATTTATCAGAGAAACATAAACCAAAACTAATATATAATTATATACTACTATACACTTAATAGAATGGATAAAATTTAAAAGAGTAATAATACATAGTGTTGGCAAGAATGTGAAGAAACTGGAACTCTAATTATACTGCCAGTAGACATGCAAAATATTACAATCACTTGAAAAAGCATGTTGTACTTTCTTATAAAGTTAAAGGTACTATTACTATACACTTCAGAAATTTCACTACCAGGAATTTATGAAAGAGAAATTAAAACATATTATATATATTCATACAAAACTTACAAATGTTATAGCAGTTTTGTTCATAATACAATAGAAACAACACAAATGCCCATCCGGTGGTGGATATATAAATCATAGATATTTATGCAATGTAATATTATTTAGCAATACAAAAAGAATGAACTGCTAATATAAACAACATAGATACATTTTAAAAAATATCACATTCAGTTTGGGCGGTGCCTGTGGCTCAGTGAGTAGGGCGCCGGCCCCATATGCCGAGGGTGGTGGGTTCAAACCCGGCCCTGGCCAAACTGCAACAAAAAAATAGCCGGGCGTTGCGGCAGGCACCTGTAGTCCCAGCTGCTCGGGAGGCTGAGGCAAGAGAATCACATAAGCCCAAGAGTTAAGAGGTTGCTGTGAGCTGTGTGATGCCATGGCACTCTCCCGAGGGCGGTACAGTGAGACTCTGTCTCTACAAAAAAAAAATATATATATATATATATGACACTCAGCAAAAAGAGGCAGATACAAATGTGTATATAGTATATGTTTCTTTGGTGAACTGAGCCAGTATA
Organism: Nycticebus coucang; assembly: GCF_027406575.1. Taxonomy (NCBI): domain Eukaryota; kingdom Metazoa; phylum Chordata; class Mammalia; order Primates; family Lorisidae; genus Nycticebus; species Nycticebus coucang. Next base: position 35,267,014 of record NC_069793.1, on the reverse strand, counting down.
AAGAATGAACTATGAGAGGGCACAGATAAATTTTAGGAGTTATATTTTATATCTTGATTATAGTAGCGGTTATATGTCCATATACATTTGTTAAAACTTATAGCAATGTACAACTATCATGGATGCATTTCTTTATACTATTTAAACCATATTTTGACGAAGTTGATTTTAGGGTAATACACAATTCCCATTACAACATTTCTCATCTTCACTCGATTTTTAGTCCCTTCCAAATGCCATGACTTATGTCAGGATATGACAGGAGTAGAGGAAACACATTGTCAAGAGAGGTAAGTGTTGTCGGCCTGTCACTGGACCTTCACCACCTTTCCAACAGCTTTTACTCTTCTGTTTAACCTTCAGAACCTGCCCAAAACACATAAGCATCTCACTTTATAAAGTGAGCCCTTGGCACTAAAAACTTCACCCAGATTAACACCTCAAGTCCACATCAATATATCAGAGAAACACCTGAATTGTATAGATATGTCTTATCAACTAGAAAGAGATGAATGAAGAGAGGGAAAGAAGACAAGGTCGTGCTGCTTATTTCCTGGGTTCCTATTTAGATGACAAGATACAGAATGACATAAGAATGACAGACAGTGAGCTGGAGAAAAGAATAAGAGAGAAACCAGAGTACCAGAATCCAGAACCAGCATCTGATTGGAGAGAAAGGATGAGGTATGGAGATTGCCTCATGAAAAAGTTCAGCAAACTTGAGAGCCACTGCAGTAAGAGAGAGAGAGAGATCAAGACAGAATTGAGAAAGATGACATTAACGTTTTGCTTAGACATCAATTAATAGACCATTTCATGTATTTTGAGAGAGTTTAATATCTGGACTGCAAATTTAATTATTCCTGGTTACGGAGTAGTATAATTAAAATATGATTTCCTGTGGGTAGTATTTTCAAGTAATTATTGCTTGTACATATAGATTAGAGAGAAAAAATAAAGGACCTCCTTCAAAAGGCAAGGAAAGAAAAGGAGGAAGAAAAAAGTGGCAGCTCCTGCAGACCAGGTTGGATACAGACATGTTCCCACTGGAAAAGCGCAAGATTCCTCCTAAATCAATTTGGAATTTCTGTCTGGTTTTCTAGCATCTTAGCCTTCTTCCTGAATGAGACTCAGGATTACAGGATGTTTGGGTGTCTTTTTGGAAAACCAGTGGTGGTTAAATTTAAATCACAGCCCCTCCAGTTGTCCTTCTTTTGCTATCTTTTCAGAGTTTTATCTTGGGTGACATAATTACTTTTTTACCATTTGACAACTTCCAAGTGCCTAGGGATAGTACAAAAAGAAACTTACCCTATCCACCAGTATGATGGAGAGAATGTCATGGATATATTACGTATATTAAGTGTCTTTCATTTGAGTGCAGATAAGCCATCAAGCTCACACATATAAAAGCTTAAGTAAATGTGGGTACAGGTGTAATTGGGAAGCCACAGAAAGAGATGACTCGGAAAACCAGAGCCTTTTCATAGGCCTGGTCACATCTTCTGTGGGGCAAGTGGGGAGTCTGTGTTTTAAGAACATATGTGGAGGCTGTGTGGAGAAGAGATTACATAGCTTGGTTATACATTAAGAAGAATTAACTGAACTTGAGTGACTGTGTTCATATGATTCTACTTTTTAAACCGGGCTTGGGCTTGGACAGTCAGAGAAAATTTAGGATATATAAGATTCTAAATCATCTCCAACATTTTGGCAAGTAGACACAATATGTAAAAAAGAGTAACATATCCTGGGTAAAATTTAAATGTTTCCTCTGTTACACCTCCTTAATCCAGATGGCCTCTTTTAAAAATTTTATAAATTCTTATGTATATCCAAAAATTCAGGGTAACTCAAAACTGATTTTCACTTCTTCTAAAGAGGATTTCCAAACTTATTTTTCATCTTCTATATAAAAATTTGGGCTGAAATTTCTTTGAAAATTGACAGAAAAAATTATTTTCTATTATATTATATGGGATACCTTTCTCACTCTTAAATAGGATAAATTATAATATAAAAAAATGAGAAACAATAAAGCCAACAAGTCATTCACAGAACAGTGGGAACTTCTGCTAACTCCATGAGAAATGGTTCATACATCACAACAGGACCTCTGCTATGATATAAATGGCATGTTCCCCTAAAATTCATACTTTGACATTCTTACCTGCAAGATGATGGAATTAGGAGGTGGGGCCTTTTGGAAGCAGTCTGGCCATAGGGGCAAAACCTTCATGAATGAGAACCCAAGTCCCTTGACAAAAGCCACATTTAGAAGTTTTCACTGAAAATGTACCTGATTGTTATAACAAAATTTTGTAAACTGGCATTACTGCAAAAGGAATAGAGTCCTTGACTGTTTTTTCAGCATGGCTATTGTTGATATATATAAAGGATACAGATTTATGAGTGTTGATTATGTAACCTGAGATGCTCCTGTATTCCTTGATGACTTCTAAGAATTTTGTAGAAGAATCCATGGTGTTCTTGAGATATACAATCATACAATCTGCAAAGAGTGAAAGTTTGATCTCTTCTGACCCTATGTGGATACCCTTGATCACCTTTTCGAAGGATGTGAAAGATCTCTATGAAGACAACTATGAAACTCTAAGAAAAGAAATAGCTGAAGATGTTAACAAATGGAAAAACATACCATGCTCATGGCTGGGAAGAATAAACATTGTTAAAATGTCTATACTACCCAAAGCAATATACAATTTTAATTCAATCCCTATTAAAGCTCCACTGTCATACTTTAAAGATTTTGAAAATATAATACTTAGTTTTATATGGAATCAGAAAAAAACTTGAATAGTCAAGACATTACTCAGAAATAAAAACAAAGCAGGAGGAATCACACTACCAGATCTCAGACTATACTATAAATCGATAGTGATCAAAGCAGTATGATACTGGCACAAAAACAGAGAGGTAGATGTATGGAACAGAATAGAGAACCAAGAGATTAACCCAGCTACTTACCGTTATTTGATCTTTGACAAGCAATTAAAAACATTCAGTGGGGAGAAGATTCCCTATTTAACAAATGGTGTTGGGTGAACTGGCTGGCGACCTGTAGAAGACTGAAATTGGACCTGCACCTTTCATCATTAAATAAGATAGACTCTCACTGGATTAAAGATTTAAACTTAAGACATGAGACTATAAAAATACTAGAAGAAAGTGCAGGGAAAACTCTTGAAGTAATCGGCCTGGGCAAATATTTTATGACGAGGATCCCCCAGGCAACTGAAGCAACACCAAAAATACATTACTGAGACCTGATCAAACTAAAAAGCTTCTGCACAGCCAAGAACACAGTAAGCAAAGCAAGCAAACAGCCATCAGAATGGGAGAAGATATGTGCAGGTTATGTATCCGACAAAGGTTTAATAACCAGAATCCACAGAGAACTCACTCGTATTAGCAAGAAAAGAACAAGTGATGCCATCTCAGGCTGGGCAAGGGACTTGAAGAGAAACTTCTCTGAAGAAGACAGGTGCACAGCCTACAGACACATGAAAAAATGTTCATCTTTAATCATCAGAGAAATGCAAATCAAAACTACTTTGAGATATCATCTAACTCCAGTAAGATTAGCTCACATCACAAAATCCCAAAACCAGAGATGTTGGCGTGGATGTGGAGAAAAGGGAACACTTCTACACTGCTGGTGGGAAAACAAACTAATATGTTCCTTTTGGAAAGATGAGATCTAAAAATAGACCTCCCATTCAATCCTACAATTCCTCTACTAGGTATATATTTGGAAGATGAAAAGTCACATTATAATAAAGATATTTGTACCAGAATGTTTATTGCAGGCCAATTCATAATTGCTAAGTCATGGAAGAAGCCCAAGTGCCCATTGACCCATGAATAGACTAAATTGTGGCATATGTACACCATGGAATATTATGCAGCCTTAAAAAAGATGGAGACTTTACCTCTTGGGGTTTACATGTATGGAGCTGGAACATATTCTTCTTAGCAAAGTATCTCAAGAATGGAAGAAAAAGTATCCAATGTACTCAGACCTACTATGAAACCAATGTACTCAGACCTACTATGAAACCAACCACTTTCATATGAAAGCTATAACCCAATTATAGCCCAAGAATATGGGGCAAGGGGATAGGGAAGGGAGGGGAAGGATCGGTGGAGGGAGGGTAATTGGTAGAACCACACCTACTGTGCATCTTACAAGTGTATATGTGAAACTTACTAAATGTAGAATATAAATGGCTTAACACAATAACTAAAAAATACCATGAAGGCTATGTTAACCAGTTAGATGAAAATATTTCAAATTGTATATAAAACCAGCACATCATACCCCAAGATTGCATTAATGTACATAGCTATGATTTAATAATAAAAAAGAGAGAAAAAAGAAAAACTACCTTTTGAGGAAAAAAAATGAAAAAAAAAACAGGAACAAAAAAAGGATGTATATTCATATAAATTCTAAGTAATATTATACTGGAGATCCTAACCAGTAGAATAAGTTAAATAAAATAAGCAAAGGACAAAAAAATTTTTTTTTGTAAACTGGGTATCTTAAGAATGATAACATTCATGTCACACAGTTTTTTCACTTGAAGGATGAAAGGTCCAAGATCAAGGTTCCAGCAGGCTCTGAGTCAGGTGAAGGCCAGTTTTGTGGTTCATAGATAGTATGTTCTAGCTGTTTCCTCACATGATGGAAGAGGTAAACAAATTTGCTGGATCTCTTTCAGAAGGGCACAAATCACATTCATGAGGGATCTGACCTCTAAATCATCTCCCAAAGACCCTACCTCATATTGGCATTCATATTTCAACATATGGATTTTGAGGGGAAACAAATATTCACACCATAACCACATCTATATCAACGCCGGTGACCCAAAACAGCATGGATATATAATGCTATATTTAACTTAATAAAACAGTAAATTTATGTCATATATATATAATCATTTATCTTCATTATCCCATTTAACTGTCACAAAAATAAAACAATTGCAAGCTATCATTACAGATAAAAAAAATCAAGCAAAGTGGGGTTAAGTCGCTTATCTGAGGCAATATACCTGAGGTATGGTGTATCACCTGAGGTCCTTTATAACATAAAGGTATAAAATCTAACAAATGATCGAATTATGACTGATTTCCAGGTTTTATGTCAAATCCTATGCTCTTAAACACTGTCCATAAAAGTCACTGTTTAGCAGTCTTGCACAAATCCATTCCAGGAATAGTATCTTTTCAAGGATTAAGAGAAGCAATATACAATTTTTGTAACCAAACCTGAAGTCTGAAGGGTTTATAGTTGCAGATCTAGTTCTTTTCTATACCATGAACTTAAGCCAACAATCCATTCTCCCAGGCCTGAGATTTCTTCTCTGTAAAACAAAGGCTTACCCCAAGTGTGTAATGGTCCTTTACAGCTCTGCCATTTCATACTTCCAGATCTCTAATTAGAAGTCTCTTCTCTTATCCATCTTAAGAAGGAAATATGTGAAAAGCTATTAACTTTCCCCAGAGCTCTGAGGTTGTCTTTCTCATTCCTTGCCTCCCTGTGCCTGGGTTGAGTCATGATCTGATTTTTAAAAAGTTCGAGGAACTTTTTTACATGCAACCCAGATGATACAAGGTCAAGTTTTAGAAGCTGTTGTTGTAACTGAGGGTTGAATATCAATATCACATGTCCTGTATTCAGGACATACACACACAAATAAGCACAAATCACATACACTGACATCTAGTCCTTGGATGTCATAATGAAAAGCCAAAGGTTTATATTTTCGAAATGTCATTCTTTAAAGACAATGTTATTCTGTGGGCAGTAGTTGGATTCACACATGACAGAAGAGTTGTTATTGTTTAATTTTAGAATTCTCCTTGGAAATTTAGTTGTCACCATAGAGGCCTTGTTGTCTTCTGCCAAAACATCTCATCAATGCTCAACCAGTTCTCCTTTTCATTATGACTGTTGCAGAAGCTCTAATATTCCTGATAATTCCTTCACCCAAATCAGTTTTCAGGAACTCCACCAGACCGGAAACTTCGAGTTAGAAACTGCATCTCCTTGTAGTATTTGAACATAGTTGAATAATACTAAAAATAAAAATAGTAATATATGACATCAGGACCTTTGATTTTAATCTCTTCATTATTAAGATAATGATCCCTACTGAGAAAATTGGGTAGCAAAAGTAGAGGAATTGAATAGCAGTCCTACTTAAAATCAGAAGACAATCCTACAAGTTCTAGACTGCTTTGAAAGAGTTTGACTCATGGCTACTTACTAAGCTATGACTCTCCATCTAAACAGATGAGCTGATACAAAGCTGATATGGAAGAAATGACAGGCCTCACAGACAGATGAGAAGGGATTTAAAAGATTATTGCAATTTAGAGTAAAGAAAGGGACTCATCAGGCTTATATTTTATAGATACATCTGTTAAATTGCATTCAGCAAGCAAGAAACCACCTGCTTCAAAATTAAGCCTTGCTGAATAAGCCCACTCCCCAAAGAAATGGGTTGGGAATGGGGGGTGGGGTGGAAAAATGCATTGGCAAGACAGTTCTTGCAGACACCAAAGTCAGATTGACACAAATTTCTCCCATTGCACAAATGTACTCATTTCTATTTATTCAGTGGGAAATATTTTTCATGTATGAGATCAGACAAGTTCACAAACTTGACACTGTGCACTGACTTTGGCAGCACTGTACAAACAGGTTGGCAAGGTTTTATAACCTCAGTATGTCAGTGTCTCAGAGTTGTGTTTTGTTGATGTGTGGTGGTATATTGCTGTGGGGCATACATTACTGTTGCTGCACATTTTTGCGTGTCATCGTGAGAATGTCGGAGCTTAAATTAGAGCAATGAACAAACATTAAGAAATTTCTTATTAAACTTGGCAAGAGAAGTAGTGAAAGCAGAGACATGTAAGTCCAAGTTTATGAGGATAATGCCATAAAGAAAATGACAGTGTACAAATGAAATAAATGTTCTTCTGAGGGGATAGAAATTGCCTCTGATGAAGGGAGGTCAGGAAGGCCAATGACAAACAGAACTGAGGAAAACATTGCAAAAATTCATCAAATTGTGCATTAAAATCATCATGAGAAACATAGTGAAAAACATCATAGACCAAGTAAACATGGATAAAGAAACAATGAAGAAAATCTTAACTAAAAATCTTGGGGGAGTTTTTAGCCAGTATCTGTGAGGGAGTTTTTAGCCAATCAACAAATAACTGTAATCAGCACCCTACACTATGATCTGGCCCACAATACCTTTTTTCTCTCCCCAAAGATAAAGAAAATATTGAAAGGAAGACATTTTTATGAGATTCAGAATATGAAGGGCAATATAACAACTCTGATGGCCATTCCAGACAACGAGTTCTAAAACTGCTTTGAAGAGTGCACTAGGCACTGGCATTAGTTCACAGCCTCCCAAGGGGAGTACTTCAAAGGTGACTGTAGTGATATTCAACAATGAAGTATATAGCACTTTTTATAGGATGAGTTCATGAACTTAATTGTCACATCTCATATATTTCGAGTCCTAGAAATTTAATGATAAACAAAAATAACAAGATTCCTTCCCTTACTGAACTTACAACCAATTAGAATAAACAAGATAGTCAATCGTCAATTACAGCAGTGTGGGATAAGGGCAGGGGGCAAGGGAGTTTAACCAGAGTTAGGGGGTTGGCAATGGCTCCCTACATGAAATTATACTTAATTTTTGGACTAAGGAATTAGTAAAAGTGAGGCTGGGAATTAGAAGAAGGGGGCGGGGGATGTTTAGGATAAGGAAAAAGAATATGAAATGACTGAAAATATGATGAATTTCACATGTCAAAAGTTTGCTGACCTTGTTATATCATTTGCAGAGGGAAAGTGGAGAAAGACAGGGGGTGTCAAGGCTCCAGAGAGACAGCCTGGAAGGGCCTTGTAGGCCATATTAAGGCATTTGTAGCTTTTTCTGAGATCCATAGAGAGATATTGACAGTGCCATTGATGGCATCATTGGTGGTGCAAAGGAAGGAAATTACATGATCATGTTTGCATTCTAGAAAAAGAATTTTGGTTTATCTCTATACCCTGTAAGTTTGAACCGCATGTATTATTTCCCTAAGAGAAATTGACAAATACCTCAGGTCACTCCAGAATAAGCTAATGAAGTTAACTTTTTGAACCTACAAAGCTGAGGCAATTCCCTCAAGGTGACACCACAGACAGAAGCAGCTTTTCTCCTTTTATTAGCAAAATAAAAAACAAAACGACAGTGACTTGGGAGTCCCAAGTGCCTCTTCAAAAATAGAAACCCACTCCATCTAGTTAATCCTGATTCCCTATTGAACATCAACTCACATAGCTGTTGTTTATAGACAAAACAGTGATTTGGTGTAACACAGATAAAGAGCTTTTAGCCCTTTTTGGAACAATATTTTTGGTGGTTTTAAGCTTTTAAAATAGAATCTTACACAATAATGACTTTATGTGCATTATCTTATTTAACTTTATAATTCTTTGAGGTCAATACTACCATAATCCTTACCATTCAGATAAGGACACCAAGATTTAAAGACATTAAGTGGCTTGCAGACAGATTCACAGTTGCCAATTTCAAAGCTTGGCTTCAAACCCAGATCTGTCCTATTGCAAAACACATGCTTTTAATCATAATTTAATCCTTCCCTCTTCCTAATACAGTGATGTGAAAAATGTCACTGTGCTAACTGTCCTATCTGGCAATGAGGAAAATCATTAAAGAAAACTGTCAATTATAATATCAACTATATAGGGTAGCCATGAAGTTTACGTGCAATTTTAAATTGCACACTATTTCAAATTGCACGTGAACTTTATGGCCACCCTGTATTTTAAGTTCAAATACGAATGCACTCCAGAACTTAGTAGGACAGTTCTGCTGAAAATGGCAAATACATATAATTGCTAGTAATATCTTTATTCCGCTTCTGAGCAGGCTAGGACATTGAAACTCAGACTTAGATGGGGATTTTCAGAGTCAGAATTAAATAGCTATATGTGTGTAAAGGAATAGAAGATTATTTGGCCTGTATCTTCAGAACAAGAACATGTTAGGAAAAAAATAGTAGTCAGGAATAGCATCTAACCAAAAGAAAAACTAGACAATGAGACAGTATTTTAGTCCAAATTAAAGATAAAATAATTGGTGTCAGTAAGACTAAGCAAGTTATTATGGTTGAGGGAATGACAGGCAGATAGATTCTGCAGGTTGTCCTTGACACATAGACCCATGAGTTGGTTTAGACTCTTTCAGCAATCATAGGTAAGAGTTTTGTACATGATAGCTCTATAGTAAGTTTTATCATTCACCTCTGATTCAGGAAAAACATTTCCCAGAAGATTAGAGATTTGATTAGGCCAGGAAATTTTTTGGAGTCCAGAGAGTCCCGTACAACCTAAGAAACACTATTGGAGAGTTGTTTGAGAATAAATTTCAAAGAGGCAGACTTCTTAAGTTTGACACACAGCTTCACCACCAATTGTGTGTCATTGAGAACCTGGCTAATTCCCTTTATGCTTCAGTTTTCTCATCTAGAAATTAATAATAATGATATTAAAAAATAAAGATAGCATTATTAATACCTACATCACAGAGTTGATATAAAGAATAAGTGAGTAAATCTGTTGAAGTACTTAGCACAAAGTTTTACACAAAATCAGAACCCAAGAAGAATCTTTATCATCTGTTTAGTTTTACTTTCATTATGTAGTTACCAATGTAGACCTTCATAGGACAGAGTGTTTGCTAAATGAGATGGAACTTCAAACAACAACAACAACAGAATGAAGCATCTGGAACATTCTAGGATCTTCAATAAAACCAGTATGACTTAAGGTACTGAACGAATGAGAAAGTACTGAGATGAGGTGGTACAGGTGGCAGAGCCCTGATCAGACAGGCCTTGCAATTTTACTAAAACAGTGATCTTATTCCAGGGAAAACACAAACATCAAAACAAACAAACAAAAAAAAAACAACTAAATTCCTTCTTCAGTGAGTCAGGCAGGCAAGGCAAATCAATGAAAATGACAGCACAGTATGATAGCTATGATAGAACTTGGAACAAGGGTTTTAGATCAAAAAGGAAATAAACTTCACTCAACCTTCCAGGAGCCTTCCATATCTTGAAAAAAAAAAGGGGGGTGGTGGAATATACACACCTACATTTCCATACAATGAAAGAAAATAAGGCTTGATTCACATCTTATCAGAAGATATTTCCATTCTCAATGCTTGCAAATCTGGGTCATTATTGTAAAACAACAGTAATTTTATGAAATAAAATGTTAAAAGCAACAGTAAATTTACATTATGTCTATGCCACTGTAGTGTGCCATTATACTTGTTGATCCCTCCAACTTTCTCACCAACTCATCTCTTACCAGGAAGTATTTGCTGTTGAAAATTTCTGAGATTATGATCTTTTATATTATGACAGATTGGAAGGAAACTCAAGTCTATTAATGGTCAATTGGGCAGAAATTACCATGCAAGCAGATGTAGGTTTTAATAATATCCTTGAAGGAGAAAATGGAGATGGCTCCTTGCTTCTACTGATAGAACACTATTAATATGTGGTAAGTAGAGATTTCTAATGGTCCTTGAAATGCTGAAGTTTGGAAGGTGTCATCTTTAGACTTCTACATATATGCTGTCATTCTGAAGCATTGTTTAGCCAAGTGTCTTGATTTCTGGCAGATGCCAGCTAGCATGATCCCATGGCTCAAAAAACTGGCAAGGCCATCACACTGGATAACATCTAGCACTTGCCTTAATGAAGATCATTTGAGTTTTGGCCTCCTAGCCAAAGTCACTCACCAAAGGTATTAAAAGGCTTAAGAACGTCCTGATATCAGAGAGGATGATAGCTAAACTCCACAGTATTAACAAGTTTTCAAATCAAGCAAAGCTGTCTCACACAAGAATTCAGCAAACATTTAATTCTTACCTCATGCCACCTAAAATGAACTTTTCATTCTATACATTTTAGCCCAGGAACTTCCATATATGACATGCATAGCTTTATTCTTCAGCCTAGAATCCTTCTGGTCCCCCTCCTCTCTAGTTCTTAAAATCCTATCAATTCTTTTAGATCTGGCTCCAGAGCAATTTCCTCCTTGGAAAAAGGCCTTCCTCAGAATTCCACCATAATATAGTTTCCAGGTCTAGAAGGAAATCTCAATCAAACTCAAGACGATATAGTTAATTCCCATAAAAAAAAAAAAACTATAAGTATATATTCCTCAAATACGCTGTCAAGTGAAATTAGCCATTTCCTATTTCTTATTTTTTTCTATTAAAAACATGGTTACTGGTTCATCTGTTATGTCTTTAATGTGTCTTTTAACACTTATTAACATATAAGAGGTAGAGGTATTAATACTTTGGGAAAAATACATGAACCAAAAGCTTAAACTAATGAATACATGTTTGTCACTTCCAATATTTGTATGAGATTGGAAAAATGCTATAAGAGATTTTAAATATGGGTTAGCTCAGTATAGCCTATACAATACCAATGTTTGTTTTAACATATTGGGACTCAGAGACTGATTCTTTAAGCCTGTCACCAATTGTGCACAATCATATTTAATATGCTTCATCAAAATAGGGACAGAGTCTTCTGCACTAGATAGATAACTCTGAACTATCTACGTTTTTGCTTGGCTGTTCAGCTAACAGGAGGACAGGCTATAAGACTTTTTGATGGGTCAACTGGCAAATTCCACTGGAAAAATATAAACTCAATAGAATCAGGTATAAATACAGTATGTCTAACAAGTCATGGACAAAGAAGTCCTTTCTAGAGACCAAAGCAGATTCTTTCTAGCATTTTTAGAATCCAACATTGACATCAATTTGTATCTGGTGGGAGGTATACATTAATATCATCATCAGCTATGGTGATTGATCTGATCCCTTCCAGGACTTAAACTGATACACAGATGTGTCTTCTTTGTAAGCTATTGGTGTGGATGCATGACAACAGGCTGATTGTCTCATTGTCCTGTAGAATGATGCCATCCCTGTAAAGGCTGCTCAAATCAGATGCTGTTCCCTCCTCTCCCACTCGAACCTAACCCCAGGAAAAGTGGATCTAACAGGGAGAATATTATCAAAGGCAAGGGATTTAAATACACACACACACACACACACACATCATATACTTTGAGTTCTGATCTCAAGAGGAGTCAGCAGTTCTTTTTCAAAAGCACCATCTTCAGACTGAACAAAACAAATAGGATTATAGATTTGTATATTTGTTTTTAAATAATTTTTTCTAAAATACATTATCTAAATATGGTAAAGGCAACTGGGAGCATTTGTGCCTACAACATAAAATGTGTTCCATGGACAAATGAGAGGAGTTTTTTTTTTAGAGTCTATGGTGTGCCCCATCTTAGGGCTAGAGGAAGTATCTGGAACCTGTTGGGAACCTGTGGCTCTTTGTCTTCTCAGAAGGGCAATTAAACAAGGAATTCAGAATCTACATGTCTCCAGAAGCTCTGTTGGCCAGACTCTTGGCTTGGGACTGAGGGAACTGCAGGATGCCAAGGGCTTCACAGAAACCAGTTGGCAACTTGGCTGAATCTCCAATCAAATCACAGCAGTATGGGAGAGAATTCCATCTTGGCTTTTCATATTTGATTTGAATCAATTTACTGATAATTTTCTAGGACCAGATATAAAAACCAACAGCTCCTAATTCATATACAAAATTTAATTTTTTTTAGCTTCTCACCTTTTTCTCCTAATCCTCCATGCCCCTATCTCATATACACAGCATGAACCACATTTCACCACATTACTCTGAGCAGATTATAGCTCATTAGCATGATACATTAGTACATTTTTATAACAAATATAATTCTAAATATCATTAAAATAGTATATGTATTTGATAAAGTATGACTATACTGTTATATATAATATGGGAACCCAGCTGGGTTAAATTTTATCTTCTAGTATCCTTGAAAAGTCATTTAAATTGTATTGGCTTCAAATTTAGCTGAAATAATAGGGCAATAATTTTAGATCTACTGTTGTGGTAATGATTAAAGTAAATAAAAAGAAAATAACAATTTGTTTTTAATCTAAGCACCAACTCGATAAGGCATTATTAAGAAACTCTTAAGATGAAAATTGGGAATGATGGTTAAGATCTTCAGCTCTGAAGACTCTAATTAATGGCACTGGATTCAAGTTCCAGGACTGCTTCTTATAAGCTGTGTGAAATTGTTCAAGTGTCTAAACCATAATAATGGTTGCCTCATTTGTTAAAAGGGAATGAAACAGTAATTCCACCTCCCACAGTTATTTTATCAGGTTTAAATTACATAATGAAATGAACCTCTTAACCCAGTCCCTAGCAAAATGCAAGTGCTTAATAAATTATGAGCTAGGATTCCACTGATAAACATATGGCACACATAGCTTAGGATAATTTGAAGCATGTTCAGAGACAATTTGCAACATGTGCAGAAGATGTTGGATAACTACAGGAGATAGTGCAGGGCTATGGCCATTATTATACGGGAAAGGATGAAGGTTGTCTAACCCAAAGGAAGAGAGTAAGAAAGAGATAGCTCCTTGGGAAGAGCTAGGAGCTTTGACGGGGAGATCCCTTGCGTAGAACTCAAAGAATCTTTCCCCTTTCTCTAATCTCTAGCTGTGTGCTTTGTTGAACAACCCAACTGGAACTCTGAAGGCAAGGAAACCTGAGATAGTCCAGGGCTCAGCAACTTTTTCCTGTAGAGAGTCAGATAATAAACACCTTTGATTGCAAGACAGTTGGTCTCTTATAAACAGCCATATTTCTATATTCTAAAGAAATATACTTTTGTATATGGTGTGAAGTAAGGGTCAAGATTCATTCTTTTCTTGTCAATCACCAGTTGACCTATAACTATTTATTTAAAACACCATCTTTACACATTGCACAGAAATATCATCTTCACATACCATAGATCAAGTGACTATATACATGTGGGCTAATCCTACCTTTTTTATTCTGATCCATTGGTATACTTATCTAAGTTACATCATCTTAATTACTGCACTTTTATGATAAGCATTAATAACTCAACCTCTCTTTAAACACTGTTTTGGCAATTCTTGGCTCTTTGTATTTCCAATTATACTTTAGATCATCTTTTAAATTTCCACCAAACTATGAAAGATTTTTTTTATTACAATTAAGTTGAATATTTAGGTGTTTGAAATTACTTTTATAATATTGAGACCTCTAGTACTTGAACATGACATCCTCTATGAATTTGTCACTTTGTTAATATTTTATTGTTTTTTTTTACAAGTCTTACAAATCTTTTATTATATATACCCCTAGGAAATTGATGTTTTAGGTGCTGTCACTTGTATCATTTTTAAGTGTTCTTTAGCATCTGCTTTCCATCTACCAAAATATAAGTGATTTTTGTGTATTGGTTTAATGTTATCCTATTTTACTGAATACAGTTACTACTTCTATAGAGCCTTTTAGATTTTAGCTGTTATACAAAAGACCACAGACTGGGTAGTTTGAACAACATAAATTTATTTTTTCACATTTATGGAAACTGACAGTCCAACATCAAGGTGCAAACAGGGTTTATTTCTAATGAGACTCCTGGTCGCAGACAGCCATTTTCTTGCTATGTCCTCATGTGGTCTTTCCTCTTCAAGCATGCAGAAAGAGAGTAAGAGAAAGAGAGAGAGAAAGAGACTGTTCTAGTGTCTCTTCCTCCTTTAGGAAACTCCAGTCCTACCAGATGAGCGATTGACCTTTATGACCTCATTTAATCTTAATTACTTTCTTAAAGCCTTATCTCCAGACATAGTTGCTTGGGGTGTTAGGGCTCCAACATATGCATCTGTGGAGGACACAAGTCCATAACACAACTACATGAAAATGTCATAGTAAATAATGATAATTTTTGCTCTCGCTAATCTTTATACCTTTAATTTCCTTTTTTAACCTTATTCTACTGGCAAAGGCATCCATGATGAAGTTGAGTAAGAATGGTACCAATCTGTGGTAAATTTTTTTGATATTTCCATTCAATGTTTTCTGTAGATATTTTGTAGAAGTTCTTTATCAAAGAGTTTGCTTCCATACCCACTTTGTTCAGCCCCAAGGAGTGTTGAATTGTATCTCATTTTTTTAATACCAAGTGAGATGACCATAGGGTTTTTCTCCTTTATTCCATAAAAGTGGTAAATTTCACTGATTGGTTTCTGAATGTTAAATTATTACATTTTAGGAATACACTTTACCCAGACATTATTCATCATCCTTTGAATACATATATAAATTCAATTTTTGAAGATTCTACTGGGAATATTTTTTCATCTTCTAGAATGAAAGAGATTGTCCTGTAAGTATCCTTTTTATGCTAATACTGCTATTAAGATTATGCTGCCCTCACAAAAAAAGTCAAGAGCTGTTTTCTACTTTTCTGTAAGTATTTGAGGCAATTAAAACTTTTTCCTTCCATTAAATATTTGGGCTTAAAAAAATGGCCCTTCAAAGTTCCAGTAGCTTGGAGATTTCTTCTATAAAGATTTTAATTAGAAAATTAAATTTATACAAAACTTACAGGACTAAACAGATTTTCTATTTATTTTTATATCAGTTAAAGTAAAGTTTCTCAAGGAATTTGTTGCATAAAATTTTTCAAATATCAGCATACAGTAGTTAATAATATCGTATTCTTGCGTTTGTCATATTTTAAGATTATGTAATGATATCTTTTATATTCCTAATTGATAATTTGTGCTTTATTCTTCTTAGTTGTTAGTTCTTAGTTGTTTCTTTTCACCAGTCTTGGTAGTAATCTTTGTAATGATTGAGGGGTGATGCCCCAAGAATATGGCCATATTCTACACCCTGTAAAAGTTACTCCGTTTAGAAAAAGAGTTTACAAATATAATGAAGAATCTCAAAATGTGGTCATCTTGGGTGAGACTGGTGAATCCCTAAATCCAATGATAAGCATCATTATAAGTGACAGAAGAAAAGACACAGAGAAAAGGCCATCTGAAGAACTAGGTACAGATGGAGTTATATAGCCACAAGCCAGAGAACAACTGCCATGCTTTAATTAGAGTTTTAAAGTCATTTCCAAGTCAATTTCAGTGGATCCAAAGATATTTTAAATAATTTTAATGAACTAAAATTACTGAAACTTCATTTATGGCTAGCAGGTAATCAATTTTGCTGAGCATTCTCTGCACAATTATAAACAACATATACTCTTCTGAAATTATAGGCTTCATTGTTTCTATTTATCTATATTTAGTAAATTTTGCTAATCATGTTGTTTGGATATTCTAAATAATTGACATTTTGGGTACTTAATTCCATCAGATATGATAAATGTGTTAAGGTCTCCAACTAAGATTTCAAATTTTTCTGTTTCACCGTTGGTTCTGTCAGTCTTTCATTTGTGTATTTCTTGGTGTGAGTATGTGTGTGAAAACTTACAAGTTCGAAAATCCTCTGGTGGATTGACCTGTTATGAAGATGAAAAGTTTCTTTTTGTCTATAATAAATATATCATGTCCTGATAACTACTATATCTGATATAATTTTTCCACATAGTTTTCTTTGGTTGATGTGTGTGTGGTGAATCTTTTTATTTCTATTTTTACATTTTTACATCTTGTTTTTGGTGTGGTTATGTTATTTTATCCAATATTATAATTTTCCATTTTTGATTAGAATATCTAGTCTTTGTACATATAATGTTATTCCTGAAGATTTAAATCAACCTTGTCAAAATTTCATTTTTCCTTGACACATTAATCTTATGTTCTTTAGTTTTCTCCTTTCACTTTGTATTAGTCACTCTTAGTATTATTTCCAGTTTTATTATCTTTACATTTCCTATTCTATCGGCTGTCCACTACACATTCTTTGACATTATTTTAGTACTTACCTCACAGAAGTAATTTTCAAAGTGTCTTTCTCAAATAAATGGCATCAATACTTCCTTGGATTTTAGCAAAAATGCAACTTTTTGAGCCCACCTTGAAAGCTGAATCAGAAACTTTGAGGGTAGATCACGGAACTCCCTGTATGAACAAGCCTTCTATGTAATTCCAGTGCAACGACTAAATTTAAGAACCACTGCCCTAGTGGTTAAATATGTATCTTTGACTTATTAGAGTTTAATACAATACATAAGGATATTAAAAAATTTAAAGTCCATGTGTTTTCCCCTCTATTCTTTGTGTACTATTGATATCTATATTAGTTACACTAACATTGTGAACATTAGAAGATATTATTATTGTTTAGTACAGTCTGTATTCATTTGGAGTGATATCTCTACACTTACTATTTTTTTCTTCTTTTCTTTTTCACAATTCCCTGAGTGTTTTCTGACCTGCCAAACTTTTAAGGGTGGGCAAGCACATGACATGATCAATCATCTCATAAACATTGTATATACGATGTTAAAGGAAATGTTCCCTGCTGACAGAATCTTTTTTTTTTTATAGAGACAGAGTCTCACTTTGTCACCCTCGGTAGAGTGCTGTGGCATCACAGCTCACAGCAACCTCCAACTCCTGAGTTTAGGCAATTCTCTTGCCTCAGCCTCCCAAGTAGCTGAGACTACAAGTGCCCACCACAACACCTGGCTATTTTTTTGTTGCAGTTTGGCTGAGGCCGGGTTTGAACCCATCACCCTCGGCATATGGGGCCAGCGCCCTACTCACTGAGCCACAGGTGCCACCCCTGGACAGAATCTTGATCAATATATTTCCTTGTTTACTTTTTGTCTGAATTAATAGATGGCTAGAAGTTTGGATATACTGATTCCTGAACATTATAAGAATTTTAAAATACCTTAATTTTATTGGTTTTTACCTTGACTCTTACAGTGATATTATTTTCATAAACTTATTTATATATTAAATATACTTTTTTATCACTTTATAACCCCAATATTTATTTACATTTATTGAAAACGTTTGGCTTTATCTTAAGCATAAAAAGGAATGTCACTTCTACCTTAATAACAGGAAAACCAGAATAATGTATAATACTTTCCTTGAACCTATCAGAGAACTGAGATTGCAGAACAAACAACTAGCTTAAAGGTGTATCCAAGAAGAGACAGAGCATGAGCACTTGATTACCTAGGGCAGAGGTCTTCAAACTATGGCCTGCAGGCCACATGCGGCCTGCTGAGGACATTTATCCAGCCCACTGAGTGTTTTTGCTGCCCTGCCTGTCATGCTTAGCAGCTGACTCATCCCAAGCCACAGTGCGCAAGTGTGGAATGTGTGCCAACTCTCTGACTCTGCTCCTTTTCTTTGTCTCTTGATTCTTCCTCTCAGTCTCTGGTGTAATCAGAGGAGTCACCAGGTTGCCTGTGCGGAGCCTGATGCTGCCTAAGGACCGAAGTAAGAACAAGTTAGGATTTTTTTTTTTTTGAAGTTGGGAAGTCTATTTTTTTTTTTTATTTTGCAGTTAGTAGGGCCTTTCTTTTTTGCAGTGAAGGGGGGCCTTTTTTTCCTGAAGTTAGGAGGTCTTTTTTTTTGCAGATGGGGGCACCTTTTTTGAAGTTAGAAGGGCCTTTTTTTGAAGATAGGAGAGCCGGGCGGTGCCTGTGGCTCAGTCAGTAGGGCGCCGGCCCCATATACCGAGGGTGGCAGGTTCAAACCCGGCCCCGGCCAAACTGCAACCAAAGAATAGCCGGGAGTTGTGGCAGGTGGCGCCTGTAGTAATAAATAAAATAAAATAAAGTAAAAAAAAAAAAAAAAGATAGGAGAGCCTTTTTTTAAAAGTTAGTTGCTTGGGGGTGGTTTCTAGGGGGGTTGCATCACAGTGATAACGCAAATAGTCAGCGCTCAGTGCTAATGCAAATTAGCAGAGCTCAGAGGTAATGCAATAGTCAGTGCTCAGTGGTAATGATAACTATAAGTGCTCAGTGTTAATGCAAATTGTTAGCACTCAGTATTAATGCAAATTGTCAGCAGTCAGTGTTATCACAAATGGTCAGCAGTCAGTATTAATGCAAATGGTCAGTGCTCAGTTTTATCGAATGGGGGCCCCAAACTGGTAATCTGCCTAGGGCCCCATGGGAACTTAATCCAGCTCTGCAGACAGCTGAGGAGTACAAAACTCAATTTAATTGACAGTAAGTGCATTTATATTCTGATTGCTATTTAGTTGTGTATGATGTTGTATGTTGTGTGCTGTGTAAGCCCCAGTTCACATTGTTGTGATGTCTGAGCAGTGCCAGTTCAGCCATACAAGTATATGGCTGAACTCACATTAGATTCAGAAAAAAAAAGGCATACATGCCTTCTTTTTTCCTGCAGTGGAATCTGATCACAGGGTGAGAAGACCCAGGCGATCAGATTCCTGTGCAAGTTCACAGATCGCAGTGCGGTTCACTCAGGGTAATGTGAACAGGAAAGGTGGTGGAGGAACTGGCTCTGTAATCATGCCTGTTCCCACACCACACCAGTGTGAGCCTGAGGTAAAAGTGGAGTTCCACAATATGGGCACTGACGAGGCTGAAATGATGTGGACTGGCAAGGCTGCATTGATGGACACTGATTAGACTGAATTGATGGGCACTGATCAGACTGCATTGATAGGCAGTGCGGTCTATATGTCTCTGTGTGGGCAAAATTATTGCTGGTATATTGTTTTTGGAGCTCTGTATATATATATATATATATATATATATATTGGTATTTTACTAATGGCAATTTAGAATCCCTAGGAAACAATGATATCAAGAAAGAGAAAAATCGACTCGGAGTGTAGGATATTCAAAGAGTGGATTTATGATTAGCTTTTTGTGCAGTACAAGGAAAGAGCTGTGTCTGATATGCCAGAATATAGCATCTGTGTTCAAAGAATACAATTTGCGTCAACACTATCAAACTCAACATAAAGATAAATATGACTGTTTGATTGGAGAAGCGAGAAAAAATAAAATATTAAAACTGAAATATACATTGACAACTAAGCAAAATACTTTTGTGAAGTAGAAATAGCTAAGTGCTTCATCACTGTGAGCAAGTTTTCAAGTTGCCAAGCTAATAGCGTGCACTGGCAGACCATTCGTGGAGGGAAAATTTATTAAAGAATGCCTTCTTTCTGTTGCCAAAGAGATGTGTCCAGAGAAGCCCAGTTATTTAGTACAGTGAGTCTTTCAGGACCCTCAATTACACAAAGGTTTGAAGAAATTGGAGACAAATTGCATCAGCATTTGCAAAACTCCACAAAAAAAACTTTCATATTTTTCCTTGGTATTCGACAAAAGTAATGATGTTCATGATTCTGCACAACTTCTAATTTTTATTCATGGGACAAATGACTATTTCCAAGTCACAGAAGAGCTTGCTGCACTGCAAAGCATCAAAGGAACAACTATAGGAGAGGACATCTATGAAAAGGTTTGCCAAACTGTGAATAGTTTGGAGCAGGACTGGGCAAAACTAGCCAGTGTGACAACTGATGGTGCTCCTAGCATGGTGGGGTCTAAGAAAGGAGTGATTTCTCACATTAACCAAGAGATGGACAAACATAACCATTCTCATCCAATAGCCATACACTGCCTCATCCACCAACAAGCGCTGTGTAGTAAATCACTGAAGTGGGACTCTATTATGAAAACTGTGGTATCTTGTATTAACTTCATTAGAGGTAATGCATGAAACCACAGACAATTTCAGGAATTTCTGTCTGAGCTAAATGTTGCCTGTGAAGATGTTCTGTACCACACAGAAGTCTGTTGGCTGAATCGAGGGAGAGTTTTGAAACATTTCTATGACTTACTTCCACTGATTACAGTTTTTCTGCTTTCAAAAAACAAAGAAGTACCAGAGCTCAATGATGCAGAATGGAAATGGCACCTTGCCTTTCTGACAGATGTAACAGAGCTACTCAACAGTTTCACTGTGCAACTTCAAGGAAAGAAGAAGCTCATCTGTGATATGCAATCACATATGAAAGCATTTGAAGTAAAATTAGGCCTTCTCATCAAACAAGTGAAGGAGGAAAATTTCTGCCATCTCCCCACAACTCAAAATCTGTTAGCGGAAAATCCATTGATTGCATTCCCAAATAAAACATGTGTGGATTCACTGGAAAAGTTGCAAAAGGAGTTCCAATTTAAATTTAAAGAAATTCATCTCCATGAACAGGACATACAGCTTTTCCATAACCCATTTTCTGTTGACATTGAAAATGTGGATATGATTTACCAAATGGAACTGGCTGAACTGCAGTATTGTGACTCTCTTGACAGTTGCATTCAAGTCAAGCAGCCTTCCTAATTTCTATGCATATCACCCCTCTGAGACATATCCTAATCTCAGGAACCATGCACTCAAAATGGCAACCATCTTTGGCAGCACTTATGTCTGTGAACAGACTTTTTCCAGAATGAAACATCTGAAATCTCCAACCAGATCTAGACTAAATGACGCACACTTGCATCATTTGTTACAACTAGCAGTGACAAATATGAAACTGGACATTGACCATCTCATTAGCCAAAAGCAGGCCCATAGTTTCCATTGAAATACCGATAAGTTTG
The DNA here is from genome assembly GCF_027406575.1 of Nycticebus coucang. Taxonomy (NCBI): domain Eukaryota; kingdom Metazoa; phylum Chordata; class Mammalia; order Primates; family Lorisidae; genus Nycticebus; species Nycticebus coucang. Next base: position 35,245,383 of record NC_069793.1, on the reverse strand, counting down.
CTGATTTAACTTTACTTTTTCTTCATTTTAAATATTATATTTGTTCCCATTTTGTTTTTTTACTTCAAAAAAGATATTTGCAGTGTGCATGGGAATTTGTTCATTTTTTTTTTAAACTATTGTCTGGCCCTCCAACTGTCTGAGGGACAGGAAACTGGCCCCCTGTTTAAAAAGTTTGAGGACCCCTGACTTAGGGCTTAGTATAGAGCAAGATACCATCACCTTAAAAAAAAATAGATGAGAAGAATTCAGCTGAAGTTTTAATCAAATTGCTAAAGGCTAAATGTGAGCACAGGTGAAGATCTATGATGGCTGGAAAAACAAACCACGACAAAGAAACTCTAGATTTGTGAAAGCCCCACCCCTGAAACTCACGGACACTAAGACTGAGGCTGAGCCACAACAATAGGGAATGCTTCCACCATCCTTTCATCAGCAAGTGTTGAGTAAAAAGTTATAGCTGTCTACCACCACCAGGAGAAGTCTCTGTGAGAAGTTTCATGGGGAAAATCTAAAGCTGATGGTGGAATAGGAATGCTGATAAAAGCCTTCTATCACTCTATAATCCACTCTGAGCAAAATATATGCCTAGAGGACTCTGAAGAACATGGAGCATTGAGGGCAACCATGGAAAAAACCAGACTCAAACCCAGCTCAGAAATAGGCAGGCTTAAGCTCCCTCGGAGCTACCTTTGATTCCTTTCTGCATTTCTCTTCTTCCCTTTGGAATCATATCCTTCTGCTTAAAACTCTGTTAGTCTGTAAGTGTACATCTGTTTCTGTAAAATTCATTGCCTATCTGAAAACATTGTATATCTATTAAACATCTTTATTAACATCGTTCAAAATAATATCCTCATGACATCAAATGCTACCATGAGAGTTACTTTCTTTTAGGATTTTAGAGAAAATGTTCTGTTGTCTTCTAGCTTGCATCAGTTCTGTTGACTAATAAGCTATCATTCTTATGGCTACGCCTTTGGTAGTAAAATAGCTTTTCCTCTGGCTACTTTAATATTTTATCATTGTCTTTTTTAGTAGCTTTACCTGGTTGGGGTTTATAGAGCTTCTTTAGTTTGTGAGTTGAAGTTTTTTACTATATTTGGAAAATTCTCAGTCTTCATATTATTTCGACCTCATTTTTTCTGCTCTTTTGGTACTTCAGTGTCAGGTAGAATAGGGCTTTTTCACTCTATGCCTAACTGTATAAGCATATATCTATATTTGATTTTAATTTTATCTCTATGTTTTAGATAATTATTTTGCCTATGTGCCACTCATCTGTATTACAACTCACTAATCTCTTCAGTTTTGCCAAATTTGGTATTAAAATAATCTATTGCTTTCTGAAATTTAGTTGTGGTGTTTGAAGCATATCAAATTTCTATTTGATGATTATGGAAAGATTTTCTGTTCTATATCCCCCATCTTGTCATCTGCTTTCTTAGACATATTAATCTTTTTAATAAAGTCATTCCAGAAATTCTAGGTAAGCCTTTGTATCTAGAAACCACACAAAAATAAATCACCTTAATCCAATCGAATACTAAATATATCAGCATTCCATTCCTTATAAGTTCTGGATTACTTTCATTCCTATGACACCATCTTTCAATAAACCAACCTGAAAACTCAGGTTATTCATCAGGGTCCTGCTTCTTTGGTAGTCAGTAAACTGTGGTATTGATATTTATAGTACCATGAGATTGTCAAAAACTCTAAATTAGTTCCTCAGCTACTTAAAGCCCCCTTTACACTTGACTTAATCACATATAAGCCTATATTGCTTATGGTTAGCAAATGTTACAAGCAGGAGACAGGCTTGGAATGTTGGCTTCACTTTCTGAACTTGCTTTTTATTCTGGGCCTGCACTCATCAAGTGTGAACTACTGAGGCAACCTTGAATTTCAGTTTTTAAATATTCACAGCCACATAAGACTATCAAAATGCTCTTCTGAACTTGTCAGAATCTTAGTAGCAGCTTACTATTCAACATCTGAACTTCTTGACCCTTGGAATCAGTGAATGTCTCAGAAAAAAAATAAATAAACAACAAAGTATGTCACATCCACTTGGTACAATGTAATGTTATTTTTTTCTCTTTCTCTGAGATTAATCTCTCTATCCAGATGTCTTGATAGTTCTCTGATGTCTTTAAATCATTTATTTAAATTATTCTATCCAGAATTTTCCACTTGTTTTTCATGGGTACATTTGTCTCAGAGATAGAAGCAGAAATTCAGACAAATTATAACTGAGAGGAGAAAAACTGAGTTTGACCTTAATAAGAATTATATAGCAAAGAAAAAGTGAAAAATATTACAGAGAGGCGAAACAGTATTAGAAAAGTTGCAGAGGCAAAATTAAGTGTGTAAAGGTAAAGGGTATGTGTTAGAGACAAGATCTGATAGGTAGTCAATTATTAATTGAACACCAACACTGGCTACATGCCAATAGAATATAAGGAGTCAGTGCCTGGATTCTATGATTTATACCCCTGAAGAGGAAATAATAAATATTACCAAGCAACTATAAAACATGGTTTAATACATATATACTCTATAATAGTTTTTAAATGTATTTTTAATTCTAAGGGAATTCAAAAGAGAAGGAAATCAAGGAAGTGATTTTATATGGGGCTAGAAAAATGTTTTACCAGGCACCAAAGAGGAAACACACAGTATTTAGGGTAATATAGGAAGAGGAGACACAAAATATGGAAAACAGCAGTGTTTTTCAAACTTCATCATGAATTAAATTCACCTAGAGGGCTTTAAATGAAAATTTTTTGGCTCTATATCCAAAGATTCTGATGCAATAGGTTTGAAGTAGAGCCAGATAATTAGTGTTTCTTCTAAGCTGCCAGATATGCTGATGCAGCTGATGTTGCTGGTCTGGGGATCACAATTTGAGAACCACTAGCACAGAATAACCACTAAAAGAAGATTAAAAGAATGTGCAATTTGTAGCTGATAAAGAAGCAAAGTTGGAATTTTTTTAAGTACTTGTTTCAAAAATTAAAATATGTTTTATCTGGCTAAAACATAGGACAAGAGTATGGAGATCTGAGATGTATGTTCATAAGTAATTTGATACTTGAAATAAGGATGAAATTTCTAATTTGCTAAGAAATGTGATGGTCATGCAACTGGTAACAGGTATAATTACTTTATAAATCATTTGTCCTAGCCAGCATCCTGCTATCTCTGTAACTTCAGAAATAGTGCAATTTCCCTTTCCAATAGTTTTAGAAAACATCAGGCTGATTAGTTTAAACGTCATTTCGTAATACTCCATGGTAATTGAAAATATTAATAATTGTAAGTAACAAAATCACTATACAGCATTCTCTTCCAATTATATACCACGTGACTATCACTATCTACCTTACTGGGACAGTGTTTCATTGAACTATAACTTAAGATATACTGAATCTAGGTGAAACAAATTTTTCTTTAATGTCATGAGAAATTATTTAATTAGAGTATCAGCTTAGAAAAAGTCAAATCATACATAGGTATAAAGGGGAGATGTCATGATGGTGGACTAGAAGCCACCCATGCACATGCTCCTCATAAGGAAATACTGAAAGTTGTAAGTAGATGCCTACTTAAAGATGGCCGCTCCTGGATAAAGTATTGTGAATCATCAGCCAAGTGATAAGAAACACTCAGAGTGAAGGAGAGGGAGACAGGGATATACTTGCCAAGATCAGAAGGTACCTGGGGAAGGCACTACATGTGGGGAATGGATGAAGGAGACGATGCTGGGGCTCTATGCTCCCTCTGCAGACACTGTTACCTAAGCTATCAGGAGATTCCCACTACCACCACAGGCTTCTGTACTTATCAGGGAATTGCTTAGAGACTTTTCAGTAACACTGAACCAGAAAATGGGCTCAGCAAGGACATAATGGCATCCATTCTTGGGTCATTGCAACTGACATCATTCTGAGCTCTCATGTTTTGAGTACCTGATCTACACGTGGACCAGATATACTGCAACTGCATCCACATCACTACTAGTAGGCCAGGATGAGGCAGGGAGAGCAGACACTCTTGTATACCTTGTGACTGGGTGCTGGGTACCCCCACACCACTAGGGAAATTAAAGAGAGCAGGCAGTGATATCATAGGAGAAACCCCTGGTAACAGCCTCAGTGGGATCTGCATGCAGAGACCCTCACACCACTTGGGGGAACATGACCTTGGGGCACTATGTAGTACCCTGCCTCTGGTTCAGTGCTCTGACATGGAGCTGCTAGCTAAGGGCCACCCCTACTGTCTGCTGCCATTACATTTAGATAAGGTGTGGTGAACAACCACAGCCATGACACCCACAGCCACCATCCAGATGGCCTCACCCCACAGCTACTGCCCCTACTATGGGGAGACACAGGCAGAGAAATCTCCCACAACACCCATCTTCACAGAGAGGGACTCATTCCACTTCCTGCCTGGGCTTCCAACCATGGCCCAGAGACTAACAACCACTCCACATGAAGATCCACCAGTACCAACTCTGACAACCACAGAGGAATGGGACCATGCAGAGAAGCTGCATAAAGTGCATCCACCCCTGCCTGACAGATCAATCTTCTGGAATGGGAAACAAATGTACCATTTATGGACTTCTTCTTTTCACTAAGTAGAAGAGTTTATAGCCAAGAAGAATAGGTGCATTGAAAACTATACTCCTTGATTTAAGAGAAGAGGTTTCATATGAGAAGAAACCAGAAAAATAATAACAAAATCCTTCTGGCAAAAAGATAAAACAAGACAGTTCAACACTTCTAAATGATCACAATAGAACTACAGCAATGGGTTCAACCAAAAGGAATTTTTAAAATTTCAGACATGAAAAGCAGAATGTGGATGGTAAACATGATGAATGGGATAGAAGAGAAAGTTGAACGCCAACACAAAGAAACTATAAAAAAAAATTTCAGGACATGAATAAAAAAACAAAAAATTCACTAAAGAGATAGACAAGATAAAAGGTATAACAGAACATAAAGCAATTTAAAAAAAGTCATTTAGGTATTTTCAAAATATAGCAGAAAGCTTCAACAATAGGTTATACCAAGCAGAAGAAAAAAATCTAACAGCTTGAAAACAAGGCATTGGGGCCACCTTAGTCCATCAAATATAAAGAAAAAATGATAAAGAAGAATGAACAATCATTCAGAGAAATGTGGGACTTTGTGAAGTTAGCCAACGTAAGAATGATTGATATCCCTAAGGAATAAGAAGAAAAAGCAAAAACCATGAAAAATTTATTTGAGAGAATTGAGGAAAACTTCTCTGGTATCATCAGAGACTCAGATATCCACATACAAGATGATCATTGAATGCCAGGAAGGTTCATAGCAAATAAGACATCTCCAAAAAAAATAGTTATCAATCTAGCCTAAGTCATAATGAAGGAGAAAATTCTAGAAGCTGCAAGATGAAAGAAACAACTAACCTTGAAAAGAAAATCCATCAGGCTAAAATGGTATGTTCAGCAGAGAATTTACAAGCCAGAAAAGAGTGGGGCCCTGTTTTTCATCTTCCTAAACAGAATAACTGCCAGCTAAGAATTTTGTTTCCTGCAAAACTAAGTTTCATAAATGATAGAAAAATAAAAGTTGTCCCAGATAAACAGACATTCAGGGAATTTGTCACTACTGGTCTTGCCAGACAGGAAATGCTTTAAAATGCACTATACATGGAACCAAAAAAAAATACTCCTAAGAACACCCAAAAGATAAAGTTTACAGCTTTTATAAAACAGCAGCACAAGAAGGGAAGGAAAAAAACAACAAGTTGTCATAAAACATGATGAATACAACAGTATCCCACTTATCAGTATTAACACTGAACATAAACCATCTTTTTTTTAACTTAATTTTTATTAAGTCATAACTGTATACATTTATGGGGTACAATGTGATAATTTGATATACAATTTGGAATGCTTAAAACAAACTAATTGGGTGATGCCTGTGGCTCAAAGGAGTAGGGCACCAGTCCCATATGCCAGAGGTGGCAGGTTCAAACCTGGCCCTGGCCAAAAACTGCAAAAAAAAAATCAAACTAATTAGCATAACCATCACCTCCCTTACTTATTTTTGTGGTATGACATTTATAATATATTCTTACTTGTTTTGAAATGTACCCTTGCATTATGTACATTGGATAAGATGCCATGATATACCCTCCCTCCACTTACCTTCTCCCCTCCACTCTCCTCTTCCACCTGTCCCCTTTTTCTTTCTGGACTATCTTTATATTTTATCATTTGTGTGAATATGTAAATGTTTATATATTGGTTTTATAATAGTATTGAGTACTTAATGCAATCCCTATCAAAGCACCAATGTCATACTTTAAAAAACTTTAAAAAATAGTATTTAATTTTATATGGAATCAGAAAAAAACTCAAATAGCCAATGCAATACTTAGAAATAAGAACAAATCAGGAGGCGTCATGTTACCAAACTTCAGATTATATTATAATTCTATAGTGATCAAAACAGCATGGTACTAACACAAAAATAGAGATGCAGGTATATGGAACAAAATAAAGAACCAAGAGATAAACCCATCCACTTATCATCATTTGATCTTTGATAAGCCTAACAAAATCATTGGGGAAAAATTCCCTCTTTAGCAAAAGGTGCTGGGAGAACTGGATAGCAACCTGTAGAAGACTGAAACTGGACCCTCACCTATCACCACTAAAACAATTTGATTCTCACTGGATAGAAGATTTAAACTTAAGACATAAAACTATAAAAATACCAGAAAAGAGTGCAGGGAAACACTTGAAGATATTGGCCTGGGAAAATATTTTATGAGAAGGAATGTCCTGGCAATTGAAGAAACACCAAAATATAAACAGTCTTAATGCTTCCCATAAAAGACACAGACTGGCTGAGAAGATGAAAATTATTACCAAAATATATGCTGTCTTCAAGAAACCTATCTAACTTACAAGGACTCACAGAGGTTCAAGGTAAAGAAATAAAAAGGAAAATATTCCACACAAATGGAAACCATAAGCAAGGAAATGTGGTCATTTTCTTATCTGATAAAATTGTCTTTAACTCTTTCCAATCTAGTTTTTCTGCCACCCTCATGCTCTTATTTATTTGGGGCAGGCCATTTACCCACAAAAACAACCACGTGAATACAATACAGGGTCACTTGTTCCCATAAAAACACATGGCCTGCCAAAAAAGGAAAAGAGTACAACCTGCACTATCTGTTGGCTAGAGTAGGTACTACATGAAGAAATGGCTCCAGCAGCATAGAGGACACATGAACCACAAAAAAAAAAAAAAAAAAGGAAAAGACCTTTTGACATTGGAGCTAGACACAGGGAAATTGCTGTCAGGTGAGGTCCAATAAAAGGATTGGAAAGGGTTAAATTAACAATGATTTAAAAAAGACAAATACAGTCACTGTCTAATAATGAAGGAAACAATTTAGCAAGAAGACATAAAAATCCCTAAGATAGATAGATAATACAGAAGCTCACAGATTCATAAAACAAGTTCTACAAGATCAAAGCAAAGAAATAAACAGTAGCATCTTAATAGCCAGAGCCCTCAACACCCAACTGACATACTAGATAGCAGAAAATGAAAAAAGACACAGTGGACTTAAATGAGGCTCTAGAATAAATGGATCTAACAGACATTTATAGTACACTGTACCTAAAAACTATCAATATGTATTCTTCTCTACAGCACATGGAGTATTTTCTAAGATTGATCATATCTTAGGGCACAAAACATGTCATAGCAAATTCAGAAAAATTTAAATCACACCATGTATCTTCTCAGGCCACAATGGAATAAAATTGAAATCAATTCCAATAAAACTCTAAGTCTACACAAAATCATGGAAATTTAACAACCTACTGTTGAAACATTCTTGAGTAAATTAATAAATTAAGATAGAAATCAAACTATTCTTTGAACTGAACAACAAAGAGGACGCAACCTTTCAAAATGTATGGGAGACAGTAAAAGCAGTAGGAAAAGCTCATAGCCTTAAATGCTTACAACAAAAATATAGAAAGATTACTAACTAACAACCTGATGTCACATCTCAAAGAAAAATAACAAACCAAATCCAAATTCAACAAAATAAAAGAAATAACAAAGTTCAGGGGAGAATTTAATGAAATAGAACCCAAAAAGTAATATGAAGGATCAACAAAAGAAAAAGTTGATTCTTGGAAACGATAAACAAAATCAATGGACCACTACCCAGATTACCCAGAAACAGAAAAGAAAGGTCTCAAGCTCATCAGAAATGAAAAAAAAGACATTACAAGTGATAGCACAGAAAGAAAATATATGTTCTGTGAATACTATGAAAACCTCTATACACACAAACAAGAAAACTTGGGGAAAATAGATAAATTCCTGCAAACACAAAATCTCCCAACCCTGATTCAGGAAGAAAAAGAAATCCTGAACAGACCAGTAATGAGCAGTGAGATTAAAAAAAAAAAAATCTCCCAACAAAAATCCCTGTATCAGATGGATTCACAGCCAAATGCTAACAGACCTACAAAGAAGAACTGTTATCCAACCTACAGAAATTATTCCAAAACATTAAGATAGAGGGAGTCCTCCCCAATTCATTCTATGAGGCAATATCACCTTGATACCAAAGTCAGTAAAGGACACAACAACAACAATACCAAAAAACTACCAACCAATATCCCTTATGAACATTGATGCAAAAATCCTCTGTAGAACACTAGTAAACCAAATTCAATAGCACATCAAAAAGATAATTCACCATAATCAAGTTGGCTTCATCACAGGCATGCAAGAAGAGTTCAACATATATAAATCAATAAATGTGACTCACCACAAAATAAAAGCAAAAACAAAGATGATGCTATCATCTCAATAGATGCAGAAAAAGCATTTGATAAAATATAACACCTTTTCATGATAAAAACTCTCAAAAAACTAGAAGGAATATATCTCAAAATTGTAAAGGCCATAGGAGAAACCCACATCCAACATTATACAGAATGAAGAAAAGTTGAACTCATTCCCCCTAAAAACTAGAACAAGACAAGGGTATCTACTGTTATCACTTCTATTCAACATAATATTGGGAGTCCTAGCTAGAGCAGTTAGGCAAGAGAAGCAAATAAATGGCATCTAAAATTGGAAAAGAAGAGATTAAATTATCTCCATATGTGGACAACATAACCTTGTATCTTGAAACCCTAACGATTCCACTAGAATATTGTACAAATTGATAAATAAATTTCTCAAATTCTGAGGTTATAAAATCAATGTACACAAATCAGTACACTTCCCTTGCGTTCAGTAGCGTTCAAACCCAGCCCTGGCCAAAAACTACACACACACACACACACACACACAGACAGACACACACACAAAATGACCATACTGCCTAAAATCATTTACAAATTTAATGCAATTCCCATCAAAATACCATTGTCTTATTTCATAGACCTAGAAAAAAATATTTCTAACCTTCATTTGGAACAAATAAAGATCCCAAATAGCCAAAGCAATCTTATGAAGAATGAGCAAATCTGGAGGTATCACATTACCAGACTTCAGATTATACTACAAGGCTATAGAAACCAAAACAGCATGGTGCTGTTATAAACATAGAGACATAAACCAGTGGAACAGAATAGAGAGCCCAGAAATAAAACCATGTAGGTATGATCAAGTGATCTTTGACAAAGCAGACAAACACATGCACTAAGGAAAGAATGCCTTATCCAATAAATGATACTGGAAAAATTGGATAGCCACATGCAAAAGAATGAAACAAGACTCCTCTATCTCACCATATGCAAAAATTAATTTAAGATGCATTAAGTACTTAAATGAAAGACATGAAAACAAAAAAGTTCTAGAAGAAAATGTAAAAAAAAAAAAACTCTTCTGGACACAAGTCTAGGCAAAGAAGTTATGACTAAGACCACAAAGACAAATATAGCAGCAAATAAATAAATAAATAAGGCTTAATTAAATGAAAAGTCTTCTGCAAAGAAGAGTAAGTAATCAACAGAATAAATAGCCAATCTACAGAATGGGGCAAAGTATTATCAAACTATACATTTGACAATGGACTCCTGAACCTACAAAGAATTCAAATAAATCAGCAAGAAAAAAATTTTTAAGTGGGAAAAAGATATGAATAATTTTTTTTTCAAAAGAAGATAGTGAAATGGCTAGAAAACATATGTTAAAATGTTCAAAATCACCAATCAGCAGGAAATTGCAAATTAAAGCCATAGTGAGATATCACCTTACCCCTTTCAGAATGGCCATTATGAAGAAGTCAAGAAACAACAGATGCTGTCGTGGATGCAGAGAAAAAGCAATACTGATACACTGTTGGTAGAACTAAAAACTAGTGCAATCCCTTTGGGAAACAGTATGGAGATTCCTCAAAGAGCTGAAAGTAAATCTGCAATTTGGTCCAACAATCCCACTACTGGGTATCTAACCAAAGGAAAATAAATCATTTTATCAAAAGAAAACCAGCATGGGAATTTTTATTGCAGCACAATTCACAATTGCAAAGATGTAGAATCAACCTAAACACCTATTAATTCATGAGGAGAGAAAAAAAATGTGGTATATATGGAGTACTACTCAGCCATAAAAAGGAATAAAATAACGCCTTGTGTGGCAACTCAGATGGAAGTAGAGACCACTATTCTAAGTGAAATATCTCAGGAATGGATACAAACCTCACATGTACTCACTAACATGTGGAGCTAAATGATGAGTACCCCTGGGCACAAAGAGACATAAAAGACATTAGAAGCTAAGAAGGGGGAGGTTGAGATGCATTGAGGAATAAAACATATCCTTCAGGTACAATAAACACTGTCCCAGTGACAGGCACACTGAAAGTCCTGACTGCAGCATTGTATAGTATGTCCACGTTTGGAAAACATTTATACCCCTTCAATATTTTGAAATAAGGAGAAATCAAAAAATTTTAAAAACAAAGAAAAGAAATACATCTAGGCATAGCAAAACACTTACATTTATATGTTTACAAAAATGAAGAGGTAATAATGCTTTAGTGGTAAAATTAAAAGTGAGGAAAACTTACATTTCAGCATACTTCTCTACAAAATTAAAAGTGAAGTTTATTTTAAAAACTGAGTAAAATTGAATTATGGAAAAGGATGGTCCACTCCATATTCTTTAGTCTTTGCTTGGAAGAGTCTCGCTATACTTCTTTAATAACTTTGCAACTGTTTTCTTTAAGTGAAATGCATGGGGTTGTTTTAGAAAAAAGCTGGACATCTTTCAAGAAAGGGCAGACATTCTAGCAAGTCTCACTGCCCTTCCAAGCTATCTTAACAGCGATAGAAGGGTTAATCCACAGCATTGCTGCAAATTCTTATACAGATAAAAATCACAGTGGAAATTGCCAGAACTCAGTACATTAGTACATTAATGATTTGAAAAAGGCAATGAATCTGGGGATGGTATAGATGAAAACCTGGGGAAATGTCAACTGTGATAACATCAATAATGAAATTCATTCTATTCAGGTACAGATGAAATTCTGTGAGCCAATTCTCCCAGCTCTTCAAAAATGATTCTAAAATGTACAATAGTTTTCGTCACTCTCACCCTGCATCTGATCTGCTAGCAACGAAGGAAAGGCAAATTGGATTTTTAAGCTTTAAGCACTGGGTTGGCAAATCCCTTATTGGTTCTTGGCTGTTTTAAATAATTGAATGTGTGATTTTATTAAGCACACATTAAAGACAGAGGAAGTAAAATACTCCATGGGACTCTGTGGACTGAAGAACCATTCTGATTTAATCAAAATAGAAAGCTCTGCTTTTTGTAGTAAACCATCAAATTGTCATGATTACCAAGAAAGAATTCACAGAGTCCTAGAATTTACTACATCCTTCAAGACTTGCAGAGCACAACATGTCTGTTCAAAAGGTTCCAGTCTTCGAAGATCAAGCAAACGCAGTTTTATAGGCCTCCTGGGGTTGATGAGGTACTGTGCCCTCTGGATCACAACTGGACTCTGATAACACTCCCATTACCATTTTCCCACAGGGAAAAACAATCAACCCATAAGATCAAGTTTCCTCTTTCTTTCTCTAACCTATCCTTTTCTGTTTAGGGAATTTAAACTTCGTGTTTATTAGTTGCAGCATGGGTTGATTAGTTCTTAATATCAAAAGAAAATTCAAATATAATAAATGTTCTCTCTGCCACACACTAAAATGGTTTTATTAGTCTGAAGCCCTGAATGAATGCTTTGTATGCATCAGAATTCTTGAATACACAAAGATTCTATATACTCTTTCTAATTCAAGATAAGCTAACCTATTTATTTAAAGGACTAGACAGTAAATATTTTGGATTTGCAGCTATATGGCCTCTGTCATAACTGTTCAACTCTGCCATCACAGCAGTATTTACATCAGAATCAGGGAAACCTTGATATGACATTCAGCTTTGCCATTATGTGACTTGGGGTAAGTTATCTAACATCTGTGAGTCCTAATTCATCTGCAATATGAAATAGCAGGATTTTTTCTTATAGGCTTGTACAAAATATTGCTATTTAATCCCAAGTATGTGCTAAGAACACACAATTTCACAAAGTACCTCCTGAAAACCTCCACCTATGGAGATATTGTTAAGTTTTTGGAGAGTTATAGCAATAGATTCAGTGAGAATAGTTCTGGGTGACACAACTAGCCAGACAGAACTGGGATTCTGAACTAATGTTTCTGAGATTCTAGAGGGTTTTGTTCATTCTCATCTGTGTTCTCTGGCTCTCACTATGCTTGTAGAGGAGAAGGAATGAAAAAAGGTGGCTGGTACATTTTGTGGCCTGTGGTGGGAACTGAGTAAACACTGGTTTTATTTTCCTTCTTGCTACCCAAGGCTTATCAACGGCATCTCTGATAGCCTGATAAATCTTCCCGAGAAGAGGAGAGGAGGGGGGAGACACCTATCAGATAATATTGACAGCTCTGAGTAGAAAATTTAGTACTTATCTCGTTCTCATGCAAGAGCAGTTTCTGATAGGCAGTAAATAGGGCTTGAGAACTGAAGCCAGGCTGCAGCCCTGAAGAAATGTATGTGAAATTTACAGTTCCAGATCCCTGGTCAAGTCTGTAGCATCCTCATTATTTTCAATGGTATCAGTTCATAGCTTACGCCCAGCAATTAAGGGTATGAGATTTCTCCCTTAAACTTGCATTTTTGTCACAGCATCCCAGAGTATATGGCAAGGCCAGTGACAGAAAAGAAGGATTCTGCATTCAGGACCCTGAGTGCTCAATTAGTCTCCATAACCCTAAAGAACTGTCCACACACTGTCCCTTTTTTTTTGCTTTTTCTTTGCAGAGAGGATATTTTAGAGTTTGAGATTCTCATCTAACAAGTGTGCTGTGGGACTCCAGATAACTAAAATTTCAAACTTTCAAAGCCAAATGGTCATTTTATTTATCAACGTTATAAAGAAACAAACAAAGGTCTCTAGTCATGGAGAACTAGGGTGTGTTGTGCCAACAAATTAGATCTGAAAATTCAGTAATATAACACAACAAAGACTTATTTCTTGCTCTTAGAGTCTCCTGCAAGCTGGATGACTCTGAGAAGCTGAGCTCTGGCAGTGACTAGTATCCAGAGAGTTTCTGTACAAACTGTTAGATGCTTTGGTCCAGAAGTGGCATACATTACCCATACTGACAGCCCCTTGCCCAGAAGTACTCACTTGACCCCTTTGAAGTACAAAGGTCGGAAAATGGGTGCCACTGAAAACATGTGAAATTCAGCCATTCGTAAATGTCTGTAGCAGAAATGAACCTGCTAACAAGAAGTACAATAGAAATATGCCTTCCTCTGATGCAAAACCATTTAATACACTTGGCATTACCTTTAATTCTAGTAAAGGACTATAGTGAATGATGCACTTCTATCAAAAAGTCATTATGCCAAACACGAATCACCTTAGGTTTGGCTGAATTTGCCATGGCTCTTACCCTTCGCTAAATACCTTAATAGCTGAGAGATGGGATGTCCGTAAGGCAGAACTAAAACCAATGGATATTACTGGGAGGTAGGTTTTGCCTTTATATTATAAAGAAATCTGTGTTTTTATTGAAACAGTGGAAAAACAGTGAAGGGAACTCTAGGACTGGAGGTTAGGCTCTAAGACCATTTCCGCCCCCTGGGAAAAAAGCAAGATGGGGCCCGGTTCCCATAGCTCACTAGTTAGGATGCTGGCCAAATACACTGAGGCAGGTGGGTTTGAACCCACCCTGGGCCTGCTAAACAACAATGACAATTTCAACAAAAAAATAACTGGGTGTTGAGGCAGGTGCCTGTAATCCCAGCTATTTGGGATGCTGAGGCCAAAGAATCGCTTAAGCCCAAGAGCACTCTACCAAGGGTGACATAGTAAGACCCTATCTCAAAAAAATAAATAAATAAATAAAAATCAAGATGGCCTGATCTAGATCCCGAGTCTTTACAGTTAGGGTTATGCGAAGAGAATTTTTCTGCCACTCTTCTCTAGGAGAGTTAGGTAGGTGAATCTCAGGTTTTTATCTTATGGGCAGTATTAGATAAAAAACCTCAAAAGTATCTTCCAAGGAAAACAAAACAAAACAGAAGAGAGTTGAAATGTTAAGAAGAGATCAAGGTCAGAATGAAAGACTTTGGACAAATTACTCTTGTGTGCTAACTTTTACAGCTAGGGATATTTTTTCTTCTAACTGTTATGTATAGCGTAAAACCATTCAAAGGGGCCAGGAATGGATGGACATACAGCTCTTTTGACTAAAATACTTCTTTTGGCTAAAGAAGAAGAAATAAAAAAAACTTATCAACTTCCATAAGTTATAGGAGACCTGAGACAGTTAGGCTAGACCATCTGAGCCATCAGGTATAATGTGTAATGCCCTGGCTCACAGTTGTGGTACAATTAAGAGAACCTGAGTACCCAACCACTTGTTACTGGAATATACCTTCAGTTCTTTCTCTCTGGAAAATAAAATAAATTTACAGAATAAACAAAGTACTTTTTGAGGAAGAAAGGACTGATTATGGAGGATTAGAAAGAATTATGAAACTCAGGGGAACCCAGCTGTAAGGAAGGCAGCATAATACTCAAGATGCAGTAATTTTTCTGGAACTTGTCCCACCCAGTTGAAGTTGGTGTGAATGTTGTAATGGTGATGGCATCGTAGAAAAGCAAGAATTAGACAACCAAGAGCTCCACTGAGCTGGATTTGTAGTGACAAGTGCTGAAAGGTTGATTTCTCCCATCACCATATACCTGGGACGTATAAAAATGAAGAGGCCCAGGGTACGGCTGAATGCTACCAGAGCTACCAGCAATAGAAGGGACTGCCACAGGAAGCAGTGAGATTCTTACTAATGGAAACCTCTAGGAAAGGCTGGGTTATTGTAGAAAACTTCCTGCTTCAACTAAGCAATTGTGGAGGATGCCTCTTCTGTCATCCATGAAATTGTGAAGTCTGTTTCTTTCCCCTCGGATGTGGGTATGTCAGATTGTGCCTATGTATTTGTGTGGGTTTGTGCGCGTTCTTCTATTATTTGAAGCTCCGTTAATGAATGGTTATGAGAACCAAAGAGATGATGTACAGGAGGATGAAATGGGAAGAGATGAACACAAAGAGCACACTGCCTGACACAGGCAATTGTAGCTTACTCCCTATTTATGCCCCCTGTCATCAGGCACAGCCATCCTATCAAATAGCTGTTCCCAATACACAATAGGAGTGCTTATTTTAATTTCAGAATGAACCTGAGAATTGACTGAAAGCAGTATTTAAGATTACTTGAAAAAATTGCATGTTGTTTTTTTCACTGGAAACCACAGAAAGGCAGAGCAAAGCTTGTGAATTTCAGTGCACTTCTCGACAGAGTCTCAGCTCTCCCTGAAAGCCTACTGCACTCAAGCTGCAGAGATGGCTTTCTCCATCCCAGGCAGGTCCCCATATACTACACCACGGAATCAGAGGAGGTGAGATGTTACGACTTCCCTCTGGGCTAGGGCACACCATGTAGTGGTTTTCTTCCTTCTCAGTTCCAAAGCTTGCACCTGCTCTGTGGATCCCCTGGAAATAACATGCATTTCCTGTCCAGGCTTCCCATGATGAGGCCTGGGCTCTTTGGATGCAGTGCAGCCTGCCTCCTGCCAACATGATTTGTTGACAAGTCACAGGCCTATTTGGCCTTTCCCTAGCCATGAAAAAAAACAAAAAAAACAAGAAAAAAAAACAAAACATGGCTTAAATTTGAAAGGAAAGAAGGCCAAATGGATTTACTCCCACATACCCTCACCTATACCACCATGCTGAGGCACATTCCGTCTCCCAGGCTAGAATTTACATCAAAGGGAGGAAAGAAGGAGGTGAGAAACAAGAGGAAACAGGTGGTAAGGAGGAATGGAAAGAAAGATGAATGAGAGGAGGAGGCAGAGATGGAAGTAATTGTTGAGTTGTTTGAATAAATACAGAAAGAAAGACAAAAGAGGTATCTGTCTATACTGGAAATAGGTTCACACACAACTGTTCTTCCCACTGGCTTGAAGCCAAAGCCACAGCCTAAAGCCTTTTCCTGATCCCCTCCATGAGCCCACCAGCTCCCTCTGCTTTTACCCAGAGTCCCCAGTAATGCCCAAACTATTGGTTCCCTCTGAGATTAACAGGCTGTCAAACTTGGAAGCAGTAGTTGCCCACACTCTTCCTTGCTTGATGAAGAACAGCTATTAGCTATTGACTGTTCTGTAGGATCCAGGCTCTACTCCAAGTAAGCCACAACTATTCTTGCCTCTAATTATCATTACCTCCCTGTAAATCTTACTGTCAGCATCATTATACAAGGAGAAACCAAGATTAAATAACTTTCCTGAGGGCCCACAGCGAAGAGGAAGTTATGGTTCAGCCTGGATGGTCTCATGCTTCTCACCCCCTCTCTTCAACCATGTCTTGCTCATGAAGCACTGTCTTCTCCTCAAGCTGTTGTATGGTCCAAGGAGAAAAAGACTTGCTCAAAATCAGTACAGATTTGGGAGATGTAGCTTTTTTTTTCTCTTTGGAGGTGCTCTAGAACAAAGTGGGCAGAGAGCTCGGTTAAATCATACAACTTAAGAACTAGGAAAAAATGCATCTAAACTCTTTACAGATGGAAACCCCGAGGCCCTCAAACATGAGAGAACTCATAAGGTTACTTTGCTGAGTGGAGCTAAGACCAAAGCTGTTGAATCAAACAATCGGAGAACTAGAAGGTATCTGATGATTCATGTAATCTAAGCCACTCATTCCTACTTGCATCTCTTTTACAGATGTGAGCACGAAGGACCTTAAATAATTGATCTATTCTTGCCTCCCAGCATCCACTTTTTTGCAAAATGTGGAGGGAACTAGTGGTACTGTCATGATTAATTCCAGAAAAGGTTCCAGAGTCCACTATGGAATAGCTGGTGCCCAGAACAAGCAGACAAAGTGAGGGGCACAAAATACAGAGTAAACAATAAAAACAGTGATGTTAGATAATGAAGGAATAAAGAGTGAAACTTTAAAAGCAGAAATGGAAACAACTGAAGTGTTTTGGTGCAGTTCCAAATACGCCATCATAAAACCCTCCCTGATGACAACAGAGTTCTGTATGACAACTCCTGGCTTCCATATTAAGGAACTCTTTTCACTGCATAGAGTGGAACACTTCTGACACTGGGACAAAAAAAAAAAATGACTGGAATTCAAAATTTCTATTTGATCTATGGCTTCATCAGCCTTTGTTGGTATGATAAACTGAATAAAGCAGACAGGCTTGAGTTGTCCCAGTGGTCTTTAGACAATGCTCAAGGGTCTCATGACATCTGAACAGATCCTTTTCAAGAGATGCCTTTGGTGTTCCTGGAGTGCTGTTTGTTTCACATTCATGCCAAATCACCTGGTACATTTAGATATCATGTTATCTACGTCTCCACAAATAAACATTTTTAAGAAATGCTGTTGCACATTGCAAAATAATGTTAGTTAGAAGCTTGGGCTCTAAGAAAAGACAATTGTCAAATTGTTTCTAACATTTCTTAATTTCCTTGAACTCTGTTCAGATCTAACCGATGAAATAGGCGGAGGTAATAACAGTCACTAAGCCAGCAAATTCCTCCTTTGTAACTTCCAAGTTGCCCGTATAGTACAGACCTAACTTAAGCAACTTCTCATCTGACGAATAGTGGACAATTATGTAATAGTTTCAACTTCCTTCTTCATTTTATTTTTATAAAATAAACTTCTCTGATTGTCCATTAAGTTATTTCATCCATAGGGACTATCAGGATGGAAGTCTAATTAAGACCATTATCCAGCTTTAAAAAAACAATTTGAGGCTAGAGTGAAGACAAATTACTTTAGAAAAGAAGTTAGATTCCATTTGTGAATATATTCACTGTCCCCATGGTCAATGAACAGTGTCTCATTTAAAATTCAATTTGGGGAATTATGGTGCTTCTGAATGAGAGGAGAAATATATATGAAATGGGTGATAAAGTGGCATTCATCTATTTCATATGGGTTGGATAAAGCAGGGTGTTAAAAGAGACGAGTCCTTCCAGAGGTATATGCCTGCCACTAATAACCCTAGAACAAGAGCAAAAATGGGAAAAGAAAAAAGGTACTCTCTCTGCATATTTTGACAGGCACTGAGGAGCCTTTGCTGGCAGCTTCTAGAAAGGAGGGAGAGAAGGCATGACTGGAGGGAAAAGACAGAGCAGCTCTACATTCCCTTTTTCTTACCCCGACAGAAACTTAAATGATGTATTTGCTCTCAGAGATGCTGTCTGAGACCACTCACCAATAATTGCCTTGGGTCACAGAGTTTTCCTTTCTTTATAGTCATAAGAACTTAATATCTAACTTCAGCCCTTTGTATTTGAATTTTTTCCTAAAGCTCAGCTCTAGGAACCAATCCTTCTTAGAAGGGTCTAGTAAAGAAAGATTACAAATGTTATTTTTTCTCTACCTTTCATGGCACAAAAAGGCAATATGCACATTGTAAAATTATAATTGAAGAATCACCTCACTTTTGGCAGAAGCTACAAAGGAAGAAACATGCTCAGAAAATAAGATTTGGACAGGAGATGGGAAGCAAACATTTAAGCATCTACTCCGTTGCTGGTTTTCCATGCATCAGCTCAGTAGAAGTCATCCCAGCCCCCTAAAATGGGAACATTATGTTCATTGTAAAGATGGGAAAAGTGAGGCTCAAACAGGTTAAATAGGACAATAGCCAAGGACAAAACTGAGGCTCAAACAAGTTAATAGAAGAATAGCCAAGGACACATGGCTAGTGACTAATGAGGTTAAGTCAGGACTTATAACCAGGAAAAAAAATCTTAATTCAGGCTTCAACTACAAATGTGATGCCTGGGGATAAAATTACCTTCACAGTCAGCTAGAACCCTGAAGGAAGAGTTCATTTTGCCAAAATGAAACATGGAAAACAAAGAAAAATTATTAGACAGTTATTAACTTGTGGTCCCTGCTCTTGACAAATCATCCTCTTTTCTAGACAGAAGCAAATATCAGATTGACCAAGACAGAATTTCTTCATCTGCATAAGGTCCACAGCTTGATGCTAAATGATTATGTCTGGAGAGAAAGTTCTCCCATCTTCATGTATACAAACATATACACACATCAAAGAGTTTAGGAAGGGTAATCAAAATGAATTTTCTACACTTGTCATCATCACTGTAATCATCATTATCATGAACATTACCTTCATCATCATTGTTGTTATCATCACAGGATGAAGCTGAGCTAAATAAGTAGGTAAGGAGTTTCCTTGACTACCAGTTTTAACAAACTTCTTCCTGTCTTCAGTGCTTTATTGTGTTGGAAACAGGACTCTGAAGCCATTCTGAGAATCAGAAGGAAATCAGACTCTTCCAAATACTTATCTACAGCAGAACTGGATAGCAAACTGTAAGTTCATCAAAATACATTTTTAAATTTTGAGAGAAGACTCTTCAGGCTTCTGATAAATGTATTGGTTTATCATCCCGATTCACTCCCCTTTTTCTTCCTTCCTTCTTGCTCCATTTTCCTTTCTCCAGAAAATATTTCTGAGTATCTGAGATGTGATCAGCACTGGACAAGGCCCTGTGAATGAAATTCTCATCTAAGCCATTAGGGGCTCGAATGGAACTGTGTGATAGTAGGGGAGATAGACGTTTACCAAAGGATCACACAGACTATCATGAGATCATAACTGCTGCAGATGTACTAAAGAACAGGTGTGGAGGGCTTTGGGACACAGGTTAGCCAGGAGAGAAGCTGCAAGGGCAGCTTCTCCAAGAAAGGACACCACTCATGATTTGCAGGGCTGTCCAACCTTTTTTTTTTTTCCTCTACTGCACACTGAAAGATTAAGAGTTGTCTTGGGCACACATTAAATGCACAATCACTAATGAAAACTGATTAGCAAACAAAAAATAAACAAACAAAAGTCCCCGCATACTTTTCATGATATCTGAAGCCACAGATAAGCAAAAAAAGTCCTCATGAAATTGTCATGCAGCCCACAGGCCACAGGTTGGACACCCCTGATCTAAAGCATAAGTAGGAATCACTTTTTTGCAAGAGGCAGCGAACAGGGGCAGATGGGACAATATGTGCAGAATAGAATGTAACAAATTGTAAGGAATGAATAGATGCCTAGGTAGATGAAGGACAAATGCTGAGGGTGAGTCTGTTGCAAGGTGAGGCTGAAGAGATGTGCAGGACCTAAAGGCACATGCAATTACTGTGAAGAGATTTTCATGAAAGCCTTAGAGGGGACAATCTGAGCAGGTTCATATTTATAAATCCACATTTTTGCTTCGATGTGAAGAATTGACTCTTTTAGGATGTACATGTGGCAGAAGGCACAGTTAAGTTTGCTTGCCCACCTTGCACTCTGAATTTTTATTCTCACTGAATTTCTATCACCCCACTCACCTACATGCAACCTGTAGGTTCAGTTTCCTTTTATCTCTTGGTCTGTGCACTGGACATGGCCTATTTTCTTTAGTCTTATAAACACTGCTAACACTACTAATGTTCAAGGATTACAGAAAGAGTTTCACAGGAATATCAAAAAAGGTAAAACTGAATATTGAGCCTTTAGACTCTGGATAATTTCAATCTGAAATTATCTCACTATATTCCTTTTACCTTCAGCCATGCTTCACTGCTGTCTTGCTACAACACCTTTTTATCTACTATAATCTTTCTTTCCCATCTTATTAAAGTCTCAAGATCCCCCAGGTCTCCCCCTCCCCATCCCCAGCAGTCACTGGGAGGCTTAACATTTCTGTTTCCATTTATCTTAGCCTTTACCATATATATGAAGGAGGTGGAGAACAGGACTAAAGACGGAAAAATTTGCTTTTCATAACCAAACAAACCTAGAAAGGAGTTTGTTCCGAGCAGAGGGGCAATTTTTTTTCCCTAATAACAATTCTTATACCTAGAAAAGCAGTTTAAAGTACAGTCACTATTTAAGGTAGCAATTTTTTTCTTTCCTTTACATATGCCAAAGTTATTTGCTTCTATTTTCCTCACCTGACTCTATTTGATTATGCCACATCAACATCAAAATGCAAGAAGTATGAAGGCTGTTTAATAAAAAATAACTGTAACAGATCAAAGCCAAAGGATAAATCAAATGGTCATCGCCAAACCAGGAGAGAGGAGGTTACAAACACGTCCTTAGAAGCAAGTAGATAAAACAGATTTTTGCATGACTTTTGGAATGGGGGAAAAAAAACACATTTACTGTAGAAAATATCAGCTCCCAAAAGACACTGAGAAGTGACAGCCTAAGCAACAATAGAGGCAAAAAGGAAGCTTAAAAAAGAGAGAGAGAGAGAAAACACGAAGACTGCCAGACTGCACAGAATAATTTGTCAACATGTATGTCATTTCTCTCATAAATTAACTTCCTCAATGGTCTTAATTGTTTGAACAAATGGGATGGAGTTATTTGCAGAGCAATTATTTATTTTAGACACTAATTCCCATACAGTGAAAGGAATTGCAGAGAAATCATCCTTTTCCAGGCTTTATCATTCCAGTTAAATATTTATATATTCAAACTGACAGTACCAGTAGTTGCTGCTTCTGCTTCTTGGGCCTCTGAAAGATAGAGCTCAGGGCAATAGAGAGTTTAGCAGGTTGCAGGTTTGTGTCTTAGAGAAGAAACCCAGGGATTTCAGTGAAGAGCTTGCTCCTTCTACTCAGATTTGTTCTGTCCAGTACCAAGCGCAAAGCCCAATCAAATTTGAATTTGGTTGAATTTTCACTTTACTCCTTCTCTAAAATTCATGACTTAATGCACCACAGTGTTGTCAAATGAGGATAAAGAAAATATATATTCTCTCTCCATCTCTTCATTCATTCTTTAAGTTCACATGAGCATGAATCAATTTAATTTTCTGCAGAATTAAGAACTAGGCTTTAGTATAAGAAGGTCTACGTTCAACTCCTGGCTGCATCACTGCCAGCCAAAGTGACTGTAGTCAAGTTATTTATCCTCTCTGAAAATCAATTATAATGCTATTAAATGGGGACAATACTATTTTTTACATCCTACTAGGTATAGGTATGTTGTGATAATTAACCAAGATAAAATATTAAAACACTTCCAATTGTGGCTATCACATAATAAGCCTAAATAGTATCAGTTATTGTCATTATTATAGTAATTATTACTTAATAGATGAACTAAGGAAATTTAGGGAGGATTCTGCGAAGATGGCTGACTAGTAATAACCTTCAGCAGAGGATCCTGACCAGAGGGAGAAAAACTGGACAGAATTGGACTCTATGAAACCAAAGGTGGAGAGATAGGCCAAGAAAGAAGTTTGGCAAGCTGCGACTCCAAGGAAGAGCATTCAAGAAAACAAATTACAGATACAAAGCCTATCTTCTAGATCAGTGGTTCTCAACCTGTGGGTTGTGACCCTTTTGGGGGTTGAACAACCCTTTCCTCTTTCACAGGGGTCACCTAAGACCATTGGAAAACACATATTTCCAATGGTCTTCAGAACTGAGACACTGTTCCTCATGTGTGGAGGTCACCACAACATGAGGAACTGTATTAAAGGGTTGCAGCATTAGGAAGATTGAGAACCACTGGTCTAGAGGATGGGAGAACCCTCCCCCAAGCAGGAGCCCCACTGTGGGCTCTCTGCAAGCAAGCAGGGACAAAAGTCTTTTCATTTTACCTCACTAGAGACAGCCCCTAAACACAGGTCTCCACTGATCTCACTTGTGAACCTAGACACCACCCCTCCTGGCATAAAATTGAACAAGTACTTTCCCTGCAATTCTGAACTCCCAGTCCACTCTTCCCCCCTCGCATGGTGGTCTGAATTTCTGGCCCTACAGAGTCCAGGGTGTTTGGTTTTTTCCTGAGAGATCTTGGCATGGTGTGGACCTCTGAACATCAGGATGGAATCTGTGACTAGTGGGGAAGAAAGGGACACTCATCAGGAGGAGGAGCAGTCCCCTGGTTATGACTTTGCCCAGCCAACAGTGGTGTTGATGCAGGCTTTGGGGTGTGTTTGAGCAAAGATCCCTAGCACCAACTGATTTGGTGAGCAGAGGATTGCCAGGTGTGGATTGAGCCTGGCGGGTGGGGGAATAGTCCCCTGGCTCCAACTGAGCTGGGAGGAGAGATGTAGAGGCCAGTATGGACTGAGTCTGGTGGGAGGGGGCCTGGACCCCTGGCTCTGAGTTGGCAAGCAGAGGCATGGATGCCAAATGTGAACTGAGCCTAGCAGGTGGGGTCCCAGATTCCCAGCTTTGATTGTGGCTGAGGAAAAGGGGTGTTGATGCCCAGTTGGGAGTTTGATGGGCAATTGGTGGCAAACCAGAGGGATCTGGGGGCCATACTCACAGTGTTGCAGGACAGAACTGACTGAGGATTTTTATCTGCAGTTGAAGACTCTTAGATCTCTCTCTGTTGATCAGGATTTGTACTTCCTGAGACAATTTGATTGGAACTCACATCTGGGGCTGTCCACCTGGAGACACGCTGAGGTTGACTTTCAAAGTTCTGTAGCAGAAAAATAACTGAATGGTGGGGGTGGGGCACTGCAGCTGTCTGTATCTCTCCCCAGCTGAGACTTCTTAGGGTAGGGTAGAGGTTGGCTGATTCCAAAACAGTGCCAGCTTGTGCTATCTCACCAAGTAGGTCCCCAGAGTCTCTGGCCAAAACTCTGAAAGGAGCCTTTGTAAGGTTGTAGGGAATATGCCACAATTACAAAGCCTAATGCTTTGGTAAGGTGCTTATTAACTCTAGTACCTAGGACCCCAATTCAATCTCACCCTATCAGTTTTAATAACCAAATGGTGGGAAATAAACATAGGCAGAACCAATGGAAGAACTCTGGCAATATGAACAATTAGAGTAGATCAACTCCTGCAAGGAATGACATAGAAGGTACAACTGAAGATTCCATGCATAGATAAATGGCTGAAATATTAGAAATAGAATTCAGAATATGGATGGCAAATAAGATGAATAGAATAGAAGAAAAGTTAGAAATTGAAATACAAAGAGTAGTTCTAATGTTGTCTCAAGAAATTAATAAATTCAAAGACAAAGTCACCAAAGATATGGACACAATGAGAAAAGAGATAGCAGAGATTAAGGAAATGAAAATGTTAGTCATGGAGCTCTGAAATACAGTAAACTCCCTTAGCAACAGAGTTGACCAGGAAGAAGAATGTATCTCTGAAATTGAAGACAAAGCTTTTGAATGTTTCCAAATGTTCAAAGAGTCAGACACATAGAGAGCAAAAACTGATCATTCCCTGAAAGAGTTGTGGGATCACTCCAAAAGATCAAACATTGGAATTCCTATAAGATGGTCCTAAAAGTACAGATGCTCTACTTCAAGAGATTATGGAGGAGAATTTCCCAAGTACTGCAAGAGATGCAGAACTTCAGATAGTAGACAGTCTCAGAACCCCAGCAAGATCCAATTCAAATAAAGCATGTCCTAGACACATTGTGATTAAATTCGCCAAAATTAAGACGAAGGAGAAAATTCTGCAAGCAGCCAGACATAAGAAAAGCATTACCTACAAAGGGAGAAATATCAGAATGACTGCAGATATCTCAGCCGAAACCTTTCAAACTAAAAGAGGATGGTCATTGACCTTCAATCTCCAAAACAAACAACCTTCACCCTAGGATCCTATATCCAGTTTCATTTGTGATGGAGAAATCAAATACTTACTGACAGACACATGTTGAAGAAATTTGCCATTACTAAAACAGCTCTCCAGCATATTCTCAGGCCCATCCTCCATAATGATCAGCACAATGCTCTACCATCAAAGTAAACTCACCCAGAAATTTTTGAACAAAACCCAACTTCCACAGTTGTGAAAGGATTAAAAATATCGATTGGACATTTGAAAAACATGACACCCAGAACACTACCATGCTTATCAATTCTCTCAATTAATGTGAATGGTTTAAATTGTCCTCTAAAAGGGCACAGGTTGACTAACTGGATACATAAACACAGACCAGATATCTGCTGCATAAAAGAATCTCATTTTACCTTAAAGGATAAAAATAGACTCAGAGTGAAGGGATGGGCATCTGTAATATAGGTAAAAGGAAATCAGAAAAAATCAGAGGTTGCAATTTTAGTTGCAGATACAATTGGCTTTAAACCAACAAAGATAAAGAAAGAAAAGGATGGTCACTACATATTTGCCAAGGGAAACATCTGACATGAAGAGATTTCAATAATTAACATTTATTCACCCTACCAAAATGCTCCTCAATTTATAAAGCAAACTCTATTGGATATGAACAACTTGATATCTTCTTGCACTGTAACAGTTGGAGATTTTAACACCCCTTTCAGAGGTTTGGATACATCCTCCAAGAAGAAATTAAACAAAAGAATATTAGACTTTAACTTGACCCTAGAACAAATGGACTTAACAGACCTCTACAGAACATTTCATCCTAATAAAACTGAATATAAATTCTTCTCTTCAGCCCACGGGTCATCCTCCAAAATTGATCATATTTTAGGACACAAGTCTAACCTCATAAAATTTTTAAAAATAGATATTATTCCTTATATTTTCTAGGGCCACCATGGAATAAAAGTTGACCTCAATAGCAATAGCAATCTTCATGCTCAAACAAAGTCATAGAAACTAAATAATCTTAGGCTGAATGATAGCTGGGTCAAAGACAAGATTAAGAAGGAAATCATTAAATTTTTGGAATAAAATGATAATGAAGACACAAATTATCAAGACCTGTGGGATACTGCAAAGACAGTCCTAAAAGGAAATTTATAGCATTGGGAGCCTTCATCAAAAAAACAGAAAGAGAGGAAGCACAATATAATGGATCATCTCAAGCAACTGGAAAAGAAAGAACATTCCAACCCCAAAACCAGGAGAAGAAAAAAAATAACCAAAATTAGGGCAGAATTAAATGAAATTGAAAACAAAGGATTCATTCAAAAGATCAACAAAAAAGTTGGTTTTTCAAAAAAATTAATAAAATTGATTAAGCCTTTGGCCAATCTAACCAGAAACAGAAAAGTAAAGTCTCTAATATCATCTATCAGAACAATAAAGGAGAAATAACAACAAACACCTCAGAAATTCAAAAAATATGTTCTCAGAAATATGAAACTCTATTCTTAGATATATGAAAATCTGAAGGAAATGTACCAATACCTGGAAGCACTCCACCTTCTTAGACTCAACCAGAAAGAATTAGAAATTTTGAATAGACCTACATCAATCACTGAAAGAGCATCAACTATACGAAATCTCTCAGAAAAGAAAAGCTTAGGACCAAATGGTTTCACATCTGAATTCCACCAAACCTTCAAAGAGGAACTAGTACCTATATTAAACAACCTTTTCCATGGCATAGAAAAAGAAGGAATACTTCCCAACACATTCTATGAAGCAAATATCACCCTGATCCCAAAATCAGGAAAGGATCCAACAAAAAAAGAAAATTATAGACCAAAATCATTAACGAATATTGTTGTAAAAATATTCAATAAGATCTTAGTAAACAGAATTCAACAATACATCAAAAAAAAAAAATATATATATATATATATATACACCATGATCAAGTTGGTTTTATTCCAAGTTTTCAAGGTTGGTTCAACATATGTAAATCTATAAATATAATACATCACATCAATAAAATAAAAAACAAAGGCCATATGATTCTCTCAATTCATGCAGAAAAAGCTTTTGATAATATTCAGCATCCTTTCATGATCTGAACACTTAAAAAAATAAGCATAGATAGGACATTTCTTAAACTGGTAGAGGCCATCTACAGCAAACCCACAGCCAATATTATATAGAATGGAGTAAAATTGAAAACTTTTCCACTCAGATCAGGAATGAGGCAGGGATGCCAACTGTCTCCACTGCTATTCAACATAATAATGCAAGTCTTAGCCATTGCAATCAGGCAAGAGAAGGAGATCAAGGGTATCCAAATAGGGTCAGAGAAGTTCAAACTCTCACTCTTCACAAATGATATGATGCTATACCTGGAAAATCCCAGGGACGCAACTACAAAACTCTTAGAAGTGATTAAGGAATGCAGCAGTGTCTCAGGATACAAAATCAATACTTACAAATCAATAGCTTTCATATATACCAACAATAGTCAAGCTGAAAAAACAGTCAAGGACTCTATTACATTCACAGTAGTGCCAAAAAAGACGAAATAGCTGGGAATTTACCTAACAAAGGACGTGAAAGATCTCTATAAAGAGAATTATGAAACTCTGAGAAAAGATGTTAATAAATGGGAAAACACTATGCTCATGGCTGGGAAGAATCAACATTGTTAAAATGTCTATAATATCCAAAGCAATCTGCAGATTTAATGCAAGCCCTATTAAAGCACCATTGTCATACTTTAAAGACTTGAAAAAATAGTGCTTCATTTTATATGGAACCAGAAAAAACCTCCCCTAGCCAAGACTTTACTCATAAATAAAAACAAATCAGAAAATAGCAATTACCAGACTTCAGGCTATACTATAAATCTATACTGATCAAAACAGCATGGTACTAACATAAAAACAGAGGTAGAATTATGAAACAGAATAGAGAACCAAGAAATAAACCCAGCTACTTATCATCTTTTGATCTTAGATAAGCCTATCAATTACATTCAGTGGGGAAAAGACTCCCTATTTAATAAATGGTCCTGGGTGAACTGAACTGACTGGTGACTTGTAGAAGACTGAAACTGGACCCTGACCCTTTCACCATTGACAAAAATTGATTCTCACTGAATAGAAGATTGAAACTTAAGACATGAAACTATAAAAATACTAGAAGAGAATTCAGGGAAAACACTTGAAGAAATCAGCCTGGAAGAATATTTTATGAGGAAGAACCCCTGGGCAATTGAAGCAACCCAAAAATACATTACTGGGATCTGATCAAACTAAAAAGATTCTGCCAAGGGCACAGTAACTAAAACAGACAGACAATCTTCTGAATGGGAGAAGATTTTTGTAGGTTACCTTTCTGACAAAGGTCTGATAACTAGAATCCACAGAGAACTCAAACTAATCAATAAGAAAAGAACAAATAATCCCATTTCTAGGTGGGCAAGAGACTTGAACAGAAAACCTCTCTTAACTCTAGTTAAGATTAGCCCACATCACAAAATCCCAAAACTACAGATGTTGGCATGGATGTGGAGAGAAGGGAACATTTCTACACCGCTGGTGAAAATACAAGCTAATACAACCTTATTGGAAAGATGTTTGGGAGAATACTGAAGGAATAAAAGTAGACCTATGGTTTGATCCTGTGATTCCTCTACTACGTATATACACAGATGATCAAAAATCATTTTACAACAAAACATTTGCAACAGAATGTTTACTGCAGCCCAATTTATAATTGCCAAGATATGGAAACAGCCCAAGTGCCCATCGACCCATGAATAGATTAACAAATTGTGGTATATGTACACCATGGAATACTATGCAGTCATTAAAAGATGGAGACTTCACATCTTTCATATTTACTTGAATGGAGCTGGAACATATTCTTCTTGGTAAAGTATCTCAAGAATGCAAAAAAGTATCCAGTATACTCAGTACTACTATGAAATCAATATATGATCACCTACACAGTCATAGGAATGGTAAAATATATCTCCAGGCCAGAAAGTGAAAGGAAAGAGGAAGAGGGGGAGAGGCCAGGGGGGATCTCACCTATGTGCATAATGCACTGGTACATTTCCAAACTATTAAGAAAAGAGTATAATTGTCTTGCCACAATAAATAAGTAAACGAGATGATGGATGTATTAATCAATTCAATGTAAACATTTCACATTGTATATCAAATCAGTACACTGAACCCCATAAATGCATCAGTGTACACAGTTATGACTTAATTCTTCCAGATATGTTTGTCTGCACATGAGTTCCCCTAAAAGTAGACCAAGACAAAGATTCACATGCAAGAGGTTTGTGTGGAAGGTGAGAAACGATCTTCAAGGAAGCTAGAAAGTAATACAAGGAGGGAAGGCTGTAAATACCAGTTAAGTTAAATCAGTCACCATGCAGGTGACTGAGGCTTAATTCTGTAGGGAATTCCAGGAAATAGTGACATATTATTTAAAGATTGAGTGATTTGGTACATTTATATACTCAACTTGCTTCAGTAACTGAGTGAGGGTGCTAATTACCCAGCATTTCTGTTCATAACAGAGCCACTTTCTAGAGCTAGCCCTTAAGAGAAGAGATACATACACTAGAAGTTTGACAACATCCACAGCATTAAACAGACATTTGAAATTAATAGTAACTCATGGACGCGAAGACAACTTTCAGGATACAGCTCTAGACGATGGCAGGTGACTTCATTAAGTACACTAAGATTTAAGTGGCCTTTGAAATGATCTTACTACGCAGTATCCAGCCAACTCGTCACTTTGCAAATGCATTGACCCAGAGGAGAATTAAATCATTTTTTAAATTCCAAAAAAGGATGAAATATTGAATGTAAGTAGCATTATAACATAGAGGAAATAGAATTAATATGAAGTATAGAATTTATATACTGGAAACCTGGCTATATCACTTACGAGTTTATGAATTTTTAACCAAGTTATGTATCATCCCTGAAGCTCCCTTTTCACTTTATTAAACTGGCAAAATAATATTTACCATTCATGGTTTTTATATTAAAGTAATTCAAAGATCGCCAAATGTGTTACAGTAAGATATCCTTACAATTGTCATATCCAGGCTGACTGAGGCTGACTACTTTAATAACAAACTTAACTTTTTGGAACCATTTTTGATGGAAATGTTTACAAAATTCAAATCCCCAATAAACTGTTCTTGATAAAAAAAAATTATTGAATTATTTCCCAGAGCTGTAACAGCACAACAGCGATGATCTCCAGGCTAATAAGATATGTCACACTATTTGCTTTCATTTTGCCTTCTCCCTCCTGGCCCCTCTCATTGCTATTAGTTTCTATGGCAACTAAATAACTAAACTCATTAAAGCAGTAACCCAAGTTAACATCTAATACTAACCAAACAAGCCCCAGCTAGCGTGAGGGTATGCACCAATTTAAATAAGCTTTGTGATAGCAAATTTTTCCTTGCTGCTCAGAGGAATTTTTCACTTAATTTCTGATTCTTAGCTGTATTTGAATAGTTGAGTATGCCAACAATCTGATCCATTTCATTAAAAGTAGTGCTATGCTATATACTAACTGTAGCATTAAAGGTGATGGGTCAGAAAGAGGCCACATAAATAGCTCTCTATAGACATCATATTCATTTATTCATTAACTCTATATTTCATTTTTCAATTGAACACATAATAATGCCTACCCTCAATTTAAACTGTAAATATAATAACTATAACGAATCAGACATTTACCTCACCATAAAAGAAAATTCGGTCTAGAAATTGAAATAAACTTGTACAACTGATTAGAATTTTATCATATTTCATATGAATCATGGTTTATCAAAATGTATAACTGTCCTAACAGTGGCAGATAAAGTGCTTTAGAGTTTAGAGTTCAAAGAGAGAAAAAAAAAGTACTTCTAGTTTGGGAGATGAAGAATGAAATACTTGCTGAGTCTTTGAGATCAGGTAGAATTTGTATTCAGAGAAGATGGAGCATTCTAAGCACATGCTTAGAATGAACAAAGACACCAGAACCTTCTCCCTAGAAGATAGAGAACATGGAATGATAAGTGATCAGTTTAACTTGAGATAAATGCAAATAAAGTCATTGGAAGTAATTTTTCTAAAGCAAGGTATCCTGAGTGTGGAAGATATTGAGTGTCTGACTAACAGGTGTGGACAGTGGGAGCAATGGAATGATCAGAAACAGGTATAGTTTCAGGTCCTGGCTCTATTTGGAGTACTACCCTAATAGGCAGAGCAGGGACAGACTGGAGTTGGAGAGACCAGTAAATAAGTATTAGGGAGAAAGCAATTTGAGAAGAGTTACAGCCCACTGCGAAGAAACATAAATGGTGTATCTTAAGGAAAAGATAAAAGGAAGAAAAAGGAACAGTCTTGGGACCTTGACACAGGCAGAGGGCCAATCTGGATCACTCAGCTCCACAAATCATTTCTTTCTCTTAGAAATGAGGTTATCTATCACAAACTCATTCTGCTTTCCACTTGTCTGTCATCAAAACATTTATCTCAAAATAATTGTTCCTTAGTCATCTCTCACCCTAAAGAACAAGTGCATGAATCATAATTTCTATTTTACAGCAAGAAATAAAGAAGCATGAGAAGTTCTAAAATTCACTTATCAAAGTTCAGGTACAGGCTAAAATTATAACCCAGAATATCAATGACCAAAAAAAGTCTAAGCAGAACAGTAAAAGCAGGAACTTATTCAAGCTCTAATCAGGTATATGTCAAATAAGAGGCACCGAATAAATACATTATAGATGAATTAACAAATGAATAAACAAGGGAGTGAATAAATTAATGAAGATGGGCACAGATCCCAGAGTCAATTGACAAATGAGCTATTAGAACAAAGTTCTAGATAGCACAGTAATGTTGCCTCAAACTTCTCTATTCCTATTTTTCAAACATTCCTCTACCTCTTCAAGTCAAATCAAACTTTATTCAACCAAGTTACAATTATTTGTGTGTTAGGATAAGATTCAACATACATTTGAGCAACAACAATATACCAATCAATGCACTAGCTTCCATGGATATAAAGGCATAAGAAGGATCTTGGCTTTGAGAAGCTTATGATTTAGAGTGATATTAAATACTGATTATAAACTGTGGTAAGAGTTAAACGTAAATATGTTTTTAGCCTGTACTGCAAGCTCTATAAAGCGTAGAAATTAAATTCTATTTCTATTCACTCTTTATAACTTTTTTTAAAAAAATCAGAGAAATGGGAATAATATTTGACTATTCCATTGGGTTCTTGGAAGAGTCATTCAGAGTTAAAAACTTGAGATACTCCAATATTAGATGCTAAGCCTTTTACTGTTTCTATTCTTCAGACACAACATTTAAAGCGTTGTTGCTTCAACATTCCAAAAGGGCTACCAGCAAAGACTTTCAGATCTAGAAATTAATAAAGGGAGGATTCATTAACCAAAATCTCAGAAATTTCTCTCCATTTTAGAAGTTGAATGATTAGTTTTCATGGGAGCAAATTCTGCCACCAGAATTTAAATCTGCCTGAAATTTTCTCTGAGAAATGATAGATAACCAGTCCCTTCAAATATGTCAGGAGACATTGGAAACAAAATATATTCAACCACTTAAAACCTAATTATTTAGAATGGTATATAACAGAATGTACTGTACTAAGCAGGAGCTCCTTTTTGCCTTGATCCAGAGGACAACACTTGAATTCTGATTATGTTTAAGAAAAGAGATACATTTTTCATACCAACTCTGAGCTGCACTTCCATTACAGCCAGATACAGAAAACTTCTTAGGGTACGTGTATAAAACTCATCACCAAGAAATAAAATGCTTTTTAAATGAGATTGCTTATTGACAGAGAACGAAATTCAGCTTCCTTCTGATAAAGGCTGAGCACAGCTTGAGTTCAGGATACCTGCAAGGGGCAGGGAGAAGTAAATTAGGTCCACAGAATTTTTTTCAGGGACATTTCACTTTGTATTCAAGTCTCGAAGTCTAGTCTCCTCACAAGGTAACTTAGTAACTGGACTGAATATTGCTTGCATATATAATGCGTGGTATTGGGATATAACAATGAAGAGAATAATAAACAAAAAGAACAACTTCTTGCCTGTCTATTGCTGAACTACACCTACCACAAGCATATTAAATGTTGCCTTTGTGTCCACTTATTTTCCTGGAATTAATGAAGCTAAAGGTTCGGAATGAGAAGAAATCTTGGATATCATCCTCTCCATTATGTTCCTACCCCTATGACGTCATTTCCATTTCCTAGATGGACAATTAGATGACAATTAGAAAAGTGAAGTGACTGTCCCCAGAAATTGTACCAAGAAAAAAAAATACAGTGTCTTGAGCTTCTGCCATGTGACGGACACATTATCTGTAGGAGCTATGGACTCCCAGAGGACAAGGGGCTATTTCACTTTCTGTCCTTTTATCTTCACTGTGTGGCATGGTTCCTGCCACTTGGTATTGCTCACTAAATACATATGGCATGAACGAATAACTGCTTCCTTAAAGACAAGATCACCAAATAAGCCATTATCAGAGTGCAGCTCAAAATCCAGTCTCCGTGATACCGTGTCCTCTCTATTATGCCAAAAACCTACCCCCGAATTTTATAACTGGGTCTTCTCTGTACAGGACTGGCCTACCTAGTGAGACCTGTTAAATTTACTCCTGGGTAAAAAGGCAAGAAAAGGGGGCCTATCTTCTTTCAAATTAAACTTATTTTATAGCATTGTTGGTGATATCTAATAATTATTTGCTGCTCCATGTATTTTTTGAAATAAATGTCCTCGAAAGCTATGCTTCCCAAAGAGTTTATCCAAAGTAAAAGTTAGAATCACAAACAATGCAGTCCAAGTCTCACCCATGCAGGCCCATAGTGGTTTAGAAAATTAAAGGGCAGTTTCAAGAAAAGTAATAAGATTAAGTAACCTCTAACATTGCGTTCAACTTTAATATTCTATAACATTGTTTAAATACAATTTGGGGGGAAAAAGAAGAAAACATAATTAAGAAAATAATACATAAAGATGTATGCATTATTTGAATAATAATACGCTGCAATTGCATAGCATAAAATTTTTTTTAAATTGCATCAATAAAGTTATTGCAATGATTAAATAAAACACATAATTTACTTAGAATAATGCCTGGAACATAGAAAGTATCAAAAAAGTTTGCTGTCCTCATTAATATTAGTGATCATAGTAATAATTTCATTTGGAATTTCAAGTTAATGACCCACGGGTAAAAGCATCAAATGGATTGGATTTTAAATCAGGTTCCTCCACATTCTAGATCTTGAGAAATCTATGTAACAGTAAGTTGCAGTCTGCTCTTCTACAAAAAGAGGATAATAGCCCTTTCTCATGACTGCCAGCAAAGCTTAAAAAAGATACCATATGAAGCGATTAACTTTGTGCCTCTGAGTAGTAGGAATTAAAAATAGCTTTATTATAGTTGTTATCATTTAGCCTCAACATTCACATGAGGTATTTTTTGCCATATCCACTTTATTGAAGAGGAAGCCGAACATCGTAGAGGAAAACTAACTTTAACATGTTTACGTAGCCTCTTAGGGGCAGAATTCAGATGAGGATCTACTGGTTCTTAAGCAGTTTGATTTCTACTTAGGCAAAACTGCTTGCAGAAAATAGCCCACTTCTGCCAGCATCTGTTAATGAAAGTTCATAGGTGTGTGTGCACAATATCCCAGCTAATCTGCTGACATTGTTGATGGAGATTTCCAGAGGCACAGTGTCTTAAAAGAAAACACTTTTCAAAAGTACGTACAATGAAATAAAACTCTTTTATGATACTTAGGGGGAAAAAGGAAAGGGACGGTGTCTTGATCTCAATTTCAAATTCCTCTGTATCCTAATGACTTGTTGTAGATTTACACATACTTCAGTGTATCAAAGGAGTCCTGAACAAGACACTCAAAAAATAAATCAAACTGTATTTAACCAAACACTTCTTGAAGTACTTGAACACAAAAGACCTATTAACAGCCCACAGAACCTACTTTGGGAAACACCTCTTTTTGTGATGGTGGGAGTTGCAAACACATTAGCAAAATGTTGAAAGAGATAATGAACAAGATAGGTGTTTACTTTTTCTCAATTCCAGAATGTACGTGGAAAGCCTGATTTGTGTATACATGATAATCTTTGAGATTCAGTGCTTTGTTAAGACTTTTGAGATACAAATATGAGAATGAGAGTTAAGAATGAAATACTGGACTCATTGCTAAAGACTCTAGGTCATGGTCCTAACTTTATAATTAACTATACCTTTGTAGCTGGTTTGACTTGAGTTAGAATGCTACCTCTACTAATGAATAGCTATGTGACTTTGGGAAAGTCTGTGATCCCTATAGGGATCCACTTACCTGCAAAATGGGAATAATAATAAATACCTTTCATGGTTGCTACCAAGTTGAATGTGAAATATGGCTAATATCGCCTACTTTGGATGGCCACTGTAAGAACGACGATAATGCATCCAAAGTGCTTATCAGATGTGGAGCGTGGTAGGCATGCAATAAATTTTAGCTGTAAGTATGACCATTTTAACACATCTCATCACTGTTTTTTGCTAAGGTCTCTTTTTGTTGCCCTGGCTTGTTTCAGACTCCAGAGCTCAAAGGATTACAGATGTGAGTCACACACACAACTTCACTCTTCTTTATTATCCAACTAGAGTTCACAGTAATGTGCAGGACTTGTATATTACCAAGACCCCCAACGCACCTACCGGCATTATTTCATTCACTAATTTATTCGTTGTTTGTTTTTCCCTCTTGTTTATTAACCACCTGCAAACATCGTGGCAAGCTCATGGCATAGATGAATAAAGTGTATGCCTAGCATTCAAAGATTACGCAGTCCAACAAAGAAAACAAATATTACTCAATGTAGACATTTTTCAGAGCTAAAAGACAGGTGTGTAGCAGACACTATGGGTGCACAACAGAAGGGGGAAATTATTCCTCCCAGAAAGAAGTGAAAGTTGAGAATGTTTCAGAGAAAAAAGAATTTTCATAATAGACTTTAGAGGTTGAGGAGGAGTTCATAAGACAGAGAAATTCTATAACTAAAAATTGCTACCATGTATTGATCCTTAAAATATTCCAGGCACATGGCAAATTGTAAATCCAAGTGACTGGTAACCAGGGATGACAGTGATGGTTGGCTGGGGGATGTCTAGCTGCTTCATCACTCAGCATCCTCCCTAAAAGCATTGACATCACAGGCTATTGATTTCTATAAATTATTGTTGCTACTTTTTTCTTATTTTAACTTTGTCCCAATCCCCACTTTGACCAAGAATTTAAAGGGAAACTATATAATATCTGAGGAAGAGGATAATTATCAATGAAGAAAAGGATAATTTCTTTATTTCTTTTTGCCTTTCCTAATGCTGTGTCTTCATTAACAAACTACTATGGATTGAAAGTGTCCCCTCAAAGTTCATGTGTTGAAATCCTTACCCCCAAAGTGACAGTATTGTATTAGGAAGTGTGACTTTTGGGAGGTTATTAGGTCAGGATGACAGAAGCTTTAGGAATGGGCTATCAGTGCACTTAAAAAAGATGCTCGAGAGAACCTTGACCCTTCCACTGTATGAGTCAGAAGGTTCCATCTGTGAGGCAGAATGCAGCCTTCACCAGATATCCAGTATGCCAGAGCCTTGATCTTGGACTTACCAGACTCCAAATTGGTAAGAAATAAATTCCCGGTATTTATAAGCCACCTAGTTAACAGTATTTTGTTACAGCTTCCTGAATGGACTAAGAATTCAAGTTGTCTTTACCATGTACATACGTGCAATTTAAGTTCCTTTTTTTTAAATTTTAAATTTTTTAGATTCTAATTTAAAAAAACACATTTCTCCTTTAAATGATTCTGAATACACAATTTATATGTGGTTGTCTCTTGTTTTTGAAAGAGGAGGATGCTTGTTTTTTGCTAGGTATGTGTAACACTAATTCTAGCTAGTCTTCCACTTCATTAAGATTTAAATTTTCTTGGAGTATCCCTTATAGGCCATAGAGATTTTTAGGGTGCTCACATTCTGAAATTTCCTTTTGCAACTGATTTCGTGAGTCTGTTGTTACATTGGCTCCCTGGTCTGAGGCTAGCACAGCTCTCACCCAGCCTTTCTGCTCTTCTCCTTTCCAGGAAGGGGTGATGGTTATAGTGAAGGGCCCACACCATAAGTAGCAAATAAAACATCAAGACACTCAGCTGAGCCAAGGGAACTTTTCAACAATAGAGCTTACTGCCCTTAAAATGTGGCTATGTTTATAAATAGCACTTTCCCCTTTCTATTAAGCTCTTCTTTTTATAAGCTCAGGAGCTAAAAATGACTTTCTATTTTCCACTTATTCACATATTCTTTTAACAAATGTTTATTGAGAACCTGCTGTTTGGTGGATGCATTTCTCCACACTGGAGATATTTTAAGAACAAAGCAAAATCCCTACTCTGAGCTCCAGTTTTTTTGGTATTGTTTTGTTTTTTCATTTGTGAGAAAGTGGAGGTATAATAGTTACCTTGAACTTTTGTTGTAACAATTAAATAAGATTTGTGCATAAAGCACTCAACAGCCATGTGCCTGACACATGACTAATAATAATATCATCTCCATTGAAATGAATAATATCATTAAAGGAAAGCTTAGACATTAGACCTTGGAAGATACTGGGGGAAAACTTCCCTTATCTTCAGCCAGTTATGGCAAAGGTAGTAGTGATTAGGAGACAGGTGATAAAGAAATAACCCCCAAAATTATAATTAATCATGTAAGTGCCAAGAAAACAAAGTATAGAGAAGTTGGTAGGGATTGGGAGATATACCAAAAAACATATTTTACATTTTTCTTTATTGTTGGAGAGTCATTGAGGGTACAAAGAACCAAATTACATTAATTGCATGTTAGGTCAAGTCCCTCTTATAATTGTGTCCTGCCCCCAAAGGTGTGTCACACACCATGACCCCCCACCTACCTCCCTCCTTCCCTCTGTTCTTCCCTTCCCTCACCCCCTCCCTCCTACCCTCTCACTGCTCTCCCCTCCCCTCACCCCCCACCATGTACCACGTCATTAATTGTCTTCCTATTAGCATTGAGTACATAGGATTTATGTTTCTCCATTCCTGTGATGCTTTTCTAAGAATAAAGTATTTCACTTCCATCCAGGTTAATACAAAGGATGTAAAGTCTCCATATTTTTTAATAGCTGAATAGTATTCCATGGTACACATATACCACAGCTTGTTAATCCATTCCTGGGTTGGTGGGCATTTAGGCTGTTTCCACATTTTGGCGATTATAAATTGAGCTTCAATAAACAGTCTAGTGCAAGGGTCCTTATGGTAAAGGGATTTTTTTCCTTCTGGGTAGATGCCCAGTAATGGGATTGCAGGATCAAATGGGAGGTCTAATTTGAGTTCTTCGAGGTTTCTCCATACTTCCTTCCAAAAACGTTAACATTAGTTTGCAGTCCCACCAACAGTGTAAAAGTGTTCCCTTCACTGCACATCCACGCCAGCATCTGCAGTTTTGAGATTTTTTGATGTGGGCCATTCTCACTGGCGTTAGATGGTATCTCAGGGTGGTTTTGATTTGCATTTCTCTAATAGATATGGATGATCAACATTTTTTCATATGTTTGTTAGCTATTCGTCTGTCTTCCTTAGAGAAGGTTCTATTCATCTCTCTTGCCCATTGACATATGGGATTGTTGGCTTTTTTCATGTGGATTAATTTGAGTTCTCTTTAAAGATATGCCCACAAACTACTTGTTAGCACAGCAGACCTGTGACAATTGTAAAAATCAACAGGAAAGAATGCCCATAGGGTAAAAGCTCTCATATTTGACAGAGAGTTATATCAAAGTGTATTTATAGGAGGAATTAATTTTTTGGTTTTTATCTTTTGGAATAATTTCTTTGTAAGGTGAGATACCTGCCAAGGAGTCAGAATTTTGTAACCCAGAGTATAAGGGTTTAGAAATGGACATGATGGTGACCCTGAAATGGAAACCCACCACATTTCCTTCATCAGACAACAACAACAATAATAGCCACGCCTCTAATTCCTTTGTAGAAGGGATTTTCTTTTGGTACATTTGCCTTTATGATAGAATTTGCACATCTGGCAAGGATTGACAGACGGAGTCTCTGGGCCCACAAGTGCTTTGGGGATTAAATCTCTACCTTCAGGTAAGAATCAAAAACAAATAAGAGTGGCTGGCAGGTTGTTTATCTTCTAAACCAGGATACCTCTTTTTTATAGTTTAATGAAGGGAAATAAAAAAAGAAATTGGAAGCATCTATCATTTCACTCAATAACTGAGGTACTTACAAAATGCACCAGCATGCCTGAGGAATAACTTCTAATACACAAACAGGACTGATCAATAGAAAGCTTTCTCCATAGCATCATATTTTGACCCTCCTCATCCATTCTTCCATCACTTGGCTTCTCCCTTTTGCTCACCCCACAGGTCCCTTTGAGAACCAGCCTTGACATAGTACAGCATGTCCTTAGCCAAGAGAATTCAAGGAGCTCAATTCAGTAACGTGGGTAACTTATCCCTACGTCATTTTTATTTTCTTTCCATTGATACCCAATATCCCTGCCCTAGAAAAGGAACTTTTTTCCTACTTTTTAACTAAAGTCCTTATCTTAGACCAATTTTTGAGGATTTTTTTTTCTTTCTTTCTCCCTAAGCCTGAGTTTCTCTCTTATTATTATGGCTGTTGTTACGACAATGACACTGGAGATGATGATGACAGAGAGGTAATATTTGTGCCAGACACTTACCATGTCTTTTATGGATATATTCTTCATTTAATACTCACAAGAAAAATTCAACATAGCTATTTTTACCTTGTTTCTAGAGCACAAGGAATTATGTATACGGCTTTTGGGGCATAGAGTTAACCTCAATTAGATTAATAAGAAACCCAACCCATACAATTTTTTTTTCTTTTTATTTATTTATTTATTTTTTTATTTATTTATTTTTTTTTGTAGAGACAGAGTCTCACTTTATGGCCCTCGGTAGAGTGCCGTGGCCTTACACAGCTCACAGCAACCTCCAACTCATGGGCTTAAGCGATTCTCTTGCCTCAGCCTCCCGAGCAGCTGGGACTACAGGTGCCCACCACAACGCCCAGCTATTTTTTTGTTACAGTTTGGCCGGGGCTGGGTTTGAACCCTCCGCCCTCGGCATATGGGGCCAGCGCCCTACTCACTGAGCCACAGGCGCTGCCCATCCAACCCATACAATTTTTATGTGAGATATACTATCTTAGACTTACAAAAAGCAGACCTCACATTAAAAGAGGCCACTAGTTCCCCGAATTTCAACAAGAAGAAAGTATGATAAAAAACTACACACATGGGAAACTAATTACATTTTTCAGGCATAGACAGAAGCCCAGAGCTCAGAACCAAGAGCAGGGTCACCATCATGTCCATTTCAGGGTCACCATCATGTCCGTTTCGAAACCCTTATAGTCTGGGTTACAAAATTCTGACTCCTTGGCAGGTATCTCACCTTACAAAGAAGAGAACAAAGGACAAAAAATCACTCTGCGGTGGAGGGTAGGGGATGGGGGAGCAGAAATTGACTCTAATCTAAGAACATGGTCTTTCCCTAGAATAGAAGAACCTGAACCTGCTTATATGGGCCAGGCAAGCTGCTGCTGCAATCGGAATGACACATTTATGGGTTCTGCAGTGGAGGGAGTATGTTTTGCATGTGGAAATAATGTGAATAATTTGTGGCCAAAGAGTCATAAATTTACCAAGTTTACCAAGTTTAAATTGTGATAAATCACAAAACGCAGCCATATTTTTCCACCCTATTATGCAAGCCTCTTTGTAATGTGACTCTTCCGTTTTTCTCATGGAGATGTGAGATCTACTTTTTCACCTCTTACACCTGGGCTGGCCTATAACTAGCTTTGACCAATCAAACAGGAAAGAAGTGACATTATGTGACTTCCAAGCCAAGGCCACCAGAGGCATTGCAATTTCTTTCCTCTCTCAAAATTTGAAGCCACCATGCTGTGGAAAAGACCAGGACTGAAAGAACAAAGAGGGAGAGAGAGATTGGTCCTGTGGGCCATTGCCTTCACCCTTCTCATCCACCTGGTGATGCTGCCTGAGTCAGCTCGGGGGAAACCTGTAGGAATACTGTGCCATCAC
This sequence comes from Nycticebus coucang, assembly GCF_027406575.1. Taxonomy (NCBI): domain Eukaryota; kingdom Metazoa; phylum Chordata; class Mammalia; order Primates; family Lorisidae; genus Nycticebus; species Nycticebus coucang. Next base: position 35,203,851 of record NC_069793.1, on the reverse strand, counting down.
TCTGTGGAATCAAGAAGGAATAAATGTTTTTTAACCCACCAAGTTTTAGGATGCAGCTTGGTGGTTTATTGCACACCATAGATAATGACAATACCATGTGAAATTTCTCAACTTTCATCTACTTCTAACTCACCTGCAACATAAACATGATAACATCAGTTTTACTTTCTTTCCAGGGATACGGATGTAATTAAAGAAGGTCCTGAGTAAAGCAATGCTTTAATATTCGTTGCTTCTTAGATTTTTCAAAAGCACATTACTTTTAAGTTCTATTATTCACAATGAATCTTGGCAATAAATTTCTCAGAAGAAATATCTGAATCAGTAGGAGTAAGAAAGTGGCAAGTAACTCAAGAGAAGAATTAGGAGGGAAAAAGGAAGGAAGGGAGGGAAAGAGGGAGAGAGAAAACCAAAATCAATTCAGAACTATCAACCAAAACAAGAAAAATGACTGAAATTTATAGAAATGATATTTTTTACTGAAAAATATTACTTTTGACTGAATTATAACATTTAAGGTGAGTTAAATCTTGATGTCACAGAATCACAGGTATTTGTTGGAAAGGTTTTAAAAGACATACATGGGAGTCAACCTCCTATAACGAATTCAGGCCAGTGAGCATCTAGGCTTAGTTACACGCATTCCAAAACAACTTGATTTCTCCCTGAGGAATATATTTTATTTCAATGTAATTAAAATGTGAGATTCTCCCTCTTTTGCACTGAAATCTTGCAAGTTTACACAGAAAAGATCTTATCAAAGTCTTGTATGTATCTAAATCAGAGTTCTGCCTTGTTGGTCTCAGATTAGATTGATCTGCCTCCCCCGTGGTGCTTGAAAACTATGCACATTCCCAGCCCACTTACTTTGACCTACTAAATCTGGATCTCAGAGTGGCTACAGGCACCTGAATGGTTAAGCTGTATGCTAGCTCATTCTTATGTGCACTAAGGTCTGAGAACCTCTACCGTGTACTCCAAGCTCCTCAGAGATAGGAAAAAATATTACCTGTGCTTGTTTTGGCAGCCCTCAGCCTAATGCATGCTATACATGGGAATTCAGCAATTTTTCTGAAAGAGAGGAGCGAATGGAAGAGTAAATGATGAATGAATGCCAGGTATGGCTCTAAGACTTGCACACCATCGTGTCCCATCAGTCTGCACTTCAGTTTATTTTATTTTATTATTATTAAATCATAGCTGTGTACATTAAAGGGATCATGGGGCACCATATGCTGGTTTTATAGACCATTTGACACATTTTCATCACACTGGTTAACATAGCCTTCCTGGCATTTTCTTAGTTATTGTGTTAAGACATTTATATTCTATATTTACTAAGTTTCACATATATCCTTGTAAGATGCACAGCAGGTGTAATCCCACCACTTCCCCCTCCCTCCTCTCCCTCTCCCCCTTCCTCCTATTCTTAGGTTATAACTGGGTTATAGCTTTCATGGAAAAAGCCCAAGTGTCCATCGATCCATGAATGGATTAATAAATTGTGGTATATGTACACCATGGAATATTATGCAGCCTTAAAGAAAGATGGAAACTTTACTTCTTTCATGTTTACATGGATGGAGCTGGAACATATTCTTCTTAGTAAAGTATCCCTAGAATGGAAGAAAAAGTATCCAATGTACTCCACTTCAGTTTAGATATGCATTTTAAACACAGCCTAACCACACACCATTTGTAACTACCAAGTAAAAACATATCAGCAGTTTTATTCTTTGTTCCCACACTCACCAAATTCACTGATGTTCCTCCCCAGATTTTGCAACCAGGACTGTCTAACTACAGTCAGGCAAAATTTTAGAAATATGGCCTAATTCTTTACTCCAGTTCCTGGTGCACGATAGATGGTTAACACACAATTATTGAAATGTTTTATTTTAAAATATTAATTTCCTATTTCCTTTTACTTTATTACGCTATAATCTTCTCTGAATAGTTGAGTTTCTGTTCTAACAACTAAGATCTTAGTTACTCTTCCTTTTATTGCATTTTTAAAATTTCAATTTAATGTGAGGGCACAAATTTTTAGATTAAATTGTTTTCAATTCTAAGGTAAAGTTAAAGGTGTAATTGAGCCCTTCACCCAGAGTGTGTGCTGAATGCCCTGACGTTGTATACATTAGGGGAGATCCCGTCAATCACCCCTTGTCCTCTTTTAAATTCTGACAAAATGTCTATTACTCCAGTCCCATTATATAGAGATTTGTCAATCTTTTATTAAAATCTTCTGGTAGTACACCTAACCCCAAATATACCCAGCCCAGTGTGCAGGATTCTTTAAACTGCTACCTGACTCCCTTCTGGCTGCCATCTCTAACCCAGTAGTTTACTCTTGCACAGCCCATTTCTGTGTTCTATTCATCAGCCCTCCCTGAAGGTAACTCTGGCCTACATCCACTGTCTAGTCCAATTTCCTCATCATATCACATCTTACCTTTCTCTACCATTCACTCAAAGGCCCAGCTTCCAAGCCCAAATCGCACTGGCTGAACCCTTCCACTGACATGAAACCTGATCACATTCTGAACTGACTGCCTTATTCATCCATGGACTAGAGAGCAATGTACCTTGACAATAATGAAAGGCTAGTAAATCATTTATCTAATTTGATTGGAGAGCTTAGAATTTAATTATATCCCATTCTTCCTTTCCAACCGTGCTTGGAATTTGAAATCAGCCAGAAATGGACTTGAAACCTCCACTGCTATTCACACCGAGAAAGTTACTTGACTCCTCTAAGTTCCATTGTCGCCTGTAAAATAGGAATGACATTAATATTTCCTCATGAGATTGTTATTACAATATGCTATACTTTGCAAAATGCCAGGTACATAGTAAATTCTTGATAAACGGTAGTATTATTGTTAGGGCTCTCTTTCTGTATTCATCTTCTTGAGGAGTACGTTATCTTACATATGGTAACAGAGTGTTAAGGAAAAACTACGGGCATTTTTCAGTTTTCACTAAGATAAGAATGCATCTGTATCATCCCTGGCACATAATTCCCCTTGTCTAAAAATAGGACACCTTCTGCTTTGTGTCAGGAGCTATCATTATTCCATTAGCAGCTCTGCTGAAAGCCAGGACAGCTCAGCAGAACCACTGTGTCTGCATCTTGCTCTTTGACCTCCCAAAGGACTACAGGGGGTGAATTTCACTCCACTTGTTGGTTCATCAGACCACACATCTCTCACAGCTCTCCTTACCCTTTTTCTCTTATACCCTATATATGTGTCACTCTTTTATAGATAAGAGGAAATCATAGAAAATCACCATGGCCAAGATGATAACGGATCAATCTATTTATTCAATTCAAGGAAGTGAATAACTCCAAGAAGCTTACTGAAAAACAATTTATGCTGGTTAGGAAATTTGCATTCTGGTTTCTCCCTGTGAAAAGAAAGATAGGCGACAGTCAAGGACAGCCACAGGTTGATAGTTTATAAATGGCTGAATAAACATTAATACTTTTATTCAGCCCTGATACAAAGGCTAATTCAAAAGGCAGCTAATTCCATTTTCCACCCAAACTATAGGGATCATGGATTTGGTTAATCAAAGAAATAATTTGCAGCTTACTGATTGTGAGTTAAAAATAGTGACAATAAAAATTATCACAGCTTTATACTTGCTAAGTGTTCACTGTACATCATCCATCATATTAAAGGATTATGGTATACTATATAACTTAATTTGGAGAAATGTAAATATTATTCTCATCCCACTTTATAAAAGAAACTCTGGGGCGGCGCCTGTGGCTCAGTGAGTAGGGCGCCGGCCCATGTGCTGAGGGTGGCGGGTTCAAACCCAGCCCCGGCCAAACTGCAACAAAAGAAACTCTGATTCTGAGAGGGTAAACACCATGTTCAATGTCGCACGGCTAGTAGGTGTCAGAGCCAGGATTCTGACATTGGATATCTGGCTCCACAGCCATGGAATAAGCTCGAGACTAGCAAACACCTTCTGTAAAAGACCACATAGTAGATATTTTAGGCTTTGTGGGCCATAATGTCTGTCACAACCACTCAATTCTCTCAGAATAGTTCAAAAATAGCCACAGACAATATGTAAAAGAATATGTAAGTATGGCTGCATTCCAATAAAACTTTATTTTCAGCAAAGGTAGGTACATAGCCACTTCTACTAAAGACACTGAATACACTGAGCTTCATTATTCAAAGTAGTTAGGAATTTCTTCTATTAAATTTGAAACAAATTGATTTTTAATGAAAGTCCCAGCTCCCCACCCTCTTGGGCACAAACTTTCTCCTTTGACCCAAGGCAGTGTTTGAATCCCTGAAGGAAGAAGGTATGATGTTTACTCTTGCTTGCTTGAAATAAAGAATTAGCCCTTGACCAATATCCTTTCAGCCTGGACAAAGCTGGGTCAATATTAAGTGCATTTGTTCCATCACCTTTCACCTTTTGGTTATCTCTTTTACATTTCCTATCAACAAAAGAAGGGAAAATAAATGAATACATGTTCTTTCAAAGTGAAATCATTGTACAGTCATCCCAATGGGAGAATAACAATTCTGACCAACTCTTTCACCTTACTATTAGTTACTACACCAGACCTGCTGAATAATTAATTGATTACTATTTATTGCAATGCCTTGCTTCCTGACTAAGTAATCAGTCCTTTCTAAGTAGAGAACCTGTATCATTTAGTGAATGGATACTGGAACCAGATCATCCGGGTTCAAATCCTGACTCTGACACATGCTGAGTCTATGATCTTGAGAAAATTATTCACTTTCCTGTGTCTCAACTATGTGTCTACAATAAGATGACACCTATTAAACTCCTAGGCTTTGATAAGAATTAAATGAATTAATATGTGCATATTGAGAGTTTGAAAAGGACCTAGTACATAACAAATATTCAGTAAAGATTAGCCACTTTTATTAAACAATCTGGGAAAAGAGTTCTTGATCTTCTTTCCTTCCTTCCTTCCTTTCTTCCTTCCTTCCTTCCTTCCTTCCTTCCTTCCTTCCTTCCTTCCTTCCTTCCTTCCTTCCTTCCTTCCTTCCTTCCTTCTTTACCTCCTCCCCTTCCTCCCTCTTTCCTTCCTTCCCTCATTCCCTCCCTCCCTCCCTCCTTCCTTCCTTCCTTCCTCTTTCTTTCTTTTCAAAGGAAATATCGCTTGAGCTCATACCCTGGATAAAGGTTTTTCTTAAATGATATTCTGCATAAGACAAAGTCCCAGCTCTTAAGGAGCTTAAAATCCATTATACTGTTGAGCTATTTCTAAGGCAATTTTAGGAAAATGATGTGTCAGTTGCATTAAAGCAGTGCAAGCAGAGGCATCCATTGAAAACCTCATGTGTGTACTTTCTAGAAATGAGGGAAACATATAGGAGGGTATATTTCAGTGGAGAAAAACTGGAATATGATGATTCTGAAGTAAAACATAAAATCTGAAGCCACCAGGACAAAGATTCAATACAAAACAATGATTCTAGTTAAGGTCATAAAATTGTGGTAGCCTCATAATCCCTAATAGTTTAAGTTCCTTTATAATAAATTCTCAATGACATTCATCACTCCTAAGTGGAAATGGAATCTAGTGTTTCCCAAAAAACTTTTATTTGTAACAGTGGTTAAGAAGTATGCTGTTTACAGTATGTTGATCCTTGAGCAAGAATCATTTCTATAAGTTAATTTTCTCACTTGCAAAATAAGTATTAAACATAGATGGCTGCCTCATTGCACTATTATGTGATATAAATGAGATAGTCTGTGTAGACTGCACAGCATGAGGCTAGTAATAATTTCTTTTTTTGAGAAGTGTTCATTATTACCTTATCTTCCCTCACAGAACTAAGAAGTCACTATTATCCAGAGTCCTTATCACAAAGGAGCACATTCTGTATTATTCTAGCCAGTTTAGTTCCTAAAGAGGGGGTGTGGAAGCCGCCTTGAAAGCATGCTGCTCAGATCTTTTGCTATGGGGAGTACAGTTGATTGATAGTCCCAGAAGCTGCCCTTTGGGATCTAGTCCCCACATTCATTCCAAGGCCCCACTTCCTGTGGGCTTCTCTCTGGCAGAGCATGACGGGGATACTAATGCAGGTCCATTCTGAAAGATACAGGTGGTGGTGGTTGTTGTTTTAAAGTGGCTTTGGCTTGAGGATATCTCATCAGCCCAGCTGAAACTGCCTTAGTCTCTGGAGACTGGAGGCTGCTCTCTTTCTAAATTATGATGGCATCTCCTTTCCGTAAGTCAGTGATTCTGCTAATGTGATCAGCAATGCCACTTCCCCTCACCCACACCCAGCAGAGGCTACCATAAGAACTAGCTCCCCCTTGGTAAACTTACCAGTGACTGCCTAGGCTCACTATGAAGTCTCTCTGTGCCTCATCGTTCGTAACCTTTCAGAATGGTCTGTATAAATCAGGTAAGAGTCAGGAGATACCTGATTGCTTAATGTTTCTTAATGGTGCATATTAAAAGTGAGACCAATGGAGACAAATCCTTCGCTGCTAGATCTAAGAAGACGCTTAGAAATAGTTTTTTTCAGTCTTAGCTTTTTATAATGAGGAGTCCAAGGACAAAGATACCAAGTGACTTCCCTGAAGTCATACACAGAAGAGAAATGGGATGAAAAGAAACACTGTATTCCCAAAGAAACTAAGAGCCTCAGCAGCAGGTCCAGCAATTTCCTGTAGAGCTCCATCATCCACAAGGAAAATGACAAAGAACTTGAAGATAGCCTGTGGGGAAAGGAGTTTAATGGAGAAAAGAATGCATGCTTGTCACACTTTATGGGGGCAAGACATGATTGCAAGAGGGACTTTACCTAACAATTGCAATCAGTGTAACCTGGCTTATTGTACCCTCAATGAATCCCCAACAATAAAAAATAAAAAATAAGTAAAAATAAAAAAAAAGAAGTTTTGCATGAAGAGGAAAAAAACTGACTAAGAATAATGACCTAAACAATCAAGTACTTAATAAATCAATTTTAAAAATCAAAAGTTTTTGGATAGTTGGCTATATGCTCAAATATAACAATGAATGTTCTGATAATTACCCAAAGCAAACATAGCCACATAGGCCTTCTAGGTAAGGAAAATATGATTTATGTTAAAGCACACTAATTTTTTCCTAACAATAAAATTGGACCATTTATCCTTAAAATTATTACTTTCTCCCTATAAGCAGTGATGAACACAATGTCTTTCTTTTTTCCCACAGGGAAGAAGAGTGATTTTTTTATCTTCATCATGCACAGTTCTCTACTTCAACATTAATCATACACTAACACAAGAAAATTTTTCTCTGCAAGTAAACAATGTTTAATTTTTTTGTTGCATTAGTTATTTTCATTTCTTAGACAAACGATCTACAAATTCTAACAACCTTATCACACACTACTATCAGTAAAAATTTTGACCATACATTTCCCGATAAATAAACATTGATTTATTTATAAAGTATACACAAGCACTTTACTAGTTAAGCATATTGTGAATATTACAATTATATAAACAAAATGATATATTAAAGAAGGATGAAATAATGAAAGGTCTGATATTTTCTGTTCTTTCCCTCATAGATTAATTTTTTAAAAATTATATTTTTAATTATCATGGATACATAATAGTTGTACATCTATATAGGATACATGTCACGTTTGGATACAGGTATATAATGTGAATTAATCAATCAAGGTAATTGGGGTATTCATCATCTCAGACATTTAACATTTCCACTCTTTTAGTTACTTTAGTATACCCTAGGGAGGGCAGATAAAGCAAGGATGGTTAATGAGTTAAAAAACATAGTTAGATAATTAGAATGAACAATATTTGATACCAGCTCATAGATCATCTTAATATCCTACTTTTTGGACTCTTAGTCTATTTCATGAAAATAGAAATGAGAATCCTCTGTATGTTGTCAAAACCAAAATTCCATTTCCTTTCCTTCACAGTCACATTTTTATCAAGATGCATTCAAGCATTTTTTTCGGGTATTCAACCTCTTGACATTTTCTAGGTCACTCATACAGTCTATGTCTCTCGACTTCTATATTAGGGCTTACAAACAAATGGAAAATTGTGAAAACCCAACATAAAATATATTCTGTGTGGTCTAGGCACTATTTCTTAGACATCTGAAGTTTAAAGTATATAAGTGATGAAATATTTCTGATTTTCATGATACCCACAACTCTTTGTTACCTCACACCTGTTTGGCTTCATTCATGTACATTGTGGCAGATGAAAAATGATCACACATTCTTTGACATAAACTTCAAGCGAAAGATGAATTCATTCCCCCTCTTTTGAACTTGGGTTAGCCCTGTGAATTGCTCTGACCAATATAATGCAGTGGGAAGTGATGCTGTATAAGTGTGTTACATAGGCAACTTCTATTTTCGCACATTTTCTATTGAATTCCAGATGCCACTCTATGCAAAGTCCAGACCACACGGAGACAATGAGCAGCATAATTAGTCATGCAAGTCAATGCCATGGCTGAACTCTTATCTGACAGGCATCAACTCCAGTGAACTTTCACAGACTTTCCAACTGCTGCAGTTGACACCACCAGGTGCAGCTGAACCACCTGCTAAGCCTAGTCCACCTACAGAATTTTGACTGATAAAAAATGATGGTTATTCTTTTAAGCTACCAAGTTGTAGGGTTAGTTGTTACACAGAAATAAAAAATGAACACATGTGTTCTCCATATCTCTTTCCAAAAGGAATGTATTAATTTGCATTCCCACCAGCAGTGCAAAAGTGTTCCCTTTTCTCCACATCCACGCCAACATCTCTAGTCTTGGGATTTTGTGATATAGGCTAGTCTCACTGGAGTTAGATGGTATCTCAAAGTAGTTTTGATTTGCATTTCTCTGATGATTAAAGATGATGAGCATTTTTTCATATGTCTGAAGGCTGCACGCCTGTCTTCCTCAGAGAAGTTTCTCTTCAAATCCCTTGCCCAGCCTGTGATAGGATCCCTTGTTCTGTTCTTGCTAATGCGTTTGAGTTCTCTGTGGATTCTGGTTATTAAACCTTTGTCGGAGACATAACCTGCAAATATCTTCTCCCATTCTGAGGGCTGTTTGCTTGCTTTACTTACTGTGTTCTTGGCTGTGCAGAAGCTTTTTAGTTTGATCAAGTCCCAGTAGTGTATTTTTGAAGCTGCTTCAATTGCCCGGGGGGTCCTCCTCATAAAATACTCGCCCGTCCTGATTTCTTCAAGGGTTTTCCCTGCACTCTCCTCTAGTATTTTTATAGTTTCATGTCTTAAGTTTAAATCTTTGATCCAGTGAGAGTCTATCTTAGTTAATGGTGAAAGGTGTGGGTCCACTTTCAGTCTTTTACAGGTTGCCAGCCAGTTCACCCAGCACCATTTGTTAAATAGGGAATCTTTTCCCCACTGAATGTTTTTAATTGGCTTGTCAAAGATTAAATAACGGTAAGTAGCTGGATTCATCTCTTGATTCTCTATTCTATTCCAGACATCTACCTCTCTGTTTTTGTGCCAATACCATGCTGTTTTGATCACTATTGATTTGTAGTATAGTCTGAGGTCTGGTAGCGTAATTCCTCCTGCTTTGTTTTTATTTCTGAGTAATGTCTTGGCTATTCGAGTTTTTTTCTGATTCCATATAAAACGAAGTATTGTTTTTTCCAGATCTTTAAAGTATGACAATGGAGCTTTAATAGGGATTGTATTGAAATTACATATTGCTTTGGGTAGTATAGACATTTTAACTATGTTGATTCTTCCCAGCCATGAGCATGAAAGATCTGTCATTCAATCCTGTAATTCCTCTACTGGGCATATACCCAGAAGACCAAAAATCACATCATAACAAAGATATTTGTACCAGAATGTTTATTGCAGCCCAATTCATAATTGCTAAGTCATGGAAGAAGCCCAGGTGCCCATCGATCCACGAATGGATTAATAAATGTGGTATATATATGTACACCATGGAATATTATGCAGCCTTAAAGAAAGATGGAGACTTTACCTCTTTCATGTTTACATGGATGGAGCTGGAACATATTCTTCTTAGTAAATTATCTCAAGAATGGAAGAGAAAGTACCCAATGTACTCAGCCCTACTATGAGACTAATTTAGGGTTTTCACATGAAAGCTATAATCCAGTTACAACCTAAGAATAGGGGGAAGGGGAAAAGGAGGGGAGGGAGGGGGGAGGTGGGTAGAGGGAAGGGGATTCGTGGGATTACACCAGCGGTGCATCTTACAAGGGTATATGTGAAACTTGGTAAACGGTCTGTGAAGCTAGTGAATGATGCCCCATGATCATATCAATGTACACAGCTATGATTCAATAAAAAAATAAATAAATAAATAAATAAAAATAAAAATGTCAATTTCATGAAGACAAAAACAAAAACAAAAAGATCAGGGAACTGCCCCATATTAAACTCCTTTAATCATGACTAAATTCAGTGTGGGATTCTGGTTTTGATCCTGGACTATTTTAACAAATATAAAGGACATTGCTGGAAATTTTGGAGAAATGTGTACGTATGCCAAGTTGGGGAATAGTCCTGTATCAATAGTATTATTACCAATTTCCTGAGTGTGGCGTAGTGAGAATTGTGCTTAAGTAAGAGAATGTCCTTGGTCTTAGGAAATGAGGAATCATGAATTATTGGCGATAAATGTATCGTGATGTCTACGATCAAAATGGTTCAGAAAAAAGCAATGATGTAGATAGAGAAAACAGAAAACAGTAAACTCTTAACTACTGTATCAAAGGAAAACATCTACAGGAGTTTATTATACTATCTTGAAACTGCTGTGTAGATTTGAAATTTTTCAAAATAAAAATTTATGGAAAATAAAGTGAAGAAAGCAAAAAAAAAAAAAAATGAAAACATGCATTATCGTTAAGTGGCACATGGATTGTGATACATTTCCTGCAAACTTTTTATTATACTTAGTTCGTCTAGTATTGAGTTTCTGACTACACATGTGTGTTCTCCATATCTTGGTGCATTATGCTTTTCCAAAGGTGCTATGCACTTATGCAAATTCTAACCATCTTTCAAGGCAAAGCTGGTTGTACATTCTAGCTCCCATGTCCTAAGTATCCATGTCCCATGAATAATTTGCTTTATTTCTCTAACCCTCAATTTATAAAATGTAAACTGTAATAGTAACTATCTCTTGAAGGAAAACTAAAAGATATGTTGCCTATAAAGGGATTAACACAATGTCTGGACCATAGAAAGTAGTCAATGAAGACTATTATTGAACTCTACTTCAAGTATATAAACAGTGTTGGCATTTATTTAATCTAGTGTTCTTTAGCTGAGTGATTACCCATGTCCACAACTCTGTTTCCAAAGACATGAGTGTAATCCTTTTTATCCCTTCAAACTTTGGCTCTAAAGAGATCAATAATGAGAGTTTCTATCAAAGAGCTAAGACTCTTCTTTCACAAAAGTATTTTGGTCATGATAAGCCCAGTAAGTAGTAGAAAGTCAAGGCAGATATGTTGAATTAATGAATAAACTAACAAACTACAATAAAAAGCACAGCTATATTCACCTGGAAATGGAGAGAAATCATTTCAGATGTTCTAGGCTTCAGAATGTGTTATCAAATTTTGTATTTCATTCACAAATTTAATGATCAGTAACCAAATTATTTGGCATATTCTCTGTATTATGTCATCTTATAAAAGTTTTAATCCATCAACGGATGTAAAGTAAAATAAAGGAATTGAATTTCATTAAGTCTGTTGTCTAAGAAACATTTTCAGAATCCATGAGAGCCTCTAGGTCATTTAATGATATTCCTGTGTAGCCTAAGAACATACCTAGAAGATGCCAGTATTTCACATCCTTTCTAACAATTTAGCCTTCACTTTTACATGACACCTCTCCATATGCAAGAGTACTAGGCTCTCTGTTACCCTAGAAAATGAAAAACAGCAAAGGAGGTAACTCTTCAGAAGACAGGTTAACACAGATCCAAGTAGAGTGCCAGGAAAACAGCTTATAAATGCAGAGATCTCCTGCTTATGGATGGCAATATGCTCTTAAAATCATATGTTCTATGAAAAAAAAAAAAGCCAAGCCAAATAAAATATTATAAAGCCTATTTCCTATTATTTTATTTCAAAGCTCACAACCTATTTCTAAAATGTAATTAAAACCAAGAAAAAATAATATAACTCGAAGATTATCAAATAATTCATGTGGTGTTAAAAAGGAACAATTACATTTTATGCAGTAATGTTTTCAGTTCCACTGCAATCTCTTTCTCATTTGTTTTGCTTACTTCCTCACAATTTGCATGAATACTTTCTTGTGTTGGAAGGCACATTGGAAAATTCTTGGAAAAAAACATGGCAACAATATGAAAGATATTCAGGACATGTGCCGAATGGCAGAGAAAAGCTCACCTTGAGTGTGACACTGTGATGCCTTTCTTAACAGCAGGCACATCCAAGCTACATATTCCCTTTGTTGACATTCATAATACTTTATACTTTTTCCAAACATTTATCATGATTTTGACATTCTACTAATTGTGTTTTGGAGTACAACTCAAGACTTTTTTGTAAACATCATTTTGCTTGAAATGTTATATTGTGCTCTGGGGACAAAATTATAAATTTTTCAGAGCAAACATGCACTGAAAAATGTTACATTGAGATTTTTGAAGGGTCTATGAGGTTTTGATATTAAATAGTAAAAAGTATCGTTCCATGAGGAAATATCAACTAAGGACCCTCTCCATAGGGCATACAATGTTGCCTAGCATTACAAAGAGGTAGTCTCTATACTAAAAAGCTACATAAACTACGGAAACCCTCCTAACTTATTTTTAGATTGTATGACTCTGAAGGGATGGGGCATATCTCTCGGCACCTGGCTAGGCCAGTCAGAACACGTTAAATCTATGGTCACAATTCACATTCATGGATAGCGAGGTAAATATGTGATCTAGGTCATATAATGATATTTAATTCCAAGGTCATTTGTGTGTTTATTTGTTTTGAGTGAGGAAACTCACGAGAAGTATACCTTTTTCACTGGATGGTTAAAATGTGAGTAAGGGGGCTGAGATACTTTATGGAGAAAGCCTGGTTAGAAATGGAGTCAACTCAGATGAATGTAAAACAAAAATAATCATCTAAGTTCAGCTCTTCCTAAAGTCAGTTACCCTGGAGTTAAGAGCTATGTTTTTGTTTGTTTGTTTATTTTTGGTGGGTTTTTTTGTTTGTTTGTTTGTTTTTGGTACAAACCTTGCAGATTTAGAATGTTAGGCAGGATGTATGTGTTTAAGTAAGACTGTAATAACAAGTAAACCTGCAATCTCAGTGGCTTAACAAAACAAAGATCTATTTCTCACTCACATAAAATATAATTTGGATCAGAAAAGTCTCCAGGACATCAATTCTCCACATAGTGACTCAAGGATCCAGGCTAATTCAACTTGTGCCCTGCAAAGTTACCACCAAAGAGGAAAAGACAGCATGAAGTGACACACTGTTTTTAAATGCTCTGGGCTACATGCTACCCACATCATTTCACTTCGGCCTCATTGGCTGAAACTTGTCATATGGCTTTCACATCAACAAATTATGGGAGAGGGCGGTGCTGTGGCTCAAAGGAGTAGGGTGCCAGCTGCATGTGCCAGAGGTGGCAGGTTCAAACCCAGCCCTGGCCAAAAACTGCAAAAAAAAAAAATTATGGGAGAACCAAATACTGAGCAATATTAGCTGCCACCAAAATTGTTTTTGGATATTTTTAACCAAAAAATGTTCTAATGCTGAAATATTTTTTCCAAGACAATTAAAGATATTTCTTTTCCCATGATTCTCTAGTGGAATGAGGATGAAATGCGGTGAGGAAGCTAAAACTCCATGTCTTTGGAAAGAATGCCTCATACGACTCCTCTGATGGATGCACATTAGCCACTATCTAGCTTGCTGCTTTCCAGAAATAATGTTTGCTCAAACATTACAGCACTGTGTCCTTGCTTCTCAATATACCACCCTACAACATCTAATAACCACCCTCTCCTGGTTCTCTGTGGTAGTATCAATCATGCTATGAGAAATGACAATGGTTACTTGGGCTCAGCTGTGCAACACAGGACTTAGTATTGCATTCATCTTTATCAGCTCCACTGTCAAGTTTGCTGCCACTTTCCACAGCATCACCAGTTTCTGAGGCATCAAGCCATGCCATTATGCAGTTTAACCATTTCAGCTTCATTTATTCAACAAATCTTAGCAACACTTCCTTTCCATTCTTATGGATACTATTCAGCCCCCATCACCTACCTCCTGCTTCAGCTCCAATCTTTCTTTTTGGTTCTCTTGAGAGTAGGCTTACTTCTTTCTGCTCTATCTACAAACCGTGCCAGACCTACAATTACACAAACAACCACAATGTTTTTCTTCATATTATTTCGATGATTTTCCAGTGGATCACTATTTTCTACAAAACCCAGTGTAAGCTTCAGTTTCTCGTTTTCCTAATATGGCTCCATCCTTTCTAGACAAACAAATGATACACACTTCCAAAAATTTATCTGTTATTCCAGATAAAACTGTCTCCAAATAATTTTGTGTGGAATATAGATGGCTCCAGCTTCCTATGGTTCAACTTACAATTATTCTACTTTATAATAATGTGAAAGTGATAAATTCAGTATAAGCTGTATTTCCGGTACCTATATAATCATTCTGTTTTTCACTTTCAGAACAATATTCAGTAAATTATATGAGATATTAAATACTTCCATGTATAGTAGGCTTTGTGTCTGCTGATTTTGCTCAACTGTAGGCTAAGTTACAATTGTCAGTAAATTAGAGGTAGTAAGCCCGTTTTTTATTTAACTATATTTTCAACTTACGATGGATTTATTGGGACAAAACCTCATTATAACTCAAGGAGCATCTGTATTCTAAGTGGGTTTGCCTACAATGTCGTGCAGAAGAGAGCTAGTTGTACAGAAGAGAGCTAGTTGGGAAGAAAAACAATCTATGATCCTGTTTCAAGGAAATACTCCCAGCAGTAGATTTGGACTCCAACGTAGGTAATCAGCAAGCTAATTAAGAATGTTCAGAGATACAGTAAACTCATTAATCATGTTTAAAAAATGATAGATAAATAAGCTGATAGACCAAGCATTACAGTAGGAGTTTCTAGGATAATGAATTATTCGCAAAGGATTTTGAATGTTCGAAACACCAAGAAATCATAAATGTTTAAGGTGATGGATGTTTCAATTACCCTGATTTAATCATTACACATTGTAAACATGTATTGAAATATCACTCTGTATCCCATAAATATGTATGATTATTTCATGTCAGATAAAGATAAAAGGAAAAAAGAAAATAAAAACAAAATCTCAAGATTATATCTTAAATATAATTAGATTGCTACATTATATTTTTTAAATGATGAACTTATTATATATCAATGAAGCTGCTTTCACAAAATTACATTTTGATTTGAATACAACCTTCAGTGCCAGATGTACAAGCTACAGTCATATTTCCATAATTTTAGTGTGGTATTTTTCTCAAACTTAAAAATTATGAAAGTTTTTTCACTCCAAAAGTTTACAGTTCTCCATTCAGAGATTATGATTTTATAGCTGTAAATCTGGATTCTGAAATGTGAGCTTGTTTTAATCAGCCCAGGAGACTCTGTATGTGTCCCATCTCATACCTTAATAAAAAACAATTAAAAACACTGGTTTATCAGTAGCCTGTCCTAAGAAGAGAAACTGGCCAGGGCTGGAGAATATATTATTCAAGGAAAAATTCTAGATTTTATAAATGGACCAAAATCAGAAAAACAAAAAGATGCATTTTATTCAGACTATACAAATAGGGCTGATGCTGTGGTTAGGGGAAGGTCGCATCATTAACTATAAAATAGCTATCAAGCTGACTTGAAGAATTCAAATGATCAGGATTTACATAAGGCTTGCTACAGCAAAACTAATTTATGCCCCCACTTATTCACAGTTGTGATAACCTGGTAACACTTTCTACTTGGGGTTCAATTGACTCAGCAACTGGATGGGTAGCTTCAGTTTGAAGACAGCATGAGAGAAGACTAGAAATACTCCCATACTCCTTCCTCCTTCTTGACATCAGGAACCTGTACTTGTTCAAACACCATTTCCTGGCTGAGGAGAATGCCCAGTGACACAGGAATTAGATAAAGATAAAAAGTGTATGCCTGTAAGGTTGGTTCTGGATATTTACAAGCTGCTGACAGTAAGGATCTGTGATGTCAAAGGTAGACGAGAGAAGATGGATTCTAAAAGGACACACAGTGATGTCTAGAGCATACCAAGAAACAAAAAGACTTTGTTCCAGGAGGAAGTCAAAGAATTACACCTGAGGAATAGTCTGAGAAATTAAGAAACACAAGCACAAGTCCAGTCAAAGGGAGAAGAGGCAACTTTTTTATACCCGGGCTACAACTTTGATGCCACAATTTTTTTAATCCAAATATAAATTATGGATTACTAAGGGATTTATGGAATGAAATATAGAATGATGGGGGAAAATAGTCTAAGGGTAAGTATGTAGAAAGCAAAAAAGATTTTAACTAAGACAAGTAACCACAAAACCAAAATATGCCACATGAATTTGCTATGCTCAGGACTGAACAGAATAAAAATATTGCGTTTGCTTATTGCTGTTGTTATCAAGCTGCTGGACACTATTGGTTTTCTTTTTTTTAATTCTCAGTATGAACACGTGTACACACTCAAAAGATTTATTATGAAGAATTAGCTTGTGAGTGTGAAGGCTGAGAAGAACCATGATCTGCTGTCTGGAAGCTGGAGACCCAGGAAAGTTGGCAGTGTGGTTTAGTTTGAGCCTGAAGGTCTGAGAACCAGGACAGCTGATGGGGTAAGTCTCAGTTCAAAGGCAGGAGAAGGCCAAACACAGGTCTTGATTTTTTTTTCTTTTTCTTTTTTCTAATTGTTCAGAATTCATTGAGGGTACAAAGAATTAGGTTACACTGATTACATTTGTTAGATAAAGACCCTTTTGTAATTGTGTCCTGCCCCTAAGAGATGTGCCATAAATCATGACCCCCTACCACCATCCTGCTCCTGTCTCCTGGCTACCCTATTCCCCTACCCACCCCCCTTGTATTAGCTCATCTACTGTGTTCATATTAGGATTGAGTACATTGGATTCTTGCTTCTTCATTCTTGTGATGCTTTACTAAGAAGAATGTGTTCCTGGTTAATACAAAAGATGTAAAGTCTCCATCTTTTTTAATGGATGAATAATATTCCGTAGTATACATATACTACAGCTTAATAATCTATTCTATTTTTAATAGCTATTCTTAATCATTTATTCCTAGGTTGATGGGTATTTAGGTTTATTTCCATATTTTGGCGATTATAAATTAAGCTGCAATAAACAGTCTAGTGCAAATGTCCTTATGATAAAACGATTTTTTTTCTTCTGGGTAGATGTCTAGTAATAGGATTGCAGGATCAAATGGAGGTCTAATTTCACCTCTGAGTATTTTCTATAGTTCCTTCCAAAAAGGTGTTAGTTTGCAGTCTCTCCAGCAGTGTAAAAGTGTTCCCTTCTCTCCACATTCAAGCCAGCATCTGCAGTTTTGACACCATGATATGGGCCATTCTCGCCCGGGTTAGGTGATACCTCAGGGTAATTTTGAATTGCATTTCTCTGATGATTATGTATGATAAGCATTTTTTTCATATGTTTGTTAGCTATTCATCTGTCTTCATTAGAGAAGATTCTATTAATGTCTCTTACTCAGTAATATATGGGATTGTTGGGTCTTTTTTTGTTGATTAATTTGAGTTTCTGTAGATCCTAGTTATCATATATATTAAGGTTATATTTTTGCTTTGATTGTTGTTACCTTATCTGTGCAGAAAACTTCACTTTAATTAAGTCCCTTTTGTTTATTTTTGTTGTTGTTTCAATTGCCACAGAAGTCTTCTTCATAAAATCTTTCCTCAGGTTGATATCTTCAAGTGTTTACCCACACTTTCATCTAGGATTTTTATTGTTTCATGTTTTAGGTTTAAATCTTTTATCCATCTTGAATCAATTTTTGTAAGTGGTGAGAGATACAGGTCCAGTGTCAGTCTTTAACACGCAGTTATCCAGTTCTCCCAGCACCATTTATTGAATAGGGATTATTTTCCTCATGGTATGTTCTCATTTGGTTTATCAATGACCAGGTGGCTGTAAGATCTTAGTTTCATCTATGGTATTCTATTCAGTTCCAAATATCAATGTCTCTATTTTTGTGCCAACACCATGCTGTTTAGATCACTATGGCCTTGTAGTATAGCCAAAATCTGATAGGGTGATACCAGCTTTGTTTTTATTACTAAGAATTACCTTGATTATAAGGGGTTTCTTCTGGTTTCATACAAAATGAAGAACTACTTTTTCCAAATCTTGAAAGTATGATGATGGTATTTTAATGGGGATTGCATTGAATCTGTAGATTGCTTTGGGAAGTACAGACATTTTCATAATGCTGATTCTTCCCTGCCTTGAGCATGGTATGTTCTTCCATTTATTAATATCTTCTGCTATTTCTTTTTGTAGGGTTCTGTAATTTTCTTTGTTGAAGTCCTTCACCTCTTTTGTTAGGTATATTCCTGGGTATTTCATTTTATTGAGGCTACTGTGAAGGGAATTGTGTCCTTGATTAACTTCTAATCTTGGCTGTTATTGGCATATACAAATGCTACTGATTTGTGGACATTGTTTTTATATCTCGAGACATTACTGTTTTGTTGTTGTTGTTGTTGTTGTTTGGGGGGGGGTTGCAGTTTTTGGCTGGGGCTGGGTTTGAACCCGCCACCTCCTGCATATGTGACTGGCGCCCTACCCCTTTGAGCCACAGGCACCGCCCATATTACTGTATTTTTTGAACACTTCCAGGAGTCTTGTGGTGGAGTCTTTCAGATTCTCTAAGTATAAAATCACATCTTTGGCAAAGAATGAGAGTTTGGCCTTCTCTGACCTCATTTGGATGCTCTTTATTTCCTTCTCTTGCCTGATTGTATTGGTTAGAACTTCCAGCGCTATGTTGAGTAGTTGTGGTCATAGAGAACAACCTTGTCTGATTCCAGTTCTAAGTGGAAAAGCTTTCCATTTTACTCCATTCAGTATAATATTAGCTGTGTGTTTGTTATAGATGACTTCAATCAGTTTAAGAATTGTGCCACCTATGCCCATGTTCTTAAGTGTCCTAATAATAAAAAGATGCTGACTTTTATAAAATGATTTTTTTCTGTGTCTATTGAGAGTATCATATAGTCTTTGTTTTTGCTTTTGTTGATATGGTGAGTTAGTTTTAATGACTTGGGTTTGTTAAACCAGCCTTGCATCCCTGGGATGAAACCTACTTGATGATGATGAATGATTTTTTATTTTTAATTTGGAGCTGTAATCTATTGGCTAGGATTTTATTGAGAATTTTTGCATCTATATTCATTAGTGAAATTGATCTGAAGTTCTCCTTTTTAATTGGGTCTTTTCCTGGTTTTGGTATCAAGGTGATGTTTGCTTTATAGAATGTATTGGGGAAGATTCTTTCCTTCTCAATAAACTCTGCAGCATAGTTATAAGCTCTTCTTTAAAGGTTTGATATAATTCTGATGTGAAGCCATCTGGACAAGGGCATTTTTGTTGTTGTTACTGTTGCTGTTTTGGGGAAGAAACAAAAACTGTTTGTTCAATCTCAGTTCTTGAAATTGGTCTGTTGAAGAGATCTATTTCTTCTTGTTTAAGCCTAGGGTGAGAGTGCGATTCCAGGTATTGATCCATTTCCTCCACATTGTCAAAATTCTGAGCATAGAGTTTCCTGTAGCACTCAGAGATGATCTCTGTGGCATCTGTTGGTATTTCCCCTTAATCGTTTCTGATTGAGGTTATTAGAGATTTTACTTTTCTGATTCTAATCTGGACAAAAGTTTATTGATATTATTCACTTTTTAAAAAAAAATCAACATTTCGTTTTGTTAATTTTCTGATTGATTCTTTTGTTTTCAATTTAATTAATCTCTGATTTAGTTTTGTTTATTTCTTTTCTTCTGCTGGGTTTGGGATTAGATTATTTTTCTTTTTCCAGTTGTACAAGATGGTTCATAAAATTTTTGATGTGCTCTCTTTCTGTTTTTGAATGTAGGCCTCTAAAGGTTGTTTAATTTCCATGTCTTTGTGTGGGGATATACGTTTTTGCTGGAGTTGAGTTTCACCTTTGCAGACTTGTGGTCTAAGATACAAGGTATAATTTCTATTCTTTTAATTTTTCTGAGGTTTCATTTGTATCCCATAATGAGGTCTATTTTGGAGTAAGTACCATGGGTTGACAAGAAAATGTATTTTTTTTTTTTAGCATTGAGATGGTGTGTTCTGTATATGTCTATTAATCCCATTTGTTTTAGGGTCACATTTAAGTCCTTTGTATCTTTGTTTAGTTTCTGTTTGAAGAATCTATCCATTTTTTCAGAGGAGTGTTAAAGTACCTGGCTATTATGGTGTGATGGGATATCATATTGCTCGAACCCATCAAGGTCTGTTTCATAAATCTGGAAGCATTTAAGTTAGGTGCACAAATATTTAAAATTGAAATGTCTGCCTTCTTGTACTGTTCCTTTGACCAGTATAAAGCATCTATCTTTTTCTTTCCTAACATTAGTTGCTTTAAATCCACTAGTATCTGAAAATGACATTGGAACCTTTGATTTTTTTCTGATTTCCATTTGTGTGAAATACTGTTTCTACCCCTTAACCCTAAGTCTTGATTTGTCCCTCAAAACTAGGTGTGTCTCCCGGAGACAGCATATGGACAGCTTGTACCTTTTTATGCAATCAGTCAGGCTTTGCCTCTCCAGTGGTGAATTCAGCCCACTGACATTTATTGACAGAACTGATAAGCATGGTGGAGTTCAATCATCTTATTCTGTGGAAGTCCATTGTGTAGTTGTATCCTTTCCTCAACTGTGGAAGCTAAATTTTGACCTTTAGCTTCTGGGTGTCTACTTTGCTGGTGGTCCATTGTGAAGGTCAGTGTTGAAAATAGGCCTGTAGAGTTGTCTAGTTGTAGCGAATTTCCTGAGTGTTTGTATATCCACAAAAGATTTGATTTCTCCATCAATTTTGAAGCTTATTTTAACAGGATACAGAATTTAGGACTGAAACTTGTTTTGTTTATGAATGTTGAAGGTAGATGACCATGCTCTCTTCTGGCTTAGAAAGTTCCAGTTGAAAAGTCTGATGTCATCCTAATGGCTCTGTCTCTGTAGATTAGTTGGTGCTTATTTCTGGCTGCTTGCAGAATTTTTTCTTTGGACACATTCATTACATCGTGTCTTGGAAAAGCTCTGTTTGAGTTGAGATGACCTGGGGTTTGATATGCATCTGAAAGGCATGTATAGGGATCTTATCAAAACTCAAGAAGTTTTCATTTATGATAGTCTCCAGTAGGGCTTCCATTACATTGGGACTATCTTCTTCCCCTTCAGGGATCCCTATTATTCCTATGTTCGAATGCTTCATGAACTCTCATAGTCCTCTAAGCGACTGTTTGGCTTTCTTTCACTTCTTTTCTGCCTGTTTGACTACCTGGATTAACTCAAAATCTTTATCCTGTAATTCTGAAGTTCTTTCTTCTCCATGTCTAAACTATTTTGACACTCTCCACTGCTTCTTTACATTCCCTGATTGTCTCCTTCATTTCCTTAAGCTCTGCCATATCCTTTCTATATTCTACATATCTCTTATCTGATTTTTGGTTCTGTCTTTTCATTTTCTTGTCCATTCCTTTTATTGTCTTTATCATTCATATTTCATATTCCCTTTCTGTCAAATCCATTAAATATTTATAAGTGGTATCTTCTGCAGTAGCTGCTTCAAGGTCCGTTGGGAGAGTTGCACTGTTTGGTTTTTCATGTTGCCCAATTATTTCTGTTGTTTCCTCCTCAAGTGTTATTTCTGCTTGTTTACCTTCTTGTCTTCTTTTTTTTTTCTTGCTTCCTTCCTTGCTTCAAATTACCTTGTCTCAGAGCTTAGATCAAAAGGAAAAGTAGGGTAAAGTGAAAACAGGGAGAAACAAGAGGAAAAGAAACAAAGAAAAAAGAAGGAAAAAGAAAAATAAAAGGAAAGGGAAGGTAGATAAAAGAAAAGAATTGAAGAACAGGAGAGAATGAGGACAGGAAGAGAGAATGAGAGTGATTAAAGAAATTGTATTGATTGGCATGATGTTCAAGTCACTCCTGTAATTCAAGGATTTTGAGGGGCTGGGCTGAGAGGGTTCCTTGAAATCTGGAACCCCTTAGAACCTGAGCATAGCCAAACTCTTCCTTGTCACCAAAACTACAGTAGTCTTTGCTCTTGATGAAAGTAAAGGTAGAAGTTAAGAATAAAACCAACCAAACAAATTAGAAAAAACAACACAACAAAACAAAACAAGGAAAGCTCAAATAGCCAAAAACTGCAGCACCCTAAGCAATACAGAAGAGACAGAAATAAAGAATAAAGAAAGTAAAAAAAAAAAAAAGTAAAAATAAAAATAAACTAAAAAACAAAATTATATATAGAAGAGACCAACTTTAATAGAAATATACATGTTACAATATGTCACCAAGATACCAGATAGTGCTATGGTTTTTTTTTAGTAGACAGAGAACACAGCTTTTGGGGCTATAATTGGGTTATAGCTTTCATAAGAAAGCTATAAATTGGTTTCATAGTAGGGCTGAGTACATTGCATACTTTTTCTTCTATTCTTGAGATACTTTGCTAAGAAGAATATGTTCCAGCTCCATCCATGTAAACATGTAAGAGGTAAAGTCTTCATCTTTCTTTAAGGCTGCATAACATTCCATGGTGTACATACACCATAATTTATTAGGCCATTCATGGGTCTGCAATAATTTTATAATATCCTCAATTAGTTTAAAAGTTTTTACTGAAATACAAAACTAGTTCTATTTGTTAAAATTTATCTAAGTGAAGTTTTTTTTTTTTTTTTTTTTTGCAGTTTTTAGCTGGGGCTGGGTTTGAACCCACTATCTCTCATATGGGGCCAGTGCCCTACTACTTTGAGCCACAGGCACCACCCTAAGTGAGTTTTTAATATTGACTGGTATGTTTCCAAGACAGAAGAAGTTTGAATGGTGGATACCAGGCAGGATTTTTAGAAGGAATAGCTGAGTGTCACCAGATATACCTGAAGATGAGTTTTAATTAAGTAGACAAGAGGTTAAAATGGGAGGAAAACTAACAGTGAATTAGTCTTTTGACATAAACAGCCTGAACAAGAGAACTGAGAGATGGAATTTTTAACTTTCAATCAGTTTCAGAAAAACGTAGTACTGGATTATCCGCCTCTGCGTATGCACTAGAAAAAAACTTAGAAGTTGCATTTACAATTACATAAATTATTCACCATCCTGGTGTTTGTTATTACCAACCAATTTTAGTGGGTTTTACAGCCATCAGACAATGTCAGTTATGAAGCATCTAGTAAAGTCTGGGACACAGTGACATTCAAAAAATTAGTATTGATCTCTCTCTCTCAATACTGTAATTATCACTGTATTTGAACTTGGGCTTTCCCAGTAAAGGAAAAATAGACCTTCCTTCCTATAATTCCTATGAGCACTATGCTTAGAGAGAAAAATGCATCTGAAATGTCTCTGGTAGAACAATGGGGGCAGCAGTATTAACTGTATCTTCTACAATCATTAAATCTATCAGATTGAGAAGACCCAGAGTCTCAAATACATGAATTATTTAGTGAGATGTCTCCTAAGCATTATTACAATAATGCTTTATTAAATAATACTAAATAGTGCATTATTAAATAATATAGGAAATGAGACTAGTTTGGGTTGGGGGCAGTAGGCTTCTTCCGGTCTTTGAAAACCATTATCCAAACTTAGTGGCTTTTCTTATTTAAAATAATAGGATTATTTAAAATGCTATCACATGACTATATTCTATTTAGGAGGCTAAGAATGTCTCTTTGTCAAGATGATCCATCTCAAAATGCTAAGGACTACAAACACGAACTATTGTATGTTACCTATTATTGTAATGAGACTTGTTATCAATAAACATCATGACTCACCTAAAAGCAGACTAAGTGTGTGCCGAAACCCTAACTAATGGATTGATGGGAGACAAGGTCAAAGGAAACATTGGGTGGTTTCAGGTGGCCAGGACTTGTCTGGAAGAAAGGGGAATATGATAAAATTTTGTAAAGGCCTATATATGTAAATGAGTTAGCTGAAAGAAAGACTATTATTGTTAAACAAAAGTGGAATAAAAGAAATGTGTCCTGTCATATGAAGGAGTGACTGTCAGATTTAAAAGTGAGGATCAGCAGATGAACCAGAACAGATTGATATTGAGTCAAGAGTGTATGTTGCCAAGAAGGGAGGGACAGCAAATCCTGTCTGCATATCCCTATGGTTCTGAAGTACAAAAATCACAAGCTACTGTGGAGCATACAGTGGAGTAAAACTGTTCCATAACCCAACCTATGAATTGTGCTATCCTGGTTACCTTTCAAACACATTGTTATACTTTTTAACCCTGTAGCTCCTTAATTAAATGATTGTCACCTTAGTAAGTAGGCCTATAAGAGAGGAAAAAAAGTGAAGTTTAGTCCTTGTGTCTATCCAATTCCTTCAGGAAACAAATACCATGAGGGAATTCGAAGTGAAACAGATTTGGTAGGGAGAAGCCAGTTAAAAATCAAGGGGAGAAGGAAAAAGAGTAGGCAGGGACGGGTGAGACTCTGTCTCTACAAAAAAAAAAAAAAAGAATGGCATGGTTCTGACACCTGTGAACGGAGGGCGGAAGAAGGGGGGGGGGTTTGAAAGAGTCTCAGACTGCATTGTAGTTTTGGGAAAGTCTCTACCAACTCAATAAGAAACCAAGAACAGAAATTGCCCATTACAGGATTCCAGCACTCAGCATAAATGGCCAGGGTCTAGCATCCCTACTGGGCTCAGTCACCAGATGATCAGGGATAATGGCTGTGGTGTCAGAAATGCAGCAGATTTCAGTAACAATGTATGTGCAGACTACTACGTCTCATAGGCTCTCTCGCTTAAAGTGAAATGTGAGCAGCAGAACTCTGTTGCTACCACAGAGAACCCTTTTCTCTGCAAAGATTCACTTCTCCATACAATTTTAAAATAGTTCTTTCATCTTTCCCTTAATCTTCTCTTCATAAAAGGAAACTCTGAAGAGAGAGGTTAGTTCATGAATTACAGTTTGTCTTAGAACTGCAAGTGGTTATCATATCCTTCCTTTTCTACCCATTCTAAATAGGTTTTGGTACCTTACCTGTTGCCAACTATACCCTCATTTCTGAGAGGTCTAAGTGACTGGTAATCAAACCATCTCAGGCTCATATAATTACACATGATAATTCATAGTCACAATTGTACAGGGCAATACCAAGGGACAACTAAGCAGGTCACATGAGTTTCATACATCTTCTTCTTTACCTTAAGGTATGTGATAAATCCTATCTTCTGTTGATCAGAATCAATTACCCCAGCCAAGATGGTGGCTTTTCTTACCCACTACTCTCTTTTGCCTGAGGCCAAAGTTCTCAGACAGTAGCCATGACTCATAGTTCAATGAAATCTGCCCTTTCCTCTGGCAAGGTCCCTTGTTTGGGGACCAGTATCTCTAAACCCTCATATCCCAAAGTTTTAGAGATAAGATATATAAAGTTCTCCAAGTGGGTCAAAAATGTAAAGGCAAAACAAATAAAAAAAGGAACAGAGAAGAGATCTGTGGATACATTAAATCACCATATACTACCAGATCACACTCTCTTCTTATTGCAAGTCTATTTCTATTAAACCACAGAGAGTTGAGCTAGTCCAAAATAGAAAATTTGTATATTAAAACAACAAATAGGCAAAAAGAAAACCACCATCAAGTGGCCTTATTCTCTCATACCATTTCAAATACAAATTATGAAATAAATACTATGAGACTTTTTTCAAAATGTCTATTTTCTTGGGCTTCCTGGGATACTCCTGACCATTTCTCCACCATAAATGTTCGTAGGACATGATAGAGACGGAAATAAGATACACCATTCATTCTTTTATTATCCATCTGCCCACATTCTCATTTCTCTAAAGGAACTATGACATTTTCCTTATTTTCCTGATGAGTATATTCTTCTTTAAGTTTGCTGAAGGACTTCTATTCCCAGGACATCTGTATCCTCTCTCCTCCCAACGACCACCTCTCTGTGTGCATTCTGGATTCCCAGCCTCCTTCTGAGGGTCTCCTCCTGGTGCTGATGTATTAAACATAAACTTCTCTTTTTTGAGCCTCTCTTAGTAAAATGTTTATTTAACACCTCCACTGTAAAGTATTTTCTCATTCATAAATCTATGCATGCAAAATAGTCTTAGTGCCTCCCCTGGGACTAGCAGAAAGAATAACAGTGAAAAGATTAGAAAGAGCTCTGAGCTTGAAGTGAGATTAGTTGGATTTGGGTTCTGCTTCAATAGGTCAAATTGGCATGAGGGTGAGGCAGTTACCCGGTCTTTCTGAGACTTAATTCTTTTATTTGCAAAAGGAAGATAATAGAAATCCACCAGACAAATATTTTCTGAAGAGAAAATGAGGTATAAAATGTAAAAGTCCACTCTAAAATCTGATATGGATTATATATAGAAGGGAGTAATTACTGATAATAGTATTATATATAATACAAAAAGTTTATCATCATTAATTGAATCTTCCTGGTCAAAACAAAATAATGGGTATACATTTGGAGTGAGGCACATTTTTTGGAATCTTTTCAATTGCTGGAAGGATTCCTTCCTCAGAATATTCTAAGATCAACCAATTTCACCCCTGGCTCTTACTTGCATCATTTTGGCCAATTACAGTTTAGCCACATGTTTTTCATCTATCAGGATTAATAACCTCTGCCTCAATCATGTCTGAAGGTAAATATAAAACCATATGCAATGATAAATAAACCATATACAACACTATATCTAATTAAAACATTTTATACATTATAATGTGATGTGCAAATTACAGATTGTATCTTTATCAGCTGACAGGTTTGATAGTGCTTTTAGAAATCTATCTTAGCCTAGCTCTCTACTTGAAAAGGCTTAAAGATGGCATCCAATGTTGTAAGTACTTCAAATTTGATATGAGAAGGACTTAAATACATTTTGTTTTGAGTCTCTTTTTTCTATCCCTATGTGCTATGTCAACCATATGGTTCCAGGTCGGAGTTGGCCATAAGAGGAACTTACAGATGGGAGGGAGAAATGAAGTTGGGCCATTATTGGACTGAAAGTTGTTGCAGGCAGACGTGGTAAAGACTAACACAGTAAGAACAGGTGAAGAGGTACCCTGCAAATCTAAGTTTGTGCAGGTACTCTTATGTTCCATATCCCACTAGTGCCTGACTGCAGACTTTGCTGGCCTATACCAGAGAGTTGGCTGTAGATCCACAATAGAGGCAGCTTTCCATCTGTAGGGGCAACAGCTTCCTCCAAAGCAGAAATTGCCATAAATACCTCACTCCCTCCTTTGCTGCCCACATTGGCTCTGGCTTGTCTATGTGCACTATTACGCATGGCTACACTGTCCTCTGACTCTTTCCTTTCAGACTGCCACTTCCCCCTATATTTGTGCAAGTTAGTTCCATAGTAAACCCCCAATTTCTATAAAACTTACAGTGACTCTGTTTCCTGACTGATGCAAAGATGCTATAAGTCTCATACCTGCTGAAAAACTCTGGACAGAGTTGCTATGTTTTTCAAAAAAGGCATTCATGCCATTAGTTTAAAACAAGTAGGGATTCATTAGTTTTTGCTATGTGAGTTTTATTAGTGATAAAACTTAGTAGCCAAACTTACAGACTCTTGAGTAACAAAAGATGTTAGGAACTGCCTCCTCTCTGCTCAGAGGAGGTAGAGGTGGAAACTGACATCCAGAGCCATCAGATGATTTGCCTGATGTTCCTCAGGGTCAGTGACTTGCTGTTCTGTTAAGAGCTTTCTTAACCCAGCCCCTTAACTGACCATCAGAGAAAACAACCCATCTCACTCAGTGGGTCCACTTAATTTAGAGTGTCTGTGTCCGTTTTAAACAGCTTCCTGCTTCTTCCTGTGTTCCCATTCCTTACCCTTCACTCCACTTCTCTTTATCTCCCAACCTACCAGCTGCTGCGCTCTGCAATATGAATTGCTTTTTTTCCTTCTTGTCTTATCTAAATATATACTAAGATTTCTTTTCTCCTCCTCATTTTGGACTTGAATAATAAAATCAACAAGCTCCTAGTCCTGGCACACACTCAGTGCGCTTCTCAGAACATGCTCCATTAGAAATATCCATTCTGCGTTATCTTTGCTTACAAGTTGTTATTTCAAAGATAATGAAATAGGAGAAAGTTGATACAGATTGGATACATTTATGAATAAAACTATCAAATGAATGGAGCATGGAAATCTATTCAGGCAGAGGAAATATACTCCGTTATAACAAGATGTCAGTGCACGTTGATGAGCAACCATCTGAATATAATTGTGAGAAATGAAAGTTTCTGAGGCCTGAAATACCTGCAGGTAGGCTTTTCTTAGGTCAGCACTGAAAATTTTTAGAAATGACAGATTGCTTCCCTCAAAACTCATTGGTAATACAGTGGCCTTCTCCAAAGTTGGAATTTAGGCTCAAAACAATTCACCTGTCTCGTATTTTTTTTCCTTTCACTTGAGATATTCTCAGCATAACTTCTATTTATTATAGATAACGACAAATACAGTAATTTATTTTAACAAGGTTTGTAACTACAAATTTCATTTTACATTATTTATTCTGACATTTCCTACCCCCCTTTATGTGAGACTTGATAGAACATGTTGGGGAAATAGAATAAAAGGCCATCTCATTCTAAATTTTTGAGAGCAAGAACTAGGTCCTTCTTATTCACCAATAGATACTCTACACCTTGCACTTACCCGATACAGGACAAGTGCTCAATAAATAAGTGATTTTTATTGATCAAAGGAAAGAATAAACATTCTCTATTTGCAAATTGTTCACAGTCTGGTGGAGATAATTACAATGTCTGTAATAAACATGATAGTAATGATATAAATGCAGAGTTGTGGAGGTGAGAGGAAGGAAAGCCTACTTGATGTTCTGAACTCAAGAGGGCCACTATAAAAAAGTGATTTAGTGCCTTTGGGGGAAGCTCAAGAAAGAAACTCAGCCACAGTGAAACAATAAAGGAGAAAGTTACACATATTTCAACGTGGCAGGGCAAGGGAAGAAAAAAAATGCTAAAACCATAAAAGGACCCCAGATATGTTGTACAAAATTCTACTTTTGGTATTTTCCATCATTCATAGAGACTCTGAAAAGCCAAAAAGAGATGTTATTCCTAAGAGTGGATGGCTTTGATAAAAACTTGGAGGGACTTTACAGAATATATAGAGGCCTTATGTTCTAAAATTCAGCAGTCTTGTCGGAACATATTTGGGCCTCTTTCAAATAGACAGAGCAATAAAATCAATAATGTCCAAAAGCCAGATAACACAACAAAATAAAATCCACTTTCTCTCATTATCTATATTTTTATTAGCTTTGCCAATGAATAAGGGATTGAATATAAAAGGTAAAGCACATAAAGATTTGTGTCCTGGCAAAAAAGATCAAATCAACAAGTTCATGTTAACGGGCTGCTGGAGCATTTTGTATATTTATATTGAGGTCTAAAACTACAGACTTTGCCGGTAAATCATAAACATTTTAAATTCAGTTAGAAAATCAAGAATATCTGGAGTAGTAGGAAAAATATGAAGCCTAAATCTAAAATTAAACCCACGAGTATAAACAATTCAAGCAAGAGCCAGGTGTTGGATGCAAAATCAACTAAAATGTTAGCGACTTCAGTGTTATTTTAGCTAGCAGGAATCATTTCAGGAGGCTGGAAGGCACAGCTTGCCATATCTAAGAGACTGAGCTAACATCCCAAACTTAGAATAGAGCCTTTCCTGGTTATGCTGTCGGTATTTTAAGAAACATGACAGGCCCATCTGCCATCCATATGAGAAATCACTCTTTCCAAGATGTCACTGAATTTATGCCTGTAACCCTAAACTAACAGGAAAAGGAAATATCATTCTCTCCCATCTCCTTCCAAGAAAGGTTTAATGTGCAAAAGTCTAGCACTCTTTCCAAGAAGATAACCAAAGTTTTTTTTCTACAAATACATATCAAAGCATGTCAATACCCAAAGAGCATAGGAGGCACAAAAGAGTAGCAATACCCACAATGATTATTTTTAACCAGCAATTTCCCTGCCAAACCTTCATAATCATTCCATGTACATTCTTTCATTTAAAACTTACGATAACTCTAGAATTTAGTTATAGCTATAATCATTTAGTAGATGAAAGAAAAAAAAAATCCTTAGAGAAGTTAAGATCCTGATTCAATTTACAAAGTTTGAAAAGTTACACAACTTGGATTCAATTCCTTATTTTTCTGATGCCAATTTTCCTGCTATTAACTCTTCTGATATAATGTCGCCATCATCCCATCATTGATTATATTTTTTGACAGCCTCCATTATATCTTGCAAGGTTTCTCATTCTTCTGTAAGGTGGATAGAATGGGAGTATCTATGAACATGGGTGATGAAAAAATCAAATCTTTATTTTCACCAACCCCTAATGTCCATCAGCACATCTTTCATTTATGAGTGTAAGCCAAAAATTATGTAAGGGTATTGGCAGCACCTTTAACATTGTCATTATTAGAAACCACAACTATTTTCTTATAATTTTAGAGTTGCAATATCTTCAAAAGTTTATCAACATCACTATTTTTATAATTATTTTAGCTGAAATATTTGGTGGCCATCTTTTCCCTACTATTAGTCTATTAACATATAGACTAAAAGCAAAGAAAGAGAAGATTCACAAACCAAAAGCCCCATCCATTTCAGTTTGGCCTCAGTTATCCTTGAATTCCTTAATTATTTGAGGAATAATTAAAGTTGTTGAGCCTTCAACTGAAATATCCCCATATAGGTGTATACTTAATAAATACCAATCTTTTGCTAGATTGGTTCAGGCTGAATTTCTGTTACTGGTAAGTAAATAAGGTCCTAGTAATTAACTAGATTTTCAATGTTATACACCTTTGCCTTAAATTGTGAAGACTTGTAAAGAAAGTCCCAGATGACTTGAGACTTGAAGTAGACTGAGCTACATAGTAATTCATATGTTCATTCTCAAACATTTATTGAAATCTATATGCTAGAAATTATTCTAAAATTTCAGAACAGAGAAGCAATATATTATCTTTATCCTTAAAATCAGGAATAATAATTAGTATGTATATATAATAAATGTTCTAATAAATACGGTATATGCACAGCAAGTAATAAAAACACAGATGATAGTTATTTAATACACCTTGGGGGTATCATAGAAAAGGCAAGTAGTAAGGCATGATTTTTTTTTTGGAGCAGATGAAACCTTAGAAATGTAATCTGCAAATTTGAAATTATAAATCTTTCTAGGGTGGTGCAATTGTGCAACCTGTTGGTTTTTCATTTTATTTTCCATTCTTTATTAATAGCCACCTGTCAGTGATCCTACTATTTCCTTTACAAGGATTGACAGGAAAGAAATCTCTCTGCTACTTCTTAGTCCTTAAAAGTAGGATTTTTCCTTGGCAATTGGCATGTGTTTTTCTAAGAAACATGTGACTCCTGAAACTGATCATGATCCCTTTCTCTTTAGCCTGCTAGAATTTTTGAGCCAAGTATTTGGCTCACTTTTGGAAAGTATATGGGAACTTCTGTCAGGGACGTCCTTGTATTAACTTGCCATTTTCCCTCTTCTCTATTTCCCATATTCTGACTTTCATCTTTTTCATCCCTTCAGTGTTTTAATCTAGGCATTATATTTTTCTGGTTAACCATTATTCTGTGCTTTACTGAAGTAATTACAAAATTCTATTTTGATCTAGAGCTCTAGTAAATAAATACAAATATAAATATAAATAAGTCAGTAGGATTAATCACCTCCATTGCCTTACTGTTGCTCCTTAGGGGCAATTTTAAATTCTTCTGAGTGATCATCTTCACCTTTCTCTCCCCTTTTGAGTCCATCCTATATGGCATTAGGTTGGATATCCAAATAAAGTCATTTCTAAAAAATTACCATGTTTATATCACATTGCTTCACAAAAAGCTTCTATAACTCCGTATTGTCTATCAACTAAAGTTCAGCCTTTTTCAATGGATTCACTTTAAGGATTTCTAGGTAATCGATTCACCTTGCCTCTCCAACGTGGCCTCTCAACTTTTACCTTTCCCTCAACCTGTGTTGCAGCTGAACTGGATCAATTACTGTTTCCTGTTTGTGGTCCATTATTTCCTTCCTTCTACACTTTGAATTAAACTAGTACTATATATGGAATGTCTTTTTAATCTCCATAAATCTAAATTATATTCCTTTGCCAAGGACCAGCCCAAATGCACCCTCTTTATCTCCTCCTAATTCCTATTTTTTCCCAGTAGAAATAAAATCTGTTTGCGGAACTTTATTCATAATTCTGCTATACTTCCCACTGGCAGTTTTTAATATACATTGTATTAGTACATTCATAGTAATAGATCGATACCAATTGTTTATTCTATGCGAAACACTTCTAAAAATTTCAATTGAATTGCCTTATTTAATGATCACAACAACCTGTGAATTATAAATTATTACTGTGCCATTTTACAGAGGAAAATGAAGTAGTAACAGTTACAATGTATCTTGCAAAGAGTACATTTCTAGAAGATGAAATTACTTGCCTTCAAACCTAGGCAGTCTGAAACTCAGGAACTCATTCTCATCCATGCTCCACTAATCTGCCTTCCTGATAGACTGTAAACTCACTGAAAATGATTTACTTTTTAGGTACATTTTCAGCCATGAATTTTATTTAGTTTTTTTTTTTAACTTTTACTAAGGTAAGTAAAATATGTAACCTGGTAGCTATACTTAATAATTGCTCAATAAATGTTAATGATAATTATGTCTTTTTTTGTACTGTTATTATTATTGTTCTTGATACTACACCAGGTTAGAAAGGAATCCTAAGACTCCCTCTGCACATCAGAGAATACTAAGTCATCAACAGGTTTGAGATATGGTGAAGATTATTTTCAAATCCAGAACTAAAATCAGTGGCTTTTCCTTTCTAGGTTGTGGCTGAGAACAAAAGAGCCCACTGCTATAACCTAATCTCAAGAATCACAGCTGCTTCTTTAACAAAAATCACAGAAATGAAATCCATTCATTACTGGCCTGTGACATATTTAGTAACATTCAGAAATTCAATTTCTATCATCATCTTCATTCATTTATTTAAAACAGAAGTTGTGATGGAAAAAACAATTGAAGATGATTTATGTGCTTAACTAGCACCAGAAAATTCAAGATGTTATGCAACTTCAATTTTTAAATAGCATTTTCTTCCACCTCAGAATCACAAGCTTAGGAAAAACAACCAATCTTTGTTTTGAAGTCCCTTGGTTTTGTCATTTCATGGCAAATTTTAAAATGCTTAAAGATAACATCTTTGATTCATCTGGCTGGGAAGATGAAGCCAGTCTAGTAGCAAATGCTGGTATTCCGACTTCAAAAGATAATATAGGGCTAAGTCATTTCCTATTTATGATCTGTCATCCTTTCTGAGGAATAAAAAATGTTGCATAGACTATAAGGACAGAAGGGGGGAAATTAAATTTAACAGCTTTCTTCAACAGACATGCCTTTCTTTAGAGACAACTCTAATTATCTTAACTGTAATAAGAAGTTAATTGTTAGTAGTCTTCCCTCTGCCAGCTTTTTTCAAGTTCAGTCCCCCCAACAAGCAGAAGGCCTTCAAAGTAAATAGAGATTCATTGTAAGGACAGGAATGTAAGTGGCTCAAGCCGGAAGCAATGACCCAAGTGGTTTATATCCGATTTGATTCCTGACTTTAATTGTGACTATAAACAGATGACAAATTACCCCTGATTTGAACTCAACAGCTGTCTGCCCTCCCCATCTCGGCCCCACCTCCTTCCCCTAACCCTGCCTAATACGATGCTCTTCCAGTATCTCCTACCTCTGTGAATAACACCATGATCAACCAGTCATCATGTCACTTCATGGTCCCTATAAAGGTCTCTATTCACCTGTGCTCATTCCTCTTCTAATACCTGCCAGATGCTAAGGAGTTGGGTCCTATCCATGCTATTTTTTTCTGCTACTTCCCTTCCTATAAACAACTCGGATCATTGTGCCATGAAAGCTGCTAGGGATCTGTTTCTTTAAACTAAAAAGGAACATGTTGAAACAGGAGTGTCATATTATTCATCAGCAACAATATGGCCTCATTGTGAAGGGCTTAGCAGACAAACATATTTCAATGACTCTCCCTCTCCTCAGATTGCTAAGCATCCTCTCTGACCAGAATATTTCTGGTCTTGCGAGCACAGCTGAGTAAAGGAACCTTAAACTAGAGTTCTGATAACACCATATCATAGAGTTTTATTGTTCGTGGCAAAAGCAACTGTCACTATTTTTACTATTTGAGTCAATTTCATAGTTTTCCTAGCACCAGATGAATACTATTTAAAACAGCCCTTCATTGCTATTGGTTATTCTTTTTGGTCATATCATGCAATTACTCCAGAGAGAGAAAGAGAGAGGGGGAATAGTAAGAGAGGGAAAGAGAGAGAGAGAATATAATGTAAATCTTAGCTGTTGGCTGGATTTTAGAAAGCACAGAAATTCTGGAATGACTTTTGAGGATGCCATATCCACCAGAACAGATTTTTTAGAATAAGATAGTCTTTAAAGCAAAGGCAAAACCATAG
The DNA here is from genome assembly GCF_027406575.1 of Nycticebus coucang. Lineage (NCBI taxonomy): Eukaryota > Metazoa > Chordata > Mammalia > Primates > Lorisidae > Nycticebus > Nycticebus coucang. The sequence goes on along the minus strand of NC_069793.1, from coordinate 35,168,883 downwards.
ATAAGATACGGCAGAAATATTAAACTTTTTCTGTTGTTTTTTTCTTATTTTAAAATTCTATTTTACATATATGTTGTTTGTGCATGCATAGAATAATGATAAAGTGGTAAATGTGGATAACTTACAAAGAAATTAACATTCAAATTTTGGTAGAAGCTCAAATGTCTTCCCTGTATTGTTACGCTATCAAAAATGTTAGAAACTACTAGATTTTTTTTTTTTTTTTTTTTTTTTTTGCAGTTTTTGGCCGGGGCTGGGTTTGAACCCATCATGTCTGGTATATGGGGCTGGCACCCTACTCCTTTGAGCCACAGGCACGGCCCAGAAACTACAGGATTAATACATTACCCAAAGATCAGAAACATGCCTAGAGGCACAGTAACATGCTACTTATTTACATTTGCTGGATATTTCCCTTTACCCCATTATCTCAAAACTACTTTTTTTCTTTTTTTGCTTATATATATATATAATCCAAACTACAAAGTAAAATGCGGAGTGGTTGGCATTGCTGTCCATAAAACATTCATCAAATAATTAAAGCATAATCTTCAGATTTTTTACCTTTTTCTGTACCAGGAATCTTATCATCTCCCCAGAACCCTCCCTCTCCTTCGCCATCCAAATACTAACTGCTCTTTAATGACTGCTGATTTTACTCCTAAATACTCACTGCTGTCTCTCCACACCATTTGCCCTGTAGCTTTGCCACAAGGCACTTTGTGATGTATGTGAATTCTATGTTCCTGGAGTTGCACATCACGTGGTTGGGACTTAAATTCAGTAACTATATCCATTATTACTTCCCTAATTTGGGTATTTATCATTTCTTACCTCAATAGTTGCATCTCCCTTGCCTTTTATTGCCTCCTTCTAACCTATGCTTCTTAGAGTTACATATCTAAAGGTAATATTTGATAATGAGCTAGAGCCACATCCTTACCATGACCTTCGAGATAATGTTTGAGCTCCTTTGCTTGGGATACCGTGTGTATTCTATCACCTGAACCTGGGTTCATCTCCCATCACTGCCCCTGATAATTATACTCTTGAAATGATGGTTTTTGCTGTAGCATCCCACACGTCCATAATGCTTTTAGGGCCTCTGCATATTATGCACTCTTGATTACCTAGGATGCCCTTTATTCCCCAATCCCAAGCTTTATTTGGCCAAGTAACTCGTGTTCTTTTTTCAGGACTGAGTTCTTTTCTCACAGTAGAAGATTTACCTTAACCTTCACACTAGCCTCAGTCCCCTATTAGACCTCTATCATTTCATTTAATTTGTTATATTTATTGTCATTATAAAATATTCAGATGATCTGTTTCTTCATCAGTTTCTTTTCCTAGATTGGGAGTTTTTTGAAGTCAAGGACCATCTCTTATTTCCACATTCCCAGTTACTAACACATAACATGAGCTTGAAATTCTTAAGCTGAAGTGAATATATGCTTTTATTTCTTCAGAACGCCATACGCGATAGGGGATTCAGGTGTTAACCTAGGGCATCCCTAGCTATATTCTCAGAAAATGCACCTCTTAGTACTTAGTCCACAGCTTTTTCTATGGGCAATAAATCAAAAAACAGAAATAAGAGGGTAGGAAAAGGCCTTTTCATAGAAAAAAACCTCTACGTCCTTTTATAGCATCAAGTATTTTCTAAGGAACGTAGATTCTGGTAATTCAAAATTTCTTTGTTTTGCAGGACTTTGATACGTTTGGATTTGTGAGTTTTCCTTGGGAGCTGAGAACTAAATTTCTATGCACAGCAGAGGAAAAACACTGAGAGCTGCAGAGGACAATTTGAGAAGTAAGAGGCAAGGACATGTGAGATACGAGCAAGCCAGGAAGACAGAAAACAACTGGGTGCTACCTGAGGGTGCCACTGTTTGCCCCTCCCTGCACCCCTTCATCTTTGGTTAAGATTGCAGATTCACAAAATTTGTGGCATGAGTATATTTCTAGTAGAAACTGGAGAAAAGAATAAAGAATAAGCATGTTTATCTGTAAAGTAAGAAGAAGAGAAGAGCATGAGCCAAAGTCTGCAGAAATGCACAGCAACCCTCAGAAATCTGGACTTCTTAAGCATGAAATGAACTGGGATTGACATCAATCCTTTCCAGATCTCTGAGAAGATGAGAAGTCCTTTAACATCTGGAGCCACCACATAACACACAGATCTAGCTCTCTATGCATTTGAAAAGACATCCATTGATAGAGATTTCAAGTTAAACCACATAATACTTGCAACAACTGAAACTTGTACAGCATCATCAGATTGCAGAGAGTGCAAAGATAACGCTCAATCATATTCATTAGGAAAGCCTTGATGGAATAAGCAGGATCGAAATGAGGCTCTCAGTGATCTGGAAAAATGAGTTAACTGGACATCATTTAGCAAAGGAATTAGTGCAGAAGCAACAGTTAAAAAAAGAAAAGAAAAGAATAAATCAAACAGAGGATGTATCTGAGACAAACAGCATATGTTTTTCATTCAGGAACGTAGCCTCTCACCTCTTTGAACTGGTATCAAATAGCTTAGCATTCTGACCAAATGCTTTCATTCAGCTATCAATCATCTCATTACCGATTTTTATGCTCTAAAAACCAAGCCATCCTATTAAGAACTTCCAGGAATAAGAGTACCCTGAGCATCTATGACTAATATTTTTGAATTTCCCCTACAGCCCTTTACTAACCACAGTATTTGAATCACGTTGAGGACAGAACAATTCGTGTGTGTGTGTGTGTGTGTGTTTCTTTCCTTTTGAACACTGACTATATACAAGATTAAAATGTAAGTTCTCAGTATCACCAAAGCTTAATTTCTCCTGTTGGTGCCTAAAAGATGAAGTAAATAGATAATGTTTTGTGAAGTCTCATTAAGATTATGTGGCCCTCTCATAGAATACACACCTGTCATTTTATATTTATTAATCTCACAGATGCTCACTGCTCTTTTCAGATAGGCTGAGCTAAATCTTCTTGTTTCTCATACACGGCAATAGTCAAGGGGCCCTAGAAGAGGATTGGCTGGGCTTAAGTCCTTGTTCCATTTCTATTGAGATATGTAACTTTATATAAGTGACTTCAGGTCTCTCGGAAACTCTCATCTGTAAAATAAGAATGTTTATAACATTACCTACCTTGCATGTGAGAATTAATTGAACTAATCCTAATGTATGTGGACTTATTACAATTAGATTCAGCTGTGAGAAGAAAAGACCAGGCGAAAGAAGTCCAAGATCAACAGTCAGAAGTGGTGGCTCCATGATACCAGGAAGCCAAGATTTTTTTTTGTTTCTCTATTTGTCTTATTCCTTAGCTTCTGTTCTCATTATCTTAGAGAGCTATTGAAGGTGGCGGCATCACATTTGCACTTCAGGCAGCAAAAATATGGGGCAAAGGACACTTATTGAACACCCCACACAATACGTCTTACTAGCGTCTCATCAAGCAAACCTTATCACATGATCTAATATAAAGGAAATTAGGGGATGGGGCAGCTCTTCCACTCTTTTAACTAACTGGAAATATAACTAGTTCCTTTTAATCAGATTTATCTTAATAAAGGAAAGGGGAAGGTAAGTGTCAGTCTGTCCTATAGTAAATGAACATTCAATACAGTTTGTAGAATATAAGTAGCACTCAATAAATTCTGGCTATGTCATATTGATATTTTTAATTATTAAGGGCAATTAAGTTTTGTCGTTTCTTCACGTGATTAATGCAAATTCCAGCATTTCAGGAAAAAAAAATACACTTATTATTAAACTACAGAAAATCTCATTAATGTTCATCACTGTAATACAATTTTATTTTGATAAATATCACTGCAATGGTTTTCTTCTTTCTTCCTTGACAATTAGCCTTTGCTAATTCTCTTCTGGAAACTATATAATCTTTGTAATCAAATTTTAATTTTGTGTCCATCAGTTGAACAAAACACTTATAAAATGGGTTTCTGCATACTTTGATCTTTTATTGAATTGGGAAGTAGTAGAAAAATTAATTGGTAGATCATTAGTCTGAGATGGCCCCAGTGCTCTGGGTTCCTGCATAAGCCAACCAAAACTCAACTCAGTATTAACAGTAAAACAAAATTAACTTTAACCAATCAGAAACCACTAACTAACATCCATCTAGAGGCCTTACCAATAAGAAACCACTAATTAATCTCTAACTAGAGACTTTATATCTTCCCCAATCAAATATTTTCTTTGTCTTATTTCCAAAAGCACCTTATAAAAGTTTCTTCCTCACATTCCCTCAAGTGAGCCAAAAATGTACAAATAATCAACACATTGAATCCCACAAAGGCACAAATGTATTCATGATCTATGTATATATGACTTATCAAAAAAAAAAAAAAAGAAAGAAAGAAAAGGAAAGGAGTAAAAAATGCTTGTGGTTTGGCACTTCCCAATTCATGAATTTCTGTCTGCTCAAATTCTTCAAAATTATTATGAGCCTAAGTTTATCCTTCAGCAGAGGTAATATAAAGTTTTACTGTTATTGTATTTTCATGTCTCAATTCTTAAAAACAAAACACAGCTGATCCAGTATTACTGCCTTAGTAAATATTACAGTTAAAATGATTCCATCTTTATTTAATGTTAAATCTGTACAGTGATTTTTGTCTTCATTCTGATCAGTACTCCCCAATGTTTATCTTCTGTATGAATAAAAATGGCTTAAAAGTACAAAGTATTCTGACCACAGGGCAGTCCAGAAAAGCTTTGTTTTTTCAAAATCTTACAATCAAAAAATTTTCTTTTCTACGACTTCATTGTTATGAACGTAGAGTATACACAAACTTTACCTAAACTCTCAATTGGTTATATGATTATCAAATAAAGACTTTATAGGTCGTATAATATTTCATATAATCATTTAAATTATAAATCCGTTTTTTCTGGTCCACCATTGACTGTCTCATTTTCATTATGCAAAATGCCATTGTTACTGAGCATTAATATCAACCTGAAAACACAGCTTCCCTCAAAAGAACCTACTTCAATCACTTCTTTGGAAAAATACGAAGAATTGTCATGTAGAAAATCACATGTATTTGTTCTCCCAAGCCAAGCACTTTCCAGCTTACCTAATTTAGTGTTTCCTACTCCATAGAGTAGGAAATTATGCTTTTAGTATAGCACATAATAATATTAGCCATAAAAATAGCCATGTTCATAAAATATTGGCCTGTAAAATGTCATTTGTTAATAATTGTTAATATTCTTTCTGAACAAACACAAAACTCCATGATTCCAATTTGGTTTTCTGCCTTATAAACACATTATTTGAGATGTGATTATTGTACCATTACTTCAACATCACTGACAAATATACTCACCACATAGATCACTTACTTAGAATGAAAACTTGCCAGAAGTGAATTGTGGAAAAACATTGACGTCTTAAAGCAACTAAATCACTTGAAATTCAATCAATAATATCTTTAAGATTTGAGGCACTTATTCCAGTTGAGACTAGAGATGCTCTGAAAATTACATGGTTACCTTTGTTATTTCTTGTCCTAGGAATGAAATGGCGTATAGTATTGGCCAAAAATATCTGAAATTATTCTTTTATAAGCATATGTTCCAAAAATGAGTTATCTCATCAAAAAACCAACTACAGTGAGGGTTGCTGATGTTTCAGGGATTTCCTATAAACATGCCAGAGTTTTATGAAAACATTCTCAGAAAATTTCAGGGAAGATGCTAGGAACAAGAAATAGAATCAAAATGGGTGAGAGACTATGGATATTTTTGCAAGGCAGCTTTAGGAAAGCTAAAGGAAGGCAAAGCAAACTGTACTCAAGCCAGGATCGCAATCCTGAGTTGGTTACTGAGAAGAAACTGATATACATGTAAAGGGCAGAAGAGAGAAATAGTAAAAATCAGCTTTTATGATGTTCTTTCTTGTATTCTTATGTACTCTTTTATGGAAAAGAACTTTTCAAAACATACTTTAGTACACATGATTATTTCTCCCTATTTTGGCTAAAAATATTTTTTATAAAAATAATCTTTTGTTTTCTTTTTCGAGAAAATAATCTAAAAGCATAGTGTAACGGAAGACGAGAGTCAATTGATTACTTTATAGGATAATGTAAGCAATGGCACATAGGATCAAATTTTTATTCTGGTGAGTCCAGGTACTATGTTCAAGATATCTATCAAAAGACAATGGGTGTAAGGGATGAGAACCCTTGCCCATGGTCATATCCAGTGGTGTGCTGGTGCTCCCATGACTTGACACCAAGATCAAGTGTTAAGTTTTTAGAAACTTTGCCAACTATTTCTTTTTCTTTTTTTTTTTTTTTTTTTTGTAGAGACAGAGTTTCACTTTATTGCCCTCAGTAGAGTGCCGTGGCATCACACAGCTCACAGCAACCTCCAACTCCTGGGCTTAGGCAATTCTCTTGCCTCAGCCTCCCGAGTAGCTGGGACTACAGGCACCCGCCACAATGCCCGGCTATTTTTTTGTTGCAGTTTGGCCGGGGCTGGGTTTGAACCCGCCACCCTCGGTATATGGGGCCGGCGCCCTGCTCACTGAGCCACAGGTGCCGCCCTGCCAACTATTTCTTAAATATAGCTACAATTTTTTTTTTTTTTGCAGTTTTTGGCTGGGGTCAGGTTTGAACCCACCACCTCCAGTATATGGGGCCGGTGCCCTACTCTTTGAGCCACAGGCACCACCCAATACAGCAACAATTTTTTAAAAAATAGATTATATAAACATTAAAAATAATATTAAGATAAAAATACTCAGAATTTATCACCTCCTAATTAGATTACTATATATTACCATTAATTATGTTCTTGAGTTATTTATATCTACATTACTTACATAATAAATACTATATAATGGTAAATTCTGTGCATCTCTTCCCAATTCCATGTTCAAAGATGGTACATTGATAGCTTGAAACTGGCTATCCTGTATTTACATTATGAAAACAGCTAATGTTATGAACAAAGCCAAGCACAGTGGCTCACGCCTGTAATCCTAACATTCTGGGAGGCTAAAATGGGTGAATTGCTTAAGCTTCGGAGTTTGAGACCAGCCTGAGCAACAGGGACACCCCTTCTCTAAAATAATAGCTGGGCATTGTGGCAGGTGCCTGTAGTCCCAGCTACTTGGGAGACTGAGGCAAGAGGATCACTTGAGCCCAAGAGTTTGAGGTTGCTGTGAGCTATGATGCCACAGCACTCTATCGATGATGACAAGTGAGACTCTGTCTCAAAAAAATTTTAAAAAATTAAAAAATAAAGGCTTGGTGTATTGTTGTGTTGATCGTCTTCATGTGGTAGAAAATGTTAAGATTAAATTTTAAAATAGGATGTGTGTCTAGCTGACACATTACAAATTGCAGAAAAAAATGGTATTCTGCATTCAAAAACTATTATTTAATTTAGTAAAGAAATCACTTGCATGACTGAAGAATAAAGTTGTAACAAATTTCTTCATTATTTTACTTTTATCTTACTCATTTAAGTAAATGAAAATACAATCAATATTCATGTTGAGTCTATGCTTATTTATCAATGTCATGAGTGATCCTTTGCTCAAATTTTATAATAAGCATTTATTTGTAGTATGATCTTGTCAGCTCATTGTTGAATTGCAACCATAGTTAGGATACAGACAGAAGAGTTTAACAAAACTAACAAAGCATTCTTTTAGAATTAATTGATTATGTCGAATTTACATTACTATTTGTAAATATTTCTCTATTATTTGTCCCTAGTTAGAAATTAGTTCATTTTTCTGATTGAGAAGGCTTCTTGTTAGATATTAGTTGGTGATTTTATCCTACTCAGGTTTTGCCCATTCATGACTCATGACCTATCTGCACCACATCACCTCTCAGCTTCTATCATTCCAAAATGAAGATTTCTCACTCAACTAATAGGGCCTCTATCTTTGTTAATTTCTGTCATTTGTAAATCCCCTATTAATCAAGATCATAATATGTATCCAGTTGACCAAATATTTTTCCCAGATTTTCCACTGAAATTTTCAATGTCTGGATTCTAGAAAGCCCAGAAAGGCTTATGCCAATATCACTAACTAAAAGAGAGTTTCACCGTCAATCCTGAGCCAGAGACAGCAAATAAGGGATGAATAAAAGGATCAAGATCCAGGCAGAAATGAGATCACACCAGAAATGAAAAAAAAAAAAACATGAGAGTGCTGGGAAATCAAGAAAATATTCCTGTGCCTATAGTTTGGCATTAATAATTTTCCAAATTGAGGTGTCTTTGTAAGTAATTGGACTGTACAGGGTTTTTTCAATCTTCAAATATTTAGTAACCACCTACAATATACCAATTTTCTAGGTTCTGGGGATACAACAGAGGGGGCAAAATATACTTAGTGCCTACCCTCATGAAGCTTGCACTCTACGGGTGGGAGGAATGACTTCTTTGTCGTCTTGCTTCCTGGAAAGCATGTTTGCTTTCTGTTTCTATTATACTACTTGTCCTTTTCTGAGTCTTCTTCAGAACCGTACTGTCCAGAAAGATTTAGAGAAATGCCTTGGTTTCAAATATTTCTACAGATGTATATTACCATTTCCAACATTAGGAAATTTGTGCTGGATAATCCCTATGTTTGGAAAGTTCCCCTTCTCGATATTCACATGAGTCACTCCTTTATATCCTTCAAATCTTAGTTCAAAGTCATATTCTTAATAAGACTAGCTATTTAGGATTGCTACCTGACATGGTTATTTCATGTGTCAACTTGGCTAGCCTACAGTTTCAAGTTATGGGGTCAAATACTAGTCTAGATATCGTTGTGAAGGCACTTTGTAGATTTGATTAACATTTATAATCAGTTGGCTTTAAGTAAAGGAGATTTCATTTTTTAATATGAATGGGACTCATCTAAGCAGTTGAGGCCCTAAGCACAAAAAAAGGAGGTTTCCTGAAGAAAGAATTCTGCCTCAGGATTATAACATAGTCCTGCTTGAGTTTCCAGCCTGTTGGACTACCCTAGATATTTTAAACTTGCTAGCCCCCAAAATCATGTGAGCTAATTTCTTAAAATCTCTCTCTGTACATACACATAGATATGTAATAATTGCATATACTGTATATACACATATATGTATATATAACCAATTTTTATCCAATAGAATATAAAAACAATTATATATATTGTATATATAGACATGCCAATAGAATATTTACTATGCAAATTATATGTATGTATACATACACAGAAGCAACAGGGTACATATTTTATATATGCCTATATATACACACAGCATCAGTAGGATATATATGTAGTATACATATTAAACATAAAAAGAAAGAAGAATTATAAGTATGTGTATTATGTATGTGTATATACATAGAACCAATAGAAGAACTCTGACAGATACACTAACCTATTTAAAATTGCACTCTCTGGAACTTTCAATCCCCCCATATATTTCTATCCTCATTTCCTCTCCAATGGCATTCTTCACATTAGAATATATTCTTCAATTTACTTCTTCTTTTTTTTTTTAGTTTGTAATTTACTATTTCCCACCTACTAAAGGTATTTAGGCAGAAATTGTTATTTTTTTTCACTTATGTGTACCAATGAAAAATAAACAACCGAAACTATGCCTGACACATGGTAGATGCTAAATAAAATATATGTCAAGTATATAAATGTCCAACATCCTCCAAATATTATGTACAAGCAAAAATTATGGTAACTATATGATTAAAAATAATTTAGCCAGAACTATTTGAATGTTTTATAATTTTATAAATACTAACAATTCCTGTAATTTAGAGAGAAATTACTATAGTCAAAATCTCATTGTTTTATGTATACATCATTTAAAATTATTAGAATCTTATGTGCCAGATGTTACAATTATTCTTGGTTTTCCATTGAGGATACTGATTTACAGAGGGGTTAGGTGACTTGACCAAGATCACACAGCTCAAAACTATCAGGAATTACTAAACTAAAACTCATGTAGCTCTTTCTTTGGAGTCTATGTTCTTAATCATAATTTATATTGGGAATGATTTGGGGTTATTCAGTCTTTATCTCAATTCTTCAAATTACTATACATGGTTAGAAAGACTAACAATGCTAAATTTGGCCAAGAAGCATCTCAAATGTACATTCATCTGGCAGTCTGTCTTGTTTTCATTCTGGAAAGAAAGACTAAAGCTTTTTTTTAATGAGACTTTAATCTTTCCACTGATATTACTCTACTGTTCTGAACAGTTCATCTTTAATTTAAAACCATGAACTATAAATCTTCCTAATAGCTATGCCTATCGCCTCCAAAGACCCTTCATACTGACTGAGTTTTCTTATTACAGTCTGTCAGATTGGGTGGCAATTGAGAGACTGCTTCTTATGTATCAGCTATAATCAGTGTTGAAATAAGCAATTTAAGCACATTTTCATTGATCATCTTTCCTCAATTCTTTTCTGTAGTGAAACTCGTGTGACTTTGAAAGCAAGCTGCATTATGAACATTTAGGAAATAACTGAGAATGGATATGAAATAAAGTAGCTTCTATTGAAGGACTGATTCATGGATATGTCCATTATGATGAGGCTCCCAGAAATGTCTGTGTCTGAGATAAGGTAATCATGGTGGTTGATGGGCTGTCTGCTTTAGTACACTTAAAAATTGTGAATGTGATCAAATGTTACCCCCGATATATATAACCAAAGAATATTCAAGTTACATGTAAAATAATGGCATATTCTTTTGCTTTTTTTAAATATATATCTAGAAACATCAGGTGTTTTTTAAAATAAGAATCTACTTCTGGGGCGGTGCCTGTGGCTCAAGGAGTAGGTTGCCGGCCCCATATACCCGAGGTGTTAGGTTCAAACCCGGCCCTGGCCAAAAACTGCAAAAAAAAAAAAAAGAATCTACTTCTATATTCTCTCCTACAGGAAGACAGTTTAGAAGAATGCACTAACTCTGAATGTTCACCCCGACTTCCAAATGTGCAGGCCTGAAATTCCAGTAAATAACTGCATTAGGTTATTTTTTGCTGTATTATACACAGTAGCCAACCAAGATAAGAAATCAACCTAAGTGTTCATCAATGAATAAATGGGTAAATAAAATTTGGTGTGTTATATACAATGGAATATTTTTCAGCAATACAAAAGAATGAAATCCTGTTATTTGCAGCAACATGTATGGAATTGAAGGCCATTACGTTAAATGAAATAAACCAGGCACAGAAAGACAAATATTACATGTTCTCATTCATGTAGGGGAGCTACCAAAGTAGATTTCATGGAGGTAAAGAGTAGAGGGTATTTATCAAAGACTGGTTAGATAAGGAAAGAGGGAGAGCTAAAGAAGAGCTGGTTAAGAGACACGGAAATACAGCCAGACCGAAGGAGTAAGTTCTAGCAATTGATAGCACAATAGGAAAAACATTGAAATTAATGATAATTTACTGCATATTTCAGAATAGCTAGAAGAGAACAATTGTAATGTTTCCAACACAAAGATATATATTTGATGTGAGGGACATCCCAACTACTGTGGTTTAATCATTACACATTGCACATATCCATCAAAATATCACAGGTAGCCCCCAAATATGTACAATTATTATCAAAAAACATACAAGCAAGGACATTTTGATGGCAAATTATAGAATCTTAAACTAAGAAAACTAAAATTTCTATTGGTTTTGCAAACTGAAGTCAGATTTCTCACACTATATGTATTAGAATATTAGACTATTTCCATGGTCACCACTGCATAGTTCAGCAACTCCACTTGGGATGGGGAGCAAAAATGTTCTAATATTTTCTTAACAAACATTTTTGGATTTCAGGTCTGTATTTGACATGACATTGACATGATTAATTTTGTTTGCCCATCCCTCAACCTACCAGTGAAGCCCGGGAGATAGAATATTCTTACTAGAGAAGCCTGTGTCATAAGACCATCCTCAGAACAGGATGAGGACAGGCCAGCCTCATCCAAAATCACAAACTGAGAGTTGAGGAAGAATGTGTCTTCATTATGGAGTAAAATAATCCACTATTCATTCTACTTTCTTTGGGAGACAGAATCTCAAACACAAAAGAAAACCATTGTCTACTGAAAATAGAAATTGTGGCCAGTTTTAATTTGTATTTTTTCCCCCTGTGGGGTAACCAAGCAATATATGAAAGCCAGTGATCTGGAAATAATAAAACATGGGTAGCAGTTATGGCTCAGCTATTACGTAAATAAACGTACTACTATAACTCCTACTAAAGAATTTAAGTCTAGAAACAGCAGACTGGAGATCAAATCTCAACTATAATATTTTTAGTTGATTATGGATGATAAGTTGAGCTGCATTCCCAAAAATGATATGTTGAAGTCTGTCAGTGCAACTTTATGCAAAATAAATAATACCTACTCGGTCCATTTGCATTGAAGTGAGGCACCCAAGGAGGCCAACGCCAGCAAACTCTCCATAAGGAGAGACAAGGATGCAGCCCCTTCCAACGTTCCCCACTGGTTTTTATTGAAGGAAATACATGAGGAAATACAACACAGCAGAAAGCTTCAAAGAGAGAGTAAGGTTAAAAACAAGTAGTTCACCTTTAGCTGCATGATTGAACTCTTAACACATTCTGTTTACTGTACTTCTGTCTTACCTAAAGCTTATCACTGTTAATACATGACTTAGGGCTGGGACAGTACCTTGTGTCTAGTGAGTTTTGTTTTCAGTATTCATGGCCAGCAGTGATTCTTGGCTTTAGTACAGATCACTCTATCCCTAGTGTCTAGCACTTTCAACCCTATCCTACAGAAGTCCTAACTTTGGTACCTGTTAATGTAACCTTATTTGCAAATAGGGTCTTTGCAGATAGGATCAAGTTAATATTAGATTAATATTAGATAATGAGAATGGACTCAAACCAATATGACTAGTGTCCTTAGAAGTGAAAACAGACATAGACACACAGGGAGACCACTGTGTAATGGCGGAGGCAGACACTGGAGGTTTGTATTTATATGCACCAAAGATTACGTCAACCACTAGAAGCTAAGAAGACGTGAGGAAAGATTCTCCCCTGCAGCTTTCAGAGGGAACATGGCCCTACCAACACCTTGATTTTGGACTTCTAACCTCAGGAATTGTGACATAATAAGTTTCTATTATTTTAAGTCATTCTGTCTGTGCTGCTCTGTTATAGAAGCCCTAGGAAACAGAGAATATTCTTCAATTGTTCAAGCTTCAGTTTCTCCAAATACAAAATAGGATAAGATGATTACCAACTTCATGAGATCACTGGGATAATATACATTAAGAGTTTAACACCAGGGGATCTGGCCCAAAATTGTTAACATTAGTAAGAACTCGTCATTCACAGCTTCATATGTTTCAGGGCAGGGGTCCTCTGAACAAACCTGTGAGCTAGACAGAATAGGGATTCTTAATCCTATTTTACATATGAGGTATTTGAGACTAAAATATTGTCAGATAATCTATCCGAGTTCACAAGGCTACTTTGTGATGGAGACAGGGTTCAATCTTAATTATTCTGGATATAAGTGGGTATTGCTTTGCCTGCCGAAAAATATCTCTAAAAGTAGCATAAGCGTCTTTATCCTTCGGGGTTGAGGATCTGTATTTCTGAATCCTTTCTAGGTCTATCATTCTTTCTGGTAATCTCTGTAACAATCACCCTGGCAACTGCATGCCTATTTCTCAGGAAATGAAACTAAAGTTAAGAGAGGGGAGTTATTTACTCAAATGATTGCAAATGATAGAAGAAAGAGTCAAACCTAAACATCTTACACTTCTAAGCCCGGACTCATTTTATTTCCTCCACCTCCCCTCACAAAAAGAATCAACTAAGGTCATTCATATGCTTTTGGCTATACATAAGTCAGTATCATTTATCACATGCAGTTTGTATAATTCCAAGCTCTTCCAATATTCATTCGAATATGTCAAGGTAACATTTAATTCTTTTCAAAGACCTGCTTCTTGCCTGCCCAGCACTGTCAAGAGTCAGACAACTTGTCACAACATTTAGCAGTACAAAATGATATGAAAATAAATATTACTGTCTTCTGTAAGGAATGACTCCTAGATGGTTCACTAGCAACCCCAATCTGTAAATTCTGAATCTTTTTGTGACACACAGTTCCACCCACCAACTTTGATCAGGAAAATAAATAAGGCATAATCATGGAGTCATATAAAACATCCACAGGAAAGTGGGTTTTAAAATCATGAGCAATGGTGCACAAGACAGAGAGGACAGAACAAAAGAGCTCTGACTCACAGAGCCAGACATTCAGACTGAAAGAAATGGATATTGGTTGAGAGAAGGTGTTGAAAGAAATGTCACCACACTAACACCCTCATCTCCCTGGCTTCAGTGGTAGGTTGAGGGATGGGCAAACAAAACTAATCATATCAATGAGATTCAAAACAAACAGAACTCAAAATCAAAAATATTCATAAGAAAGTATTAGCCACATTAGTATGTGGCTCAGTGAGTAGGGTGCCAGCCCCATATACCAAGGGTGGCGGATTCAAACCCAGCCTCAGCCAAACGGCAACCAAAAAAAAAAAAAAATAGCCAGGCATTGTGGTGGGCAACTGTAGTCCCAGCTACTTGGGAGGCTGAGGCAAGAGAATCACTTAAGCCCAAGAGCTGGAGGTTGCTGTGAGCTGTGACAGTACAGCACTCTAGCGAGGGCAACAAAGTGAGACTATCTTTAAAAAAAAAAAAAAAGAAGAAGAAAGTATTAGACATCTTGGAGGACATTTTTACCTTTGAGTATAATGTCAGCAGTGGGCTTTTTATGTATACTCTTTATTGTGCTACAGTATATTCCTTCCATACCTAACTTGATGGAAATTTTCATCATGAAAAGATGTTAAAGTTTGTCAAATGCTTTTTATGAACCCAAAGAGATAATCATCCAGTTTTTGTCCTTCATTCTGTAAACCTAACATATTACATTTGCTGATCTATGTATTTTAAATTATCCTTGCATCCTAGAGATGAATCCCACTAGATCATTGAGAATATTTTTAATGTTTTGTTGAAGTTGGTTTGTTAGTATTTTGTCAAAGATTTTTACATTTTAATTTTCTTTTTCTATAGTGTTCTTTTTTGGTTTTAGTATCAGTGTCATGTAAAACTCGTTTATTAGTAGTACCTATTCTTCTATTTTTTTTTTTTTTGGAAGAGTTTGAGAAGAAGTGTCATTAGTTCTCTATATGTTTGGTAGAATTCAGCAATGAAGCCATCAGTCAGATCCTGGGCTTGTCTTTGATAGGAAACTTTCCATTACTGATTCAAACTCTTTACTTGTAATCAGTGTGTTCAAATTTTCCATTTCTTTATGATTAAATTGTGGTACCTTGTATATGTCCAGGAATTTATCCTGTTTATACTAGGTTACCCCAGAAAGCATATAATTATTTATAATAGTCTCTTCTGGTACTTTATGTTTCTGTGGTATCAGTTCTAATGTCTCTGCTTTCATTGCTGATTTTATTTATTTGAGTCTTCTCTCTTTTCTTCGTCTAGTCTAGCTTAAGATTTTTTGATTTTGTTTATCTTTTAAAAATCGACTCTTAGTTTCATCTTTTGCATTGCTTTTGCAGTTTCTATTTTATTTGTTTTTGCTATGATATTTATTATTTACTTTCTTCTGCTAACTTTGAACTTTAGGGTATTTTTTAAGTTTTTTGAAAAAAAACATTAAATGGCTTAAGATCTTTTTTTGATGTAGGTGTTCGTGGCTATAAACTTTCCTCTTAGAACTACTTTTTTTATATCTCATACACTACAGTATATTCTGTTTCCTTTTTCATTTATCTCGTTTGTCATTTCTTCCTTCAGGAGCAGTTGTCTAATTTCCATGAATTCATTAACTTCCCTAAATTTTTCCTTTTATTGATATCTAATTTCATACTAATGTGATAAAAAATACTTGATATAATTTTAATATTCTTACATTTTCTAAGATCAGTTTTGTGTCCTAACTATGATCTTTGCTGAAGGATGTTCCACATGTGTTTCAGAAGAATGTATATTTGGCTGCTGTCAGATATAATGCCCTGTATATGTCTATTAGGTCTATTTGATCTAAAGTAGTATTAAAGTCTAATATTTCCATACTAATTTTATTTCTGGATGATCTGACCATTGTTCACAATGAGGTACTGAAGTCCCCTACTTTTATTGTAGTGGTATCTGTATAATATTTAGGAAACTTCAGATCCTTTACTATTTCCTTTATATTTAATACGACCTCATATGTAGATGAGAGTGAGACTTAAATCAAATGATTACCTTTACTTATAAGAGAAAGGATGATGTAGGAAGACGTGCAGAGATTCAGGAAGGCTTATGGAGCAGATAATACAGTGATGCAGCTATAAGCCATGCACAGCCAAGGATTTCTAGGCTATCAGAGCTGGGAAGGGGCAAGTAAGGATTCTCCAGTAGAGCCCTCAACTGCAGAATGGCCTTGCTAATGCCCTTTTCCTGATGATTCTGTTGTATCTCAAGATCACACCTTACCCTCTCTATATATTCTTTATGACTCAATGGTTCTATTTTAAAATTTTATTTGCTTATTTTTGGTAAATAAAACATATGTAATAAACATTTATATAATCATATGTATAACACATATAGACACATGTAAGTATAAGTATTCTCTCTGACCCAACCACACAGTTTTCCTGTATCGAAGTTACCAATTTCTTAAGCATTCTTACCAGAAAAATCAATGATTTTACCCACATCTATATGGGTAAAATATATATATGGGTAAAATATATATATATATATATATATATACACACACACCTATGTATTATTGCTTTCTTCACAAATGGCAGCATAGCATATACCCACTTCTACATTTCTGGGAGATTTTTGTATCCTTTTAACCAATCATAGAAAACCTCCTGCCCTTGGAAGCTTTTTCTTTCTCTTTTCTAAAATTTGCTGAACAATTCAGATCAATCCCCTTTTCATATTCTTCCTTCTTGCTCTCAATGTCTCTATTCCTAATGCTGGCATGTTCAATGTTATTTTGTTCCTTCACACTATTATTAAAGTAAAGACACAAGTTAATCAGCATATTCAATAAACAAAAATTCCTCCCTACTCCCCAAACTCTAACATACCTTATCATAATTTAGGTCATCAAAATTATATTTGTTTAGAAGGATAAGTTTTTCAAATTAGATTGTAGTGTTCCAAGATTTTTGCTTGTTATTTGTTTTTTCTTTGTAAATGATGTTTTGTCCCTGAAGATACATACATTGCTCTCAGTGGGAGCCCAAATAACACCATGGGAAAATCCATTTGTCATTTTCCTCTCTAAAATAAACTAATCCCTGTTATTAACAAGAGAATGAAAGAGATTAATTTTCCTTAGAGATTCAGGCAAGCAAATTGCATTTTGTTTGATTTTTATTTAATCATTTATAGCAACTCACCTAATTCACAATTGCATTTTCAATAGCACAAAGAAAGTTCATTTGATGACCTTTGTCAATATCCTCCAGCCAAAAACAACTGAAAAGGCACCCCAAGTTTAACAATTGTTTTTATTCCCCCTTAACAATTTTTTTATTAAATCATAACTATGCTGGTTTTGTATACAATTTGGAATGCTTCTATCAAACTGGTTAACATAGCCTTCACCTCGCTTAATTATTGTGTTAAGACATTTATACTCTATTCTTAATAGATTTGATATGTCCCCTTGCAATATGCCCTTGTTGCAGTGAGGGAGAAAATACACATCCTGGAGAATTATGGGGGACATCTTGGTAAAAGGACATTAGAAAACACTCACAAGTGACAAAGTCTCAGTCTTCTGCTCCAGGCTACAGTGCCATGGTGTCAGCCTAGCTCATGACAAAGCCTCTTAAGTCACTGAGACTACAGATACCCACCGCAACACCTGGCTAATTTTTCTACTTTTAGTAAGGACAGGTCTCACTCTTGCTCAGGCTGATCTCAAACTCCTGATCTCAAGCACTCATCCCACCTCCACCTCTCAGAGTGCTAGAATTACAGGCATGAACCACCGCACCCAGCAGCTACTCTTGATAATGAATTTAGACAAGAGTAGCAGTCATATGCAGCCAGAATTTTGAATGGAAGCAAAAGTGATAATGGTAAAATCAATATTAACCAATTAATGAATGCTGCCTTATATCTATTTCGGTTAATACTTATTTTTCTTCATTGGACAATTAGGGAAAGTAAGGGTTAGCAAGTTAACCTTCGGCATCATACCCCTAATAAGTAGAAGAAAGAGAATTCTAATTCGGGTTTACTTGACTGTAGCCATTACTAATGAGTAGAAGAAAGAGAATTTTACTTCAGGTTTACTTGACTGTAGCCATTACTCTCTATTGTTACCATGCTTCTGGACTAACTCCAACAATACATTCCTTGAGTAATATGCCTGGGAAACTGCCTTGTGTAAACCAATGTTCTTCCACTATCACTCTTTACGCTTTCCTGTCTGGAGTACTGCTATTGTGAGATGTCATAAGAAAAACTATAACAGAAGAACCACATAACTGAAAGGGTGAATGAGAAATTATGGAATATGGTTAGCCTCATCCATTGCCAATATCCTGCCTCTACATGAAGTGATACAATAAACCCCCATTTTGAAGTGGTTGCCTGTATTGGAAATCAAAATTTAAAAAACACAAATTCAGAAGTTACACATGTTCTGTGTTTTTCTCCAGTAAGTATGGCTATGGAGCTTTTGAATGATTATTTTTTTCACCCACTTGCAAAAACTGTGATCTTTTAAAGCTTTGTTTTATTAAAATGTTCCCCTTGAAATGTAATAGAGTAACCTGTCAAACTCCCTACATTGCACCATATCATTTAACTTAGAAAAGTGTACTGATGGATGCCCTCAGCTAATTAGAAAGATGATGCAAAGACCATATCCCAACAACTCAGAAAATCTAACTCAACTATTTTTTCTAAGTTAATCATTAGTTTGGGAAATGCATATGCTATTTAAGGGCTAAATTCCCCTTTCCTGTAATAAAAAACATAGAAATCTATATCAGTGTTAGATTTTTTTTTTTTTTTTTTGTAGAGACAGAGTCTCACTTTATGGCCCTCGGTAGAGTGCCGTGGCCTCACGCAGCTCACGGCAACCTCCAACTCCTGAGCTTAAGCGATTCTCTTGCCTCAGCCTCCTGAGTAGCTGGGACTACAGGCACCTGCCACAACGCCCAGCTATTTTTTGATTGCAGTTTGGCCGGGGCCGGGTCTGAACCCGCCACCCTTGGTATATGGGGCTGGCGCCTTACCGACTGAGCCACAGGTGCCGCCCCAGTGTTAGATTTTTGTATCTATAGTTATTATTAAACTTTTCCATTTATACACATTGCATCCTTAGCCATATAAATCACATTTGAAACATAAAGTTACACAGTGTTCTTGTTTACCTATTTTTTACCCTGAAGCTTATGAATTATTTTTAAACCAATTAAAAGTAGAAAGCTGATCTATGTATTGCAGTCCTCATTTTATGTGATAGATAAGATACCTACCAAAAATTTACATGTAAAAAATAAAGTCTAGGAAATTAAATCATATTGTGACTACCTCACTGCATACAAAATTGTTCATATAGCTTTAAAGCCAAATGTTGTTTTGGAACTTTCTAGTTTATATGTACCAAAAGTTCATATGTTCCTATCTCAGTTTTTAGTAAAGTAGGCAGGCCTATGATGTTGAACACATTGCAATTCTGGTGAGTGAAAAAAAAATGTGTATTCTTACAATACTGCTTACATAAATATCAGGCATTTATAGTGCTGTGTAATGCAGACAAAATGCTATGCAGTGTAGTCACACAAAACTCCATGGTTATTTTAACTCTCTAAAACTTTCAAAGAAAATAGATGATGTTCTGTGTAATTTAATAGAAACTGGTGGCCTATACATTAGCATAAATTTTTAACCAAATCCAGCATAAATCCAAGTTTTGGCCAAAATATTGTGGGCCTTACAAACTTATATGTTTACTCTAATTTTATTTTATAAGTAAAGCTCATTTTTAAGGAAGTCAAGTTCAGGATTCAGACCCTAATCCATTCCGAATTAAATATGGTACAAGTTTATTTTTTTTTTTTATATAATAATCTTGTGTTTGGAAGTTCTCTGGAAGAACAGAGAAGAAGGAAGAAAGAAGATGAAAAGGACAGAAGACGACAAGGAAAGTCCACACTGATTTAATAAAAAATGGAATAAAAGACCAAAGAGGAATCAAAATTTGTTCTACATTCAGCAGTTCATGTGATTTCTAAATTTAGCAAACCTGGAATCACGTCTTCTCTCTATAGTGAAATCTCTTCACACTCTGAGGCTCCTAACAGAAAACCTTCTGGAAAGTAGGACTATTCATATTTCACTCTCAGATGTTCCTATAAGACATTCTCCAAATTTAATTAGACCTTCCTTCTCATGGAGATAGGTAAAGGGAGTTTGAAATGCTAATTTAAAAAAAAAATGATACTTAAGAGGCATTCTTAATAATTTATTTGATATTATAGTTTAGTAATTTATCTGATGTCATAGTATAAGGGAATTTTATAAAGTCTGAATTCAAATCCTATCCTCTTATCTCAGCATCCCTAATTAACTTTGTCTAAAATAACTCATATTTCTCTGCTCTTGCAAGCAATATAGTATTACTCCTTTTTCCTACAAAGTCTCTATTTATTCCTATAAAATAAAATTCCTACTTATTGCTGGGTTACTAAATGTTCAGGTCTTATAGCATTACCACTGACATTGAAAATCTGGCCCTACCACCTACTAGCTATGTGATCTTGAGCAAAAAATTTAATGATCAGTTACCTGAGATAGCTTCAGTTATCTCAACCATACAGACGAAAACACATATCTTGTATGGTTATTGTAAGATGAAAAATGTTGAAGCATAATGCTTTTAGAGGAGTGACTGGCACTGGTAAGAACAAAATGAGTGTTAGCGACTATTCTATTAATACTACTGTCATTATTATGCTTAATATTATTATGATCATCTCATTGATGAAACATACTGTATCTTTAAAATATTTTGACTCTTTTAATCAGGACTATAAGCCTTACAAATTCCTAAGGATCACATCCTATCCTTTATATCTCAGCCTCCATCCCCCACATTTCCTTGATATTTAGAAGTGCTTACAAAATATGTATGGAATAAGTGAAAGATGGACATTTTTGCTGACAATACTAACTTCGTAGATTAAATATCTGTGCCATAAACACTGTCTAGGCTCTTAAAGGACAAGAACTTCATCTGTTTTTGTTCACCTAGCACAGAGTCCAGCACATAGCAGATAATACATGTGTTAAATGAATAATACATACTGGAACACATTCCCCATAAATGGAAGTCCTTCCTTTTCTTTACCACCACATTCTTATCACTCCCTAAGTAAGCAGGCACTCAATAAACTAATATAAATGGATGTATTCAAATACTCTTTGCCTTTAAATATTTCTTCTAGTAAGCTCTGCAAATAGACAAAAATCACTGAAAATAAACCCTCAAATTCATGTCCAAATGCATATCAGCAAATATCAACTGAAATTGAATACACAATGTATAAAACCATTTTTATATGAAAGTGACTGGCAAGATCACACAATAGAATTATACATGGCCTTGAGAAACATTTAATACTACTTATCCTAGGGTAACTAATTCTATTTGCAGAAAACTACTACGAAGTTGCCTAAAACAAGTCTCTCTCTCTCTAGTCCTTTGCTTTTGCAAAACCAAAAAGCTAATCTGCTTCTCTAGAATGATAGCCCATATAGCTCAGTTCTTGGGAGAAGCACAGATATAAGGAAAAGATTAATATCCTCATTCTGCTTTTCTCTTCTCCAAAATGAACACTGAGCTCAGTGTTAACAAATACCAGCTTCTGACTTTCCTTCTGAGATTTCCAAATCCACAGGCTCATGGTTCTCTCAAGCAGAAAATAACTTATTTTCTCTGTGCTGTATCTTTCTCTTTTATTTTGGTTTGCTACTTCTTGAGTAACACACTGTGTAATTGACCACAACGGAGAAGGAAGAAGGAAACTGTTGTGCACCCAGAAGCCTTGGGGATGCATTGAACTAGTGTTTGCAAGGGAATAGTTTCTGGGCAATAGGGTAGCTCTCACCGCCTTCTTAGAAGGAGTTAAGGTACTTGCCAAGTGATTTTCAGTTGTTGTGGAGGAATAAAACTGAGTTTGTGATGAAAACAATTTGGGAGGAATTACGAAGACCAACATGCTTCAGTTTCATCGTACTGCTTCCTCTACTTACAACATCAGTGAACCAAGCAATCCATTAACTTTCTGATTAACTCTAGTATGCTAAGCATTATAGTATATACATATCACTGTTATAGGAAAGAAAGAATTCAAGATATGGACATGATCCTTAACAGTACCATAAAATGTGATAGAAATACACACATTCATGTGTGCATACACACATGTGCACATATACACACAAAAAAATCACACATAATTGTTGTCTGGAATGAAAACCAAAAGTAATTGGATGCTACACGCAATTTTTCATAAACTGTAGGATTGTTCCTATTTTTTCTCCTTAATCATTTATTCTCTCACCCCTATTGTTAAAGTTACAGTTCTCATCCTATTGACATCAGACTTGGCCATGTGACTGACTTTGGGAATTATACACTGACTGGGAAGCAATGGATGTTGCGGTCACATGTTCTACCACTTCCCAGTGCTGTGAGCTCAGGTAGGACTGCTCCTTCAGCCTAGATCCTGATGTCAAGGGACATGAAGCAGAGGCACAGCCCACATGCAATCTTAGTGAAAAATAAAACCTCTTTTTGGAAAGCACTGATATTTGGGGATACATTTATTGGAACAAAATCTAGCATAAAATAATTATATACATATCTCCATAGATCAAAATATTTTATATTTTATTCCTTTTGTACTGACTCATTACCTACTTCAAATACTTCCAAAGTGCTTCTCTGTTTAACGTATAAAGTAAAAACTCTTAAGATGGACACTAAGATTTCATAGATCTTGATATAGACCCTGATGCTTGTTAGCCTCATTCAGCCATATGAGTATATCTGCAATTCATCCATTTCTCCCAGATGTTTGACCTCTCCACTTGGCTCATAAATGCTCCCTTCTTTTAGAAAGCTATCCATCATCATTCCTTATTCTCACTTTATCTGCAGGGTTAATTTTAACCTGTTGGTAAGACCCAACCCCTTCTTTTCCTTCTTCCTTAAGACTTTCCTGACCAGCCCAAGTAATTAGTCTCTTCCTAATACTTGTCACTAATATACTAGCTCAGGCTTATTGCATTTTTTTTTTTTTGAAATTTCTGACACTGGGAGTTCTTTGAAAATAAACCATAACATTTTAGATACATTTAGATCTCCAGTACCTAGTATAGAGTCTGACATATAACAGATACCTGAGAAATATTGTGGAACTCATGGATAAATAAATGATTGAATAAATTAATGGTCCTTCTCCTGTTTCTCATTTCACATTGGCACGTGATTTTTTAAGATCTTGACAAATGATTCATAGGAAGAGAAAAACTAATAGATTTGAGTATGCTGATTTTGATCTGAAATAAAAATGCTATTATCTATGAATGTGTCAATCTTAAAGGCTTCTACAATATTTAATTCTTTTTTTTAAAGTAAATTTATTTCAGATTAATGTGAGGGTACAGACAACCAGGTCAAAATATTTGATTTTGTTAGGTAGAGTCCCTCTTGTGGTTATGTCCAACACAAAAAAGGTGTGCCAAAGCCTCCCACCCCATGCCCATTCAATGAGAACATCCCACTCCCCTTCCACTCCCCCTTTCTCATTACTCTTCCCCCCAGCTTGAATTTAAATGAGCTTTTCACCTATGTGGGCATGCTCCAGATCACCTACTGGCTTCATATTAGTATCAAGTACATTGGATAATTGCTTTTCCATTCTTGTGATACTTTACTAACAAGAGCGTGTTTAAATTCCATTCAGGATATTACCAAAGATGTGAAGTCACCATCTTTTTATATGGCTAGTATTCCATGGTGTGCATGTACCACAATTTGTTAATCCATTCCTGAGTTGATGGGCATTTAGGTTGTTTCCACATGTTGGCCATTGTAAATTGAGCTGTGATAAACCATCTAGTGCAAATGTCCTTATCACTTAACAAGACAAATGAATAGAACCTTCTCTAAGGAAGACAGATGAATGGCTAAAAAACATACGCAAAAATGCTCATCATCCCTAATCATCAGAGAAATGCAAATCAAAGCCACACTGAGATATTACTTATACCCAGTGAGAATAGCCCACATCACAAAGTCCCAAAGTTGTAGTTGCTGGCGACAATGGGGAGAGAAGGGAACACTCATACACTGTTGGTGGGACTCCAAACTAATATAGCCTCTTTGGAAAGAAGTATGGAAAATCCTCCAAGATCTCATATTAGATCTCCTATTTGACCCGGAAATCCCACAACTAGGCATCTACCCAGAAGACAATATTTAATTCTCAACATTTTTCTTTCTTTTTTTTTTTTGTAGAGACAGAGTCTCACTGTACCGCCCTCGGGTAGAGTGCCGTGGGGTCACACGGCTCACAGCAACCTCTAACTCTTGGGCTTACGCGATTCTCTTGCCTCAGCCTCCCGAGCAGCTGGGACTACAGGCGCCCACCACAACGCCCGGCTATTTTTTTTGTTGTTGCAGTTTGGCCGGGGCTGGGTTTGAACCCGCCACCCTCGGCATATGGGGCCGGCGCCCTACTCACTGAGCCACAGGCACCGCCCTATTCTCAACATTTTTCTTATGACATTATGCTATCCTCATAAGTACGTTCCTTTCTTTATCTGGAAGGTTAACACGAAAAAGCCACAGAACCACCTTAGAAGGTTCCATTTGTCACTACATCTTAATGTAAAAAATAAATAAATTATCCTATACTTCTCCTCAATGCATTAGACATCGGTCTCTTTTTTTGTCAAGCCAAACCTTATTCTGTCCTTTTGTATTAGAGATACGCAAAGGAGTTTAGAACCGGAAGTTCTAAATTCAAATTCCAGCTCAATCATAAACTGGTTATATGACCTAAGTCGTGTCACTTATCATTCTGTAGTTTCATAATTTATTTCTCACAGCTATAATATGAAAGAGATTTTGATATTCCTCTTCACTTCACCTCTGAGAGTAGAAGGGGAGAAGAATATCAAAATCTCTTTCATATCATAGCTGTGAGAAATAATTAGAGTAGCAAGGGAGTAATACTCTGTCTCAAAACAAACAAAAGAAATAAATTAGAGTAAATGAATTCACTTATAAATTGAAAAGCAAAAGTGATGGCTGTTATTTGGATTTGAAATAAAACAAGACTGCCAGAAAAACCTTACAGCATTCTTTAGACCCCATAACCTAAAATCTACAGAACAGGCTATAAAATCAGATAGACTTGAGTTGGAATTTCAACTATACCTTCTATTAATTGTATGATCTTGGACAATTTGCCTGCCCCATCTGAGCTTCCATTGTTCCTTATAAAAAGAAATTAAATTGCTTTATCCTATAGAGTTTTTATAAAAGCTAAATGTCTCCATATCTCAATGTATGATAACTTCTTTCTTCTGGTTGCCCAAACCCAATGATTTTGGGGTCTTTCTTAATTCTATTTTGCCCTTTCTCTCTTACTTCACATTTAAAAACTATAAATCCATTATGTAGCTTAAATACAAAATTTCTCAAAACCTTCCATATATCATTTAATCCTTACAACAACATTATAAATTAATAATAGCAATGATGACTATGAGGAGGAGAAGGAAGAAGAAAAGGATATTGATATGGGTGAGGAGAAAGTTAACACTTAGTACTTATTGTTTGCTGAGCATTGTTTTAAGCAATTGGGCTATTTTTCAGTTGGTTTGGGCTGGTAAAACAAATTACCAAAAACTGGGTAGCTTATACAACAAATGTCGATTTCTCATAGCTCTGGAGGCTGGAATTCTAAGATCAGAGTGGCAGCAGGTCAGTTTTTAGACTGAAATGCTCATTTGATGAAAAGAAAGCAAGAGAGCTCTCTAAGGTCCCGTTTGCAGGAGCATTAATCCTATTCAGTAGTGCTCTATCTTCTTGACATAATTATTTCCCAAAGACACCATCTCCTAATACCATCACCTTAGTGTTTAGGATTTCAACAGACGAAGTTTGGGTGACACAAGCATTACATCCATTGTAGACGATCTCACTTAATTTTAAAACAATATTATGATGTAGATACTATTTCCATTCAAATTTTACAAATGTCAAAACTGAAGGACAAAGAGTTAAATGGCTTTGTGTAAGACCAAAGACCTGTCAAAGGAATATCTGGTAATTGAACTGGGGAAGTTTGGCACCAGTCCTGTAAACCCGGATGCTATAATACCTTCTAAATTAAAACAAGTGCTTAGAATCCTAGAGTGGTGGGAAGAACATTGACATTCAAAGCAAGGCTGCACTTTTTAGAAGTATAGCCTTTGAAATCTGAAAATGTGAGTTTGAATTCCAGCTTCACTGCTTTTTGTGTTATGCTGGGTACCTTCTGAATAACTCTCATGGGTTTTCTCATCTTCGAAATTGGAGTTTTGGTTTTCATGTTGGAGATGCATTAGGTGGCACTCTGATATCCATTTCTTCTTACCCATTGCTAGCAGTACCTCTAATTTTTCATCTATGTATGTTAGAAAGCTGTGTCTGAACTCTTAGATCTAGGCATGGTCTTATGGTAATAGGAAAAGCCCATCCTCCATGAGGTATAGCCTTTCACAAAAACAATCATCCCATCCTAGCAGATAGCAAGCTGGAAAAATAAATGCTCCTTTTTCTTTTTCTTTCTTTCTTTTTTTTTTTTTTTTTGCCTGCCCAACAATTGCCTGCTGAATCCACATGGAAACCAGTGGGCAAATGACACTACGGTTACAATCCATGCAAGTCAGTGCAGGCACACAGAACAAAATAGGAAAGACTGAAGAGTGGGTGCAGAGGGGCAAGTGAACAAAGATCTATCATGTTTGACTGTTGATGTTAAAGTCTAAATGTCTGGAATGCCAAACTATCACCATAAGAAGGGGAGGCAAGAACAAAAATCAAAGGAGTCTTTCAAAAATGAAAGTTTGTACCTCAGGACATTCAAAGTAAATACATCTCCTTTCAACTTAAGATAGAAAGGGCCAAGGAAGAGGAAGGGAGGGGGGAGGTTTTGGTGGAGGCAGGGTTATGGGTGGGGCCACATTTATGGTGCATCTTAGAACGGGTACCGGCGATTGCACTAATGTACACAGCTATGATTTAACAATAAAAAAAAAAAGGGAGAAAAAAAAAAAAAGAAAGTGCTAAACCTGAAAGTAGCCTCTAGTAGATTGATGGAGAGAATAAAAGGAATAACTAGCAGCTGAACAGCCAGAATAAAAACTATAAGTAATATGAAATGCTGTTTATCAGAATAATTGTACTACAGTTTTATTTTTCCTATTCAAGTTAAAATTTAAAGGGAATATCATATGGAGATACAAAAACTACAAAGAGCCTTAATTACAGCCATGTCAAACACAATTCTTTCATTTAAGTTTAATTATATTTCTCTCTTCTGTTTTTAATTAGGATTGCATGCATTAATTTTTTATAACAATAAATAGCCAATGTGTAATAGCATTTATCAGCTGCTCACTAAAAAAAAGGAATTGTATCAGGAGTAACACAAATGATTTACCTGATTAAAGAAATATTTATAAAGGCTAGTTTTAAAATAAAGATTACAGATAATACTTTTTAAAAAAGAGAAAGTAGAGGTACAAAATCCTATTTGTGTTATATAACAAAAGTTCTTTCACTGTTATTAACTTTTCATTTCTCAGCCTTGGCATTTTGGTCATTAACAGTTTTCTCAACTTTTCATTTTGTGAGCTCACCTCAAACAGTCCATAAGTCCATACTATTGTTTGTTGAAAGTCCTTTACATTTTGACTAAATCACATCTGGTCTGGTAGTGGCTGTTCACATGAAATTGGGGCCCAAGCAAAGACTGAATTGACAATAATGCCTCCTTGAAGAAGTATATGGAGTTTTCCCTAATTGTTTTTTTTCAATAAAAAATAAATCTCTTCAATTTTCCTCCTCACTTCTCCTGTCTACTGCAGCCTGTTTTCAATCAAGCCACCATGTAATTCTTGCTTTCATACATACGCTTTCCAAAAGTGTTTTCTGTCTGATATTATGATCACCCTAACTACAGTTTATCTTATCAATAATTACAGCATGTCAAGCTTCTCACCTAGCCAACCCTGTGAATTACTTTTTATTTTTTGGCATGGGAAGTGGAGTTTTAGACTTTCCTTTGTTTGAGTTTAATTGGAACAGAAAGACCATTTTTTTTCTCTGTATAAATTTCTTGCCACTACACCAGAAAAAAGAATGGTCCTAAATTTATTCTAGTAGACCTCTTTCCTATCCAACCTGTATACCTCATAGATTCAAGACAATTTATGCTAGATAGGAACAGGCCTTTGCGGAAAAGGACTACATAATAATTCCTCCCAAGTAACTTTGTTGACAAAATTGTCTTACAATTTTGAAAGCTGAAATTTCAGGTAAGATCTGTGACTTCTCTAAAAAGTCTAAAATATTATATGACTATATGGACCACAATTTAGTGCCTCCTAAGAAAATGAAAAGTTGGAAATAAGTTTGTCATATGAGAGTTAAACTATGCCATCAGCACAAAATGGCATCAAAGAGGAATTATTCAGTCATCTTACAGAGGTAGAATGCCATCAATAGTATAAATACAAGGAAAACAACAATAGTAGTAGGAGAAAATTAGCAAAATGTATGAATGCAAGCTCTGGGTCAGACACTGAAGCATTTGTCATTATTATTTTATTTAATTCTAACAAAATCTTGTGAGGAAAACGTTATGGTTCTGGTGTACTTATAAGGAAACTGAGGCTTACTTTTTTCATGATGGAAAGAAAATAACAAAGCTAGAAAGTGAATCTTTAGAATCACTGAAGTCTATGTATCCAATCCAAGAGGACATGCAGACAATTGAAACTCAGTCATACACGTGCTGGTAGACCCAGATAAAGCAGCATAGCTCAGAAAAGTCATGCCCATTCTCCCTGGAAGGTATCTTTCTGTTGTGGAAAGAGAAAAGCAGCCTGTCTTGGGCTGAGGTTATTAAACACTGCAATCAGGGAGCTGACTCGCCCTAGTCTAATTGTAAGGTTACAAGTAAACTTGAATAATTTGACTTTTCGTATAGCTTTCCTACAAGGAAATGGTGTTTGGATCTATTTTAACTATTTTCTTCAGACTCTTATGAATTATTACTGTGAGTTCATCCTTGCATAACTTCAAAAATGGGACACTAAGCAGTTTGGATTTAAGGATCTAGGAAATGGATATCTATTGATTTTAACTTCTTGAATCAGGAACCAACTCCCACCGACCTTTTACTGAGGAAATGTTTCCTTCTTCTCACTCTAAGAATGTGTTTTGAATGAAAGTTTCTATATTCTTACAGATCCAGTCTCCTTGGCCACAGTCAGAGACTGACTCATGATGAATCTGTATTATCCAGTTTACCCCAATTGCTGGTTCAGAGATATATACCGGCTGTAAAGGGAGCCAATCAGAACTTTTTCCTAAGACTGTTTAACTTCTGATTAGAGAAAGGAAGTACGTTTATTGTTCTTTCCTAAAGTGGTGCTTTGACTTTAGAGCTCCCATCTGGTGGAAGAAGCCAGTCTATACTAATAAACAAAACTATACCTAAAACAAGCAAAGAAAAAAGAATGAGAAGGTCGTATTGTCCTGGATGGTGGCTGTTTCTTGCCCCAGCTATCTTGCTACCCTGCCCTCGAGTAAGTTTTCTGATCACCCTTCTTTTTAGGCCAAAGCTAGTTCTCTTCGTAAGCCAAAGTTAGTTCAAATTTGATTTCATTAGTCAATGCTCTGACCGATGAATCTCTTAATGTAAAACCAAACATATAACAGTAAAATGAGGATGGCTACATGCTGTTGTGAACTGTGTGCACTGCACAAGGGCCCCCAGCCAAGGCGAGGTGCAGAGGACAAAATCCAGCAATGCTGGATCTTAGTCTAAGGTGGCAGATCTTAGTCGAAGGTGGCAGTGACTTTTCCGAATTTTCACAAGCCACCCTAATCACAATGTTGGCTCTGAATGAAGTCAACAAGTAAGCACCTACTTGTAAGTCACTTTGGGAGCCAAGTATACTGAGAATAAGCAGACCTTACTGTGGGTGAAAGGTAGAGTGGGCTGGCAGTACCCCTGAAATCTCAGTGGGTTATGGTTCTGAGTTTCATCTCCCCTGTTGTAATGTATGCCTGAGGTGGTGAAGGGAGGTGGAAATGTCCATCAGAGTAGATAAGAAAGTAGTCTGGGAAATGTCTAGTTAGAAATCAGCAGCTTAGAGACAAAATTTTAAATAAAACTAGAAAGTATATGAAACCAGCACATTGTACCCCTTGATTGCATTAATGTACACAGCGATGATTTAATAAAAAAATTAATTCATTTAAAAAAAAATTAAAACTAGAAAGTAACTGATAATTGCCTGCACAGATACCCTGCAGCTGCAGGCATCTTGACCTGCAGACTCTAAGTTTCCTTTATTAAATTCTCCCCAATTGTTTTTTGATCTGTAGCTTAGTACTACCGTGTCCTTTAGCCTGATAATTTTCTTCCTAACCAAAGAACTATCTGTTTAATTGAAACGTGAAGCTGTTACCTTTTCATTTTTGGCCTTGTGCATACACTCCTTTAATTTTCTAATAAATGGCCTTGAATTCTGGGATTGAGACGAGAGGAAAGGCTGTTAGTCTCAGGAGAGGCTGATTTGGTGCTGTCGCTCTTGTGTCAGAACACTGTATGTGTTTGTGTAAATTTCTCAGCACTTCTCTCCCTTTGTCTGCCAGATGCTGGGCAGTCAGGCCAGGTGCTTGTGAAGGAGGATCCCTAGCCCACTGTGTTGTGTCTCAGTTCTTGGGTTGCAACACCTTACCTGATTTCTTCTAACTTCAGTGTCTCCCAGTGAAAATGTGATTGAAAGATGTTAATCTTTTGGAATGATATATTAGGACCCTCCCCCAATCTCAATAAATTCCACATTCTCTTCTCCAAAAAAAAAAAAAAAAAAAAGTGAGGAAAAATTAGCTAGTTGTTTTTTTTTCAATAATCATGGAAGGAGAGTATATTTTAATATGATAAAATTTCTTACCACTATGAAATGGTTGGTACAAATTATAGATTCAGCTGACAATTCTTGCATTAGATATGATTTTTTAAAATAAATGCCAGGTGAAAATATGTGCATGTGAACACCTATGCCAAACTTCCCACTGCAAACCATATCAGCTATGCCAATCCTCAATCACTTGGATGGTATATTAAATGTTTCCTAGTGTTTCACAGCTATACTTACCCTGTTTCATAGATATCTTGAGAATCTCATTATTATCATTGTGGTGAGTAAGCTACCCATGTCATACAGCTATTAACTACCAACCTTAACTTATCCATCTTACACATTCTTCTTGACTGTTCATAGGGTGCATAAATAGATGAAAACTGGGCTGCTAGGTTTTCCATTTACCTCATGAATCACTTTATCTCTGAGCCATATAGGAAATTTCAGGAAGGGTGATGATTTTAATCTTGGCTGAATTAACAAGCAACCAAATGCGGAAATAGGTCACAATTCATATTATGCAGGATTTTGAATGTCAGTCATATATTTAGCCATACACCATCACTGTGCTGAAAATATAGCTCATGATATCTACTTACATTTCCATCCATTTGGTTAATCATTGTTTATTTATTGTTTCAAGTATAACATAATGGCTAAGAGTACAAGTCTTCTAGTTGGTATTTGACTTTTGTAAAAATCTTAAAAGTTGGGTGGTGCCTGTGGCTCAAGGAGTAGGGTGCCAGCCCCATATACCAAAGATGGTGGGTTCAAACCGGGCCCTGGCCAAAAACTGAAAAAAAAAAAAAATTTTAAAACTCTCTGGGCCTCAGTTTCCTTATCTATAAAATTAATAATAATGCTTGTGCCATAGAATTATGGTAGTAAGTATAACAATACAAATAAAGTGCTTAAAGCTATTTTTAATATATGACAAGGATTCAATAAGTATTAGTTCTTATTAGTTGGTATGTATTTCATAAATATTTGTTAAGTTTTATCATATGCCAAGCATTATGTTAAAAACTGAAGAAGGAAAATGCCAAAATAAGTACAACAATGGCTACATTCCAAAATATATTATATGTGGCGGGATAAGAAAATATAAATAATTAACTGAAACAGGAAGCAGAATGAATCTAAGATGGAATTATAAATCACATGTTAACATATTGTAGATGTTACAAGTAGCTAATTCTAACAGGGCTTCAAGAAAGCCACTTCACTAGCCACTTCTTAAGTACATAATAAAAAATTATTAAGTTAATCAAACAAGATCAAATGTGGAATAGGAAAGAGAATAAATTTTTCAAAGAAATCTTTGATTAACTACCTTTTTATAAAGCCTGGCCAATATTAGTAAGGACTCAATTAGTCTTTGTTGAGGAATAAAATAAAATTCTATGTCCTGTCCTTCTATCCCTTGCTATGTGTGAGTTTCTGACGGACCTATTTAATCACTCCATGTTTGATGTTCATCAACCTGAACCCCCACAGTGAACCTACCCACAAGAAGAGTAAGAAATAACTAACCCTTGTGATTGAACTACCAGCCCTAAATCTTCTTTCTTCTATGCAATAATTATGTTCCCACACACACACACACACACACACACCAATCTCTTGGATAATAAGGCATCCAGAAAATAAGAAAAGAGCATCTAGAAATTCATATTTCATACTCTTACTGCATTATAATACAATGGGGGGTCTTCATATATATGTTACCAAATACATTACATTACCCTTTTCTCTGGCTACACTTTGTCATCTCTACGACTGTGGTGCTAAGAAAATGTTTCCATAATATTAAAGACAGTTGTCCCTGGAAGGGAACTTGAAGATTGTCTATTCTCTTCCCCATCCATCCTCTGATGGTACAGATAAGGAAACATAGGAGAAAAATTATTCACACAAGACCACATTGCTTGAGCTCATGAACAGCTGACCCAGCATCAAGCTCAACTCTCCAGCCTTTTAAAACCCAGGGCTGCATCTTTCTGAATTGTCAATTTCATTATTTATTATTACACCTTGCGTTTTTTTCTGTCTACTAGAAGTGCTGCTTAGCTGACTTGGATGCCTTGAGGGCTTTTTTGATGAGTTTCATTAAGTGCCAGCCCTTCCCATTTGGAAGCAGGGTTGAAGAACTGGACCCAGGGAGGTGACTGGGATGTTGCAAGCATCACCCTGGGCATGAACACAGCAGATGGAAACACTCCATGACTCTCTTGTATGTTGCTAAGTGGATAGCAGGGCCGGGGTATTAAACACATGAAGAGCTTCATTTATAAAATGTTTCTCCAAACAGCAGGAGAAAAGACTTGAAATTGAGAGAGTAAATGTTGTCTATATTTCTGTGTGGAAAAAAAAATGCATTTCTAGCCATAAATGGCCCTCAGGTAAGAACATAAACAAAAAGCAAAACCTATCCAAAAACTTAGAATGGTTTACAGATTAGATGGTTACATCCATCTGCTTTACTATCTATCTCCTGATTCTAGTCTCAATTAACCTAGTTAGATCACATTTCATTTTAATTATCATATATTTCTATTTAAATGTTTGTGAATTACAAGGTTAATCAAGTTCATCTGTATTCCAATTCAACCCCCCTCAACACCACCACCAAACTCAGACCTGTTCTAGAAAACCAAAGCAGGCCATAACAAATCATCAGGTCTAGTCCACAGTATTCTAGAAAAAAGACTATATTAGGCTCCAGATTGAGAATTGTATATTATTTTCATGCAGGTAACCAAGGTTAGAGAATTAGAGACTCTTCAGAAAGGTATGTTGGGGCTATTATCACTCTGATAGTCAAATTGAGTCTGTGTGTCCATTTAAAACCACTATTTTTAATTTGTTGCACTTTATCCTAGTTTTCATTCATAAGAAAAACAACTAACTGCCAGATGTCTAGTGGGCCTCTAGGATTCTCTCCAACTCTCGGGTTTTATGTCCCTATTAAACTCAGCATCTTCCATATAAGTTTGCACTACTGTTGGCCTCTCCCACTTACCTTTCCACTGCATTCATTTACTTAAGAGTGTGCCATGTACCATGCAGGGCTCTGGGGATATTAAGTTGAAAGAATGTCTCTAACCTCTATTTACTCACAGTCTATTAAGGGGGGGGGGGACCGTAAAAGTGATGAGATCTGGGATAGAGATGAGCATGGAGTCACAAAAAGAACAGAAGCAAAGTACAGAACTCATTGTGGAGTTTCATTGCCATGCAAATAACAGGTGACCAAAAGTCCAAAGGTAGCAGCCAAAAGGTTTGAAAGCAGAATAAATTCAGTTGTGAGAAATGGGTCAGAGAACGTGGACCCACCTGTCTCTTACCTAAGAGAGGTAGGTGTAGCATGATAAAAGAAACAGATAGGGATAGACAGATAGACTCAAAGAGAATGAGGAGAAGTAGAAGGTAGGTGCCTTCATGATGGTGAACACAAAAATCAAGAACCAGGCACAAGTGGCAGTAAGGCCGGGTACATGACAAGCAGTGAACATGGAGAGAAATCAAGTTTGAGCTTAAACTTGTTCTGTGCCTCTTCCAGCTTCAGGTAGGTGTTGGCATTCCTTCGTTCTTAGCCACATCAATCCAATCTCCGCTTTCACCATTACATCACCTTCTCTCTTTTATGGGGATGATTATTGTTACATCAAGCCCACCCAGAAAATCCAGGATAATCTTGCTGATAGCAAGACCCTAAACTTAATCACAGCTACAAAGTCACTTTTTCTGTACAAGGTAATAGCCACCAATGTCAGGGATTACAGAATGGATGCCTAGTATCTTTGAGGATCATTATTCATCCTATGGCAGGAGAGTTAATTAATCTTGGTTTTCTCATTCCTAAAATAGGGTTAAGAAACAATATCTACCACCCAGGGCTAATGTAAAACTTAAATAAATCAACATATGTAAATCCCTTAAGAAAATGAAAACAATCATTCAATAAATGTTGGGTATTAGTTTAGATGGTGGTTTCACATTTCCAAACAAATAACTATGATATTCTCTAGTCACAGGGTACATGAGAGCAGGTACTGTTGATATTTTTCATTGAAGTATATTAAATGTCTGACATGACCTTTTTAATTTAATTTTTATTAAATTATAACTGTATATATGTATGGGGTGCAATATGATGATTTGATATATGATCTGGAATGCTTAAATCAAACTGATTAACATAACCATCACCTCGCTTACTTATTTTTTGTAGTAAGACGTTTATAATTTACTCTTAGTTGTTTTGAAATGTGTCCTTGCATTGTGCACATTAGGTGAGATCATACCAAATGCCCTCCCTCCTCCCTTCATTCTCTCTCTCTCTTCCCCTCCCTTGTCCCTCTTCTCCCCTCCTTATTGCTGGACTATATTTGTTATTTATCATTCATATGAATGTGCATGTGATTATATATTGGCTTCATAATAGTATTGAGTACACTGGACACTTTTTTTTCCCATTCTTGAGATACTTTACTATGAAGAATATGTTCCAACTCCATTCAGATAAACATAAAAGATGTAAAGTCTCCGTCTTTTTATGGCTAGATGGTATTCCATGGTGTACATATACCACAATTTGTTAATCCATTCATGGGTTGATGGGCATTTGGGCTGCTTCAATGACTTGGCAATTATGAATTGGGCTGCAATAAACATTCTAGTGCAAATGTCTTTGTTGTAAAATGATCTTTGTCCATCTGATTTTGTTCATGTTTGTTTCATTCTTAGTAATGGAATTGCAGGATCAAATGGTAGGTCAACTTCTAGTTCCTTAAGAATTATCCATACTTCTTTCCAAAAAGGCTATCTTAGTCTGCAATTTCACCAGCAGTGTAAAAGTGTTCCCTTCTTTCCACATCCATGCCAACATCTGCAGTTTGGGGGATTTTGTGATGAGGGCTAATGTTACTGGAGTTAGGTGATATCTCACAGTGGTTGTGATTTGCATTTCTCTGATGATTAAAGATGATGAGCATTTTTTCATGTGTTTCTTGGCCATTCACCTGTCTTCTTCAGAGAAGTTTCTGTTCAGGTCTGTTGCCCAAAAAGAAAAGGGTTGTTTGTTCTTTTCTTATTGATTGATTTGAATTATCTGTAGATTCTAGTTATCAGACTTTGGTTAGAATCATAACCTGCAAAAATCTTCTGAAGGCTATCTATTTGCTTTACTTGTAGTGCCCTTAGCTGTGCAGAAGATTTTTAGCTTGATCAAATCCCAGTAATATATTTTTGGTGTTGCTTCAATTGTCAGGGGAGTCCTCCTTATAAAATATTTTCCCAGGCCAATATCTTCAAGCCATTTCCCCTGCACTCTCTTTCAGCATTTTTATAATTTCATGTCTTAAGTTTAAATCTTTTATCCAGTGAGAATCAATTTTTGTTAGTGGTGAAAGATGTGGGTCCAGTTCCAGTCTTCTACAGGTCGCTAGCCAGTTCCCCCCAGCAACATTTGTTAAATAGGGAATCATCTTTTCCCCAGTGCCTACTTTTGTTAGGCTTATCAAAGAACAAATAATGATATGTGTCTTGGTTTATCTCTAGATTCTCTATTCTATTCCATATATCTACATCTCTATTTTATGCTAGTACCAGGCTGTTTTGATCACTATAGATTTGTAGTATAACTTGAAGTCTGGTTACATAATACCTCCTGATTTGTTTTTATTTCTAAGTAATATATTGGCTATTTGAGGTTTTTTCTGATTCCATATAAAACTCTAATAATGTCAATTAAAAACAATAAAGAGGAAATGACAACAGATATCACAGAAATTTAAAAAATTCTCAATGAATACTACAAAAAACTCTATTCTCAGATATAGGAATATGTGGAGGAAATGGACCTATACCTGGAAGCACACCATCTTCCTAAACTCAACCAGAAAGAATTCGAAATTTTGAATAGACCTATATTAAGCTCTGAAGCATCACAAGAATGGAGAAGCATGAATCCTATGTACTCAATCTTGATATGAGGACAATTAATGACAATTAAGGTTATGGGGGGGGAAGCAGAAAGAGGGAGGGAGGGAGGGGGGTGGGGCCTTAGTGTGTGTCACACTTTATGGGGGCAAGACATGATTGCAAGAGGGACTTTACCTAACAATTGCAATCAGTGTAACTGGCTTATTGTACCCTCAATGAATCCCCAACAATAAAAAAAAAGAAATTGCATCAATTTTACAAAATCTCAAAAAAAAAGAAAAGTTTAGGACCAGATGGCTTCACATCAGAATTCTATGAAACCTTCAAAGAAGAACAAGTACCTATATCACATAACATCTTCCAAAACATAGTAAAGGAAGGAAGCCTCCCCAAAATATTCTATGAAGCAAATGTCACCTTGATCCCCAAACCAGGAAAGGACTCAAGACAGAAAGAAAACTATAGACCAATATTATTAATGAATATCAATGCAAAAATATTCAATAAGATTCTAGCAAACATAACTCAACAAAACATCTGAAAAATTATACATCACACTCAAGTTGGTTTTATCCCAGTGTTAAAAGGTTGGTTCAACATACATAAATCTATAAATGTAATA
The DNA here is from genome assembly GCF_027406575.1 of Nycticebus coucang. Taxonomy (NCBI): domain Eukaryota; kingdom Metazoa; phylum Chordata; class Mammalia; order Primates; family Lorisidae; genus Nycticebus; species Nycticebus coucang. The sequence continues at coordinate 35,130,983 of NC_069793.1, read as the reverse complement.
TACCACATAAATAAAATAAAGACCATTGATCCTAACAATTGACGAAGCAAAAGGCTTTTGATAATATATAACACCCTTTCATGATTATAACACTTAAGGAAATAGGCTTAAATGGGATGTTTCTTAAACTGATAGAGGCTATCTACCACAAACCCTAAGCCAATGTCATAATGAACAGTGTAAAATTGAAAACATTTCCAACCAATGTGGAACTAGACAAGAATGCCCATTGTCACCACTACTATCAACATAGTACTGACATAATTATTAATCCATGATGGGTACTTATACTAGTTCCTTAGTGCTTCTATAATAAATTATCACAAACTGGGTAGCTTAAAACAACAGAAATTTATTCTTTCACAATTCTGGATGTTAGACATCCAAAAATGAAGGTGTTGGAACCTCAGAAGGTTCAAGAGAAGCATCCTTCCCAGTCTCTTCTAGCTTCTGCTTGATAGCTGTATCACTCCAAATTTCCCACTTCTTATAAGCACACCAATTATTTAGGTTTTAGGTCCCTTCCTAATGATCTCATTTTAAGTAATTAGGTACAATGAACTTATTCTAAACAATGTAGTATTCTGAGGTTCTGAGTAGACATGAATTTTAGAAAGACACTATTAAACCCAATACAGTACTTAGAAAGTATTTAATTGTATGAATTAATAAATTAGTTCTGATCTTGCACTGACCTAGTGGGCCTATTGCTGTGAGTGGCATAGAAAAAAGAAAATAAGGCAACACACCAGAGTAGTAGAGATTCAAATATGTGCTGCTTGATGGGAGAAATCTCTCCACATCTGAAGTTGATTTATGGCAGTCAAAAATAAATTCAAAATGCACCCCAACTAAAATAAAGTCCAAGGTCTCCTTTGTCTCTCCACACATAAACACAAACACAAGCTTGGAAGATTTAGTTTGGATTACAAAGGAAAGTGTCAGATTGCAAAAAGGTGTTAAACCAGACATTCAAGTCATGAAAAATAGTGTTAATTGGGAACATATATCTTAATTTGGGCAAAGAAGCATATCAACTCTAGCAGCCCACAGCTATGACATGAAGTTATTAGAAAATCTGCAAAACTACCATTTAGTTCACTTGGTGGAAGCAGCATTATTCTACTGAATAGAATTTTCTCTCTGCCCATTATAAACTTGAAGAGCTCCCCACAGTATAGATTTCTCAGTATAGACTCTAAAAATACATACTACAGGCACACACCTATGGTGACTAATAATTAGTAATTATTTTTCCCACTTCATATTTTGGTCTACAAACATTTATTTCTACATGGAAATCAGGGTCCAATGTCATCCATTATCGCCTTTGCCATAACATCTGGTGTATTACAGTAGCCAAAAATGCCTGCTCCAAAGCAGCCTAATGCATGTAATTGTTTTATATAATCCTCAGCTATCGGAGGTAGAGAAGAATATGATTGGCTTATACCAAACCTTAACTTTACAAAGTATCATCAGCCCATAGTTCAGGATACTGAAAAGAATTAGATTTGACCTAAAACAAAATTCAGCTGGAGGTTAAAGAAGAACAAGAATTCTATCTTCTCTCCCATGCCACTTCTGCCACAAAGGCTCAATTGCTGAAGGCAGATAGATCTTTCAGAAGCAGCAGGCAGATTGCTCTGAGGCTTTGGAACTGGTTTCCAACATGTACTCTTTTCTGATTGAATGTTACAGTAAGATAGCATCCTCTGAGGCCATGTCAGCAGATATTGCATGTTGGACCATTTCAACTTAGTGATCCCTGATCTATTACGAGAGAGGCTGGTTTTGTGGAGGCAGAGGATGGAAAACCCACAAATCTGAACTTGGACAAAGGGAGATGGGGAATGGATTATCTCAGGGAAATGACATGTAATTATGTCAGTGCATCTATACAGAAACTGTATACATCTATAATAAAAATTCTATAAAAAATAAAAATAGTATGCTATCCTATTTTCTTCAGCTTTGCATTCCTAACAACTATCATACCCTCAGAGCCACACAAATTCCTAAAAGTAGCCATAAAAAAATCCTCAAAAGGAACTATCAAAGATTTCATGTCTATAGTAAATATGCAAAGGAATTTCTCTTTCTGCTTCCAGTATGCTGTTAAGGAGATTTATTTTCAGATCAATTACTTTCTACTTAATACATTGTGCCAACTTTTATTAACTTCTTTCTCACATCTATCTCTGCTAAAACCTTAGGCTCTGACTCTTGTACTCTACTGGGCAAGTGTGTACTCAGTCTTTACCTTATTTTATTATTATTAAAGATCTTTTCCTGCTCTGAAAACAGAATTATCAATTCGTTTTTTCCACCACAATACACAACCATGAGCTGGAGACTTTTGTTTTATCTGCTCTATTGAATCCTTGCAGTTGAATTAATGTAATCATTCATCTTACGCATAAAACGATTTGTGTAAATACGGACATTAGAAGACTAGATAATTTTTACACTATTGGTCCAAATTTAATGCTAATAAAAGGTTTGTTCAAGTAATCAATATATGAGCAAAATATAATAATTCTGGGAGAAACTGAGATTTATGTAAAGCTTATTACCAAATTGTCCCCAGACTTAAAATTTCTTGGACCTTTAAGCCATTCAGGATCCTACCTTATAATTCACTTTTTTTGAACCTTACCAAAAGAGGGTCAATCAGTTTCATCAATTTATTTTTTTCACTGTTCAATGGGTGATGGTGGGATAATTTTTTAATTCCCCAAGCAACATCTTTATCAACTTCTGATGCTTTGATTTAATGAAAATACTAATGAAAGCGATCCGAAGAGATAGTTGGGTATCTAGTTCTCCTCAATCATACCTTTGTCATGTCACCCAAACTGATTTCTAGTACTGGAATCCAAAAAGGCTTCATACATTATCTATGACATGGGTAACTGGCACGGCCATTCAGAAAAAAAAAGGGGAGAGAGACTTTTCAATGGCAACTATTTCAATTTTTTTGCCATATTTACTATTTATTATGAATCACTTATTAGAGAAATGCAAATCAAAACCACCCTGAGATATCATCTAACCCCAGTGAGAATGGCCCACATCACAAAATCTCAAAACCGCAGATGCTGGAGTGGATGTGGAGAGTAAGGAACACTTCTACACTGCTGATGGGACTGCAAACTAATACAACCTATTTGGAAGGAAGTATGGAGAAACCTCAAAGAACTCAAGCTAGACCTCCCATTTGATCCAACTGTTTCAATTTTTAAAGACTATGACGTCTTTGTATCAGTCTCATTTTCAATTATAGACTTTAAAGAAAGAAGGAAAGATTACATTTTACCAATTATCTAAGCACTGGGTTGCATGGTGTACCCCCCACAATTCATATCAATCTGTAACACCAGAATGTATCCTTCTTTGGAAATAGGATCTTTGTAGATGTAAGTTAAAATAAGATCATACTACATTTGAGTGCATCTTAATCCAACAACTGGTGTCCTTATAAAAGGAGAAAACAGTGACACATTCACACACAGAAATACAGATGACAAAGTAAAGAATGCGTCTAGAGCCAGGCAATGCCAATAATTACCTGCAACTGTCAGATGTTAGGAAGAAGCAAGGGACGGTCTTTTTATATAGGCACTAATCTGCCAACATTTGGATTTTGGACTTTTAGCCTTTAGCACTGTGAAAGAATGTTTCCACTGTTTTAAGCCACTTAGTGTATGGTACTTTGTAACAAGAGCCATCAGAAATTAATACAGCTTGTGATTATATGTCTACTATGTGTGACCCTCTCTGCTCACATCACATCAGGAATCCAAAGATCTAAAGATGGAATTAATTTCATAGTTTCTCTACTTAGGAAAAATCTGTAACCAGAAATTCCACAGCCTCCCTCATTGCATGTGTGTATATATATATATATATTTTTTTTTTAATTGAACAGTGCATCAAAAGACTGGTAATCTTTAGTCTCCTGAAATAACATGTCTGAAACACAATCACTAGAATTAATATTGTTATTTTTACTATAAGATCATCCAATTCTCCTAATTTACCCCCACTTTAATAAAACAGAAATGTCTATTGATCCCAATCATGGGATCATCAGTAAGTAGTTTCGGGTCCCTCAGCAATTCAAAGCAGTGGAATAAGGCAGTTTTACTCCTACTGCTAGGGCCCGAAGGTCCTGGTGGGGTCTTTATCATCATGGTTCGAGATGGTGGTCTCAGTGATCGGCCGCCTCTGATGACCACAACTTCTTCTCTTACCAATGGTAATGATTAGGCACAGCAACTGCTAAGGCGGATTTCACTCTGTAGCTACTGTCCCTTAGTGTACCTCACATTCTTAGTGGCTAAGTTCTTTAATAACTAGACATTATGGTATACCTCTCACTATATCATTTCCGGGATGTCTCACTGCAGGATTTCTGCAGACCTCAAGGGTGATAATTATTACTGGACCCACATAAGAATCAGTTTTAAAGTTTCTTTAAAATAGAGAAGTCCAAAGGTCTGAAAAGTCCTGAGGACTGTATTACTTTAAATCGATCCAACAACGGCACAGTGTTTGAGAACCGTTCCCCATGAGACAAATTTTGTTTAGAGAAGTGACTGTCCATAATAGCTCACAGTTCCATTCCCCTTTCTAGCTCCTTAAGCAACACTTTCTCAGTTTCTTGAGCCCACCAAATTCACTTCCCATCATGGCCCAGGCACTTCCTTCATCCTTTTCTTGAAGTATCTCTGTCTTTCATCGTCATGTCTCTGCCTCCTGTGCACTAGTAAAACCTTAATTAATTCCAAGGATCCTTTCTCTCTGTGATGCCTGCTCTGCCTAGCCCTTAAAAGTAATAGCTCCTTTCCTCAGTCATACTCTTTCTATCTGGTATTAACTTTTTGTATCAGGTACCTAACTGAAGTTATCTTATTTATATATCCTTTCCTGGATTCGTGTCTATTTCCCATCACTGCACTTTTTCCACAATGAAAGCACAGACCCTTGTCCATCTTTGTCATAGTAGTACAACCAACACTCAAAAAGTGGCTGACATGAAATAGAAAATATAATATATTAAATGCATATAGAAAGTAAGTAATGTGAGTTTCACATTTCTTGATACCTAATTAGAAAAAGATCTCAGCATAACAAATAATAGTGGCAATGATTCTGAAAGACCTTCCAGCTTCCTTTTGTTAAACCATTGAGTGAGGGCAAACTTCTCGATTCATTCACACATACATAGAGAATAGCAATCACCACAACCAAGAGTCTGACATGAAATACACAAAATACTTTTTAAAAAAATTCCAAATTTGTTTTTATAGCTCACACCTTCTCTATATTTATGCATGTATTAAAACTGCATCCAAGAACCAGCACTGGGTATAGTAAAATTGTCCGTAACAGATGTACCTGCTAAACTTTATTAGAAACCCTGAGTGGTGTCAGCATTAAATGCTCTTAAAAATGCACAAAATAAGACATTCATCCAAAGGACATTCCAAGTGTTTCAAACCTTTAATTTTCATACAGGTTGTGACGAGGGTCTGGAAATAATTCACTTCCCAGGGAGTAATTACTTAAAGAAATCACTTTCTAAGGTCTACCTGAGAAAATAAATCAGATTTCTCCAGTTTTTCCTCATTTTAAATTAAATTCTGAATGTTTATAGGGCTACTAGTCAGGTGATTGACTTTCCTTCCATATGGAGTACACTACACGTTTGCTATAAAGAAAGTCTGTACCTCAGATCCAGTCCAATCCAGCCCCCGTAAAAAGTGGTTGAATGAAGTTCATTAAACCAGCAACAAAATCTTGAAAAGTACACTTTAGTTATAGCTATAATACAGTCTCCAAAGGCCATGTAAAAATAAATTTATTGTGTTGTTTAGTGTAACTTTCATTACAGAAGTGCACATAATGTACTCTTCTTTCAGATTCTCATGGCATGAAAATTAGCTTCTAAAAAATGGACATATTGAAAGTAAAATTAAAGTCCACATTAGCCAAGAGAAGATTTACCCATTATTACTAGGAAAAAAATAATATATATTCATTGTGTAGTCACTACATATTAGTCATTTCATAAGAAAGGTTACATATGTTATTTCTATATAATGTGCTATGGCTTAGATGTAATTTGTCCACCAAAATTTGTGTTGAAATTAGATGTTCAATGTCATTGTGTTGGGGAAGGGGCGGAGGTGATGTGCAGTGTCTGGGTCACGGGGCAGATCCCTCCTGCATAGACTAATGACCTCCCACTGGTGTGACTGAATTCTTCCTCTTGCAGGAATGGATTAGTTCCTGAGACATGAGGCTGTCGGAGAGTCTGAGTCCTTGGTTCCCTCTTGCTGCCTCTCTCACCACACTTGCCTGCTCTAGACGCACCTGCTCCCTTTCTGCTTTCTGCTGTGAGTGGAAGCAGCATGAGGCCATCACTAAATGCAGCTGCCCCAATATGGACTTCTCAGCCTCCAGAATTGTAAGCCAAAGAAACCTCTTTTCTTTATAAATTACCCAGCCTCAGTATTCCATGATAGCAACACTAAATGGATTAATATGGAATATCAATACTGAGGAATGGGGTGTTGCTGTACACATAATCAGAAAATGTAGAAGCAGCTTGGAAGTAGGTAATAAATAGTGACTGGAAAAATTTGGAGGAGCAGACGAAAAAAACTTTGTATTGCTATAAAGAGAGTATTAAGGGTGAGGGCTCAGGAGAAAATAAAAACATGAGGGAAGTTTGGAACATCTTAGAGACTGGTTATGTGATTATGAAAGAAATGCTGATAAAAATACAAAACGTAAAGGTCATGCTGGTATCTCAAAGAAGAATAAATAATATCTCATTGAAAAATTAGGGGGGAAAATCCATCTTTGTCATACCATTGCAAAGAATTTGGCTTCAAGATGTCCAGGGTTTTGAAGAGGGCTGAATTTAAGAGTGATGAATATTTGGCAGAAGAAATTTCAAAACAGCAAAGCATTCAGGAAGCTGCATGGTTACTTTTAATAGCATGTAGTAAAATTTGGGAGCAAATGCATGACCTGAGGCAAAATCTATAATTAAAAGGGAAGCAGAGCATAAGGATTTAGAAAACTCATAGGCTAGCCATGCAGCAGAGAATAAAAGAACATTTTCAGGAAGGGAATCCAAGGATGCTGCTAAGATTAGCAATCCCTGTGCTAAAGACATCAGCCCTGATAATCATTTTCTGATTATCTGTACAGGTGTTAATCCTCAAAATAATGGGAAAGGGGCCTTGAATGCATTTCAGAAATCTTCCAGGTCACACGTCTCGTCACAGACCCAGAGGCCTGGAAGGACAGAAGTTTCAGTGCACAGGCACCACTGCCTGCATCCTGGCCACTCCAGCTGAAGCAAATGTGCCTTAAGTGGCCCAGACATGACCCAGGCTGTCTTGGCTCTAGATAGGCAAGTAGTAAAGCTCCTCGGCTTTCATGTGTTGTTCAGTCTGCAGGCAACTAGAATACAAAGGCTTGGTGGTTTCTTGATTTTCAAGAATATATGAAGGAGCCTGGGAATCCATGGATAAGGCTGCTGCAGGAACAGAGTCACTGGGGAAAATCTAATTAGGCCAATACTGAGTGAAAATACAGGATTAGAGCTGCAGAGAGTCCCCACCAGGGCAATGCCCAGTGGAGTCACAGGTACAGGCCACTTCCAGGCCCTCAGAATTGTGGGTAACATCCACCAGGAAAAGCTGCAGCACCTCTGAGGGTAGACACCTGGGCTGTGCCTAGCAAAGCCTTAGGACTGGGGCTGCCCAAGGCCCCAGGAGCCCATCCCTCCCACCAGTGTGCCCAGGAGGCAGCTCATGCAGAGAAAGAATCTACTGGGGCTATAAGATACACTGTCCTAATGGATTGTCACTTGCCTGGGGCTGCTCGCCTGCTTCCTTAGGCCAGTTTCTTCCTCTTAAAATGGAAATGTTCACCCAGTGCCTGTTACAATAATTGTATTTTGGAAGTAAATAGTTTTTGATTTTACATGCTCCCACCTAGATTTCATACTTTCATTTATTTTTTTAAATTTTCTTTTGTTGTTTGGGATTCATTAAGGGTACAAAGAATTAAGTTACACTGAGTGCATTTGTTAAGTAAAGTCCCTCTTACAATTGTGTCCCACCCCCAAGAGGTATGCCATACACCGTGACCCCATCTCTATCCCTCCTTCCCTCTCTCCACTCACTCATTCCCCTAGACCCCCACCTTGTATTAGCTCATCTACTGCCTTCATATTTGAATTGAGTACATTGAATTCTTGCTTCTCCAGTCCTGTGAGGCTTTACTAAGAAGAATGTGTTTCAACTCTATCCAGATTAATACAAAAGATGTAAAGTCTCCATCTTTTTTAATGGCTGAAAAGTATTCAATGGTATACATATACCACAGTTTGTTAATCCATTCCTGGATTGGTGGGCATTTAGATTGTTTCCACATTTTGGCAATTATAAATTGAGCTGCAATAAATAGTTTAATGCAAATGTCCTTATAATAAAAGTATTTTTCTTTCCTGAGTAGATGCCTAGTAATGGGATTGTATGATCAAATTGGAGGTATAATTTGAGTTCTTTGAGGATTCTCCATACATCCTTCTTAAATGATTGTATTAGTTTGCAGTCCCACCAGCAATGTAAAAGTGTGCCCTTCTCTCCACATCCATCTGCAGCTTTGAGACTCTGTGATAAGGGCTATTCTCACTGGGGTTAGGTGATATCTCACATTGGTTTTGATTTGCATTTCTCTGACATTCAGGGACCGATCTCTGATGAGTTTTTTTTTTTTTTTAATGTTTGTTAGCCATTCATTTATCTTCATCAGAGAAGGATCTGTTGATATCTCGTGCCCAGTGGTACATGGGAGTGTTTACTCTTTTTTGTTGTTGCTGATTAATTTCAGTTCTCTGTAGACTCTAGTCATCAGCCCTTTGTCAGATTCATACCCTGCAAATATCTTCTCCCATTCTTTTTTTTTTGGGGGGGGGCAAGGGATATTAAACATTTTATTTGAAGATTTTAAAGTTAAAAATAAATCTTTTCCCATTCTGAAGGTTGTCTTTTTGCTTTATTTGTTATATCCTTCAGTGTGCAAAACATTTCAGCTTAACTAAGTCCCACTGTTAATTTTTTTTTTAATTGTTGGAGATTCATTGAGGGTACACAGAACCAGCTTACATTGATTGCTTTTGTTAGATAAGGACCTTCTTATATGTGTGTCCCACCCCCAAAAGGTGAACCACACCCCTCGACCCCCAACCCCTCCCTCCTTCCCTTTCTCAGCTCTCCCCACCCCTACTGTGTACTAGGATCTAATTGTCCTCATAGCAGAATTGAGTACATAGGATTCTTATTTCTCCATTCTTGTGATGCTTTACTAAGAATAATGTCTTCCACTTCCATCCAGGTCAATACAAAGGATGTAAAGTCTCCATCTTTTTGTGGCTGAATAGTATTCCATGGTATACATATACCACAGCTCGTTAATCCATTCCTGGTGGGCATTTAGGCTTTTTCCACATTTGGTGATTGTAAATTAAGCTGCAATAAACAGTCTAGTACAAGTGTCCCTGTGGTAAAAGGATTTTTTTTATTCTAGGTAGATGCCCAGTAATGGGATTGCAGAATCAAATGGGAGGTCTAGCTTGAGTACTTTGAGGATTCTCTATACTGCCTTCTAAAAGGGTTATATTAGTTTGCAGTCCCACCAGCAGTATAAAATTTAAAAGTGTTCCCTTCTCTCCACCTCCACACCACCATCTGCAGTTTTGAGACTTTGTGATGTGGGCCATTCTCACTGGGGTTAGATGATATCTCAGGGTAGTTTTTAATTGCATTTTTCCAATAATTAGAGATGATGAACATTTTTTCATATGTTTGTTAGCATATGACAAACAAACATATGTCTTCTTTAGGGAAGGGTTTATTCATCTCTCTTGCCCAGTGCCCTAAGAGATTGTTAGCTCTTTTTATGTTTATTAATTTGAGTTCTCGGTAGATCCTAGTTATCAAGTTTTTGTCTGAATCAAAATATAGAAATATCCTTTCCCAACATGTAGGTTGTCTGTTTGCTTTGGTTGTTGTCACCTTAGCTGTACAGAAGCTTTTCAGTTTCATTAAGTCCCATTTGTTTATTTTTGTTGTTACAGTGATTGCCACAGAAGTCTTCCTCATAAAATCCTTCCCCAGGCCAATAGCTTTCAGTGTTTTCCCCACACTATCTTTGAGGATTTTAATTGTTTCATGCCTTAGATTAAGGTCTTTTATCCATCTTGAATCAATTTTCGTGAGTGAAGAAAGGTGCAGGTCCTGTTTCAGTTTTTTACATGTGGACATTCAGTTCTCCCAGCACCATTTATTGAATAGGGAGTCTTCCCCTAGTGTATGTTCTTGCTTGGTTTATCAAAAATAGGTGGCTGTAAGCTGTTTGTGTCAGCTCTGGGTTGGTTTTCTATTCAGTTCCAAATGTCTATGCCTCTATTTTTGTGGCAATACCATGCTGTTTGGATCATTATGGCCTTGTAGTACAGCCTAAAGTCTGATGCCTCCAGCTTTATTTTTATTACTAAGAATTGCCTTGGCTATACAAGGGGGGTTTTTTGGTTCCATACAAAACAAAGAATTATTTTTTCCAAGTCTTGAAAGTGTTGGTATTTTAATAGGGATAGCATTGAATCTGTCAATTGCTTTGGGAAGTATACACATTTTAACAATGTTGTTTTTCACAGCTAATATTATACTGAATGGATTAAAACTGAAAGCTTTTCCACTCAGGACTGGAACAAGACAAGGGTGTCCTCTATTGCCACTACTACTCAGCATAGTGCTGGAAGTTCTGGCAAATACAATCAAGCAAGAAAAGGAAATTAAAGGCATCCAAATGGGGGAAGAAAAAGTGAAACTCTCCCTCTTTGCCGATGATATAATTTTGCACTTAGAGAACCCAAAGACTCAACCACAGACTCCTGGAAGTGATCAAAAATACAGTAAAAGATACAATAATGTCTCAACATTTTTTTAATGATCAGAAAAGTTAAATGACTGGAATCTGGATCATACATCTACACCAAAACTTTCATGTGAGCTCAAATGCTTTCTAAAAAGTATCCAATGTACTCAGACCTACTATAAAACTAATTTATGGCTTTCATATGAAAGCTATAACCTAAGAATGGGGGAAGGGGGAAAGGGAGGGAAGGGACAGGGGAGGTGGGCGGAGGGAGGGTGATTGGTGGGATTATACCTGCGGTGCATCTTGCAAGGGTATATGTGAAACTTAGTAAATGTAGAATATAATTGTCTTAATACAATAACTAAGAAAATGCCAGGAAGGCAATGTTAACCAGTGTGATGAAAATGTATCAAACTATTTATAAAACCAATGTATGGTGCCCCATGATCACATTAATGTACACAGCTATGATTTAATATTAATAAAAAAGTAATCAAAGTTCTACTATAAAAGAAAATAAAAATAAAAAATAAAAAGCTTCTGCACAGCCAAGAACATAGTAAGTAAAGCAAGCAGACAGCCCTCAGAATGAGAGAAAATATTTGCAGGTTATACCTCCGACAAAGTCTTATAACCAGAATCCACAGAGAACTCAAACGTAGCAAGAAAAGAACACGTGATCCCATCTCAGGGTGGGCAAGGGACTTGAAGAGAAACTTCTCTAAAGAAGACAGACGCACAATCTACAAACACATGAAAAAAGCTCATCATCCTTAATCATCAGAGAAATGCAAATCAAAACTACTTTGAGATATCACCTAACCCCAGTAAGAGTAGCCCACATAACAAAATCCCAAAACCAGAGACGTTGACATGGATGTGGAGGAAAGGGCACACTTCTACACTGCTGGTGGGAATGCACACTAATACGTTCCTTCTGGAAGGATGTTTGGAGAACACTTAGAGATCTAAAAATACACCTGCCATTTGATCCTATAATTCCTTTACTAGGTTTATACCCAGAAGAAAGACCAAAAATCACAATATAACAAAGACATCTGTACCACAATGTTTATTGCAGCCCAATTCATAATTGCTAAGTCATGGAAGAAGCCCAAGTGCCCATCGACCCACAAATGGACTAGCAAATTGTGGTACACATATACCATGGAATATTATGCAGCCTTAAAGAAAGATGGAGACTTTATCTCTTTCATGTTTACATGATGAAGCTGGAACATATTCTTCTTAGCAAAGTATCTCAGGAATGGAAGAAAAAGTATCCAATGTACTCAGTCCTACTATGAAGCTAAATTATAGCTTTCACATGAAGTCTATAACCCAACTACAGCACAAGACTATGAGGAAAGGGCCAAGGAAGGGGAAGGGTCGGTGGTTAGGGTGGAGGGAGGGTAATGGGTGGGGCCACACCGACGGTGCATCTTAGAATGGGTACAGGCAAAACTTACTAAAGGCAGAATACAAATGTCTACATATAATAACTAAGAAAATGTCATGAAGGCTATGTTGAACAGTTTGATGAGAATATTTCAGATTGTATATGAAACCAGCACATTGTACCCTTGATTGCACTAATGTACACAGCTATGATTTAACAAAAAATAAATAAATAAATAATAAAAATAAAAATAAATGCTTTCTAATAGCTTTGCAGTTTGCAAGAATTTCAAGAGGACTATACAAAAAGAACAAGTGTTCAGAACATGTTTATAGGATAAAAGGGTAAGGTCAAAGTAAAGGCCACAGAAGAAACACTATCATTTTACCTTGGTATTTTACTGGTTAAAGCATGAACTAAAATCTCCATTTTACTTACTAGGTGCTTAATATGTTACATTGAGCAGGTTGCCTAGCCTTTGTAGTCTCAAAATTTTTGAAATCAATTTGCAAATATAATATCAAAATTGTATCAGAGTATTAAATAAGATAATACACACACATTGTTTATGGATTGAATCTGACTTGCACAAAAACAGAGACATAGATCATCTCTGGTTTACTGAAAATTGCTCCATCAGAAATGGGAGCCCAGAGATGAAATAATCCTTACATCCCATCTAATCTTTGATAAAACATACAAAAACACACAATGAAGGAAAGAATACCAATTCTATAACTGGTGCTGAGAAAACTTGACACCCACATTTAAAAGACTGAGCCAAAATTCACATCTCTCATCACTCACAAAAAATAATTCATGATGGATAAAGACTTAAACCTAAGGCTTAAAGCTATAAGAATTCTAGAAAAAAGGATCAGAAAAATTCCTTTCAGCCTGGGAAAGGAATGTATGAAAAAGATCCCAATGGCAATTATAGTAATACTAAAAACAAACAAACAAAAAGGCTCTGATAAAATTAAAAAGTTTCTGCATAGCCAAGAAAACAATCAATAGAGTAAACAGACAACCTACAGAACGGTAGTAAAGAACTGATAACTGGAATCTACAAAGAACTCAAGAAAATAATCCCAAAAAGTCAAACACCCCCATTAAAAAGTGGACAAAAGACATGAACAGAAATTTCTCAAAGAAAGATAGTCCAATGGTCAACAAACACATGAAAAAATGCTCAACATCTCTAATCATCAGTCAAATGCAGATCAAAATCACAATGAAATACTACCTAACTTAAGTGAGAATGGCTCATATCAGAAAGTCCAAAAGCAAAAGATGCTGGTATGGATGTGGAGAGAAAAGATCACTCATTCACTCTTGGTGGAACTGCAAACTGCTCCAACCTCTATGGAAAGTTGTGTAGAGATAACTAAAAGTAGACTTTCCTTTTGATCCAGGATTCTCACTGTTAGGTATTTACTCAAAGGAGAAAAAGATGTTTTATCAAAAAGACATTTGTACTCAAATCTTTCAAATCTTTCTCAGAGCACAGTTCACAATTGCAAAGATATAAAACAACCCAAGTGCCCATCAATACATGAATGGATTAATAAAATGTGGTATATGTACACCATAGAGTAATACTCAGCCACAAAAAATGGTGATTCAGTATCTTTTATAACAACCTAGATGGACCTGGAGACCATTCTAAGTGAAGTATTGCAAGAATGGAAAAAGTCACACTGGAACTAGTCAATCCACACTTATGTACCTAAATGGAAGCAAAACTCAATAAGGGGCAAGGAGAGAAGAGGGATAGGCAAACTCACACCTAATGGATACAATGCATATATTCTGGGTGTTATGAGCACACTTATCTACTTCAAATGTGCTAATGCAACCTATGTAACCAAAATGTGTGAACCTCTGTAATATTCTGAAATACAAAAATAATATTAAAAAACAAGAGAGAGAGAAAGGGGCTAAGAAAAGTAGCTTTGAAGCTAGGCACAGAATTTAGGAGTCTATTAATACAGATGCATGGATATAGGAAAGACAATTGACCATACCTGCTCCAACAATTAGAGTACTTACCACAGTGCCTGACACATAGTAAGTCCTCAAGAATATGAGATATTATTCTTATTATCACTAATAGCAAAACCAGGGCTGTAGGAAAAATTGTCTGCCTACCATGTCCTAGCACTGGGATAGAGAATTCAATGCCTATATGTTGTCTTATTCAATGATCACTGCAACCCTATGAGATAATTTAGTTTTGTATGTCAATAATGTTTTGACATAAAGAAGAATATCAAGGCTTGCAGAGAAATGAAGATCTTCCCGAAAGTCCCACACTTATAGAATGATTGATCTGAGGTTAAAATTTGAGTCTCTTTAATTTTAGAGGCCCATTCTATAATCGTCTGCCCATTCTAACACTCTGTGATACATTTTCTTTTTTTTTCCCCCTTGGCCATCTGAAAGACACCATGGACACTGAACAATTCTTAATGTGATCTTTTTGGACTCGACTCAGTTTCATTGGTTTTCTAGAACCTAGGCCATTCCAAGCTGTGAGGTGTGAGTATGAGTTGTGCTGTCAGAAAGGTACTTAGGAGTAAAGTGAGATTGAAAACAAAGGCAGCAGATCCAAAGGAACATTCCTAACAGATGTATGACTCATTTGGAACCTGCTCCAAGCACCCGCGGCCTCCGCATGCTCGGTACCTTAGAACTGAACAATGCACTCCCACACCTCAATCCTGAGATATGCAGTCTTCTTACTGCCAATTGATCAATAGGACCAAATATACCCCACAAATGACTCATGGGGCATCTTGCCAGCACGTGTATATGCCACAGATCTCCAAGTGCTTCTGGGTTTCTAGAAGACTTTCACAAGGTAAGATTTCTCACTTCCTTTTTAGAGGGGAAGCATCCTTGGCTGCACATCTCTAAGTACTCCGTTAGAAGGTTTTCAACATTAAACAGGAGAGAAGTGTGCTCAAATACCGTCATAATTTATTCCTATTACATAAAAGAGATGTCAGATCAAGTTAAATCAATATTCCCCACTACCACCAGTTGCAAAGTACCTGAATAATGTTAAAGATGACACCTGATGTGAAGGACATAATAATATGGAGAAATGGGGGAATATTCCCCATTAGTCTACAGGTATGGTTAAACATAAAAATTCATTATTTGAGTAGATTGGGAATAAAATAGTTGAACAGATATAACAAACCAGATGTGAGTAAGATCTTTTTTTTATAGGGTTCTGCCTTTGCAGTTGGTGGGAAACTGAAGTGGATGATAATCTCAGGAGAAATTTCACTAACATTGGCAATAATAACCCCTACAGTTGGGGTAGCTAAATGTTGATATTCTTCCAGCATGGCAGGGGCCTCCACAAATGGCTAAACTAACAGGGAGTATTTATTATATCTAGTATTTACTTTAAAACAACTTATCTTACAGTGTTTGGAAATGAGTGGTGAACTAAATATGGTAGGTATCTGTTGTCATGTGCTATAGTCTAGTAAGGGAATCTGATAATAAAAAATTAGTGTAAAAACTCAAATAGTGAAACCTCATATCATGCTGAGTGCTGTGAGTAAAATAAAACAAAGGCACAGTAACTGAGATAACGCCGGAAAGGCTATGTTAACCATTGTGATAAAAATGTGTCAAATGGTCTATGAAGCGAGTGTATGATGCCCCATGATCATATCAATGTATACAGTTATGATTTAATAAAAAAAATAAAAATAAAATAAAACAAAGTGCCTTGAGGTAAAGAGCATGGCATCAGGAGCTTTTAAGGGAAGGTATCACTAGCAGGTGACATTCAAGTTTAGATGAGAGTGACAGGAGGGGCTATCCGTGGTAAGCCTAGACAAGAGTGTCCTTGAACCCAAAAATACAAGTGTGGGGCCCAGAACCAGAAAATGAAAAGTCATCCACTCTCTCAAGGGCCAACCCTGTTTATCTCGCTTTCCTCTGTGTGCATTCTTAATTCTTCTGTTTTTAACCAGCTACATAAGCACCTCTTAACAGAAGTTCATGTAGAGTATTGATCAGAATCACTATTTCACAAAAATTCAAATTTCAGGAAGTATATTTTTTGGTCCAGCTTGAACCAGCTAACCAGGTTAGGTTCAATCATCTGTGACCAGCTGAGCAGATTATCAGTCTCTGCTCTTCATAAAACAAGGTAAGAAAAGGTCAATGCTGCCTCTCTAAAAAGGGGATGCTTAGTAAATTAGATTAGCTGAGAACATTTTGTTCTTTAATTCTCCCATGGTTTATCTTGTTAGTCACATAGCCACTCGTTACCCAAGTTATATGATTAAGCAGCACAATTCACAATTTTAAAGATATGGAAACAACATTTATGGCATGTATTAATTCACCAGTACATGAGTGAATTAATAAAACGTGGTATATGCCCACCATAGAGTATTATTCAGCCATAAAGAAAAATGGTAATCTACTATCTTTTGTGACAACCTGAAAAGAACTAGAGACGATTCTTTTCAGTGAAACTTCACAGGAATAGAGAAACAAGTACACGTACTCAATACCAGGTTTGAACTGATTGATCAACACTTCAGTGTAAATATGGAAATAAATCTCCATTGAGCTTAGAGCAGCGGTTCTCAACCTGTGGGTCATGACCCCTTTGTAACAATGAAAATACATCGCAGCATTACGAAGGTTGAGAACCACTGACTTAGACAGAGAGAGGAGGAGGGGGAGGAATTCTCATCTACTGGGGAAGATGCTCACTGGAGGTGGGTGAAAACTTAGAACCTTAACTCAATTTAGGCAAAAAACAAAGTATGAAAACAAAACACATGAACCCCCCAATATTCTGAAATTAAAATATAAAAACTTACTTTGATCTTTCAAATTAAAATGAGATTATAGTAGTCTGGCAATTTTTCTCATTAAAAAAGCAATAATAATGAAGAAATAAAAAGTCGATAATGTCTTTCTCTCAAAAAAAAAAAGAAAAAAGAAAAATAAGAGTCCACTATTTCCCTGTTACTTTTTTTTTTTTAGCATCTCACTCTGTTGCCCAGGCTAGAGTACTCTGACATCAGTTTAGCTCACAGTAACCTCAAAGTACTGGGATCAAGCAATCCTGCCACTTCAGCTTTCCAAGTAGTTGGGACCAGCAGTGCAGGGGGTGGGGAGAGGACAGAAGTAATACAAAATTTGTATACAAATATGGAAGCATACCTTCTACTAGAAAAGATAAGTCAAGTAAAGGAATATCTACAACACAAAAATGAAAGTAACAGGAGCCCAAGAATAGAGTATTTTAGCACAGAGAGAAAGATACATGTATTTTTTCTATAAGCTATATATTTGGTCTCATTTCTCAGATATATGGTGGAATTAAAGTTCCAAGCCATTGGTGGGAATTTGAATCTACCATTGCCTTCTCATGACAGCCTGCCAAGTTAATTTTCATCAGAAAAGTAAACATAATTGGGGAGGTAATGAGTTTCTCTTAAAGGAAAGTGTTGCAAGGGCAGGAATCTAAGTGTTGTTATCAATAATAAATGTGTATGAAAACTCTATGACTTGTAATTAAAACAGACTTTCCAATGAGTCAGTAAGTCTCTTCAGAAACCTGAATATCCTTGCCAGGACATTACTTTTCTGGTAAGAATGGAGCTGAGATTTTTTGATGTATTAAGAGAGTTGTTCAGAAATTATCCAGCCATGTAATATGAAAAATAAAGACATATGTAGCTGGACACTTTCCAAACATCCATCATATATTGGAATGGCATTTTATACTTCCTCAACCAAATTCACGATGATCAAATTTGAATCTAAAATTAACAAATGCCTTAAGACTTTTGGAATCAACATTTTATTGTTCTTGACCATGGAGATAAAGATTTTACCCGATTTCTAAGTGGAAAAATTATCTAAGCTAATATTTAAGAGTTTAAGGTATTAGGAATTATTAGACACCTTATACAGATTTAATAGAATTTTTTTTAGAGACAGAGTCTCACTTTGTTGCCCTGGGTAGAGTGCCGTAGCATCACAGCTCACAGCAAACTCCAGCTCTTGGGCTTAGGTGATTCTCTTGCCTCAGCCTTCGGAGTAGCTTGGACTACAGGAGCCTGCCACAACACCCAGCTACTTTTTTTTGTTGCAGTTTGGCTGGGGCCAGGTTTAAACCTGCCACCCTCGGTATATGGGGCCAGCGCTCTACTCAGCGAGCCACAGGCTGTAATTTTTTTCTGTTATTTCAAAGTTCTATAGAGGCCTCAACAGTTGAAAACCATACAATAGGCAGCAGGCTCATAATCAGATTATATCAAAGATGATGATAATGAACTTTTGACCCCGAGTTCTCTAACGCTGTGACATTGAAGGCTTAAGATATGGGTAAAAAAGAATATTTGGAAGAGGCTTTCTACTGTACTGAATATAAATGTTCTCAATCACCCACCATCACTACCAATGTTAGGAAGAGAAGGGTGCTTCTCCTAATCTAAAGCTAAATGAGAAGCTTCAGGAGAAACATTCAAGAGTTTGATATGGTTTGAGTGGCTGGTAGTGGCAGACTAAGGGAAGTTAGACGCTGTGGAAAAAATTATAAAGTTGTAAGTGACCACACGGGTCACTTTCACCACTCTATTGGCATCGGGAAAGGTCCCTATAAGAAGAAACCTTGAATACTCCAAAAAGGATACAATAAGAAGAAAACTCAGCTTTGGAGTTACCAAACACAGATACCAATCAAACAAGAGTATGCCTTCTAAATCTCTTTGGCCCAACCCACCAAAGCCTCACTCTAAAGCATCCTCCAATAATAGCAAATGAATAAAAATAAAAAAAATAAAAATTAAATTAAAAAAAAAAAAAACAGAGAGAAAGCGCTAACTGAATTTTCCCTTCCCTTTAGTGAATAACCCCAAGTTGGGATGAGTAAGAAACTTAAAAGTAAGTTAGAGTTTTATTACACTGGGCTTGACAGTTTTACTATCTAAGAACAACCTTAAGAGTTATGAGATATGCCTGAGATTTTATTCAGGAAAGCAGTATATTGTGACTTTAAAATGTGTCCACAAATTCTTTGATGCTCCTTTTTTCAAGTGGTAGAGATTAATTTTTCTCTTCTTAAGATGAAAGGAGACTCGGTGACTCTCTTCTAAAGAATGGAATATGATAATGGATTTTTGACCTGAGTTCATCAAATGCTTTAACGCTGAAGGCTTAAGGTATGGGTAGAGAAGAATATTTGGAAGAGGCTTTCCACTGCACTGAATATAAATGTTCTCAATCACCAACCATCACTACCAATGTTAAGAAGAGAAGAGTTCTTCTCCTCATCTAAAGCTAAATGAGAATTTTTAGGAGAAACACTCAAGAGTTTGATGTGGTTCAAACTCTTGAACCATAAGAGTTTGGTGGTTCAAACTCTTGCCCAAACTGCAGTGCGGTGACATGCTCATAGCTGACTATAACCTTGAACTCCTGGGATCAAGTTTTCCTTCCACTTCAGTCTTCCAAGTAGCTGGGACTGCAGTCATACACTACCCCACCTAGCTAATTTTTAAAAAATTTTTTAGATGTCGAGGATTCTTCATATAGAGACTTCTTTCAATGCTGATAGAGTGGTGAAAGTGACCTGTTTGGTCACTTATAACTTCATAATTCTTTCCTGAAAATCTAACTTCCTTTAGTCTGCCACTACCAGCCACTTGAACTACATAATACTCCTGAGTATTTATCTTAACTTCTCATTTAGCGGTTTTTTTGTTTGTTTGTTCGTTTGTTTGTTTGTTTTATTGTTTGGGATTCGTTGGGGGTGGCTACAAAGAATTACGTTACATTGATTGCAGCTGTTAGGTAAAGTCCCTCTTATAATTTTGTCCCACCCTCAAGAGGTATAACAAACACTGTTACCCACATCACCCTCCCTCCTCCCCTCGCCCCACTCTCTCATTCTCCCACACACCCCCAGTTTGTATTAGCTCCTCTACTGCCTTCAATAAAAATTGAATCCATAAAGTACATTGGATTCTTGTTTCTCCATTCTTGTAATGCTTTACTAAGAAGAATGTGTCCCACTTCCATCCAGGTTAACACAAAAGATGTAAAGTCTTCATCTTTTTAATGGCTGAATAGTACTTCACAGTATACATATGCCACATCCTATTAATCTATTTCTAGGTTAGTAGGTATTTAGATTGTTTCCACATATTGTCAATTGTAAATTGAGATGCAATAAACAGTCTAGTGCAAATGTCCTTATAATAAAAGGATTTTTTTTTTCTTCTGGGTAGATGTCTAGTAATGGGATTGCAGGATCAAATGGGAGGTCTAATTTGAGTTCTTAGAGGATTCTCCATACTTCCTTCTAAAAAGGTTCTATTAGTTTGCAGTCCCACCAGCAGTGTAAAAGTGTTTCCCTCTCTCCACATCCATGTCAGCATCTGTAGCTTTGAGACTTTTGTGATGTGAGCCATTCTCACTGGCATTAGGTGATATTTCAGGGTGGTTTTGATTTGTATTTATCTGATGATTAGGGATGATGAGCATTTGTTCATGTGTTTGATAGCCATTAGTCTGTCTTCCACAGAGAAGGTTCTATTCATGTCTCCTACCCAGTGATATATGGGATTGTTGGGTCTTTTTTGGTGATTAATTTGAGTTCTCTGTAGATCCTAGATAGCAAGCTTGTGTCCGATTCATATTATGCAAATACTATTTCTCATTATGAAGGTTGTCTATTTGCTTTGGTTATTGTTTCCTAGCTGTACAGAAGCTTTTCAGTTTAATTAAGTCCCATTTGTTTATTTTGTTGTTGTTGTTGCAATTACCACAAAAGTCTTCTTCATAAAATCTTTCCCAGGCTGATATTTCCAAGTGCTTTTCCCACATTTGCTTTAAGAATTTTTATCGATTCCTTAGATTTAAATCTTTTATCCATCTTAAATCAATTTTTGTAAGTGGTGAGAAGTATGGGTCCAGTTTAAGTCTCTTACATGAGGTTATCCAGTTTTCCTGACATCGTTTATTGAATAGGGATTATTTTCTCCAGTGTATGTTCTTGTTTGGTTTATCAAAGATCACATGGCTGTAAGTTATTAGTTTCATCTCATGGTTTTCTATTTTGTTCCAAATGTCTGTGTCTCTATTTTTATGCCAATACTATGCTGTTTTGATCACTATGGACTTGCAGTAAAGCCTAGAGTATGGTAGGCCGATGCCCCTGGCTTTGTTGTTATTACTAAGAATTGCCTTGGCTATAAGGGTTTTTTTCTGGTTCCATACCAAAGAATCGTTTTTTTCCCAAATCGTGAAAGTATGATGATAGTAGTTTAATGGAGATTGCATTGAATCTGTAGATTGCTTTGGGAGGTATAGACATTTTGACAATGTTGATTTTTCCTAGCCATGAGCATGGTATATTCTTCCATTTGTTAATATCTTCTGCTATTTCTTTTTTTAGGATTTTGTAATCTTCTTTGTAGAGGTCCTTCACATCTTTTGTTAGGTATATTCTCCTAGGTATTTCTTTTTTCTTTTTTTGAAGCAACTGTAAAGTGTATCGTGTCTTTGATTAGCTTCTCATCTTGGCTCTTATTGTCATACACAAAGGCTACTGACTTGTGGATGTTGATTTTATATTTCGAGACATTACAGTATTGTTTTTTATCACTTCCAGGAGTCTTATTGAGTCTTTGGGGTTCCTAAGATCATATTGTCAGTAAAGAGTGAAACTTTGACCTCCTCTGCCCCCTTTTGGTTACCCTTTATATCTTTCTCTTGCCTGATTATATTGGCTAGAACTTCCAATACTATGTTGAATGGTAGTGGTGATAGAGAACAACCTTGTCTGGTTCTAGTTCTAAGTGGAAAAGCTCTCAGCTTTACTCTATTCTGTATAATATTACCTGTGGATTTGTTATAGATGACTTCAATCAGTTTAAGAAATGTGCCACTTATGCTTATATTCTTATGTGTTCTAATTAGAAAAGGATGCTGAATTTTATCAAATGCTTTTTCAACATTTATTGAGAGGATTATATAGTCCTTATTTTTTCTTCTGTTGATTTGGTGAATTACATATATGGATTTGCATGTGTTAAATCAGGCTTGCATCCCTGGGATGAAACCTACTTCACATGATAAGTTTTTTAATATGTAACTGTAATCTATTGGCTAGGATTTTATTGAGAATTTTTGCATCTATTTTCATTAGTGAAGTTGGTGGGAAGTTCTCCTTTTTAGTTGGATCTTTTCCTGGTTTTGGTATCAGGGTGATGTTTGCTTTGTAGAATGTGTTGGGAAGAATCATTCTTTCTCGTTTTTTTTTTTTTTTAATAATTTCTGCAGCATGAGTATAAGCTCTTCTTTGAATGTTTAATAGAATTCTGGTGCAAAGCCACCTTCACATTTTTGGGGCTGGGGGGATTTTTTTATTGTTTCTTCAATCTCAGATCTTGAAATTGGTCTGTTCTTCTTGGTTAAGTCTAAGGAGAGCGTGTGATTGCAGGTATTGATCCATTTCCTCCACATTATCAAATATCTGGGCATAGACTTTCTTGTAGTACTCAGAGATGAACTCTTGTATCTCTGTGGCATCTGTTGTTATTTACCCTCTTTTGTTTCTCATTGAGGTTATTAGAGATTTTACTTTTCTGTTTCTAGTTAATCTGGCCAAAGGATTGTCAATTGTTTTTTCAAAAACCAACTCTTTTTGTTAATTTTCTGAATGATTTCAATTGTCTGAATGATTCTTTTGTTTTCAATATTGTTAATCTCTGGTTTAATTTTGGTTATTTCTTTTCTTCTGCTGGGCTTGGGATTAGACTATTCTTTTTAATTCTATAAGATGGTTCATGAATTTGTTGATGCACTCTCTCGGTTTTTTTGGATGTAGGCATATAATGTGATAACTTTTTCTCTTAAGACTGTTTTTGCTGTATCCCAGAGGCTTTGGTAACATGTCTTTATTATTGTTATGTTTGAGAAATTTAAGAATTTCCTCTTTTATCTCTTCCTGAACCCAACTATCATTCAGCATAAGGTTGTTTAATTTCCATGTCTTTGTGAGAGGATGAAAATTTTTATTAGAGTTGAGTTCCACTTTGGAGAAGCATGAATCCTATGTACTCAATTTTGATATGAGGACAATTAATGACAATTAAGGTTATGGGGGGGGGAAGCAGAAAGAGGGATGGAGGGAGGGGGGTGGGGCCTTGGTGTGTGTCACACTTTATGGGGGCAAGACATGATTGCAAGAGGGACTTTACCTAACAATTGCAATCAGTGTAACGTGGCTTATTGTACCGTCAATGAATCCCCAACAATAAAAAAAAAAAAAAGAAGATACAAGGTATAATTTCTATTCTTTTAACTTTGCTGAGGTTTGATTTGTATCCCAGGATGGGGTCTATTTTGGGGTATGTACTATGGGCTGACAAGAAAAATGTATATTCTTTAGATTTGGGATGGTGTGTTCTATATATGTCTATTAATCCCATGGTGTAGGGTCACATTTAAGTCCTTTCTATCTTTGTTTAATTTCTGTTTAGAGGATCTGTCCAATTCTGTCAGAGGGGTGGTAAAGTCCATGGCTATTATGGTGTCATGGGATATCATATTGTTCAGACCCATGAAGGTCTGTTTCATAAATATGGGAGCATTTCAGTTGGGTGCATAAATGTTTAAAATTGAAATCTTTTCTTGTTGAATTTTTCCTTTGACCAGTATAGTGTCCATCTTTGTCTTTCCTAACTTTAATTGCTTTAAATCCACTTGTATTTGAAAATAAGTTTGCAATCCCTCCTTTCTTCTGATTTCCACTTGCTTGAAATACTGTTTTCCATTCCTTAACCCTGAGTCTTCCTTTGTCCTTCAAGACTACATGTGTCTCTTGGAGACAGCATATGGATGCCTTGTGCTTTTTTATGCAATCAGTCAGCCTGTGCCTCTTCAGTGGTGAATTCAATTTATTAACATTTATTGAGAGAATTGATAAGTGTGGTGGAGTTCTATTCATCCTATTTTGTGAAAATCCATTGTATAGTTTTTTCCTTTGAACCATCGTAGAAGCTAAGTTTTGACCTTTAGCTTCTGGGTGTTTACTTTGCTGGTGGTCCACTGTGATGGTCAGTACTGAGAAGAGGTCTACGAATTTCCTGTAAAGCTGTTCTTGTGGTGAATTTCCTCAGTGTTTGTATATCTGCAAAAGATTTGATTTCTCCATCAATTTTGAAGCTTAGTTTAGCAGAATACTGAATTCTGGGCTGAAAATGGTTTAAGAATGTTGAAGGTGGAGGACCACGCTCTTCTGGCTTGGAAAGTTTAAGCTGAAAAGTCCACTGTTCCCCTAATGGCTCTGCCTCTGTAGGTCAGTAGCCACTTACTCCTGGTTGCTTGTAGAATTTTTTCTTTCATCTTGACTTTGGAAAGGTTCATTACAATGTGTCTTGGAAAAGCTCTGTTTTAGTTGAGATGACCTGGGGTTCAATATCCATCTGAAAGGAGTGTTTAGTTAAAGACACCAACTTCCCTAGTTGATGTCTTTAGTAAAAGGTGAGATGTTTTCATGTATGATAGTCTCTGGTAGGGCTTCCATTCGGATGGGACAATCTTCTTCCCCTTCAAGGATCCCTATTATTCATATGTTTGAATCCTTCATGGAGTCTCAAGTTCTCTAAGTGACTATTCTGCTTTCTGTCTCTTCTTTTCTGCCTCTTTGACCTACTGGGTTAATGTGAAAACTTTATCCTTTAGCTCTGAGGTTCTTTTTTCTCCATGGTCTAACCAATTTTTGATACTTTTTACTACGTCTTTACATTCCCTGATTGTCTCCTTCATTTCCTTAAGCTCTGCCATATCCTTTTTATATTCTACATATCTCTCATCCGACTTTTGGTTCTTCCTTTCTATTTCTCATTCATTCCCTTTATTGTCTTTATCATCAATATTTTAAATTCTCTTTCTCTCAAATCCATTAATTCTTTATAGGTGGAGTCTTCCACAGTAGCTGCCTCATGATTCCTTGGGGCAGTTGCTCCTTATTTAGCTTCAGATGAGAAGAAGTACCCTTCTCTGCTACATGTAGGGTCTCTCCACATTGCCAAGGCTGCTCTTGAATTCCTGGTCTCAGGTGATCATCATGCATAGGCCTCCCACAGTGCTAGAATTACAGATCTGAACCACTGCACCCATTCTACAATAAGTTGATAAATGGGAAATATTAAGCTGCTTTCGAGATAATTTGGGGATGTCAATTCTAAATAAAAGCCAGTGCTCCCAGTTATGGGATAGAAGGTGGCTTAGCACCTTAAAAAAACAACTTAGACTGCGGCAGTGCCTGTGGCTCAAAGGAGTAGGGTGCTGACCCCATATACCGGAGGTGGCGGGTTCAAACCTGGCCCCAGGCAAAAAACTGCGGAAAAAAAAAAACTTAGACTATTAAAAAACAGTCTTTGGTATCAGATTAAGTTGGATTATAATCTAGCCTTTATCATTATTAGAAGGATGACTTAGAGAAGTAACAACTGTTATCTGCCTCATTTTGCTTACCTGTAAAACAGAATAATAAAAGGAAAGAATCCTTGTGGTGGTAAGATGATTGATTTTAGATACTCTATAGAAAAATTAGCCACAGGCCAAAGGGTAAGACCACCACCATTTCTTGCCACCTATGTAATTATGAGAACAGAATCCCAAGCATCTGTCTGTCCTCTCCATGTTCTAAAAGTAACTGAATACATAAGAAACACTGGAAATGGAAGCTGAGCAGGGAGAATCCTGAAATGTCTACAGATGAAAGGGAGAGAATCTGATAAAAGGAGAACCATTATCACTTAAAGCTAAATTGACACCTAGAGCTTTGCCCAAAATTGAGAAAAAATATTTTACCTATGTCAATTATGTGGGGCAAAGCTGAATGACATGATTGGAGGCTAAAGTCACCTATCCATGCATACACCCCTTTGGATTTGGCACTAACAACAAAAGGTATGGAATTTGTACCATACTGAATGTTGGTGAGGAGTCAGAGACTAGATCATTTCTGAAAGGAGAAGTGGAAGGTCATAGTATAGAAAAGAAAAAGGAATACCACATGCAAAGGAGACTAATAATACAAGAGGATCGAGAATAGGAAAAGGTAATAGTCTTGCTTGAGTTAAAGCACCTCATAACACTTTAGCCATTCTCTCCCAAATCACATACCGTCAAACCTTGCCTGGTTTGAAAACATGGCTCCAACCATTTCTTGTATTATTAATACAGACTTTTTTCAGAATTTAAAATGTTTTTGCCTCAGTAAAAGATGTATAAGGTCAACAATTGTTAGAGGACCTGCTCACCAAGATGGAACAGGCTTGGAACCACTTTGTAGACATTGAGACTTTGAGGAACCAATGGATGTTTAGATTTCCTTAACCCAGACAGAAATACAATAAGAACATTTTCTCAACCTCCTTCTCCTCTGTAGGTCAAGAAAAGAAAGAGCCTGCCATTACAGCGTTACATCTGATCTAGAGTTCAAATATATTCAATGAAGATAGACAGTGAATCAAATCAGCAGAATTTCTTACACCAAAACTTCGGAATGAGATCTTCAGCCCAGATGTAGAATGTTTGGTCTGTACCTATTTGGAAGGCTGGCTTTGCATGCAACATCACTTCTGGAGCATCAAAGAGGGTTCAGGGACCCCTATAAGTCTGTAATTTAATGTTTTATTCATGATAAAAGAAACTTTCCCCTGGAAAGGTGAAAAAGACAGACTTATTACCTATTAGCAGACTTGTACAGCTTCATATGTGTCAGAGTTTGTCAACACTGGTGCTATTGACACATTAACTAAATAATTATTTGTTGTAGGGGGCTATCCTGTGCTTTGTGTGACATTTAGGCATACCTTGACTCTACCTGCTAGATGCCGATAGTACTTCTTCCCCTTGTGACAACCAAAAATATTTCCAGAGATTGCCAAATGTTCCCTGCCTATAAAATCTCTCTGAAATGAAAAGCACCATTTTCCTGTGGCAGAAAACCCATCTCAAACTGAGTCACAAAAGGAGCTAGCTGGTTTCTGTGCTGAAAAAGTTTAGGCATGGAATCCACTTCAAGAGAAGCTGGATGCAGAGGTTCAGAATCACCTCTTAGATTCCATCCCTCTCCCTTTTCCTGGTTCTTTCAGTATTAACTCCATTTTCATGCAGTCTATATAAGATTATTACCAAGGATTCTAAAATTGCATCTTTCACTTTGAAGATCACAAAGATCTCCTTTTCTTCAATGGTCAATTTTTAATTCTGACCTTCATTGGGCTGATTTGAATCTCAGGCCTATTCCTAAACTTATGGCAAGAGTTGTCTGAAATATAGAGATGGGCTTGTCTGGATTACAAACCCACTCCTAACTGGGCACAGGGCCAGTCTTACCCAAGCTCATGTGTTGAGAATAACGGTGGGATGCCTTTCCCCAAACAAATTTGGTTCTAGTACAAGAGAAAGGTGGGAGTAAGGAGTAAAGGGTTGGATGCAAAAATTTACATCAGCCTCTACAGGTAACCTGTCCCCAGGATGCATCAATGGGGCTTGCAGTGCTTTCATGGTAAAAGGCAAGACTGGACGCTCAAGCTACACCCTCAGATGCCAGGCCCCCTTGTTAAGAAATATTAGTCACATAGCCTTGGAGAATCAATAACACTGAGGAATTGAGACAGTGCATAATTCATTCCCTTAGAAACTTTTCAAAATTATTACCTAGATTTTGCAGATGAGGATTTCTTTACCTACTATAAATTAGGGGATAAAAAAGAAAGAAGAAAAAAGACAGGGAGAAAACTTGAGCTGCCTGACAATTATCCTCCGTGTGCATCACTCACACTGCAACACACCCACACCGTGTGCCAGCGTGCACCGGCAGCCATAGGCACGCACGCTCTCTGCACCCTCGGCCACCCTCTCACACACCTGCCCCCTCAGAGTCAGCCCACAGGGCTGACAATCACCCAGGCAACTCAGTGCCACCAAAGCCTTCTTCCCCCACACCCCATCATTTCCTAGGTGACCAAATCCCCAATACAAGATGCTGCAGAAAGAGAAAGGAAGTGCCCCCACAGACACAAAGCAAATCCAGCTGCACAGAAAACGTGGTCTTGGTAGGTGGAGAAATATTTCTAATGCACTTTCCCAAAGGGCTGGCTGCAGGTGAGGAGCCTGCCTCTGGGGCTTCATTTCCGGTCCCCTTTGCAAAGCACGAGATACCAGTGGCATTCACTATATTTCAGTAACAAGTTTGGGCCCCCTAAGCACAGGCCATGCTTTCTTGTGTGCCTGAGCTAAAAGACAAACTAAACACAGGCATTACTGAGAGAGATGAGCAGCGTATGAGGAGGAGGGGAGTGGAGACAGTGCCAGGAATCCAAAGAGCAGTCCACCCCCAGGGAGCTGGGTGCCAGGCTCTGTGGGATGGGCAAGAGACATAAATAGCATTCTCCTGGATTCCTGTGGGGCCGGCAGTGGGTGGGCAGTTGGAACCCTCTGTGACCCATTTAGAAGAAAGCTTTCCAAGGGCTGGAGCTGGCCTCATGTACAATGAATAGAATAATAATAGTGATATTATTTCCCGGTTGTACATGATAACAATATTTAATTTCGCCATTGAAGTAGTGTTGTGAGGATCAAATGAAGCTAAATATACAGTTTCCATTGAGTAGAGCCTGGCTCAGAGTAAAAGCTCAGTAAATATTAGCCAATAACAATGAGAGGTTGTGTGGCATTTAAAAAAGGAATAGGAAATAAATAAAAAATAAAAAAGGAATAGGCACCTGCATTCATAACCTAATTCTACCACTAACTTGTCCAACCCAATGTTGAGCATCTCCTCTGAGCTTCAATTTCCTCAACTGTTGTTTCATGAGGTTTCTATGAGAATACATTATTTAGTCTATGTGAAATCCCCTTAGCTCTACCTGATAAATAAGATTCAGAGGTAGCTAGTTGTGTTATCGTTGTTTATCAACACCACCATCAACCTATGTGCTCTTTCCCTGACAAACTTTTATTACACTGAGTGTCCTACTTTTCTTGATTCAACACTGTGTAGTATAAAGATCTATAAGGACAGGAACTATGTCCATTTTACAGATTAAAAATTGGGGCCTAGAGAAGCTCAATAACTTGTCTTTATCCAAATAGGAAGAGGCAGTTAAGAGACATGCTGCTTTTTGAATTTTTAAGACAATGTTCATTCCATTTCACCACAGCACCTCCAGAGCAGAACTGAGGCCACCAAGTGATCCATGACAATAGCAATGGCAGCTGCTGCTCATTGGATGTCTAGCAGGCTACAGGTCCTGTTCCTGATGCTTCCTAGGCTAGAAAGGATGAACGTAGACAGAGCCTGAGAAATCCTGTCAGCCAACTCTGTGAGTCCCCAAAAATCTGTTTTAGGTATACATCTCTCCAAATATCACTTCTCTGTAAAAAGCATGCTTTCTGGCAAGACCAAATCTCCATCTAATTCACAGATGCACCTTTCTTTATGCTGTTTGGAAGAGTCAATTTCTGCATAGCCTTCCAGAGCTTTCCTCTTGCCTCCCCCACTCTCCTCCCAGTCTTAAAAAAGAAGCCTTCAATCTTATATTCAGCGGGGTGAGTCATGGGGGAGGCGGCCAGCTTCCTCATCTCCCCCTCCAAATAAGGGTTCATTTTATTTTGACCTTCCCATTCCATGTACCAGGACATTAGCAGAACATTGAGATCATCCTGGGAAGACCATGCAGCAGGAATACCTGTCTCTATTTATGTATCATGCAGGTTGGAAACCTCTTTAAGGTCAAAAGTCTCTCTCTCTCTCCCATGATAAGTAGCATTTCACATGGTATATAGATAGTCTATATCTTCCTGCAGCAGGAATACCTGTCTCTATATATGTATCATGTAGGTTGGAAACCTCTTCAAGGTCAAAAGTATCTCTCTCTCTCCCATGATAAGTAACATTTCACATGGTATATAGATAGTCCAAGTCCAACCCCTGGGCCATGGACTAGCACTGGTCCTTGGCCTATCAGGAACCAGGCTGCACAGCAAAAGGTGAGCTGTGGCCGAGGGAGTGAAGTTTCATCTGTACTACAGCCACTCCCCATTGCTCACATTACCTTCTGAGCTTTGCCTCCTGTCAGATCCCACCACCACCAAGTCCATGGAAAATTATCTTCCATGAAACCCAGTCCCTGGCACCCTAAAGTTTGATGATTCTACCATTCAAGAGTTCTTCATTCTTTTCAATAAGAATACTGCTCATTAAGTGGTCCCTTTGGATATGAATGTGGGTGTCAAAGTGTGGGTTTGTTTGATGAGTGCCCAAATACATTAGCAATTTCTAAAGCAAAATATTTAAAACAAAATAAAAATGGTTGTGAATCAACTTATTATACAGTTTAACTGTACAAGGCTAAAAAGAAAGACCTATTCTTAAAATGTCAGATTTGACAAGATAAGAGAAATTCAGAGAAGGATTTCAAAAGCACACAAGTGATACTAAGGTCTGATGTTGCTCCTCTGACACAGATATAAATTGAGTCCTATTTATTAGAAGCTTTTATAGGAGGAATGAGAGATGGATGTAGATCCTTACAGCAGAATCAAGAAGTGAAAGCTTGTTTTGCTTAAATGCTGTGTTTCAAAAATTGGAGACGTATAATAGTATTTTTTCTGAAGGGCATCCATTATTCTCCTACCTAGCTCAAAGTCTCTAACCAGAGTTTATAAATAAGAACAAACTCTGTCAGTGGTCAGAAAAGTAGAATTTTAAAAATGGTTTCAGAATCAACCCTTTATAATTTCTATAATTATAACCCTTTATAATTTCTTCCATTTAATTCATACCTTGACCTGGAAATCTCCTCAAGCTCCAAATGAATCCCACATACATTTCTGTGCTCCCTTGTTTATTTTCCTTATTGGGGGTTAATATTGATCATCTGGGGCTGTAATCCCCACCCTCCTGGGACCAATACCAGTCCATGGCCTGTTAGGAATGGGCCACAGCAGGGAGTGGGCAGCTGGCCAGCCAGGGAAGCTTCATCCTGTCCCCCATCATTCACATGAGCTCTGCCTCCTGTTAGAAAAGGCAACAACATTAGAGTCTCATATGAGCACTAACTCTACTGTAAACCACACATGTTGAGAGATCTAGGTTGTTCATTCTTTATAAGAATCTAAGGCTTGATGGTATGAAGGAAAAATGCAATGCTCTTGAATCATCCTGACATCCTCACACACCCCTCTCCCAGTCTGTGGAAAATTGTCTTCCATGAAACCAGTCCTTGGTGCCAAAAACGTAGAGAACTGCTGAGTTAGGAAATGCTTCTGGCCTTTTAGAATTATAAGAAGGCAAGATCCAGTATGGCACATGGGCAGGCACATGTGGCTCAAATTCCACCAAAAAGTAGGCAGGTGACCCTAGGAGAACCACTTTTACTCTCTGGGATACACTTGTCACATTGATAAGAAAAGGTCATTTACTAAACTAGATGCTGTCTGCTGAAATGCTTATAGGAATAGATAAAGGAATTAGGCACAAAAGCTCGTGGGACAAACTGAGAGTCCAAGATCTGACCATTAGATATCATTAATGAGCTCTATCTGTGCAGCAGTTTCAACCACTGACTTTATCATCAACTTCACATGGTCATTTATTTGCTAAACATTTTCCTGGGCATCTATGGTTCTACCCACTTCTCTAGGGATACGACAAAGAACAAGACAAAAACCCCATCCTTTTGGAGTTTATAATCTGATGGAAGAGATAGACAACAAACGGGTAAATTTTTAAAATACAACTTTATCTAGGAATAAGTTCTGTGACAACAATAATGTTCTCCATCACCAGCAGTTTCAGGGAAAAACTATGGAAAAAAACAAACAAACAAGCAAAATAAACCCACAGCCCAGGCAAGCTCAGCATCTTCCTTCTAAATGGTATCATCTCCCATTCATGAAATATGATCAGAGTCCAGAATAGAGAAAAATAAGCATGTTTCAAGTAGTTGATTCATGAGGAACTAAGGAAGTGACATAACGAAAAAAAATTAATAAACTAAAATAAAATTGTGCTCAATACACCAAAGGGAAGGCTGAAGATGTTCTAGAGAAGATGCCAGTATGGTGTTCAGCCCAGCACCAAACCAGGATCCTCAAGGGTAAGAAAATGGCCCCCCAGTGGGTCTTATCAGCAGGCTCTATGCAAGAAGCAAATACATACATCTCCCACAGAAGAGCATCCCCAATTAATATTCTCAGCCTTTCACATAGTAAGCTCAACCAAATAAGATCTATTAGACTTCAATTAGAATTGCAACTACAGAACATAAAATACAGGAACTATTTTTAAAAACTTAAAAGACAGACTAAAGGATAACTATGCAGTAAACAATCAGAAACTTTCAAAAATGATCAGGCAGATGAAAAAAAAAAGGTCAAATGTGGGAAGGCTGAGGCTGGCGGATTGCCTGAGCTCACAAGTTTGAGACCCACCTGAGCAAGAGCGAGACTTCATCTGTAAAAAATACCCAGGCACTCTGGTGAGTCTCATCTACCTGGGAGACTGAGGCAAAAGAATCGCTTGAACCCAAAAGTTTGAGGTTGCTGTGAGCTACGATGCCACAGCACTCTACCAAGGGTGACCAAGTGAGACTCTGTGCCAAAAAAAAATGTCAAATGGATTTTACTTTCCAGTTATTTAGGTAGTGAGCTTAGGTTATTCAGACCAATTCTGTGCTGAAGAAAAAGACGAAAATTATGCTGAATCTCCTTAAATATGTTTTTAAAACTGAAAATAGAAAAAAAAAATTAAAGCACCAAAAATCTAAGCCTGTGTTTCTCAAATTGTGGTCCACCAATGCTTAGGAGACCTTGAAGACCCTATTCAGAGATCTATGAGGTCAAAGCTATTTTCATAAGAATAATGTTATTTGCCTTTTTCCATTGGGTGGATTTTGCACAGATGGTTGCAAAAGTAATTGGAGGGGAGGATCGCTTGCAAACTGCTCACTCCTTAGCCAAAACCAATGCAGTAGCCCTAAACTACTGGTGGTCAGAGTGTTAATGACTATCATGGACACGGAGAAAAAGAAGTGGGGGGAGCAGTTCACGTAACAATACCTTTGTTTAGTAAAATAAGTAATTTTTAAAAATACTGACCATTGAGTACATGTCTTTTTTTTTTTAAGGAAACAAAATAGTACAATTGTATTTTTGTTTCTTTCTTTTTATTTCAATTCTTAATAGGAATTAACCTGCTTCTAAAGAAATACTACTGTTGTCAGTTTTTAGAACAATCTATAATATGTAATAGAAATTCAATAAATTCTATTAATGAATGCATGAATGATTGTTAAACTGCTTTTTTCTGCTTTGATATTATTACCATGCATAGCCTAGCCTGGTGGTTCAGAGACAAGATTTGAGACATATCCACAGTTATGTGCCAGTACCTGTCTCTTTTAATATTGCGCGTGATGAAATCAGAAGGTAAAACATTTCTGCCACACACCAAAGTGTAGTCTTTGTCTTCAAAAAAAAGTGTGTGCACTTTTCCTTAAGGCCAACTCACCTCAGTGGGCTCCACTAGCCACTTTTGGCATGGACCCCCACTTTAAATTGAAAGAACAACAGAGAGAAAAAAAAAACTGTGGTTATTCAGACTTGAGTATTTTCCAAATTTTTTCTTAAAAATAAAGAACTGGCTATAATCTATTTTATTTTCCAACCAGGAGAGCTATTATATAAAAGCTTTATTCTCAACAACTTAATCTTTTGTGATATATATTTATTATTTTTCATGTAGCCAGCTGGAAAATTTTACAGCATATATTCAGCTGCAAATATGGAAGATACTCTTAGGGACAAGAAATCCCCTGTATTGCCTTTACAAACCCGAACTAGCCTCTGTATTTAGCTGACAGCCACATATGGCCTCCTACATGATCATGCCCTCCAGTGACATAATTGCTGTTGCCTTAACATTTAATTTAATTTGTTGTATTGGACCAAACTCAGAGAGATGCTTTACATCAGGGACTAATAAATATTGTTGGCAGCAGTTTTCTTTGCACTGAAAGAAACAGCAACTGAAAAGTGTCGGCATCAACTGGGTGACTGTAACTATATCATGAGAAGTCATTTGACAACACCAGAGTTATAACAGCAGGAGGCTAATTCTGCAATCACAATTTAGGCAAAGCTGTAACAGTGCAGGCTGCTCCATTCCATGAAACAGAAATAGGAAACTCTCTGTGAGGGAAAAAGAAAGGATGGGATGATTATTCTAACTTATTACAGAATAAAAAGTATTATTTACTGAAAATTAGGAGCAGTCAGCGAAGTTTACAGATGAAAAGTACAGTTTCCCCTAAGAAATCACTCCTCTGAACCAGGTATGGTGACTCATGCCTGTAATCCTGGGAAGCCCAAGCAGGAGGATCGCTGAGGTCAGGAGTTTGAGTTTGAGACCAGCCTGAGCAAGAGCAAGAGCCCATCTCTTCTAAAAACTAGAAAACTTACCCAGGTGTAGTGGTGCGCTGTGTTCCAGCTCCTCACAAACCTGAGGCAGGAGGATTACATGAGCCCAGGAGTTTGAGGTTGCAGTGAGCTGTGATACCCCTGCACTCTAGCCTGCAGGTGAGATCCCGTCTCGAAAAAGAGAGAAGAGAAGAAGAGGAAGAGGAGGAGGAGGAGGAAGGAGAAGAAGAAGAAAGAAAAAGAAGACTTCTTTGTATATTCAGTACAACAACTTTATATTCTGTGTTCCTTGTTTTTGTTATTACCTTTCCAGGATAAGAGCATGAACACTGAAGTTTGAGAAGAAGTTTGAAGGTCACTTAGCTATATGATCCTAGGCAACTTGCTTCGCCTTTCTAATGCTCTATTTTTCATTTATAAAATTATGAAAATATTTGTATCTACTTCAGATTTTTGAAAGGATTAAATGAACTAAAACTTGTATACTACACAGTGTGGTACCTGCCGCATAGAGAAGTCTATGTAATATTATTGTTGATATTATTACCAATAATAATAGCCACTTGGCCTACAAGTTCCACTGAGTGTATTAAAAAAAAAAAAAAAAGTCGCATCCTCCCTTCCTCTCCATTTCTATTTTATAACATATTCAACATGGCCAGCACTTGGCCTGCTCTAATAACCTCTAGGGTCCAAGCTTCCCTCTCTTTGTTTTATTTTGTATGAAAATGCCAAAGTAATTTCTCTAAAGCACACCCTATTTAAAAGTCTTTATTGGGGCCATAATATCTACCAAAAAGGGTCTAAACTCTTTACTTGGGCATTCAAGTCTCCTATAATCTGACCACAACCTCCTGCTATAAATGTTTTATCCCTGCCATGCATTTAAATTCCAGCCAGACTGAATGACACAGCCAAGCTTAGGCTTGATTGAGTTTCACAGTTTACCAGAATGGTCAGGAGGGAACGAAGCCAGATGGGGAGTGTAAGCTGCAGCCGGAGGAGAATGCCAAGTTTTAAAACTAGAGAAAAAATGCCAAATCTGTTGTCAGGACCAAAGGCTAATTTTAGTATCAGAAGTGATAGATAAAGCCAAGAAGGTCTGGAGGTAGTAAAAGCAACCAGAGTAGAATCAAAGAACAAAGGCAGGCTTTGGGACTTTTTATGTGAATAGGGCTGGAATTGCTCAAATGTGTTTTCATTTGGTTCTTTGCCCATGATGTTAAGAGAATCAACGTAGTTTAAAATGTGATTTTGACAGGGTTGGGAAATTAGCACATTGCATAGAACATTGCTATCTGTAAAATTACAAATGGGAATGTTCATCACAGTTCATTTTTTATAAAATCAAATTTCAAAACCTATATGGAAGAAAAATTACTAAGAGGAAAATATTGAACAGTAAATTATTGGTGGCTGAATTTTATACTAGTGTGCATGCATATGTAATTACATATGTTAATATATATTATATAAATAGACTTATATATACATATTCATGTCTATATATGATTTTATAATATATTACATATAAATATGCATATTTATATGCTATACAAATACGTACTTACATGGGAGTATAGACGTATACATTTATATGTGAATACATATAACTATATATGTATATAAAATTACCAGAAGTATATATAATGGACTGTCAACTGTGGTTAAGGATTAAAATTATAGGCAATTAATTTTCTTCTTCCTATACATAACCCTAAATTTTATGAAGTAAATGTCCATTAAAATATTAACTGGGGTAAATCAACTGCTTAATCCACCTGACTGATCAGTAAAAAGTTAATGGTGTATCTCTATATGAAGTCTCCAAATATACTATTTATATAACAGAATTTGAGAAAAAGACTCAGGGCCTAGCCTCATGGAGTATTTGCATTACTCCTGCAATACTTCAGACCCTGGTAGGAGCAGCCAACTGACTAATCTTACATTGTGTATCTTTGATTTGGCTCTCCAAAGGCAAGGACAAGGTTCCTGGGCCCTTCAGCCTATGCAATCAGAGGTGTGGGGATGTTCTCCCAGGAGAAAATATTCAGATGCTGAGTAGGAAAACAAAATAATAAAATGAAATAACAAAAAACAGAAACTGACTCAGTTAAAGAACTTTAACTTCTGAAAAATTATGCTGATTCTTAAATGAAATAGTAATAACCATGAGAGAATAAAGGGCATTATCCTAACTTACAACATTAACATACAAGTCTTGTATGACCATCACCTTCCTTGGGTTTTGGTGCTCACTAAGTTTTAGAGAACTTCTGCAGACATTGTCACATTTGGTTCTCAAAATATTCCCTTAATGTATATATTTGAGAACCTACATACAGATAAAAAGGATTTTGTCAGTTTCACAAAGCGAAGTTCCATAACAGTGGAACTAAATGGAAACCAGATCTTCTTGCAAATAATAACGGGGTCAAAGACACTATATAAAACACTTAAGTACATGGGAATTTTTGTGATTTTTTAAAATAAATTTATGTCACATTGATGTGACATAAAAAGAATTGATGTTCAAAGAATAATTAAACCTTTTTAAAATGACAATAAGTTGTCCTGTGTGGTTTAGCAAAATCATTGTCTTACCAGCAAATGAAAGGAACCAAATCAAAACAATGACCAACAGAAACGGAGGGAGGGGGGAGGGTGGTAGAAGGGAAGGAGAAAGGAAGTAGAGGAAGGAGAGGAAGGAAGAAAAAGGGACAAAGGAAGAAGCAAAAAAAAAAAAAAAAAAAGACAAAAGACAAAAGAAAGGGAAGGGAAAGGAGAGAAAGAGAGAAACAAAGAAAAGACAAAGAAAGAAGGAAGACAGGGAGGGAAGAAGGACAAGGAAAAAAATCTAGATTCTTTAAGCAGTAACAATTTATTTCTAGATAAAAGATTCTTTTTTTATTTCTTTGCACGTTTTTCTACAAATAATAAGATTCCCCAAATCCACTGCTAATATGACATCAAGGACTAATTAAACATATAAACCAAGAACTCATTAGAATAAATTGATAGGGTTAGGACTCTGGTGAATTGCCAAACAAAAGAAAAGCAAGCAAGAAACAAGCCTCCCTTACTCCATTTAAAATGATTTATCCTTAAAGGATTCTAGATAAGGATTAAATTTCTCTGATTCTGTTTTGTTGTTGTTGTTGTTGTTGTTGTTCTTGTTGTTGTTTATTCATTTGTTTTGGCCCCTGCCTTGAATCCAAAAGTGCTTTGATAAATGGATCAAAACCAGTGCAGTTTCTAGGTAGCCTCATTTCTGTCTTCATGTGCTAGGTTATCATTCTGTTTTATTACTCCTTTCAGTAATAATCCTTATTGAATTACAGCAATACCCATGGTACCTTCTAGGGTAGAGAGCTGGGTGTGTTTCCCCATTTCCACCAAGCAGTGGAAAATACCAGAGAGGAAAACTAAGCAAAAGTCTGAAGCCAATTTTTGCAGCACCATTAAGACCAGCCTGAGGCTATCTACACACACGAATGTGCTGTGTGGGCTCCCTAAAGTGGATGTTTGGTCCATAAATAAAAACAAGCAAAAAAAATGTTATTTTTGTTTGATAACTTTCCATCTTACGATTGTACACATTCCAGTCATTCTCTTGAGACCCGTTCATATCTCACCTTCTGACCACCAACACCCACATTCATCTCTTCTGCCTTTGAACTCAGATTCTCTGTTCCATGTATTTGTTCCTCATATTGTCTAGCATCAGCATTTATTTTTCCTTCAAACATTTTTTTGTCATCCTGTCTAGACTTATCAGTGTAATTCAAAGCCCACCAAATAAACCCATTTGTTAAGCCAACTGATATATAAGGCTCTGCTCTAGTGGTCCTGGGAATGAGAATTATGATTTTAACGGTCACTTAAGGCATGTCTGTCTGCAACAATTTCCAGAAAAATACTTTTATGTATTCTTTTCAACATAGATAAATCTCAAAATAATTATGCTGAATGAAAGAAGTCAGACAGAAGAGTATATACAGTATGATTCCATTCATAAAATCCTAAAAATTACAAACCTGGTAACAGAAAGAAGATAAGTGTTTTCTGGGGAATACAGAGGACATGGGAGAGCCAAATGGAGGGATTCCAGAGGAACAAGAAGAATGTATGGGGGTGGATGTATAAATTCTTTATCTTGACTGTGGTGATGGTATACCAGGTGTATGCAAATATTAAAACTTATCAAATTGGGCATGGTGCAATGGATCATGCCTGTAATCCTACCACTTTAGGAGGCTAAGGTAAAAGATTGCCTGAGGCCAGGAGTTCAAGATCAGCCTGGGAAACACAGTGAGATCCTATTTCTACAAAAAATTAAACTAAAAAAAAATAGCTGGACATGGTGGCAAGCACCCGTAGTCCTAGATACCGAGGACTCTAAGCTGGGAGCAACACTGAGAAGTTTGAGATTGCAAAGAGCTATGATAAGGCCACTGACCTCTGGCCCAGTGACTGAGTAAGACCCTGTCTAGAGAGATATTTTCAAGTCCAGACTTTATGAAAACACAAACAACAAAAAGAATGACTGCTTATTCAGTAATTCAGCAAGTGTTTATTGAACCTTTTCTCTATAGTAGACATTGTTGACATAAATGTAGAAGATACTCTGCTCTGAAAGAATTCAGACTATTGAAAGTCAAATAAATAAGGGTTAAAGGATATGATACAGGAGCATTCTGAAACTAGATCCTAGAAGGGTTTTGCTATACTGTGATTCATCAAGGGTATGCATGAAGGCCTTATTTAGAATCCCAGATAGTGAAGAGCTATTGAAAAGCCATCTCTTAGCCCAAGGAAGTTTCATCCAGCTGAGGGTTCTCTCAGCTATGTTGAATTTTTTTTGTCTCTCCCTCATGTTATTCTTATCCCATGCCAGCCCTTGCAGGGGTGTTGCACTTTTATGCCAAGGCCAGTATGAAAACTAAAGCAATATCTTTTCACCCTACTAAAAATTTCTGAATTTGAGATTTAAAATTAAAAAAAAAAAACAACAACAAAAAAAAAACTTTTGTCTACTGAATCACACAGCTGGTAAAATGCCTGCAATGACCAGTCTTTTTGTGCAGTTCTGGGTCTCCATGTCTCTCCCTGACCACATGAAGTATTGGGGGCCTTTGCCTTAGCACTTCTTATTCTGAAGGTGTGCCCATGGGAGGATTATTTAGTTCATCGGAGACGGAGTGAGGCGATGTGGTTGGAAAGTGACTTCTCCATTAGTGTTCTGGCTGTGGGAAGCAGCTCTCCCATTGGGTAGAAACGTGGATGCTAAGACAAGTTTCTTTACAATATTAATTATATTCACAGTAGAGAATAGAAAAAACAGTATTTCCATTGTCCTTTTACCCTTCTCAAATGCAGCTATTTAGGGACATTTAAACTACTCAGGGATAGAATGAGAGAAAATCTGCAGGTTATACTCCCTTCTAATGATCTGCTTTAACCACATCTCCAGCACCGAGACAGTAGAAAGTGGGCACTTAATAAATATTTGATTGACTCATTCATAATTTTTAACGATAGTTTCCATAACAGAATCTTCTTTAATGCAAATCTTATTCAAACAGAATCTAAATTATATCCATTACTGCAAACTCCAGGCCTGCATTGCCCAATGTGGTCAATGCATTTTCACTGTAGTTAGTTCTAATTGAGATGTGCTATAAGTGTCAGTAGACACATTTCATGCACTTAGTATGAAGAATGTAAAATATCTCATGAATAACTTATTCCATTGGTTATGTATTGCATTATGATATTTTGGATTACATAAAACATATTAAAATTAATTTTTCTTTTTTTCTTTGCTGTTGGTGATGTTGTTAGTAGAAATTTCAAAAGTACATATGCAGTTCACATTATATCTCTGTTAGACAGCACTGACACAAGATGGACAAATTATTTTCACAGATAAAGGCCAGAAGCAACTAATCTAGGTTGAGATCCATTTGGAGCAATGCTGAGTCAATATAGCTAAATGATACAAGGTCCAGGAAACTTTCCTGTAGTGGAGCAGCTGAAGAGAGGCTGGAGGTGAGTATTAGAGTTTCCATGAGGATATCTTATGTGCAGTCAGCATAGCTTTGGTTGGTATCTTAACATCCTACCTTGGACACCTATGGAAAATTGTCATAAGAAAAA
Source organism: Nycticebus coucang (assembly GCF_027406575.1). NCBI lineage: Eukaryota > Metazoa > Chordata > Mammalia > Primates > Lorisidae > Nycticebus > Nycticebus coucang. Next base: position 35,089,954 of record NC_069793.1, on the reverse strand, counting down.
TACTCCCTTTGGCAATAAGAATTGCTCAGACTTACTACAGAGAAATAGATATTGTTTGTGATATTGTTTGTGATAATTTTAATGTGTAATTACAGGAAAAAGAGACCTATTCATTGAAGCAAAAATAAAGGGAAACGAAGCAGGAGAATATAAATGAATGTCCTCTCCAGTTTCACAGCAGATAAGGACAGTCTTCTATCCTGGAAAAACATTTAGCTTTCACTTCCCTATTACATTTATGAATTGCCATAGTTTTCACTGAAAATCATCTTTTCCCATAAAAAGGGATGATGTTATTTTCTTAAACTCAAAATAAAATCTTTCCTTTAGTTTAAATTAATAAAATATTTTGGTAAACATAACAATTCATCTTTATCGATAAACCATTATTCTTTTCTTGCTTACATAATTCCACAGGCATCTCATAAATGTAGAGATTTTTATACTTGACCTTAAAATATTTTTTCAAAAGTTTCATTATGCAATTTCCAATGCTGCCTTGAGTCAGTTACTTTAAAATCTGTTTTTTCATCTATACCAGGTGTATCAATGCCTTCTTTGTTTACTTAGCTAACAAATGGTAAGTTTTAGTCTCCTAATAAGGAGTGGCAAATAGCATGGCTATTTGAAAGGACATGGGTTTGTGAACTAATTCTAATACAAAAACTTCTACCTTCTGACTAGGGAAACTTACTAAATCTTCTTTTATAAAATGTGATAACAATATATACTTTGCAAGATCATTGTGAGTTGATGAGCATAGAACCTAGCATACAACAGGCACTCAAGACAAAGTAGCAGTTAGAATCCATGTGTTCAACAACAAGGCTTATATTTTGGTACAGAGTATACATATGATATGAGTGTAAACATATGGGTAATCGACAGGTAAAAACTTAGTGGCCCAATAGATTAACGGACCAAGGATACCCCAAACTCCAATTAAATTAAGTAGATGATCACTTATGAGTTTAGACCCAATAATAACTTTTTCCATTTTTTCTTGGGAAAAGAAACTTTGGCAAAATGGTAATAGATTTGTTAAGTGAACTTAAAATTGTAAGGCATAAGGTAGGTGACTATAAGAAGCTTCCAAGAGAAATATTCAAATCCCCTGGGCTGGATTCTGGATAATGCCTTGGAGGGGGAAAGCCCCAGATGGTTAAGAGTTTTAAGAGAGTCACCGGGTTGCACATAGACCTTTCTAAGTCCTTTTGAACTACTTACGAAGAAGATTCAGTATCATTCCTAGTCTTGGGGGGAAAAAAAAAATCCACCTATCTCCTGAAAACATCAATTATTGTATCTTAATAGAAAAACAAGGAAGAAAATAAAAGAAGAAAGGAAGAATGGAGGGCAGCCAAGAAGGGATGAAACTAATCAAAGAGCTCCTGATTAAGATTTTCTATTCAGATATTTTCTGGTATCTTCTTCCTTCATTGTCTGTACCAATGACAGATTGATTAGTGTTTCTTATCCAGAATTCTTGCTCTATCAGTAACATGTGATTTTTAAAAGACATTACTGGTTTTTTGCTTTTTTAAATAAAGCAGCTAGTAAAGAATTTTTCTTTTAAAAATTTAACATCTATTGCGCTCATCAGATCTTTAAATTGTTGTTTCAGATGAGCTCTTAGCTATGTGAATGGTTTGTACAGACCCAAGCAATGGCGATCCTGCAGCCCTATTGAGCCCAATATCTTGTACACTTCCCATTAATACTCTTTAGTACCTGCTCTGGGGTTGCAATTCCTTGAAAGCACCTTGCCTGTCAATAAAAAAATGCATCCTGGGTGGAGTGGGATGTCGCAGCCGTATGAAAGAATCAGTCAGGACATGGACTGAGAGTACAAGCTCCAAGAGGTGAGGCTCACCAAAGGTGCAGGAGAGCCCAGAACAACTTTTTCAGTGGTCTTTCATTGAGAGATTAAACAAAAGGTGGCAAGAGGATACATGCTCAATGACCACACTCAAAAGAGACTACATGCGTTTTCTCCACTACTCCTTCAAGGAACTGCCATAAAATGTTTAATGTTTAACATCAGCCTTACTACCGCAGGACCAATCTTTGCTTCTCTGGGATTACTGAGTTACTTGGTGGCTTGCCTCCAAGTCACAAGAGATGGTGCAAGGCTTGCCAGGATAATGTCTTGTTCTCAGCAATTCCTCACGTGAGCTCTGAGATTGGTGACTGCTATTGTAAGGAAGACATTACATGCTTTTTCAATCCTCCACAGTGGGAACCCTCTCTCTCACTACTCACAGCTTGCTCCCATCCCCACAATGAGGAGGAAATAAACTGTCGGCCTTTCCTATTCATCCATTCCAGATATTTCTATTCCTGAAAGCAAAGAGAAGACTGAATGGATCTCTTGATTTTTTTTTTTCTAAGCCCACAGTCTGGAACCAAATAGCTTCACCTGGCAAATGACTAAGAATTGCACCAAATGTTAAAGGTCTCTGAGCCATGCTAGGCATACAAATGTTATTTGAATAATTCGCAACAACCATAATAGTATCTCACCTTGTGTAACACTTCAAAATTGACAAACTCTTTAGTACTTTATCACACTTGATTGTGAATGTGCTAGAATAGACTTGTGGAAAGAACTGTGAAGCTAGTCAAGCCCGTGTTTGAATTCCAGTGTTGCCAATTATTAGCTGTGTGACATTGTGGCAATTACCTAGCCTCTCTGAGCCTTGGTTAATCACGTGCCAAATGGGGACAATATCTAAAGTTCCTGGAGGGACTAAATTAGTTAATACACATAAAGGCCTTAGGTACATCACTGAGCAAAATGCCACATATGCTCACTGTAGCATCCCTCAGAATCTAGGCTTAGGCAAGAGGTGGAGAACAGGGAAGCAGGAGAGGTGGGAAGAAGGGCTGGGAAAAGGAGAAACGACACTAACCCACCAATAAGCTACAATACTCATCCTTAGCAGAGTGTTCACTATCTGTGGTAAATGCTGCTACTTTTGTGTATTATCTAATTTATTCTTACAACAATCCTATGAAGTATTATTATTCTGAATTTACAGGTTTAGAAAGAGAGTGAAATTTAAGTAAGTTGCCTAAAATCACACAGATAAGTAGAAGACACAGCCTTAAAACTCATATCCATCTGAACCAAAAACCCCTGCTCATAACAATGTTTCCATCCACAATTTATTATATTCCTCTAAAAGTTTGCAGGCCATGGAAACATAGGACTGTCATCTTCTACTAGAAAGTTATAAAATAAAACATTTTACTTTATGCAGAAAAATAAAGTAAGCAATTGTGCTTTTGCACACATTGGTTTATTCTAACAACTGCAAAAAGCAGGACTCCTTTTCCCCATGCTATAGACAAGATCCTCAAGGTGAGTGTAATTAACTCTACTTCCCACAGGTAAACATTAAACTCGGGACTTGAACGCTATTCCTCTGACTTCAGAACCAACACTTTTCTCCCAAATACATTACCTGTCCACTAAGGTGAGGGAGATCTGGTTCTGATGGATTAGGATTGCCCATGACGGGAAGAGTGTTGGCAAGTGCACCGATTCGCTCAGAAGTCCCAACAGCCTGCCTTTAGTCCCATTTCCACTTACTTACATCAATAGCATGAAAAGATCTCAGATGGCTATTACACACCTTCTGGCCTACAAGAATCCTGAAGAAGAGGAATGGTGTACTTCCATAGCACTTATCAACTCTTTAAATGAAATATTATCAAAATCAACGTCTTTTCCAACTTTACAAAAGTATAACAGTGGATGCATCTGTGTGTTCACATGTATTCTAGGACCAAGAAGTGGAAATACAAAAAGTGGAGGTGTAATTTCTCAGAATAAAAAGAGTAACTTTTGGAAAGATTAGGTTTTATTCAAAGGCACCAGTTTCAGGTACCTGAGACCCAGCCATACTTAGACTAAGTGCGGGCATCAGTCTGACCTCTCGTGAGGCGTATCGTTACACGTATCAGCCTGCTTCTTTGCAGGGCTCCTGCTATTCAGCCCCACCGAAGCATACTTCTCTGCTGCTTGACCTAACTCAGAACGCCTTTACAAGGGGCCCAGGGTCTTCCCTCCTTTCCCTTCTAATTTTTGCCCTAAATGTTTCTGTTCTGCTCTCAAATGCTAGGTCCTGGTGATGGTCAATGCATTCTATCTTTTCATTGGCCTTCCAGGTCCCTGGGTCTCCTTGCCCTCCGTCAGGTGGATGATCTATGGGTGACTTATTCCAACATGTGATTTTTTTCCTCTCAGGCTTCCAACTGGTTTGGTCAGTGGACAGCTCCATCAAGATCCCAAAGGGAAGAGAGGAAGTAGATTTTATGTCTCCCGCTTCCTCCTCCCCAGGCCTCCTTCTACTAGTTCATCTCTTGACTGAAGGACACGGCTGCTTTCCAGGGTCCATGTCTACACTACTCTCCCTTTTGGGCTCTGGAAACCACTCCCTTACATTCTTTTGGGCATGGGGTGGCCTCAGCTCCTCTGCTTCTGTCTGCATGGGGATACTCTCTCTCACTGTTTCACTTTACCCTGCATAAGTTTTTATTAATAGGTCCTTAATTTTGCCCTCTTTGAATAAGCCTGTTCTAAAAATATATCTCTTTCTTGCTGATATCCTGACTGACTCATATATGAAACAACCAGATTTCATGTATTACCTTAGAAGTCTCAGTTCGTCACTATCCCTACCCCGACTGAGGCCTCTGGGCTACTGCAATAATTACCCCTGTCAACCTTTCCAGTTTACTATACACCAGGCAGCAAAGTGGTCTTTCTAAATTATAAATCTGATATTATTTTCCTCTTTAAAGATTTTAGTGACATTCCCTCTCATTCACGCCAAGGCCCATGTCTCTGAGCGTACAAAGCTACACGCCTACTCTCTGTCTTCCTCTGCCTTTCAGTTTTCCTGCCCTCTTCGTGTAAATGCCCCCACCTACCTACAAAGAAGGCTGTAAAATAAGAACTCATATGGAAAAAATTTATTTGAGGGACGATCCCAAGAAATGGGGGAAAGAAGACTAGGAAAGTGAGAAAAGGCAATAAATTGTGCATTTAAAAGTTCTGTTGCTGTGCTTCTGTGAGACTGTGGGGATGGACTAAAGGTTAAAACATGAACCATTCTTCTTCTTAGTAAAGTATCTCAAGAATGCAAGAAAAAGTATCCAATGTACTCAGCCCTACTATGAAGCTAATTTATAGCTTTCATATGAAGGCTATAACCCAACTATAGCACAAGACTATGGGAAAAGGGCCAAGGGAGGGGAGGGGAGGGGGGAGGTTGGGGTGGAGGGAGGGTAATTAGTGGGGCCACACCTACGGTGCATCTTAGAATGGATATAGGTGAAACTTATTAAATGCAGAATACAAATGTCTACATACAATAACTAAGAAAATGCCATGAAGGCTATATTAAACAGTATGATGAAAATATTTCAGATTGTATATGAAACCAGCACATTGTACCCCTTGATTACACTAATGTTCACAGCTATGATTTAATAATAATAAAAAAAGACACGTTGTAAATTATGAAGCTCAACAATAAAACATTACCTTCCAGAAAAAAAAAAAAAGAAAAAAACACGAACCATTGACTCTCATCTCCCATTGGCTGATACTTGCTCATGGGACTGGTCAGTCTCCCAGGCTTCCAGGTTGCACCAATCTGCAGCTGAGCAAACTCCTCCAGGGCCAGACAAAGTCCCCAGTAGAGAAGCAGAGAGACTTAGGTGCTTAACCTGGAAAACTGTCTATAAGAACTTCTGGTGAACTCAGAGGATATGGTGGTTCATTAACAGCAAGTGCTACATCCACTCTGCCCTGTTATCCATCTTCCTAAATTCCCTCTACCTAGAAATGCCTAATTATTGCTTCTTTCATGCACTTTCACCTCTCTAAGAACTTTTTTTCATTTCATTCCTTCAATCATAAAGTCTTCCACTGTCATCTCTTTCTCATACAATTCTCAAAGCCCAACTAAAATAATTCCTGGGACAACATTCCACAGAGGACAATGTGGTTTTTTTCCTGAATTTCCAGACCATTTGTTTCTAATTCTATTTTATAACTTAGGCACATAAACTAATAAGTATTACATTTTCTCCCCTACCATATTTATTAAACTGAATGAGTTTGTTCATAGGTTTGAGTCTTAGCTCTATTCTGAAAAAATATAATAAGAATGCACATCCTTTATTCTGGGCAAGTTAGATGAGAAGCTGTACGTAGAGTGTCCAACACAATGTTTGCCCAGAATAGATGATCAAAACCTTATAGTTCCCACCATTCTACTTAACCCTTTCGAATATTTTCACCTTTAGATCTCAAATGCCTCGCACAATCACCAGCATAGAGTAAGCTTGCACATAAAAGAATCATTGGCACTAAATTACCCTCCACTTGACGACTCTGTGATGTAGGCAAGTCAAGGATAATGAATCTTGAAAAATAACTTTAAAATTTTAAGCTATAAGAAAATGTTTTGTACAGATGAAATGAAGAAAGCAACATGTGTCTTTAACATTGTTGTCCCTTTCACTATATTGGAGTAGAAGGTAGAAACCCCTCTATGGAAAATTTCAAATAGTTGTACCAATGATAGGCAACTGGATCACAGGAGTTCTGAAATGATCTGATCTTTAGTGAATTATTTGAGATGAATTCTTTTTTCCTCGTGCCCACACTTTTAAATGCTTATTTCCTCCTCCCTCTGAGAATCAATTTCATGGGCAATACATCTAAAGCCAAATGGCATACATTGAATAGTGCTCATAGAGTTTCCTTTGCCCTAGAAGTAAGATGAATTGGCATGTCCTTTGAAAAAAACTAGGATTTGAGAAAAAACTGTTTTGTTAGACATAAGATTCTACTCAAGGGCCTTAAAACTCCTCAGAAATGGGAAACCAAAAAGCTTGTGGAAAATTACACAAAATTTTCACAAAATTTCCATAAAGCTTCACCTCTATGAAGGCCTCGCGAGTCATGTCATTTAAAATGTCATAGCAGTGTTTTAAAAGTCATGGTGACCTGACAGCCTGACAACACAATTAGTGTGGCACTGTGAAACCTCTGTTGCCCTCACCTGGAATATCAGCTGAAATCTCCTGCAGAACTTTGAGACACAATTTGTTTTAGTGGAGAATATAAACTTCCCTTAGGAAGCTTGAACTCTTGTTCAAAGCAAGAGTGAACGACTGAATGAAATAACGACATTGAATAATGACAAGAGGTGAAAATCATTCTTGGCCTCAGTTTCTTTATACATTTAAGGAGAGGGTTAGAATTTACAGGATACTTTCAATTTTGTAATTTCAAATCTGCATCTATGTCAAGTAGAAAGGAAAAGGTCTTCATCTCACCACAAGTATTTCCTCCTATCATTTGGAGAGAGGAGAGGGCAGGGGTGGATTTTACTTCCACGAAGTAAGATTTATCTATGGATGTTGAGTTACTCCTCTGACTCAACTGCATCTTCTTTTAAGTCTGAACCATATTGACGGAAGTAGAAGAAACTTGAGAAATACCATGGGATCAAGGGCAGATGTTTTGAAATGGGGAACAAAAGAGAGAATGAAAATAATTGGAGAGATAGGATAGCTGAGAAAACTAAACAAAGAAGAGTGGTGAAAGAACCTTGCTGGAAGTCAAGAATCTCTGCAGCAAATTGTTTGGTTTCTTAATCAAGTGTGGAGACAAGACAATGACAGATGTCTTGGAGACTAGGATTTGGGTTTTTGCAATAAAGATGTTGCGAATTATCACATTTGAAATATATCTTATCCAAGTAAATATGTCATAATTGCATCAGTTATCTATTGCTATGTAACAATATCCTAAAACTCAGAGGCTTAGAGCAGGGGTCCTCAAATTCCACATGAGGCGGTATGATTGTATTTGTTCCCTTTTTTTTTTTTTTTTTTACTTCAAAATAAGATATGTGCAGTGTGCGTAGGAATTTGTTCATTTTTTTAAAACTATAGTTCGGCCCTCCAATGGTCTGAGGGACAGTGAACTGGCCTCCTGTTTAAAAAGTTTGAGGACCTCTGGCTTAGAGTAATAACCATTGAGTTGCTCAAGATGCTGCAGTTTTAACTGGTTTCAGCTGGCCAGATTTTTGGCAGGTCTTTCCTGGATCCCCTTACAAAGCCGTGATTATCTGGCTACTGAACTGGGTCTGGATAGTCCAATGTAACCTCAGTCACCTTCCAGTTGGTTAGGTGGGGCTGCCAGCCAGAGAACCATGGTCTCGTCAGCAGGACAGCCTAGGTGCCAAACATGGCAGTATCAACATTTCAAAGGGTGAGGCTCAGTGTTCAAAACTTGACAGTGTGCAGCTTGCATCATGTTTGCTGGTGTCCTATTGGCCAAAGCAAGTCATAAAACCAAGTCCAGAATCCAATTTAGGAGGGAACTATACAAGGGTAAGAATATTGATGATATTGGTAGGTATAATTAATTAGGTATCATTGATATAATAATCTACTATGATAAAGGCCAAAACAATGAACAGAAATATACATATCTGTATATATGTGTACTGTGTGTGTATATATATGTACGTGAAACTTTCTCTCAATGCCTCTCTTCCATTGTATAGTATCATTGCTACAAATAGGCTGGCAGACAAAGTGCTGCATTTTCTAATTTGCTTTGATTAATCTGGGGAAATATAACCAACAACTGGCCAGGTCAATACCAGTGAAGTGAAGAGCACTACTTCTAGACCTGATTTTTTTCACACCCTCTTATCCTCTAATTTTGCTCATTCACGAACCTCAGGGTAACCTTACATGCTGCATGTTAATGATGGCACAGCTCCATCAGCCTAGGGCTCGGAATGTCTACATAGAACAAAACACCAACCCATTTTCTTTCTTTTTTTTTAAATTTATTTCAGATTAATGCGAGGGTACAAATGATTAGGTTATATCAAGTTATAGTTGAGCCCTTCACCCAGGGGGTGTGCTATATACCTTACATTGTGACCATTTGGAGAGAGCTTATCAATCCCCCGTCTTCCTTTTTCCTCCTCCCCTATGCCTGCAACTTGAATTTAATTGAAAATACCAACCTGTTTTGCCCAAACCCTATCCACTGGGGTTTTATGTGAACAAAAAAATAAATTTTGTTTAGCCACTTATTTGAATTCTATTTCTTATAGCAGATGGCACTGTCTTAACTACATATTAATAATACGGGGAGATTCGGGGAATTTTATCCCCATTGGAATTCTGATGTCAAGTGAATTAAGTGACTTGGAAAATGTAGCAGCTGGGAAGAATGAATGCACAGCGACACGGTTCAAACTAAAAGCAAGATCTTCAGAACCAGACAGATTTCAGTTTGAGTTCAAATTTCACAACTTACTAAGTGGACTGAATGTTATAAATATTCTTCACTGACCACCTACTATTTGTCTGACATTATTATGAGTACTGGGGATATCACAGCATAAGGAATAGGAAAGCCCCTATCATTTGGGTGCTTATGCTCTATTCAAGGTGGTGAACAATACACAAACAAAAAATGAATGTACAGTACAATGTCAGGTAGTAATAGGATATGTGAAAAAATAAGGAATAACAAGGAGAGAGAAGGGCAGAGTTAGAACATTAGAATGATGCCCAGTATTCAGAAGAGGCTTCTCTACACAGGTGGCCTTTGATTAGAAATGTTCATGAAGTGAGGGAGTGAGCCTAGTGGCTATTAAGAGAATAGAGATTCAGGGTGAGAGAAGAATAAGCACGAAGGCTCTGAGAATGGCAGGTGCTTAGCATGCAAAGAAACAGCAGGAGGCCAGTACTGTTGGCATCAACATTTTAAGAAGAAAACAGTAGAAAATGAGATAGCACGGTATGAATGCACAGGTACGCAGGAGCCAGATCATTTGCCCCCCAGGCCAGGTCTTCCTAGAAGCAGAACCTAAAGAAAGAATTTGTGTAAAGTTGATTTCTTGAGGGAGTCCTCTCCAGAGAAGGACAAGAGAGAATACAGGATAAGTGTGCAAAATGAAGTATGATTGTAAGCGTGGATGCAGACAGCTTTAGTCCTATGCCACAGGGAACTCCAGAGAATGAAGAGACCTCCAAAGTTGGTCCCATTTTGAAACAAGAGGAATGGGCTTTTGTTCCCTTGTGCCGTCTGTCATTATCAACAGGCTGCTCCTGAGAAAAAGGTAGCGATCCCTCTGAGTGAGGCAGGTGAGGGAGCGCTCATATAGCCAAGGGCAATTCTCAGAAGTGGACAAGTGTGAGCCATTAGCAGCCACTATTGGGTGAGTCAATGAAGTTTTAGGAAGAGTAGTAACAGCAGCTGCTACGGCCCACCTTGGCACCCTTCATCTGCTCCTCATGTTAGCCTCAATCTAACCAGACAGTGTTTGTCCAGGATCCAGGTAGTCACGATTACAGGGCAAGTTTATAAGATGGGAGTTATTGCTGCTGTAGTTGGTCCCATGGCTAACAGATACGCAGTCATGTCCCTCCTCCCTAACCAAATTCTGGATTCCCCCTCTAGATCATTACTCACTTCCACTGACTGGTGGCCGGCCTGGCAGGGTGACCCTCATCTGCAAGGAATCTGAGTCTCTGGTTACCATGCTCTTATCGGAACACAGTTGCTATACCTCCATATTCAAGTTTAAACTGTACATGAGATTAGAGACCTTCTAATATATCAACAACTGCCAAATATATCTAGCAACAGTTCTATCTCCTCATAATGGTTAGGGACAATCACTTCTGCCCATAACCCCTTTCTTTGCCTGCTCACCTACAAACACATGACATTCAAAGTAATCAGGTGGCAGGTATACCTCTAAGAGTAACACAATTCTCATTGTTTCCCCTGGAAAAAGTATCCATCCTGTCTGGGACACATTGGCTCTAGATCACTGATCAGTAAACTTTTTCTATAAAGGGCCAAAGAATAAATATTTTAGGCTTTCAAAGATATATATATATAGCCTCTGTTATATATCCTTTTCTTTCCTTCTCTGTTTTTTTACAAACCCTTACGAATGTAAAAACTATTCTTAGCTCACAGAATCACGAAAAACAGGTTGTGAGCAAGATTTGGCCATCACCATGGTTTGCTGACTCCCACTCTAGATCCACAGAGCAGAAGTCACCTAGATGGGTCACTGGCAGTGACTATGCACAAGGCACTTCTCCTCCCACCCTTATGTTTGTGGATTTATATAGTCTACCTACTACTCCCTGATGGCAGGAACACCTGCTGTTGGGTCTAGACAGAGCTTCTGACTCTGCCAGCATAGTTCCCTCATCTATATTTCACTGTGCAGGCTTTGGCGCACTGGGGTGACCAGCATCTGTCAGTGCTGCTGCTGTCAGCTGGCCAGGTCAGTTTGTCCACTGGATTATTTAGTACCTCTTTTGCAGTGAATGTCCTCTGGTGGCTCCCAACTGCAATACAAAAATGGTCACACTTTGAATTTGCCTTTAGAATTGAATAAATTCAAACAGCCATGAATTCTCCTGAGTTACCAGGCTCCTCTATTCTTGCCATTAGACATTGTTAATAAATCTGACTTAGAAAAATCAATACTTTATGGATACATATACACACATATGATGTCACTCAACACTTGTGACGTGCTTACACTAAAAAATTACTTGTTGCTTAGCTGAAATTTCAATTTAATGGATCATTCTATATTTTTATTTGCAAAACCTGGCCAACCCCCATATCTTAAGACACTACCACTGCCTGCCGCATGGTTTCAGGCCCTAACACATCTCACCTTTATTCCAGTTCTCTGGTCCTAGTCCAGATGCTCACAACCATTTGTAATTTCGTATATGTTCATACCCTCAAAACCCTGCCTGACCGTAATATTCTCTCAGCCTGGAATCCTTCTCCCCACTCACCCACATATAGAAAAAAAACCCAGTGCATCCCCAGAAACTCAGCCCAAATGTCCCACCTCTGTGAAACCTTGCCCAGTTCTGTCAATTTTAACTGCTTTTCCATCTTTGCTCTCATAGTGATATTTACCTGGAGAATAGTATGTACTTTTCATTTCATTAGTTGCTTGTGTACCGTTATTTCCCACCAGATCTTTAAGCTCCCCATCGCTTTCTCCCTCTATTGCTTCATCAAGATTAAGCACAGTATCTTGAGTATAAACGAAAAAATAAATATTTGCCCATTTCGATGGGATTAGACCACAAATGTGGCAGACTACAGGCCCGGATGATAGATAACAAATCGTACCAAGGGTAAAAATGCCAGTCACGTTGGCTGTGTTTTGTCCTGCTTGGAAGATAGTTTTGAGAATAGTCTAAAATCCACAGTGAGAGCCACTGGCAAGGGTCAATGTGACATATGTTTTTTTTTTCAAAAATAGTGATTAAAAAACCACATAGCATTAACAACACCATGTAAAAATCAAACTTTTGAAGGTGCAACCATGAATAAAATAAAATGGTTTGGGAAACCCCACAATAAAGAATATAATTAATTCATAGTCACATGAAAAATAGATCAGATCTCATCTTAGAAAAAATGTTAGCGAGGGAAAAGTGTTGAGTCTGTTGTCTCCTCTGACTGAAGCAGCTGGTTTCCACTACATAGTCTCAAATGGTGCTGACTTCCCGACCTGTCATATTAGACAGAGTCCCCAATTCTAGTAAGTACTGCTGGAAATGCTAACCAATAAAAGCTCACAGCAGTATTATATTCAAAATCCAATAATGTGAATATGTTATAGAGAAAGTCCTCACCCTAAAGTGTAGCAATGAGGAGCAGTGTAGTAGACTATACAGCATATGGAAAGGAGAAGCAAGCTAGTAAGCCCGGAACACTGTAATCATAAGAAACACCTGTAACAGCTTGGCACTATAACACCTTGGTGATAAGGGCATGGGGAAGGGCTTTGGCTCTCCTACCATGAGAGCTCAGGAGACAAGAACGTCAAGGATTGGCAATCTTAATTGGCTAAATAAAAGATCATTTTATTTAGCATCTGTCTATCTGGCAGATGATTTTGTTGTTGTTGTTGTTGTTTGTTTTGTTATTTTTGAGACAGAGCCTGAAGCTGTTACCTTGCATAGAGTACCACGGCATCACAGCTCACAGCAACCTCAAACTCCTGGGTTTAAGTGATTCTCTTCCCGCAGCCTCCCAAGTAGCTGGGACCACAGGCACCCGCCACAACACCCAGCTATTTTTTGGTTGCAATTGTCATTGTTGTTTGGCAGGTCCGGGCTGGATTCAAACCTGCCAACTCTAGTGTATGTGGCTGACATCTTAGCCATTTGAGCCCAGGCGCTGAGCCAGTTGATTGGCTCTTATAACAAGAGTGTTTCATTCCACATACACACTTTGGAGAAAGCAAGGTGTGCCAGTCCACACCTCCATGAGCACCGCTCCCCAGAGCTGGAAGCCTGGTGCCAGACAGGCAGAGGAGCATGTTGCTTTTGCCTCTTGCAAATTGTTAGAATTGCAGTACCCAGGCCTTTTTCAGATGACACTAGTTAAGATTTGGATGAAATGGACATGTTCTCTTGATAGCAAATAATAGCATTGGATTTGTCAAAGGATTAATAAAGGAAAATGGCTTTTTTTTTCTTCTACTAGTAGTAGAGATAGTGAGAGTCAGAGAGAGAAAGAATGATGATAATGATGATGACGACGATGATAATATCATTACTTTTCCTATTGTCTGGGAGGAGTTTCTCACAACGCTTCAACAGAATGCTTTTTTTCACCCAGAGACTTGAGGAAAAAACGATAAATGCAACCAACCACTTGATAAATGCGTCCAGCCACTCAGGTTCAAAATAGGCCACATCTTTGGCGTAAAATTGCTTTAGGAGTTAGAAAAGTGGGGTGGGAATAGATTTTTGTGGCAGGGTGTACGCTGGGGACTAGGCCTACATCTGCTATTATCTTCTTTTAGAAATACTGGTCATCTACATTAAATTCCTTGGCACAGACTCGATCCAGCACATCCCATCCCTGCACCCTAGCATCGTACTTTGTGCGGCCTGTGAGATCAATAAGTATTTTGTACAAATGAACAAAAAGGAAATAGATAGCTATCACCCAAGTGACAAGAAATCAAAGACCCACTTGTCTCAGGAGGAGACAGTCTCCCCAGGGAGACATCTGCTGTTTCAAACATTAGGACTCGCTCTTCCTCTGTCAGGATAACCTCTATTAAAAGGCTTACAATCACTTACTGTGCATAAAACAAGAGAAGTGTGATTTAATCACTCACTGCACATAAAAAAAAAAAGTGACTTTTAATCTTATTCACCCCTCTATGCTCTACACAAATAGAGGAATACCTTCTACTTGATTATAAAAAGCAATGAATATTCTGAAAACATAATTGGCTCTGAAATAGAATCAAGATACATTCAAATACATGTAATAAGTCTCTCTATGTAGCCAGAGGTTGTGCCTCTCTTCTTTGTAATACTGTTTACAAGATTAAATGGGAAAACATAGACTTGGTATGCCCACATGCTTCTGAAAAAGAAGTATTCCACTATTCATCCATTCCAACTGAGCAGAGCCCTGTCCAAATAAATGCCTCTGTTTTGTTATTTTCCATCTCCCACCTCTAACTTAGTTAAACAGTAAGAATTCTCCCTTCTTCTTACTGTAAGATTATCTCTAGTTTAAGTTCTCTCTACACTACAGCATCCCACACCTCTTTACCAACATTTATTATCTATTAACCTGTCTGATCCTGTACTCAACCTTTGGGGTAAGAGAAAAGGCATTAAAAATTGTAGAAAATCTGTTGAAGTCGAGCAAAATAGTAACAACAAAAACAAGAAGTTCTTAAGGGCAAGATAACATGACTCCCCGGGCTTTGTATCCCAGTTCCCATAACTGTCTGGCACATATATCAGAAATGTTAATGAAAGGAAATGTTTCCCAACAGAGATCAATGCAAGGGCCCAGAACAGAAAAGAAATTTAGAAGCAGTTTTTGAAAAAGCTGAGGTCTGAAGGGCGGTGGGTCAGCGTGTCGATGAGGAGGGGAGAGGCCTCCCCAAGGAGAAATAGTGAATGTGAAGGCAGAAAAATGACAGTTGGTACATGAAGGGCTAAGAGGAGGAAAACTAACTGGATATGACTGAGTTTGGCTTATGTTGGAGGTAGCAGCAGGGGATAAAAGCAAAAAATGGGAACTAGGAGCCATATCGGGGGCCTTGATATGTTCTGAAGGAGTTTAAAACATATTGCTATTTAACTGGTAATGTGTGACTGTTTTACATCCCAAATTAAAGCCCAATCCCCTTCAGTCAATCTCTATGTATGAGTTTTCTGATGCACCCTAGATTCCTAATATAGTGCTATACACAGAAAGAAATTATCACCCCCACCACCACCACCATCATTTTCTGAGCTCTTACTGTATGCTATGTCCTTGTGCTGATCTTTTAAATGTCACAACACCCTGCTGACATAAATACTTGCCCTCACTTTACACATGAACAAACACAGGTTTGTGAAAAATTAGGTAACATCTCCAATTCCATATGGCTCGTAAATACCAGAGCAGCTGAGATTCTTAACTAAGCCCCGTTTCAGGTTTTCCCCCTCACACACTCTGCCTCTCTTGATAAACATCTGTCAAGGTACTGAATTTTTTACTTTTTCCTCCACCCAAAATAGTCTTTGATGATCAATTCCACTTGATATTACCAAGCTTAATTTTCTTTTCTTTTCCTGTCAGCTTAAAATGTGATAGGATGGGAATGTGCTCAGAAGATGATGTTAGGTCAGCTGCAGACCTTCCAGGCTAGATTTGAAGATTCTACCTGCCCTCCCTATCATCATCATGTACTTTTAATCAGGCAAATCAAAAAAGTACAAATGCCTAAGTGCATTTCACCAGCTATGATAAGCTTTCTGTCCTCTTTACCTCCACCCCAAATTGACAGGTATCATTAAAACCTCCTCCATAAAACTTTTAACAGTTAACTAAGTCCCTATCTCTATGGAAAGAATAAATGAAGGCACATTTTTTAAATGTATAAACTGAATCTTCAAAGGTACAGCGTTGGAGGTTGTCATGGCAACTTTTCTCTCTCCTTCCCACTGTTTTTGGCGAGTTTTTTATTAAACAAAACAAAAAAAAATTAAATGCCCTCATTAGCCCCATCACCATTTCCAATGGAATCAGATCCTTTCTTCCAAATGTCTTATGGTCCAAGATACATACTTATAATACATTGAATACTAAGAAAGAAAAAACGTACTTTAGTTTCCTAATACTAAGAGCTGAGGACTGGATTTATTCACATACTCATTAAACTTACCTTTAACCTAGGACTTTCTTCATAAAGTTCTAATCTAGGCCTTTTGTGAATATACACTTTTACAAAGTCCCCTACTTAAAGAAATTTATTTAGTAGGAGAGATGAAATAAGTACCTGGATATGATTCAAGGCAACATGTAAAAGAAATTCAAAATGTGATAAGGGGTCACAGGTAAAGCACTTTTCTGATTTAAATTGATCCTTGAAACTTGACTAAGAACTTAAGGGCAGGAGGTTGATTATAACAAGTCTTCTATATTCAGCTGAAGAGCACAGTCTATACTTAATGAAAACAGTATTATCCAGTCACAGCACAGTATGATGTGATACATATGGATAATACATCTGACAATGTGGTACTCCACCAAATGGGGGAAAATGCGAGGGCTTAGGAGGACAGAGAGGAGAAAGAGGCAATTTAGAAGCAACAGCTGATGTGGGAATATGGCAATATTTCACTTCCCATGTATCAAACTTGAGATAGAAAATATTGATCACATAAACATTTATGAAAGCAATGCTAAAGGAAATTCTAACCAAGGTTGAAACTAAACTTTTTCTAAAGCTCGATGGAAAACATTTAGCAGGAAAGACTGCATGGTTCTTTCTTGATAATGATTAAACTTTTCTACATGCAAACTACTCTTATTTCTTTATGTTCCTCATCATTTTCTTTGATCACAGATTTTGTACCACATTTGTTCAGCAATAGAAGTTAGAAACCAAAAGAGAATCTTAAATAAGAAATGCTTAAAGCTCTTACTGTCATCTTAGTGAGGCAAAGAGCAGACACACATTTCTCTTGGAGCCACTAACCCCTGTCAGTTACCAGGTGCTAGCAAACACTTGTGCATTATGATAAAAATGGGCCTTAGGTATTTAGTTAAGGTGGAGCCAATCCTAAAGTTACCAGAATCATTCTAAAAGTACTCCACCCAAAAAGTAAAAATAAATAAAATTCATTCCTTTAGCCCTTGAAAATACCTATTATTTTTATCCTATAATTTAACCCAAGAGCTATAATATAGATTAAGTCAAAGTTTCCTAGCCTATGTTCCCTAAAATTGAAGTATTTTTCTAAACAGAGGAAAACAGATTTATTTTTAAGAGCAAATGTTTGATATTTTTAAAGCCTAATTGAAGCTCTTCATTTACATATGGAAAGTCTGGAAATTTTCTGCTTTTCACTGGGTATAATCATCCCAGGGTGGTCAGACAGCTTATATCTCATGCTGATCAGGAGCTCTAGCTGGCAGCTGTTTAAGTCCCTGCTTAATTAAAAAATGGGAAAACAAATTAATTACTACTTAATATATGCAGTTGGCATGATAGCTAAATTTTTTAGAATAATGAATTCACAGAGGATATGAAAATAAAATGCTCCTTAGGGACAAAAAGAAAAAAATCTGGGACCCAAAAAGTTTTTGTCACAGTTCATCTCGTCCCTATCATCTCCATTACCATGTTAAGAAGAATTCATCCATGGGCCCTGGGGAACAGAACATGGAAATGATAAGCTAGGATATGAAAGAACTAGGGAAGAAATAACTAAATCAGAGAATGAGATAAAGAAATAGTGGAGAGCTGCACCTGTGGCTCAGTGAGTAGGGTGCCGGCCCCATATACCAAAGGTGGTGGGTTCAAACCCAGCCCCGGCCAAACTGCAACAAAAAAAATAGCCGGGCGTTGTGGCGGGCTCCTGTAGTCCCAGCTACTCGGGAGGCTGAGGCAAGAGAATCGCGTAAGCCCAAGAGTTACAGGTTGCTGTGAGCCATGTGCTGCCACGGCCCTCTACCTAGGGCGGTACAGCGAGACTCTGTCTCTACAAAAAAAAAAAAAAAATAGCCCGGCGTTGTGGCGGGCACCTGTAGTCCCAGCTATTCAGGAGGCTGAGGCAAGAGAATCACCTAAGCCCAAGAGTTGGAGGCTGTTGTGAGCTGTGACACCACAGCACTCTACTGAGGGTGACAAAGTGAGACTCTCTCTAAAAAGAAAAAGAAAGGAAGGAAGGAAGAGTAGGCGCAAGGGAACCAGGAATACCCAGGGTATTGGGTTCCTAAGCAGCAAAGCAAACTTGGGCTCTTTCTCAACTTGGTCTTAAGCCAAGTTCTAAAGCAAATACTTGCATATCATTAAAATAGCATTGTAACTGGCAAAGAGTGAACTCATCACATGAACAACTGTGACTAACAAATTACATGGGAAGAGATTTCACAATTATTCTTCCATGATGGTGTGTGACATGGGTTAATAGAAAGGTCCAATGATTTCCCAAATCAATCTGTAAAAATTTCCCAAAATCAATCTGGACTCAGGGGTCCGTACATAACAGACTCTTAAGGCTACTTACTGACAGTATGGCCTTGGGCGAGTCATTTAACCTATCTGTGTGTCAGACTCTCCTTTCATAAAATGGAAGAAGTGCCTTCTTGTTTCTGAGTGACAGGCATGCAAGTGAGAAAATTTATGTACAACTATTCTGAGTTCTGAAAAAGATATTTAGAGACATCCTAGATTCAAAGCTAATGGCCTTTTTGCCTTTGGTTATTTATCTTAATTGACATCTCATCAGCTTCTCTATACCAAAGAGACCAGCTATGTCTAGACTTCTTCAAGGCCATTTTATGTTGCTGTTGCAGAGAAAATTATTAAGAGAAATTTGCTTGTGTAAATCCATCACCTTTCAATCACAACATTAACAATGACACCAGTGTCCTTAAATTTATATTAGCATTTTCTTTCTAAGGACTCTAATCCCTTTTAGCTCATTTGACCTCACAGCATCCCAAAGAGAGACATGTACTAAAATCCCCAATCCTTATTACAAATGGGGAAACTGAGAATCAGTGATAAATAACTGGCCCAGGGAGATTAACTGAATTTCCACTAGACGTGCAATTAGAGCATTAATCTCTTGACTTTCTGCCCCCATTGGAATAGCTTGCTTGACAGAATTCAAGTGAGAAACACAGAAAGATGCACTTCTCACAGAATAGGTCCCTTATCAGCTTGCTAGCTAAAGTCTTTTATATTTGCTTTAACCCTACACCTAAAACAAAATATTGTTATTGTAGCTAACAGCTGTTGAGTATATAATTTGTATCAAGTATTTATATCTCACAATAGTCCTAGTGATACATAGCAAGGTTGAATAATTTACCCATGTTCATACAGCTAGTAGACTAAACGTTAAAGATCCTTATTAAAGAGCAGATGCTTATCTAGGTAAACTGATTTGTATTGGCAATGACAGAGTAATTTATAGAAAAAGCGTTAAACTTTGAGGTCAAGAAGATCTGAGTTCAAAACCTAACTCAGCAGTTCAGGAATCATGAGGTACCACCAAGGCTACAGTAAAAAACAACAGGCAATTTGAATCATATTACTTCCCGGCTTAAGACCATTTTCTGGTTCCCCATTACCCCAACCCCCTTCTCGATGTGCCTTCCTTGTCTCACCAGCATCATCTCCTCTCACCCGTCTCTTTGCTTCCTGAGCTAGATCATGCACCACCACCTTTTTTTGTATTTCTAACAGTCCATTATTTCTAGCATATCTCAGAGCCTTTCCACATTCTGTTCTCATTTCTTGAAATGCATCCCCCTGCCCCACCCTTCATCCTGCACCCTCACCATTTACCAGGGGCCTTCACTTGGCCTCAGTTTCATGATTCCACAGTTCTGCATGGCACTTATTAGTCATCATGCCTTTCAGATAAGGACCCTGAATTTCAGAAAGGCTTAATCAATTGCTTTATGTCTCATCCCTAGAGAGTTGCTGAGCTAAAATTTATATCTGGTTCTAACTCCAAAGTTCAAGCTTTTTGTTCTTACCTAAGGTGCCCCTGAATTAGGTATCATCAAATTGCAGCCTCAGAAAGGGACTTTCTGATAGAAAAAGAGAGAGATTTGGGGGACAGAAATCAGGGACTTTAGTCTTTCTCTGCTGCTCATCAATTCATTATTAAAAATTAGGGCATCTTAGGCAATAAGGTTTACAGCTTCCTCACAATACAAGACTGAAGTTTTGTGCTGCCAAGAAAAAAAAAAACTCTGCCCACTTAGCTGTTACCGCTCACCCAGGTCATTTGCCTACTGGCCAGATCGAAGCCAATATACTGAAACAACAGGAGTTGTAGTGGAGAAACGGTTTGATACTGCAAGGTACTGAGTGAGGAGATGGGTGAAGTTTCTCAAATCTATCTCCCTAAGAACTTGGGGGCTAAGATTTTTAAAGGTAGCTTGGAGAACAAAGGGCTAGGGAATTGGGTCTGCTGATTGGCTGGGGATGAACTCATAGGGTTGGAAAGTAGACACTGTCTTCTTGGCTAAGACAGTTCCTGGGTAGAGTCTCAGGACCTGTTGGATCAGTTCCCGCACATGGCTACTGGTCTGGCTCATATCAGTTTGTCCCCTTCTAATGCAGAGATGGGAGATTATCTGAAAGACCAGTCTTAGGTTTTATAACAGCATAGTTCTCTACAGAAGCACCTGGAGACGTCACAAATCTCGCCCTTGTCAAAGATGCATGGCACTTAAGTAGTAAACAGGAAGGCAAGTTAGGGGACTATGGCTGGTTAACTTTTAACTTAGTCTCTACTTCTACAGAAATCAGACTTTTATCACAGTTTCTGTCTTACACCTCATATTATTTTAATGTAGACAGTTTCACAGCTATTTAAGATAACTTCCATCAAATGATCCAGCCTAACAGTATTACAAAATAAGGCCATAGAGCTAAGTGACTCTGTTTTATCTTACTCATGGATGCGGTGAACATGTACTCTCCCTACATGTGAAGAGCTGCAGGAGAAAACTCTTTTTGGCCAGAATGACAAACGCTAAAATCTATTCTTGAGATACTTTACTTAGAAGAACGTTCGCCAAATCCATCCAGGTAAACACAAAAGATTCAAAGTCTCCATCTTTCTTTAAGACTGAATAGTATATTCCATAGTATACATATACCACAGTTTATTAATCCATTTATGTGTTGATGGGCACTTGGGTTGTTTCCACATCTGTGTGATTGTGAATTGAGCTGCTATAAAGTGCAACATTCAAGTGCAAATGTCCTTATAATAAAATGTTGTATTTTTCTTCTGAATGGATACATAGTAATGGGATTGAAGAATCAAATGCTCTTTGAGGATTCTCCATACTTCTTTCCAAAAGGGTTGTATTAGTTTGCATTCCCATCAACAGTGCATAAATATTCCCTTCTCTCCACACTCACACAAGTATCTCAAGAATGGGAAAGCAAGAATCCCATGTACTTAATAGTATGTTTGTAGCCTAGTGTAGCCTCAATGTAACTTTAAGTGCCATTAACTTATGTTTAAAGAAGCTTTCTTAGAGTCCATATGAAGGCATGTTCCTTTAAGACCCTCCGAGCTGATTAGCAAACTAGTCTAATGGGAGGAAAACTCTGCAAACAGAGTCTGGCTGTCTGTGGAACATCCTAGAAGGGACCTTGAAAGTGGAAAACAAGGTAAGTTAGTGCGCATTTCAGTTACATGATGTACCTGTTTTCCCAAACGGCTGAATAAATTATTGTGGTCGCTCTGCATGGCTTCTTTGTACTCTTATCATATTAACCATTGGCTGCCAGTTAAGTATAATTATTAGAATGTGTACATGCAGCACTGGCTATATAAGCTGGGAAGAAATAAGGTAGTTGGTCACATACCGAGAGATTTGTGGCCCCCTTTATTAATATACAATTTCAAAAGCAGGACCCATACTCATGTGTCCACGCATGAGAAATTCACATGACATATGTTGAAACTAGTAGATCAACAACTATAGGCCCAGAAGAGAGAAAAACACAACTAAACTCAAGAAGCGGGAGGGGGGAGTTTGGTCAGTTCCCACCTTCCAGCTACAATGTAGAGGTACGTGCACACTACCTAAGTGAAAGAATCAACCGCAATGCAGATTTTACCTTACAAATGCAAACAATGTTACCTTAGCATACATACTCTCATATTAATCTAAAATAAAAAGCAAATGCCAAGATCCTTACATGAGGTCAGTGAGTTTGATGTAATCAAGGCATTGAGAGAAGAGAAAGTTTTAGTGGAAGAAGAGTAAAGTGAAAAGACATTCTTTCAGTCATTTATATACCTTTACTGAGTGCCAACCATTTACTAGGCACTATTCCATGTGGTGGAGATAAACCCAGGGCAAAGAAAGAGAAGTTTTTGTTCCACCAATGTTTCCACCAATGTTGACATTCCAGAAAGGTTTGGCGCAACAGGCAGGCTTCATGCCTTTGGGGTTTAATTAGGGATAGAAAAGAGTTAGTGATTTATTCAAGTTAGAATGTAAACCCAGGAAGTAACTTGATCTCACAAATATTTTAAAAGCTCACCCTAACTTGGTGACTTGGTGAAAGCCAGAAACATTTAGAATCATTGTTATGATTCTTACTATTACCAATGATAAGTACCCTGGGTCGCTCTTGCTTACATTTTCAAAGTCAGAAATCTTGTCAACAGTGACAAAAATTTCAGACCACTAGAGGGAATCGTTTACAAAATGACACCAACAGAGCATAGTGCAAGTCGCTCTTGGAACCTGTTCCCTCCAGATAATTTCTAAGCTAAAACTAACTGGCATATTAGGCAATAATATTTATAAATCAGAAGTCACCATAGGTAATTTGAAAGGATATAGAAGAAACGGTGCTTACATGTAAATGTGAGGATAATTTATAATCAACCATATCCTTTTCTTCTCTAACCTTTTCCATTCCTTCCTAATCATAGACCTCTTTAGAATGTGATAATCAAATTCCATTTGATTCTTTCACATGAACAAGTAGGCAGCTTTCATATCCTCTGACAAGAAAGTGGGATAATTCTCTCTTGAAAAAAACATGGATTTGGGAGTGTAAGATTTTGATTTGTAACCCAACTCTGATCTTAACTGTAAAACTTGAGTAAATTATTTACCTTCTCAAAAATGAGGAATTAAAAACAGGTATATGAACCAAAACTTGTGTGCAAGTTTTTATAGGAGCACTATTCATAATAGCCAAAAAGTGAAAACAACATAAATGTTTATCAACAGATGAATGTATAAAGAAAAGTGCTGTGTTCACACAATGGAATATCATTCTGCCATGGAAAGAAATAAAATATAGATACATGCTTTGTTCTATTAGGTTTATATATAAAATAAATATAATATATAAAATTTATAAAATACAGATACATTCATTGTTCATATGAGTTTCTTTTAATTTCCATACAGCATACAGTCTTCAACTGCTTTTAAGCCAAAGAAGTTACAAAATGATAAGCTAATTACTTAAACATGGGAGTCTATATTTTGTATTTAAGAATTGATATTTCAAAGGATCTAACAGATTAGGCTGTGCTCATTGAATTGATCTTAGAGTTAAATTTCTGTTTGAATGTACAATTGCATTTAATATTTGTAGATATCTTTAGAGTCACCATGTGTAATTCATTCGTTTTTCTAAAATTTTTAAGTATTTGCAAAAGTTTTGTTGGTTGTTCATATTTGAAATGTTTAAAATTAAGTTTAAAATATCTGAAAAAACCAAGTTTGTACACAAAATGAAACTAACCAAAATGATAATCAAAATTTGCTAGATGCTGGACTTATCCATAGAATAAGATAAGTCAAAAATATTAAAAAGAAATGAAGTTTATGAATTCATAATTTCAATAAATTGAATATTACTTTAAAATAATAACCAAAAGTAGGATTTTCTATGCACAAAAATTATTTTTAAAGACATGTGAAACCTCACTTTGATAATATTTCATTCAATAAAGCCATCACATCCACATCCTTTCTAATCTTCTCTGACCAATGCACATCTGTGTCATAGCTTTTATTTATGCCCTTATTCTGTTTTGTAGAACTTCGTTCTCAAGGGCAAGATAGTACAAAAATGTGACCCTTTTTTTCTATGCCCTCATGACTTTGTCCCTCTTTTCTCATAATATAATTTACAACAATCTTAATTTTCATTTGTAAGGGCTGCCTCCCCCTCCCCCAACAAAGGACAAAAAGTGCTTCTATTTCCCTCTCCTCTTAGAGCAGCAACCATTAATTGATCATGGCAACTTTGCTACAGAGATTGGCTGTTACCTCAGATCCTTTTCAAAACAACCTGTTAGGTAACTGCTACCAAATTATCAGAAATGAACACAAAATGAAATCTGTTTATCACCTTTAGTCTTACTCCTGAATTATTTAGTTGGCTCCATTTCTCCATCCCACATCCCTTAGCAAGTAGAATAAAACTAACACACTACATCATATCTGGTTTATACACCTCTGATACCCACTCCAATGCTAGGCATAGGGCATATTCAAATTGATTGCTAAGGATTGTCCACCATAAATATAGACAATTTTTATTTGCTAATTTAAAAAATCAAGTCGATTGCTGAAAATATTCAAAGTTAGGTAATTCCATGTGGGTTCTTTTCTGTTGCGAAACTCCAGAAAATAAGATAATCCCTTTCCAGAGGCCATAGATATTAACTCTGCCTTGCTAGGACTATCTCCAAATTGTCCTATATGTAAATGATTAAAATAGTACATGATATCATTGCACTTTCCAAACTATAATTAAATGGAATTGTCTTCAAGACTGATTGTTCCCTAGGCAGTCCTTTGGAGGAATATAGCTCTATCCCTGTGGCTTATTACAGTGTGTTAATCTATCATCAGGATGCATTACTCGTGATTCTTTCAATACATTAGTGAGTATACTGAGGTTTACTAAAGGTCAACTACATCATCAAATGAGATTCCAACTGACAGAATCACTTAAAATTATAGAACAAATAGTCCAGAAGCAAATTTATTAATTGATTTTATTCTCAAGATAGCCACAACAAAGTTAGTTTCCCTAGAATATTTAACCAGTTCTGTACCAGTATGCCTAATTCCAGACACTATTGGATCTGCAATACTGTTCCTCTGCCTCATACCTCCCACCCTGCCACAAATACATACACTTTTTGTCTATTTCTGGATGGTTCTTTATCTCCAAGTCTGTTTCATAGTGTCTTTTTTATTCCATGAGTTATTTCCAGATCATACAACCATGTACTAATAGAAACACATCTAGCACCAGATTCAATAGTAAAAAACTGAAAGCTAGTTCCCTAAGATTAGGGACAAGGCAATGATACCCATTCTTCCCACTTCTATTCAACACAATACTGAAGCTTCTAACTCAAGTAATTAGGCAAGAAAACGAAGTAACAGGCATGCAAATCAGAAAGAAATATATACAATTGTGTTTGTAGAGACACAATTTTACACATAAGAAAAAACACTGAAGCCAAAAAATTACTGTTAGAACTAACACGAAAAGTAAGGAAAGTTGCAGGATACCAAATTAACATTAAGAAAGCATTAGTCTATTTACTAATGACAAATTATCCAAAAAAAAGAATTAATAAAATGATTAATATTATTTATCAAAACATCAAAAATACTCAGGAATAACCTTAACCAACAATGTAAAAGACATTGACTGAAGACTACCTAACACTGATGAAAACAGCAATAATTTCAGAGGACACAAATGAGCAGAAAAACATTCATGTTTATAAATTGGAAGACTCCCCAAGGAATTAAAGAAGTAAGACAATCCCTCCTAAAATTTATATAAAACCACAAAGGATAGTGAGTAGCCAAAGCATCTTTAAGAAAAGAAAACAAAGCTAGAGGCAGCATACTTCCTGATCTTAAAATACATTACAAAGCTACAGAAATAAAAACAGCATGGCACTGGCCTAATGACATATATTTAGATCAATGGAACAGCACACAGAGTCCAAAAATAAACACATGAATATTTGGTCAGCTGGTATTCAGCAAGGGAGCCAAGAATATGAGAAGAATAGTCTCTTCAACAAAAACTGGATAAACACATACAAAAGAAGGAAAATGGGCCCTTATACCACACAGAGATAAACACAAAATGAACCAAAGATTTAAAGGTAACATCTGAAACTGAAGATCTCCTAGACAAAAAAAATAGGAGAACTGCTTCATAGCATTGGGCTGAGCAATTATTTCTTGGATATAACATTAAAATTACAACTAACAAAAGCAAAAACAGATAAGTGGAACTACATCAAACAAAAGCTTCTACATGGCAATGGAAGCAATCAACAGTGAAAAGGCAATTTACAAAATGGGGTAAAAGTATTTTCAAGCCACATATATGGTAAGGAGTTAATATCTGAAAAGATATAAGGAACTCAGATACTTAATACCAAAAAGACAAATGACCTGATTTAAAAAATGGGCAATTTGAATAAACATTTCACCAAAGGAAGCATATAAATATGGTTAACTGGTATATGTAAAGATGTTTAATTTTACTAATTATCAGAGAAACGCAAATCAAAACTACAATTAAATATCACCTCATATGTATTAGGATGACAATTTTCAAAAATAAAGAAAGAAAAAAATCTACAACAGTTAACAAGTGCTTATAAGCAAGTGAAGAACTTAGAACCCTTGTAGACAGTTGAGAAGAATAAAAATTAGCGCACTTATTATGGAAAACTGTATGGAGGTTTCTCAAAAAAATTTACAATGGAACTGATCTAGCTATCCCAGAATTGAGTATATATCCAAAGTATCAACAAATAACATTAGCATGTTGAAGAGATATCTTCACTTCCATGTTCACTGCCGCATTATTCACAATAGCCAAAGTTAAAACAACCTAAATGTCTTTATCAGTAAATAGATAAAGATAATGTGATACATACATACATACAATGGAATTTTCTTAAATAAGAAAACTGTGCTATATGTTACAAAGATGAACCTGGAGGACATTATTCTAAGTGAAATAAGTTGACTCATAGAAAAAATTACTGAATGATTCCACTGACATATCTAAAGTAGTTAAATTCATAGAAACAGAGAAGAAAGGTGATATCTAGGAGTTAGGGGAAGCAGGAAATGGGAAGTTGCTATATGAAGGGCATAAAGTTTCAGTTGGACAAGATGAATATACTCTAGAGATGTTCTACACAATATTGTACATACAGTTAACTATACTGTATTTTTTAAAATGTATTTATAGGGTAGATTTCATTTAAGAAAAGATTCTTAAATGTGGTAAGAAAAAAAGTGAAAAGATACTCAGTGACCTGTGAAAAAACATCAAGCAGTTTAATATACATAAAAGTGGAGTGTTAGTAGGAAAAAAGGGGGGAAACAGAAAAAATATTTCAGGCAAACGTGCCTAAAATTTTGCAATATTTGTAAAAACTATAAACTCTCATTTGCAAGTCTCTCAATGAACATGAAGAAAAATAAACCACTAATAAGAGAAGCTCTTAAAAGCAACTATAGAAAAGGGAAAAATTATATATGAGGAAACATCAATAAGAATGATTGACATCCCAGAAAAATACAAGGTATAAGACAATAGAAAACATGTAAAAAATCACTTAAAAATTATGTCAGCTAAAAATACCCATCAAAATAAGGGTTTTGACAGGCAAACAAAAATGAAGAGAATTCTTTGCCAGCAGATCCATTCTATAAGAAATAACAAAAGAAAATCTTTCAGCAGAAGGAAAATACAATAATGTCAGATAGAAAAAACAGAAATCTATAAAAGGTAAGCAGTAGTCCCCAAAATGATAAAATGTGGGTAAATATACAATTTTGTTATATGTCGGATACAATCCCAATAAGAATCTCAGCAGATTTTTGTTTAAATGGACAGGCTAACTCTAAAATCTATATGAAAATGGAAATAATCTAGACTAGCTAAACTAATTTTGCAAAATGACAATTTGGAGGACTAATGGAGTTCTCATTACATCTCCAACCCTGTGTTGCCATGCATGTGCTCCTGGAATACTTACACACAGCTTGTGGGAGCCAGGGTGGGCAAAATACATGCTGTCTTCCAAATTTTAGGGATCTGCTCTCTGTTGATTCCTTTGTTTCAGATTACAGAGATGAAGATGAAGAAGTGGCAGCCATTATTCTCATGCTTCCGCCCATTGTAGCAAACATAAAGGCCAGATCCCCCGTATCACTCTTTCATCTTCTTTTTCCCCTTTTGAAAGTCAGACATTATAGACTAGAACATTCAAAAGCAATTGGGTAGATGAGGGAAATTAGAACATTACCATAAATATCCATGGAAAGACATGGACTCAGAAAAAACCCTAATAAGACCTTAAGTTTCTGCCTAAAGCTGATCTTTGACACACAGCCAAACTAGCACAATTAAAAAAAAAAAAACACACTGAAATGGGCATAAATGTATTTATGATCTATGTACAAAAGACTTAATACAAATAAAAAAAAGTCAGCAAATCCTGGGGAAGGAGAGAATCTGATTTCCATAGTAGTTATCACATTATTAGATTCAATTGTCTTCAACAAAAATATCACAAGGTATATAAATAAGGTAGGAAGGAAGGAAGGAAATAAAATAAGCACAAACTGATTCTGCAAAAGACCTGGCAGGTCTACTAGAAAAAGAATTAAGACAACTTGTCTTATCACCAGGGTCGAGTACAGTTTATAGATCACCTCAAATTTTGGGACTCAAATGATCCTCCAGCCTCAGCCTCCCAAGTAAGTGGGACTAGAGATTGCCACCACCACAGCCAGCTAATTTTTTTTAAAAAACATGATCTCACTATGTTGCTAAGAGTCATCTCAAACTTTTGGCCTAAAGTGATCCTCCTACCTCACACTCCTAAATTGCTGGGATTACAGGCATGGGCCACCATGCCCAGCTGTAACTCCAGATATTGTTTTCTATAAAATTTAAGAGACTAATGCTTTTAAAAGAGTTACTGGTTTAATATTTGTAGTACACAATGTATAAAGATGTACTTAGTGATGTCAACAACCAAAAGGAGTAGGGATAGAACTGTTATAGGAACATCTTTTATGTTATTGATATTAAGCTAATAAAAGTTTTAATTAGAAGACAATAACTTCAGATTGTTAAATAAAATTTTCAAGGTAACCTCAAAGAAAGTAGCTATATTAACAGAATGTAAACAAAGGAAATGAGAAAAAAAATTAAACATTTAACTACAAAAAAAAGTAAACACAAATGAATATAATGCAGAAAATGCAGGACCAAAAAAACTATAATGCATAAAGAGAACAAACAGCAAAATGACAGAAGTAAATCTCCCCTTTTCAGTAATTACTTTAAATGTAAATGGGTTAAGCTTTCCAATAAAAAGACAGATATTGGATGAACTGATTTTTTAAATGCCATAACTATACACCATCTAACAGACTCACTTTAGATATAAAGACACAAATAGACTGAGAAAATAGAAAAAGAAATGACAATAAAATAATTATCAAAAGAGAACAGAGCCAGATAAAACAGACTTTAAATCAATAAGTGACAAAGAGGACATTATAATACAGGTTTAATCCAGAAAGAACATTCTTTTTAAGTGCTCATGATACATTTTCCTGGATAAACTATGTTAGGCCACAACTTACTTAAGCTTCAATATATTTTCAAATACAAATACTATACAATATATTTCCTTTGCCCACAAAAAGATAAATTTAGAAATCAATAAAAGAAGTAAAACAAAAAATTTACATATTGTGAAAGTTAAGCAATATACTCTTAAAAAATGGATCAAAGAAAATAATTACAAAATACTTAGCTACAAATAAAAATGAAAACGTAACAAAACATATGAGATGCAGAAAAAGCAATGCTACTGGGGAAAGTTATAGCTATAAACACTTAGATTATAAAGTAAGACAGATCTCAAATCAACAACCTAACTTAAGTTAAGAATCTAAGAAAAAATATATACTAGCTGAAAGCCAGCAGAATGAAGGAAGTAACAAAGATTAGAGCAAAAATGTACAAAATCAAAAATATAAAATAGAGGAAATCAACATAATAAAAAGTTGGTCCTTTGAAAAGATGAACAAAATTGACAAACCTATAGTTAGATGGACTAAAAACCAAAGGATACAAATTAATAAAGTCAGAATTAAGGTTGGAGACATTATTACAGAAATAAAAATATTTTTTTTGTTTTGTTTTTTTTTTTTATTGTTAAATCATAGCTGTGTACATTAGTGCAATCAAGGGGTACAATGTGCTGGTTTCATATACAATCTGAAATATTCTCATCAAACTGTTCAACATAGCCTTTGTGGCATTTTCTTAGTTATTGTATGTAGACATTTGTATTCTGCATTTAGTAAGTTTCACCTATACCCATTCTAAGATGCACCATAGGTGTGGCCCCACCCATTACCCTCCCTCCACCATAACCTCCCCCCTCCCTTCCCCTTCCTTAGCCCTTTCCCCATATTTGTGTGCTATAGTTGGGTTATAGCCTTCATATGAAAGCTATAAATTTGCTTCATAGTAGGGCTGAGTACATTGGATACTTTTTCTTCCATTCCTGAGATACTTTGCTAAGAAGAATATGTTCCAGCTCCATCCATGTAAGCATGAAAGAGGTAAAGTCTCCATCTTTCTTTAAGGCTGCATAATATTCCACAGTATACATGTACCACAATTTGCTAGTCCATTCATGGGTCGATGGGCACTTGGGCTTCTTCCATGACTTAGCAGTTGTGAATTGGGCTGCAATAAACATTCTGGTACAGATGTCTTTGTTATATTGTGATTTTTTGGTCTTCTGGGTATAAACCTAGTAAAGGAATTATAGGATCGAATGGCAGGTCTATTTTTAGGTCCCTAATTATTCTCCAAATATCCTTCCAGAAGGAACGTATTAGTGTGCATTCCCACCATCAATTTAGAAGTGTGCCCTTTCCTCGGCATCCATGCCAACATCTCTGGTTTGGGGATTTTGTTATGTGGGCTACTCTTACTGGGGTTAGGTGATATCTCAAAGTAGTTTTGATTTGCATTTCTCTGATGATTAAGGATAATGAGCTCTTTTTCATGTTGTTGTTAATTGTACATCTGTCTTCTTTAGAGAAGTTTCTCTTCAAGTCCCTTGCCCACCCTGAGATGGTATTACTTGTTCTTTCTTGCTAATACATTTGAGTTCTCTGTGGATTCTGGTTATTAAACCTTTATCAGAAGTATAACCTGCAAATATTTTCTCCCATTCTGAGGGCTGTCTGCTTGCTTTACTTATAATGTTCTTGGCTGTGCAGAAGCTTTTTAGTTTGATCAGGTCCCAGTAATGTATTTTTGATACTGCTTCGATTGCCTGGGGAGTCCTCCTCATAAAATATTCACCCAGGCCGATTCCTTCAAGAGTTTTCCCTGCACTTTCTTCAAGTATTTTTATAGTTTCATGTCTTAAGTTTAAATCTTTTATCCAGTGAGAGTCTATCTTAGTTAATGGTGAAAGGTGTGGGTCCAGTTTCAGTCTTTTACAGATCACCAGCCAGTTCACCCAGCATACCAACAATAACCAAGCCAAAAAAAGCAGTCAAGGACTCTATTCCTTTCACAGTAGTGCCAAAGAAGATGAAATATTTGGGAGTATACCTAACAAAGGACGTGAAAGATCTCTACAAAGAGAACTATGAAACTTTAAGAAAAGAAATAGCTGAAGATGTGAACAAATGGAAAAACATACCAAAACATAGCTGGGAAGAATCAACATCATTAAAATGTCTATACTACCCAAAGCAATATACAATTTTAATGTAATTCCTGTTAAAGCTCCATTGTCATATTTTAAAGATCTTGAAAAAATAATACTTCATTTTATATGGAATCAGAAAAAAACCTCAAATAGCCAAAACATTACTCAGCCATAAAAACAAAGCAGGTGGAATCACGCTACCAGACCTGAGACTGTACTATAAATCGATAGTGATCAAAACAGCATGGTACTGGCACAAAAACAGAGAAGTAGATGTCTGGAACAGAATAGAGAACCAAGAGATGAATCCAGCCACTTACTGTTATTTGATCTTTGACAAGCCAATTAAAAACATTCAGTGGGGAAAAGATTCCCTATTTAAGAAATAAAAAAGATTTCAAGAGAGTAATATGAACAATTACATGCCACCAAATTAAGACCTAGATGAAATGGACCAATTTCTAGCAACACAAAACCTACCAAGGCAAAATCATAAAGATATATAAAATCAGCTGAATTTCTGTACATGAACAATGAATAATCTGGAAAAAATAATTAAGAAAACAATGATAATTGCTATAGTATCAAAAATAATAAAATATTTAAAAATTAACTTATACAAGAAGATGAAAAATTTATACAATGAAAACTCCAAATCATTGCTGAAAGAAATTAAAGATGACACAAATAGAAATATATCCCATGTTCATTGATCGGAAGACTTCATATTTTACAGTGCATAATGCACATTTTTGCTCAAAGTTTTGAAGGAAAAATAAGAATGCATATTATACATGATTAGTACACCTCAGGGCAGAGGGGCCCATCAGGACACCCAGAGCTGCTGTGCCTTCCTGCCTGGGTCTGTCTGAACCACACAGAATTCCAGTCCAGGAGGATTCAGGATCTGGTGGGAACTGGCTAGAATTGCCTCTGCTGATGGCTGGGACAGTGGTGGGGCTGGGGAGGTGGGTTGGTGAGGCAGGCCACCACTCTGCAGGGTGAAGGCCAAGTTCTGAGACCCAGCCACCAAGATGGACCAAGAGCCCCCTCACTCCCATGTCTCAGAAGCTCCCACCCCACCAACCGTGCATGTGGTCATCTCAGCTACATCCTGTCCCCATGTGGTGGGGAGGGAAGGGCTCTTGAAAAAGAGAGAAGAGGCAGGCTTCACAGAGTGGACAGCTGTGGGAGGGTGGTACAAACTGCATATATACCAGCAGAGTAAGTCCTCCCCAGATATGTCTCTCCTAGTCAAGTGCCAGCCACTTTCTCCAGGGGCATTTTCCAGAAAGTTTGGGCCAAAAATATGGGTATGCATTATACACATGAACACTTTACATGGTAAAATATAGTAATATTTTTAAGATGTCAGTACTTCCCAAAATGTTCTACAAATTTAATATAACCCCTATCAAAATTCCAGTGACTTTTTTTTTTTTTTTTTTTTTGCACAAATAGAAAACGCATCCTAAAATTCATGTGGAAACTCCAGAGACCCTACCTCTATAGACAAAACAATCTTGGGAAAGTTGAACAAAGCTGGAGGACTCATACTTCCCAACTTCAAAACTTACCAATGGAATAGAATAGAGAACCCAGAAATAAACCCTCCCATATCAGGCAAGTGATTTTTGTTGAGGGTGCCCAGCCTATTCAATGGGAAAATGTCTTTTCAACAAATGTTTTTCAATAAATACTTTTCCCAAATGCTGGAAAAACTGTAAATTATCATGCAAAAGGATAAAGTTGGACCCTTTAATATACAAAAATTAACTTAAAATGAATCAAAGACCTACATGTAAGACCTAAAATTACAAATATTTTAGCAGAAAACATACAGCAAAAACTTCATGACATTGGATTTTGCACGATTTCTTGGACAGGACAGCAAAGCAGAAGCAGCCAAAGAAAAACTAGGCAAGTTGAACTTCATTAAAATTTAAAAACTTGTGCATCAAAAGCTAATATCAACAAAGGCAACCCACAGAATGGGAGAAAATATTTTCAAATCAGGTATTTGAGAAGGTATGAACATTCAGAACAACAGTGAATTTCTAAGACTTAACAGTAAAAAGTACAACCCATTCCTGTGTTGATAGGTACTTGAGTTGATTCTACATCTTGATGATTGGGAATGGAGCTGTAATGAACATTCTAGTGCAAATGTCCTTATGGTAAAATGATTTTTTTTTTCTGGATGGATACCTAATAATGTATCACAAGAATGGAAAAGCAAGTATCCAATGTACTCAATAATGACATGAAACCAACAGATAAACAACTACACTTCACACCCACATGAAAGGACAAGGTTAAATTTGGGAGGGGGAGAGAAGGCAAAGGAGAAAGGGAGGAGGGAGAGGAATTGGTCAATTCTTCCCTAATCTGCATTATGTCAGGGTATACAGCACAACCCCCGGGAAAAGGGCTCAACTTCAACTTGAAACCTTACCTAAGAAATTCAAACAATGTAACCTAATCATTTATATCCTCATTTCAAACTACTGAAATTTTTTAAAAACTGCACAGAATTTCAACAAAAAAAAGATAATTTTTTTTTAAAACTACAACTCAATGGGCAAAGAACTTGAATATACATTTCCCCGTAGATGATATACAGATTGTCAATAGGCACATGAAAAGATGTTACTTACCATCAAAGAAATTCCAACAATTAAACACAGTAAGGTACATACTATATACCCATTAGAATAATTACAATGAACAAAGCCGACAATATCAAGTGTTGAGGAAGATTTAGAACAACCAGAGTAGTGGGAGTTATAAATGGAAAACAGTTTGGCAGCTTCTGGTAAGGTTTAACATATAATTACCATTTAACCCACCCATGACATTTCTAAGTATTTACCCTAAAAATATAAATACCTCCATACCAAGACTTCTACATCAATGTTCATTACAGCTTTATGTGTAATGGCTAAAAACTGAAAACAGCATTAACGCTCATGAATAAGTGAACAGCTAAGTACATCATGACAAATTCACACAATGATACACACTCATCAAATTAAAAAAATTATACCGACACAGGCAACCCTTCAATAAATCTAGAAAGAAAAATGCGTGAGGAAAATAAGCCAGCACAAAAGAACACATACTATTTCATCTCATTTATAAAACCTTCTTGAAAGGGAAAATTTAATCTGCAGTAACTGAAAGGTCGATAGTGGTTTCTAAGGTCAGGACTGGATAAGATTGATGGCAACACATATGGGGAACTTTTCAGGGCAATGGAAATGCTATGACAACTGGGGTGCTGGGTACACAGGTGTGTATGTTTGTAAATATTCACAAACTGCACACTGAATGCAAATTATGTACATGTGTTTATGTATTTATATGTATGTACAGATACATAAAGTTGACTATTAAGTCAAACAGTGTTCAACCTTCTATGGGGACGCTGTTATATATAAACAGACAAACATAGAGATTCAGTATCTGTTATGAGTATATGAAGGTGTCCCACAAGTCAGCATACATTGAGAAAAATGTGAAGTTGCAGCTAAGAGTACTTTTATTTACAAAATAATCATTACAAAATCCTATAAAGAAGTGGCCAACATTTAGAGAATATTTTGTAAATAAAGGCAAATTTAGCTACGATTTCCCATTTTCCCTGTGTATGGCAACTTGTGGAACACCCTGTATATATAAGTCCCTTAAAAAGTCAGGAAGAGGAAAAGCTTTCAGTTTTACTCCATTCAGTAAAATATTGGCTGTGGGTTTGTCATAGATAGCTTCAATCAGTTTTAGAAATGTGCCACCTATGCCTATACTCTTCAGTGTTCTAATTAGAAAAGGATGCTGGATTTTATCAAATGCTTTTTTTGCATCTATTGAGAGGATCATGTGATCTTTATTTTTGCCTCTGTTAATATGGTGGATAACGTTTATAGACTTGCATATGTTAAACCAGCCTTGCATCCTTGGGATGAAGCCTACTTGATCATGATGAATGACTTTTTTGATGATAAGCTGTAATCTATTGGCTAGGATTTTGTTGAGAATTTTTGCGTCTATGTTCATGAGTGAGATTGGTCTGAAATTCTCCTTTTTGTTTGGGTCTTTTCCTGGTTTTGGTATCAGGGTGATGTTTGCTTCATAGAATGTGTTGGGGAAGATTCCTTCTTCCTCAATTTTGTGGAATAATTTCTGCAGTACAGGAATAAGCTCTTCCTTGAAGGTTTGATAGAATTCTGGAGTGAAGCCATCTGGACCAGGGCATTTTTTGGTTGGAAGCTTTTTTATTGTTTCTTTGATCTCAGTGCTTGAAATTGGTCTGTTCAGGAGCTCTATTTCTTCCTGGCTGAGTCTAGGGAGAGGGTGTGATTCCAAATATTGATCCATTTCCTTCACATTGTCAAATTTCTGGGCATAGAGTTTCTGGTACTATTCAGAGATGATCTCTTGTATCTCTGTGGGATCAGTTGTTATTTCCCCTTTATCATTTCTGATTGAGGTTACTAGAGATTTTACTTTTCTATTCCTCGTTAGTCTGGCCAATGGTTTATCTATTTTATGTATTTTTTCATAAAACCAACTCCTTGTTTCATTAATTTTCCGAATGATTCTTTTGTTTTCAATTTCATTGATCTCTGATTTGATTTTGGAGATTTCTTTTCTTCTACTGAGTTTAGGCTTAGATTGTTCTTCTTTTTCCAATTCCATAAGATCTCTTGTGAGATTGTTGATGCTCTCTCTTTCTGTTTTTCGAATGTAGACATCTAAAGCGATGAATTTTCCTCTCAAAACTGCTTCTGCAGTATCCCACAGGTTTTGGTAGCTTGTGTCTTCATTGTTGTTATACTCAAGGAAGTTAATGATTTCCTATTTTATTTCTTCCTGCACGCATCTGTTATTCAACAGAAGATTGTTTAATTTCCAAGCCTTTGGGTGGGGTCGAGCATTTTTGTCAGAGTTGAGTTCCACCTTTAGTGCCTTATGGTCTGAGAAGATACAAGGTAAAATTTCAATTCTTTCAATTTTGTTGATATTTATTTTGTGTCCCAGGATATGATCAATTTTGGAGAATGTTGCATGGGGTGATGAGAAGAATGTATATTCTTTATCTTTGGGTGGAGTGTTCTATATGCGTCTATCAAGCACAGTTGTTCTAGGGTCTCATTTAAATCTCTTATATCTTTGTTTAATTTCTGTTTAGAGGATCTGTCCAGCTCTGTAAGAGGAGTGTTAAAGTCCCCTGTTATGATGGTATTATCAGATATCATATTGCTCAGACTGAGTAAGGTCTGTTTCAAGAATCTGGGAGCATTTAAATTGGGTGCATAAATGTTTAGAATTAAAATGTCTTCTTGTTGTATTTTTCCCTTGACCAATATAAAGTGACCATCTTTGTCTTTAGACAAGGTTATCCTCTGTCACCTTTACTATTCAACATAGTGCTGGACGTTCTAGCCAATACAATTAGGCAAGGAAATAGAGGGAATCCAAATGGGAGCAGAGGAGGTCAAACTCTCCCTCTTTGCTGATGACATGATCTTATACTTAGAGAACCCCAAAGACCCAACCACAAGACTCCTAGAAGTCATCAAAAAATACAGTAATGTTTCAGGATATAAAATCAATGTCCACAAGTCAGTAGCCTTTGTACACACCAATAACAGTCAAGATGAGAAGCTAATTAAGGACACAACTCCCTTCACCATAGTCTCAAAGAAAATGAAATACCTAGGAATATACTTAACAAAGGAGGTGAAGGACCTCTATAAAGAAAACTATGAAATCCTCAGAAAGGAAATAGCAGAGGATATTAACAAATGGAAGAACATACCAAGATCATGGACGGGAAGAATCAACATTGTTAAAATGTCTATACTTCCCAAAGCAATCTACCTATTTGATGCCATTCCTATCAAAATACCAACATCGTACTTTCAAGATTTGGAAAAAATGATTCTGCATTTTGTATGGAACCGGAAAAAAACCCGTATAGCTAAGGCAGTTCTTAGTAATAAAAATAAAGCTGGGGGCATCAGCATACCAGATTTTAGTCTGTACTACAAAGCCATAGTGGTCAAGACAGCATGGTACTGGCACAAAAACAGAGACATAGACACTTGGAATCGAATTGAACACCAAGAAATTAAACTAACATCTTACAACCACCTAATCTTCAATAAACCAAACAAGAACATACCTTGGGGGAAAGACTCCCTATTCAATAAATGGTGTTGGGAGAACTGGATGTCTACATGTAAAAGACTGAAACTGGACCCACACCTTTCTCCACTCACAAAAGTTGATTCAAGATGGATAAAGGACTTAAATTTAAGGCATGAAACAATAAAAACTCCTCAAAGAAAGCATAGGGAAAACACTGGAAGATATTGGCCTGGGAAAAGATTTCATGAAAAAGACTGCCAGGGCAATTGCAACAACAAAAATAAACAAATGGGACTTCATTAAACTGAAAAGCTTCTGTACAGCTAAGGAGACAATAACCAAAGCAAAGAGACAACCTACACAATGGGAAAGGATATTTGCATATTTTCAATCAGACAAAAGCTTGATAACTAGGATCTATAGAGAACTCAAATTAATCCACATGAAAAAAGCCAACAATCCCATATATCAATGGGCAAGAGACATGAATAGAACTTTCTCTAAAGACGACAGACGAATGGCTAACAAACACATGAAAAAATGTTCATCATCTCTATCTATTAGAGAAATGCAAATCAAAACAACCCTGAGATATCATCTAACCCCAGTGAGAATGGCCCACATCACAAAATCTCAAAACTGCAAATGCTGGCGTGGATGTGGAGAGAAGGGAACACTTTTACACTGCTGGTGGGACTGCAAACTAGTACAACCTTTCTGGAAGGAAGTATGGAGAAACCTCAAAGCACTCAAGCTAGACCTCCCATTTGATCCTGCAAACCCATTACTGGGCATCTACCCAGAAGGAAAGAAATCCTTTTATCATAAGGACACTTGTACTAGACTGTTTATTGCAGCTCAATTTACAATCGCCAAAATGTGGAAACAGCCTAAATGCCCACCAACCCAGGAATGGATTAACAAGCTGTGGTATATGTATACCATGGAATACTATTTAGCCATTAAAAAAAATGGAGACTTTACATCCTTCGTATTAACCTGGATGGAAGTGGAAGACATTATTCTTACTAAAGCATCACAAGAATGGAGAAGCATGAATCCTATGTACTCAATTTTGATATGAGGACAATTAATGACAATTAAGATTATGGGGGGGAAGCAGAAAGAGAGACGGGGGGGTGGGGCCTTCATGTGTGTCACACTTTATGGGAAGACATGATTGCAAGAGGGACTTTACCTAACAATTGCAATCAGTGTAACCTGGCTTATTGTACCCTCAATGAATCCCCAACAATAAAAAAAAAGTTACCCATAAAAAATAAATAAATAAATAAATAAATAAATAAGAAGTCAGGAAGAATCATGTGAACTTGACAGAACACAAAAATAAAATCCAAACTGCACAGTTTCTGATTAATGAATGGCCATTAAGAAATGTAGCTATTTTTAAACTTTCCAAATTTCTCTTTAATATGAAGAACCAATATAACCTAATCATAATATACATTACTAAGTTGAATAAATCTCAGAAGATAGTTAATGCCAAAAATATTATTGGAGGGGGAAAATCTAAAATGTTGTTAAAGATAAAAAGCACCAGACTGCAATGTTTTCTCAACAAGCGACATCTGAGCTACATTAATTCTTGGCATCCAGGAAAAGGCAAGGGTTACTTACAAAGGAGGTTATACTTGTGATGGAAAGTCTTTCATTTAAGAGTGAGTGAAACCTGGAAAGTTTCCCTGGCTGCTTCTTTCATAATTGAACTCCACCAATGTCTGGGCTTCACATCTAACAGAAAACGTAGTCTTTTGTCTTCTCATTCACTTTGGATTGAGCAGGAGACAAGTGCAAATAAACTTGACATAGGCAAGGAGTGCAGTGCCAAGACAACTTTTTAAAAATGCAGAAATTCACCAATGTGGATAGAAATTGACTTTATCTGTTACTAAAACTGAAAATTCACTGAGGAGTCAACTCTTTAAACTTACTGCTGGGATGAAATGATTCTTCCTACTTTCCATCAAAATTCATATGTTCTTTAGAAAGCAGTTGGTTGCAAGCAAAGATGATATTTCAAGCAAATACAACCAGGATGATTAATACAGTAAATATACAAATAAATACATGCATATGATTCAAAATTTAAATATATATTCTTTTAACTCTACGTAACCTGTTTTCAAAGTGACAATGTTCATCATACCTTCCATTAATTTTAAAATTATTCGTTGACTTTTAGAAATTGTTGGTGTAACTTTGACAGAGCTGCCACTGAGGGATATCACTGTCTCAGCAACAGTTTCCAATAACTTCCCCAACTGGTAATTCTCATTCTGTGACTTATAGTCCCAATAAGTAGAAAATTTCTTTAAACTCACCAATATCATTCACTTATTACAGTTCTGTGAACCTTGGACCAATGTTCTCTGCAGCCCCTGAAGTCACAGCAGGGGGAAAGGAGATGAATGAAAGTGCTCACTGAGAGGCGGCACCTGTGGCTCAAAGGACTAGGGTGCTGGCCCCATATATTGGAGGTGGCAGGTTCAAACCCAGCCCTGGCCAAAAACTGCAAAAAATAAAATAAAATAAAATAAAGTGCTCACTGAGAGGAACCCTCCATTAGTAGCTTGGGCTGATAGCAGTAGTATAAGGATTATCTGATCCTGCCCTACACGGACAAGTAAATAAACACTAGTAGTCCACCAATCCTTGGGTTCTAGCCCATCTTCTTGGAGACAATCTCACTGATACAAGTGTACCAGTCCCTCACCCAGTCAGCATCAGTGGAGATTAACCTGAAGAACGGAAGCCAGGAAGAGAGATGATGTCTTAAACTCCAGCACCACTTATCTTCCTTCCAGAGTAAACCAGGATGGGCCTGCCCTACACAGAGGCTTCTTCCAATCTAGGCAGACACAACCTGCAGATGCCAGTTGTTAAATAGGCTACTTATGACCTTCCAAAAATAAAGTACTTCTCAAAAAAACTGCAGAGCACAGCTTTGCTTCTTACCTGGCCAAAGACTGAGGTGGCAGAAAGCTCTCTGACGTTTGTGACCATCACCATAACAAGGACGACCTTTTATCAATGGCCATTGCAAAGCCTACCAAGATTATCCTGAACTAAGTAATGTCACTACTTATCAGTCATTATTGCCAACAGGTACAGAAGACTGAAAACATTTTAACAAACATCATACTGATCATATTCTAGAGCTGGTGAGGCAGTTCCTAAAATCTAGAACATCTGCTTGCTGCCTGTGCAAATTAAGAATTCTGTAAAGAAAAAGAAAAATGGCAGCTATTAGGTAGGATCTGCACAGTTGAATTTTGCAGATATATTTACAACTATCACTAGTTATTAGTATTAGTCTTATTATTATTACTACTGCTGCTGCTGCTGCTGCTGCTGCCATACTAGGAGTACCAATCAATATCTTTCTTGGAGGGAGTAATTTCTGTCAGGCAATTTGTTATATTAAATACACTATTTTACCTAATTCATAGTAATGTTCAAGAGCTTGAAAAGGTAATAAAATTCATATAGTTAGAGGCTTTTCAAGGCCTACATGATTTTCCAAAATTCACATCATATTCTTATGATGACCCAGCTTTCTACACATGGGTAAATTTTTGAAAGAGCCCTCCTTCCAGTTCAGTGTTGGTATTACTCCTGCTACCCAATTCCATGCGGAAGGATGCTCCCTGAAAATGGAGGCAACCCCCTGTTGCTCTGCCTTTGCACATAATTGTTTTTAAATTATATCAAGATGTGCATAGCCTTTATGAAGGCCTCTAGATAAAAGAATTTTAACAAAGCTATTTGGAGACAGCTGTAGCACAGGAGTTGACTTCTTGGGAGGATTAAATGAAATAAGTATTTGCAAAAGTTACTTAACCCAAGACTTAGCACAGAGTAAGTGATTAATCAATGGTAGTTGAAAGAATGAAGGAGATTCAAAGACTTCGGGGAAAAAATGAATGAGATTCAAAGATATTACTTTAGCCACCTATTCTGGTATCTAGAGAGGCTTATGAATTATATATGCTATTAATCAGCACACAAAAAAAGTACAAGCTATTTTTCTGCAAATGTTAAAGATCACAGGCAAGTAAATAGATTGTGAAGTGGGTAGATTTAAGTTGGTTTGGGGACCATTGGCCAAAAATCAAGGTTTACTATATGAATTCCTCCCTTCATCTTAATTTTTCACATCAGTATCAATATTTCCAAAGACTATTTAACATGATCTGGATTGGGATGAGTTAAATGAATTTTAAAATAGAAGTATGTCATGTTATTTTAAATAGAGTTAATATTTACTTAGCATGTGTTCTGGTAAGAAATTTAAATACACTATCTCATTTAATTATCAACATAACCCTAAGGTAGATATTCACTGGAGTTTTAGGTAGCCCAATAAGTAATACAAATATCATATCATAATTATAAGATAGATGGAGCAGAAACATGCGGATCAAAGTGTCATTGTTGCTATTGTATCAACCTGGTCAAAGAACAGGACTTTAAATCTGGAATAAGCCAGCCCCACCTGGTCTCAGTAGCACAACACAGAGCTTTTCTTCCAAAGGGGTAGGCCTTTTCAGTGATAAAACAATAAGCACAGCCGAACACAGGCTTTCCTAAGTCAGGAAGATCCACAGGGGAAGCTTGTGAGGGCTCAGCAGTGCATGCAAACCTTCTTCCCTCTTTCCTACTCACCAATCAGAAAGTTCCCTGTCTTAGGTCTGGTCCTCTGGAAAGAGCTTCTGAGGTCAAGATTTTACCTATTGGATGTCTACTGGGATATATTCTGAGGAGCAACACCTGTAGGGTTTGAGGGTAGCAGGTTCAGGCAGGGAAGAAGTTAAACTGTGATACAATTGCAATAGAGGCTACTGCAGATCCCTTAGGGAGCTATGGAGCAAAAGGCCCTGCACAGTGTTCTTGTGTTGAAGTGAGAGGTCAGGGCCTTTGTGCCCCTATGCTGACTTGTCATTGCAGTCAAGCTCACCCTGGGAGATGACATAACTTGAGCAAGGCTGCTCCCTTCAGTTGCACATTATTGTTGTGTGACTTGGTTGTGACCTGTCAACAGTCAACAACTTTGTATTTGACGAGATGACTTTCTTGGTCCTAAAGTCTGGGCAGAGTGATTTTCCAGTAAAACTTCCTCCACAAGGAAATTGAAAACCAGGAAAAGGGGGATTCTCAAAGAATAGCAATCACAATTATACCTATTTACACATATAAAAAAAGATGAGACGACCAGTATTTCTATATACAAAAAAAAAAAAAGATGAGAAAACACAGCAAGTGATAAAAGTGAAAGTTACAAATAGTTTGAACTTTCTCTGTTCCACTGTCTTTTGTTATAAAATTTGGACACTAAATAATTATAAAAACATGATGAAAACTCATATTTACTCTGATACATTACAAATAATATCACATGGATGGCAATATTTAGCCTATAATGAAAATAAAAAGGAACAATTTGGCATGGTTTACTTTGGCCAGTAGTGACACATATATATTCATATCTCTGAATGTATGTATGTGTGTGTGTATATATATATATATATATATATATATATATATATATATATTCTACAAACTCCTCCTATTTGAATTTCATACCTAACTTAGGCTACGACTCTGGACAGTTATAATAGTTATTAGAAAGTTCTCCCTTTGCACAGCATCAAAATTCACCTTTCTGTCAGTTGTGCACACAGTTTACAAATGTTACATCAGAATGATCCATGGAACTGTTAACAAATACAGATGTCCAGACCTTATATCAGATCTACAGAAAATCAGTCTACTGAAATGGAGACTAGACTCTGTTTTTTTGGTTTGTTTGGGTTTTGGCTGTTTTTATTTATTTATTTATTTATTTATTTTTAGCTAATTCTGGTTAAGCATCACTACTCTAGTATGGCACAAATTCAACTTGGATTTGACATCAAATAGATGCTTACTGGTACACACAGTCCATACAGACTGCCCCTGGTGGTGAACTGGAAGAGGTGCAGATGGATGAAGCATAATCTTACAAGGTAGCAGTGGAATTAGGATGATATACAAGCAATGATAATGATAAAGATTATGGAGTTGTCTGGCTTTTATTTATAGGTTTTAAAGCTTTGAAAAAAAGGAAAATAAAATGACAGGCTCAACATAACCAACTATTAATTCAAATCTGATAAATTCATACACAGGGGAGTAATGGTGGCAGAAATGGACCTTGGTATTTCCAGGATGAAGAAGATAAAGATATGATGGGGGTGTATTTTTATAACCAGATAAAACTAACTGCTGGAATGTACCAGGCTGAGGCCACTTGCTGTAATGAAACATTATGATCTCTCACTCTGGTAGGTTCTCATCTCAGAGCTCATTGATTACACAGAGGCCATGTCTTCTGGGGAAGAAATTCTGCAATTGCTACAAGTATGTACACAAACTAGTCTTCCATTTTTTACCTGAAGGGACATGCAGCAATTTTGCTTATTTCAAGTTAATGTGAGGGTACATACGACTAGGTTACAATATTTGCATTTG
The DNA here is from genome assembly GCF_027406575.1 of Nycticebus coucang. Lineage (NCBI taxonomy): Eukaryota > Metazoa > Chordata > Mammalia > Primates > Lorisidae > Nycticebus > Nycticebus coucang. Next base: position 35,045,356 of record NC_069793.1, on the reverse strand, counting down.
TTAGGTAAAGTCTCACTTGTAGTTGTGTCATGCAACTAAAAGGTATGCCATACACCCTTACATTGTGCCCATTAAGTGGGAGCACACCAATGCCTCCCCTCCTCCCTTCTCTCTTCTCCCCTCCTCCCCTCTTTCCCCTCCCCACAGCTTGAATTGAATTGAGTTTTTCTCTAATGTGGGTAGGTATTAGATCATCTACTTCATATTAGTACTGAGTATGTTGGATATTTTGTTTTCCATTCTTATGATACTTTACTAAGGAGAAGCTGTTACACCTCCATCCAGGTTGACTTGCAGCTATTTATCAGAGAAAGTATATGCTGGGAAGTTGAATGCACAGACCATTCCATGGCATATAAATACTCAGACTGTTATGGAATCTGAGCTGTTACTAGTATCTGCGAACAGAAATAGAATCATGGACTTTGGGTAGATCAGTGTTTCCAGAGGCCAACAGACAAATTGAATCCTGGCCCATCTCCTAATCAGTCGATTCAAAAGGTCCATGAACTCACCTATCCAGTCCTGAGTGCATAACTGAGATGGACATATTTAGTAGTTGGGGGAATTCTCAATGTTTCCTGAACTTATAAGAAACTCTGCAAGTAAGATACTTGTGGTAGCAAGCACCATGAGAAAGCCCCTTAAGTCACACCTCGCAGCCCTGCCAAGATATTCAATAAGATGTAATTTCAATCCTAGGCAGATCACCTATTATTTGAACTCCTACCAAAGACTTGTCAAAGAATATGACATTTTACGGCCCATATATCATGGCCATTATGGCAGCTCAATGGGTAAAAAAGGAGAAACTCTATCTGGACTATGTTAAGTCCGATAGCAATGAAATTTTTCAAAATTTTTTCACCAATCTCAACCACTGGTTTGTCTCCCTGGGAAATGGTGACATATCAGCATTGATCTGATGATGACAGGTTGGCCATCTAGAACAATGGTTCTCAACCTTCCTAATGCCTCCTAATGTCATGACCCTTTAATACAGTTCCTCATGTTGTGGTGACCCCCAACCAAAAAATTATTTTTGTTGCTACTTCCTAACTGTAATTTTGCTACTGTTATGAATCATAATGTAAATATCTGATATGCAGGATGTATTTTCATTGTTACAAAGGGGTTGCTACCCACAGGTTGAGAACTGCTGATCTAGAAGATGTTATGCCTAGATTAGCCTTGATAAGAAGAAGCCCATATTGGTTAAGGGTCTTCATCCCTGTTACATGTGCCCTGTTTGTGAGACCATTGAGCAAGTACTGAGATAGCTAGGGACACACTCGGCTGACATCCACAGAACAGGTGGTCTTGATTCATGTTTAGGAAGTCTTTTCTGGATATTTTAACCAGCCACGACGTTGAAGGCTGTATAATGAACTAGATGTAGGGCACAAGTTCAAGGACTATAGTGGACATTTCTTTTGCCCAGCTCACTTCCTATCAGACTACCTTTTCACTCCATCTGTTGTTTCTGTGGTGCTCAGAGCACTTAGCTCTGGGTAGGTGTAATCTGACCGCATGCTGCCTCAACCGTGTCACGTAATTCCTAATTCTATTATCTCCACTACCCCTCTCAACTATTCCAATATGCAAACATCTGTTAGAAGAAGTTAACATATTATGGGGCATCCCTTGACCAATGGGAATATTAGTACACCCATAAGATACTGGTAGTATATTAATCTGTTTCTGTTGTTCGTAACAGAATGCATAAAACTGGGTAATTAATAAAGAAAAGGAATTTATTGCTTATAGTTATAGACGGTGAAAAGACCAAAGCTGAGGGGCCACATCTGGTGAAGTTTTCTTGCTGGGGTTACTCTCCCAAGGTGGTGCAGGGTACTCCATGGTAATTGGCCTGAGCATGCTCACATTCTGATTTATGTCTTTCTTCATATTTCCTTTCCCAGGTTAAACCATTAATCCATTAATCCATGAATGGATTAATCCATTCAATCCATTCATAAGTGCAGAGCACTCATGATTCAATCCACTCTTCAAGACCCATCTGTCAATATTGTCACATTGTGAATTAAGTTTCTAACATACAAAATTTGGCTGACATTCAAATCATAGCAATGGGGGAAGGGAATGTAGAGATAAATACATATCTGCTCACTCTTCTGTCCCTTGAGCAGATAGTTCTGACATACATTCTATGCAACACAAATGTCCCCAAGAAGATCAAGTTTACAGCAAAGACCAGATGGGAAATAAATCCTCACACTGGCCTTGTATCCTATTTTAGCATTTTACTCTGCATGTTCCCCCTATTGCTATTATTTAGGACCTCTTTGTAAAGCACATAACCATGGATGGAGGAAACCTTTGTCTCTGGCTCTGCATTTTGGAGAAATTCAAAAGCACACAGCTACTGAGCTACTTGGAAGGCTGAGACAAGATAATCACTTAAGCCCAAGAGTTTGAGGTTGCTGTGAGCTGTGATGCCACAGCACTCAACTGATGGTGACTTAGTGAGACTCTGTCTCAAAAAATAAATAAATAAAAATAAAAAAGAGGGAGTTAATCAAGATAAAAAATGACAACAGTGTGTAAAAAAGAGAGAAAACTACTAAAACTTCAAATTTTGCCTTGTGAATAAATTTCATTTGTGTTCCTACTGAAAAAAAAATACTCTTCTCTATCCAAATACTGGGGAAAACAATGAGAATATTGCTTTTGACATAGGTTCCATGATATAACCTAAAAATACGGAGTTACCCTTTAACACCTATGCCTCTTTGTGGTCACTAACCCTACCCTTGGAACAGAGTTCATGGGCACTTCCTTTCCATTTTCTTAGTCCCATACCCTCATCTGAAGCTCTCGGTATTTCAAACCTGTTCTTACTCTAATGCCCTAGGCCACTATTCTAATATTTCTAAAATGTGATTCTTCTTAGTTTGCTGATCCAGAGCTTCAGTGGTCTTTTTCACTTTAGAATAAACAATTATTCATACTAAAAGTATTTATTAATCACATACTAAATGTCAGACACTAGCCAAAGGCTAGAAATGAAATGCCGAGTAAAGCAGGTGCCACCCTTCTCACCTACAGCCCGATGCGCTTAAATTTTTCTTCAGTTCCAGGAAACATGATTTTCAAATTTCTGTTTTAACTGTTTCTGCTGCGAACTTCTTCCCGTCTTCCCATGGCTTATCTTAAGATTGTTCTTTATTCCTAAGATGTACCTGTTCTATAAGGACTCTGACCTGATCTATCTCTTTTCAAGTGCTTTTTCTGAATTTTTATTGTACTCACTGTCCTTAGCATTTATCTGACCCTTACTATGTGCACATGATAAAGACTGCTGACTTACACTGAAGCATTTGTTATATGTACTCTTAAAACTTATACCAGGCTATGCTATTATTTTTCTTTAATTTATAAATTAAATATTCAGTAATCTTAGACAAACCTTCATGTTAAATTCGTCTAGAGCAGGGGTCCTCAAACTGCGGGCCGCAGGCCACATGAGGCAGTGTGATTGTATTTGTTCCCATTTTGTTTTTTTACTTCAAAATAAGATATGTGCAGTGTGCTTAGGAATTTGTTCATAGTTTTGTTTTTTTGGGTTTTTTTTAACTATAGTCCGGCCCTCCAACAGTTGGAGGGACAGTGAACTGGCCCCCTGTTTAAAAAGTTTGAGGAGGGCGGCGCCTGTGGCTCAGCGGGTAGGGCGCCGGCCCCATATGCCGAGGGTGGCGGGTTCAAACCCAGCCCCGGCCAAACTGCAACAAAAAAAAATAGCTGGGCGTCGTGGCGGGCGCCTGTAGTCCCAGCTGCTCGGGAGGCTGAGGCAAGAGAATCACGTAAGCCCAAGGATTTGGAGGTTGCTGTGAGCTGTGTGATGCCACGGCACTCTACCGAGGGTGATAAGGTGAGACTCTGTCTCTACAAAAAAAAAAAAAAAAAAAAAAGTTTGAGGACACCTGGTCTAGATCAATGGTTTCTCTCATAAAATTAAAGCTTCTTCTCTCCTCCTGCTGGGGTGTAGTGGACTCTTCCTTATTCACTCATCTTATTCCTCTGCTCCTCCCTTTTAACCACAAGGACTGCTCAGGGTTCTCCATAAAGTAGAATAAGGAAAAGAAGGAGTTTGGGTCAAGAAAGGTCTTGCTTGATTGATGTGGTTATCATCAATGTCAGGGCCCTCAGTGATGAATGAGTGCGAGTTTATTTACAGCTAATTAGAAACTTTTCTTGGAAATTTCTGATTGCTGCTTCCTGAATATCTTCTTCTGTTGCCCCAATCTTCAAATGGTCTACCCTTTTGTGGGGCTTCCTTGTCCCTCCATGTGGTCTTGTAATGGGAGGCATGTCTTTGAGAAGCCCCTCCTCCTCCTTTCTTTTGGGGTCTACTGATGCACACACTCATTTCTCACCACAATCTGGAGTATAGATCTCTTTCTCTACTGCCTCAGACCACTTCAGGCAGAAACCGCATGGCAGGTCTTACATCATAAAAATCTCAGAGGACAAAAGCCAAGCTCTCTGAATTCTTCTCTTAAAGAATCTTAGACCTGGTTTCAAGGTTGGGAAGGCCTTTCCCTCTGTGCTTCTCAGTGTGCTGCAGGAATCACTCAGGGTGCTCCCAGGCCTTTCTCCAATCAGACATGCTCACTTAATTTCTAAGAGTCTTTTATGTAGCCTAGACCTTACCCGTCTAGAAGGAATATTTTTTGCCATCCTCAGTACATTACACACCATATCCTACATTGATAGTTAAGCACTTCAAGGTAGATCTGGAAGTTTAATTATAGTCTCCTCATCCCTCTGAATTCAGCTCTAAAATTCCCAGTTAAGACCATTTTAGCATCTTCTCATGCATGCATAAACACACACTGTTTTTAAAATAATGGATGCTCTGCATACGGTTCAACAACTTGTTCTTTCCACTTAATGTGTCGTGGAAGTCTTTCCATATTTCACAATATTTTGGTCAATAATTTTAGGCATAATGTATTAATAGGTTAGAACACTGACATATGTATGCCTCTCTGACCCATAAACGAGAGTAGTCATTGGAAAATTTTGCAGACTTCAAGAGGACTTTCATTTTTTCTCATGAGTATAATAAATGTCATTGGTGAGATTCAAAGCTCAGCTATTAATTCAAATGTCAGGATTATCATATGAATAACAAGGAAAAAAAGTTGTAGATGGTTGAATCTAAGACAATGAAGTTTCTAGGTCATATTGATTCACTTTGCACAGAAAATCTGGACCAATGAGCTATGCAGTAGATTAAAATAATACCAAGATTGTGTGCTCTAAATTACAAAAAAAAAAATGGAATGGATAATAGGTAACATTAATTTCTTGTTTACTACATGCAAGACATTGTGCTAAGTGCTTTGCATATATTATATTTATCTCTTACACCTGTCATATTTCTAGGTCTCATCTTCTCTTGCCTGTCCCTTCATTTTATGGCTCCAGCCATACCTAGATCTCAAGTCTTTTTTTCTTTATTTCAGAACATTTGGAGGCATACATTTTGCTCACATACTTAGTCTTTCTACAGATTGAGTCACAGTTATAAGTGTGCCCTTCACCCAGATAGTGTGAATTGTCCTCAGTAAATGTGAATTTACTCATTCCTCCCTCCCTCCTCTTCCTGGCTTCATTTTCATCGAGATTTACTTTCACATGTGCACTTCTGTGCTGAGTGATTAGCTCTGACTTAGTATTAAGCACCTGTGTTTGTTTCTTCATCCTTAGGATATTCCACTTAGAAGAATGGTTTCTAGTTCCATCCAGGTTGTCACAACAGATACTAGATTGCCATTTTCTTTTTACGGCTGAGTAGTATCTCAAGTCTTGATGTGTGCTAATCCCTCTACCTGCAATGGTCTTCACAGACAGATGCCTAATTTCTAGTCTTTCTTATTTAAGTATTTGTTTATTGCTACTTTTTAAAAGACACTGTACAAAAAAAAGTACTCTGGCTTCATGACACTCTCTTTACTCCACCTAATTTTCAAAATAAAATTTATTACCGTAAGCTATCCTTGCTCCGTCTTTTGTTTCTTTGGGAATTTACCTGATAGACTCTAGGTGGTCCTGAGAGGCCTCTGCCTCCCTCTCTGGGGTATCGCAATCAACATCAGAAGGGCTGGGGACTATGTCTAGGAGAGTAATAGTAGCCTCAGCTTTACCTTTCATGTTGCTTTGTGGCAGTTCAGTTTTAAGGATGAGACTTGTAGAATGTTGGTAAGCAGCCGCACTTGAGAGAACCAGTATGCTGTCAGAGAGATTTGCAATCTCAGGTGAGCTGTGAGAACCTCCTCAGATGCCGTAGGGAGGAGAGTGGGACAAAATGATCCTTCCCTTTCCTCTTCCACTAAGCATTGAAGCACCATGCTCCAAGCATGCTATCCCTTATGCTCTACCAAGTCAGGAAAAAAAGTATGACAGCACAGGGCAAGCACCAACAAAAAGATTTGCCTTTGGGTCAATAGTTCTTTGAGTGCCATAGCTTCTGTGAGAGTGCTCTCTACCAGGAGTTATCCTTGGTGGATACTATGTCTGAATTTTGTCCAAGGATGCTCTCTAAAAGGGAAAGCCAGTATAATAATTCTCTTACAGAGAGAAAGAATCCAAATCTGGATAAGTGAGCCTTCATTGACTTCAGTGTTATTGGGTCAGTGGACCAGACTTGCCCCCAACTGAGTACTTCTAGTGGAAGCCCCAGCTCCGCTGCCTTTGAGGGTCCTTTTCCTTATATGTTAGTCACTCAACCCAGTTGCCCCTTCCTGTGCAAGCTAGGATAGCAAATGGTATCATTTGGATCTGTTATATATCCCATGGCTAATCCTTCCCTAAAACTCAGTTACGTTAAATGAAGCACACCATAGAAGAAGATGCCTTAGCAATCCCCTTATGATTTAGGCTGGAATAGCACAGCACCGTGTGGCAAGTAGACATGTCATAAAGCAGCAGAGACTGAAGCCCAAGTGCCAGCCACACCTTCCCAGGCAGCACTCACAGTGAATCTGGTCGCAGAGCCATGAGCAGTTCAGAGATACGTTCCTTCCTCAAACATTGGCTCATCCGGCTTGCTGTGCACCCTGTCTCAATTATAGCCATGGGATTTTAATTTATAGACTGAGTGATGACACGAAGAGGTCAATGCCATTGAAAGTATATTACTTACATTGTAAGAGAAGGGGAGATACCACATCATGAAGGTATCTACCTAGTGAAGCACCAGGCTTGGTTAGTAGCCAAAAGAAATAAAGGGACAGCATAGCCCACAGCCTCTGTTACTACAGTGGCTGGAAACTGTCAGGTGGGGATGTCCCCTACTGGGCAGGAAGCCAAAGACAAATTTGGGGTTTTGTGCTTAGGGGAAGTGTAACATGTGTAACATGACTTTTGCATGTGAACAGCAAAAGGAGATATAAACAGCTTTGACCATGAGTGTGACCTTATAATCGATGGATATGAAATTATCGATTACAATACTATGAACATTATTCAGGTGATGGTTACACTAAAGCCCAGACCCTACCATATGCAATATACTCATGTAACAAAGCTGCCCTTGTACCCCTAAAATTCATGTAATTTTTTTAAAATACAGTTATATAATAGACTCCATAAAAGTTGGTTCTAGGGCGGCGCCTGTAGCTCGGTGAGCAAGGCGCCGGCCCCATATACCGAGGGTGGCGGGTTCAAACCCAGCCCCGGCCAAACTGCAACAAAAAAAATAGCCGGGTGTTGTGGCAGGCGCCTGTAGTCCCAGCTACTCGGGAGGCCGAGGCAGGAGAATCGCCTAAGCCCAGGAGTTGGAGGTTGCTATGAGCTGTGTGATGCCACGGCACTCTACCGAGGGCAATAAAGTGAAACTCTGTCTCTGCAAAAAAAAAAAAAAAAGTTGGTTCTAACACAGAATAGACAATAAATTTAAATATTACATATTAATAATCTAATAGGACAAGAGCCCTAAGTCGGTGCAGTGGCTCTGTATCACCCCCGTGGCCCAAGGTCTCCCTGTGTTACTATTCTATCATTCTCGAGCCCCAGCATGTCGGTTTCTTCCCTTTTCAAATTTACAAAATTATGGCCACGTCTCTAGGGTTCATATCCTTGTAAGTTTTGCCTCATGGACTTTTATTCATTGGACAACTTTGTTGCCTGAAACATAGAGGGTTCCAAAAAGTACATACAGATTTTAAGATAGAAAAATCTGTATAAAAATTATAATACTCAATACATACAACTAACATTTATCTTACATATCTGTGTCTCTTATAATTGCAGAAGTCAAAATGACTTGAATATTACAGTTTTAATACAGTTTTTTCTTTTCTTAAAATGTGAAGACATTTTTTGGCACCCTCTGTACTACATATAAAAAAATCAGATCTTCATAACAAGGGAAAGAGTATAAATGGTTGCTAGATAAGCAATCAATGGCAATGCTATGACTGATGCATCTGGATTCTACCACTATAGCCAGGTAGTTTTCATAGTCCAGGGGTCTAGAAGATCTTGTCTTTGTAGATAAGGAATAAAGACTAGGAAAATGATTATGCCTTTTGTACAGTTATAATGATTAAGGCCACAGAGATCTATTTAAAACAGAATCATAATTACTACCCTAAAATGGAACAGAACGTGTGAAATTAAAACTCTAGTAATATCTAGAAATGTTTTTTTCCCCCCTGTTGGATCAATATGACAATAGATTTATTTAACTGGGTTAATTCACTGAAAGCAACAACAACTGGTAAATTTGCTATGAAAAAAATAAAGAATTTTTTAGATTAATGCTTTCAGCTTTGACTAATTCTTAGGATATCAAATAGAGGTGATTCTAAGTACCGAAAGGATGCCATAAGAAAGTTATATCACTACAGTGTGTTTTTATAATTAACTTGGAAACCAACTATAAGTTTTATTTAGACTTAGTCATTTTTCCCCTGCTGTGTAAGATTTTGTTTATTTAATAGTTATCTTTCCACGAAAGCCCCAAACAGCAATTTGTATAATTTAAATATTTATATTCCATCTAGAAAGATTAGCTTTTCAGTAGGAATAATTCCCTTACTGTCAGGATTTTATGGGGTATATTAAAGAAGAATGCAGATTTATAGGAACACCAGCAACTCTTTCTCTCAATCTTGCATAGAAAAGAAAGTCAGATTTAGCTAGATAAAGAGAATTTTAAATCAACTTCAAGGAAACAAAACAGTCACTCAGCTCCACAGAAGGGAGAGATATCTTCCCCCTCAAAAAGTCTACATTTAAATGTAAAACCACATAGCATTTCAACTCCTGAGAGCTGTTCAAAAAATGCTTTGTGTTGTTAGGAAAATGTGAGCCCTATACTATGTTAAAACGGTTCATATGCCAAAATTTGCAAAAAAGAATAGTTAAAAACTCAGTTTTAATTTCTATCCATTGTTTTAATATGGTTGCTTTGTTGTGGGTCAAATATTTCAAAAGCTATTATTTAATTGGTATAGAGTGCTGTATGTTCTTTATGCAAACTGACAATAAATGACCAGTATAGGAAAATTGAAAACTATGATTTTAAGAATAATGAACAGGAGTGTGCTCATTTTACATTGTGATGGGTTTGTATCATATAGTTAGAGGGTATCAGAGTCCAGTTACAAAAACAGAAACCGTACAAAGCATTTTTTTTTTGGCTTAAAACAATAGAAATTTATTTTCTCAAAATTCTAGAGGCCAGAAGTCTGAGATCAGGGTGTCAGCTGTGCTCCCTCCAAAGGCTCCTGGTGACTATGAGCGCGTTGCCTCTCGTAGCTTTGGAGGGAGCACAGCATACAAAGCATTTTTAAAAAAGAACTTAAAGTAGGAAATTGATTAAACAGTTGTTAGAAGGCTTAAAATATAAAAACACAAAGTTAATAACTTGAAAACAATTACCACTGCCTTGGATTAGGGGAGAAAGTGGAAGTATTTGGAGTTATCAGCGTCTAGTAGTTCAAAGAAAGAGCCCCACAAACTTGAGGCTCAGATCTGTGAGGAGGGGATTCCACCCCCCTGTGTGGGTGCCTCTGGAGCTCAAGAAGGGGCTCCTGGCACTAGAGATTCTCTTTCCGTTTCCTTTCCTTCTAACTTTTACCTTTCTGCCCCCTACCTTTTCTTTCTTCCTCACCTAAGGCATTGTCATAGCCATTAAATTCAGTAATATGTACTGAACAAAAGTAACACCAATTTAATATCTTTATGTTATTACACACATTTTTAAGTAAAGCTGATTTAAGTCATTACAATTTTTACTTTGAGACATCCAGAATGGAATCGGTCTCAAGGATTTCTCCTACCCCAGTCTCCATCATAAGCTGAGCTTCTGTTCTTTTCTCTGCCAGTTTATACTCTCTCTCTCACACACACACACCCCATCAATCGTGTTCCTCCTCTCAGTAAATATTAATTCCATTATTCCCATTGCTCAAACCAAGAACCTTGGAGCTGCTTTGACACCTCTTTTTCTTTCACATTCTACATCATATCATTCTGGATATCCTACTGCCTCCAACTTCAAAATACATCCAGAATCAAGACAATTCTTATCTCTTCCATTGACATCCAAGTCACCGGCACTTTTTCTCTGGATTGTTGTGGTAGTTACATAGTTTCCTTACTTTTATCTTTGCCCATTACAGCACAGCCATCCCTTTAAAATCTAGAGCATACTATTTTCCATAGAGGTAGTGGCAGGTTTCAGGCCAACCAACAGTGTAGGAGCGTTCCTTTCTCGCTACATCCATGCCAGCATCTACTGCTTTGGAACTTTTTGTTAAAAGCCTTCACTGAAGTTAGGTGATATCTCAATGTGGTTTAGATGGAACTCACTGAACAGCACTCGCGGGCACAGAAGGAAGTAAAGCTCACTGGAAATTAACCAGATGGGAGTGAGGAGGAGACGGGTGAAATCTTACCTAATGGTTACAATGCACAGTCTCTGGGTGATGGGTGCACTTAATAACTCTCTCAACAGTTTTATATGGAGAAAACAATCCATATAACCAAAACATTTGTACTCTTATAATAGTGTGAAAATTAAAAAACAAAAATTAAAAAATAAAATAAAATAAAATACAGAGCCGATGACATCTCTCCTATGCTCAAAACCTGTCATGGGCTCTTCTTTCCCTCACTGTGAAAGGCAGATTCTATGATGCCTGTAGCCCTGAGCTGTCTGGCTCCTCTTGGCCTATTTTTTCTCATTCTCTTTGTTCCAGCCACATTGGAATTCTTTTTGTTATTTTCAAGTGTATCTGGCATGTTTCCACCCTTGCCTATGGGACTTCACATTTGTTCCCTTTTTCTGGAAGAATCCTCTCCTAAATATCTGCTTGCCTCACTCTTGGGTTCTCTTCAGGGTTTGTTCAAATGTTACCTCCTCACTGAGACCTTGCCTGATCACACTATTAAAAGTGCTCTGCTGTAGTCAAATGCCCTACCACTGAGCTATTGCCTAACAAATGCGATCAGTGTAACCTGGTTTCTTGTACCCTCTATTAATCCCCAATAATTAAAAAAATAAAAAAATATCAATGAATCCCCAACAATAAAAAAAATAAAAAAATAAATAAATAAAATAAAAAATAAAAAAATAAAAAGTGCTCTGCTGGTACTTACAATCACCCTTCTCTCCTAACCTCCCCAGAAGCACTTATCACTGATGACAAAGCTATACGTGCTACATTTTAATTATATTTATTTTCTGGCTCCACTCACTAAAATGTAAACTCTATGATGGTAGGAATTTTTTTGTGTGTGTGCCAGGGCCAAGTTTGAACCCACCACCTCCTGTATATGGGGCGGGCGCCCTACTCCTTTGAACCATAGGCACCGCCCAATGGTAGGAATTTTTAACAGAGTTATTTTTTCTTCCCAATGCTGTGAAAAATTTCTGAAGAATTTCTGGTACATGATTAGTATAAAATCAATAATTATTGAATTAATCAGTGAGTAATTAAGATAGAAACTGGCATTTGTATAGTGCTATTTTTATATCAAAAAGTACATCATATTATTTTTATACAACCTTTAAATTATATCTTTACGTTTTGTCCAAACTTCATCGGTTTTTGTTGTTGTTTTATAAGATCAATGTTAGTTCCAATGTACCCTCCATGTTTACCTATTAAAAACTTTTCTGCAGTCCAAGTGTGGTAGCCCAGTCCTATTATCTTAGCACTCTGGGAGGTGAGGAGTGCAAGACCAGCCTGAGCAAGAGAAAACCCTGTCTTTACTAAAAATAGAAAAAAAAAAAAAAAAAAAAAAAAAACTAGCCAGGCATGTTGGCAAATTCCTGTAGTCCCAGTTTCTTGAGAGGCTGAGGCAAGAAGAGCCCAGGAGTTTGAGGTTGCTGTGAGCTATGAAGATGCCCCAGGACTCTACCCAGGGCCTCAGGGCAACAGAGTAAGACTTGGTCTCAAAAAAAAAAAAAAAAAGAAAGAAAGAAAAGAAAGGAAGAAAGAAACTTTTCTGCATATATATATTTTTTTACTCAATGGTCATTTATGTCATATCTTTCTTCTGGGGTCAGTTTCCTCCTTTTCAAAGTATACGCAGTCAGACAATTAAGTTTGCAAACTCATCCAGAAAAAATGCTGCATATCTCATTGCTGATCATTGCTGAACATCACTGAGGTCAACCAGATGGCCACAGGGAGTATTTCAAGGGTTACTGAGATGATATTTAGCAATTACCACTTTTTCTAGGATAAGTTCACAAACTTAATTGTCCGAACTTGCATTTTTTTTATCATTCTTCTAGTACTGTCTATTAATTCTGTAAAACCTGAAAGTACATTATTTTACCCAGATCCTTCACTCATGGTTTAGCTGGCAATAAAATTAGAAGTTACATATATTCTTTTAGAACTTAGAAAATGTAATTTCACTGTGTACAGGCTTTTTTCACTGCTTTGTTTGATTGAGAAATTCTTTAACATTCTAATTGTCATTCCCTCAGTTTGCTTTTGAGATTTTCTCTTCGTGTGTCATAACAGGTGAAGTTGAGGATTAACAAGAAAATTAATAGTTTATCTCTTTGCATGTTTTTTCTCTCCTGTTTTCTATTTTCTTCTTCTGGAACTCCTATAAAATACTGTATATATTCTATCTTCTCAATCTCCATTTTCTATATTTTTGAACATATATTTTAGATTTTTTTATCTATTTATGTCACTACCCTGAAGTTCAGGTAGTTTTTCAGGTCTATTTAACCTGTCCTCAGCTGTGTCTCATCTGCTGTGTAATCCATCCTTGGCATTTTTAATTTATTAATAAATCACTATATTTTTTATAATTTATATTATATTTTTTCATATATGACTTGCTTTTTAAATACTACCGCCTCCTTTTCTCATGTTTTGTATTCTCCCTTTTATTTTTTTAAATTACTTTTAAACATGAATGAATTGTAATGAGAGTCAGTTGATTTTATTATGTGAAATTGTTGGAGATCCAATTAGTTATTAATTCATCTCGTTTAGATACAATCATTTATTATGTAAAGTGGGTGTGCTAATCCTCCTTCACAGATTTTTCAGTGTGTTCAATGAAATACTTATTGTCATATAATAGAAAATAAATATTGGCTTCCCTCTCCCTAGAAACCGAAAATAGAGATAATATGCATACTATAGAAGGGAGGGAGAAAGTATGTATGAATAGAATCTTTTCCTTCTCTAAAAATAACAGATTATATTTCGGTTTGCATGTAAGTACATTTTACTTCTTAAACCTCATTCAAACAGGTTCTCTTTGGTCTCCTGTTTTAGTGGTTTAAGTAGACATGACAAATTAATTTTAATGAATTCTATATACTTTCAGCCAAATAACTAAAATTACAACACTTGAAAAAAGCTAGCTACACAAAACTGAAACATTTTATTTTAAGAATCTCAAATTTTATTGTGGGAAAGAGCAGGTTTTTTTTTTTTTATGTGCTTCATTTTAGAAGTCTGCTAAGCTTAGAAGATGACATTGAAATTGTCCCATAATAGGATTTCGTTAATAATACATCACAGTTTATAGAACGGTTGATTATATTAATTGCTATGCTTTCTAAAAAAGCTGGAAAGGTAATACATGCTGTTAATTAAACAGAATACACAGTTACATAGGTATGAATTTTCAGACAATGTACCACACAGCTATAGATACTTCACATATTATGATACAGGCTCTATAGCTCTCACTATTCTGAAATTGCCGATTTTTCACTAAAATTATTTCTGAAATATCTAAAGCCCCATTCAGAAATAGCCCAGGAATCAAGCAGAGTTAATTTTTTTACCATGTTTCCAAATGTTCGACAAAATAATAGATGGCCTAGTCCCCATTTTAGCTTCATCGCCTGGAGTATTACATTTTATATTTAATTCAAACACAATCCTCAGTGTCATCAATCTTCAACATCAAAAATGCAAACGTGAAAAATGAAACACTTACGTTACCAACGTGAAATCATCTTGCTGACTGAATTTAATTGCTATCTGCTGTACATTTGCAAGACTAAGCCTAAAAGATTCCAGGGTATTTCTGTCTATTCAAAGAGGAACAGGAAGAAAGAGAAGCTAACAATGTTAAAACCTAAAAGTGGGTATCTTACCCACAGTGAACTAGGTCAGAGACCTTCTAATCAAACAGGGTAGAACAAGGGAGCCCCTCATCTATATCAGCTGCTCTTGCCTAAAATCTTCCTTCTTGCTCAGGTAAAGGACTGTGTGAGAAGCAGCATATTATGACTCAAGTATCACAGATTTTCTTAAGAAAAGTCTTGTTTATTTGTTTGTTTGTTTTTAAATAGATGGCTCTTCTTTTTCTAAAACAATTTTCACCATTGTTATTTGAGAATAGGTCCATGGAACTGCTCCTTCCCTTGTTCCAGAGGTGCAATTCCCATACCCATCTTTTGCTATTTGCTTCATGTGTGTCTTGATCAATCCCATACATTTCCAATAGACATAGATGACCGACCCCCTTTACCACATTATTAAATCACACTCACACTGGACTTCCCAGGTTCTCCACTCTTCTGGATATGGCTGTTTTTACAAGAGCCTAGAATTTCTTGGAGCATAAATATTAATTAGAGCAGTTCAAGAAGACTCCACTCTGACAAGGCATTTTCTTTATTTTTTTTTAATTAAACAGCATTATATAAATGAGTACTGAAAAAATATCCTGCAGAGTGACAATCTTTAACTACAACCCACAACTGTCTAAACCTAACAGGGTAGACTTTGACATACACATGAGTGGCAGTCTTTGTCATGCAGAGAAATAGAGATTAGCCTGATGACAACAGCCATATTCTCAAAACAAGGCATTTCACTCCTTCTCCCAGATTTAACAACAACGTGTCAATTTATCAAGGGGGAATTTTATAAATGCTGAGGGGTTGTTTTTGTTGCTGTTGTTGTTTTGTTTTATAGAGTGGAGTGTGTTTCCTTGGAGCATCTTTTCCTAGACTGGTTGCTTCTTGATGAACCAAGGAAGTTTAAAAATAGAATGTTGCACCCTCCGCTTGCTGCAAATATAACAGACCTTGTTATTTCTATTGGTGAAGAGTACCTACACTAATTTCTGAATCCAATCTAAAGAGCTAAAAATAACTCAAAGTGTATTTCTTCTAAAATAAGCAATTACAATTGGCACAAGAAGAAAGGCAACTATTGCAGTCAATGTATTAACAACTCTGCAAGAAAATACATTCTCACATATACATTCTCTCATACTACCATTTTCTCCCCATGACAAGACAGCACTCTCAAACATGTTTATTCCAGAAGCATTGATAGTCTCTCTACCATTTCATCATTCAAGGCCTGCAGAAATTTAGATTTTGCATGAGGGAGTCAGAACATTAACCAATATACAGTGGTTTTTCTAGGGAAAAAAAAGAAAAAAACTTTTCTAAGTCAGCTTAGCATAACCATAGATAGCACAACAGTGCTCTTAGAGTGCCAGATACCTTGATAAATAACAAACTAGAATTGTCGGGAGGCAGGAGGATGTCTCAAATACTTTATAATATACTAATAGGTGTTTCTCTATTTTACATTATACTCTCAGAAACTGCAAGGATCTCTGGGTATGATATTCCAGCTGCAAACAGTCTATTTATGTAATCTATATCAACAGAGAATATTCATACATGCTAATAAAAAAGAGGTTATTTTCATAGTTAAAAAAATTTTATAAATGTAATGGGAAATCTAAGCTCTCCAAAGGATGTTTGAAGAGGATAAGAGAACTTTCATGTATTTTATAAAATAAAAGATCTTTTCCCGGGCCAATGTTGTTAAGAGATTTTCCCACACTTTCTTCTAGAATTTTTATCATTTCCTGACTTAAATTTAAATATTTTATCCAGCATGAGTCAATTTCTATTAAGTGGTGAGAGGTATGGGTCCAATTTTGGTCTTTTATGTGTGAATAACCAGTTCTTTCCCAGAACCCTTTATACTTTGGTTTTGTTTATCAAAGAGCAGATGGTGATCCATGGCTGGGTTCATCTCTAGGTTCTAAATTCTATTCCATAGTTCTATATCTCTATTTTTCTGCAAGTATCATGCTAGTTTTTTTTTTTTTAATATCACTGTAGACTTGTAGTATAATTTGATATCTGATAATGTGATGCCTCCGGATTTGTTTTTATTTCTTAGAATTGCATGGACTCTTTGAGGTTGTTTTTTGGTTCTATATGAAACAAAGTACTATTTTTTCAAGTTCTTCAATGTATGACATTGGTACTTTGATAGGGTTTACATTAAATCTGCAGCTACACCAAAAATAAATAAATGGGACATGATCAAACGCAAAGCTTCTGCATAGCTAAGGGTCCAATAACTAAAGCATATAGACAGCCTTCAGAATGGGGAGAAGATATTTTCATGCTACAAATATCACAAAGGGATGATAAAACTAAAATCTACAGAGAACTCAAACTAATGAATAAGAAAAGAGCAGACAATCCATTCATAAGTGGGGCAGGAGACATGAACAGAACCTTCTCTCTGAAAACATATAAATGGCCAACAAAAACATGAAAAAATGTTCATCATCCCTAATTATCAGAGAAACACAAATCAAAAGCACTGTGAGATATTACCTAACCCTAATGATAGTAGCCCACATCACAAAGTCCCAAAGCTGCAGATGCTGGCCTGGATATGGAGAGAAGGGAACACTTTTGCACTGTTGATAGGATTGCAAACTAATACAGCCTCTATGGAAAGAAGTATGGAGAATCCCCAAAGTGCTAAAATTAAACCTTCTATTTGATCCCACAATCCTATTGCTAGGCATCTATCCAAAAGAAAAAAAATTATTTTAGTATAAGGATATTTGCACTAGAATGTTCATTGCAGCCCAATTCATAATCCCCAAGATGTAGAATCAATCCAAGTGAATGGATTTAGAATCTATGGTATATGTACACCATGGAATGCTATTCAGCCATAAAAGAGATGGAGATTTTACATGTTTAGTACTTACCTGGATGGAGTTGAAGAATATTCTTCTTGGTAAAGTTATCACAAGTCTGGAAAAGTACCCAATGCATGCAATACTAATATGAAAGTAGTAAAGAAGTACACCCCCACAAGAGAGAAAACAATATTAAATTTAAGTGGGGTAGGGGGAGGAGGGGAAAGGAAAGGGGACGGAAGGTGGGGGATTGGCACACTCTCCCCTAATGGGCACAATGTAAAGGTGTAAAGCACACTCCCTGGGTGAAGGGCTCAACTACAACTTGAACTTACCCAACAAATGGAAATAATGTAGCCTAATAATTTGTACACTCCTATTACTCTGAAATTTAAAAAAAAAGAAAAATTTAAAAAAAGTAAACATTTTTTGAGTTTCTTATTTAAATTGATGGGCAATTCTTTGGGATACTTCAAATTCATACTACTTTTTCAGCAGGAGCTTTGAAAAAGTCTAGATAATTCTCTCTCTGCATCTTCATGTGGAATAACCTAAGAAACTGGGGAATAGAGAGAGGGAGGGGAGGGGGGAGGATGGACAGAGGGAGGGTGATAGGTGGGATTACACCTGCAGTGCATCTTACAAGGGTACATGTGAAACTTAGTAAATGTAGAATATAAGTGTCTTAACACAATAACTAAGAAAGTGCCAGAAAGGCTATATTAACCAGTGTGATGAAAATGTGTCAAACTGGAAAGATGGTGGCCAAGTAACAGATTCCCTGCAACTGGGAACAGCGAGTCTGGAGAGACAAGACTCCAGGCATCTCTGGCCGGTGGGATCTGCCTATAATCATCCCTTTGAGGATACAGGGAGCCAGCAAAGGACTTCTGGACCCCAAGAGGAGGACAAAAACTGTGGAAAACTGGCAAGTGGTTGCATGTGTTTAATCAATCTAATCACTCCGGCAACCATAAGTACAAGCAGCAGTAAGACTGCAAACCGGAAAGGCATTACCTGTGAACTGTTTCAGTGTTCTTGGACTTGGCACTCAGTTGAACTGCCTTGGGGAGAGCTTGAACAGGAGTATGGAGAACTTTGGGCATTGTCTGGGGCCCCAGACAGAGCCACTGAGCTGGGTGCAGGAACCCATTGTGAAAGAACTGCCCCGGCAAGCTCTGCCCTCAGGGTCGCAGAGCAAGCATTGGGTGGGTCAAAGTAACCTACTGACTGAGCAGTCTAAAGGTGGGGACTGAACAGCCTTACAGCCTTAATCCTTAGGGGCAGAGTGAGATGGTTTTGGCACACTGGAGCCTTGGGCTGTTGCCCTGCGTAGAGTGCCGTGACGTCACAGCTCATAGCAACCTCAAACTCCTGAGCTTGGCGCTGCCCAGACCTCCATAAGAGCTGTGCAGTGACCCCGGACCTGTGACCCACACCCACCGGGCCTCCACATTCCCTGACCAGGAACTGCAGGAGCCATGCAACCCTGCATCCTCCCTCCTGTGTCCTCCCAGCTTCCACACTAGCCCGTTCATCTGGACAGGGACTCTGGTAGCTGCGTGCCCTTTGGAGCCCTCCCTGCCTCTGGGCACAGCCCTTCTCCTGGCCAGAGACTGCTGGAGCATTGGGCTCTCTGTGCAAAAGTCACTGGGTGCCTGGCACTCCCAGAACCGTGTGCACCACCACCAGCCCTGTTGCTGGATACGGGTATGTCACAAACCGGAGCTGCTTCCACAACCAGAACTCCCTAGCTAGAGCAGCCCCAGAGGAACTACACAGGGTTACTCCCTACAAAGATACAGCAACAATAGATCCCACTGGGGTCTAATCTTGGAGAGACACCTCCCCAACTCTGAGGACAGCCAGAGGCAATGGTGACAAACAATCATGAGGCAAAATCAACAGAAAAACTCTGGCAATATGAATAATCAGAGTAGATCAACTCCCCCAAGGATCAATGGGGCAGAAACAGCACAAGACCCCATGCACAAACAAATAGCTGAGATGTCAGAAATTGAATTCAGGATCTGGATAGCAAATAAGATCAAATTAGAATTCCAAAAGTTATCTCAAGAATTCAACAGATTCAAAGACCAAATGACCAAAGATTTCAACACATTCAGACAAGAAGTTGCATCCCTCAAAGATCTGAGAAACACAGTAGAATCCCTCAGTAACAGAATGGAGCAAGCAGAAGAAAGGATTTCTGACATTGAAGACAAAGCTTTCGAATGCTCCCAAACCCTCAAAGAAGAAGAGAAATGGAGAGCAAAAACAGACCACTTTCTCAGAGAGCTCTCGGATAATTTGAAGAAAACAAATATTCGCATCCACGCCAACATCTCTGGTCTTGAGATTTTGTGATATAGGCTAGTCTCATTGGAGTTAGATGATATCTCAAAGTAGTTTTGATTTGCATTTCTCTGATGATTAAAGATGATGAGCATTTTTTCATATGTCTGAAGGCCGTGCGCCTGTCTTCTTCAGAGAAGTTTCTCTTCAAATCCCTTGCCCAGCCTGCGATGGGATCCCTTGTTTTTTTCTTGCTGATGCGTTTGAGTTCTCTGTGGATTCTGGTTATTAAACCTTTGTCAGAGTTATACCCTGCAAATATCTTCTCCCATTCTGAGGGCTGTCTGCTTGCTCTGCTTACTGTGTTCTTAGCTGTACCAGAATGTTTATTGCAGCCCAATTCATAATAGCTAAGTCATGGAAAAAGCCCAAGTGCCCATCGATCCACGAATGGATTAATAAATTGTGGTATATGTATACCATGGAATACTATGCAGCCTTAAAGAAAGATGGAGACTTTATCTCTTTCATGTTTACATGGATGGAGCTGGAACATATTCTTCTTAGTAAAGTATCCCAAGAATGGAAGAAAAAATACCCAATGTACACAGCCCTACTATGAAACTAATTTGGGACTCTCACATGAAAGCTATAACCCAGCTACAACTTAACAATAGGGGGAAGTGGGAAAGGGGGGAGTGGGTAGAGGGAGGGGAATCGGTGGGATCACACCTGTGGTGCATATTACAGGGGTATTTGCGAAACTTGGTAAATGTAGAATGTAAATGTTTTGGCACAGTAACTGAGATAACGCCGGAAAGGCTATGTTAACCACTGTGATAAAAATGTGTCAAATGGTTTATGAAGTGAGTGTATGATGCCCCATAATCATATCATTGTATACAGTTATGATTTAATAAAAAAATTAAAAAAAAAAAAACAGAAAACAAATATTCGTCTTATAGGGATCCCCGAAAGTGACGAAGTGGCTTCGCAAGGCACAGAGTCTCTTCTCCATGAGATTATGAAGGAGAACTTTCCAGACATGCCAAGAGATTCTGAAATTCAGATAACAGACAGTTTCAGAACTCCAGCACGACTCGACCCAAATAAGACATCCCCCAGACACATCATAATCAATTTCACTAAAGTTAATATGAAGGAGAAAATTCTGAAAGCTGCCAGACAAAAGAAAACCATTACCTACAAGGGGAAGAATATCAGAATAACTGCAGCTCTCTCTGCTGAAAACTTTCAAGCTAGAAGAGGATGGTCATTGACTTTTAATCTCCTAAAACAAAATAACTTTCAACCCAGAATCCTGTACCCAGCTAAACTGAGCTTCATTTATGACGGAGAAATTAAATACTTCAACGACATTCACATGTTGAAGAAATTTGCCACAACTAAAATAACTCTCCAGGACATTCTCAGACCTATCCTCCATAAAGACCAGCGTAATTCTCCACCACAAAAGTAAACCCAGCCAAAAAATTTTTGATCAAATTCCAACTTCCACAGTCGCAAAAGGATTAAAAATGTCCACCGGTCTCTCGAAAGGCTTATCAATACTCTCAATTAATGTGAATGGTTTAAATTGTCCTCTAAAGAGGCATAGGTTGGTGGACTGGATACAAAAACTCAAACCAGATATCTGCTGCATCCAAGAATCACATCTTACATTAAAAGACAGATATAGACTCAAGGTGAATGAATGGTCATCTATATTCCAGGCAAATGGAAAGCAGAAAAAAGCAGGCGTTGCAGTTCTGTTCGCAGACGCAATAGGCTTTAAACCAACCAAAATAATTAAGAAAAAGGATGAACACTTCATATTTGTTAAAGTTAATACTCAATATGATGAGATCTCAATTATTAATATTTATGCACCCAACCACAATGCACCTCAATTTATAAGAGAAACTCTAACAGACATGAGTAACTTGATTTCCTCCACTTCCATAGTAGTTGGAGATTTTAACACCCCTTTAGCAGTCCTGGATAGATCCTACAAAAAGAAGCTAAGCAAAGAAATTTTAGATTTAAACTCAACCATTCAACATCTGGACTTAACAGACATCTACAGAACATTTCATCCCCAAAAAACTGAATACGCATTCTTCTCATCAGCCCACGGAACATACTCCAAAATCGACCACATCCTAGGCCACAAATCTAACCTCAGCAAATTTAAAAAAATAGAAATTATTCCTTGTATCTTCTCAGACCATCATGGAATAAAAGTTCAACTAAATAACAAGAGGAACCTGCATACCCATACAAAAACATGGAAGCTAAACAACCTTATGCTGAAGGATATATGGGTTATAGATGAGATTAAGAAGGAAATCACCATATTTTTGGAACAAAACAACAATCAAGACACAAATTACCAGAACCTCTGGGATACCGCGGAGGCAGTCCTAAGAGGGAAATTTATAGCACTGCAAGCCTTCCTCAAGAAAACGGAAAGAGAGGAAGTCAATAACTTAATGGAACATCTCAAGCAACTGGAGAAAGAAGAACACTTCAACCCCAAATGCAGCAGAAGAAAAGAAATAACCAAAATCAGAGCAGAATTAAGTGAAATTGAAAACAAAAGAATAATACAACAGATCAATAAATCCAAAAGCTGGTTTTTTGAAAAGATCAATAAAATAGATAAACCTTTGGCCAACCTAACCAGGAAAAAAAGAGTAAAATCTCTAATTTCATCAATCAGAAATGGTAATGATGAAATAACAACAGACCCCTCAGAAATTCAAAAAATCCTTAATGAATACTACAAGAAACTCTACTCTCACAAATATGAAAATCCGAAAGAAATCGACCAATACCTGGAAGCACGCCACCTACCAAGACTTAGCCAGAACGAAGTGGAAATGTTGAACAGGCCTATATCAAGTGCTGAAATAGCATCAACTATACAAAATCTCCCTAAAAAGAAAAGCCCAGGACCAGATGCCTTTACATCAGAATTCTACCAAACCTTTAAAGAAGAACTAGTACCTATACTACTAAACCTCTTCCAAAATATAGAAAAAGAAGGAATATTACCCAGCACATTCTATGAAGCAAACATCACCTTGATCCCCAAACCAGGGAAAGACCCAACAAGAAAAGAAAATTACAGACCAATATCACTAATGAATATAGATGCTAAAATACTCAATAAGATCCTAACAAACAGAATCCAACAACACATCAAAAAAAGTATACACCATGACCAAGTCGGATTTATCCCAGGGTCTCAAGGCTGGTTCAATATACGTAAATCTATAAATGTAATTCAACACATAAACAAACTTAAAAATAAAGACCATATGATTCCTTCAATTGATGCAGAAAAAGCTTTTGATAATATCCAGCATCCCTTCATGATCAGAGCACTTAAGAAAATTGGTATAGAAGGGACATTTCTTAAACTAATAGAGGCCATCTACAGGAAACCCACAGCCAATATCATATTGAATGGAGTTAAATTGAAATCATTTCCACTTATATCAGGAACCAGGCAAGGTTGCCCATTGTCTCCATTGCTCTTTAACATTGTAATGGAAGTTTTAGCCATTGCAATTAGGGAAGAAAAGGCGATCAAGGGTATCCACATAGGGTCAGAAGAGATCAAACTTTCACTCTTCGCAAATGATGTGATCGTATATCTGGAAAACACTAGGGATTCTACTACAAAACTTTTAGAAGTGATCAAGGAATATAGCAATGTCTCAGGCTACAAAATCAACACCCATAAATCTGTAGCCTTTATGTATACCAACAATAACCAAGCTGAACAAACAGTCAAGGACTCTATTCCTTTCACAGTAGTGCCAAAGAAGATGAAATATTTGGGAGTATACCTAACAAAGGACGTGAAAGATCTCTACAAAGAGAACTATGAAACTCTTAAGAAAAGAAATAGCTGAAGATGTTAACAGATGGAAAAACATACCATGCTCACGGCTGGGAAGAATCAACATTGTTAAAATGTCCATACTGCCCAAAGCAATATATAATTTTAATGCAATTGCTATTAAAGCTCCATTGTCATACTTTAAAGATCTTGAAAAAATAATACTTCGTTTTATATGGAATCAGAAAAAACCTCAAATAGCCAAAACATTACTGAGCAATAAAAACAAAGCAGGAGGAATCACGCTACCAGACCTGAGACTGTACTATAAATCCATACTGATCAAAACAGCATGGTACTGGCACAAAAGCAGAGAAGTAGATGTCTGGAACAGAATAGAGAACCAAGAGATGAACCCAGCTACTTACCGTTATTTGATCTTTGACAAGCCAATTAAAAACATTCAGTGGAGAAAAGATTCCCTATTTAATAAATGGTGCTGGGTAAACTGGCTGGCAACCTGTAGAAGACTGAAACTGGACCCACACCTTTCACCATTAACTAAGATAGACTCTCACTGAATCAAAGATTTAAACTTAAGACATGAAACTATAAAAATACTTGAAGAAAGTGCAGGGAAAACTCTTGAAGGAATCGGCCTGGGTGAATATTTTATGAGGAGGACTCTCCAGGCAATTGAAGCAGTATCAAAAATACACTACTGGGACCTGATCAAACTAAAAAGCTTCTGCACAGCCAATAACATAGTGAGTAAAGCAAGCAGACAGCCCTCAGAATGGGAGAAAATATTTGCAGGTTATACCTCCGATGAAGGTCTAATAACCAGAATCCACAGAGAACTCAAACGTATTAACAAGAAAAGAACACGTGACCCCATCTCAGGGTGGGCAAGTGACTTGAAGAGAAACTTCTCTTAAGAAGACAAACACACAATCTACAAACACATGAAAAAAAGCTCATCATCCTTAATCATCAGAGAAATGCAAATCAAAACTACTCTGAGATATCACCTAACCCCAGTAAGAGTAGCCCACATAACAAAATCCCAAAATCAGAAATGTTGGCGTGGATGTGGAGGAAAGGGCACACTTCTACACTGCTGGTGGGAATGCCCACTAATACGTTCCTTCTGGAAGGATGTTTGGAGAATACTTAGAGACCTAAAAATAGACCTGCCATTCGATTCTATAATTCCTTTACTAGGTTTATACCCAGAAGACCAAAAGTCACAATACAACAAAGACATCTGTACCAGAATGTTTATTGCAGCCCAATTCATAATTGCTAAGTCATGGAAGAAGCCCAAGTGTCGATCCACGGATGGACTAGCAAATAGTGGTACATGTATACCATGGAATACTATGCAGCCTTGAAGAAAGATGGAGACTTTACCTCTTTCATGTTTACATGGATGGAGCTGGAACATATTCTTCTTAGCAAAGTATCTCAGGAATGGAAGAAAAAGTATCCAATGTACTCAGCCCTACTATGAAGTGAATTTATAGCTTTCATATGAAGGCTATAACCCAACTATAGCACACGAATATGTGGAAAGGGCCAGGGAAGGAGAAGGGAGGGGGGAGGTTTTGGTGGGGGGAGGGTAATGGGTGGGGCCACATCTATGGTGCATCTTAGAATGGGTACAGGCGATTGCACTAATGTACACAGCTATGATTTAACAATAAAAAAAAAAAGAAAAAGAAAAAAAAAGAGTAATAAAGGTAGACTAACAGGCATGGTTAACAAATATGAAAACAGTGAGAAAGTTACCAAATGAAAGTATTTGTATTTCTTTAAATCTTGTTCCACATTATATTCTTCTTTTGAAACATATAAAAATGTTGTTAATTGACATTTTTAAATGGTTGTACTTGATTATTCTAATAATTTGATAAATGCATAATGATGATTAAAGATGATTGCATATTGAAAAAAAGAAAATGTGTCAAACTATTTATAAAAGCAATGTAAGCTTCCCCATGATCGCATTAATATACACAGCTATGATTTAATATTAATTAAAAAAAAGAAAATGTAAAAGCACAGTCTTTATTTAACGGTAAATCCCTTTCTCCATTTTTTTTTTGTTGTTGTTGTTCATTTGTTATACAAGGGCAATGGTTGAATTTCTTTAGTCAACAATATAAATCTTGGCTCTTATTATCAGACACAAAACTGTACCAAAAGCCCAAACATAAGAGTTTGGCTTTTGGATGTTTCCTTTACAGCTAGAGGGGAAAAAAAAAAAAAAAGTTGTATTAAGACAGCCTCTGACTTTTTAGAGAAATGAGGAATAAAAGGGTTTATTCAGACTATCTTCATAAAAACTTCCTTCAAAAAAGTATGTGAAAGAAATTTTCTAAGCGTTAACTAAAGACATTAGCAACTAATTTTATTAAAGGGAATAAATCTAGGCCTAGACTGAGAGATGATTCATCCAGGGCCAACTTTTGGCAAAATATTGAGGTGGGTATCTTTTCCTTCTTCCTTTCTATTTTTTTTCTTCTTTTAATAGGAATGCAGTAGAAGACCACTGGCACTTGTTATGAAATGTGTCCCTCCAAAATTCATATGTTGAAGCCCTCACCCCCTACATGATGGTATTTAGAGATTAGGCCTTTGGGAGATAAGTACATCATGAGAGTAGAGCCCCTATGGATGGTCTTTTATAAGACACAAGAGAGGTCTCCTTATTTCTCTCTCCATCATGTGAAGAAAAAGCAAGAAGAGGGTCCACCAGGAGGAAAAAGGCTCTTACAAGAAACCAAATCAGCAGGTGCCTTGATCTTAGACTTCCCAGACTTTCTCCAAAACTGAGAGAAATAAATGTCTATTGTTTAAGCCCTCCACTTTATGCTATTTTGTTGTACAGACTAATACAACCTTGGATCCAGAAATATTTTAATTCTAACTCCAGCTGGGCTTTTTAGTAGATACATTATCTTGAGCAAGTAACTTCACTTCTCTGAACCTTAATTTCTTCATTGTTGAAATGAGATGACGTGTTTTAATGTTGAAATCAGAGCACACGTGCAAACTACTTAACAAAGTACTTGTTGCATAGTAGTTGACCAAAACTAGTTTTCTTCCCTTGGCTGGAATTTTCAACTTCCTCTTGGTACACTTCTTTTATTTGTGTTCCTTCTATCTTATTCAGGAGACAGTATCATCAATTGGTGATGAAATCACAAGTATAAGTAGAATTATGTGTTGCATGTTCCAAATGATGTATTTACTTTGCAAATGATGTATTTACTTTGGAGTGGCAGCCTCTGAAACAATAGCTAAGATGCAACACAATGATGGACATTTAAAAAAATAGGTCAGTGTTGGATTCCCATGTTTATAGTAGCATTATTCACAATATCCAAGTTGGGGAGTCAATTTAACTGTCCATTGATGGATTGAAAGATAAACAAAATGTGATAAATATATAATATAACACACATATATATATATATATATATATATATATATAAAATATACTAGTTTTCTTCCCTTGGCTGGCATTTTCAACTTCCTCTTGGTACCCCTCTACTCAGCAGAAGACCTTACTTCTTTTATTTGTGTTCCTTTTATCTTATTCAGGAGACAGTATCATCAATTGGTGATGAAATCACAGTATTAGTAGATATATAGTAGTGTATATATATATATACTATATACACTATACTAAATAAAATGTTATAGTTTATATATATTTATAAATGTTTATATTTTTATAAAATGTTATATATTTTAATATATTTATAAATATAACATTTTATATATATTATATATATTTACATATAACATTTTATGTAGTATAGTGTATATAGTATATAATATATATAGTGTGTATGTGTATATATATGTGTGTGTGTGTATATATATAGAGAGTATGTGTGTACTTCTAGAAGGGAACTCTATGACACCTTAAAAAAAAAAAAAGAGGAAATTCTGTCATTCTCGACAACATGGATAAACCTGGAAAACATTATATTAAATTATTTAAGCCAGGAAAAATAAGATAAATATCCCATGAACTTACTCATCTGTAGAATGTAAAAAAGTTGAACTCCCAGAAACAGAGAGCAAAATGGTAGTAACCAGAGGCTGGAGGGTGAGAGATTTAGGAAGATGTTGGTTAAAGGACACAAACTTCCAGTTAGACAGGAGGGATAAGAGATATACTGCACATCACGGTGACTGTAGTTAATAACAACATAGTGTATATTTTTAAAATTGCTGAGAGATTTTAAGTGTTCTCACAGAAAAACGAGAAGTATGTGAGAGAATATAAATGTTACATAGCTCAATTTTAACCACTTCACAATGTGTATATATATCAAAACATCATGCTTCTCATCATAGATATATGGTGAAATACAACTTTTATTTGTATAAAAAAATGTACTTGTTCAGTGCTAAAATACTTTCGGAATAATGGGACTTTTGAGGATCTCATAGTTATTACTTCAAGTGGATGATGGCTCCATTGCAAATATACCAAGGAAAGTCATGGTGTCCAAAATGTACAGATACAAGTCATTTAGATTACTCACATTTATAAGTTAGATATAAAAATGAACAAACTGGGCAGATATCTAGTAATAGGATTGTGAGATCAAATGGAAGGTTTACTTTTAGTTGTTTAAGATTTATCCATACTTCCTTTCATAAAGTTATTAGTTTACAGTCTTACAGTAAACTTACAGTCTTCGAACAGTGTATAAGTGTTCCCTTCTCTCCAAATCCACACCAGCATCTACAGATCTGGGACTCTGAGAAGTGGGCTAATCTCAATGGGGTTAGGTGATATCTCAGAGTGGTTTTGGTTTTCATTTCTCTGATGATTAGAGACAATGAGCATTTTTTCATGTGATTATTGGGCATTCGTCTATCATCTTGAGAGAAGTTTCTGTTCATGTCTCTTGCCCACTTATAAATGGAGTTGTTTGCTCTTTTCTGGTTGTGTTGGCTGGAATTTGAACATTACAGGCAGTTAGCAGCAACTGCAAGCCTTCTTAGCCCATGGACCAACAGCTCTTTCTCGGTTCTTTGGGGAAAGGAACAAATGGCGCTATTTACAATTTTAATAGATGTGTTGGTCACTGTTAAATTGATGCTACATTCATGATCAGAATTCTTAAGAAAATAGGCATAGAAGGGACATTTTTTAAACTAATAGAGGCCATATACAGCAAACCCACAGCAAATATCATATTGAATGCTGTAAAATTAAAAACATTTCCACTCAGATCAGGAACAAGGCAAGGATGCCCACTGTCTCCACTGCTATTCAACATAATAATGTAAGTCTTAGCCATCACAGTCAGGCAAGAGAAGGCAATCAAGTGTATCCAAATAGGATCAGAGGAGATCAAACTCTCACTCTTCGCAGATGATATGATTGTATATCTGGAAAACACCAGGGATTTTTCTACAAAACTCTTACAAGTGATCAAGGAATTACAGTAGCATCTCAGGTTACAAAATCAACACTCATAAATCGATAGCCTTTATATATACCAACAATAGTCAAGCTGAAAAAATAGTCCAGGACTCTATTCCGTTCACAGTAGTGCCAAAGAAGATGAAATATCTGGAAATTTACTTAACAAAGGACGTGAAAGATGTCTATAAGGAGAACTATGAAACTCTGAGAAAAGAAATACCTGAAGATGTGAACAAATGGAAAAATATACCATGCTCATGACTGGGAAGAATTAACATTGTTAAAATGTCCATACTACCCAAAGCAATATACAATTTTAATGCAATCCCTGTTAAAGCACCATTGTCATACTTTAAAGAACTTGGAAACATAGTACTTCATTTTATATGGAATCAGAAAAAACCTCGAATAGCAAATACATTAATCAGAAATAAGAACAAATCAGGAGGTATCACATTACCAGACTTCAGGCTATACTATAAATCAATAGTGATCAAAACCACATGGTACTGGCACAAAAATAGAGTGGTAGATTTATAAAACAGAATAGAGAACCAAGAGATGAACCCAGCTACTTATCACCATTTGATCTTTGACAAGCCTACCAAAAATATTCAGTGGGGGAAAAGACTATTTAACAAATGGTGCTGGGTGAACTGGCTGGAGACCTGTAGAAGACTGAAACTGGACCCCCACCTTTCACCATTAACAAAAATTGATTCTCACTGGATAAAAGATTTAAACTTGAGACATGAAACTATACAAATACTAGAAGGGAATGCAGGGAAAACACTTGAAGAAGTTGGTTTGGGATAATATATTATGAGGAGGATCTCCCAGGCAATTGAAGCAACACCAATAATACATTACTGGGATCTGATCAAACTAAAAAGCTTTTGCACAGCCAAGAGCACAGTAAGCAAAGCAAACAGATAGCCTTCAGAATGGGAGAAGATTTTTGCAGGTTATGCTTCCAACAAAGATCTGATAACTAGAATCTATGGAGAACTCAAACTTTTCAATAAGAAAAGAATAAATAACCCCATTTCTATGTGGGCAAGAGACTTGAACAGAAACTTCTCTGATGAAGACAGGTGCATGGCCTACAAACACATGAAAAAATGCTCATCATCCTTAATCATCAGAGAAATGTAAATCAAAACCACTTTGAGATATCATCTAACTCCAGTAAGATTAGCCCATATCACAAAATCCCAAAACTACAGATATTGGCGTGGATGTGGAGAGAAGTAAACACTTCTACACTTCTGGTGGGAATGCAAGCTAATACGGCCTTTTTGGAAAAAAGTTTGGAGAACACTCAAGGAACTAAAATTAGAACTACCAGTTGATTCTGCAATTCCTCTACTAGGTATATACCCAGATGATCAAAAATCATTTTACAACAAAGACATTTGCACCAGAATGTTTATTACAGATCAATTCATAATAGCCAAGACATGGAAAAAACCCAAGTGCCCATCAACCCATGAACGGATTAACAAATTGTGGTATATGTACACCATGGAATACTATGCAGCCATAAAAAAGATGGAGACTTCACATATTTTATGTTTACCTGGATGGAGCTGGAATATATCCTTCTTAGTAAAATATCTCAAGAATGGAAGAAAAAGTATCCAATGTACTCAGCCCTGCAATGAAACTAATTTATGGCTTTCACATGAAAGTTATGACCCAGTTATAACCTAAGAATAGGGGGAAGGGGGAGAGGGAGGGAGGGAGAGGGGAGGATGGGCAGAGGGAGTGTGATTGGTGGGATTACACCTGTGGTGCATCTTACAAGGGTACATGTGAAACTTAGTAAATGTAGAATATAAATGTCTTAACACAATAACTAAGAAAATGCCAGGAAGGCTATGTTAACCAGTGTGATGAAAATGTGTCAAACGGTCTATAAAACCAGTGTATTAATGTACATTAATGTACACAGCTATGATTTAATAATAAAAAGAATGAAAAAAGTATCCAATGTACTCAATACTACTATGAAATCAATATATAACCACCTACACACTCATACAAATGGCAAAACATAACTATAGTCCAGAAAGTAGAAAGGAAGAGGAAAGAGAGGAGAAGGGAGGGGGGATATGGGAGGGAGGATATTGGGGGGGACCCACCTAATGTGCATGATGCAATGGTACATTTCAAAACTATTGAAATTAATATAATTGTGATGGATGTGTTACTTAGTTCAATGTAAGCATTTCACATTGTATATTGAAGTAGTACCCTAAACTCCATAAATGCATCAATGTACAAAGTTATGATTTAATAACAAATCATTATAAATTGATGCTATATGATTATAAAAGCTTTATTATATCTTAGAAGGCTGTTGTGAGGAACTCATGAAAGAAAGCTTTTTGCAATTATTTTGAAAACTGTGCAAAGTGGATCTCATTAAAATTAAAACACGATTAAGTTTAAAAAATGAATAAACTTAGGTGAACATATATAAATACATGTATATACATAAACAGACATATGTATCCTTTCTTAAACTTGATACAAGTTATTTTACAAAGTGCAACTGGACACTACTGTGTTCTACAACGCTTTACATGATCTGACTGTGACAACCTTTCTGACTCCTGCTGCGTGCTCCACGCCCCACTTACTGTACTCCAGCTACTGGCCTGCTGTTAGTCCATAAAGCACACCAAACTCATATACTTTCAGGCCCTCTGCACTTGATTTTTCCCTGTGGATTTTCTTGGCAGTCCTGCTTGTGTCACTTAAGTGTCTTCTTCTTTCTTCTTTCCTTCATTCAACAAATATTCACAAGGCACCCATTATGTATCAGAATGGAGAGAGAACAGATAATGGGAGAGACAGATAATAAACAGATAATTATATTATGTAAGGAAACTCTATAGTATGAAATGATAGGGACCATGGAGGATGGAGGACAGCAAGGCAATCAGAAGTGGAGGGTTGGCCTGGCGCAGTGGCTCACACCTGTAATCCTAGCACTCTGGGAGACCAAGGCAGGTGAATCGCTTGAACTCAGGAGTTCAAGACCAACCTGAGCAAGAATGAAACCCCATCTCTACTAAAAGTAGAAAAAAAAAATCCCCGAAAAACCAGGCATTGTGGCTGGCCCAGCTACTCAGGAGGCTGAGGCAAGAGGATTGCTTGAGCCCAGGAGTTTGAGGTTACTGAGAGCCATGATACCATGGCACGCTAGCCAGGGAGACAAAGCAATACTCCGTCTCAAAACATTAAAAAATTCCATACTGCCTTTATCTAAAAAAAGCAAACAAACAGAAAAAGAAGTGGAGGGTTGCAATTTTGATCATCAAAATAGTGACAGGTAAGCACAGATTTGATAGAAATAAAGCCACGGTCATTCAGAGATCTGAAGGAAGAACATCTCAGGCAAGGGTAACCACCAGTGCAGCGGCCAGGGGCTGGCAGAGAGAGAAGGCAAAAAAAAAAAAGAGAGAGAGAGAGAGTGAGAAATGAGGGGATAATAGGAAGCCAGATTAAGATGACACTGGGAGACATGCTCTTTCAGTGAAGGACTTAGAACAGATGATTAACATGATCTGATTTCATATTTTAAAGAATCAACCTGGCTGTTATGATGAGCATAAGCCACAGATCAGGGTTTCTCAACCTTGGCACTACTGACATTTTGGACTTGGAGTGGATAATTCTTCACTGGAGGCTGTCTTGTGCATTCTACAATCTTTAGCAACTCCCCTGACCACTCCTTGCTATACGTAGAACACCCTCTCCCCAATCCATGGCAACCAAAAGGGTCTCCAGATGTTATCAAATGTCCTTTAATTGGCCAAATCATCCCTAGTGAAGAATCACTACAGTAGGGGGAAAGGCTAGAGGCCCAAATGTCACGTCTGCAAAAAAACAAAATAAATAAAATAAAATCCTCCTTGACTCTCTAATATCAAACAGCAACCCTCAGCCCCAGTTGCTCTCCACCATATCACCCTGTTATGCTTTATTCACAGTTGCTAAGGTCTGAATGGGTACATGCCTCCAAATTAAGACATGAATGCCCTTTCTACCGTGTGATGACAGAGGGAAGTCCTCGTCTATGAACCAGGAATCAGGCCGTCAGCAGACATGGCATCTGCTGGCACCTTTATCATGGACTTCCTGGGTTCCAGAACTGTGAGAACTATACTGCTATCATTTATAATCTACTCAATCCAGGATACTTTGTTATAGCATCCTAAACAAAGACAACAAGATATATCACACTCTGAGAAATTATCCTGACCATTTATTGATATATGTTTATTGATTATTTCTCTCCTATGGTAATGTGAGCTCCACAGGAGTGGGGACCTCATCTGTATTCTTCACAGCCTGTTCCCAATGCATTGAAAGAGCCTTCATTAAGAATCACTGCTGAAACCACTTAAGATGTTATATTACTTTTTCATTATCTGTGCAAACCATGTACCTAGATTCCTTAAGAAATGTGAATGCTATTCATTTTACAGTGGCAAAGGAAAGAGATTTTGTTCAAAAGGCTTATAAAAGAATATAAAACAGGGCGGCGCCTGTGGCTCAGTCTGTATGGCGCCGGCCCCATATACCGAGGGTGGCGGGTTCAAACCTGGCCCCTGCTGAACTGCAACCAAAAAATAGCTGGGCGTTGTGGTGGGCGCCTGTGGTCCCAGCTACTCGGGAGGCTGAGGCAGGAGAATCGCCTAAGCCCAGGAGTTGGAGGTTGCTGTGAGCTGTGTGATGCCACGGCACTCTACCGAGGGCCATAAAGTGAGACTCTGTCTCTACAATAAAAAAAAAAAAAGAATATAAAACAAACTTGGGGTAAATTTTGCTACCTGGAGTAGGGTGCAGGGAAGACAGACAGTAAAGTTCTGCATTGGAAGTCACCTTGACCACTCCAGCCCACATTTTTTCTCTCCCTTTCGTGGTTATTTTCTTATTCACTAATCTCTATGAGGCGTCTCTTTGGAAAGCTAGGTGATATTCAGTTGCTGAGCAACATTTCATTTCTATTGAGAGTATTTACAATTCTTGTGTTTATCATAGATCAAGGCTGAAGTTGGGGCTCTCTGCGTTCATAAAAGTAAGGCTAGAGGCAGGATGTTTTCAGTACAAAAATCATTACAAAAGAAACATTCATATGCTTATTGTCCAGAGTGCCAACCTCAGTACAACAGCGTACACTGAGGCAAGATTCTGAACACTGTATTACAGGCTCTGTACCTAACTTCAAACTTCACAAAATGACTGTGATGACCCCAAAGAAGCCTCAATTACTGGCAACAGACTAAGAATTTTTAGTTTCACTACCAATCTCTTTCACTGTAAGGATATTAGGAGATGAATAGATCCATTTATAATTCATTCAACCTACAAATGTCCACTGAGAACATTCTTGTCCCAGGTATTAAGTAAAACAATGGATAAAACTGAAGGTCTTGTGTATTTAAAGTCTAGTCAGGGAGCTATGATTTAATTACATAATTAAACATTCTGATAAGTGCCATTAAGGGAAAATAGGATGTTATAAAGAATATTATGTGAGGGCTAAACCTAATCTCAGTGAATAAGGGAAGACTTCCCTAAGGAAATTACATCTGAAAGAAATCTATGAGTCGTGCAGGAGCTAAAAGGTGAAGAAGGATGGAAGACCAAATGTACTAGCGGTCCTGCACCAAAACAGGGAGGGAACTTTCTGTTTTCCATGAATGAAAACTATATTAGAGCTCATCAAATGATCTTGATCAGTTCACTTAACTGATCACACTTTTAAAAGAAGGGTGTGGACAAATGACTCGTCAACTCTACCAGTTTAACCTTTACTGGAAGTCTATTAAGTACTAACAGACTTCCTGAAACCAGGAGATACTCAGTAAACATTTGTCAGATGAATGAAGTAATGAATGGAGCCCCTCATCTTCCAATCTATTGTGCTTATTGTGAAAATTTATTGGTAGTAAAATCCAAGGTTCTTATTCCTGGTCTGTTACTAGTCATTGAGGGCTCTCTGGAGTCAGTAGTATTACACTGCTAAACTTGCGGTCAAGCACATTGATGCTCTTGCTCCAGGGTCTCGTTCATATGGACCTTATGATTTACGGTACCACCCTATCAATAGTGAGCCTTCCACAGTTTTCGGTTTTTTAATATGGATTTCTGCACTGCCAGCATTCTGCCTCCAGTCCTACTATTCTGAACCAAAGCCCTGAGATCACCCTTGATCTATAAAAGGTGAACACAAAAATTACAAACAATATCAATATAGAATGGAATGTGAAATGTTATCCAGTGAGGTAAGGGAGATGAAAATTTGTGCTTTTGTACGTTAATCTGGCAATAATATTTAAAATGTAAATTTGAATTAGGGAAAGATTGAGGGTAGGGAGTAGAAAAAAAAACAGAGCCCATTAGAAAAAAAACTTAAAGATGTCAGGGGAACCTGAACCTGAGAAAAGCAGCCAAAATGGAGGGGAAGGAATAAATGTGAGAAAAACTGCAGAGCTATAATCATTATGACAAGCAACTGGTGGGCTATCAAGTCGAAGGGATATAGGGAAAGTCCATTTTAATCGCATCAATTTGTTCTATGAAGTTAATAAAATAGGGCAGATTTTAGTTAATAAAGTTAATAAAATAGGGCAGATTTTAAAGATCTGCTTCTCAGCCCCCTCCTGACTACTTCCTAGGTCCTCCCTTCAGAGAAGTAGAAGGATTATTGAAGAAAAGATATCTGCTTGTTCTCTTCTATCAAATTAATTTTCCTCATCCCCCACATGCCAATTGTTACACAGCCTGTTCTAAATTTTGATCTGGCGCATTATTGATGAGCTCTTAAAAAGAGATTAAAACAACAATCTCCTACTGTTTTTCTAGGGGGTAGGGGAACTTCATGCAAAAAAGAACTGGCAATTTGACTAACGTGAACCAGAACCATACAGTAAGTTAGTAAATGATCAGCAGACTTTTTTTTCCAAAGCTTAGGTTATCTTATTGAATAAATATCTCTGTAGACCTACCATGTATAAAGCATTGTGCTAGACAATCTATTTAATATTTGATTAGATTTATAGCAGCATCCATGAGTAGCATTTTGAGGTTGTGAAAAATAAAGAATTTGCCCTCAGGTCATCTTCATTCTAAAGATGTCCTTTACTAACTCAAACTGGACAGTCCTAAATCCCTTTGAGAAAGACTTTTGTAGTCCAACATCTGTGTCTTTGGGAAGACTTCTCAATGTTATTTTTTCATTCTTAGTAATTCCTTATGAAAGCAGACTAGATGGTTTTTTTAATAGAATTCTCTATGCCTGAATTTGAACATTTCATTTAGAATTCAAGTTCTGTTTTGCCAACATAATGCGTTGAATAAGTAATGCTGATTGTGAAGTCCACAGGCTGAAATCCAGCCCGCTGTCACATGCCATGTCTGACCACTAACAAGCATGACCAGTCAAACTGTAAGGGAAAAAAATGATTGCATTCACAGAAATAATCTTGAGCAGTTTCACAAAAGTAATTGGTAATTAATTCACTTAAAAATTAACTTTCTAGACTCAGTGAAGCATTTGTAATCAATTTATTTTCATCTCATTGGTGACTCACTTTGAAATCTGTAAACAACTATTTTCTTATTGCAGAAGTGATGTACGTGTATAGTAGAAAATTTTTAAATAAAAAACAGATAAAAGAAGAAACAGGAGGAGGAGGAAAAGAAACAGAAACCTGCCTTCATTATCACATCACCCAAAAGGAGTTACTATTAATATCTTGTTCTATGTCCTTCCAAATATTTTTTCTACATATACAGAATTTTTTTTCCAACTAAAATGTAATTACACCATACCCGATGCATGGTAACCTGCTTATTTCTTTAAATAAAATACTAGTATGTCAATAAATATTCTTCTACAATACATATCTTTAAATAATGAAATATTTAGGAATTATATATTATCATATATACTCGTAATTGTGGTCACTGATATTTCTAATACGTAACACATGTTATAATAAATAGTTTTGTACCTTTTGGTACAATTTATACCAATTACCACTTGTCCATTTCTTTTTTTTTCTCTACTTCAAATTTTCTTTTTTTTATTAAATCGTATCTGTGTACATTAATGCATTTATGGGGTACAATGTGCTGATTTTATATACAATTTGGAATGTTTACATCAAACTGGTTAACATAGCCTCCATCTGACTTGATTGTTAAGACATTTATATTCTACTCTTAATACATTTGACATGTACCCTTGCATTATGCACAATAGGCGAGGTCCCACCAGTTGTGCATAAGGCAAGGGTACATGTCAAATCTACTCTCCCTCCACCCAGGCTCTTCCCTCCCCTCCCTTAACCCTCTTTTCCATTTTTCATTCTGGACTACAGGTGTGTTTTATCATTCGTATGAAAATGTGGGTGATTATATATTGGTTTCATAATAGTACTGAGTACATTGGATACTTTCTCTTCCATTCTTGAGATACTTTACTAAGGAAAATATGTTCCAGCTCCATCCATGTAAACATAAAAAAGGTAAGGTCTCCATCTTTTTATGGCTGCATAATATTCCATGGTATACATATACCACAATTTGTTAATCCATTCTTGGGTCCATGGGGCACTTGGGCTGCTTCCATGACTTGGCAGTTATGAATCGGGCTGCAATAAACATTCTGGTGAAAATACCTTTGTTTTAAAATGATTTTTGGTCATCTAGATATATAACTAGTTGAAGAATTGGAGGATCAAATGACAGGTCTACTTTAAGTTCCCTAAGTGTTCTCCAAACCTCTTTCCAAAAAGAATGTATTAGTTTGCAGTCCCACCAGCAGTGTAGGAGTGTTCCCTTCTCTCCACATCTACGCCAACATCTGTAGTTTTGGGATTTTGTTATGTGGATTACTCTTACTGAAGTTAGATGATATCTCAAAGTGATTTTGATTTGCATTTCTCTGATGATTAAAGATGATGAGCATTTTTTCATGTGTTTGTAGGCCACGCGCCTATTTTCTTCAGAGAAGCTTCTGTCCATTTCTTGAGGAGCATAACTTGTTGCCAGTTATCACTGTCTGCATCTCTGTGGTTGTGTGTTTTTCCCCCAGAACTATAGAAGCCATTCAGCCTAAACTCACTGCAACCTGAAAGTTCAGGGAATTAATACTCCCATGAGTAGTTTTCAACCAATGGCACTTGAGAGTTGGTGTATAAATACCCCGATTTCTTCATCCCTTCTGTAGATAATCCCAATGCACAAATTCATATTATTTTCAAGAGTTTCCTCATGAGATCAAGCCCCAGCCCAAACAGCCTCTGACTCTTACCAGCTGTCTTCTCCTCCCTGTCTCCCTTTCCCATTAATCTCCTAACAGTCTCTGCATCTCCCAAATTCAAATTCAATTTGAATTTTTATTTCTGAGATTGCTCCTGGGGGAAATACAACCTAAGATGCTAAAACAGCTACCCAGAAATGAAATTATTGAGTTACATGGGCAATACATTTTAAGACTTTTTGATACCCATTACTAAATTGTCCTCTTTAAGTGCTTTACATTCCACTATTCGCACGCTTTTCATCACTATCTGATCAAATAGTAGGTAATGTCATTTTTAAATGTCAATTTTGGTAAGTAAAAAGAGAATTTTTTAAGTAAATTTATTTTACTGTTAATAAAATGGCTTGTCTTTTTATAGACTGTGTTCATTTATATTGCTTCCTTTTGACTTGTCTGTTTTTATCCTTGACCTATAATTTTATTGGAAAATGCACATTTTTATCTTATTCACCTGGTGAAAGAACTCTTATAATATTCAGTGTATTAACTCTTTCTTACTAATATTTTAAAATTAGCTAGTGAAGATTCCTTGTACTCAGATAGCATCTATTTCCCAACTAGCTTAAAAAAAAAAAAACAACGGGCGGCGCCTGTGGCTCAGTCGGTAAGGCGCCGGCCCCATATACCGAGGGTGGAGGGTTCAAACCCGGCCCCAGCCAAACTGCAACTAAAAAATAGCTGGGCGTTGTGGCGGGCGCCTGTAGTCCCAGCTACTCGGGAGGCTGAGACAAGAGAATCGCTTAAGCCCAGGAGTTGGAGGCTGCTCTGAGCTGTGTGAGGCCACGGCACACTACAGAGGGCCATAAAGTGAGACTCTGTCTCTACAAAAAAATTAATAAATAAATAAAAGAATTGGAGCTGATGGATGCCCCTGGTCCTAAGGGTCAGAGGCACACAGAGTGAACCCAACTGACAGCTGAGCTGAGAAGCTGCTGACGAGAACAGCTCGTGACTGAGCCTTGGAAAGCTTCGCAGGCAAAAAAGACAAAACAAACAAACAAAAAAAAACAACTCATTTTTCATGTGGTCTGTGCCTTGTGTATTGCAAGAAATATCCATGTCTTTATTGGAAAATGTCTATTAATAAATGGTTTGTGGGGGAAAAATATTTGCCAGACCAGTTTAGACCTATTATTATGGTGGCGGTTGGCATACTTGCTAAATTCTGAATTGTCTATATTTGAAGGAAACAAGAATCCTGTGGGTTCTCTTGTTAGCTACACCTTTGATGTATTTAATATGAGACTCTAATTACATAATCTCTCTGCATTCTGTCTCATCTAAGAAACAGGAATTTGTCTGTAATCTTGCATAGAATGTGAGTATAAACTGGCATTACCGGGACCTTGAACTTCTCAATATGGTTGCTATCCAAACATAAGGAGCTATTGTTATTATATCATGTTTCAAATATGAATAGGCATTCCTAGAAATAAACTAACCTTTTATTCTTCCTAAAAATTCAGCCATTTTGAGTATTTTCATGGTCAAACCCTAATTAAGGCAATTCAGAATTGATGGCCTTTTAAAAGCATTATTATCTCTAGGAACTTTAAAATACTTCTGAAATACAAATGACATTTGGTGTAACAAATGATGCAGTAATTCCATCATTTATAGAATCGGCCTGCTTCGAATTTGATATCTCTGCATAAATGACTCTGATTGGCCAGGCCCACTATTTAGACCATTTATTGTATTATTTCTAATCAAATTTCCTGTTTTACCGTCATAATAATTTCCAAATCTTGGCCAACTATCTCTGCAGTCAGGGCCAATATCTTTTATCACAAACCATGCAAAATGATTAAGCCACAACAATTGGCAACACAGAAAAGTGAAATGACTTACAGATTGATCCACACCATACAGTCCCTCTTAAGAGTTAACTCTTCCCCAAAAAGGGCCTGTGATGCCTTACCAGGAACTTAGCTTGTTTTTGGCATCACCTTAAGGCCAAGAAAGATAGGAGCATAACTTTCAGGGATGCCTAGGAATACATACACATTCTTCTATCCATCAGCAATTACCAACCTTAATGTAAGCCCAAGTTGGTCAAAAGGTGAAATTTCTATCCCATTCTGCTGACTAGCCGGCAACATAAATATAGCTAATGACAATATTTTCTCATGATCTTAAGAGACAGTACTAGATACTTTCCAAGTGCCACCCATTTAATCCTCAGAACCAATACTCTATTACTGACTCCAGTTTACAGGTGAGTGGACTAAGCCATGGAGTTATTCTGCAACTCACTTGAGATTAGACAGCCATCAGTGCTAGATCCTAGATTTGTACCCAGGCAGTCAAAATACAGAGTCTGTGCTCTTAAATACTAGGCTGAATATAGATGGGCAAAATTAAAAGCAATTGGGAAACAATATTTTTAACATATAATGTAGAATTATCAGCATTAGTATATAAAGAATTAGAAAGACTAGGAAGTGGCATTTTAGGACAAAATTATAAAGGTTAATGAGCATATTAAATAGTTTTACTGGGGGCAGTGCCTGTGGCTCAGTGGGTAGGGCGCTGGCCCCATATACCAAGGGTGGCAAGTTCAAACCCGGCCCCTGTCAAAATGCAACAAAAAAATGGCTGGACATTGTGGCAGGTGCCTATAGTCCCAGCTACTTGGGAGGATGAGGCAAGAGAATCACCTAAGCCCAGGAGTTGGAGGTTGCTGTGAGCTATATGACACCATGGCACTCTACCAAGGGCGATTGAAACTCTGTCTCTACAAAAAATAATAATAATAAATAAATAGTTCTACTGGAATAAGGAAAATACACATGTTACCTAGCATATTGGCAAAAACTTCTTTAAGCTAAATATAGTGTTGGCCAATATGTAAGAAAAATCTCCACATTCATAAATGATAATAATACAAAGTGTTCTTCACCTTAGAAAGAAATTTGACTTCAAGAATTACCTAGCCTTTACCCTACTGAGTTTATAATTGAGATTTCCTCCCAAGGAAATCATTGTGGATGTATACTGAGATTTATCTGCAAGGATGCTAAGTACAACACTGCCTGTAATAACGAAAAATGAAAAACGCTTGAATGTTAAAAATTAGAGGCAGTTAAATAAGAAACATCCAAGTAATGAGATACTATCGATCATTAATAAGTACTATGATGAAACATCATTAACAGCATAGAAATATTTCACTGGGAAACTGAATCGTCACAAAAGAAGGAAACTGAATTTGATTCAAAATAGATTAAACTTAAATCTAAGATTTGATAGGGTAAAACTTGTAGAAGAAAACCTAAGGAAAAACTTCTGAACCTTCACCTTACCAATGACTTCTTGGATATAACAACAAAAGCTAATAGACACCACACCAGAGGAATTAAAGAGACAACCTGATGGAGAAGAGCGCTTTGGAAGCAGTGCCAGACAAGGAGAAACACTCAGGAGGAGCAACGCCAGAAAACAAACTGGCATTAGACAATCTAAGCAGGTGGGTGCGGTTAGTCAAGCCTGCTTTTAACTTCTTTTATGACATGGCCCTTCTAATGGGCACTGAAATTAAAGCTAATGGTGGAGGAGGCGTTGGTACGATATAGAAATGTGTTTACAGAAGTAAAAAAGCAAAGAAATCAAAGAGAAATCATGATGTATTTCTGTAAAGTTGCACGGAATATGCCTGACTCTCCTGCCTCCCCGCCACCTTTTCTACCTCGGCCACTCTGAGACTACAAGACCAACCCTCTCCTTCCTCTTCAGTATATCCCACCAAAAAAATGAGGATGGATTCCTTTATGATGATCCATTTTTATTTAATAAAATAAATATATTTTCTCTTTCTTACAATTTTATTAATAACATTTTCTTTTCTCTAGGTCACTTTATTGTAAGAATAGCATACAGAATACACAAAACATACAAAAATATGTGTGAATTAACTGTTTATGTTACCAGCAAGGTTTCTAGTCTGTTAGGAGTTAAATTATGGAGGCATCAAAAGTTTTATGTGTATTTTTGACTATACAGAAGGTTGCCTCCCCCTTCTTTTCAAGGGTCAATGGTACTTTAAAGTTTTTCAAAGCTTAGCTCTTACAATAAATATTCTTCTCACATATCAAGAAGAAAGCAGAAGTAGGGCTGTGCCTGTGGCTCAAAGGAGTAGGGTGCCGGCCCCATATACTGGAGGTGATGGGTTCAAACCTGGCCCCGACCAAAAACTGCAAATTAATAAATAAAACAAAATAAAAAAAAGCAGGAATAAACTTTTGGAGGTGATAGATACATTTATGGTATTACTTGTGATAGTTTCACAGGAATATACTAATCTCCAAACTCATTAAGTTGTACGTATCAAATATATATAGCTTTTTGAATGTTAATTTTACCTCAATAACGTGGCTTTTATAAAAGAAAAAACGAAAAGTTTATGGATAACATTAAGTTAAACAGGCTTGCAAAATACTATGCGCAGCGTAAACCAGTATTTAATACATACATATCAAAATAGGAATGAAAGAATATATAACAATATG
Source organism: Nycticebus coucang (assembly GCF_027406575.1). Lineage (NCBI taxonomy): Eukaryota > Metazoa > Chordata > Mammalia > Primates > Lorisidae > Nycticebus > Nycticebus coucang. The sequence continues at coordinate 35,002,451 of NC_069793.1, read as the reverse complement.
TTAATTGTAGTTTTAGCTTATAGTAGAATTGTAGATACCTTCTTATTTTTATTTTTGTCTTTTACATTAAACATCCTATAATAGCATTTATTATTTTTAGGCCCAGAAAATTCTATGAAAACTAATTATAAGTCTCTTTTGCCCCAATTCTAAAATGGATTGGTTGCCAGTCTCTTACAGGAGAAGCAATATGGTTTGGTTGTTGTAGAGGGAGAATGGAGCGAGTTATTTATGTCCCAGTTATCTGTAGGAAGCCATCCAGCTTTCATTTTGGGGTGGGGCAGCCTTCCATCTGGGGTAGCTAATTAGTGATGATAGCTGCAATCTGTAACTTTGCTGTTTTGCTTAAGTGAGAATCATATCATTTCTTTGTACAGTGCCAGCTCGTTTTAGAAACTACACACTTCAAGATTATCTTTGAAAAAAAAATTTAGGAAATTAAAGTATGACTTATCAGGCAGTAATGAAGTAAGTAAACTGGAGAAAGAAAGAAGAACAAAGGAAGATAGGGAGGATGTAATTTATTTTCTTTTAACCCTCAGACGAAAAATACCTATATAAAAATAAATTTTCAAGATTAGCTTAAAGTTGAACCCTCTTCATGCTACAAGTGAAAAAACTTAAGCTAGAGGCCAGGGAGACGCTCCTGGTATTCTGGCAAGGTATAGAAAGAAAGGACCCCTTGGAAAAGCTTGTTAATTCTGGGCTTATTTTGCAGTCTTTGATTTCACTCTTGTGGCCTTGAAAATTTTCAAATAAGAGAATATGATTGTCCTAATGAGCAAAGCCATGTTTAAATGTTTTATTTCATCTGTGAAGTCAAGATACAAAAAGGCAAAGCCTATATTCAACTGCTCTCTTGAAATTTGTCCTCAGATGAAATTAATAGACATGTGAGTGAAACTCAATGACAACTTGACAGATTTCCTGAAAGTGAAGACCTTAAATGTGGAAAAATATATATCAATAGGGAATACACAATGCAACCTAAAAGAAAATTGAGACTGAAAATATCTTCTTGTCATGTACTGAGGACAAGAAATAAGAGAAGAAACCCATCCACAGTTTTCTGTGTACATTTCTAAACTGCTAGGCAACCTGTCCCTTGTTGAAAGGCTCCAACTTATACCTAGAGATACAATAGGAAAAGCTTAGAATTTGGAGTCCAGAGAACCTATATGGGAGTTTTACTATTTCCAGTTGACTTGAGCAGGTGACATTCCAGAACTTCAGCATGTGTAAAAATGAGGACAATAATTCTTATTCTGTGAGATAGTCTTAAAGTTTAAAGGAGGGGAGAACTATGAAACTCTAAGAAAAGAAATAGCTGAAAATATTAACAAATGGAAAAACATACCATGCTCATGGCTGGGAAGAATCAACATTGTTAAAAAGTCCATACTACCCAAAGCAATATATAATTTCAATGCAATCCCTATTAAAGCTCCACTGTTATACTTTAAAGATCTTGAAAAAACAATACTTTGTTTTATATGGAATCAGAAAAAACCTCGAATAGCCAAAACATTACTCAGAAATAAAAACAAAGCAGGAGGAATTACGCTACCAGACCTCAGACTGTACTACAAATCAATAGTGATCAAAACAGCATGGTATTGGCACAAAAACAGAGAAGTAGATGTCTGGAACAGAATAGAGAACCAAGAGATGAATCCAGCTACTTAGCGTTATTTAATCTTTGACAAGCCAATTAAAAACATTCAGTGGGGAAAAGATTCCCTATTTAACAAATGGTGCTGGGTGAACTGGCTGGCAACCTGTAGAAGACTGAAACTGGACCCACACCTTTCACCATTAACTAAGATAGACTCTCACTGGATCAAAGATTTAAACTTAAGACATGAAAATATAAAGATACTAGAGGAGAGTGCAGGGAAAACCTTTGAAGAAATCAGTCTGGGTGAGTATTTTATGAGGAGGACCTCCCAGGCAATTGAAGCAGCTCCAAAAATACACTACTGGGACTTGATCAAACTAAAAAGCTTCTGCACAGCCAAGAACACAGTAAGTAAAGCAAGCAGATAGCCTCAGAATGGGAGAAGATATTTGTAGGTTATGTCTCCGACAAAGGTTTAATAACCAGAATCCACAGAGAACTCAAACTCTAGCAAGAATAGAACAAGAGATCCCATTGCAGGCTGTGCAAGGGATTTGAAGAGAAACTTCTCTGAAGAAGACAGGCGCGTGGCCTTCAGATATGAAAAAATGCTCATCATATTTAATCATCAGAGAAATGCAAATCAAAACTACTTTGAGATACCATCTAACTCCAGTGAGACTAGCCTATATCACAAAATCCCAAGACCAGAGATGTTGGCGCGGATGTGGAGAAAAGGGAACACTTTTGCACTGCTGGTGGGAATGCAAATTAATACATTCCTTTTGGAAAGAGATATGAAGAACACTTAGAGATCTAAAAATAGATCTGCCATTCAATCCTGTAATCCCTCTACTGGGCATATACCCAGAAGACCAAAAATCATGTCATAACAAAGATATTTATACCAGAATGTTTATTGCAGCCCAATTCATAATTGCTAAGTCATGGAAGAAGCCCAAGTGCCCATCGATCCACTAATGGATTAATAAATTGTGGTATATGTACACCATGGAATATTATGCAGCCTTAAAGAAAGATGGAGACTTTACCTCTTTCATGTTTACATGGATGGAGCTAGAACATATTCTTAGTAAAGTATCTCAAGAATGGAAGAAAAAGTACCCAATGTACTCAGCCCTACTATGAAACTAATTTAGGGTTTTCACATGAAAGCTATAACCCAGTTACAACCTAAGAATAGGGGGAAGGGGGAAAGGGGGGGGGAGGTGGGTAGAGGGAAGGGGATTGGTGGGATTACACCAGCGGTACATCTTACAAGGGTATATGTGAAACTTGGTAAACGGTCTGTGAAGCTAGTGAATGATGCCCCATGAATATATCAATGTACACAGCTATGATTTAATAAAAATAAATAAATAAATAAATAAATAAAGTTTAAAGGAGGGGACATGTGCAAATGCATATCCTAATACATCATAAGTACTGAATAAGTATTTCCTCCCTTCCTGTTCATCTCCCCTGTTGGCTCAACTTCTACGTGACAGTAAAAGCTCTTCTCCACTTCATACATCCTGATTTTAAACATTCTTTCCTTTTTTTTTTTTTTTTTTGGCGAGGGCTGGGTTTGAACCCGCCACCTCTGGTATATGGGGCCGGCGCCCTACTCCTTTGAGCCACAGGCACCCCCCCTAAACATTATTTCTTTACTACTCATGTTCTGAAGCCTGAACACCATCTCAATTGTTCTCCTGTGTATACACTACAATTTTTCAATGCCCATCCTAAAGTGCGGATGTCAAAACCATTCTCAGTCTTCAAACACAGTCACTCCTTAAAAAGAAAGATTGATTCATTTTTAATACAATGCTTTTTATCGGTGGAGCCTCAAATCAAGCAGGGTACATGCACGTGTGTGTGTTTGTGTGTGTGTGGCACACTGACTTATGGAGACCAAAACATCAAAGACTTTTTAATGCATGATAATATCTCATATTCACTGGGCATTTTTTAAGGCCCAGACACTGTTCCAAGTCCTCTGCCTGAATTACTAATTTCATTAGCAAAGCAGGCCATGGTGCCAGTTACCAATTTTATCCCCATTTTCTGAGTAAGGCTAACACATGTATTGCTTTTCAACTTATTAAGTAAAAGAGCTAGGATCTGGGCCCATGCAACCTGACACTTCCTCAGTAATAAAAAGATAATTGTAATTATATGTCACATAAAAATTCTTCATATTCCCTTAGAAAAGAGAAAGATTCTCTTGCTTATGACATGAATATCTATGTAGACCTACATACACATCATGAAACTGAACCCTGGTTCACACAGCACAGTCAAAGGCAAGAGCCAAAGGGCAGAGAACATGTCTAAAGCCAAATTCAGGTCAGGGAGAAAAAAAAAAAAATGAAACTTAAGGTATAGCTGTGTCTTTTCCATTAGAGGCAGTAAGATTAGAATACAAGCCCTTTAAGCCATAGGCTTCCGTCACCTGAAAGACTCACTTCAATGAAGTTGTGTATCCAATATGCTTTCCATGCTTTGAACAGGGCACAAACTATAAATGGAAACAACGATGACCCATTCATATTCACACATCTATTCTTATCTCTCAAGTTTGCTACCTGACTTGTGAAGAAGGTACAGGAAGAAAGCAAACCTCAGACAGACTTCTTCACACAGGAGTGAATTCTGAGCCCCCTCATCTGATCACCCTTCGCCAACAGGCATAAATATTCTGTAATTGCTTTGGCATGTACTGGTACAAACATGGCCAACTGTTCCCAGTGATGACTCAGGCATCTCTCTGGGACAGAGAAGATATGTGCAGCAGGAGGCTATAAAGCTCCCAGTCTAAGTCACTGCAAAACCACAGCCTTTGTGTCACAATGTCCCGCAGCCAGGTGCCCTCATAACTTCACCCCCATGCAGCAAGGACTCCTGGATACATCCTACCTCACTGACCCACCCCAACTCCCCCACACCGGCTACATACTCTCTCACCTGCTGATAATCTAGACATTCCATCCCAGAACCAGCTCAGAGGCCACCTCGTCAGCAAAGCCTTCCCAGACATGGGAAGCACAAAATGCACAAAAAGCACAAAATGACTGTCTTTACTAAGTCTTCCCACCACCTCTCCATCTACAAGCTATTGCAAGCTCATCAATTTTGCATTTACAGCATTCTACAGAGCTGTTTATGTACACTTGGTGTTTTAATGTGCCCATACTGACTTGGCCTCAACAAAACTTTTTCAGATACTAAATTCTTTGGGAACAAGATTATCTTGTTATTCTATATACTCCCAAAGTATAATGTACACAAAGGGGGCTCAATACCTAATATGTCTTGCTAGTCAATGCAGCCTGACAATGATGTGCTGCTACCCCCTACAACATGTGAAAATTGAGAATGTTGCCAATGACTTTTAATCACCTAATTGACTCTCATATATTTTAAAATTCGGTATTTGATATTAAGGCTTAGTCTGTAGTTAAACTGATAATATCACTGAATTTTTATTGAATACTATAAAGAAGAAAAGGATAAAGAATATATTAATACAGGCATTTTGATTTATTTTCTACACTAAAGCCTAGCTGTATGATACAACTATGTGTTTCTAAAACAATAATTTGTAGGCATTTTGGAAGTCAAGGAGTCTTGGCTTCTTCTGAATTTAAATAGCACATTAGTACTTGGAATTTGCTGTCACCACAAATTTAAAGTAACTAAATTGAGTTTACTCACCTCACCCGACAGCGGTTCCCACTTTCCATGATCCTACCTTTGTCAATAATATCATACCTGGACAAAAGCTTGATAATTAAGATCTACAGAGAACTAAAATTACTCCACATGAAAAAAAGTCAACAATCCCATTTATCAATGGGCAAAAGAGAGGAATAGAACCTTCTCTAAAGAAGACAAATGGGTAGCAAACATATGAAAAAATGCTCACCATCCCTAATTATTAGAGAAATGCAAATCAAAATCATCCTGAGATATCATCTAACCCCACCAAGAATGGCCCACATCACAAAATATTAAAACTGCAGATGCTGGTGTGGATGTGGAGAGAAAGGAACCCTTTTACACTGCTGGTGGGACTACAAACTAATACAACCTTTTTGGAAGGAAATATGGAGAACCCTCAAAGAACTTAAAGTAGACCTCCCATTTGATCCTGCAATCCCATTACTGCGCATCTACCCAGAAGGGAAAAAATCCTTTCACCATAAGGATACTTGCACTAGATGTTTATTGCAGCTTAATTTACAATCACCAAAATGTGAAAGCAGCCTAAATGCCCACCAACCCAGGAATGGATTAACAAGCTGTGGTATATGTATACCATGGAATACTATTCAGCCATTAAAAAAGATAGAGACTTTACATCCTTTGAATTAACCTGGTTGAAAGTAGAACACATTATTCTTAGTAAAGCATCACAAGAATGGAGAATCAAGTATCCTATTTAATCAATTCTGATATGAGGACAATTAATGACCTAGTACATGGTGGGGGGAAAGGAGAGCAGAGAGAGGGAGGGAGGGGGGTGGGGGAAAGAAAGAGCAGAGAGAGGGAATAGGGAAGGGGTGGGAGAAAGGAAAAGCAGAGAGAGGGAAGGAGGGAGGCAGGTGGGGATCACGATGTGTGACACACGTTTTGGGGGACACAATTATAAGAGGGACTTTACCTAACAAATGCAGTCCCTGTAACCTGGTTCTTTGTACCCTCAATGAACCCCCAACAATAAAAAAGAAAATAAAAAATAATAATATCATATCTGGGACTTTACCTAACAATTGCAATCAGTGTAACCTGGCTTATTGTACCCTCAATGAATCCCCAACAATAAAAAATAATAATAATAATAATAATATCATATCTGTCCAGTGGCTGTATAATTTTGAGTCCAGTACTATGAAAAGAGAAAACACCACACAGGTGTAATTTAGTAATATTTACCCAGAAACATTAAGCAAGTCCTATTGAAATTAAGTGCAAAGTATTTCTTTTCTCATCAATTCCTTCCTGTCCATTCTCCTAGACACAAACTTTCCCCTTTCCCCAAATCCATTCCCACATACCTGGATAACAGCAGCAGTTTCTTGACAGCCTCCTTGACGTTAAGCTCACTTGATCTGGTCTATTTTAAGTACAGCATTTTCTTCCTTAAATAGTACTTTGATAATGCTGCTCCTGTACTTAAAAACCTTTTATAGTTGGTGAGTTCTTACAACTTTACAGCTAAACTCTTGTCCTAATCCCAATCAGGTATCTTATTTTCTACTTGCTTCTCTATTTAAATGAACCCCTGACCCATTTCATCAACACACAATGAAGGGGTTTCACTTGGCTCCCACCAACCAGGTGGACCATTTGTGCCACAGGCTGAACAACATGGTACATGAAGGAGAGAAAGCCCCAACTTTGAGGATTTCATGATAACCTGGGGAAGACAGAGCACAAGCTCATTACTGAGGCACAACTGCGATGCTGGAGGAGGCAGACAGTGCCATGGGGGTCTGAAACAGGAGGCTGGCAAAGTGGGTAGGTCAGGGTGGAAGGAGCGTGTGGCCACAGGAAGACAGAACTGTCCATAGGTTGTACCCTTTACTGAATCCTTCACCCACAGTTTGCCTTGGTTCCATTGCCCATCCATCAATTACTCACTCAAGTCAGCACTATACAGCGAGTGAAGGGATGTCTTAATTTGGATTCCCCAGGAAAATACCCTGAGACAAGGATTCCAGTGAAAATAGTTTTAGTGCTGTGATCCTACAGAAACTCCAGAAAGGGACTAAGGAAAAAAGACAGCCAAGAAGTGATACATTGTCAAGAAAATTACCACAGTACATAACCACAGCTTAATCTCACAGGGACAATCTTAGTAGTACAGAACACACATCTGAGAGCTCTCTCATGTGAAGGGCAAAGGACTTCAGGTATTTAAACCATGTCACTCACTGGTCGGGGCTTGCTCCCTGCAGATGTTAATTCTTCGGCCCTTCCAACCTGCCCTCAATCAGGTGTAACCACCACCCAGGTTGGAAGTCTGCAAGATGCTGATGTTGGTAGTTGGTAATCTTCCTTTGCAGCCCTACTCTGGGGGTAAGGAAGGGGTTGAGAGGCTATGAGCCAGCACAGAGAGCCCTCTACAAAAATCAGCTATGAACCTCTAATCATGGAGCTGCCTGTGCTGCTGACTGTATATGTGCCATTGAAGAAGTAAATTTTCTGAGTCACCATTTCTTCATTTTTAAAGGGAGAAGGTGCATATTTTTGGTGATTTTTCTTAACGGATGGTGATTTAAATAACAGAATCATTGATTCCACAAAGAAAATCTTGAATAGAACCCTAATATGTAATACAAGTAAAAGCAGAGCTGTTCAGAGTGAAGCAGTGGTAGGGAGTCTCAGCTGAGAAATACATTCTAGGATACCTGAAGTTTCCTTAGACATTGTCTGCGCTACTAGACAATATCTAAGATCCTCCGGGAATCATTGCATCCCCTCCACCCTCAATGTGGTCTGGTGCTTAATATTCAACCTAATTCTCTCCTAGAAAAGGAAAACACCACTTGCACTGTGCCCACTGAACACTTATTATGCATCAGACACACTGACAATATTGTCAAGAGAGATAGTCACACTGACGATCTCTCCTGACTATAACTGGAGGTGCCTTGGTTCTTAAAGTTGTCGATCAAGTTAAAGCATATTGCTTTTTATTTAATAAGCAGTGGAGAGCACTCAAGGTTAATGTTTAGGGAAACTGCATCTTCAGAGCTGTGCTGTAGAGATGAACATCATTAGCAAAACTAACAACTCGAATGAGAATTGACAAGACCAATCATGGGCTCACTGTGTGCCAGGTACTGTGATAAAGGTTTTGCTAGCATCAGCCCATTTATTTTTCATTTTACTCTGACAAGGTTGTGTTATTATTAATCATAGATAAGAAAACCCAAGCTAAAAGAGGATAAATAATATCCTAATAGCTTCAGGGTTAGCAAATAGAGAAGCTTGAATTTAAACTCAAGTTATTCTGTACCGTGATCCCAGATCTCTTCGATGAACCAGAGATGGAAGAGACTGAAGGGATGTGAACTGTTTGGGAGCTTTTCATGACATTACAGCAAGAACTAGTTTTGTAATAGTGTGAAGATTTGACTTCTACTCAACTCTGCATCACTCCCCTCACCCTATCCAATACTTAAGTTCCTTCAACAACAGCATCTTCTCTCTGTACAGCCACCTTCAGTGATAAGGACTTCAAAGCTTAGGCATTTGTCCTTTCAAAATTAGCTGGTGGAGTTGCCCCTAAATAAATTGGCTGTTTTCAAGATGGGGGCACAATCACCTCCACACTTACCTCCAAATTCTACCACTTCCTAAGGACAAGTGCATCGACATCATGGGTTGTCTATTTCTCCTATCTCTTCCTATAGGAAAGGGTAGTTCCTTCCTACAAGATAATTAATGACAACTAAAGGAAGGAAGTGTCTCAAATATTGCAGGCAATTAAAAACTTTAAGTATATAATTATTTTCCCCAATGCTTCTAATCAGCAATCCTGTTTTTGATCCTATTTTTGATCACTATTTTTGAAGACACACAGATGGACAGCCATTCAAATGTTGTGCCATCTTCTATATTGTACACAGGTATTTTATCTAATTGTATATATGTGTTTGAGCATGTGTGTATGTGTACATATATATGTACACACACGCGCAATCTCATGATAGACAAAATAATAGTCCACCAATATCTTTAGGCACTAACCCCTAGAAACTGTAAATATGTTAGATTATACGACAAAAGGCAATTACGACTGCAGATGGAATCAAAATTGCTAACCAGTTGCTCTTGAAATACAAGATTATTGTGGATTATCTGAGTGGACCAAATAAACCCTTAAAGTTGTATAATTGCAGAAGAATCACCTTGGGGGAGATGTTACGTGAGAAGCACTTAAACCACCATTTCTCTCTTTCAAGATGGAGAAGGTAAGGGGAGCACACACTATGGTATGTGGGCAACCTCTAGAAACAGGGGATAGTTATCCTCTATGTGTGAAAAGGAAGGCAGCCCTACAGGTTTTCATACAGTGAGACCCACATTGAACTTTTTATCTGTATAACAGTATTCCCTAAGTACCCTTTCTATTGTCAGACCATTGTCTAACTTTAATATAATACAAAGTATGCATTAATATTTAAAATATATGTTCCTATGTTTTTACATTAATCTAAGGTAATATATTTATGTTTTTCAAAGCCACTAAGTTTGTGGTGATTTTTCAGTAGCAATAAAAAGCTAATACGTTGTACATGTATCCTGGCTTCTGCTGGATAAATTACTTTATTTCCTTTGCATGCATTTAACTTGACCTAGTTTTGAGTGGCTTCCCCAGCCAAGCCATTGAAGATCAAGGGAAAAGAGAACTGACCTTAACAATGACCTCCAAGAGAGTACCCCGATGAGAGCACTGTGCCTACCCTAGCAGTTGTTGTATATACTCAGAACAACATGGAACTCTCACCTCCCTCATTGCAGGCTCTTCTAAGGCAACCTATTTTTTATCGCAGCATTAAAAAAAAACATTTACAAGCTACTAGAGATTCACATTGAAGTGTTAGTCAACTAAAAGGTCTAAATTTTTCACATAAATCACTTTTAAGGCACTTCTCCATTTGGTGGTGAAATTTTGGAATCTCTGTTGAAGATAATGTGTTTATGGCATTGATCACATCATGAGAAATATACTGGTATCTATTCCATGCCTAGGCATTTAAACTGAACTTGACCACTTATTACAAACAGCCAATGTTTTGCCAAGCCCCCCTCCACTTTCTTATTTGACAATCTCCTAGTCCAATGCTTGACTTCAATCATTCCTCATAATGTGTCCCAGAAAGTCTTTGTCTTATAAGACATAGAAGTTTTATTCCCTAGTTTACAAAACATAGTCTTCTGTGCCCCATGATCAGGTTCTAACACTGCCTTGTCTTTGAAGTCTACAGTTCTAGAATATCCCTTATCCAGTCTTAGCTCACAGGACACACCAACCAGGGAGGTCTGACACCCTCCACCCTGCCCCATCTGCCTGTCCAGAGAGGAAATTTCAAAAAGGTTCTGTTATTAACTTACTTAACTCTCTAACTCTAGTCTGTGAAAGAGAAACAATGTCAGAAAATTGTGGTAGAAACTATGGAAGGGAGTTCATATAAAACCCTAAGTAGTGTCTGGATCACTGTAGATGTTCAAAATGTCTTAGCGATTTGACAACAAAGATGATGATGATGATGATGATAATGATTTTGGAGGGTTATGTACATATAATGTTAGTTAATGCTATGAGCATAGATGCTATTACCAAGGAACAATTTTGGAAAGAAAAATAGAATGGGAAAAGAACCCTGTATTCAGGATGTATTTGATTACATCCAATAGCCACAAAAAGAATTTATACTCCACATGTTTCTAGATCCTTACGCCTAACTCTATTGGGAGGTGGAGGCTATTTCCCCCCCCCTTTACCCTGAGTGAACCTTTGTGATCACCTAAAGAAATAAAATGTACAAGCCTGTGTGACTTCCAAGAAGAGACCTTATCTTGAGACATGGATATATCTTTGGCTCCTTGAGCTGCCAAGGAGGAAGTTTGGCTAGCCTGAAGGTAGTACTGGAAAGTTTAGCAACTATAGCATTTCTTGCTGTAATGTGAATACTTGTAAATGAACCTAATGTAATAAATGATCTAAGTAACTAGATTTCCAGACAAAGAATTGAAGTTGCTGCCTGCCCTCTCCTAGCCCAGGCTGCCTATAGAAAAGTGCAAAAAGATAGAGAAGCTTCAAGACAAAAAAAAATTGTTAAATACCAAAGAGCCAAGACTTGCTGGGGAAATAAAACATTTTAATTCTGAGCCTTCCTGATTATTTAGGGAAAATGACCCTTAAAATAACCTGTTTCCCCAAAAATAAGACATCCTCTGAAAATAAGACCTACTTACAGGAAAGATAAGACGTCCCCTGAAAATAAGACCTAGAGCATCTTTGGGAGCATACCTTAAAATAAGACACTGTCTTATTTTTGGGAAACAGGGTAGCAAATGAATTAAGGAAAGAAAAAAAAAGTCTAGCACTAGACTGTTCATCTCAGCTTAATTTATAATCACCAAAATGTGGAAACAATCTAAGTGCCCACCAGCCCAAGAATGAATTAACTGTGGTATATGTACACCATGGAATACTATTCAGCCACTAAAATCATGGAGACACCCCTTCCCATCCCACTTATTTTTACCAAATCACAATCAAATTTGGTACACTCAGTTCTTGGAAATCCTCTACAGATAAGATAGACTTCCTAGACATGGACCCTTCAGAAATGGTGGAAAGGGGAAAGAGTGAGAAGGAGGTGTATTGGGTAAGAGAAGGTACCATATACTCTTTGTATAAGACTCCAGGAGGAGGCCAATTTTCTGCCTACAATGAACCAGCCTAGGATATAGATATGGCATGATTCAATAGAACGAGGTCCTGGGTGTAGGGCCATGGTGTATTGCTGTACAATTTATTCACACACGAAGATCCTCAGGGAAGGGAATGGGGCAAGGGATGAGGGTGGCAAACTCCAGATTACAAGTCCTGTACTTCAGCAAGAGGCTGTCTGCAGTGGTGTGCTGATGAACCTATGGTTGCAATTGGTGAAAGAGAGTAGTTCCAACATACAATGTTCCAACATTGCTCGATATTTTACTTCTGTTAACAATTAAGAGGAAAGGGAAATACCAAACATGTATGTTGTCTGGAATTGGATCTTCACCCATTTGTCAATGACCCAAGTAAATTTGCTGAAAGTTTTTTAAATATTGAAAGAATATTCCTTGTATTTTTTCACTATTCACAATGTAATGACTATAGGCACCACACAATTGTGAATTTAATCCACATTATCAATATTACCTACATTTCTTTCTTAAGATAATCAACAAAATAATAAACCAAGACTTGGTATATAGCCTTTGCTGCTGTCTGCGGTGTAAATACTCCCATCACAGCTGACTTCAAGATGCGGTAGCAATGCAACTCCACTGCTTGCCAAATTGGGAAGAGAGGCACAATATGACATCACTACATAGCATTTCTACCGTACAGATCCAACAGGTGTGTGCAACCCCAAAAGTAGAAATAAAAGTGGAAGGTAGTGAAGTAATTAGGAAATGATAAATATTGATATAATTTAACTAAGTTTACACAATTTAATTTTTAACGATGTTTATGTTTAACAACTGGGCTGTCAAAATTCCTGAATATCCAACCACTGGTTCTCATAAGCCAGTATGAACAGGCTCCATCAGCTCACCAGTGCATCATCTTGAAAAAGTGGTGCCTTTTACTAAATCCTCCACCCACTGGGGACATCTTTTCCAATTCACTTATAAGGGCTCTATGGACTATTGCTGGCTGGGCCTTTTCCTGCCACCTACCCAACCCATCCCCCATGGTATAGATATAGGCATGAGAAGTTGCTAAAAGTCTGGGTAAGGAGCTTGCAAGAGGTGGCCTAGTGACAATGCAGGCCACAAACGAGTGGCAACTGTGGACCCTGGAAGGGAGGATGGCACCTTCTCTTACCTTTCACATACATAGTAGACTTCTGTAAGTTGACCATCCACAGGACTATAACAAACTGGTCAACATACAGAGGTGTTCAACATACGGAGCAAGGCCTACTGTACTGATACGTACATGTGCGTGTCCAGTCTATAGGTCAACTTAGGGAGGCGGTCAGTGTAGAGAGGTGGTCAGTGTGGGAGGCGATCAGTGTAGGAGGCGATCAGTGTGGGAGGTGGTCAGTGGGGATGTAGTCAGCAGTGTGGGGAGTGGTCAGTGTTGGAAGGTAGCCAATGTGAGGAGGTGGTCAGTGTAGGAAGGCAGTCAGTGTGAGGATGTGGTCAGCAGTGTGGGGAGTGGTCAGTGTGGGGAGGTGGTCAGTGTGGTGAGGCGGTCAGTGTGAGGAGGTGGTCATTGTAGAGATGTGGTCAGTGTAGGAAGGTGGCCAATGTGAGGAGGTGGTCAGTATAGGGAAGTGGTCAGTGTGGGGATGTGGTCAGCAGTATGGGGAGATGGTCAGCAGTGTGAGGAGGTAGTCAGTGTGGACAGGTGGTCAGTGTGAGGACGTGGTCAGGGTAGGGAGCTGGTCATTGTAGAGAGGTGGTCAGTGTAGGAAGGTGGCCAATGTGAGGAGGTGGTCAGTGTGGGGAGGTGGTCAGAAGTGTGGGGAGGTCGTCAGCAGTGCTGGGAGGTGGTCAGTGTTAGGAGGTGGTCAGGGTAGGAAGGTGGCCAATGTGAGGAGGTGGTCAGTGTGGGGAGGTAGTCAGAAGTGTGGGGAGGTCGTCAGCAGTGCCAGGAGGTGGTCAGTGTTGGGAGGTGGTCAGTATTGGGAGGTGGTCAGTGTAGGAAGGTGGCCAATGTGAGGAGATGGTCAGTGTGGGGAGGTGGTCAAGGTAGGAAGGTGGCCAACGTGAGGAGGTGGTCAGAGTGGGGAGGTAGTCAGAAGTGTGGGGAGGTCGTCAGCAGTGCTGGGAGGTGGTGAGTGTCGGGAGGTGGTCAGTATAGGAAGGTGGCCAATGTGAGGAGGTGGTCAGTGTGGGGAGGTGGTCAGGGTAGGAAGGTGGCCAATGTGAGGAGGTAGTCAGTGTGGGGAGGTAGTCAGAAGTGTGGGGAAGTCGTCAGCAGTGCTGGGAGGTGGTCAGTGTTGGGAGGTGGTCAGTGTAGGAAGATGGCCAATGTGAGGAGGTGGTCAGTCTGGGGAGGTGATCAGAAGTGTGGGGCGGTCATCAGCAGTGCTGGGAGGTGGTCAGTGTTGGGAGGTGGTCAAGGTAGGAATGTGGCCAATGTGAGGAGGTGGTCAGTGTGGGGAGGTGGTCAGAAGTGTGGGGAGGTAGTCAGAAGTGTGGGGAGGTCGTCAGCAGTGTGGGGAGGTCGTCAGCAGTGCTGGGAGGTGGTCAGTGTAGGAAGGTGGCCAATGTGAGGAGGTGGTCAGTGTGGGGAGGTGGTCAGCAGTGCTGGGAGGTGGTCAATGTTGGGAGGTGGTCAGTGTAGGAAGGTGGCCAATGTGAGGAGGTGGTCAGTATAGGGAAGTGGGCAGCTATTCAGGTTCTACTGCAGTGCAATTTGCCAACCTGGTTTATTCAGATGCAACTGCAAAGAGACGCAAGCAGGGTTTCTTAAATGTTACTCTTCCCTACATGGCTTTTGTCCAGGAAATTGACAACAGGAAAAACTAAACCAAATGAAATAAAGAAAATGCAAATAAAAAATAAAAAAAGATAGAGACCTCTTTTGTATTAACTTGGATAGAGTTGGGAAGAGTTGGAGCACATTCTTCTTAGTAAAGTACCTCGAGAATGGAGACGTGAGAATTGAATGTACTCAATTCTAATAGGAAGCCAGTAGACAATTGAACACACTCCCATACAAGAGAAAAATTCAAATCAATTCAAGGTGGGGATGGTGAATGAGGAATCAGGGAGAGGGGATGAGACAGGGGGCAGGAGGTCATGGTGTATGCCACACTTCTTGGAGAGGGGACACAATTGTAAAAGGGACTTTACCTAACAAATGCAAACAGTGTAACCTAATTCTTTGTACTCTCAATGAACCTGAAACAATAGAAACAAATAAATAAATACATAAATATTAAAAAATAAAAAAAATAGTAAAAAAGGAAAAAAGAAAAGAAAAATAAATTCAAGAGTTAGACTGTATTAATTCATCTCTTTTCATGGCCAAGTAGTATTCCTGGTATACATATACCATGCTTTATTAATGCATTCAAGAAATGGACTCTTAGGTTAATTTCACATCTCTTCAATTGTGAATTTTAGTGCAATAAGCATTTGAGTACAAGTGTATTTTTGATGAAAATCTTCTTTTCCTATGCTTAGATACCCAATAGTGGGATTGCTGAACTAATACCTTTCGCAACAATTTGGATGGAACTGGAGACCATTTTCTTCGTGAAGTATCACATGGATGGATATAAGTATAAACACCACATCTACTTGCTGTCAAATTAGAACTAACTCATGACACACATGTGCACAGAGAGAAGTAAAACTCAGTGGAAATCAACCAGGGGGAAGAAGGGAGAAAAACCTACACAACAGGTACAAAAAACAGTCAGTGATGGGCACATCTATAGCTGGCTCTTAAGCATTATAAAAGCAACCCATGCAACCTAAAACATTTTCACTTCCTTAATATTTTGAAATTAAATAAATAAATCAGATGCTGTAAACCAAAAGGAAAGAAAAAAGGATGTCTGTAAAACTTTCAAGACTATTAAGGCATGTCTCACAAATCATTTCTATTGCACATATGGCTTCTAAGAATCTGAAGTTTATTATCCCACAACTGTCCTTCAGGAAGTACAAAGTAACATGAGGATTATCTTGACCAGGTCTGTGGTTATAACTTTTGGTCTAATGGATTGGATTATAAATTGATACATTTAAAAAAAACACAAAGTTTTTTAAATCACGACATTAGCTTAGACTGAAAGAAACAGAGAAAATATCAATTAAAAGAGGTCTTTGTAATCTTGAATTTCTACAAATAGAAAGCAGGTTGCTAGAACCACGGAGCTGCTAACATAGGCTACAGTTTATGGAAAAGAGATGTGGAAATAATTACCAGACTGCAAAACTGAACCTTCATCAAGGAATTAGCAACATATGCCCAACTACTTTTTTTTAGAAGTGCTACGAACCAATGAGTGAGGTGCCTTCAATTTCCCTCTTTTTTTTTTTTTAAACGTGAATGTCTAATGAGGTTATTCTATCAGTCCTACCATTACAAGCTGGGTGTAACAGAAAGGAAGATAGCATGTCATGTTAGTTTAAAAGTATAAAATGGGGAGGAAAGCTACTCAAGAAACTATATACCTGCAGCCTAAGAGCAGTGGCTCACACCTATAATCCCAGCATTTTGGGAAACAGAGGGAGAAATATCGCTGGAGTCCAGGAGTTAGAGATCACCTTGGGCTTCACAGCAAGGTCCCATAATTAGCAGGGCATGGAGGTACATGCCTATAGTCCTACCTACCCAGGAGGCTAAGGCAGAAAGATTGCTTGAGCTCAGGAGTGTGAGGTACAACGAGCTATGATTGTGCCATCACACTCTAGCCTGGGCAACAGAGTAAAACCTTGTTTTTAAAAAAAGCAGCAGGGCGGAGCCTGGGAGTCAAAGGAATAGAGCGCTGGCCCCATATACCAGTGGTGGTGGGTTCAAACCTGGCCCCAGCCAAAAACTGCAAAAAAACAAACAAAAAAAAGCAGCAGCAGCTATACACAAGGACCCACACTGAGGAACCTTATCCACACTGAACCTGACTTAGTTGCCAAGGTCCTGGTCGTTGGCCAGAAGCGTAATGCCAAAATGGAATGAGATGTTGGAGGGGATGGGGAGAGGTCTTAGGGGTCTAGGAGAGGTCTTAGGGGTCTTAAGAGTGAATCTCTTTTGCATGTAAGGGATGTGTATTGTTGGGACCAGAGGGAAGACTGTAGTAAGTTTTATTTTCCCAATGTGGCCACAAAAATATTTCTGGTTCCACATGCTCTTGTAGCATCTAGGCTTATCCCCAGCAAAGTACGGCATCTTTTCTCCTCCTGAGCAGGAATTTGTAACTATCTTGATGAAATGTTACAGAAGTGAGAACTCATGATTTGTGAGGTTGTGAGGTCGTGATAAAAGGTCGGTGTTCTCTCTCTCTCTCCCCCCGCACCCTTCCTCTCCCACTGTTAAGTGCGTCCTTGACGCCCTGAGCCCCCATGCAAGTATTATGGCTACCTTGAAGCTGCTGAACTAAAATAACAACGAAAAGAAACTCCATACAGCCAGAGAGACGCTCCAACTTCTGCATTCCTCCTCTACTCCCATCTCCTCCCTCTTCCCAGGATCCAGAACCTGAGTGAATAAGCCTTCAGATGATTCCACCTCCAGCATTCCTGACGGCAACTGCCTGAGAGAACCTGAGTGAGAACCACCAAGCTGGGCCAGTCAACCTCCAGAACCATGAAGGATAAAAATAAGACGAGAAGTTTGGAGGTGGTTTGCTATGCAGCAGTGGATAACCAGAACACAAACTTTTCAAACACCGAAGGAAGTGGTACATTCACATAATGAGGCAGAACTGAGATGTGAGAGCTTTGTGGGAGCCAAATTCAAGAAAAAGAAAAATATTCATTATTGTTAAAGGCTGCAAAGGGAAAAAAGAGAATGAAAACTGGAGGAAGGTAACTGAACGTTAAATGTGGTTCCCATTTCTTGTCTGGAATGTAAAACTGACTAGCCTTCTAAACATAAAGACAATATCAAATATGAGAAAGCGCCAACGTATGTGCCCTCTGCCAGGCTCCTTCTTGTCCCACTCATCAAATTCTTCTGCTCCAACTCCATCCAGAAGTCTGGATGAAAAGGAAAGCAGCTCTCATTATTTATAAACTATGAGCAAGGTGCTTTACCTACATTATTTCCTTTAATGAGCAACAATAAGCCAATTAAATAAGTACTACTCTCATGTTATGTTAATCAGTATAAAGTTTAGAAAAATTAAATAATTTGAAAATAGACATGCAGCTAGCATATGGTACACCCATTATTGTACCCTAGACCTGTCTGATTTCAATAGCTGCTGTGAAGACAACTGTAGTCAGCTCTTTATAATCAAATCTAGTCCAATGGAGACTAAAGTGAATTCTGATGATTTCAGTACTAGTCCTCTCTGAACTCTCTCTCCTCCATATGGCATCCTCCAGATGGTTGGAAGCTCGAGAGAGTGATCTGTGGTAATCAGTTTTTCTCTTCCTCCAACAATGCCAATTCATGTATTTCTTTCTCATTATACCCCTGGGCTCTAAGAGAACTACCCTCTGTAGGCACAAATTAAGCTTTGCTCTATAACAGCATGGGGAAGCTAAGCTCAAAATTCTAAAAATAACCTACAGAAGAGTGTGTTTAACGCAGGAATCAGCTTCCAGATTGTGTCCTGTTTACAAAAGCACATATTGTACTAATAGTAAAATCAAGCAAGTTCTACTTTCATAATGGTGGCCCTAAAACGAATTCCACCCACCCACACCCCCACTCTACCCACACTCCAACTCCATCAAAGCAATTAAGCCTTAAATTCACCTTGCTCTGATCTAATAGGATTTTGCACACATTTTCATGTGGTTTGTTTACCATCTTCCCCAAACTGCTTTACTAAAGTGAAATGAAGGAATGAGCTCACCCACATATGCATTCTGGACTTCTAAATTTTAACTTACAAGATAAATGTGCTTTCCTAATGCTCTTAGAATAACCACTTTGATGAAACAGGTGTCACTCATCACCAGAAGCCAGCTCTTCAAATTATATTCTGGAATATTCTAGGTTCCATAAGACACTAATAGCTGCTTAGTAGAAATAGAGTTTTGTGGTCAAATAATTTGAGGAAACACAACAGTTCTTTTACTGTCTTATAACTCTATTGTACACGTTAGCAAGATACAAATCTGTTTAACTGCACTTAAGCCAGGGTTTCCCAATTGATTTGACCATAGGTTCTTCATACAATTCCTAACGTTCTTCTCATAGACTAGAATTCTTCAAGCAACACATTAGGAAAAACATCATTCTAATCCCTTTGCATGTAGTTGTTTTACATCAATTGGTAGAAAAATGGAGGAATGCAATTTTATTTTTTCAAACTAACTAAATATCTAATTACCATTATTAAAGAGCATGAGAAAAGATGGAGGCAAATCAAATGCTATGAAGGTGCAGAAGAGTTTAACAAAGAAGCTACAAAATTAAAAAGATATTTAGTTCACTGAGTACAAGTTCAGTATTTTGGGGAAACAGTCCGATATGGTAAGATTATGAGCGTCAGGGTCAAATGGTCTAACTAAAATTCTATTTCTACCACTTCTTAGCAGAATAAGTGCCTTTTAAACTGGCTAAAAGAAAGTTATTGAAACTCTCTAAGCCTCAACATCTTTATGTATAAAATATGAATAAAAATAGCTACTTTGTAGGCGTGGTTATGCAAACTAAATAAGCTACCATATATAAAATGCCTTCCACATTATAGATATGAGTATAATAATTAATATTTTTCTTTTATGGTTATTTTCATTGCTCATTTATCAATTTTTAAGTTAATTTTTTTTTAAGAGAAACAAATTCTTGCTCTGTCACCCAAGCTGGAGTGTAGTGGCACCTTGAACTCCTGGGCTCAGCAATCTTCCTGCCTCAGCCTCCCAAAGTACTGGGACGGCAGAGATGAGCCATTGTGCTGGACAAGCAATTTCATATTGTTACATTTGACTTTCTTGTCATTTCTTCTTGTGCATCTTAAATTTAAACTTCTCCTCTTCGGTGAAGAATCTCAAAAGCCTTCTTTTGAGAATTAAAAATCTAGGCTTTTAAAAAAGTCCTAGAAAGGGAATTATGTCTCCACATCTATGTTCTCTTAAGATAAAAGATCTAGCTAAACTTTCTAAAATCAAACCACATTCTCATCATGCTATCTTCTTCCTCTATAGCTCCATGTACAACTGTAGACAGGTGCTATGGCCTGAATTGGGTCTTCACAAAATTTATATGTTGAAATGCTAACTCCCAAAGCAATGGTATTTAGAGATGCAACCTTTGGAAAATTAGGTTTAGATGAACTTATGAGGGTGACACTCTCACAATGGAATTAATGCCTTTATAAAGAGATACTAAAGCTCTCTCTTTCTATCTCTCTCTTCTCCACCATATGAGGACTCAGCAAAAGGTGGCAATCTACAAGCCCGGGAAAGAGCCCTCACCAGAAATCGACCAAGTTGGAACCTTATCTTAGACTTCTCGCCTCCCGAACTGTGAGAAAATGAACCCCTATAGTGTAAGCCACTAGTGGATGATATTGTGTTATGTTTGTTTTGTTATACAACCACAGCTGAGTGAGACAGAGGTAAAAACTAGACTTCTAAAACCTAAAAATCAGAAAGTTCCCTTCCCTGGCATTTTTTTCCCTTGTGCCCTCATACACATTTGTGTTTTGAAATGTCACATTTCAGCGAGTTGTATTAGAACTATGTAAGTCAATCACAGTCATTTTGTGATTCAAAATGTGAATCAGTAGGTGATCTCCTGAAGACATTTTTATCAAAATACCACTAAAACTAAATCCCAGAAGTTTTCATCCTAAGATTTTGCAACTTTAGTAACAAGGGAAGTTGCAGCTTCATGTACAAAGTTTACTAGATGTGTCATTAAGGGAAGTGCTGTAATTGGAACATTCAGAATTTTCTGCCATATCATTCTGTGATTATATGTGGGCTAAAGAAATGGATACAGGTGCTAATAAAGGTAATGATAATAGCACTATATCTTCCAGAAACTCATAACATAGTTGTTACTTGATGAAATTTTTAAGAATAGAAATTTTGGTAAAGTAAGTGCATGCTCTGAAGTAATTCAGCTTTGGAAGGTACGATTCAATAAACAGAAGTTGGAGTATTATGCAGCTTTAAAGAAAGATGGAGACTTTACCTCTTACCATGTTTACATGGATGGAGCTGGAACATATTCTTCTTAGCAAAGTACCTCAAGAATAGAAGAAAAAGTATCTAATGCACTCAGTCTTAGTATGAAACCAATTTATAGCTTTCTTATGAAAGCTATAACCCAATTATAGCCCAAGAAGGGGAAAGGGAGGGGAGGGGAGGGGAGGGGAGGGAGGAATATGGGTAAAGGGAGAGTAATTGGTGGGACCACGCCTATGGTGCATCTTACAAGAGTACATGTGAAATTTACTAGGTGTAGAATATAAATGTCTTAACATAATAACTAAGAAAATTCCGTGAAGGCTATGTTAACCAGTTTGATGAAAACATTTCAAATTGTATATAAAAACAGCACATTGTAGCCCATAATTTCATTAATGTACACAGCTATGATTTAATTAAAAAATAAATAAATAAACAGAAGTAGAGAATGCAATGAACATCTATACCAAGATAATGCTCACCTAGGAGTCTTCAACTCCCATCATAAAAGAAGTGATATCCACAGGGTAGTGTACTGGGCATCAAGGAGAGATATAGGACAAATATTTCTGACTTGTTTTATTCCAGAACCGTGATTAATTTTAAAGCACAATTTTGAGAGATACTAAAGAAATTAATGCTTTCCACCCACCAAATGGCAACCCAACAACTATCAACAATGAAGGAAAGTTTTAACTATTACATTAAGTTAAATAATGCACATTAAACAGAAAAGATAGTATAAGAGATATATATTAAGGTAGCAAAATGAATACTCATATTACAAAGCTGTAATCTGGACAAGAGAAGGTATAGAAGCAGTTTCTGTTTTGCAATCTTAATCAACTTTGTTCTTGGTACCCAAATCCTCCCAATACCGTGATTTCCTTCAATAAGGTCCAAGATGGCTAATCAAGGTGGGCCTCTGCAGATGACATCGCCACTCCTTCCATTCCATCTGTGGGAAGTGTTAACTTCCTCAGTGGTCTCTCCTTATAGCAACAATTGAGCTATTTCAGGACTTTGGAGTTTGCTGTCCCCAAAGAGCATCACTCTTCTCTTTGCCCCCAGCACTAAACCCAAGGCTTCTACAGTTGTTCATCTTGGAGTCACCATCCCCATGGCAACCAAGTCTTCTTTCAGGAAGAAGAGAAAAGGTTTGGCCCAACATTGCTATCAGATCCCAAAAAAGAAAGCTTCATTCTTTTAGGTTCTTCTCATATCCCTGGTATTGTAAATGAGTTAACTCCTTGTTCTTGCAAGGCACTTGTTCCATCACAGAAGTAGGCATATTACCCGAGGAGCTAGGTCAAAGGCAAAACAAGCAAGGCTCTACAAAGAGTGACACCCCCAAATCATCCTCTTTGAATCTCAGTACTCAGCCACTGTTCCTGAACTATCTCACAGAGGCTAGACTCTAATCTAACAGTGAGTGTGCTTCCCTCCAATCTGATACGTCATTTAAACATTTCAGGTTTGGCCTTTAAGTGTCAGTCCTGAGACTACTCACTTGGTGCTGTCCTGACTAATCATCTCATGCTCCTCAATGCTGGGGAGAGCAGAAGAAATTAATGGCTAACATCATCCTGTAAAGCCAAAAGATACGGTTTCAAATCATCTTTCTGTCACTTACTAGTTGTGTGACCTTTGAGCAAGTTACTTAATCTTTCCAAGCCTCCATTTCCTTAGTTGTAAAACCAAGGAAATAGTTTTCTCAAAAGTTTTTGAGAGGAATAATGAAATAGTGCCTATAACTTTGACTTAGCCCAGTACTAAGCCATAGGAAGAACTCGGTACATGCGGTTAAGGTGATGATGATATCGTAGTTGGTTCACTTTGTGTCTAAATTCACATAAAGAACTCATAGAACAGACACTCTCTGGTAATCCTGATCCTCAGTGAGTATATGTAATTGGGAAGCAAGAAGAATTAGTGCCCAGTATAATGTTATATATAATTCCTACCCTGTGGTAAATATTTAAAGGCAATAACCACAAATAAAAGCCTGTTCTCTATAAATACAAATAGTTTGATAACCTAAAATCCATGGAAAGTGTTACAAATACTGATATTATATAAAATATGTAAGCTACAAGCCACTATTGTGAGAAGGCTAAATTAAATAAGAAAACATAGGACTGTATTTCATTTTTAATATGAAGATATTTAATGTACCCCATCGGAAAAGAGATACAATTTGTTTTATGTGAGTGCATTTAAGTAAATATTCCAGACAATTTTATCACCAGGGGATTAGAAACATGTCTTACTAAAATAAAACCAACCAGTATTCTGAACACAATATAAAAAGAAATTCCAGGTTTGTTTATGACAAGTTTTTATCTTTGTGTTTGTACAGATAGAATGGAAAATGAGATGGCTCAGAATTTTAAGCACATACACTCAAGTAAAATGCCTTATGATAAATCAGTCTTTATGAAATAAGAAGCCTTGAAATCAAAAAATGTGAAGACATTGACAAATTGTGCAACTACTGACAACTGTCACTGTAGCATCTCAAATTAAGGAGTGGCAATCTTTAGGTACAATAGTGTTACTGTCACCAGAGAAAATCTCCCTGATGCCTTATCAATTATTAAGCCACAAACTGACATAATACCTTGCCAAAGACACTTAAATTCCCTATGTCTCTTGAAACACAGTGGAAACAATAAAATTGAACATTACAACCACTGTAAAAGTAATTTAGAATTATTATTTTAAAAATGAGCAATTCATAATGGAATATTGATTCTGTAATCAAAGCTTTTATGTTCATACCAGTGAGATTTATTCTAAATTAAGTTCACCTAAAAAGTATTTTTAAAATAGGTAATTCACAGAGGTTGCTGTTCAGTAAATAAGCATATGCTTTTGTTTTTTGTAATGCTTTGTTAAAGGAAATAAACCCTCAAGCAGCATTGAATTTCAGGATTAGCAGATGGAAAGTTTACTTTTACGGGAGGGTTTTCCACAGTTGACTCCCCGTAATTCAGAAGGGTAGGAGTGAATGTCACTTTTTGCTCTAAGAGTTAGCACATGTACTGTACAAGTGTGACACCCATCATCTCACTGTCACTGCTGGAAGGTTGTAGGAGTATTTGAAAGAAAAAAATGCATCTCATGAGAGCAGGTGCCATTGTATGTAACAGAATACTTTGGTGTTTGACTGGTCTCTTAGGTAATTATTATATATTTTTTTCTTTTCTTGTTTTATTTACCAGCAGTCTGTTTGTCTGTGCTTCTGCCTGCATATCAATAATTCAGTGATTAATACTAGGCAATGTAAATTATGGATTTAAAGTTAATCCTATTTAATTATTTATATATGAAACAAATGAAATTGTCAAGCCACCTCCCTCAGGGGTACAATGTGCAATCTGAGTTGGTAATAAGTCTACATTTTTATTTACGTAAATCTTAAGAGTCTCAAATGCCTGAAATGTTGCTTTTTTTATATTTCCTTTCAACTTTTGTATTATGAATATATGATAAAAACGACAGCAGTAACATCAGTAACTATCACTTTAATTAAGATCATTTCTTTCATGTCAGTACATTGTGGACCACTTGAAAGTAAAAGTGCCTTGTAGGAAAGTAAAAGCTTTTCTTCATAATAGTGAAAAATATATTAAAACTCATAAGCAAACATGATATTAGGAAAAACGCACCTAGGTTTTAGAATCAGACATATCTAGCTTAGTTGGAATCCCAGATCTGCCACTTCCTACATGGCTTAAAGAAGGCTAATACTTTTGAGTATCAAATTTTATCAGAAAAAAAAAAAAAGACAAAGCACTTGCCTCTGACAATTCTGCTTCTAGATATAAATCCAAAAGAATCGAAAGAAGGGATTCTAATAGATACTTGTACTATTATACTAGTATCTTGTACTAGAATTAATGTTCATTGCAGCATTATTCACACTAGCCAAAAGGTAGCAACAATCCAAATATCCATCAAGAGAATAAATGAAACAGCACATAAGTACAATGGAATATTGTTTAGCCCTTAAATGAGGTGAAATTCTGTTGCATGCTACGTGACTGAACCTTGAAAATATTATGCCAAGTGAAATTACACGGACAAAAATTGGACAAATATGATGCCATGCTACTTACATGAGGTAACTACAGTGGAAAAATTCATAGATAGAGGTCACCGGGGACTGGGCAATGGGAGGCCTGGGACTGGTGAATTGTTTCATGGGTACAGAGTTTCTCTTTTGGATGATGAAAAAGTTCTCAAAATGAATAGTAGTAATGGTTAATGCCACTGAATCACACACATAGAATGGTGAAAATTGTAAATTATATGTATTGTATAACAAGAAGAAAGCACTGGCCTCATAGAATTGTGTACATTATACACCCCATATTAAAAAATTCTAAGCACAACCGGGATCTGACAAAAGCAAATCTGCACTCTTCCCAACTCTTTCCCCTTTCTTTCTCAGGAATAGCACAATTATTTTTAAGTCATGTTGTATTAATTTACATTGGCAAAGAGAATTTAAGAGGAACCAGAGGAATTGAAGTATTCTGTCTTTGATGAGAACATAAATATTCTGTCCAGAGAATTACAGAACCACTCATGGGCCTTTTGAAGAAAAAAGCTCTCAAACTTTTCAGTGAACTGTCTGTATTATGCTCCTACAAACCTCTTGGGTTTCAAAGCTCTATTAAAAAGTACTCTGAGCTCCAGGAAAGGTTTTTTCACCTTTCCAGAGAATGTATTTTCTTTATCTCTTTGAAGCAACACTTGAAATAAATGTGATTCACAAATTTTTAGATTGCAAATTTTTTTTTTTATTAAATCATAGCTGTGTACATTAATGCAATCATGGGGCCCCTAGACCACAAATTTTTAATGAGCATTAAATGTGTAGGTCACAGTAGAAGGTCTCGAGACTTATATTACTAAGTCCCTATCCCCAGGAAATGTAGTAAAGAGATAAAAATAACAGATTCCATTATGGAGCTTGGAAGTCTTCAGAAATGTGTTCTCCAAGAAATACCTATAATATAATAGCAATTTTGTTGTCTCTGTTGGTACTAAATCTCATTTCCAGCTTCTTCTCTCCTCTCTAGCTTCTTTTATAACTTCTAATTGATCTTTTCTTTTTCCTTTCTTTTCTTTCTTTGAGACAAGCTCTTGCCACATTACCCAAGTTGATCTTAAACTTCTGGCCTCTAGCAGTGCTCTCACTTAGCTTCCACAATAACTGGGACTATGGGTATAGACTACCACATCCAGACCCTAATTGCCCTTTGAAATATGTGTCTATATGTATTTAAGTGTTCATATGTATACATATGTTTGTATTTGTTGTGTATAGATAAGCACAAACACCCACAAACATATCAACATACACGTACACATATATTATGTGTGTATATATACACACACACAGAGGGAGGGGACAAGGAAAGAATGAGAGAGGATGCTTAAGAGTTAGCTGTAATACTTCGTCTTCCACTATTCTGTCTGCCTTTTACTTACAAATGAATAACTTATATTAATTTTCTCAAATCTTTCCTACGCCCCCTCAACACATTCTATTGTTTCCAACCTCACCATACTTGCCTTTCAAGATTCACTCTTAAGACGGAATCCTAGAATTCAGGGGTCTTTTTCAGGCTTCTTTGCCAGGAATTTTCTGCTATCTTTGATAGTGCTGCTGCTTGATCCATCATCTTTGAAATCTCTCATTTCAGGGTGCCTGTTCTACAGTCTGACTCCTCCTCTTCACCTCAATCAGCTCCTCTGTGGTTCACCCCATTTTCTTCTCCTACACCGTGGGTTTTCCCAAGACAATGTATTATCTTATTCCTCTGTCTCCTTACCATCTTGCTCTGGAAAAGCAAGTTCACTAGGGCCTGTGATCTTCCAAAACCATACCTTCACTTATATACCATTTGACCTGACTTCTAAAACTTTTCTTTTCTAAAAACCTAGTGAATATTTTTATTTGTATGTCTTGTGAACATCAAAAACTTAATATTTTCAAAATCTAACTCATTCATTTTCCCTGCTTCTTTCTCTAAAATTTATCTCCATAACTTTTTCATTTACCCAACTATTTGCCCATGAAATTGAATGCAAAGTCATTGATGCATCTTTGGTTTTTCTATTGTTTGTTCTTCAACATGATATCTACAAATATTTAGGGGGCCTAAATTCTCACTGACTTCATCTTCACCCAGGCCCTCATCATATCATAGTTGGATTCCTTCAATGGCCTTTGGTAAGTTTCTCTGATTTCAGGCTTTCTTAAAAGCTGCTGGAAGACCAGTCTTTAAAAGTATGATGCTTTGAAAGCTATGAGCCCTACTTTTTAAATAAAGGTATTTTTAGAAATGAACAATTGAAACTTTTTATGAACAACCAGATCCATTCATTATTCCTTCATGGTTCCTGAATCAAATCAAAACTTTCATATCTATATTTTAGTTTTTACATGAACTAAAATCCCTATTATTAGCTATTGTTAGTTAACCTATTACTCTTCAAGATGTATTTTACATTCCATTATCCAGTTAATCACCTTAGTGCCCATTCATTCGTTGGCCATACTTACTTTTGGCTATTCATCTTGCCTATTCATCTCTCTCTCTCTCTCTCTCTCTCTCTCTCTGCCTAGTGGCCAAACACAATCTCTTCTATGTAACATCCCAAACAATATTCCAACACAAAGTCACATTCCTTTATCTAATTTCTGTGCCTCTGTGATGCAATTTAGCACATAATTATGTACTCAAGAATTATTAGTCCTTAATTTACTAGTCTCCATTTGGGTATAGTTAAGAATTTGCTTGACTAAAGTTTAAATTTTTGCTTTACTATCTACTATGTGGATCGCTTGCACACATGTAAACATGGTTTGACTTTCTTCAGAAGGATACCAATAACCTTTTCATGGTTTTAATGAGAAGATTAAATAAAATTTTATGATAGCGTATTAGTTAACTATTGCTGCTATGACAAATTACCTCAAATTTAGTGTCTTAAAATAAAACAAAACACCTCAAATTTAGTGGCTTAAAAAAATAAGCCAATAAAACAAAGCTGTGAAAACAGGCAGACCTGTGCTCAGTTTGAAGGCTCTAGGGAAGAATCCATTTCCTTGCCTTTCCCTGGATCTAGAGACTACCTGCATACCTTGGCTCATGGTCCCATTTCACTTCAAGCCTTGCTTCCATAGTCAGTTTCCTTCTCTGACTCTGTCTCCCTCTCTCATTAATAAGAACCTTGTGATTACATTGAATTGTCCCCCATATTCCAGAATAATCTTTCTAACTTAAGATCCTCAGCTTCATCACATCTGCAAAGTCTCTTTTTCCATGAAAGGTAACATATTTATAGGTTCCAGGGATTAGAACATAGATATCTTCGGCATTTTGCACATAGGCTACACAACACATTCCAGTTCCCTTTCTGTCACCATCTAGACTATAAATTACATAAAGGCAAATATAAAATTTCGTTTCCCTTCTATAGGATTCCCAAAATTGATCACAGCACAAAGTTAATGGCAGATATGAAATAAAGGGCTATTAATTTTTATCCAACTCTTATGTATGTCAGAATTTGGTGGTATTGACTCATGTGCTCCTATCTCTGCTACGCAGCCTATTTTGGAAGACTACTTCACACACAGACCCTAAATTCCAGCACAGAAAATAGTAACAATCGATTCCTATTAATACCCAGCAAGTTCCAGATCCAAGAACTTTAATGTTCTTCCAGACCCTACAATAACAAATTTTCTCTCAATTTTGGGGGTAACTTCACCTGACTTTGAGATTTTACTTAACAAAAAAAAAAAAAAAATCCATATAATTTTCAACTTACAGTTTCAGATCCCAACTAGAAATCTGATGGATAACACATATTTATTTCCCCACATAAAAAGTGAAATTCTAATACAAATGCTCAGAAACATTTTTTTTTACAAATTAACATTTTAGAAAACCCATCTCCAACTACCAAGGGTTCTTTGAAGGAATAAAATTAAGTTTTGTGTGTGTTTTAAGCCTCACAAGGTGATATACAGTGCTTTGGTTCTTCTCTCAAGAAAAAATAAAATCTTTTCTTCATTCCCAGTCAAAAAGTAAAACTATCATATACTATTTTTCAGAAATCAGCGAACATAAAAATATATACTTCAAAGGAGAAATGCTCTTGGTTAGAATTTGGGGTTCTCTCCTTTGCAAGATTTTTAAAAGATATATATTTTTTCCCAGGTCATTTCAAGGTTCCTTACTAGTGAGTTTCATATATCATCCTTGGAACACAAAATTACACTGAAGCAGTACTCATGATCACATCTGTGGGGTCCCTGGTTTCCTCAGCTTTCTTTCTATGTCCCAATAGAAAATTACAAAGTGCCCTGACTGCTCTGTGACCCATCCAACCACAGGTCTTTCCGAGCGGCATTGAACCCGCACTGGGGCCTTGAACGTTCCCTGTCTCTAATCAAGATAAGTTGTCCCATGCACAAAATACTGAAAGAAATTGGCCCCAGCCCTGAGCCAAATTCCTCAAGCCCTCACTGAGGACCCATCCAAGTCGACCTTCCCTTTTTTCTCACTTCCATCATGAGGACACACAGCAGCACTCTGTATAGAATACATAGGGTCCCCTAATAATGCTTTGGACTCAGCATCCCGGCATTTAGTGACTCTTTCTTCGGAATCACATTCATCCCCACTTCAAGACAGTTGGGCAGTCCCTTGTGGGAAAGCCTCTGCATCTGTTTTTTGGTTTATCAGGACAAAACATCGACTTAGTTATCATAACCGAAAATGAAAAATCAAAAATGCCTCTAAACTTGAATGTCTGTAGAAAATACACGTGCGCATGTGTACACACACACACACACACACACTGCTATGAATGAAAACAGATGCAGGAAGAATGAGCCTTAAGTTAATCACTAACATAATATCATAGGGGTCATTAAAAAACCAGGAACACAAATCTAATCATTTGACTCTGTGCCACACTCAAGTCCAGAAAGTCTTTCTCTGGCAGAAATATCTCCTGATGCCTGAGGAATTTTGCATTCACAAATTAGCTGTAGATAATGTGTCATCCTTTGACCTTCTCAGACCTTACTTGGTTGAGTCATATCTCTAATGTTGTTTCAACATGCTTTTCTGAATTGAATTAATTGTTCCCTTGTTCCAGTACTAAGGCTGTTTTTTTCTAACCAGGATTTTATGTTTCATGTCCTACTACCAGGTACTACTGTCCCCTGAGGAAAGTAGCCACCAAGACTTCAAGGCTTTCATAAGCAACAGCAGAAAAGTTCATTGTAAAGTTTTGCCAACAGACCAAAATTCTGGATTGCATAAAACTCTCCAGTTTTTTCTCTTCTGGGAAAATACTCAGGGCTTGATACAATGCAAAATCTTTCTATGACATCAAAGCCTTCATTTTAAATCATTTTTCACCTACAATTGAAAATTTTTCTATAGCATATGTAATTTCCATTATACAAACATACATAAGATAGAATTCTAGGAAATTTAAGGATGGTTATAGAAGCCTTCACCATTTCCATCTGGAGAAACTCAACTTCTCATACTATAAAATAAAACAATCTCTTTACAACCACCCTCCTCATAAATATATGACTTTTTTTCTACTTGCCACATCATTTTAAAATTTTTAATAAATCCTCAGTCCAAACTAATGTTTAAAAACATACATAAGCATCTGATGTGGAAAGGCTCTGTGTAGGCTACTGTGACAGATTCAGATCTGAGTAGGGGCTCTGCCTGCAAAGAGCTGTATATAAAAATGGAATGGAAAAAGAAGATCCATAAAGCTTGTATTTTAGAATTCTATTTCTTTGTTGATTGAATCCTCTAACTGAAGGAACTATGTACATTCTATACACAAGTAGCTTCTGGGAAATACAGAAAGGTTAAGTCAATTTTACCATCCTTATAAATGATAAAATGATATACTAAAGTGCCAACGAAGGGCAGACTAAATGTATTAAATTTCCTGCAGAATTTCCATTAAAAGTACAAGAGAAAATGTATCCACGAAGGAATCCTGCAGTGAAGGGAAAATACAGTACCTTTGTGTAGAACACAGGGCCTTGAAATATCTGACCCCACATCTGTGATCTTTTAAAGCCAGAAAATGTTGAGGATAGGAAAATTCCTACTGAGAACAAGAGGAAGAGACAGAGGATTCTCTACTCCCAGAGTTTGGGGAAGACTCCTTTCAGGGACAGGAAATGCTCCAGAATCTGCTGGACCCCTAACCCTGAATCATTTATTCACAACTATGAATGAGTTCTCTATTATAAATGAAGCCAAAGGCAAAAATAGGAAAGGATTTATAAAGCTCATTTTAACTAAATGTTTTCAAAGAGAAAAGTGAAGTGTAAAATCTATTTCCTCCCAAAGATCCCCTTCGCACCTGCCCCCAATTTCTCTGCCTTAGACACACAGATTCACATACTAATTTTTCTTCAGAAGCCAAAAATTTAAAAGGCATACACGGCCACACAAAGACTCATCAAGGCAATAATAATGATGCCTTTTATAAGTTATATACTTATTTGAAGCTCCCAAAGGCCTCTTTCAAAGAAACTCACTGAAACACTGATTGGATGGAATGTATATGTAATAAAACAACCACATATTTACTAGTTAAGTGGACTCTTAAATCAGGACAAACAAGTGGGGACTTAGGTTTCAGCATTGGTACTGGATAGTCATGTGCACTGGGGCTAGTTCTTCATCTTCTGTCAGCCTCAGGTCTCTCTGATAAAAGGAAGATAATGATACCTGCCTTAAAGGATTATTGCAAGGTTAAACTGCAGATGGTGGTATCACAGCATCTAGGGCCCAGAACCTGACATGTAGTCACTACTCAGTAAACGTTGGTTTTAAAAAAGGGAATAAATAAACAAATGCGGAGTGGAAAATCGGTTGATAACTTCTTCTCCCTTGGCAAGTAGAAGACAGTGATGACTGAGGATAAGCAGATTGTTATCATAGTTGACCTAAATCAGAGCCCTCGGTGTAGAAGAATTTGACAGCAGATTGAATATCAACCCCAGGACCTACCTTTTCTTTCCTTTTTTCTTCATTTCCTCATTTATTTCCTTCCTTCCTTTCTTCCTTCCTTCCTTCCTTCCTTCCTTCATTCCTTCCTTCCTTCCTTCCTTCCTTCCTTCCTTTCTTCCTTCCTTCTTTCCCTCCCTCCCTCTCTCCCTCCTTCCTTCCCTATTTCCTTCCTTCCTTCCTTTCTTCCTTCCTTCTTTCCCTCCCTCCCTCTCTCCCTCCTTCCTTCCCTATTTCCTTCCTTCCTTCCTTTCTTCCTTCCTTCCTTCCTTTCTTCCTTCCTTCTTTCCCTCCCTCCCTCTCTCCCTCCTTCCTTCCCTATTTCCTTTCTTCCTTCCTTTCTTTCTTCCGTCATAAAAATCTACATTGAGCAACTACTGTGATCAGATTATGCAATGTGTCTGTGATAGAGAAATAAAACTAAAGTCAATACTTCAAGAAAGTTCCAATAGTGAGGAAAAGAGAAGGCAAATGGTAGTGGTAAACAGGAATTCAGTGTTAGCAGATTGTTGACCAGCAGTCGTACACAAAGATATCCCCATCACCAGCTATTAGTCCACTGACACAATCAACAAAACTTTTACATTATCCTGCATTACCCTGTGTTCTAAAAATTGCCATAGCTAATGCAAGTGCAAACACGAGTTAACTCGTGATAGGTCACCAACATTTGGGCATGGAAATACAATTTAAGTTCTTTAATTCAGAGATGTATACATCCCCGAAAGTTTTGGTTAAGAAGGACTATGTTCTCACTGTGGAACAGGAATGACCTACATTGTACCTGAGAGCTACAACAGGCAAACTAATAAACTCTAGAAGATTTACAGTGTGATCCTGTAACAAATTTCACTTCTCGCCTTTCCGAGGAACTAATGAAAATCCTTAATAGGCCAGCGTTTTAGAGCTGTTTCAATTCCTCCACCTGTCTAATAGAACATTCTCCTGTTCTACACTGTTCTTTTTTACTTGCCAACCTAAGCCGGCGTTACTTTCTTAAATTGGAGTTGTTACTATTATATAAAGACTTTTCAATCTCTATGAACATAATAGCATTTGCTCTGCTTATTGTCATATTTGCTGAAACTAGATCTACTCTATGTTCGGCACATAGTAGGTACTCAATAAACATCAGATATGTGAACAAACAAACCACCACCACCCCAAAAAAGTATTGAACTGGGTAGAAAATTGTTTTCTCTCTCTGTGTGGTCTTACTTTGTATCTCTCTTTAATCTAGTTTCAATGTTGTTTCTATTGGAAGGATCACCTTTTGTTTTTTGTGGCTGAAAGAAAAACTTTTGAATTAGAATCCAGATGGAAAATAGAAGTCCCATTCAGCATAAATAAGGTTGCTTTTATTGATTCCTTAGGATTCTTGGTGTCTAACTCCTGACAACACATAACTGAGTAGCACACAGAAGAATATAAAAGGAAAGAAAGACATAGATTGACTCAAGAACTACATTGCATCCATTAGGCTAGAGTGTGAAGGGTTGTTCAGGGAATAAAGAAAAGGAGCAAAGAAAGTCAAGCTGAATCCTGATGAGCCATCCCATGGAGTTAGGTGCAGCTCTTAGTATACTGAGGATGCACACGGATTCAAAACTCTCCCCCCAAAATTTTAGAAATTATGAAAAATTATAAATCTTAATATCTCCTTTCTATAAGATTTAAAGAAATAGGCTTATTCAGATATTGCTAAGTATAGTTTGGAATCAACATTTCTAAAGTGTTGTTTAATAAAATTTATCAAAAATTAGCGTAAAAATCTTTCACCTTTAGTCAAGATATTTTATTTTGAGGAATTTGTGCTAAGAAAAAGCATTGATACACTCAAAGATATGTTTATATCAATACAAATGTATATCAATATAAAGATACTATGTATGATGTTAGTTGCAATATAGCTAAAAGTAGTAAAAGGTTTAACACAAATATTAGATAAGCAGGTGGATCGCCTGAGCTCAGGAGAGCAAGATCCCATCTCTAAAAACAGTTAGTTATTGTGGCAGGTGCCTGTCATCCCAGCTACTTGGGAGGTGGAGGCAAGAGGATCTCTTGATCCCAAGAGTCGGAGGTTGCTGTGAGCTATGATGTCAAGCACCCTACTGAGGGTGTCAAAGTGAGGGTGTCAAATACATGCACCAACTTTCCTGCATGGTGCATGTATTATTTTTAATAACAAACAGCACATCTTATATAATAGGAAACCTTTTTTTCTGTCTCGAAAAAAAAAGTCTTGATTATCTAAATCACAATTTATACAACTATGAACAACATTATACAAACTATAAATAACATTCTATAGAATGTTGTTAACAGTTATATAGAATATGATATAACTGTTACAAATCACATTATGGAATATACATTCTATATTTCATGAAGTAGGAATAACATTGGTGCTTTCAAGGGGGAGTAAAAAATCTTGCTTTTCATATGTAAAAAGCACAGACATAAACATAGTCCATAAACAAACAGCAGTATATCTGAGGTACTACAATTGCATGAGGGGAGCAATTAAAGGAAAAAATATTTTTTAAAATTTCCTCAATGGGACAATAATGAAGGTTGAGAAATAATATTGTAGAAGAATACTTATTGGCAAAGAAAATGTTCTTAATAATTATGATAACCATGGTAATTATCATTGTTATAACAATAGCTAATCAGATGGGCCCCATAGTATGTGTTTCACACAGACAATAAGGTTTAATACTCCAAAAGTACTCACAAAATAGGTCTTATTATTCTTACTTTGTAAATCAGAAAATGGAAAGTTAGAAGACTATTATTTCCCTGCATGAGAAAACTGAATGTCAAAATGGTTATAAAATTTACCCCCATGTAACACAACGGTCAGAGATTCAGACCCAGGTTTAAATCTTTCTGAATCTAGCCAACATGCTGTTAGCCATTGTGTAGGTTTCCTATCAGTGTGACTATGTGTATACACACACACATAAATGGAAATATGCAAACCAAAGTATTAGTGAAAAACCTATGAAGTTTGAGTATCTCTTTTGGTTGGCTTTGCTATCAAATTTCCTGCATGGTGCATGTATTATTTTTAATAACAAATAGCACATCTTATATAAATAGTTAACCTTGCCCTAAAGGACCTTTCAGATATGCAGAGAAGACAAGACATGAAAGCAAATAATTAGGATGTGCGTGGAATTAAATCTCACTTCAGTTTAGTAAAGTTCCCCAGCCCCCTTTTATGAGTTTCAACTAGTAAAATAGAAATTAGAATGTATATGAGTATGAATTTGAAAATATCATGGAGAGGGGCGGTGCCTGTGGCTCAGGGAGTAGGGTGCCGGTCCCATATGCCAGAGGTGGAGGGTTCAAACCCAGCCCCGGCCAAAAACCATAAAAAAAAAAAAAAAAAAAAAACAAATAAACAAACAAACAAAAGAAAATATCATGGAGAAGTGAGAAGTAAGCTCCCACCCCATTCAGCCTCACTCCACAGGCCCACAGGCAATTGTTATCAAGGCTTCAGAGGCAGGGTCCCAGGAGGAGCATGTGAACATGAAGTTGACCTTAAATGCCAGGCAAAGGAATATGGACTATACTTAGCAAATGTTCTCTTAAATTAATCCCTAATGTCAGTAGCCTTATTTTTCTTATTTCTTTTCCTTTTTTTCTTTTTTCCTTTTTTCTTATCTTTGCTTTCAACCGTCTACTTTTAGGAGAAGCAGCTAAGAAAAAACTTAAGTTAACCTCAGGGTTCATATTAATTGAATTTTTCCTTTATTTCTTGCTATAAAGCTTGCTAGAGATATCTCCTGCACTGAAGAACTTATTAGCAGGGGAAATGGCACATTCTGCAGCCTTCTGGCAGAATTCAGAGCAGCCTGGCACCTGCCTTGTTCGATTAAAAAGCAGGTAAGGATTTTATCTGAGCACGTTTCCCCTTCCCCTCTGCTCCTCCACCTTGAACAATCATTAGCGCTGAAAGGGTTCTGTTCTGTGCTCCTGGGAAAGGCTTCCTCCCAAAGTCATCCTTCTCTGGACCTTCACTTGTTGTGGCCCTTCTTGGACAGATGGTGTCTGGAAGGCATGATTGATAAACATGTTTAAATATAGAAGGCAATCTTTTCTGGGTGCCAAGCAATTACTCAACATCACAGATATGCCTGCCATGGACCAGCAAAATAGCTATAGTTTATGATTTAACACATTGAGGAAATGGAAAATTATTAAGAAAACATCAAATGTCAGTGTGGCAGTAAAAATCTGAAAAACATTAACCAGACACCAACTGCAAGCAAAAGTACCAGACTTCAGGAAGGCTGAAAGTCACCTTCTTTACACACTGTAGAATCACAGTTTGGGAAGATATTATCTTGTTATATGGAAAACAGCCCCATTACTGAGCAAATTCTAGGCTAGTCAAACTGCATCTCCTTAGAACCGAATTGTTTTCTTCCCTGCATCTGATTTGAATGAATACATGTATGATAATTTGTAGTATGAATATTATAATGTCTGTGACATTATCTGTGCTAAGCACTTAACATACATGTCCTTGTTTTATCCCCATGACAAACACATTAGTGGGTACTGTTATATCTCCAATAGTAGCTGCAGAATTTAAGGCTCAGAAAGTTCAATTTTTTTTTTTTTTCAAGTTTTTGGCTGAGGCTGGGTTTGAACCCACTACCTCCAGAATATGGGGCCAGCACCCTACTCCTTTTAGCCACAGGTGCCACCCAGAAGGTTCAAATTATTTAAGATAAATTTACAAGTGCTAGAGGCAGAACTCATACCCAGGGCTATCTTACTCTAAAATCCGTTTGTTCCACAGGCCTAGGCAAATCTTTACTATAATCCACTCAACTCATTTCCTCAAGGCTTCATCTTCTCAAATATCCCAACTCTATCTTGTTACCTTCTCTAAAATGTAGCTGCATGACAAGAAAGGAAGGAAGGAAGGAAGGAAGGAAGGAAGGAAGGGAGGGAGGGA
Organism: Nycticebus coucang; assembly: GCF_027406575.1. Classification (NCBI taxonomy): domain Eukaryota; kingdom Metazoa; phylum Chordata; class Mammalia; order Primates; family Lorisidae; genus Nycticebus; species Nycticebus coucang. The sequence goes on along the minus strand of NC_069793.1, from coordinate 34,965,196 downwards.
GGGAGGGAGGGAGGGAGGGAGGGAGGGAAGGGAGGGAAGGAAAGGAAGGAAGGAAAGGAAAGAAAAGGAAGAAAAGGAAGGAAGGAAGGACATTTTGGAGAGGATCTTCTAAGGCATAGCAATGGCTTCAAAATGTGAAGGTTAAATTATAGTCATTGCCTATTATTTACTAAGAAAAAAGGTAAATCGACTTGTTTAATATGGTAAAAAATTGAAACAAAACCAACAACTGAAAAGTTCAAAATCAGAAGGAAGAGTTTTTGATAAGCACCAAGTTAATCATAATCTAACCATCACCACACCTTTCCCCGCCATAAATGGTGGCACATACTTATGACTGCAATATTAGAGGGTTAACAAGAGGTAAGACATACCCAAAGACACGGAATGGGGTCACATTCAAATCAAAGAAAAAATTCTTCTCGTGTCCCCATTAGTGTCCTTTTTATTAGGATCTATGTTTATGGGGCGTTACGTAAGAACGAGCCTCAGAATAGTGTAAGAGAATGGGGGTGATCCCCAGGGAAAGGAGAGGATCCACAAAGGGAGCAACACAAATTTATGGGATGAGAAATATATCATCATGCCATATTTTTCAAAAAGTTACATAATGTTGGCTGCGTGAGTATCCATGTAATGATGGCTATAAACACAGAAAATGATTAAAATACAAATGGAACCCTAGATCTCCATTTGATTTTACAGTCAAGGACATAACAGGAAAGTGTTTCTACAATCACGAGCTTCTCCTTTAGGCTTCCCTGCACCATCCTGGCCAAGGAACATAACATCCCCAAACATGATGGTCCCTTTAGAGTTTAGTATTTGGAGGAAACGATTCACAAATCACTTACAGTCCCTATGAATAATAGCTAACATTTATTAAGCCTATAGTGTATACCTTTCAGTGTGCTAAATGCTTGCTATTACCTATCTGATAACAACCCCATGAGTAGAAATTATCATTATACCCACTTTACAAATAAAATTTAGTTCCAGGAGTCTAAGTAATTTATTCAGGGTCAAGACTAGGACAGAAAGCCAAGTTTACCCTGCTGCAATCACATATGCTTAAACATTCTGTTGGTTGTTTTCTGACTTTTAAAAATATATATGTGTATATATAATTTTTTTTATTCTTCTGCTGTGTCAATGAACATTTTTCTCTGAAGATGCCAATAAAATACATAATGATTATGAAACAAATACCTATTCTCTATTAAAATATAGCTTTGCACATCATTTCAGGATAAGAATTTACAATACATGATTCAAAAATGTAACATAAAATGTCTCATAAGCACAAGAAAAAAACATAAAGTAGCTCAATATAAACTTAAGTTTTGAAAAACATATGCAGGACCCAAAAGAAAAAAATAACTCTACTTTTCCACAGATCATAAAGTAATAAAGAAAAAGAGAGATAATCTTCCTAGAAGTGAATGACTTAATTTTGGAAAGATGAAGCTCTCTCCAAATTAATGAAGAGATGTAAGTCAATTCTAATCAAAAGTCCAATAAGATTACTTGAAAAGGAGCTAAAAAAAAGATCTAGGAGTTTACTTGGTAGAATAAACTAATTAAAATGAACTTGAAAATTTTCCCCAGAAGAATTGGGCAGATAAGGATGCAAAATATACCATAAAGTTACAACACACTCCCTTCTACCACTTATAAGTAAGAGGGGTATTGAATGTTAATAACATCTATTGTTATAATTACATCACATTTGTAATAATATAGTTCACTATATCCTCAATAACCAGATATATTATTTGGTGGAGGATGTAAATTAATGTTCATAAAACAACTAGCAACCAGACTTATCAAGAATAAGCACTCAGCAAAATGTAGTGTGTACTATCATTTTCATAGCATGATACTTGACTGATAACATACACCAAATCTATTCATTCATTTGCCCAAGGGACATATCACTTGACTATGTAAAAGAGTCAGGCAAAGCCCATATTCCCAGGGAGTCTCTGATGTTGAAGACAATAAATAAATATACAAGTTAATGAACAAAGGATTTTAGAGACTGCTAAGCACTAGAAAGAAAATATAATAAGGTCAGACTGCCAGCATTGATAGGAAAGTATTCTCCAAGACAGAGGGTCAGGGTTTTCAGAGATTCTGCCGAGCCAGGAGACCCAAGTAGGTTCTTGGACTTTCCCAGCCTCATGGCCCCCAAATGCCAGTCTCCACTCATGCTTCAGAAGACGAAACCAAGACTGCCTACTGCTCCCAGACAGGAAGATACCTCGAGCTTTCTGGAATTGCCAAAAAAGAAAGAAAAAGAACAGCAGGATGCAACTCAACACATTGCTGAAATACAAAATGAAATAGGCTTAATGAACAAGCCAGTGAGGAGATTTTGAAAGTAGAGCAGAAATATAACAAACTCCCCCAACCATTTTTTTAGAAGAGGTCAGAATTGACCGCCAAAATCCCACAGGTGGGGGTAATAACATTTGTCAACCACCCCCAGTGTCCGCACTGCTTGGGGAGGAGGACGAAGAGGCATTGCATTTTTTGAGCAGAGTTGAAGTGACAGAATTTGAAGATATTAAATCGGGTTACAGAATAGATTTTTATTTTGATTAAAACCCTTACTTTGAAAATAAATTCTCTCTAAAGAATTTCATCTGAATGAGAGTGGTGCTCTTTCTTCAAAGTCCAGTGAAATCAAATGGAAATCTGGAAAGTGTTAGATGAAACATTCCAGTCAAACACAGAATAAAGCCAGGGGAGAAGCAGCAGCCTGAGGAACCAGAGAGCTTCTTTACCTGGTTTACTGAGCCCTGGGATCAGGTGCAGATGAATTAGGAGAGGTCATCCAAGATGATGTTTGGCCAAGTCCATTTTAGTACTACTTGGTTCCTGATATGGATGATACAGGAGGAAAAAGAGAAGAAAAAGAAGATGATGATGATGAAGAAGGAGGTTTGGAAGATACTGAGGAATAAGGGGGTGAGGATGAAGGTGAAGAAGATGAAGCTGATGATGAAGGGAAGGAAGGAGGAGGATGAAGGAGAAGATGACCAACATGACATGATGGATTCCAACCTTTTAAAAAATTTTCTCCAGGCGGCGCCTGTGGCTCAGTGAGTAGGGCGCCAGCCCCATATGCCGAGGGTGGCGGGTTCAAACCCAGCCCCGGCCAAACTGCAACCAAAAAATGGCCGGGCGTTGTGGTGGGCGCCTGTAGTCCCAGCTGCTCGGGAGGCTGAGGCAAGAGAATCGCGTAAGCCGAAGAGTTAAGAGGTTGCTGTGAGCCATGTGACTCCACGGCACTCTACCCGAGGGCGGTACAGTGAGACTCTGTCTCTACCAAAAAAAAAAAAAAATTTTCTCCAGTTCCCTGGAAGCAAGTTGCAGGCTTTATTTCCCCCATTTTGTTCTCAGTCACCCTGTTCTTGAGGTCCCTTTTCTCTACACCATGGTTCTCAACTTATTTGGGGGGGAATACCTTGAGCAGAATAAAATGAAAAAAGAATCTCTACCCATTTCTGTTCCAAATTCATTTTTATCCCTTCCTGTCTCCACAAAAACTGTATGGAAGCAACACCCCTGAGCTCCATGGGGAAAAATGAAAAACCTGCTCCCTTCCCTCTGCTGGAAGCTGGAGGGTGCCAGGCCCCTGAGTAGCAGTGCATAGAATTCTAGCTCTTTTCCTCCTTTCTCTGTCTGTTGGGCTCAGAGAGTGCACTGTGTCTCTATGTGAATATGGACAGTTACCATTCACCACCATGTATCTGTCTACTTTCTCTTGTTTAAAAAAAAAACTTTAAAAAATGGGTATAGAAGGTCAGCAGAGGGTGGGTTTGAGATGTTTGGGTGGGTTAAGTGGGCATTTCGACAACATGGTTTTCCCTTTGGCATGTTTAATTGTGATGTTTAACAGACATCCTTGCAGTTTAAAATGGAACTTTTTAAAATAAATTCCCTCCTAATGACTTGAGCCCTGCCACTCAAATGGGAGAGTCAGCAGAACCTGAAGGATCTTATTAGGAATTGACATTATTGTAATTTTGTTCTTGTTTATTTATTTATTTATTTATTTTTTGTAGAGACAGAGTCTCACTTTATGGCCCTCGGTAGAGTGCCGTGGCCTCACACAGCTCACAGCAATCTCCAACTCCTGGGCTTAAGGGATTCTCTTGCCTCAGCCTCCCGAGCAGCTGGGACTACAGGCGCCCGCCACAACGCCCGGCTATTTTTTGGTTGCAGTTTGGCCGGGGCCGGGTTTAGAACCTGCCACCCTCGGTATATGGGGCCGGCGCCCCACCGACTGATCCACAGGCGCCGCCCTGTTCTTGTTTATTTTTAAATTTTCTTTTTGTTTCACTGGAAAGGAAAGATGACGCTCAGTTGAATGTTAAACCTGCACAAGTTGCTTTGTTACAATAAAACTAAATGTGTTAAAAAGAAAAAAAGATAGAGGGTTAGGAAGGCCTCTTTGAAACAGATGTCCATGATAAGGAATAAGGCACACTGAGATCTGGGGAGGGACTTTGCAAATGTGAGAATCAAGTGTCAAGACTATGAGGGAGGAACCCATTTGGGGTATGAAGGAAAAGTAAGAATGCCAGTGCGTTCTTGAGAGAGTAATGTGTAATGGTAGAGCGAGTGGCATGAATACGGTCAGCAAAACAGGCCAGGACCAAGTCACATAGGGCCATCGAGGCTGGGACAAAGAGTTTAGAAAAAGAAAATCAAAGTAGATCCCTACAACATGCCACAGCCAAAATTAGTTCCAGAGAGATCAAAAGGTTTACTATAAAAGAAGAAAAACACTATAAAAATGTACTGGATTATTTATCGGATTCTGGAATAGAGAAAACTTTTTAAACATAAAATTAAAGGCAGAAATCATAATGGAATTAACAAATATATGTGAACACATGACACCTTAAAATTCCCATGCATTAAAATTACAATAAATAATAAGTAAGCTGTATAAGAAACTTAGAAAGCATATGACAAACCTCTCAAAAATACATGCAATTCATGTAGCAGAGTGTTAAAGTCTTTAATAATTTTTAACAAATATTTACTCACAAAGATACTAATTCTTTGATATACTATTAAGCAAAAAAAAAAAAAAAGAGAAAGTAAAGCCCAAAACTGTATGTTGAATGAATACAACTATGTAAAAATGAAAGAAAAGAAGATAAAGGCCTAGACAGAAATATAAAAAAAAATGCCATCAGTTGTCTCAGAGTGCTAAGATCAGTGCTGGAATTTTGCTGCCCCTCTATCTTTTTCCATTGTCACCATTTTTGAAAATGAGTGTGTATTTTTGATTTAGCACAAAAAAGAAGGAAAAATCCTATTTAATATAAAGTGTTCTAGATCCTAGAATGTTTTCCATTCTAAAGTCCTATTCTTCCCTTTTTATTATCATCTTCTGTTATATAATTTGTTTAATCTCTTTTCACCAGGAAGCCTTTATCAAACATACATTAATTATAACACACAAATCTTTTTAGCACCATAGCAGTGACACCGGTATATTCACATATATGGATATACATACTAACATTTTTTCTACAAAGGATTGCATAAGACTAACAGAATATACAGATTAAAGTAATTATAGTAGTATACATAGTATTGGGGAGATATTGACAGATGATATATACATAGATAGATCCATCTATTGGTATAGATACCTATATACCACTACAATAGATACATAGATATCTAGATATTACAACTTTCATCTCTGGTCCTAAAAATGTAGCTACTTAATTAGAGTAAATATGCAATGAACAAGTACATAATAAAGCATCTTGAAAACCAAATGATAGGCTTATGTATGTATGTTCTAAGGAATTATTGTTTCAGTCACTGGCTTTGCCTTGCATGGAACTGTAGGCTCAGCTTATTTTGAGCAATGTAAGAATACACGTGTAATTTGTTTTGCTTGGGGCAAAGCTAAGAAGATGCACTCTCTGAAAGTTTCTCATCCTCCCCTCTGGCACATACCTTCTCTAATCACATTTCAGCCTACCAAAGCCAGTTTCACTTACTCCATGAAGCACATGAAAATGTGGATGGATACCAGGGGGCAAATGAATGAGCCGAGAGAATTCCCTGATGTCAAGGAGGATTAGGGAACCAATGGCTGCTGAACTCTGGCCTTTTCAGGACACACAGAAAAAAGAAGGAGATATTTTTCAGCAAGGAAACCCAATCTGCCTGAGCCTATTAATTTCCCTGTTGACCAAATAGATCAAACACAATTCAGAATTATTTCAACAAACCATCTTGACAGGTAAACATTTTGTGCTGGCCAAGGCTCTTTCTGGCTATTGCAGAATAAACTGTGGGAACAATGCTGAAGTAATATTGGTATGAATCGAACAATAAAGCAATATTATGCTTATGTACCCAGCTGCCTAGCTGTCAATGGAAAACAAGAAAATGTGAAGAGCCTAAACACACTTTCAATGAAATTCTTCATGTTTTTCTTTAACAGGTGATGATTTTCTAGTGCTATTTTTAGCAGCAAAACTTTTTTCCCCTCTGCATTATTCATACATGAAACCTCAATTCATAAAGCATATAACTTGGAGCATTTCTGGATAACATGTGAGAGTGGCCCAGCCATTCCAAATAGCCCTTCTGAGTCCTCTCAAAAACTTTCCTGCAACCATAGGATGCATGCAAGATAAACTGAAACCCCTACTTTTGAAGAATGAGGACAACCAACTGAAAAAAAAAAAAAAAGGCCTGTCCCAGCTACTTGGGAGGCTGACACAAGAGAATCGCTTAAGCGCCTAAGTCTAAGAGTTTGAGGTTGCTGTGAGCTGTGACGTCATAGCACTCTACCAAGGGTGACATAGTGAGACTCTGCCTCAAAAAAAAAATTAATTAATTGTTAAAAATGGACTGATAATACCTACATTGATCTTGAAACGTTACATGAAATCCCCTAAGGTGCAAAAAAGATTCTATAAGCAAAGTTGCCTGTGTCTCGCTTTTGAGTGTCCTCCCACCTCTGTTTTCTCAACTACACTCTCCTCCTCCTCCTTCATACGTTGACCCTTTTCCTCAAGGCATGCAGAGAGGACTTTACAGACCAGAATCCTCTTCCCACCGCCATCAGGACATCCGCCCAGCAGACTGCCCTCTCGCTGGAAACAATAACTGCAGAGCCCTTGCTATGCACACTGGTGTTTTTGCCATCTAGTCTTCATTCACAGTTTTCCCAAGCTTCTCTCCCAAGTGCACACACATTTTCGCTCTCCTCTCACTTTTCAGGGATTCTAAATCTTGAACAGAAGACCTCAAAGAAAAAGGAAGAGCTGACTCATCCCAGTGATGACATCCTGACAAGACCAACCCCTAGTTATTGTAATTTAGATCTCCAGTCCATCATCCCTGGTTTATGTGCTTTCTGCACCTAACATCCCAGCTTTGTCCTCTCATCTAATGAGTTACCCAGGAAAATTTCAATAAATTCATTTTTTTGCCTACATTATACAGATTCTGTCCATTGCTGATATGTGAAGAACGCTGGACGATACAAGCTTTTATCAAGCACTTTACATACTTTTCCCCCCTGCTATGTTGACTTTTGGGAGAGTGTCCACATTCCAGATGTACTCACAGAAAAAAAAATGTGCTTTTTACTGTCTAATTCCCTCAGAGTCTCCTGAAAGTAGCACTAGTTAATTCCAATACCCATGGAATAAAAGACTGACAGAGGGTAAATGTATTTTCCTTTTCAGGGACATTTATTTTCAATAGAAAGTCAAACAAACATATATTCCCTTAACTCATAAAAGTACTTGTTGAAATAAATGAGCTTTAAAAAGATAAATTTAGGAAAAAAATATATATATCTACACGTTTTCAAAGACACTGATCTAAGTATTGCCTGTCAGGCATTCTGTGGGGAGCACCCTCCAAACTCAGCATCGTTTGATTTCTTTTCTTTCTCTCTTTCTTTCTTTCTTTTTTTTTTTTTTTTAAGAGTCTCACTTTATCACCCTCGATAGAGTGCCATGACGTCACAGCTCACTGCAACCTCCAATTCCTGGGCTTAGGCAATTCTCTTGCCTCAGCCTCCTGAGTAGCTGGGACTACAGGTGCCCGCCAGAATGTCCAGCTATTTTTCCTGTTGCAGTTTGGCCATGGCCAAGTTTGAACCCACCACTCTCAGTATATGGGGCCGGCGCTCTACTCACTGAGCCACAGGCGCTACCCAGCATTGTTTGATTTCTGCCTGATAATTCAACTCACATGTGACACGAACTGTTACAGAGAGGAAAAAGTACAAATACATAAGAAACTTCATAATAGAACAGAATGGAAAAACCGTGAGATAATTAAATGTTCAAGCTTCAAGAGGGAACTAAATAACCCAGGCCATAAAATACTCTTTTCAGCCAGAACCAACGAGAAATGAATTGATATTGTCTTGCTGTGTTTAACAGAGCTACTTGAAAATACGGGGAATCAAGTCTAAAGATAATCCCAGGATCACTCTTTTGTTCATCCAAAACATACACACACTCTCGGCTAGACTTCCAAAGAAATCGTGTCCATTGTGATGGATAGTTTGTGAAAAAGGGGAATTTTTAAAAAGGCTTAATTCTAGTTTTAGCCATCTGTCTAGAATTACTACTCCTTTCCCATGAAAAGAGAACCCTTCCCGCCTTACTCTAACCTATACCTCTAGGGTTCAGCTTGTCCCCCTTTACCACAGAAGAGATCAAAAAACACAGTAGTTAGAGTCAAAAGACCAAATGTTCAGTCCACATTCCATTTAACCCCAATGTGACTGGAAAACCCGTTGGTCCTTTCCGAGCCCTGGTTTAATTTCATTTAAAATGGATAAAACTAATATTACCTACTCTTGCAATTCATAAAGATTTCTAGTTGACTTTTGAAACATATAAAGTAGAAAGAGACTAGCTATCCATTCGGACAGATCTATAAGGCACTTTTCTCAGCCTTACAGAAGAAATTCAGAAATCTAGCCTACCAAAATACCAAGAGAGGAACTACCTTTCAGGGGTAGCTTCATGTTAACTACGTTCATGATATTTCTATGTAAAATCAGAATGCCCTGTCACTATTTTACATTAATAAATATAACTGATGTTCAAAATATATTAACCTTTCTTCATGTTTGGTGGGTACATTCATATGAATTTAACACAGGCCTGGATTTAAATTAAGTCACATCTACATCAATACATAATTTGGCAATGGCTCTGAATTCTCACCTGCTCTTTGAAGACTATTCCAATTGGTTCTACAAATTTTCTTTCTCAAATATCTCTAAAGATCTCCAAGGGTATGCATGCATCCAACAGCCATGGCTTGTTACTGTTTCATGCCTCAAAACAAGAACCCAGACTTTAAGATTAAACTTGACACCCACTGAAATTATCATTCACATTTGCTGGCCCTCAACAGTCCTGCTCGCTTATTTTGGTTAATACCCTCATCACTGAGTGGCCAGGGATGAAGTCAGACCTCCATCCTTGACTCTGGCATTGCTGTGTACATTCTCACATTGCTCTTGGCAGAAGTTAACTGGCTTCCTCAGGCAAAGGTGGTTCTGGGCTGGATGGTGATGGTTCTGTGATGTGTGGTAAAGGAATAATGATGTTAGCTCTTAGCTATACTCAGCAGTGCCATGGAAAAACTGTCAAATGCCTAAGTTTACATGTTTCAATGAAGAAGTCCTTTCCATTCAAGCACATACATATGTGTATATCAAAGTGGTTCCAGTGTCAGTCATCCTAGACATGGAATCAGACTACCCTTCCTTAGAGTTTAGCATCTGGCGAGAGGAAGTCTTCTCATCAGCATTTCCTAAGCCTCCAAGATGAACTGCCTTCCTAGAACCTCGCTCCCACTGCAGTTGGCAAATTTTGGCCTTTATCAAGTCCACTCCAATCCCTCAAACATATTTCAATATTTTTGAACCTTAAAGAAAATGAAAGTCAGGCCCCATCTCTTTTCTGTTTAGAAGCTTTTCTCTCCCATGTTAAATTAGTGGATGCAAATATATTCAAGCAAGAGTGATGTCACCCAATTTGACCTTGTAGCACCCAAACCATAGAAATTAATAGATAAATGAGAAAATTGTTAAAGCAATTCTTTTCACCGACAAAATTTGAGCCCTAAATCTAGTTATAATGCCCTATAACATGCACGTGACACGCAAAATGTACTGTCATATTCAGAAAGAAATGGCCAAAAACCTGCAGTACTAATGAAAACACACCAAATGGAAATCTAGACTGAAAAAAAGAAGATGAAAAATATACAGAAGTATCAAATGAGCAACTAAGCTACATAATGAGTTGTTTGATAGAGCCTGGAAATTTAATGAGAAACTTGAAAAATCATTTTTTTTTTTTTTTTTTTTTTTTTTTATTTTTGGCCGGGGCTGGGCTTGAACCCGCCACCTCCGGCTTATGGGACCGGCGCCCTACCCGTTGAGCCACAGGCACCACCCAATTGAAAAATCTTTTAATATCTGGTTGAGAAGGAACTTAAAGATCTCTTAATCCAACCCACTCATTTTATAGCTGAGAAAATAGAGATCCAGAGATTCAGACTGATGAAGTGACTTCCCCAAAATCACACTGCTCTTCTGATACAAATTCTGGACTAGAACTTTTCCGTGACAACCTACAACCTATGATTCCTTCACGCTTATTTGAGAGCTTGTCCGCCTTCTGCTAACAGACAAGGGAACAAAATCATTTTCGTAAAATCCATTTAATAAATGAGACTCCAAATTCCTTGAGTTAGAATACATGGGGCAAAAATGTTATGCAGAAGGCTAATTCCATCCTACAGCATCAAACTGTTATTTGTAGTCCTCGCAAGAAATAATAATAATAATAATAATCCTATACTGAATATTTCTTAGTCATTGGACACCATGCCAAAAACTTTATGGTTGGATTTTGGGTTTTTTTTTTTTCTCATCAATCCTCATAGGAAGCACAGAAGTGAATTTAGAGAGTTTAGGTAACTTGCCCAAGGTCATATGATGACTCAGTGGCAGACTAGGATTCAAGCCCAGGCAGACTGACAGTACCCTGAAAAGAAAAGCAGATTAAAGCCAGTTGTATAGTGTACTTAACTGTTAAATAACATTGTTTGTATCTCTCAGATCACCCTGACACCTGTTCTTTCTTATTAACCCTACTATTGGTCTCTTTCTTCCACCAATCTATCCTGCACAGGGCTACCACATTCACCTTCCTGAAGGCTAATTTCTTTGTATTACATCTTTACCCCCAAACCTTTCGTAGTACGTCATAGCTTACTTTATGTCTTGGTATATAAGACCTTTGTAATCTATCCCAATTTACCTTTTGATATTAGATCCCATTTCTTTTCTATTAAATCATTGTCCTTGTCAAACTATCCTCAATGTACACCTTAAAATTTAGCCTTTTTTTCTTCCATATTTACAGAGAGCCTACTGTGTTCCAGGCCTACTGTTAAACATTGAAAATACAAACAGACAAAGAGATCTCTCCTTCTCAAAGAAGTTTAGAGTGTTAACAGACAGACAGTTATGCAAACAACTGATGAGAGTCAAAAAAAAAGAGATTGCCATACCTCAATCTGGTCAAAAGGCAGTGGGAACGAAGATGAGCTCTGAGCTTTTTTAGCTTCTAAGTGTTTTTCTGTCTGATATGCCTCCCACGACACACACCTCTCTCTTCATCTTACTCCATCCCACAGAATCAAGTTCAAATGCTATTTCCCTCTTAAAGTCTTGCCTTATAACCACACATATGTGTTTCTTTCCCCCCAAAGTGGTGGAAGTTCTCACTAAATAAACCAACAAGAAAAATTCTACTTTTGGCTTCAAATTCTTAAAATTTAACACTTAGAAATGTAAGAGATGCAGAAAATAAATTCTCCAAATTCTAAGGGTGATTGCAAGGGCTGTAGTGGCAGAAGGCAATGGTTCCCTCTAATTTTACTTCAAAACTTGTGACTTTCCTTTCCCTTAAAAGCTTAGGTATGGTAGCGATTTGTACTGGCTCACGACTAGAATAAGTAGGGGAGAAGACGGCAGAGGAGTTTCATGATATGAACAGCAAAAAGAGAGAAAAGCACACTAAAAAGGATATTGCAGGTATTGTGGCAGCAAAATTGCCTTAAGTGAAATAAACTGGACTGTAACAATGAAAGTTATAAGAAAATAGAGGCGTGGGGCGGGGATAGACTCCTGCCCTGAGACACAGTGAGGAATGTACAAAAGAAATGGATTGGGCACCAGCTCCATATACCGGGGGTGGCGGGTTCAAGCCAGGCTCTGGCCAAAACCATAAAAAAAAAGAAAAAAGAAAAGAAAAGAAATGCAAAACTCAAGTAGTTTCCAAGACCAGCCACTAGGCATCCTAGCCTACTCAGACAGATTTTCAGGACTACTTCTAGGGTAGTAGTAAGTGCCTCTACAGGGAGGTTAGGAATCTGCCTCTAGCCAGCCAATCCTATTGCAGCTATTGGAATAATATCCCAGACATAGACCAATCCTATTACAGCTACCAGAATACATCCCAGATTATTGTAGCTACTTGTAGCTACTTGTAACTACCGGAATACATCCCAGACATAGGCCAAACCTATTGCAACTACCAGAATACATCCCAGACATAAGTTTCTAAAGTGCAGGGGACTTGGCAAATCCATTTTCATGTTCCAGTCAATGCTGCAATAAACCTCTGGATGGGTCTAGCCTATAGCACACCCAAGAAATTTGCTCATCCCTTTCCTCTACTCTTTTTACAGAATTAGTAAAAAATGTTTGCTACAAGCCAAGAGATTGAATGTTCCAAAAGTGTTGCTGGACTTGGACAAATTACAAAGTTTAACAGCCTCTCTGGACTGGGTTCTCAGTGCTCAGCACACTGAAAAGCAGCTGCGGTCCAAGGGCTCTGAGAACTGAAAAGGCCACCCTGACGGCCATGGCAGGCAGCTTTTTGATCTCTCCTACTTGCACTGTATTTATTGGCCCCTATGGCACTCATCTGAAGTCATGAAAACATTTTGTAAAAGAGAATAACTGGACTCTTCCCCATATCCAGAGTGTAATCATGAGACTAGATGGCCTCCAGCTAACTGAGCCCACCAAATTTCAGCCTTGGCCAGAAGCTGTGATGCAAAAAACACCAGTTTGTGTATGGAAAATAACAGCCAGAAGGAATAATACTAGATTTTTAGGACTAGAAGGAGCCCTATTATTACCTAAGGCCAGAGTGTTTCAAGCTGTTTTAGTCTTGGAGTTCTTGCTTCAAATAAAAAATGATTCAGATCTTTAGTATAACTGAGTAAAGTAAAAGTTATTGCTGGAGAAAGAGTAGGGCAGATAGTGTAGGCAGAATCTCTAGAGCTTCAGAAAATAGTGTTTGAACACAATCATTCCAATCCACCCACTGATTTTGCATATGCAAAAGTTCTGTGAGAAGAAAATGGCTTTACCTCTACTTTATAGACTAGGGTACTGATACACAATTTAAACACTGTTGCCAAGATTATTCAGCTGGAGTATCAATCAAAGTCCCTTTTGAAAACAGATGGCACACTGGAATGTGGATAATTTAAAGAGGAGTTAATAAAGTGACTATTTACAAATGTATGGGCAGGTTTTGCAAAACAAATAGTGCAGTACCCTGGGCTGGTTCTCTAAGCCTGTAAAGGGGAGATGGGGAGACAGTTACAGGAACTTACAAGGAGAAAGAGCCACACACAAAGGGCTACTTGGAAGGAAAATATAATCCCCATTTGGAAGACAGAGCCCGTCCTGGGCAACCCTGCAAGGAGAGAACTAGAGGAATACATACACTATTTCCTTGTTCTCATCCACGTCCTGCCAGATCTTCCATTGGCTTAAACAAATAGAACTCAGACAAGAGGGCCTAGTAATGTATTCAATACAGACCAGCCGCCTGGAGCACAGAGGATTGAAAAGATCAGAGAACGGATCTTTTTTTTTTTTTTTTTTTGAGACAGAGTCTCACTTTGTCACCCTTGGTAGAATGCCATAGCATCATAGCTCACAGCAACCTCAAACTCCTGGGCTTAAACAATTCTCTTGCCTCAGCCTCCCCATTAGCTGAGACTACAGGCACCCGACACAATGCCCAGTATTTTTAGAGACGAGGTCTCACTCTGGCTCAGGCTGATCTCAAACCTGTGAGCTCAAGCAATCCACCCGCCTCAGCCTCCCAAGTACTGGGATTACAGGCGTGAGCCACTGCACCTGGTCAGGAGAATGGATCTTGAAGGACAAACTGAAGTTATCTGGTGTAGTTAGCGTGAGCTGGAGACAGAATTATCTAGATATCTAAGGGCCAAATCTCTGTTCTTGATCACGACGCTTTTGCACTCCAGGAATTTTTTAAATCATGTAATTCTTTGATGACAAGGTTAGTGTGGAATAGGGTTTCCTCTCTATTGCTCCACAAATACATGTTTTGTGTTGTTGTTTTTTTTTTTTTGTATTATTCTATAAACTTACTGAGAAGAATGCCTCCAAATACTCAAAATATTTACAACTTCTCAGACAACTTTAATCACATTTTTTTCTTAACACCTAGGTTAGTATAGTTGTCCTAATGTACTTTACAATATTAAAATGAGAGCCTGGCTTTAATAAATAGTTAAGTCTAACATTTTAATTCATATATCCATTATGTCAGTTCATGTTCACCATATGAAATGTTTAACATACCAAATAAAGTTTGGCAAACACATGAGGTCCACCTGCCCAGCTGATGCCTGTAGTAGATTATTACCCTGTTTCCCCGAAAATAAGACATCCTCTGAAAATAAGACCTACTTACAGGAAAGATAAGATGTCCCCTGAAAATAAGACCTAGCGCATCTTTGGGTAGGTCTTATTTTCGGTGAAACAGGGTATTTGATAATAATTCTCTTTCTTGCCGTGAAGAAATGCCAACGTTGAATCCTTCTTGGCAAAACAGTCAACAATTTCCAAAGGATCATTTAGCACATTAAAAGAATACTATATTTACCCATGTAGTAAAAGAGAAAAATATAAGAGCACAGATAAGGTTTGCGAGACTCATAGAACACAAGCCTGCATGTCCCAGAACACTGAATGCCATTTTTAAAGAACTCTCATCAGAAATGAGTCACTTTGAGAACAGGCGAGAAAAAATTAATACATGTTGAAACAAAATACCTCTTTGCTCTAGGGAACAACTCTATCCTTAGTCAAATCTGAGAATACACAACATGGGGTAGGTATTTTTAAATTGCAACAAAATGGATATAATTTCACAATGAAAAACATTTATAAAAATCTATCCCATGGACAGTTTAACATACTCTTATAGGAATTTATTCTGCAGGAAACCTGTGGGAAGAATTTTGAGAGAAGAAGAAGAAAGAAGAAAGAAGAAGAAGGAGGAGGAGGAGGAGGAGGAGAAGGAGGAGGAGGAGGGAGGGAGGGAGGGAGGAAGGAAGGAAGGAAGGAAGGAAGGAAGGAAGGAAGGAAGGAAGGAAGGAAGGAAGGAAGGAAGGAAGGAGGAAGAAGGAAGGAAGGAGGAAGAAGGAAGGAAGAAGAGAAAAAGAAGGAGGAGGAAGAGAAAGAACAAAAAAGAAAAAGGAAAGAAAAATATGAACAGAGACGGGAGGGGAGAGAAAGAGAGAGATTATGGACTTCGATTTCAATCAGAAAACAAATGATGTGAAGGTTCTATGAAACATAATAGAAAACCCCTGTTTCATACACCTTATTTTGTGAAATAAATAAGTGTAGTAATCATGCTGCCTTTTCAAGAACCTTGCAAAATAAAATCAAACTTCTTCCTATGACCTACAAAATTACTCATGACCTACCCACTGGCTTTCTCCCATTTAAGCAATTCCTTGTCGTTCTATCTCTTGGTCACCAACTCTAATTCCCCTGGTCTATTGGCAGCTCTTTGAACATTTCAAGCCTGTTTTTCTGCCTCAGAACTACTACACATTACGTTCTGCCTGGAATGCTTCCACTCACTTCATGACCAGCTCCTACCCATTCTTCAGAAATCGGCTTAAAAAGACTTTCTCTGAAAACTTTATTTAAAGTGGGTTCCTTCTGTTGGTCTCTAACACCATTCCCTGTTTACTTTTTTCTTTGAACATTATCATTGCCTCACCTTACTTACACTCCTATTTTTCTTTTCTTTGATTGGTTTCTACACCAGGATACAAGTCCCCTAAGAGCAAAATCTATCTCAGTCTTGCTCACCTGATATTCCAGAGCCTACCACAGTGGCAATCACACAGTAGACAGTCAATAAATATTTGTGGAACAAATTAGTGAACTCTTGAGCAAGTTTTTATTTTACTTCTAGCCTATCAATCTTTCCAACTCTACCTCCAGGACCAGCAAGTCAAATGCATATGAGATTTTGTGAAGATTTACTTCTCAGGTCATAATAACTAAAGTTGATTGAGCACCTATTTACTGGCTAGCTGCAATTCTTAGCAAGCACAGTGGTTATGGCGTGTGTGTGTGTGTGTAACTTTAAAGCTCAAAAAATCCCTATGAAACAAACACCTATTTTATAGATGGGGGAAATGAGATTCTGACAGATTTAGTTATTGATATGAAAGAAAGCGTATTAAGATGGCAAATTTTAGAAATGTAATAATGTGCTCTTTTTTAAATATCTTTCTCCACATATCTAAGCAACCAAGATTACCCAGGTGTGCTCTCTGTAGGTTATTCCCGAGGGAAAGTTACGGTAGTATGGAGGGAACGCAGGCAGAGTCAAGAACACTGGGATCAGACCCCTTATCTTCTATTTACTGTTTGCACAACCATATTAAATCCCTTACCTCTCTCGCCAGGCCACAGATTCCTTATCTGTCAAGAAGAGTTGGACTTAGGTGCATATTCCAGTGTCTTATGTAATTCAGACACACGCCACCAGGTCTAAGAAACAGCTTCATTAATAAATATATTCTGGCATGATGCTGATTGCCAGAACCTGTGCTTTGTGGTGACTGTTCCTAGATTGATAACAAATCACAATATTGTGCTTTGAATGTAGGAAATTAAAAATGAATGGTGGTGCATAAGAGTAGTTTGCTTAGCTAGGATGAAAGTGGTAGTTGGACTTGAAAAGAATGGAAGAAGAATACAGGAATATGTTTCAGTAAACAAAATACTGAGTGAAAATAATTGTCTTAAATTTGATTAAAATGCACAAGAGAGATGCATTTGTCTTGCATCTCAAATGACCTTAATTAGAAGCAAAAATATAATATTACATCTTCAAAAATAGTTAATTTACTGAGGGCTTGGCACCTGTAGCACAGTGGTTACGGCGGTGGCCACATACACTCAGGCAAGCAGGCTCAAACCCAGCCTGGGCCAGCTAAACAATGACAACTGCAACAACAACAACAACAACAAAAATAGTTGGGTGTTGTGGCGGGCGCCTGTCATCCCAGCTACTTGGGAGGCTAAGTCTGAATTGCTTGAGCCCAAAGGTTGGGGTTACCGTGAGCTATAACACCGTGGCACTCTACCCAGGGTGACATAATGAGACTCTGGCTTAAAAAATAAATAAAAAATAAATAAAATAGCTAACTTACTGAAAAAAATTAATGCTAACTTGATTTCATATTCAATAGCAATTTATAGATATTGAGAATAATATGAGAATGAAAAATTTCTCAACTAAAAATGAAGGGGCTGAAGCACAAAATCTTGTAGACTTTTGGACCTCAACAATTGTCTTATTCTGGTGGCACCTGTGGCTCAGTGAGTAGGGTGCTGGCCCCATATACCAGGGGTGGCAGGTTCAAACCCAGCCCTGGCCAAACTGCAGCAAAAAAAAAAAAAAAAAAAAAAAAAAAATTAATTATAAATAAATAATAATTTAAAAAAAAAAAAAAAAACAATTGTCTTATTCTGTATTTATTAAGTGCTTACTGAACATTTCCCACAGACTTAATCCTATCACAAGCAAAGCAAATATACAGAATAAGAAAATATCATCTTTGTTGTCAAAAAGATTATGATCTAATTATAAGATTGCTATAGATCAAATGATGAAAGCAAAATACATAATTCCAATATAATAATTCCAATTTCAATTCTTCTATTGTTTTATTATACAAATCAAAAGATGCTAATTAAAAGCTTCATATTTTGAGGTAATAGAAATTTTTTAACTATTTAAGACATTATAAGTGGCAATGATATTAAAGTAAAAAAAGTAATCGAATAACCATTTTCTTTATGTTGACCAGGTTAATATAAACGTAGTGCATTTTAATAGAGATGGATTTAGAATATAATTGGAAGGTTACATTTGCACGAAATAGAGTTCTCCTATGATGGGCACAATAACAAAAATGGAAAAGACCAAATGGCCCAGGTTTAGGAAAGAAATGCAAGTGTTTGTAGGATTAAAACTTTAAACATTGCCCAAACCCAAATCATTATCATTACAGTGATGCTTACCAGTGATAAATATCAAAGATGAGGAAAAAAAGGATAAATTTTTCCCAAATACAAAAGGTACATGGTAAAATGAATAGCAACCACAGTAACTGCTGGGAGACAGATTATCCTCATAAATTTCCCTTTTTGCAAACATGTGCTCATAAAAAATGAAAACTCTAGAATTTTACCTTCAAAAATAATTTCTTTTTATGAATGAGCTGCCAGTAGAATCAAGATTTTGAAAAATAGTTGAATTAATGAACACAAAGATAAATATTAAAATTTAAAATATTACCAGTTTCTTTATGTAAATACCATACATAGTTTAAATTAAATCAAGTTCTTGAATGATCAAATAGATGATTAGGTTAATTAAGATCTAACTTTTAAGATGAGGGAGGAAAAACCTAGTCAAGTATCATTATGTGATTAGGAATTTTCATATTGTGAGTAAAAAAGTAATATTCCTTCTTTTGAAAAAAATTTCCTGCCTATTTCAGTTTTTATAAAAGATATTTTACTCACATGAAAAAATACAAGGTTTAATAAAATAGTGACTAATTCTCAAATAAATTGGATTTTGACCAAAGTACATTACTTAAACATTAATTTTTAATTCAACTTGTTAATATGTTGCTTAGGATATTGCATCCTCATTTATAAGTGAAATATGTTTGTAATTTCCCCTTTATAATAAAAAATACAAGGTTTAATAAAGTAGAAGCAACTTAAAATTATATTTATAATGGAAACAAAAACATGAAAAAATTATTCAGACATGCACTCACTCATTCAACAAATACTCTTTCTATGTGTATGTATTGGGTCTAGTGATGACCTAAGATATAAAATGAATACAGCATGGATCCTAAGGTCGCAAAGAATTTATAATGTGTACTGGGGCAAAGCAAAGAAATGTACGATTAAACTTAAGAGAGAAAATGGAACTGTATCCCATAGTGATAATACAGACAGAAGGCAAAAGGATGTCTAAATTAGTGACCACTGAGAGGACTAAAGATGGCTGCCTAAGTAGGTAGCGAATTATGTAAATTATCTAAGGATGGGTGACTATAGATTTGGGGAAGGTTAGAAATAATAAATATGTTATTAATATAAAATAATATGTTAATAAATGTTATGTAAAGAAACTGATAAAAGAAGACTTAAAAGGAATGCAAGAACCAAGAGTTGGAAAGTCTCAACTACTACAATATTTTATGCTTCATTTTTTAGGTAATAATAAAATGTCATTCGTTTTTAAGCATATACATGGTATAAAAATCATAGAATCATGAAACTTTTGGAGGAGGTGGGGTGGGAAGTGTTAA
Organism: Nycticebus coucang; assembly: GCF_027406575.1. NCBI lineage: Eukaryota > Metazoa > Chordata > Mammalia > Primates > Lorisidae > Nycticebus > Nycticebus coucang. The sequence goes on along the minus strand of NC_069793.1, from coordinate 34,945,393 downwards.
GAACACCAAGTGATGCTGTTGCCTTCTCCCTTGTCCATGGCAGAATGCCATGATTAACCACTACACTCTTCCCATTGATTCTACATACAGCTCCAAAAGCCACCTCAACAATTACTCTAACAACAGTAAATCAAATGTGGAGCTTGAGTCTTCATCCAGAATCTTGTGGTTTTATTTTTGTTTATCTCATAGGCAACTATTGGACCAAAACAAGCTGTCAAACTAGACTCCATGCTAAGCACAAGTGGAGAAGAAATAGGCCCAAATTTAATTGAAACTATGTTTACTAATGTTAAAAGGAAAGATAGTAGTTTATATTCTCTAACATAGTGTGTCAGCTTTTAGAGGATATTTAAATCTTCCTGCTTTTTTATGTAATGTCTGTTTTTAGAGTCAATTATGTCTGAACTAACATGAGGGCAGTGGCCTAGAGAGGGAAGCAGAGATGGGACTGAATCCAGGGCTTAACCCAAAAACCACTTTCTACATTTCTGTCATTCACTTTCATGTTCCCTATAATCCAGGCATCTGGCAATCTTCCTTGACCATGTCATGCTTTTTCATGCTTTGCTGTGGGTTTTTTCCCTTCACCTAAACCCCCTCTGCCTTCTTCACTGCCTGTCCATCAAACCCAAATCACATGCCATCTCCTCCAGGAAGTTTCTTCATTAACCATCACTCTTACTGCTTCCATAATATGTTATCCCTCTATCTTAGCACTTATCACCTATGTTTATTCCCTTGTCTTCTTCTTCCTCATCTTCGTACTAGCTATATTTAGTAGTGTGCCTACCATCCCATGGGGTACTCAATAGCATGACTTAAAATGAATAAATAAATGCTTAGATTGAACTTCAAAGTATATGATATGAGTTTTACCAGGTTTGTTTTATCATGTTTCCTAATGATTATACTATAAGCCTAGAAATGAGTTTAAAGACATCATTTTGTGGGCTTCTAAAAGTACTACATTCACTGTATTAGGTCAAAAGGACAGATTTCCTGTGACTATTACACAAAACAAGTAAAGGAAATTTGTGAGTTCCTATATTTGGAAAAATTATATTTAGCTTTACAAGTCAATAACCGCTTTTAAGACACAAGTCTCAAACCCACACATTTTTTAAGGTTCTATTATTCTAGACATCTATAAATTATGAAACTGTGTCTTTTTGGCCATACCACCCGTGAGTCATGTTTAATATTAGGATGACCATAGAAATGGTTCTAAAATAACACCTCTGTACTCATGAGCCATCACTGTGCTTGGCCCATAGGTATAAAGGATTGTAACAGCATGTGTGGAAGTGCAAACTTATATAGCCTCTTTGGAAAGAAGTATGGAGATTTCTCAAAGAACTGAAGGTAGACTTTCCATTTGATCTTGCAATACCATTACTAGGTATCTATCCAGAAGAAAAAAAAGATATTTTACCACAAGGACATTTACACTCAAATGTTTACAGCAGCAAATTCACAATCGCAAAGATGCAAAAACAATCCAAGTGACCTTCAATACAAGAACAGATCAATAAATTATGTTATATGTATGCCATGGTCACTATTCAGCCATAAAAAGATGGGAGATTTTGTATCTTTGGTAACAACCTGGAGAGATTTTGAGAACATTCTCTAAGCAAAATATCACTAGAATAGAAAAACAAGCATAGCATGTACTCAGTACTAAACCGAAACTAATAGATTAACAGGTATAGGCTCATATGAAAGAAAAACTCTAATTCAAGTAAGAGGGAGGAAGGGAAGGAGTTGGGTAAGCTCCCACCAAATGGGTACATTTGGAAGGAGGCATGGCACCCTTACTGGATAAAGCACACGACTACAACTCAGACTTTAACCTTACAAAAGTAAACGATATAACCTAATCATAGGTACCCTCATATTAATCTGAAATTTTTTTTAAAGCATGGAATCACAATGAAGTCTTTGGGGAAGCCTTAAGATCAACTTCAAACAATTCAAACCCAAGCAGCCTTTAGCGAGATCCTACCTTGTTCCTATGTCTTGTTGAATTTTAATACTCAACAACAACCCTGCCAGAGGGCTTTAGCATTGTTTCTATTTTAACAATGAAGAAATTGACATCCAAAGGGCTTAAATATTTGCCCAAACAGTAAATAGTTGATACCAGATTTGAAATCAATATCATAAGAAATTACCAGCCAGCAGTCATTACTCTTACCTAGGGAATTATTAATACACACTAACCTCACTATTATTACTACTAGTTTCAAAGGTTTCTTTGCTGATGGAACTCCCATGTACACAATCAACAAACAATGATCAGAATGATCCTAGGGAAAAAATAAAAGTAAATCTTCTTTCCTAATTCTCAATAGGAAAAATACTAATAAATGTGAAAAGGGATTTAAGCTAATTAAACAATATGTAAATAAGATGTTTGGCTTTCAAATAGACCAAAATTTAAAAGATTAACATCTAGTGTTGGTGAAGATATGAAAAAAATATATACTCTTACACATTTTTTAATGTTAATAAAAATTACCCTAAGATTTTTAGAAGACAATTTGACAGTACTCTTCAAACATTAAATGGACATACCCTGACTAAAACATTCTAGTTTTCAGAATCTTTTCTATAGAAATATTGGCATGCATATCTACGGGCATGCTTGTAAGGATGTTTGCCAGAGCACTACTTATAATAAAGAGAAAAAGGAAGATAACTAAAACATACATTAGGAAAAGACTAATGAAATATGTTATGGTGCACATTCATGTTATGAAATATTATGGAGCTAATAAAAATGACATAGATATATATTACCATCATGGAAAGACAAAAATAATATTAATGAGTAGGGTCTCAAAAAATAGACAACTGATATTTATAAATAAAAATAAAAGACAATTAAAAAAAAAAAAACAGATCATGCCAGATCTTATAGACAATAGAAAAAGAAGAAATACTTCAAAATCATTCTACTCTATTTTTTGAGATTTGGGGGAAAAAATAAGAAGAAATTAACTGATGACTCCATACTGAACCTCAGCGTCAAAGCATTCTATGATAGACACTCTCTTATCTGACAATGTGAATGTTACTCTTTTTGCATTATTATTATTATTGCTAAGTATTTTGTTGCAGAAATCATCTGATTTCTTTTCTGAATGTTTTTATCTTCGTTTGTTCTTTACGAGGTTTTTGTTTCCAGTCCTTATCTTAAACATCGTTATTATTATTAAATTTTAAGCCTTTTTAATTTTGTGAAGGCAGAAAGTGGAAACCAAATAAACACATGTATATGTATAGAGAAAATAAAATAAAAACAAGCAAAAAGGGCGGTGCCTGTGACTCAAAGGAGTAGGGCGCAGGCTCCATATGCCAGAGGTGGCCAGTTCCAACTCAGCCCTGACTAAAAAAAAATAAAACAGTGCTGGTAGCACACTCTGTCTTCTTCACGGAAGGCGCCCATGAAACAGACAGTACGGAAGCCTGGCTCAGTCATAGGGAGCTGTTTCCTGTGGTTCAACAAGTTTAAATAATAATAACAATAATAATAATATTAGTGAGTAAAAAAATCTTATTGTATAGATCATGTACTTAATATGATACACACACAAACACACACGGATGAATTCACAACCTAAAATAACACAAACTAAACTGTTAAAAGTAGATATCTCTAGGAAACCAAATCAAAATTAAATTGGAATAAAGAAAAAAATCTTATACTTTTCAGTAGATAAAGTATTGTTTGAATTTTTAACCCTTAGCACGTACAGACTTATGCAAAAAAAAAATGCATTTGTAATCAAAACTTTTAGAAAACATAAAAGCAATCCCTCCTTGTTGTTGTTTAGATAACATATTGCCATCTAATTTTGACACCCCCCCCCCCAGCCACTCTGTAGGGAAGGTTAGAGCAGGTGTTGTTTTCCCTCTGTTTTGGGTATTAGAAGATATTTGCCCAAGGTCACACATGTCTGGCGGATGTCTTCAATACCCTGGTTGAAGCTGTGGTTCTGAACCCACCTCTATAAACCTACAAGGCAACCCAACCCACTTTGAGGTGGCTGATGTGGTCAAATTGTCAGGTTTTTTTTTTTTTTTTTTTTTTTTTTACTATTTCATTTCTTTCTATTTTCTTGGTACAACAGCAGCTTTGGGTAATATGACAGAGACTATATGGCCTGAAAAGCCTAAATTATTTACTATCTCTCTGATAGGAAAAGTTTGCTGACCTCTGAACTGAAACAATGGTATAATCTGTGAAACAGTGAGTTAGGAAGATGAGAGCTGTAGAAAAATAGGTAGACTATTAAAATTCAGAGGAAGAAACAAAATGTCAGGTTCTTAATTAGCAATAGCAACTAGCAAGAGACCCTACAAAAGCCAATCCACACAGCCTACTGAGTGAGAAGCAGCTTTCCCAGTCATGGCCCTCACCTACAGCAAGAGCCAGTCAGCTATGCCAATTGTGAGTTCTAAGGCGAACAAAAAAGAACATTTCCATCAACCCACAAGAAAGCCCCACTTTCAAAGGCCATAACCTGTGAAAAATGAGTAACTCTCCCCAAGAATGACTAGCACCAAATAAACTGTTTTAAGACTTCAAATTCTTATACCACGCCTCTCATCTTCTTTTTTTTTTTAACCATACACTGAAACCACCCACCCAGCTGGTGACCGGGTGTACTGGATACTCTGACACACAGATAACTAGTTCAAATATAGTAAGATCGCTTAATGAGATAATTTAGTTAGGTTGATTCTGCATAGAGCTAAGATATCCCCACCCTTTTTTTTTTACTGGAGGCATTAAAATAACACAATTGCTCTAGGGAAAGTCGTTTGCTTTTGTCTTGCACGGGATAAACTTGTCCCCTCCAATCCATTTCTGCCTTTGTGACTGAGTATGTTCATTCACACCCGGAGGCATCAAATTCCAGCCCCCCTATTTACTGGCTGTGCAACTTGGGCAAGTGTCTTATTTGTGATTCCTCTATGGCATCTTCATTGGTTCACTGATGAGAATAACACCCAATTTCACAGGGTGTTAGCTAGAGGAGATGGGATAGACCATGATAGCCCCGTGACTTAGCACATGACAACAAGGGTTACAAATAGCTCTTACTATTATCAATAGTCGTACTAAGAGGGCCAGTAACATCAATACAGAGTAGCTACCATTGTTACATTATTGTCTTCTACAAGCCTCAAAGGCTTTTAAACATTGTAAAATTTGGAGGCTCCGACAGCATTGTGATATGAATCCTCTCAATTCAGCAGACAGTTCCTTTATATTCAGGAATCAATTCCTGGCTTTCAGCAAAGAATTTCTAGATTAAGAGAGCAAAGCATTCCATTTTTTTAATATTCTAAGCCAATGGGTTATACAAGATGTCCGAAAAGTTTGTGTGGTGTGCAACTGCACACTATTTTAATTGCACATGAACTTTAAGGCCACCCCGTATTTATAAAAACCCTCTGCTTCAACATTACTGAACTAAAACATTGCCCTTGGAACTACCTAAACATCCCCACATACATATCCCTTGACACTTCAAATTTGGTATGTCCAATAAAGATTCACCATCTTCCTTCTTAAATATCTTTCTCTGGTTCTTTCTCTTCCAATAAATGGCATACACATGTTCCTAATAATCCAGACCTAATCTAAAATTATAATTGATGTCCCATCTGTTTGTCCCACTAAACCACATGCAAAACTTTGGCAGTTCTGTTACCTAATGTTCCTCTTATGTACCCTACCACCTCTCAATTCCTGTAGCACTACTTTATTTCAGAACTCTGATGCTTTTTACCTGGACTACAGCAGTAACTTTTTCCCCCTTCTCCTCAACTCTTAATACCTTCCCCACTGATTTTTATCTCACTGCCCAATTTCTCTTTTTGAAGTGCAAAAGTTATGAAGTCCCTCTCCTGCTCTATAGCACTTCCCAACACCCACCAACCAACCAGCTTGGAAAGAAGTTGAAGTTTTCAATTATCATCTAAGACCCTCCAAATTCAGGCTCTAAACCCACAGTCTATTTCCTTTCCTATAACTGTTTTCTAGCTAAAGAAAAGAATTTGATGTTCCCAAATCTTATATGTGGCTCCCCACCTCTGAATCTTTGTTTATAATTCCTTCATCCTAAAATTGTTCTCCAAGACCATATATCCAAAATCTGTCTGTCATTAATGATCTGGCCTAGAGGCCATCCTGATCCCCACAGTCAGAAAGTAACTCATTTTACCCTGGTCTCCCAGAAGCTTCTCTGAACTCTCAACAAACATTACTTGACATTTTATTGTAATTATTTAAATAGCTCACGTACTAGAATACAGGACCATTGAAGGCAGGTCAATAGATGTTTTATTTTTGTATCACCTGTACTATCTACATCAAAGCCTTGGACATAATAGGTATTCAACAAAACATAGGACGTTCAGCTTTTGAAAGGGTTAAATTAGGATTACTAGTTACAGTATCATCTCTCCCAACATTATCTTTCTTTCTTTATAGATTCAGAGATACTAACATCATTTTGGATGAGGCATTCCCATGTTTCCCAATCATTCTTTTTTTTTTTTTTGTAGAGACAGAGTCTCACTTTATGGCCCTCGGTAGAGTGCCGTGGCCTCACACAGCTCACAGCAACCTCCAACTCCTGGGCTTAGGCGATTCTCTTGCCTCAGCCTCCCGAGTATCTGGGACTACAGGCGCCCACCACAACGCCCAGCTATTTTTTTGGTTGCAGTTTGGCTGGGGCCGGGCCTGAACCCGCCACCCTCGGTATATGGGGCCGGCGCCTTACCGACTGAGCCACAGGCGCCGCTCTTCCCAATCATTCTTTACCAAAATCCTCTTCTGATATGCAACTCTCTGTGCAATATGAGATAAATATTCCTCCCTACAAATCCAGTATGTTTTCACTCAGAGCCCACACTAGCGGCCTAAACACTGATGACCGCCCAAGAACAAAGCATACAGGCAAACTATGAGACAGACATACCTTGTAGCAAGCGTTAGGAGACACTAGCACTAGTGCTGTTTTCTAACTGTGAAAGTATCACTCTGAATATTTTCTGAATGTTCCTTGTGTTGAAAAAAATTGCCATTACCATCGTATTGATGTGCAAATATTGAGTATGAATGATGACTCCTGCTTTGGCCTCAGACGGCACGTGCACGTACATGTTTTCATTTAGAAAACTTGGAGACATATGCCATCCCCCTGTTCATCTGGCCTGATACACAATTATGACTTTTATTTTCCTTTCATAACAATATAACAACAGATTTTAACTAATCACACTAATGACTAGAGATCCTGTATGGATTTTATGAATTAGCGACAAAGTGGAACAAATCTGCAAAATAAAGGAGAATGCCTCATCAAATTTATTCATTTATTTTGACAAGAGCAATTTTATTTTAATTACTTATGATAGCATCTCAGTAAATGTGCTGTTGCGTGTTTTCTCACATTAATTAAGCTCTATTTTCCCGCTAACACATTCTGCTTATAGAAGAAGAAAACAAAAACTGAGAGGGGAGAAGAACATATATTTCGTTGAGACAGTCATTGGTTTCTGGATTCTTTGGGGAAAATATATGAAAATTTTTCAAAGGGTAGTTTTTTTTTTTTTCTTCCTTTTGAATATATATCCTATAAACTCATCTGGAAAGAAAATAAGGTATTTCTCACTGAAGATAAATTTGTGTATGAATTGAATTTGGAGTTGAATTTACTTTTCTATTTGTAAAGCACTTTGAATTATGTCCTAAGAGGAAATAGCTTAAACTAAACTATTTTACTAATTCTTAGACTTTTAGGATTTTAAAAGTATTTTAAAGATTATCTAATATAATCTATTAATAGATGGAATATTTTGTATTTCCCCCTACTCCCCGGGTCACATTATAAAGGAACTCAATCCCATCACAATGAAAGGAAGACTTTTGGTTCTGTGAAGAACACTTAAATCTTGGGCTAGCTCTGAATGAATGTACAGGGTACAAAAAAAATGTCTACACATTTTTTGAAAGGAAAAAACTGTATTAAAATTGTAACACTCAATAGGTACTGATAGCAAAAGATGGATGTAGGTCACATGGAGCACCTCTGGTAATTGCAGAAGTCAAATATGAGCCAAGTATTACAAATTCAATAGTTTTCTCTTTTCTGAAAAAGGAACCTTCTCTGTATACCGGAAGACAAGTAGCACATTGATCAGGGGGACCAAGGACCCTGTAGGCAAACAAACAGGGGTCTTACCCTGATTCTCTAATACCATTTGTCACCTATGTGATCTTGGACAGTTCTTTGTACTCAGTTTACAGTCTTTTTAAAATGCAGATACTAATAATGTGTCGCTCATTATATGTGTCTTGTTCTGAGAATGAAATAGTGCGGGGAGAGTGTTGGCACATCACAATTCTAATAAATGCTAACTATTTTTAGAAAATTGATAAGCACACTGTTGCTTTAAGGAACAGCCTGATCCAAGCATGGATTTAGAACCTAATTTCTACTAACATAGACTCACTCACTGACTTGCAGCAATGATGTCTCCCAGGATACTCACTTTCGTCCCCTCAAAACAGGGTTTGGTAGCTGTTCAAGAAGGAAAGTTCATGCTAGATTAATTTAAGCCCAACATAAATGTTCAGGACTTTATCTTATAGAACATAATCACAATATTCGCCACTACTCTTTTGTACACAGAAATAAAATACATAACCCTCACTCACTCGTGGTGAAGAGAGGCATATTTTAACTCATTAAAACTTTTCTCTGAGCATGGAAAAAGATGTTTAAATGACTGAGTTTCATGTTTCGATTAATGGCGCTGGTTCAATTCTACGATGAAAACTTTTTAAGTGACACATTAACAAACACAATTAAGATTCATGTGTAACGTTTCACATCGAATCTTATTTTCCTGTCATATTCTTGAAGCAAATAGAAGACAGCCCTGTTATGAGCTGACAACAGGCACTAGTTATATATGCGTAGTGAACCGCCTCGCCTAGAGTTGTACTGTGGGAATAACTTGCTGTTTCTATAAAGTCTTACACACTGACACTTAAGACTCAAAAGCTCTCTTTTATTTCTAACGCTAAAGACTCCCATATGGCTTGAAATTGGTAATGACTTCTGGATAACTGAGAGCCGACTCCACTTACAGCACAAGTGACGTTTGGCTCAACCCTAATTCACGGTGCTGCCTAAAAGTCTAGAGAAGTGACTCACAAAACAGTAAACACATACTCAAGGAAATGATGCTCTCACTAGCTCACCACTAAAAAAGAATGGAATTGTACGTACTTTTTTAAAAATCTGAACAAACTCACATAACCAACATTCTATTACACCAATTGATGTAACACCAGTCGTGACTAGATTAATGCTTTTGATTCTTTTCTCCCTCCTTACCATAAATGGCTTCTGATTGACATTTTCTATTGAATTGTTTCCTGTCACAGACCACGTATGCTGTCTTTTTCAGATTTTATACTTAACTCAAAAAACATATAGACCTGATTCGAAGATTATACAGTCAATGTAGTTGCCCTGCACAGAGCAGAGTGCAGGGTGTGCAGGGAGAGAAATATAAAAGACACAGTCCCTGTTCTCAAAGAGGATTATCCACCATGCTATGATCTCCTCTCCCCCATGCCTTAGACAATGTGACGTATACAAAGTTCTGTGAAAGCAAACACGCAAGTGTTAAGAATGTAAGCAGAAGCTTACAAGCAGCTTTAACACAAATTTCTCTTTTTTATTTTCTGCCTAGGAATCTACAGTCTCCTCTTTCCTAATACAAGAATGAGAAAACAATATTCTGTACACATATTTGAATCAGCTTTTTTTATTGTCTTCAAATGCAGTCACTTAATTATACAGCAACAGGCGCTGAATTTACAGTTGTACAGCTTTAGTAGATTTTGCATTCTGACATCATACAGCTATGATACATACCTTGTCATAGCATCAGAGCCAGCCATTTAAATTGTTTTTAAATGGTGGACACAAGAGAAGCCCAAAAGATTATACACAACTCACAAATGGGGGGATAGCACACCCCAGTTCTTTATCCTGACTTCCTATGACCAAGTCAGAAAAGCTCTTATTTGAATTTACACAAGTAACAAGAAAATAAAACAAAGCAAAACAATATACACCAAACAACACCAAAACGGATACACAAGAATACACACAGGTGCCCAGTGAATTGTATGTCACTATTTTAAAAATGTAGTTTATAGTTGAATTAATCGCTGAATAATTTCAATGTTAATATATTTTTACATTGGGCATCTATTAAATCTCTTCTGCTCTAACAAACGGAGCATTTAAACACATAAAAAAATCCTAATTATTATTGTTGTTAATTCTTTATTACACAATTCTAGAATATAATAAAAATCATGATTTCGATTTAATTTAAAATCCTTTATATGACCAAGAATTTAACTACAGCTTAACATTGTAACAACAATGAAGGAAGTGTTTGTAATCAAAGATGAAGTATATTTCATCTACGGAAAAGACTTTTAATGATTCTGTCAATTGTATGCAAATCGGAGTTTTTAATTCCAAACATATCTTAACTAATTCGCTGTAACAGGACCTCTATTAGGGAGAATCTGTTAGCAAGGAATTCGAGGAGTAATCAATCTGAACACTGAGCAGAGGCTTAAAGGAATAACATTGCATTTATTTTTAGTACAATTCAGGTATTTCACTGGAATCTTGACCCAGTTACTCTGAGCTCAAAGCCTGAAAAGCAATTTTGATACTAAAGAAAATAAAACTGCATTTGAAACAAATAATTTATATAATAATAGCCTTGACCAAAATGTAAGTACTTGACCACGGATGCTAAGCAAAGCAGAATGAAAAGACCATCTGTTGACAATGTAGTCAAGTGAAACTCAGTGCTTTACCAGAGACAGCAAATACACATTTCAGCCCCTGTGGGAATATTTCCCTTCCCGTGCCCAGGACAGGCACCGTTAAACTAATGTGTCGCTTTTTCTTATCAAGATCAGACCATACCCTTGGAATCTTTCTATAGACATCCCTATATACACAATGCCCAAAAAATGTATACACACTTGAGGAGAAAAAGCTATTCTATTCTTGCCTGCCACACAGTAGTGCTAGCAATCATGAGATTAATGCATCTTTCGAGTAACATCATATGACACATTGCTAGTGTAATACAACTGAACTTCAAAAAGCAACACAGAGATAATATTGCTTAAAGTGTGGATACATTTTTTGGTATACCTGGTATATTAAGGAAAAAAATAGGTGAAAAACCAGCTTCATGTGTTACTCCAGCCATAAAGAATTCAAACCCCTTCTGAATCACTGATAAATCTTCATATAGAAAGTCACTTAAATTTTTGTCCTAGGCTGGGCGCACAAGTGTTGAGACAGGTAAAAGGTTGCTGGGCGCACAAGTGTTGAGACAGGTAAAGGGTTGCTGGGCACAGAAGTGTTGAGACGGGTAAAGGGTTACAGGAATAGACCTAACCAAGCATTCTACCAAGTATTTCCCATTCAAAATTATTGTTTACAGAACAAAGTTGTAAAATTCTCCTACCAGGGTCTTCTCAAAAAGCCATGGACTATTTGAGGCAGGCATAGTGTCAAAGCACACAGCTATTTGTTATTTTATTATGAATCTATGATTGTGTGTATATCCCGCATAGTCAGGAAAATGTATAAGGAAAAATAGAGTATAAGTAATATACGTAAGTCATACACAAATAACATGGCTTATATAATAACTACTTACTGAGTTCCAACTTCCAGTGCCCTAAGGGGAAGCCTCTCACCAACCAGCTCACCTCCAGGCTCCAAGGGGCGGAGACCACCTTTAACACTTTTCATCTGGGAATTCCTTAGCCCACCTAAATCCTTACCACTAAAAGTATAGGCCAAACACTAGCAGCATCAACATCACCTGGGAACTTGTTACAAATGCAAAGTCTTGCTGTTTCCATTAAGAACAACTGAAGCGAATTCTGCAAATTAATCAAGACACCCAACAAATTTACAGGTACCTTAAAGTGTTAAAAGCATTTACCTAGACCAGTGGTTCTCAACCTTCCTAATGCCACGGTCCTTTAATACAGTTCCTGTGGGTCGCGACCCACAGGTTGAGAACTGCTGCTCTAGACCTAAAAGCCTAGATACAAGAGGTACTCCGTAGAATTTTAACAAAAAAAAAAAGAAAACCTTCAAAAGTACTCATTTCTGATCCCATAAGCAGCACTGACCAAATTCTGTTTTTTAGAACAAAAATCCAATAAGATGCTCTCCCAAAATATAAAAGGAAAGGGGGAAATTATGTTTAAAAATATGAGAAAGTCCACACATTATCCTCTTAGGAATTCACTATACACGTTAGCAGATTGTAAGCTCCAGAAAGTCCCACCACAAAGAAGCCAGTTTTACTTTGTTTAACTCAATCTTTCAAAAATAATCACTTCTTTTTTTCAACTAACAATTGTTAACTGCCTATGGAGATCCTCTGGGAAAACTGCTACAGACTATAATTTCCTCCAGCCAACAGAAGTATGTAGCACACAGAGGCCTCTATTACTTCATTCGTGGGATGCATTTTATGTGGAGACTGAGGCAACCTGAAATCCTTTTAGCATATCTGGTGAAAACTCAAAAAGTAAAAGCAGAATGAAAATCTTGGCCAGGGCCCCGGAATAACCTTATCAAAGTGAATTTTCGCTACATTCGACTGCCTTCACAAGGCTCCTGTATCTTAGCCTGGGCTCAAAGTACAGACAGATCTGCAGTTTGAAAATGACCCATTTCGATACAGCAGCACATCCTCAAAGAATGAAAAAAAAAAAAAAAGATTTTGAGGTCCTCATCCCATGTTTTAGAGTTAGAAGTTCTTAAAAGTGTATTGCTCGGGTGGCGCCTGTGGCTCAACGGGTAGGGCACCGGTCCCATATGCCGGAGGTGGTGGGTTCAAGCCCAGCCCCGGCCAAAAATAAAAAAAAAAAAAAAAAAAAAAAAAAAAAAGTGTATTGCTCAAGATGATTCACAAATACTGAGGACAGAGTTCTGTCCTCATTGGTGAATACTTTTATGGCTCCTCACTAAGAATATAATTATTCTCTGAAAATTATAATCAATTAATTAATCCAATAGAAGGTACTAGTCAACACTCAACTGGACTAATCATTCAGTCCCACCCAGATCCATATATTTAGAGAAAGCAGACAGAATATGATGCAGGGTTAAACCACAGCCAAATGAGAAACTGGGGTGACAGTAGGATGAACAAAACAATCTGGGCTCCTTTTTTTTTTTTTAAATACAAAGTCTCATTTTGTCACTCCTGGCAGAGTGCTGTGGCGTCACAGCTCACAGCAACCTCCGGCTCTTGGGCTTGGGCTAGTCTCTTGCCTCAGCCTCCCAAGTAGCTAAGACTACAGGCGCCCGCCACAACGCCCAGCTATTTTTTGTTGCAGTTTAGCCAGGGTCGTGTTCGAACCTGCCATCCTCAGTATATGGGGCTGGCGCCCTACCCACTGAGCCACAGGCACCGCCCCATTCTGGGTTCCTTTATTCCCTCCCCTCCCTCATGCTAATACAAGTCAAAACTTAATTATATCGATCACATATATTCTTCTCAAGTTCTCAGCTTCTACCTCGTCTAAAAGATATATCAAATGAGTTTGAGACTTTCACAAAGCCTCAATATTTTGTTGATTTTTACTTTTATCTTCTAGACATTTAACCTAAAACCAAACTGCCACCTGTTGTTAAGCGTAGCAGGGCCCCCAGGGAAACCCCTGGCATCTGCAATCCCTATATTACTGATCTCGCCCCTCGGATGAGCCACACCTGATCCAGGGATCAAGCACAGAGTCTTTTCCCTCCTTCAAAACAAACCTCTACTTGTCAGAGCCCAAATGCACAGGCGGGGACAAAGTAATGCCACAGGCAGATGTTGCCTCTCTGAATATTCATCACCAAGATCTCTGAGATAGTGATTTTATAGTAGAGAATTTCTTTAATGGGAATTAATTCTCAACCAAGAATGGAGGAACAAGCCATGATGACAAACAACTGCTTGATCCCAACCAGAAACAGAGCCCCCTTGTGTGTTTTATTATAGGAAGGGACAACCACCCTAAAGACATCTTCCCACATCATCAACAGCTATTAGTAACTAGTAAGATCTCTTAATACCTTACACTCTAATCAGATTTACTCATCTTGGGGCCAGAAGTTCAGGGATGCAATTTAAAGGATACTGAACATTTTTTTTTTTTTTTGCGATGAAAATGGGAAAAGAGTGTCCACTTATATAACAGTAATTCAGGCACAATAATTAACCAAGTTTGCGCTGTAACATATACACGGATACATATACACACCTATGTATGTTTATGCACAAACACACATACACACATTAGATACACTGGGCCCCAGAATTATATACTATGTCATGTAGTATATTCCAAGTTTTAAATCAGAAAATATAGTCATTCGAACATCAGCAAGGGTGGTAGTATGAGAAATATTTTAAATAGAATTTGGTAAAGGCTATACGCTTTTCAAAGTAAAGGGGAAATGCCACCTGTGAACTCTCAATCTAGTTCAAGTTGTAAGTCACTAGAAGACAGAGATAGCAGCTCCAAATAGCTGTTCAGTAGCCTGTGCAAAATGAGTCAGTTTTCTAAATCAGGTCTGCAGAGGCCAATGAAGGTCACATCGCTCTGAAGATGGGCTACGGCGCCGAGTCACACAGGTAGCTGTGTGAGCAACTATCAGAGACAGGACTTCCAGAACCACACAATCTAGAAAGGAAAAAATAATCTAACAATAGCCTTTCTTTTCCCCTCAGAAAGAAAACCTTGATTCCGTGGGCCATGAATAATTCCCATCAAGAACATCTCTAAAAATTAGCCTAGATCTCTGCAAACCAACCACGTGAGATTAACCAACCCATCTCTGTACCAGAAGTATTTGGAGGAGAAACATGACTTGCCTCTTAAAACATAAATAAAATTATTCTATTTATGTTACATATATCTTTGAGAAGCATAAAAGCAGTAACACGGAGTGCCCCTGCAGGAAAGGCAATTAACCCTTGATAACACACAGGCCTGGTCAAAAGTCACCATGAAAAGAGACAACACCATAAATCCACTGGAATGTGGAAAATATGGCATAGAAGGTGAGGAAACAAGAAACACAGGAAACAAGAGCATAAATCACAGGGCCCGCTTCTCTACAAGTCTAAATCCTCTTCCTTTTTTAACAGCTGGCTAAAATGCCATGAAAATGCTTCAAGGGGCCATCTCTGATCCTTCTAACATAGTTCATCTCTCAACTCCAGCAGCTTCTTATCTGAACGGCTCTCATGCCTCTCATCACTTTTGCCTTGTACTACAGTTATTTATAGACTTCTCATCAACCCTACAAGACCGTGAGCTCTTTGAAGAAGGAAACTAACATTTAGGAAGCGCTTGCTCTGTCCAGGCATTGTATTATATTTAGCGTTTCCACAGACATTACGTCAATCTAATCCTTAGAACATCCCTGTGAGGTGGGTGGGTCTCATTTTCCCACTTCTAGAGGTAAGGAAACAGGCTTGAGAAGTATTCACTACATTCCCTATTTTATAAATTAGGGCTAAAAATAGAGCTAAGAATTAAAGTTCAATCTGAAGTTGATGACCTTCCTACTACAAACGGTTGTGTCTAATTCATCTTGGTATCCCCAGCATGGCTCTTTGCACACAAAAGGTACTCAACGAAACTTTGCTTAGTGAGTTAAGTAATACAGAAACATCTAGTGAAAACAAAGGATCAGATTAGCTGCCCAGAAAATAAAACAGCATCAAAGTGACCAAATGCATACTCTATAGACTGTAAAAATTCTAACCATTAAAAGAGTAAAAAAAGAAAAAGGAAACAGGCAGGGAGCCAGTTTCTAATTTATTCTTGAGTTAGTTCCAAAAAATTACATAGATTGTACATAAGAACAGGCTGTTCTAATTGATGATAGCATCCTGATCACGGTGCTGATGAAATGTAGAAAATCAAATGGTACCCAAAGTTATCTCAACAGGTCATTAGTCTACCTAAATAGGCAATGGCATGGCTCTTAGAATCATAAAAATCAATCGTTTACCTTTTTATAGCTTTTTTTTTTGGCCGGGGCTGGGTTTGAACCCGCCACCTCCAGCATATGGGACCGGCACCCTACTCCTTGAGCCACAGGTGCCGCCCCCTTTTTATAGCTTTTTAATGGATTTTTTTTTAATTGTGGCCTGAATGAGAAGTATTCACAAAGATCATATTTTCTAGGCTGGGCGTGGTGGCTCAGGCCTATGATCCTAGCACGCTGGGAGCCTGAGGTAGGTAGATTTCTTGAGCTCAGGAGTTCAAGACCAGACTGAACAAGAGAGAGACTCTGTCTTTACTAAAAATAGACAAACTAGCCAGGCATTGTGGTGGGCAGCTGTAGTACCACATACTTAGGAGGCTAAGGAAAGAGGATTGCTTCAGCCCAAGAGTTTGAGGTTGCTGTGAGCTATGATGCCATGGCACTGTACCCTGTACTCCACCCCCCCCCAAAAAAAAAAAACCAACAAAGATCATATTTTCTCCTCCGAGGAAGAAATAATTCTGGGCTTTTTAATTTCAGCTGGAGCAAGAGTTATACATTTTATCGGCTTCTTGAGAGACTCCTAAGGCATTTTCCCTTTCTTAAAACATGTTACCAGACTAATTTTGGCATATCCAGCTCTTTTGTTAAGCATGTCAAAAATGAACTCCAAGAGAGTAGACTGTCTTCAGATTTCAAAGTGGCCTCAAATTCAGTTTAAAAATACTACTTGGAAAGTTATAATGTAACCTCTTAATAAAAACTAGCCAGTGGGCAGAGTTTTAAGAAATGTTGCATTAAAACAGTGAAAAAGTCTTTGGATTAGGTATCTAAGACCTAAGTTTTAGTCCTAGGTAGTATAATGCTTCCCACTCTTTTAGTTTCTTCATTGCTAAAAGGGGTGATCTAATGTACTTTTTAGATCTAAACTTCTGTGATTCTATCCAACAAGTAATGGTCGTGATTTTCACTGGACCTTGTGTCAGACACAATAATGGATCTCAAAGATATCCACATCCTAATTCCCGGAACCTGTGAGAGGGACTTTGCAGATGTGATTAAATTATGAAGTCTTGCGATAGGGAGATAATCCTGGATTATCCAGATGGGCCCACTGCAATCACAAGGGTCCCTATAAGAGGAAGTCAGGAGGGTCAGAGTCAGAAAAGGAGATGTGAAGCTGAGGTTGAAGCGATGTGATTGCCAGCTTTGAAGGTGGCAGAAAGCCAGGGGCCTGGGAAGGTAGTCAGCCCCTAGAAGCTACATGAGGCAAAGGGGAGATTCTAGCCTAAAGCCTCGGAAGGATGCAGTGCTGCCAATACTGTGATTCTATGATCTCTGACCTCCATAACTGTAAGATCATAAAGTCGTATTGTTATAAGCCACTATATTCAAATAATTTGTTATATTAGCAATAGGAAGCTAATATCTAAATATGCTTGGTAGAACTTAGATTCAGATACATCACAAAAAGAAAAATCTCGAAAGATCATGTTACCATCCTTACATTTGCCAATTTGATATATTCAAAGGGGACATTTTCCTACTGCTAATGATTGTGGGGAACATTGAGAAATATTTCAACTAAATATTCACAGAGACCAACAAAGATAGACCCCCCTCCATTGTAAACACCAATATCTGATTTTAGAGTCATCTGCAAAGGAAGTATGAATATTTGAATACATTCAAATATTCAAATATTTCAATGTATTCAATCTGACACAATCATGAGACATTCATGTGAAAGCAAAGTGGTGTAATGAAGATAATAATCCTTGTAATGAACAAATACTGAGCACTTATTCCATGCCCGGTACCACTGTAGGCGCATCACGTATCTTATGTTATTGTGGCATGCTCCGATTTCACTGACACTCTGTCTGTCCCTGCCTTCTCACCTGCTCCACAAAAAGCAGCAACATTCGACACTGGCAGGTGGGAAACCATGGAATAAGAAGGCGAGGTAGAATTAGTTACAATTAGGTAATGTTCTTCAAAAAAAAAAAAAAAACTGAGGTCATTTTTTTTGTCCTGTAATTCAGAGAGATTACTTGAGTTTCCATCATGAAATATGAAGACAGCCTCGTATTAGACTCACATCAGACCAGTCAGACCCTAATCTACAGCATAGCAGACAACATCTCTGTCATTTGAGACCCAAACACGCACTTTGTACAAAAGCTGTCCCCCATAAGCCAAGAGCAGAAACTTAAAAACAAATGCTTACCAGATCTTATGGCCTGGGAATTCCTGTGAGAAGAACCATATTATTACATTTTAGGGGGGGGAGTAAGAGGAGAGAGAGGAGGAGGGTTAGGGACCGGAGAGGGGAGAGAGAGAACACAGCAGTGCTCTCAGTGCTTGGTCATTTAATTCAATTACCTAAGAAAAGCAAATTGCCATAAGCGGAATTCGACTGTTGTTAAAATGATCAATTACTAACTTTTTGCAAGGCCACTTTATGCAAGAAGCAGATGCTTAAAAAACCACCAAGATTATCTCCACGAGCAACAAAATCAGCTCACCGTGTTAGTGACAGCTGGAAGAAATCACAGAGACCAACAAAGATAGACCCCCCTCCATTGTAAACATCAATATCTGATTTTAGAGTCATCTGCAAAGGAGTATGTTATCTTTTGTCAAAATGTACCTGCTCTTACTCCATTCTAATAAACTGCTTCCCAGCATCTTTCTAAATATGGAGTTATAAAAAGCTTCTTTCCAGTAGGAAACATCTTTACAATGATAAACTACAAAACACAACTAAAACTATTTCAAGAATATCAAAATAACAGTTCTACATACATATTTGCAACAATTTAAAAAATAAATATAACCCCAAGTTCAAAATGTGTGTGTTTTTTCCCCTAAATAAGAGGCTCCCTAAAGCAATGCAATGAATGAGTTTAGCTAACTAAATTAGTTCTCTTTCCCCCATGGATTTTCCATAAGGATCTGTTTTAAAAGAAAAGGCAAGTCACAGTGAATTTAAGATCTGCATGGCACTGGTTATTCACTTTCATTAGCATATTTTATAACCTACCATCACTATCTGTTGCCATGTCTTTCTCCTTCACAAGACTGCAACCTCAAGGGTGGGGAGGAGTGTCTTCTCTATTTGTGTGCATCTCCATAATATTAAATATTTGTTGTCTCACTAAAGAATGCCCCTGGGTACTCAGTAAGAGTCTTTTGAATGACAGGTTAATAAATTCATTCCAAAGACTTTGACCTAAACGTACACTGAAACCAACAAAACGTCTGTCTCATCAGTGTCTCCGACACAGAACCGTGTTTTGCATATATAGTGTAGACTCTAAATATTGATCAAAGATAATTAAGGAACAATTATACCATATAATATTAACAGTGTTTTAGAATTTCAAGATCAGTGACACTTATCAAATTATAACCATTTTACAATACCAGTAACTATCCATTAGCCCATCTAATGTATTAACATTTTCTCCCTACTGGAAGAGTCAATGCTAATGTGGTTGTGAAACTAATAACGAATGGCAATTTTCTTTTGCTAATGCTTAAAGACAACCTACCCCAGCCTATTGATACCTCCGTTGCTACTTCTCCGACTGCTCATTCACTCACCCACTTAGCCAACTGGTTCACCAGGACCCAGCCTGTATTTAGAAGCAGAAATAGAACTGCCTAATTGTTATATCATCATGACTAAGCTAAAGTATGCTGTGATTCTGTGATTAGCTTAGCATGAGATGGAATGAGATAGAATCCCAGGAGCCTCACACAGTCCGTGCAGTCAAAGCAAGTATGAGTAGGAGGAAGAAGATGCTATTGGGATAGAAGATGAAGGTGCTTTGGGGGGCTTAATTAGTTTTTCAGAGAGGTGTGTGTGTGTGTGAGCACATATACATACACACACGTTTGTGTTATATATATATATATATATATATATATATATATATATATAACCTTTACATTGATTCAGCGGTCAAGTATAACGCTTTGGGGAAACATTTTAAGGAGATGCATTTGGCTAGAATTCTTTTAGGAAAGCAAACTGACTGATGCTACAAAGATCTTAAGGAAGCTTCTAACAGAGAAATCCCACTGGGACCAGTTCTAGGAACTTTGCCAAGGTATAGGATACAGAACTGGCTCCAACAATATCATTGAGATTTCTGTGTTAGGAAAGCAAAATTTCATAGGAAGATGGTCAAAGCAGAGCTGAAAAAAATTTTTTCTTTTGGTGCCCAATCCTTCCCTAGAGGGTTTTTTGGCTAAAGGGAGGAGAGGGAGAGGGAGAGAGGGGAAGAAAGAGAGATGCAGAGAGATGGAGAGAGGGAGGGAGAGAAATAAGAAAAAAAGAAAAAAAAACAGGCGGCGCCTGTGGCTCAGTCAGTAAGGTGCCGGCCCCATATACCGAGGGTGGCGGGTTCAAACCCGGCCCCGGCTGAACTGCAACCAAAAAATAGCCGGGCGTTGTGGCGGGCGCCTGTAGTCCCAGCTACTCGGGAGGCTGAGGCAGGAGAATCGCTTAAGCCCAGGAGTTGGAGGTTGCTGTGAGCTGTGTGAGGCCAGGGCACTCTACCCGAGGGCCATAAAGTGAGACTCTGTCTCTACAAAAAAAAAAAAAAAAAACAGATGGAAAATGAGGAAGGAAGAAAACTAGAGAGACAGAGGAGAGGAGAGGAGAGAGGCCCAGAAAGAAGATGGACTCACGGAACTTAAAAATGAGAATGTACCTAGACGTTAGTATTAGATTGAGGAGGCTCAGTTGGAAGATGTAAAAGAACTGTCTAACCTCACATTGCTCCTAACTTTAATAGCTACTCTAAGGTTGGCAGGAGCAAAACTGATCTTCCTAAATTTGCCTTAGTGAAGAGGCTGCTGTTCCCATAGTGAATGCAACTTCAGCTCAGATGATTGTCACATTGGAAAAATTAATAAAACTCTCAAAAAGCTTTTTGAATTGGGAACATAGAAAACCTTTCATCTCAGCTATCAACTTTTATAACTAAAATGCTTCTAAATGCCATGTACTGTTTCTTGGATCAAGAAAGTGCCATGGGCGGCGCCTGTGGCTCAAAGGAGTAGGGCGCCGGCCCCATATGCTGGAGGTGGCGGGTTCAAACCCAGCCCTGGCCAAAAACTGCAAAAAAAAAGTGCCATGTTGAAAGATGAGGAGACAGATGAAAGATGGCTGGTCTGCTTAGATGTCAACATACATGTCTATAGGAATCCTCATCATTGCTACCATCAAAGTGACAAAATGCCCCAGAGTTTAAAAAGTGTCTTCTGAAGAAAAAAAGTAATACATTCTTGATTAGAAGCAATTTACTTTGGAAAAGAAATCATTATAAGCCTGTTTTTTAAAGTCATTAATAATTTACCTTAAATGTTCATGTCTCTATAAACTATTACTCATATATAGGTTCTTTTGTAGTACAAAGAGAAACTATATATCCAAGTAATATAGTAAATGACAAAAATATAAATGAAATTTAGATTTAAGGACATGAAATAATTAGCAGGTGGAACTAAGAACAAGATTTAGTAAAAAAAAAAAATAAAACAGAATAAATGAAGTATTCATCAAGAGATAAAGGGATAAACAAAATGTGAGATATCTATGTAATTAAATACTACTCAGCAATGAAGGAAATGAAGGATTGACACACACAGCAAGATGAGATGAAGCAACGTTATGCTGAGTGAAAGCAGCCAGGAACAAAAGAGTTCATAGTACTTGATTCTACTTACACAAAACTCTATAAATTGCAAACTCATGTAGAGAGATACAGTGATTTCACTGGTTGCTAGATCCAGACATTAGATGAAAGAACAGACGGAAAAGGAAACTTAGGATATGACAGAATTCTGCATGTTGATTGGAGTGGTGGATTTATGGGTATATATATTTCTCAAAATTCATTGAATTGTATATTGTTATATTTCAAAAAGATAATTTTACAAGGAAAAGTAATTAAAATAGGGTTTCACTCTGATTTTGATATATTTTCCAAGATAAATTAGCAAACCGTTTAAAATTCATAATCATAGTAGGATTAACAAGTTGAATTTAGTATGATGGGGCCTTTCTTCCCAGAGATTCCCCTCTCATTTCTGGTACTTCACACCTATGGTGGAAGCAGGAGGATTAAATGTGATTGATCCCCACCATCAAAAGTGAGGAGACAGGTACAGAAGACCTCATGAACAGGATAGTCACTACAGATGACTATATTATAAGCAATAAACATTAAAAGAAAAGAATTCTTGCTCCCCTTTTGCTTTGGAATGTAATTATTCATATTTTACAATGATGTGAAAAGACTTACCTAGAGGTCCCATCAAATTAGTAAAGGATCAAAAACAAAAGTGTAAGTCTGGCAAGTTGTGGTTGACAAATATTCCACATTCCAAACTGCTTCAGATCCCTCAATCCTCATCCCCATCTGCTCTTTCTTGGACATTTTTTTTTTTTTTTTGTGACTTTAGTATTAGGAACCATATCAATGGGCAAAGAGCAAACAAGAAATGCCCTGTAAATACGCCATAAGTTTCTTTTAGAAAAGCTAAGCAAATGCTCAATAGGAAGAAAACACATGAGTTTATGAAGTAAATTTTGACTGCCACTATCTTCATTAAACACAAATTTTAAAATATTTATACCAAATTCTAGAAGTTGCAGATTCATCTATAGAGATAAAATTAACTTCCCCAAGAATCCCTGAAAACAGAACATTAAATTAAGTTACTCGGGCTAAGGAGTGGATATGCCTATTTCCTGGCTAATAAGTATTTAGAAAATCATATTCATTCTAATTATTATTCAAGAACTTTATATATACCCAGAAAACACTAAAATAACTCTGTTACATTGTGTGTATAGAGAAGTGGTTCTGCAAGAAATTTAACTGATGAAGGTAACCACATAAAAGGATTGTGTTTAGTTATCAATGAACCCTGGTATTACCCAAAGCACTGACTTTAATGTCTAACAGCTATTTGGAAATGAAAAGACAATTCTTGGGTATAAAGTATAAACATAAAAAAGGAAGCATTCAAAATGTTTTATGGATATAAACAAAGAGTTTAGACTATTGAGCAATAGGAAAAAAGAAACAGTTACATACATGTTGATACAACCACAGCAATGGAAATGATTAAGCATAATTTATTACATGACTGTGGATAGTAATGAAAACTTTTCTAATCAGATGGATTTATCTGTTCCACCAGTTGTACTTCCTAAACTTCCTGGAAAATCATTTAAAATTTGCTAATAGATAAGAATATCAAATGTATTTGGAAAGACATCTTTATACCATAGGGAGGGAAAAGAGCATATTAATTCTCAAGTTATTTCTTCACAGGTACCTTAGGAAAAAATCAGCTTCTTTTTCCTATGAGTATAACACATCTAATATAAACATGGCAAGAGAAGCATCAGGTTTATCATAATTATTATGGATGTCAGCAATTAACCAATGTGAATACTCTGGAATCACCTGAAAATTTGTTACCAAATTGCTACTGCACTTAATGGATGCCAAGTTGAGTATATTTCAATTAGTTTCTAGGGTGTGAAATTGTATATCAAATGTTTCATAGTCATAGTAGAACTCATCTACTGTTGGTGACATTCACATGGTCCACATATAAAGAGAATCCAAATTAGACATGTATTTCCTAATCAAATGCTGCAGGAGATAGGCTTTAAATTCACAAGAGGAAGCAATGTTCTTGGCTCAAGATTCAAGGCACAAATAGGTAGTAGAGACTTATTAATGCAAATATTTTTTCAAATAACTGTTTTTAACAATTACTAAAAACTATGAAGAATCACATAAAAATTTAACAAAAACCTATAATTATGCCTAACATGAAATGCTCATCTACGACTAGCCAGGGAGCCGTAATTTAGCCAATAACACTGTGTCCGGGCCTTAGACTAGGAAAGAATACCAAAAGAAATAGTGAATCTTTTATCTCTTTAAACTCACAATTTTCTCAGGAAGGAAAGAAATTTAAAAAGAAAAAACTAACAGAAATAAAAATAATTTTCAAATACATTTTATAAAAGACTATCTTCATGTATATATAATCAAGAGTCCATAAATGTTTTGAGGTTCATCAGGGCAGAAAAGAGTTTAAAAAATAGGCTAAATTAAAATATTTTATCTTTTGTCCAGGCATTCTTTTCATGTATGGGGATAGCTATTGCTAAACTATTTGTTTGAGGGTGGATTCTTCATGAAAAGAAACATGGCCACAAGCTGTTATAAACTGGATAAAATGGCCACAAATATTTTATAGCTTCTCTCATCAAAAAGTGAAACCTATTGCCCAACCCCTCGTTTGGCTATTGGAACATTAAGAAACAGGAGCAAACAGAGGCTTAAGCCTGCATCTTGCTTGCCCTCTCTTGCTGCTTTTGGAACCCACCTGCCATGTGAAGAAGCCCAAGCTATCCTTCTGGATGCTGGAGACAACATGCTTGGTCACTTTATCAATTTCCAGAGATGTGCTTGAGGCCATCTGGGACTAAGGAACCAGTAGACCTCCCAACTGCCCAGCTAACTATAACCACAAGGGGGCGCTCTGGTGATACCAGAAGAAGAACCACTCAGCTGAACACAGCCGAAATTGCTCACTTAATAAACTCTACAGCATCAGATGCTACTATCAATACAAATGCATTTTAACATTTAACTGGCACAGCCATGCCAGTGCACAAAAATCAGGCCCAAACACACACAATGAGGTCTCAAAAATAAAAGCCTTATTCATAACTCAATTGTCTCACCTAGCTAGTTAAAATGTTCTAATTTCTTTGTTTGCATATTTATTTTAAAACCTGAAATTCGGCTTCTGGCTTTTCTACCTCTTTATTAAAATGACTGACCCCTAAAACACCACAGTTACCAAGAACTCGCTCTCTGACAAGAGAAAGTACAATTAGAAGAAATGTAGGTGGCAAGCTGCCTACAGGGTATTATAAATTGATTCAAACATTTAAAAGGGAAAAAAATTGTTTATTTCTACAATGTCTCCCTAGCATAAGAGGTGCCTCCAGCAATAATTGGAAACAGCTCTAATTGAATTGGATCAATGCCCTCAAACCATCAATGATAGGTAGATAATAAAAAACAGAACAAAGACTTAAGGGCTCCAAGTTTAAAATAAGCAGAATTTTCGATAAAAGATTCCAGAAATCTTTTCAGGAGCTATAGAAAAAAGGAGGTGAAAATATGCTTTTAATTGTGATGGGAAAGAAACAAAATGATTATCTATTCTTTCCTTCCAGCTTTTTGTCATTAAAATGTTAAACCCAAGAAGCTGGTCAGGCAGAAATTATTCCTCAAGAGCAAGAAGTATTATTCCCAGGAATAATCTGTATTCTTTCCAGAGACAATGCCAATAAGAATATAATTTTTCTCTATAAAACCCAGTAGTCTATGTAGCTGAATTATTTTACTTTATTTCATCTGAACAGTTTTAAGCTCTTCTTCTAAAACATCTTCCAATTCCAAATAGGTGGAAAAAAAAGAAGTGAGCAGAGGGTTTCCCATTTGTTATCTGTCCCTCAATATTGGAACACCAACTGAGCAAAAATTTAGATATTTTATTTTTTGAAATGTGAAGAAAAGGAATTGGAAAAGGAGAAGGAAGAAAATGAAGAGGAGAAATAGGAGAAACAGAACTGGAGATAAAACCTGTGTCCAGTTATTAAATATCCCTTAGTGAAATAATTATGAAACTATTCACAAGCCCTACAGAGATAGGCAATTCAGGACATTATGTTGTCTTAAGGACAGATCAAGGACTTGAGCAATGGCTGAGTTAAGAGGCAAGACCTACAGCTAACAGAGAGAGAGGCATACAATTAACCTGATGACTATGACCCAAGTGAACAGGTACTGGATTCTGCTTGCAGTAGGTGAGCAGGAAACTAATACAAATCACTTTGTCATCAGCTACTCAAGCAACATTTATCATCTAAAACAATTTGCTATATGAATAGGGAAAGCTGAGGTCAACATATACGCATTACATTATTGATAACACTCAAATGATTAATGCTTACTAACCTAAAGAGAATAGCAAATAAATAATGTTATTTCTTGCCCCACTAAATTTATTATTAATATAGCACATCATATTGTAAAAGAATGCAATATCATTTAAAATTAAAATCCCTTTATTTAAAAATAAACAACTTCCTCTGGGAAGCTAGCCTGAAAAAGAGTTTTTAAAAAAGAGTTTTAAATATTAACTTTATGAAGATATTCATCATGGTTTTATTTATAATAAATAAAAGTAAAGCAATATAGAAAATATTCAACATACTGGCATGACAAAAAAATCTATGTACATTGATTAGAGAATATGGTCTAGAGTCATTGCCCAAAATAAATACAGGTAAGAAGGTAATGATATTATGTTCAGAGAAAAACACAATTCAGTTTATAAATACAGTAGCCACCCCCCATATCCTCAGGTTTGCTTTTCACAGTTTTTTTTTTTTGCAGTTCCCACAGTTAACCACGGTCCCAAAATAGGTGGGTATAGTACAGTAAAATATTGAGAGAGAAAGAAAAACAGAGAAAAATCACATTCACATAATTTTTACTGCAGTATACTGTTGTAATTGTTTATTTCATATTATGTTACTGTTGTTAATCTCTTACTGTGCCTAGTTTATAAATTAAACTAGGTACAAATGTATAGGGAAAATATACATATATTATGGTTCAGTACTATCAGCAGTCTTAGACATCACCTGGCGTCCCAGAACATGTCCTTAGATAGAGGTGACCTCAGTATGTATGATGGAGGATCAAGATACAGTTACAGAGAATCCAGAAAACCAAACTTATTTGCCACTTTCTCTATTTTACATGTTGAAAAGATAGTACAGTAATATTCTAGTAAAAAAAAATTTTAAATAACTTCTTGGGCCTTAATTGTAAGAACTGTTACTCCTTTTCATTATGATTCCATCCCATCATGGTTATATGTGATCATAATTATTGATAGTATTTATTGTATTACTGTCATGAGTTTAATATACTTCAAGACTGCTTTTTTAAAAACATATATACTCAGCACTCTGGGAGGCCAACGCAGGCAGATTGCTCAAGGTCGGGAGTTCAAGACCAGCCTGAGCAAGAGCAAGACCCCATCTCTAAAAAATAGTCGAGCACTATGGCCAGGCGCCTGTAGTCCCAGCTACCTGGGAGGCTGAGGCAAGAGAATCACTTGAGCCCAAGAGTTTGAGGTTGCTGTGAGCTATGATGCCATGGCACTCACCCCCAGGGCAACTGAGTAAGGCTCTGTCTCAAAAAAAAAAAAAAAAAAAAGTATATATATATATATATATGAAAGCAACAATTGCACAGCATTCACAAAAACAAAAAGTAAATAATTTGATCAGCGCCATCAATATAAAGGCATAATTCAAATGCTCCAAGAGCATCTTACAAATTGCTGGAGTGCATGGAGCACACCCCCTCCCTTCGGTCTCTCTTGGGCCTCAGTCTAAGGCAGGCTGAGTCTAAGTTTATCTTTCAATAGCATGAATACAAATGAAGACTCTTTTCATATACGAGTCTCTTTTAAAACACTCCACACAGAAAGAATTATTTATTGACCACTTTATCCAGTTAAGGATTGTATGTCTTGATTTTAAGACAGACAAAAAAAAACCTAAGTCACCAAAACTACAAAAACATACAACTGAGTCTTTGAAACACTTTCTTGCCATCTGATCTCCATTTCAAAACCACAATAGAAAAAAAAATGAAATACTCTTCTCTGAGAATCTGAGAAATAATAAAATATATTTAAAACACTTTACACATAAATCCACATATATCCATGATACCACAGTGATGGACAGTAGGAAGCTCTGTGACTGTCTGCCCATCAGCCAACTCTTAGCTGGCCATGTTTACCTCCTAGGTGTCCCTGGAAATTAACAAGTTATTAAAATGGGATGATATTAACTGGCTAATGATAAAAATTACAGGGTATTAGGTTTGTATTACACAGTCACTAGCACAAATACACAAAGGCAAATTTTACTTATTCATCATTAATCTAGCTTTGATCTTCTTGCTCTTGTATGTTAATTAGAAAACCAAAAATTACCTATAAATAGGTCTTGCTTGTAAGGGTAGCAGTCAAAATTACAATAAAAATATTTTATTCAATAGCAAAACCCTCTATACTGCTACACCTTATCCCCAATTTTTCATTTGACCATTCACTGGTAATTAATTGGTGGCAACTAAGGTGATTTAAAAGATTGGAGCTATGGCAGCACTGAACTTGCTAGCAACATGTATATATTTGTTAATTTCCAGGGATGCTTAGGAGGTAAACATATATAGTGTGTATATATATATGTTTATATATATATATGTACTTTTTTATAAAATGGAATCACTGGTGGCGCCTGTGGCTCAATGAGTAGGGCGCCGGCCCCATATGCTGAGGGTGGCGGGTTCAAACCCAGCCCCGGCCAAACTGCAACAAAAAAATAGCCGGGCGTTGTGGCGGGCGCCTGTAGTCCCGGCTGCTCGGGAGGCTGAGGCAAGAGAATCGCCTAAGCCCAAGAGTTAGAGGTTGCTGTGAGCCGTGTGATGCCACGGCACTCTGAGGGCGGTACAGTGAGACTCTGTCTCTACAAAAAAAAAAAAAAAAAAAATGGAATCACTTAAGTTGCCTGGACTTTCCATTAAATACCCTGGGCTCCCTATAACACTGTCCTTGAATACTTGCCATGGAACTATATTTCTGGTAAAAGTTTGATTATAATACTTTTAATACTATTCTATGGAGGCCAAGAGGCTTTCTTCTCCCTGCCAAATGGTTAGATTTTAATAAATAGTATGACTGGCCTAGAATAAATACTTCATAAAATAATGAATTTGAAATGTACAAAAAGTAGAAAAATGTGATTAATGAGAAATTGCTCTAAATAGTAAAAAGACAAATGTTGTTTCATGTGCTAATTTCTGTAGGGGTCAATCTGCACAAATTATTAGTTTCTCTTATTTTTAATATAAAGTATCATACCTCTAATAGATGTAATTAATGATTATATAGTGCCATGCAAACAATCCATTAGACTACAGAAAAAGTGAAACCTACAGCCAAATTACAAGATCAAGATCTAAAATAAAAGTTAAAGATAATTAGGGCCATATATTCATATTCAAGTGTGTACAGAAAGAGGCATTTTCTCCAGAAAGCATAACTGCTATACTAGGGAGGCAGACTTTCAAATTGTCAATCTCTATTCTGAGGACATTCACATATCACCTCTTAGGGTATTGAGTATGCTAGAAAAAAAAAAGAGAATAGGGCCTAAACAGGAATAAATTTATATGACACAAATTTGTTTAAAATCTCAGAAATGTAATCTACTTAGTATAATATCATGTTTCCAAATTACATTTTTTGTTCAGGTGCAGAAAATTCTGATTTTGATCATATATTTACAAATTGTAGTTGTATATATTTATGGTATATAAATATTTTAATACAATGTGGGATAATTAAATTAAGCTAATTAACCTATCCCTTCAAATATTTAAAATTTTTGTGATGAGAACAGTTGAAATTTACTTACTGATACTAAAATTTACAGTACTCAATTATCTACTATATTCACCATGTTATGCAATTGATCTCAAAAAATATCAAATTTATTTCTCCTATTGGAGGCTTTGTTCCCTTTTACTATTACATATATTTTGAATCCATTTGGCTTTCATTATAGGACTTCTGAATGAATCACACAGAACATTTTGCTATCCATTCCCTTTAGTCTCTTTCAGAAATTGTCAATAAACATGAGCCCTTCCATCTTTAATGTCCAGGGTGTAAAAATTGTGTAAGTCATTTCCTCCTTCATTAGGCAATAATAATAATAAGCAACTCAGTTATTTCCCTAAAAACTTCAGATATTAATTAAGTATCAGATGACAAAGGCTAATATACATTTTCAAGTTTGTGAATACTTTCCTGAAAGATTGTGAAGGGAAAATTGTTCTAAGAAATCACATAAATTACGGTTTCATTGCATTTTTTAATACAATGTGCCTTTGTATTAAAATGTCATAGAAATATGACAGAATGTCATATTTCTAAGGCACAAAGAACAGCTGCAGTTTACTGAAGTAAAAACTAAAAATTCCACAAGGTAATGGTTTTACAATTAAAAATACGTCCCTGACAAAATAGACAGCAATTGGAAAATGACCAGATTTACAGAGAATCCAGACGTGTTTCCATCTAATGGCTTTAATGAAGCAGAATTGAATCAAAGGCTTCATAATACTAGACAAGCAGCTCCACTTTTTCTTTTTTTCACTGACTCCACCAATTGTTTTGGCTTCCACTAGAAGCAGCTTCAATTAAAGATAATGGCTGTTTGGCTTGAATGAAGACTAAAAGCCAGGACTCTAAAGTAAGTTCTGAAACACTCAGAAAACAAACAAGGCAGTTCTTTAGATACATTTCACAGGAATAGTCTGAGTTGTTCTTAAGAAA
Source organism: Nycticebus coucang (assembly GCF_027406575.1). Taxonomy (NCBI): domain Eukaryota; kingdom Metazoa; phylum Chordata; class Mammalia; order Primates; family Lorisidae; genus Nycticebus; species Nycticebus coucang. Next base: position 34,914,692 of record NC_069793.1, on the reverse strand, counting down.
TTAAAACTAGTTGGAGAGAGCTAAAAATGTTAGTACAATGCATTTCAAATGTTAAAGCCTTAACTCCAAGACATGAGTCTCAGACATTGTCTTGAAAGCAAATAGAAACCTGAACAAACATCTGTTGAATCTGATCATCGCAGACAGAAGGCACCTTGGAAAAATCCCTAAAGTTCACTGCAACTGCCCTGATGTAGCGATGTAAATGATGTGATCCCATCTGGCTTGCCTGGGTAGAAACACCCACAAAACAAGCAAACAACAACAACGAAAATTACTGGGGTCTTTATTCAAGTTAGAATTTGTAAATGTACCATCAAGGGCATTCACATCTTCCCCCAAGAGAGAAATATATAGATAGGTATTAAAAAAAAAAAAAATGTTTTGGTGGAGAAAGAAGAATCAGGATTCTAAAAACTACTTCAGATTTTTAAAAAATGATTATTGTTTACTGCTTCACAGATGTTCAATATTTTCAGCTAAATTTGCTTCTCTTTCTCCCTCTCTCTGATTTATAATTTTATCATATGCTACTGAATAGAAGAAATATAAATTCTGTGGATGAAAAGGAGTAAATACTGTTTCTACAATCACCTCTGCTATTTTGCGAATACTGACTATTGTTCTTGCTCAAGCAAGAATCATAAAAAAATTGGCAAGCTGGATTCAGGTCTATTTACTATGCAGTTTAGGCAGAAGCTCCTGCAGAAAACAAAGCATATAACAGAAAACAGGTAAGATTTTTAAAATTTGTTATTAAAGGACGATCACCTGGCAATTCACTCTCTGGCCATGCATACAGATTTTGAGGGGTAAAGGAAGGGAAGCGATAATAACAAAAACAAAAATCCTGCCATTTAGAAAAATGAGTCGTTCCATATCTCAGAAATCCTTCTGCATGGCCTGTGATTCTCTGAAATGTTAGTATATTTAGAGATAGAGTACACAGGCTAGCCCAGCCGCCCAGCCTAAGCTAACACACATCTGTTGAAAGAATAATTGGTGGAAAAAAGTCTGTGCACCCTTTTTGATTCTAATTTTAGGCCTGGGTAAGAAACCAACAAATAGCACCTGAATTAAATTGGTCACTTTCACAATATCCTACAGTTTTATAAATCTGCAAATGGTCATAATAAAACATTTCATCGTCTCTGAATTTCACCCCCTCCAGTCAGGGATGAAGTCGGTCACAAAGGGACCAACCTAAAAATAGACTCTCTGGTGACTTAGTGGACTGTTGCTTGCCTGCCTCTGTCAGCTCCTCTTGCCAGCAGTGAATGGAAAACTCAGGTGATGTCTCATTGTGTGTAGACATTTAAGCAAATGTCTTAAGCAAATAAACGTAACAGCCCAAGCAGAGCTTCAGTAACCTAAGGATTAATGGAAAAGGCATTTTAAAAGTTGGTAAATCAACTGCTTTGCCTAAGAACAGAAATAAGGATGCTGTATCAAACAACATGTTTGTAAAGCAAATAAGACTCAAAGCTGTTTGCCCTTAATTTTCTTGATTCAATTCCTAATAACAGTTACACCAGAGCAGATTTTTGCTATTATACTCCCAGGTCGTTTCAGAGTGGGGTTGTTTCCACACAGTAATAAAACATCTGGGTGAAAAATGGAAAAAAACACAACTAATCATCCAGCTGTTTCTAAAATCCCAGCTGTTCAGTAATAGGCAGAAAATAGCATAATAGCAGAACATAACAGACATTGCAGGTGATCATGCAAGCTTTCTGGGTGTGCACTGGCGTGACCTGATTTATAAAATGGGAAGACATTTACTTGAATCCCCTCAAAAAAGCTCTCTCCCTGAGAAATCTGTGAACAAGGGACTGCAGAAGCCTTCCCGATCTGGGCTTTTGTTGAAGCAAAAAAAGCCAAGCATTTTACATGTCTATCTCTGCAGTTATAAAAATAAAAACCTTAGTAACTGGGGGGAGGGGGGGACTGAAGGAGGATCTAATAAGGAGATCAGTGGATGTTTTACTTTGACCAAACTCCTATTTGCCCTGAACTTGTATTAAACTCTTCTACTTCAAATTTATTTCCAAAATCCTTTCAGGAATGCAACAAAAATGTTACAAGTTGTGAGACTTTTCTCATCTCTCTTGCAAAGCTTATAACACAACGGCAGTTTTTCATAACTGATATGAGGAAAGAAATGTTTCCAGCATATAATTTTCAGCTTGTTTTAGCAGGACTGGGAGGATTTACCCCCTGCTAGACTAGACTGATCTCTAACCGTGACACCATGGACATACAGAAAGGAAACAGCAATTCCTGAACAGAGCAGCTCCCATCCGAAGATTCTACTCAGTCCCTGGAGTGAGTAAAAATAGTCTGGTGTCACAAGATGATTCACACCTTAAAATACTGTATGTTGCCTCATCCTTATCTATCTAATCTAACCCTTTCTGTCTCCACTGTTTCTCACACTGCCTTGAAACCTGTGAAGTATGTGGATTCTAGTAGTGAAATGACACCTCTTCTCTCTGTGGATGAGAAGCTGCAGCCACTAAATCAGCAAGGAGCAGATGACGGCAGAGTTCTAATGAGGGTGCACAAATTTTATGACTCCTGCATTCCTCTAAGTTGGAGTTGCACACCAGCGATAACCAAAACCAACACATCATCCAGCTCTGTGTCAGTGACATTCATTCCCAGGCTTCTCTCGGTTGCTTAATTCCATCTTAGTTTTAATGCACTGCCTTGGTGACATTCTATATTAGAATTAGGATAATTCTCACCCTTTCAAATATAAGTACCCCAAATGGTAATCTCCTAAAGACAGGAAAGAGCCCTGTGCTGAAGGGAAAGGTGAGTTTTATCCTTAATGAGACATGCATCTTTAATTCTCAGCAGCAGTTTCATGGTTTTGTATACAAAACTCTGCCCTCAAAGACTAAGGGGACAGGGGATATAAACATACACATGCCAATTCTAAGAGATCAATTCACTTTCCCCGTTTCTCTGGGTTAACAAAAATTGAATAGCATTATCAAATCAAGCAGTTTTTAGACTGATCTAGCTATGCTCACCATCAAATTGACGACTTCATGGAGGCATAACTCCTGGCCGCTTGCCTACCTCCCTCTCACTCCCAGTTGGCACTGATCGTGCTTCTATCTTGTGGTTGCTCCAAGAAAAAAAGCATTTTGCTAGCTTTGCATTGGCTGAATCAAATCTAGAGGACGTGGGTCAAGAGCTTTGAGAATACTTCCAAGAATTCAGAAGAAAAATCTATTCCTAATATTCCTGCTCTGTTATTTAGATAATAACACATGGACGGGATACAGGCATTTCCCTGTGTTGTAATTCACATACACTGAAATCAGTTTCTAACCTGATCAAAAGTAAATGCTGCAAAAAAAAAAAAAAAGAAAGAAAAGAAAATACTATCAAACTGTGTTGTCATCCTCTAATCAGTTTGTAGCCAAACCCTTTCACTTGGTTTACTAGAAGATGCAATATTTATATGAAATCCACCAATTTAAATATACATCTGAAAAAGTCAGGGGATAAAAAGAAGAAAAAATAGAGATGCCATTCCCCTCTCAAGAAATCTGAATAAATGAATCATTATTCATTGGATAAATCTTTCTTCAAATAAATATTGCAATCTTCAACTCTCACTGATTTCTTAAAATATTTAACTAGAGATAGTCCTAATAAAATAGGGCAACACTTATAATTCCTAATTTTTTTAATCAAAAGTCATTTTAATAGTAAGTGGATCATCCTAAAATTAAAATCTTGCCCAGACAACAATGACACCACCTAAGATTGGCAAGTAAATAAATAAATAAAAATCCTAAGGCAGCGCCTGTGGCTCAAAGGAGTAGGGTGCTGGCCCCATATGCCAGAGGTGGTGGGTTCAAACCCAGCCCCGGCCAAAAACTGAAAAAAAAAAAAAAGGAAAAGAAAAGAAAATCCTAATGCATTCCCTAGCGATTCCATCACCTCTTGATAGATTTCACTCCAGTGGGACCTTCATTAATTATTTCCTACTCTGCCTTATAGCAAATGAAAGCCTCATTAGGATTATGATCCCCACCAATTGAGTGGAGAAAAAAAGGCTCACTCAGGTGCTATCAACACCACGCGTGTTCTTTGGGGAAATCATCATTCCATTCAGGTATAAGTGTATTAAGTTTATAAATAGCACAACATGCACCCTCCATGTTAACTAATGTGGCCACTATTGTAGGAAAAGTGTAGATAATAATGCCCTGCTGTCCAAGAGAGATGGTCTTTTCCAACTATTTAATGTTTTTGTTTTTGTTTTTTTATGCAAGTGTCCTCAGATACAAGAGAGATATTAGAACATTCACCAAAAGCAACAATACCCTGAAACTTTTTAATGCTGTAATGGAACCTGAGAGCATTAAGGAAATCCCACCAAACAACGAGTACAACAAAAATACAGAAAGATACTGGCTTTGGGTAAGTGTCTTTCAGGAGGGCACAGAGCAGATCTGCATGCCATATAGTCTAGCTTCCATGCTACATGCATTCTTTACCTCATGGGAATACTGTGTACGAAAAACAGCATAAACATGTTGCACATCCATAAATAATATTCTCCTGGAAATGAAACTCTATGTATACTTTTACCTCCATGGAATGTCTCAGAGCTTAACTATAGTGCTTTCGTGGTTATAAGGCACAAAAATCCTTCCTAAAGTGTAAAGAAAGGCTTTTCAATCCTCAAGTCTTACCATTTCTCCAAACACACACACTTGCCAACGAATGGAAATTATACATTTTCACTGCATTTCAAGAATTCTCTTTCCATATCTCAGACCATTCATTTTGCTTACATATCTTTTGCCAAGAATAAAGGCAGAACATGAAATACATAATATGCGGACACATGAATTATATTACATATTCACATTATAATTATTATGAAACAAATATAATTCTTTGGCTCAGAACTGGCATAGCTTTAGTTGATGTCCACAGGAACTATTTATTTAAATGGTTTGACTGATGTAAGAGGTGACCAGCCTCTCAATAGCCAATAGCTTAAGAAACTGTAGATAAAAATCCCTTTATGCTCTTTGACTGAAAATAGCCCTTGGTCTATAGAATCATGAGAAAACAATCCAAATACATTTCCATGTAATGCCAATAACTGGAGGAAAAACAGCATGCTTTCCATACTTATCAGTTATTCTTAATAATCACTATTAAAACCCCTGCTAAGGTAAGTTGGTACTTCTATCATTTCACACAATATGTTAATTTGTATATTCGTCGAGTAGCTTATTTCTGTTTTATGTCATCCACAGCAGTCACCTCTTGGTTATGGTCAGGAGCCGTGACAATGGTTACTAACGAATCCTCCATATTTAGCCAGCATATGTGACAGGTTAACTAACACACTTGGCTTCCCAGTTGAGTATTGCTTGGCTTTCTAGTTGTGGTGTTTTTGTTGGTTTATTTTTTCTGTCTTCTTTCACCTTTTTTATGATTTTGTCTTTCCTAGACTGGCTATTGAACAGGAGAAAATGGGGTTATGAATCTGAGCAAAGCCAGCCTCAGGTTTGAAACCAACTATAGATGATCTAAACACAGATCATTTGCAGGGGAGGAAGCAAGAGTTGACCATCTGCAAATCAGCTACCAAAAACATTTAGCTCCTGGTATTCTGAATATAAATTCTAAGATGCCAATAACAACAAACAGATCAAAAACTGAACCTCAGGTCAGCAACACCACAGCCAATGAATTTGGGAATATGCTTTCCAGATGACAGTAAGACTCTACATATACATTATTTGTCTTAAACATCTAGTTTCTTCCCTCAGACCAGAAAAGGGGATGCTTGAATTTCATTTAGAGCTACTGCTCATTACATATGTGCCGTGTTTTTTCAAAGCAACCAACTTAGGCCCTGGAATTAATATATTTATCTATAAATAAGGTGACCATATTTCTAAACCTCAAATCAAGCCATATTGGCATACTTTTATGAAGAAGATACTATGAGGAATAGGGACTGCTATGGAAACAAAACCAAGCCAGAAATAAAACTCACATCGCACTACTCATCTTAATTTACTTTTCAGAAGAACATAGTCCCATTTACTGCAAAAATAGCTCTGCTTCCTTCAGCCTTGAACACAAACCATACTCAATCAACCTTCTTTCACAAAGACATACTGATTTCCATACTAGAATACAGGATTGTCTTCTAACCTGTGGCTATGCTGGTCTGGAAAATCTTGTGCTTAGAGTCAAATTTCTTTTCAGGCAGGAAAACCAAGAGGTACCTTGCATCCACATCAAATGTCCCTTGCAGAATTCAGAATGACTTTTGGGTCAAGGAGATTTCCTGGAACAGGCCCCTTTGTCACTGAATGACACCCCGTAATCATTCTAAACTGTATCGATAAAAAAAAAAAAACATAAAGAGGATGTTACACTCTGCTCCCTGCACGTGAGCACATCACTACAGGTTCACTTAAAAATGTAAACTAGATCTACCTGTATTTCCCACTTTACCTAGGCCTAGCCGCAATGTTAGTGCAAAAGATGCATCAGAATCCTGAAAATGAACAACAGTGGAGAAAACCATTTCTGTTTGGAGGTACGAGTGTTACTCTTTGTGTCCTAGTGCAATTGGAAATAATTGTCCATTGGTTAATGTTGACTTAAAAATGGGAAAATATATCTCTCAGTGCACAGTATTTTCCTCAGGTGTTTCCTATTCATATAATGGGTTCTATTTCAATGCAGGCTGAATGAAAAGATTTCCACAAAGCTTCAGTGATCCTATTTAAAACAAATTTGACAAGGAAAGGAGTAGCACTTGTGAAATACTACAAGTGTCTAGGCATAAAATAAAATTAGTTCCCTGCGATAGGTTGAAACAGTGTTTACTGACAAGCCTGCACAACAACAAAGCAAGACATCAAATTGTTTACTTACCAACTTTCACCAGATGCTTTCAGCTGGAGACTGAAGAGTTATTTTTCATTAAATGAGTCCCTTCCCTTTAGAACAAAGAGCTTCAAAATGCATCCTATTCATTCAGCTTAGTTTATGTTCTAAAAAACAACTCAAACTCCCGGTCCCGTAACGGTGAGATTTTTAAACTGTCTTTCTCTTATTACTTAACTACAAAAATCAAGGCTAGTACAACTTGTGAGGTACTTAAGAAATATCAAGCTATCCTAATACTTTCTTCAACTCCACAGTAGAATTTTGGTGCTGAAAGGAAACAGGTAAGAATGTAGCCCAGTATCCTGGTTCTACACTAAAAAAAAAAAAAAATCCTGATAATCAAGGAGATGAAATGATTTACCCACATTTAACAAGCCAGCTCTCCTGGCTCCTTAGACCAGATGTCAGCCCTCTAGCATCCACCAGCTCCATTTTACAGAAAATTTAAAAATATATTTATTTTCCCACTCTTCCCCATAACTGTTACAGGTAACTGTTTCCTTTTCAAGTGTTTGCAAGAGAAAACAATGCATCCACCCTTGAGAAGATTCTGATTAGAATGGCCCTCAAATAGTGTGCTTCTGGTAAGATTTGCTACCATCTGAAAGGCAACAAAAGGATGTCAGATCCCTGGAATTTAGACCTCTATAGGGAGTCACTTATCTTTTATCTTACAACCAAATATGTCGGTCTCTAAGAAGATACAGTTTCCTAAATTAGTTACACATGGCCCCTGGAAGCACATACTTCTGTATAAAATTTTCACAAATGGTTCTACAGCCCTCTACTTAGCTCTGTCTTGGAAAAATGCTATAAATCCACAGCTGCAGCGCGGACGTCCCACCTCCACAAGTTCTCTATAAGAGAAACGTTTCATAAAGAAGTGTCTCTATACACATCTTAAGGGCTTAAAAGCTTCTTTCTCAGCCTGGGATCATCCCAACACCCCCAAATAAACGCTTTTTACAGGGGGGGGAATATGCATTTAGAGATAATCTACTAATACTTGTTTTAAAAGTTCATGATGTCATACTTCTTGACCTTCTTACCCTAAGAAAAACTTGTAAAATGAAGGCAAGCCCTAGGAGGTCCAAACAACTGCATTTGCTGGATTCTCTGAATTATGAATACAACATGTATCATCAATTAAATTATATCTATCTATATATATAACTTTTCAGATTTTAAAAAAGAGGTATCATAGAAACAGTGAAATACAGTACATTTTCCTTTCCAAACATAGCCAAATGATTGCTATTGCTATTATAGAAAGTTCAATACACACCTTATGCTAGAAAACCCTTAAATTATATTAAGATATAATCTTACTTAGCTGGCTATATCATAAGATACATGGTACCTTGTTCAGGTCAACTTTTTATACCATGACATACTGAGTCTGCTGATGACAGACTATCTGGTGTCTGCACATCAACATCTTGTAAGGACCTCAAAATTAAAGAAATTGCCCATCATTGTTTACACTATCTTACTAAATAGATGTATGCTCATGGGTTCTAAATTCCTTTTTCTCTCAGAGAAAGATTAAACCATTGAGACATAATGTCAGGCATTTTTATGGAACTCAACATTTCAGAGTTTTTGCATATTCTCATTTGCTTTCCATGACTCTGTAAAGTAACATACTTTCTGTGCTGTCTTTTTTACTAATCAAGAAATGTGGATACAGAGGTGTTAAAGTGACTTTTCTAAATAAATGGTGATCAGGCTAAATAGCCTTCCCCCAGGTCTAATGCTTATTGCACTTTTGCCCATAATCCAAAGTATGTTAAAATGCTATCTTTTAAGTCATATTATAAAATAGCATTTTCTTGTTTTGTCATTCACAATTGTCCACTATTGATCTTTGGTTTTCACATTAAAAAAAAAAAAAAAAAAAACGCCTGCTTACTGTGTTTTGTTCTCCAAATGGTGTTCTAGAAAAGTGTTTCTCTATAAATTATGGGGAAAGGGTGGAAAGAAGGGTATAGCTTTACTTTTAACCCTAATGTTGGATTTACTTCAAGTTCTAAATAACATTAAAGGAGAGGTAAGATTTGTATAATTATTAAATGATGGCCTGGGTTTAAAAAAAAAAAAAAAAAAAGCTTGAGAAAGGCCATTCTAAGTCATTGTCTCTGTTTGCTTTTGGTTCATAATTGTCAGAGTTCATTATGTGCAGGAATAGTCTATGCAGTATTTGTTTTTCCAGAGCTCAGGACAACCGTTTTACAAAGAACAAAAGTTAAACATGGGAGAGTAATCCTCTTAGGTATTCCAAGTTTTCTAGTCTCTATCTCATCGTGACTTAATAGAGCAAGGCCAATCGCGAACATCTTGTCACGAGTTGAATGCCTTTGTATGTGTCATAAATTCCTTTTATGATAGTGATGTTGAAACCACATGTTCTGACACAATTCTTCCTTACATCCCTTTAGCAAATAGAATGCTAAAATCTGAGGTGAATCCACATTCTGTTCTTATGTAGCTGTACAAAAAAATAAACTGAATAAATCTAGCATAATTTATGTTGTACCTTTAATGGAAAAATCTTAAGCCATAATCATTGTAGCTGTTGGGCATCTTCTTCAAAATCTCTCAGTGCATGCATTAACTTGGGTTAAATTATTCTGGAGTGAAAAGGCAGGAAATATTCAAAATAGTATGGTTTCCGAAGCATCATCTTAACAGACCAATTTCAAAAGATTCAGGTGCTAAATTTGATTTCAGAGTCCCTTTGTAGATCAGTTATTTAGATTGTAAAAGAGGAGAGAATCGTGTGCTGTTATCTGCGTGGTCATTAGTCTCACACAATGAAAGGAAGAGAACAATAAAATAAGACCAAAAAAAAAAATCATTCTTCCAATGATTGTCATTGAACTGTTAACATTAGTAAACATTCACAGTAGGAAGTCTCTTTCAATCTCCAGTATATAAAGTAGTGCAAAAGAAAAAAAAGAAATCCAGTCCTGTTACCTGTGAACAAAATTAGTTACATTTTGTCTGACTTCATTTCTTCTATAAGGTTAGACATTTGCTGTCAAATCTTCCCCAAATTAATAATAAAATATAATCAATTTCTAAAGGGCCTTGCAGCCTTTTTAAAAGTTAATTTCCAGTTAAAAATAAACTTTAATTAAATCCAAGATAAAACTGTGACCTATATTCTATTAAATAATTTACTTTCTTTTTTTCTACACAGTAATTCTTACAATTTTTTTTTAAAAAACCACTACAGAATCCAAAGACATAGGAGATGCTATTAAAGCACTGATAAACGACTGCTCAAATTCATTAGTTCTTACATAGTAAATACTTCAAATGCCAACTTTTCCTGTCACTGCACAATTATTAACAATGTTGACAATTAACTTACATGTACTCTTTCTCTCTCTCTGTCTCACACACACACACACACACACACACACACATTCCCTCCATGGAACCATCATGACTGTTAACATCTTTTCCAGTTCATGTGCAAAATTCTTGCATTCTAATAAAAAATATAAAGATAGATTTGCTCCTATATGAGCCTCCCTCTTCTCCAAGATGTATCATTTATTTGATATGTAATACAAGTTTAGTAACAATTACGCCTTGTATAACCATTAAGTGGTATACTACTGTATGCAATGGACTCATTTGCATATTTCATTTTCATAACTGCACTCTCTATGCATAAATATATTTGGAGATGCTGGGGGGGTGCAGCCGCGGGTGGAGAAAGCAATTCACACATCGGTCTCCACAGCCTTTGCGTTAGAGCAGTTGTTTTTGTCTGTCTCACTGTCCTCTCCCTTTCCCTGACACTTCTCTCCCTTTGCACACAGAGATTCCTTCACTCCTTCTTCCATCTCTAGATACTCTGACTTGTCCCCCAGGGAAGAAGAAGTAGAGCTCCGAAATTTCTTGAGCAAATTAGAAGGGAGGTACGGGCAGCTGACTGCGTTCTGCGTCAGCTGTGTCTGTTCCTCATTTTCAGTCTCTCTGTGGTAGAAATAGTTAAAGTTAGAGACAATCACTGGCACTGGCAAAGCAATGGTTAAGACACCAGCAATGGCACACAGGGACCCCACAATCTTGCCCCCCACAGTGATGGGCTTCATGTCCCCATAGCCCACAGTTGTCATAGTCACCACAGCCCACCAGAATGCATCTGGGATGCTTTGGAAATGGGTCGTGGGTTCATCGGCCTCTGCAAAATACACGGCGCTGGAAAAGAGGATGACCCCAATGAAGAGGAAGAAGATGAGGAGGCCCAGCTCCCGCATGCTGGCTCGGAGGGTGTGGCCCAGGATCTGCAGGCCCTTGGAGTGCCTCGAGAGTTTGAAGATCCGGAACACTCGGACCAGTCGGATGATCCTGAGGATGGCGAAGGACATGGCCTGCTGCTGCTGACCGCTGCCGCCCCCCTGCTGCTGGGCCAGGTCGGTGCCCAGCGTGATGAAGTAAGGCAAAATGGAGACAATGTCAATGATGTTCATGATGTTTTTGAAGAAGAGTGCTTGGCTGGGACACGCAAAGCAGCGAACCACAAACTCAAAGGAAAACCACACGATACAGACCGTCTCCACGATGAAGAAAGGGTCATTGAAAATCGTGTGCCCTGAGTTCTCCGGGTGGGGGGCCGAGGTGTCGTTCAACAACCCACTGTGCCCACCAGCGCTCAGTGCCATGATGAGATCCCTATCGTCCCTGAACTCGGGCAAGGTTTCCAGGCAAAAGATGACAATAGAGATTAAGATGACCAGTACGGACACGATGGCTATGCCCCTTGCTGGACTGGAGCTCTCTGGATATTCAAAGAGGAGCCAAATCTGCTTTTTAAACTCGTTCTCCGGCAGGGCCCTGTCCTCCTCCTCTCTCACGAAGCCCTCGTCCTCCCGAAACTTGAGCAGGGCCTCCTCCCCCAGCTGGTAAAACTTCACCTCCTCAGTGAAGATGTCGAAGGGGACGTTCACCGGCCTCTTCAGGCGGCCGCCCGACTGGTAATAGTACAAGATGGCATCAAAGCTGGGCCGATTCCTGTCAAAGAAATACTCGTTGCGCAGAGGGTCAAAGTACTGAGTCCTCTTCTCAGGGTCCCCCAGCAGAGTCTCTGGAAACTGGGCCAGGGTTTTCATCTGGGTCTCGAAGCGCAGGCCGGACACGTTGATCACCACGCGCTCGCAGCAGTCGCTGTAGCGCACAGAGCTGTAGCCCCCGCCGCCCGCGTCCTCCTGGGGCAGCAGGTCGGTGTAGGAACATTCATCGCCAGGGTCATCCTCGCTGTAGTAAAACCTCCCCTCCTCCTCCTCCTCCTCATCCCCCTCCTCTTCCTCCTCCTCCTCCTCGCTCAGATCCCTCAGGATCTTCTCCTCCGAGCCGCTGGGCATCAGGTCCGAGCAGTGGGGGAAGCTGCTCTGCCGGTGCTGGGCTTTCTTCTTCTCTGGCCGCTGCCGCCGCCTCCTCCGACTCCCCCGGCTGCTCTGAGGGTCGTGGGAAGTGCAGGCCCCCCGGGACTGGTGGTGGTGGTGGGAGCCCCCCCCAGGCCCCCCACTGCCTTCCACAGCAGCCGTGGCAGCGGCGACAGCGGCGGCCGCAGCAGCCCGGGAGTGAGCCAGCCTCTCCCGCTCCCGGGCCCGCGCCTGGGCCGCGTACCCGTAAGGCATGTGGCTGTTGCACCCTGAGCTCTCCGCACTCACCATCGCAACCTCCATGGTGGTAGCTTTCGGGAATGGCTGGTTCCAGTTGTAGAAGAAGAAGAAAGGAAAATAGGGCAGCTTCTCTTCTCACCAAATTAAGGTAAGTGTGGAACCCTTAAGCAGATTGCTTGGAAGACGTAGGATATTTTCAGTCCGACTTTGCATTTTCTGTTTTTAAATCAGCACACCCCATGCTCTCTCTTCTCAGGGATTCAACATTGCTCTCCAGAGACAAACAGCCTAGCACCCTCGAGCCCAAGTCAGACAGTGTGGGGGTCTCCCAGACACCTGTGCTTTAGAGTAGGTGTTGAAATTGGGAAATATGTCTGAGACGTGGTTGGTGAGGATGCTGCAAGATTCAAAGGCGGCAGGTGTCTGACAGCCAGCACTTGTGCCTAGAAATATATTTTTCTGCCATGGAAACTGGCCAAAGCTGAGTCCATTAAATTTAAATAAAATGCAAATATGCCTTTAGTCTTAGCACTTGCCTTCTAGAGACGGCTTGACCCATGTTGAGATGGGGCTCGAAGTACACACAGCCATTGCTGCTCAAAGCCTCTCGGGAGGATCCTCCAGTCTCTCAAAGGCTTCCTAGACCCAGAGGCAATGCCCGGCTACTGACAGAGGCAAAGACCCTGGGAGGTAGAGAAGGTGCTAGATGAGGTGTCAGCAGAAGCAAACCCAGCTCTGAGGTCTCCATAGAAATCAAGGCAATGCAGAGCATCCTTCCTAAAATCCTGCAGAAGCAGCACTGCACCTGAAAGAGGATTGAAAATAAGCACAAGAGAAAAATAAAAAGAGGAAACAAATCATATCAAGGCAACTGAGCATTGTATTTCACATGCACTTCCTTCCCTTTCCTTTAAGCAAATCGTATAACACATGGAACAACCATGCCTTTTCAAGAGGATGAGGCAGGCTATTCTTAAATCTCCTTCTCACCAGACATCCTTCTTTCCTCTTCTTTGGTTATGATTTCAGCTCAGTTTACTTTCATGGCAACTCAATTATTTTTCCTCTTTCCACTCTGGGTGGAGATGGGTCTTGTTTCTATCTTCCCTTCACCGATGCTGGGTCTTAAACCTCACTGTCACTCTCTTCACTCCACGATAATAATGAAGTTAATGTACAGCTGCCTCCATCATTCATTTATTTCAAGACTTTTTTTAAAAAAATTTGCTATCGTAAAATGTTTCTGAATTTCTACCCCTGTCTTAACAGGGGGTTGTGGAAGTCAGAAAAACCAGGTTTGTTTGTTTTAATACAGAATCTACTACTTAAACAAGCTTTCAAACAGTCTATGAAGTGTAGACAATAATACAACATCCCCCTTCCCATACTTGTAAGTATTAAATGAGATAATGGATGTTGCACAGAATGAATGGCAATAAACACTAGCTGTTATGCATAACATGACAGAGCCCTATGTTTTTATTGTTTGTCTACCCAGCCCCAAATGTTCACGGCCTTATGTCACTGTTGGAAACAGGGAAAAGACAACATGAGGACATCCAGGACATTCTGAGACTCACCAATGGCCTGTATTAAGTTGGCTTGGCCTCACTCCCTGAAGCATGTCCCTGTTGTTTTTCTGTCCTCTGGATTCCTGAACACTCCCAACCACCCACAGCCTAAGAGCTAATCCTAGTTTCTACATCTCTAATAATCATCTCCTCCCTTTGCAATTCCTCCATGGTCACACTCTTTTCAAGGAGCTATCTTCTTATTTTTTAAGTCTCAGTTTGTATGAACCTCCTTAGCCTAGTATACTCCCTCCCCCATAATTTAATCCACATCTCTCATACCTTTCCCTGTCTCCTCTCTTTCTCTCTCTCTCTTCCTGCCCACCTTTATTTCCTATCTCCCACTTCCTGATCACACATCCCTTGCAGCCCCAATCTATTCCCACTGTCACCTGGGATTCCTAGCCCTTCTGCATCCCTAGTCTACGCTCTCAAGATCCAGCTAATTCATGTCCTCAGCCAGGACCTATAAAAGCCCCTACCCCAATCCCCTGTCTCTTCCCATTTCTTCATTTACTCTGTCCAGCAGAACTTCCAAGAATGCAGGGAGTGACCCAGAGAAGTGGAGAGGATGGTGACCGTCAGAATTCAGGGCAGCTACCAGTTTCTATTACTAGAAGCACTTGAAAAGCATCACAGAAATGGCTTTCTGAAGCCATTAACAGGATTCAACCCTAGACCACCTGCTGCTCCTTGCTAATCATATCAGCCTAGCAGCTCAAACACAGTAAATTTTATGATGTGACAATCATGGAACTGCGAACAGAGGGCTTCCAGGTCATACACCCCTTGCCAATCACACACATTCTCCTACGTTCTCCTAGGGTAAGAGGGGAGCTGACTGAGAGACAAACTCCAGAAAACACACATCTGATGGTATCTCCCATGACATCCCCTTTCCTTTGCCTGAATCCTGACATCATTTCACAGTCTGAAATGTTGACCCTGGGTGGAGGGGGGGGCGGGGGTCTCTGCATTCCTACTTACAAAACCTGGAGTTATGCTCACTGTGAATCTTCAGGCTAACATCTTTTGAAGGTTTGCACAGGCCCAACAGCCTGAGAGTTTCTTCCCCAACTCCTCCCAAACAGTTAGAATACACTATTTAAATAAAACCCCCAGTGTAATCCAAGTGCCTGTATATTTAAATAATGAACATACTCTCCCCTGCCCAAGTGATTCCCAGAAGGAAATGAATTAGAAGATCTTCTAATTCACCACCAACTCCACAGGATATCTAGACCTACCCTTTTTTTCTGCTCTACACCATATGAATTTGCATGTATTTATTTATTTAGGTTTGTTAGTTTTGCTTATCTAACTCCCTCTTCCACCCTACAAAAAGCAAATTAACTCCTTTTAATTGAACACCAGTTACCTCATTACCCCTGATCGAGAAAGAAAAGAATGAGAAGAAAAGAAAAATCATTCCTCCCAGCAAACCAAACTGTTTTAACAATCTCCCTTCTTTCTCAAGGTATTTATGTTAGGAGAATCTACTCAAGCTGATCCTCAGGAGCCTTTATAGGAGAAACCTTTACAGGGAAATTCCCCTTCCTCTTTAACACAATTAAACTAATAGGATTTTGCAGGCTACCTATTCCCCAATCGATGCACCCCCGAACAACAGCTAAGCATCCTGCCCCTCCTCTCGTCCTTCCCTCCCACCCCAACAACAAGGCTGTTTTCCCTTTTCAGTGCTAATTCCTGCAACTATGTTAGGGTTGTACCTGAACCTTATCTGAGAAAGAGAGAGAGAGAAAACACAGAAAGAGAAACTGACATAGAGAGAGGGCAGCAGAAAGGCCAACACCGTGAGAAAACATCCACTTCAAGGCACGCCATTTACACAGCCCCTGTGTGTTGCTCAAATGCTCGGAAAATGAACGCAAATCCAAACGTTGGGAGAGGCAGCAATTCAGACCCGTTCACCAGCTGTTCCCAAAGGAATGAAACCTGTGAGGCTGGGATGAGGCAAAATGATGTTAAATCTTAGCCCCACCTCAAACGACATCTTTAATCGCGCCCTGGCCTCTAGACCTAGGTTCCCGCTGGGGCATTTTAGGTAGAGCGCCCTCACCTTATCCCCAGGGTCGGGAAGATAACAACTGTTGGCCCCCCAGAGCGCCGCGCAGCATCCGCACCTCCCTTCTCCCACCTCCTGGTTTATTTTTAACCGCCTTCCATTCATGCCCTTCTGTCACATTCCCGATATTATTTACCCCTCAAATGTCCACTGTTTCTTCTGAACAGCCAAAAGAGGAGGGTGAAGGAAAGATAGGAAAGGTACCAGACTTACCGTTCTCCGGCGGGGTGAAATACAAAAATAAAGAAAATTCCTCCGACTGGTTTGTTTTTCCCTCTCAAGCTTCAACAGCTGGAGGAGGGGAAGGATGATCTGGGGGGTTGGGGAGAGAGTGGTAAAAGGAACCACTCCGGTTTGGCAGGTGGAGGCTCCAAAATATCCATGGAACAAGTTGTGTTGCCTGGCCAGGGGGGGCACAGTCCTCGCTGCTGGAGCCTGGGGGTGGGGATGGGGCTGCCCCAGGAAAGACCCCAGGACTCCTGGTTCCTCTGGAGTTCAGTACAGGCAGGCTTGCCTGGGAAAGGAAGTAAAGGTTCCCCCGAAAAGAAGCAAAATCCTAGACAGCAGCGATCACTTGTTAAGCCCGAATGCCTCCTGCAACATCCATCCTCTCCCTCTCCCGCTGGCTGCTGGAGCAGCACACGCCTCCCCTGGCCGCGACGCGCCGGGCGGGGGCGGGGCCAGGCCGTGCCGAGGGTGTGGCGTTCCCCGCTGTCGCCAGGAGCGCCTCGCCGCGCGCTGGGCGGGCGCAGTCACGACGCCGCGACTCCCCGCCCCCCCGCAGGGCCACTGGATCGCCGAGCCCCGGGAACTGTTCCAGGAGCTCTGTGCTGTCGCCCCCAGAGGCGAGGAGCAAGTCCCAGAGAAGTGTCCCCTTGGAGCAGTAATCGGGGTTCCGACGGCAGCTCAGGAGACTCCAGAGAGGTTGAGAGGGAGGAGAAGAGGCTCGACGGGTGGGGCAGTCCCCCAAACGGGCTGATTTGGGGCATCGTCTCTCTCTGACTCGCTTTCTCTACCTCTCTCGTGGCGGCCGGTCCTCCTCTCCCTCTCAAAGTGGTTTGTGGGGTTAGGGCCCCGGTACATCCCTGGCGAGGCGGCGAGGCGGCGGGGCCGGAGCGCTCCCTTCCCCGGGGTGCCGGTCCTCCTCCCTCCATCTCCGCCCGCCTTCCTTGATCACCGAAGTTGATTGTCCTCAGCTCCGGGACTGGCCTCCGGGGCGCGCAGGGAACCGACTTTATCATGAATGCGACCCCTGTGAGGGGAGAGTTGCAGAAACTGTAATCAGACCCGGACTAGGGGCAGCGCACCGGAGGCAGAACTCCGAGGGGTGGAGAGTGGGAGGATGTGAGCACGTTTTGCAGGGCGGGCCGGTCGCCGGGGGCTTTGGAAGGCGGAGGAGCCCTCCGCGAACCTGTGACGGCAAAAAGAAATGCCACTGGGAGGGAGGTTTGACTCCGGGAGGTCTCGCTCATCGTGACAGGAACTCTACCCCTGGCCACTTCCATTTCAAACAAAAAAGTACTCGGGCGGGCAAGTGCGCCTGCAGAGGCGTCCCCACCTCGGGATGGAATCGCAGGTTGCTTATTAAGTGGCTGGTTTCTAAGATGCCTCGGGGCTAGGGTGTAAATATGTAATTCGCACAAATCCACTAAAAGAAAGGTTAGCAGTGGAAAGGAATCGAGACACACACACACACACACACACACACACACACACACGCCCAGGTGGTGACCAAGTAGGTCTCCGGACACTTCTTCCAGATCCCAAGATGGGTCAGTCGAGCGGTGGCGGCGCACGCCGGGTCTGCTGGAGCAAAGACGACCTTGGGCTGCCTGGTTGGCACCTGGGCGGCCACTGTCGTCCTCAGCCAGCAGCTTTGTTCGAGGGCCCTTTGGGGCCTCCTCCATTTGTGGCGGTCAATTAATTATTAAGGGAAATATTCCCGAGTTGAATTATAGATATGCCCTGTGCTCACGCTCCTAACCACTGTTGGCACAGTGAAGGACGCCCGGAGGACTGCTCTATGCTGCTGTTTGATTTTTTTCCTTTATCTTTTTAAATAACTGAAAAAAATTTATTTTTGAATTATAATCAATAAGAAGAAAAGAAAGACGAGGGGTGGAGGGAGGATTAAAAAAAAAAAAAAAAAGAATCTGGCGCTGGTCATGGTTTCCTAACTTCTTCCAGCTAGTGCGGGTTGAACTTCTGGCCTGGGTGTATTTACTCGTGATCCCCTGGCTTCAACCACAGCGGAGGAACTGAGAGCAAGGTAGCTCCACGCTGGCTCAATTCATTCCCTGTTATAATTCATTCCAGCAAGTAGGGAGGGCAGATTTCTCCAAACGTGAAAACATGCCTGTGCGCTGGCACAGAACAGTCTCTGTACCTCCACAATATGATGTAATCACTGTGCAGTTTCATCCACACCAGAAGCAAATAACTCCTATTTATGACTGGCTCCTCAGAAGGATATTTCTTGGGATGGCAAAAGGCAGGCTGAGGGCACAGGATCTTGGGACCAGTTTCCCAAAAGCAATTTGTAGATCAATCCAGAGCAGCTATGGAATGCTTTCAAGAAGATGAAAAATGAGATTGAATAATGTACTAAAGATGACAGTTATATTGAAGCTTGGACGTTTTAATTGGATCATGTTAAAATTTTATGAATTAGACTTCCCTGTGCCATTTACCGTTTGTTCCTATCATGGCCCTGAAGAATATTAAAGTTTAAAATGCCCAAGGACTTTTTAAATGTTTGCGTTTCTTAGGTATCAGGAATTTGAATTAGTAAAGCACAGGAAAAACTACTCTCCTGAAAATATGTATTCATTCAAGTCCTAGGAGTCATACTTATAGTAATACTACTCAATACTATATGGAGTAATGTAAGGCCGGTTATATTAATTGAGTGACCACCTAGTGCCTGGCTCTGTACTAAGGTCTTTAAATGTATACTGTCTAATTTTAACTAAACTCTTTATATGGTAGGTGCCATTATTACCACTATTTCTTAGGGAAGGAAATTAAGGCTTAAATAGTTAACTTGCCCATAGGTAACATAGCTAATTATGTAGCATAACTAGGAAAAGAAAAGGAAAGAAAACTGAAAACAGCCCAGTTCACCAAGGGGCCAATTTGTACTTGGTCAGTCACCTCTGTCCTCTGGGCTGCCTAGTCCCATTTTCCAGAGGAAAGAAGGAATATAACGTAAACATTGTCAATAACTAAGGCAAAATGCAAGTTTTCTTAACAATTATTCCCCCAGCAAAAGACTGGATTTCAGCCTGGGGAGCAAGCAATGTAAAGTTAACTGGTATATTATTAAGAAAATGCCAGCAAAGATACAGAAATGAAAAGCATGCACATCCATGTTAGTCATTTGTATAAGGGTGATGATTAGCTTTCTTGCTGTCTTTTGGAGGCAGCTTCTTGAACAGGTACTTGAGATCCTTTACAGCAATGGTTCTCAGCCTTCCTAATGCCGTGAGCCTTTAATACAGTTCCTGTGGGTCGCGCCCACAGGTTGAGAACCACTGCTTTACAGGTTTCAAGAATAAACTGCTTTTTCTGAGCAGACCTATTTTGGGGGAGAAGTAAAGTTTTCATTCTAGAGGTACAATCCAGCTTTACAGAGGTCAGAGTAGCCAAAATAACCTAGTAAAGAGCTCTTCCATTTCCAGGTTAGTTGCTTCCCTGGACATCGTTCTCACCACGTTTTGAGCAGGACCTGTGCTAGCAGGAGCTCAATAGTTTGAGGCTCCCTTATCTGGTAGAGGCAACACACCATTACCACACTCTGTGATTACTTGATAACTTGTCCCGGATTACTAATTACTTTAAAATCTGATTTAAGTCTTTATTCAATAGGAAACTTGTTTTGGGAAATGGTCATTTCAAAGGGGCTGAGTTTTAAGTTTCCCTTTGGGGTAACTCTCGTTCTAAGGCAATCCAGGGGAGCTTGATTTACCAGTCCTGAGTATCTTGACATAATTTAACCAATGTTCTTTTAAAAATCTGGTTCATTCTCTCGACTTTTCTAGAAAATTCAGGATGGCAAGAAGAGTGAAGTGTGTGCGTACCAAGGCTGCCTGACAACTCCTGAAGCCCAAACCTAGGGATGATTTCTTTTAGCAACCATTTACAAACTCAAGTGTTTTTTTTTTCTCCTCGTGTGGGGAAAACTTCTACCCAGCCTGTATACATGTCTATGAAAGCCAAAGATACTTGAACCCACCCTTTGGGAATGTCTGTGTCAAATAAGTTTGCCAATCTTCTCAGACATAGTTCCTGCTGTGCTGCCCTGTGGGTAGTTGGAGACAGGGCCAGTGGTTGGGCCAGGGGATTGGTTCAAAGGCAAACTACACATACTAGAGTTACCTGGTCCACTGTGACCTTTTCAGTTTTATAGGAGATTATGGATAAAATCCCTTAGTGAGTCTCTCCCATAATGCATTGCCCTATGAAAGTTTCTGATGATTTTTCATTGGCTATGAAGGCAAGGTGGAGGGCCCTATTACAAGGACCAAAGTATCAACTTGTCCCTTCCATCCTGCCTGTTTGGTTCCTCTATCAGCTTGATTGTTTCTCTGGCTGATCAAAGAATTACTTTTCGAATGCCCTTTGCAGTGTATAATAACTATTTAGACAGGGAGCTGGACTGCTTCAAGAAGAGACTAAATCACCTCCTTATGTTTTATGGGAGAGCTTCTAGCAGTTAGCATTCCCCTCTCTTTCCTGAAAGCTGCAGGAGCATGGAATATGAAGAATGCTTTCTTAGAATCGCTATATATATTGAGCTTTTTTCCTTTCCCAAGGTGAAGAGCCTAGCCAATGCTCCAAACTCTGCTTCTTGAGCTAAAGTGCTTGGGGGGAGTGTTTTTGCTTCTACGGTCTGGTTTGGACTAGCAGCAGCATAACCTGCCCTCTGGATTCCATTGTCTGTAAACCATTCTTAGTCTGAGTTTTTTTAAGGAGGAGTCCTGCTGATCCATTCAGCCGAAATAGGTCTGTTCTCTACATAGGTGTGTACCAACATCTCAGGAGGGACCATGGAAGCAAAGTGATAGGATTCAGAGTCTGACATACCTTTACGGTCAAATATGGGGTGTCAAACACTAGTAAGGCTTGATATTGAGTAAGTCTGCATCCAGTTAATTAACGGTTCCCCTTTATTTCTAGCACATTTCAGCTCTGGTAAGGAGTATAAACCTCAAGGGACTGGCCTGATGTAAGTTTAGAGGGCTTTGTAAGTAATAGGTCACTGGCTGCTACTGCTCTGAGGTAGCTAGACCACCACTGAACCACCAGGTCTAATCATTTTGAGAAAAACAAAGCCCATTGGCTTCTGGACAGGCCCTAGTTTCTGGACTAGAACCTATAGGGCTTGGTTCAACCTCTCATGTAAAAAAAGAAATAAAATGTTTCTTTAAATCCAGGAGACCCTGGGCAGGAGCCCACCATCACTCAGACTACGGGATTTCACAGACTTAGTGGCAAGCCTCATCCCACTGAAACAGTTCCTTTTCTCCACCGTTGAATGCATTATAAAGGCCTTTGGCAATGAGACCAAAGCTGAGCATCCAAATCCAGCAAAAGCAGCCCTCCCTGGGAATCCCTGCAACTCCCTTCTACTGCTGGGAACCAGTGATGAAGCAATGGCCTGCTTCCAGTCTGGGGCAAGCATTCTAGCTCCTGGAGTATTTATGATACTAAACCTCTATGAGATCTGGGCCTTTGAGGAGGAGACCTTACATGCCCAATCAGCTAAAAAATTCAAGGTCTTAATAGTGTTTTCTGAATCTTCACTGGCCGTGAGCAAGTCATCAGCACACTGCAGTAAGGCTCCACTTGTTAGTTTAAGGTCCGAAGGTCTGTCACTAGGGCTCACCCCAAAAGGTGGGAGCTATCTCAAAAACCTGGGGGCAGCACAGTCCAAGTGTACTGGGAAGCTTCTTGGATTTCTGGATCCCTCCATTTAAAAACAATAGACAAGGGCGGCGCCTGTGGCTCAGCGGGTAGGGCGCCGGTCCCATATGCCGGAGGTGGCGGGTTCAAACCCAGCCCCAGCCAAAAAAAAAAAAAAAAACAATAGACAAGTGGAGTCTGGATGTAACAGTATGCAAAAGAAAGCATCCTTTAGATCCAGCATGGTGTAATATTGGGTGGACTCAGGGATCTGAGGAGGAATGTATAGTGATTAGGGACTTTAATACAAATGGATACAACTGAATCATTTACTGACCTGAGGTCCTGGGCAAAGCAACATCCTCCGCTTGACTTCTTCAGAGACAGGATCGGGGTGTTGTTACAAGAGGACAGGCAAGGCTGAATTAGCCCATGCTGTTGGAATTTTCCAAGAGGGCATATGTTCCCTATAAAGCTCACAGCTTCGGAGCATATTGGGGCTTGCATACGTCTGGTATGATGAGCTTAAGTTTTACTCTAACAGGTTCGGCATTGATGGCAAATCCTAGAATGTCAGTGTCCCATACAAACTTGAACCCCATATTTCTTCCAGGACAGGAGGATAATCTTTTACTCTTGGAAGCCAATAGGACCAAAAAATAGATTCCCTTTTCAGGGGCTTCCACAACCATCACGGTGTCCCCCTGGAGGGAAACGGAGGCTCCTAACTTGAATACGAAGTATCAACCTAGGAAAGGAAGGGGACACTCAGGGACATGTGGATGCAATTTTATATGTTAAAGGAAAGTTAGACCGTGTCTCACCTGGGGTTGGCTGTCTGTTCCCATTACCACGCAATCAGCACTGGACAGAGGTCCAACAGGCTGGGGCAGGACAGAGTAGGCAGCTCCAAGACCAAAAGGAAATCAGTTTTTCTACCTGTTACACCAATATAAGGAGTGGGCTGGGGAGGCCCACTCCACCCCAGCTTCCCAGAAAGGAGTAGGCAATCCTTCTTCCCCTCCCTCCCGTGTGTGCAGCAGTTGGATCCCAATCCTGCCAATGCTGGTTGGGGGTTAGTTACTTCTTGTCTGGGGTTCCTCTGCTGGCTAGGGTCACCTCATGGTGAACTCGTAATTATGGCAGCCAAAATCTGTGCCTTTGTTTTCATGCTCTCGTCTTTTTTTTTCTTCTCCATCTAGTTCTGATTGTTAAAAAACCTTAAAGACCTCCATTACCAATGCCACCTGAAGGATCTAGGGTCCAGCTCCCAGTTTGGCACTGCTTGGGTTAAAAGTGCATAGCCAGAAGCGTGTGACTTTCAGCAGTTTATGTTAGGTAGCTTTGGGTTTATGTTAGTATATTTACTGAAAGCCTCAGAGAACCTATTAAGGTACATAGCCAGATTTTTGGCTCTTTTCTGATTTAATCTCTCTCATTTTATCAGAGTTTACTGCCTTTGTTTTCGCATTCCCTCCAACATGCAATTAAAGACATGGTTCATCCTTAACTGATCTCTCTCATCATCATCAATCCATGGGAGGTTTCACTTGGGGACTGCCTCACCAATGCCCAGCACACAATGTGGCCAGGTTTAATCCAGCCTACTTGTCTGCATACGCTCGAGCCTTTCCTAAGACTTGAGCCTTCTATCAGGAGTACAGCAGCAAGTCAACATCACAAGGACTACATCAAAGGACAAGGTAGACCTAACTTGATAAATTGATTCCTAAACTTATCTGGATTTTCCAAGAATCACCCACGTAGATCCTTGCACTCTTAAGTCTGACATTGAAAAGGGCACATGTACCCGAGCTATCCCTCCAGTTTCACCCATCGACTCCCCAAGGGGAAAGCAGCTCTGAGGATGCTGGGGAGGTGAAGCAGCGTGTAGCTTATGGCCTGATTGAAGTCCCATCAGGGACAGCAGTGGGAATTCTTGGGGAGAGGAAGGGGAAGGTCTCCCAGCTTTAGCTCCCCACAGCCATGACTCAGAATAGGAAGGGATAAAGCCTGGCTAGTCAAAAGGGCCCACTACTCCCACCTGCTCTGGAAAGGCATTGTGAGGACAGGACCCAGGGAATCACAACAGAAAGTGGCTCTTCTCTCAGCTGCTATCCTCACCAAAGAGAAACCACACAGACTCAGCAGGAGTCTCAAAGCTTGGACTCCTGGTATAATTTCATAAAGGCCTATACATAAGGGATTTCAATCCATTTACTGGCATTTCTGCAACCCAAGTCTAGTTGTAAAATGGCATTTTAAGTTAGGGTCCCCTTCTCAAACCATTTTTCTTAGTTCTCTGGGGATTACTGGGGCCAGGCTGTATTACAGAGGAACATAAGCTTCTACCTTTTTCGATTATCCAATTTAAACTGATCCTAGTTACTGAGGATGCTTTTTTAAGGGGAATCTGTTTGGGTACCTGTAGCATTCCCCACAACCCAGCTGGTGTCCAATGATGGGGGGCCTAGGGAGTGTGGGTGAAGTCTTCACCCTCATTTGTCACAGAAATTGTGGTTAATGTTCCTAGTTCCACTCAGCCCTCTCTCAAGATCTCAGAAAAGGCCAAACAGGCCAAGGAGGAGAGAGGGAAAGGAGTTTTCCAAGGGGGAGGCCCAATAGTTCTTACATTTAAAATCTTATTCCCCAATCTTCAAAATCTCCCAGCCTTTTTTATTTTATGCCAGCTCCAAGTAGAACTCACTCTATACCCACATTCATCAACACTGACTCTATAACATGAAATGAAACGATGAATTAGACACACAAAAGCGGGCAAAGGGGAATTGGTCTAAGAAGTAAAGCTTCCTCCTAAAAGTTGGGGAGGGTTGTTCACCTGTGCCATAAGGACCAGCAACAGAAGCATGCTTTCTCTCAAACGACTGGCCAAACAGATTACAAGCGTCAGAGCCCCATAGGGAAGACAGAAGTTGAGGAAGCACCAAGAGGTTTCAAAGTTCAAGACAAAACAGAAATCTAGATTACGGGCTAGTACCTTACTGACACAAGAACAAGGGACAGCTCACTAGTTCTAAACCAAAAGGGTCAGCCGGATCCCTCCAGCTGCCCACACAGCGGACTAAATGGATGAACCACTAATGGGAACTCCTAGTACCTAAATGTAATAAAAAGCACAAAGAGCTAATCGCCCAAATAGCAAGACTTACGATGAGCCATAACCATGTATGAAGAGAGAGAGGAAAAGAAGGAGGAAAAATAGGGAGGATGGGAAAGACAAGGAGAGAGTGAAGGAGAGAAAGAAAAAGAAGGTGGACCAGCCCAGGTCTGTACCCTAAACACAAAGGCGCCAGTGTCATAAAGCGATGGTCCAGAGCAGTTGTCTCTGCTCAAGCCTGGCACCAGGTCAGCTATGTCTGTCCTGCATTCTTAGCAGCCTAGTCCCATCTGGGGTGGCACCCTGTGTTACCAAGGCCCCTGGGTTCTTGTTATTTCCCCCAGGATAGAAATCAAGAGCGATCACCAGAAATAGCCGCAAAGAATAAAATTGATTTAGCTTGTGCACAAGGGAGCCTGCACTAGGAAAGGGAAAGTTTGGGCTTCTCCTGGAGGACGGCATGGCCACTGGTCTTAGAGGCTTTTTCTAAAGGGAAGGGTTATGTCAAAGCACGTATGCATGGGGTTATTCTAGCGCCTGCCTGCACAATAGCTTTATATATTTTTTCATGCATCATATGTAACATTAACATTTTAAATCCCCACTCTGGGTGTGATTTTAATAATTTTTAATAATTCGTTTTAATAGTAAATAAAGAAAAGCCTACTGTAAGTTGAAGCTTAACCCTAACCATGCCAGCAGGAGCTCCGGAAACATCCCTAACCCTCTAAAGCAGGAACTTGTAATTAACAAGGGTTTGGTCTCTTGCTTCTCACTGAATAGAAACTCAGCAAGCCTTGGCTTGAATAAGGGGATTAGGGCAAGCATGGATTAGAGCAAGGGGCCCCTCCTCCCTTCCTCTGGACCATGTCAAAACAGGAAACCAGCCAGCAGGCCTGTCTCATAACTAAGCCTTAAACTTCTGAGTCTCTCCAATGCTGACAGCTCCATGCTAGTGATGATAATTCCATGTGGTATGGTCCAGACCACAAACTAGTGGCCGCCACAGATATATAGACAGATTAGGAAATAAGAGGATTCATGCAATGATGGAGGGGTGATAAAATGTTCCCATGCACAAACAATAGAGCAACATCTAGTCTGGGGGGAGTAAGCAAGAATTCCCAAGGAAAGGATAGATATATCTCAAAATTAGTGAGAATTGGAGCAGCTGCCATGGAAAATCCATGGGCACGTGATGCCTCGGGTGGAAGAGAAGTGACTGGAGCTGGAGAAATAGGTTAGGTCCATCTGGAAATAGCATGCTCCTCTCCTAGCCTTGGCCCCATCCCTCTTTCTCCTTTCTCTCTCTCTTTCTCTCTCTCTCTCTCTCTCTCTCCCTCTCTCTCTCTCTCCCCCCACCCCCCTCTTGCCCTCTCCTGTCTCTCTCTCTCACACACACACCTCTTTGCCAATTTAAATAATTTATTTGTAAAACAAACAAGAAACATTCCATTTCTCTCCTTGAAATTCTTTTAGGGATTTCTAGAAACTCATATAAATAAGCAGTAGCAGAAAAAATGTTTTGCTGATGACCAAAAAAACTGTCTTAATCCAAAGACCCTCTTTTCTTTGGAGAAGAAAGAAAAATTATTCTCTTGCCTTTATTAGTCATCAGCTAGTCAAAATTCTTTAAGCTCTTCACAGCCCAAATATACCTATTACCACAAGGAATTTATCCCTGGCTTTGAATCCTCTCAGTGGCAATACAAATGTTCCAGGTCACGCTATGAAGCTTTTGCTTACACAGAAAGGGGCAGAGGGCAGCAGGTCTGTCTTAGCACAAAGCACCATAGGAGGCCATGTGGGACACAGACTGGTCCATTGTCAATGTTTTGTTCTCTCTGAGGACTGGGCCACAGCGGATTGCAATGTTCTGTTTACTCTTCTCTCTCCCCAACCAGCCTGTGACACCTCACTGAAAACAGGCACTCCGCCCTGGGCAACTGGAGCTGTTCTTGATCTGGAGATCAATGTGAATGAATAATGGAAGAGACTTCCCTTTGCCAAGAAAGTTCACTGAATGTGTTTGGAGAGAATGAAAAGATGACCACTTTTTTCTCCTGCTTATCCTGACCTCTCAACCCATCTGACTTTTAATGTTCTGAAGTGATGGGAGGGTGAGAAAGACCTAGATGATTTGGATCCATTTCCCATTCCCAAATTTGTAGATGGAGACCCTTTGAGCACCCCGTAATTCCTTGTAAGCTGTGAGTCACTTAGCTATTTTTTTTTCTTGTAGCTGAATGATTCAATGACTGTTCACCACCACTTCCCATTCCATTTTCTGCATATTGGTACTGATCAGATCTCAAGACATCAGAAAAGCATATTTGTTTCTTGTAACAGTGAGTGCCTCATTCCAATTGGGCTGCTGTAACAAAATGCCATAAATGGGGTTGCTTATAAATAAGAAATTTATATTGCACAATTCTTGAGGCTGAGAAATCCAAGATCAAGATGCTAACAGATTCTGTGTCTACTGGGGACCCACTTCCTAGTTCAGGAATAGCTCCTTCTCACTGGGTCCTACATGCTGGAAAAGGTAAAGCCAGGGACTCTTTTATAAGAGCATTAATTCCATGAGCTAATCCCTTCCCAAATGGTCCCACCTCCTAATACCATCACTTTGGAGGTTAGGATTTCAACATCAGAACTCAGAGTGGACACATTCAGCCCATGGCAGTGAGGAAACACCAACCCAGGAGGAAAGACAGACTTCTCATTCACTGTGTGATCACAGCACTGTGCCAGGCACAGTGGGAGTAAGATGGCTGCTGTCTGTGTGGGCCGTTGTGGTCTAGGCAGCACAAAATGAGTCAGTTCACTTGCAGGGTAAGGCTCTGATAGAAGTAACACAAGGCAGAGAGAGAAGTAGCACCTAATTGAAATTTTAAAGAAAAGTCCTCAGGGCAGGAGTCTCATGGCAAAGGCTTACCACACAAGAATAGCAAGGATGAGAGTAAGTAAAAACAAGCCCAGGATCTGATATGAAATAGGAAAGGGAAACAGTAGAGATAGACTTAGATATGCCATGCTTAGCTAGGCTTTATGAAAAAACACTGCATGTCAGAATTCTCAACCCTTTTTCCACCTCTACACACAGGACAGATGTAGTTCATAGGCACAACACGCTCCCCTGGGCAAACTCAGATTAGCAGCTGCAGCATTGACTAAATAGACTGAGTTGCAGGCGTTTCTGGGTCTCCCGGCTCCAATGACATCCCTTTCTCCTCCACTTATGAATGCACTTCAGAAGCCAAGTGGGTGAAATTGAATTGGCCTCACCTTAAATCATCTCAGATCGAGTCTTCTAAAAGCAAATCTAACAAAAGATGCCCCTTTTTAATTGAAGTAATAGTATTTACAAACAACTCACTGTTAACGCTGATATTGTGATGCATCCTTGGTGTTGAAATCCACCACTCTGTCAGATATACTATAAAGAGGTAAAGTAGAATCACTGAGTTCTTTCCTCTGTTTTATTTATTTGTGGTTAGGAAATCGGGCAGTCGTGGAGACCTATTGAAAATGAAGTACCAACCTTGGTGCAGATAAAAGTTATCCACAGGTTTGGGCGGCGCCTGTGGCTCAGGGAGTAGGGCGCCGGTCCCATATACCAGAGGTGGCGGGTTCAAACCCAGCCCTGGCCAAAAAAAAAAAGCTATCCACAGGTTTTTCTGCTGGCACCAATCAGGAGTGAACTTGGGACACAGGTGAATCAGGCAAGGTTTAGGTGTGGAATGGTGTTTTAGTTCTATACACACTACTATCACCATACCATCTGCAGTTACTCCTGATAGTTCATGTTCCCTAGTTACCTAATTGAAGGCCTTTTTCTTTTTCTTTTTTTTTTTTTTCCACATGTTGCTTTTTATTACATTATCTGTGTTTAAAATTCTGCACTTCTAGCTTTAGGATAAGGAGTTCTAAAATAAGACAGTTTCTCTTCATTGCCCTTGACAATTACTTTTAAACAGGGGGAACATAAGAATTCATAATTA
This sequence comes from Nycticebus coucang, assembly GCF_027406575.1. Taxonomy (NCBI): domain Eukaryota; kingdom Metazoa; phylum Chordata; class Mammalia; order Primates; family Lorisidae; genus Nycticebus; species Nycticebus coucang. The sequence continues at coordinate 34,885,419 of NC_069793.1, read as the reverse complement.
GAGGATGCGGGATACCATTGGTGTGGCTGTATCATTCAAAACCAGTAGTGGGGCATGTTGAGACCTGGAATAGCTTTTCTGGAGGGAGCATAAAGCTAGCCTTCCAATGTGATCCAGAACATACCCAAAGGCAGGGGGTACAGTAGTGTGTAGGTTAAAGGTATCACGGATAACAAAAACAAGGCCACAGGTTTTTCTCTGGCATATTTCCAGCTTTAACTATGTGGGATCTTGTCTGGCTCGTTTAAGATTCTGCAGTTCTTCAGATAGTGAATTCTTCCTTGCCGAGATGTTCCGGAGAGAATGCAGGCTCTGGATCTGCTGCAGGCACAGGGCGAGCTCCTGCTTACAGGCCTGCTGGACATTTTCCATCTTCTTCATGTCCCAGTTCAAAGCAAGAGACAGTGCTCTGAGGTCTTCTTTGGTAACCAACTGCAGCAGGAATAAGAACTACTGAAAACCACTACTTCTGTGCTCCTCACCTGCCGCTCTCATGATTTTTCTTTTTAAAGATGAGTTACTTTTAAATTATTTTCATAAGAGAAGAAAGAGCGGAGTGTCATGGTGTAATGACACTCACAGCTCACTACAGCGTTTATCTTCTGGGCTCAAGTAATCCTCATGCCTCAGCCTCCTGAGCAGTTAGGACCACAGGTGCATGCCACCACACCCAGCTCATTAAAAATTTTTTGTAGAGATGGGGGTCTTGCTATGTTGCCCAGGCTGGCTTCAAGCAATCCTCCTGCCTTGGCCTCCCAAAGTGCTGGGATTATAGGCGTGAGCCACTGTGCCCTGCCTCTCATGATGTATTTCAGGGGAATGAGATTAGGGAATTATCAGTTTATGTTATCTCTTTACACTGAAATGCTACGTTTCTGTCACAGTAAATGGTCAAGTGGCTTTTCTTGCCATACCTCATACAATAACAACAGGAAAGGACCTTTGAAAAGTTTACTTGGAGCAACTGTAAAGTCCTCCGCCTACCGGAAATTTAGCCAAGCTCATGCCAACAGTTTCCCTTTTGTCTACAATACGAAGGTAACCAGGACAAGGACAAGGAAAAGAATAAGTAGCATCCACCTGATGGGTTCCCTTCATCAAGCTTCTAGTTCCCTGGTCTTCAACAGCCAGTACACAAGGATCCCCCAAGTCTGCTTTCTCATGTGAAATTTCACAGACTGCAGGGCTGACAGCAGATTTTCTTTGACCATGGCCACAAGCAGAAGCCATCTCAGAAGATGGAGCTCTGCTGGCTTCTCTGTCAGGTTTAGTCATTTCACTACTGACCCTGGACCAGAGGGTAATGTTTAATGATTGGGGGAAGTGCACTCATTTTTTTAAAGCCACTTTGACTTAGATTAAATGAGATGTTTGTAAATGCTTTGGTATATAATGGGCAAATTGGCAGATATGATTAGGGTCTGCAGAGGTGAAAAAAAAAATCCCATACATGCCATCCTCTGCATGGCAATCCTACATCTCCAGGGCAAGTCATTCTCTGCAGTTCAGGGACCCTGGTTCTTGCCCACCTCCAAATGGTGACTAGATAAACTGAGCTCTGGAGCAGGCTTCTCCTTCAGTGCAGTGAGGATCTGGCCCGGCAGTGCAATTTCAGAGGAGAGCTCTCTGCTGACCCTCATGTCAACTGCATCTACCTCTTCCCTGAAACCAGCTCTGGACTCTTCCTGCTTTGACAAGGTGCTGCCCTCCTTCTCCAAAGCCTGTAGATAAAGCTCCAGGAGTTGCTTGGACTGGCAGGCCTCCTCTCTCTGGTCAAGCACCTGCTGGAGTGTGTTCTGGAGCCCCTGGATGGTAGCACAACTTTGGCATAGTTCCTGAGCCAGGTCTGAACATGGAACATCGACGAGCGCTTGGAGGTCCTCCTCCGACAGGAGGATGATGTTGGATAGATCTTCTTTCAGCTGCCTGGCCACATTCTTCCACTTCAACCCTGCCCTGCTGTCTGTTTCATCTACATCAAAGGATTCATGGGAAATCCAAGCTGTACCTCCATCTGAATTGTTGTATACCCACTTCTCATTATTGGCCAATGCCACAAATTTAGTATTAGAAGGTAGACACAGGAAGTAATCATCATCATCCACTATGGTGCCATCCTCTGCCAGGACCAGGGTAACTGGTGTCAGAGACATATCAATAGCCAGAATGTCACAGGCCTTGCTCCTCAGCTCCTCCAGACAGGAGGCGGCCACACCACGCTGTTCGCAGCTGTGGTTGCTGCGCAGCAGACACGGCTTTAGATTCCGGATCTCACCGGGTTCCAGAGCCCCGAAGCCCTCAGTCACCTCCATCCTTTCCAAGGTGGGAGCCCAACTCAGGCCTTTTTCTTAAAAACTAGAAGTTATGATGAATGTCCAAAAAAATATTTTCTAAAGAACTTTTTCAACAGGGTTAATGACATTAGGACAGGCTGGATTCTATTCTTTTAAGCGTTGGCTTCTTCCCTCTATCTACCATTTTGAATTTGATCAACACACTTCTCCTCCCAAAGACAGGCATCACCAAAGCTCACGGATAGGCCCTGTTCTCTAGCATAACTATGTTTTCATGCCTCTTGTAGGCCTCCAGCACCCCAATGGCTTCTTCTTCATTCAACCAACATTTGTTCTGATTTGGTTAGAAAAACCTGGTCCAGGAACTGTTTCTCAAAACAAGGATCATACTTGTGAGAAGAGTGTTCCTATGTGGGAGAAATTTCTACCGAACACAGATTAGTTAGAAAACCTACCCAAAATTATCTCTGCTATTTGCTCACTTTTTTCCACTCCTGGCTAATGATAGAAACGTAATTCTAGGGATTAGTTAGCTTATATATTTTAAAAGAAAAAGCCAAAACAAGCAAGGCTTGAGAGGATGAGTGTCATCGGGATGCTAACTTCTAATTTCTCATCGTGGACTCTGGAGAACAGCACATAACACATGGGTTTTATTTACACTTGAGGCTCCTCCAATTTATTTCTCAGTCAGCCTCACAAATCAGGTTTTGTTGTGGGTAAGCACAGAGATTATAGGCTATCATCTCTGAGGGTCACATGGGGGTACAAACGCTGCCTGTTTCCTTTGGATGTTTTTTAAGGAAAGAGGTCTTTTTGAAATCATATGCAGTTGTAACACTTGAAATTAAATTTATAAATTTACAGAGAAATTTTAATGTAAGCTCTTGGAATGGATGTAAACATTTGACCAAAGCAATTACTCTTGAATTGCTTGAGGGTCTAGAGCAGAGGCCAGATCCCTGGAGGGGTTGCAGGATTCTCTCCCTAGCCTCTTGGCTTCAGAACTTCCAGACACTTAACCTTTGTACGCCTCAATTTTTTTATCTGTAAAAATGGAAACTATAGCATCAATCCTGTTTCACAACATCATGAGTGTGGATCATATGAGAAAAGATATAGGAAAGTGTTATACAACTATAAAAATACAACATAAATATAAGACATCATTATTTTAAAGCAGTAACCATCTGTCATGGACTGAATGTTTGTGCCCACTCCCCCCAAATCCATATGTTGAAGTCCTAACTCCCAATGTGATGGTATTTGGAGATGGGGGCTTTTGGGAGGTAATTAGAATTAAATGAGGTCATGAAGCCTCGTGCTGTGATTATTCCCCTTATATGAACAGATACCATTTTAGGGAGCACCCAAAGAAAGGTCATGTGAGGACACAGACGGTGACAGACACCTAAAAGCCAAGAGAAGAGTTCTCAGAATGAAATTTACTGTGTTGGTACCTTGATTTTGAACTTCTCCGCCTCCAGAACTGTGAGAAAATAGATTTCTGTTATTTAAGCCACCCAGTCTATGATACAGGTTAGACAATCCAAATCTGAAAATCTAAAATTCAAAATGCTCCATAAGTCAAAACTCCTTGAGCAGTGACATGGCATTTAAAGGAAGTGGTCTTTGGATGATTTCAGATTTTGGAGTTTTCGATTAGGGATGTTTAGCTAATAAATATAATGCAAATACTCCAAAATCTAAAAAAAAAGAAAAGTATCAAATTTAAAACACTTCTGGCCCTAAGCATATTATATAAGGGATACTCAACCTGTATTTTGTCATTGTAGCCTAAGCTAAGGCACCACCAAAACTAGACAATAGATATATAGACTGTTCTGAATAGCAAGTTTTGCTGTGGTACCTGAACCTCAACAAACCATTGGCTAGAAATGATTCCTAAAGTTTTTCTCAGGAATTGACAGAATTATTAAGGTTTATAATCAACCTGCCAGTTGATAGAAGGGTAGTCAAACTTTCTTAGGCCTTCATAATCTAAATCAATTTGGTATTTGGGGCAGTTTTTTGTTTTGGGTTTTTTTTTTTTTTTTGTAAAGTGGTTGTAGATAACATTAGCTTACATGTTCAGAATATTGTTAACAGTAGTATCATTTATTCATTCAACAAAATTTTGTTACTGAGCATGACGATAAGAGTCAAATGGAGGAACCCGCCCAAATAGAACCAAGCCACCCAAATAGGATGTCCCACCCAGGGAAGAGAGAATGTGCCCACCCCGCCCTTCCGACCCCTTAAAACCCCCATCCACCTTAACCCATGTGCTGACTTCCTTCTCCAGCTCAGCTCACCTGCACCTAAGTGGAAATAAAGGCCGATGTTGCCCGCACAGAACCTGGTCTCCATTTCCTTTCGTTCACATTTTGGAATAATCTTTTATTTTCGGTCTTTGACCTCTCATGTCTATTTTGTCTCAGGCATTAATCTAAGTACCAAGCAGTAATGATAAATGAAGACCAAGGCCCCTACTCTCGGATAAACAAGAACATTTCAGGCAACAATAAATGTTCTGAGGAAAATAATACAGGACAATGGAGTATTGGGGCAGGGAGTTGCAACTTTGTTTGGGTAGCTAAGGAGAAGGCTTCCCGAGGCAACCTCTGAGCTAAGGACTCAAGAAAGCTTGCCAAGTGATGAAATTGGACAGAGAAAAGCAAAACCCTTAGCCAGGATAGGAGCAAATGTGGTTCAAGAGTTGAAATTTTGGTAGTTAAATAACAAAAACTTCCCCCAAAGGAGCCTGGTGAACACATCAGATCTAACACACCAGGGTCCTAATACAGTTTAATCCTATCACACCCTACCTAGTACATTCCAAGTCCAGATCCAAGAAACAGAGATCTCTCTCTCTCTCTCTCTTTTCTTCTCTTGGCACCTAATTCAAGGCTCATTCATTCTTCTTAGTGTCTGGAAAAAAAAGGTTTGGACTGTGCGCCTAGGAGGTGAGAGAGAGAGAGTCCTGAGGAGGACAGAGGAAAAATGTTCACTGTTTTACATCTGAATCCTGCTGCATTTACATAAAAGGTTGTGTTGCTAACCCCAGGGGTCCTGGTAGTTAACATTCCTTTCCTCTGTCTGGTGCAGCTTATACTTTGAAAGGCAGGATGTACTGTGATCTGTTACAACTTCTGTTTCACTAAAGGTTCCTTGTTAGCAAGGAATAGAAATCAGTTCACGTTAGCTCATATATAACAGTGGTAAAGTTTTAGATCCTACAGGAATCCAGAAAAAAAGAGCTGAGGAACCAAAGACAAAAACAGGTGATTAACCAGGTCTCTCCTTCTCTCTCTCTCACCCCTCCACCTCCCGCCTCCCTCTCTCTCTTCCTCCCACCGGCCCTTGCTTGTCCTTCTCTATCTCCGTTTCCTCCCCACTCTTTTCTCTCTCTGCCCTGGTCTCTGCTTTCCCAGGACCTCATGCATGTGGGCCCCTAATGGCTGACTTAACCCTATTGCTACATACCTCGCATTCAACAGTCTTTCCCTTGCTTGCCTTCAAATTTCCAAAAGAAGGAATCTAATGAATTTAGTCCATCTTTTTGAACCAGGCCACTTAAATCCCAGCTTACCTGTCAAGTCCCCATGTCTCAAAGGAGAAACATTCACCTAGGTCTGTGGGTGAGCTGAAATTTTCTGAATAGGGACCAACACAAATCCAGTGCATTAATTGTGACAGCAGCATGCCTAGTTGCATTAAGATCTTGGGAGCCTCTTAATATTCATACGTATGTCAGACTCTCTTGGTATCATTTTTAGCATGCTTAAAATTTGCACATTTCACCTTAGAAGTTTATTTTACAATTGAGTTGCAACAGACTAGTATACGGTATTACCCTGACATTTTGCAGTACTTTGCGAGGTTTTCTTTTTTCTGTAGCTAATAATTTCATTTTCAGAACGTAAACATTTTATAGCCTCATTAAAAATTTATAGGGATAAGAAACAAACCGAAATCTCTGAACAAAGAAGTTGCTCTTTGATCATTGGCAAACACTTAAGTTTCTTGACTTTTAAGGAATTATTGAATCAGCTCATTGGCTGATAAAACTACAGATGAAAAATATCCTCCCTCCCCTGTTCGTCTGTGCCTGGCTCTGCGCTGACGTCTGGGAATGCATCCTGTGTTTACGTTGTCTTCCATGTTGTGTGTAAGCTATACTGGGAAAGCTAATTATTAAACTCTGCAAATGCACCCAGAGGCTACTGTGAGCAATGCATCAAAAAAAAAATACCTAAAAATAACTAAGTAATAAATAACCATTTGCAGATGGGAATTGTTCCTGCAGTTTTCTAAACAACAGCAGGTTTCTTTAAGACGCTATGATATTTTTCCTGATATTTTACTAGGTGTACTAAATCTTTCCCACTTCAAAGCAGATCATTTGAATAAGAATGTGATAAAATTGACTGGATAAAAATTAAAGTTATTTTTAAAGACAAAATGAAACCATGGCTTTTATCCTAGAATAGTTTCATGCACACACACACGCACACACATACACACCCCTTCTTCTATATTAATTATAAAAACCAAGGGAGTCATTTCTTTTTCTTTTGAAATATGAAGGGGGTACAAATGTTTTTGTTACATGGACGCCCTTACATGGGTCACTACAGAAGTACTGAGGTCTATCAAGAAATGTAAAATCTAAGTGGATGAAAACAAATGAAGCCCTCCTGGCAACACTGATAAGCTGAGCAAGTTGAACATGAAGGGGTGAATCAGAAAGGATGCTACCGACCAGGTTTCTCAATGTTTCTTGGAAGTGAAATAATGGACCATAACATAGTCTGTCTCAAAATTTTCAAAGTGACCCACATATAATGCTTAAGTCGGAGCTTTTGGTGTGCCCATCACTAGAACAGTGTTCATTGTACCAAGTAAGAGAGTTTTTATTCCTCACACCCCTCCACTCCCCAATCCTCAATTCCAAGGTCCTATTTATCTCTTCCTGCCCCCCCACCCCGCACCTATCGTGTAGCTCCCACAGACCAGTGAGAATTTATGTTTGGTTTTCCATTCCTGAGATACTTCACTTGGGATAATGGTCTCCAGTTACATCCATGTTGCTACAATAATATTATTCCATTCCTTTTATGATTGAGTAGTACTTCATGGATGGAGTACTATTTATTTATGTAATCTATGTATTATATGTACATCATATATAGTATATACACCACATTTTCTTTATTCTCTTGTGAATTGATGGGCACTTAGTTTGATTATGCCTCTTTGCGATTGTGAATTGTGCTGCAATAAACATTTGAGTGCAGGTGTCTTTTTTGATAAATGGCTTCTTTTTCTTTGGATAGATACCCAGCAGAGAGATCAATGGATTGGATAGGTCAACATTTATTTCTCTGAGTAATACTGCTTTCCATAGAGGTTATACTAATTTGCAGCCCCATCAACAGCATATACGTGTTCTTACACATGCCGCAGCTACTCTAGCCTCTATTGGTTTTTGACTTTTTAATATGGCCATTCTGACAGGAGTAAGGTGGTATATCATTGTAGTTTTAATTTACATTTCCCTGGTGGTTGAGCATTTTTTCACATTTCTTGTCCATTTGTCTATCTTTTGGGGAAAAACTTCTGTTCATGTCTTCGGCTGCGTATGGTTTTTGTTTTTTTGTTTTTTTTTTTTTGAGATAGAGTCTTCCTCTGTTAGCCTAGGTAGAGTGCCATGGTGTCATCACAGTTCACAGCAACCTCAAACTCTTGGGCTTAAGAGATCTTCTTGCCTCAGCCTCCAAGTTACTGGGACTATAAGCCTGCACCACGCCTGTCTAGTCTTTCTATTTTTAGTAGAGATGGTGCATGTGTGTATGTGTGTATGTCTGCCTGTCTGTCTGTCGCTCTTGCTCAGGCTTGTCTCAACTCCTGGGCTCAAGCAATCTACCTGCCTCAGCCTTCCAGAGTGCTAGGATTACAGGCAGGCATGAGCCACGGAGCCTGGCCTTTCTACCTCACTTGTTGATGAGGTTGTTTGTTTTTTTCCTTGCTCATTTTTTTTTTTTTTTTTTTTTGTAAATTGTGAATAGTTTGTGAATATTTTCTCCCATTCTTTAGATTGTCTATTCACTCTGATGGTTATTTCCTTTGCTATGCAGAACCTTTTTTAATTTAATTAAGTTCCATTTATTTAATTTTGTTGTTACTTTATTTGCCTTTGGGGTCTAAGTCATAAATTCTCTACCTGGGCTGATAACTTAGAGTTTTTCCTTTGTTGTCTTCTAGAATTTTTATAGTTTTATGCCTTACATTTAAGCTTTTTATCGATCTTGAATTAATTTTTTTATATGGTGAGAGAGGGGTCCTGATTCATTCTTCTGCATGTGGCTATCCATTTTTTCCAGTACCATTTCTTGAATAGGGCCTCATTTCCCCAGTATATGTTGTCTGCATTGTAACGGAACAGTTGGTCATGGTTATACAGCTTTATTTCTTGGATCTCTATTCTGTTCCATTGGTTCATGTTTCTTCTTATACTATGAATATCAGCACCAAGCTATTTTGGTTGCTATAACCTTGTAATATAATTTGAAGTCAGATAATGTGATGCCTCCTGATTCATTCTTTTTACTTAAGATTGCTTTAGCTATTTGGGCCCTTTTTGTTGTTGTTGTTCTAAGTTAAGCTTAGGATTACCTTTTCTAGGTCTGTGAAATAAGATGTTGGTATTTTGGTGGGGATTGTGTTGAATCTGTGAATCACTTTGGGCAGTATGGATGTTTAAATGATGCTGATTCTGCCAATCCATGAACAAGGGATGTTTTCCCATTTGTGTCATAGAAGATTTCTTCTATCAGTGTTTTGTAGTTCTCCTTGTAGAGATCTTCAATTCTTTGTTTAAGTATATTAGGTATTTGATTTCCTTTGTAGTTATTGTGAATGGTATTGCATTCCTAATTTGATGATCTGCTTGACAGTTACTAGTACACTAGTGGGTATCTTTTGTACTGTTGAATGCATAATGTACCTTTCAGTATTTCTTGTAGGGCAGATCCAGGTATGGCAAATTCCTTTAGTGTTTGCTTGCCTGAAAAAGTATCTATTTCTTCATCACTTATGAATCTTCATTCTTCAGGATATAAAGTTCTTGGCTGGCAGTTGTTCTATTTAAGAAGATTAAAAATGAGGCCCCAATCCCTCTGGCTTAGAAGATCTGCTGTTATCCTGATGTGTTTTTCTTTGTAGGCTGGTCATTGCTTTTGTCTCATAGCTTATGACATTTTCTCCTTCATTTTCATTTTGGTCAAGTTGATGACTTTTTGTCCTGGAAATGTTCTATTTGCCATGAATCCTCCTGCTCAATGACCCCTTGAATCTAGAAACCTAAATCTCTGTGATACCAGAGAAGATGGTGCTCAATGACCATCTTGAATCGGGATAACTGAATCTCTGTGATACCAGAGAAGTTATCCTTAGTAATTGCTTTGAGTAGGTTTTCCATGCTTTTTGCTGTCTTTTTCTCCTGTAATTTATATTTTGGCTCCTTTTACATAGTCCCATATCTCTCTGAGTGCTCATTCTTCTTTATTCTTTTGTTCTGCATCTGTGACCAACTGGGTTAGCACAAAAGCCTTTTCTTCAAACTCTGAGATTATTTCTTCTGCTAGGTCTACGCTGTTGAAAACTTTCTGCTACATTTTATAATTCTCTAAATGATTCTTTCCTTTCATTAATTTCTGTTGTATCTTATGTTGTCTGTCTCTTTAGCAAGTTTTTATATTTTACACTCATGTCCTGAATTTTCTCTTTTTTTTCTTTTTCTTTTTTGCTTCTTTATGTTGGTTTATCAACTGTCTCTTCAATCCCATTCATGTTATCTGCCCTCTGTATTTTGGATTCTGTATCTGACATTTTGACAATTTCCTTTTGGTTGAGGTCCATTGCTATGAATATATTGTAATTTGGGGAAGAAATGTTGAACTAACTTGTTTTCTCATGTTGCTAGAATCCTTTTTCTGACTTCTTGTCATCTGAAATCTCTTCTCTGTGCTCAGGACTGATAGGTTTGAAGTGTACTGCTTCTCCTTTGCTGGGAACTCTCCTACTTAGTGAGAAGAAACAGAGATCTCTAGATTGTGCTTTTGTGTCCTACTCCAGTGGATTGCCTGGGCAGGAGAGGGAAGAAGCACTGAGAGACTGGATAAAGCTGTCTCTCTGTAACTGTCATAGTCTGAGCTGATGCTGGGTGTAGTCATGTGACTACAGCTGGTGGCAGAGCATGTTCTGAGGCTTTGCCAAGTGCTGGAGTGATCACCACCTGATCACCACTACTGGATCTTAGCCAGTGCCTGAGCAAGTCATGGGAACTTGGCAGGTGCCTGGATGCATCACTGGGCCTTGGCTAGCACCTAAGCAGGTTGTGGGACATAAGCAAGTACCTTGGCAGGTTGCAGGATCTTGTGGAGATTGTGGGAGAGATTGGGGAGATTGTGGGATCTTAGCAAGTACCTGAGTGCACTGTGGGACTGCTGCCAGGCTTAGGGTGGGTCACAGTTTGTTGGTTCCTCTTTATTTGGGTTCCTACACAGATTGTAGGACTTTTATGGGTACCTGTGCAGGGTGCAGGTCCGTGGTAGATACCTGAAAAGGTCAGGAGACTTGGCTGTCATGTGGACAGGTCACAGAACTGTGGCCAGCAGCATGGTAGCTCATTTGGCCACAGCACCTGTGCCACCTGTGGCTGGCAGGGCCAAGAAGAGGTGCAACACCCACTGGGGTATCCTGGCAGCTAGGGCTCTCCCTCTCCCAGGTGTGACTGGCAGCTGCTAAGGTGCTATTTAGGTGGCTGCAGCAGTGCTAGTGAGATGGTGAGATGGTGGTGGCAGATGCTGAGGGCCAGTAAGTCCCTGCTCTACTCAGAATACCCGGGCAGTGGCCAGTGGAGGGATTTGGAGGAATGTTGGTGCATGGCACCCAGTCACCATGCCTGTGGGAGCGCCTGACCTTCCCACTCCCTCTCTGGCTTCCCACGGGTAATGGAGAGTTGGTTGCAGTGGAACCAACCTCTCTGCAGACTGGGTGCTCCGGAGCTGAGAGAGCACAATGACATCTGTTGCAGTGACCTGAAACCAGAAGCCGGTGGGACCCCACTGTGCCCTCTCTCTGGTACAGTGATGCTGCACACTCTCCACGCAGCTCCCCGATCAGTCTGGAGGCCTGCTTTGCGGGGGAGCCCCTTTGTAGCTTAGACTGCAGTGTCTGCTGGGGGAGTGTGCAATCCTAGAGATCTCTCTCCTGACTCTCCCCCATATGGAGGCTTCCCCTAGGTACTTTCTGATCTCAGTGAACAAATTGCCTTCCCTCTCTTTCACCCCTTTGAGTGTCTCCAGTCACCTCTGTCATAATTCACAATGTTCTCTCCGAGACAGTTCGTCTGTGGGTAAACCTCTACGCACAACCTGTGATCCCATCCTGGAGAGTGGTGAGTACAAGATGCTTCTAGTCCATCATCTTGGCCTCTCAAGAGAGTCATTTCTGAGAAGCAGAGCATTTTAGCAATTAATTTAGAATATAACATTGCCAAAAGTATAAGATCATCTCTTCAAAGTAATGTCTTCATTTTTTTGTTCTATTTGTTCAAGTTCATTCAGAGAGTAAAAAAAAAAAAAAAAAAGGAATAAATTAGAGCTGAAAAATTCTTTATGGCCTAGGAATATGTGGCAGAAATATGTAGGTGAGGAAGCTTCAGAATTTGCAATGAGACACTTACTGGAAAATGCAAGGAGGATTAAAGATTTTTAGCAGGGGTGACAGGCTAACATGTATAAGATAGTTAAAATAATATTAAATGACAAAGATGTAAGATCAACATACATGTGAATGAGCTTGATATGTGATTATCTGAGAGAATTTCTTCTATCTGAGGATTTAGGACCCACACAAATTATTTGATGTAGTCTTTTGAGAGAGCTCTAGTTCATACGGTCTTGTGTTACCCCTAATGTATATGTAGTTAGTGGTCTGCCTGTGTGCTTCAAACTCAGCTCAGATCCTTGTCTAATAACATATTTAATAAAACAATTAATTTTTCTAGTCAAGATAGTGCATATCCTTAAAGGATAGATTTTGGCTCTAGTTCTAAGCTAAACGAATCTATGATATGCTCTTCTCTTCAGCTCAGAGTTATCGAATATTTAATTTCTAAATTAAATGTGATATATGAAAAGAATAATGTAACTCATTTATGTTGATATAGAATACAGATTAAGAGCACAGACTAAAATCAGAAAATACCCATTAAGTACTCACTATATGACCTTGATTAAGTTTCTTAAAATTTCTAAATGTAACATCTTCATCTGCAAAATGAGAATGGTGATATGTGACTTACAATGTGGTTGTGAGAACTGGATGAGGTAAGTCATATGAAAGACAAATTGCAAAGGACAGTTGAGAGATGATTCACTCAGAGAGCACTTGTTACAACATAGAGAACACGTGTTAATAAGGAGAATCTCAAAGGAAAGAGGCAGGTGACAAGGGAGTCACCCTGGAATCCCATAGTTGTTCGAGGATGGATGTTAAGAGGAAGGATGAAGTTAATCTTAGCTTGGAGTGCGCAAGGGCAGGGTGGTCCTTTGTGTGTTTTCTCCTATGAGTCTCTTCTGGGAACACAGGGCCTGATAAAGCCTAACACAGCAGTCTTTCCCTTTTGTACAAGACAAATGACCATCATTCATCACCGAAAAGGTCAGAGGCAATTATAAACCTCCTGAGTGGGGTGAAGGAGGGTGGGAGAAATAGTATTTCAATTACTCTTGTTGGCATTGTTCCTAAAAAACTAGTTGAACCATCTGTTAAAGGTCATGGCAAAGGTCAGTTATTTTAGAGATCTGGATTCAAGCATCTTAAAAGGGGGATGCCTAAAAGTGATGAAGAGAAATATTAATATAGTAGATTGCATGAAAATGTCAGTTGTTGAACCTGAATGTAAACTTATTTAGTGGATTCTAAGAGGTTGGGGGAGGAAGTATTTTGTTTATATAATACTACTGGTTAAGTGTCTTGAAGCTCTTCTGCTAGGATGTGCATGTTTTTGGTGATGTTTTCCACAGTCTTAATTACCTCTCATATTCTTAGTAAAAAAACCATGGTTTCCTTAAATAATCAAGGGTATAATAAAGTCAGCATAAATCATAGAAGGTTTGTCTGTTAAGACTCAAACAGAATTTCTGTATTGAGGTAGACAACACAAAGTAAAAACCATTTCTCTTTCTTGTTAAGAACAGACCAGGATGGGTGGGGTGGATCATGCCTGTAATCCTAGCACTCTTGGAGGCCAAAGCAGAAGGATCACTTGAGGTCAGGAGTTCCAGATCAGCCTGAGCAGCCTCATTTCTACTAAAAATAGAAAAAATCAGTAGGCATGGTTGTACATGCCTATAGTCTCAGCTACTCAGGATGCTGAAGCAGGAGGATTGCTTAACTTGGGAGTTGGAGACTGCAGTGAGCTATGATGATGCCACGGCACTCTAATCCAGGAAACAGATCAAGCCTCAGTCTCAGAAAAAATAAAGAAAGAAAGAAAAATACAGAAAAAAGAAAGAAAGAAAAGAACAAAAAATTAAAGCAGACCAATAATAAAAAAAGCCACCTTAAAAAACTAAATTTTTGTTTTGCAACAACAAAATATTTGATGGCAAAGCTTTTTTTTAATATTATAAATAAATCTTCAAACTTTAGCCAGCTTTGGCCATGACAAAATTTCCTTTCCACAAGTCTTTTATAAACCTTTATAGTCATATATATCACAGATACAAGCCTCTTTATAGCATATAAAAGTAAAAATCAAAAGTATATATCACTTCTAGGCCTTTTGGCTAGTGTTCCTATCGATTTAATGTCTAATATATCCTCTATCCAAAGACAATGTACTCAATGGATTTTTGGAGCAGAGTAATGGAATAGAAGCTCACTCCATCCTCTTTTGCAATATGTCCAGAAATAGCACACCAAAACGAAAAGCATAAAACTTAAAATTATCATAAGTAATTGATGTTTCAGTATTCTATATTACTTAGAAATAATCTAGGAATCTAACAAATATCTCCTAAGTAATTCAGTTTAGTATCGATCCAAGGTTTTTAGCTACCTAAAGATCTTTGAAGTTATTTTCAAACTAGCATACTATAAACTATAACTGCTGATGAAATAAAGTTTTCAAAATGATTATCCAGTGTTTTAAATAAAAATTTCCGTTTTAATGACATAAATAGTAAGTAGAAGAAATATGAGCATATTTGCCAGGAAACTTGTATAAGTTTAAGAGCAACATACTGGAATAAAAAATCCATATGAATATTATAGTTAACATATATTTAACTATATATGTTAGTTAAATATATGTTAACTAAATCAGAGAAAATACAGATGTTTTCTGTAAATGTAAATGTATGTAAATCAGAGAAAATACAGATGTTTTCATTAAACTAAAATTAGTAAAGTTTGATTTGCAAAAGATTCACCTAAATTATGTGAGCTGCCTAAAATATTTCTGAGTTGGTTTTTATGAGGATGTTTTTTAAACTTAACAATTGAAAGTCTTAGTGTTCAATTTCCTTAATTTCTGGGAATTTTAGAAATGTTCAAGTTATATAAGCAATAATTTACCTCTAAACCAATCACAAGAGAACTCTTTTAAGATATTTTATAATTAAATTTAGTAATACCATCTGGAGACAGGAAAATATTACACTCATACAATGAGAGGTAAAAGCCTTTCTGAATTATAGATGTAAACATACAAATAGAGAGAAACAGCTTATAACATCAATTCTAAAACTTTAATTCTAGGTCTTGCATAAACCTAGAAATAAAAACTCACTGGTTCATATCAAATAGCTATTCTCTTCCCAGTGGGTACAGGTTCTCCATTGTTTTAAACTCAAAATAGACAAATACAAATAGACAAATACAAAAGACTAACAAACTCTGTCATGTTGTACCCAACAAAGACCAGGTCATTCATTCACTTACAGAGATCACCAATGGGTCAGACCACAATACCAAAGGAAGCCAGCACCAAAAATCAAGTAAATATTTAAAAAAAAAATCAAAATCAGGCTGGGCATGATGGCTCATGCCTATAACCCTAGCACCCTGGGAGGCCAAGGCAGGAAGATTGCTTGAGCTCAGGAGCTTGAGACCAGCCTCACCAAATCTCCCATCTGTAATAAAAATTGAAAAAAATTAGCTAAGAATATCCTAGCTGCTTGGGAGGCTGAGGCAGGAGGATTGCTTAAGCTCAAGAATTTGAGGTTGCTGTGAGCTAGGCTGAGACTATGGTACTCTAGCCCAGATAATAGAAAAAGACTCTGTCTCAAAAAAAAAAAAAAAAAAAAAAATTAAAAAAAAAAGTCAAAATCAAAATCCAATCCTTATAGTGCTATCAGTGGATAAGAGCCCCATAATATAAAACCAGAAGTCAGAATCACTACTGGGTTCTGGTTCCAGGAGACTTAACCAGGGTGCAGTGCACTGGGAGTCCAAAAAGGAGGCTGGTCTCATTCCAGTTATGGCACCAAACTGTGAGCAACAAATTACCAAACAAAGAGATTAATTTGGGGTGGGGAATGTGTAGTCTTCTGATTTCAAAATTGTTCTTTTTTAAGCACCAAAGGAAGCAAAAAAAGCTTCATCGTTCTCTGCTGCACCCCTATTAATAAAACGATTTGTTACGTAAAATTTGAATTCAGTCAAAATGTTGCACTTAAGGATCAGATAGGCCACAAGTTTCCTTAAGGCCACAGGTTCAGGAAGGGAGATGTTGGGGTATTTTAGAAGCAGGTAAGCAAGAGAGCCACGGAGGAATTTGTGGAAGTCACGAGGAAGGATAGAAGTGGGTCTCATCTCAAATTATAACATGTCAGGGTGATCCTTATGGGGGTGGGAGGATTTCTTAACCACTGCTGCCTTTGCGAGAGCAAAGGACTCAAAGTTCTACACTGTCACATTGTCAGTCATATAAAATGTTTGTTCATAAAGAACAAAGTATTGCCAGTTATTGTTGGAGAGAGCAATAGACTTAGTACTTAGTAGTGTAATTTCTACATGCTGTATGTTCTAATTGCCTGAGGTCAAATCCTGGCTCTGTCCTTTGGAGAGTCCTTTGTAATTGTCCCTATATGACCTTGGGACAATTATATAATTTTTCTGATTCTTATTTTTCTTACCAGTTCATTAGGCATTAAAACAGTGGCTGATGTGTGAAGATCAAATATAATAAAAATTAAATATTCTAAGACCAGGTACTAGCATCTGGTGAGCTGGTATAAGCAATGGTTAACTACTATCTTCATTTAGAAATAAACAAATGCCAGAAGAAACTGGATAATTGTTTTATTCCTAAAATCTATTTGACAAAGTAAACACTTTTATAACACAATGACTCACTTTTTTATTTGCCAAGTTAGTTTGGTAATGCAGGTAGAAATTTTTGATAATTCTTTTTTTTTTTTTTTTTTAATTTTTTTTTGGTTTTTTTTATTTTTTATTTTTTTTTGGCTTTTTTATTTTATTTCGTTGCTTATTTTTTATTTCTTCACTTTTTTTTTTTTTTTTGTTGAGACAGGGTCCCACCCTATGCCCCTGAGCAGAGTGCAGTGGGCGTGGTAGCTCACCACAACCTCAGACTCGGGCTGCGGGCACCCTGCTGCCTCAGCCTCCGGAAGCCGCTGGGATTACAGGCGCTCGCTGCGGCACCCGGCTGGGTTTTTCCATTTTTTTCACGAGTCGGGGTCTCACTGTCGCTCAGGCGAGTCTCGAACTCCTGAGCTCAAGCGATTCTCCCTCCTCAGCCTCCCACAGTGCTGGGATTACAGGCGTGAGCCACCGCGCCCGGCAAAATTTTTGATAATTCTTAATATGATAACTAAACATTTTCATTACTTTATTAAGATAGAGGAGAATTTTAAATGTTTCTTTTAAAAAAGTGTTTTTATTGCTAAGTAAATGAAAGTAATACCTAAGTAAATAAATGAAAACTATTTTTATTGCTAAGCAAATGAAAGTAATACCTAATTAAATAATTAAATAATAACAAAAGAACACCAAATTCTAAGTCCAAGAAAACTAAATGGTGTTTTTCTGAACAGTGTTAAAATTCTTAGATTCAGCCATTTGCCATCTTAGCTGTTATAAACTGAGGTGGTTTCAGAAAAATAGATATTTTTTAATTTTGCCATTTTCTTTTCCTTTAGTTGAGTAAAGTGAATGGCAAGAAAATCACACCAGGGCGGCGCCTGTGGCTCAGTCGGTAAGGCTCCGGCCCCATATACTGAGGGTGGCAGTTTCAAACCCGGCCCCAGCTGAACTGCAACCAAAAAATAGCCGGGCGTTGTGGTGGGCGCCTGTAGTTCCAGCTGCTCGGGAGGCTGAGGCAAGTGAATCGCTTAAGCCCAGGAGTTGGAGGTTGCTCTGAGCTGTGTGAGGCCACGGCACTCTATTGAGGGCTATAAAATGAAACTCTGTCTCTACAAAAAAAAGAAAAGAAAATCACACCAGATCATTGATTGTTGGTTTGGACCTGGTTGGGGGCAGAAGGTTTGCTGTTGAAGAATACCAAATAAAGCAGTCCTAGTAATTCTTGAACAACCATGCCATTCTCTCCAAGCTTGGAGAGCTCTGTCACAGGTTTAGTCTACAGCTTTCACTTCTCATTCTCCGACTCATGCTACTAATGATACCTAATTTAATAGCCTTTACATTATGAAGAAGGAAAATTATTTGTGTTATTTCCTTGACTCCAACCAGTGATGAAGACAGGCTTAAAAATAGGTAGGGAGGTGGGGACGGTAAGACAAGAGAGCAGTTTTTGTCATTTTTAAGCTGAGTCTCTCAACCATTTACATCTGCACTGCAAAGGACTTTTTAGAGATATTACTTGCTTTCTATGTGGGATGAAACTAATAGCCTTTGGCTACAGAACCATTCATCCAGCACATTGAAAAATAAGACAAGAAAAAACTTTCATTCATTCTAAGACTTAGCCAAAATAACAGGCAACTGTAGAGAACAGAAGCATATACTTAAGAAGTTTCAAATCTGGGCTTGATACCCATAGCACAGTGGTTACAGTGCCAGCGACATACACCCAGTGTGGTGGGTTCAAAACGGCCCAGGCCAACTAAACAACTGCAAAAAAAAAAAAAAGAAAGAAAAGAAAAAAAATAGCCAGGCACTGTGGCAGGCGCCTGTAGTCCCAGCTACTTAGGAGGCTGAGGAAAGAGAATGGCTTAAGCCCAGGAGTTTGAGGTTGCTGTGAGCTGTGAAGCCACCTATAAGACTCTGTCTGAAAAAAAGGCTAACCCTTAAGTGACATAGTAGTAAGTACATAACACAATGTGTAAGTTTGTGTATTCTCTAAGGTTAGACAGTCTTGGCTCAAATTCTGAATACATCACTTATAGACTGTGGGCAAATAACAACTACAAACTTAAGTTTCTTTACCATAAAGTGAGAATACAGAAGCATATGTATTGCAGAATTGCTTTGAGGATTAAAAGAAGAAAGTCAAATATAGTTGACTCTTGAACAACACTGGTTTGGGCTGCACGGATCCACATGCATGCAGGTGCTTTTCAGGAAAAGTTACAGCAGCGGTAGCTGCTTCTGCCTCCCCCCCACCTCCCCCACATCTTCTGCTTCTGCCACCCCTGGATCAGCGAGACCTATACCCACTTTCCTTCCTCCTCTTCAGCCTACTCAATAAGAATAAGGTGAGATAAAGACTTTGATGATGAAACACTTCCACTTACAATGTTCTTAATAACATTTTATTTTTTCTAGTTTACTATAAGAATACAGTATGTAATACATATGACATATAAAATATGTGCTAATGGAGGGTTTATTCTATTACTAAGGTCAGTAGTAGGATATTAGTAGTTAAGTTCAAGGGAAGACAAAATAGGGGTTGGCACCCCTGATCCACATGTTGTTTGAGGGTTAACTGCACTTAGCTCAGTTCCTGGTCCATAGTAAGCACTCTCGTGAAGGTTGTAGTGGTAGTGATAATATGAGTAGTAAGTAATATAGATTATATATATATACACATATAGTATTAAATAATTTATATATTACATATATACTTACATATATATTACATATATACACATATATTACATATATATTACACTTACATAATTGTAAGTCAACAACTTATAATCAGTGAATCTGATGGTGTATAATTAAATAGTATTTATGGTGATCAGATATAAATGTTGTAGGAAGTCAAAGGAAAGGAGAACTCTGGGGATGTCAATAAAGAGGTTAATATTCTTTGTACCATGTCTGGCAAGTGGTCATCTCTCCATAAATGTTAGGTGCTTTTATTATCACCACTCCTGATCATAGTAGACTTCATAAAGGACATTAAACAGGAGCTGAACCTTAAAGAATAAATAAGATAAAAATCATAAAAGTGTCTCTCCTCTGAAAGCAACATCGGGAGAAAAGTCACAGATGTGGAATTAGCATCACACAGTCCACAAAGGTAAAGACACTGGTCTAAAGAGAACCAGTGAAGATATGCTCTGAGTTTTCTGTCAACGTGTCCTTATCCTTATCATCCTCTTTATTAATAGCTGCTCTTTCACTTAGTATAGATGTGCTGGTTACCATGTGTTGCAAGGTAACAGATGACCCGCAAAGAGCTTTGTCCAAGTCCTAATCCCCTGAATCTGTGAATCTTGATTAATTTGGGGAAAGGGTCTTTGAAGAGATAATTAAAGATCTCAAGAGGAGGAGATCATTCTGGATTATGTGGTCAGGAGCTGAGCCCAATGACAAGTGTCTTTATTCCGTATAAGAGACACACAGCAGAACACACAGAGAAGAGGAGAATGCGCCCTGGTCACAGGTGCCGAGGTTGGACTGACCCAGCACAAGCCGACATTGCTGACAACCCCCAGAAGCTGGGGAAGGCAAGGACCAGAATCTTCCTCAGAGCCTCTGGAGGGAATCATGACCTTGATTCTTAAATTCTAGCCTCTAGAACTATGAAAGAATGGATTTCTGATTTTTAGTTTAACCACTACAGTTGTGGCGTATTTTATAGCAGCTATAGAAAGTGAATACACTATGCCAAAGCTTTTCTTCATGTAACCTCGGTCTTCCACAGTTTGGTCATAGGTATTATTATCATCATCATTGACAAGCACTGCCAGAATATATAGTAGACGCATATAATGCAATCAAAAGGAAGGGCCAAGGACAGCTTCCTAGGAAGTAATGTCAAAAGTATACTTGTTAGGATGAGTAGGCATTAGCCAACACAAGAACTGGGAGGTAGGACAAGCTGGTGGAAGGCCCAGAGAAAAGGATAAGAAACTGAGCATTTTGGAGAGGCTGATGACACTAGGGAACATGAGGAAGAATAGCCTCAACATGACACAATGAGCTGACCGAGATGAAGGGTTAACCCAGGCCTAGTTGGGGTTCCCCAAAATCAGAGTCAGAAGAGAACAGCCATAGGTGAGGCCATCCTTAGGAGATGTGAATAACTGGCAGAAGCCAGACTCCCTTTTCTTGTTTGATGAGACTGTTATAGACTGAATGTATAGCCCCCAAAATTATTGCTAAAACTTATCCCCCAATGAGATGGTGTTTGGAGGTGAGGCCTTTGGAAAGTAACAGGTCATACGGGCAGAAACCTCATAATAGGATAGCCCTTTTATAAAAGAGATGCAGAGAATTCTCCCCCCTCCTGCCATGTGAGGCTGCAGCAAGAATATGGTGTCTGCCTGTGAGCCAAGAAGCAGGCTCTCACCGGTACCTGACCTGGCTGCCACCTTGATCTTGAACTTCCAGGGTCCCGACTACAATAAATACATTTCTTTTGTTTATAATTCACCCAGTTTCTCATATTTTGTTACAGCAGCCTGAGCTGTCCAAGACATAGCCATCCCACTAGGCTTTTGATAAATAATAGATAACCTGGATTATTGGAATCGTATGTGTGTATGGGAGGGATAGGGAGAGAAAAACAGAGATAAAATGCACATGGCAATTGGTATAAGCTCTCCAGGATTTTGCAGAAACCAGGTGGTGGCCCCAAAAGAAAATCAATAACCACTGCTTCTATTTGTGGCTCTGTTTCCACAGAAACGTCTTAGTGGGTGAATTTGGAAGGCAGATTTACAATGCCAAAACAACTAGTTCAAAAAAGAGAGAGAAAATTTTAGTCAAATAAACTTTTTTGTGGTAGTAACAAGCGTTGGAATTTACTAAAATGTTTCCATTTACCTAAAACTGAATTCGAAGAGGGGTTATCAATACTGAAGTCTGTGAGTAATATTAGCTTTAGTGTATGTAGAATACGTGGAAGGCAGCAGGAAAATGTTTGGATGGCCTGTCAAATTTAACCTGTTTGCAAGAAGAAGGAATAAAGTCAAACTTAGGGAGCTGTGCTAGTGAGGTTGTTCACCAACACCAATTAAAAGAAAAAAAAAATCTCACTTTTGCTTTGTATTTAAATCTTAAATGTCATGTGTGAACGAAAACAAAGTCTTAAGCTCCCTCCCCCAGCTAACTGAATGGACCCCCTCTTGGCCAAGGGGATACTCCAAAACTAAGTTGCTGGCCAAGAGAAGGGAGGTTAGACTTGCCTCATTCTGCCCTCCCTTCTTGAATACTTCCTGTGTCCCTCACTAACAGGCCTAAAGCTATGAAAGACATAGCTTAAAGCACACTTACAGGGCCTAATTTACATACCAAATCTCTTGAGTCTGTTTTCTGGCTCAGGCCTCCTCTATCTGATTTACAGACCTCCTTATCTTAATTTGAAGCATTCCAAGCCCTTAGACAAAGCTTCATTTCTTTAACCAATTACAAATCAAAGAGTCTTTAAACCCACCTACAAACCTATAAGCTCCTTGCTTTGAGATGTCCCACCTTTTGAGGCCAAATCAAAGTAAGCCTTCCATGTATTGATTTATGACTTTACATGTAATTTCTGTCTCCCTGAAATGTATCAAACCAAACTGTACCCCAACCATGGCAAGTCCACTTGCTCAAGGATTTTTGGGTGTAGTTCTAGACAATGGTCCTTGATCATGGCTAAACCTCTTTAAATTACAGGCAGTCCATGGGTTATGAATGAGATAGGTTCTGTAGGATTGTTTTTAAGGTGAATTTATGTCTGTTGGGATAGGTACATTTGCCTATTACCTGTGATAGCCTCCATTTGTAAGTGCGAGTCATGTGTTGATCAGATGGTTGTAACTTGAGGACTACTTGTATTTTACAGAAGTAGGGGCTCATGACATGGGGCTCAGAGAAGACTCAGGACCCCCTGAAGGAGTAGCCCAAACTCAGGGCCAAGTACTGGCATAGCCCCATCTGCCCCCGCACCTACAACTCTGAGTTTCTTTTTAGGTCATCCCAGACCTCCCATTCTTGGATCATTCTGAATTGTTGGTTCTTGCCCTAGGAATTTGTTGTTTAGAATCCTGATTTTGATGTGGAGGTACATTTTAAAGGGGCTTCTCCACTGCCTCCTCTTCTCAAAATTAATCTCCATTGGCTTTTCTACACATTTGTGAAAGAGGAAAGGGAACTCTGTCTTGTTTGTAGATGAATGAGAGACTGAGTTCCTCAGCTCCAAAGAAAAGGGCATTTTGCTCCTCCCAGGTGATGAGGGCCTGAGTAGGAGTTGCCTGGGGCAATTCCTCAAGGTGCAAGTGGCCCTATGGGAACCCACCAACAAAATTAATTAAAAGAAGTCTTATCCAGGAAACGAATATAAGAGCTGATCAATCACTCAGCATTTTGACCCCCAGAGAGAGATACTAAGACATCAAGGATGGAAATGACTCAGTGATGGAGCACTGTGGAGTCCCCCCCAAGTCAGCACACACTGACCTGACACAGGAAGCCTGGACTACAGTTTGATTGCTTTTGTAAAAGAAAAATGGGAAACAAATCCTTTAAAATAAGAGAAGGGAAGAACACCTCTACTTGTAATTATTTATGTAAATAAAAAGGTTCAAAGGCATGCTGGGTTTTCTAGGACTCTAGCTGGCCATGGCCAATTCTTGTACACAAGTTTTTACCTGGAGGGCAAATTACATCTAGGAAAAATCAGAATTCAAATGGTCTGCCTGCCATTGTCAAGTTAAAATGTCACCATAAATCTGCTAACTTTTAATGGAGGATGTTGAGATAAACTGATTGTTTATGTTACCACCAATTAAAGCCTACCTGGATATCTTGCATCCTAAAATGTGAACACTAAAAAATCCTTTTACATGGAAGAAGAAAAAAGGGAGGGGAGAGGTTTTTAAAAAGCAAACTGTCCTGAAAATTGTTTACCCAAAACTTTGTCCACAGGCATAATTAGGTTACCTATCAGGACAACTAAAGTTTAACCACATGAACAAGTTCCAGTTTTGTCAGAAAAGAATTGGATCCAGTTGTCTTTTACATACTGGTGAGTTTGTATTACTATCTCCTGGCTAGAGTTCTCAGGTGGAATCTATTGGAACTTTGTGTGTGTGTGTATGAGTTTGTATGTTTACATATGTTTTGTGTATGCCGATGTATTAGATGTTTGTGCCTACACGAGATTCCAGACTGGTCTATAAGTAAGGGAATGCTCATTTATTAATTAAACAAACTCAAATGCTTTAATCTGTTTATTTTAAAAAAGCATTATTGGTAAAATAAGAATACAAATGTATTCCAATATATTGATTTATGAGTTTACATGTAATTCCTGCCTCCCTGAAGTGTATAAAATCAAACTGTAACGCCACCACAGTTCTCAAGTGCTCAAGGCTTCTTGGGCATGGATAGCTCTGGGCATGATCCTCAAACTTGTTTCCAAACAAACCTTTTAAAATTATTTTACAGATTTTTGGGTTCTTTTCTGTTGATACATGTTATAGTACTCTGAAAGTGTGTTTGAAATTATCTTCCAGGAGAAGTATTTATACATGACCCTCTATCTAAGACCCAGTCTTTAGTAAACTGAATGATACTATCAAATGCAAAATACTAAACATGTTCAGAATGTTTATCATTAAAAAATAACCATTGATCTATCCCTTCCTCTAAAGGAAATGTGAGCCTCATCTATTAAAAGGGTGCTTTAACACAAATCCGGATCTTTCTATTTCTCCCAACTTTTAAGTTGCTCTGGACTCTGAAGTGGTGGTAAGTCTGCGAGAGGCTTAGGGGAGAGGAAGGAGGAGGAAAGTACTGTCATTGGCCTCCGATGTCACATCTGTGGGAGACTTGAAGAGAAACAGAATAAGGAGTGAGGGAATGATATATTCACAAGGAAATCTTATTCTTGTCATAATATACTACAATCTCTTTACGTTATATAGTATAAACAAACTTATTTTGTTCTTCACTTCCTACATCTGATTCCTTCCTTTTTCTCACCTGGCACTATCTTTTCTGAAATGATAAATTGCCACCACCTTTACTCCCTTCTTTGTAGAAACAGCACCCCAGATTCAATGGGCTTATACCAGGCCACCAGTGTCTCTGTTCTATATCACTCTAAAAGCCTTCTAATGTACCTTCTTGCTTCTATTCTAATCACTTAAATTCTTTCTCCACACCTCACAGCAACATCCCACTTAAAAGACTTGCCCCGGTATTGAGAACAATGCCCAAACTCCTTTACGGAAACCCAGATTTAAGTGACCAGACAATGCCTCCCTCTCCCACCTCAGCAATCCTCACTCTTATCATATAGACCAATCACCGAGGCCTTTTGGCTCTTTGAATACACCCAGCTCTGTCCACCCTCTGGACCTCTGTCCTTGTGTTCCTTCTGCCTGGGAAGACTGATCTCAGCTCTTCGCATGGCTGGTTTCTCCTTATTATTCAGGTCACAGGACTAATGTCAGGGCTTTTCTTGTCCATCTACTCTACAGGAACTCTACCACCACATTCCCCTGTTTCACAGTCTTCATGCCACTGATCATTACCTGAAATACTCATATTGATTACTTGTTCAATTTCCTAGAATGAAAGCTTTTTTAAGTATAAGAAACTTTTCATTGCTTCACCCCAAGAGCTTCATAAGTGTTTAGTAAATATTTGCTAAATAAAAGGAAGGAATAAAAGGAGGAAGGAAGGAAAAGAGAGAGGAACGAAGAGAAGGATATACTTAGAAACATCAATGTAGTCCATTATAAGTAATCAACAGACATTATTCTTTATACTAGCTGAGGAACGTGGAATTAGATTAGTACCTTAAAAATATGAGAGAGACACCTGATATAAATTCTTTAAAACACACAATGTAATCAACTCAGTGATGACAGAAACTATTTCTAATGATTGCTCTGGCTTCCTTCAATGTTGTACCTTAAGTAGGTAAAACCATTCATAAGTAAAGAAATTGGACAGTTAAGAAGTAGGATTAGACAATAGATGTTGTGTTTATTTAGCACAGTTCTTGCACAAAGGATCTTATACATCTCAAAAACTATGAAAGGGTTTTATATTGTATCTTGTTATCAGCGGATTTTTCTAAATAGGCCCTTGGCTGTTCATTTACGGTAAAAGCAAATGAATGAGTCACCCAGCCTCGGGTCCATATGCAATGCTTGATACTGTTCTCTGAGCCTTGGCAGTATATTTGCTTCCCCTTAATAATACAACAGCACTTTCTTTAGCTGTCAGCCAGCCATGCCTGCTAGGCCTTTATTTCCTTTGTATATAAAGCTCTCTTTTATTGGAGCTTCACATATGCATCTGATTTGGTCTCTGTTGTGTGTGGCTGCCAATGTGTGGAACCTGTTTGAGCTTGATGAAACTATAGGGATAGGAATGGACATTTAAAAGAATCTCACAGACATTCTTCTTTTTCTCTTTCGACTGGGTTGGGTACTTTGGAGATAAAAATAAAGAATTATTATTTTCAGGTTGAGTCCAAGAGAAAGCTTCATGTGAACTCAACAGATAATAAAGGCACACAATGGACTACAAAACCTTTCAATTATAAATATGTGTTTGACAAAAGCTTATGAATAAAATGTAACAAAAAAAGCAGACACTGACAGATTCAGAAAATAAATTACCTAATCACTGCTAAACTCTTAGAGCAAGCTACTAGTATGCTTCCTGCAATGTGAAAATTCTATGGAGAAAAAATACAAAGGTTTACACTAAAACCAAATTTCTGAATTTGAGTGTACCCTAGTTTTACAATTTCTCATTTTCCTGATACTGTTTTGGCCTGTATTTATAAGCTCATGACAGCCAATCGGCCTACTATGAAATGAGGCATAAGCAAAAAAAAAAAAAAAAAAAAAAAAATTGTATCACGATATACCAAAGCTAAGAAAAAAGAAAACAGGATGTAAAATGTAGAGGAAAGATAATACTCTTGAAATAGAAAAAGCATAACATTTCATTGTAATAAATAGCTTTTCCCCAGTAAATGGGATAGTGGTACAGTTGTAAAGCTTTCAGCTATAGGCAAAAGTTATAGATGAATCATGCCATTATAGGAAAGCCTATTTGGCAATTTATATTTAGACTCAGAGAACTTTAATCATATACCAAGTTCTGTGCTAGACGAAGCTTCATGTTATCTCACTTATTTCTCACAATTACCACCCGGAGAAAGCTTCATTGTCTCCTTTTGTCATATCAGAAAACTGGTGCTCAGAGAACTGAATTCACTTGTGCTTAGTTGCACAGTTTAAAATGACAGCTTGGGAAGTCATGCCTACCTCCCCAGGTTGTACACAATTTGACAGACAGGCACAGAGTGACCAACGGAAAGAAAGAAATCCTGGAATCCTGAGGTCAGGATATGTGAATGAAGAAGAGAGGTTAGAGAGAGAATAAGGCTATGAGGTTTCAGACAAAATTCTTAGGAAAACAGGAAAGGGAACAAAATGGTCCTCAATCCTGGAAAAACTAGTAAACACTCACTTCTTATGATCTATTTTGCTCTGCTCCCTCAAGTTAACACCCTGTCCTTAGATGCAGATGATCCCCAAGGCTCTGCCCTTAGCTCTTCTCTTCACTTCCCTCCTATGGGTAGTATCCACTCCATAGGTCACCTGTATACAGACAACTCCAACATGGCACCTCTAGCCTTGACTTCCCATGAGACCTCCAGCCACACTCTTCCAAAGGGTTGCTGGACATTTTCACAAGGATATTACAACCTTCTCTCAAACTCAGTATTTGTAACAGAAAGAATGCCACTCGTCCTGCTATGACACCCAAACTTCTCTTCCTCCTGCTTCTCCTATTTCTATTTATGATAAATCAGACATTTAAGACCTCAGTGCAAAATTCAACAGCATCACTATTTTTTCCTTCTCTTTTAACTTCCACATTTATCTCTGGGTCATGTTGATTCCACCTTTCCAACCTCTTTTATTTATACCTTCTCTTCTTTTGTAGGTATTGAAG
Source organism: Nycticebus coucang (assembly GCF_027406575.1). Taxonomy (NCBI): domain Eukaryota; kingdom Metazoa; phylum Chordata; class Mammalia; order Primates; family Lorisidae; genus Nycticebus; species Nycticebus coucang. The sequence continues at coordinate 34,857,694 of NC_069793.1, read as the reverse complement.
AATAATGTTTCTTAAAACAATTAAATCAAGACACTCCTGTAAATATTAAATGAATATACGTCAACTATAATAACCCTTTAATTAATAGGGAGCCAGCAAGATACTCCGATCGTTTAAGAACCACACATATTTAAGCAATAGGAAATGCTGAAATGAATTTGAAAATAGCTGTAAATAATTTATAAGGAAATGTAAAACTGGTTTACTACATGAGTAGAGGGAGAAGGAAAATGAATTGTTCCTACAGCAGACAGATCTCATTTACATGTCTATGAAAAAGATTAATTTGTATTTCCATCAGTTAACTGCAACTTACATTGTAAAACCTTGGAAAATAGCTCACAGACAATGAAAGATGCAAACCCCATAGACTGAGATAACCTGACAAGGTACGCACCAGAAAACATCTTTTCGACTGAAAGAGCTTAGTAGTATTTTTTTGTTGTTGTTGTTGTTTATTTCAAGATCTTTTACACACTTTTATGATTCAGGTATTAGTTCTTTATTTTGGACCTTGGAACCTCACATGTGGTCTATTGCCATAGCCTCTAACTTATCTCTGCAATTATCCTCCAAATGAGAGGGCCTTGACATTCCACTCACCTCCACAATACTTTAGACAAGCTTCTTTTTAACTGTAGCTTCTGACTTCCCTTTTCTTAGAGTAGTTCCTTTAGAAAACATGCAATTATCAACTCTTTTTTTGCCTTATATCTACCATCCAGGAACATCTCAAGGACCTTAGAGCCATCCCCTTGAAAGGTACTCATCAAGGACAATAGCCCCTCTGTGGGCCAGTCTCTGCAGGAAGGTAGGAGCCTAGCTTTGATAACAGCCAGTCAACACTTACAGATGGGCCCATCACCTTGAACATCTTCACACTACCTTCCTTCAGTACTCTTCTACTAGTGTATCTGGCACTTAAAACTCTCCCACTCTTGGTTTTGTGGAGTTCAATCTTTTTCCCTTATTTCAATAGTCTTGAATAAGGTCTTCTTTGTGCAACTGGTCTGGTGCAATTGACCTTTCAGCTCTCTACCGTTTCTAGCTGATCACAAACACTGAGTCTTCCTATGACACCATTCAATTCATAACCTTCTCCTCCACCCAAATTATTGCCCCCTTTTTTCTTTTTTTAAATAATCACAAGAACTGGCCACTCTACCTGAGCTTTCTTTCAAGCATGGCTATAATAGATAGCTGGAACTGTACAAAGAAACTCACTATGAGCAAAGGTTGGTTTCTCACACCCCCCATCCTCACCCTATGAGCCCTTTTACTTACTCCCCTAAACTGCCTGACCCCTGTAGGCATTTCTGTTTTCTGAGCCCTGGTCACCAAGATAAAATTCAAACATTTATGATTTCTCTGTAAAGTTATTTCTTACACTGACAGCTTTGTCTCTTACTATGCTTTTTTTTTAAACTTTTTTAAAAATTACTTTTATTTATTTATTTATTTTTTGCAGTTTTTTGACCAAGGTTGAGTTTGAACCTGCCACCCTTTGTATATGGGACCAGTGTCCTACTCCCTGAACCACAGGCGCCACCCTCTTACTGTGCTTTGATAATTTACACTCTTCCTCACCTTCTTGGAATAGATTTTTCTTTTTTTTTTTTTATTAAATCATAGCTGTGTACATTAATATGATCATGGGGCACCATACACTTGGTTCATAGATCGTTTGACACATTTTCATCACACTAGTTAACATAGCTTTCATAGCATTTTCTTAGTTATTTTGCTGAGACCTTTACATTCCACATTTACTAGGATTCACATTGACCAGTACTATTTTCTATATCTGAAATGTATTTGTCTGTCTTTATTTTCTTACCCTTACCTCCAGCCATCAAATCCTACTTGAGATTCAGGACCTAGCTCATGTACGCCTCCTTTAGGAAGTCTTTCCTAATTATCCCAGCTGGATCTACATTCCTGTGATAATTATTGTCTGCTCAACTCCCAACAGCATTTATTAACTCTTCAAGAACAGAGCTGTGCTAATTTATCAGTACATTTACCCCATTCTCTATACTCCTAGCTTTCTAAAGCACACTGGTTGAATGCTTAAATTGAATTGTGTCTGTTCTTCCCAACAAAATTATTTTAGCCTAGAATTAGAGTCAGATCTCTGGCCCAAGGTCTTCCATGCAATATTGAATCAAAGAATAAGATACTTATGAAAACTTACCTGATTAAAGGTCAGAGATTTTGTGAAGGGATTTTATACTCAGAATCCTAAGCAAGCAATGAATTGGGTTTGTCAGGTAGGTAGAGAGGAACAACTTTAGAATGTACTAGATTCCTTCTTTGTGTATAAACTATAATAATAGATTTTCCTGCTCCAAAAGGAGGGTAGTTTCAACAAAAGTGCATATGGAATCTTAAAAAAAGTAATAGGACCAGACTACAGTCTGAAATCTGAAGAGGACAATTACTTTAAATCCCTTTAGCTATACAACACAGATTGCTGGCAGTAAAATCTTTCCAGAGAAGAACATCTTAAGTAGCTCATTTGTTTATTTTCAGTGGCTTATACCAACATAAATTTGTTATATTGCAATTTCTTTGGGCCTAGAATCCAGGGCAGCTTAGCACTTGTCTCTGGGTCTCCAACAAGGCTAGAGTCAACTAGGGGTGGATTTGTTTCTAAGCTTACCCCAGAGATTGTTGGCTGAATTCATTCGTTTGCCCAGGGTTTTTTTTTGTTTTTGCTTTGTTTTGTTTTTGAGACAGAGTCTCAGTTTGTCACCCTCGGTAGAGTGCCATGGCATTATAGCTTATAGAAACCTCAAACTCAAGTGATCCTCTTGCCTCAGTCTCCTGAGTGACTGGGACTACAGGCGCCTGCCACAACAAATGGCTATTTTTAGAGACAGGGGTCTCACTCTTGCTCAGGGTGGTCTCCAACTCCTGAGCTCATGCAATCCACCATCTCAGCCTTCCAGAATGCTAGAATTACAGGCATGAGCCACCGCACCTGGCCCTTCACCCAGGCTTTGAATTGAAGGCTTCAGTTCCTCAGGGTCTGTTGGTTGCAGGCCTCCCTGGCTGGCTCACCAGCTGGGTCCCTCCATAAGGTGAATGGCTGAGCACAATGGCAACTGGCTTCCTCAGCAACAAATGACAGTACCCACAAAAGGGAAGTCACAGAGAGTGATGTTCCAATACATTTGTCATATTTTATTCTTTTGAAGTGAGTCACTGGTTTCAGACAATACACAAAGGACAAAGATGACATAAATATGTGAGTACCTGGGGGTGGGAGTCATTATATACCATTAGAATTACCCAACACATTTCTCCTACTTTGTCTCTTGGCCTCACTAGGACACCTAAGTCCACAAGTCACCTTTTTGGGCTTTTGCAAGGTGCTTCAATAAGAAGACAGTGGAAGAGAAATAAATGGTAACTTGGAGGGATGAGAGGTAGTTCATGAAAGCAAACCTTTCTGAGGGCAGGTACCTTATAACCATGATGGGAGGAGAAACTGACCCCAGTTTCACATAGCCACACTACCATTAACGGGAATTGTTTCAACCAACTGATTCATTAAGTATTTACATCATCCATATACAACACAAGTGAACCTGACACAACGTGTGAGATCTTCAATTCCTTAATCCCAGAGATTACTTTTATTATTAAGATACCATTCTAATCACATCAAAGAAAATATGTTAAACATTCCTACTTTTTATGCTTTAATCTGATCACTTTCATTTTCCATATCCTCATCCATGTTTTGAGCACATGTATACACTTGCTTAGGCATCACAGTGAACACGCAATTTTTTCTCCTTTTTTTTTAACTTAAAATTATAAGAACTTCTTGATAGAATTAGATTACCAACCCGCCCAGGAAGTACTAACCTGCCCAGGAAGGATCCCTTTCCTAGGAAGCATGTCCCTCCCAGGAGATAGTGAATGGACCAATCCCAGACTCCCTAAACTTTTCCCACCCACCTGCTCAGGTAAAACTAACCCACCCAGGAAGAATGGAGTGTATATTCCTACCAGAAAGTGGTGAACGGACCAATCCCAGCCTCCCCAGCCCATTAAATCCCCATCTGCCATAGCCCACATGGGTATTTCTTCCTGGTCAGGAATTTCACCCCACCTGCACCCAGGTGGAATAAAAGCCATTTGACTGCACAAAACCAGGAACATATTCCTTTCACCTCACACTCCAGAATAATCTTTTGAGTCCAGAACCTTTCACTTCTGACAAAGATAACTTAAAAGGTTCATATTTAAGAGAACCACCTTTTACCAAACTAAACTAAAATATGCAAAAGAAAAAAATAAAATAGCAAAGATATGGTGAACATTGAAATAGTGAATGAAACAAAGCTCATGTCACAAACTGAACACCATCTATTATAGCACACTTGAACCAAATTGAAACAAGACATGTAGGATTTAGAATAATGAAAGATCTAATCCAGATATAACTACCATGAACCTATTAGCAAATTTAAAAATTGTTAAACTTAACAAAGTATACTGATAGTGTATTTTATTTGTACCATATTTTCTCAATCTAAAAAGTCATGAAGATAAAAAACAAGAAAATACATAATGAAATGTATGGATGATATAATTGGCCTTCAAAATCTCCTACCATTTTCTCAATTGCTATATAGAGAATGACAATATATTTTCTCAAAGTAGTGATAGTCCAAATTAGATTATCTGACTACAGTAATAAAACATTTGAAAACAAAGTGAAAATTTCTTATTGTTTACAAACTAAATCCTGTCAAATGTAAATCAAAAGTAAAATCATTATAATAAGAAACTTTGACAACAAAAATAGCACATTTCAGAGTTATACACTACAGCCAATTATGTACTCAGAGGACACTTCATAACAATCAAGGTTATGACTGCCCTCTTTAATTAAAATGGATTTAAAAGTTAAACTTCAGAATTTAGAAAAAGAACAGTAAATTAGTTCAAATAAAGTCAAAAGGAGGGAATCACAATGAAAGCAGAAATAATTTAGGATAAGTTTATAAAAATAATTAGACAAATTTATAAATAACTCAAACTTATAAATAACTTCTGCTTCCTTGGCAGAAGTGGGTGTGTGGGCATGGGAATAGGGAAGTAAGGTAAGCCAGGGGAATGGAGGAACAATGAAATAGATAAATAACTATTTAGTATAATTAAAAAATGTAGAGACAAATAACAAAATTGCAAATGGTAAGTGGGCAAGAAGAACACAGGTATCAGCTAAATTAAAGGAATTATAGTTTAAGAGAATATTTTGTACCACAATATGAATAATGAAAATAATTTTTAAGAGATAATAAAAAATGACTCATATAGTACACATATTCTAAATGGGACAACAGGGAATAAATTAAGAACTTTGCTTTTTGTGTGTATTAAATCATAACTGTGTACAATTATGGGGTACAATGTGCTGACTTGATATACAATGTGAAATGCTTAAATCAGACTGATTAACATAATCATCATCTCACTTATTTGTTGTGGTAAGACGTTTATACTATACTCTTAGTATTTTTGAAATGTACCATAGCATTATGCACAATAGGTGAGGTCCCACCAAATACTCTCCCTCCTCTGCCTTTCCCACTCCCCTCCCCTTTCCTTCTTTTCCCTTCCTTCTTTTTGGGCTATATCTGTGTTTTATCTTTCATATGAATGTATAGGTGATGATATATTGGTTTCATAATAGTATTGAGTACATTGAATACTTTTTTTTCTATTATTGAGATACTTTACTAAAAATAATGTGTTTCAGTTCCATCCAGGTAAACATAAAAGCTGTAAAGTCTCCATCCTATGAAACTCTTAGACATGATCAAGGAAGATAGCAGCATTTCAGATTGCAAAATCAATAGTTACAAATCAGTAGCTTTTATATATACCAACAATAGGCAAGCTGAAATATAGTCAAGGATTCTATTCCTTTTACAGTAGTGCCAAAGAAGATGAAAGATCTGGGAATTTACTTAACAAAGGACATGAAAGATCTCTATAAAGAGAATTATGAAAGTTTGAGAAAAGAAATAGCTGAAGATGTTAACAAATGGAAAAACATACCATGCTCATGGCTGGGAAGAATCAACATTGTTAAAATGTCCATACTACCAAAGGCAATCTACAGATTTAATGCAATCCCCATTAAAGCACCAATGATTAGTTTAAATATCTTGAAAAAATAGTACTTCATTTTATATAAAATCAGAAAAAAAAACTTCAAATAGCCAATGCATTACTTAGAAATAAAAACAAATCAGGAGGTATCATGTTACCAAACTTCAGGTTGTATTACAAATTTATAGTGATCAAAACAGCATGGTAATGGCACAAAAATAAAGAGGTAGATTTATGGAACAGAATAGAGAACCCAAAAATGAACCCAGCCACTTATCATCATTTGATTTTTTGATAAGCATATCAAAAATATTCGAGGGGGGAAAGATTCCCTATTTAACAAATGGTGCCGGGTGAACTGGCTGGTGACCGGTAGAAGACTGAAACTGGACCCTCACCTTTCACCACTAACAAAAATCAATTCTCATTGGATAAAAGATTTAAACTTATGAAACTGTAATAACTTTGTTTTTTAAAAAATTACTCTTAAGCACTTAGATATTTCACAAGTGAATTTTTATAAAACTTAAAGAAATATATAATTTATACTTTCCAGGTCTTCCCCAATTTTTTATATAATCCCCAAAACATACAGATAACAAAAAGTAAAATTATGTAGCATAAAAAGTAAAACTACAAGTTTACTGAATTATGAATACTAATGTCTATTGATTCTTATAAATAGGACCTTAAAAGAATAATACGTTATCATCGAGTGTGGTTTATCCAAGAAGGTAAAAAAAGTTGGTTTATATTAATACATTATGGCAGAGCTGAGCAGCTGTCCACTAAAAATTCTTGTTCCTTCAGTTATGGTATATATTTGTTGCTGGAAATCAGCTCTCCAAACTGGAACTACATTGCCCAGCTATTCTTGCAACTGTGTGTAGCTATGTGATTGGGCTTTAGTGTGTGCAGAAGTGGCATGTGCCACTTCAGGGGATCCCTTACTGCTCCATGCTCTCGTTTCCTGTTGGGTGGTTGAAATGACAGCTGATGCCAGGACCTTGGAGCCATATTTTGAAGATGGTAGAGATGCTGTCAGTCTGGGCCTCTGATGATTATATGGGGGAGGATCACCTTGTTAACTTACTTCTCTCTCTAGATGTAGCCCATAAAAATAACGTTCTAAACTACTATGCTTGTTAGCCTACCCTAACACCAAAACACCATAAAAATAACATTCTAAACTACTATGTTTGTTAGCCTACCCTAACACCTATAGTGCATAACGCAAGGGTACATGTTGGATCTATTAAGTATAGAATATAAATGTCTTAACACAATAATTAAGTAAATGAGATGAAGTATATATTAACCAGTGTGATGTCAGTGTTCCTAATTCTATATGAAATCAGCACATTGTACCCTATAAATGCATTAATGTATATATGATCTATGTGTTTGATTTAATTAAAAAAAATCTATTAACATAAATCATCTAGATGACCATAAAAAAGACACAGTTATTATTAATACATTTTATGAAAGTGTTTGGTAACATTCCAATTCTCATCTTTGGAATCAACTATTTTTGAGGTCTATCAGCATCGCTGACCTTCTTACAGTTTGGTTGTTCATTTTCTTTTTTTTTTTTTTTTTTTGCAGTTTTTGGCCGGGGCTGGGTTTGAACCCACCACCTCCGGCATATGGGGCCAGCGCCCTAACCCTTTGAGCCACAGGCGCCGCCCTGGTTGTCCATTTTCATACTCCTAACCTTCTGATGAGTTCCCCCCCTTTTCGCTTAAACTAGCCCAACCTAGCTTCTGTCACTTGGTATTATGGCCCAACAAAAGCTAAAAAAATGGAATACAGTATGTTTTAAAGGATATTTTTGATTTTCTTCTAAGTCAGCAGGATACTTTCTCCTTTCATCCAAAAAGAGTACAGGGTAAATTTATTAGTGTGTTAGCGTATGCAAGAATAAAGACCGATCAAGGCTCTGCCTTCAAGTACAAAATACCTATTCTATAACCCAGCAGCAAGAAGTGGGCTTTGGTGATCACTTGGCATATGTTGATTGGATGCAATCATTCACCCAGCAAGACTAGTCAGTGAACCAAATGTCATCTCTCCGGTAAAAGATTTCAGAGTACTGGCAATACCTTTCGCAGATCCTGTAGCCCTTCATCATGTAGGCTTGGTGTACTGTTACGTAACATTCTGTGACAAAATGCAACAAAACTTAATAGACAAAAACTTCTTCTAGTTACAATTATAAATTGATGGATTCTTACTCTCTTCTGTGAAAGTCATTATGGGTTCATAGAAGCCTTCCAAAGGAAATAATTCCTGTTTCAGATATTATAAAACTTGCAGAAGAGCAGAGCAAACTTCATTCAGTTCTTACAGAGTGATAACCCCCTGGAAGCTTTTACAAGCAAACAAGGTTAATGTTCATATTATTAAAAAATATGCAAGTCCCATGGCCATCCCTTTGCTATAAATGTTTTAAATTGCTTCTAAGGAATCCTGTGTTTTCTCTTACAGATTATAGTTATTCCCTGACTTGATATGATTTCTGCATTAATCAAGTACTTTTGAAAGCAAGTGACAGAGCTCAACTCAAAATGTTTAACGAAAAAAGTGGAGGAGGTAACTAATATTGGCTAATGTACTTAAGAAGTTCAGGCGATTATAAAGCCTTAAACGAGGCTGGATCCAGAAATGCAATGCTGTCATTTCTTAGACAAGTTCTCAAGTGGTAAAAATGGCAACTGTCATTTCCAGGCTTATATCATACTTAGAGCTAGGGATGCTATTGAAAGGTTTTTCTTGAACTTTCCAATCAATGTCCTATGTCTCATGGTCATCCTCGAGCCTGTCACTGTCCTAGGCAGATACAGAGCTCTGATTCCTTGGGTGCTATGATCACCCCTGTGGCAGAGCTTCTGAACTGAACCACATGGAAAGGATTCTCTAAGAGAAAAAAGGCTCTCTTAGTAGAAAGGTGGGAGTGGGAATAAAGCTCAAACCTGCTGGGCAGACAGACAAAACTTTCTACAAAATAGATTACAAACATTGCAAAGCCAAGAAATTACAAAGCACGGCTACCATTTTAAAATGAGGGGGAAGGGAAAAATAGGAAGAAAAAATCATAATTTAATATATCCTGCTAGATCACTAGCCTCATTTCATTGGAAAGAAGAGGGAGGAAAGGGCGGGGGAGACAAGGAAAAAGAAGCTGAAGTTTAGAAAGTTTAATTATCAAAGCCCTTTCACCCACCATTGGTAGAACCCGGGGATTTCCCAGTAAGTGCTCTTTGCAAACCTGGTATTCTAATCCTTACCTTGTTCAGTTGTAAACATTCTAATTAGAGATGATCTCTGAAGTTAAAAATTCTCTAATTAATTCCATTATTCTTTTAGTTGTTTGATTTCATCAACATAATTGTTGCTTTAGAAATAGCCTTGGCTTTCTCAGAAATATGCTTGGTCTTAAGCCCTCGCTTATCTGTTAGAAACATCGTTTAGGCTAAAAGTTTCCATAAGTTAGCATGTTACAGCTTAGGAATGAAAATAATAAAAATGCTAGAATCCAACAAAAAAAATTAGAAGAGTATTAAAAAATAAAACCCTTAAAGTCCCATTTTTTACAGCTCTTTGGGAGCAAAGTGGGATTTGGTGGTCTTTCCCTTCACAATTGTTGTTCCAAGCTGCCTTACTCATCCCTGAGACATCAGATACCTGAAATTAAGCCAGATGGCAGATTTTCTACTGTAAATTAGTAAAAGTAAGGAATCAACATGTGACTTCTCTGCTTTTACTCTATATGTTCAAAGACCTGGTAGCATTCCCAGGAAATACATGGGTTAGCTAAAGTACAAATACTATGGTAGAGAAAACTGTGCTATGAAGAATTGTTTAGCAAAAAGAGCTAATAGCCATTTTTGTAGCTCTCTATGACAACAGTTCTGTTTGATGGACCATAAGCATTGAATCCCCACCCTTAGGACTTAGAAGAATGGAGGTCCTGTTAAGGTAGAGAATAATGATTCTAGAAAAGAAATTCATGGACTTTATACATTATTAAATAATGTCTCTGTAAAATAAATAATGGCCTTAGTTGTCAACATTGTTACTGAAATTTGGTAGAGTCTTAACCATAGGTGCATCTAATTTTCTAGAACTGGTTAAACAATTTTTTAGAAAAACTTAGTTGTTGGCTTTTGAACTTCAAATAAACCATGCCCTACTAATGATTATAGGCAATTTTTCAAAGTAATTTTGGCTTTATGCAGTTGTTGCCATAAGCACTAAATTTTGAATCTGATCCCTACATAATAGGAAGTTGTTGAAGTGCTGGTGAAATGAGAATGATGGCCAGCTGTTTCTGGGGACGAAGTTAAAAAACGTGCTTCTGTGGACATTCCCTTGGATCAGTGTTTCTTAACCTGTGGGTTGCGACCCCTTTGGGAGTCAAATGACCCTTTCACAGGAGTCGCCTAAGACCATCCTGCATATCAGATACTTACATTATGATTCATAATAGTAGCAAAATTACAATTATGAAGTAGCAACAAAAAAAAATTTTATGGTTGGGAGTCACCACAACATGAGGAACTGTATTTTTATTTATTTATTTATTTATTTTTTATTAAATCATAGCTGTGTACATTAATGTGATCATGGGGCACCATACACTAGTTTCATAGACCGTTTGACACATTTTCATCATGAGGAACTGTATTAAAGGGTCGCGGCATTAGGAAGGTTGAGAACCACTGCCTTGGATGATTCCATGCAATGTGCTCAACCTCAAGTGAGGCCACTCTCATTTTCCTCATTGCAAAGATGGGGTAACAATTATCACTCTCTTTAGACATAGTATAACTTTTATAAAAATCAAATTACAAATAGTGATGGTATTTGTTGAAGTTTGGAAATAATGTTTAAATCCAAGATTATAGTTACTGTTATCTATAGGGTGCTTATTCTTATTTTTATTCTTCCTATTATAATAAGGTCCCTGATTTGAAGATTAATCTTAGAAGGGTTTGTGGAAACCAAATTTAATAAAATCCACACTAAGGACAGTCAATTCAAAAGGCCTTTTGCAATCCCTTGGGCTGGCACCCTCAATCTAGTTCACAGGATGAAGGTGCTATCAGTACATACTACTAAGCTCTTTTCGAGTCATTACCTATTTCAGTAGAATTTCCCTAAGTGCTTTAAGCCTGTTTTATTTTACTCCATGACAATGTAAATAAAGTAAACCACTCTCTTTTTTTTTTCCACATTACTTTGTAATAGGATGATGAGTGAGACTTTGTTGCTCCTAAATGAATTACTAGAACATAAATTTCTGAAAATAGATTATAAGAGTCCATCGGAAAATAAGAGAAACCAGGAGAGATTCAAGATGGCTGATTAGAGGCCTATTTTACTTGCCTCCTCCACTAAGGAGAACCAACATGATTACACTTCAAATAGATCATCCAAGAGCAGACACTGGAATTCAACAGAGAAATAATAGAAAACACCTAAAACAATGAAACAGAAGAAAAAGAGGCAGACTGCTCAGCTGAGATTGGCTAAGAAAAGGGAGAGAATTCTGAAGGCAGGGAAGAGGTAGGAGAGAAGCTCCCAGTGGTCCACATTCACACCACAGACTCCCAAAATCCTAGTCCTGGGAGAGCCCCTTTGCACTCATGAGCTCTGAGACTATCATAGGGAGCTCCCTAGAAACCACACGAAGACATTGCTATAATGAGGCTCCCCCTTGGCCCACCACCTGAGGCCTGGGTAATGTAGCATGGTGCCATTTGAAATCACAGCCTTCACCCCACTGCACTGTGTCCTCCCCTGAAACTGAAGATAAGGAGGAAGCCACGGGCACCAATCCTGCCCCCACACCCACAGAGAGATGGCTGCACATTCTCATGTGTCCCAAGGAAAAATTCCACTACCCACAAGCACTGTGGCTACAGACTGCTATGGGCCAAGGTGTAGGCAAAGCCCAAGTATCTCTAGCTGCCTGCCCACAGCTGCCCCAGGGAACAAGCAGGGACTCAGTGCAGCTGCTGCCACCTCCACCTCAGCATTCCACTGGTGGCCTGGGGCTCACCCACTCTATACATCATAGCCAGCACTTTTACATACCATCAGGGAGCCAGAGGACACAGCCTGGCCTAGTACCATGATCCCAGTGTGCAAGCACATGGATCGGGCCTGGAGATTGCCCAGCTTAGTCCACCATGGGTAACATCAGAGAATACTTCCTGGGGTCTGAGGTCAGGGTCACTCCACCTGCCACTACCACCACAGTTTGTACCCACCCACATATGCCACCTACAAGTCTGGGGACTGGTCCACTCAACCCATCACAGGCATTGCCAATACCAACCAGCATGAGCCTCTTAGGTCCCAGAGGGTCATCTCACCAGTGTTACTGTCCTTACCCAAAACACACCACTTCCCAGGGCCTCAAGAACTTGCCATCTCATTTGGCCTGCAGCTGCTATTCCCAGAACCCAAGCAAGCCCCCTAGAGGCCCAAGAATCAGCCTTGCATCTACTAACACTGGTGCCAACATATGCCACCCTGGGGCCCAAGGACAGGCATACCAATGGCACTGTTCGCAGCCAAAGACCAGCCTAACTAGTGTCCCATCCCATAGAAAAACTCTACCAGAGCCTCCACTACCAACCACACTGTAAGCCCTCAAGGAAATCATAGACAGTACTGTCACAGTTTTTAGCCAAAGAAATCATACAGAGACTACATTACTACACCCACATAAAATCAAAGCCAACTGTTCTATCCAACCCTATAGGTATGGCTTCAGGAAAATGTCTTCTCTTATGAAATCAAATTCAAAAATGTAGGAAAAAAAACTGTCACACTTGATGGATAGATATCAATATAATGAATTTGGAAACATGAAGAAAAAAAAAAAAAAGACCTCCAAAGGAACACAATAATTCTCCAGAAATAAGACCCCTCAAAAAATTCACAAAATCCTGAAAAAAGAATCTCAAAGTTTGATTGAGAGGAGCTAGATGAAAATCAAGAGAATTCTGGGTGGCACCTGTGGCTCAGTGAGTAGGGCGCCGGCCCCAAATGCCAAGGGTGGTGGGTTCAAACCCAGCCCCGGCCAAACTGCAACAACAACAAAAAAATAGCCGGGTGTTATGGCGGGCGCCTGTAGTCCCAGCTGCTCTGGAGGCTAAGGCAAGAGAATCGCGTAAGCCCAAGAGTTAGAGGTTGCTGTGAGCCGTGTGACACCACAGCACTCTACCAAGGGCGGTACAGTGAGACTCTGTCTCTACAAAAAAAAAAAAAAAGAAAATCAAGAGAATTCTACAGAACAATAGAAAAGAAATCAGAAAAACAATTCAGGATATGAAAGAGAAATTTATGAAAGAAATAGATGTCATAAAAAAAATTCTGGGGTTGAAGAATTCATTGAATATAATACAAAATACATTATAAAATGTCAACAATAAATGATATCAGGCAGTTTCTACATGTTTAGCAACATGTTTGGCCTTTCAAAGTTTTGGACAGTGACCTGAACAACTTCATTAGTACCTGGGAATGTGCAGGTCCCAACTTAGGGTCAATTTTGCATCTGGCTGGGTCACAGAGCAGTCAAGATACTCTGTCTTTCTCAGTGAGAACAAAGAAAAACAGTAGGGAGAACCAGGGGATCCTATCTCTAGAATTACTGTCTTTCCAGAGGTAGACAATACCAAATGTTGGTGAAGATATGGAGAAACTGGAACTCTCACCCATTTCTAGTGGGAACATAAAGTGCTGTGGACACTTGGGAAGCAGTTGACAATTTCTCAGAAAGTTAAACACACACTTATCATACAACCCAGAAATGCCACTCCCAGGAATCTACTCAAGGGAAATTAAATCTATAAATTTATTAAAAATTATTGAAAGAGATACTTAAAATGTATGAATTTTTTGGTATGCAAGTTATACCTCAGTAAATGTAAATATGCCTTAGTACGTAAAACTTGTAAAAGTTGTAAATACTATCTAATCATATGATGTATCTGATTAAAGATTATTCAATGACAATTTTAATTGCTCTTAGACAAATTTCAAAATCCTGCATAAGGCAGCCACTGCTATGCTTCCAGATTTCTCTGACCCATCTTTCCCTTGCCATTGTATGCTGGTTGTTTATTGGTTTCAATTTATTCCCTCAAAAGTTTCTCCAGGCTCTACAAAAAAACTGCACACACTTAATGCTCACATCTTGGTGAGTTTGGGCTTGGGTATAAATCAGTGATACCATCAATACAACCAAGTTATGAAACATATCCATTCAGATTTTCTCTGTGTACTTTGATAGTGTTTTTCTTTGTTTTGTTTTTTGGATTATTTGTATCCTTTTGGTAAGAACACTTATCATGAGATCTAACCTCTTAACATATTTTAAAGTACTAATACTGTGTTGTTAACTGTAGCTACTACTTTTCCTTGGATCTTACAAATGAGCAGTCCCCTCTGTCTAAAAAACGAATCTCTCCTTCTCTTTTTACCCTATTAAAGAGGCACCCCACCCAACACTACCAGTTTCTTTTTCAATGTACATATCAATTTCTTATCTATTTCATTTGACATCAGGGTAGTGACTTCGTATCTCTCAGTGCCTAGAACAGTGTCTGGTACATGATATATGTTCAATCAACGTTTGTCTAAAATGAACATATACAGACCTGTCCTGAGATCCTGTTCTAAGCTCTCCCTACTATAATCTCTGGGTCTTCCACTTTCCTACTTGACAGCACTGGTTTAGTGCTGGTTTACCTGTTCATTCTTTAAAGGTATAACATCTCTTTAATATTTAGATTATCAAATAATATCAGAAAATGATCTCAATAGATTGTTGTTCTTCTAGATTCTAATTCTTCTTCCAGTTTTTGTTGCTGTTGTTGTTGTTGTTGTTGTTAAATTTGATTGCAGGGGCCAAGTGTGGTAGTTCATGCCTGTAATTCCAACACTTTGGGAGGCCAAGGTGGGAGGATTGCTTGAGACCTGGAGTTCAAGATTAGCCTGAGCAAAATATAGAGACCTCCCTTCCCCCATCTCTATAGATATTTTTAAAAAGTTAGCCAGGCATGGTGGCACATGTCTAGTCCTAGCTACTTGGGAGGCTGAGGGAGGAAGATTGCTTTAGCCCAGCAGTTCAAGGTTGCAGTTAGCTGTGATTACATTCTGGTAGCCTGGTAGAGCCTAGGTAACAGAGCAAGACCCAGTCCCTAAAACAACAACAAAAAAATTGATAGTTGGCCTCAGAGGACACAGAAAACTTGTTTTTATCAATTGACCCATTTTGTAATGTATAAAACAAGCAATTATTTGAATAAGTCAATCTTAAGATACATGCAACATTTGTTCTCACACACTGTAACTCTCATTTGCCAGGGAAACGCAGCAGACCCAATGTCTGGAAATTGAATTGGTTTCATTTCAGTTGTTGCCTTGGCAGTTGGCTATGAGAGTAACAAAAAAGGAAAATATAAGCAAATAGCAAAGAAGCTTAGTGCTTTAAAAACTCAGAAGCATGTTTGACTCAGATGTTTGACACAAATCTTATTTTAAATATGAAAGGTATGATCAACACATATGTTCATCTGTATGAACAGAGCACCAGTGGGTCTGGGTTTTGCAAAACTTTAAGCAGGGCTTCCAAACCCAACTTGACCCTAGTAAAAGTTTAGGCCTCTCTCAAGGGAAAGATGATAAAAATGAAAGCAATAGAACTTTTGCCCTTGAGAATCTATAATACATTAATTCCAAAATCTCTTTCTCTTTACTCTTTGCCCCCCCTACACCAGGTTAGGCAAACACTCCTCCTTTTTTTTCTTGTCCTCTATAATGCAGTGTATTGCACCAAATTCTGAAGTACAGATGTAATTTTATTTGAGTTTTGTGCTTAGGAGGCTAAAGTTTAACCTTATCTGTTGAAACAACTCAAACTCATATTATTTTGGGTAGTCAAATTTAAAGTTCCTTTTCTTCTCCTTTCTCTTAGGGGATTAGCTAAGGGTAATAACTTATCATCTTAATATAAGGAAACTAATGATTTTCCTGGTGTCCATTTGTGGTACATGTATTGCCCATTTTAATGGACAGAGGCAATAATTTCACTCAGGAACATTTCCCATCTTTCCATCATTGCTGCCCTGGCTCATGGCTCTGCCTTCATTGACAAGACGGAGCTCTAGGACTCAGCTGTAAATTTCACCTAAGCTATGGCTTGAATCTGTCCCCTTCATCTTTCCTATGGGATCTTTTTGACCCATTAGTGGTACATGGAAGGCACGTTGGTTCTCAAAACTTCAGGCATGTGGAGGCTGTTCCTGTTCCACCTTAAGAATACTACAATTCTCCCCGCAACTCCCTCCTTAATTTTCACCCAAAATACATCCTACCCTATCCATTCTTTGGGGTTTATCTGAGTCTGGATAGCCACTCAAGAAGTCTTGCTAAACAAGGCTCACAGCCCAGTCATATTCAACTAGAAAAAAAATAATCATCATTTTCTGTTTGATTTTAAAATTTAGATGCTGGTGGCGAGGCGGGGGGCATTGCCTTTGAAGAAGTTTTATATTGTTCAGAATGAGCCCATGACACTTTGTTCCTTTAATTAAATGTAAGTCTAGTTAATGACAGGATTCTATTAGTCATAATCTTTTACTAACAGAAATTTATTTATTTTATAAACTCAAATTGATTTTTCCTTTGAGCCAGTCTCCGTAGTGTTATGAGGTAGGAGCTTTGGCAACAGGAGGGCTCAGGCAGTCTCAGTGATGACAGAGGGAAAATTCTAATTCAAAGCAAGGCTGTAGGCTTTGTTGTTCCCTATAAGGAAATAAAACTGGTAATATATTTGGTGGGAAGCTGTCCTGAGGTACCTCTGAGCTTCAAATAAAGCAGAAGCCAGTTGTAGACAGATTATGGAAAGAAAAATACATGGTTTTATTTTTCTTAAGGGAAGAGGCAGTCTATAAAAGATTCTTTATGTATACTACGTAAAATATTACATGTTTCTCATCAATAGTCCGTTTTTCCACATGAAAATTGACACTGCTGCTCTTATATAGCAGTACAAAAATTCTGATAACTTAACCTAACAAATGCAAACCTAACTTAACTTAACCTAACAAATGCAAACAGTGTAAGCTGGTTGTTTGTACAATTATATTAACTGAGAATAAAAAAATAATTCTAATATGGGAAAACGTTCCACTTCACTCTGGAATCAAGCTTTCTACACTCTTTGAATCATCCTGCAGTAGTTTACACCAACTCCGTGGGTGCTAAGGGTAAAAAAAAAAAAAAAAAAAAAAAAAAACTTTGTTGACTAATGCTCCTCATGAAAAAAAGAAAAGACCACATAGTAATTATCTTTTCTCTTTTAAAAATGGAACAACAGTTACCCTTTGTAGATCCATAGCACCTACAGAGTTCAAACCACTCTCCAAGCAACTTGAGAATGTATTAAAATCCTAACCAGAAACAAAATGCAACGATGTTCTTGCTTTATGAGTTTTAAAATGAGACAAAGAAAGAGAAAAGGTTTCAAGACCTAACAAATATCCAAGCTCATGTTTATTGAATGCTTAGTAAGTAACAAGCACTGTTCTATATATTTCTTGTAGAAAGCTCACTTCACCGGCATCACAATCCTATGAGGTTACTTTAATTATTCTATCCCGTTTTACAGATACACAAGAAGGTATATAAGGGGTCATCACATTTTTAGCACCAGGGACTGGTTTCATGGAAGACAATCCTTCCATGGACTGGAGGTTGTGTCGGGGATGGTTTCAGAATGATTCAAGAGCATAAATTTAGTGTGCACTTTACTTCTATTATTATTACATTATAATGTATTACATATTTATGAAATAATTATACAGGTCACCATAGTCCAGAATCAGTGTGAGCCCTAAAGCTTGTTTTCCTGCAACTCGAAGGTGCCTAATCATCAGGCATTAGAGTCTCACATGGAGAGAACCACCTAGATTCCTCGCATGTGCAGGTTTCAGTAGGGTTGGCACTCCTGGGAGTATCTAACATTGCCCCTGATCTGACAGGAGGCGGAGCTCAGGCAGTGATGTGGGGGTGGGGGTGTAAATACAGATGGAGCTCCCCTTGCTTGACTGCGCTCACCTCCTGCCGTACAGCCCAGCTCCTAACAGGCCACAGACTGGTACCAGTCTACCACCCAGGGCTTGAGGACTACAGGTAAAAAGCACTCAAGGAACTTGCTTAAAGTCACACAAACTACATGTGGTAGAGTCGGGATTTGGATCTAGGCAGCCTGAGTCCATAGTCAACATTCACCACTGTACATGATGCCTTTTTATTATGTGGGTAGTGAAGCCTCATCATATTAACTAGCATTTCATCTATACGGTGTCTTTTAAAATTAAAAAAATAGGATTAAAAAGTATTATCTGTTATGGAACATGCAGAGAAAATTTCACAGGAAGCCAAATTGACCCCCAAACATTTTAACTGCCCTCTAGGTGGGTCTGGGTGTTTTGAAGACAAGTCAAGTACTTGGTATTACCTTGTTAGAAACACACTTTAAAATCCAAATATAACATATGAGCAATATGCTGGGTTTGCTATTTTCTGAGCATTATTCTTTTTTTTTTTTTTTTTTTGTGGTTTTTGGCCGGAGCTGGGTTTGAACCCACCACCTCCGACATATGGGACCGGCGCCCTACTCACTGAGCCACAGGCGCCGCCCCTGAGCATTATTCTTTATTAAAAAATTCTCAGATTTTGTTTTGTTGAAATGTTATTCAGCCATTTCTAGTATCTTTGTCAATTGAATAGGATGAACTAGAAATGTATGTAAGAAGAGAGCCTATATTAATACTTTATTTATTATTTAATACTAAGTACTTTCCTATAGGCATCTCATTAAGAAAAAGGATATGTATGATTTTTCCTTTTTGACAGCTAAGGGAGCAGAGAGGTACAAAGAGGTTAAATGTCTTATTCACATCATACACCTGTGAGGTTGCGTGACTGTGATGGAAATAAATTCCTTTTCTCTTTCAACTACACCTCTGGAATATTTTAGTACTTTGCTCTTGATGGAGTGTTCTCATATATGTGTATTTGCTCTAGTGCAAAGGGATGATGGTATATAGCATTGAAGAATACAGACTTCAAAACCAGACTGCTTTGGTTCAAATCTGACTGGGTCGCTTTGAAGAGGGAAGGACCCATGTAAGTATTAAGTTAAATATTATAAGAAAAGCATTTGGAGCAGTGCTTGGCACAAGGCGATGTATTAATGTGTAGGTTTTACACTCAGTGTATATTAGTGCTCACACAGAGGAAGGCTTATTGTGTTCCCCCCTTTTTTTCCTTGCAGTTTTTTGGGTGGAGCTGGGTTTGAACCCACCACCGCCAGCATATGAGGCCGGCGCCTTACTCCTTTGAGCCACAGGCACCGCCCTATTGAGTCCATTTTTTCAAAATATTTTGTTTATTTTTTAAAATAAATTTCATGGTGTATATTTGAGGTTTACAACATAATGCTATGGGGGTATATACAAATAGTAAAATAGTTACTGTAGCAAAGTATATCAACATATCTATCATCTTAGCTATTTTTTGGGACATGAGCTACTAAAATCTACTTATTAAAGAAAAATTCTTCATACAATTTTATCAACTTTTGTCCTTATGTTGTACATTAATAAATCTCTAAATTGTTCATCCTACATATCTGATATTTTGTATATGACTTACATCTCATTTTCTCTTCTCTACTGCTCCACCCAAGGTAACTACCATTTCATTTTCTATGTCTGAGCTCTTCTAGAAATATATTCCACATATAAATGAGATCATGTAATGTTTTTGTTTCTGTGTCTGTCTTATTTTATTTAACATAATGTCCTTCAGGTTCATCCACATGGTAGCAAATGGCAAAACCTCCTTTTTCAAGGCTGAATAATATTTCATTATATATATACATATATATATATATATAAATAAATCTGGCATATATATATGCCAGATTTTCCTTACTCATCTATTGACAGATATTTAGGTCATTTCCATATGTGGCTATTGTGAGTCATTCTATAATACATGTAAGAGGGCAAATATATATATATGTATATGTATATGTATGTATATGTATATGTGTATATATACATATATATATATATATATATATATATTTTTTTTTTTTTTTGCAGTTTTTGGCCAGGGACAGGTTTGAACCTACCACCTCCCGTATATGGGGCCAGCACCCTACTCCTTTGAGCCACAGGTGCTAACCCCTTTGTATATTTTCCTAAAAAAGGTTTCTTAGCTGTCATCAGATTCATGAAAGAGACCCAACACCCCTAAATGTTAAGGATACTCATTTTCAGGTAGCATAGTACAACATTTAGGATCCCAGGCTTTGGATCTGCCTAGGTTCAAATCGCAGGTGCAGCACAATAGCTCTGTCCTTATAGGCAAGGTACTTAATATCTCTGTCACTTTCTTTTCTCATCTATAAAAGGAGCATCATCATTTTTAAGAATTTATTTAGTTAAAATGTATAAAAACTGAACACTGCTTGGCACATAACAAGCTCCATATAAAAGTTGCTATCTTTATAATTGCTATGACAAGGGTTAGCAAAAAAAACCCAACAGGATCTTGTTTCAAGGATCCCATTGGCCAAGAGGAGGTCCAGTCAGTCAACTTCTGAGGGAAGTTCTAGGATTTAACCTTAGTTCACACTATCATATGCCTATCATATATTGATTTATGACTTTACCCATACTTCCTGTCTCCCTGAAATGTCTAACCTACACTGTAATGAGTCTACTTGCTCAAGGCTTCCTGGGTGTAGCTCTGGGTCATGGTCCTCAAATTTGGCTCAGAATAAACCTCTTTAAATTATTTTACAGACTATGGCTTCTTTTTTATTAACAAGCATATGTCACTATTCCACTTCTTCTTGTGACAGAGTAATATTGCATTATGTGGACATACACATTTTATTTTTCCATCCATCTGTTGAACATCAGGGTTGTTTACACTCTTTGGCTATAACTACTTCTTTAGCATGGCCCCTGCGCAAGGATGACACGCAAATTCGTGAAGCGTTCCATATTTTAAAATAAATAAATAAATAAATAAACAGTGCTTCTATTTAAAAAAAATGGTAGTCTGTCTACTTAGAAAGTGAGTTATCAGTTTAGGTAACAGCCATCAGAACTCAGCACTGTGCCTGGCCCCGTACCATGTATGGACATGACTCCTGTCTCCTGGTTTACACATCCTTGTCTAATCCCCTTCTCTAGAGTAAATTCATTTGGCATAAGTGATGAGATGACCCTTCTGAGATTAAATTGGATATTCTTTCTCTTTCTTGGGGGAGGTCTCCTTGCATGTCATCAGGCAGCTCTGTGGAAAGACCCATGTGAGGGAAGACTAAGGGAGGCCTCCAGCCAACAGTTAGATCCAGTAAGCTCTGAGAGAGGAGGCCTACATGAGTATGCTCAAGAGAACGTCTTTCTCAAGTTAGATCCTGTCACCAGCTTGGCTGCAAACTTCTGACAGAATCTAAGCCAGAGGCACTCCGCTAAACCAAGCATAGATTTCTAACCCAGAAACAGTAAGGTAATGAATATGTATTGTTTTAATCCACTAAATGTGAGGATAATTTGTTACATAGCAATAGATAATTAATACATGTACCGAGTACTTTATAGACATTATCTCACTTAGATATCTCACTTATAACACATTATCTCACTTATAACAACCCGATGACATAAGCATTGTTGCCCTGATTTACAGAGGAAGCCTGGAGAAATCATGAGACCAACTCAGCCAGGTAGTGAATTTTGGCCAACTTCAAAGCCCATGCTCTTTCTTAGCCAGGATATTAATTTCTTTTGTTGACTCATTTTTGAGATTACTTTTGATTCGTGTAACTTTTTTCTTAGTAATTAAAATAAGAATTAGTGAAATTGTCCAGGAATGGACTTCAGTCGGCTTTGGAAACACATTGTTGGTCTTTATTTTAATTAGAACTTGGAAGGCAGAGTAATTCTCACTTAGCAAGACACCACACTTTGCTAACATTTATGCTGTAGGGAATAGAATCTAAGATTTTGTAAACACCAAATTATAGACCCTAAGTCTAGCTACTTCATTCTAACCTTTACATTATTATCGTCATTTATTTTTAGAACACCGCCCTTTAAAAAGGACTCATTGTATTTAAATTAATTCATGGCTTTAAGGAAGATGAATAATTATACATCACTCACTCACTCCTGTCCTCAAATAGAGTTTCCCTCAACAAGTCCATGATCTCTTGACCCTTTGACTCCCTGACCAGCAGTCTGTCAGTTCTATCCTTGGTTTTCTAGCACAGGAAATACTTTAAGTCCTGGGGACAGTTAATGATCCATGCCCAACCATTGGAAAAAGCCATAGAATCCATTTAAACTTCAGCATATTTGAAAAAAGACACTAAAGGAGAGACATTTATGACTCCTCCAGAATATAGCTCAGGTCTCACCAACCAAATCCTTGACAGAATCCTTCCCTCTGCACTTTAAAAATAATTAGTGACTTTAACTTAGTGGAATATTAAAATTTGATCTCTGGTTACTGTAGCAAATTGAGAACAAAATGAAAATCATTAATCCAGTCCCACAAAGATGTCAGTTGTCTTGGGTATGGAGACATTTCAGTGGAATATGTTATTAAAATGATTAAATATGTTTTAATATTTCAGATAACTATATTTCTTTTTATCTATCTATCTACCCGTCACCTATGTTAGAATCAACCTGCCAGTATTGAAACTATCATTAATTTTTTTTTTTTTATTTTTTTACAGTTTTTGGCCAGGGCCGAGTTTGAACCTGCCACCTCCACTACATGGGGCCAGCACCCTACTCCTTGAGCCACAGGCGCCACCCTGAAACTATCATTAATTTTAAAGTAGACATACTTTGTGCTCCTTATCACTATGCTTTACCAAATGTTTCTTGGGTCACTAGTATCCTAAAGCAGAAATATGCCATAGATTTTTTTTCTTTTTAGAAGTTATTTGAGGGTTTAAAGGCACTTTAGATTGGATCATAATGAACATATAGAATAAAACATAAGTTGGAAAATAAAAATCTAGTTTATGATATTGCATGTATTATAAAAGATTTTAATTTTAATTTTATCATTTTAACAAACTATTTAAAACTCATCTGAGTTGACTTTACCCATTACATGTGCTGAAGACTAAAATTGGTTTATGTGTGTGGAGAGAGCATGCAACTCTGGGTATGGTGAATGAACATGGTTAGTCATAACAATTAGACTCAGAGATATAATGAAATATATATGAGAAACATGAAAATAATGAAATCATCAAGTTTGATTATCAATATTCAATGCTTTTGCTATGCTGAACTCTGCACTTTGGGGGGGAAGAATTTAAACCAGGAATTGGCATTATCATTGATACAATCTTAATCATAACGTTAATTAAAAAAAAAACTGCACTCTATATTATATGGGTAATGAAGTAGAAAGAGAAACAGGCTTGGGATCAAGGAATTTTGGTCTTGTTTTGCCACTGTGTGACTTATAACGCAATTTTAAAAAAGTTGTCTTACCTCTCTAGTGTTAATTTTTCTTACAAAATAAAGATATAATGCTATAAATTGATATTGATCATTAAGATCCTTTTCAATATTAATTTTCTAAACTAAATAATTATGACCCAATCCAAAATACCTTAAAAGATTAAAAAACATCCTCAATTTCTAAAAAAATACTATGGTTATGTTACTCCTTTAAAAAACTAGTGACCCAGTAAACATTTGTTTCCATCTTCATTGTTCATGGATACCATATTTATGAATCTCCCTACTCGCTAAAATTTACTTGTAACCCCAATATTGATACTTGCAATACTTTCATGATCACTCCTGGACATGTACTATGTCAGTAGTTATCAACCTTCCTAATTCTGCGATGTATTTTCACTGTTACAAAGAGGTTGTGACCCAGGTTGAGAGCCACTGTACCATGTGGTAAAAAATTTAAGTCACCCAATGTGTATGTTCCTGGATGAGATCAAATAAGGCAATGTTCTACCCTGTTTCCCCGAAAATAAGACATCCTCCAAAAATAAGACCTACTTACAGGAAAGATAAGACGTCCCCTGAAAATAAGACCTAGTGCATCTTTGGAAGCACACCTTAAAATAAGACACTGTCTTATTTTCGGGAAAACAGGGTACCTTCTTGTATTAACTCTCATATTACAAATAAGTACCCTTTCTGCAGTCTGTTTAGTGCCATGGGCTTTGGGGTTTTTTCCTGCATTTTTTGCTTTTGGCTAGTGATTTTGTTGTTTAAAATGGCTTCAAAGAATAGTGCTGAAGTTCTATTCATTGTTTCTAAGCCCATGAAGGTTGTAATGTGTCTTGTGAAGAAAACATATATGTTGGGGCAGCGCCTATGGCTCAAAGGAGTAGGGCGCAGGCCCCATATACCGGAGGTGGCAGGTTCAAACCCAGCCCTGGCCAAAAACTGCAAAAAAAAAAAAAAAAAAGGAAAACATATGTTAGATTAGCTTAGTTTACGAATGAGTTATGGTGCTGTTGCTATAAATTCAATGTAAATAAATGGATAATATCTATTAAAGTATCTTTAAACAGAAACACAAAAAACAGGTTCATTTATTTGATAGGTTTATGAGAATATTGTTTGCAACAACTTAACACTATTTCTGCAAGGAACATGAAAAAAATTGTTTCCTTCTAAAATTTATCCCCCTATTCTTTGGTTCACTTGTAACAGAAATTTATTGTTTCAGGTGCTCATTAAAGTATTTAGAGTGACAATCATAATGTAGGGTATGGCCAACTATTTAGGATTCCATCATTTCTTTGGCACTAGTAATGCCCCTCTTCGCTATTTCTAAACTTTTTCATTTTTTCAGCTTATTTCTATTTGAGTTGTGTCTTGGCAGTTCAAGATTTCATCTGATGTTATAACTGTCTTCAATAACATTTTACAGCGACCCTTGCTTCCTATCACCCAATAAAACACTTACCTCTTCTGAGTGCACATTCAGCGTGCTCAATATTCTATCTCTAGGAATGCAGCAACATCATTTTTACAGAGCATATCTGAACATCTTAATAGACTCGAGAACATGCCTAGGAAATGGGATACAGGTGTGGGAGCAATACAATCTCAAAGAATGCACTTGCCTTTCCAATAAAAATCTGAAACCCTGTGATCTGAACTGTCTCTGAATAATTTGATTAACAGATACAAGAGGAAAGGTGGGGGGGAGGTTGCTCTTGATATTTCACTCCTTGTGTTAACAACAGATTGTTAGAGTTACTGCTTCCACATTCTGAAAATATTGAAACTATTTCAAACTGATACAGGCAATGGGTTTTATGTTAGTTTGGAAGAAATAAACCTTATTTCATGTAGAGTAATTTACTTGTAGCAGAATGGTGCATTGGAATATTAATTTGCATTTTATTTTCACTGCTATAAACAACCTATAACTTTGTCCAAAGAAGGAAGCAACGATTTTATCTTCCCTTTTCCCAGAAATGGGGAAAAAAAGCAAGTGCACTCAAAAGACCAGTTCCAGTTCAGACATTCATTTTCAAAAGTCTAAGTTCATAAGAGAATATAAAATGAGATTATCTGAGAAGAGAAACTTCATAGTTGGGAAAGGTGGGGAATTAGCCCTTGAGGAGAAAAGTTTTGAGAGAGTTTTTCCAGAGAAGTGGAAAGTAGGAGTCTGGGGAGTTTACAGCATTGGGGAATGGTACACAGCTCCATCTTCTACAGCCAGGGAGACAGCAAGTCTCAGATGAGAATGACAGCAAGATACACCTGAGAAGGCCACTGACCAGAGACTTCAGCCCTTGGCCTCAGCAAAGATGTAAATTCCCCTTTGAGAGAGGCAGACAAAGCATATATAAGAGTGATGACCAGTATGTACTGCAGATCAGAAGACTACTCTTCAAATAATCCCTATATGCAGTGACTTTTTCATGACCCTATGATCTCCACAAAAACACGGATTACAATTTTTATGAGGTAGGGGAAGGACTCTATGTCATTGATCTAAGTTTTTAAAAATAAGGTCATGTTTCTTGCACTGGATCACAGACATAGATGATAGCCATATTTTAACTCATATAACCCTCAGAACTACCCTATGTACTGTTTTGTTCGGCCGGACTGGGTTTGAACCTGCCACCTCTGGTATATGGGGCCAGTGCCCTCTCCTTTAAGCCACAGGTGCCACCCCACCCTATGTACCATTAAAAGAGGTCTACTTTGAATAATCCTTATCTGTGTGTTTTACCTCCCCTTATCTAGTTGAGGGCTACCATGCCTCTCATCCTTCATATTTCCCCTAGTGAGCAACACTGATCTGAAAGAGCATGCCTCTCAACATGAATGTGTAAGAATCTAACTTGCTCACAAAACAGATCTGAATATACGTGTGTATTCTTTAAAACACAGATAGGTGGTCAAGACTGATCAGATTAATTGCAGTGCATATCTATATTAAATGCTCCAAACTATTTTAATCACACATTAAAATACATTCCTAAATGCACTGATGTTTTTTATTATCTATTTTCTTCATGACCTCAGAGCACATAACAAAAATGGTGATTAGATAAATTTTCTATATGCAACTTAGTAAACCGGCTCTGTAATTTACTTTGAATGGTAGGTATTTCAGAACTATCTGAAGCAAGGAATATGTGACATTTAAAGAGCATGCACAGCTAATGTGATCCACTCTGTTGTGCATGCTGAGATCCCTCTTCAGATCAGAAGAATTTCTGCCCCCCGCCGCTGGGACTGCTGTCTGCAGACAATCCTAGCATTCAGCTCAAACCAGAAATTACCCTCAGCTGGAGGAAGGAACCTCAAGCCAGCCAGGCAATGCCTGGTCAGTGTGAGAATATAAAATTCCAGCCCTCCTTGTTCAGCACTTGGGATCACTAAGGTAAGTCAGCATAACTTCAGAGCTCACAGGGGAGGTCAGCTCTGGCCTTTTTTGAACCTCTATCAAAACCCAACTTCTCCCTCTGCCCCATCCTGCTTTCTTTTCTTTCCTTCCACAAGTGTTGATCCTGACAGCCCTACAAATTCTTTCATGCGCATCTTCCTGTCAGCATCTGCTTCTTGTGGAAATCAAGCTGGGATACCTGATGCATCCAGGTGGGTGTAATGTATCAAATTGACATTACTCTTGTTTTTTTGGTAGGTGTGCTCAATTTTCTTCCCACTCCTCTCTCTTACATGGTTTAACCTAAAAGAAGCAAATAAATTGTGTCCAAAGATTTCAGCTCATCTTGCCCTGCTATGATTTGCAACATTAAAATGAGAAGATCCCTTTCTAAATAACCATTAGATCCTTCTATGCTGTTATCTCTTGATTGCAACTGTAGAAGCTAATATTGAGGGCTGACAAGGTGTCAGGCACTACACCAAATGCTTTGCAAGTGTTGTTTCATTTAAACTTCATAATGACCATATGAGGTAGATATTATCATTTCATTTACCATGAGATTTACAGTAGTAGTTAAATAACTTCCTCAAGATTATATAGTGACATGGCTTTCTGCTACAGTCTCTTAACACTTTGTATATGTATATATATATATGCAAAGAAATGTAAAGAATTCAGTAATACATTTAAATTTCTTTTTTATTCACAAGACATCACCTGAATTCATTTCAAATACAGTAATATGTAAGTACTATTTTTATTTAGCCTGCAGATAATTTTTAGAGTGCATATGCAGTTGCAAATCTCTTCCAAAAACCCTGCATGCACCCCTTATGGGTCCCCTACTCCTGACTCAATAGGTGTAACCATCACTCTAAAGAGTTTGCATATACCTCTCATTCAGTGCACCTCACATACAAGGCTACAGACTCTTCCTCCACCTGAAAAAAATACATATAAAGTAGGAAAAAGCAGAAAAAAAATTAAAAAGTTAAAAACGGGCAACTTTGAGGAAGTAGAAAATGTTGGTACAGCTTATGGAGAGTCTAACACTTACTACCATTCTTATCCTTTAAGGACCATCTTGGGGAAAGAAGGTAAGTACTCCAAAGTTTGAGGTTTTCATTAGTTCTCTGATTTGCAGAGATGTGGACTAAAAGGATAAGCAGGAATGTACGAAAACGAGTCTAGGCAAATTCTTATGAATAAATGCCGTGTCAGATGATGAGTGAGGAGGAGCAAGGAAATGCCAGTAGGGATATGATGTTCTGGAGGTACATTTTGAATTGAATAAATTCACTACATGCTTGGTGTATTCTACCGGAAAAAAAATTGGATACACCTCCTATAAAGTGAAATAAAGTAAACCACAGGGCAGGATATTTGACAACATCTCAGAAGAGAAGGCAAATACTAAGTGTTAGGTTTTTGTCAAAGCAAACTGCAACATAGGGATTCTCTGCTCTGCTCATTTATTTCTCTCAATAAAAAAGAGAAAAGGAAAAAAAGGAAGAAAAGAGAGAGGAAGGGAGGAGGGAAGGAAGGAGGGCAGGAGGGAAGGAAGGAAGGAGGGAAGGAGGGAGGGAAGGAAGGAAGGAAGGAATCTGTAACTGGTTGTGATCAATTAGTTGTAAACACCACTGCAATCAGACCAGCCTGAGAGGGAAGGAAGGAAAGAAGGAAGGAAGGAAGGAAGGAAGGAAGGAAGGAAGGAAGGAAGGAAGGAAGGAAGGAAGGAAGGAAGGAAGGAAGGAAGGAAGGGAGGGAGGAAAGGAGGGAGGGAAAGAGGGAGGGAGGGGAAATCACTTCAGTGCCTAGCTAGCTGGGAGTGCAGGAGACATGGGGTAGTGGGAAGAAGTCTTTGAATTGACTGGAAGAAGGTCAAAGGCAATTTACCTATGTTATATCAGAGAAAATGGAAATTTTGGCAAAGCTAACCATAGTAAGCCTGAGTGATAAAAAGGAATATAATTTCATTGATATAAATCTTCTCTTGTAACAAAATGAAGAAGCCAGTCTGGAAGAAAGCATAATACAAGTGAAAGACAAATATTCTCTTTGAATGTACTGAGCTATAGAAGAAAACAATGAGAAACCACACATATTAAAAATAAGAGCTCACAGATGAGATGATGAACAGTATCTGATTAAAAGGTAAATTACAGAGTTAACAAATGAACTATAAATATCAAGAAACAGAATAAGCTTGACTGAAAAGCATATGGTTGCTGAAGAGGAAAGATTTGAGGTTAGCCTACTAAATTCAGAGAAAAGGAGAGAAGAGAAGAGAACAGTCAGAAAATACTGTACGGGTAGATAGGCAAAGTTCAACCTTAGAAAATTTGTGTTCCTCAAGCAGAGAACCTAACAAGTAGAACAAAAAATATATTCAAAGTTATAACTTAAGAAGATAGAAAAGGTATAGTGTGTTCAGGGAAATCCAATAAAATGATGAACATAAGATATATTTTGACTAAATTTGTTTTGTTTTGTTTGGTTCTTGAGACAGAGTCTCACTTTTGCCCAGACTAGAATTCCACGGCAACAGCCTAGTTCACAGCAACCTCGAACTCCTGGGTTCAAGTGATTCTCCTGCCTCAGCCTCCCAAGTAGCTGGGACTACAGGTGCCTGCCATGACGTCTGTCTAATTTTTCTATTTTTAGTAGAGACAGGGTCTTGTCCTTGCTCAGGCTGTTTTCAAACTTCTGAGCTCAAGCAATCCTTCGGCACTGACTTCCCAGAGGGCTAGAATTACAGGGGTGTGCCACCTCACCCAGCCCTGATTAAGTTTTTGAACATCTGAAAGAAATATTTCTTCAAATATAGAGACATGATTTAAAAAATCACACAAAATATCAAACCCAACAAAAAAGGCCACTCTTACTCTACAGAAACATCCAGTACTAGAGATAATAAGTTCATACAATTTTTGAGAGTTGTGGCCCCAAAGTGATTATCCAGTCACGCTATCATTTAAGTACAGATGTTTGTAGCAGACATTTTTAATCATGAGAAAAACACAAGGTATAAAGTACTCAGTAATATTTCCTGGGGGAAAAAAGAAACTATAAGACCATAATTTTTGAGTTTGGACAACTAAGATTTGAATAGAAAATTTTTAATAAAGCCATTAATGAAATATGAATAGCTGAGCAATATATACAAAGTCCATTGGGAAATGGGAAATAAAATATTACAAAAGAACTTTATATCCAGACTCATATTTCTATCAATAGAAAAACAACTCACAAATATTCTTATACATTTTCTAAATAAACTCAAGGAATTCAATCTCTCTGAACTTTTCTTGAAAAATTTTGAACAATGAAATGTAGCAAACCAATAACTGAATCAAAATAAAGAATTCAGAGATGGAAAAACAAAATACTGGAAGTGAACAATAGAGCCATTCAATGATAAAAAAAAAAAAACAAGAAGAAACAACTGTGGAAACTGAGGTTATGATGGAGCAGTTAAGAGTTCAGACTCTGAGAACAGATTGAAATGGGTTTAAAATTTGGCTCCATTATTTATTAATTGTGTGTTGGAAAGTTTACTCAACCACTCAGTTCCTCAGTATTCTTATCTGTAAGATGGGATAATAATAGTACTTACCTTAAGGGAGTCTCACAAGCATTGATTTAGATGATACCTGTAAAGAGCTGGAACAAATCAATAAATACATTGTTGTAAACCACGAACGAGTAAGGTTCAATTCTATGGACCTAAGGCTAAAGAAGAAAGAGGGAGAAGGAAGGAGGGAGAGAGGGAAGAAAGAGGGAGAGAGGGGAGGGAGGGAGAGGGGAGGGAGGGAGAGATGGAGGGAGGAAGGAAGGAAGGAAAGAAGGAAGCGAAGAAGGGAGGAAGGGAGACTTAGAATAATGTTTGGAATCTACAGATTTCAATACATATCAGCCATTGATTTTTTTTTTATATATAAAATAAAAACTAGTTACCACGGGCTAGTTTTCTGGGCTGGTTGCTACATACTGTGGGTCAAAGTTCCATGTTTTTAATATGTCCAGCCATTGTCTGTTTGTATATTTTATCTGTCATTTAAAATACATAAATAACAACAAAAACAAAGCAAATTAGGTGAATAATCTTAAACTATCTTGAGGTTCTGTGGAAAGGAATAATCCCAACTCCCTGTTTTCCTCATTTCATAGACAGGGAGAGAGAGAGAGTACTCTCTTTGTAAGCTTTTAGATTCTTCCTACAACTTTGATGAAGAAAACATTCTGATTCCAAAAGTTGGAAAACATTCATGTCTTATTCATCTAAGATATTCCCACAAAATATTGCAATTTGACATTGGTGGCAATGAAATATACAGCACGGTATAATGAGAAGGCTCTTACTTGTGGTGTGGTTGGCATCATCAACTAAACCTCATTTTCCTCATCTCTAAAATGGTAACAATAGTACATAATATAAATAATTGAATCTTAAGTATGATTCCTGACTAATACCAGGAATATGTTTAAGCATTTTTAACCTAAAGAACACAGCACAAGGAAATGACTATATATTTTATGGAAATTATTATATTTTAAATTGAATGTACTTGATGTGTTTTCTATTACTAATTTGAATAGTGATGCTGCTATACAAAAAGTAAATCATTTAATCTTGATCCTGGGCTGCGCTTGTACTTATTTTAGTGTATATTATATTTGATTTAATTATGATCACACTATTATTATTTCTAATTGAAAAGCACAAATTAAAATAGGTTTGATTCTAAAAAATAAAAAAAGCTTTGATTTTCATCAAAAAAAAAAAGCTTTTTTTTTTTTTCCCCAGAGCCAGAGTCTCAGTTTGTCGCCCTCGGTAGAGTGCCATCGTGTGATTTCCCCTCTTTTCTTGCACTTCAGATAGGATTTTGAGTGCCTTCTACAACTCGTCAAACTACTTCCTTTATTGATTGATGAGCTACATTCTATAGTTAATTTATCTTCCAAGAATACATATAAAAGTTGAATCCAGCTCTATATATTTTATTTATTCCTACATAAGCTATAACTAATCTGTAAGATTAGTGGGTTATGGTAGTTAATACACGGAGTTTAGAGTTAAAAAGACCTAAATTCTGATTTTGCTCTTCATTCCTCTGCATGACCTTGGAGCTGTTATCTCCTTAACTGATATTAGTCTCAGTTTTTTACATCTCTAAAACGGAGGATAATAATACCCTTTGCTTGGCTAATGTCATTAAAGGTATCTAGTCCAACTAACAAATGTTATACTGTTTCCTCTGTAATTACACGATGTAGTTGCTCTGAGAAAAAAGGTTACTTTGTCTCTCCCGTCAATTAAGACCATCAGTCACACTTGATTAATTTAGGGCACTTCAATGCACTCAGCAGCTGGTATACTTACAAAGGGAGCACCTACATACCAAGGGAACAAGCTGCATTGAGCAATAGTAAAATAAATCAGTCAGCAGACTGTCAGTACTTGAAGGCATTGTTAGCCAGTCAAATGTTATTACCAAACAGGGTATGGGACTCTGAAAATCTAAGTACATTGTTTCCTTTTGTTTATTTGTTTATTGCTTCTAAACCTATAATTAGATTCAAATCATTTTTTGTTTTAAAAAATGACCACACCTGATTATGAATGATTTTATTCCTTTTGTTACGTGATTCTCTATTCCACAAATTATGCAATGAGCACGTATTACTTTTATGTATTGAAATAGCATCAAAGGAAAAGGGAAAATGTCACCATATTGAGCTTTGTGACACATAACCTTTGTATCTAGATTGCTACTCTGTACGAAGAAAAATCTCATTTTATAAACAGTAACTGGCTCCCTGAGGTAGGAAAGTGGGGGAAAGCTGGGTACCTGCCACAAAATGGTCTTAAGAATCAGAGTTACGGCGGCGCCTGTGGCTCAGTGAGTAGGGCGCCGGCCCCATATGCCGAAGGTGGCGGGTTCAAACCCAACCCCGGCCAAACTGCAACAACAAAAAAAAAAAATAGCCGGGCGTTGTGGCGGGCGCCTGTAGTCCCAGCTACTCGGGAGGCTGAGGCAAGAGAATCACGTAAGCCCAGGAGTTGGAGGTTGCTGTGAGCCGTGTGACGCCACGGCACTCTACCGAGGGCCATAAAGTGAGACTCTGTCTCTACAAAAAAAAAAAAAAAAAAGAATCAGAGTTACAAACAAATACGTAGGCAATGTGATGCATGAATCAAAATACCACACTTTATTTTAGTCGCTTTATTTTTCTTTATTATAAATTCAAACATTCTGTTCGTCTCATAATGTTTTATATTAGCCATTTTTGCAATGAGTATATTATAAAATTATTTGATTGCTATTCATAATCAAGGGAAAATTTATTCTTCGTTTATCCATGTTGCTTATCAAGAGCCCCATGGGATACTACTGTGATTGAATTTCAATTAAAAAAAAAATGGGTGACATTGACATTTTACGTTGTCTGCTCCATTCAAAAGTGCTCCTTTCTTTTAGGGAGGTCATTTGTCCAACCTTGCTCTTTGTTGTTGATTGGAACAGGGTCAAATTTCCTCTCCTGGGATTTGATAGTGATTCAGAGAAAGCCAGTTTGTTCATGTGGCTAGATTTGAGCCAATATAAACACTGGGCCAGTGGGATGGCATAGTCCACTGTGTGGGGTGAAGTGGGGAAGAGAGAGAGAGAAACTGAGCATGCTGTTCTCTGGGTCCCTGAAGCCTGCCCCTTCTTTTTTCTTTTTTTTTTTTTTTAATTGTTGGGGATTCATTGAGGGTACAATAAGCCAGGTTACACTGATTGCATTTGTTAGGTAAAGTCCCTCTTGCAATCATGTCTTGCCCCCAGAAGGTGTGGCAGGCACCAAGGCCCCACCCTCTCCCTCCTTCCCTCTCTCTGCTTTTCCTTCCCCCCTCCCCTCCATGACCTTAATTGTCATTAAAGCCTGCCCCTTCTAAGTTCTCTTTATCATCTTTCCTTCGGTCTCTCAACTGTTGGCACAACTGTCCTACTCTCCCTCTCTGTGGCTTGAACTCCCTTTACTTATCAGGTTTTCAATGCTTTCATTTACTCTTCCTTCATTTCTCCTCAGCTCTTTACTTCCTTGGCATTCTAATATTTGACTTCTACTTTCAGGTTTTCAGAAAAATTTCTTTATGGAGTGAGTCATGAAAGAATATCTCACATAATCACCTTTTTTTTTTTTTTTTTTTTTGTAGAGACAGAGTCTCACTTTATGGCCCTTGGTAGAGTGCCGTGGCCTCACACAGCTCACAGCAACCTCCAACTCCTAGGCTTAAGGAGACCTCCAACTCCTGGGCTTAAGCGATTCTCTTGCCTCAGCCTCCTGAGTAGCTGGGACTACAGGCACCCGCCACAACGCCCGGCTATTTTTTTTTTTTTTTTGGTTGCAGTTTGGCCGGGGTCGGGTTTGAACCCGCCACCCTCTGTATATGGGGCCGGCGCCCTACTCACTGAGCCACAGGCGCCGCATAATCACCTTTAAAAACACCCCCTACTCTTTGACCAGTTTTCTAGGAATGAAGCTGAAACTACACTTTGATTCTCTAACAATTTGTGGCAGATATATTCTCTCCAGGAGAGCCTTCAGAAGATTATAGGAAATTACTTTTCTTCGTGAGTATTGATCATTCGTGTTCATTTTCCTAAAAGGAAGTCTACTGGGACTTGCACATAAATGGAACCTTCAATGGCCTGACCTTCTTCAAAATTGCTTACATCTTAGAATTTCCAAAGGAACACACAAAGAAAGCCACATTGGGGTTCCTTGCTACATGTCCCTTTAGCAAGTGGTAACATTCAGATAGCTTCACTTAAACCTGCCATTCCTCTTTCCCACATTTAAGTCTCCATGGATGCCATATGCCTTCTGAGAGGTAGCAGTTTCCTTGCCTATACCATTTTTTTGCCTCTGGATCTAAGATATTTCATCTTTAAAATTAGGAGGTTAGACCAAATATTCTCTAAGGACTCTCTTCACTTCTAATTATAAGAATTTCTTTCTGGCAGCAACTGTAGCTCAGTGGGTAGGGCACTGGTCACATACAGCAAGGCTGGCAGGTCTGAACCTGGCCCGGGCCAGCTAAAACAACAATGACAACTGCAATAGCAACAACAACAAAAAAATAGCCGGGCATTGTGGTGGGCGCCTGTAGTTCCAGCTACTTGGGAAGCTGAGGCAAGAGAATCTCTTAAGCCCAAGAGTTTGAGGTTGCTGTGAGCTGTGACACCACAGCACTCTACCCAGGGTGAAAGCTTGAGACTCTGTCTCAAAAAAAAGAAAGAAAGAATTTTTCTTCTATGGAAGAGACCAGTCAGAAATGATTCACAAAAATGTGAATGTGAAGTAAATGATTCACATTTACTTTTAGATGATTCTCTTTACTTTTAAGAGACATAGAAAAAATTTAAATTATTATATGTTCTAAAAAACATCACTGTATGTATGTCTGTAATCACTCATATTTTCAGGTCCTAAAATAGAAAATCAGTTTTATTTACTGAAAAATAATGGCATACTGTAGAGAAAGCAGGAGGGTGTTTTCGTTTTACAGATTTTAATATTCCGTTCTATTATTTATTCTCTGCAAAATTGGGCAGAGAGTAAATAATAGAACTGAATGTCTATTCACCTCCTTTGCTTTACACATCTATAAAATAGGACAAATGGTACTAAGCTGAAAGGATGTTTTGAAGATGCATGAGATAACTAACATACGTAAACCACCTAGTAGAGTCCGTGACGGGTATAATATGCTTTAAAATGATTGCAATGGGCGGTGCCTGTGGTTCAAAGGAGTAGGGCGCCTGCTCCATATGCCACAGGTGGCAAGTTCAAACTCAGCCCCGGCTAAAAAAAAAAAAAATGATTGTGATAATAGTGATATTGCTTAGAGTTTATAAAAATTCCAAATACTATTACTATTTTTTCAAAGATCACACAGCACAGCTCATTGTGCAAATGTCTACACTGCATTATTTGGAGGATCATCTTGATGCTGCACAATGGATGGAGAGAGAGCTGACCTCCCTAAAACTTTTCCATATCTCTCCCTTCATATTCAGAAAAAGGAAATGAAAGTATTGAACGAAGAGAAAATACAGTTTTTTTTTCTTATTATCAGTTTACATATGCAGCATTCTTTCAAAATTAAAGTAAGAGTCAGCATTTCAATATGTGTATTTGATTTCTAATGACCTCATGGCAGAAATAATGTTCTCTGTTCAGGAAGAAAAATGTCTATCCTAAAGAGATTAGGCTCATCTCTCTAGTTCAGTTTTATATTAACTCCTTGTGGCTTCAAATAAAACAAGATATTAACAATGAAGTCTGCAACATTAAAAAAAAAATCTATTTCCCTGATGATTTCCATGAACTGGCTGGGAGCAAAATATTGACTCTATTAAATATAACTTTTACAGATTATTATTATTTGCTTCATGGTCAATGAAACTATGAAAACTATTAAACTCTAAGAGTCATTGTTTCTTTTCCTTGGGAAGCACTGTTTTCATTGAGGTCTGCTTAGTAAAACAAAAACCATTCTTGGTCTCATACACAGAAGGAATTGATTTCAGGAACTGGTTACTAGGTAATGAAAGAGCTTAAATAATAATTAGGGGACAATGAATAAATCCAAAAGATTAGGAGCTGTAGGAAACTACTTTTAGGATGGGGGACCCATTGAAAATAAGTGGATCCCAGGATGCAGACTCAAAGACGGAGTCAAAGCTACAGAGAGGGTTTCCGTGAGGGGCTGGAATCTCAGAGGGGATTTAGTTGTTGCTGGAAATGTCACTAGAGGCAGGGACGGCAAGGGCAAGAGGTTTCCTTCTTCCTCTCACTCTACAAAACCCCCACCCCACTGCCTTCATTGGCCAAACCTCTCATTCTAGGAAAATATAGTTCTCTGAAAAACAAAACTACCCTAAA
The DNA here is from genome assembly GCF_027406575.1 of Nycticebus coucang. Classification (NCBI taxonomy): domain Eukaryota; kingdom Metazoa; phylum Chordata; class Mammalia; order Primates; family Lorisidae; genus Nycticebus; species Nycticebus coucang. The sequence goes on along the minus strand of NC_069793.1, from coordinate 34,820,602 downwards.
GAAAGAGCTGAGAACAGTTTTGAGAACAAAAGGAAGCTCGTTGACCAGCCCAAGTTAAGCTAAAGTCATAAGTTCCTGGAGAAAGGACTGCATCTGGTTTTTGAGTATACATCCACGACTAACTCAGCACCACGTACAAGGATATATTTACCATTTATTCACGAAGTGAGTCAGTATGTAAGTTAGTTGGATAAGACACCTTGTAGACGCTAATCAGATCTGCTCTACCACTTCTGCCTCTCAGGCCCTTGGCCACTTGTTTTATTCCAATTCCCAGTGTACCTGCCATTACTGGGAGCAACCCTAAAATATGTCATCTCTCACCTTCGATTCCATAGGAACCTATTCAGTGCTTACATGTATACAACCTGTAAATTAAGGTTCCATGGGCGATTACAATTGGCAGATATGTTTGTCTTTCCTGCTCCCACTGATGGAGTCTTGAAGTGCTGTTGTTTATAAGTCCCTCCAGAAAAATGATTCCTTAATGGCAAGCAATCAGTTGACCTAGATACCAAAGGAGGCATCTTGGTAACATACTCCCTTAATTGAGCTCTCTCTTTTCTTGCCTGTGTCCTTTCTGCTTCTCTTAGGCTTCGGGATAGCACTCTCTTGTTGAGTACTAGCACATACACTTTCGTGTCACCTTTGCTTCCTGGGGAAAGCCAGGCTGAGGGAGCTTATGAAATTGAGAAGCACAGAGTCAGAAGTCAAGAACTATGAATTCAAAGGTGAGCACTACTTTGAACTAGTCAAATCCTTTAACAAATCCTTTAGCCACTCAAGACTTTAATTTATCCATGAACATTTATTGAACAGGATCTCTGAGGTGAGCACATTGCTAGGTATGAAGATATAAATTTGAAGAATACATAGTTCTGGTTCTCAGGAGTTTCCATATTAAAGAATGACAAAGATATTAATGAATAATAATGTCCTTATCTGTAAATTAAGAATATCCTCTATAACCCACAAGTCTGTGATTCAAGATTCAGATTGGGACATTTCATAAGTCTCTCAAATTTTTACCCTCAAGGATCTGATATTTCTATCCTAGGCTGAAACCTAGTATCATTGTATAGAATAGCTGGAACTCTGAACAATTGCCCACAAAATTTATTTCACTTACACTACTTAAAAATGAGAAAATTCAAAGTTGTAACTAAAACAACTGCACTTGACAATTTATAATAATAAAATCATTATAAATATGTGCAAAGACACATGGCTATGGATATTTATAACAGTAAATAAAAGACATTGGAAACAACAGAGAGTTCACATAGTTAAATAAATTATGGAACATCCTTGTGATGGAATATTACTTAATGTCTAAAATTAATATAGATGTTTATTTGTAGTATAGAGAAAATCTTGGAGAGATTTTTAAGTGGAAAAAATTTATACTATAAACCAATACATACGTATACACACAAACCTAGAAGAAAATGTTAAAATCAGTTGCTTCTGGATGGTGGTTTATCTCTATTTTCTATCTTTATTCTCTAAAGATTTTTTTTTAGCATAAAGGCACAATAAAAGTTAAAGAAATCAAATAATCTAACAGTTAATTTTCCCACACAGGGACCATGATAAGGGAAGTGATAAATTATTGTTTTTTATGCCACATGCTTTCTTCTGTGAATCTACTTTAAAACACTAGTAATATTAAATAATTTCTCCTCATTAAAAAATTCATAAACAAATGAGAAATTCCCCCCTGTATTATTTCACATTAAACTTCATTTTTATGAGGAATGTTTACAGCTTAACGATTTCAATGTCCTTCAGAGCTCATTAAATTGGGATTCATCTTGAAGAGTAAATTAACTTTCAGTAAATTATAACCTGATGTAGAAGGAGGGAGAAAACTAATATAGTATTAAGAAAACATTTTTAAATCTAAGAGTTCAAGTTTCAAGTCTTAGCTCTTCCCCTGCCAACTCTGTGGACTTGTACCTCAGTTTCTTCAGATGAATAAATGGAAATAAGAAGAACTTGTAAACAATGTGTGAAGCTGAAACTGGATAATCTGTGAAAGGCCTGGTGTAGAGAAGTTCTACTGAAAAAAGTTAGCTCTTTTCTGTCTTCTATTACCTCAAAGTCTATAAAGAAATTGCTAGAAATAAAAGGGACATATAGATTATTCATTAAAATCTATTATGATTTCCTAGTTTCTTGGATCCTTTTATCTTTTTAACATATGAGGGAAATACAAAGAGATTTTTTAAATGCTAAAATACCACTGGATAGCTGAAATGTCTCTATATCCTTTAATATTACAATTATCCAAATTTTTCTGAGTGGTCCTAACTTAAAACAAATCTTTGTTTTACTTTTTACAAACTGAGACAAGTTGTTCATATATTTTTCATTTAGGAAAGGGAAAATATTATCTTTCATAAGAGCAATTTTACTGTGATGTACTATTTTGTGATTGAAATTCATTTTTAGAATTTTTTATATTGCTGCTAACGTATGCAGTTAAATAATTCTCAGGCCACTGTGATGCATCAAATTCTACCCAAATGGATCTCTTAAGCATAAAAATTAAATCTCTTTGCTGTCATGTTCCTACCATTTCACTATGTGGTACATTAAAAAATAAAAATAAAAAAAGGGAAAAAAGAAAGCTATGTTTTTTTCTAAAGTTCAAAGTGCCCCTAAAGAAATGAATTTATTCTTATCATAATTTCTTATGTAAATTTTCCATTTATCCAGAGAAAAATAAGTAGTTGGGTGGGCATTGGAATAGATAGTGAGATGAATACAGATACAAATATATCCTAAATTTGCTATCTCAAGAAGTATTAAGGAATATTTTCCTCTCAATAGGGCTGACATGACTATAGTCTGGTTTTCAAGCCTTCCATAGAGCAAAAGAACAGCAATTTTAGGGTTTCTTTTTGTTTGTTTTTTGTTTTGGGGTTGGAGAAGCAATGAGAGGAGAGGCAGGGAAAAGAAGAGGGCTACTATAAGGACAAAAGTAAAACAAAGGTCAGGATAATCTTGAGTTGATCTACCCTACCCTTTCTATAAACATGAGATATCTAATGAAAAGGCAATCTGGCCTATTGTCTTTCTCTGGAATTCATAGGGAGCTGACACTGGGCTAAAAATTAGCAGCATGACACTGCTTGGTGCTCAGATCAGGCTGGTAACTCATCAACATCCCAGGATCCTCATAGAGCAGCTTCTGAGGGGAATTGAATGATTAGGCTGAAATAAACAAAATTGGGTATGGTATTAGGTCATGGTCCCTGGAAGTACAGGCTATTTTTTTTCTTGGTATTTACAAGAATCACACACTTTTAAAGTAAATTTCATATTATCTCATTTTTCTTATTTAAGGATTATTTTAGAATGGTCAAGCAGCATGCATCAGTCCTAGATTCATTCTTAATTAGAAGTTTCAAAGCACCTTTAAAAATAAATTTAGGGAACAAGATGGAGGACCAGAAAGATCATAACCGAGATCTCCTAGAATGACTGGGGGAAAGAGACAACCTAGCCATACCTGGCAGGTTCATACTCTGATCTTACCCAGAGTCATAGCTTAGGGAGCACAGGGAGGAGGTGGTAAACTGGATACAGCATATGATCTGGAGCAGTGGAAATCTGATGAGTTAGGCAAGTGATTGAGACCAGCTGTGATTGGCTGGTCCCACATGGAGGTCTGGGATAGGAAGAAGACTTACCAGAGTTTTCAGTTGTTGGGGGAAACTGCACATTGAGTGGAAAGCTTAGAAGAGTGGGTGAAGGACTCGAACAGTATAGAACAACTAGATTTGAATGGTGGTTGGAATGGAATTGCCATAGGTTTGATGTCTGGCAAGGCAGCCACACTGAGAAGGTCTCGGAGGCCAGGGGCTGCCACTGTGGAAAGGTCATGAGAAGGTCTTAGCAGGGGCCTAAAACACAGATGTCTTAATTCCTTCCTGCTAGGATCAGAACTCCACTCTTGAAACAGGCTGAGGGACTCTTGCACCCCACAAGAACTACAGTCAGGGGGCACTGTGAGACCTGCCCTTATAGGAGTCTTGTGAGCATTAAGATCCAAACCCGGCAGGGTCTGAATGCTGAGGAAACAACCAATTGATCAAAAGGCAACTAAATTTGGAAGAAGGACCATACAGGTTGCTGGATGTGCTCTCTGTTTCCTAAAAAAAAAATAAAAAAAACAAACCACGATACCACCTGGTGTCCTGGTGACATATTCAAACATATTGTCATTAAGTACAGGACTTCTGTTTATTTGGCCATGAGGAAGAATTTGGCTTTTCTCAGGCTGAGGCTACTTCAAGACCTATGCTCTGAGACAAGGTAATTTGAACCAAAGGAGGCAGTTAGAAGGAAAAAGGAGGACAAGGAGGTGAACAAGAAGTAAGAACACATGAGGAAGAACCAACAAAAAAATTTAGAAACTTGAAAAGCCAAAACAGAGTAACTCTCACAAGGGAACCATGAGGCAGCTACTGAAGAAGACTCCACCAATGAAGAATTAATGGATTTGTCAGAAAGGAAATATAAAACATGAATGATAAAGACAATAAAAGCAATGGACAAGAAAATGGGAAGAAAAAGTCAGATGAAGGATATGTAGAATATAGAAAGGATATGGTAGAGCTTAAGGAAATGAAGGAAACAATCAGAGAATGTAAACATGCAATAGAAAGTATCAAAAATAGATTAGACTATGGAGAAGAAAGAACTTCAAAGTTAGAAGGTAAACTATTCAAGTTAATCCAGGTAGTTAAAGAGGCAGAAAAGAAGAGAGAGAAAGCAGAAGAGGCACTTAGAGAACTACAAGATGCTATTAAGCATTCAAATATATGAATAATAGGGATTCCATAAGGGGAAGAAGATTGTCCCAAAGGAATGGAAGCCCTACTGGAGACTATCGTACACGAAAATGTCCCAAGTTTTACTAAAGACACCAACACATTCCTTTCAGATGGATATTGAACCCCAGGTCAATTCAACTCAAACAGAGCCTCTCTAAGACACATTGTAATGAACCTGTCCAAAGTCAAAATGAAAGAAAAAAATTCTTCAAGCAGCCAGGAGTAAGTGCCAATTGACCTACAGAGGCAGAGCCATTAGAATGACAGCAGACTTTTCAACTGAAACCTTCCAACCCAGAAGAGTATGGTAATCTACCTTCAACATTCTTAAATAAAACAATTTTCAGCCCAGAATTCTGTATCCTGTTAACTAAGCTTCAAAATTGATGAAGAAATCAAATCTTTTCTAGATATACAAGCACTGAGGAAATTCACCATAACAAGATCAGCTTTACAGGAAATACTTAGACATATTCTCAACATTAACTACCACAATGGACCACCAAGAAAATAAACACCCAGAAGCTAAAGGTCAAAACTTAGTTCTGGGGAGCACCTGTGGCTTAAAGGAGTAGGATGCCAGCCCCATATGCCCAAGACAGCAAGTTCAAGCCCAGCCCTAGCCAAAAACTGCAAAAAAAAAAAAAAAAGCCAAAAACAAAAACAAAAACTTAGCTTCCACAATGGTGCAAAAGACAAAACTACACAAGGGCTTTCACAAAATAAGTAGGGGTTAAGGGATGGAAAACAGTATTTTTAGCAAATGGAAATTAGAAGAAAGGAGAGGTTGCAATCTCATTTTCAAATAAAGAGGATTTAAAGCAACTAAACTAGTAAAGACAAAGATGGACACTTTATACAGGTCCAAGGAACCATACAATAAGACATTTCAATTTTAAATATTTATGCACCCAACTTAAATGCTCCCAAATTTATGAAACAGACCTTGATGGGTCTAGAAATATGATATTCCATAACACCATAATACCCAGGGACTTTTACAACCCTCTGACAGAACTGGACAGATCCTCTAAACAGAAACTATACAAAGAGACAAAGGACTTAAATGTGACCCTAAGAAAAAATGGGATATATACAGAATACACCACTGTAAAGCTAAGGAATATACATTTTTCTCATCAGTTCATGGTACATACTCCAAAATCAACTACATCCTAGGATACAAATCAAACCTCATCAAAATTAAAAGAATGGAAATCATGCCTTGTATCTTCTCAGACCATAAGGCAATAAAGGTAGAATTCAAATTCAACAAAAACATTCATTCCCACAAAAAGACTTGGAAATTAAAAATCTATGCTGAATGACACTTGGGTTCAGGAAAAGATAAATGAGAAAATCATTAAATTCCTCAAACATAGGAATCATTTCTCTTTGCTGATGATATGATCTTATACTTAGAGAATCCCAGAGACTCAACCACAGGACTCTTGGAAGTGATCAAAAAATACAGCAATGTCTCAGGATATAAAATCAATGTCCACAAATCAGTAACCTTTTTATACGCCAACAACAATGAAAACACATTACCAAAACCTGTGGGATACAGCATCACATTAGATGCCTACATTTGGAAAACAAAAAGAAAGCACATTGACAAACTCATGAACATCTTATGAAATTGGAAAAAGAACAGTCTAATCCCTAACCCAGGAGAAAAAAAGAAACAACCAAAATTAGATCAGAGATTAATGAAATTGAAAACAAAGGAGTCATTAAGAAAATTAATGAAACCAAAAGTTTGTTTTTCAAAAACATTAATAAAATCGATAAACCTTTGGCCAGATTAACTTCAAATGGAAAAGTAAAATCTCTAATAACCTCAATCAGAAATGATAAAGGGGAAAATAACAGATGCCACAGAGATACAGGAGGTCATCTCTGAGTACTACAAGAAACTCTATGCCCAGAAATTTGACAATGTGGAGGAAATGGATGAATACCTAGAATCACACCCTCTTCCTAGACTTAACCAAGAAGAAATAGATCACTTGAACAGACAAATTTCAAGAACTGAGATCAAAGGAACAATAAAAAAATCTCCCAACAAAAACATTCCCTGGTCCAGATGGCTTCACACCAGAATTATATCAAGCCTTTAAGGAAGAGCTTATACTCATATGGCAAAAATTATTCTAAAAATTTGAGAAGGAAGGAATCTTCCCCAACACGTTCTGTGAAGCAAACATCACCCTAATACCAAAACCAGGAAAAGACCCAACTAGAATTGAGAACTTCAGACCAATATCACTAAGAAATATAAATACAAAAATTCTCAGTAAAAATCCTAGCCAATAGATTATAGCTACACATTAAAAAAAAATCATTCATCACAATCAAGTAAGTTTCATCCTAGGAATGCAAGGGTGGTTTAACATATGCAAGTCCATAAATGTAATTCACCATATCAAGAGAAGCAAAAACAAAGACCATATGATCCTCTCAATAGATGCAAAAAAAAGCATTCAATAAATTTAGCATCCTTTTCTAATTAGAACACTTAAAAATATAGGTACAGGTGGCACATTTATTAAACTAATCAAAGCCATCTACAACAAACCCACAACTAATATTATACTGAACGGAGTAAAAGTGAACAATTTTCCACTTCAAACTGGAACCGGACAAGGTTGTCCTCTATCACCACTACTATTCAACATAATGCTGGAAGTGCTAGCCAATACAATCGTTCAAGAGAAGAAAATAAAGGGCACACAAATGGGTGCAGAGGAGGTCAAACTCTTGCTCTTTGCCAATGATATAATCTTATACTTAGAGAATCCCAAAGACTCAACCACAACACTCCTGGAAGTGATCATAACATACAGCAATATCTCAGGATATAAAATCAATGCCCTCAAATCAGTAACCTTTGTATATGCCCATAACAACCAAGATGAGAAGCTAATCAAGGACACAATTCCCTTTGCTTTAGCTTCAATTAAATGAATACCTAGGAATATATCTAACAAAAAAGGTGTAGGATCTCTGCAAAGAAAATTATGAGACCCTAAGAAAAGAAATAGCAGAAGATATTAACAAATGGAAGATCATAGCATGCTCATGGCTGGGAAGAATCAATACTGTCAAAATGTCTATACTACACAACGCAATCCACAGATTCAATGCAATCCCCATTAAAACACCATCATCATACTTTCAAGATTTGGAAAAAATCATTCTCCGGCTCGGCACCTATGGCTCAGCAGCTAGAGCGCCATCCACATACACCAGAGCTGGTCGGTTCAAACCCACCCTGGGCCTGCCAAACAACCATGACAGCTACAACCAAAAAATAGCCAGGTGTTGTGGCAGGAACCTATAGTCCCAGCTACCTGGGAGGCTGAGGCAAGAGAACTGCTTAAGCATAAGAGTTTGAGGTTGTTGTGAGCTGTGATGCCACAGCATTCTACCAAGGGTGACATAATGAGACTCTGTATAAAAAAATCAAACAAACAAAAATAATAATAATTCTCCATTTAGTATAGAACCAGAACAAACTCTGTATAGCCAAAGCAATTCTTAGTAGTAAAAATAAAACTGGGAGTATCACCCTACCAGACTTTTGGCTATACTACAAGACCACAGTGATCAAAAAACATAGTATTGACACAAAAATAGAGACATAGACATCTGGAACAGAATAGAAAGCCATGGGATTAAATTAACATCGTACAGCCACCTGATCTTTGATAAACCCAACAAAAACATACACTGGGGGAAAGAATCCCTATCCAATAAATGGTGTTGAGAGAACTGGATAAGCACATGTAAAAGACTGAAACTGGACCTGCATCTCTCATCATGTAAAAAAATTGATTCAAGTTGTATAAAAGGTTTAAATCTAAGGCATGAAACAATAAAAATCTTCAAAGAAAGGGTGGGGGAAACACTTAAAGATATCGGCCTGGTGAAAGAATTTATGAAGAAGACTTCCATGGCAATTATAACATCAACAAAAATAAACAAATGGGACTTAGTTAAACTGAAAACCTCTGTACAGCTAAGGAAACCAAAGAAAATAGACAACCTTCCGATTGGGAAAACATATTTGCACACTATGAATCAGACAAAAGCTTGATAACTAAGATCTATAGAGAACTCAAATTAATCAACAAAAGAAGACCTAACAATCCCTTTTATTACTGGGCAAGAGACATGAATAGAACCTTCTCTAAAGAAGACAGATAAATGGCTGACAAACCTATGATAAAATGCTCATCATCCCTAATCATCAGAGAAATGCAAATCAAAACTACCCTGAGATATCACATAACCCTAGTGAAACTAGCCCACATCACAAAGTCTCAAAGCTACAGATGCTGGCATCAATGTGGAGAGAAGGAAACGCTTTTCTACTGCTGGCGAGACTGCAAACTAATATAACCTTTCTGGAAGGAAAGTATGGAGAATCCTCAAAGAACTCAAATTAGACCTCCCATTTGATCCTGCAATCCCATTACTAGACATCTACCCAGAAGAAAAAAATCCTTTTATCAGAAAGGCATTTTCACTAGACTGTTTATGGCAGCTCAATTTACAATCACCAAAATGTGGGAATATCCTAAATGCCCACCAACCCAAGAATAGATTAACAAGCTGTGGTATACATATACCATGGAATGCTACTCCACCATTAAAAAAGTTGGAGACTTTACATCTTTTGTATTAACCTGGATGGAGGTAGAACACGTTCTTCTTATTAAAGCATCAGAAGAATGGAGAAGCAAGAATCCAATGTACTCAATTCTAATATGAAGGCAGTAGATGAGCTAATACAAGTGGGTGGGTAGGGGAATGAGGAAGTGGGAGGAGAGAAAGAGGGAGGGGATAGGGTTCACAGTGTATGGCACACCTCTTGGGAGGCAGGACACAATTATAAGAGAGACTTTATCTAACAAATTCAATCAGTGTAACCTAATTCTTTTTAACATCAATGAATCCCAAACGAGAAAAAAAAATTATAAAAAAAAAATAAAAATTTTCACAGTGTGCTGTGGCAAATGGTTGAAAATTACTGCTATAGGTGGGAAGAGGGAGAGCAATTGTTGGGGTCTCACCTCATGTGCACAATGTGGGGGTGTTGCAACTTTAACTTTACCTTGTAAGTGAGAACAAGGTAACCTAAAAATTTGTGCCCTCATATGAATTTGAAGTAAAAATAAATAAATAAAGTAACAACCAAAAAGAAAAAAGAAAGAAAAAGAAATTTAACTGTTTAGACTCCCATCAGACCACAGGATAACGAAAAGAAAGCTATAAAAACTTAAACCATTTTTACTTCCCAGGCACAAAAAAGCATTTTTGTGTTTTCTGCCTTTGAGGAAACCAAAAGCAAGTAAGAAAAGGTAGAAAAGAGAATGACAGTCTTGGCTCCTGGGCACAATTATCTGTCACGCAAAGCAAGCTGTGAGCACAGGAGGGTGTGGAGGGGTCGAGGAGCAGAGTGAGCAGGACGACGGGTCAGAATATTGATAAAACAACTACTTACTCGTCACCACATACACAAAGTGGTATGGCAAGGCAGTTCAGCTCCAGATAAACACAGAAAACAAGGTTGTTTTCATAGAATGCGAAGGCTTAAGCAGTGACAATGCACGCCCAAGCTTTACAGTGGGTGAGAAATCTATCTGAAGTCTAGGCAAGGCAGGAATGGGGGGACTGAAAGAATAAAAACAAGAAAATAGTCACCCCTCCTATGTCCGAAATAGAAGGCAGAGCACCCCTTTATAGCTGAGTACAGGGAGGGCATTCCTTCATTGGCTGAAGGAAAGGACAGGGTTCCACTCCAGGTTCCAGAATCTTCAGGAAAATGAAAGAAGTTCAAAGACATCAGTTGAAGGGGAGTAAGACAACAAACACCTGCCTGTCCTTTCATAAAAGATCAGCAACAGTCTTGCTCGGGTGTCTCTAAAATCCATTCCACTGTACACCTCACAATCCCTCCTTCCTGCCTCCTAGCCTTGGAGGCCCATGCTTCCTGAAAACTCTGTCTCCAGCGCACTGCCTGTAATGCAGTTTGCACCTTCTGGTGCAGTGCCAGTGTAAGAGTATCCCTCCAGGCTCAGTTCTCTGTTGATCATCCCTGCCCCTACATAAGCCCCTTCTACAAGTGAGTAGGGCTGGCAGATGGGAGTCTTTTGACGTCATCCTTCAAGTGTGTGTGTTTTAAACAATTGGAAACAGTGAAGATTAATTTCCAGACTCTACTAATTAGTGGGGCTAAGGTAGGCTCCTAGACATCTCTTAAATCTCTATTCTCTTCTCCACGATGTAGTTCAATCTCCATGGTATCTTAGCTCCATTAGTCTACAAGCTTCCTATCTCTCCTTCCTTCCTTCCTCTGATCTTGCAGTGTACTTCCACAAATCCTTTTATACAATTTAATAATTTTCCACAAATAAAACCCATTCACATCTTTGCTTTGCCAAAAATTCATCAGTGACTTCCCTTGCTTGCAGGATGAAACGTACACACACACCTTAATAACGCCAGTCCCTGTCTGTTTCTCCAGCACCTTCTCTCTGCGCTCTTCCCCACCTCTGTACTGTGACATCCAGCCATAGCAAACCATTGCCAGTACAGTGATCTGGACACATCTGCAACTCTCGAGCTTCTGTGTCTTCACATATGTCAGACCTCCCCTACTTTTCTCTTCCCCTTCATTCTCTGACCTTTAGTTTAGCTAGTTAACCTCTAGTCAGCCTTTTGGCTTCAGCTTCCTCCAGAAAGCCCTGTCTGCTCTCACAAAATTAGGTCAGGTGGCCCTTTCTTTGCTTCCATAGCATTTTGTTCTCAATTCTTTTATGACACTTAATTGCATTATATATTGATCAGTCAACCACCTGTTTTCCCAGATCCCCATTAAACTCCTAAGTCCCACGAGATTAGCAATCACTTCTGCCTAGCATACCCAGAGTCTAGCATGAGGCAGACAATTAGTTACATATTTTTAGAAGAAACAAAGAATGAAGGGAAAGGAGGGAGACTTCCTGACTGTGTTGATTTTACTCCTAAAAGGGATGGGTTACTTATAATAACGTCCTTCCTGTTTTGGAGAACAGGGCTGGTGCTACCACAGGTGAGACTGACATAGAGTGTGAATACAACCCAGTCACATTGTGACACCTTCACAATGTTGCCCATGGCAAGCCCTTTACAACATCAGTCAAAGTTTCCGAGCCACATGTCTGCTTTCACCCAGAGAGATGGCACACACTGAACACAATGTCACCTGAATGTTACTGATCCAGTTGTTCAGACATCTGAGAATAAAGATGGGGTGGTACCACCATGGGAGAGTGTCAAGGAGGGAATGTGCCCATTTGCTTTTCAGGATTTATCTGACACATGATGACTTCTGATATGTGTTACACAGTGTAGCAATATGCTTCTGAATACAAAATTAATACCACGCCTTGGAGATTTTAGTTTCTACCATAGTTAAGTTTCTGTTTTATTTCCACCAGAAGGCAATTCAAAGAAATGCATACATGAGACCATACAAGAATTCAAGCACTCAGGTGAATTCCTCAGTCTACTTTCACAAAGTAGAGTCAGAATTTAGAAAATGGTCCCCAGTTCACTGACTTTAGTGTGATGGGCTCTGAACAGTCGCTTAGGAAACCAGAGAGAAAAGCGATGTTACCTGTACTCCCCTGCCCTTCCACACGTGTACAGTGAAGGTCATTTGAACACAAACACCATACACTCAATGATGATGCTTGAAATTTTTTGTGTTCAAAGTTGGAAATACAAGAGAGATTCATTTATGCAACATTCAGCAAATATTTATTGAATACCCACCATATGATAGGTATTATTCTAGGCACTAAGGGTACAGCTATGAAAGTATATATAAAAATATCTTTCATCATGAAAGTAAAATCCCAGTTCAGTACCTAGTATATTATATAGGGACAAATGATAGGCAAAAAAATAAGGCAGAAGGGAGGATATAAAATACTGGGGGGAAAGGAGCTTGAAATTTTCAAAAGGTAGTCTGAGAAGGTGAGTCCATTTGTGCTAGTATAACACATTGCCATGGACCTAAATAACAAATATTTATTTCTCACAGTTCTGGAGCCTGGGAATCCTAAGATCAAGGCACCAGCATATTCAGTCCTCTGGTTAGGACCACTTCAGGGTCCCTAGACTGCCCCATCTCACTAGGTCCTCACATGTTGGAAAGAGGGCAACAAAGTCTCTCAAATAAGGACACCACTCTCGCTCATGAGGGCTGCATCCTTAGGACTTACTCACCTCTCAAAAACCCTGCCTTTAAATACCACCATCACATGGTGGGTTAGAATTGTAGCATGAATTTTGTAGAGATACAACACATTCAGTCTCTACCAGAACACATAACTGAGAAGGGGATACTTGTCTTTCATCAGTTTCAGCCTCTACGTCTTCAAATAATTTTTTCTGCACCACTCTTTCTCTCCTCTATTTCTGGAACTGCAATTATACATATGATATTTTATTTTTTTAATTTGTTTATGTGCTGAATTACATTTATTTATTTTATTTTTTTTCCAGTCTTTTTTTTTATTATTATTAAATCATAGCTGTGTGCATTGATATGATCATGGGGCATCATTCACTAGCTTTACAGACCATTTACCAAGTTTCACATATCTGTTCATTAGATAGGATCACTTTAATTAACTTTTCTTCATGTTCATTGACACATCTGTCATTTCCATTTTTCTATGAAGTACATTCAGTCCATTTTTATTTTATTGCTTAGAAGAATGAGAGCGTAGGTATGCAGATATCTGTGTGGAGAACATTTCAGCACCACATGTGAAAAGCCCTGAAGTGAAGCATGTCTGGTGTGCTTGAGGAATGACAGGGAGGTCAGTGTGGCTACAGCAGAGGAAATGAGGGGGAAGAGGATGAAGTAAGCACAGAGAGATAACAGATACTGTTATCAGTATTATCGGGCTATGTAGCTACTATAAGGACTTAGCTTCTCCCTTGATAGAAGAAGCTATTGAAGGGTTTTGAGCACAGGAGTGAAATGATTCAGCTTGAGCATTCTGGCTCTATATTGAGACTGGATGAGGAGGAGACAAATTTATCACTTATAAGGTTCTATAAAAGTCCAAGTAAAGTAGCTTTGGCTTAGACAAGACTGGCAATATTGGAGAGGTGAGAAAGTGGTCAGATATGCATATATTTGAGGTCAGGGAGAAAGGATTTGCCAAGAGTTTGGATTTGGAGTGTCAAGGAAAGGGAGAAGTCATGAGTGGGTGATTCCATAGTTTTCAGCTTGAGAAACAAGAAGGAAGGAGTTGGAAAATCAGTAGGATTTGAGACATTTAGCTTTGATACTCCTGATAGATATTCCAGTGGGAATATCAGGGAAGAAATTAAATTTGAATCTGGAATTCAGGAAAGATTTCCAGGCTACCCATGTAAATCAGTAAGTTGTCTGCTTATACAATACGATTCAAAGCCAGGAGAAGACATGGGATCACTAAGCATGTGGTCTAATTAAAGAAGAGAAGATGTCTAAGGATGTTTCTCAGAAGATAGTCCATTTAGCAGTCACAGAAAGGAGGATGAAACTGGGATAGAAACCAAAAAGATGAAGATGCCAGAGTGATAGGAAGTGATCCAGGAGAGAATGAAGTTCTAGAAGCCAAAAAGAAGAAAATGCTTAAGTGTTTCAAGAAAGGAGCCATCAGCTATGGCAACTGTCAGTTGGAGATCAAGTACAATGAAGATTGAGAATTAACTCTGGATTTGTCAATGTAGAGATCATGGGTGAGCCTGACAAGAGAAGTTCCAGTGGACTGGTGAAGATGAAATCCTGATTGGCATTGGAGGTACCACATATAATACAATGATGGTAATACAATGATGGCATGATTAAGTGTATAAAGATCTCATATTGTAAGATGGTATAAAATAAGAAAACAACCATTTGTAAGAAAGGAGGGAAATCAGATTAGGAAAAGATTCCACGAGCTTCAGAAAAATTTCAGAAGGGGAAAGAACAGAGAAGAATTTCATTGATATCACCATGCTTGGCAGCAGTACAACTCTGGCTTCTGAGAAAACGAACATCTACCTCAGCGTTGTGGGATGCCTCTCAGGTTTATAACCCTACTGAGCCTACTCAGACCTGCTTCTGGACCCAGGCTATCATGGCTGACCTCATCTGATATTTCTGTCCAACTCCTCTCTTACAATTCCTCCCAGGCTTACTGTAACTCTCTAGCACTGAACCTATTTTGACTCCCAAACTTTCTTAGTTGAGGCAAATGTGTTCTCTCTTTCAGTTGATTTGTTTTTACCCTTGACTAACCTGGATTTAATTCTAGAGAATGTGGTTCAATCTCAACCAAGACTGGCCCTTACATTATGTTTGTCTTGTTCTCAGGTCAAGTCATAGCCTGGATCCAAATATTTACAGGATAGCATAATCAAAAGAGCCGTGAATTTGAAGTCAGAGAGATGGGCGTTCAAGGCACCACTTGGCCACTTAACTAGCTATGTGATCAGAAGCAAGTTTCAACCTCATTTAATTTCAGTTCCCATGTCTACAAAATGAAGATGATAATTCTTACCCTTAGGGCAGTGATTTTTAACCAGTGTGCCATGAGTGGATCATTAATTAAATTATTTTTGAAAGACATTCAAAGCACTGTAATATATTCTCTTTTTAACTCCTTTTTTTTTTTTTTGGATCAACATAAGTGTGCTATGGAAGTTTAACTATAGGTTCAAGTGTGCCATAAGATAAAAAAGGTTGAAAAACACTGCTTAGGGAATTCTAAGAATTGAATGAGATAACATACATGTTAGGATTGGGGGGGAAATCTTACTTTTTAGCAGCTAGTAATAGAATTAACAACATAGAGAAAAGACTGCTATGTTGAGAAGATGCCTCTTGACAAAGCTGTGGTGCCCAGAGTTCAAGCAAAAGAAAGGCTCAATGCTACTAAATACGGGAGACAAGATGGGAGGTGAATGGCAGGGTGGATCGGGAAGCTTCTAAATATCGGCTTTTAAAGAGCAGTGTAGCTACTTTCTCCAGACAAATAAGCTTACAGGGTGATTCGATTTCTCATGGAAGCTTGTGAAGAGCTATGTTTTTCAAATCTTCAGAAACAGGGTTGAAACAGAGTTAAACTAAGAGACCACAGAGAACACCTGGCAGCTGTTCACATTTATAAATGCCAAGAATCCTCGAGGCTGTCCATAAATGCTAGGTTCCCATGTCTCCCATCTCTTCACCTTGCTTATTGTGCACTAGCCACTAGCAGCAGGCGGGGCCCTGAGTGAAGAGTGTAACTAACTGACAGTGTAGGCTCTGGGGTCATACCACCTGCATCGTACCCTAGCTCGACCTCTTAAATTTGTGACCTGGAGCAAGTTATTTAACAGTGACGGACCTCAATTTCTTCATCTCTATCATGAAACTAATAATAATGGTACCTATTGCATAAAGTACTTCTTCATGTTGATGGTGTTTCCCATAGTTGATAAAGAATTAAGCAGGAGTGATTTAGGAGAAGCAATTAGGAAACATTTTGGTATAAACACTCATTTCCAATGAATATCATTATTCCTAACCGCACATTTGCCAAAGTAGTATGTGAAAAATTCGCCCAAACCAAGTCATGTGAATCAGTCAGAAAACCATCTGCATGTAAGTCATTGCATCACAAGTAGCCAGGGAAGAAGTGACTACATAGGGCATACCTTAATGAAAATTTCATTTCCCTTCATGGTATTGTTTTTAAATTATTTTCTCTGTTTCTTCAGAAAATAAAGCTCATTTTCAATTTCTCATGTGCTACCACAAGAAGTACCCAGATCTGACTTCAAAGATGTCATTCTGTTTCATAATGTGATGCAATTTGTTGAACTAAAGCAATCTGGAGTGAGTCACTGAGAAAAACAATGCATCATCAGGCAATTTTATCTCCTTAAGAAGGAGGCAGCAAAGCATAGCATTTCTCTCTGACCCCCTCACGTCATAGCTGATAATAAAGGCAACTTAAAAAAAAAAAACAACTACTTCTCCCTGTATCAATTCCTCTCACTCTAGTGAAAACAGAATATTAAGAATGTAGATACTGAACCTGTCGCTTGCTAATTGTGCAGCGTTACACAATCTGCTTGGCCATTGTGTGGCAGGAATGGCTGCTGTCCATCAAAGATTTATCCTTTTTTTCCATAGGGTAGAGCTATTGTCGAGAAGCAGCTGCTCAGCCAGTGACTGCAATCTCAAGCCTTTATTAAATCTAGAAAGGGTCATGTGAATGAGTTCTGGCCAAGAGAATGTGGGCACATTTGATAAATGCCAGTCCATGTCCTGGTCCATAAAATCACTCACATAATTATCTGCCCTCTACTCACCCATCTTCTGCTTGGATGTTGATGCCAAGGGCCCCTCCAGCATCTTTGTGCTGGAGACAGTGGGACATATCTCAGCCTAGATCCCTGAATGACTACATGGTTCACCTCCCCCACCATACCCACCAAAGCCTTCTTTCCCCTGATATTAACCTTACAAGAATGATAAGTAAATGGTTTCTTCCAATAGATTTGGGGGTTTATCTGTTATAGTATTTAGTACTATCTCAACTAATGCACATTTCAAGCCTCTCCTTTATCTGTAAAATAGGAAAAAAAGTAGTAGTTACTCAGAGTTGTGATGATTACAAAAGATGAGCCAGGTAAAGCACTTAGCACAGTTCCTGGAGTTCCTAGGTAGTATTCACAAAATATTAGGCACCATATTTACTGGGATAGACAGTTTTCCTTTTACTGTTTATGAAATTGAGGTATTTAATTCCTTCATTGCCAGCTACCTTTAGAATAAGCTATTCTTAAACTGCTAGTGCATCTTACAATTCTCACAATCATAGGTTTCTTAATATTGAAAAAATGTACTATTATTGCTACTATTAATTAGCTGAATTTTTGTTAGGATTATCTTATAGATTGTCTCTCTCCTCTTTTTCCACTATGTCTCTCTAGCAACCATCTGTGCCTTTTTACAGCAATGGTGACCAATGTCATTCATCCTTAAGAACCTTCTTGTTTGTGAGCCAAAGAAGCGATAAGATATACAAGCCTGCTGTAAGCAATTGTCTCAAACCAGCATACCACCTTCAGCAAGTCCTTTGAGTTATTTAAAAGTGCCACACAAGAGATGCTACTTGAGATACAGTTTTTCATTATTTATTAAATGCCAACATATTTTTTAGTAGAAGGTCTGCCACTGTACAATCAGAAAGGCGAATGAGCAAATCCTTTAGTCCCTACTGCTCCTGGCCCTGCCCTGCCCAGTAGTGGGGCACCTGCAGCAGATGCCTGCCCATTTCTGCACAAATGAGAACTGGACCAGACCCAGTATGATCATGAGAGATTCTCTAATTCCCGTTATGTAGGTAAATATAAGGCTAGAATTCATCTGCTTCCCTGAGCTGAGCATGCAGATCCCACTGTTTGAACACTGGGTTGTCTTCCAGGCTGACCTCTCTCTTAGCAGCTCCCCCCAGAGGTACCCAAACGGAACACCTGGATCTATGCTCACCCTCCCCACTACCGTCCCACTGCTACTCCTGGTTCACACATGCTTTCCATTAAGCTCTAAATCACAGTGATCAACATTATCATCATCTAGTAAGAATCATACTCTCATACTCGACTGAGCCTCTTTTGTGTATCAGAAATCAACTGCTTTACACACACATTATCTTTTTTTTTTTTTTTTTTTTTTTTTTTTTTGTGGTTTTTGGGCCGGGGCTGGGTTTGAACCCACCACCTCCTGCATATGGGACCGGCGCCCTACTCCTTGAGCCACAGGCGCCGCCCCACATTATCTTTTTTAAAATATTCATTTCAAATTTGCAACATCAGTGTTTTGCGACCATTTTGGAGATTTGGGAACTGAGGCTCCAAACAGTTAAGTTTTTGCTAATAATGAGTAGAGCTGTAATCCAAATCCAGCTCTGATTTTAAAATGCAAGTGTTTTGCTTTCAGATGGCCACCAGGCTGTGCCCCTGAATCTCTACCTCTTTCCCACCCATGAGGGTGGACTCTGTGGCCTTACACAGCTGACAGGATTAGGCTCTGCAGTAACCCAGATGATCTACCTTGCCTCCTGGGGCTGAAAATGCTCAAGGACTCCTTCCTCCTCCTTGATCGGAATCCATGGAAGCTGACCAAACCCTCAGGACATCACCAACACCCTAACACCCTTTAAAGATGGAGGTTAGCGCAGATGACCCTTTAGGGAAGAAAGATGTAAACAATTTAACCATCATGTTTGTTCCCCAATCCTGCCCTCACTAGTCCTAAATCAAGTTCCCTATTAGCCCTCTAATGTGCTATCTCTGCCTCACAAACCTTCTCACAAGGCTTCATTGTTTATTTAAGACAGAGTCTTACTTTGTTGCCTGGGCTGGAGCGCTGTGGCATCAGCCTAGCTCACAGCAACCTCAAACTCCTGGGTTCAAGCAATCCTCCTGCCTACAGTCTCCCAAACAGCTAGAACTACAATGCTCAGCTAATTTTTCTATTTTTGGTAGAGACAGGGTCTCATTCTTGATCAGGCTGATCTCAAATTCCTGAGCTCAAGGGACACTCCCAACTTGGCCTCCCAGAGTACTAGGATTACAGGCATGAGCCATTGTGCCCGGCTTCTCATAACTTTTGATAAAACCTAACGGATACAATAGATATCTTGGCCATTCTACCTCCTTATAAAGCAAAAAATAAAGTCCTAAATAACTGCTTAAGTATTTAGTGGTCCTCTTACAGATTGCTGACTCCTCAAACCAAAGATGGTATATGATTTTTGAACCCTAAAGATAAGGACCACAGTTAATAATGACCATTTCAAATGGAGCTAAGTAAAAGATGTAGCAGAATAATGATAAAAAATAACCAAGTGGCCTCCAATCCTCCTCTAGTTCTAAATGGTACTTAGAAATATAACACAGCTTGAATAGTTTTTCTAAAGCATCTAAAACAAATTATATGGTATTGGGTGGCACAATGCATCTGTCCAATGTCAGGGGGTTGTCCTCAGGACATGTTCCTAGCTGGCCTGAGTTGTGGGGCCCTGCATAGGTGAATACAATGGCAATCAAGAGCAATTGTGAGAAAATCAGGGTGGCAGAGTGGAGAATCATCCAGACTCTGGATCCAAGCTCACCATACTCTGCCACCTGCTACCATGTGACCTTGGGTAGGCTACTTACAGTCACTACACCTGAGTCTCCTGGACTGTAAATGGTTGGATTTGTACCTGCAGTTCACCTTGACTGACCCAATTGTATCTGTTTCAAGGCAGATTCGTGAGGAATAACTGAGCGTAAGTTGCTTTTGATGGAATCTAATATGCACTAAGTACTCAATAACTGTGAGTTTAGCAATTACAGTGAGCCTCTTTCACACGCTGGCCCTTAACAGGTCCTCCCCAGAACTCTCCCTACCTGCCCTGTTTGGAAACTCACAACATTTTCCTGTTTTTCTTTTATCTGTTCCACTGCCCACTCTAGTAGATTCAGGGGTCCTCAAACTACGGCCCGCGGGCCACATGAGGTGGTGTGATTATATTTGTTCCCATTTTGTTTTTTTACTTCAAAATAAGATATGTGCAGTGTGCATAGGAATTTGTTCATAGTTTTTTATTTTAAACTATAGTCCGGCCCTCCAACGGTGTGAGAGACAGGGAACTGGCCCCCTATTTAAAAAGTTTGAGGACCCCTGAAACCTCTCTGGATTCTTGGCTTTACTTCCCAGTTTACCATCTGTGTTTTCCCCTTTTGCCTACCATTATCTTTCTGATAACAGGTTAAAGGTGGCTGTTGACACCTAAGCATCCCTCTTCCTTCCTTCTCGGTAGAACAGTGGTCTTATCATGCACAGACATAGCCTGGTGCCCCCAGAATGTAACCTCAATTTGCTACAAACCTTCTCGTATTTCTTCCCCTTCCCAAGGATCTATTCTTTATGTTTGCCCTTTGGTTTTGTGTGACAGGTTGTTTAATTTTGTAAAAATTTATCTCTTTATCACTCGCTGTAGGTTCTCTAGTCAACATTCTTTAAAGTCTATTTTACCTGCCCCTCTCTTTGTCCTGTGACTCCCTGAAACTTGGTCTCCTTTTTTTAAGTGTCCAGAACTGAACTTCCCTTGATCTTTTAGCCCATCAGCTATTCAATGGTTTATTTGGAGGAATTCTTTCTAGAGCAAGATATTATATTTGCAAGCCCTTATAAGGTCTCTCCTTATTTTCTGGCCCATGTTTATCCACATTGCCACCATCTCATCTCCTCTCTCTCTAAGTCACAAAGTCCCACCAAATGACCATAGCTCCCTATTATGTTTTTGAAGTTGATTTGAGACTTAGAACTTCTCAGGCATGGAGTAAAGAAATGTATTATTACACACTGTCATTTTGTCTCTACCTAATAGAGTAAGGACTGTGCTATTGACTTGCAAAAGAAAGTCTGCCCTCATTCTCAAGCAGAAAATTGTCTCTGGATTTCCTATATTAGAAAAGACACTGTATAATTAGAAGAAAGGATAAGAATGAATAGAAATTCAAAATGCATTCTCTTCTACGTATCTTATTTTGTTCAAAGTATAATTAAGAAAAGGACTTGGCACTTATCTTTGAAAGAGGGTATGGAACTCGTCAATGAATTCTGAATATTCATCCATCAAGGTTTCTGTGTCTGAATGAACAGCCAAGATTTTCTTCATGCATATTGAATGCAGCCCAAAGAAACCCAATTCACAGTTATCACAGTTTATACCTCACTTACATCTTTTTTCTTCACCCTATAATACAATGCCAGGCCTCACCAAATCACCCTAAAAGAAAGAATCTGAGGTATCTGAAGAGAGAAAGGTTGTATTTTTAATTGTTTTAAAATGTGAAATGTTGGAAGCAGCTGATTTTTTAATGTATTTGTTTCCTTGTATAGCAGTCTAAGAATTACAAGCTCCGTCTCAGGAATTTCCACTTGATCTTGGTTAGGGTTTACTTAGAATTAAATGTGAAGGTATGTAGAATCATCTGGCATAGTTTCTGGCACAGACTAAGTGCTCAGTGAAAGTTGGATTTGTACCTGAAGTTCACCTTGACTGACCCAATAACAGAGGAATAGATTATCCTTCTTCCTTCCCTTCCCCTCATTGTTTAAGAATTCAGCAGAGTTCCCAGGTCCACCACGTTCGATGGGGATGAGAGCCTCAGAAATGGTGTGGAAGCAGTGTTGGCATAGACTAGTGATTTTCTTTTTTTTTTTTTTTATTGTTGGGGATTCATTGAGGGTACAATAAGCCAGGTTACACTGATTGCAATTGTTAGGTAAAGTCCCTCTTGCAATCTGGTGTGTCATGGGACACAGGTATGCTGGGAGAGATCTTCAGTGTGCCAGAAAATATTTTTAAAGATCATCAATTAAATTATTTTCAAAGGAAGCTCAAATCACAGTAAGTATATTCCTTTCTTTATTCTTGATAACAAAATTTAAGTGTGCCATAGGTTCAAGTATGCCATGAGATAAAAATTGTTGAAAAGCACTGGTCTAGACAATTTCAAAGCGGGAGAGACAGATGAGTCAGGATCAAGAACTGGCATGCTGCCCACCTAAAAGAAACAGGTGTTCATATTTTAGTCAGAAACAAACTCTAGGCACCAGAACATAACTTTAGGACCTCTTCACACTCTTTCCAATTCTGAGATCCTATGATTCCTTAATATACAAAAGGGGATAAGTCTATCAAATGTTTATGATGAATTTTAAGGACATCCCTATACCATCAGGTCCTTTAATTATACACAAAGCAAAACCATACATTATAGTGTGAATATGTGACTCCCTCCTTGATACCTCATGTTGAAATTTGCTCCCCAGTGTTGGAGGTAGGGCCAATGAGAGGTATTTGGGTCATAGTAGTGGCTCCCTCATGAATGACTTAGTGCCATCCTCCCATAATGAGTGAGTTCTTGATAATGAATGAGTTCTTGCTCTATGAGTTCCCAGGAAAGCTGGTTGTTAAAAGGAGCCTGGCACCTATCCCCTCTGTTTCTTCCTCTCTCCCCATGTGACCTCTCCACATGTTAGCTCCCCTTCATTTTCCACCGTGAGTAGAAGTAACCTAAAACTCTTGGCAGAAGTAGATGCTAGTGCCATGTTTTGTATAGAGCCCACAAAACCATAAGCCAAACAAACCTCTTTTCTTTATAAATTAATTTTACCCAGCCTCAGATAGTCCTTTATAGTAACACATGAATGGACTAAGACATCATAGCTGCAACTTCCTGAAATCATGACAGATTTCTCTTATATATAGTATCCTGAAAATTTCAGTCTGTTACTCCAACTATTTAATCTTCTAGGAACTCTCAGTTGCCCAGATGCCAAGACCCATCTTGAAACAGAGAAGGGATAACTGGAGTTGATGAATTTATAAAGCAGAAACATGGACTCCTGCCCAGAATGTCATGGTAAATGCTGTCACCAATTCTTAAGTTCTGTAGTTGAAATAACCACCTTCTTCCAAACCAAATGCTCTACAAATATCACCTTGTGCACAGTTGGTTCCTAATAAACCTGACAACTTATTACTATGTTTTTTCTATTGAAGATCTAGTAGTCTTTCTTGAATTATGACTTTGTGGGTGGATTGCAATTGGACACAAATTACCTTCATTTCTATGTTCATGTGATTTTGCAATGTGACATTGCCATTCTTCCTACAAAGAAGTGGAATCTACTTCTTTATCCTTTAAAAAGGACCTTAACTACACGATTTACTTTGGTCAAAGGTACCTTAGAAAAATGTTATACGCAGAGGAAAGAAAAGTACTCACTCAGTGTCACCTATATGGTCTTGCTGCCCTGTGACCACCTGTGAAAAAGCCCAAGCCAATCTCCTGAAGGATGAGAGGGTGAATGAAGCAGGACAAATTGTCCCAAGGGAGGCGCATGAGTCCAACCAGCCCGACACTTCTAGACACATGAGGAAGGTCACACTAGACCAACCAGGATCAGCTGATCCACCAGCTGCCTACAGAACTGCTTACCTAATGCACAGACTTATGAGAAATAATATAAATGTTGCTACTTTAACTGGAGTAGCTTGTTATCACAAATAAGTAATACACCTTCTTTGACACTCCACCCCCCATCTACAGACCACTTCCCATAAGTGTTGTAAGATTTCTTTTTATTGAAGTTGTAATATACCAGATGAAATAGAATCCATTTACTATATTTGTCAATGTATTTATGTATGGACTCCTGCCTCATTTGTATAAAGAATTTAAAGAAGTTTACAACTTGAATTCATAGACTACAATAATTATAAATAGAAACAAATAATAGGAATGAGGTTAAAAAAAAGAGGGGAAATGTTAAGACCAAATGAAACAAACTTGTGGGTTTTAAAGGGCTATGCAGTTTATGAAATTCCTCTTTAACTCTGTCATTAAAATCTTTTGCAGCCAAATGAAAAGCAAATGGCATAGTTTTCAATATCAGGGGAAATTAATCATACCAGTTGGTTGGGAGAACCAAAGTATTTCTTATACTGGATTCTAAAAGACATGTTTTTAAATATAGATTCTTCTTAGAAAAGACAAGAAATGATATGGAAGACAGTGTTTTTCCAAGCCAATCTCACAGCCAGCTTCAGTATATAGTAACTTTCTTCAAAAACCAAGAATATAACACAAAAACAGAATTTTATGAAAGTAATTCTTCAGAATCCACTGAAGTTAATCTTGTCTGAAATTTTTCAAGACTCCCAAAATATACATTCTCTGACATGAGGCATGAATAGTACTTGGAATCAATAATCAAGAGTGCATTTGATCACTTTGGAAAGACTTAATTAAGCTTCCTCTTTCAGGAATAGCTCAATTTCAGTATTCTCATCAGTGTAAAATGTGAATCCCTGGATGATGTGCCAAGTTTGAAAGTACCAAAATTGGGACCCGAACTCAGATCCTTCTGATTCCAAACTCTACACCTTTACTTAAAAAATAAATAAATAAATAACTTCCAATGGTGTTATCAGTGATAAAAATTAATTGCTAATGAAAAATAGTTTCTCATTTAACATATTTGTATTTTAATAGGAGATTTCAACAATGTAAAGTCAAGGGGTACATAAAGATGGGGTATCCTGGTGCTTATGCCAGAGAAGGGTACATGAGGGGAACAGGAGGGGCAGGTGGAAATTTCTACTGAGTTCTTCCATCACCCCTCAAACAATAGCATGTGAGCAACCTGCCTTCTGTATCTGCTGTACCATCCAGCGAGGCAGACCTGCTCCCCACATACAGCATTTGTCAGCAAACGCTATACCGTGAATGACTGGAAGGATGGAGTTTGACATTTTGGCCTGTTTGGATTGCTGATCCTCAAATATTTAACTCAAAAAATGAATGGAATGCTACTATTTTTATTTCTCTGAAAATGTTTATGCTACTTTATCAAAGAAACACACACTAACTCTTTTTGCACATGTACCTTCAGGTAAGAGTAACATAAATTTACAAAACCCGTGAGCCTTACCTCTGGCCTGATTATTTAATAGCTAATAAATAATTACAAAGCTAAAGCCAAGATTGTCCAAGCACTTGTTGAGTCCTCAGAATCCAATAGCTATTAATCACAAGTAACGCATTTCCTAATTAGCTTTTTGGAATGAGCTATTTGCTCTATTTTTTTTTTTTTTTTTTTTTGGTTTTTGGCCGGGACTAGGTTTGAACCTACCACCTCCGGCATGTGGGACCGGTGCCCTACCCCTTGAGCCACAGGCACCACCCTATTTTTTTTTTTTTTAATGGCATGGAGACCAGAGCCATACATACATCAGGGAAGAGACGTCTATGGCTACCTTCAGCCACATTTCATAAGGGAGACAACCAAGATGCAATGCTGATTCTATTTCGAATGTATTCATGTGTTCAGCCATCCATGGAAATGGGTCCTGTGGAAAGAAATGTCATTTGAACCAGTAATTGACCATTTCAAATATCAGCATGAAATCGAATGTGATACAGAGCCTGTGACCCTGTGAATATCCATCAAGGGGGGGACTGTTCATGAATTGTACCTCCATTAAGTATACCAGGCCTAATTGGATTATTTCTTTGTACAACATATATATGCTGTTATTAATGAAGAATTAGCTGGCTGTGATGATATTGTACTTCCTGAGATAGAATATAACTCAAAATAACAACAAGCTACTATTAACTATGGGCTTATTATACGGAAACACAATATATAGTATTTCATATATTGTCCCTCGTTCATCAAATATCTATGAAATTAATGTCTGGCATTTTTCTATGCTCTTAAAACAAGGTCATGAACAAGATGCAGTCCTTATTTGTAAAGTGTGGAATTCACAGCTGTAAAGAGAGACATTAAATGGATAATTCTTAGCTTATTTAATGTTCATGAGGATGCTGGGTTTCTTTTCCCAATGTTTGCAGGAAAAGAAAGTAATGCTTAAAGAAGCTAAATACCTTTCCCAAGGTCACTGTTGGCAAATAGGGCCAAGATTTGACCCAGAGTCTTCTGACTAGAATGATTTGGGTTTTAACCATGTTGTTAAATTGCTACTCTCTATAGATTTGTGTTATTGACTAGATGCTTCACTAACTTGATTCTGTTACAAATTCTAAACCGTTTTTTTTTTCCCTGTTGCCTTAGCACATTCTTTCAACTAGCTAGCATCAAATATGTGTTGGGTACTATTCCAGGTAGCAGGGGGACACCATATCCTTTAACAAATGTATCTGTGCTAAGCACTGTGCTGGGATTGATTCTGCCTCTTCTGTTCGTCTAACTCCACCCCCAGGACACTTTTTGTTCCTCTTCTTACATTATATGTAAGAACATTTTTCTGTGTCTAAATAATATTCGTTTTAGCTTGTATTGACATAACACAGTGTAACAGATGCTTGTGAATGAATGCTAATGTCATTTAACAGATGCTTCTGAGGAAGAGTTCTCCCATTCTGACTTGCAACACTCAGGCAACATTTCTCTTCAAGAGAATCTCTTGTAAACCATACCTGTTTTGAGTTCTGGGGGATTTCAGGTGCCAAGAGAGGATAAATACTCTAGGATTCTTGGAGATGATCTATTTTATTAGTGTCTGCCTTCCTAGTGTTGACACATAGGGGCAGTAACTTGTTGAAAGAGCTCTCAGAGAATTAAAGAGTTAGATTTCTTAGAGATCATACACTCCAGGGATTTCAAAACTTGCCTACGCACTAGAATAACCTATGGAGTTCATTAAAAATAGACGCCTGGGTATAGGAAAATGGAAAAGACCAGAGATCCAAGAAACTGATCAACGCATATATGATAAAGAAAAAAGGTGACAAATTTCATCAATTTTGAAAATATTTACTCTTTATAAGATACCACATTACCTCTTTTTCTTACCATGGCATGCACTTAACCCTTGGTCATTTGACTGCTGAAGTGACAGATGACAGTGGTCCTTTGCTTTCTCTGTTGCCTCTTCCCTGGCAATTCAAGGCTTCTCTAGGAATAGCTAAGAAACCAGGGCCCAACCAAAATGAACACAACACCAGTTATGTGTTTAAATTCATGTGTTCAATTAACATGTACTGATGACTCGCCATTTCCTTGTTACTGGGCAGGATGCTGAAGATGGAGGGAAAAGTAATATTGATAAAACTGTCCCTGATTTTATGAGAGTAGGTGAAATTAGAGCAAAACAAGTGGACAAAGGTGTGTAATAATGTTCAGAGGGGCTTAATGCCTGTGAGAATTCCCTTTCTGCCACAAGGCAAAAATTAGGGCTCCAAGCTCTTTATATAGATGGCTCAAAAATTTCTCCATGCTCATCTTGGTCCATTTCAAATCATTCTGGAATGCAATTACATATATAGTCTGGTTCTAGTGTCTATTTTTACCCTCTCTCCTCCTCTCCCCCAGATGTCCTCAATGATTCTTGTGGTCCCTGCCTCACAGCAAAGTCCCGTTTAGATCTCATCTTTTCCCTTGAACCACACTGTGCATCACCATCCCAGACCCCCTGGCTGATAAGGCAAGGACAATCTGACAACTGTATCATGAAAAAGTGAACAGTTCTTTTAATAGAAGAAGAAGCAAAGTATTCCAGGAGCACTGAGCCAGATTACTTCAGTCCATGAAGTATTTTTTCACATATGTTATCTCATTGGAGCTGATCTGGGACTCATGATAATAGTTGTCACCATGTATTGAGCTCCTCCCATGTCTAGACAAGATACTGTGCTAAGTGCATTGTACTTTGTAAACCTCATCTGAACCTGACCTCAAATTGTATGATGTATGTAAAATGACTATGCTCATTTTACAGACATAGAAATAGGTAAAGCCAAGTTAAATAATTTTCCCAAGGTCACATAATTAGAAAGTGACAAAATTAGGATTTGAACTCAGTTATACATGACTTCAAAGTCCATACGCTTTTTAAAATTTCAGAGTAATATGAGGGTACACATAATTAGTTTGTTTTGTTTACAATACAGCTATTACTGTCATTAATGACTTTAGTTTAATAATGTCCTGCTCTTAAAAATAATAGGTTGATATTTTCCTCTCCTTGATGATCCTTAAATGCATCAGAGAATACCAAGAGGAATGATATAAGTTTAATTTAATTAAAATCATAATATAGTCTTCAATTCCCCTAACATTGCATTAATATAAAGGTACTTGGTATTTTTAGGTAATTCTCTTCACTGCAGTGCTCACTAAGCAAGACCCTTTCCAGTCTTTCAGAACTCTTCTACATTCTAAACATCCAGCCCTGCATTGTAGCCCATCAGAGAATTTTCCTCCCTTTTGGGAATGAAAGGACTCCTCAGAATGAGACATTAACTTCCCTCTCTGCAATCACCATGGTGCCCTGCAGCCTGGCAGTTCCACGAGGTCCTTGATTCTCGTGGAGGAGGCTCTTCTTTCTATGTTTCCTGTTCTAAGAAGAGGGGCCCCATCAAAATTAGACTCCCAGTCCTAGCTTCTCTTTGCTCCCTGCCCACTCTTATTCTGAGAGGAAGAGAGACTTTTCAATTTGTAATAAATATATGGGGCTTAGCCCGTCTTGGGCTCTTCTTGACATCTGTCTGCCTGGAATGATCATGCATTCTGATCTGCTCTCTGGTATATGAGCAGATTTTTTGGAGTAGGCCCCGTCTCTGTGGAGTAGGCCTGTAGTTTTCTAGCTCTGTCCTTGACTGGGCAAAGAAAATGAATTCTTCAGTGCAGTATTAATAAGGCCATTTTTGCCACATGTAAGCCACATGTTTCAATCAAAGATACTTGTACCTCGCCTGTAGTCCCAGCTACTCGGGAGGCTGAGGCAGGAGAATCACCTAAGCCCAGGAGTTGGAGGTTGCTGTGAGCTGTGTGATGCCATGGCACTCTACCGAGGGCCATAAAGTGAAACTCTGTCTCTACAAAAAAAAAAAAAAAACCAAAGATACTTGTACCTCAAGTAATTTATAAAATATTAGTATCTTCTATTAAGAGATTGCTAATACTTTTACTGATAAATCTTGAAATCTCAGTAGCAGAAAAGCTTGTGTAAATTCCAGTCTATACTTGAAAAAGGTTCCTTTAACTCAGTGATTCAGGTCTCCAGGTTGCAGAAGCTCTGCTGTCTTTAGTACTTGGCTTCTAAGATCTCTCTAATCAACAGTAGCTAATGGGGCAGATGGGAGAAGGGAAAGGGTAGCAGATCACAGGGAGGCTTTTCTTGGACAGGCCTGAAACCTGGCATGTCTGACTGCTCACATTCCACTGTCAGGAGTTAGACGCACAACCTCACCTAACTGCAAAAGCAGTTGGAAACAGTCTAGCTGTGCACAGAGAGAGGAGGGGGAAATAGGTTTGATTAATTAGCCAATCTCTGCCTCAAATCCAGAATATAGTATATAAGAGTCTTACAGATAAATAAGAAAAAGTCAAAAACAACCTGGCCAAAAGTAGGCAAAAGACAAGAATAGACATTTTACCTGAAACACAAACAGTCAACAAATGTATCCAGAGATGTTAACTTTGGTAGTATTCAGAGAAATGAAAATTAAAGCCACCTTGAGATATCATTTTTCTCCCCAATAGATTGGCAAGGCATAAAAATTCTGATAATGTCAAGTGTTGGCCAGGATGCTTGGTGGAGTGGATCCTATCAGTACCTGGCCATCTCTCCCCAGGGGTCTCCTCCTACAACAGGTCCTGTGCCGCTTACAGGAGCTACTCTCATCTAACAAGGGATAGGACATGAGGGATAAACATACCATCTTCCTCAAAGGCTCCCCAGGGGGAACAAGCCCCAGTTGCCCCTATGTAATATTGATCATTCATATAATTTTTCCTATAACATGTTATTGACTTTCCTCTATTCTTTATCTCAATATCACAGTCCACAGTGCTTTCCAAGTTCACCTTCCCCCCAAACTACTTGTAATCCTAAATTTTTGTCTTGGGATCTACTCTTAGGGGAACTCAAACTAAGACGCTGAGTAACAGGAATTCTCATTTCTCTCACTGTTGACGGGAATGTAAATCTGTATAAAATCTTTTTTTAAAAAAATTTATCACTACTTAGTAACCTTGAAGAAATTAGAAACCTAGACATTTTTGCACTGATATACAGTTATAACATTATTTGTACCAGCAAAAATCATGGAGTTGACAACATGGTAGATATCACGTGGGGATTGAAAATTATAACAGTTAAGTTTGGGAGATTTATAGATGTTAGCTTTTCCATATTCTTAACATGCAATACTGTGCCCCCATATAGAAGATGCCCTGCCTTATTCATTCATATCTCATATCTTCATTCTCTCAACAAACATTGAGTATTTCCAGTGAGCCAGTGAGCTCTGGAGATGAATAAGTCAAAAGCTTCTCACCCAGAATCTAGTTATCGTAGAGTGGGGAACAGTCAGATAAACTGACCAGGCTAAATGCTGGGTTGGGGCCAAATAGGTTGCATGATCTGGGGTTTAGAAATGCAAATTCTGAGTCAAACAGATTCAGGTTTGAGCCCTGCCGAGAAGCTCCTTGGTAATTTTGTCTCCTTGAGTAAAATCTTAGCCTCCCTGAGTTTTACTTCCCCATAAATTGTTTTGACAATGGTATGATATGAAAACCAAACAGTACAACATAAGAATAAATGCTAAGCATAGGCCTGTACATGGTATGTACTCAATAAATCCTGCCTATAGGGGAGCAGGCCAAGACAGTGATGAGAAGGCATTGTTGGTAGATGAAGAAAGGCCTTCACCGTGGACACCCAAAGAAATGATGGCTTTTCAAGGCCGTAAGTGAACAAACACGGGAATGCGAGCTCAAATTTCTAATGACTAGGTTTTGGACTTGTTGACATTATTGGTTGGTATGAGGAAAATCACTCTTCAAGATGTCAAGTTTTCACAAATTTGTGGTACCTGTGCTCTCATAAACAATTATTGATGGCCACTAAAACATTCATCTCTAGACTGTTTATGATACAACCTTCTGAATGAGTTTTTTTTTTTTTTCATCATTTTTCATTGTCCATTTATTTTTCCTATTTTGATTTTGGCCATTTTTTTTTCCTTTAGGCCTCATAAATTACCCAGTCCTTCTTAGCACCTACATCGAACACTTACTATCTGCCTGGGTCACGGATGGCCCAGACCTGAGCTAAATTGTGTTCTCTCCCTAATAATCAACCAAGCCAACTAGTCATTTCCCTGATCCACGCAAAAAGCAAATTCCATATCCATTCCCTTCTTTGGGAATGGATAATGTATTTGTGTTAGAAAATTAGCTCTGAAAATACTATTTAAACCTGTACAAGGGTGAATATTGAAATTGGGTGCAGAATACTGTATCGAGCCATGTGCATGTTAAGGATTCAAACTGCAGCCCCAAAGAATCAATGTTCATTTATCTTGGAGTCATTGCTGAATTAATACCCAGCCCTGTTTCCACAATACTAACAAATTTTAAGATTTACAGAAAAGCAAGTATCCAATGTATTCAATACTAACATGAAGCTACTAGACAATCTAATCCATTCCCACACAAGAGAAAAACTCAAATCAACTCAAGATGGGGGTAGGGAGAGGCGGTAGAGGACAGGAGGGAGGGGTGTGCTTCCACTTAATAGACACAATGTTAGGGTGTATAACACACCTCTTGGCGGTGGGACATATTATAAGAGGGACTTTACCTAACAAATGCAAACATTGTAACCTATTTCTTTGTGCCCTCAAATTAAACTGAAATTAAAAAAAAAAGAAAAGATTTTCCTATTTTATTTACAGTCTGTTACCCATCCACACCCCCCAAGCTTTCTCAAGCCCCAGCCTCACACACCCACGTCCAAACCTGCACCAAGGTTCCTATTTGGTGTATTTTGTCACCTGGCTTCATTAATGCTAATAACACCATTTAAATTGGGTTAGTTAACAACCACTCAGGGTCTTTAACTTGTTTTTACTAGCCAGTCTTACCATTCTGCAATTTCATACTCAACATGCTGAATGTAGAACATGAACTAGGGAAGAAAATGAATTAAATTCTGATCGCTTCCCACACGCATGCTCACATATGCTGTCTTCAGGAGTCTATGTTTGCAAGTTGTTA
This sequence comes from Nycticebus coucang, assembly GCF_027406575.1. Lineage (NCBI taxonomy): Eukaryota > Metazoa > Chordata > Mammalia > Primates > Lorisidae > Nycticebus > Nycticebus coucang. The sequence goes on along the minus strand of NC_069793.1, from coordinate 34,788,067 downwards.
CCCCCTCTTTGGGTACCCTATCCATCCTGACTGAGGATGCATTCATTTCAATCAAAATATTTAAACCTTTCCTTTCTTTTTTTTTCCCCCCCATAGGCTGTTTTTCAATTTATTTTTGGATCTTAATTCACTCTTTTTTTTTTTTTATTGTTGGGGATTCATTGAGGGTACAATAATCCAGGTTACACCAATTGCATTTGTTAGATAAAGTCCCTCTTGCAACCGTGCCTTGCCCCCAAAAGGTGTGACACACACCAAGGCTCCACCCCATTCCCTCCTTTCCTCTCTCTGCTCTTCCTTTCTAAAACTTTCCTTTCTTCCCAACCAAAATTCTATCTTGTGAGCTAACATAAAGGTAAATGGTTCAGAATTCCTACCTTCTGGGTATTACCTCTCAGGTGACACAGACAAGAAAAACGCATGGTGAGGAAGCTGATAAGCACTATGTCACAGAGTGCTCTGGAATAGCAAAGAGGAAGCATGGGGGACTTTGGTGAGCATGATGCCCAAAATGTCTGTTGAAGAACAAATGAGCTTGCAAAGAGAAGATAAGTTGCTCAAAAATGCCACACAACCCTCCCCTCCTCCACAAAAAGTCCCCTGGCATTGACCCTCTGCTGTTACTTAGTTCAGTACAAATTCGCCATCACAGCTTTGTTGGTTGAAACCTCAGTTTCCAAGTTGTTGACAAGCTACTAAACAGTGCAACACATGAGGCTTTTTTTTTTTTTTTTTAAGTTTTACAAAACATTCCAGATGAATTTCTGGTAACTCTGATAGTAATCGCCAGTCCATGAATCAGAGATTTTAGTCCCTTCTCCTTGGCAGTGAGGGTAATTCTGGCCATAACTGGATCCATCTCTTCAGCCCTCCATTTATTATAATGGACGTGTCGAGGAACGCTGAGGTTCACTAAAACCTCAGGAGCATTACATGAACTGTTGAGGCTTGAGGATATCCAAGAAATAATCCTCTGTGAGTTGTTCAGATAGTTCAGAAAGTGACCAAAATATGGTGACAAAAATATCAGCATCAGATTGGAACATGTTTTGTTAAGACTACACCCCGTAAGTCATCTTACAGTCATAGCCAATGATAGACAGAACTGAAAAACTATAGTGTGGTCCATACGAACAGAGAGCAAATCAGAACGCATGCTCTTTCCAGGCAGACAGGTGCCAAGAAGATTGTGAAAGGCGGGTAAGCCACATTCACTGCAATTCCAAATTCAAAAGTCCCCAAGGAAGAGCCAGCCAGGACCAGGAGGCGAAGTCATAAAGTTTGGTTTGTCCACATGTTTATTTCCCTCTCATGAACGTAAAGAGCTTACACAAAGGGACTACACCTTAGTCACCTTTTCATCCCCAGTGGCTCAGCTCTGTGCCTGATACAGAGTAGTCAGAAAATAATTGATGGCTGAATTATTTTATTATCTAAAATGTCCAATCCTAAAAATATTAACATTCTACTATTTCCCCCAATTACGTTGCCCTGATGCTTACTCTTCTTTCCTTCCCCTCTGCACCCAGGGTTCTGAATTCATCTTTCCTAGAACATTTCCTCTTTCACCCTCACATAATTTATAAAGCCATTATGTAATTTAGTACTGCAACAACGTTAGCCTTCGAAAGTAGTGTTAATGGAATTCTAATAGGAAAAAATAAAATCAATTATTGAGATGACTCACAGTTTACATCTTTTTTGCTTCTTTCTAAAAAGAAAAGGGAGGGAGGATGGGCAGAAGAGAGGCTGGCCTTTGGTGTGTGTGAGAGAATAGAGCCCTTGTAGAGATGAGAATACAGATGGTGCTGATTAGAGAGGCTGTACAGACTGGTGGTTATGTGCGGAGACTCCAGATCCACATTGCCTGGGTTTACATTGAGTCTTCCCTTTACTAACTGTCACCTCAGGAAATTTCCTCAAGCTTTCCATGCCTCAGTTTCCTCACTTTTAAAATGGAGCTGAGAAAAAGAACCTCATGGGGTTGTGGTGAAGAGTAAATGTATATAAAATGCTTAGATTACTGCCTGATACACAATAAGTACCATAGAGCTGCAGTCCCTGGGCTATGGACCGGTAACGGTCGGTGGCCTGTTAGGAACTGAGTGCTCAGCAGGAGGTGATAGTGGGCAAATGAGCAAAGCTTCATCTGTATTTACAGCCACTCCCCATCACTTGCATCACCACCTAAGCCTTGCCTTCTGTCAGATACCCCTCCCCCACATTTCTGTACAAAAATTGTCTTCCACAAAACAAGCCCTAGTACCAGAAAGTTTGGAGACCGTTGCTACCCTGTTTCCCCAAAAATAAGACAGTGTCTTATTTTAAGGTGTGCTCCCAAAGATGCCCTAGGTCTTATTTTCAGGGGACATCTTATCTTTCCTGCAAGTAGGTCTTATTTTCGGAGGATGTCTTATTTTCGGGGAAACAGGGTATCTAGTTGATAACCATTAATACCACCCTAGGGGAATTTCCAATAAGTTTAAGGGACAAATGGAATACAAAGTATGGTGCAGTGTGTACCAGAGGTCACCTCAAAGAGGGACAGGAACTTCTAGCATGGCAAATACTTGGCATGTATGCGCTCATCACTCCTACCTGTGCCCATAGCATGCATTCCATGTCAAGCAGGCATCCTCAAACTTTTTAAACAGGGGGCCAGTTCACTGTCCCTCAGACCGTTGGAGGGCCACACTATAGTTTAAAAAAAAAAAACAACTATGAACAAATTCCTATGCACATATCTTATTTTGAAGTAAAAAAACAAAATGAGAACAAATACAATCACATTGCTTCATGTGGCCCGCAGGCCACAGTTTGAGGACACCTGCATATCAAGTGTGGAATTCATTCTCTGAGCTAGACTTACCTTTAGCAGTTTATCCTAATACCACACCAGGCACCTGGTAACCCAACCAACCCTACCTATAACCCAACCCTACTGATAAGAAGTCAAGGTATATGTTAAAACAAATAACAAGAGCAACTTCCATTAGGACAACATGACAGTTACACCAGAACCCCAGTGTCAACTCACATGCATGTGAAATCAAGCAACAGCAGAAATGCCTAATCGGCTAAGTCACTTGATCACTTCGCTCATTTTTCAGTGCTTGGGCCAGATCCTCAGTGTCTTCTTTTTGAAAATTCTACCTCTCCTTTACTATTCTCACTTACATTTGTCTTTTCAGAACTGCATGTGTGAAAGAGAACAGAGCAGGAGTGATGATGGAAATTAGGGAGGAGAATTAATCAAAGAATAGCGCTGATGGTCTTGCAATTGCTCCAGCAGATTGAACCAAGTGTGTTGGGAATTTGAACTTCTCTTTTTAGTGATAAAAAGGTAAAACTTCCTTTTGCCAAGTTGGAAAGTTTTATGTACTAAAGGGTTCATTTGACTGTGTCTGCCTTTCCACATCTAGACCACTATGGCAGAGTAAGTGTGTACTATAATTAAGCTCTAGACCCAGGTGAAAGTCCATAATCCTGAAGACTCAGTGAAACTAAACGTTTCCCAAAAGCTTCCACTTAATTCCTCCCCCTGGGGTCAATTTTGCGTGTGGAGGCATTGACAGAGGAGGGAAAACCTGACCCTAGAATCTGATGAGGAATGAGTGGTGTTCTTTGTTCCCTTAAGTGTGGCAATGGGCTGACTGCACATCATTCTACATTTCTTCTGGCCTTGCATCTCTGTCTCCCTGCTGACTCATTTTCTGAATTTATGCCTATCAGGCAGTACTATGGGATCCTCCAGAGTTGGAGGGGGTAAAGACTGTGCCTTCAGAGGCTCCAGTACACCGTTGCTCCATACTTGCAAGTGATCACCTCCAGAGGGAGCTAACCCCACTGTCTCAGTTCTTAATGTACCAGGCAAAGGCTTCCCAAATGTGGAATTTTTTTCCTTCTCTAAGTTGTGATGAACTAGGGCATCGTTCTCACACTTTGGGGAGCCCTATAATGATAGTGGAGGACAGTGATGGGGGAAGACAACCCATCCATGAAGGAAAAAGAGAAGTTACTTGCAAAGAACAGAGGCTTGTAAATTTCCTCATCTCATAAAAGCCTAACTGCAAGAAAAAATAATAGCTGTACTTTCCTCTCTCAAATTGTTCTGCAGTGGGGTACTGTTTTCCCCTTCAAATGCCTCTGATCCTGTTCTTCTTTAATAAAACATTAGCAGTTATGGTGATGGAAAAGGAAGGCCATGAGGGAGCAATGAGGGGGTATATAGTCTGACTTGAACTTCAGACTTTATCAAACTAACAAGACATCTTAAACTTAATATTTAAGTTTCCTCTGAGATGCAGACTTTTGCACTAGTGGACTCTAACCAATGCAAGTCTGGGATACAGCTGTATGAAATCCATAACTCCTAGACATTTTAAGGCATGGCTAATTCTCTGAAACATCTCCAAGTTTCCACATAATACTCAGCCAAACAGAACAGTAAATGATGAGCACTGATGGAATCAGACAGAAAAGGCACAGCTTCAGGCTGACAGCTGACATAAATAAGAACCACCATTCTTTGCAGGTATATGGGGCCCCGGAATTACAGCCTGGGGAGAGAGAAACAAGGAGGTGACACTATCAGTCTACTGTGGCCTTGAACTCCCAAAAGGTTCTGGTGGAAACCACAGAGCAATTGCAGAAAGATCACTTGGGGATGGCAGCGAGGCTCCAGGAGACCTTGCCCCTCAGTGAAAGAAAACCAAGCTCTGTTTTACCATTTCCAAGACAGTCAAATAACAGGTCTCAGCCAGCATTGAAAGAACCCCCTTTTCTCTACCCACATACCTCCACCCCCTACTGCACAGGGCTTATCAGGCCTACTGACTTGGGCTTCAGCCTGTGCTTAAAAGGAATCTCCTGTGTTCTAATTAGTGAACTGAACAGGCTTAAAGGATGACTGGGATCAGGGGATTAAAAGAAAAGAGTGGCTAAGGGACTGTATTTCACCTGCAGTCACCCCAAGGCCAGAAAACATATTAGGAAAAAAAGAAATTGGAAACAAAGGCAATCCAAAAGGGTATGTCTCAGAGCAACACTGACAGTCCCCAAGTTACAAACATCTGACTTAGGCACAACTCACACTTACAAATGGAGGCTATTATAGGTAAGTAAAAAGTAAATGTACCTGTCTCAACTTACATACGAATTCAACTTAGGAACAAATCTATAGAACCTATCTTATTGTAATTCAGGGACTGCCTGTATTACCCTTGTGAGAATTACAGTGACCTCTAAACAAAAAGTGAAAACTGCATAAGGTGATACTATGCTTAGCTGAGACTCTGGTGGAGTTCCTCCTGGGACCATCCTCCCAGCCAGGGTTCCCATCACAAGTCACCCCTCCCCTAGTCCCTGCATAATGGTGGCAAATCCCCCTTGCAGAACTTTACTGTCTTCATGTTACTATCTTCTGCAAAGGAAAAGTTAAATGTATGCTTGCTGCAGCTCCTAGAGAGTAAGCTTCCTCTACCTGTCCTTCGCCCTTAGCATAGAACTCAGCCCAGTTCAAGTTATTCACTGATGCTTGGATCAACATGCCATGAGGAGGCCCAGCCACAGCAGACCGAACCTGTGCTCCAGTGCCCGACGGACCTGCTTTCAGTGCCAGCCCTGCTCTCAAACATTGGCAGACTGTGGTCCCATGATTTAATTTTCCAGCCTCATCTGTAAAACAAGGGTAATACTAAACCTCATAGTTGTCATGAGAAAAATGACAAAATGCGTTCAAAGTGCATGGCATTACACAATCTGGAACTGGCTGGAACTCCATTGATAATATTTTTTGTTTATTCATCATTAAGTATTCCGAATGGTCTATGTTTTACTCTTTTATTATACTTCCACATTGGAAAATTATTTTTAAAAAGAAAGAAATTGTATTACCTTATCAAAACTAGGGAACAACAAAATATGTCTTAGAGGCCACTTGCAGTGGCTCATGCCTATAACTCTAGCAGACTGGGAGGCCAAGGTCGGTAGATTGCTTGAGCTCAGGAGTTTGAGACCACCCTGAGCCCCTGTCTCTAAAAATAGCTGGGCGTTGTGGTGAACGCCTGTAGTCCCAGCTGCTCAGGAGGCTGAGGCAAGAGGATCACTTGAGTCCAAGAGTTTGAGGTTGCTGTGAGCTGTGATGCCACAGCACTCAACCTCAGGGGGACAGAGGGAGATTCTGCTTCAAAAAAAAAAAAAATGTCTCAAGAAAAGCAGTCCAATTCTGCTAAGAGAGGATAAAACCTGGAGGGTTTCTGAGGGTGGGCAGCAGCTTGAATTGGTGCTTGGTCTCTCTTTGTTTGCAGACTCACCATACAAGCTTTTCTCAGTTGTCCCCTCCACCCTCCATCACATCCTAAACGGTTCTGAGACCTCAGATGACACCATCACAATCTACAAAAAGGCTGAAATGGGAGACACAAGCCTCAAGAGACACTACGCCTCCCTCATAGAAAGTTCTATGGACTATACTGAATCCATAGTCCAGTGTTTTTCCATCCTTTTTATCTCACGGCACTCTTGAACCTAAAGTTAAACTCCCATGGTACACTTAAAAAGAGGAAAGGAAAGGATATACTTCTTATGCTTTGAACTTCTTTGGAAAATAATTTAATTAATGGTCTTCAAAAATATTTGTGGCACACCAGTTGAAAACCACTGCCATAGTCCTTGCTTACAGAGTTCACGCTTTCTTCAACCTGTCCTACACTGTGACAAGGTTGACAGCATACATCTTGGTTTTGAACCTTTGAAATGCATCGAGGACGTATTTTACAGGGACACAGCTGAGAGCTATATTGTGAAGATGCTATGGGAGCCGTGCATGAGGCTGCGTGGGGAACATTTGCCGAGACGTCTACGCTTCTGTGCTTCTACATGCTGTTTCCCCTAGAAGCTATAAGCCCATTTGGCTTTTGCAGTTTCTTCAAGGGGCAAAGGTAAGTTTCCCTCTTCAAGAGAAGTAACTCAAAAAGGAAATGAATTTTTAAAGATCAGATGGTGGCCATCCTCTTGCTGCCCCAATTCAAATGTCTATTAATCTTCAGGAGAGACTACATAATAAACACAGAAATGATAACATCTAAAGAGTATAGGAAAGCAAGAACAGATTTGGGGTCAGAACAAGAGACTATTTTGAGAAAACAGAAGATGTTTGATAAGTGGTAGATTTGTTCTATTGAAAAACACCAGTAGTGGGTGGCGCCTGTGGCTCAGGGAGTAGGGCGCTGGTCCCATACGTCGGAGGTGGCGGGTTCAAACCCAGCCCCGGCCAAAAACCACAAAAAAAAAAAAGAAAGAAAGAAAAACACCAGTAGATTCTGGAAGCAACAGGAAAACAAAGAGCTCTTCTCTAACTTTGTATATGACACGGAACAAGAAATGCTGGCTTCAAAGGAACCAAAAATACAGTCATTTGCTGAAATGGATGTTTTAAGGAGATAGAGAGGAAATTTTTCACTGCTACAAAACCAAACACTTGCTTATGCTGCTACCGAGACGGAGTGTCCAAGTGGTGACAGCAAATGAACAATTACTTTCTTCAACTTTGTGTTCATCTTTTTTTAGACCTTATAAATTGATCCAATCCAATTGACTCAAGTGTGTTTGAGTCTAGGGTCCACTGCAACCAAAACAAAGGGTTGTTTTAAACCAACGCTGTGTGGAGCTATTGCCTCAAACGAGTTTGGTGGCCAAGGCCAGAAACCTCGGTGTGACTCAGACTAGGAAGAAAAAGTAATGACCTTCAGAGCGTGTCATACAAAATTAAACAAAGCCTGTGAGAGGGCTCAAAATTTCAAAAAAGAAATAGCTTCAGCAATTACTAAGTCTACTAAGACGAGAGGCTTTCAGGAAGTTTCCAGATAACTTTATAGACCTAACTTAATAGGCTAATTTTAGAGAGTTTGGAAAGATTCAGAATATCCTGGCCACTTACTTATTTCTGTGAACACATTTTCTTCTCTCGTTCTCTCTGTGTAAATGGCTCTACTTTCTTAGATGCTGACACTGAGCACCCTGGACACTCTCCACATTAGATCATAATGATGCATCTACTGTTTTAAATACTTGTTTTACTTTATGGTTAGTGTTTTTTATGTTCTCTCCTAGAAATCTTTGCTTTATCCAAGGGCACCAAGATAATGCTCCTGCATTTTCTTCCAGAAGCTTTATAGTCTTAGCTTTTAATTTTAGGCTCATGATCCATCTTGAATTCATTTCTGTGTACATTGAGAGATGGGAGTAAATGTTATTTCTTTTTTTCCATGTGTTTATCTCAGTTCTTTAAACACCACTGCGGAAAAGATTTCCCTTTCCTAGTTAAATTACACGGGAACCTTTATTGAAAATCGGTTGGCCATATACATGTGGGTGTGTTCTTAGACTCTATTTTGTTCTGATGACACAGGTGTTAGTTTTTAAGACAGTACTGACTTGCTTCGATTACTGTAAATTTAAAGTCCTCCATTCTTAGGTTTAACAGATAACTTAATTCAGAGGCCTAAGACCTAAATTCTAGAGCCAGCTTTGGCATTACCATAGCTGTGAAATTTTGAAGCGGTCATCCAATTTTTCTATGTCTTCGTTCATTTACCAATAAAATAAGAAATAGTAAATCAAGGTTGCAAATTCAAATATTTGGCAGGTAATGTAAATGAATTAATCTGGGAGGCACAATACAATAGCACAATAGGGAGTGGTGGAGATTGTGCCAAAGTTCACGTCCATTCTGAAGATGAAAGTTACCACTTTATCTTAGCTTGTAGGAACGTAAACTCGCTGCTCCAATATCTTCTTCCATGAAAACCAGAAATCTTGATTTTCATGTGAAATCCTTCTGTTTTTAAAACATCATGTTGGCCAAACAAAACTCTGCCCTGAAACAGCCAGTTAAAAGTCCCCGAAGTAGCAAAATCTCTCAAAATGCTATTATCATTATTATTTTTATAGAGTTATTGTGAAGAACAAATTGCATAACATAAGAAAAGGCCTAGCACTCTGGGTGGTACCTAATAAATATCTAGTAAGAATTCAGTCAATTTTTTTTCCAAATTAAACATTCAATAACTTTTATCTTAAATCTTTACTACTAGCCCTCCATTTCTTACAAACTGAGAGTCATTTCCTTCCTTGAATCTGGCATTACCTCACTGTCCATGGACTTCAAAATCTAGCCTGTGTTGGGGTCTCTCAGTTACTCATCAGATCCCTCTGCCCCCTTCTCCCAGCCCGGTGTGTGCCCGGGGCACTTGCATGGGAACTTCATGAACAGGTTTCTTGGCCTGTGGCTTCCCATTAGGTTCAACCAAGGGAGGAACCAACAGGAGGGTGAAAGAAGTGAGAGGTCAGAGTATTAACTTCCCCAGTGTCCCACTGGCTAAGTCACCAGGGTTGACTATAGCCTGAAGTCACCGAAGTCTTCAGGCTATTATCTCTATAGAGCCAGTGTTTTAAGTTCTGCCTACCATGACAAAAATGCCACAGACTGGGTGACTTAAACTGCTGAAATTTATGCCTCACAGTTAAAAGCTGAGAAGTTCAAGATCAAGGTGCTAGCAATGCAGTTTCTGGTGTGGGCGTTTCTCCAGGTTTACAGACTGAGAGAGACAGATCACTTTTCCCCTGTCTCTTCTTATGAGTGCCCTAATCTCAGGCATGCCTCATCCATAACCTAATTACCTTCCCGCCGCCCCTCCTCCAAATGCCATCACCTTGGGTTAAGGCTTCTGCATATGAATTTGGAGGGTGAGGAATACACTCAGTCCACAGCAGCCAACTACATACACTCCTTGGGTTCCAGTAACCACTTTTCCTTGCTGACCCTTGAGGCCAAGAGGCAGTGGAAAGCGCTCATCAACTTTTAAACTCTGTTGGCTTACTTACACATCACCCCAGTGTGCTAAATCATCCTGTGCATTGTAAAATACACCAACCCCTCACCCCCAGGGAGAAACTCCTCCTGTTCCCTTTCTGAATTGAAGGTGCTTCTAATCTGCCAATTAGCCAGCCTTAACGTGATGCTGCTCCAGTGGAAAGGAAGGTTGTCATGGTACCCCAATCCCTGGCTCATTCCTGTAATGAAAAAAACGGGAAAAAAACACTGGAAACTTCACCTGCCAGAGAGTAGAGGGACTGGTTAAGTTTGAAAATACTGATTTGGCCATCTTTCCAGGAGTGGAGTTTTAAATAGAATAATGTTCTCTGATTTTGTGGCTACAATTTTTTTTCCCCTCTATTCTAGTGGATCAGAAGGGGAAGGGCTCAGGGCTGCTCTGTACCAACTTTCTCTCCTCCTCTGCAAGTACTCTCTCTCCTCTCGCCTGTGGAGAGCCACCAGCTCTTTTCCTCCTGGCACTGGGTACACCTTGAATTGGTTTTTTACACCATCAGTGGAAAATCTGCTATCCAGGCTGAACTTGATAAACATAGAAAGCTCTTCGACTTGCTTCGGATCTAAGCTATATATAGGCTGCTTCTGATGTCTTCTAAAATTTTCCATGCGGTTCACCTTAGCTTCCTAGTTTTGCCCTGGAGCTTCAAGCAGAAGCCCCTGCACATAACGGCATCGCTGTTATTTCTCTTGCCTGCTTTGTCATGTATGTTCGTTACAAATCTGCTTCAGGTTAAATGCACGTTACTTCGTGTAGTTTCCTAATCATTTTAAGTGTATTTGCATTTAGTATGTTGTTCAGTGTTAATGGTGCTATTTTTGATGATATCATGAGCAAGGGACCTAGGACATATTATCATTTTGCTTTTGGTCTAGGTATTCTTCCTCATCAAGACTCTAAGAGAAACATCGTTAGCAAGGGACAATTATAAACGGGTAAATTAGCTACCATCTTCTAATGGTCATTTTAAATAGGCCACATTCCCCAATTATTCAATCAAACACTAATCTAGCTGTTGCTGTGAAGATCTCTTGGGAGACACGATTAAAGTACACAATCAGTTGGGTTTTAATAAGGGCAACTATCCCTATCTGGGTAGGCCTGATTTCTTTTTTTGTTTTTTGTTTGTTTTTTGCAGTTTTTGGCCGGGACCAGGTTTGAACCCACCAGTTCCAGTATATGAGGCTGGCACCCTACTCCTTGAGCTATTGGCACCGCCCAAGTGGCCTGATTTCATCAGCTGAAGACTTTGAGAGCCGAGCTGAGGTTTTCCAGAAGTAAAAATTCCAACTGTGGGCATCAGCTTCCAACTTGAGCCTGTGCCCAAGAACCTGAAGTTCCTGACAGACTACCCTAGGGATTTGGGAATTTCCTTAATAGCCCCTACAATCACATAAACCAATTCTTTGAAATAAACTTTGAAAACATACCTTCTATAAGTTTTCTCTGGATTAACTCTTATTGACATAGATTGAAACGTCTGGAAGTGGAGTAACAAATAATTAAATTTTGGAAGTGGCTTTGGAATTGGGTGATGGGCAGAGGCTAAAAGAATTATAAGGAACGTTACAGAAAAATGCCTCACTTGCTTTGAACAGACTGTCAGTAGAAATATGGATATTAACGATTCTACTGGTAAGAACACAGAAGGGAGCGAAGAGCATGGAAGATAAAAATCTATATTACCTTAGAAAATATCTAAATCTTCATAAAAAATGATGGTGGATAGAAATATGGACATTAGAGGCACTCCTGGTGAAGACTCAGAAGGAAACGAAAGGTGTGGAAACTGTAGGAAAAGGGAGCCTAGTTTCATAGTAGCAGACAGCTTACTGGATTTGTGTCTTATAGTTATGTAGAAAGCAGAGCAATAAACTTGGATATGTAGGTGAGAAGCATTACAAGCAAATCACTGAAGTTGCAGAGTGATTCGGTCATGCTGCTTATAATAAAATGCAAGAGTTGAGCGAGAGGTTGGTGGAAGAATTACTAAGGAGAGAGAAACTGGGACTTGAAGATTTGGGAAATTACCATTCTATCCAGATTCCAAAAGATGCTAAAATTATAGTTCACGCTAAAGAAAAATTGCTCTGGATAGAAAGCCTAGGGTGGGGCTGGACAACCTTTCGCTAGTGTCTCAAAAGGATCAAAAGCTCAGAATTTCAATCACACTGTGGTGTCCTGGGGGAGACTAGTCACATGACTCACAGATCTCAGCCTTCTAAGCAGAAGCCAGGAATAAAGATGGGATTATTCAGGAAAGATTTATGGAAGAGACACTTAGCTAGTGGAGCAAATTCCCAAAATATTCACAGAACACCCATAAAGCTCTTGAGAATTTTGTACCGGCAGAAACATTTCCAATTTAGACTGAAAAAGATAGCGGATGAAATGAAAGACAGCTATTGGACTCCCAAAATTCTACAAGGAGGACGCAGGCTCATGAAACCACCCTGCTGCCCATATGTGCTATCCTCTGAGAAAGAAAAACTCAGACAGGGAGTCTTGGGTCCAGAAATTAAATCCTCAAATCCCAGAAGCTGATTCCTAGGCCTCGAAGCCTGATAGAGTTTCTGGCCTTGCTGGATTTCTAACTTGGGACTGGTACCTCTTTTTTTTTTTTTTTCTTTCTTTCATTCTTTTTTCTTCTTTTTCAATGTGACTATAACTGGTATCCCATCCCCAAACACCATTGTCCTGGGGGAGCTGACCTGTATCTTCTATTTACTGTGTAGAAACAAGAAGAATGAAAGAGTCACACACAAGTTCATGGATGTCCAACCTACACTGAGAAAGTTTGATTCCCTCTACTAGGAATTAGAGCTCACTCAGAGGCCTGACTTCTGATCTAGTCAGATTAGTATTCAAAATAATAGTTAAAATCTTCAGATTTGGAGTCAGACTGCCTGAGTTTGAATCCAAATTTACCACTGAGACCTAGAGTAAGATGCTTTTAACCTCACCATTCTACAGTTTTCTCATCTGCAAAATCACAATAACTCCACTTTCCTTATACGATAATTATGATCTAATATGCACTAAGATTGGAAGTGTTTAGCACTGCGTCAGAGAAAAAGAGGGACCAGGAGAGAAAGGGGTGTGTACACACATCCAGGGATGGCATTACAATAATTTTGAATAATATATAAAATGTTGCTGAGCTTAAAAATTATCACTAAATTCTAATGGTACACTTATTTATTAAGATGTTTGACCCCGTTAAAGATCCTGTTTTTTTCCTTTAGTTTGACAAAGAAACCAGGTCTGCAAAGGATGCGAAGATAAACCCTAATAACGTTGCCAATTCCTTAAAAGGCCTACGGAGTGAAGAAATGTTATTGACTATTTTGGTTTCACCCCTCTAGTTTCTGGAAGGCACAGCGCATACTCCAATTAAACACCCTTCCAAGTCTTTGCTCATGCCCTTGAGACACAAATTTATTTCTGTAAAATAACTTTTTTCCCAGGGAAATATGAATAAATGAATGAATAAATGTCATACTAAATTCTTCCTTAGTTGAAACCTACAAATCGAAGTCACTGGGAATCAAGAGGTTGTCTACCTTGATGTCAAGGCTAGTCTCATAGGTAAACAGACTGGGTGATACCTGCCTTTATTATATTGGTTTAAGGGTAATGGGAACATCAAGCTTGCCCTAGACTTCCATCCAGCTAACTTCTAGAGAGCCTCTAATGCCTATGACTTTACCCTTTTATTTTTGTTCATAAATTAATTTGTGCATTTATTCATTTACTATTTTTCAAAGTTACTGAGTATCAACTAACTGAAACACACACACACACGCAGATGCATACATATATAGAAATTATGAGACTTGTGTAAGGTTTGCCGAATTTAGAAATGCATAAAGCATCGTCACTGTCTTTAAGAAGCAAAGACATTAGAATTCTTATTACCAATGAGAATTACAAGTATCTGCCTCTGAGGGTCTCTTGATGATTAGATGAGAATATATGAATATAAGGTCCTTTTACAATTCCTAGAAAATGGTCAGAAGGGAGAGGGATCAGCACACCTCCTGGGTGCGGGATGCAGCTACAGCAGGGACCTCACCTAACACATGCAAACTTTGTAACCTAATCATCTGAACCCTCCTATTAATCTGAAATTTAAAAAAAGGAATATGGTCAATAACCATTTCTCAGTGTTGTGATCATTACCTGATACAGCTGTAAAGAGTCTCAGAGACCTTCTAGCCCAGTGGTCCTCAGACTTTCCCATGCATCAGAATCACCTGGAGGGACTGTGAAAACGCCAGATGCTAACTCTACTCCCAGTTTCTGATTATACAAGTCTGTGGGGAGCCTTGAGAACTGACGTTTCTCAGTTCCCAGAGGAGGCCGATGATGCCAATCTAGGCCCACACTCAGAGAACCCTGTTGTTCCCCAGCCTCCTCATTTCACAAATGAGAAATTGAGGCTTGAGAGAGTTGAACAAATCTGACTGTCAACTCACCAATAATTAGCTCTTCTGAGCCCACCTCTCCCTATTACTCTAAAGCCTCTCCGATAGCTGCACATCATATCAGACATGTGCATTTTATTACCCTTACAGAAAGCAGTATTATAGGCACTCTGGGTGTGACACATGTTTGTACATGGATAGATGAGAGGATGGGAAATATTTCTGGACAGGGAGGCTCTATGGGTGGGCACCCATGCATTTGGTCACGAATCAGTGTGAAACCTCGTGTATTATTTATCAATTACTGCATAAGCAATTCCTCCAAGACCTGGGAACTCAAAACAGCACATCTTATCTTAGTTTCTGTGCATCAAGAATCCAGGCAGGGCTCGACTGCTTCAGGGTCTCTCTCAAGGCGTCAGAGAGGGCAGAAGTCTCATCTGAAGACTTTACTGGGCAGGATCTGCCTCCAAATTCACTTCACTGCTTTTTGGCAGATTAAGTGATGCAGGGTTTTGCTCTGAGTACCTTAGTTCTTCACTACCAGTTGTTGGCCAGAGGCTCCCCTCAGTTCCTCACCATGTAGACTTCCCCAATAGGACAGCTTGCTTTATTAAAACTGGGGAGATAGAGACATAGAGAGTGCTCTGGCAGAATGGAAGTCATAATGTTTTGCAACCTGTCCATGAAGGTGGCATGTCATCATCTTTGACATATTCTATTGGTTAGAAGCAAGTCGGCAGACTCAGCCCACTTTTGAAGTGAGATTACCTGAGAGCAGGAAATACTGCCACACTCCTCTTGTCAACCCCATGCCTCATTTCACAGATGAAGAATATGAAGCTCAGAGATAACAGGTGCCTTAAATAAGATCACATAGCCAGTTTACTTCCCCGACTAGAACGCCAGTGTTCTTTTCACGTCTTGCAAAATGCTTTCCATTTGATCTCAACTGCAGGCATCACAAACAATATATTAATTAAAAACAAAAGAACAAAAACATGTTCTAATGGAATAAGAGCAAATAAGTTTGTCCTATCAAAACTTTTTTTACCAACAAAATCATAAAGCATTTGCTGAATCATCATTGTAATCAAGAACCCAAGAGTCGAAAATGCAATGTAACAGTTCCAACAAAAATAATCATTCATTTGGTGCTCTGTTCAAATAACACAAAAATAAGCACTTTTCTTCTGAATCTCCACATACAGTCTAGGAGGCAATTTCCCTGTCTCTTTAGCAAGAGAATGTACATCTCTTCTTAACCCCGTGAGGCTCTATTTTTCAAAACTAAATGTATCATAGACCTCCTCGAGTGATATTTATTCCCCAGACAGCTAAATATAAAACGCTAATGCACACACTCATTTCTCTTTTGGAACATATTTATTTACCATTAACTGCAGGTAAGGTGTATGCCAGGTTCTAAGGAACCAGCAGTAAACAAGACAGAGGGTTTATTACTCGAATGGCCCTTTGGATCTGCCAGGAAAGAGAGACATGTTTTAAACATTCCAGATAATTAATTAGTGTCTGAAGTTGCTTTGAAAATAGAAGACAGAGTGTTATGGGAGAATATAGCAGTGAGTCTCAACCTAAAATGAGCATTTAGAAAGATATGATAAGTTGAAACTGAGCAAGGCACAGAAATTCACATTTTCTGTTTGTTCATCTAAACAAACAGGGAAAACACGAGCATTCCAGGCAGTCTCCAAGGTAAGAAAGCTGATTTTATTTTTTAGAGACAGAGTCTTACATTGCCATCCAGGCTGGAGTACAGTTGCACAATATTAGCTCACTTCAGCTTCAAATTCCTAGGCTCAAGCGATCCTCTCATCTCAGCCTCCCAAATACAGGCATGAGCTGCCATGCTTGGCTAATTTTTATAATTGTTTGTAGAGATGGGTCTAACTCTGTTGCTCAGGTTGGTCTGGATCTCCTGGCCTCAAGTGATCTTCTCACCTTAGCCTCCCAAAGTGCTGGGAATACAAGTATGAACTAACAAGCCAGGCCAAAAAGCTAATTTTATCTGTAAGATCGTATCATAGAAAATAGAAAATAAACACACAATACAAATCATCTTCATACACGACTGAAGAACTAGTTAAATCGTCATTATTGATTATTTGCAGTTGTAGCAACAGTTTTAAATCAGCCCTGAGTCTGTCGGACTTACAGTTTGAGCTACAGTTAATCTGACCCCTTGACAAAGGCATTTCTCTGGAGAGAATTCATAGATCACCCCCTCTTTCTTACATTTAAAGCATTAAATATTCCATTTTTGTCTTTGAGACCATTTTCCAAATTTCCAAAATGAGTCCAGGTCAGGAATATGTTCCATGGGTTGAGAAGGGATAGTATTACAGACAGCTTGGTACTTTTCATAAAGAATAGAACTCCATGGGGGAGCAAACTTCCCCAAAAGATTTTAAAGATTAATCATTGGTGATTTTCGTTAATGATAAATCATTTGTGATAAATCATTTATGATCCCCTTCCCGACAATGATGAAGGAAAGGTTGACTCAGAACAGAGAGTCTTTGCAAAAGCCAGGATGCCAGCTACGCAGAAGAACTAGGCCCCAGGACTCCCTGGAGGGTAACACTTTTGCTGAATAGGAAACAAAGCTCTCCCCAAGGAAGCTGCAACCCTTTTCAAAGCATCATTTACAGTGCCATCTAGTGGATATTAAAATTACTGCACAAGAGTACCAAGGCCTGGGATCCACCTAGTCCTTACTCTGATACCAGCACAAAGCACAACGCTGATTTCAGAGTGACTTCGTTCAATGAGTAACATCAAACGTCATTTCTTTTTCTTTTTTTTTTATTGTTGGGGATTCATTGAGGGTACAATAAGCCAGGTTACACTGATTGCAATTGTTAGGTAAAGTCCCTCTTGCAATCATGTCTTGCCCCCATAAAGTGTGACACACACCAAGGCCCCACCCCCCTCCCTCCGTCCCTCTTTCTGCTTTTCCTCCCCCCCATAACCTTAATTGTCATTAATTGTCCTCATATCAAAATTGAGTACATAGGATTCATGCTTCTCCATTCTTGTGATGCTTTACTAAGAATAATGTCTTCCACGTCCATCCAGGTTAATACGAAGGATGTGAAGTCTCCATTTTTTTTAATAGCTGAATAGTATTCCATGGAGTACATATACCACAGCTCGTTAATCCATTCCTGGGTTGGTGGGCATTTAGGCTGCTTCCACATTTTGGCGATTGTAAATTGAGCTGCAAGAAACAGTCTAGTACCATTACATTGGCCTAGAAGTCTTCCTTAATTATAAAATGGAGAAAATCAAGTGCTACCTCTCAGGGTTGTTATGTGGATAAAAATAAGTTGTAAATGCTGTAGTTGGAGTACTTGGTTAAAGGACAATAGAGGCAGAAGAGGAGGGGAGAGATTCTTGAAATGGCAAAGAATTAAGATGGTAAGTGGTAAAGATGAGTTGGCCGGGAGCTTCTTTAGGGTGCTCCAATGTAACAGAGAAATGTCCTCGTGTAATGGAGAAGGTTTAAGCTTTGGAATAAATAAAGATTGGTCAAAAGCTGGCTGTCTGTTCCCTCATCTATTAAAAGGAAAAGATGGCTGCACCCACCGCAGAGTGATGTTCTTAAGATTACAAGGGCAGAGTCTGCCTGGAGGAGAAGCTTATGGATGCTAATTCCCTTCCTATCTTCCCCATCAGATCTTTGGCTGCATTTAGAGATCAAACAATCCATTCTTTTCCACTGAACCAGTTGAATTGGGTTTTGCTTCGTCCAAATTCCAAATCTTCCTGATCTTCCCCCTCTCCCCAGCTTCCTGTTCTGACACTCGTCACCCTAAGAAATAAACTGGCTTCAATTTGAATGTCTATAACGAATCCCGTATCCCTGCCTGGTCTTTTCCCAGAAGTCGCTGGAAGGCTATTCATGCTTCTGTTTGCTCCTAACAGAAAATCTTTAGTATTTGTTCTCCCCACAGGTCACCCAACACAGAGAAGAAAGCTGCAGCCGGCTGCTGGCTTTCAACCCAGGAGATAATTTACTTAGCTGACCCTTCTTTAGCCATATTTCTTCTATATTATTCTTTTACCTTCAGAGGTTTCATTTGCATTCATCAGCCTATCAGTCTGTTGCCCTCACAGCATGGCACAGCCTGTGTCTATCATATATACTTAAGTGAGTAAAGCCCTGTCTCTGGGAGAACAATGAAAAAAGGACAAGGTTTTAATTCCATGCTGAGAAAAATAAGCATATGTCCCCTGTTTATCTGTAAATGTACTTTCTTCATTGGAGAGAAGTGTCAGCACTTTACAAAAAGGTTTCTTTCTTCCTTAATGTTGGTGTGGTCTTTTCAGAGGCAAAACTAATATTTTCCTTAGTAAAGGTGATTTTCCTCCCCTGGAGCCCATAGACGACCGAATTGATTTCTTAAGCCAAAAACAATTTTAGAATCTCTTTATCTTCTCGGGATGATGTCCTTCACCAAATCATTTTGTCATTTCTTTGCTGCGGGTTTCTGTAACAGAGAAGATTGTAGGCTTTCAGACTTGAAAATAAATAAATAATAAAGTCTATCTTTTCTTGTGGAAAGCACTTTCTTACCCCAGCTATCAAAATGGGAAATTCTAGACTACGGAATAAAACACCGACATCTAAGTTACAAGGGTTATGTGGTTTTTTCCCTTTTATTCTTCAGATTAGCTTTCCCCCACGGCTCTACAAAAATGACTTTATAGGTAAAATGTAGCAAAGGTGAGAAGGAGACATGGTTAAAAAAAGAAAAAGCTACATTAAAGACTCAGTTTTCAGGTGGTGCCTGTGGCTCAAAGAAGTGGGTGCCGGCCCTGTATGTGGGAGGTGGTAGGTTCAAACCCAGCCCGGGCCAAAAACTGGAAAAAAAAAAAAAGAGAGAGAGAGAGAAAGACTCAGTTTTCATATGTATTTTCCTTCCCATTGAAACACTAAAAAGGAGACACGAGACATGAATTTTACTTCTTCATTATAAAATCAGTGCATACCCTGGCTCAAAAAAAAATGAAAGAGCATAAAATGTCTCCCCTCACCTTCATCTTCAGACACATTTTGTATATACAGTTTTATGCTTGTACAACATTCTGGTACAAATATCTTTATTATGATGTGATTTTTGGTCTTCTGGGTATATGCCTGGTAGAGGAATTATAGGATTGAATGGCAGATCTATTTTTAGATCTCTAAGTGTTCTCCAAACATCTTTCCAAAAGGAATGTATTAATTTGCATTCCCACCAGCAGTGTAGAAATGCTCACTTTTCTCCACATCCACGCCAACATCTCTGGTCTTGGGATTTTGTACAAAGAAGTCAATCCTACTTCTTTGCTTTTTCTCTATATTTTGGAGATCTTTTTCTGTCAACATTCACCAATCTACTTCATTTTTAACTGGCTGCATATCATAAATTTTTATGCATACATTTACTCAGATTCTAGTTGATATTTTTTCAGAAATTTTAGCAAATAACAATTCCAAGCTATGCTTCAAAGAGCATCTTTGAAAATACATCTTTGTATTTTTGAACTGGAAAAACTGCACAATGTATTTGAACACTGAGATTGTTGGGTCAGTGTAATGAGGAAGGCAGGGAAGAAGGTATAAACCTTTTCTGTTGATAGGTTTGCAAGTCACATTAACAAGTCAGTGCTGAACTCCTAATGTATCCAGGCCAATCTTTCAAGGAGATCAATAGAATTAAAAATCAGTAATTGTTCTAGCCATTTAAAAGTTCTTTTTTTCTTTTTTTTATCATTATTAAATCATAGCTGTGTACATTAATGCAACCATGGAGCACCATACACTGGGTTTATAGACCATTTGACAGATTTTCATCACACTGGTTAACATAGCCTTCCTGGCATTTTCTTAGTTATTGTGTTAAGACATTTATATTCTAGATTTACTAAGTTTCACGTGTACCCTTGTAAGATGCACTGCAGGTATAATCCCACCAATCACCCTCCCTCTGCCCATTCTCCCCCGTCCCTCTCCCCCTGCCCCATATTCTTAGGTTATAACTGGGTTATAGCTTTCAAGTGAAAGCCATAAATTAGTTTCATAGTAGGGCTGAGTATATTGGATACTTTTTCTTCCATTCTTGAGATACTTTACTAAGAAGAATATGTTCCAGCTCCATCCATGTAAACATGAAAGAGGTAAAGTCTCCATCTTTCTTTAAGGCTGCATAATATTCCATGGTGTACATATACCACAGTTTATTAATCCATTCGTGGATCGAAGGGCACTTGGGCTTTTTCCATGACTTAGCAATTATGAATTGGGCTGCAATAAACA
The DNA here is from genome assembly GCF_027406575.1 of Nycticebus coucang. Taxonomy (NCBI): domain Eukaryota; kingdom Metazoa; phylum Chordata; class Mammalia; order Primates; family Lorisidae; genus Nycticebus; species Nycticebus coucang. Next base: position 34,767,422 of record NC_069793.1, on the reverse strand, counting down.
TTCTGGTACAAATATCTTTATTATGATGTGATTTTTGGTCTTCTGGGTATATGCCTAGTAGAGGAATTATAGGATTGAATGGCAGATCTATTTTTAGATCTCTAAGTGTTTTCCAAACATCTTTCCAAAAGGAATGTATTAATTTGCATTCCCACCAGCAGTGTAGAAATGCTCACTTTTCTCCACATCCATGCCAACATCTCTGGTCTTGGGATTTTGTGATACGGTCTAATCTTACTGGAGTTAGATGATATCTCAAAGTAGTTTTGATTTGCATTTCTCTGATGATTAAGGATGATGAGCATTTTTTCATATGTCTGTAGGCCGTGCGCCTGTCTTCTTCAGAGAAGTTTCTCTTCAAGTCCCTTGCCCAGCCTGCGATGGGATCACTTGTTCTTTTCTTGCTAATACATTTGAGTTCTCTGTGGATTCTGGTTATTAAACCTTTGTCGCAGACATAACCTGCAAATATCTTCTCCCATTCTGAGGGCTGTCTGCTTGCTTTACTTACTGTGTTCTTGGCTGTGCAGAAGGTTTTTAGTTTGATCAGGTCCCAGGAGTGTATTTTTGAAGCTGCTTCAATTGCCTGGGGAGTCCTCCTCATAAAATACTCGCCCAGACCGATTTCTTCAAGGGTTTTCCCTGCACTCTCTTCTAGTATTTTTATAGTTTCATGTTTTAAGTTTAAATCTTTAATCCAGTGAGAGTCTATCTTAGTTAATGGTGAAAGGTGTGGGTCCATTTTCAGTCTTCTACAGGTTGCCAGCCAGTTCACCCAGCACCATTTGTTAAATAGGGAATCTTTCCCCCACTGACTGTTTTTAATCGGCTTGTCAAAGATCAAATAACAGTAAGTAGCTGGGTTCATCTCTTGGTTCTCTATTCTGTTCCTGTTTTTGTGCCAGTACCATGCTTTTTTTGTGCCAGTATCATGCTGTTTTGATCACTATCAATTTATAGTATAGTCTGAGGTCCGGTAGCGTGATTCCTCCTGCTTTGTTTTTATTTCTGAGTAATGTCTTGGCTATTCGAGGTTTTTTCTGATTCCATATAAAACGAAGTATTATTTTTTCAAGATCTTTAAAGTATGACAGTGGAGCTTTAATAGGGATTGCATTAAAATTGTATATTGCTTTGGGTAGTATGGACATTTTAACAATGTTGATTCTTCCCAGCCATGAGCATGGTATGTTTTTCCATTTGTTAACATTTTCAGCTATTTCTTTTCTTAGAGTTTCATAGTTCTCTTTATAGAGATCATTCACATCCTTTGTTAGATAAACTCTCAAATATTTCATCTTCTTTGGCACTACTATGAACGGAATAGAGTCCTTAACTGTTTTTTCAGCTTGACTATTGTTCGTATACATAAAGGCTACCGATTTATGAATGTTGATTTTATAACCTGAGACACTTCTGTATTCCTTGATCACTCATTTAAAAAACAAAAACTCTTTATGGTTTAATTTTGACTTTTAGCCTTTTCCCATTTTCCTTTCTTCCTACTTTTCCGTTGCAATATAGGCAAATAGGGCGGCGCCTGTGGCTCAAAGGAGTAGGGTGCGAGGTGGTGGGTTCAAACCCAGCTCTGGCCAAAAAAAAAAAAGAAAGAAAGAAAGAAAGAAATATAGGCAAATAAATAGCTCTGATCATTTCATAAAAATGGGAGACGCTTCTGAGTGTTACCTTCCCAAACCTCCTGCAAAGTAGCTTGTCTGGTTTAGTCTCAGGTCATTCTTCACTGATAACTGATGTAGTGTGACAATGTGACTGTACTGTGCCTGAAGGATCATGGGAATCCACAATAGATAATCATGGGCTTTCTTTGGCCTCTGGGCATGAATTCCCCGTACTGTATAGCTTCTCCTAACATCAGGTTTCTTCAGTCCGCTTGTCCTCTAAAGCAATTCTATACTTCTTCATTAATGTACCAGGGTTCCCTGTATTTCCCACACTGGAGGCAGTATCTCAGACTCATGTGCGTAGACACCCCTCTCTCCAAGGCTGCTCCACATCTCCTGTGCTGTTGTGGATGGGGCAGGGCTGCAGAGCATCACCTGGATAAATTTGTATTCACCCTCCACCTATCTTTGGTTTCTCTTACATCAAAGATAGGTAGAGTAGGTAGCTATGGGACTTCTATTTATCTTCTCAGGATCCCAGGTTGTTTAAGAACCCAATTTGATCCCTTCTGATATTCTTCGTCTACTTCTTTTCATTTATTTCCCTTCATGGTCTTGGAAAAGCTATTGTCATGATATACCACATCTCTCCACATTATGGTTTTTGGGAAACTCTGCTGAGATCTCTAGCTTAGTTGTCAATGATAAAGGTAAGCTTTTGGAGTTTTAAAAATTATTCATTCCCTTGGGCGAGGGGTTCTTCTACAAAGGAACTTTACCCTGGAAGTAAGAGCAATGTAACCTAAATGTTGTACTCTCAAATTAATTTGAATAAAGTTTTAAAAAAAGAAAAAATATTCATTCTCTTAATAAAATCTAGTCTTTCAAGATTATTGACTTGCTATGAATGAAAATATAGCCTAATTTATAGCTCAAGGATTCTTAAATTTTAAGGTATATCTGCTCTTCTCTACAAGCAATGCACCCTACTAACTCAATAGGTGGAAACTTGGAATACCATGACTTACTGAGAATGAAAATAAGGGGGGAAGAGTTTCACTTCTGAAATCAACCAGTAAGCTCCTACTGGAATAATCTTCCTGTAAATGGTAACTACAGACTCTCAATGGAAAAAAAAAAAAGAATGAAGGTGAATAAATTCTAGTAAGAGAGATTCCATAGAGGAATTGAAATTTGGAAAAGGAGAAAGGCATAGAGGAAGTTTTTCATTTTTTAATGGCTTTTAGCTCTAATTCAGGATGAATTGGGTACCATTCACCTGACTAATACTCTTAATAGAAAACTTTATTCTTTCTAACCTTAAGAATTAGAAAGGAGAGCTTGAAGAAGCACAACTGAAAAATAATGAGAGAATCCTAGAGAGAGCAGAGATTTTGTTTATAAATTCTGGTCAACTGTATCTGGATGACCTCTGAACCATATGTGCAGAGGATATCAACCAGCTAAAGAAAAAGTTTGCAAATTGAGACTAACCAAATTAATTGCCTGCTTAAAAAAAAATCATCAGATTTCAGAGAAATATAATAGCAGCTAGAGCTTCAACAATTTAACACTCAAAATATTCAGGATGCAATCCAAAGGTGCTTGACATCTCAGAACCAGGAAAATGTGAGCCAGGACAAAGTCTCAATAGAAAAGATAGCCGATGGAAACCATTCTAGAGACGACACATTATTGGAATTAGTTGACATGGACTTTAAAGCAGCTATTAAAACTAAACTCAAGCATGTAAAGATAAATAGATATTCATCTTGAATAGATTCACAATGAAGGATAGATTGCAAATTTCAGCAGAAAAATAGCAACTACTACTTTTCATAACAACCTAGATAGAACTGTACATCCATTGAGTTTTATTATGATACAATTAGTTCCAGTTTAATAGTGAGTACATGTGGTTTTCTTTCCATTCCTGTGATTTTTCACTTAGAAAAATGGTCTCCAGTTCTTGTGTCCCCTTCAGTTTCTTTCATCAGTATTTTATAGTTTTCCTTGTGTGGATCTTTCACTTTGGAAAAATTGATTCCTAAGTAGTTAATATTCTTCACAGCTATTGTAAATGTAACTGGTTTCTTGATTTCTTTTTCAGAGTTCTCACTGTTGGCATAAATAAATGATGCTGGATTTTTTTTTTTATTGTTTGGGATTCATTGAAGTTACAGATAATTAGGTTACACTGATTGCATTTGTTATATAAAGTCCCTCCTATAATTCTTTACTGCCCTCAAGAGGTGTACTTGGTACACTGTAACCCTCATCGCCTTCCCTCCTTCCTTCTCCCCACTCCATCATTCCCCTACCTCTCCCCTTGTATTAGTTCATCTACTGTCTTCATATTAGAATAGAGTACATTGGATTCTTGCTTCTCCTTTTTTTTTTTTTTTTTTTGAGACAGAGCCTCAAGCTATCTCACTGGGTAGAGGGCTGTGGCATCACAGCTCACAGCAACCTCAAACTCCTGGGATTTAAGCGATTCTCTTGCCTCAGCCTTCAAAGTAGCTGAGACTACAGGCACCCACTACAATGCCCAGCTATTTTTGGGTTGTAGTTGTCATTGTTGTTTGGCAGGCCCAGGCCAGATTCGAACCCACCAACTCTGGTATATATGGTTGGCGCCTTAGCCTCTTGAGCTACAGGCACCACCTTGCTTCTCCATTCTTGTGATGCTTTACTAAGAAGAATGTGCTCCACTTTCATCCAGGTTAATACAAAAGACATAAAGTCTCCATCCTTTTTAATGGCTGAATAGTATTCCATGGTGTACATATACCACAGCTTGTTAATCCATTCCTGGGTTGGTGGGCATTAGGTTGTTTACACATTTTTGGTGATTGGAAATTGAGCTACAATAAACAATCTAGTGCAAATGTCCTCAAGATAAAATGATAACAACAAAAAATAGCCAGGCATTGTGATGGGCGCATGTAGTCCCAGCTTCTTGGGAGGCTGAGGCAAGAGAATCACTTGAGCCCAAGAGTTAGAGGTTGCTGTAAGCTGTGACACAACAGCACTCTACCCAGAGTGATATAGTGAGACTCTGTCTCAAAAAAAAAAAAATAGTCTGTCTTTGAGCTCACTAATTGTTTCCTCTGCTTGACTCATTCTACTGTTGAAAGCCTCTAAAGAATTTTTTTTAATTCAGCAAATGTTTTCTCAGGTCCAAGAGTTGTTTGACTTTTTAAAAATTACTTAAATCTCTTTGTTAAATTTCTATCATAAATATCAGAATTGTTTTCTGTGTCATTACAGAGATCACTGAGTTTCCTTAAAGTTTCCATTTTGCTTTTCTTGTTGGAGAGCTCACATATCACCATCTCACTATGGTCACTTATTGGTTCTTTGATTTTTCTATTTGGAAAGGTCATGGTTCCCTGTTTGCTGCTGTTTCTTGGGGAGGTATGTATGTGTCTGTGCATTGAAGGATTAATTATTTATTCCAGCCTTCTCTTCCCAGCTTGTTTTGTTTATTATTAGATATGTTTGCTTGTAATTTATCTGTTGATTTTCTTTCTTTTTTTTTCCTGTTATTTGCTGTCTCCTTTTTGGCACTAGATGGGACCTTAAGTGCAAGCTTGCCTCAGTTCTGGTATATCATCAGAATGCTGCCCATCCTAAATTGGGAAGTTCCAAAGGGGTTATCCCAACAGTGTGGGAAGGCTGGATAGGTGTTCATGCACAAGGGACCTATGGAATGAATCTCCTGCAGTGTGGTGCTACTGAACAGCCACTGATTTGGCATCTCCTTTGATCAAGTTACAAAGCAGAGTTCCCAGGCTGGGAATGGTGTTCCATCAAAGAGTTCCCCTCTTTGTCTCTGCCTGTCCTCAGAGATATCTCTCTCTTCATCAGTCATCAAGGCAGAGACAGATCTCCTGCTAGAAAGCCCAAAATAGTGGGGAAGCTGATCGTCCACCTGGACTCACTTTTACCCAGTGTACAAACCATGAGTTTGAGAATGTTTTTATTTCCTTGGTGCTGGAAAGATCAGGAAAAGGGAAATCACAGATGTGTAAGTTCAATTTTTTGCTATCTCCTCACAGCTTTTTCACTTATCTGTAGCTCCAGGAACTATCTCTTCCACATGTCTGACATTGGGGATATTGCCAATGAGAATCTCAGTGCTGTCATTTTGCTGCCATTTTGAAACCAAACAACCCTCCCTCTTTATTTCTTTAAAGTATGTAGAACTATTCAAGGCTAATATTAGAACACTGCCTTGTAGGTTTGATGATATATAATTATAATATAATTAAAATATACAGGAAAGTATTTAAAATAGTATTTTAGTCAGAATTGATAATTATTAATAATGACAAACCTTTTTTGAGAAATAGGATTATTTATAATGTGATGACATAAGCATTTCAATGAATGCTGGTTTATACAATGAATGTTTATATTATATTATTGTACTGCATTTCTTTGTGTATGGGCACATTTTAAAACTCAATAACTTTTACAAAAGCTAATATTTAATATATTATATATGCCAGGCATGTTGCTAAGAAGTTTAAATGAATTATCCTAAATAATCTCTACAAAAATGATTTCCATTTCAAAGATGAGAGAAGCAATGCTTAACGATGTCCATATCACACAGCTAGTAAATGAAGAATTTAAAATTCAAACTCAGCCACATTAAAAAAGCTGACTTTTCATACTCTACATTTAAAGGACAGAAAGAAAAGTATTATCATTTTGTTATCATTGATATTATTAAACGGCTTCATGATTATGGTTGGGACCCTTATTACACCCTCAGGCTGAGAAGGGAATCTGAGTTCTCAACACAAAAAGTGAGTACTACTCATCAGAGTTTAGGTTCCAACACCTCAAAAGGATGGTGAAAGTGAAGGCAGCCAGACATCCTAGCATCCCAGTCATCTGTCTTGTCAATAAAACATTGACTGCTTTCCTTTCCAAAAGGTTCAAAACAAACACCTTTGAACCAAGTAGCAAGAAAAAGCATAACTCCAGAATAAGAAGAACAGATCTAGGAGACAAATAGCTAAGTAGGTGGCCATAAAGATAATCAAGTATCTGTGTTAACGGAAAACAACTGTGTGGGCCTTCTGGCTTGCCCCACCACCATCACCAATGTGCTTTTTCTTAGTCAAGCAGCACTAATGGAATACTCTTAAAGTATTTTTTGTTGACATTTCTTTAATTTTTATGGACTACATAAAGCTCAAGGTGGTTTACAGAGTGTTTTACTATGGTTGCACTTTTCAGTGATAGCCAGGCCCATGGAGACTGGGAATTGATTTTTCCCCCCTACCCTAGAGAAATGGCATGGGCAGGTGTAGTTCAGGGGCAAATCTACCTAGGTCCCCAGATACACATTTCAATAAATTGGAATTTGAACATTTTAGTATGATAATTCATAATTGCCCAGAGTGGTAGAGTATGTGCCTAGAAGTTAGACAGGGGACCAAAAAAAAGTCTTCAATAACACCTTTTTTATTCTTAAAATAGTATGTGTTATTAAAGAGCAATAAGCCTTGTGCAGAACCTCTGTAAATTGACCACCCAGGGGAATGTAATGAACTGGTCAACACATGAAGGTGGTCAACATAAGGAACTTCCATTGGTTACATGTGGTGCAGGTCCTGTCTAGGAAAATTAGGTCAACTTAAGGAGGTGGTCAACTATGGAGGTTCTATCATTCAAAAATTCAGAAGAAGCCACAGGTGCTCTCAGGGGTACAGAAGAACATAAAAGACCCCCCAAATGAGCCAGAACTGTGCCGACTCTCAGTGTATTCTTTCTTATTTCCTGACCCCATTCCCATATCAGCTAATAATATTTTTTAATAATAAAAGTGGAATTCTTTTGTCAGGCAATTTCTATGTTATTTTAGTAGGTAAATAATTATCAAGGAAACACCAACTCAGCAGTATAATGTGAAAGAAAACAAAAATCACCACGAGCTTTTCAAGACTAAGGAACAAAAATATACTACGTATCTTTGAATCTGCAACACCTACATCAGACCCTTGCGCACAGCATCTTTTTCATGCTCTCTCTTCTGTTGCTGGCTTGCTTGCTTATTTGCTGACTTTCCTTCCTTCCTTCTTTCTTTTCTTTCTCATCCTTCCTTCCTCCCTTTACCTTTTCTTTATCTTTCCTTCTGTCTTTCATTCTTTCCTTTTGTTCTATTCTTCTATCATTCATTGCTTTCCTCCTTTCATTCATTCATTCTTTCTTTTATTCTATCTTACCTTCTCTATTTCTTTTGTCATTAAACAAATATTTAATGAGAGCTATGTAACAGGTACTGTGCTTAACACAAGCTATAAGAGAAAATAAGAGAAAGAGCCTTTGCCTTCTTAAGGTAAAATCTGCATACAGACAGATTAAGGAGCAGAGAGCCTGTGACTTCAACGTCACATGTGGCCCTCCAGATCCTCAAGTGAAGCCCCTCGATCGAGTCCAACCCTCACAGAACAAACACCTTTATTAAAAGGATTGGTTATGTAAAATTGGGTTTAGTCAAACAGCCACAGCACTCAAGTTTCAGTTTGATTTGGCAGATCCTGATGGCTCCCCCTGCCAAATCAAACTGAAACTTGAAGAAGGATCTTGGTCACATCCCAAGAATATAGGATTCCTTTGAGAGGTTTCTTACTACTTCTCTAGGCCTATCCTTCAGCTACGTAGGTAAGTCACCTATATAAAAAGTTTGGGCCACACTTTACAGAGCAGCATTTTCTAAAATGTTTTGTGGTGAATTCTATATCCAAGATGCTCTGCGGAAAAGGGGGAGGTGCACTTTATATTATATATATTTAGGAAATATGGCAATACATACTCTATACACACACACACCCCCACTTAGAAATTGCTCAATGAAATTAAACAATGAAAAAGCCTAGGGAGTTATAGTATAGAATCTTGATAAAATTTAATTGTTTTTCAAATTTATGTAACCAAAGAACACTTTCTTGTGTAAGATTCATTCAAGTACCTGCAGAATATGCTTTTGACATTCTTGATTGGAACAACAATATGATTTCCCCATAAATGTCAAATCATACTTAATGGAAATCATATAAATTTTTAACAGATTGATATTTCTGTATTTTATCTATTGCATTTTCTCTAGGTTAAGACATAGTCCAATCCAACTTATGTGGCACTTCATATGTTACAAAAGTATTTTCACAAATATTTCTTCATTTGATCCTTGCATCAAAACTCTTAGGCAAAATATTTCCCTGTGCTTTGTTTGATCATTTCAAAAACAAGGAAAATAAATGATTTGCTCAATGTCACTCAGTAAATAAATGTGAGATTGGAATTCTACTGGCTCCTGGTACACAGATGCTTTGAAACTCTCATTCAGCAACATAATTCCAGATGGCTCAGAGTTTCTATAGTATTGCTTTTCCAAACTTGTGGAGGAACATGTGATCATAGAATAGTCTACGTTGATAATAACAGAAATTAAAGGTACCAGGTCATACTTGGTAACGAGGCCCTCAAAAATTTGCAATGAGTATAAATTAGAAAGGCAAAGAACATAACTCATTGTAGAAGACCTGGACTCATATATAAAGACCAAAGGTATCCATTGATTTAAATATTTGTACATGAAAATTACCGTGGAGGATAGGTTAGGAATACAGGTAAGGTAGCATATTCTGCAGTGTATAATATACATGTTTTTGCCCTACTTTTTAGGAAAAAAATAAGGATGCACATTATACATGGGTAGTATGGCCCAAGAGCAGGGGAGCCCAGTGGGCCTCCTGGGGGGTGCCATGAGCAGTCTCTGCTGAGCCCTGAGATCAGGGGAGGGGCAGTCATGGGGATGGCAAAGTGGGCCACAGCCATGCAGGACAAAGGCCAAGCCTTGAGGCCCAGCCACAGGAGGGCACCCGGAGCCCGACACAGGCCCCAGGGACCCATATGGGCCAAGCAGCCTCAGAAATTCCTGACCCTCCACCCACAGGTGTGGCCATCTCAGCCATACCCCTAGTGTGATAGGCAGGGAAGGGGCAGCCTTCACAGAGTGGGTAGCTGTGGGAGGGTCCTATGATCTGCACCTTTACCAGAGGAGGATCAGACCCTTTCAGATGTGTCTCTCTTGGCCAAGAGCCACCCATTTTCTTAGGAACCATTTTCCTGAACATTTGGGCCAAAAATATAGGTGTACATTATACATAGGAGTGCATTATACATGGCAAAATATGGTATATTTTCGACCTTCAACTAACTGGGTAATAAAAATAACCCACAGCTTTAAGACACAATCTGTTCAAAGATTATCAAAATCTTTGAACAGAGAAATACAAAGGAGAGAGAAAATGAGGCAGCCTGAGTGAATGAAGCTGACAACTGAGAATAAAATAACTGAATTTCCAAACTGGAGATGATGAATGTCCCTCGAGAGAGCAGGAATTGTAAACTGGCTGTCATGGAAGGTGGTCACAAAGGGTTAACACACAACGTTTACACCTGAGAACATGCACCTCCACTCAAACTTAAGTTTAAAATTTATTGTCGTTTGGTCAGAAATCACTGAGTTTCAATAAACCTCCCTAGCTAAAGCATTGCAATCTATTAAAATATGTCTTCATACCCTCCTTATTTTCAACTTTGCAGAGAACAGTTAAATGAGATGTTTTTCCATCCATACATATGAATTTGTCTCTGCTGCCTTTGAGCAGGAATTGAAGGGTGCTCTCAAAATGCTCCAGCAAGAGCAGCTTTTCCCTAAGACATGGGGGCATCCTGTCGCTGACCACAAAGAGCCTTTGCTTAGGCCAGCTCCCCCATGTTACAGGCCAGGCTGAAGGCAAGTAATGCTGCTCCTTAGCTTCAGGCATTCTCTATCTAGCCTGACAGCTGGAAGAGCATTCAGTTCTGATGCCCTGGGATCTGGAAGCTTCCAGGGAAGCCCCAAGGGAATCACAGAAGGCTGTAAACCCAGGACTCCATGCATTTGTTTTCCATCTTCAGACCTGGCTCCCTGCTGGCCTTAGATGTCCTCTGCAAGGAAAATGACAACAGCAGCCACGACAGACTCTGTTTTCTATCTACTGGGCAAGTCTTGAATGTTTTATGAATTGCTGATCACCCAACCTTTGTAAATTATTTACCGGCTCCTTGGAATGCTTTAGCTATTCCCATCTCGTCCTACTACTCGTCTTTTGTGGTCCTCTTCAAATCAGTCCTTTTCGTTTGGAAAGTTTTTCTATTTGTTGCAAACAAACACATTTTCTCAGGGTATCACATTTAATGACACAATGCTGTGATCATTTCCCAAATATTTTAGGTATGACCTTTGTCCTATCATTAAAACTTAAGCTTCTTTAAAATAATGAATGTATCCATACACTGAACAGCTCAGCACGGCACCAAGTTCTCATCACTGCCTTGTGCGATGGGAATTATTCTGTTTTAATAAGGCAGAACCTAATTCACACAGCAAGAACATTCTAGAGCCAGGATTCAATGCTTTCTCTATCTGGTCACAAAGCGCTGTGTGACCACAGTGCTCCACTGACATTTTAATCCCCCCCCAACTATAAATATAGAATTTGCCGTCTTTATATTGGAAGTTACAGACTGAATGTTTTATGGGTTAGCTATACTACCCCATTTCTGCATAGATTAGGGGGTAAAAATACTTTGTCAGCGAAGACAATGAAGTATCACTTGCTCAGCCATGATGGAGAAACAGCAGCAAATGAAGACTAGAAAATAAAGCCATCTAACAAAACAGGTTGATCATTAAGGCCAAAGATTTTGCATGCTAATGAAATTAGCTGCTATATGAAAAGTAAACACTTTTTTGCTCTGTGCTACCGCCTCTGTACCTAAGAGACATGGCATGTTTTGGATACATCAGACTTAGTGGTAGCAATAAAATTTGGGGTTGGCTGAAACATCTCTATTATTCTTTGAGCTTGAAGCCATCCTGATACTTCATTTCTTTCCTGATCTTTTATATGCCAAGTACTATTAAGCAAAGGGGATGGCACAAAGTCCTAGCCTTTAGGGAGTATGTTGGGTATCAGGGGAGATATTTTAGGAAACATTTGCGATGGAGTAGGATGAGTATGTCAGACACATAATGAAACACAGTAGTGACATGAAGGGGAAAAGAATCAACTCTTTTCTTTAGTGAATCAGAGGAAGGTTTTGGTGGAGTTGCTTGAGTGGAGCTTTAAAGAATTAAAGGGCTGCCAGAATTTGCCAAGAATATTCATAATATTGGAAAGACATCATGAAACGAAAAACCAAGACATTCCTAGAGAAATCCAAGTAGCTTCTTTCCTATACAATAAATATATTGTTAAACATGTAGTAGAATTATAGGGAATGAGTCTGAGAAATAGGTAAAGCCACGCTGTCTTCCATAAAGCTCCAAGGAAATACTTCTTAGCCTAACTTGAAAAAAAAAAAAACCCATGAGGTACTAAAAAAATGTTTATTTGTCACTATAGAAATACAGATTGTCCAATTAACTGTACTTAGAAGAAAGGCAAGTCTTACACAGGAAAATGTGCATATTTAGGGGAGATAGCATTAAGAGTTGACAGTGCTGAAGATGTCACCACTCCGGGACCTAAACACTGACTCTACAGGGTCAGGAAAAGAAGCTGAGTATTGATTGTCCTTTCCTGGCTACAGCTACAACCCTGTGGAACACTCATTCTAGTAGGACAAGACAAAATAATTCATGGATAAGCAAGAATTTCAGAGGGTAAGGACCAGGGAGAAAAATAAAACATAGAAGAAGGCTAGGAAGAGTGGAAGTGGGTGGAGAGAGGATACAATTTACGTAAAATGTTCAGGAAAGGCTTCTCTCATAAGGTGGCATTTACCTGACAATGATCTACAGGAAATAAAAGAACCAGGAAGTTACATAGAGGAAGAGCATCCTGTTTAGTGTGCCAGAGAATCAACTAGGAAGTCTGTGTGGCCCAGGAGGCTGAGTGAAGAGAGAGAGTGGTGAAGATGAGATCAAGGCTAGACAGGACCAATGCAGCTAGGACTTCAGAGGAAGGGTGACCACACAACCTGGCTTACCTGGGCAGTTTGCATTTATGACTGTTGTCTACACATCATCATTAATAGTACACTTTTTCTCCCCCAAATAGTTCCACTTTGGATCATAAACTGTGTGATCACCCTATTTGTAAGCTTTAGCTTTTAGTCTGAATAAGATGGGAATGCTTTAGGGGATTTTAAGCAGAGAGATAGCATGATCTAACTTACATTTTGAAAGAATTACTCCAGCTTTTGGGTTGAGGATGGATGCAAGGGCTAAAGCCAGGACACCAGTGAAAAGATTGTAGAAATAATTCAGGCAAGGGAAGAAGATGGCTCAGACCAGCATGCTAGTGGTCCAAGACAGTAAGAAGTGGCAGACTCTTATTATGTTTTGAGAGTTGAACTGATAGGATTTGCTGATGGATTGGATGTAGGATGCAAAATGATGCGAGAAGCTCCTTTGTGTCCTAAGTTCCTCCATAGGTTCTTGGGTACTCATGTCTGACCTTGGCTTTCTGCCTAAAGAAGATCATTCTTGTTTTATTTTTTAGTTTTAATTTCAAATTTACTTAAATATTGTATGGTTAGTACCAAGAACATCTATAAACTCTTCCTCTTTTCCCCCCCAACATGGCTCCAAGCTTTGGGGCCTGAACATCTATTTCTCTCATAGAAGTGGATAGCCTTTTATACCTGGAAGAAAGTTTCCCCAAGTTCAAAAGCTCACAAAGAGCTAGAAATACTTTTTGATTACCTTGTTCCACATCCAAAATCTATGCGTAAGCGCAAAATGGTTTAATGGAAGCAAAACCCCAAATTGTTAGAATCCTAACAGCATGATATAAAAAAGAATAAAATGAAAATGACAGAAATGTTCATCCGTAGGGAGAGAGTTTTATAAATTATGGCATAGTAATAAGATACAAGAAAATGAGCTTTCAAAACTAAAATTATACAGAAATATAGAAAATTAGGTATATTATAGGTTAAAATAGAACACTATGGAGTAAAATGTATATTGATTGCAATATTGTAAAAAATTCTATGCACATGACAGCTCATATAAAAAATATTCATTGCGTTAAGGTGGATCACCTGATTTTTTTAAAAAAATGCTAATTATTTATTCTTTTTAATAACAACAGAAAAAGGGAGTATTTGACTCAGAAAAAGACTTCTTACTTTGATTCAGTAAGCTAATTCTCTGCCTTTTCTCCTTTAAAAAAAATTCTTTTCTTCACTCTTTCCTGTCCTTTTAGATCACGGAATGAGAATGAGGAAAGAAACAAGGAAGCGAAGCGGAAACTAGACCACAAATAGGAAGAAGTCGGTGTAGTTGATCTCTCCTTGGAAATGTCTCTCTTATTCCGCTGCACACATTTGCCCCCATTCCATTATTCAGCCAGCCCTCTCTGTCTCCTAGACTACGGAAAGGCCACCTCTTCTGTCAGTCTCCCTGCTTATCCTCCTGGGACTACCCACAAACCTTCCTCAGTCCACAGCCAAAGTCATTTTTCAAATACATGTCAGATTATGTCACTGCTCTTGTTTTAACCTTCCCCCACTCCAGTGGTTTCCCTATCCCAACTCCACTAGCAGAGTCTAAAGCAGCTGGTTCTCTGGGTATTCCTGCAACCATTCTAGGGGATTCATCTGCTCCAAACTATTTTCATAATCACACTTAGACATCATCTGCCATTTTCACGTTCACGTTCCCGTAAACGCACCCACTGAAAGCAGAAGATATGAGAATACAGCTGTCTTCCATCAAGGCAGGTATTAAGGAGAGTTGCAAAACTGTACTATGTCAATTTATTTTTTTTTTGCTAATTGTTTTTCCTATGGGAAAAAATTATATTTTTTATTAAAAATATATTATTGATCATTTAAAATTAATAAATCTTTTAAAGTTGGTGAGTTTAATGTGTAGCATGGTAAATATTAATAGATATAGACCCCATAAATAAAAGCTCTTAGGCGGCTTGGCCCCCGTCACACAGTGGTTACAGCACCAGCCACATGTACTAAGGCTGTAGGTTCGAGCCCAGCCTGGGCCAGCTAAACAACAATGACAACTGCAACCAAAAAAATAGCCGGGCGTTGTGGTGCGTGCCTGTAGTCCCAGCTACTTGGGAGGCTGAGGCAAGAGAATCACGTAAGCCCAAGAGTTGGAGGTTGTTGTGAGCTGTGGCACCACAGCATCCTACTGAGGGCAACATAGTGAGACTCTATCCTAAAAAAAAAAAAAAAAAAGCTCTTAGGGGTTCTCAGTAATTTTAAAAGTACAAAGAGGCCATGAGAGCAAAAATATTTGAGATGAGTTGATACACAAAGAAAGTGTTATGTGATCTGGCCCGTGGCTATCTGTGTGTTCCCCTGTTTACTATACTTAGGCTAGAACCATCCCCTTTTGTCTCTTTCTCCCTGCTATGCCAAGCATTTTCTCCCCTGCCTCAGAACCTTCCCACTTACTGGGTCCTCCCCCTGCAGAGCTCATACATAGACCTTTGCATGGTAGCTCTTTCTCATCATTAAGGCATCAACTCAAGTTCATCCCCTTAGAGGCCTCTCCTGACTGTGAAATCAAAAGTTCTCCCTCCCATTCATGATTCTCTGCTATATTACTCAGTTCTATTTTTATCGTGATGATAAGAGCTATCTGAAATACACCAACATTTGACTTGTCGGTCTCCTCTGACAATAGTACATACACCAATAAAGAGTAATCATGTTTGTCTTTCAACTGTACCCCAGTACCCAGATGAGTGCTCAGGGCAGGAAAATGTTCAATGCCTATTTGTTGAATGGAAATATGAATTGCATTTCTTCCAGCCTCTGCCCATTATGCTGAGAATAGGCCATCCTCACCTCACTCCTGCATTCCCTTGTTATCTGTCTTACTGGCTTCCCTAAATCCAGTGCCTTCTCCTCCAAAGGAGCTTGACACCACTTTTACCACATGACAATTCTTCATCAGCCTGTAATGGTGCTCTATTTTCTATCACAACAAGTTTTCAGAATGTTTGCTACAACTTGAATTACTCTTCTTGTCCAAATCTATTTTCTCCCACTGCTTATACATACCCTGACCTCTGTGTACGTGAGCATCTTCAGTTTCCCCTAAACCAGTGGTTCTCAACCTTCCTATGTCATGACCCTTTGACACAGTTCCTGTGGGTCGTGACCCACAGGTTGAGAACCGTTGCCCTAACCTGAGCGTTCACTGCCCTCTTTCCACACATTAGTGCCTCTTTCCCAAGATTACTCTCCAACTTGCTCAAATTTTACAAACCCTTCAAAGCCCAACTCGCATCATCTCTTCTATTGGGCCACTCAGGATACTCCAAACATAATTAACGTTCCTTTGCTTTGGACTGTGCAACTTTGCACAAGGATTGGAGCTCAGTTTCATCATATTTATCAGTGTTTGTTTGAAACACGAGAAAGATTCTGAGTCTCAGAGGGCAAAGGGATGCCATGATTGATTAGCAATGTGTACCACTAAGCCTGGGCAGAGCGGAAGGACTTAACCATTGCTAATGGGTTCCTGGGCATCAGTCCATATAATCTCACATGCATATGGCTGATATATTACACTGTTCTCACTGCCCAGGCTTTGATTAGCACAAAGACATGGAAAGACTGGAAATCAGAGGTTAGCAAAATTTTAGATAAGCTCCTCCAACCCCCTTACCTTTAAGCCAGAGCCCAGCAGAACCCTCTTACCTGGTTTGACTTGTTCACTTTCCATCTCCCTCCTCTCTGACAAAGGGAGAAATCATTCTAGGTGCTGGTTGCCTCACTCTTGTTTACTCCCAAGCCTGCATTACAGAAATACCAATGCCAGCTCTGCTGGCAATTCTCTTTGCCCCTTTTATCCCCCTGTAGGAGACCGTGCACCAGGCTTGTGGAAGCTGCCACTGGCTCTTGAGGGATGCACTGGGAGCGGGATGATCTCCTAGTGAGCATGGAGGTGTTTGGCTACCCAGAGATAAGCCCTCAAGCAGCTGCAGGTGTTAATGAGATAAGATTGGTGGCTCATTAGCAAGCAGGTGTTATACTTTGGTCATTGGTGGTGCATTATCCCACCAATGGGCCCCCAACATCTGTTGTATAATGCTTCAATAAAAAGCCATGGCAGAAGTTGCTTGGGGCTCTCCCTGGAATATGGAAAGCCCCCCTCTTGCAGGCATTTGTACCTTCAATCCAAGTTCCTGTCTGCTTTTATTCACCTGGTGACCGGGTACCACAGCAGGCCACTGACATCCCTCAATACAGTCATCCATTTTTGTCTACTCATTATCAAAATCATCATCTGGTATATTTCCCAAGACAGGAATGTTTCTCTATAGCCCACCCCCACCAAAACATTTTGTACTCGGGATAGAAATGAGGTCAAAGTAGGTGCTTAGTTAGTATGGGTTGGAGAAAATGAGAGGAAGCATGCCACTTCTTTATGATTTTTAAAACTTATGTAGCATTTTCTCATGCCACAAAGAGAAGCACAAGATTCTGGGATATTCCACTGTCCACAATTAATTCCACTTGCCATGTTTACAAATATCCCCCTCCACACACACACTTTTAATAAAATGCCCTTCAGATTTCCAATAGTGGCCATACCTTTAGTCTTAAATTTTCATTAGAGGTAAAAGCCAGAAAAAGAAGTAAACATTTGTCAAGTGATAAACTATCAGGAAAGTACTATACACCCTTAGTGGACAGCTCAGTTAGACCTGAGGCTCTGTATCAATCTAGTATTTTTTTAAACTAGAAGAATGCAATATCCCAGTTTAATTTCCATGACCTGGCTTTATGATCCTAGCCTCTCACTTATCCTTTCTGGACCAGTTCCCTCATCTGTAAATGTAGAGAGTAGAAGGAGAGATACATTTAATGTTGCTTCCAGCTTTAGAGTTCATGATCCATCATCCAAATTGATATTTTAAGTATTGAATCTGCAAAATGAAATTATTTCAATTAATATTTAATACAGAAAGGACTTCATGATGAAGGGCCTATGTTGGATTTTAAACATTTGGAGGAAGCATTTGGCTATTTTAGAGCATGTACTTTAATCAGCCTACCTACCTACTCCTTTGGAAAACAGTTTATAATTGCAGAACTGGGGAGATGAGATTTGATCACAATCCCAACTGCCACTCAGTATATTCTTTGCTAGTGCAGAATAGCTTGTTACAGTTTTCCTGTCTCCTCATTTTAAATGCAGTTTCAAAACCAGCAAAGTCAGAGCTGCCACTGCAGAGGGAAATTTTCTTTATCAAATGATTCCACCTTAAATGTCCCTTCCCAGTCCTTTGTTTGCTCATGGCATTATTCCTACTTCTGTCTCTGCCTCCTTTGAACATTTGTCATCAAGCTATCCCGCATGTCTGCCCTGTTCTCTACCCAAATATTTCTCTATGTGCTAACCTTTCCAGAGCACTTAGGACTCATAACCTCTTCCTATTGTAACAGGCTATCTTCCTTAATAAAAGGAATTTGGTATCTTCGAACTTGCTCCTTTGAAAGCCAAGCCAATCATATTCCACTTTCTTGAACACATCGTATCTTTGTTCTCTTGCAGTTTCCTCAGCTTAAACAACACTTCTCCAACTGTTGGCACAGCTAAATTCTTATCTCTCACATTTCAACCCACATATTACTTTCTCCACAAGGCCTTTGCTGATCCCCACCTCTCCAACAACTGTCATCCCCCATTATCCCCTTATATGTTTCCAAAATAACTAACAGTTACATCATGCTTGAAATTACTTTGTCCATCTCTATAATCTATCCTAGAACATAACTGTACAAAGTCAGGGACTGTGTTTATCTGATTCACCAGTTTATCAGGATCCTGAGAATCCAGAACTATGCCTGGCAAAAGGGGATTTTTAGTAAATATTATTTAAATAAATGAATGAAAGTCAGAAAGGAGGAGCAATGGGGGAAGAGATAGAGAATAAACGGGGCTGGCCCTGTCTTAGCGTATCACCTTCCTCTCAAGTTTTCGGGCTTTGACCACCTCTGCTATTGCCAACCATTGCCCTCTAAGCAATGGGAGACAGGATGGTATTGTATGGAAAGACCTCGGTTTAAGTCCCAGTTCTGCCATTTACTAACTAGGATTTGAGCAAGTTACCTAGGCTAGCTAAGTCTCATTCTTTCTTTAGAATATTTTTTGCAGGGTGACTGTGAGGACAAAGTGAGATCATGTCTAAAAAAGTACATGATGGTATCCACTCCCTCCTGGCCCCCAGTCCAAGTGTTCCACTGTTCCTTTAACACTTTGGCCCAAGTGTGGACAGAAACATCTTGGCTTAATTCTCCTTAGCACATCTGAAACAGACTGGCACTTTAGTAATTGCTGAGAGAAAAACAAAAGGTAATTAAATATAGAAAGTGGTGGCAATCCATGTATAAAAGCAGTATGCTTTCCTCAGAACAAGGTTTAGCTTCCATTAGAGCTATTATTTTTTCTGACTCAAAAATCCAGTTGTATTCTGAATGGGCACTAAAGGGAAAGAGTCCCATGGAGAAAGCTATTTTCTTTCATTTATCTGTTCATTGCTTCGGTAACTACTGGTTGTGGTCCTATGATCAGGGAATTAGTGCAGACCCCTCTACCCTATATAACACACAACATCTTAGGGAATGTTTAGGGAACAAAAAGGAAAACTCTTAGCCCAGAGAGAAAAGAAACCAGCAGGAAAATGAAGGCAAAATTGTGTCCCTCATACTTAGAAGGTAAGGTTGCCAAACTTTAGGGAGAAGAAAAAAGCAGGGCACTTAGTTAAATTAAAAAAGAAATAGTTCTAAATGCTGCATTTTTCTATCTTTGGGGGGAGGGAAAGCTGAAATAAGGACATTTGAATGGCTTGACAAAATCAATACAAGATGCAAGTCAAAATCATTAAATACGAGACACGTCCTATATGTATGTACAGGCTGCCCGGTAACCTATCCCAAGGTGAGAGGTCCATAATTAAAGGCCAAGGCCAACTCCTAACATGGGGTTTGAGAGGAGCTTTGCTAAAAGAAGACTTTGACCATTACCAGATGTGCCATAAGCAGAGGGCACAAGGGATGGACTGGGCAGAGGAAGACTGCAGGGAGTTAAAGATGAATGGTAGGAAAGGGTGGTCTCAGGCCCCAGACTTGGAGCTGGCATAACCAAAACAGAATATCAACCAGAAACCTGCAGAACCATGAAGGGGGACAGGAAGCAGCTCAACTCCCCCTGCAAAGGGGTGGTATTCAAAATATGTGGCAGTTGGCAAGCAGCACCAAAACGGGTGCAGTGCTGGAAGCCCTTTGCCTTGCCAGGCATCAACTCTTTAGTTGATGATGTCAGAGAGGTTTGGGAGGTTTGGGGGCAGGTTTAAGGTGGCCACGGTGCCTGTGCATGGTATTGTGCAAGGAACTAAGAATAGAACTATTACTCTGGGAAAGAAGTATTTCATTCTTTTAACAACTGGTTATAGCCATTTCCCTGTGTACCAGAGAACATTGAACCTGCTCCAATCAGTTCTCAGAAGGGATAATCACCCACAGGGCTCAGGAACAGGCTCTGGAGCTTATTCTGAGCCCTGCCTGCTAGAGCCTGGGCTTTCTGACTAGATAACATTTGCACAAGGTGCCTGAGCTGACTTTGTAATCAGCATCTGGTATCTTTTAGTACTAGAAGAGGGTCTGGGATAGAGGCCAGAAAAGCATGTGTTAAAGCCCTTTCACTTACCTCACATCCACCTCTGCGTCTGGAAAGGATGAAATCAGTATCTCCCCTCCTAGACTAGAAGCTCCAAGAAGAAAGATACTGAGGTAAGTAAGCACAACTTTAATATCAGCTACAATGAGAAAAATAATGTCACACTAGAGGAAATGAGGTAATATTGTCAGTCATTCGTTTATGGTGATAGGCACTGCCCTTTGCCATGGCATCATAATAATTAAAACAAAAATAAATTCTGGTTCTCACTTATATGTGTAGAATGCTTCTTTTGTATAATTTTAAGCTGTGTATTTGACACATTTAATCTTCAAAATTTCTCTACAACAGTATGTTATTATGCCCATTTCACAGATAAACTAGCTGAGATTTAGACAGTTTAAGTAACTTGCCCCCAAATGCACTGCTGGTAAGCAGCTGAGCCAGGATTTGAACCCAGGTCCATTTGACTCCAAAAATCCCATTGTAAAGGAACCCACTTTCTAATAAAGAAGAAAAGCTAAAGAAACAGCCGAAGTGTAAAAGGGATGTGGGCTGTAATAGAGGGAAAGGCAAGGCACAAAATTCCAAAGGTGAGTGCTTAGCCCAGCCTGGGGGGTCAAAAATAAAATCTCAATATACCCCAAACAAGGTGGCATTTGATCTGAGCCTTAATCCCAAATGATTCTTAAATCATTTCAAAACAAGTAAGTCAGCAACTACATACACTGACTAATTTCCTTTAATATATCACAGACAAAGCACTTTGGAAATGATTACACCATTGGAGAATTTCAACAAATTGCCAACAAGACAAGGCAATAGAAAAAACATAAATCTCAATGAACAACTTAAAAGTGTAATGGAGCACATGGTGGGCCTCCCTATTATTACCATATACCCTGTCAGGGTGATTGATGCTACAGAATATAATTCCACTGAAATACTATCTGTCTTGTCAAAAAGACAAGTTACAGCTGCCATCAGTAGCTGTGTGCTGCCTTATAGCTCAAAAGAAAGAGAGTAGAAACTAATTCTTAGGAATGATAAGAATGGCATCAACTACTGAGAAATAAACAGTTGCTAAGATAAGGTCTCACCTTAGAGTGCTACTCTGGGTTTCTGACTGTTTTCCCATCCACCAGAAGACTGATAAAAAAAAAGGTTGGCAGAAGCAGTTGACTGTCAGTAACCACCTGGGGAGAAGCCAGAAGGGCAGGGTAGGAGTATCAGATGAGGTCTCAAAGACTGGAATTCTCAGCCTGGCCCTCCTATTAGACAACACCGTGATCTCAGACAATTTCTTTACCTTCTCTGGATCTGTTTCTCTTCTCTAAAAATAATCTAACACCAGTACTTTATTATGTTTAACATCTTTCCATCTCTTCACTGTAAGCTATCCTCTAGGCAAAACTTGAGTCGTTCCCCAAAGAAAGAAACTGACTAAACCCTTGGTTCTATGCCTCAAGAAAATAGTCCATTCAGGATGTGAGAGCAAGATGGCGGCTGAGTAACAGCTTCCCTGTAACTGGGCACTGTGAGTCTGGGGAGATAAGGCTCCAGGCATCTCTGGCTGGTGGGATCTGCCTATAATCATTCCTTTGAGGATACAGGGAGTCAGTGAGAGACTTCTGGACCCCAAGAGGAAGACAAAAACAGTGGAAAACTGGCAAGTGGTTGCATGTGTTTGATTGGTCTAATCCCTCTGGCAGCTGTAAGTACAGCAGCAGTGAGACTGCAAACTGGAAAGGCCTTACCTGGGAACTGTTTTGGTGTTTTTGGACTTGGCACTCAGTTGAACTTCCTTGGGGAGAGCTTGAGCAGGAGTGCAGAGAACTTTGGGCGTTGTCTAGGGCCCCAGATTGAGCCGCTGAGCTAGACGGAGCTAATAGTGTTTGGCTTTGGGCTGCAGGGAGCCATTCTGAGAGAACTGCCCCAGAAAGCTCCGCCCTCAGGGTTGCAGAGCAAGGATTGGGCGGGAGCTGGTAACCTAGTGACTGAGCAGCCTAAAGGCGGGGACTGAGCTGCCTTATAGCCTTAACCCTCAGGGGCAGAGTGAGACCAGCTTTGGCACATTGGGTAAGTGGATAGCCACTTCAGCAGTGATCCCAGCGACAAGCACTTTCCTGGGAAAGGTTCTGCTTAGCCAAGTTTAGAAGGTTAAAGTGCCTTTTAAGAGGGCTGAAGAGAGATTTAGGGTTTCCACCTTGTGGGATTTAAGAAATCAGTTGAGGCCTCCAGTCATATCAGCATTGTGATTAACATCTCATACCCCAGAAGACCACCTGTTGCCCAGACAATATTCAACAAGATATATATACTGCTTTGTTTTTGGTTGTTTGTTGTTGTTGTTTGTTTATTTTGTTGTTGTTTTGTTTCGTTTTTTAATTTCAACCTTTTCTGTTCAGATTTTTTCTTTCCTTTTCTTTCTTTTTCTTTCTCCATTTTTCTAGTTTAAATACAATTTCCCATTGCTGCCTTTTTCAATATTACAACTTCATTTTTGCTAGTGTTTCTACCCCTATTATTTGGTTTTTCACCCAATTTTATCCTGTAAAGTTTTCTATTTGCTTGTTTTGGTTTGATTTATAGCATTTTTGTCTTTCCTCTCTACCTGGTGGAGGTGGGGTACTGTGTCCGATCAGGTTAGCAAAGATCTGTTGACCTTAAGGGAACCACCCAAACGGGCACCCCCAAAGATTGTATTTTTTTTTTAAGATTGTGTCAAAGTACCCTACTGTACACCTATATTGCTCTGTCTCCCTCTTTGTGTGCCTCTCTTCTTTTTGTCAATATTCCCTTTTACCCCCATTCTCTATTTTCTTTTTGTTCTTTCTTTTATGCCTTCTTGCACTTCAACCTTCTCATCCTTCTTAGGATCCTTCCCATCCTCTCATCAAAACCTTAGTCCACAGGCATGGGAACTTAAAGAGCAATAGTATGTGAAAGGAAAATTAGGTCAAAGAAACAGATAAAAGAAATCACTCATGAGGAATAATTAGCAGAAAACTCCAGGCAACATGAAAACCAGTCCAGAACAACCCCTCCAAGGGACCATGAGGTAGCTTCTGCAGAGGACTCTACCTATAAAGAAATGTTAGGAATGACAGAAAGGGAATTTAGAATACACATGATGAAAACAATGAAGGAAATGATGGAAACAATGAAGGAAACTGCTAATGAAGTGGAAAATAACCAAAAGGAAGTCCAAAAACAGGATCAAATAAGAGATGAATGATATGAATAATATAGAAAGGATATAGCGGAGCTGAAGGAACTGAAGCAGTCAATTAGGGAACTTAAAGATGCAATGAAAAGTATCAGTAACAGGTTAGACCATGCAGAAGAAAGAATTTTGGAGGTAGAGGACAAAGTTCTTGAGATAACTCAGATTGTTAAAGAGGCAGAAAGGAAGATAGAGAAAGCAGAATGTTCACTGTAAGAATTATGGGACTTTATGAAACATTCCAACATACAAGTTATAGGAATCCCAGAAGGGGAAGAAGAATTCCCCACAGAAGAATTCAGGAACCCATACTAGAGAATATTATAAATGAAAATTTCCCAAATATCACCAAAGATTCTGACACACTGCTTTCAGAGGGATATCGGACCCAAGGTCACCTAAACTCTAACTGAGCTTCTCCAAGACACATTGTAATGAACCTGTCCAAAGTCAAGACAAAAGAAAAGATTCTGCAAGCTGCCAGGAGTAAGCGCCAGTTGACCTACAGGGGCAAATCCATCAGAGTGACCGCAGACTTCTCTAATGAAACTTTCCAAGCAAGAAGACAATGGTCATCTACCTTTAATCTGCTTAAACAGAACATTTTCCAGCCCAGAATTCTGTACCCTGCTAAGCTAAGCTTTAAAATTGACGGAGAAATCAAATCATTTACGTATATACAAACATTTAGGAAATTCGCCACAACAAGACCATCTCTATAGGACACACTTCAACCTGTTCTACACACTGACCATCTTAATGGATCAGCAGCAAAGTAAGATCAGAAATAAAAGGACAGAACCTAACTTCCACACTGATGCAAAAGATAAAACTAAGCAATGGACTCGCATGAAATAAGATGAATAGAATACTACCACACTTATCAATTATCTCAATAAATGTTAATGACTTGAATTCCCCACTGAAGAGACATAGATTGACTGACTAGATTAAAAAACACAAGCCATCCATCTGCTGTTTGCAAGAAACACCCCTGGCTTCAAAAAACAAATGAAAACTCCGAGTCAAGGGTTGGAAGACAATTTTTCAGGCAAATGGAATTCAAAACAAAAAAGGAGTTGCAATCTTATTTTCAGATACATGTGGATTTAAAGCAACTAAAGTCAAAAAAGACAAAGATGGTCACTTTATATTGGTCAAGAGAAAAATACAACAAGGAGACATTTCAATTCTAAATATTTATGCACCCAATTTAAATGCTCCCAGATTCTTAAAACAGACCTTACTCAGTCTGAGCAATATGATATCTGATAATACCATAATAA
The DNA here is from genome assembly GCF_027406575.1 of Nycticebus coucang. Taxonomy (NCBI): domain Eukaryota; kingdom Metazoa; phylum Chordata; class Mammalia; order Primates; family Lorisidae; genus Nycticebus; species Nycticebus coucang. The sequence goes on along the minus strand of NC_069793.1, from coordinate 34,742,552 downwards.
TGGGGGACTTTAACACTTCTCTAAACAGAAATTAAACAAACATATAAGAGATTTAAATGAGACCCTAAAACAACTGTGCTTGATAGACGCATATAGAACACTCCATCCCAAAGATAAAGAATATACATTCTTCTTATCACCCCATGGAACATTCTCTAAAATTGATCACATCCTGTGACACAAAACAAATATCAACAGAATCAAAAGAATTGAAATTTTACCTTGTATCTTCTCAGACCATAAGGCACTAAAGGTGGAACTCAACTCTAACAAAAATGTTCAACCCCACAAAAAGGCATGGAAATTAAACGACCCTCTGTTGAATAACAGATGGGTGCAGGAAGAAATAAAACAGGAAATAATTAACTTCCTTGAGCATAACAACAATGAAGACACAAGCTACCAAAACATGTGGGATACTGCAAAAGCAGTTTTGAGAGGAAAATTTAACTGTTTAGATGCCTACCTTCAAAAAACACAAAGAGAACACTTCAACAAACTTACACGCCATCTTATGGAATTAGAAAAAGAAGAACAATCTAAGCCTAAACCTAGTAAAAAAAAAGAAATATCCAAAATCAAATCAGAGATCAATGAAATTGAAAACAAAAGAATCATTCAGAAAAATAATGAAACAAGGAGTTGGTTTTTTGAAAAAAGAAATAAAATAGATAAACCATTGGCCAGACTAACGAGAAATAGAAAAGTAAAATCTCTACTAAACTCAATCAGAAATGATAAAAGGGAAATAACAACTGATGCCACAGAGATACAAGAGATCATCTCTGAATACTACCAGGAACTCTATGCCCAGAAATCTGACAATGTGAAGAAAATGGATCAATATTTAGAATCACACCCTCTTCCTAGACTTAGCCAGGAAGAAATAGAGCTCCTGAACAGACCAATTTCAAGCACTGAGATTAAAGAAACAATAAAAAAATCTTCCGACCAAATAATGCCCTGGTCCAGATGGCTTCACACAAGAATTCTATCAAACCTTCAAGGAAGAGGTTAACTGTACTGCAGAAATTATTCCAAAAAATTGAGGAAGAAGGAATCTTCCCCAACATGTTCTATGAGGAATATCACCCTGGTACCAAAACCAGGAAAAGACCCAAACAAAAAGGAGAATTTCAGAACAATTTCACTCATAAATATAGATGCAAAAATTCTCAACAAAATCCTAGCCAATAGATTACAGCTTATCATCAAAAAAGTCATATATCATGATCAAGTAGGTTTCATATCAGGGATGCAAGGCTGATTTAATATACACAAGTCCATAAACATTATCCACCATATTAACAGAGGCAAAAATAAGGATCATTATGATCCTCTCAATAGATGCAGAAAAAGCATTCAATAAAATCCAGCATCCTTTTCTAATTAGAACACTGAAGAGTATAGGCATAGGTGGCACATTTCTAAAACTGATTGACGCTATCTATGACAAACCCACAGCTAATATTTTACTGAATGGAGTAAAACTGAAAGATTTTCCTCTTAGAACTGGAACCAGACAAGGTTGTCCTCTGTCACCTTTACTATTCAACATAGTTCTGGAAGTTCTAGCCAATACAATTAGGCAAGACAAGGAAATAAAGGGAATCCAAATGGGAGCAGAAGAGGTCAAACTCTCCCTCTTTGTTGATGACATGATCTTATACTTAGAGAATCCCAAAGACTCAACCATAAGACTCCTAGAAGTCATCAAAAATTACAGTAATGTTTCAGGATATAAAATCAATGTCTACAAGTCAGTAGCCTTTATATATGACAATAACAGTCAAAGATGAGAAGCCAATTAATGACACAACTCCCTTCACCAGAGTTTCAAAGAAAATGAAATACCTAGGAATATACCTAATGAAGGAAGTGAAGGACCTCTATAAAGAAAATTATGAAATCCTCAGAATGGAAATAGCAGAGGATATTAACAAATGGAAGAACATACCATGCTCATGGATTGGAAGAATCAACATTGTTAAAATGTCTATACTTGCCAAAGCAATCTACCTATTCAAAGCCATTCCTATCAAAATATCAACATCGTACTTTCAAGACTTGGAAAAAATGATTCTGCATTTTGTATGGAACCAGAAAAAGACCTGTATAGCTAAGGCAGTTCTTAGTAATAAAAATAAAGCTGGGGGCATCACCATACCAGATTTTAGGCTGTACTACAAAGCCATAGTGGTCAAGACAGCATGGTACTGGCACAAAAACAGAGACATAGACACTTGCAATCGAATAGAAAACCAGGAAATGAAACTAACATCTTACAACCACCTAATCTTTGATAAACCAAACAAGAACATACCTTGGAGGAAAGACTCTCTATTCAATAAATGGTGTTGGGAGAACTGGATAACCACATGTAAAAGACTGAAACTGGACCCACAGCTTTCCTCACTCACAAAAAATGAGTCAAGATGGATAAAGGACTTAAATTTAAGGCATGAAACAATAAAAATCCTCAAAGAAAGCATAGGAAAAACACTGGAAGATATTGGCCTGGGGGAAGACTTCATGAAGAAGACTGCCATGGCAATTGCAACAACAACAAAAATAAACAAATGGGACTTCATTAAACTGAAAAGCTTCTGTACAGCTAAGGAGACAATAACCAAAGCAAAGAGACTACCTACACAATGGGAAAGACTATTTGCATATTTTGAATCAGACAAAAGCTTGATAACTAGGATCTATAGAGAACTCAAATTAATCCACATGAAAAAAGCCAACAATCCCATATATCAATGGCCAAGAGACATGAATAGAACCTTCTCTAAAGAAGATAGACGAATAGCTAACAAACATATGAAAAAATGTTCATCATCCCTATCTATTAGAGAAATGCAAATCAAAACCACCCTGAGATACCATCTAACCCCAGTGAGAATGGCCCACATCACAAAATCTCAAAACTGCAGATGCTGGCGTGGATGTGGAGAGATGGGAACACTTTTACAATGCTGGTGGGACTGCAAACTAGTACAACCTTTCTGGAAGTATAGAGAAACCTCAAAGCACTCAAGCTAGACCTCCCATTTGATCCTGCAATCCCATTACTGGGCATCTACCCAGAAGGGAAAAACTCCTTTTATCATAAGGACACTTGTACTAGACTGTTTATTGCAGGTCAATTTACAATCGCCAAAATGTGGAAACAGCCTAAATGCCCACCAACCTAGGAATGGATTAACAAGCTGTGGTATCTGTATACCATGGAATACTATTCAGCTATTTTTAAAAATGGAGACTTTACATTATTCGTATTAACCTGGATGGAGGTGGGAGACATTATTCTTAGTAAAGCATCACAAGAATGGAGAAGCATGAATCCTGTGTATTCAATTTTGATATGAGGACAATTAATGACAATTAAGGTCATGGTGGGGTGGGGGAAGGGGAGAGCCGAGAGAGAAAGAAGGAGGGAGGGGTAGGGAAAAGAAGAGCAGAGAGAGGGAAGGAGGGAGGAGGGTGGGGCCTTGGTATGTGCCACACCTTCTGGGGGGAAAGACACGTGCAAGAGGGACTTTACCTAAAAAAAGCAATCAGTGTAACCTGGCTTATTGTACCCTCAATGAATCCCCAATAATAAAAAAATGAAATAAAATAAAATAAAAAGAAAATGGTCCATTCACAGTAATCATTCCCTTTAGGAGACTATGGGAATGTCTCCTACAAACAATAAACAAACAAACAAACAAAACCCAACTGATCAAGGCAAAATGGCGCTCTCTATGATTTTTAACCACTTCCCATATCCTTCAATACTAAACGAAATTATGTAATTTCACCACAGAATCTGGCACTTAGTGGCTGGTCAATAATTATTACTTCTTCTTGCTTTCTCTAAGGATGTGAGGTGTTTAATATCCAACTGCCTAGTTGGATTTGTCTTTTCTCAAAAGAAATTCTCTAATTCCTGGCTAGAATTATCCCTGGAGATACACGGGAATCATTCCTGACCAGAGATCTCCACTCAGCTAAAGAGATGCTCTTTGCTGATGATTTTCAGAGGCTGGTAAACATTAGTCTCTTACATGACCCCCTAAAATTGCATTGCATGTTCCTTTCTGAGTTCTAAGAATTTTGAGAAGGGGAACAAAGAGTGAATTAGAAGTAATCTCACATATCCCCATTATTCCCAATAAAGGCTAAATTGGTGGACCCAGCTCATGGTGTGATAAGCCATGTTGATCTGCTACTTCCTCTCCCATATTAGGCAGACACCCACTGAGGCAAAAGTGTCTTCTGGTATGAAGGAGGAGGAAGTACAGAGGAATATTTTCTGCAGCCTAAGAGAAAAAAGGGCAGAGGAAGGCAGAGCATACCCAGTGATTCTTTCCAAGTTTACTATCAGTTGAAACATGCCATCACTCCAAGGATGGAGTCATAAAGGTTTCAAAAGGCTAGGACTGTGCCTAGAAAAAAAAAAAAATCTCCCCATAAGGGAGAAGGGAGTAAGGAAAATGCATTCCCTTCACTCAAGAGATATGATCTGTTCAGAAAATCATGGAAGGAGTACATGAACAAACAAATTACAAAATAGTTACAAGGCTGGGAACATTGGATAATCCAGTGCCTGTAATCCTAGCACTCTGGAAGGCCAAGATGGGTGGATAACTTGAGCTCAGGAGTTTGAGACCAGCCTGAGTAAGAGTGAGTCTCTGTCTCTAAAAACTAGCCAGGCATTGTGGCAGGCACCTGTAGTCCCAGCTACTCAGTAGGCTGAGGCAAGAAGAATCACTTGAGCCCAAGTGTTTAAGGTTGCTGTGAGCTTATGATGCCAAGGCACTCTACCCAGGGCAATAGAGTGAGACTCTGTCTCAAAAAATTAAAAGAAAATAATACTAAAAATAAAAACCAGTTGCAGTTACACTTGGGGGAAGGGGTCCAGGCATTAAACCCTGTAACACGATGATATGAAAGTGGTGAGGATCTCCCTTTCACACCTTGAATTTCTAACTCTATGCCCTTCATATCTAAGGGGAACGGAGTCTCAGGTTAAAGGAGCAAAGCTGGGACTAATTTGCTGTGGGTAGTGAAACAGAGGGAGTCCCATTAAGGGAAATGATGTCCTCTGGGATGATCACTCAGCTGAAAAATTACTTGACCAACCACAAGCAAGGTGGCAGCGCCGCAGCCCAGGAGGGGGCCTGTTCCTAATTACAATAGCTCTCTGGAGAAGTGCTTCCAACAGTATTTCTGAGTTGTTAGTTGATTGGGTTTCAGTTAAATCTATAAAGCCTCTAGGGTTAACTATCTACAAGATATTACCTTACAATTATAATACACAGAAAAGCGTTTATTATCACCTTTTTCATCCTTTGGCATTGAGTACTTGTGATTCAGTAGTTATTTTCCTTCCTCACCAGAAACCAATCTGAGAAAGAAACTGGCAAACACTTCACAGAGGCTGGAGCTATTTCCAATGACCAAGTGAATCCAATAAAAAATGGACTTATTTCTAAATTATATTCAGAAGAATATATTCAATCAATCAATGAGCATTTAGCTTAGAACAGTGAGAGCCACCATGTATTGAGTGCTTATCATGTGTCAGGTTCCAGCTAAGTGCTTTTTGAACATTATCTCATTTAATCTTTACAACTTCTTTGCCAGGTAAGCAGTGTTTCATTTTATTTTTTTTTTTATTAAATCATAGCTGTGTATATTAATGTGATCATGGGGCACCATACACTAGTTTCATAGACCGTTTGACACATTTTCATCACACTGGTTAACAGCCTTCCTGGCATTTTCTTAGTTATTGTGCTAAGACATTTACATTCCACATTTACTCAGTTTCACATGTACCCTTGTAAGATGCACCGCAGGTGTAATCCCACCTATCCCCCTCCCTCTGCCCACCTCCCCCTCCTCCCTTCCCTTTCCCCCTTCCCCCTATTCTTAGGTTATAACCGGGTTATAGCTTTCATGTAAAAGCCATAAATTAGTTTCATAGTAGGGCTGAGTACATTGTATACTTTTTCTTCCATTCTTGAGATACTTTACTTAGAAGAATATGTTCCAGCTCCATCCACGTAAACATGAAAGAGATAAAGTCTCCATCTTTCTTTAAGGCTGCATAATATTCCATGGTGTACATATACCACAATTTATTAATCCATTCATGGATCGATGGGCACTTTGGCTTTTTCCATGATTTAGCAATTATGAATAGGGCTGCAATAAACATTCTGGTACAGTATTTCATTTTTAAATGTGAAAATATGTAAAGTCAATAAGAGAAAGAGACTGTATTCAAATTCAGATTTGTTGGTGTTACGGGTTGAATCATGTCCCCCCAAAATTCATACTGACGTCTGACAATTAAGTTCACGGTGTACAAACTCATCCTACAAAAAGTGCTACGTACCACACTGCTGAATACCACAGTGAATTCCCCTGGGAAACTATCCACTAATGGTAATGCTTACTCCACCATTCCTAGTGATTTTGGAACTCTTTTTCTGGAATGGCCATCAGAGATGTCCTTGCATTACCCTTGATGTCCTATAATGTCATCAAAATGTCTTCCTTTCGATTTTCCGGTAAAGAAAAAAAATCCTTGGGGACAAGATCAGGTGAGTAGGGAGAGTGTTGCAATACAGTCATTTGTTTACTGGCTAAAAACTCCCTCACACACAGTGCCCTGTGAGCTCTTTGCCTTTGTTCATCCCTGAGCTCCTTGAAGACCATTTTTGCACAAACCTTCCTCATGCCAAGATTTTCAGTTAAGATTTTCCTATTTCTCTATGGGTGTTCACTTGGTCTGCTATGCTTCTCACAGTCAACTGATGATTTAGAGGCACAACTCAACAAACTTTTGCAATGTTTTCATTAGTTCTTATTACTGGCCCTCTTGATCTCTCTTCATCAGTGACTTTCTCTTCCTTCAGAAAAGTGTTTAATCCATTTGTACACTGCCATTTTCTTCATGGCATTAACCCCTAAACCAGGACTAACATTGTCCCTGATTTCACTTCCACTCTTGCCAAACTTAACAAGAAATTTAAGGTTTGTTCATTGCTCTAATTTAAGCTCTGACATGCTCACAATGGCACACAAAAACACGCAACAGTAATGAATGCCACTCACCACACCTCGGCACAAACACAACTTTGAGACACTGATAGACCAAAGTTAAAAAACCTTACTGAGCTGTTTGAACAGGGCTGCCAATTTAAGTGCATGGTGTCAAGTTCACAAACTTTGTCAGACTTTTTGAAGTCCTTATGAAGCAATAGAGTTATTGAAGATCTAATTAGTGAAGTTGAGATGAGGTCATACTGGAGTAGGGTGGGTCCTTTACCAATGTGTCTGGTCTCCTTATAACAGGGGAAGATTTGGTTACAGCCATGCATGCAGGGAGAATGCCATGTGAAGGTGAGGACAGAGATGGACGTGATGGAAATAAATCAAGGAATGTCAAAGGCGGCCAGAAGGCCATCAGAATCTAGGAGAAAGGCAGGAAATTGATTTTTTTCCTCAACATCCTGAGAAGGAACCAATCCTGGTGACCTGTTGATTTCTGATTTCTAGCCTCCAGAACTATGAGACAATAAATCTCCACTGTTTAAGCAACCTCCTGTGGGGTACTGTGTTACAATAGCTATAGCAAACAAATATAGTTACGTTCCAAAAATCTATGTCTTTCCACTGTGTCACGTGGTCTACATGGGCACTGTGGAGGACACCCTAGTACCTTTATTGGGTGGGACTGACATTGTGGATATATTTCTAATCATATACCTAGATCATGTAGCATCTTTCCCTGAAACCTCACCTTCCCCTGGCTTGATCCCTTCACCCACTGTCTATTGTTTCTGAGAAATCCATATTGCCTCACTTTTGGGTTAGCAGGTCACATGTTATCCATTCATTCACCTAAAAAATCTACTTACTTAGCACCTTCTTGGTTCCTTGTAGTCTCTCGGGGAGCTCACAGGCTAACAGAGGGGTGTGTTAGCCAGAAAATTGTTATACCTAGGATTATAAGAATAATATAGACTAGGCTTGTTGTAGGAGCCTATGAAAATCAAGATTGATGTTCTCTGCTCTAAGCTTCACTATGATTCTATTTTAAATGAACAATAAGATATTTCAGAACACCAAGAGACAGAGGCCAAAGGAATATTGAATTATTTTCTTTACACTATGTTCAAGGCAATGATAAGCAATATTTGGCAACTATCTATTCTGTTTTCAGAACTCTGCTAGTAAAATTTTATTTCTTTTCAAATATCCAAGCATCTCTGAATGCTTTTCAGAGATTCAAATCCCCCAAACCAGTCTTGTTCTCCCACTATAAACAGCTAGAAAATAAGAACAAAATAATAAAACTGTCTTTAGACATTAAATGGTAGACAGTGCATAAGTACCATCTATGAGAGAAGGGGAAGAAGCAAGGTGAGATTCATAATTACCCCATTTTCTAACTGGAAGCATTTTCCAGATTGTGTTTCAGGGAGGGGGAAACAAAAGCTGAGCTAAGCAGCCTGCCTGAATTAAGGAGACAGAAACCAGAGTCTGGGAAAGCTGAGGCAGCTGGAATTTGTGCACCAGTATACCAAACTGAAGGAAGCTACACAGAGAATCAGCTCCACAAACCTGCAAGCATAGGGTGAGATTGCACAAGGCCAGGCAAAGAACAGGGAGGTGTAAACTGAAAACTCCCACTGCTCATACGGGGCTGTGGGACAGTTCACTTCCAACTAGCTAAAATGGAGAGATTGGTTGACTTGTTAACTTCAAGAAATCAAAAGAGACTCCAGAAGGGTCACAGCTTAATGGTAGATACAAACTACATTAAAAACTATCCTAGACTAGCTTTAAAGCTTAAAAACAAACTTAAAAAAGCATGAATCTTACCACAGATAAACTTCATAGCCTTCCAAAAGGAGAGCAACATTTCTTTAGAGGAAGACACTATCTAGATACTCAGTATTGTGAAACTCACAATATATACTATATATGACTCAAACAAAAAATTATTAAATGTATCAAGAAGCAGAAAATATGACCTATAGCCATGATAAATGAACAGAAATGAACAGATAATGGAAGTAGCACTTCAAAAGAGTTATAACTATGATCAAGAAATTAAAGGAAAAACAAGTGTAATAAGGAAAGAAATGGACCATATGAAAATAAACATATAAAAACAAATAATATCCGAAATTAAAAAAATGTAAATCCATTGGATGGACTTATAATCAGATGAGGTGCTGTAGAAAAATGGATCAGTAGGGCAGCGCCTGTGGCTCAGTTGTTAAGGCACCAGCCCCATATACCGAGGGTGGTGGGTTCAAACCCGGCCCCTGCCAAACTGCAACCAAAAAATAGCCGGGCGTTGTGGCGGGTGCCTGTAGTCCCAGCTACTCGGGAGGCTGAGTAGAATCGCTTAAGCCCAGGAGTTGGAGGTTGCTGTGAGCTGTGTGAGGCCACGGCACTCTACCAAGGGCCATAAAGTGAGACTCTGTCTCTACAAAAAAAAAAAAAAAAAAAATGGATCAGTAATTTTTTTTCTTTTTTGAAAGAGGGTCTCACTTTATTGCCCTGGGTGGAATAGATCACAGCAACCTCAAACTGCTGGGCTCAAGTGATCTTCTTGCCTCAGCCTCCCAAGTAGCTGGGACTACAGGCTCTTATAACACCTGGCTATTTTTCTCAAATTTTAGTAGAGTGAGGGTCTTGCTGTTGCTCAGGCTGGTCTCAAACTCTTGAGCTCAAGTGATCCACACATTTTGACCTTCCAGAGTATGAGGATTACAGGTGCGAACCACCACATCCCGCCTTGGATCAGTAAATTTGAAGACATAGCAATAGCAAAAAGCCATACTACCTGGGTTACTACAAAAGTTTTGAGACAGACTATGTTATGTATGGCCCATTATCTCATTTCCAAGAAACACAATTCACAGCATCCTTTCCAATTCACCCATACAAGTTTCAACTTGCTGGGCTTATGGGTGTTGATGGGAGGGCTTCATTTGTTTCCATCCACTTGAATTTTACATTTATTGAGTTCTGTGTATCTTTAAACTTTTATAATGACACACAGGACAAAGAAGAAAAAGATTAAAAAATATGCCGGACTCAGAGATTTGGGGGACAATAGCAAGTGATCTAAGAAACATGAGTTGAGCCTCTGAAAGGGGAAGAAAATACAGGAAGGAAAAAGAGGCAGGTTAAAAGTTTCAGGCAATAATACCTGAAACTTTCTCAAATTTGATAAAATCTATAAACTCATATATTTTTAAAAAGGGTCATTGAAACTCTAGGAGGATGAACCCAAAGAAAACCATACCAAGGTATGTCATAAATGAGCCTAAATTCAGCAAAAATTAGACACAGATAAAATCTTAAAAGCAGTCTGAGGGAAAAAGATACATGAGATATAAATATATATAAAATACAATATTCTCATCAGAACAGTGTAAACAAAGAAAACAAAGGACTGAAACAAAACAACCAATGAAAAAATAAATTTACCAATCTAGAATTCTACAAGCAGCAAAGGTATATTTTAAACATTTTTAACAAAGTTATGATTAAGAGAATGTACATATATTACTAAAAAATGCATGATAATTTGAAAAGATGTTCATTGGGAAGATGATATCATTATCTCACATCATTAGGAAAATAATATGTATTCAAAAAGGTAAATATGTGGACAAATATAAAGAACTTTTTCTCATTTTTTAGTTTTTTTAATGTAATTGACTAGAACAAAAATAACAACACATTGAGGTATTAGAACAATGTAGAAGTAAAATAAATGCTAACAACAGCAAGATGTGGGTGGTGGAAAATAGAAGTATACAAGACACTTCCATATGTGTGCAGGGAATAACATGATTAAAGGTAAAGATATATATTTTAAGCCTGAAAATAGTCAGATAGGTGAATAAATCTGATACGCCAATAATGGAGATAAAACAGAATCTAAAAAATAAATAAGGTGGGCCAAGATGGAAGACAAGAAGCAGCCTGTACTTACCACTTTCAAGGAGAGTACCAAAGGTTGTGAGTCGAGGTTCACCCCCAGATGGGCTTAGAGAGAGCACTGTGAATCATCAGAGAAGTAACGGAAGATGCCCAAAGTGGGAAAAGAGAAGTGGTATGATCTACTCTGCAAGATCAGAAGGTACTTGAGAGAGGCATTCACACATGGGAAAGGGTCAGGGGAGAGATCCCCAGTGCCCAACACCCCCCCCAGTGGATGTTGAAATCTGAGCTGCAAAGGGGATCCTCCCACAAAAGCAGGCCTCCAAAATAACAGGGAGCTGCTTGAGACTATGCAGAACGTATGATCATCTCAATAGATTCAGAAAAAGCAGTCAATAAAATTCAGCACCCTTTTGTAATAAAAATCCTCAAAAAACTAGGCACAGAAGAAAAATACCTTAAAATTATAAAAGTTATACCTGACAAACCCACAGCCAATATTATACTGAAGGAGAAAAAGTTGAAATCATTCCCCCTAAGAAATAGAAAAAGATAAGGGTGTCTACTGTAACCACTCCTATTCTACACAGCATTGGAAGCCCTAACCAGAGAAATCAGGCAAGAGAAAGAAAGAAAGAGCATTTGAATTGGGAAAGAGGAAGTCAAACTCTCCCTGTTTGCTGATGAATTGGGAAAGAATCTTCTAGATCTTATATCTAGAAAACATTAAATGCTCCACCAAAAGACCCCTAGAATTAAAAAATAAATTTAGCAAAGTCTCAGATTATGAAATCAATGTAGACAGCTCAGTAGCATTTCTATATACCACTAATGGTCAAGCTGAATGTCAAATCATAAACTAAATACCAATAAGAATAGTTGCAAGGAAAGTAAAATACCTAGAAATATGCTTAACCAAGGAAGTGAAAGGTTGCTACAAGAAGAACACAAAACACCAGTGAAAGAAATCATAGATGATACAAACAAATGGAAAAACATTCATTACTCCTGGATTGGCAGAATCAACATTGTTAAAATACCCATGCTGCCCAAAGTGATTTACAGATTTAACACAATTCCTATCAAAATACCAACATTCTATTTCCCAGACTTAAAAAAAAAAAAAAAAAAATCCTAAGCTTCACTTAAAACCGAAAAAGACCCTAAAGAGCCAAAGCAATTCCAGGCAAAAGAAAAAAAAAATCTGGAGGCATCACATTACCTGACTTCAAATCATCCTACATGTCTATTGTAATCAAAACAGCATGGTACTCACACAATAGTAGAGACAAAGACCAATGAACAGAATAGAGATCCTAAAAACAAAACCATGTAGCTATGGCCAATGGATCTTTGACAAAGCTGACAATAACATATACTGAGGAAAAGAAGCCCTTCTCTAAAATAATGCTGGAAAAATTGGACAACCACCCCCAGATGAATGAAACAAGGCCCCTATTTCTCCTCATATACAAAAAATTAATTGAAGAATTATAAGAGACTTTAATGTAAGGCACAAAAATTCTGAAAGAAAATGTAGGAAAAACTCTTTTAAACATCAGTCTAAGTAGAGAATTTATGACCAAGACCCTAAAGACAAATATAGCAATAATAAAATAAGTGGGACTTGATGAAATTAGAAAGTATCTGCCCAGCAAAGGAAATAAGCAACAGAGTGAATAGACAACCTACTGAATGGGATAAAATATTCACAAACAGTATTTCTGACAAAGGACTAATATCCAAATTAAACAAATCAGGGAAAAGTACAATCCAAAAGGGGCAAAAGACATGAACAGAAGATTTTCAAAACAAAGATAGACAAATTACCAAGAAAATGCTCAACATCATCAATTAACAGAAATGCAAATTAAAAGTACTATGAGATACTACCTTACCCCATTGGAATGGCCATTGTTAAAAATTCACAAAAACAATAGAGGTAACAGAGTCTCTGTAGATACAGAGAGAAAGGAATGCAACTTAGTACAACCTCTAAGGAATACAATATGAAGGTATCTCAAAGAATTAAATGTAGGCCTATCATTCAATCCAGTAATCCTGCTGCTGTATATCTACTCAAAAGGAAAAGAAATCATTTTATCAAGGAGACACCTGCAGTTAAATATTTATTGCAGTTGCATTAACACAGCTGCAAAGATGTGTAATCAACCTAAGTGTCCATCAATTTACAAGTAAGAAAATGTGATATATATACATACACACACACACACACACACACACCACCCCATGGGTACTACTCACCCATATAAAGGAATGAAATAATGTCATTCACAGTATCTTGGATGGAACTGGTGACCATCATGCTAATTAAAGTAGTTTAGGAATGGAAAAACAAACATTGTATGTTTTTACTACAATTGGTAGCTAAGTGATGGGTACACAAGGGTACATAGAGATATACAGGATATTGGAAACCAAGAAGGTAGGAGGGTGTAGGATAAAAACTTACTTATTGGTGCAATGAACACTATTCTAGTTGTCGGTATACCAAAAGCCCCAACATAAGCATTATACAAGGTATCCATGTAACAAGAACATTTGTACTCCCTTAATATTTTGAAATAAAATATTTTTCATTTGTAAATAAATAAATAAATACAAAAGGGAAAATAATCAAAGAATAGATGTAACAAATAACAATATTGTGAGTGCAAACTCCAAAATATCATAAAATACATTAAATGTAAAAGTTCTGAACACTCAAATTAAAAGGCAAAGATTATCAGACTAGATTTTTAAAAAGACACAGCTCTGGCAGCACCTGTGGCTCAAAGGAGTAGGGCGCCAGCCACATATACCGGAGGTGGTGGGTTCAAACCCAGCCCCAGCCAAAAACTGCAAAAAAAAATAATAATAATAATAAATAAATAAATAAAAAGACACAGCTCACCTATATGTTGTCTTGATGAAATGGGCATTAGATATAAAGATTCAGGACGGAAAAAGATATATCTTGCAAACACTAATGAGAAAGTTAAAGTTTATATTAACATCAGATAAAGTAGAGCTTAGGGGAAAGAAAATTACCACGCACAGAGAGAACTATTTCGAACTGACAAAATGATCCACTGATTCAGACCATGCACTCAAAATGTGCATACACTCAATAACAGAGCTTCAAAATGCATGAAGCAAAAGCCAATAGACTGAAAAAAGAAACAGATAAATCCACAATTATGTCTGCAAATGTCTACATTTCTTTTTCAGTAATCAACAGGAAAAGCAGACAGAAAATGAGAAAATAAAAGCATCAAAGAACCACTATCAAGCAATTTAACTTAATTGACGTCTATAGAAAATCTTAGCCCCCAAAAGCAAAATGCACATTCTTTGCAAATATATATAAATTTTCAACAAGGTAATCCATAGGCAGGGCTATAAAATATTTCTCAAAAGTTTTAGATTGATACTTAATCATATAAAGTATGTTTTCTAAACACAATGGAATGAAACAATTACCTCAATAATAAAAAAAATCTTGAAAATCCCTTAAAATTTGGGACTTAAGGGATTCCCAAGGGAGCAGATTGAAATTAAGGGCTTTCCAATGAACTATGAGTAAAAAAACAGAGCATAAGAGAAAATTAGAAAATATTTTTATTGATTGATAATAACTCAACATAAATTAAGATCTTGGAATGCATCTAAAGCAACATTTAGAGGGAAATTTGTAGCTTTAAATGGTTACATTATAAAATAAAATAAGTGTAAAATAAACTATAAAAGCTTTTAAAAAAGAAGATTAAATTAAACACAATATAATTGAATATATATAATTAGAAAATTATATCTAGTAATAAAGTAGATCTAATGCTCTAATTTTATAACACTGTTTGATACTACTTAGAGAAACTGGAAGAGAAACTGAAATCTTTTCAGAATCTATGTGTAGTATCTGATCAATAGACACCATATGAAATATAGTATATTCATCCTCAAGCTTTAGATCTATTTATTTGTCCACATATGTCCATTTCTAATGGTTTACAAAATACTCGTAGTTTCCTTTTATTTATTAATCAAAATTAATCATATGTCTACTAGGTGTGGCCTTCGTTATGTGCCAAAAATACGCATGAGTTAAGTATCACCTCTGTCTTCAGATATTGTATATCATAACCCACCACAGAGACAGACAGGGAAACAAATTACTACAATACAGTAAGGGTAGGTACCGAGTCCGAGAAGAGGGAATGACGAAGGCTCCCCTACACATGGCTTCTGCTTCAGTTAGAATTACAGATAGAATCACGCCTAACGTGGGCTCATGAAGCTTTAAGAATCGTATATGCTGTTCCTTCTCTTAGGAGGTTTTGGCTCCTTAGTGGATATGAGAAAGAATAGATCAATAGCACGTTTAGGAGATTAAAAATAGAGTAGTGATCTGTTGTTAACGTGGGGTTGGGATGAGGTAACAAGTGGAAATGGGATCCTCTGGAATGAATGTGATAAGACCAGTGATTGACACGTAGATGAAGCCACATTATGAAATTTCAATTTGCTCTTTTGGGAAATTATTATTCATCTTTTTGACCCACCATCCTCCACATAACCAAACGCAATACTTGGTAGGGATTCTGTGTTCACCAAATTAAAAACACTAAAGGAAAGAACTATAGTCTTGTTTAAGCTGACAAGGTAAAGGAGCGAATATAGTATTACAATGAATTGAATTCTGAAAGATTATCCCTTTAGACATTGTTTTCCATAATATAATGTGTTTGGGCAGTTCTTACAAGGTTTAACCACCCTATCTGTTTAAATACTTGCTCAAT
Source organism: Nycticebus coucang (assembly GCF_027406575.1). Lineage (NCBI taxonomy): Eukaryota > Metazoa > Chordata > Mammalia > Primates > Lorisidae > Nycticebus > Nycticebus coucang. Next base: position 34,726,785 of record NC_069793.1, on the reverse strand, counting down.
TTAAGCAACAGGTAAGGCCTGGTACATCTTAATAACCAACAAATCCATTGGATGTCAGGTACACATGATTTTTGTCTACATGGTGAACTTGAGACTGGCCACTGTCTGTAGCATTTCTAAGCCCAAGCCAGCAGATCTAAAAAGAACACAAATTGAGACTCTCAGTGAAGAGTTTTTCACCACTGTTTTGTAGGGGGACCAGTCATGGCAATTTTCTTTCTTAAATAAAATGTATGTACATATCACAAGTAGGAATAGCAAGTGACTGATTTCATAAGCAAATTAACGTGACCTTTAAAATACTCTTCTAGTAATAAAATATGAACAAAGTTACATGCCTATTAATAAAACAATTTTCCTGCATAAAATTTACCTTTAGTAAATAAAAATGGTCATTAAAACTGAGAATAAACGGGTCCTTTACAACATTTGCCTTCCTCCATACTAATCACCTTCATTTTAAGGTAATCCCCTGTGACATTTTAATCCTTAAATATATACGGTGTATATGCCTGTATCTCCACCTAACGAATTATATGGGAATTTATGAAGTGTAATTTATTTCTCTTTTGCCAAAAAGCACTTGCTAGAGTTTAATGTGATTGTGGAATTTGGGGATCAATTCAATTTCAGGTCGATTTGACTGTGCCAACATTGATAATAGTTACAATGCTTTGGATCTTATTTTTTGCTTCCCAGCCCATGAGGAAGTTTTACTTCCTTTACTGTTGTTGAGAAGCGATCTGCAGCAAAATCTGTGAAATGATGAACATCATCACTGCGGTGGAGAAAAAGGAGAGTCAGTTCTATGTGAGCATCAGCACTGCTTGGTGTGCGGACTACAGCTATGCCCAGGTGGGAACCGTGCTGGATGTGAAGGTGCTGAGGGTCCACACAACATAACATTAAGTCCCACTTTATCTATATTTTGTCTCTCCCAAATAACAGCCAGGAGTCCCTGAGACAACACTGTCTGTCTCTCAATTGAGGTTAATTACCATGTTATCACTCAGATGTTTGGGGTTTGGGTTTGATTTGGGTAAAACAAATTTGGGACGGCCCAGATTGATATAAATGAATGATTCAGTAATGTACCAACTCTGCATTTCAAAAGAGCATTTCTATGCTAGCTTTACCTACTGAGGGATAAATACGGGCATGGGCACATATCCATACTTAATCATGGAAAATTGTCAATGTTGTCAAAAAGCCAATTTCAATAATAAAAGGCATATCTCTGCAAAAGGGATAACAAAAAATGCATTTCAAAGCCAAATACAAATGGAAGCAGCCAATTATAAAATACATTCTCTCAGCTTGCCTGAGTGCAAATTCCTACAAGCAGCCTGAGAACGATCAATCCCTGTAGACTGCTGGAACCAAAACAAATCGGCAAACCCGCTCCCCTCTTTATGAGACACCAAGGTATGGAGGCATTAAATCATTGCATCTCCACAATAGATCAGTTAAAATGGGACATGTTCTCTTTGCCATTTTTCTATAGCATTTGGCTGATTGTGCAAAAGCTCTGAAACTGAAATTGAAAGTGGCTACATTTTAATGAACACGTTTTATTGGACATTAATTGAGTTCAATTGATAAAACCCAGCCTACTGCATAGTTTACTTTTGGTGGGAAACAATCTCAGTGACCAGATAAGGAAGTGAATTAACCAGCAACTTCTCTGACAATTATTTTTCTCTTCGGATAGTAAAGGAGTGAAAAACATTGGCCTCAATTCAACGTTCTGGTACTGAAACTGTGCCATATACTTAGGAACACCAATGTTCTGGTACTGAAACATATACTTAGGAACCCCACAAATACAGAATTTAAAGCAGAGGCAAGGAAGAACCTTAAAAGGCAACAGAATATCCTAAATCTGATCTGAGACTTCCCAAGTATTGTAAGCAAAATATCAATAAAGTTTATGATTCTTATTCTTCTTTTAAAGAAACATGGGAAAGAATTTTTAGAAATATATTTCTGAGCAAATAACCCCAAGTGTTATACCTTTTTACCTGTTATAATAAGGCTTCAGTTTATTAAGCTAAAAAAAAAAAAAAATCTTAAAATTCTAAAGGTCCTATTTTTTTCTTATTCCTTTATCTTTGTATTCTTTTATGCCATAAAAATTCAAAGTGTTTGTATTGTTTTAGAAATATTAAATATATGGGTAGCATCGTGGTGTGGTATAAAGAGGCAGTTTTCTTTTTTTTTTTTTTTCAGTTTTTGACCGGGGCTGGGTTTGAACCCACCATCTCCAGCATATGGGGCTGGCGCCCTACTCCTTTGAGCCACAGGCACTGCCCGGCAGTTTTATTTTCTATGACATTCCAAATATAGTTCAAAAAAGTCGTAAAACATATAGTTCCTTTATGAGGTCAACTTTCCTATGTTTAAGGATCCCAGAAGCTAGCCTTCAGAGAACAAATACTAGAGCAAGCTGTATTAAATCTGAATTTGACTAAGTGAAGCAGAAACTTCCAGAATATTATAACCTCTCTCCTTCCTAAACTCCTCAGGATCTGGTGTATAAGGACCCAACCAGACTCAAAATCCAGAAAGCGGGTACCTTTGAGCATCTGGTATTTGAGATGGAGAGACTGCCCAGTTGTGGTCACCAAGCAGACTCCCTATGTATATACCCAGTGGCCACCAAATGTCACTATGGCGAGTGTGACCGTGATAGCACTGACTGCACCATGCAAAGCCTGGAGCCCAACTGCTGCTGCTTCAATGAAGTGAAAAAAATAAAGAACAATGGACGTTTTGGGCCACCTACCCTTGTTTTAAAGACAAAGATATCCACAAAGTCTGTGTGTATGCACTGTACCCAGGGGCAAACCATTGGGCTAGAGGGTCATCAGACCCCCCTTAACCCTGATCTACTAGCAGAGGGTGGGGAGCTCCAGTGCTTGAGAGTGCTGGGCAGGACCTTGCCACTCTGTCTCCTGTCAGACAAGCGGCAACATTGGGTTCTCCTGGGAGCATGACCTCCCCTGTAAACTGCGGGTGCGAGGGACCTACGTTACACGCACCTTATGAGACTCTAACACCTGATGATCTGAGGTGCAGATGGAATGCATGTGGATCATCCCAAACCACCTCCCATCCCCCACTTTTATCTGTAAATAAACAAGTTCCTAGTGCCAAAAATGTTGGGGACTGCTGTTCTAGAGCAACCCCTTGGTTATAGAGATAAACCTAGGCTTAGGAGAAAGAGTTTTCAAGATGATTGGGTTAGAGAACTAAACAAACACAACCTCCTATTGGATTTGATGGCCTGCAAGAGCACAGTTAGTATTTCGTTAGTTCTCTGGAGCTCTATGTTTCACTGTTTAATTTTTGAGATGATAGCCAGGAAGGAAGGGTGACTGAAAGCCACTAGCTTTACTAACGATCTGCGGAGACGGTGGTGTCAGTTCCACCTTACTTGTGTTTTTCCGGCAGAGAAATTGTTGGTCTCTAAGGGTGGAAGCCTGGGTAAACAAAGGCGATGAGCTGGGAAGCTGTGCAACCGTTTGAGATTTATAGCCTAAAATACCAAATCTTAACAATTTCTATTTCAGATCTGAATGAAGAACCCAAGCGAGAGATGTTAATTTAGGTCTGTGGAAATTCAATTGCAAAACCAATGCATATCTTCTCCCAAATTGTTAGCCCTCACATATTTCACTATTTAAATAAATTTGATTAAGAACTTCTAGCCTCTTGCAAAACTCCCTCCCTGGCAGTAAGACATATCACCTGTCACTCTGCCATCTGGACCAGAGTCTCCCTCCATTGGTGGGATGCGAATCTTTTAGTCCTTGTGACAGCACTCCAGGAAACTTAGCAGGCTACATTTAATTTACTTGCAATTAACTTTTCAGTGAACTTGTTCTCTTAAAAAGAGTTGGAGGTCTAAGGAGAATATCTATATCTTCCAACCTCTCTCTACGTCTGCTGTATTACTTAACTATGTATTCTCTCAAACCTACAATTTCTTTGAAAAATGTACACACTACAAATACTTCATAACTTAAATTGCTTTTTTTAAATGTTGACTTTTTTTTGTATCCACTTTGAAGCAGACTTAAAGATCAAAAATGTTATTTGCCAAAGGCACAACTTTAGATTTCTCCCCCAGTCTTTCACATGATAATTACATGTGTATTTTCCCAATACTGGTGGGAACATGATTAGAAATCTATTTTTAAAGACTTCTGTAAATGTTACCTCTTCCCATTATTTATTTGGAACTATCACTATGAATTTTTCTGGATTTTAATGGTCTCATTATTGTCTTTTCTAAAATACAACTACCAGAAATGCCTTCAATGAAACTTTCTGTCTTTTCTTTAAGTCATCACTTGCTATTTTTATGCCTATAGCTTCCCATCCCCCAGTGTATATTAAACTTGATTTATTCTCAGAAAGCCCTAAGAATATCTTCTTTGCCTGCAGCTCAGACTCAATGGGAAATCTTTGATATAACCTTTGAAAATCTGGTTAAGCACTAAAGCTAATATATTTTCTAGCACACGGACATCAAGGATTATTCTTTCCAAATGACATTTTTCCTATCCAATTTGAAATTTTCAAACTGAGTACGTATTATATCAGTAGGCGTCCGCTAAGAATCATCTGCCCTGTCCTTCAAGAAGAGAGGTGATTATATTTGGGGGGTATCTGAAGATAATAAGGACAAAATAAAAGTTAGAACAGATAGAATCATGGAGTAGAGAGAGGACTGAAGGCCATCAGTCCAATGTTTGCCATTTACTGGATGCTAACACTGAGACCTGAGATCACATAGGCTGTGTGTGATAGCATCAGAATTAGAATCCTGCACACCTTATTTTTAGCCTCTCTGTGGACGTCCCCCAACACCATGATAACACTTCGCCACCCAAACTAGCTCATTTGACTGTGCCTGTCTGTAACCAAAGTACTGCAAACATCGGTCTTCCTACAATGTTTTTATGCCAACACTAGGCTATAGATCTGGTGATCAAAATAATAGCAAAGTAGTGGATCTGTGGACACAGGGCTTTTGTCTGCTTCATTCACTTCTGGGTAAATCCTTGGCAATTAGATACCATTAGAGGGAGAACTGAATTAAACTAAACTAAGAATCTTTCCTATCATTCTGCCCTAAGTACCCGCCCCAGTGGCGGACATGTGGTAAGCTCTGATGACTATGTCTAAATACCTGCATTGTGGCACTGTTGGTTTTTGTGTTGAACCTCTGGTCAATACCACTGCCTTTTACATAAATTCCAATTATTTTTATGTAGTGAAGTTTGAAACCACTATGGCATTAGCATTTCACCCATTTTATTTATTTATTATTTTATTTATTCATTTAATTTATTTTGAGACAGAGTCTCACTTTGTCACTGCCGGTAGAGTGCCGTGGCATCAGAGTTCACAGGAACTTCAAACCCCTGGGCTCAAGTGATTCTCTTGCCTCAGCCTCCTGAGTAGCTGGGACTACAGGTCCCAGGTGGATATTTTTAGAGACAGGGTCTTGCCCTTGCTCAAGCTGGTCTCGAACCCATGAGCTCAGGCAATCCACCCCCGTGGCTTCCCAGAGTACTAGGTTTACAGAGGTTAGCCACTGTGCCTGGCCTCATTTCACCCATTTTAAACCCAGGCATTCTTTTTTTTTGCACTCAGTATTGCTGGTTGCCAATGTAATTCAGTCAGATTCCTGAATTCATATTTTATATCATTTATTCCTTCAATTCCTTCTCACCTAGAAAACAAACAGAAATATTCAAAGTGAGATCTTAATAGAAGGAGGTAAAAGACCTAAGACCTATGGAAATACCAATATCTTTCAACACAGAACCTTTGTCTACATAGCAGGGTTCATCCAGAGAGGTGGCCAAGGAATATTGGCCTAAGAAAACCCTAGTGGCTAAAAGGTCGCAGTGTAGATGATTTAGAGAAGAGATGTGAATCCAAATCTCAGGCTGACTCCCTCCTGTGTGCTACTGGGAAAGCTGTGTACCCTCTCTGTTTGTGTCCTCATAAGACAGAAAAATAGAGAAAATATTTATGACCGTCTCACGATAAGAGTTAAGATTTATATAGTGGCTACTATGAGCAACGTACTATTGATTTATTCACTCATTTAATCCTCATATAGCTCTTTGAAGTGGGTATTTAATCCTCATGTAGTCCTATCTTCATTTTGTAGAAGAAACAGGTTTAGAGAGGTTAAATAATTTACATATGTCATTCGTTATTAAGTGATGGAGCTGAGATTTAAACCCAAGCAAGCAGCTTTAGAGTCTCTGCCTATGGCCAGTGAACTAGACTGCCGACATCAGCATGAATTCCAGAATATTAACTTTATTATTTCTTCTTTATTGCCATCACTCCCCTTAGCAACAGGACAGAAAAGAATACTGGGCTGGAAGAAGGCTAGGGATCCGTTCACAACTCCTTCCTGACTAGCTCTGTAAAGAACCTGAGTTATTTTATCTCTCTGGGCCTCAGACTCCTCATCTATAACACAAGGCTGTCCAGGGGTCAGGAATCCATGCTCAGAGGTGCCCACGGAATGACACAACAAATCAAACAGACTGAAGTATATTCGTACTACAGAGAAACACTCGGCTTCCAGATTTAGTACATAAATTCCACAAGCACACAGGAAAGATACATTCGGATGCCAGCTCTTGGCATTATTACTTTCACCTTCCCTTTCCAGCCCTCAGACCTCCAGAATTCTCAGTTGCAGGAAAGGTTAGCAAAGCTGTATGCACTCCTCACTTCAACTACCCAGACAAAGCTGTTAGTACAGAAATGGCCTTGCAGAGAAAGGCCAGAGGAAGGCCAGCCACCGTCCCTTTTCTGAGCCTGTTTAGTCTTCCAACAGTCTGACTTCGACCTTCAGACCAGCTCTGAGCCTGCCATCCCACCGGCTCTTTAGACCCAAGGCTATAAACACACAATGCTCTGGAAGCAGCCATAACCTCTCAAATCCACATGATCCCTTAATCCCCACCACCCAGCGGCCCAGCGGCCCACACAGAATGCCTGCCTGCCTCAGCTTTCACCCAGGGGTATCATCAGGGGCTGAGCCCGGGATGGCCTCTCCATAGTACTCGTGAGGCCTTGCTCCCAACTTCCCAAACCTCAGGCCTCCTGCTTTCAGAGGAAATGTTCTGATACATAGCAGGGCTTTGTTAATATGTGAGTGATGAATCCAAAGTCCATTTGGTATTTAGACAAATGTCAAATGTTTTCTCTGCACACCAGACATGAAATATAAATAAGTTAAAAAAAAAAAAAGTGAAACTCAAGCAAGCAGGCCGCTCTGAATTAGGTAGTCCTTCTGCCTTTAATAGAGGACTCTAGAAAGGTGAATAGGATTCCCACCACATCCCAGAATATTAATGTTATTATTCCTCCAACGCTATTTCTATTAGTCCCCAGGACAGCAAGCAAGAAAAGAGAGCACTGGCTGAATATCACTAAGCAAGTTGGGACTCTGGTCACAGATCATTCCTGAGTATAGCTTTCTGGCAAGCTACTTAACCTTTCTGGGCTCTAGAATCTTTATCTGTACCATGGTAATGTCTGGAGAACACAAATTCATGCTTACAGGGACCTGGAGAGTAAAAGAATGAGAGAAACAGGCAAAGGACTCCTCTTTCAACTTTGCGTAGATAATATTCTCCACTTTCATCAAGAAATCTGCTCCTTTTCATTTCTTGATAAACTTTAAAAATTTTTAAAATAGAGGCGGCACCTATTTTAATAGGGGGCAGGCCCCATATACTGGAGGTGGAGGGTTCAAACCCAGCCCCAGCCAAAAACTGCAAAAAAAAAAAAATAATAATAAAATACATAAATAAATAAATGTTTTTAAAATTTTTCTTTAAATAGTTGCAGATTTACAGAAGGGTTGCAGAAAGGTTGTATAAGGAAGTCCCCATATATCCCACAACCAGTTTCCCCTCTTTTTAACATCTTACTTTGGTACTGCGTATTTATTACAACTCTTTTTTCTTAAAATATTCAGCCCTCTCAACCTCTTTACAGAGGTGGGTAGGGAGGACTATTTCTCTACTAAGGAAGAATGAAGTCTGATAATTCAGAATAGTTGGAAATACAATAGAGGCGGCAGGGGAGAATACAGTGAACTGGCACAAATCCTGCCTCCAGGAAGAGCTGCCCCTCGGATGTCACGGCCAGCAATGCAGACCGTGCATTTCTTGATTTCTGGAGTGGGGACATAGTTGTTTTTGCTTTTTTTTTTTCTTTCAGAGAATCTAGATGTCTAGATTTTTATGGAAAATACACAAATTTTTTAAGGTTGGCTCGTTTTATTTTCCTTTCTCAAAATATCATGTAGGCCAACAAAACGGACGTGCCAGTTGACTTTGGCCTGTGACTCTCAGTCTGTGATTTCCAGTTACATCAGTTTCGGCGGGTTAAAGTGAAGGTGTCAGCAGAGCTGGTTCCTTCTGGAGGCTCTGAGGAGAGAATCTGTTTCCTCATGCTTTTCAGCTTCTAGTGGCCACCTGCACTCCTGGGCTTGTGATTCCTCGCTCTTTCCTCACTCCAATCTCTTCTTCTGTTAATCACATTGCCGTCTTCTGACTCTTCCTGCATTCCTCTTATAAGAAGCGTTATGATTATTACATTAAGCCCATCTGGAAAATTCAGAATCCTCTCCCCAGCTCAAGATCCTTACCATAATCACATCTGAAAATTGTATTTTGCCATATAAGGTAACTTTCACAGGTTCCAGAAAATTAGGATGTAGACATACCTCAGGAGGGACGTTATTGATCTGCCATGTCAGTTTAGAAGCTAAGTTCCCTTCCAACTTTCATATTAAAAGATTCTCTCCCAACCACACACATTTTTTTTCATGATTCCATCTTCTTGGCCTCCGACCAGAGAAGCCACTTTGGCGAGTATCTGTAGGGCAGACACCAGTTGCCCAGCAGTATGCTAGGGACAGAGGAGAGGACTGATTAGAGAAGAACAAATACTCTCTTTCATTCCAAAGGGTTTTGATGTACTTGTGGAAGGACAAGAATTTACGGAAGGCACAATTCTGTAAGAACTCGTTATAATGGAAAGATTTTTATTAGATCTGGAGAGAAAAATTGGAATACACACTTTTAAACAAAATATTGTATCATATCATTGATTCATTGATACTTGAAAAAACATTCATAAGTCGCTATTCCCACATATGGACCTTAATAATCCATGCTAGGGAAGATACAGATTATAAAAGCACAGGGCCAGGATGAAGGTTATGAAAAAGATCAATTATCTCCTAGATGAAACTTTCAGAGGTGACATGGCCAGGACCAGGTTGTTCCCCTGACCCAAGCCTTATACCCAAATACTATAGCCATAAAATATTAAGCAAGATAGACAACTTTTCATTGGAACCATAAAGTAGACATGTTTTGGAGTGTCTGTTTTGTATGTAAGCCAATTACCCCACCCATTTTTCTCAGGGAAATGCCACGCCCTCTAACTCACTGAAATGAAAAGTATTTTTGGCATTTCTTTGCACTACTAACTACATTTTATTGAACCAAATTAGGTATCTGATGCATACAATGCGTGCAGTTTCATCTCTGGACATTTGAAATTGAAACCATGAGTCAAGGTGAAGCCACCAGCATAAAAATTTGGAAGCTGAAATATGATGATTTTCCCCATCATAGACCAGGTATATAAAGAGAACCCCCCTCTATATAAAGAGAAAGTAAGCAAGGAATGAATCCATCACACACCCAGAGAATGAAGTCGCACTCAGAAAGGCTTCCCAGCTTTCCACATTTCTTCTCCCAGGCACTTCCTGAGGCTGGGTACCATTTTTGCCTTTGAGTTGCAAGAGCCAGCCCTATCTCTTCAAAATAAAATTTCTGTCTTTTCTTGGGTGAGACCAAGTTGGCTTCTGTTGTTTAAAACCAAAAAATTATTATAGTCTCCTGAGATACCTCAAAGAGCTTCCCATGAAGGCTCCCACCCATTGCTGCCTCCACTAAAAATGTTTTCTACTATGACCGCATTCAGATCTCTGTCCTTTAGAAACTATTTCAGAAGGATTTGACACCTGGCATCTGTAAGAGTTGAGAACAGAGGACACTTTAGCCAACACAGTTCTCACATCAGTATAGTAGCAGAGAAATGTTTGGCCTAATTTCTCAAAATAAAGTCATTTTTATGGGTGGACAATTTTCTCATGTCCCAAGAGATGAATGGTTTCATGCAAACTTTGAAAGTTTGCAAGGATTTTTATCCTCATTCTGGAAACGGTTCAATTTTTAAAAAACAAAATCGGGCTTAATATGTATTTGTTTAGTGTTTCCACTGAGTTAAACTTGTATAGAAAGTATGTAAATGCAGGTTTACTCAGTGTTTCGCCATGTATAGAATGTCTCCGTCCATAGTACCTCATTGGTCCACACAACCATCCAGTGTGAAAGACAGAGTAAGATCCCGCTTTCCCATTTTACAGGTTTCAGAGGAGTTAAACGATTTGACCCAGGAAAATGGCACTGGTTTATAAGCCCCTGAGGATAAGTATTAAGTAACCACTCTTAATATGCTAATTAACCTGTCCAGTAACTAACATACAGTGTTTGGGGGTGATAAATTAATTTTACATCTTATGACAACTCTAATCCAGAGATTGTGGCTGCCTGTATTATTGCATTGAGAAGGATTCCAAGAGGGCACCTGCTGTACATGGGAAGAGATACGATGACTGGGCAGAGGTGCCTGCTGGCAGGTAAGGAAGGGGAAAGTGGCAGCATGGGCCACAGTGTTTCCATTCCTGTAGTAAATGCTCAATCAATGTTCATTGAGTTAAACCAAACTGGTCCACCCAGGATTGCAAATCATGTCACCTGTCTCTTTCCATTCCATTACATACCCATCCCTAGGAGTCAAAAAACTATAGCGCAGAGACCTAATCTGGCTTGCTGTCTGTTTTTATAAATAAAGTTTTATCAGAACACAGTCATACAGAATTTATGCTAGATTATTAGGCAGTCCCTTCATACACTGAGATGTGATGGGGCACTTTTTGAGGTGGACCTAAAGGTAGATCAGATCAACATTATTTAGAATATACCAACACAGCCCTACGCACCATTAGCTGAGTTCACTGAAACCCAGGTCTGGAACCTGAATGAAGAAAGTGAGGAACTAAGAAGATCAAGAAATGAGGGAATGGTTGAGGAAGTTCTTCCCACTCCCGATTTCATTTCCTATGGTGGGAGATCTGTTAGCACCACACCTCCATGCTTCTTCCATCCCATTGCCTGTCCACCAGAGAAGAAGAATGAGCTCCCTGCCTGCACATTTCTAGTTCTGCCCCTCGTCCACTCTCTTCTCTGGAGAAGGCCCTTATGTAGAGAATCTGTATCTTCCCTGCCTTGGCCATGCAGGAGACAGGGCCATCATTACCCCACACCAAGTGGGGCTTCAGGGCCCAGCACTCCCTGGGACTGGGCAGTAAGTTTCACTACACAGGCAGAAGCATGCCCACTAGCACATAGATAGAAGCCACATCTTTCAACATCAGTTTATCTATAATATTTTGCCTCCATTGGCTTAATTTTTCCCTCACTTTTCATTAGTTCTAAACTCAGAAGGGAGATAAGGCTATTATTTATTGGCATATCCTCAAATATCCCCCTAGAATTTCCTAACTTTACCATACACATCCTTTCTCTTTCTAGCCTCATCAGATTGAGAATTCATTTTGATAGACAGAGGGATTTTTTTTTTTTTTTTTGAGACAGAACCTCAAGCTGTCGCTCTGGGTAGAGTACTGTGCCGTCACAGCTCACAGCAACCTCCAACTCCTGGGCTTAAGCAATTCTCTTGCCTCAGCCTCCCAAGTAGCTGGGACTACAGGTCACTCACCACAACACCTGGCTATATATATATATATATATATATATATATATATATTTTTTTTTTTTTTTTTTTTTTTTGTTTCAGTTGTCATTGTTGTTTGGCAGGCCTGGGCTGGATTCGAACCCACCAACTCTGGCATATGTGGCTGTCACCTTAGCCACTTGAGCTACAGGTGCAGAGCCAGACAGTGGAATTTTTATCTTTAGAAAAAATTGTTACAACATTTCATACTAGTTAGAAGATACACATGTGCAACAGAATATTATTATATTTATCCCTCCATCCTTAAGAATTGTGCAATCCGAGGAGGCGGAGCAAGATGACAGCCGAGTAACAGCTTCCTTGCATCTGGGCACTGTGAGTCTGGGGAGATAGGACTCCAGGCATCTCTGGCTGGTGGGATCTGCCTATCATCACCCCTGTGAGGATACAGGGAGTCAGCAAGAGACTTCTGGACCCCAAGAGGAGGACTAAAACACTGGAAAAATAGCAAGAGGTCGCGTGTGTTCAATCCATCTAAACCCACCCACAACTGTAAGTTCAGTAACAGCGAGACTGCAAACCAGAAAGGCCTTACCTGTGAACTGTTTTGGTGTCTTTAGACTTGGCACTCAGTTGAACTGCCTTGGGGAGAGCCTGAGCAGGAGTGCGGAGAACTTTGGCCGTTGTCTAGGGCCCCAGTCTGAGCCGCTGAGCCAGATGGAGCTAATAGTGTTTGGCTGTGGGTCACAGGGAGCCATTGTGAGCGATCTGCCCCAGCAAACTCCACCCTCAGGGTCGCAGAGCTAGAATCAGGTGGGAGCTGGTAACCCAGCGACCAAGTAGCCTAAGGGTGGGGTCTGAGCTACCTTGCAGCCCTAACCCTCAGGGCAGAGTGAGACCAGTTTTGGCACACTGGGTAAGTGGATAGCCACTTCAGCAGTGATTCCAGCGACAAGCACTTTCCTGGGAAAGCATCTGCTCAGCAAGTTTACAAGTTCAAAGTGCCTTTTAAGTGGGCTGAAGAGAGATTTAGTGTGTCTACCTGCTGGGGTTTGAGAAATCAGCAGCCTCCAGTCGTATCAGAACTGTGATTAACATCTCATACCCCAGAAGACCACGTGTTGCCCAGACAATATTCAATAACATATACATACTGCTTTGTTTTTGTTTGTGTTTTTTTGTTTGTTTTATTTTGTTTTTTTGGTTCGGTTGGGTTTTTTTGTTTATTACGATGTTGTTGATGTTGTTTGGTTTTTTAATTTCAACCTTTTCCATACAGATCCTTTTTCTTTCTCAATTTTTCTAGTTTAATTATAATTTCCCATTGCTGCCTTTTTCAACAACTAGAACTTCATTTTTGCTAGTGTTTCTACAGCAATTATTTGGTTTTTCACCCAATTTTATCCTGTAAAGTTTAATATTTGCTTGTTTTGGTTTGATTTATAGCATTTTTGTCTTTCCTCTCTACTTGGTGGAGGTGGGGTACTGTGTCTGATCAGGTTAGCAAAGAGCTGCTGACCTCAAGGGAACCACCCAACTGGGCACCCCCAGAAGGTGGGTTTTTTTGAAGGTTGTGTCAAAGTACCCAACTGCACACCTATATTGCTCTGTCTCCCTCTTTCTGTGCCTCTCTTCTTTTTGTCAATATTCCTTTTACCCACCCCCTCTCCTTTCTCTATTTCTCTTTTTTTTTTTGTCTTATCACTCGGTCCTCCTTTCTTTCATCCCTTTTTTGCTCTTCAACCTTCTCACCCTTCTGGTCCTGTAACACTTAGTCCTCAGGCACAAGAACTTAAAGAGCAAGAGTAAGTGAAAGGAAAATTAGGGCAATGAAACAGATAAAAGAAATCACTCATGAGGAAGAAACAGCAGAAAACTCCAGGCAACATGAAGAACCAGTCCAGAACAACCCTGCCAAGGGACCATGAGGTAGCTACTGCAAATGATTCCACCTATAAAGAAATGTTAGGAATGACAGAAAGGGAATTTAGAATACACATGTTGAAAACAATGAAAGAAATGATGGAAACAATGAAGGAAACTGCTAATAAAGTGGAAAATAACCAAAAGGAAATCCAAAAACAGAATCAAATAAGAGATGAATGATATGAAGAATATAAAAAGGATATAGCAAAGCTGAGGGAACTGAAACAGTCAATTAGGGAACTTAAAGATGCAATGGAAAGTATCAGCAACAGGTTAGACCATGCAGAAGAAAGAATTTCAGAAGTAGAAGACAAAGTTCTTGAGATAACTCAGATAGTAAAAGAGGCAGAAAAGAAGAGAGAGAAAGCAGAACGTTCACTGTCAGAATTATGGGACTTTATGAAGCGTTCCAACATACGAGTTACAGGAATTCCAGAAGGGGAAGAAGAATGCCCCAGAGGAATGGAAGCCATACTAAAGAATGTTATAAAACAAAATTTCCCAAATATCACCAAAGATTCTGACACACTGCTTTCAGAGGGATATCGGACCCCAGGTCGCCTCAACTCTAACCGAGCTTCTCCAAGACACATTGTGATGACCCTGTCCAAAGTCAAGACAAAAGAAAAGATTCTGCAAGCTGCCAGGAGTAAGTGCCAGTTCACCTACAGGGGCAAATCCATCAGAGTGACGGCAGACTTCTCTAATGAAACTTTCCAAGCAAGAAGACAATGATCATCTACCTTTAATCTACTTAAACAGAACGATGTCCAGCCCAGAATTCTGTACTCTGCTAATCTACGCTTAAAAATTGATGGAGAAATCAAATCATTTACGGATATACAAACATTGAGGAAATTCACCACAGCAAGACCAGCTCTACAGGAAATACTTCAATCTGTTCTGCACATTGACCACCACAATGGATCAGCAGCAAAGTAAGAACTCAGAAATTAAAGGACAGAACCTAACCTCCACACTGATGCAAAAGATAAAACTAAGCAATGGACTCTCACAAAATAAGATGAATAGAATACTACCACACTTATCAATTATCTCAATAAATGTTAATGGCTTGAATTCCCCACTGAAGAGACATAGATTGGTTGACTGGATTAAAAAACACAAGCCATCCATCTGCTGTCTGCAAGAAACACACCTGGCTTCAAAAGACAAATTAAAGCTCCGAGTCAAGGGTTGGAAGACAATTTTTCAGGCAAATGGAATTCAGAAGAAAAGAGGAGTTGCAATCTTATTTTCAGATACATGTGGATTTAAAGCAACTAAAGTCAAAAAAGACAAAGATGGTCACTTTATATTGCTCAAGGGAAAAATACAACAAGAAGACATTTCAATTTTAAATATTTATGCACCCAGTTTAAATGCTCCCAGATTCTTGAAACAGACCTTACTCAGTCTGAGCAATATGATATCTGATAACACCATAATAACAGGGGACTTTAACACTCCTCTTACAGAACTGGACAGATGCTCTAAACAGAAATTAAACAAAGATATAAGAGATTTAAATGAGACCCTAGAACAACTGTGCTTGATAGACGCATATAGAACACTCCACCCCAAAGATAAAGAATATACATTCTTCTCATCACCCCATGGAACATTCTCCAAAATTGATCATATCCTGGGACACAAAACAAATATCAACAGAATCAAAAGAATTGAAATTTTACCTTGTATCTTCTCAGACCATAAGGCACTAAAGGTGGAACTCAACTCTAACAAAAATGCTCGACCCCACCCAAAGGCATGGAAATAAAACAATCTTCTGTTGAATAACAGATGGGTGCAGGAAGAAATAAAACAGGAAATCATTAACTTCCTTGAGCATAACAACAATGAAGACACAAGCTACCAAAACCTGTGGGATACTGCAAAAGCAGTTTTGAGAAGAAAATTCATCGCTTTAGATGCCTACATTCGAAAAACAGAAAGAGAGGGCATCAACAAACTCACAAGAGGTCTTATGGAATTGGAAAAAGAAGAACAATCTAAGCCTAAACTCAGTAGAAGAAAAGAAATATCCAAAATCAAATCAGAGATCAATGAAATTGAAAACAAAAGAATCATTCAGAACATTAATGAAACAAGGAGTTGGTTTTTTGAAAAAATACATAAAATAGATAAACCATTGGCCAGACTAACGAGAAATAGAAAAGTAAAATCTCTAGTAACCTCAATCAGAAATGATAAAGGGGAAATAACAACTGATCCCACAGAGATACAAGAGATCATCTCTGAATACTACCAGAAACTCTATGCCCAGAAATTTGATAATGTGAAGGAAATGGATCAATATTTGGAATCACACCCTCTCCCTAGACTTGGCCAGGAAGAAATAGACCTCCTGAACAGACCAATTTCAAGCACTGAGATCAAAGAAACAATAAAAAATCTTCCAACCAAAAAATGCCCTAGTCCAGATGGCTTCACTCCAGAATTCTATCAAACCTTCAAGGAAGAGCTTATTCCTGTACTGCAGAAATTATTCCAAAAAATTGAGGAAGAAGGAATCTTCCCCAAAATTTTCTATGAAGCAAACATCAACCTGATAACAAAACCAGGAAAAGACCCAAACAAAAAGGAGAATTTCAGACCAATCTCACTCATGAATATGGACGCAAAAATTCTCAACAAAATCCTAGCCAATAGATTACAGCTTATCATCAAAAAAGTCATTCATCATGATCAAGTAGGCTTCATCCCAGGGATGCAAGGCTGGTTTATAATATGCAAGTCCATAAACATTATCCACCATATTAACGGAGGCAAAAGTAAGATCACATGATCCTCTCAATAGATGCAGAAAAAGCATTTGATAAAATCCAGCATCCTTTTCTAATTAGAACACTGAAGAGTATAGGCATAGGTGGCACATTTCTAAAACTGATTGAAGCTATCTATGACAAACCCACAGCCAATATTTTACTGACTGGACTAAAACTGAAAGCTTTTTCTCTTAGAACTGGAACCAGACAAGGTTGTCCTCTGTCACCTTTACTATTCAACATAGTGCTGGAAGTTCTAGCCAATACAATTAGGCAAGACAAGGAAATAAAGGCAACCCAAATGGGAGCAGAGGAGGTCAAACTCTCCCTCTTTGCTGACGACATGATCTTATACTTAGAGAACCCCAAAGACTCAACCACAAGACTCCTAGAAGTCATCAAAAAATACAGTAATGTTTCAATATATAAAATCAATGTCCACAAGTCAGTAGCCTTTGTGTACATCAATAACAGTCAAGATGAGAAGCTAATTAAGGACACAAGTCCCTTCACCATAGTTTCAAAGAAAATGAAATACCTAGGAATATACCTAACGAAGGAGGTGAAGGACCTCTATAAAGAAAACTATGAAATCCTCAGAAAGGAAATAGCAGAGGATATTAACAAATGGAAGAACATACCATGCTCATGGATGGGAAGAATCAACATTGTTAAAATGTCTATACTTCCCAAAGCAATCTACCTATTCAATGCATTCCTATCAAAATGCCAACATCGTACTTTCAAGATTTGGAAAAAATGTTTCTGCGTTTTGTATGGAACCGGAAAAAACCCCATATAGCTAAGGCAGTTCTTAGTAATAAAAATAAAGCTGGGGGCATCAGCATACCAGATTTTAGTCTGTACTACAAAGCCATAGTGGTCAAGACAGCATGGTACTGGCACAAAAACAGAAACATAGACACTTGGAATTGAATTGAAAACCAAGAAGTGAAACTAACATCTTACAACCCCCTAATCTTCGATAAACCAAACAAGAACATACCTTGGGGGAAAGACTCCCTATTCAATAAATGGTGTTGGGAGAACTGGATGTCTACATGTAAAAGACTGAAACTGGACCCACACCTTTCCCGACTCACAAAAAATTGATTCAAGATGGATAAAGGACTTAAATTTAAGGCATGAAACAATAAAAATCCTCAAAGAAAGCATAGGAAAAATACTGGAAGATATTGGCCTGGGGAAAGACTTCATGAAGAAGACTGCCATGGCAATTGCAACAACAACAAAAATAAACAAATGGGACTTCATTAAACTGAAAAGCTTCTGTACAGCTAAGGAGACAATAACCAAAGCAAAGAGACAACCTACACAATGGGAAAGGATATTTGCATATTTTCAATCAGACAAAAGCTTGATAACTAGGATCTATAGAGAACTCAAATTAATCCACATGAAAAAAGCCAACAATCCCATATATCAATGGGCAAGAGGCATGAATAGAACTTTCTCTAAATACGACAGACGAATGGCTAACAAACACATGAAAAACTGTTCATCATCTCTATATATTAGAGAAATGCAAATCAAAACAACCCTGAGATATCATCTAACCCCAGGGAGAATGGCCCACATCACAAAATCTCAAAACTGCAGATGCTGGCGTGGATGTGGAGAGAAGGGAACACTTTTACACTGCTGGTGGGACTGCAAACTAGTACAACCTTTCTCGAAGGAAGTATGGAGAAACCTCAAAGCACTCAAGCTAGACCTCCCATTTGATCCTGCAATGCCATTACTGGACATCTACCCAGAAGGAAAAAAATCCTTTTATCATAAGGACACTTGTACTAGACTGTTTATTGCAGCTCAATTTACAATCGCCAAAATGTGGAAAGAGCCTAAATGCCCACCAACCCAGGAAAGGATTAACAAGCTGTGGTATATGTACACCATGGAATACTATTCAGCCATTAAAAAAAATGGAGACTTTACACCCTTCGTATTAACCTGGATGGAAGTGGAAGACATTATTCTTAGTAAAGCGTCACAAGAATGGAGAAGCATGAATCCTATGTACTCAATTTTGATATGAGGACAATTAATGACAATTAAGGTTATGGGGGGGAAGCAGAAAGAGGGAAGGAGGGAGGGGGTGGGGCCTTGGTGTGTGTCACACTTTATGGGGGCAAGACACGATTGCAAGAGGGACTTTACCTAACAATTGCAATCAGTGTAACCTGGCTTATTGTACCCTCAATGAATCTCCAACAATAAAAAAGAAAGAAAATAATAATAATAAATTAGTGGAAAAAAAAAGAATTCTGCAATCCAGTACGTACCTACTTGCTCCATATCGCTATTTAAATTTAAATTAATTATAATTAAGTTAAATTAAAAATCCAGTGCCTCAATTATATTAGTCAAACCTTAACAGTTAATAGCCATATGTGGCGAGTGGCTACTGTATCAGGCAACAAAGTGTAGAATTCTTCCATAATGATAGAAATTGTATTGGATGTTTTCGCTTTAGAGAAAATTTGGAATTTAATATGTTTTTCTATATTAAATATTATCTATATGTATCCTTACATGTGCTATATGATATATATAATAACATCTATAAGAAAATAGGACCAAATGTGCCTACTGTTTGTAACGTCGCATTTGTCATAATTTGACACGAACGTCTAGCTGCAAAGTGTTTTTCTGTATCAATGAACTACAATTTCTAAAATCAAATGTTCCACCATGGCTTTTTTTTCCTCAAATGTTTTTATAGCCAAAAACACACTGAATATTCTTGGATATCCTTATAACTGTCTGAAATCCTTAGAATGATTTATAGAGTCAAAAAGCACACACAGTTTTACACTTCTCCAAGGTGCTGCCAGTTAGAGAGTAAACCCGGTGAGGCACACACAACCCGTCCTCCTCCTCTAAAAGAAACAGAGTGTGATTCAAGCTGACTGCTTCTCTACACATGGTTGTCTGGAAAACAAAAAGGCCTAAATGCTCACTGTGGATTAATATGCTAAGGATTCCTGGGAGTCTGTAGATTACAGTCACACTCGCACACCTCTCAGAAGCTGCTGTTCCTTTTTCTTCATACCCCAGTAATATTTCTAGGGTTCCATTAAACACAGTGAGATTCAGTTGTTCTCTTAGAGATGTTTAAAATTATTCCCACTGACAACTTGATGTTAAACTTAAGGTTAACCACAGATGTATTTTGCCATTGGCACGTCTTTATTCTCTGTTCAGCATCTCCTGATTCATCGTGTGTGACACTGTCACCACTTCAGTTTCACTAGGGTGGCTAAGTGTGGCTCTTAACATGGTAAGCACTTCTCTAACTGCCCAGGTTTGGATTCTGGTTCTGCCACACGCCTGCTGAGTGACTTTAGTCCTATTGAGAAGCCATTCTTGTTTCAGTTTCCGCATTCACAGAATGGGATAATTAACGGCACTGTTGTTACATGTCTGGCATAGTGTAAACATCATGTTAAGTATCTGATAAATAAATGGCCTAGTCAGTATGAAACATAGTGAGATTATGCTCCTTTGTTTATATGTTATACTTTTGGTGAGATGAGAGAGTACCATGCATGGTCTTCCCTACCAATCTCCCGTAGCATCAGTCAAAATTAAATTTGAGTCAACTAAAATACCCAGCTCGTGCCAGGCACGGTGGCTCACGCCTGTAATCCTAGTACTCTGGGAAGCCAGGGTGAATGGATTGCTTGAGCTCACAGGTTCAAGACCAGCCTAAGCAAGAACCAGACCTCATCTCTAAAAATAGTCAGGCACTGTGGCAGGTGACTGTAGTCTCAGCTACTCAGGAGGCGGAGGCAAGAGAATCACTTGAGCCCAAGAGTTTGAGGTTGCTGTGAGCTGTGATACCACAGCACTCTACCAAGGGCAACAAAGTGAGACTCTGTCTCAAAAAATAAAATAAAATAATACCTAGATCAGTATTTTTCATGAGCTTTCTGTATGAGAGACACACTCTCTCTGTAGGGAGAATGGTTATAATTAAGTTTAGGAAACGTTCCTTTTCCAGAATTGCAGTGCATATTATTATATTTAGGATTCTGTGATGTCTTGTAGTAAAGAGCTATTGAATTTTATTGAACTAAGCATTTTCCAAATTTTTGATATAGACATTGTCCAGTTAGAAAAGACTTTGGGCCATGCAGCCCCCATTTGACAATGCCTTTAACAACATCAATCTGTGAGATCGAGCCATCAGCCGTCCTTCCCCTTCGAAAGATCTGGTAAGTCTCCCTCCCCATCCCTACCTTGTGCTTGTAGTATTATTTTATTAAAAGTTCTGGCAGAACTTTACATTTATTTTTCTAATAAGTTTTATCTTATCTTGTTAGGTTTAGTCTTTTTTCTAGCTTACAAGATTTGGGAAGAATATTATGATTAAATGTTCACTCCAGGTTCATCGGCTGGCAAATTTATTTGCCTGATTTTCTTCTGTCTTCCTCTGAGCATTTGGAAGAGGTAATCAGACAGAACAGGCTGAAGGACAGGGCAAGGAGTCCTCTGGATTGTTTTCTAATTGTTGTATCAGTGATATCAGCAACCCTAAAAATAATTCTCACTCGTGTGTTAGTAGGGAAAAATACTAAAAGAAAACATTCCTCTAAGTATTT
Source organism: Nycticebus coucang (assembly GCF_027406575.1). Taxonomy (NCBI): domain Eukaryota; kingdom Metazoa; phylum Chordata; class Mammalia; order Primates; family Lorisidae; genus Nycticebus; species Nycticebus coucang. The sequence goes on along the minus strand of NC_069793.1, from coordinate 34,705,559 downwards.
TGATAAGAACCTTAAGAAAACACTACTTTCGATAGGATATATTGTCGCTTTTATGACATGTACCTACTGATCTATTGGTGGCCACTTGGGGCCGTGCTTTAAGACAGGTATGGAGACCATCCCCGGAAGCTGTGGTATCCGCCATAGATAGGAAAGGAGTTGCAATAGATAGGTCACATATTTGCCAGTAATTCTGCCTCATGACATTACCCCAAAGCAAAGATTAATTCTCTTTCTTCTGCCTGGCCCAGTGACAGAACTTGCAGACATTTTGGATAAAAGAGAATTTGGGAAGCTTTCAGGCTTGCTGCCCCCTAATCTATTGCCTAGCATCAGTCCCAGTGATGCTGCATTGATTAGGGTAGAATTTCTTTAGCAAAGCACAATTTATATCGATAAAGCAAAAGCAATAAGTTTGTGAAGTTTAATACAATCTTCTAAAATCAAACTAAGGTAATCAAAGTCATCAAAACCAGAAATCAAAATAAGTCATGAAAATATAAAACAAAAAATCTAGGTTGGCTTTTATTTACCTTTCATAAAGAGCAATGTAATTGCATTAAAATAGTTAATGGCTTTTCACATTCAAGTATATTAAGGTTAAAATTATGCCAAGGTCCTTTCTAAATAATATTATATTTTAAGAGGTATAGTAAAATCCTGCATTTAAAAGAATAGTGGGAGGCTTGGCGCCTGTGGCTCAAGTGGCTGGGGTGCCAGCCATATACACCTGAGCTGGCAGGTTCAAATCCAGCCCAGGCCTGCCAAACAACAATGATGGCTGCAACCAAAAAATAGCTGCCTGTGGTCCCAGCTACTTGGAAGGCGGAGGCAGGAGACTCGCTTGAGCCCAGGAGTTGGAGGTTGCTGTGAGCTGTGACGCCACAGCCCTCTACCCAGCTTGAGGCTGGGACAGCTTGAGGCTCTGTCTCAAATAAATAAATAAATACAATAAAAAATAAAAGAATAGTGGGGAAATGAAGTGCCTCTACAGCAAAGGAGGGATGATAAAAAGAATGAGGGGGATAAGGCAAATGTTCTAAAACCTTTGATTAGTAAACTGTGCTTTCTTACAATTGTCACTAGCATTCAGTAACGATTATTGAATCCTTAGGTCAAGCCTCATTTCTCCTGTGCTCCAGACCCGTATTTCCAATGAACTACTAAAATTTATTTCTGTGGGATTACAGAGACTTCTAAAAATCCACATGTCCAAAACTGAACTCATTTTAGATCTCTCCAAAACAGCTTCTCCTTTCCTAGGTGGCAAAATAGTACCAACTGCTCCTAGTTACCAAATCAGAAATGTGGAATCAGGAAGGAAGGAAGGAAGGAAAGAAGGGAGGGAGGAAGGGAAGGAGGAAGGATGGATCATCTTAGCACTGTTTTCCTTATCCCCACAACCAGGGACTCAGAAAACCCAACTGCTACAAAACGATGAGTAATAGTTCACAGCAGTAGCTTATACTTTTTGAGAGCTTCTACACTCCAGGCCTTATTCTGAGTGCTTTACATGAATTAATTCATGCATGATCTTAAATATCATTCAAATCCTTTCCCTCCACTCCTTCTCTACCACCAAATTCCTAATTCAAGGGCTCATCCCTGTTCCACTGAATCATGACTTTTGTCTTCTAATCACTGTCTCCCACTATGGCCACCCTAGTGGGTGATCTATACTTCACATTGTGGCAGAGAACCTTTGTAAAACCAAAAGGTAATCTATCACTTCTCTGTGCAAAATCCTTACATAATTTTCTACGGGATATGGATAAAATTCAAATTCCATTGTACGATGATGGACAAGCCTTCTTTAGTTCACATTATTTTTACTCTCCATCTTGCACTTTATTCATAAATCACTTGGATTTCCTAAAACACAGCATGCTTACTCTCTCCCCTGCCCCTGGACTCTCATGGAAGTCTCTGCAGAGTAGAATGTCTGCCCCTGCTTCGTGCTGTCTCTTGAGCTACTTTCACCCTTCAAATCCCAATTCATACTTCCTCATGTCTTTGAAATGTTCTTCACCTAACTCCAAAGTGCTAGCTCTACATTTATATTTATTTCTTTATAAATCAGCCTTCCCTGACAGACTGTGAACTCCTTAAAAACAAGTTTAAAAACTTTATGTATTTTGATATCCTCAGGGCATGATTGAACAGCCTCCTTTCATAAATGAAAGTTTATATTTTATGGAAAGCGGGGCTACATAACCTTTCTTCTAGCACTAACATTCTATAATATTACATCCTTTAAAATATAAATACAAACGGGGCAACGTTTGACATTATAGAGTATACATCCCAGTCAACCCTCCAGTTGCTTATTGATACGCATGCCAGATTATATTTTCCAAAAATTGTCACAACTTTCACCCACATAGACTTCTTGAAAGACAATTTGCCCTTTGAGAGATGAGACTTATGTTCTGTCCACTTGAATCTGGGTGGGCTTGTGACAACAGATGGAAGTTCACCATGTGACTCCCAAGAGGAGCTCATAAAAGGTGACATAACTTCTGTCTGGGTCACTCAGCTGTTCTTTCTTGAAACCCAGCACCACACTATACAGGAGCTGCAGACGCCCAGTAACCCCTCCAGACATGGGAGTGAAAGAGGCTCCATATGATTCCTGCCAGCAAGTTACTCAGAGTGTCCAGCTGAGCATGCAGACATCATGAAACAGACACGTGTCCCTGCTGTACCCTTTCCAAATACCTGACCCACAGAACCTTGAGTGTAATGGTTGTTCTTTTATGCCACTACGTTTGGGTTGGTTTATTATGCAACAATTTGTTAAAAAGCTGTGACAAATAACAAGTTAGGCCATCTTTTATTACACCACTCTCAAGAGAAATCCTGTTGTCCCGGGAGATACCACTAAATGTTTGCAGAAGAACATAAAGGTGAGGACGGGCTGGGGGGTTAGTCTGTGATCCCTCATACTGTAGCTCCTTCTTGAAGATTGCCATTGCATAAAAACAAATTAATGGTTTTGAGTCCAGAAATAAAACACAAACCACCTACTACTGCCACCATAGCATCTTCTAAATGCATTTGTGATAATTAATTCCTTTTGTCATAACATACGAAACATGCCCAAAGAAACTACTGTTCATGTAACAATCTGAAACACTGGGTTACATTAACTTAAACTCACCCAACTAAACAATCCCAACTGTTCCCCCACAATTTTGTTGCTGAGGCCCCATAGGCAGGCGGGGCTGCCTTAGATAGGAAGCAAAAGCACCTGAATAGAGACTGGAAGGGTTCCGCCTGCACACTATGCCTCCCCTCTGAAATTATTATAGGAAAACTACACCTTTGAAGTAAGGAAGGGGGAGGGAAGGCATTTGAAAAGACCCAGACATGCATATTTCTGTACAAAATGTGCAGACTTCAGCTCCTGAAAGATGGCAAGGTATGGCAGGTCTGAATGCTTTCACAGACGGGCAGATAGGAGAAACAAGGAGACACCTTCTCAAAGACAGAAAAACACTTATTTTTTTCTGTATGGTTCACTTTTATTTCAAAATAAAAAGGATTCACAAGCCAGTGTAGGAGAGTGATCAACAGACGGCCCAGAACAGTTAATCTTGGTTGTTTATGGGCAACAGCCCCAGCCTTGCAACTAGGGAGTTGGCCTCGTGCTTGGGGCTTGAGGCTAAGGTGGCACTTTCAGGTCTCGGGTTACTCATCCACTTCTGTTATGAACGTTCTGCATCAAAACATGAGAACCTTGCTCTTTCCGTGTAATTCAGTGCTGATAAGAGACAGGGTGGTACACAAGGTTATCCGCTGTCTCCATCCAGCCCAGGGGGCTGGTGTGCAACACTGATAACCAGGCTGTGGGTGAGCGCCACTGCCGCCTAGTGGCAGCCTTCCCAAAGCTCACTCTTCTTCCTCAACTTTTTATCAGCGGTCCTAACTTCTCTGACTTAAAGGAGTAAAATTTGCCAGGTCAAGAAAACCAAGGTAAAATGTCTTTAGCTTTATTTCAAAGACATCCAGGGAGTAGCACCACAAGATAACCTTTCATTTAAAAGTCAAGAGGCAGACCATGTAGCAGAAAGCTCCTGGTCAAAGCTGGATTTTCATTTTTAAGTGTGTGGTTCTGAGCAAATCACTATTTCTCAGAAGCTCTATTTCCTTATTTAAAACTGGGGAAATATTATTTATTACAGGGTTATTGTAATATACTTATTGTTGGTAAGTATATGTATACACAAGTAAATATACATATACACATATGTGCATATATGTACACGCTTATAAATATGTCCATATTTAACATATGTTATAAAATGTTGAACTTTCACAGTCAATAAATGGAGCTTTGCAGAATATCTATGATGTGTCAAGAACATTTTTTAAGCTGCTTTCAATGTGTCTCTGTGCTGAGAGAACCATGAGCTCTTCAGTCTTTGCTATGCGGTGTGGGTACAGACCAGCTGGGTTAAGAACTGATTAAGTTCTTTAGTTCCCATGTTTTATCTGCAACTTAGTACTATTTTCTCCCATTTTGGAGATGAGCAAATTGAGGCTCAGTGAGGCCAAATCACTTGTACACAGTTGATACTCACTAGTATATGGAAGAGTCAAGATTCTAGTCTAAGAAGTCTGGCTCCAAAAACTGGACTTACAAAACTATGATTTTTGAAAGAGTATAGCATACAAACTACATTACAGTATGTTGGGTAGTGAAAAAAGGTCAAAACTGGTGAGAGCTCAAAACCATCTAGTGCAGGGGTTTGCAATCTGGGTTCCACAGAGGTGCCTGTTGTGCTGGTCACCTCATTCCTATCATTATTCTCTGTGTCAATGACTTACCATCACAATAATGCTAAGTAACAAATGACCACAAAGACCCAGCGGCACATATGACAAATAATTGTTGTTCACAGGTCTGAAATCAGCTGACTTTTGACTAGGTCATTCTGCTGATCTGGCTGGGCTCATCCACATACTTGAGACAGGAATCGTTCTTGACTTATCTAGAATGGCCTAAGGAGGATGGCTAGGTGACTTGGCCCTGCTTCTCATTCTCTTATCCTCCCATAGGCTAACCTGGGCATGGTTTTAAGCAACAGAAAAGGCACAAAGCAAAGTCAAGGCCAACCACACAAGTGCCTTTTTCAAGCCTCTGCAATACCCAATTGACCAAAGACAGTCACATGGCTGAGTCCACTCCGGAGTTTTGTGGCTGTGTTAGTCTTCTAGGGCTGCCGACAAGCACCACAAACTGGGCAGCTGAAGTGAGTTCCATCACTCCAGTCCCTGCCCCCACCTCACCTGCTGTTCTTTCTGTGTGTCTAGGGTCCACACTAATCCAGTATGTCCTCATCTTAACTAACTGCACAACCCATTTACAAACAAGGTTATATCTGGAGGTTCCAAATAGACATGAATTTGGGGGGGGACACCATTCAACCCAGTACAATGGCAAAGGATGTAGATGCAGCAAAAAATGAAGAACCGGGCCCTTCTTATATAAACCACACTATCATGTCAGCTTTGAAGGCTTAGTATTTTTCTCTTTTAGTTAAAGCAGATTTGCAGGTAGACACAGTGGCTCAGGCCTGTAATCCTAGCTTTGGGGGAGGCCAAGACAGGAAGATCACTTGAGGGCAGGAGAATTGCTTGAGGCCATGAGTTTGAGATTTGCCTGATCAACATCATGAGACTCTCTCTCTACAAAAAAAAAAAAAGAAAAGAAAAATTAGCCAGTTGTGACTGCATATACCTGTAGTCTCAGTTGCTTGAGAGGCTAAGGCCTATGACTCGCTTAAGTGCTTAAGTTTGAGGTTGCAATGAGATATGACCACACAACTGCATGCTAGCTTGAGCAACAGAGCAGGAATCTGTTTCAAAATAAATAAATTATTTTAATATTTGCTACTTTAAAAAATTGAAAATTGAAAATTTGTGGTGTAGGGTGGTTTTTGTTCTTTAAGAGATGAAGGAAATGAAATTCAACTAGAAAATAGATGGCCCAATTTACTGGGAGAGAACAAGACACCAGATCATTTTGTTATACTACCACATCAGGAAGCAGGTTCGTTGTTGCTGCTGCTGTGGTTGTTTTTGATTACAGAATCATTTTAGGCATTATGGTAGTCAGGAGAATGCTCCCTTTTACTCCTAAGATATCCACATCTAGATCTTTGGAGTCTGAGATTACATTAGGTTATATGGCAAAGGGGGAATTAAGGTTGCAGTCAGAATAAATTTATTAACCAGAGATAGTCTTGAAATGGGAAAATTATCCCGGATTATCCAGATAGGTCAAATGTAATCATGAGAGTCCTTAAAAGTGGATAGAATAGCAAATAAAATTCAATCAGAGAATGATGAGACCACAAAAGAAAGGCACAGAGAGATATAGGTTGCTGGCTTTGAAGGTGGAAGGAGGGGGCCACAAATCAAGGGATGCAGGTTGCTTCTGAAAGCAGGAGAAAGAAATAAAACAGTCTTTCAGGGCAGTGCCTATGGCTCAAGGAGTAGGGTGCTGGCCCCATGTGCTGGAGGTGGCCCCAGCCAAAAACAGCAACAAAAAGAAAAAAAAAATTCTGTCATTCTAGAGCCTCCAGAAAGTAACACAGCCTTGTCAACACTTTGATTTTAGCTCAGTGAGATCCATTTTAGACTTCTGGAACTGTAAACTAATAAGCTTGAGTTGTTTAAGTCACTAAATTTGTGGGATTTGCTATAACATCAATAGAAAATATAGACACTCTGGAGAACAGTCTGTACTCTAAGCTTTTATTTCAAGCAAGAATGCTTTTAGCTGCAAGTACAAAAAAAAGATAGTGGCTTCAATTAATATAGGTTTACAGTTTTCAATAACAAGAAGTTTGGAGTTAGTGATGGAAAGATGGTTCAGTTGTTTGGTGAGGTCATGGAGGACTCAGTTTCCCATTTTCAGAAGCTTCCTCACTCTTCACCAAACAGACTTTATGCAAGGAAAGATAGGAAATCTAGTATCTAGTAAAGAGTAATAGCATTGTCAAGACTGGATCAACTCAATCATAATTCGCTGCTTGGAGCTGGGGATATTGGGGATGTTGGGGATATTTGCTCCTGAAACAAACAGGAAAGGGTGCAGAAAAATGAGGAGGTAAACAATCTTTGGCAAAGATATGGTCTAGCATCAACCCGATGAGCACCTTACAAGTCACAAGGGTCTTGGGATACTGATTAATTTCTATAATCTTTACAAATCCAAATAGGGCACTCATATCCAGTTGTATCTAATTAGAGATGCACAACCTATAAAGGATGGAGGTTAAAGGGCAGTCGTGACCCATGTGTAAGAATTAATTCTGTAAATAGATGTAAAGGGTAAAAGTCATCACTACCATTTAAGAGATAAGGAAAATATGTCCTAGGCTGAGAGAGGTTAAGTGATGTGCCCAAATCAACCTACAGAACAAAAGTATATGTCTACAGTCCCATTCTGCTTACCCCTGGCTGCAAGAGTAAGTGCAGTGGTCAGTGCTAGCTCACTAGTTCGAAGCTTCTAGTTTTGAATTTCCCAGCTCTATCTTGGAGGGTATCTGAAGGAAAACAGCCAAGCTGCTACTACCATGAATGAGGCCAGCTTTGCGGAATGAGGGGGTGGGGTGGGCCTGGAAAAAGGCATAGGCTTTTGCCTTGTTATCTCTGAAACTTTTGAATCACGGTATAATTTCTCTTCTGGCATTAGAAATAAAGCTTCATGTAATTACAAACTCTTCAGAAGGTGAAGGCTATTTATATTGTTAGTTATAAACAAAAAAAAGAAAAGAAAGAAGGAAGGAAGGAAGGAAGGAAGGAAGGAAGGAAGGAAGGAAGGAAGGAAGGAAGGAAGGAAGGAAGGAAGGAAGGAAAGAGAAAGAAAGAGAGAGAGAGAGAGAGAGAGAGAGAGAAAGAGAGAAAGAGAGAAAGAGAGAAAGAGAGAAAGAAAGAAAGAAAGAAAGAAAGAAAGAAAGAAAGAAAGAAAGAAAGAAAGAAAGAAAGAAAGAAAGAAAGAAAGAAAGAAAGAAAGAAAAGATAGATTGACCTGGTATAGAGGCTGACATCTATAATCCTAGCACTCTGGAAGGCAGAGGCAGAGGCAGATGAATCGCCCTAGCTCAAAAGTTTGAGACCACACTGAGCAAATTGAATCCCATCTCTACTAAAAATAGAAAAACTAGCTGGGCATTGTGGTGGGTGCCTATAGTCCCAACTACTCTGGAGGTTGAGGCAAGAGAATTGCTTGAGCCCAAGAGTTTGAGGTTGCTGTGAGGCTATGATGCCATGGCACTCTACCAAGGGTGACAAAGTGAGACTCTCTCTCTCAAAAAAAAAAAAAAAAAAAATTCCCTTTCCCCGGTTTGATTGATACCTTTATGTGTCAACTTGACAGGGTTAAAGGATTCCCAGATGAAACTTTGTTTCTGGGTATGTCTGCCAGGGTGTTTTCAGAAAATATTAGTATTTGAATCAGTAGACAGAGTGAACATCTGCCTTCACCCATGTGGACAGACATCATTCAATCTTTTGAGGGCCCAAATAAAATAAAAATCAGAGGAAGGCATGAATTACTCTCTTTTCTGGAGCTGGGGCATCCATCTTGTTTGGTCTTTGAGCATCAGACTTCTTGATTTGAGGCCTTCAGACTTCAGGACCTATACCAGCAGCCCCTGCCTGCCCTCCAGGTTCTCAGGTCCTTTGCACTCAGGCTTAATGATAGCACAAACTTCCCTGGCTCTTCAGCTTGCCATGACATAACATAATGTGCGACTTCCATAATCCGGTGTGCCTGTTCCATGATGAATCTCCTCTTACATGCTGTATCTATATCCAGGTCTAACCTATTGGTTCTGTTTCTCTGTAGAATCCTGATAAGTACACCTGGCGTCAAAAGTTATTTCATGAGAGTGATTATCTTTGAAAAGGAAGAAAAGAGAATGAGAACAGAAGACGTTTGTTTATAGGGACTGTCAGCTAAAGCTATAATGCTTAATCTTTTGAAAAAAATAGAAAATCTGAATAAAAACAAAAATGACACAATATTAAGAAATATAAATGTAGTTGATAATTATGAAGGAAGGCATTTTTTATAGTATACTCTTTTCTTCTCTATACACTTGACATATCCCCCTTATTAAAAAATTTAAAGAATGAGAAAGCTAATCCTAACTCCACAATGAAGAGCAGAGTTTATTTATTTCTTAAAGTATGATGTATTAGTACTGGCTATGAGCTAGGCACTCTTCTAGAAACTAAAGATCTACAAAGTCACTGCCCTCCTGGAGTGTGGGAGGTAGATAGGCTGATCTCTCTGCGGGGTGCCTCACCTCAATGTAGCAGCTCATATAGCCTATGGCTAGGAGGAGAGAGAGTTATAAGAAATACCTGTATAGCTGAATAATGGAACACCCTGGTGGAAAGGGCATGGAGAGGGATTTAGCTCTCCTAACAAGCATGAGAGCTCGCGGGATGAGAGCAGTGGTGAATAGGCAGTCTCTACACCTGTGGTGTTGAGAGGCACGAGATCAGCCTTATAATAGGCTGGAGGAGAAGGCAGTTGGGAGCATGCGCATTCTATCAGGGACCTGCTTACTCTGACTCTGTCTCCTCTCCTGCCTGCAGAACGCCAGCACAGCGTCTCTCTGATGAAGATTACCAAGCTCTGCTAAAGACTAAGATCTATCTATTCTAAGACTGCTTTACTCTCTCTAAGACACAGTCTCTCTCTTTCCAGCTAAAGTAGATAGCCCTCAGGTACCTAAGAGAAACTGTACCTGAGCAAGGTAATTTAGCCATCCGCATCCAGAACCTAGTTAAGCTGGGCCCGAGACCTGGCCAGTCCTGGGCCCTGACAAGTGGTGTCAGAAGTGAGGTGTGACACCTTAACCCAAGGCAAAGTGTGCAGACACACACTCCCTGGGTGCTCATCAAGACCATCAAAGATAAAAAAGCCCAGAGGCACCACTGACAGGGCAAAGTCATTTGAACCATCCCTGCACCCAGAGTCAGCAGTCAGGCAAGGCTAAATCCTTTGAACTCCTGATCAGCAGTTTAGATTAGGAAAGTTAAAATATCTGTCCTGTCCTGAAGGGAGGAAACCTGCTTTCCTCCTCCCTTTTTCTAAATATAGTTATGAGACCTATCCAGACATGCCTATATCTTAGGTTCCAGATTACCCCCACCTTCCTGGGAACTGTGCTTTCCCTCTAATCCTATTTTTTGAGCATAATAAAAGACCCCTGAGAGGTTAGAACCTGCTGCATTGCCTCAATCTACCACTGGGCGTGAGACACTGTATGGCTCTCCCGGCTTCTGAGAGGTTATGCATTAGTTAGTGTAGAGTCTCATTGTTTTTGCCATCTTCCCTGTCCACTCCCAACCCAGATGGGGAACTCAGCATACCCTGACAACGAAGAATATATTTTAGCCAAGACAGACAAAAATCAAACAAGATCATTTCAGTACCTGTTAAATGATCTGAAGAAAAAAAAAAAAAAAAACAGAGGAATGTAATGAAGAGCTCCTGAGGAAGTATTTTTTATAAAGTGGAAAGGAAGAAGAACTTCACTAAGGAGGTGGCATATGATCTGAGACACGAATAATAGAAGTCACGTCATTCAAAGAATAAGAGAAGTACTTCATGAGAAGTAATCAGAAAATGCAAAGGCCCTGCTCTTGGTTCGTGTACAACATTACATGAACCAAGGGCAGACAACTGTTCTATAGCACAGCAAGCAAGGTGGTGGGAAATGTGGCCACAGAGGTCGAGGTAAGGAGTGTAGATTTCATTTGAAAGCCAATGGGCAGCCAGTGGATGAAGAGTAGAGCGGGGGGTAGGGAGGGTGGGGGGTAAAGGGAAGAAATAAAATTATCTAGCATATTATTATATTATCATCCTTTTTTAAATAGTACTTTGATTGCTGAATGGGTAAGGACACTTCATAACAGACTATTGTAGTAATTCGAACCCTAGATGATGCTGGCTTGGAAACCAATCTTGTAAGTTTAATATATATACTGAAAAAAGTAATATATAATAATATATTCACAGCATACTGATAAAGATAAAAGTAGGTGAAAGAACAGCGTGATGGTAACTTAATTGTTTATCAGTTTAAAAAAAAGCATATTGTTTGTATGACAGAAAGTTGGAAAAGAACTTAAATGAATACGATAGTGTTTCTGGTGACTTTACCATCTTCTCTAAAAGTTTATCTATATATTCTTTTTCTTTCTTTCTTTTTTTTTTTTGAGTCAGATTTCACTTTTCTGAGTCAAATCTCACGTTGTTGAGTCAATAAATCACAGCAACCTCAAACTCTTGGACTCAAGCAATCCTCTTGCCTCAGCATCCCAAATAGCTAGGACTAAAGGTGTCACCACAATGCCCAGCTGTTTTTAAAGACGGGGTCTCAATCCACCTGCCCCAGCCTCCCAGAGAACTAGGATTATAGGCAGAAGCCATAGCACTCAGCCTTCATATATTCTTTTCATTCATTGATTAGGCACTACTCCTGACTTCCAAACCAGTACTATTTCTGGTGAATCAAAATTCCCTTTCCATATCTGGCTATTCTTATGAATGTTTTAGAGAAAGTTCTACAGGCCTCAGAATCTAACTTTGGACTTCATCCTCTATAAGTGCCTAATTTTCAGTACCATGGAGGGAATTGACAGTAGGTTTTCATTTGAGATATGCTAAATGTGAGGTGTCTAGGCCTAGAACTAGATTGCTAGGGCTGCCATAACAAAGTGCCTGGCTTACACAACATTAAATTAATGTTTTCACAAATTTGAAGGCTAGATGACCAAAACCAAAGTGATCTTCTGAGGCCAATCTGCTTGGCTTGTTGAGAGCCATCCTCTCCCTATATCTTCTCATGGTCTTCAATATTTGTGCGTCCATGTCCTAATTGCTTCTTCTTATAATACCAGTCATATTGGAATAGGGCCATCCAATGAACTTTTACTTTAACTTAATTACTTCTTTAAAGAATCTATCTACAAATGTAGTCATATTCTGAGATAGTGGGGATTAGGACATCAACATATGAATATAGGGCAGCCATATTTAGCCCAAAGCAAGCCCACCTGTGAGGAAATTTACAGGGGCTATTGGAAATAGGAAATACTGTCTGAAGTTCAGTTCCAGCATGTTTGTTGGAAGGTAAATATGTGAGAGTCTTTCATGGATAAGTACGAATGCACTCACCCTAGGAAAGCTTGTAGCATTAAGATAAGCCAACGACAGAGGGAGGTACGGGGGAAATCCTGAGAGAGAGGGACAGAAGGTGTGGAGGAAGACTAGAGGAGAATGAGGACACGGAAGTTTCAGGAAGGAAGGTGGTCAACAGTGTCAAACTGCAGATTATAAATGTGTACCCTACAGACAATCCTTCCAAGGCTCCTCTCAGACTCAACTTCCACCCTTAGCTCAAGCCCCTACTGTAGCTCCCATTGGCAGTGAAACAAAAAACAAGCTTTACCCTCTACAATATGGGTAGATATGATTCTAATCCCTTTTAAACTCTACATCCCGTTAGTGCCCTTCAAAGTCCCTGAACATTAGTGACACAGCATTGTGGCCACATGCTGGCCCAAAGCCTTCTGGCCTCTTCTTTTTGTGCATGTTACCCCCCCCCCCCCCACACACACACACATACACACACCCTCACACGCAGGAGTGCACTTCCCATTCCTTCCACACATCTTTTAAGGAAGACATCTCCCTCAGAAATTTTTCTATACTAAGTTGATTTCTGCGTGTGTCTACCTGCTGCACTGGGCTGTGGAATCTTTAGGGAAAATCCTGTTATTTACCTTTGGCACCCCTTAAAGCCTGCCATGGTTCCTAGTATACAGCAGGTGCTCAAAAAATGGGTCTTTGAATGAATGAACTAATGCAGTTTTGTTCCAAACAGAAGTAAGTAAGAATCCAGCAGCTGACATTTGAAAATGTTGATACTGAACTCACTTCTTTGGGGGCAGGGATGAGCTTTCTTGGATGACTTAGTGTTCTCACATCTGTCAGACATGTATTCTCTTTAATGTGATCACTTATTACAAGAAGAAACAGTTACTCAGGATTCAGGGTATTTCTTTTTACAGTGGATTATTATGTCTGGAATTTAATATCATTCTGTCCTTTGATATTTATTTCAGGGTCAATAGAAATGTAACCATCCTTTCTCCCTATTCGTGTTCAATCTAATTATTTGACAGGAGGATTAGATTCACCACACACTGAATTTGTAGCTTTAGAATGACTTGTTTGATTTTGACACCATAAGTATTTTCTAAATATATTCACATGAAATAAGTAAATTATTAATATTTTAATCTTCCCAACATGTTAACATTCTTCACAACCTGTTGTTAGTCACTGGATATTGGGAATGTTGTAAATGTTAGATTGTAGGCTTGTATACAAAATTTTTTTCTGCAATGTTTCATTTGTACAGTGTATTTTTTCTACAATATTGTGATCATGTATGGAAATAGGTAGGGTACTGCTTCCTGTAAGACTTTTGTCCAAGTCAAAGTGAAATTTTATTGTAGAGTGTGGTAAGGCATTCTTTACTGGAACACCTTCTTTTTTTTTTTTTTTTTATTGTTGGGGATTCATTGAGGGTACAATAAGCCGGTTACACTGATTGCAATTGTTAGGTAAAGTCCCTCTTGCAATCATGTCTTGCCCCCATAAAGTGTGACACACACTAAGGCCCCACCCTCCTCCCTCCATCCCTCTTTCTGCTTCCCCCCCCATAACCTTAATTGTCATTAATTGTCCTCATATCAAGATTGAGTACATAGGATTCATGCTTCTCCATTTTTGTGATGCTTTACTAAGAATAATGTCTTCCACGTCCATCCAGGTTAATACGAAAGATGTAAAGTCTCCATTTTTTTTAATGGCTGAATAGTATTCCATGGTATACATATACCACAGCTTGTTAATCCATTCCTGGGTTGGTGGTGGAACACCTTCTTAATGATGCTTTCAAAATCTTCTCATCCAGAGCCAGGCACCGTGGCTCATGCCTGTAATCACAGCACTCTGGGAGGTGAGGCAGGTGGATTGCTTGAGCTCAGGAGTTAAGACCAGCCTGAGCAAGAGCAAGACCCCATCTCTACTAAAAAAAACAAACAACAACAACAACAAAAAAGAACAAAAAAAAACCTTCTCATACCTATCAACTCAGGTAACAAATGCTTTGGGATGGTTCGTCTATTTTATTTACAGAAAAACTTAGATGCAAAACTGTTTAAGAAGATATAGAAAATTGTCACATCCAAAATGAGAATATGTCTCCCTTTCTCAATTCCAGATACAGCCAAAAGACCTAAACTAAATAAGCCTCATCCTGCAAATAATTAATGATTAAATTAGATGACCCCCTCTGAGTTCATAGGTAAAATATATCACTTACAACAGACTTCAATATACTAACCTCCTTTCTTATTAGCTTCATGAATAAGAGCCTGTGACCTTGATACAGGGTTCCCCCACTTAGGGCTGGACAGAAATTCCCCATTCTCTAGGCCTGGGTCAGCTCAGAAATCAGACCCTACCTCTCTGGTCATAAACAGACCACCCTTTCCGGGCTATACCCTCTGGGCTTAGCAAGGTAAAGAACAAAACAGCCTGAAAAGTTCTGGGTAGTTTCTCCCGGAGTAGGGAGCTAAAACCCTAATTCCTTGCCTGAGGCAAAAACTGCAAGGACCAAAATCCTGTGCTAATTTTAGGATCATTTTCTACTGGAAGACCTCCAGCCAATTGTGGTGTACTTCTCCAAAACCCCCTGCCTGCAGGATAGGATTTAAATCCCCTAGACTGAAGACTGGGAGGCTTCCCACTTGGGTTCCCCCACTCTGTTGCCAGAGGTTCTGCTCCCCCTCTTTCTGTTTCTTCCCCCTCTTTTGCTTATCATGCTTATCAATCTTTTTCCCTGTCTATAAACTCTGTCCTGGTGCTTATCTGCCTGGTCTGTGATTTCATTCTTCCAACCCCAAGCATAGAGAGAAATTCTGGCAATAATCTGAAATGAATCAGAAGAACCATAATATTCCTGCTAGGCCAATTATAATATAGCTTTAGGCAAGTTATGTAATTTTTCTAAATCCAGTTTCTCCATTTGTAACTTGTAGATAATAATAGGACTGACGTGTTGGGGGACCTAACATAGCAATACACAAATTCTTTCCCTTCCTAATCCTTCTGTCCCCCTAAGACAAAAACCCAAAGGATCTGGCTAGCCCACTCCCTGAGAATGTTGTGCCAAAAGACCCTCACTTTCCAAGCAAGCTGTGGAATTTT
This sequence comes from Nycticebus coucang, assembly GCF_027406575.1. NCBI lineage: Eukaryota > Metazoa > Chordata > Mammalia > Primates > Lorisidae > Nycticebus > Nycticebus coucang. The sequence continues at coordinate 34,690,246 of NC_069793.1, read as the reverse complement.
TACGGCCCACATAAAAGGGGTCTCTAACTGCCCCCTGGGTACAAATACCACTTATACACTGCCCGGGAAGGTCACCCCTCTTCTTACAATAAACCGGGCCTGAACATTTCCACTGACCCTCATCTCTGGGTACCATCGTTTACACTTTTCACTACTTTCCTATAAGTTTCTGAGGAAAGTATCTAGGACACACCAAGCACTCAGTAAACATTAGATACCATAATTAATATTGCTGCTTATCATTTTTATATTCTGGGATAAATTTATATTTTTAGAATAATCTTTTAAGAATATTAAGACTGAAATAGTCAGATGTCTTTCTATGTGAATTTTATATAAACAGGGTCATGAAATACAGTTAATATAATTGATCATTCATATTCCAGAAGATAGATTATTTAGATGACCTGAAATTGGAATTCAAGCATGAGAATTCAAATATCCAGTCTCCTTACTCTAATAAACACAAATTCTCTAGTGGAAATGACACACCAAGGATTTATTACAACTTTCCTGTAGGTAAAAAAGATTCAGAGAATTCCACTATAAGGAGGAAATATGTGGAATCAAACTTAATCCTTTGACCTTTCCTCATAAATTCAGTAGAAGTCTTTTCTAGAAGTGTAATCCATTTAAATATTTACCAAATCTTACTCTTAACTGAAATGGGTGTCAAATCTCAAATTAGAAAGTCTCCTTTTTGGGTCAGTTCCAATTGGAGCATTTCTTGTTATTTGTATTGTAAAAAGAAAATCTTTAGCACAGAAAGCTTCACTATCTGTGATGGAAATGGACAAACCAATGGCAAGAAAAACAGAAGACCTAAGACGGAATGGATCTCCTGTGTGCTCTTATTTTTTTAAATTTTCAAATTAATATGAAGATAAAAATGATTAGGTTACATTGTTTGTGTAGAGTTCAAGTTGTAGTTGAGCCCTTCACACTTCTTCAACAGTTTCTCTCAGACCTCAAGGCTGGCATGAGGACTCTGGCCCCAGAATACCACTAATTATTAATATTTATACCCCACTTTATTCCAAAATGAATTTATAAAATCTTCAAAAACAGTATAACTAGGGTAATTCCTCTAATGAGGATTTTTATTTAAATTAATGGTGCACAGGTAAGGAGAAATTAATAAAATAAAGACAGTACAAATGTGGAGAAAGTTTCTGCTTTGAAAAGGGGCTTTGAATAAGAGTAAAATGGTATCAGGGAATAAAATCAGAGTTTTCATCTCAAACAGGTAATGGATCATTTAGCACTTAGGTGTTTTCTTGTTTTGCAACTGTGCTCTCAGCAGTAAGAATACGTGATTTAGTAATAGGACTCATTTTTGCCGTCCATCGTATTTCATTTATGGGTAGGCACAGTGAGGATCCACGCTGTGGCCGCTGTGTGTTCAGCTGCACCTGCCAGAGAGCAGGAAGGCTGAGCAGCTGATGGCAGTCTCTAGTTCTGTCTCTCACCTGGTGGCAGCCACCCACAGTGAGGTAAATCTCCTAGGAAGAACTAAAAGTCTTAATTTAAAGTCTTGAACCTCAGAACTCCAAGTGCACAAAGGAAATAAAACAGCCTTTGATGTTGATCCCTGAATTTCTGATTTCAAATATCAGTTTATACTTTTAAGACTATTTCTTCATGAAGGTTAACTCTGGTGCTCTTGAACAACGCATGAATGGAACTGGTTTCTCAGGTCTATACATGTTTGCTGACTGTTCAAGAAATAATAGGGGGAAATTATTGTCCATCCTTGACATGTATAGGCAGATTTATCAAGTTTCACAGCCCTAATAAATTCTACGTTGGTCCTGATGTGTTCTCAATGATTCCAAATCTTGGGTGTGCCGGCCTCTTCTCCCCTTCAGTCAGCACTCCCATCCACCTAAATCATCAAAAACTCACAGCCTCATGAGTTCTTAGGACACCTGCCCTTGATTTCTGTCCCCACCACCTTTGATAATAACCTAGCTCCATCAAAACAAAGGCATCCATCAGGGCTTCTAGATTGGGCTTTCTGTCCCTCTCTTCACCTTGGAAATTTAGACTGCAACTTTTTGTAAAGGTCAAGAATGTAAATGATCTGGAGGGGAGCCTTGGGATGGTTCCAACTAAACTGCTAATTGGATTCTTCCAAAATGCCACAGCCATGGCCGCTTTTCCCATTTCCAGGCAACAAAGCACCAGGGAATGCTCAGTGACTCATCTCAGCAGCTGGTTGGAGAGCATCTGAGCACTACAGGCTGAACAGGTGGAGTCTAACTTCTCTGATTTGCTTGGTGTTCTTTGCATAGTCAAGCGCCAGGAGAATTAAAAAGTACAGTCATAGTTTTAAGCGTCTTCTATAAGGAAACACATGGTTGACGTTGGGCAAAATTTTGATATCAAGAAATTGGGCTTCGTAGGCCTTTCAACTTCATTTTTCAAAAGTCCTCTTGTTCGATGCACTTTGTGGTCATGCCCCTTTTTTTCCCTTAACATATGTCATATTTCCATGTACCTATTGGAAATTAACTGTAAGCTTCATCAGAGGAGGCTGTTCTGACCCTAGGAATGGGTTGCTCCCTTCTCTGAGGTTTCCTATCAGAGGTACATGTTGTAGCTCATATCACATCATATTATTGCTTGTTATCCATTTATTTCTTTACCTTGATGGACTGTAAGATTCCTAAGGGCAGGTACCAACTATTACTTATCTTAACCCAGTGCATGGTGGTATACTTGAATTGAATTTTAACTCATTCACTCTGAAGCATTAAAGAAAATAATAAAGAAAATTAGTTATATTACACTATATTAAAATTTGGAGATTTTTTTTTTTTTTTTTTTGTAGAGACAGAGTCTCACTGTACCGCCCTCGGGTAGAGCGCCATGGCATCACACGGCTCACGGCAACCTCCAACTCTTGGGCTTACGCGATTCTCTTGCCTCAGCCTCCCGAGCAGCTGGGACTACAGGCGCCCACCACAACGCCCGGCTATTTTTTTGTTGCAGTTTGGCCGGGGCTGGGTTTGAACCCGCCACCCTCGGCATATGGGGCTGGCGCCCTACTCACTGAGCCACAGGCGCCGCCCTCTTTTTTTTTTTTTTTATTGTTGGGGATTCATTGAGGGTACAATAAGCCAGGTTACATTGATTGCAATTGTTGGGCAAAGTCATAGAGATTCTTTATTAAAATTTAAAATAAAGGTATAATTATTTCACTCATTTTTTTCAATGAGTAGATTAGGTGAACCAATTCACCAGAGAGATGCAGATAAGCAAGCAAATACAAACAAATTATAATTATTTTCAATATTTGAAATATTGGCAAACTGGTAAATCTATACATACACACATGTACTCAAAGCTGATGAAATTGTGACAACAAGCATCCCCCTATATACTGCCGGCAACTTACATTGAACATCTTGAAAGAATTAAGATTTGTGTGTATGTGTGTGTATACACGTCTCTCATACCAGATATTAATATGGAAATGAATATAGATACAGATATCTTCCTGTAATCTTGCCTCTAATAACCTGACCTAAGGAAAAAAATCAGAGATGCAAATGAAGAATTATGTGTAAGTGTACTTGCAATATGTCTTGTAATATTGAAAGATAAATAGAAATATCTTGTCTAGGCTCGGCACCTGTAGCTCAGGTGGCTAGGGCTCCAGCCACATACACTGGCGCTGACAAGTTCGTATCCAGCCCGAGCCAAAAAAATAGCTGGGTGTGGTGGTGGGCACCTATAGACCCAGCTACTTGGGAGGCTGAGGCAAGAGAATCACTTGGGCCCCTGTGTTGCTGTGAGCTGTGATGTCACAGCACTCTACACAGAGTGACAGCTTGAGACGCCAAAGTTCACCCAACAAATTGAAAACAAGTTTATAAGAACATTTAAAACATGGATTAAAGCCCACAACAAAGTGTTAAATGGAAAAATGCAAGAAAAAAATAAAAATTATTTTTAAAAGATGAGAGTAGTCAACAGTAAAAATGATATACAAACATCACATAAGATAAAGTCTAACAGAGTGCAGGTTTGTTCGGGTTCTTGGTTATCTTCACAGAAAGAAATTTCAGGACACTTCACAGGGACTCTGGTGGTGGCTAAATGGAGCTGGAAGAGTGATCTGTAGTTATGGAACATAAGAATTTTCTGGCCAAATTTAAGAGTCTCCCATCCAGAAGGAGAGTTAAAGGACAGAAATTTAGCAAATAACCTGGTGGATTTGAGCTGCACCAAGAGAGAAGGTTAAAGAACGCACATCAACCCCGCTGAGGTGAGCTGTGACCCCAAGGATACAAACAAAAGGTACAAAATCCATCACCAAGCAGACGAGAGTCCCCTCCCCCATGAGAATGGCTCGGAGTGCCCCACAAACAAATGAGCAGAGTTCAAAGGTCCTCCCACTACACTCCATGGGAGAGACCCTCTAAAAACTGGACCCATCTCCCCTACTAGGGTGCCACAGCATTCTCCTGCCAGGCATAAAACTATATAAAACTGTATATACCCTCAGGCGGCGCCTGTGGCTCAGTGAGTAGGGCACTGGCCCCATATACCGAGGCCCCATATACCATATACTGGGTGGGTTCAAACCCAGCCCCAGCCGAACTGCAACAAAAAAATAGCTGGGCGTTGTGGCAGGCGCCTGTACTCCCAGCTGCTCAGGAGGCTAAGGCAAGAGAATCACATAAGCCCAAGAGCTGGAGGTTGCTGTGAGCCATGTGATGCCACGGCACTCTACCGAGGGCAGTAAAGTGAGACTCTGTCTCTACAAAAAAAAAAAAAAAACTGTATATATTCTCTACCTGCAACTCTGAGCTCCCAGCACTCCCCTCCACTCTCACTCTGAGGTCTGGAGGCCTGTCCTCCAGAAGTCCAGATTCTTGGGTGATTTCTCAAGGGTGTGGACAGGGCCTAAACTGCAACTGGTCAGTGCTGACCCTGGGGCATGGGAGTGAGGAGAAGATGGTCAGCTGAGAGGAAACCACACCGGACGGTGGTGCCCTGAGACACAGAGCAGCAGCAGTCTTTTAGCAACAATAGGGCTCACTCCTGGATATTCTGAAGCCACACACCTGTCTCCCTGGGCAACCAGAGGAGGCCGGGCATATACTCAGGTAGCAACCACCACAGAACAAATCTGGGACGGAAACACAGGCCCCTGAGACTTCAACCCAGAGTAAATGTTTCACTAGGGTCAAACAGAGACCAGCTGAAAACAAGACAGAACCACATAGACCCACACCAAACAGGTACCCAGTTTCTCAGGCCATAGCACCATACCGGTCCTCGACAAAGCTCCAGGGGAAAAATCAAATGGTACAAAACAATTATGGGGCAGAATCAGCAGAAAAACTCTGGTACCATGAATAACCAGAATAGATCAACCCCCCACCCCCCCAAGGAAAGATATGGCAGATGTAACTGAAGACCCCATTCATAAAAAGCTGGCTGAGATGTAAAAAATCAAATTCAGAATTTGGATTGCAAACAAGATGAATAAAATGGAGGAAAATTTGGAATTAGAAATTTGAGCAGCAATTCAAAAGTTGGAATTAGAAATTCGAGGAGAAATGCAAAAGTTGTCTCAAGAATTTAATGAATTTAAAGACAAAACCACCAAAGATTTTGACGTACTGAAGCAAGAATTTGCAGCCTTCAAAGATCTGAAAAACACAGTAGAATCCCTCAGTAACAGAGTAGAGCAAGCAGAAGAAAGGATTTCTGACATTGAAAACAAAGCCTTTGAATGCTCCCAAACTCTCAAAGAGGAAGAGAAATGGACAACAAAAACGGATCATTCTCTCAGAGAGCTCTGGGATAATTTGAAGAAGGCTAATATCCGCCTCATTGGAATCCCTGAAAGTGATGAAGTGGCCTCACAAGGCACAGAGGCCCTTCTCCATCAAATTATGAAAGAAAATTTTCCAGACATGCCAAGAGATTCTAAAATTCAGATAGCAGACAGTTTCAGAACCCCAACACGACTCAATGTGAATAAGACATCCCCAAAGCATATCATAATTAACTTAACTAACGGTAATATAAAGAAGAAAATTCTGAAATTCAGCCACACATAAGAAATCCATACCTACAAAGGGAAGAATATTTGAATGACTGCAGATCTCTCTGCTGAAACTTTTCAAGCCAGAAGAGGGTGGTCATCGACTTTTAATCTCCCAAAGCAAAATAACTTTCAACCCCGGATCCTGTATCCAGCAAAACTGAGTTTCATTTATGATGGAGAAATGAAATACTTTAATGACATTCATATGTTGAAGAAATCTGCCATAGCCAAACCAAGCTCTTCAGGATATTCTCAGACCTATCCTCCATAATGACCAGCCCAATCCTCTACCACAAAAGGAAACTCACTAGAAACTTTTGATCAAATTCCAACTTCCACAGTGGCAAAAGGATTAAAAATGTCCACTGGACTTTTGAAAAACTCGATACCCAGAATTTTACCAGACTTATCAATATTCTCCATTAATGTGAACAGCATAAATGGTCCTCTAAAGAGGCACAGGTTGGCTGACAGATACAAAAACTCAGGCAAGATATTTGCTGCATACAAGAATCACATCTTACCTTAAAAGACAAATATAGACTCATGGTGAAAGGATGGTCATCCATATTTCAGGCAAATGGTAATCAGAAAAAAGCAGGTGTTGCAATTTATTTGCAGTACAATAGGCTTTAAACCAACAAAAATAAGGAAAGATAAGAATGGTCACTGCATATTTGTTAATGGTAATACTCGATATGATGAGATTACAATTATTAATATCTATGCACCCAACCAGAATGCACCTCAATTTATAAGAGAAACTCTAACAGACATGAGCAACTTGATTTCCTCCAGCTCCATAATCGTCGGAGATTTCAACACTCCTTTGTCAGTGTTGGCTCGATCCTCCAATAAGAAGCTGAGCAAAGAAATCTTAGATTTAAACCTAACCATCCAACATTTGGATTTAGCAGACATCTACAGAACATTTCATCCCAACAAAACTGAATACACATACTTCTCATCAGCCCACGAAACATACACCAAAATTGATCACATCTTAGGTCACTAGTCTAACCTAAGTAAATTTAAAGGAATAGAAATTATTCCTTGCATCTTCTTGGACCACCATGGAATAAAAGTTGAGCTCAGTAACAACAGGAATCTGCATACTCACACAAAAACATGGAAGTTAAATAACCTTATGCTGAATGATTGCTGGGTCAGAGATGAGATGAAGAAGGAAATTGCCAACTTTTTGGAATAAAACAACAATGAAGACATGAATTATCAGAACCCCTGGGATACCGCAAAGGCAGTCCTAAGAGGAAAATTTATAGCAATGCAAGCCTTCCTCAAAAGAACGGAAAGAGAAGAAGTTAACAATTTAAAGGGACATCTCAAGCAATTGGAAAAGGAAGAACATTCCAACCCCAAACCCAGTAGAAGAAAAGAAATAACCAAAATTAGAGCAGAATTAAATGAAATTGAAAACAAAAGAATTATACAACAGATCGATAAATCAAAAAGTTGGTTTTGGAGAGGAGATTAAAGATGGTGGCCGAGTAACAGCTTCCCTGCAACTGGGAACAGCAAGTCTGGGGAGACAAGACTCCAGGCATCTCTGGCCGGTGGGATCTGCCTATAATCATCCCTTTGAGGTTACAGGGAGCCAGCAAGGGACTTCTGGGCCCCAAGAGGAGGACAAAAACAGTGGAAAACTGGCAAGTGGTTGCATGTGTTCGACTGACCTAATCATGCTGGCAACCGTAAGTACAAGCAGCAGTGAGACTGCAAACTGGAAAGGCCTAACTTGTGAACTGTTTCGGTGTTCTTGGACTTGGCACTCCGTTGAACTGCCTTGGGGAGAGCTTGAGAAGGAGTGTGGAGAACTTTGGGCATTGTCTTGGGCCACAGACTGAGCCACTGAGCTGGGCGCATGAAGCCATTCTGAAAGAACTGCCCCGGCAAGCTCCGCCCTCAGGGTCTCAGAACAATGATTGGGCAGGTCAAAGTAACCTACTGAGCTGCATTACAGCCTTAATCCTTAGGGGCAGAGTGAGACGGTTTTGGCACACTGGAGCCTTGGGCTGTTGCCCTGGGTTGCCCTGATGCCCTCATAGCAACCTCAAACTCCTGGGCTTCACGCTGCCCAGACCTCCATAAGAGCTGTGACGTGACCCCCAACCGGAGACCCGCACCCACTGGGCCTCCACATCCCCTGACCAGGAACTGCGGGAGCCACGCAAACCTGCGTCCTCCCTCCTGTGTCCTCCCAGCTTCCACACTAGCCCGTACATCTAGACAGGGATGCTGGTAGCTGTGTGACCTTTGGAGCCCTCCCTGCCTTGGCGCAGAGCTCTTCTCCTGTCCAGAGACTGCTGGAGACTTGGGCTCTCTGTGCCAAAGTCACTGGGCGCCTGGCACCCCAGAACTGTGGGCACCACCCCCAGCCCTGTTGCTGGATCTGGGTATGTCACAAACCATAGCTGCTTCCACAACCAGAACTCCCTAGCTAAAGCAGCCCCAGAGGAACTACGCAGGGTCACTCCCTACAAAGATCCAGCAACAATAGCGTGATCCCGCTGGGGTCTAATCTTGGAGAAACACCTCCCCAACTCTGAGGACAGCCAGAGGCAACGGTGAAAAACAATCATGAGGCGAAATCAACAGAAAAACTCTGGCAATATGAATAATCAGAGTAGATCAATTCCCCCAAGGATCAATGGGGCAGAAACAGCACAAGACCCCATGCACAAACAAATAGCTGAGATGTCAGAAATTGAATTCAGGATCTGGATAGCAAATAAGATTGAATTAGAATTCCAAAAGTTATCTCAAGAATTCAACAGATTCAAAGACCAAATGACCAAAGATTTCGACACATTGAGACAAGAAGTTGCATCCCTCAAAGATCTGAGAAACACAGTAGAATCCCTCAGTAACAGAAGGGAGCAAGCAGAAGAAAGGATTTCTGACATCAAAGACAAAGCTTTTGAACGCTCCCAAACCCTCAAAGAAGAAGAGAAATGGAGAGCAAAAACAGACCACTCTCTCAGAGAGCTCCCGGACAATTTGAAGAAAACCAATATTCATCTTATAGGGATCCCCGAAAGTGACGAAGTGGCTTCACAAGGAACAGAGTCTCTTCTCCATGAGATTATGAAGGAGAACTTTCCAGACATGCCAAGAGATCCTGAAATTCAGATAGCAGATAGTTTCAGAACTCCAGCACGACTCAACCCAAATAAGACATCCCCCAGACACATCGTAATCAATTTCACTAAAGTTAATATGAAGGAGAAAATTCTGAAAGCTGCCAGACGAAAGAAAACCATTACCTACAAGGGGAAGAATATCAGAATAACTGCAGCTCTCTCTGCTGAAACCTTTCAAGCTAGAAGAGGATGGTCATTGACTTTTAATCTCCTAAAACAAAATAACTTTCAACCCAGGATCCTGTACCCAGCTAAACTGAGCTTCATTTATGATGGAGAAATTAAATACTTCAATGACATTCACATGTGGAAGAAATTTGTGATAACTAAACCAGCTCTCCAGGATATTCTCAGACCTATCTTCCATAAAGACCAGCGTAATGCTCCACCGCAAAAGTAAACTCACCCAGAAAATTTTGATCAAATTCCAACTTCCACAGTCGCAAAAGGATTAAAAGTGTCCACTGGACTCTCCAAAGGCTTATCAATACTCTCAATTAATGTGAATGGTTTAAACTGTCCTCTAAAGAGGCACAGGTTGGCTGACTGGATACAAAAACTCAAGACATATATCTGTTGCCTACAAGAATTGCATCTTACATTAAAAGACAAATATAGACTCAAGGTGAAGGGATGGTCATCTATATTCCAGGCAAATGGAAAGCAGAAAAAAGCAGGCATTGCAATCCTGTTCGCAGACGCAATAGGCTTTAAACCAACCAAAATAATTAAGGATAAGGATGGACACTTCATATTTGCTAAAGGTAATACTCAATATGATGAGATCTCAATTATTAATATTCATGCACCCAACCACAATGCACCTCAATTTATAAGAGAAGCTCTAACAGACATGAGCAACTCAATTTCCTCCAGTTCCATAGTAGTTGGAGATTTTAACACCCCTTTAGCAGTGCTGGATAGATCCTCCAAAAAGAAGCTAAGCAAAGAAATTTTAGATTTAAACTCAACCATTCAACATCTGGACTTAATGGACATCTACAGAACATTTCATCCCAACAAAACTGAATACACATTCTTGTCATCAGCCCAAGGAATATACTCCAAAATCGACCACATCTTAGGCCACAAATCTAACCTCAGCAAATTTAAAAAAATAGAAATTATTCCTTGCATCTTCACAGACCATCATGGAATAAAAGTTGAACTCAATAACAACAGGAACCTGCATACCCATAAAAAAACATGGAAGCTAAACAACCTTATGCTGAAGGATAGATGGGTTATAGACGAGATTAAGAAGAAAATCACCAAATTTTTGGAACTAAACAATAATCAAGACACAAATTACCAGAACCTCTGGAATACTGCAGAGGCAGTCCTAAGAGGGAAATTTATAGCACTGCAAGCCTTCCTCAAGAAAACGGAAAGAGAGGAAGTTAATAGCTTAGCTGGACATCTCAAGCAACTGAAGAAGGAAGAACACTCCAACCCCAAACCCAGCAAAAGAAAAGAAATAAGCAAAATCAGAGTAGAGCTAAATGAAATTGAAAACAAAAGAATTATACAACAGATCAATAAATCCAAAAGTTTGTTTTTTGAAAAGATCAATAAAATAGATAAACCTTTGGCCAACCTAACCAGGGAAGAAAAGAGTAAAATCTCTAATTTCATCAATCAGAAATGGTAATGATGAAATAACAACAGACCCCTCAGAAATTCAAAAAATCCTTAATGAATACTAAAAGAAACCCTACTCTCACAAATATGAAAATCTGAAAGAAATCGAGCAACCTGGAAGCACGCCACCTACCAAGACTTAGCCAGAACGAAGTGGAAATGTTGAACAGGCCTGGATCAAGTTCTGAAATAGCATCAACTATACAAAATCTCCCTAAAAAGAAAAGCCCAGGACCAGATGGCTTTATGTCAAAATTCTACCAAACCTTTAAAGAAGAACTAGTACCTATACTACTAAACCTCTTCCAAAATATAGAAAAAGAAGGAATATTACCCAGCACATTCTACGAAGCAAACATCACCTTGATCCCCAAACCAGGGAAAGACCCAACAAGAAAAGAAAATTATACACCAATATCACTAATGAATATAGATGCTAAAATACTCAATAAGATCCTAACAAACAGAATCCAACAACACATCAAAAAAAGTATACACCATGACCAAGTCAGATTTATCCGAGGGTCTCAAGGCTGGTTCAATATACGTAAATCTATAAATGTAATTCAACACATAAACAAACTTAAAAATAAAGACCATATGATTCTTTCAATTGATGCAGAAAAAGCTTTTGATAATATCCAGCATCCCTTCATGATCAGAGCACTTAAGAAAATTTGTATAGAAGGGACATTTCTTAAACTAATAGAGGCCATCTATAGCAAACCCACAGCCAATATCATATTGAATGGAGTAAAATTGAAATCATTTCCACTTAGATCAGGAACCAGGCAAGGTTGCCCATTGTCTCCTTTGCTCTTTAACATTGTAATGGAAGTTTTAGCCGTTGCAATTAGGGAAGAAAAGGTGATCAAGGGTATCCACATAGGGTCAGAAGAGATCAAACTTTCACTCTTCGCAGATGATATGATCGTATATCTGGAAAACACTAGGGATTCTACTACAAAACTTTTAGAAGCGATCAAGGAATACAGCAGCGTCTCAGGCTACAAAATCAACGACCATAAATCTGTAGCCTTTATATATACCAACAAATAACCAAGCTGAACATACAGTCAAGGATTCTACTCCTTTCACAGTAGTGCCAAAGAAGATGAAATATTTGGGAGTATACCTAACAAAGGACGTGAAAGATCTCTACAAAGAGAACTATGAAACTCTAAGAAAAGAAATAGCCGAAGATGTTAACAGATGGAAAAACATACCATGCTCATGGCTGGGAAGAATCAACATTGTCAAAATGTCCATACTGCTCAAAGCAATATATAATTTTAATGCAATTCCTATTAAAGCTCCATTGTCATACTTTAAAAATCTTGAAAAAATAATACTTCGTTTTATATGGAATCAGAAAAAACCTCGAATAGCCAAAATATTACTGAGCAATAAAAACAAAGCAAGAGGAATCACGCTGCCAGACCTGAGACTGTACTATAAATCCATAGTGATCAAAACAGCATGGTACTGGCACAAAAACAGAGAAGTAGATGTCTGGAACAGAATAGAGAACCAAGAGATGGATCCAGCTACTTACCGGTATTTGATCTTTGACAAGCCAATTAAAAACATTCAGTGGGGAAAAGGTTCCCTATTTAACAAATGGTGCTGGGTAAACTGGCTGGCAACCTGTAGAAGATTGAAACTAGACCCACACCTTTCACCATTAACTAAGATAGACTCTCACTAGATAAAAGATTTAAACTTAAGACATGAAACTATAAAAATACTTGAAGAAAGTGCAGGGAAAACTCTTGAAGGAATTGGCCTGGGTGAATATTTTATGTTGAGGACTCCCCAGGCAATGGAAGCAGTATCAAAAGTACACTACTGGGACCTGATCAAACTAAAAAGCTTCTGCACAGCCAGGAACATAGTGAGTAAAGCAAGCAGACAGCCCTCAGAATGGGAGAAAATATTTGCAGGTTATACCTCCAATAAAGGTCTAATAACCAGAATCTACAGAGAACTCAAACGTATTAACAAGAAAAGAACATGTGACCCCATCTCAGGGTGGGCAAGGGACTTGAAGAGAAACTTCTCTAAAGAAGACCGACGCAAGATCTACAAACACATGAAAAAAAGCTCATCATCCTTAATCATCAGAGAAATGCAAATCAAAATTACTCTGAGATATCACCTAACCCCAGTAAGAGTAGCCCACATAACAAAATCCCAAAACCAGAAATGTTGGTGTGGATGTGGAGGAAAGGGCACACTTCTACACTCCTGGTGGGAATGCCCACTAATACATTCCTTCTGGAAGGATGTTTAGAGAACACTTAGAGACCTAAAAATAGACCTGCCATTCGATCCTATAATTATTTTACTAGGTTTATACCCAGAAGAGCAAAAGTCACAATATAACAAAGACATTTGTACCAGAATGTTTATTGCAGCCCAATTCATCATTGCTAAATCATGGAAGAAGCCCAAGTGCCCATCGACCCATGAATGGACTAGCAAATTGTGGTACATGTATACCATGGAATATTATGCAGCCTTAAAGAAAAATGGAGACTTTACCTCTTTCATGTTTACATGGATGGAGCTGGAACATACTCTTCTTAGCAAAGTATCTCAGGAATGGAAGAAAAAGTATCCAATGTACTCAGCCCTACTATGAAGCTAAATTATAGCTTTCACATGAAGACTATAACCCAACTATAGCACAAGACTATGGGGAAAGGGCCAAGGAAGGGGAAGGGAGGGGGGAGGTTTTGGTGAAGGGAGGGTAATGGGTGGGACCACATCTATGGTGCATCTTAGAATGGGTACAGGTGATTACACTAATGTACACAGCTATGATTTAACAATAAAAAAAAAAGAAAAGAAAAAAAGTTAGTTTTTTGAAAAGGTCAATAAAATAGATAAACCTTTGGCTAACCTAACCAGGGAAAAAAAGAGGAAAATCTCTAATTTCATCAATCAGAAACAACAAAGACAAAATAAGAAAAGACTCCTCAGAAATTTAAAAAATCCTTAATAAATATTACAAGAAACTTTATTCTCAGATATATGAAAATCTGAAAGAAATTGACCAATACTTGGAAGCACGTCACCTTCCAAGACTTAGCCAGAATCAAGTGGAAATGTGGAACAGGCCCATATCAAGTTCTGAAATAGCATCAACCATACAAAACCTCCCTAAAAAGAAAAGCCCAGGACCAGATGGCTTCACATCAGAATTCTACCAAACCTTTAAAGAGAAATTAGTACCTGTATTACTCAACCTGTTCCAAAATGTAAAAAAAGAAGGAAGACTACCCAACACGTACTATGAAGCAAACATCACCCTAATCCCCAAACCAGGAAAAGACCCAAGAAGAAAAGAAAATTATAGACAAATATCACTAATGAATATAGATGCAAAAATATTCAACAAGATCCTAACAAACAGAATCCAGCAACACATCAAACAAATTATACATCATGACCAAGTCGGTTTTATCCCAGGGTCTCAAGGCTGGTTCAATATACATAAATCTATAAGTATAATTCAGCACATAAACAAATTAAAAAACAAAGACCAAATGCTGAAAAAGCTTTTGATAATATACAGCATCCCTTCATGATCAGAACACTTAAGAAAATTGGTATAGAAGGAACATTTCTTAAACTGATAGAGGCCATCTACAGGAAACCCACAGCCAATATCGTATTGAATGGAGTAAAATTGAAATCATTTCCACTCAGATCAGGAACCAGGCAAGGTTGCCCATTTTCTCCATTGCTCTTTAACATTGTAATGGAAGTTTTACCCACCGCAATTAGGGAAGAAAAGGCGATCAAGGGCATCCATATAGGGTCAGAAGAAATCAAACTTTCGCTCTTCGCAGATGATATGATTGTATATTTGGAAAACACCAGGGATTCTATGACAAAACTCTTAGAAGTGATCAAGGAATATAGCAACGTCTCAGGTTACAAAATCAACATTCATAAATTGGTAGCCTTTATATATACCAACAATAGTCAAGCTGAAAACACAGTCAAGGACTCTATGCCATTCACAGTAGTGCCAAAGAAGATGAAATATTTGGGAGTTTCTCTAACAAAAGATGTGAAAGTTCTCTATAAAGAGAACTATGAAACTCTAAGAAAAGAAATAGCTGAAAATGATAACAAATGGAAAAGCATACCATGCTCATGGCTGGGAAGAATCAACATTGTTAAAATGTCCATACTACCCAAAGCAATATACAATTTTAATGCAATCCCTGTTAAAGCTCCACTGTCATACTTTAAAGATCTAGAAAAAATAATACTTCATTTTCTATGGAATCATAAAAAACCTCGAATAGCAAAGACATTACTCAGACATAAAAACAAAGCAGGAGGAATCACACTACCAGACCTCAGACTATACTATAAATCAATAGTGATCAAAACAGCATGGTACTGGCACAAAAACAGAGAAGTAGATGTCTGGAACAGAATAGAGAACCAAGAGATGAATCCAGCTGCTTACCATTATTTGATCTTTGACAAGCCAATTAAAAACATTCAGGGGGGAAAAGATTCCCTATTTGACAAATGGTGCTGGGTGAACTGGCTGGCAACCTGTAGAAGACTGAAACTGGACCCACACCTTTCACCATTAACTAAGGTAGGCTCTCACTGGATTAAAGACTTAAACTTAAGACATGAAACTATAAAAATACTAGAAGAGAATGCAGGGAAAACCCTTGAAGAAGTCAAATACTCTGGGTGAGTATTTTATGAGGAGAACCCCAGGGCAATTGAAGCAGCTGGGACCTGATCAAACTAAAAAGCTTCTGCACAGCCAAGAACACAGTAAGTAAAACAAGCAAGAATGGGGGAAGATAATTGCAGGTTATGTCTGCATTTTGCAGATATTTGCAGCCCTCAGAATGGGAGAAGATATTTGCAGGTTATGTCTCCAACAAAGGTTTAATAACCAGAATCCACAGAGAACTCAAACGTATAAGCAAGAAAAGAACAAGTGATCCCATCACAGGCTGGGCAAGGGACTTGAAGAGAAACTTCTCTGAAGACAGCAGGCACATGGCCTACAGACATATGAAGAAATGCTCATCATCCTTAATCATCAGAGAAATGCAAATCAAAACTACTTTGAGATATCATCTAACTCCAGTAAGATTAGCCCATATCACAAAATCCCAAGACCAGAGATGTTGGCGTGGATGTGGAGAAAAGGGAACACTTCTACGCTGCTGGTGGGAATGCAAATTAATACATTCCTTTTGGAAAGATGTTTGGAGAACACTTAGAGATCTAAAAATAGATCTGCCATTCAATCCTATAATTCCTCTACCAGGCATATACCCAGAAAACCAAAAATCACATCATAACAAAGACATTTGTACCAGAATGTTTATTGCAGCCCAATTCATAATTGCTAAGTCATGGAAAAAGCCCAAGTGCCCATCGATCCACAAATGGCTTAATAAATTGTGGTATATGTACACCATGGAATATTATACAGCCTTAAAGAAAGATGGAGACTTTACCTCTTTCATGTTTACATGGATGGAGCTGGAACATATTCTTCTTAGCAAAGTATCTCAAGAATGGAAGAAAAAGTATCTAATGTACTCAGCCTACTATGAAACTAATTTATAGCTTTCACATGAAAGCTATAACCCAGTTACAACCTAAGAATAGGGGGAAGTGGGAATGGGAGGGGAGGAAGGGAGGATGTGGGCGGAGGGAGGGTGATCAGTGGGATTATACCTGCGGTGCATCTTTCAAGGTTATATGTGAAACTTAGTCAATGTATTATATAAATGTCTTAACACAATAACTAAGAAAATGCCAGGAAGGCTATGTTAACCAGTGTGATGAAAATGTGTCAAATGGTCTATAAAACCAGTTAATACATGATTGCATTAATGTATACAGCTATGATTTAATAATAAAAAATTTAAAAAAAGATAAAGTCTAATAAAAGAATAGCATATTATTTTGACAATTTGGCAAATATTCTCACTGAAAGTAAGAATTTCTTTGTTTATACCTTTACAAACAGCTAGTCCTTTTTCTGAGGGATTTTGTTTTGTTTTAGAGACAGAGTTTTGCTCTATTGCTCTGTTATTCTAGATAGAGAACAGTGGCATCATCATAGCTCACTACAACCTCAAACTCCTGGACTCAATGGGTCCTCCTGCCTCAGCCTCCCAAGTGGCTGGGACTACAGGCACAGGCCATGATGTCCAGCTAATTTTTTTATGTTTAGTAGAATTGGGGTCTTGCTCTTGCTCAGACTGGTCTTGAACTCCTGAATTCAAGCAATCCTCTCACCTTGGCCTCCCAGAGTGCTGGGATTACAGGCATGAGCTACTATGCCTGACCTTTTCTGCGTATTTAAACTGCTCCTGCATTCTCTGAAAGCCAGATGCAGAGGGCAGCACACAATAAGGGTATGAGATATGGGTTGAAGTCTTGGGTCCACCACATATTATCGATGAACCTTGGATACATTATTTTAGCTTTGATCCTCAGGTTTCTCTTCTGTAAAACAGCATAATAACTGTGAAGACCATAGCAGAGTAACTAGGAAATATAAGACAATAATCTTCTCCTTTTCTTGCATATTAAACATATTTATGATTATCTGTACTCTTCGCAGCTACTGCTAACTGGACATCAACCAGGTGAACCGAATCCTTGACCACAGTTGATGGGACCAGGTTAACTGACCCTACAAGCGGCCCATTCATAAACTGGTTTGATCAAAACTTTTCTCGCCTGAAAATCTGAAGGTTGCGAGCCAAGTTCCTATAACTGGAAGAAAGAGCTATCATGTTAGTATATACACTTGGAACTGATACCAGAGTCATGCGCAAGATAAAATACAATGAAGGCCTATTTAGAGCAAAGAGGAAGAGCAAGCATGACAAGAAAGAAGTGAGGGAAGGATTGTATTAGTTTTCTGTTGCTGCTGTAACAAATAATCAAAACCTTAGTGACTTAAAGTAACATAAATTGATTATCTTAAAGTATTAGAAGTCAGATGTCTGAAATGGATCTCACTGTGCTAAAACCAAGTGTTGGCAGGGTTGCATCCCTTCTGAAGCTCTAGAAGAAAATCCATTCTCTTGCCTTTTCCAGCTTTTAAAAGGCACTGTCATTCCTTAGCTCGTGGCCCTTTTCCAGCTATGGCATCACTCCAATCTTTGCTTCCAACATCAAATCTTCTTTCTCCCTACTTCTCGTGTCATGTGGCCTTTTCTATTTTGTCCCTATTATAATCCTCGTGCCTCCTCTTACACTGGACTCAGATAATCCAAGATAATGTCACATTTGAGGACCCTTAATCACCTCTTCAAAGTTCCTTTTGTTGTGAAAAGTAATTAGGAGATAGACATCTTTGGAGGGGCCATTATGTGTCCTACCATGCAGGTTCTTTATTGGAGTATTGTGTGGCAGAAACAATGCTTCTTCCCAGGCACATATCAAGACTATGTTTCCCGACCTCTTTGCAACTGTGGTAGGACAAATGAAGGAATTCAGCCTCATGAGGTGTGTGCAGAAGGGAGGTAAGCCCTTGCTTCTGAGGGACAGCAGCATCACCATCATATTGGAGAAATGAAGAATCCCGACTCCACCTGAGACTAGTCAGAATCCTCATTTTATTAATAATAAGTCCCATTATGATCTTATTAAATCTGATGCACATTAAAGTTGGAGAAGCACTGGTATATGCCACATTCATACCTGACATATAAAAGTACTGTGCAAAACCCAATCTTCTAGCTGTATCTTCTTCTTCCTCTTCTGCAATAACCTTGGAGGCCAGGAGTTCCAGGTACAAAAGGTATACCATGCAGGCCACTCTCCAACAAGGGACCATGTCATAAGTGAAAAATAAGCTTCTGAGTTAAGGCACCAAGATTTTAGACATGGCTTGTTGTGGCAGCTACTTTTAATTATTCTAGTTTTCAGTAAATATATTAATCTGAGAAAGCTTAGGTAGAATTCTGTTGCTTGCAATTGAAAGGACTATGTTTACAATAGTGGTTCTCAACAGTATGTATCAGAATCACCTGGATGGCTTGCTCAACCAGATTGCTCTACCTAGCTTCTGACTTAGTAGATGAAGGGTAAGGCACAATAACTTGCATTTCTATGAAATTCCCAGGCAAGGCTGACACTTGCTGGCCCAGGGACCACATTTTGAGAATCACTGGTTTACAGTCTTTCTGTTAGTTGATTTCTATCACTATGCAATTCAACTCAGGCAATCTAGACTAGGAGTCTACAAACTATAACCAAAAGGCCAAATCCAGCCCCCTGGCAGTTTTTACAATAAAAGTTGGTTGAAACTTTGGAACATAGCCTCTCTTATTCATGTACATATCACATATGGCTGTTTCCTTATTTCAGTGGCAGGGCTGAGTTGTTGCAATAGGGACCATATGACCCACAAAGTCTAAAATATTTCCATTTGGCTCTTTACAGGAAAGTTTGCTGACCCCTGATATAGACCATGAGTTCACATGGAGCTAAGTTTTCCCCATGTAACCCTGAGGCTAAAGAATATTGATTTATTTGATTCTATTCATTGATCATTCTCTATTTCTACTATATGCCATTTTCCACAAGAAAACTCTTTTCCCAAGCTTAACTCCTGCTATGAGAACTGCTGGTGTTTGTTAATCTATTAAGTATTTTGTTTTGATTTTAACATTTTCCCTGCTTTATTGAGGTATAATTAATAAAAATTGCATATATTTAACATGAGTAACATGAACATACACTGTGAAATGACTATGCTTATAGACATAGCCATAACATCCTCTAGTTACCTTTCGCTGTGTGTGGTGACAATACGTAAAATATATTCTCTTGGCAATTTTCAAACATACATTATTGTTAATTATAGCTACCAATCTGTTACATCAGGTTTCCAAAACTTACTCATCTTATCAATGAAAGTTGGCATCCTTTGACCAACATCTCCACCCACCCAGGACCCCTGGTAATCTTTTTTCTCTTTGTTTCTATGAGCTTGACTTTTTCTTAGATCTACACGTAAGTGAGATTACGCAGTATTTGTCTTTCTGTGTCTGGCTTATTTTATTTAATATTAAATTTAATGTATTCCAGGCTCATCCACGTTGTCACCAATGGCAGAATTTCCTTCCTTTTAGGAGGCAAGAACATTCCTTTATATACATAGGCCATTTTTTTTTTTTACATATTTTTTACATATACTGTCATGTCTGTGATGGACATGAAGTTGTTTTCATATCTTGGCTATTGTGAATAAAGCAGCAATGAACATGGGCGGGGGTGCAGATATCTCTTTGAGATACTGATTGCCAATACTATTCTCTCCCCAGGAAGAGCTTTTTTAAATCAAGTGCAAGTCACTCCATAGATAAAACTAGAAAGATTGCCAGAAATCAATTAGAATTTTCAAAGACCTACTTGTACAAAAGTTCTGGTTGTTTTGTACATCTGGAATGCTCCTGAGGCAAGAGGAGGGTTGCAGGAATGAAAACCAGGCAGTTTCTGATCCTGCCAACATTCTTAACTGCCTCACGACCTATCTGCTCAAGTTACAAATCAAAATGGGCTTCTATGTCTTTTATCATTCTAGGGTCAACTTAATGTATTAAAATTAAGCTGCTTGTCGTTTTCCAAAGTGGTACACAAGACTATAATATATGCTCTTTCCACCCACTTCAAAAACCCTATGACCCATTTTTTTTTTAAATCTTTAAATGTGTCAGCTCGCATAAAAGCTGTGTTTTTTTGTGTGTGTGTTTTTTTATTCTTTCAGGCTTGTCCTTTGTAAAATAGTAGCGTCTGCAGAAATGTCATATCAAAAGAAATTTCTCCAAGGCAGAAATACTTAACTGAAACTGCTTTTATTAGTATATTAGAGGACATTTGCTGGTGTGAGAATGAACAATGGACAGATAACTGAATAAAAGTAGGGATGCCAAAGAGATAATTTTAATTTGTGAGTTATTAAAAACCCCACCTCATATTTTAAAATCTACAGAAGAAGATTGTTCATCGACTGAAGTCTGGTTCTTTTTGATTTTAAAAATGAAAACCTTTTCAGAGTCTTCCCAGAATTCTGATCCCTAAAAGAAGCTTAGAGCTCAGCCCTTAAGTTGGCTAGCTGGTCACAGTGCCTGCTGCACAGTCGTCCACACGCCAATCCCCCATGTGCCCCTATAAAGCTCTTCATATTAAGAGCTCTTAGGAGGCACTGAGCTCCCATTTTTCTCCTAGGCCTTGGCACACACTCTTCCCTTTGCCTACAAAACTTTAAGTCCACTGTTTTGGGGAATCCTCATTCTACCACCTTATGACTTACTTTATGTCCAGATTTTACCCTTGGCCTCTCCCTTACCCACTCTCTTAGTAAGAACCCTAATCCCCCGACTCTTTGGCAAGTCTACCAAATGGTGACTCACATGCCCGTAAACCAGTTGTCCAGCTTCATTTTTCACCAAGTGTCTGTGATGTTTTCTACTTGGGCTCTGGCTCTCACTCTCTAAGACTTACGGAACTACTTGAGAGCAGTTCCCACTGCAGATGAAATGGGTTGTATGAAGGTCAAGTTGTTGCCAAGGAGGCTCACGCTGCAAGTTCCCAGATAGGAAAAGAGGGGTGCTGCCTTCCTCAAACTCTGTGCCATGCTGTGTCATTTGAGCCCCCAAGAAAACCATTCATTCATCTCTTGACACAAGATCCCTATCAAGAGCACATACATCTCTCTCTGACAATAAGCAATAGTTCTTCTTTCTCAGGATAGTAAAAAAAAATTTCCCCTCAAATTCTCATTCTACCAACAGGCTATTTATTTTCTTTCTAAGCAATCCCCCAGTCACACCTCCACAAACATGTCCATTCTACAAGAACAGCTCTGCTTTATGCAACCCACTTCCTATGGACCACAGTACTAGGTAGACACAGTGCAGATTGAATACAATACAGTATTGGAAAAAAGCACCTTGTTAGCCTCTCAGCAATACTCACACAAAGTCATCCGAATTATCTCTTCACTTTTCCTGATCTTTCTCAATCTATAGAGTCAGCCTCAGAGGAGCATCAGATATCTTCTCTCTGCCTGATCTCTCTCCAGCTTCTCTGCTTTATCCTTGTACTCCTGGCCTTCTAATTTCTCTACTCTCTCCCAGATCAAGGCCATAGATACATTTTTTCCTGGTTCCCCCATAGTTGTAGTTTGAGCTTTCCAAATTCCTCATAGCTGAGCATCTATCTACACACCACATATTCCTTTCTTATTTCTGGTGGCACACATCAATGTCCTGTACTTAAAGATGACTTTTCAACCAGTGCTGGGAAAGAAAAAGAATGAAGGAAATGGAGACAGAAATTCCACATCTCACGTGTATGTTCTCTAACTAAACAGTTCTATACCAAAGATAAGTTAAAATCTCTGTATTTTAGAAAACAAAAATATATAGTTTAAGAATGACAGTTTCCCCAGTGTTAACGTTTCCAAGAGCAGTCTCCAGGATTCAGTCTTAAGCTCATCTCCAGGGATGAACCATAGGCATTCTCTGCCCTCCGTAGACTCTACCAAGGCCAGTGATCATATGCATTTGACCTAAGAATGAGAGCTCTGCCCTGATTTAGTGACTTTGACCACATGTATCAGTGAATTCATTCAGCTAAAAGTAAGGGAGACCCAAAATATTAGTGATCTCAAGAGAATAGAGGTTTTTTTCTCTCTCATGTAAAATTCAAAACTTATATAGTATGGGGCTGGACTGGTAGCTCTGAAAAGTCAAGGAAAACTCAGGGACCTTCCAGGTTACTGGCTCACTAACTCACTCTCTTAGCCCAAGGTGCAATAGCCACATTGTAAGGAGCAATAGGAGGAGAGACAAAATAGCAAAAGTTGTTTGCCACCTGTCTTCTAAAGCTCCTGACAGCTCCCACACAGCATTCCACTTACACTTTTTTGTTCAAAGCATGTCCATTCCTGGCTTCAAGGATAGTGGGCCACTTACTCTTTATTCTGTGCAGTCATATGCCCAGCTAAAAATTCTATTCCTATGGCACGGTAGTGGGAGAATATATATCAGAGGACAGCTAGCAGTCTGCCATTCTATATTTCTAAAATTGCTACTTTATTTTTTTGCTAAAAATATAGTATGGAGCTACCGAAAATAGAATGCCTTAAAGTACATGTTTTATAAAAAGTTGAGCTATCAGTCAAAATTCTGACACTCAATGGGCATGACAGTGAGTGGTTTAATTCTCTGCTTTATGGTGAGAGTAATGTCTGTCCTGCTGCCTTAAAAGATCGCTCTGAGGATAGAGTGAAAATAAACTGAGATAATAAAGGTGAAAGCAATTTTTGAAATGTGATATAAATAACTCTCAAAGCAAAGTAGCATTAAAGCTATAAATTATTGTTTGTCTTCTTTAAGCATCTATGTCTCTCATTCAAAATTATCTCCATTCTCTTTTTGGGTTTCTCAATGAAAGGTGTCAAAAGAGGAAGAGACAGAAACAAAAGTATGTGATCTAAAATTATGTGGTTCACATAGGATTATTTGTCTATCAGAGAGAAAAAAGGAAATTACATTGAGATTGGAATTCACTTCAATATTTATGAAGACTCATAGATCGAGCTGGTGTCTCTTCTTCCTAGATATAGGATTAGATATTTCTAACAGAAGTTATTTTTCCCTGGGCAAAATTCTAGATTCTAGCAATCCTGCTTTGCAAAGAAATCAGCCATGACATTCAGGGCAAACACAGCAGCGATAAAGTCAGCCAGTATTTAAAAAATTATTTTCTGGAGTGTTTAATTTTGCTGTCGTTGTTTTCTCTAGTTGTTTGTTGAAAAGTAGTGGAAAGACAAAATATCTGAAAAGCAACTAGTAATTCTAAGCTGTTTCAAGGGGAAAATAAATCCAGACAAAGAGAGTCTTGTTAAAAAGATCCTTCGATAGCACAGTTGGTAGAGTGGAGGACTATGGCGAGTCTTGTTAAATATACTTTGTACAGATGCTACAGTTTTGTTCCTGCTCTGCTGGAGGAACAGATGGAGCACAGAGTGGACAAAGGTATGGTAGGGACTGAAGGCCTTGGAAAAAAAAGAACAATTCGGAAAACTGTTACAACAGATTCTAGGTGTCCCAAAAGTCACTCCTATAGTCACCATACAGAGGGAAAATGAGAAATTGCAGCTGAAGGTATCTTTATGTATGAAGTATTCATTACAAAAGTTTACAAAGAGGTGACCAATATGTAGAGAATATCTCATAGCAGTCCCAGCTACTTGGGAGGCTGAGCCCAGGACATTGAGGCTTCAGTGGGCAATGATGAAAGCACTCTGAGACTCTAGCCTGGATGACAGCGTGAGAATCTGTCTCAAAAAAAAAAACACTATGTTGATGTGGAATACTAGTGATGCCCTCAGACCTCAATCCCTCGGTGCTTCTCATCCCCTGGGCCAGGCTGTCCAGTAAATAAATAGTTATGTGACTGAAGTAGTGCCAGGAATGCTGGCATCCCCTTATAAGGTCTAGAATGAAGCTCTGCTACTCTACGACATTAGTCACCTTCATGCATTTCTATGACCTTCATTTCTGTACATCTGTAATGTACAGATGATGATAATAATGTACAGCAGCCTTCATAAGGCTGCTGAGAACATTCCATGGTATAATGCATGTAAACCTTTAGCACAGTGACTGGTACAGAACAAGTGGTCAATAAAAGGTTGCACTTCTTAAAATGAGGACAAAAGCATTTTCCAGAAAGGATACGGATGAACTTAAAGAGGATGTGACAACATCCTAAACTGTTATCCTAACATTTTGTCTGTGTATCTATATGTGTTTTGGTGTGTATGCATGTATAAGATGCTCTTTCTAAAACAAAAAGACGTAAAAACAATGCACACCTGCATTTTGTGCTGGGGACAACTGCTGGCCCCTCAGTAGTTTACTATCCTTTCAGGATAGACACACGAAGCATCAGTAGATTGTTAGGTACTTGGATGTATATATTGTTCTTAGTGCTTTATGCTTTCTTTTCCAGAAACCTGCCAACCGGCATCAAAACAAAATCAAATCCATAAGTATTTACTGAATGCTTACTCTATACAAGATCCAACTGCGATCAAGCCTAGGAAATATTTTTAGCTTCCCGCATTATCAGTTGACTGACACCAAATGTACTGCCTTCTTACTGGAACACCATCATGGAATATTCCGAGTGTCATTACTGCTTTTAAAAGAGCTCCAATCCAGAAAACTCCATTCCATTTTGTCCCCTCTTGCTTAAAGGAAAGAAAACGCAGCAGAGCAGGGATGAGCACCTGAGTTTATTTTTTCGGTGTCTCGTCTGATGAAATGCAGTTCCGTCTAACTGTCCAGAGGATCAGAACAAGAAGTTTACCTGCTAATACAAAGACTGACTCTCCTCACCCTTCACTGAAAAACATCAAGGGCATTGTTGTGTCTTTATAGTGACAAGCACTGGCTCTCAGTGGGCTTTTTATTTTAATAGTTTTCACAGTTATGTAAGTTAACCTAGACTAACAATGTATAATGCACGCAGGCCAGACATTAGACAAAAGTAAGTAGGTCTTGTGACCTCTGCAAATTTACTCATTATCTGCAAGTTCTATACCTGTGCTGCCCAATAGAAATATAATGTGAGCCATTTAAAATTTCTAGGTGGTTGCATTTTAAAGTAAGGCCAAGGTAAAAAGGACTAGGTAACATTTAACTTAATAAAAATTTTGCTTAGCATAATAGATATAAAATATTGTCATTTCAAATATAATCAAAACAAAAATTATTAAGATATGATATATGCTTCCTTATTTTATCCTTAAAATCTGGTGTTTACACTTAAAATCTTACTTTGGACTAGTTGAATTCCAAGTGTTAATAGCCACATGTGGTTGGTGGCTACTCTATTAGTGAAGCTCTAGATTGTCAACGTTGGGTTATTTGGCAGGATAAAAACTTCATAAAGTGTTGTTACTTTCTATGGAAAAATTGTATCACATATTATTTATTATTTTGTAATTTAAATAAAGCAGATAATTTTACTTTAATGATTTTATACTTAAAATATACTTAAATGTCAACAATAAAATCATTAGAAAGAAAATAAAAATACTAAACATTTTAAAACTTTCCATTATAAAACACATACCGCATGAACAAAAGAAAAGGAGGAAAAGAATGCCAGAGCATAGAAAGAGTAGGTAACTCATCACAATAGGAGCATGGGTGCTTAATTTACTATTTTTTTTTAAATTTATTTATTTAGAGACAAAGTCTCACTTTGTCACCCTCCCTAGGGTGCCATCATAGCTCACAGCAACCTCAATCTCTTAGGCTCACGTGATTCTCTTGCCTCAGCCTCCCACGTAGCTGGGACTATAGGTGCCCACCACAATATTGGCTAGTTTTTAGAGATGGGCTCTTGCTCTTACTCAGGCTGGTCTCAAACTCATAATTTCAAGCAATCCACCTGATTAGGCCGCCCATAGTGCTAGAACTACACGTGTGAAGCACTGCACCCAGCCTAATTTACTATTTTAAACCCAAATATAAAAGTATAATTTGGGGGGAAACTTCTTTATAAATGAAAGAACAACATGAGCTTTTGAGCACAGACATTCCAGGGATCCTCTAGCAGTTGAAGACATTGGCTTACCAGAATTCACAAGAGAAGTCTGTGCATTTAAAACGGACTGTGGGGAGTGTCACCTTGAGGTAGGTACTGGGAACTGAGGAAGCATAAAACAGAAACCACTGGACTGAGAGACCACAGAAGGCAGAGTGGGAGAATGTCTCCTAGAAGAAGTTACGTTTAAATGGCGTCTTGAGGTGCCTGTAGAGTAGCTTAGAGGAATAGGAGATTAGAAACATACGTCAGGAAGAGGAAAAAGAACCCATTTCTTTTAAGGAAGAAGAGGAAGAAGAAGAAAAAAAAACGTGATTTTGGGAACTAGAAGGTGCTTCAAGCTGGTTAGAGTGAACCTGACACAGGGTTTCCCTGAAAAGTATTCAACGGTTTGTCATTAAATACAATCAATATTATTGTGCTAAAACACAAGACAGTTTTATTCTAGAAGTCTAGAAATAAATAGGCTAAGTTTTATCTTCATTACTGAGACAGTCTCACTTTGATAAAATCATTATCTTAGATAAATCTAATATTTTATCATGCAGGTGACTGAACTCCTGCTCTGAAGGCAAAAGTAAAACATATATCCATGATAAGTGATCTGGTGTTAAATTTTTATACCATAAATCTCAAGTGGGCCCCTTCACTTATGCATTACAAGTGTAAAGTATACGCTGGACTCAGTCAGGCTACACACTGTTAACTGAACCTCCCCCAGTCTCAGACAACTGTTGCAAATCTTTTCCTCTTTTCATAAACCCTCAGTAACTACTTCCTCATCTTTACTCTTGGGTGATGACCTTACTTCCTACTTTATGTAGAAAATGAAATTACTCAGAGGCCAGCTGCAGAGCCTATCAGCACCCCGTCCCCACCCGCTACGCCTGCCCAGACACCAGCATCCACCCCTCCAACTCCTCCTCCCTCATCCCTCTCTCCCCACCAGCACTGCACCCACCCCCCTTCCTGCTGGGGTTTGGATATCAGTCCCCTCCAAATCTCAGGTTAAAATTTGATTTCCAATGTTGGAGTTGCAGCCAAGTAGTAGGTATTTGGATCATGGGGGCAGAACCTGCAGAAATGGCTTGGTGCCCTCCCCCCTGGTAATGAATGAGTTCTCGATCTATTCAAGCGAGAGCTGGTTGTTTAAAACAGCACGAGGAGTCCCTCCTCTCTCTCTTGCTTCTTCTCTTCCCATGTGACACACCTGCTACCCCTTCACCTTCCACCTTCTTGGAGGCTCCCTGAATCCCTCACCAGAAGTGGATCCTGATACCATGCTTGTACAGCCTGCAGAACTGTGAGCCAAATAAAACTTCTTTCTTTATAAATTACCCAGTCTCGGGTATTCCTTTATGGAAAGCAACACAAAAACTGATACCCTGCCCCACCTACAAGAATATCACCCTCTACGCCTTCCCACCTACCAACATCTCACCCACCAGTTTCCCACCCACCAGCATCTGCACCTCCACCTCCCCACATAGCAGCATCTCACCTACCATCAGGTTTTAGTTCCAAAGGAACTTCTATAGCCAAGAACAATCTTTATACTTCCATATGCATTGTGCAATTTGGGGTCCTACTCAACCTGCCGGCAGCATTTGGCATGGTTGTCACTTGCCCCTCCCTGATACACATTTTTTCTTGGCTTCTGGGATACTACACCCTCTCCTTCCTTGATAGCCCGTCTCAGACATCTTTGGAAAAAGGGGAAACAAATTTCATGATATCCCCAATGTATTACAGACACCTCACACTCAATTAAACTCCTTATCTTTTCCCCAAATTTATTACATCTACAGCCATCCCATTTCAAGTGGTAGCAAGTTTATCCTTCCAGACCAGAATCTTTACAGCCATCCTTAACTGTTCTTTCTCTTACAATCAACATCTATCCATCAAAAACTTGTGTGGATTCTACTTTCCAGATATATCCAGAATCAGATCATGTCTCTTTATCTCCAGCGCTGCCACATGAGTCTGAACAAGGGGCATTTCTCACCCAGGTTATTGCAGGTCCTCTTATTTCTACCTTTGTCCTCCTCAGAACAACACAGCAGTCAGAGTGGACCTTTCAGACCCCAATTAGATCATGTCACTGCTTTACTAAACATCCTGCAATGAGTCCCATCACTTGAAAAGTACAAATCACAGCCTTTACCTTCCCCAGAAAGGTCCTCTGTGATTTGACTTCTGTTACAACTCTGACATCATACCCTAATACTGCTGCAATTGTCCTTTTGCTCCAGTACCTCCACTTAATTAATCAATATTTATAAAACAAATAAATCCCTGTCTCCAACGAGCTGATAGTCTCCTAGAGAAAACAGATGTCTATAAGTGATCACAAACAGAAGGTACTGATTCAAGTTCTCCCTCATCACCCTTCCTAAACTCTGACAGGTAAAACACCCCAGATGTTGAATGTTGGGGCATTTGCCCAGGGCCAGGGTCATATTGGGGGAGATAAGGAGTAAACAAGAACGTCTCAGACAGAAAGAACATCCCATGTAAACATCTGAAGAAAGTGAATCAGCGCCACATTTAGGAAATTAACCGTAAAGCAGAAAGTTCTTGCTAAAGTAGAAAGTTCTTGCTAAAGCATCAAAAAATAAGGATTGAAATTAGGAGCCCTGGATGTGGGAGGTAGAGAGAGACACAGGTCACACTTAAGAGTCGGATCATAAAATATTTTCTCTTTGTTTCTTTGTTCTTCCCTCACAGCTTTCGATACACTCTGGGAGCAATATATTAACCGTATCTTTTCAATGCTCCTTCGTAGCAGGGCCAAAGTAATAGTTGGAAAGGATTCTGAATTCCCCAAGTTGAATATCCAGAAGAAAAATCTAGAGTCAGATTTAATTTGACAAGGTAAAAGAGTGGGTGTGCTACTGTATCAAATTTAATTTGTACAAAATTCTCCTCTCTGGTAGCACTATTTTTTTTTCTGATCTACTGCGTTTAGACTACTTTGGAAAGGCTTGATCTCCCTGTCTATCCAAACACTGATTCATTTACAGCAAGCTGCAGCCTAGCACTGGTCATATTAATACTCAACAAATCCACAAGGTGTTAGGTGCACTTACACGATTGTGTATAAAAGGGGAACTCTGACTGGGCTCAATCTACAGCTTTCCCCAGGCAAGACAACCAACCACAGGTAAGTCTTGGCAGCCATGGTTATCAAGTGGTGATGGCTACTTCTGAAATTACAGCTTTTTCAGGCTCTAGAGAACAAATCTAGAGCTTTGAACTACTATGGCATAGGAAATGTATGTTTGTCAGTCTGGGTTTAATACATTGTAATCACTGTTAGCAAGTAACTGATTTTATAGATCAATATCACTTTATGACAGCAGCAGTACTCTCTTCACATAGGGCTCTGCTTAAATCATTATATTGAAGTTTTGATCTACAATGTATTTCTACTTTGACAAAAAAAAATGAAGAAGAAAGAAGGGGCATATGGTCTTAAGAAACAAAAAAGTGAAAAAACAACATAGGAAGAAAAAAACATGGAAGCAAAATATGATTGGGTAGACCAATTATTTGTAGTTTAGTCAACTTACATAATGATCACAATTCTTCAGTATTTTGGTTTCTAAAATGGGCTTAATTTTTTGCTTCCCAGACCAGGATGAAGTCAATCCAGTTTTGCTTCCTTTTCTGTTGCTGGCAAGCCATTTGCTGCAGTAGCTGTGACCTAGCCAACATCACCATTGCAGTAGAAAAAGAAGAGTGTCGTTTCTGCATAAGCATCAACACCACTTGGTGCGCAGGGTACTGCTACACCAGGGTATGTACTGAGCTTTGCTAGAAAGGATGATGTTGAGGGACTAGAGGAGGCAGGCTTCATTAATTTCCCACTTATCAACATTTTAGGTTTCCTAAGTAACAGCCATGAATCCCTTAGCCACTGCGGTGTGTGTTATCATTAGGGTTAACGACCGTGATATCAGTTAGACATGTGGACTTGGATATGACTTGGTAAGTTCAGGAAAGCCTCAGATCTACTCTGCTGCATCTGATAATATGCCAACTCTGCTTTCCCCCTCCATAAAAATATTTCTGTGTTATCTTTTTACATATAGAGAGATAAACATGAAAATATACATACATTTAATCAAGGACTTAACAGTATTCTCAAGAAGGCAATTCCTGTACCTGAGGTCATATCTTTGCCATAGAGATAGTACCAAAATATGTTTCCAAGTCACAAAGAAACACAAATGACACATTATTAAAATTGTCTCCTTGGCTCGCCTGCATACAAATGCCAGCAAACAGGCTGAGAACACAATCAGTTCTTGCAGATTGTTAGAAAGAAAGTGAATCTGCAAACCTACTCCCGTCTTCATAGCATTGAGAAAACCAAGACACGGAGCGTGGTTGCTGGTCTGCTTCTGCACAGCTTCCCTGCATTAATCCAAGTAAAGAGGCAGTTTCTACGTTTTTTCTTTTTTTCCCTATAGCACCTAGTTATCTATGCAGAATTTTATTCTACAAACTAAAATTGAAAATAGCAACTATTTAAATGAAATGTACTTTATTTGATGGTACATGAGTTGGATCAAACTCTACTTATTTTACAATTTATTGTTTCTTCTTGAGATACAGAATTGGTAGGATGACGTCAAAATAAATTAAACAGCAACCCTAATTTCTCTTATCAGTTCAAATAACTTTTCCACTGGAAAGTGCTAGAATAAATAATTTCTGCCTGGATTGAAAGTTTTTATGTGCAAACTATATATTCTTTGAGACTATGATTCCTACAACTTTTAAGGGAGGAAAATGTCTACAAAGCATTGGAATATTTAAAATATTATGTGAGCCCTTGCAAATATATTAAATCAAGCATTAAAAATTAAGATTATATTTTGACTTTTTATAAATACATCAGGAAAATGTATTTCGAAATATTTTTTCTGAGAAATTAAACTTTTGTGTTTATGGATTAAATTGTTATTAGCATAGCTTCCAATTAAGTACAAAAGTCAACTTAGAATTTTAAGTTATAGTTCCCTTTTTATCATTTCTTAAAAGTTCCTTGAAATATATGAAAATAATATTTGGATATAGCCATAGAGAGTAAGAAAGAGTAACTTACATTTCTTGTAAGATTTCCCGAACAAGTAGGAACTATGTTATATAGCATATAGGTCATTTATGAGCTCATGTGGGTTTGAATGGGTGAATATTAGAGCAAGCAGTTTTAAAGTCCTATCTCATTTTGACTAAGCCAAGCAGAAACTTCCAGAATATTGTAACCTCTCTCCTTCCTAAATTCCTCAGGATCTGGTGTATAAGGACCCAGCCAGGCCTAACATCCAGAAAGCATGTACCTTCAAGGAGCTGGTGTACGAGACAGCGAGACTGCCCGGCTGTGCTCACCACGCAGACTCCCTGTATACATACCCAGTGGCCACCGAATGTCACTGTGGCAAGTGTGACAGTGACAGCACTGACTGCACCGTGCGAGGCCTGGGACCCAGCTACTGCTCCTTCAGTGAAATGAAAAAATAAAGAACAATGGACATTTGGGGCCACCTACTCTTGTCCTGAAGGACAAAGATATCCACAGAATCTGTGTACAGTGCGCCCAGGGTGCAGACCACGGGGCCAGGGGCATCAGACCCCACGTTTCCATGCTTTCCTGGCAGAGGGGGAGCTCCAGGACATGAGAGTGCTGGGGCCAGAACCCTGTACCACTCAGCCCTATATTCTTAGGTCTGGCTTCATAAGTTTGATTCAGTCTTCTCTCACAGACTCATAGGTGTTTTCCTCTTTAATAATCTTAGAAATCTTCCTGGGCAATCTGTTTCTCTTAGAGAGAGGGATAAGTAAATTTGGAGGGAGGAAATGATGATGGGAGTGAGTGAAACACCTACACGTACCGTAGTCTTCTGCTAGACCCTAGGGCCCTCCAGAGCAAGGTCCGCATCTTCTTAAGGATTGTAGCTTCAAGGCCTAGAATTTAGCAAGAAGGTCAACAACAGCTTCCTTAAAGAAAGTGATATCAGAAAGGGAAGAGCTGAATGAAGATATGTGAGACTGGCTGCCCCCAGCAACACTCATCCATGGAGGCCGTGGCATCAGTCCCACCTCAAGGCTCCTGCAGCACATGGACTACTGAGACAGGATGTCTCTCTCTGAAATCCTTCCAGCTGGGTGGTAATGGAGCTCAGGATTTCTAAGCTATTACCACCAACACCTTCCATTAAGGGCAGCAAGAGATTTTAATTTGGGATGGGGGAAATTGGCCCCCATCTATTTATTACTTAAACAAATTGATCAAATGCTACCAGGGTCCTCCAAAATGCCTTTTTGGAATCAAGAAAGAAACTGTCTTACCCTGCCCCCCTAGGATCCACTCCTTTGAAGAGAGGGGGGATTTGCAAGTAGGTATAAAAGCAATTTTAGTACCTTAATAAATATATTTAACATCTATAAATACATTTATATAAAGAAATAGCTCTTTTATTAAAAAATTTAGCCACGAGAGGGGAAACAACTGCTGTTTTCGTAGAATCCTCTCTGTATCAATCTTCTCTTATTTCTATCCATGGTCTCCTAAATCTCTGATTTCTTTCACGAGGGTAGATATTGAAACTATTGCATGACTTGATTTCTTTTAAAGATGTTAACTCTCTTAGTTATGCATTTATTTCACACTTGCTTTAACTAATTTATTTAAATCTTATTTTTTTAATAAAGATGCTATGCGCTGATTTGGATTGTTTCATGTACAAATAAATCTCTTACATGCATATTTATAATGTTAGTGGGACTTAACATTTAATTCTATTTCTTCAGATATTGTCTATCCTTATCCTTGGAAATATTAAAAAATTTTTTGCATTTCTAAAAATATTTTGTCACGTAAACTTTTTGCCATTGTTTGGAAGTCGTATTCTGCTGTAGTGGGGGTGGGAGGAAGCACAGAGAGATCCCAGACTGTGTGGGGAGGTTCTCTAGTTCATTTCTTTCAGATAGAAATATTAAAGCCCAATGATGTTAAGTGACCCACCCAAGATCCCTGTCTTAGCACTTTTGAGCTGCTATGATGGAACACCTCCCAGGGTGTCCAACTTGTACTTGTACACACAGGCCCCAGGATGATTTTATGAGAACTTCTTTCTGCTTGTCTATGGTATGAGATATCACAAAAAGTACGCATGGCCCTTTTTTAGCTAATCAGCTTTCATTTGCTACAGCTTTCAGTGTATTTACTGTGTGGCCCAAGACAATTTTTATTCTTTCAATGTGTGGCAAAAAAGAAAAAAATGGTTAGACACCTGTTGCCCTGGGCTAGACATGGCATCACCCTAGCTCATAGCAATCTCAGACTCCTGGGATGAAGCGATCCTCCTGCCTTAGCCTCTAGAGTAGCTGGGACTACAGGTGCCTGCCACAACTTCTGGATAATTTTTCTGTTTTTAATAGAGATGGGGTTTCACTCTGGCTCAGGCTGGTCTTGAAGCCTGAGCTCAAGGGATCCTCCTGGCTCAGTTTCCCAGAGTGCTAGGATTACAGGCATGAGCCACCATGCCCAGCCAACCCCACTTCTTAATGTCACCATAATAAGGAATAGGGTTCAACGTGAATTTTGAAGAGACATAAATATTCATACCATCAGTTTGGCACCTGTAGCTCAGTGGTTATAACACCAGCCACATACACTGAGGCTGGTGGGTTCGAACCTGGTCCGGGCCAGCTCAACAACAATGACAACTGCAACAAAAAATAGCCAGGTGTTGTGGCGGGTACCTGTGGTCCCAGCTACTTGGGAGGCTGAGGCAAGAGAGTTGTTTAAGCCAAAGAGTTAGAGGTTGCTATATGCTGTTATGCCACAGCACTCTACCAAGAGTGACATAGTAAGACTCTGTCTCAAAAAAAAAAAAAAATTCATACCATCACAGTCACAAAGACTGTTGTGACACAGGCAGAATTAGAACCTGGCCTCCTACTTCTTTAGCCCAGCTCTTCTTTGACCACTCTGCCATACTAAAAGTTGTTTTGTCAAGATTGAAACAAATTATATGTACTAATAATCAGCTATATGGATTCAAATCTGGTATTACGTATGGCTTATAGCTATGCCCTCTATAACACCTTGACACATTGAAACTGTGGCTATGTTTTAAAAGTGTAATAAGATACCTTAAATTATAACATAGCCTTTTCCTTCTTCCCATAGTTTTGGAGATCAAAATAATAAGCTTTCCCATTAGAGATAGCACAAAGTGATGGCTCTAGAGTCATGTTGTCCCAATCTTCTTAACAAGATGTGTCATTTTGAACAAGTTTTTGAAGTTCTCTAGACATTGGTTTCCTCAAAAGTAAAATGGGGACAATAATATTTCCTACTCCAGAGGGTTGTATTGACGATTAAGTGGAATAACACATGGAAAGGGCTTAGAACAGTACTTGACACATAACGATTCTTCAGTCAACATTAGTGTGTAGTTATCCCTCAAGAGAGGCAAAGTGGCAAGATGGGAAAGTCAAATTTAAATTAAAAACAACCCAGTTCAGACTCTTTCTAGTCATCCTGGGCAAGCTACATAGTAGTTAAGTAACTTCACTGGGCCTCACTTTCCTCATTTATAAAATGAAGAAGAAATGATAACTATCCCACAGGGTTGCTATGAAGATTAAAAAATATAATGCATGTCAAGTGTTGAGCAGTCCAACAGAGCTATAATCCTGATGGAAATAGACTCCTTTACCTGAAAAGGTCAAGGTCAAAATCCTAAGAAGTGGCACAAGTTTCTACAAACTGTAGTATGATCCTTTCTGAAATAATAAGAATTAACATCTGTGAGCCCTCCAGGCCCATTATTTATTTATTTTTATTTTTCTGATTTTTTACAGTGAGAAACATTTATTGAGTTCTTTCCATATACCTCTCAGGTGTGCTTACTTTTTTTTTTTTTTTTTTTTTTTTGGATTTTTGTTTTTTTTGAAAAGTAAATTTATTTCAGGTTAACGTGAGGGTACAAACAACCAGGACAAGATATTTTATTTGATTTTGTTAGGTAGAGTCTCTCTTGTGGGTATGTCCTACAATAACAGGTGTGCCAAACACCCCCATTCCAGGCCCATCCAGTGAGAGCACCCCAACCCCCAGCCTTCCAGGTCTATGCCACCAAAAGAGGCATCCCCGTGGGCCATGATGTTAGTTGAAGTTCATATTCTCTCTTCTCAGCACTATGGCAAGCGCCTCTCCTTGCTCTGTATAGTCCTCACACAGCTACAAGAATTGCCCTACTAAACCACAACTTTGACCACAACTATTAAGGAATGTGTTTCCCCATTGTTTTCATGATAAAAATCCCTATTTTTTGCTGACACATGAGGCTTTTTATGGACTGGCCACTGATTACCTCTTTAACTTTTATCCCCTTCTTTCTTCTACCCCCAGGAGGTCACCGAACCTTGAGACTAGTTATGAGGGGAGAAGGAGAATTTGAGGAGAACTTTTCTTTTCTTTTCTTTTTTTTTTTTATTAAATCATAGCTGTGTACATTAGTATGATCATGGGACACCATACACTTGGTTCATAGACCGTTTGACACATTTTCATCACACTAGTTAACATAGCTTTCGTGGCATTTTCTTAGTTATTTTGCTAAGACCTTTACATTCCACTTTTACTAGGATTCACATATTCCCTTGTAAGATGCACCGCAGGTGTAAACCCATTAATCCCCCTCCCTCCACCTACCTCCCCCCTCCCTCCCCTCCCTTTCCCCCTTCTCCCTATTCTTAGGTTGTAACTGGGTTATAGCTTTCATGTGGAGGTCCTACATTAGTTTCATAATAAGGGTGAGTACATTGGGTACTTTTTCTTCCATTCTTGAGACACTTTACTAAGAAGAATATGTTCCAGCTCCATCCATGTAAACATGAAAGAGGTAAAGTCTCCATCTTTTTTTAAGGTTGCATAATATTCCATGGTGTACATATACCACAATTTATTAATCCATTCGTGGATCGATGGGCACTTGGGCTTTTTCCATGACTTAGCAATTATGAATAGGGCTGCAATAAATATTCTAATACAAATATCTTTGTTATGATGTGATTTTTGGTCTTCTGGGTATATGCCCAGTAGAGGGATTATAGGATTGAATGGCAGATCTATTTTTAGATCTCTAAGTGTTCTCCATATCTCTTTCCAAAAGGAATGTATTAATTTGCATTCCCACCAGCAGTGCAAAAGTGTTCCCTTTTCTCCACATCCACGCCAACATCTCTGGTCTTGGGATTTTGTGATGTAGGCTAGTCTCACTGGAGTTAGAGATATCTCAAAGTAATTTTGATTTGCATTTCTCTGATGATTAAAGATGATGAGCATTTTTTCATATGTCTGAAGGCCGTGTGCCTGTCTTCTTCAGAGAAGTTTCTCTTCAAGTCCTTTGCCCAGCCTGCGATAGGATCCCTTGTTCTTTTCTTGCTAATGCGTTTGAGTTCTCTGTGGATTCTGGTTAATAAACCTTTGTTGGAGACATAACCTGCAAATATCTTCTCCCATTCTGAGGGCTGTTTGCTGGCTTTACTTACTGTGTTCTTGGCCGTGCAGAAGCTTTTTAGTTTGATCAAGTCCCAATAGTGTATTTTTGAAGCAGCTTCAATTGCCTGGGGGGTCCTTCTCATGAAAAACTCGCCCAACCCAATTCCTTCAAGGGTTTTCCCTGCACTCTCATCTAGTATTTTTATAGTTTCATGTCTTAGGTTTAAATCTTTAATCCATTGAGAGTCTATCTTGGTTAATGGTGAGAGGTGTGGGTCCAGTTTCAGTCTTCTACAGGTAGAACTTTTCATTTCTGATATGCTTTAGTCAGAATACCGTGCCTTTCATCCCACAAAAGATTTGGCTGACAATAACTGGAATCTGGATAAGTCAGTCAGCAGGTCTCGAACTCCAAAAAAGTGAGGCCAGCACCTAAGAATAATAAACTCGGGGTTCATGACAGTGAGGAAAGACAGAGGAATGGAATTCAGGAAAATTACCCAGGGAGCCTCAAGCTGTTCCTATAATGTTTTATTTCTCTTTTCTTTCTTTCTTTCTTTTTTTTTTTTTTGAGACAGAGTCTCAAACTGTCGCCCTGGATAGAGTGCTGTGGCATCACAGCTCACACCAACCTCCAAATCTTGGGCTTAAGCTATTCTCTTGCCTCAGCCTCTCAAGTAGCTGGAACTATAGGTGCCCGCCACAATACCCAGCTATTTCTGGTTGCAGTTGTCATTGTTGCTCAGCAGACCCGGGCCGGGTTTGAACCCGCCACCCTAGGTGTATGTGGCCAGCACTCTTGCCAACTAAGCTATGGGTGCCACCTATAATGTTTTATTTCTAAAATAAAATCCATGTCACAAATATGACAAAATGTTAACATATGAGACTAGCCGAAGGTTACACGGGTGTTTATTACATTTTTGCAGGTACATTAGGTGCTTGCTAATTGACAGCTGACAAGGTATCTTTTTATTCATTGTACATTGAATCCTGATTCCATGCCTGGTGTAAGTGAAATGGGCCCTAAACCTAACCCAAGGACATAACAGCTAGTGTGGGAAGCCCCAGTCATTACTATATGCATTTTGTGACTGAGGCAGAGAATTCAGTCAGCAGGCCAAGGTTTATGCTTATGTCTTCCTCACTATAACCTGGAGTACCTTTCCAGCTTTCCCTGCAATCAGGAGGATCTATGTTCCAGACAATGGAATGTGAACAGAAGTACTGTAATACTTATGCACACTTGACCGATAAAATCCTCTAATAAGTGATCATTCATCTTCTTCTACCAGCTTGATATCAACACTAAAGGTGACCTTGAAAGCTCTGTATGGATGATCACAGAGCTATTGTCAGCCTGGGTCCCTGAATGTCTGCATGGAGCAGTGTGCCCCCCAACATCAACAAACCTTTATAGCAGACCGTGTGGGCTTTATATATCAACAAAGTAAACTTCCAGTGGGTAAGTCACAGACATTTGTGAGTTTGACATAAAAAATAACATTATTTAACTAGTATTATATTGGTACTAGAAGTAGAGTACTGCATTAGCAAAAACCTTAACAGAACGGCATTAGCTTAGTAGTTACGCAAGAGTAAAGAAAATGATCATCAGAGTACAACTCTCACCCTAGAAAGCATAATGGCTGACCACATGCCCATTGAGTCCCGAGCTTTAAATCCGGGTCAGTGAATTATAGCCTGAAGGCCAAATCTAAACAAAGTCCGTTAGAACACAGTTACCTCATTTATTTACATGTTGCCTATTTCTGCTTTTGCATTACAACAGCAGAATTGAGTAATTGTGACAAAGACTGTATGGCTAATAATGTAAATAAAATATTCATAATCTAGAACTTTACAGAAATCGTTTGGCAGCCTTTACTCTAAGAGAAAGGTTTACCATGTCCCAGTATTAATGGATCTAGCGTTTACTACCTAGATTTTAAAGAGATGGTTTGTTTACAAACAGACATAAAAAGGAACAAAGAAATTTAGTTCCTTGATAGTATGTAAAAGTCTATTTTTTCTTGATCTCAAATATTAAGAGATAAGATGAATCTGACAGATAAAAAGTTCAGTAAAACTTAGTCCTGAGACAAAGACAGATTTAGGATATACTGTATTTTGCTGTATATAATGAGCTCCCATGTAAAAGCACACCCATGTTTTTGACCCAAACTTTCAGGAAAATGCCCCTTGAGAAAATGGCAGGCTCTCAGCAGGAAGAGCCACATCTGGGGAGGGTTAACACTCCCCTGGTAAATATGCAGAATGGTCTCCTGCTCTGTCAGAGCCATCCTCTGGGGCTACCATTTTAGTTGAAGTTCATATTCTCTCTTCTCAGCACTATGGCAAGCATCTCTCCTTGTTCTGTGTAGTCCTCACATGGCTACAAGAACTCTTCTAAACCACAGTTTTGACCACAACTATTAAAAAAATGTGTTTCCCCATTCTTAAAAAAAAAAAAATTTTTTAAAAAGCAAGCTAATGCCTCCTACCTATTCTCAGGTAAAGTACATTTCCCTGAAGTAAAGTGATCATAGAGTTAGTAAATGGGAATCCAAGCTTCATCCAGGGGGTTCACATGACTTCAGAACCTGTGTACCATCTACCAGGCTCCAGTGTTTCTATACAGGCTTCATCAGAAGGATACTTCATGGGTTCATACAGAGTTAGATCCTTTGGCAATATTTGGCTAGGACTTAAAATCTGACCTGCAGTCCTTCAAAGCAGTTTCTTAAACCTTGAGACTCTCCAAGAGAATTACTCGAAAGGAAATATATCCTTCACTCACCACCTGTCAGGCAAGTGGACAAGAGGAAATAACACAGGACTGTGGGTGTGTGGGTAGGCTGGTAATGTGGGGTGGGAAGGGATGTTGATAAAGTTTCCTGTTGGGACTCATTGATGGAGTCAGTTGGATACAAGTAACGAAGAAGCTTCACAATACAAATACAGTGTTCTCATCTCAAAACCCCTGCAGTTTCAGAAGGAAGAGTACACATCCAGGCAAGCAGAAAGAACACAATTTTGCACCAGGATATGTCCCTCAACCTCTGAAACTAGGCTTCTCTCAGCCTCCCCACCAATGATGGGTAACAACTACTGTTCCCAGCCCACCTGACTCAGATGACCCATGAGCTTTTTGCTTCTTGAGGAGGCTGCCTCCCATTGTACACCTGAGTAAGGTGAGAGAGAAATTCAACTTCATGTGAAAGGACCTCTCTCCTGAAGAGATAATATAATACCTGTTGCCTCTACTATAGCTTTGCTTCTGGCCCATTTCAAGCTTGGCCAAATGAGGGAGCAGGGTGTACATGCCTAAGTGTGTTTTTAGTTTTTGTTTGTTTGTTTGTTTTTTTTGCAGTTTTTGGCAGGGGCTGGGTTTGAACCTGCCACCTCCAGCACACGGGGCCGGCGCCCTACTCCTTTAAGCCACAGGTGCCGCCACTAAGTGTGTTTTGTAGTCAGATGGCACCATACGAAGGGCCAAGGAAGTCAACACCCAGAACTCTATTGCTTGCTGGAGATTCTGAGTGTCTGGGCTCACCCAAACTTGTTCCGTGTACTGGTGTTGTGAAGCTTGGGATTCTGGAGCGCTTAGGGAGGGGAGGGGGGAATGGTATCCTATGGATGTTTCTCATTCTTCTGTTCCTTTTGGGATCTATTCTTGGGGAGGGTGGCAATTGAGGGAAACATAATCTTGTGTTGTCATCAATAAATGCTCCACACACACCCAAAAACACACACAAAAATTCTTAGGGTTTTAATGAAGCCAGGAA
This sequence comes from Nycticebus coucang, assembly GCF_027406575.1. Classification (NCBI taxonomy): domain Eukaryota; kingdom Metazoa; phylum Chordata; class Mammalia; order Primates; family Lorisidae; genus Nycticebus; species Nycticebus coucang. The sequence goes on along the minus strand of NC_069793.1, from coordinate 34,649,413 downwards.
CTACCATGACACCAGGATAAAATGCTAACTTTGCAAATAGGATTACTTCCCAGACTCAACCCATTGGGGAAACAGAGAATGACTCTAGGGGGTCAGGAAATGTTGGTCAGACCAGATACCAGAGAGTAGAACCAGAGAGACAAGTGAATATATCTCAAAGGAGCTAGGAAAGAATTGGAGTTATTATACAATTAGTTTTCAAAGACTCTCTTATTTGAAGTGTCGTTATCTCCATCTTAATATGATTTTTCAACATCTAGACCAAAAAGTTTTTAGCATATTAGCATTCTTTCTCAATCTCCAATACCAATCCTGAAAAATTCAGCAAATAACAAATATCATTAATAAAAAATGATCTGAGCTACTTTTAAGCAATGTACACAACAGTCATATTAAAAACCTCTGTATAGAACATGGTCTGTTTGCCCATGTGACTTCTTGGGGGTTTCTGTTTGTTTGTTTTTTGAGACAGAGTCTCACTATGTCACCCTCAGTAGAGTGCCATAGCATCACAGCTCACAGCAACCTCAAACTCTTGGTTTAAGTGATTCTCTTGCCTCCACCTCCCAGTAGCTGGGACCTGGCTATTTTTTTGTTGCAGTTGTCATTGTTGTTTATCTGGCCCAGAATGTGTTTGAACCCTCCACCCTCAGTGTAGGATGGTTGGTACTGTGTGGTTGGTACTGTAACCACTGTGCTATGGCAACGAGCTGTTTTTTTTTTTTTTTTTTTCTTTAATTTATTGTGAAGGTACATCCTCATTTTTTCAAAACCAAATTTTGGCTTGTGATTATCTTTCAAAAAAAAATTTTTATCAAATCAATGTCCACATATCAGTAGCCTTTGTATACACCAATAACAGCCAAATGGAGAAACTAATCAAGGACACAATACCCTTTACAGTAGCATCAAAGAAAATTAAATACCTAGGAATATACATAACAAAAGAGGTGAAGAACTTCTACAGAGAAAATTATGAAACCCTAACAAAAGAAATAGCAGAAGATATTAACAAATGGAAGAATAGACCATGCTCATGGCTGGGAAGAATCAACATCATTAAAATGTCTATACTTCCCAAAGCAATCTATAGATTCAATGCAATCCCCATTAAAATACCATCATCATACTTTCAAGATTTGGAAAAAATAATTCTTTGTTTTATATAGAACCATAAAAAACCCTGTATAGCCAAGGCAATTCTTAGTAATAAAAACAAAGTTGGGAGGCATCACCCTACCAGACTTTAGGCTATACTACAAGGCCATAGTGATCAAAACAGCATGTTATTGACATAAAAATAGAGACATTGACATTTGGAACTGAAGAGAAAACCATGAGATGAAACTAACATCTTACATCTACCTTATCTTTGATAAACTGAACAAGAAAAAACACTGGAGAAAATAATTCCTATTCAATAAATGGTGCTTGGAGAACTAGATAAGCACATGTAAAAGACTAAAGCTGGACCCACACCTTTCACTACTTACAAAAATCGATTCAAGATGGATAAGTCATGGAAAACACTTGAAGATATTGGCCTGGGGAAGATTTTATGAAGAAGACTTCCATGGCAATTGCAACGACAAAAAAAATAAACAAATTGGCCTTAATTCAACTGAATAGCTTTTGTACAGCTAAGGAAAAAACCAAAGCAAATAGATAACCTTCAGAATGGGAAAAGATATTTTCATATTATGAATCAGACAAAAGCTTGATAACAAGGATTTATAGAGAACTCAAATTCATCAACAAGAAAAAAACCAATAATCCCATATATCACTGAGCAAGAGACATAAACAGAACCTTCTCAAAAGACGGATAAATGGCTAACAAACATATGAAAAAATGCTCATCGTTTATAATCATTATAGAAATGCAAATCAAAGCCATCCTGAGATATCACCTAACCCCAGTGAGATTAGCCCACATCACAGTTTCACAGCTGCAGATGCTGGCGTGGATGTGCAGAGAAGGGAATACTTTTACACTCCTGGTGGGATGGTAAAGTAATACAACCTTTTTGGAAGTAAATATGGAGAATCCTCAAAGAACTCAAATTAGACCTTCCATTGCTTGATGATCTGAAAGCTGTAACAGAAGTGAATACATCTCAACCTATTTGTGAATTAGCTGCAAGTTTTGACATTACTATTCCAACAATACTGGACCACTTGAAACACATCAGCAAGATAGAGAAGCTAAATAGATGGGTTCTACATGAAATAAATGAGCATCAAAAGAGAAATTGTTTCAAAGCTTGCCTTTCTTTGATGTCATGACATAAAAGTAAACCATTCCTATACCCTTACATGTGATGAAATATGGATTCTTTTTTGACAATCACAAGCATTCCACACCATGGTTAGATAAAGCTGAAGTCTCAAAACACAATCCAAAAATGAATATTCATAATTAAAGTTAACGGTGTCTATTTGGTGTCCTGGTGCTGGTAACACAGCATTCAACAGAATATCACGCAAGTAACACTGCTCAAACTACAGAAGCAGGATTTGGAAATTCTCTGTCATCTACCACATTCACCAAACCTTCCACCAACTACCACTTCTTCCAGGTTTTGTACCACTTCTTGCAAGGAAAGATATTCAATTTTAACAAGCCATGGAAAACACCTTTTGCAATCTTATGGCCACTTGCTGTCTAGGCTTTTTTGCTGCTGGCATACAGAAGCTACCGTTAAGATGGAAAAACTGTGTTGACAGTTTAGGTGTATACTTTGATTAATTGTACTGTTTCTTGTTTGAGAAGCAAATAATAAAGTTTGAAACTGAACTTTCAATTTGACATTAGACATTTCAGGTTTAATGACCTAATATAACTGTGAGGATTTCACCATGAATCAGCACCACTGAGTCAAGTTTATGACACTCCTCTGATCAGAGCTTTTTTGATGGCAAAGAACAAGATTCTTTATGAGAAATGAAGGTCCTATTATAATGAAGCTCATAAAATTGGAACTAAGGCTAGAATATCTAAAGGAATCATGGCAGTCATTCTTGTTTAAGGGCCCCAAGTCTCATTCCTGACATTCTTTCTGCACAGTAGCTCTGGCTTCTGAGGATGGATGTGGTTGTTAAATATGAGCTTCCTTTAATACTAGCGGCCAGCAGCAATCAGAACTTCTCTTTTAGTCTCTTAGCTTAAATTTCCAAGAGAAAGGATTTTATTGGCTCGAATATTATCAACTCTGTTTGGGTAGAACTTTTTGTACAAGGCCACGATGAAGGCCATTAGGTACCCCAACAGTAGACTTCTGTGTACTTCAATGGCAGGCTGTCTTTGGAAATAAAATACAACTTTGTCCTTCAGTGATCTCCCATGATCAATCAACAGCCTGATATTGCTTTTTCTTTCTTTTACTTTTTTTTTTTTTTTTGAGCAAGGGGTAAGGTATAAAGACAGTTTAATCTGGAAAGAGGAGTTGAATGTGGCAGGGAGATTGATTGCCATATCTCAAACAAATATCTCAAGTCAGATCCAACAATTTTAATGACCTTGAAAAGCTCTGAGTAGTTGTTATGCATTTGAAAAAAAAAAGTGATTCATCCTTTTGAAGATAGGCATATTGATCTGAATTCAGTCCATTTTGTGGACATCAGCCCCAACATATGAATATTATATGCTATTGTCATCGGTATGCTGAACAAGCAGGACTCAGAGAGTGTCATTCTAAATGCAAGAACTTTATTTTGTTCTCTCACTGTCCCTTTGAATTTGCTCAGAGCCAACTATCCTTCCCCTGACACTGGATGAAAATTTATCAGGCTGCATAGCATAGATGGTCACTCTCGGGTAATAAAATTTTTATTATCACTTCACAAACAGTAACAGCCAAAAACCTCTAGTCACAGCTAATGACAAAATCTTCAAACTCGAGTTGGTAATAAATGTGTCCAATCCATGGAGGAGTGGAGGCAGGATTCCTTAACTCCCCATTCCCTCTGGGATTTCTGTTCCCTTTCTGTAGGTCACTGGCCCCTCTGGATTGGGATGCTGAGGGAGAAAAGAACATACAAGATGATTTTGTGCTGGCAACTGTTTGAAGCGGACTCTTTTTCTTCAGAGTTGCCTCTGATGGAACCTTCCAACCATAATTCCATTATCATAGGTAGGACATCTGTGTAGGAAGTCCTCTCCTGATGCTCTTAAACTTCTTTATCCTTCCTGAGCAGAATTCTTTATGAAATACATTCCTAATGTGGAGTTCCCATTCAGTCTCCAGAATTTTTGCAATACGGCCCAATATCAGACGGGAGAGCAGTTGCTTTCTGAATCTATTTGTCTAGTTTGAAGTCAAAAGATGTAGCTGGCTTCCTGTCTTTTAGCTTTCTCGGGTAAAATAATCTGAGAAAGATTATCTGTCACTGAGATAATCTGTCACTGCACCCAACCACTCCAAGGACTGTTTTTGAAGCTTTCTGATTGGCCCCATGGGAGACCCATTCCTTGAACTTGAAAGGGGGAACACATACCTCTCCCTCCTGCCTCCTTACCAACAAGATATAGGGTGGGAATTTTATACAAGCTTTTTTAAAGTGTTCTTCTTCATTAAATCTTTTTCTAAACACCCACATTTTTAATCCCTTAGTGAAGGTGAGGTTCTCTAATTATTTTTTGGCCACCTACTCTAGAATTCCTAAAGGATGATCTGTCTTCAGGTTCATTTTGATATCTGAAATCTATTACATCTTGGTATCATGAAACGTCCATCTTAACGTCCTGTTATACTGCCTAATACATTGTGAGAAATTGAATTATGAAAAATGAAAAGAAACATTATGCTCAAGATTTCTATTTTTCTACCCTATCTTTAGTCCAATGTAGGAAACGTGCCCTACTTACACATTGACCTGAAGATCATTCTGAGTTATCGATTGTTTATGGTTCCAAATGAAACGCAGTGGGGAATGTTCCATGACACATGCAGGACACTAACATGGCGATGATCTCTGGACAGATGCAGCCTTGTGAGATGACTGCATCTCCACTCAAATGCAATTTCACCCTCTCCTAAATTACATTTTCCCCTCCGAATTTACTTAGTATGCACCTCCAGAATGTTGTCTTGGAATTTAATTTTCCTGCAGGCAAAATGTTACATTCTCATCTCAGCTTGTGCATGTTTTATGTCCTTTTTTATTTTCTTAAATAAAATCTGGGACAAAGACAAATGGGCAGAAGCTGTAAGGAGGTACATGGGCTAGTGAGTGACAGGGAAGACAGAGACAAAGCAATTTGAGGAATTGTCTTAGCTCAGGCTTTCATAACAAGATGAAAGCTGGTGGCTTAACAGAAATTTATTTTCTCATTGTGTTGGAAGGTAAATGCCCAGATCAGGGTGCCTATGGATTCAGTTCCTAATGAGGCATCTTTTCCTGGCTTGTCACCTTCTGTTGGTGTCCTCATGTGGCAGGGAGTGAGTGGAACAAGCTCTCTCTAGTATCTTATAAGGATATTAATACTATCAGATCAGGGCCCCATTGTTATGACCTCATATAACCCTAATTACCTCCATAAAGGCCCCATGATCAAGTATAGTCACATTGGGTGTTACAGATAGCTTCAAGGTAGGAATTTTGAAAGACACATATTCAGTCCATAACAGGAATGAACATATCACTAGTCATTGTAACGTTATTCTGCTCCACGGTATGATAAGATTAGTGGCCACTAAAGCTGGAATGGCAAAATGTGAAGGCTCCATGGTAATTCATTTCTCCTAATGAATCACAGGTAATATCAGGGTGCTTTAAGCTTGTGGTGGCAGACTAGTGACTCCCAAAGATATCCATACTCTGAACACTGGAATCTGTATTCAGATCACCTTCCTTCATAACCTTTTATGGCAAAAGGAACTTTGCAGATGTGAATAATGTCAAGGACTTGAGATGGGAAGATTATCCTGACTTATCCAAGTGGCCCCAATATTATCATAAGGGTCCTTAAAAATGGAAGAAGGAAGAAGAGTTGGATCACAGAGAAATGTGACTGCAGAAGAAAGTAAGAAGGAGGCAACATAAGAAGAACTTGACCCATCATTGCTGGCTTTGAAGATGGCAGAAAGAGACCATTAAACCAGTAATGAGAATGATCTCCAGAAGTTGAAAAAGGAAAGGAAATTGATTCCCCTCTCAAGCCTCCAGAAAGAAACACAACCCAGTTGTGTGACACCTTGATTTTAACCCAATGCGACCTGTATTAGACTTCTAATCTATAAAATGGTAAACTAATAAATTGGAGTGTGTCTTAAACCACCAACTTGGTAATAATTTATAATAGCAACAATAGAAAAACTAATACACCTGCCAAAAGTTCTCATCCTCCTTCCACAAGAGGGCCTAGCTCTTCCAGTCAAGATCTATAGCTCTACTCTCTGCTTTATATAGAATGTGCTTCTACCCTGTTTTCCCGAAAATAAGACATCCTCCGAAAATAAGACCTACTTACAGGAAAGATGAGACGTCCCCTGAAAATAAGACCTAGCGCATCTTTGGGAGCACAGCTTAAAATAAGACACTGTCTTATTTTCGGGAAAACAGGATAGCTATAGCCTGGTACCACTGGCTAGACTTGGGATACGCAGGGCCTAAATCAGGACAGTTTATGGGCTATTGACACAATTCAGTGATAGCTTATAAAACAAATAGGCTGGTGGAAGTAAAAACTAAAAGCTCCTGGATGCTTTCCGCAGATAATGTCTGGTCCTGATGTTAAGTCCTCTGGACTATAGCATTTCTTCAGGATACAAACTACTTCTTATTTACAATTTCTTCTCCAGAACCTAAGACTTCAGTGCTTAACATATAGTAGATGCCGAAGAAACATTTGTGGAATATTAAAATAACTATCACAGACTTTGATTAGAATTTGACAGAATAAGCCTTAAGATACTTTATGATTTTTTATTTTTAACTTTATGTTATTATAAACAAAGCTATTTAATTTGTCAGACAGTTTTTTTTTTCCCAGTTAATAAAAGCTAGAAAGCCAACTGCATAAGAAAAGTTCTTGGCATATGTAATTAAGAAAATCCAGCATGGTGCCAACTTCAAGCATTTCTAAGTCCAAAATAGTTTTTATATTAGGTCCTCAGGATCTTTTCCCTTGCTTGAATAATGGTTTCATTATTAAAATTAAAAATACAGATTAATACACTAGATAATATTAATGATTCCATTTCATTCTGATAGCTTACTGTTTCTTAAGAGAATGTCACTTTCTCACCCAGGGAAAATGACATTAAAATGTGTTTCCACCTACATATCTAAAAGATATCTCCAAAGATCCACCAACAAAATAGAATTTGTCATATCCACTCTTGTAGCTATTCATTCTCCACACTTAGTCAACAGACAAAGGAAATTATTTTGTAAGATGGATCATTATGAATTTGGATAGCCCAAGGGTAAAATTGCCTTCCTTCTTTCCTTTCCCCTAGACCAGCAGTTCTCAACCAGTGGGTCGTGACCCATAGGAACTGGATTAAAGGCTCATGGAATTAGGAAGGTTGAGAACCACTGCCCTGGACTTTAGCAGCAATAGAAACTATGTCAATCTAATATAGACGTTCTATACTCTAACATCCTACACCATAATCAGGTACTTACTTTGCTAGTCACTGCGAATATAACAAATGTGTTTTCTGAAGCAAAAGTTGACCTGAAATACATTACTTTAGTTATTGCCTTCAGTATCAGTATGAATGTCTATTCTTTGTTCTAAAATTATGACAGAAATCACATTCCTTGCAAATACTAAGACAATTCATCTTACTAAAGAATTGCCGTATTACATCAATTACGAGATCCAGTTTGTTGGGTCTAGTTTATGGACTATAGTGTTGAAATTCTGGGACATGTGGATGGTGTGTGGGACAACATGGTAAAACATTTAAAATTAGAACTGCCAGAAAGTCTGGAATATAAGATAATTTTGTCAAAGGGAAGAGCTGAGGAGATGAGAGGGAGAGCAGATGAAGTATGAGACATCTTTCCAATCCAAAAGAAGTTTAGATATAAGTAATGTAATACCCAAAGGAAATAAATGGTGGGGAAAACATACAATCAAATGTTAGCTTTGTAGTATAGATAATTAAAGCTACAGAAAAAAAAAGAAAAATATCTATCCACTTCAGATATTTGATGTTTACTTCTATTTGAGTTCCCACCAATGTTAAATACTTTCTTTTTCCTAGCTATTCGTCCGAGCGCTTTGGCCAGCTCAATCACTGGGCAGCTTGTTAAACAATAGTAGCTTGACCCTTATTCCCCCTTTTGTCAAATGACAACCCATGAGAATGAACCATTCATTCTACTTACTGGAAACAGAACTATCTTGAAAAATGACTTAAGCAGATCCAAAAGCTAAATCTTTCAAAGGAAATTTATTTGTGAAAGAAACACAGTAACTAAAATATGTAGCCATGGATTATAAAAAGCAAATATTTTATTACAGAATAATTGCCAGGGTAGGGTGGGAGATAGGCATTTTGGCCCACTGAAAAACCACATTAAAAAAGGTTTAGAAGTTCTCTGAAGTGTGACAGGCAAATAAACAACTGAAACTGTTACAGGAAAGGTAATTATATGTGACAAGATATAATTCCTGAGGTAAGGCTAGAAGAACAACCCAGTATATCTCAAATCCAGCAGGAATCAAGTGACGTGAATTCAATGATATTAAACTAAGTCACATAGCTAATCCACTTTAGCTGAAAACATTATTCTTAAAACCAATCGCTTCTGCTGTACTTTCAGAATCACTCAGGGGTTTTAAACTTTTTTTTTCTGCTGCACATTGAAAGAAAAAGAGTGGTCTTGGGCCACACATTAAATACACAAATACTAATGAAAGCTGATGAGCAAAAAAAGAGATCTGTGCATAATTTTTGTGATATCCAACACCAAAGATAAACAAAACAGGCCTCAAATGATTTTCATGTGACCCAAGGGCCACAGGTTGGACACCCTTCTGGATCTTTTCTCTGTTTCTGTCTTTTAAATAAATGTTTCATCTGGGTGGCACCTGTGGTTCAGTGAGTAGGGCACCAGCCCCCTATAACAAAGGTGGCAAGTTCAAACCCAGCCCCAGCCAAACTGCAACAAAAAATAGCTGGGCATTGTGGCAGATGCCTGTAGTTCCAGATACTTGTGAGGCTGAGGCAAGAGAATCGCTTAAGCCCAAGAGTTTGAGGTTGCTGTGAGCTGTGACGCCATGGCACCCTACCGAGAGCAACAAAGTGAGACTCTATCTCTAAATAAATAAATAAATAAATGTATGTTTCATCTATTTCAGAATGTTGAATTTTAATAGGATCCCTTTTTCACATTAAAAATATATGATCTTTACTTAAAGACTCTATAAATGTATGAGACAAAGCCTCAAGTTGGAGGTTCTTTAACCAACACATAGACACCCTAAAAACTGGTGGGGTAGGCAATGTTGCAATGATGGTGACCACGATTTTAAAGTTTGCCAAAATGACACAGGAGCATTCATTTAATACTAATAAGAATTGTTTCTCAGTACAAAGACAATTACAAATTAGCATTTAAACACATACTTATTGGGTTTGGAAATAACCAAAAGTTCACAATTATAAACATTCCCCCTTAAAAAGCAAATCATTTTTGAAAAGCTACAATACACTAGCAACTGCACCGTGGACTAGAAAAGACACTGAGAAGTATAAGGCAGATCTCACCTTCAGCAGATAATTTAACGAACAAAATGAAAGTCCTAGTCTGAACAAGATGGGACAGATCTTCCTGTTCCTCCCTGCTAAGCATAATCCTAAAACCAGAAAATCATGTAAGAGATAACCAAAGGAGAATCCTGAAAGGTTATAAGAGGAAAGGGAACTTATTCTAGGATCCTGGAACTGGAGTGCAACACAGCAGCAAGGCATCTTACATTGCTCCGTTCAACAGAAGAAGGCAACCCTGACTCGTGTTTATCAACTCCCAACCTGCGCAGGCTCATTCCTCTCTGTGTTCTAACCAGAGCTTCTCTGACAACTTCAGGCAAATCAGCACCACTAGATTGATCAGGAGCTCTTTTTGTTGTTTTCTGATTAATAAACAGTGGCCAGGGGAAGTTCCTCTCTGCTCTTCTATCACCCTTTTTCATTCCACATACGAGTTCAATTCAAAATGAGCCAACTCTAATGCTGTTTACAAGAAATAGCTTTTGATTCAACAATGTCAGTAAGTTGAAAATAGGAAAATAACAGAGAAAGTCAATGACATAAAAAGCTGGTTCATGAAAAAAAAAATCAATAAATTGGGTGCTGCCTGTGGCTCAAAGGAGTAGGGTGCTGGCCCCATATACTGGAGGTGGTGGGTTCAAACCCAGCCTCTGCCCCCCCCCGCAAAAAAATCAATAAATTGATCATCTCTGAAAAGATTTAAAAAACAAAGAAGGTACAAATAGCTGATATGAAAAATTACATAGCAATTTAAAAAGATAAGGAAACATAACAATTTTGTGCTCATACATTTACTAGCATAAGAAAAATAACCAATTTCCTGAAAGCTTCAAACTACCAAAACGGAGTCGAGATGAAATAAAACAACATTTTGACCCTATAACCACTAAAGAAATAGAATTTGTAATTTAAAATCTCCTGAAAAATAAATCTTTAGGCAAAGGTGCTTTCACTGGCAAATTCTACCAAACAATTAGAGAATAATTAACACCAGTTTTATAATCAGTTCTAAAATATAGAACAGAAGGTAATACATACTGTCCAGCCCCTACGGCCCTGGTCTCAATCGCAGCAGGAAGGAACCAGGCATGACGCGGTTCAGCCTGCAGGAGACGGGCTAACCTTGATAGCAGGGTAGCCCCGAGCACCCTTCACAGTAGCCTTTTATTGAGACAGTACAAAGCAGGTGAGGGGAGTATTAGACAATGACTACATGCCTAAGGATCGCCATGGGCTGGGGCTCTTTCTCTGCAAGGAGCACCTGCGGACAAATTGCCTGAGGGTCCACCCCCCAGCTACAAATCATCTTGCTCAGAGGTCGTCTGGCTTTTAATGTCCTCTACAACATACATTAGTATGAATTATCATTTTTCTAAGCAATATAAAAAAATCAGACAAAGATAGTTTTTATTTTTATTTATTTATTTTTGTGTGTGTGTGAGACAGAGTCTCACTATGTCGCCCTAGGTAGAGTGCTGTGGCGTCACAGCTCACAGCAACCTCAAACTCTTGGGCTTAAGCCATTCTCTTGCCTCAGCCTCCCGAGTAGCTGGGACTACAGGCATCCGCCACAATGGCCATCTATTTCTTAGTTGCAATTGTCATTGTTGTTTAGCAGGCCCGGACCAGGCTCAAACCTGCCAGCCTCAGTGTATGTGTCTGGCACCCTACTCACTGAGCTACAGATGCTAAGTCAAAAAAAAAAAAAAAAAAATCAGACAAAGATAGTTTTTAAAAAGGAGAGAATAAAGAAAACTATGAACCAATAATTTCAACTTTGAAGTAAATTATCTTTAATAAATATTAATAAATCAATTCTAAACAATGTATAAAAATATTTGTAAAACATGACCAAGTGGGCTTTAGGTATGCAAAACTGGTTCAACATTTAAAACCACTATAATTTATTACATTAATAGAAAATAAATAATATGATCATATCATTCGATGAAGAAAAAAAGCATTTGCTAAAATCCAACAATCATTTGTAATTGCACTCATGGGCATTCATCCAAGAGAAATGAAAACTTATTTTTATATAAAACCTATACAAAAATGTTCGTAGCTACTTCATTCACATTAGTCAAAAACCAGAAACAACCAGATGTCCTTCAACAGTCAATAATTAAACAAATGGGGGACATACATATTATGAATGTCACACAGCAATAAAAAGGAACACATCACTGATGTATTCAACAACCCAGATGAATCTCCAGGAAAGTATGCTGAATGAAAAATGCCAGTTTCCTAGAATTACATACCGTATGTTTATATGTAAATAAATTTTTTGAAAATTACAAAATATTTAAAATTGAGAGCATGTCAGTCATAAGGGCAACCATAGAGGGAGGAGGTGAGGCTGTTGTACAGGGCAACCCCAAAGGTCCTTGTGATGTTTGAACTGATCAGTACCTTAATAGTGGTGGAGGATACGTGAACCTGACCATCTAATCAAATGCATAGAACTAAACACACATACACAAATGCAAATAAGCACAAACGAAGCCAGGGAAATCTGAATCAGATACATGGACTACATCAGTGTCAGTATCCCAGCTGTGATATTACTCTATAGTTTTGAAAAATGCTATTATTAGAGAAGTGAGGCAATGTCTCTATAAGATTTCTCTGTATTGTTTCCTATACCTGCATGTGACTATACAAGTATCTCAAAAATTTCCCCCCAAGTATCATCAATCTGGGCTATAGAGTTCATGTTTGCTCTCAAGGCAAATGTTTGCCATAACCACTCTCCATGCACTTGAGAAAGCATAGACTCCTAGACATTAAAAAGCCTTTATCGGTTATCTACAGATCATATTTAAGTTTTAACAATACCTGGCTGCCCTTACTTGAGGTCAGGTTTGGCCATAAGACTAACTTTAAGAATAGAACATGTAAGGAAGTGACAAGCATCACTCCTGGGAAGAAGCTTTCAGGGTCAACATGCATTTTGGCATCTTCTTTCTTTTTTTCTGCTACAGCAACCACCAGTATTTCAGGTAGTGGCTGCTCTGTTAGCCTGTGTCCCAGAGTGAGGATGAAGATTACCAGGGAACACAGACCCCAGTTAACCCATGAGGGTTGCATAGTATAAGCAAAATATAAATATTGTTTCAAGCCTTGAAATACGGGAGATCTTCATTACTGCAGCATAATCTAACCCATGTGTACAAAACTTCATGGACACCCTGTATGGTTCCCAAACTCTTACATTACAGTGACTAAAATCAAGAGCCAGGGAGATTCTATAGCTGATGCTACCTAGGATGTTAATGAGAGAGACCATACTATGACCCAGACTGCTGCCATTTCCCAATACCATTTTTATCAATGTCAGACTATTTTGTTCATAAGAATAAAATTAAAATACAAATAACAGTTCTGTGTCAAATCAAATCATCAAATTAATTTGTAAATTAATAAGCCAAAAGTCTGAAAACAAGTGTTTTTTTAAAATAAAATAATGGCATTTCTAATTTTATTATCTAGTTCTGAATCAGCATCCCATCATTCAAAGAAAATAAAAAGCACTTGACTCAAATGAGTCACAGTAGAGAATCCTTGATATTTTGAAAATTGAAATGTCAACAAGCCACATAATAAGAGAATTGAGAGGCACTGGCTTCATTCTTTGAACATTTCTACGAAATGAATCAAAACAAAGTACCATCCCTAGATGTTTATTAATCTACAAAAAGATGTTTGAGTGATTCTCTAAACCTTAACAGTGGTCATGGTTATTTGTGAAGTTAAAGGGGAGTTTGTGAAAATGGGCAATGGATGTTTTCTTCTAAGAAAGGTATTGTTTTACCCACGTGGTTTTAGGTCAACATACTGAAACCCTGAAAGATTTCCTATGCTATGTGTTAAAATTTCACATTTGATTTAAAGAAGAAAAAAACACATATGAGCTAAACTTTTTCCAGAATCACTTAATAAAATAGCCCTCCATCCTCATTTGCTACCCATCACACAGGAAGATGGAATTCATGTACTTCTCTGACTGCGTGACAGACCCTTTTAAAAACTGCCAGTCACTCATCCAGGCATCCAGGCTCTATTGAAAATATTCTGCTGGAGACAGTAAGTGGTTCATTGAAAAAAAAGATGTAGCTAAAATTTTCTTGGGAAAAAAGCTTCTCCTTATCCTTGATTAACAATTCTATTTATTCTTTCTTTCTTTCTTTCTTTTTTTTTTTTTTTGCAGTTTTTGGCCAGGGCTGGGTTTGAACCCACCACCTCTGGCATATGGGGCCGGCGCCCTACTCCTTTGAGCCACAGGCACCCCCTATTTATTATTTCTTAAAACAATGTTTTTTTACTTTAGTGTTAATTCTAATAATATAACATTCTCATTACAGAAACTGTTGAAAGTTTATATACAAAATTAGTGCAAAAAAGTTCTCCTATAATCCTGTGATCCCCCTATCCCAAGCAAATACCAAATTTTTACCAAATTATTTTGTCTTTTTTATGTGCACAGATCAAACAAAATGGAGGTGATAGTTTCTTTACAATTCTGAATCCTTGTGTTCCAGTCATTATGATGAAAAAAATATACTCTCATATTATTGAAAACTCGTCAAACTCATATTAATAGTGCCTAAGATTACATTTTCATGATAAACTATTTAATTTATGTAGTCTTCCAACATAGGACATCTTGGTAAGTTCTTTTTCATCACTATAATGTATCTGAGTTTATTCAATTTTGTTGTTGTAGTCTTGGCTGGGGCCAGATTCGAACCTCCCACCCTTGGTATATGGGGCTGGCACCTTATTCACTAAGCCATAGGTGCCACCTTGAGTTTATTCAATTTTATATCTTTTTTTTGTTATTGTTCTAATTTATTCCAGGTTTTAAAAAAATTATTAAAAATGGTCCTTTTACTTCACAGTTATGTGCACACATTTCAATCTTAGATTCCAGCAAATGTCTTCTGATGCTGTCAGTGCTATTGAGCCAAAGAGACAGAGAGAGATTTGCTCTCATTCACCAAATAAATACACATATAATTGACTAAACAAAATAATCCCTCTTTTTCTGTGCACTTTTGAAGGTAAAGCAGTATGATAAAAAAAGAAAAGTACAATTCTACCTTTCTCATATAAACATTAAATTATTTGAAGTCTAGTTTCTCTAGACCAGCGGTCCTCAAACTGCGGCCCGCGGGCCACATGAGGCGATGTGATTGTATTTGTCCCCGTTTTGTTTTTTCACTTCAAAATGTGTGCAGTGTGCATAGAAATTTGTTCATAGTTCTTTTTTTTTAAACTATAGTCCGGCCCTCCAGCGGTCTGAGGGACAGTGAATTGGCCCCCTGTTTAAAAAGTTTGAGGACGCCTGCTAAGAAATTGATAAACTAAGAAATTTATGAAGTACACTGAGTTTTCTAACTCTAGCCTTCTCTGACTGCTAATTCTGCTCAGTTGCACGATCTTATATCACAACCAGACTTCAGAGGGGAAAGCAGAAGCAACTCCTTGTGTTCCACAGATAAAGGGTGATAACATGGGAAGTAGAGCTCTACCAAAGTGGGAAGAGTTGGGATGAAAAACCAGGAATGTTGTTACTATCCCAGCCTGAAGGATGAACCTGGATGGTTCTCAAGAGATGAAGCAAATGCTTCTTTTGATCTGATGAGCTCCAGTGAAGCTCTTCACTCAAACTTGTTCATTCTGTCTCCCAAGAGTGGTGCTCTCAAGAGTTTACAAGGGGTGGGTGGTGCCTGTGGCTCAGTGAGTAGGGTGCCAGCCCCATATACCAGGGTGGCAGGTTCGAACCCAGCCCCAGCCAAACTACAACAAAGAAAAAAAAAAAAGAAGAGTTTACAAGGGGCTACTGTGAATCTCAAGAACCTCATGGAAGATTCTACCAACCAGCTCAGTCTGCAGCATCAATGTGACAATTCTTGAACCTCAGGTCTACTCACGGATACGCCTGCACCTGGCTCTAGTACTTCTCCCTGTCCTCCAGAGGCTCTCTGAGCACCAGGTAGTGAGGGGGAGTTTCAGAAAATGCAGTTCACACCTTTGAAAGGCTCAACGTCACCTCTGAAATATTTCTTAAGCACATAGCTTAACCTTTCTCACATACCTAATACTGAGTAGGGTTGGTACCATGAAAGGTTCCAAAACCAATTTGGTATTGGGCTAGACCAGTGTTTTTTAAACTTTTTTATCTCACAGCACACTTGAATCTATGGTTAAACTTCCATGGCACACTTAAATTATATTGATTAAAAAAGAGAGAGAGAGAGAGAGTAGAAAGAAATATACTTACTGGGCTTTGAACTTCTTTCAAAAATAATTACTGATCTTTAAAAATGTTTGTGGCACATCTAAGGTCCTCTCACGGTACACCAGTGTGGCATGGCACACCAGTTGAAAATCACTGGGATTGACACTCAGGATGCAGAAGCCCCACAATTCTTTTAGTAATACGCAGAACTTATGCTTTTAAGATATAAACATTACTTACAGAAAAAGAAATAACAGGTGAAAAATCAAAGATTCCCTGCTGTGACTGCCTCAGAGAATACAGAAAGGAAAATATCATGTGGAATCCCACATCACAGAGACCATGAGACTGACAGAAGGGGACTCTTCAAGTTGGGTTTTGAGAACAGAGACTGGTGCTTCTTTCTGGTCCCTGTTAATTGTCTTTGCAATGTTCTAAATAACATAAGGTGTATGACATTTTTCCAAAACTACTTCTGTGATTCATTGCTCAGGGACTTTAGTCCTGTGGGTGCTCAGCAGCTGCAGGGCAGAGGGCCCTGGAAAAGCATGAAACACGTGGGCTGATTGTGCTGCCCCTGGAAATTCACATGTTGAAGCCCTATGCCCCACTATCTTAGAATGCCATTGCAAGTGGTGATAGGGCCTTGAAAGAGGGTGATTAAGTCAAAATGAGTTTATATGGGTGGATAAAAACCTAGCAGAAAGATGCCTAGGAAGTGAATTTAAATTGATAAGAGACTGATTAACTATTCAGGGGTCCTCAAACTGCAGCCCGCGGACTACATGAGGCAGTGTGATTGTATTTATTCCCGTTTTGTTTTTTTACTTCAAAATAAGATATATGCAGTGTGCATAGGAATTTGTTCATAGTTTTCTTTTTTTTAACTATAGTCCGGCCCTCCAACGGTCTGAGGGACAGTGAACTGGCTCCCTGTTTAAAAAGTTTGAGGACCTCTGTCTGGATTCCCAGCAGTAAGGTAGGAGGCATCTTAGCTGTTTCTCCTCATCAAACCTTGCTTTGGCAGCCTTTGAAACTTCTACTGGGTGTGCAGTAGCATCTGATTGCATTGTTCTAATGACTGATGATAGTTTTTCAAATACTTATTTGCCATTCATGTAACTTCTTTGGTGAAATGTCTACTGAAATCTTATTGCATTTTTTTAAATTCAGTTGTTTTATTGAGTTGCAAAAGGTCTTTCTGTATTCTGATGTAATTCCTTCGTCAGGTTTTAATTTTGCAAATTTTTTCTTCTCTGTCTTTTTTTTTTTTTTACCATACTTAACAGTATCTTTTGAAAAATAAATTTTTAATTTTTACGGAGACCAGGTTTATCTTTTGTGTGTGTGTGAAACAGTCTTACTATGTCGCCCTCGGTAGAGTGCTGTGGCGTCACAGCTCACAGCAACGTCAAACTCTTGGACTTAAGTGATTCTCTTGCCTCAGTCTTCCACATAGCTGGGACTACAGGTGCCCGCCACAACACCCAGCTATTTTTTTTGTTGCAGTTGCTTAGCTGGCCCAGGCTGGGTTTGAACCTGCTACTCTCCATGTATGTGGCTGGCACCGTAACAACTGTGGTATGGGAGTAGAGCCTATCGTGTTTTTCTTTCATGGTTTGTATTCTTTGTGCCCTCTCTAGGAAAATATTTCCTTGCCCCAGATCACAACTATTTTCTCCTATAGTTTCTTCTAAAATTTTTATGGTTTTAATTTTAGTATTTATGTCTATCATCTCAACGAATTTTCATATGTTTGTATATATATGGATATATTCTACATATGCAAATGTATTACTTTACTAATTTTTATCTAAGTTTGGCAATGGTATTGTGGATCTTTTAAAAAAAAAAATTGTTTTCCCTTGGCAGGGCATAGTTTCTTATGCTTGTAATCCTAACACTGTGAGAGGCTGAGCCGGGTGGCATGCTTGAGCTCAGGAGTTCGAGACCAGCCTGAGCAAGAATGAGACATCTACTAAAAATAGAAAATCAAGCTGGGCATTGTGGCAGGCACCAATAGTCCTACCTACTGGGGAGGTTGAGGCAAGAGGATTGCTGAAGCCCAAAAGTTTGAGGTTGCGGTGAGCTAAGATGCCACAGAACTCTACCCAGGGTGACAAGGTGAGATTTTGTCTCAAAAAAATTGCTTTTCCATTGTTTATAAATATATACTAAAAGTTTTAAAGATGCATTGAATCCTGGGGAGTACGAGAGAATATGTGCAAGGTGTAACAAAGGAAACAATGTTGACCACACTTGATTCTTTTGCTGGGGCTGAGTGGTGGCTGCGCGGGGATTTCTGGTACTAGTTCTCACTTTTGTATATTTGAAATTTTCTGTAATAAGGTATAAGAAAGCATTTTCAACATGAAGAACTAAAAACTGAAGAAATATAGTTGAGACTATTTTTGCATTTTAATTACTGGTGAGTTACCTGATTAGAAAGAAAAAATAAGCACACCAGACACATCAATGATTATGGTCTATAATTTTAAAAATAAAATCCCAGATGTATTATTTACAAGGCTTGTCATTCTACACAATTACATCTTACATCAATTTGGTTAGAATGGGATTTGTGATTGTGAAGTTGAAAGTCTTCATAGATGTGAAGAATAAAATTATAAATTGTAGCAAAATGTCTGGCACATAGAAGTTAATCTAATTTCTTCAATTTCCTTCCTTATACAAATGCCTAGCTAGCTACTGAGCATGTGTTTCACATTTTAAAATTGATTTGAATAGGATTTGGCCTCTTACTGCTTTGACAGGCTACATCGGACTAATCTCACATGGGTCAAAACCATGCCTTTCAAGAAATCAAAACTTTCACCTTCAGTTTTGTTTGTCTTGCAGAAACCCAGTGCACTGGGTACTTCCATTCTGAGTTCTCATTGCCCATTTTTGCAGCAGCATAATGGAGGTATTGAGAAAAGGAAAAAAGAAACCTCTTGCTTTCTTTCCATTCTGCAATTAAAGTTCTATTTAAAGTGAGACAGGTGATTAATTTGTTCAAGGGTTCATTTGATAACCATAAGACATATATGTAATTTTCATTTCTTACGAGGAAGTTAGAGAATGTATAGCTACCTTTTGTTTGCATAATGTCTCATTTGCTTGTCTCAGTAGTAGCAAGATATTAGTTTTGGAATCTGACCAACATGGGTTCAATCTTGACTTTTCTTCTTCCTGGCAACATTTGAAAGTCACTCATTCTCTTCTTTACCATAACTTCTCCATCCCTCAACTGGAATTTAACAGGTATTATTTACTAGCTGCCTACCAAGTGCCAAGATCTCTAGTAGGAAAACAAGACAGAAATTCCTGCCTACCTGCAATTCACATTCTCGCGATTAAATAACTCCCCTGGTCACGCACTTTCTAAATGGCAGAACCATACTGAAAGACAAGAAGTCTTGGTGTAGAGCATATACTCCAAACAACTAAGTTATACCACTGTTTTACCGGTAGATTAAATGACATGGTCTGTGACTAGTACCTACACAGGAGCTTAATAAACACAGCAATTAAAATTACTTGCTCATTTTCTTTTATTAAATCAATTTTACTGAGATATAATTTATATAAAAGGTATCTATTAATTTTTATGAGTTAAGAGATGCTCATAATAATTATCTTGTTCTTTCAATATTTGAAGATCTGGTAATTTGTGGCTTGTGACTTCTAGTTTTTGTTTCCTGGTCAGTACAGCCACAAGATCATCAATTTTGTTATTTTACAGGAGGAAAAAAAAAAAAAAAAAAGTAGCTTTTGGTATGTTATGCCCAGGAGTCTCTCAAAGACCACACCACCAGACAAGTTGAATTAAAGAAGAGTCCTTCTATTGAAGAGCCGGCCAACAACTGCCCTAGTGTCCCAACATGGGGTTTCCTAGTGCAGCCCTGAGTTATCTGAGGCTCTGACTTTTTTTGGCTCTGACTTTTATAAGGCAAAACTTTTCCGGGGGGCAAGCATGCATAATTACAGAAGCAGAAAAACAGCAGTTAGGGGAAATCACAAGAGTGAGGCAGCTTAGTCAGTTTACAATGCTATGATCACAAGAGCACTTACTAATTCTTTTTAACGAATACAATCTACGATGTCCTAAGGCAATGGTTCTCAACCTGTACCCACAGAAACTCTGTGAAAGGGTCATGGCATTACAGAAGGTTGAGAACCACTGGTTTAAGGTAATGTAGGGAGGGGGACTTGCGTAAACAGCATGATCACAAAAAGTGACAATCACCAAGGATATAATCATGAGTGCATTCAGTAACTTACATCACTAATAATTTTAGCTAAATGCATTTTCACAGTCATACAATGGGCAGGCAAACAAGAGGACCACTCTCCAAAACAACAGAATATAACAGAAAAGGAGTAAACAGTGGAGTCAAACTTGCTCTTTTATTTACCATTTCCATATCATATACAGATGGCATGAAGATCACCTTAACATAACCAGGAGGGTTGTTCATCACAAAAATAGTGACTTTTTGCACAAAATACTGATTCTAGCAGTTCTGACCAGGTACACTTAAAATACCATGCAATGCGTGAGGAGGCAAGTGGAACTGTTTTTTTTTTTTTTCTTAAAGCAATAAAATGTAGCAAAACAACAGAATGGAATCAGGCTTGCTTTGCCTTCCCATTGCTTCTCTGGAAAAAGAATTATATCAAAATAGAGTTAGGCTTGCTTCTCTTTTACCTTAACAGGTACCCTCGATTTTTCTCTATTGTTTTTCCATTTTCTGTTTGTTTTCTACTTTTGTTTTTATCTTTTCATTCCTTCTACATACTTTGGGTTTTATTTGCTTTTTCTAACTTTTTAAGCTAGAAGTTTAGATTATCAATATAAATGATCTTGTTTTTCTAAGAGAAAACTAAATATTTTCTTCTGAATACAACTTTAGCTAAATTTCACAAAATTTAACATATTGTGTTTTTGTTTTCATTTCATTCACATTATTTTCTAATTACTCTTGTAATTTGTTTTTTAGGCTTTTTTTCCCCTCTTATGATTCTTCTGAATTTATTGAGTATATTTTGATCTGTATTTTATGTTCATTATTGGATATACTGGCTATACCTCTTTGTATTTTAGAGACAGAGCTAAAGTGTATAAATATACATCCTGAATTTATCACAGTCTATCTTCAAATAATATTTTATTTTTAAGAATCTTATAGCAAAATCCTTAGTTTCTCATATATCACATATATCATAAATACAACATATTGTTATAATTTTGCCTTTTACAGTCAATTCTATCTTAAACTAATAAATTAGAAAACTTTTTATCTCTACACACCCCCCCCCCATTTACTATTTCTGATGCTCTTTATTCCTTTCCTACCTACACAAATTTTCATCTGGTAACATTTTTCTTCAACATTGTTTATATTTTATATTGTTAGGTGACCTATTTCCTGTTTCTCTGTTATAAAATCTTTATTTTGCCCTCATTTTTAATCTGATAAGTAGTATAGATATTGTATCTGCCAAGATATTTTATAGTTTACAATTCACTATTTTAATATCTCTCATTATAACTTTAAGCATAATTAATAACAGCTGTTTAAAAGTTTCTTACTGGTTTAGAATCTTTTACTGGATGTTGGCCATTGTTAATTGTACATTCTTGAGGATTGGATTTTGTTTCAGCCTTTAAATAGTGTTGGACAGTGTTCCGACAGGCAGTTAATTTACTTGACAATAACTGATCTTTTCTAAGCTTCTTTTTCAGTTTGAAAGGTCTTGGTCTAGGCCCAGCTTTATGTTACTTGTCAAGTACCACTGCTCAGGGCTATCTACAGAAGTGTCTCACAAGTTAAATGTGGGCCCTATATTCTCACTGGTCATAATTTCAACATCTTTAAGCCCTTTGTGAGCAATGGGAAATTTTCAGTTAATAACTACCCAACTATCTTTCCCCAGTCTCATTGGATTCTATGATATAAATCTGTGGATTTGTATTCAGCATTGGGCCCAAGGGAATCCATGCATGGAACTCTGGAGCTCTTTCCCTGCAAAGCTTTCTCCTCTCCTGCTCTCTGCCCTGAAAATTCCAACTTCCCAACTCTTCACACTGTGATCTGTCTCCCTCCTCATATCAGTGAGATCATTTTGCTCCTCTTAGGATCCCCACCCCTGTTCCTCTGGCAGAAAACCAAAGTGATTTTAGGACTTACCTGATTTATTTCCCTTGTCAGGGACAAGAGTTCTAGGATGCCAATTATCCAAAGTTTAATAATATGTTGTTCTACTTATTTTGTCTAGTTTTCTAGTTATTTGAATTTGGAGGGCTAGGCTGGTCCCCATCACTCCAAGTCCAGAAGTCAAAATCCATCTTGTTCTCTATTTATACTGTAGGGAAAAAAATGATAGCCTCTAACCACCAACTGCCTCGAGAAAAAATTCTCAGTAAAGGTGCACAAAAATTCTGGCATGTGAATTTCAGGAACTGATGCCATAGAATCATGAGATAATTAATCTTTCAGGGAAAGTTCAGGAGAGGAACAGCTATTTTGGAGTTCTTTGCTGCCTGCCAGGAATCACAAATGATTTTTTCTTTTCCTGACTATGACTATTTTTGGCATAGGTCACTGAATTCAGGCCTTTTTTGTCAGTTTTTTAGTTAGTAAAGCAAGTACATTCTACTGTTTAGCAGTTAGGACAAGCTGCTGATGGGCAGTGTCATGCTGTCATTTGGTTTGCAACGTTGGTGATGGCATGAGGAAAAAAACCCTCATCTAGGGTAAGCAGATGGGATACTCAAAGGCAGGAGAAACAGAAGACATCATGAAGTAAAGATGAATTTATTCTCTCATTGTTTTTGTCATAGTGAAGAAATGCCACGAGAGGTGTTGGCAGACATTTGATGCAGAGGAGCTGAGTATAATCACTCCTCTCTGCACCGGGTAGAGCAGTTGGCTGCTCTCAGAAAAGGGAAAGAAGTTTCAGGGAAGAGCAACAAAAATAATTAGGCAGTGGCTAAAAATAAAAGAATCTGTGGGGAAAAGGGTTTAGGGATTGACATTGTTTATACTATAAAGAACACTAAGTGTCTTCATACATAAACTAGTTTGCAGTTGGACAGCACATTAAAGCCCTTTTATAAAACACTGCCACCTTATCTGATTTTCTCTTCATAATAACCTTTCAGTGCATTGTATTATTTCTATTTTATGGAGACATAGACAAAGGAACAGAGTTTAAGGGATTTGAGTCCAGTTACAGAGTCAGCTGATGGCAAAGACAAAAATAAAACATGTCTATTCGATGAGAGTATTGTCGCTAGTAATTCTTCATCTCCATAAAGGCTTGAGATCAAAAGCAAAACAGCACCACAACAAAAGACCCCCAGAAATAGTTTCTTGGCATTTCCTGGAATTCTGGGTAAAAGACAGAAGTCTGAAGACACATATCTACTTTCACTATCTATCACAGATACACTAAAATAGTAAGGGATTTTTTTTTTTTTTTTTTTTTACAGCACAGACCCACATACATTAAAAAAAAAAGAAAAAGAAAAGAAAGAAACCATGGAAAACATGAACAGAAACAAAACCAAAATGGGGGGGAGTTACAAAGCAAACAGAAAAGAAGTAATACAGCAGACGTAAGAAAACTGAATCCATAAGCTTTGGATCCCACCCCACCCCCCAAGTCAGACATGGGAAGTATCAGTTATCTGTGAAAATGAGAGTAAAGAGGGAGGGGCCCTATAAAGGAAATTACCTGAAAGTCTAGTAAGTCCCAGATCTCCAACCTCCTCTGTATAGCCAGGAGACAAGGAATGCTCTGCACCAGCAAAAGATCTGTTTTGTTTTTAACTTTGGGTAAGGTAAGATAGAGGTACCTCTCTTATGAACTGAAGTCATTGAGAACAGCTAAGCTAAAAAGACGCTCTACTGAAAATAGAGTGGGATAGGGATATCCCACTGGGATCACAGAATACTATCAGCTAAAATTTACCTTCCGAGGAGGAGATTGAAGATTCTTCTCTACCAGCCCCAGAGGATATAAACATCAGAGTCTCCCCATCCTAAAGGCCTCGTTGGGAAAACCTGCAAGGAAGCTCCCATTTGACAAGCTGCACTCGTGCTCATGTATTTTTAAGTGGCTTTTTAATTCCCCTTCTTGAAATTAAACAGAAAGCCACAGACTAGCACACATTTAAGGAAAGTTTCTAAACTAAAAGGTGCAGGGGAAAGGGAAAGAAAAGAAGAAAGAGATGATACAAAGGCCACACACACACATGCACACACGCACACACACCCATCATTGTGCAATTTCAGAATATTGGGGACAAAGGGAAGAACCCTCATGCTGCTAGAAAGAAAAATATAGGATTCTAAGTGGCTTAACCTCAATACTGCAAGCCAGATAACAGTGGTAGGATTATTTTAAAATTCCAGATACAAATGCATTTCAACCTAGAATCATTAACAAGATAAACCATCATTTAAAAGTAAAGGGGCCGCCAGCTGGGCTGAGTGTCCCGGTGTGGATGGTAAGGGGTGGCGTTTGCCAGGGGGAGGTGTGAGGTGGAGCACTGGATAGCTGACTTGGAGGCGCGAATGTAAGTCAGAATAGAGCGGAAATGTCCATTGAACCAAATTCTCGGACAAGTCTGTCCACTACTCAGAAAATAGCCCTGGGTCTCAGGATCCCAGCCAGTGCCACAGCCCCCTACATCCTGTACCACAGGGAGAGCAGAGAAGAGCAGCTGACATTTGTTGGGGAGGATGACATTAGAGATGTGAGTTCCCCAGGAAGCTGGGAAGCTCATCATTGGCCGGCAAGGAGCCAATGTTAAACAGCTGCGGACACAGAAGATGCAGGCGCTGAGCGCGGGCTGCTTATCAGTGGTTTTCCTGTTCAGGTGTGCAAGGCAGCGAACCCTCAGATCCTCACAGAGAACGCCCTGGTGTCTGAGTTCCCCAGAGATAAATGGTTCCTGGTATGCAGCCCAGATCCTTGGCACCTTGGAAAATGGGAACTATGGTCTCTACTATGTTGACTTTGGAGATAATCGAGACTGTCCACTTAAAGACTCAGGGCTCTCAGGAGTGACTTCCTGAGCCTTCCGTTTCAAGCAATGGAGTGCAGTCTGGCACGGATCGCCCTGTCAGGTGAACATGGGAAGAGGAAGCATTGGATGAACTTGACAGACTCACTCACTGTGCTGACTGGAAGCCCCCTGTGGCCAAGATCTCCAGCTATGTCCCCACTGGAGTGTCAACGTGGCCAATGATCTACTCATATGACACTAGCAGTGGAGAGAAACTTGATATTGGGCTAGAATTAGTTCATAAAGGATACTCAATTGAGATTCCTGAAGGCATGGAAGAAAACAGAGGTGTCTCAGACATGGTGAAGGATGCGGCCGCAGACACAGATGCCTCTCTCATGGCTATGCTGAGACCAAAAAGAGCCCTGGAGAGATGACATATACCCCATCCTTGCCCCAGCTTGTCAGCAGCTGCCTCTGTGTTGGGTGATGATGACCTTGAAGACAACTACTCACTCTGAAGTCTGGACTCAGCTTGCTCCACCATCTGCTTTGCTGATTTGGTGCCTGCAGAGAAGAGTCTTTGCTAGAGACCCAGGCCGCCCTTCGTTACATACGCTGTGTGGCTTGCATGGACCACATCCGTTTTCTCCTACAAAAGAGAAAGTGTGGGGCAAAGGGAAACAGATACACTCCCCCACTCCGCCTCTGATTTCTCCCCCACCCTCCAGTGTCTGTACACTGCTGTCCCTACCGGGCTGTTCTCATCAGGCTCCTTCCCCTCTGTGCATCACAGTGCACACTGCTTCTAGGCTGTGTCCTTTCTGAGGCTGGGAAACAGCCAGAGTTTGGTCATTGAAAGTGATGATGCTGCAAAAAATAATAATAAATAAATAATAAAAGTAAAAGGATAGAAGGAGAGTAAATGGTGGGACCATTCCTATGGTTCATATTACAACATGTCAATTCTATTAAGTATAGAGTATAAATGTCTTAAGACAATAATTAAGTAAATGAGGTAAAGGCTGTATTAACTAGTTTGATGTTACAATTCCAAATTGTATTTAAAATCTGCACATTGTATCCCATAAATGCATTAATGTACACATGATCTATGTGTTTATGACTCATTAAAAAGGGAAAATACATATTATCAAACATGTAAAATTTTCAGAAAATTTATCTTCTATGAGAATTAAATAGGAAACACAAGAAAAATCATAAATAGTCCATGCAACACAGAGAGGAGGTGAAGGGCATCTCATCATGCTCCTGAAAAAAGGTCTCAGACTGTCAGAGGTGTACCCAGTGGAAAAGGAACCCACTCAGGTCCTGAGGAGCAAGTCAGAAGGGTAGAGGAGAAACATCTCTGGGAAGATGAAATAAAAACCTGAATGTGAATGAACACATCAGACGCATTCTAGATAGTGGGTGAAGAGCCTAAGGCTGGATTAATAAAATTAAGTAAAATAAAAGAAGAAAATTAAGTAAATAAAAGAAGAAAATTAAGTAAATAAAAGAAGAAAATTAAGTAAATAAAAGAAGAAAATTAAATAAATAAAAGAAGACAAGTGTTAAAAATTATGTGTTAAGGGAAAAGTAACTAGATTGTCCTACATGGTACAGCTGTGATTAGGGAATATAGTCATAATAATGAATAATGAGTATATTAAACCCAAATTAGGTCATCACTGTATGGATAACATGAGAGACAGTTGCATGTGTGTGGTGGGGCAGGAGAAGAGTTTTATCCTTATCTTTCATAGACAGAAATCCATACTGTATGAATGTGAAATAAGTTATTTAGTTACATTCAAGAGGCACTAGAATAAATGTAATACCTGGTAGGCTACATGCCCCCAGCTCTGTAAACCCAGAGCCTATGTCAACAGGGCAACATGGCATGGTTTTTGCCTTCTGCAAAAGTTCTTAAATGATTTCACTGTCTCACATCTTTTTCCCCCTCAAATACACATATCCTCCATCTTGCTGCAAGAGCTACCATTCAAAAAACATAATCTTGTTTTTACACTAATACTTTCTAGAGCTCTTCCTTTCTTGGAGTAGACAGCCCAAACTCTTTATAGTATTGTATAGTACCAGTAAGTCACTATACAATCTCATCCACCCACCCCCCTTAATTTTGTCTCCGGATATTCTCAAGCCTTCTTCTTCCCAGTTAGCTATGTCCCCTGTAATATCCAAGGATGTCCCATTCTCAAAGTAGTTTTGATTTGTATTTCTCTGATGATTAAGGATGATGAGCATCAAAACTACTTTGAGATATCATCTAACTCCAGTAAGCTTAGCCCACATCACAAAATCCCCAAACCAGAGAAGTTGGCATGGATGCGGAGAAAAAGGAACACTTCTACACTGCTGGTGGGAATGCAAATTAATACGTTCCTTTTGGAAAGATGTTTGGAGAACACTTAGAGATCTAAAAATAGACCTGCCATTCGATCCTACAATTCCTCTACCAGGTATAGATCCAGAAGACCAAAAATCACATTATAACAAAGATATATGTACCAGAATGTTTATTGCAGCCCAATTCATATTTGCTAAATCATGGAAGAAACCCAAGTGCCCATCAACCCACAAATGGATCAACAAATTTTGGTATATGTATACCATGGAATATTATGCAGCCTTAAAGAAAGACGGAAACTTCCCCTCTTACATTTTTACATGGATGGAGCTAGAACATATTTTCCTGGCAAAGTATCTCAAGAATGGAAGAAAAAGTATCCAATGTACTCAGTCTTACTATGAAACCAATTTATAGCTTTCATATGAAAGCTATAACCCAATTATAGCTCAACAAGGAGGAGAAAGGGGAGAAGGGGTGGGGGAGGATGGGTGGAAGGAGAGTAATTGGTGGGACCACACCTACAGTGCATCTTACAAGGGTACATGTGAAATTTATAGGTGTAGAATATAAATGTCTTAACGCAAGAACTAAGAAAACGCCGTGAAGGCTATGTTAACCAGTTTGATGAAAACATTCCAACTTGTATATAAAACCAGCCCATTGTACCCCATGATTGCATTAATGTACACAGCTATGATTTAATGAAAAAAAAAATGAATGTCCCATTCTACAGTCCATACATGTGCCACTCTCTTTCTCACTTTGAGGCTTTGCACGCACTGTTCCCTCTGCCTAGAATGTGTTTCTTCCCTTTTCTCGTGGGGCAGCAAACCTGCTGTCT
Source organism: Nycticebus coucang (assembly GCF_027406575.1). Lineage (NCBI taxonomy): Eukaryota > Metazoa > Chordata > Mammalia > Primates > Lorisidae > Nycticebus > Nycticebus coucang. Next base: position 34,621,202 of record NC_069793.1, on the reverse strand, counting down.
TGTGTGTGTTTTGTCTCTTCTGGCTATACAACGGATTCCTTGAAGTTTAGACTGTGTTACTTTGCATGTAGCCTGCCAAGCACTCAGTACAGAGACTAGCCCACAATAGGCACTAAATAATTGCTTGTTGACAATAGGAAACACAAAGCTCTATAATGAACAGTGACTCCCACCTAGGGGCTTCTGCTTACCAATTCATATCTCTCCCCCAGTAACTAAGGTACTTGATTTTTAGGGTACAAAAAAAAGAAATCATATTCCCTTTTCAAATGAAGTGATCAGATTTCTAGGTTGTCTTATTAATATTTAGTTAGTATTTAAGATTTGGTAAACACAGAGAAATCTAACTTACTTACTCCTCCATACATGGAAAAGAGCCTCCACTCTACCTTATTTCTATATCCTCCAAAAATAAATCAACTGGTAGAAGAAACATGCCCATTTTCACAAATAGAAAATCTACTTTTTAGGACAGTACTTTCTTTCCGTTTTTTCTTGGCTTTCTTTGCACCCACCCCACTCCCTGGGAACCTCATGTTAACCAATATGTTTGCATCTATAACAGTATATCTCTACCTCTCTACATATTGAGTTCTATAGGTATACACAGGATATGCCTATGTGTATACACGACAGTCCTCTTCGTGCATTTTTCTAAATCTTGCTTTTCCCACTCAGAGAAGTCTGTGGAAAGGCCTCATATCTGGTATAATGTTAATTCTTGTTATACTGTGGGCATAATATGTCAACTTAGACGTTTATGAGAGCTTCACCCCTCTCTCATTAAGGCTATCTCCTGGTCATTAAGGAAGAAGCATGGCAAGCCTTCCTTACAAACCAAATAAAAGAAAATGGTGAGCAACTTCAGATTTCTGTCAGAATTGAAAGAAAAACATAAAATCTTAGCTGAATATAATCAACTGTGAAAGTTGGTTGGGTCAATAATTTACACAGAGTTCTGCTAGAAACATTTTTAAAACCGTCTTAGGAATTTTCATTTTGATTCATTTACATTCACCACAACAAAAACAGCTCTGCAATTTATGAGGTACCTTCAGGCGCCTCATTTGTTAGACTGATTTACAATAAATTGGTTTATTGCAGCATAGTAAAAGAACAGTCTTTGCTATATGTCACTAGAATGAATTAATCAAGCAATTTAAAATTAAATTTTCACATCAGCGTTGTTTTGTTTCTTCACATATCTAAAATAATAGCATATTTCATCATTTAAAACCAATAATATGATTTGTGTTTTTCAGACACCAAAAACAAATTAAAAACCAAACCTTTGCATTAGCAGCAACAGAAACAGTCAACAGTTTTTCACAAGGAATGTGGTTTTCCCTTCATTGTCATGATAGCACATGAACTCTGGGGAACAAATGGAGACTAATGTGATCTTGTGATTGGTTTAAAGGCTGCCTAACATTTCAGAACAACGCAAATGGCCTCTCACATTAAAAAGACATTAAGTCACTCAGCGATTTAGAAGAAAAGTTACACAACTGCTCCAAATTTTAAAATACATTTCTGTGAAAAATTATCTCCCAGTTATAGGATATCCTGAGGCCATAGGGATGGGCCTTTTCTCCATCAGAACCCTCCCTTTTGCAGGGTTTTGCAGGGTTGAGAAAGACAGCAGTCCTGTTGTTGAAAATATTTAGAGTGAGTGATGAATCATGAGTTGTCACAGGCATACAAAGCAATGAAGATGAAAAAACTGGAAAACTGAATGGCTTTGTGGAGGAGGTGTAATCAACCCTTGATAAATTCTGCTAACGGCAAGCAGCGCTGTGATGACACAAACATCATTGAATGCCAGCTAAAAATCAAGCTCGGGTTTCCCCAAAAAATATAAATTGAAATTTTATCAATAGAACATGAAACACGTTTCCCCACCACCACCCACACAGAACTATGTTATCTGTGGGGGTGGGTCTACAATTGAACTTGAACACTACCTTTGAAAGAGTACTGCTTTACAAGAGGACATCACTCCAGATACTCCCTTCTAGAAAAAAAAGGTATTTCTTAGTGGGCTGCCCCAACATCCATTCCTTAGCCTTAACATAAAAGAACCAGAAACTGCAAATATGAAAACATAATGGTTAGAAAATTAAAAAAAAAAAATCTGCTAAGGTTTCCCAAAGTCCATGAAAATAGATGGGTCTGATACAACAGATTAAAGTAATCCAAGTTCATGAAAGCTTTTCTTTTACAGATATGGCTGTAAAAACTGATGCAAACATATTTGATAAATGAGTATTTCAAGTAAATGGTCAAAAGGAGTAGACAGGAGGACTAGCCCCCTATTCATTAACCATTGCGATAGAGCCTTGCGGCACGCATGCTCATTCAAACTTTTGACAAATAACCAGCAAGGCTTATTTCTGAGGCAGAATGCTGGATACTGAAGATGAATTGGTGAAGAAAACTGACACAGTCACTGCCTTCATGGAGTAAGGCGCCCTGCAAGTCTTAGCATATAGTAGGTACACAATAAACATGCTTATTGTCTTCTCTTCCCGCAGCTGCTTTACTTTACTTATCTTTGAAGATTAATGATATATACATTAGAAGGTTCCTTAGATGAAGAATTCCATTAAGGGTTCTAAAAAATATTAATTTTCCAATCTCTCTGGGCCAAGCATCCAGCTATTAAAGTATCAATTTAGATTTAAAAGGAGGGAGAAAAGAAGCATGAGCATTTAGATCAAAGTGCATGCTCTCACTTTTATAATAGAAAGTGCAAATAAGGAAACGAAATCAAATCTAGTACAAAATCCATGGGGATAAATAGGCTTTTAGGAGTTTCACTGGTGGTTGTCAATATACAAGAACATTTGAGAAGTGAACTGAAAGGACATCAGATTCCCAGGAAAACTGTTCTATGTTTAGTGCCAACACCATTGAAGACACCAAAAGTTTGGAAAATGTCAGATGAAAAACAAAAAATTGAAAAATAGTACTCTGTTATACCAAGTGAATATTAGGAGGTGGGACAGATGGCAGGAAAATGCCTAGTGAATAAATCAGATATTAGTCTAAAGTATTTTTACTGGATCTTTTATTATTTATCTTTATTGGTTGGTGTAATCATTGTAGAAACAAGAATCATAAAACTTTTGACAACTTACACAGAAACTTCTATGCCTCTAGAATTTCATCTGCATGATTTTGTTATTTCTCATTTCAGGCCATATGTATGGAAACTGAATTTCCCAGATTTCCACCAGCTGTCATTCTGAGTATATGACCTAGTTATATCCTAGAAGGTCTAGTACTCAGTTGAAACAAACATATATAGTTGTTTATGTGTAAAGAAACACAGATTGGGGGCGGCGCCTGTGGCTCAAAGGAATAGGGCGCTGGCCCCATATATGGAGGTGGCAGGTTCAAACCCAGCCCTGGCCAAAAACTGCAAAAAAAAAAAAAAAAAACACAGATGGGAGGGAGGGAGAGGTGTGGGGTCACACACATCTCTTGGAGGAGAAACACATTTAAAAGAGGGACTCTGCCAGACAAATGCAATTAGTGTAACCTAGATCTCTGTACCCTCAATGAATCCCCAACAATAAAAAAAAAAGAAAAGAAAGAAACACAGATTAGAACAAGCAAAGGTTTCTTTAGCCTTCTTTCTGTACTGATGAATTAAAGTTCAACTGGGAAAAAGAAACTGTACCAAAACTCAGGAATATTCTGGGGGGAAAAAAATGGGACAGGATAAGTGGGTACTGATCATAGAAATGGTAAGAAGCTGCAGTGATTAGTTTGGGACTAAAGAAGCAGCATGTGGATCAATAGAATGCAAAAGAGAAGGCAAAAACTGATGCGAACGTATTTGATAAATGAGTATTTCAAGTAAGCGGTCAAAAGGAATAGATTATTCAGCAAATGATGTTGAGACAATTAAGTAATCAATTAGGAAGAAAATACAGCAAGATCCCTACTTTGGTTATAGCAATGAAGTCATTTCCAGAGAAGTCTAAGATTTAAACACTTAAAAAGTGAGATCATGAGTATTCTTAAAGAATCAGTGAATGCATTTAAAAACCTTAGAATATAAAAAGCATAGCATAATTCAGAAGTCATAAGAAACTTGTCATGAAAAATTGTAGTCAAGACCGGGAAAATATTTTTAATACATATAAAAAAGGGAAAAATGCCTTTAACATATGCAGAAGATACACAAATCAAGATTAAGGCAAGTGATGTAAAAAAGGATACGAAGAGATATTTTAGAGAAAAATAGAAATAATGGTCAATAGGCACAGAAAAAAATCATAATTCATAATTGTGGAAATACAAACCAAAACAAGATTTTAGTTTCATCCACATATTGGCAGAAAATTTTAAAGTTTTAACAATGACCAGTGCTGACATTGTTGATAGATGTGTAAAATGACACTTTTTAAAAGTCACGTATGCATAGATCATGACTACATCTATGCGTATGTGGGGTACAATGTGTGACTTTTTTTAATACAATTTGGAGTGCTTACATCAAACTAATATAGCTTTTGCCTCATTTACTTGATTATTGTGTTAAGACATTTATGTTCTATACTTGATATTTTTAAGGCAATTTGTTCATATCTTCCAACATCTAAAGTGCACGTGTAGCCTTTGACTGAGCAATTCATTGCAAGGAATTTACTTATATTCATACTTGCAAAAGATCACCAAGATATAGGTTCAGAGTATTTATTATAGCTAAAAATGGAAACAAATGCTTTCAGCACTCTGGTTCTTATTAAATAAATGTGACATACCCAGACTATGGAATAGCAGGCAACACGTGATGTGTGGAAGGAGAGCTGTGCTAGCTGATAACGGAAAGATGGCTGAGCCGTATCACTGAGTTGTAAAAGCATGCGCCAAATAATGTATAAAGTATAATCCTCCTTTTGTGCAAATGAAAAATAGAAATTTTTATATGCTGGTGGTGTATCCATAATTTGTTTTCTGGAAGAAATCACAAGAAACTAATAATAGTAGGTACTTGTGGACAAAGGACTGGAAGTCATTTAGAACATTTCTATACTATGACTGTGCTTACTCTGTGAGCATGGCATACTTTATATGTCAGAGACATCATGGGCCATTTCCTGAACTATACTTTTCTATATCTTTAAAAATAAACAATGGCATTTAACATTTAAAAATTTTAAGTCAGTTATTTGAAGCTGAGAATAAATCACTTAACAGAAAAAGGCTAAGAAAACTTCCTGCAATCATACACGCGTCTGCACGTTCTAGTTCCTGTTTTAAGATAACCAAGGGGAAGAGAATGGCATATGTGGGATTTTCTGTTAATACAGAAACTGGTAATCTTCAGGGTGCTCTCTCTCTCTTCTCTTTCTATTTCAAAGAAATAACTTAGAATTTTATTTCAAGAATGAGGAAAAACTACTGGAGTGTCTTGAGCAGGAGACTAATGTGATCAGATTTACTTCCTTAAACTAGTCCCTTTGCTGTTTTGAGAAAATAGACTTACGTGGTTCTCAACCTTCCTAATGCCGTGACCCTTTAATACAGGTCTTCATGTTGTGCTGACCACCAATCATAAAATTATTTTTGTTGCTACTTCATAACTGTAATTTTGCTACTGTTATGAATCATAATGTAAGTATCTGATGTGCAGGATGGTCTTAGGCATCTCTTGTGAAAGGGTCATTCAATCCCCAAAGGGGTCGTGACCCACAGGTTGAGAACCGCTGGCTTATAAGGTGTATTCATCGGGGTTCTCCTGAGAAACAGCACCAATGGGTGGTGTGTTTGGGCACATGCATGCACACATATAAAAAGATTTGTGAGAAACTGGCCCAGGGAATTACAGAGGCTGAGAAGTCCCATCATCTACGGTCAGCAAGCTGGAGACTCAACAGAGCTGAGGGTATGGTTCCAGCCCAAAAGCCCCCAAGAAGACCTGATGTTTCTGTTCAAGTCTAAAGGCAGGAGAAAAACCACTGTCCCAGCTCAATGCAGTTAGGCAGGCACAGCTCCCTTTTGCCAATTGGAGGGTTTGCCTTTCTTCTGCTAAGGCCTTCATCTGATTGGATGAAGCCCACACACATCAGGGAGGATAATCTGCTTTAGCCATTCTACCAATTCAAATGTTAATCTCACCCAAAAACATCCTCACAGAGAGGCAGAATAATGTTTGGCCAAATATCAAGCACCGCAAAGCCCAGTGACATTGACATAATAAACTACCACACAAAGCGAGAAAGAAGTAAGAGAGCAGTGAGGAAGTTTGTGCCATTTTCCAGGTAAGAGATGATGATGGCTTGGACTTGGGTTGTAGCCATGAAAGTGGTGAGAAGTGGCAGGATCCAGATTAAACTTGAAAGTTTAATGTTATTGTTTTGTTGTCAATGGTTACCTCGGTAACAAAAAATAACCATAATATGTTAACCTTTAAATTATTTTTAGTAAATATCATGTACTAAATGTTATTGTTTTGTTGTTGTTATGGTTATCTTGGTAACAAAAAATAACCATAATATGTTAACCTTTAAATTATTTTTAGTAAATATCATGTACCTTTCCAAATGCTTTACATTTATCATTTCATTTAATCTTCACATAGATTTATTTAATCTTCACAAATAAGGAAACTGAGGCACAAAAATTTTTAGTAACTTGTTACACGATTGCATAGTTAATCAGTTAAAGTGTATGCCTCACTCCTGCTACCCTAACAGCAGCTTCTTTCATTTACTTGCTGTTGGGAGAGAAATGGCAGGGTGATGATAAAATAGAAATTAAAAATTTGGTTTAAGACATGTTAAAATCAAGATCCACTTAGATATCCAAGTGTCCATCTTGTGTTAACAGTTGTATATGAAAGTCTAGAGCTCAGAGAAGAAGGTGGTACTGGATATATGAATTTAAAGAACATATAGTTGGTATTTAAAGCTAAGGGACTGGATTAAGTCACCTAGAGAATAAGTACGGAGAAGACTAAGCCTAGGGCACCCCACATCTGGAGGTCAGGAAGACGAGGATGATCCCTCAAAGGTAACTAAAAGCCAACAATCTCTCAAGAAGAAAAATCATGAATAGATAATATCCTGGAGATCACATGAGAGGCGTGATCTAAGAAAAAAAGCAGCTGTGTCAAAATGCTAAAAGGACCAGAGAACTGATAGCTCTATCTGCAACCTAGAGTTCTTGGGTGATGTCACAACAAGATTCATGCACATTTTTATTTCCATTTTATTTTTATTTTAAAAAATAAAAATATAAAATTTACCATAGTTTCCCTATAAACAAAATAAAATTATACAGTTTTCATTTGTTTGTTTTTATTATTAAGGAGAGCAATTGCTTAGCCACTCAGAAATCTAAGTTCTCATAGTAATACATATATTGATGGATGGAGAAGGTCCGCAGCTTGGGTACCCTAAATTATTTTTTATCAGTTCACTTAGAAATGTTTATACTCTAGAAAATTCACCCTAAAAAAAAGTTAGAAGCTTAAAACAGAATTTGACTTGTTAATCAAAAAAAAAAAAAAAAGAATTTATATATTTATACTAGCCAATATACCATTATAACATCATTGCAGGTTGAAGGAACAAAATGGAAAGGCAGAAGTTTGACATTAGTGAAAAGAGCCCTCCCTGGATAATGTTACTTAGAAGAGTTAACCATAGTCCAGAATCTAGTCCTTACCTTTCCTGGTATTAAATTCCTACCGCAGATTTGATTGGAGTAGGCTAACTCTCACTATTCACATTCAAAATACACCTGAATGAACTAGAATGAAGTCACTCATTTGCAAGGCAAATATAACTAAAAATTCAGAAGGCAGATTAATATAGAAAAGCAGATTATAATTACAAAGTTGCTGGTGAAAATGGAAAACATAAATGGCAGATCCACTATGATTGATGACAAAGTTAGCACTTCTTCATCCTACCCTATGTTAAATAACTTTTTAGTGCTTTCCAATCTAACTGTAACTTGACAATGTGACTTGCTTTGGCCAAAAGAATGAGCTCGGTGCCTGTAGCACAGTGGTTATGGTGCCAACCACATACACTGAGGCTGGTGGGTTCAAACCCAGCCCGGGACAGCTAAGCAACAATGACAAATGCAACAGAAAAATAGCCAGGTGTTGTGGCGGGCGCCTGTAGTCCCAGCTACAGGCAAGAGAATAGCTTAAGCCCAGGAGTTAGAGGTTGCTATATGCCGTTATGCCACAGCACTCTACCAAGAGTGACATATTAAGACTGTGTCTCAAAATAATAATAATAAAGAAAGAAAGAAAAGAAAAAGGAAGAAAGAATGAGCTAGACGTGATGATGGGCCACTAATAAACCCAAACCTCAAGAAACTTCCTTACTCTCTGCTTTGTATGGCTAAAACAATGAGATGATTAAAGTATGATTTCGCAAACCCACTTTATTACCATACAAAGATGTTTTTCCTTTTTCACAACATTTGAGAAAAATGAAACCAAATCTCACAAGGAATATATTTGAGATATGCAGTACATTAATCATGTACTGAATTAGTTTCTATTTTGTGTAGAATCCAATTATTACAGCCTAGTTGCTCAATTAGGATGAAAGCAAGTCCGTATAGGTACAAAGTCTAATCAAAGTTTGAAGCATATCCTTCTATAGGAGATTCTCAGGAGAGACAGTTCATCTTACACTGCAGAGATCAACAAAGACACACAAGGTCCCTGGATAGCAAGTGGTGCCAGTGTTAGTGGACGAGGTTTCAGAGATTAGCCTGAAGGTTGACAGTCTCCCTGGAGCTCTCAATGCACCTGTTAAAATCTTAGGTTTGTAAGTGTTTTGGAGTCCAGGAGCTGAAGCCAATAACTCACACATGTGGTTTGACAGGTGTGGTGTGACACTCTTTCTGGGAGGGGGACCATACTCCACGTTTTTACCAAAGCTAAACAGATGTCACTCACATATCAAACTAGGTAAGAGTCTGAAATCATTTCAAAGCTACATATTATTCTCTTATTCCTTTGCCACCACTAGGAGGCCGGGCTAGCCGGCTGAATGATGAGAGGTGTGAGTTCAAGGCCAAGTCACCCCAGTGATTCCAAATGAAGATAACTTACATAGCCAGAGGCCAGCCAAACCCAGACACGTGAATCATCCCAGATCAGATCAACAGAAGTGCCACAATGACCTCAGATACATTACCAAGAAATGCTTACTGTTCTTAGGCTCAGTAGTATTATGGTTTTGTTACAAAATATTACTATAGCCATAAATAAATGATAAATCCACTGAATTGTATTATACAGACCTTGTGTTATGATGTAAGAAAATTGTTTTTAAAAAATATGAGTCAACTGGGAAATTCTAAACAGTGACTGAATATTTGCTAACATTGTGCAAATATTTTTTTCTATGCTGGCATTATAGAGAACAGATAGAAAAGTATAATACATAATGTATCAGATAGTGATGATAGCTGTGGAGAAAAATAAATTAGGAAAGTGGGGTTGAGAATTATGGGAGTCGGGAGAAAGCAATTTGCAGGGATTTTACTATTTTATTATTTTAGAGATGGGTCTTACTGTGCTGCCCAGGCTAGACTTGAACTCCTGGGATTAAGGGATCTTCCTGCTTCAGCCTCCCAAGTAGCTGAAACTACACGTGCATACTACAGCACTCAGCCCAATCACTGTTTTAATGATGGTGGCTTGGAAGAGAATGTACCACTTGAACAAAGATGACAGGACAAGTAAATGCTTAGATTTTGGCATAACTTTCATCTAAGAAACATAATAAATTTTCTATACACTTACAGACACCATCATTGGATTTTCATACTACAAAGAAGCCTACCACAGTTGTCATATTTTAGTTCAGGCAATACACAGGTGTATTTATTATTCTTTCCTTACTTTACTCTTAAAGACCAAACATTTGTTGGCCATATTTCCAATGTTTCAGGCCAGCCTTCTGTAGCTTTTTGTGTACTACACTCATTTCAAAACATATTTAAATGAGTTTAAAGCTATATTTCATAACGAATGCAAAGCTAAACGGCATGCTTTCTCTATAGTGCATGAGGAATGTGACTTCTCTTCCATTGCTGCTTCATGAGTCCGAGCCACTATCCTCATTGAATTACTACAGCAGCCTCCTACCCAGTCACTACGCTTCTACCTGTTTCTACAGTCTATTTAAGACAACAGGCAGAATGATCCTTTTAAAATTATAAGACGTACTTCTCTATTCCACTTAGAGAAATATCTAGAGTCTTTCCAAAGTCCCCCCGGAGCACTGCATATCCTGTCTCCTCACTGCTTACTCTCATCAGCCCCTGCTGTGGTCCTTGTTTGCCGCACTCCAGATGGACAATCCAGGCAGCCCTGGTCTCCCTCTGTCATGCCTGAAACGCCTCCACCTGGGGTATCTCCACTGATTGCTCTCTGCTCCTTCGCCTCCCCCTCACGTCTTTTCTCAAATGATATCCTCTCAGTGAAAAGGTTTATGGATAAAGAGTTAACAATACCTTTCTCCTTTTCCACAGATTCGACCTTGGGTTAACACTATAGCACTGTTCCCCTGGAAACCTGATAAAGGTGGAAGAGTAGCTCTGTTACCAAGCAACCGTGCTTTGGTTAAAAACTACCTCGATTCATATCCAGTAGCATCTGAAGGGAATTTCATGCATATGTGTTCATGATCATGAACTACACCTGGTTGGAATCCATGTCTCCAGACTTGGATGAAAGTGATAACTCTGGCAACTGAACACATGCCTGGTGGGAATCCCAGAAACTGAGCCTGTGACTGCAACGTGATACCAGGTCATAACCGGGACACAGGACTTTGAAGCCATGTTGGATGTTGTGCTTACCCAATTAGATCACCTCACAATTGAACTAAAACTTGGGGTGAGGTTGGGAAGCAGAAAAGACCGGCTCAATGGCATGAATTGCTGTGAGGACTATTCCCCACTGAAAACAAATGGCTGACGGCACTGCTGGGATGCTATTTTTCCTGTTGGGTTTTTGTTTTTCATTTATTTATTTATTTATTTATTTTTGGTGGGTGGGGGGACTTTTGATGACCAGAAAACTAGCTAGTTGAATTCTACAAAAAAACATTAACACTTAGGGCTTATCCCTCCACATGAATCTGGTTTCAAGTTTGGCCAGTGGTAATTTAGGGGAACCAAAGAAGACTTCTCAGGTGGTAACCATGACAGGCACTAAAGTGTGAATAAGCTAAAAAACAGCTATATTGGCTCAGTGCCTGTAGCTCAGATGGCTAGGTTCAAATCCAGCCCAGGCCAAAAAATAGCTGGGCGTTGCAGCAGGTGCCTGTAGTCCCAGCTACTTAGGAGGCTGAGGCAAGAGAGTTTGGCCCAGGAGTTTGAGGTTGCTGTGAGCTGTGACACCATAGCACTCTACCCAGGGCAACAGCTTGAGACTTTGTCTGAAAATAAAAGGAAAGGAAAAGAAAACTTGGAAAAAAAAAAAAAAGAGCTATATTGCATATACACAGGAAGATGGGAGAGCTAGAAAAGTTCCGAAAGGGAGAGAAATGGGCATGGTGTGGACCACCCAGGAATACAGGACCAGAGTCAGGCACTAAAGGAAGCCACATGCAAGTGAGCTCAGCTACACATCCTCCCTACCGCCTCACATCCCAGGGCACCTGCCTGCAGCCTTCCCGGCTTTGGATGGAATCTGTGGCACAAACGCAAATGTCTTACTGCCGCTCTTATACCGGCTGATGAAAATGACAAGTGTCCACACCCGGCTGGGGTGGGGGCCGTAGCCAATCTACAGCACCTCCTGGGAAGCCCACCTGACAATGCTCAGTGGCTCACTCAGGGCCTTCAACTAAGCCAGGAAACTCTGATAAATGAGTGGGAATGTGGGAGAGATTACAGCTTTAGTTCCAGGATGTTGGGTCCAGAGATTGGAGGACCATCTCTGAGTCTCCTGCCCTTTCTCCCTCTACTTTCTTCTCCAGACAGATCGTTAATCACCCAAGTATCTTCCTGCCACCCTGCATCTTCCTACCACCAGAAAGCAAGGGCTACCCTTCAGATACATCCTTGTCTCAGCCTCTCAATGTATGGGAAGGAGTTTTTGAAATAGGACTATGAAAAAAAAATACATACTTATGAGCCATATTTTGAAGGAAAAGTCAAAGCTGCCACCAGCTCCCCTGCTCATATTTCTGTTTGCTGTAGGAAGACATTTACATTATCCACAAATGCTTTGGGAGGTTTGATTTTCTAATCGGCCAATGGGCCATGCCTATGAAGGAAGACCCATTTCCAAGGATGCTTCACATTATAGCTCCTATCTGCCTGTCCATCTTCATCAACTCTACGCCAGTCCAGAACCTTCCTGCCCTGCCTATCTCAGACATCCTCACCATCCCTTCAACATACTTTCCCTTTTCCCTGCCTTTGTGAAATCTTATTCCCTCTGCCTGGTGTAGGCTGGCTGAGTCACTTCACCTCCAGTTACCTTCCCTATATGTGGCTCTCTTTTCAGCCATCAGGCCTGTCCACATCTTCATTAAATCTCCTTGAAATATTCATTGTGTGTGTGCATGCAGCTCTTTTCTACTGGGACTTTGACTGTTAACATTTACAGAAACGTACTGAGCTTTTTTACTTGTCAGTTTCTTCATTAGGATTGTGCTTTCCTCAAAATTGAAGACTAAATTATTTTATTATTTTTCAGTACTCCAGCCTTGACAAGCTTCTCCACTATGCCAGAGATTGTGCTGGACCCTGGGAATAAAATGACCAGACCCTCATGGAAGTCACTGTGTATAAAGGGCATTAAAAGACTTCTTTGGTTTTCTTTATTTTACCTTTAAAATTTTTTTAAATTTTGCCACGCATCATAGCCATCATTTTTAAAGGTAACAGTAAAGGTTAGGAAAGTTTTATAAGTTTGGGTTTGACATTATTAGACATAAGTAACCTATAATTCATGAATTAATACCATTTTATAGCAAGTATGCACATTGAGGACTTTGAAATTAAGAAATAAACTATTTGAATGCAATCAAATATTTATGAATATTCAATTTAATGAAGTGACATTTAATGAGGCATATATTAATTTGGATTTTTTGTTTTGAATTTTTTATTAATTTGGATGTATCAGTTTGGACTGTCAGCTTTACTTTCTTACTTTAGAATTTTTTGGTAGACTGATAATCATAGCTGGTCCTCCTCTCCTCTGGGCAAATGGAAATCTGCATATCTCAGTCCTGATCTCAGTTTCTATACTTGAAGGAAGCCTGGTGATTGGTCCTACCCGCTGAAAGGTAGGTAATGAAGCAAAGACAAGCCTGCAATCAATTCTTCAGGCTCTCCCTTCCCCTACCTTGGCAATCAGGAAGCCTGTGTTTTCTAGATGATGCAACTAAGAGATGGCAGAGGTTCTATCAGCCTGGGTTCCAGAGTGACTTTATGGAGCCTAGAACATTCAACCCTTCATCATTATTAACCTGCAAGGAGTATGTAAAATGAGCTGGAAAGAAAGCTTTTTATGGTTAAGCAAGTAATGCCTGAGAAGTAATTGTTTATTGCAGCACAAACTAACCGACAATGATGAACACAAAGCCCCATTTTGGACTTTTGTTGTTCTCTAATGTCTTCAGAGGCTCTACCTCTAAGCCTTATACATTATGCCTATAGTACTTAATGAGTAAAACAACCCTAAGCCTACTAGGGGAAATAGGAGGAGTCAAATGAAAAGTTAAATGAAGTTTAACAAATGCAATTCATTGAACAAAGATTTACTGAGCTCCTAGCACGTGAAAAGAGGTTGATTTCTCCGGAGTCTTCACTGCATGAAGGCGCAGTGGCTGCTGGATTCAGCATTCCACTAAGCTGAAGAAAGAGAGGCAGATACTCTGTAGACAATTATCAGTGTCTGCAACAGGGCAGCACTTCAAAGATATAATGGGCTTCTTTCACCAATGATCCCAAATACAAAAAAAGCATAAGATAATTCTGATACCCCCCAAAAGACTATTTCTCTTAGTTTTAAGGCACTACACTGTGTTGTTTAAGTCTGCAGGCTATTATTATTAAGAGAGGTTAAGGAGGTGGACTCCTATAAGGAAAAAGAGGCCATTCCATTAAAAAAAGAAGAAAACATTTTTTATTCAAGTGGAGTAAGAGAGAAAAAGAGCCTGGCTACCCAAGAGACAAACAATAACCAGGAAAAAGTAAGAGACAGAATGCAAGAAAAAGGCTCTCAAGTCTTCTGGCTTAGGAAGCTACTCTCTCTGAGTATTTTTGGCTGCTAATAATTCTGTATTTAAGACATTACCTTGTACAATGCTCACCAAGAGACACTCAGGCTGTTTTGATATTTGTACCTCAGGCCTCTTGATATTTGTACCTTTTAAAATACAGCTTTCTGTGATGGGCACAACAAAAGCTTTGACTTAAGCATTATACAAAATATCCATGTAACAAAAACACTTGTACCTCCCTAATTAATATATTGAATGAAAAAAATGTTTTTTTGTATAGCGCAACAAAAGCAGGCAATAACGATTGTTTTTTATAAATGGATTTATTAAGGAATAATTTAACTACAAATTCATTAATTTAAAATTTATAATTTAATGGTGTTTTTTTTTTTTTTTGGCAGTTTTTAACCGGGGCTGGGTTTGAACCCCCCACCTCTGGTATATGGGGCCAGTGCCCCACTTCTTTGAGCCACAGGCGCTGCCCTAATTTAATGAGTTTTAAAGAGATAAAGTTGTGCATCCAGTATTAACACCAAGATACAAAACATTTAACTCATCCAAAAAAGCTGTCTCATATCCCCCTGCTATACTCTTTTTAAATTGCAGCCTTAAGAAAGTTTTCCATCCTTAATTCAATGAACAGACTCTTGATTATTGCTAGATGGCATCAAACATGGTAATCCTATACCTCTTGCGAGTGACTGGTTCAGGAATAAATTTGAAATTCTAAGTAATTCTGGCCTAGGAGAAGATTTCTATAGGTCAGGTGTCCTCAAACTGCGGCCCACGGGCCACATGAAGTGGTGTGAATTGTATTTGTTCCCATTTTGGTTTTTACTTCAAAATAAGATATGTGCAGTGTGCACAGGAATTTGTTCATAGTTTTGTTTTTTTTTTTAACTATAGTCCGGCCCTCCAACAGTCTGAGGGACAGTGAATTGGCCCCCTGTTTAAAAAGTTTGAGGACGCCTGCTATAGGCCATTGGAAAGAAATCCCATTGTTTTCTAGTTCTGAAAAAAAATATTATAAGTGATGCTGGATAAGACATCTCACCATAAACAAACAAAAAACTGAACAAAATTTGTGAAAGAACTGTTTCAGAGTTTAGACAACAGGTACTACAGGACTTTGTTCCCTTCTGTTTACTCCCAATTTCTGCCCTGACAATCTGTCCAGAACTCAAGGCAGAAAGGTACAAGCCAATTGGAGAAGACTCGTTTACAGACCTGTTGATACAGAGATCAACAGGTTGGGAGTCTGAATGGCTTAAATTTGTGAGGCAGACAGCAGGCAACAGAATTAAGCAGAGAAAGAGTACCAGAAATCTTAAAGAACCGAAGTCTCCATTCTTAGCTGAATTCTAAGCTGTCACATGGCTATCACATAGCTGACTGAAGAACAACAACAATGAAAAGAACAAATACTAGGTTGCCTTCAGATGAATATCTACAAGGCAAGTTTGAATTGTGAACAGAGCAGTGAGACCTCAAGAACATCTAAGTCATTCCACAGAGACCCGGAAAGGCCACTCTCTAGCTTATGTTCCTTAGCTTCTCATAATGGTGTTCAACTTAATTATTGCAGAACTTGTCTTAATTTTTCCTCCCAGAAAAATAAGCAGATTTTTTTCAGGATAAAAAGTGTTTTGTTGGTGGCGCCTGTAGCTCAAGCAGCTAAGGCGCCAGCCACATACACCAGAGCTGGCGGGTGTGAATCCAGCCTGGGCCTGCCAAACAACAATGACAACTACAACCAAAAAATAGCCGGATGTTATGGCAGAAGCCTGTAGTCCCAGCTACTTGGAAGGCTGAGGCAAGAGAATCACTAAAATCCAGGAGTTTGAGGTTGCTGTGAGCTGTGACACCACAGTACTCTACCCAGGGCAATGGCTTGAGGCTTTGTCTCAAAAAACAAACAAACAAACAAAGAAATAAAAGTGTTTTATCTACACTTAGATAAAATTAATAAATTCTTTGAATGGCACAAATTATACAACCAATACAGAAAGAAAAAATAATCTGAATAGACTGACATCAATTTCAATGAATTAAGTTGTCATTAAAAATTTGCTACAGAAGAGGAGAAAAGATGGCTGACTGAAGCCAGCTTTCCACAGAGGCTCCCATCCAGAAGGAGAGTTAAAGGACAAAACTTCAGCAAGTAACCTGGTGGATTTGAGCTGCACTAAGAGAGAAGGTTGAAGAACGCACGTCAACGCTGCTGAAGCGAGCTGCGACCACAAAGATACAAACAAAAGGTACAAAATCCATCACCAAGTGGACAGGAGTCCCCTCTCCCATGAGAACAGCTCAGAGTGCCCCACAAACAATCGGGCAGAGTTCAAAGGTCCTCCCACTACACTCCACGGGAGAGACCCTCTAAAAACTGGACCTACCTCCCCTACTAGGGTGCCACAGTGTCCTCCCGCCAGGCATAAAACTGTATAAACTGTATATAGTCTCTACCTGGAATTCTGAGCTCCCAGCACTCCCCTTCACTCACACTGAGGACTGGAGGCCAGTCCCCCAGGAGGTCAGAGTCTTGGGTGATTTCTCGAGGGTGTAGATGGGGCCTCGACTGCAGCTGGTCGGTGCCGGCTCCGGGGCGGGAGTGATGAGAGGACAGTCAGAGGAGAGGGGACCACACTGGAGTGGTAGTTCCCTGAGGCACACTGCGACAGCCGTCTTTTGGTGACAATATGGCCAGGCATAAAACTGTGTAAAACTGTGTGTGTTCTCTGCCCACAACCCCAGGCTCCAAGCGCTCCCTGTGCTCCCCTCTGCTCTTTCTCCAAGGTCTGCAGGCCTATCCCCCAGGAGTCCAGACTCTTGGGCAATTGCTCAAGGGGTGTAGACACTGCCGGGCTGCAGCCGATCGGTGCAGACTCTGGGGTATGGGAGCGGAGAGAGGACGGTTGGCCGGATGGGAGCTGCATCGGAGCAGCGATTGCCTGAGGCATAAAACAGCAGCCCTCTTTTGCTAGCAATACCGCTCACTACCGAATATTCCGAAGCCACACCCCCTGTCTTCCTGGGCAACCAGAGACTCTGAGTATAGGATTTGCCTGAGGCAACTCCAACTTGCAAACAGGGGAAACTCCCAGGGCAGGGCTGACCCAGAGGTCTGCTTAACTGAATCTAAGATGCACCTGGCCCTCAGGGGATCATCAGCCTATAGACAATACAAGAGCAAAGATAAGCTGATTTGGAACTCAGTTCAGCCTCTCTTCTGCAGGGGAACCGCAAAGTCATTCTGTTCTGTTAGTAACATTAATCAGGGGCGAGACTGGACCTGAGTGAAAACCCCCCAACCTTCATCAAGCCTCACCTTGTCAGGCCTCACCTCCCCCTGCTAGAGAGAGGCAGAGCACAGCGGCCTGGCAGACTTCCTTGTGATTCAGGCAGGTACAAACTCCTGGAGTACCAATTCACTACAGGCAATTGGGTCAGCCAACTGAAGGGCTATCAGTGACTGGGTGTGATAGCAGTGCAAGGTGGGGAAGGAAGCAGCAACCTTCCCAGACTGATCTATTGGCTGGGTGGCTCCTCCTGACTCCACGCGACACTGGAGCAAGCCACACCAGAGTCGTCAGCAGACCCCTGTGATCCAGTCCCCGAGACCTCTTAAATTCTCTCACCCGAGACAGGTGCAGACTGAGACAATTGATTTGGACCTTTTGAACTGAACCAATCGCCTGAGGACAAATCAGGTGGTGCCCTGGGTGCACGGTGGTAGGAAGGTTTGATTTTTCTTTTCCAATTGTTTGCCGGTGGTGGGCGGGGTGACTTAATTGCTGATATTTCACCATACCTGAGACTTCAATCCAGAGTATCTGTTTCACTAGGGTGGAACAGAAACCAGCTGAAAACAAGACAGAATAACCCAGCCCCACCACACCAGACAGGGCCCCAGTTTCTCAGGACACAACACTGTACAGGCCCTCGACAAAGCCCCAGGGGAAAAAATCGAAGGGAGTAAAACAACCATGGGGCGAAATCAGAGGAAAAACTCTGGTAACATGAATAACCAGAATAGATAACCACCCCAAGGAAAGATATGGCAGATGTAATTGAAGATCCCATTCATAAACAACTGGCGGAGATGTCAGAAATCGAATTCAGAATTTGGATTGCAGACAAGATTAACAAAGTGGAATTAGGAATTCGAGGAGAAATTCAAAAGTTGTCTCAAGAATTTAATGAATTTAAAGACATAACCACCAAAGACTTAGACACACTGAAGCAAGAATTTGCAGCCCTCAAAGATATGAAAAATACAGTAGAATCCCTCAGCAACAGAATGGAGCAAGCAGAAGAAAGGATTTCTGGCATTGAATATAAAGCCTTTGAATGCTCCTAAACTCTCAAAGAGAAGAGAAATGGAGAGCAAAAACAGATCATTCTCTCCGAGAGCTCTGGGATAATTTGAAGAAGGCAAATATCCGAATCATTGGAGTTCCAGAAACAGATGAAATAGCCTCGCTGGGCACAGAGGCCCTTCTGCATGAAATTATGAAAGAGAATTTTCCAGACATGCCTAGAGATTCTGAAATTCAGATAGCGGACAGCTTCAGAACCCCAGCATGACTCAACCCCAATAAGATATCCCCCAGGCATATCATAATTAACTTCATTAAAGTTAATATGAAGGAGAAAATCCTCAAAGCTGCCAGGAGAAAGAAAATCATTACCTTCAAAGGGAAGAATACTAGAATGACTGCAGATCTCTCTGCTGAAACTTTTCAAGCCAGAAGAGGGTGGTCACTGACTTTTAATCTCCTAAAGCAAAATAACTTTCAACCCCAGATCTTGTATCTAGCTAAACTGAGTTTCATTTATGATGGAGAAATTCAATACTTTAATGACATTCATATGTTGAAAAAAATTGCCATAACCAAACTAGCTGTTCAGGATATTCTCAGACCTATCCTCCATAATGACCAACCCAATCCTATAGCACAAAAGTAAACTCACTCAGAAACTTCAGATCAAACTCCAATTTCCACACTGGCAAAAGGATTAAAAATGCCCACTGGACTTTTGAAGAACTCAATACCCAAAACTTCACCAGACTTATCAGTATTCTCCATTAATGTGAATGACTTAAACTGTCCTCTAAAGAGGCATAAGTTAGCTGACTGGATACAAAAACCCAGGCCAGATATTTGTTGCATATAAGAGTCACATCTTAACTTAAAAGACAAATACAGACTCAAGGGTGAAAAGATGGTTATCCATATTTCAGGCAAATGGTAATCAGAAAAAAGCAGGTGTTGCAATTTTATTTGCAGATACAATAGGCTTTAAACCAACAAAAGTAAGGAAGGACAAGAATGGTCACTTTATACTTGTTAAGGGTAATACTAAATATGATGAGATCTCAATTATTAATGTCTATGCACCCAACCACAATGCACCTCAATTTATAAGAGAAACTCTAATAGACATGAGCAACTTGATTTCCTCCAGCTCCATAATAGTCGGAGATTTCAAAACTCCTTTGGCAGTGATGGATCAATCCTCCAACAAGAAGCTGAGCAAAGAAATCTTAGATTTAAACCTAACCATCCAACATTTGGATTTAGCAGACATCTACAGAACATTTCATTCCAACAAAACTGAATACACATACTTCTCATCAGCCCATGGAACTTACTCCAAAATCAGTCACATCTTAGGTCACAAGTCTAACCTCAGTAATTAAAAGGAATAGAAATTATTCCATGCATCTTCTCAGACCATCATGGAATAAAACTTGAGCTGAGTAACAACAGGAATCTCCATACTTCATACAAAAACACGGAAGTTAAATAACCTTATGCTGAATGATAGCTGGGTCAGAGATGAGATTAAGAAAGAAATCGCCAATTTTTTGGAAAAAAACAACAATGAAGACACGAACTATCAGAACCTCTGGGACACCGTAATGCCAGTTCGAAGAGGGAAATTTATAGCACTGCAAGCCTTCCTCAAGAGAACGGAAAGAGAGGAAGTTAACAACTTAATGGGACATCTCAAGCAACTGGAAAAGGAAGAACATTCCAACCCCAAACCCAGTAGAAGAAAAGAAATAACCAAAATTAGAGCAGAATTAAATGAAGTTGAAAACAAAAGAATAATACAACAGATCAATAAATCAAAAACCTGGTTTTTTGAAAAGGTCAATAAAATAGATAAACCTTTGGCCAACCTAATCAGGAAAAAAAGAGTAAAATATCTAATCTCATCAATCAGAAACAACAAAGATGAAATAACAACAGAATCCTCAGAAATCAAAAAAATCCTTAATAAATATTTCAAGAAACTTTATTCTCATAAATATGAAAAGCTAAAGGAAATTGACCGATACTTGGAAACAGATCACCTTCCAAGACTTAGCCAGAATCAAGTGGAAATGTTGAACAGGCCCATATCAAGTTCGGAAATAGAATCAACCATACAAAACCTCCCTAAAAAGAAAAGCCTGGGACCAGAGGTTTCACGTCAGAATTCTACCAAACCTTTAAAGAGGAATTAGTACATATATTACTCAACCTGTTCCAAAAGGTAGAAAAAGAAGGAAGACTGCCCAACACGTTCTATGAAACAAACATCTCCCTGATTCCCAAACCAGGAAAAGACCCAACAAGAAAAGAAAATTATAGACCGATATCACTAAGGAATATAGATACAAAAATATTCAACAAGATCCTAACAAACAGAATCCAGCAACACATCACAGAAATTATACATCATGACTAAGTCGGTTTTATCCCAGGGTCTCAAGGCTGGTTCAATATATGTAAATCTATAAATGTAATCCAGCACATAAACAAATTAAAAAACAAACACCATACGATTCTCTCAATCGATGCAGAAAAAGCTTTTGATAATATCCAGCATCCCTTCATGATCAGAACACTTAAGAAAATCGGTATGGAAGGGACATTTCTTAAACAGATAGAGACCATCTACAGCAAACCCACAGCCAATATCATATTGAATGGAGCTAAATTGGAATCATTTCCACTCAGATCAGGAACCAGACAAGGCTGCCCATTGTCTCCATTGCTTTTTAACTTTGTAATGGAAGTTTTAGCCACTGCAATTAGGGAAGAAAAGGTGATCAAGGGTATCCATATAGGGTCAGAAGAGATCAAACTTTCACTCTTCGCAGATGATATAATAGTATATCTGGAAAACACTAGGGATTCTACTACAAAACTCTTAGAAGTGATCAAAGAATGCAGCAGCATCTCAGGTTACAAAATCAACATTCACAAATCGGTAGCCTTTATATATACCAACAACGGTCAAGTTGAAAAAACAGTTAAGGACTCTATCCCATTCACAGTAGTGCCAAAGAAGATGAAATATTTGGGAATCAATCTAACAAAGAACGTGAAAGATCTCTATAAAGAGAACTAAGAAACTCTAAGAAAAGAAATAGCTGAAAATATTAACAAATGGAAAAACATACCAGGCTCATGGCTGGAAAGAATCAACATTGTTAAAATGTCCATACTACCCAAAGCAATATATAATTTCAATGCAATCCCTATTAAAGCACCACTGTCATACTTTAAAGATATTGAAAAAACAATACTCGTTTTATATGGAATCAGAAAAAAACCTCGAATAGCCAAGACATTACTCAGAAATAAAAACAAAGCAGGAGGAATTACGCTACCAGACCTCAGACTATACTACAAATCGATAGTCATCAAAACAGCATTGTATTGGCACAAAAACAGAGAAGTAGATGTCTGGAACAGAATAGAGAACCAAGAGATGGATCCAGCTACTTACTGTTATTTAATCTTTGACAAGCCAATTAAAAACATTCAGTGGGGAAAAGATTCCCTATTTAACAAACGGTGCTGGGTGAACTGGCTGGCAACCTGTAGAAGACTGAAACTGGACCCACATCTTTCACCATTAACTAAGACAGACTCTCATTGGATCAAAGATTTAAACTTAAGACATGAAACTATAAAAATACTAGAGGAGAGTGCAGGGAAAACCCTTGAAGAAATCGGTCTGGGCAAGTATTTTATGAGGAGAACCCCCCGGGCAATTGAAGCAGCTCCAAAAATACACTACTGGGACCTGATCAAACTAAAAAAGCTTCTGCACAGCCAAGAACACAGTAAGGAAAGCAAGCAAACAGCCCTTAGAATGGGAGAAGATATTTGCAGGTTATGTCTCCGACAAAGGTTTAATAACCAGAATCCACAGAGAACTCAAATGCATTAGCAAGAATAGAACAAGGGATCCCATCGCAGGCTGGGCAAGGGATTTGAAGAGAAACTTCTCTGAAGAAGACAGGCGCACAGCCTTCAAACATATGAAAAAATGCTCATCATCTTTAATCATCAGAGAAATGCAAATCAAAACTACTTTGAGATACCATCTAACTCCAGTGAGACTAGCCTATATCACAAAATCCCAAGACCAGAGATGTTGACGTGGATGTGGAGAAAAGGGAACACTTTTGCACTGCTGGTGGGAATGCAAATTAATACATTCCTTTTGGAAAGAGATATGGAGAACACTTAGAGATCTAAAAATAGATCTGCCATTCAATCCTGTAATCCCTCTACTGGGCATATACCCAGAAGACCAAAAATCACATCATAACAAAGATATTTGTACCAGAATGTTTATTGCAGCCCAATTCATAATTGCTAAGTCATGGAAGAAGCCCAAGTGCCCATCGATCCACGAATGGATTAATAAATCGTGGTATATGTACACCATGGAATATTATGCAGCCTTAAAGAAAGATGGAGACTTTACCTCTTTCATGTTTACATGGATGGAGCTGGAACATATTCTTCTTAGTAAAGTATCTCAAGAATGGAAGAAAAAGTACCCAATGTACTCCAGCCCTACTATGAAACTAATTTAGGGTTTTCACATGAAAGCTATAACCCAGTTACAACTAAGAATAGGGGGAAGAGGGAAAGGGAGGGGAGGGAGGGGGGAGGTGGGTAGAGGGAAGGGGATTGGTGGGATTACACCTGCGGTGCATCTTACAAGGGTATATGTGAAACTTGGTAAATGGTCTGTGAAGCTAGTGAATGATGCCCCATGATCCTCTCAATATACACAGCTATGATTTAATAAAAATAAAAATAAATAAAACAATAACAAGAAAAAAAATAAAAGAAAATGGGATAAAACCTACAAACCAGATCGGACACCTAGCAGCGTATCCCATTTCATTAATTTGTTTTTTTGTTCTTGTTGTTTAATATTCAAGGACATTAGTTTGTGCATATTCCTAATAAATGATATTTCTACCTTCAAAAAAAAATTTTCCTACAAAGAACACACGGCCAATATAAACTTGGCACCAAAATTAGACAAAGTCATTGTAAGAAAGGAAAACTATAGACCAATAACTCTCAAGAACATAGATGCAAATATTATCAACAAAATACTAAAATATTGAACACATAAATATAGAAAAACAATAATATATCAAAACTAAATAAAATATCACAACTTTGCAGGAATGAAAAGTTTTAAATCAATTAACATAATTCACTATATTAACATGACAAAAATAATAATAATATGACCACCTCAATAGGTACATAAAGAGAGCGGCACCCATAGCTCAGTGGGAAGTCACCGGCCACATACACTGAGGCTGGCGGGTTCAAATCTGGTCTGGGCCAGCTAAAACAACAATGAAAACTGCAACAAAAAAATAGCCAGACATTACAGCAGTCCCAGCTACTTGGGAGGCTGAGGCAAGAGAATCACTTGACCCCAAGAGTTTGAGGTTGCTGTGAGCTATGACACCACAGCATTCTATCCAGGGTGACAGCTTGATACTCTGTCTCAGAAAAAAAAAAGAAAAATAGGTGCATAAAGATAATTTGACAAAAGCTTAAATTCATTCTCAGTACATGTAAAACCTCTGAGAAAACTATAATAAAAAGAAGCACAGGGAGGGTAATTGGTGGGTGCACACCTACAGTGCATCTTACAAGGGTATATGTGAAATTTACTAGGTGTAGAATATAAATGTCTTAACACAATAACTAAGAAAATGCCATGAAGGCTGTGTTTACCAGTTTGATGAAACTATTTCAAATTGTATATAAAACCAGCACATTGTACCCCATGATTGAATTAATGTCCACAGCTATGATTCCATAAAGAAAAAAAAGAAAGAAACACAACCTGATAAAGGACATTTACTAAAAACCCATAGCTCCATAATTCTTAATGTTGAATAAATAAGCATGTTGCCCCTAAGATCAGGAAGAAACTAAGTCACCTTTTAAGTATTGTAGCTGGTACAACTGGCAAGAAAACCATTGCAAAAAAGTAGACAATCTTCAGTTATAGACATTATTACATAAATAGAAAATTCTACAAAATATAGAGAAAACTTCTATAACTAATAAGTGAATTTAGCAAAGTACAAGGTACAAAGCCAAGATACAAAAATCAATTATGTCTCTATATGTTAAAAATGAAATACTTGGAAAAAGAAATTTAACCAAACCAATACCTGTGAAAATATCAAGAAAATATAAATTATTTAAGTCATGATAATATATGCAAAGTCTATATACTAAAAACTATAAAATAATGCTGAGTTGAAAGAAAATATATAAAAATAGAGCAGTAAAGCATGTTTGTGGTTAGGAGATATAATTTTATTTTATTTTATTTTATTTGCAGTTTTGGGCTGGCCTGTGTTTGAACCGGCCACCTCCAGTATATGGGGCCAGCACCCTACTCCTTTGAGCCACAGGCACCATCCAGGAGATATAATATGTTTAAGATATCAATTCACTATAGATCTAGCACAATATCAATGTTTCAACAAAATTTTTAAAAAAATTTACAAAATGGTCCTAACATTTAAATAGAAGTACAAAGGGGCCAGAATAGCAAAACCATGTTAAAAATAAAGAACAATTTTGGAGGACTTGCATAGAAAATATAAAGACTTATTTCAGAGCTACAGTAGTATAATATGCTACATACAGATAAGTGAAACAAAAAGGAGAATCCAGAAACAAACCCACACACACTCCTGTATGTTGTCAAAACACAATTGTTTGAAACAAAAATGCCAATCTGGACCCTCCCGGACCTCCAGAAGAGCTGCGCCAGGACCTGTGATTGGCACCCTCCTGGTCCAGAGTAAGAGCTGCGCAGGGACCCTCCCAGATCTCTGGAAAAGCTGCCCCGCCACCCGCAATCGGCACCCTCTCAGACCCCAGTAAGAGCTGCGCTGGGACCCTCCCGGACCTCCGGAAGAGCTGCACAGGGACCCATGATCGGCACTCTCTTGGACCTCCATAAGAGCTGCACCTGCCTGGATGCCGGTAAGAGCTGTGCCAGGACCCACTACCCCGCCTGCTGGGCCTCCCCACGCCCTAACCAGGAACTCTGGGAGCCAAGCAAACCTGCGTCCTCCCTCCTGTACCCTTCCTGCCTCCACACTCCCTGCTGGTCTGGCCAGGGACTCTGGTAGCTGCCTGCCCTCCAGAGCCCTCCCTACCCCTGCATGGAGCCCTTCTCCTGGCCAGAGACTGGCTGGAGCCTTGGGCCCTCTGTGCCAAAGTCACTGGGCACAAGGCACCCCCCAGAACAGTGTGTACCACCCGCTGACCTGTTGCTGGATCCAGGGATGTCATACTCTGGAGCTGCTCCCACAACCACAACTCCCTGGCTGGGGCAGCCCCAGAAGAGCTACACAGGGTCACGTCCTACAAAGATCCAGCAACAATAGAGTGATATCCCTGGGGTCTAATCTCAGAGAGACACCAACTCTGAGGATGGCCAGAGGCAATGGTGAAAAATAATCATGAGATGAAATCAAAGGAAAAACTCTAGCAATATGAATAATCAGAATAGATAAACTCCCCCAGGGAACAATGGGGCAAACACAGCACAAGATCCCATGGAAAAACAAATAGCTGAGACGTCAGAAATCGAAATCAGAATCTGGATACCAAATAAGATAGAATTAGAATTCCAAGCAGTAACCCAAAAGATGTCTCAAGAATTCAACGAATTCAAAGACCAAATAACCAAATATTTTGACACATTGAGACAAGAAGTTTCAGCTCTCAAAGATCTGAGAAACACAGTACAATCCCTCAGTAACACAATGGAGCAAGCAGAAGAAAGGATTTCTGACATTGAAGACAAAGCTTTTGAACACTCCCAAACTCTCAAAGAGGAAGAGAAATGGAGGGCAAAAACAGATCACTCTCTCAGAGAGCTCTGGGATAATTCTAAGAAAACTAATATTCATTTTATAGGAATCCCCGAAAGCAATGAAGTGTCTTCACAAGGCACAGAGTCTCTTCTCCATGAGATTATGAAAGAGAAATTTCCAGACATGCCAAGAGATTATGAATTTCAGATAGTAGACAGTTTCAGAACTCCAGCACAACTCAACTCGAATAAGACATCCCACAGACACATCATAACCAATTTCAATAAAGTTAATATGAAGGAGAAAATTCTGAAAGCAGACAGACAAAAGAAAACCATCACCTACAAGGGGAAGAATATTAGAATAACTGCAGATTTCTCTGCTGAGACCTTTCAAGCTAGAAGAGGATGGTCATCGACTTTTAATCTCCTAAAACAAAATAACTTTCAACCCAGGATCCTGTACCCAGCAAAACTGAGTTTCATTTATGATGGAAAAATTAAATACTTTAATGACATTCACATGTTGAAGAAATTTGCCATAACTAAACCAGCTCTCCAGGATATTCTCAGACCTATCCTCCATAAACACCAGCATAATCCTCCACCACAAAAGTAAACTCACCCAGAAAATTTTGATCAAATTCCAACTTCCACAGTTGCAAAAGGATTAAAAATGTCCACCAGACTCTCGAAGGCTTATCAATATTCTAAATTAATGTGAATGGTTTAAATTTTCCTCTAAAGAAGCACAGGTTGGCTTACTGGATACAAAAACTCAAGCCAGATATCTGTTCCATACAAGAATCTCATCTTACATTAAAAGACAAATATAGACTCAAGGTGAAGGGATGGTCATCTATATGCCAGGCAAATGGAAAGCAGAAAAAAGCAGGTGTTGCAATCCTATTTGCAGATGCAATAGGCTTTAAACCAACCAAAATAATTAAGGATAAGGATGGACACTTCATATTTGTTAAAGGTAATACTCAATATGATGAGATTTCAATTATTAATATTTATGCACCCAACCAGAACGCACCTCAATTTATAAGAGAAACTCTAACAGAATGAGCAACTTGATTTCCTCCAGTTCCGTAGTAGTGGAGATTTTAACACCCCTTTAGCAGTGCTGGATAGATCCTCCAAAAAGAAGCTAAGCAAAGAAATCTTAGATTTAAACTTAACCATTCAACACCTGAATTTAAGAGACATCTACAGAACATTTCATCCCAACAAAACTGAATACACATTCTTCTCATCAGCCCACGGAACATACTCCAAAATCGACCAGATCCTAGGCCACAAATCTAACCTCAGCAAATTTAAAAAAATAGAAATTATTCCTTGCATCTTCTCAGACCATCATGGAATAAAAGTTGAACTCAATAACAACAGGAATCTGCATACCCATACAAGAACATGGACACTAAATAACCTTATGCTGAAGGATAGATGGGTTATAGCTGAGATTAAGAAGGAAATCACCAAATTTTTGGAACAAAACAACAATCAAGACACGAATTACCAGAACCTCTGGGATACTGCAAAGGCAGTCCTAAGAAGGAAATTTATAGCACTACAAGCCTTCCTCAACAAAACGGAAAGAGAGGAAGTTAATAACATAATGGGACATCTCAAGCAACTGGACAAGGAAGAACATTCCAACCCCAAACTCAGCAGAAGAAAAGAAATAACCAAAATTAGAGCAGAATTAAATTGAAAACAAAAGAATTATACAACAGATCAATAAATCCAAAAGTTGGTTTTTTGAAAAGTTCAATAAAATAGATGAAACTTTGGCCAACCTAACCAGGAAAAAAAGAGTAAAATCTCTAATTTCATCAACCAGAAATGTTAAAGATGAAATAACAACAGACCCTTCGGAAATTCAAAAAATCCTTAACAAATATTACAAGAAACTTTACTCTCAGAAATATGAAAATCTGAAAGAAATCGACCAATACTTGGAAGTACGTCACCTACCAAGACTTAACAAGAACAAAGTAGAAATGTTGAACAAGCCTAAATCAAGTTATGAAATAGCGTCAACTATACAAAATCTCCGTAAAGAGAATAGCCCAGGACCAGATGGCTTTACGTCAGAATTCTACCAAACCTTTAAAGAAGAACTAGTACCTATATTACTAAATCTCTTCCAAAATATAGAAAAAGAAGGAATACTACCCAACACATTCTACTAAGCAAACATCACCTTGATCCTTAAACCAGGAAAAGACCCAACAAGAAAAGAAAATTATAGACCAATATCACTAATGAATATTGATGCCAAAATACTCAATAATATCCTAATAAACAGAATCCAACAACACATCAAAAAAATTATACACAATGACCAAGTGGTTCAATATACATATATCTATAAATGTAATTCAGCACATAAACAAACTAAAAAATAAAGACCATATGATTCTCTCCATTGACGCAGAAAAAGCTTTTGATAATATCCAGCATCCCTTCATGATCAGAGCACTTAAGAAAATTTGTATAGAAGGGACATTTCTTAAACTAATAGAGGTCATCTACAACAAACCCACAGCCAATATCCTATTGAATGAAGTTAAATTGAAATCATTTCCACTTAGATCAGGAACCAGGCAAGGCTGCCCATTGTCTCCACTGCTCTTTAAAATTGTAATGGAAGTTTTAGCCATTGCAATTAAGGAAGAAAAGGCGATTGAGGGTATCCACATAGGGTCAGAAGAAATCAAACTTTGACTCTTCTCAGATGATATGATTGTATATCTGGAAAACACTAGAAATTCTACTACAAAACTTTTAGAAGTAATCAAGGAATACAGCAATGTCTTGGGCTACAAAATCAACACCCATAAATCTGAAGCCTTTATATATATCATCAATAAACAAGCCGAAAAAATAGTCAAGGACTCTATTCCTTTCACAGTAGTGTCAAAGAAGATGAAATATTTGGGAGTTTATCTAACAAAGGACGTGAAAGATCTCTATAAAGAGAACTATGAAACTTGAAGAAAAGAAATAGCTGAAGATGTTAATAAATGGAAAAACATTCCAGGCTCATGGCTGGGAAGAATCAACATTGTTAAAATGTTTATACTACCCAAAGCAATATATAATTTTAATGCAATTCCTATCTAAGCTCTATTGTTATATTTTACAGATCTTGAAAAAATAATACTTCATTTTGTATGGAATCAGAAAAAGCCTCCAATAGCCAAAACATTACTCACCAATAAAAACAAAGCAGGAGGAATCATGCTACCAGACCTGAGACTGTAGTATAAATAGATAGTGATCAAAACAGCATGGTACTGGCACAAAAACAGAGAAGTAGATGTCTGGAACAGAATAGAGAACCAAGAGATGAATCTAGCTACTAACCGTTATTTGATCTTTGACAAGCCAATTAAAAACATTCAGTGGGGAAAAGATTCCCTTTTTAACAAATGGTGCTGGGTGAACTGGCTGGCAACCTGTAAAGGACTGAAACCTTTCACCATTAACTAAGATAGACTCTCACTGGATTAAAGATTTAAACTTAAGACATGAAACTATAAAAATACTTGAAGAAAGTGCAGGGAAAATTCTTGAAGTAATCTGCCTGGGTGAATATTTTATGAGGAGGACTCTCCAGGCAATGGAAGCAGTATCAAAAATACATTACTGGGACCCGATCAAACTAAAAAGCTTCTGCACAGCCAAGAACATAGTAAGTAAAGCAAGCAGACAGCCCTCAGAATGGGAGAAAATATTTGCAGGTTATATCTCCGATAAAGGTTTAATAACGAGAATCCACAGAGAACTCAAATGTATTAGCAAGAAAAGAACAAGTGATCCCATCTCAGGGTGGGCAAAGGACTTGAAGAGAAACTTCTCTAAAGAAGACAGACGCATGATCTACAGACACATGAAAAAAAGCTCATCGTCCTTAATCATCAGAAAAATGCAAATCAAAACTACTTTGAGATATCACCTATCCCAGTAAGAGTAGCCCACATAACAAAATCCCAAAACCAGAGATGTTGGCGTGGATGTGGAGAAAAGGGCACACTTCTACACTGCTGGTGGGAATGCACACTAATACATTCCTTCTGGAAGGATGTTTGGAGAATACTTAGAGATCTAAAAATAGACCTGCCATTTGATCCTATAATTCCTTTACTAGGTATATACCCAGAAGACCAAAAGTCACAATATAACAAAGACATCTGTACCAGAATGTTTATTGCAGCCCAATTCATAATTGCTAAGTCATGGAAGAAGCCAAAGTGCCCATTGACCCACGAATGGACTAGCAAATTGTGGTACATGTATACCATGGAATATTATGCAGCCTTAAAGAAAGATGGAGACTTTACCTCTTCCATGTTTACATGGATGGAGCTGGAACATATTCTTCTTAGCTAAGTATCTCAGGAATGGAAGAAAAAGTATCCAATGTACTCAGCCCTAATATGAAGCTAATTTATAGCTTTCATATGAAGGCTATAACCCAACTATAGAACAAGAATATGGGGAAAGTGCCAATGGAGGGGAAGGGAGGGAGGAAGTCAGGGAGGAGAGAGGGTAATGGGTGGGGCCACACCTACAGTGCATCTTAGAATGGGTACAGGCGAAACCTACTAAATGCAGAATATAAATGTCTACATACAATAACTAAGAAAATGGCATGAAGGCTACGTTGAACAGTTTGATGAGAATATTTCAGATGGTATATGAAACCAGCACATTGTACCCCTTGATTGCACAAATGTACACAGCTATGATTTAACAATAAAAAATAATAAATTAATTAATAAATAGATAAAAGAAAAAGAAAAAAATGCCTATCTGATGCAATAAGGAAAAAGGATCATCTTTTCAACACATGATGCTGGAACAAATGAATATCCATGTGCCAAAAATAATGATAATAATAGTACTAACTTCCATTACCTAACAGCAAATACAAAAATTTATAAATATACGTCAACATGAAGACTTGCACACAAATATTTTTAGCTTTATTTATGGTAGTCAAAAGCTATAAACAATGTAAAAGTAAATCAATAGATTGAATGGGTTAACAAGTTATGGCATTTCCCTACAATAACATACTACTAAACAGTAAAAAGGTATGAATTACTGATATATACAACATATGAGCCGCAGAAACATTATACTAAGTCCAGGAAGTCAGACCTGGAAAGCATACTGCATGATTCCATTTCTATGATATTCTAAGGCAGGCAAAACAAATGTATAGTGATAATTGTGTGGGCTGCAGACTGATGTGGGAGATTGCCTGGGAATCTCAAAACCTCCAGGGAATGGTCGAGGGGTGAAAGAGATGATCTATATCCCAGCTGGGGAGGTAATTACCAGGATGAATATATTTGTTCACGTTCATTGAATTTAAAAATGGGTGAGATTTGTTGCATGTAAATTATATCTCAATAAGGTTCATTTGTAAAACAACCTGCTAATATATATTGCTAAATAAACCATTCTACTATACTTTCCCAGCATTCAGAACTTGCCAATAAATTTAAATGTGATTAAACCCAGAGAATATATCGCATTTTTCCATGTATAACATGCACTTTTTGCTTACAGTTTTGAGGGAAAAATAAGGATGCGCATTACATGGATGGTACTATTTGTTACTAGTGCATAAAATGTCTTGCATCTTCTATATTTGTGTTTTGTAATGACTTGTCACAAAAACTCCTTGTCTCCTAATGTGATAAAAAAAAATAAACAAAAAAAACGCTAAAATTCCTTTGTAATACAACAAACAAGTACCTAAATAGAAACAAATACAAATTTAAATTAAAAAATTAAAACAAATGATTTCTACCCCAAAAGTTTGGGCCCCAAACACGCCTGTGCATTAAATATGGTGTTATGGCTCTTACCTAAGGAACACAGCCAAGAATTTCCTATGTGGATCAAGATTAGAAAATGTAATTTCTCCCCTTCTGAGAATTTGGGCTATCATTTTGAGGTCTGAAATGAGTTTGTTCCCTGAGGTACAAAACGAGTAAGGACCTGTATTAAGCATCACTTAGTTCATGAAAGAGCATCACCCACAGTCTTTGCAGGGTCCCGCTCCTATTCTACTACTTTTTTTCTCCCTTCATCCTAGATGGACACATTTCCCACTGCCACCCCAGTAGGTGTCCAAATATGTTTTATTATTTTATAATAAATAAAAGAGATGTTCTATGTCCCAGCTGGGGAGGTTATTACAAGGATGAATACATTTGTTCAAATTCATTGAAATTTTATATATTTATTTTTCCATTTATTACAGTATTTTCAGATCTATCCATGTGGCTAAATATAAATCTACCTGGTTGCTTCTAATGCTACATTCTCAATAGCATACATTTCCATAGTAATTTCTCTGTATTTTCCTTATCCATTTCCCTAGTGACAATCCCTAGGTTTCCTCCGAATCCCAACAACAATGTATACCCTTATAGATGTACATGTGGGAAAATTTCCCTAAGACACAAACCCAGAAATAGGATTATTGGTCATATTATTAGCTTAATTTCCAGAAATACTGTACTGGTTTCTATTCCCACCAGAAGTGCTTTATGTATTTTAAACTTATTTAAAATATATTCTGCCACTTTGGCAGAATAATCTATAATATGATAGATTTTGTTTTGTTGCTGACTATTGTACTTCATTAGGAAGAAATAATAATTTTGTTTTGTTTCTGGCTACTTTATATTCATAAGGATGAAAAAAAAAAAAAGATGTCACCCATCTTCACCACCCAGAGAGTCAGCCCTTGATTTCTAAGGCCTGAGGTCTTTATGTATAAGATCCAAAAAAGAGTAAACAGCTATACTGTGTAGCCAGCAGGAGGAGTTGTTAGGCAGGAATCCATTATCATTGAAGACACCCTTAGATAAGTCTTTGTGCTTCAAAGGTCTAGGTGCAGTTAGAGAGTGCATGAAAGTTTTTGTTAAGGAGAGAAGTGGAGGCTTTATAGAGTGTTATCTAGCAGGTTGATGGTTGTTGATTCTCTAGGACTGCAAATTTGCCTTGAGCGTGAGGACTAATCCTGCTTACAGGACTATAGAAAATTATGGTTTAGGTAAGAAGTTGTATACTCCTGGAAGCCTAAGTGAGGATCCCTCTGGTTAAATCCGGTACAGTGGAAAAAATCACACACCAGAATGATTAACCTCAAATAGACTGTTGTGTTTGCCTTTCAGGACATCGAACTTCCCCAGGGTTCTTGTAACAAACAAGCAAGAAAAAGGAGGCTGCAAAATAAAAATATCTGACAATGAACCTTCAAGAAATCTTAGCAGATGGAATTAGATTTAGCGTCATTTAAACCAAAAACATTTTTAAAAAGAAGTAACTTCTGGGGACGCGGGGCTGCTGTCGCTGCCTTGGCCTCCAGCAGCCCCGCGTCCCGGCTGCACAGCTCACAGCGCTGGGTCACGTGACGCGGTCACGTGGCGTGCAGTCGGGCATGCGGCGGCTGACGGACGCGGAGACTTTGCCGGGACGCTGGGCTGCTGGAGGCCAAGGCGGTGAGGCGGCGAGGCACCGGGGAGCAGCAACGGCTCACGTGACCCAGCGCTGTGAGCTGTGCGTCCGGGACCTGTCTGGCCGGCCTGACCGCGTGCGACGACCGTTCCTGGCACACCATCCATCCCCCGCGCCGTGCGCTGCCGGGGCCGGATAGTTTGGCCTCCTCCTCCAGCTCGGTCTTCCGTTCCCGAGCCCTCTCGCGAAGACTCAGCTGGCGGTGCCGGACCCTCTCCAGCCTCCGCCGCGCCTCGT
Organism: Nycticebus coucang; assembly: GCF_027406575.1. Classification (NCBI taxonomy): domain Eukaryota; kingdom Metazoa; phylum Chordata; class Mammalia; order Primates; family Lorisidae; genus Nycticebus; species Nycticebus coucang. The sequence continues at coordinate 34,587,000 of NC_069793.1, read as the reverse complement.
CCAGATAGACGGCCTGGGTCAGCGGTTGCAACCGGTAGGCCTGCTGGGCACGCAACGGCGCGGCTTGGTCGTGCAGTAGGGTCCAGGCGGAGCCGTCCGCCTCGGCCTCCCGCAGGGCCTGGCTCAGGCCGCGCAGCCGCCGCACCAGGCGCAGTACCTCGCGCACCCGCGCGCGCACTTCGCCTAAGCTGGGCCTGGTGTGAGTGCGCTGCGGCACCCGGCAGGCTCGTCCCGGGGTCCCTAACACCGCCTCCAGCTTCTGCCGGTCGCGCAGGCTCTGGAGGACCGCGTCGGCGTGGGTCCCCGGGAAGGGCCGGCACTAGGGCTGTGGCGAGCACCGCCTCCTAGCCCAGGGCCACTGTGGAGCCCGCGCTGGCCTGAGGCGCCTTGGCCGTCCGACGTGCGCGGGGACGCGGTCTTCCAGCGCCGGGTCTCGTGGCGCGCAGTCGGGCAGGCAGCGGCTGACGGACGCGGAGACTTTGCCGGGACGCGGGGCTGCTGGAGGCAAAGGCGGCGAAGAACCGGGGAGCCGAAGAACGGGGGAGCCGCAGCGGTTGTCACCACGGCAGCCCGTGAGGGCTGCGTTTGAACCTGCCACCTATGGTATATGGGGCTGGCACCCTACTCCTTTGAGCCACAGAGGGCTAGAGGTGAACTGGACCTCATGCAGTTTGCAAAGACCTCTAATCCATCCAAGGCTGGTTCACAGAACTATGCTTCATTCTGGAAGAGACCAGTAGACAGCAGGGCACTTTATGGAGCCTTCTGCTCCTCTGAGGACTCCTGGCATTCTTTACTATTAAAGCAAAATGGCTCCAGCAAAGAAAGGTGGTGAGAAGGAGGGCTGTTCTGTCATCAACGAAGTGGTGACTTGAGAATACACCATCAACATTCACAAGTGCATCTATGGAATGGGCTTCAAGAAGCATGCCCTTCAGACACTCAGAGAGATCCCAGAATTTGCCATGAAAGAGATGAGGACTCCGGATGTGTACATTGATTCCAGGTTCAACAAAACTGTCTGGGCCAAAGGCATAAGGAATGTTCCATAAGGTATCCATGTGCAGTTGTCTAGAAAATGTAATGCAGAGTCACCAAACAAGCTATATACTTTGGTTATCTATGTACTTGTTTCCACTTCAAAAATCCACAGTCAACGTGAAAAAAAAAAAAAGAAGTAACTTCTCCAAGTGCTGACTCCAGGAATTGTTTTTCTTATCTCTCTACCTGCTTTTTTTTGCATTGATCTCATAGATTTCCACAACATGAAATGCCATCTATATGTCGATGACCTCTATGGTATACCTCATTCACACATCTACACTGCACATAATTCCTATGACTATACTCACCAATTTTTCTTTATTGTATTTTTCACCTTTTGTTTTTAACATGCTTGCTGTCCATCTTCCCATCTAGACTGAACATTATTAGCCAATGCAGGAACCCCATCTTTTTATTTGTCCAACCTGGTTCCTGATACAGAGTACAAGATTAATAAGCATTTTTGAATGAATGAATAAATAAATGAGTTAAAGCCCTAGAGCTGTAGAGCAATTCATATTTGTGACATAAAAAGAAAACATTTCTTAAAATCTTCTCCCATTAGCCATCTTGCTCTCTTTATTAATAATCCTGGAGTGTAGGGGCCTCTGTCTCCTCTATCCTGTCATTTTCCATTCCCTGTCCATTTCCAAGGACCTTCTTCCATAAAAATGTAACTACATCAAGGCTCTAAGGCTGACTTAAGATGCGAAAGAAAGTCTGTTTGCCTTATAGATGGTCCATTTAAGAAAAGTGTTTCACCATTGCCACCCAAAGATGGAATCTGGAATAGGTTTTCTAGGGCAGCAAAATTAACCAGAACCTAGCAGGTGGAGATGTGGGAGGGGATTTGGGAGGGAAACAGAGGCAATAAAAAGATAGAGATCAAGAGACTGAAAAAGGAAGATACTTCTTGGCGCCGACCTGATGATTACTCAGTTGAGACCAAAAGGTGACCCAGTAGCAACAAGAAAGAAATGTTTTGCATTATTCTTTGAACTCTGAGTATGTTTGTAACGAGCCTTTCTTGAGATTACATTTTTCCTTTGTAATGTCTGGGCTGCCATTTTCCTAAATGTTTTTAGACAGAGCTACAGTTTAAAACAAACTTTATGCTTCTCAATGAATTAGAATTATCCCTCAGCCATCCTGTAAGATCTGACACAGGTACCGGAAGGGATCCACAACCATGATTTAGTCTCTGATCATTCTATTTCAGATAAGAATAAAACATCACAAAGAATGGGATAAATATGGAGGGTACTGTGGAAAGAGCCTAGGGAGTAAGCAGTCACAAGTTTGGAGTAGTTCGGAATCTACAACTTCACCAAGTTGCCGGGGAGAAAGAACAGCAGTTTTTAGCTTCTGTCTGCTTTTCAGTGTGGAGCTATGGAACTCTTCCAAGCCAGCAAGCAAAACAAAAAATTACACCCAACATCTTCTGCATGGCTCTGTGTGGTACTCTAAGCTAAAAATAGTGACTATGGATAATGAATACCATGGCATTGCTAATTTATTTAAATGAGAAGAGTCCTCCTCTGTGATTTTTGCATCCTGTGCCCAGTCAGCTAAACTTTGCCTGAAGCAGACAACATGCTGGTGGTCACTAGACTATTACTAATACTTGTAGGTCTAGCTTACTAAAATGATTTTAGAGCCTCTCAGTGCAATAAGCATAGCCTGTTGTCACGATTTCTATTTTTATTTCTTTGGGATATCACCTAGAAAGGCTAGTTGAATTAGAGCCAATAACTCTGAAGCTAAGATTGAAGGAATGTGAAGAGAACGGTCTTCCCAAGTTTTCGCTACCTTCTCAAGAATAGGTGGGAAAGGGCTATGAATACTTTACGTCCATCAGACCTGGATGCTTTCCAAGTTATTTAACCATTCTGAGACTTGACTTTCTTATTGGTAGAGTTGCAGGAAATATATATATACACACACCAACACACACACACACATATATATATCAATATGTATATATATGTATGTTGCAAAATTATTGTTAATAATTAGATGTAGTAAATATCAAACACAAAAGGCATTTAATAAGTATTTCATAAATGGTACCTGTTTTATAGCTCTCAGAAGTTTGTCAAAGAATGAAAGGTTCATTAAATCATGAATTTTTCGAGCACATTCCCAATATTTCATTGAGGACTTATAAACATAGTGACAGTCATACTAAAACCATGTAAAAAGACACAACTTTTAGACGTAATAAAAGACTCTCCTATCGATATTGGTTTGGATCAGAATCATGACTAGCTGTCAGTGGAAGGGTTTCAATCTCCAGCTTAATAGCACAGCTAGTAACGAATCAATGATGCTCCTGTCTTAGTCCATTTGTGCTGCTATCACAAATACCACAGACTGGATAACTGATAATTAACAGAATTTTATTTCTCACAGTTCTAGAGGCTAGAAAGTCCAAGATCAAGGTGCAGGCAGAATTGATACCAGAATTTCATCTTCAGTAGGTTCTTGGTCTCAGTGATTTGAAGAATAAATCCACAGACCACAGATCAGTGGTAAGACAGGATTTATTTACAGAAAAGAATACAAAAACACCAGAGCTCCTGGCAGAGCGGGAAAACCGGAGTCAGGAGAGAAAAGTGCTCTTTCTCCCTCTTTGTCTGTCTGTCCCTCTCCAGGCTCTGTCTAGGGGTATATATAGTCACATGGGGCTCCAGTGTCTGGGACTCTCTGTGATGTATTTGGGACACTTAGTAGTTACATTTAGCATGTCTGGGACTCTCTGTAGTTACATTTAGGCTGTCTGGGACGTGTCTGGCACATGTCTGGGACATGTCTGGGACCAATGAATGGCTACAATGCCTTTCATTCCCAGGCCTAAGAAATAGGGCCCCCCTGCCCACCCTCCAGCCCACTGGCTCTGCTGCTTGCTGCCACCACACCAACATTGCCCGACATTGCTAAGGCGGAGGCAGCCGGTCTGCACCCCCCAGCTCCTCGAGCTGGCTGGGATGCCACTTGTCCTGTATCAGAATCACTGTCTGGTGAAGGTTTGCACTCTGCTTTCAAAGTGGCACCTTGTTGCTTCGTCCTCACATGGTGGGAGGCAAAGGCAAAAAATGGCCTTGATAGTTTACTTCAGCCCTTTTATAAGGGCATTAATATCATTCACAAGGGTGGAGCCCTCATGACCTAATCACCTCCCAAAGGCCCCACCTGTTAATATCATTGCCTTGCAGGTTAAGTCCCAAAATATGAATTTTAGAGGGACGCATACATTCAAACAATAATCAGCTCCCATAAAGAAAAACTACCCACCACAAAGGGTTTTTAGAAGTCTCTCTTTGAAAGCATTGAGAGCAGGTTAGGCAGACAAGAGGGCCAAGATCCTAAAGAAAAGTAAAGCAGAAAGAGGTGAGCCAAAGAATGCCACCTTGGGGACCTTTTTAATTTTTGGTGCTGTGTGATAGGCTGAGAATCTGGGCAGAGTGTAATTACTACAAAGCAGAGTAGTTCAAAGAGTTTCTGATGAACTCATAGGACAGAAAAGCAAGAAGTAGAGTCCAGAAGTGCCAAGACAGCAAGGACGTGGGAAGAAACAAGCCTGACACACACTCAAATTTTTAAGGTATCTAAAGCAAAAGACTAAGAAGCTAAGTGGAATAGAACACCACTCATAAGAAAAGCAGACTTTTCAGTAGTCTGACAGTGCCAAGGAAACGAGAGAGGATAGAACCCTGAGAAAAAAAGGTGCCCTAATAAACACCCTGACATCTCAGTTGGAGGCCATCCCCACAAGTGGGGCAAGTTGTTGATTTGGCTGCATAATGATCACAACACAGGCAATTGATGTCAACCCAGGTTTGATTACGTTAAACTCATCTGACCCTCACTCTACCTTCCTGACAGAGAACAGAGTGAACGCTTTCTATGGGAAATATAACAGTGTCTAGAACATATGTAATTGTTTCATACATAGTACCCCTCATTTGATGAAAGATGTCAAAATTATGAAGCTCAGGAAATATTACCCCAAAATATGGCAGCTTGGATTTGAGGAAACAGCAGAAATAGGAAGGTCACTCTGAACTTCCCCTTGCCCCTTCTTCCCTGAAGGAGGCCCTAAAACCTAGCTGATCTTCCCTGAAGTAGGTCACAAAATCTTCATTCCAGAGGTGCCCTTCCTATACAAGGAGGAAAGGAACATCCTTATCCTTGAAGACACAGAAATGCCAAGAAGAATCTGAACAAACAGGCCTTGCTAAATAACAACCCCCCCACCAGTTCATTACCATTAGCTCTGTAAATCTTATATTAAATAAATTTGTAAGCTTTGCTCTTATTGACTTGGCTTTTATTACAGGTGCTTCAGCCATGAAACATGCAACGGGTAAAAAAAATTGTATTCCCAACAAATGCAAACCAAGAAATAAGACCTAGGGGTGGTGCCCATAGCTCAGTGGGTAGGGCACCAGCCATATACACTCAGACTGGTGGGTTCAAACCCGGCTGGGCCAGCTAAAAAACAATGACAACTGCAACAACAACAGCAACAATAAATAGCCAGGCGTTGTGGCAGGCACCTGTAAGGCCCAGCTATTTATGAGGCTGAGGCAAGAGAATCGCTTAAACCCAAGAGTTTGAGGTTGATGTGAGCTGTGACTTCATAGCATTCTACTGAGGGTGACATAGTAAGACTCTGTCTCAAAAAAAGAAAGAAAGAAAAAAGAAATAAGACCCAGATGATATGAAAAGATCCACTGTACTCTAAAAGTTATCTAAATCAGTGCTGTCAAATAGAACTTTCTGCAATAATGAAAATATTCTATGCGTATGTGTTCTAACTATTAATAGAGTGCATAATTCTCAGGCTGATAAAGGGAAAAGATAATTAATAAAAATAATTGATTTATCCACTCAAAGAGGAAAAAAGCGACAGTGAAAATGTGACAAAAAGAAAACAGATACTGTAGTATAATGGTCACTATCTATGAAAATATACCAGTAATTATGTTAATTATAAAAAGCATATACTCCAATCAAAAAACAAAGATTGTCAGACTGAAAAAAGGAAATGAAGCTTAACTATAAGCTGCTTACAGCCATTACTCATTCAAACATGGAAATTTCTTTAGATATTGCCTCATCTCCACGCTCTTTTTTCATTCTCTAGAAGTCTATCAACATATCTTCAATCCTTTCAGCTTACCTGCATGTCTCAGGTTTTTTTCCCCCTACTTTCCTTTTTTTTTTTTTTTTAATCTTTTAGCATTTGGTTAGTTTTTAGCATTTTGGTTAGTTTTTCCAACCCTACTTTTTGGTTTAGTAGTTCACATTACAGCTGTTATCCACCTATGATTTAACCTTTCCTTTGAGTTTCTAATCTTAATTATTCTATTTCTAGGAGTTCTTTTCAATTCTTTTTTCAAAATCATGTGTTCTTATGCTATTCTTTCCTTGTGCTTTTGACTCTTTCTTTTATCACTGTTACGGTGGTGATTATAGTTACTTGGTGATACTCTTCACACCGTTCTAGTCTCGTCAGTGCTGGAAATGCTAATATTCCTCTTCACCATATCTAATTATTCTCTGTCACGGCAAATTATTTTCTGTGACTTATAAACTTTAATTGTGGGCTTTTATTGGGAGTTTATTATTGCCTGGACTGTTGCAAATGTAGATTCAGAGAGGTTTGCTTCCACTAGACGTGCTAGGATTTCATTGGTATGAAAGGTGAGTATCCGTGTTAAAATCCTCGGAAGAACGTCAAATGAGACCTTACATTTAAGTATGTAAGAACTATGGAGCTTCGATTTCTCAGGAATTTTTTTTTAGTTTTTAGTTTTAGTGTGACTTTTTCTAATTCCCCTTTCACTGAGAGATAGCAATTCCAATGCCCACAGGGATCTCAGTTCCAGCTTTCTGCCTCACACAAGTCACAGCTTCATCTTCTGCCCCCAGGACAGCTTTGTGGGGGCTGTATGCAGTCAACAGCTTCCCAGGCTGCCAGAGCATCAGCTGATCAGTGTCTTGCTCTGGCCTTCACTTTTTTTTTCTTGAGATTTTCTACGTGGTTACAGGGGAGGGGTATCTCTGCCTTGACTCAGCCCACTAGGCTCTCAGAACTAACTCACAATTTTCACACCACGCTTTCTCCTCTTTCTGCCTCCACTCCTGAATTTGTTCAGGTCAGTTTGCCACTTCAGATGTAGAGGCTTCAGTAGATGACACAAATTTCCAATCACATCAGTCACATGTACATTCTTCATTGATTTTCTTATGTTCTATGGAGCCACAGACTAAGAGAATCTCATTATAGACTTCACTGCCATCTGTAAACTTGCTTGCTCCAATCTTCACCTTTCTTCCTCTCAGCAAGACCTCTTATGCTCTGACTCTTCCAAATATCCATGGTCCCACATGTCTTCTTCATTAGTGTGCCTCAGAAGTTTGATTCTTTAGTGAAATGTGGGTTTCATTTACCAAAAGCAGATCTGTGTTCTCTAATCCCATGAAAATTCTGGGTGGGTAAGATGTTTTCCATATCGTTAGACTCTCATAAACCATGCAGAAGAGGACAGAGGCAAGGCCAAACATAGCTAGAGATTTTCTTTTTATTAAGAAAGCTTCAGTTAATCCATAAACAACAGTGAAAATAAGAACCAACAGCTTTAAGCATTGTTTTGACATTCAGACACACACTATAAAATGTGTTAATTCATTAAACAAATAGTTATTAAGCACTTATTAAGCTAGTTTCTGGGGATATAATTAAGGACAAAATGATATATAGCCATGCATGACTACTGACAGGCATACTTCTGAGAAATGCGTCTTTAAGTGATTTCATCATTGTGAGAACATCAGAGTGTACTTACAAAAACCTATACGGTGCAGCCCATTATACACCTAGGCTATTGATGTAGCCTATTCCCAGGCTACAAATCTATACAACATGCCACTGTTCTAAATACAGTGGGCAACTAAAACACAATAGTATTTGTGTATCTAAATATAGCTAAACACAGAAAAAGTAGAGCAAAAATACATTACAATATAATCTTATGAGACCATCATCATATACCTTGCACGTTGCTGACCAAAGGTCGTTATGCATCACATGATTCTATGTAATTGCCTTCTGTTCTGCCAAACTACAAATCCTAACAGAGCAGTGGCTGTGTTTGGGCTGCTCGCCTCTGGACTCAAATGCTTAGCCATGTACTGACTCTTAATGATATTTGTTGAATGGATAAATGATTGATTATAGTGATACATAAATGAGTTTCCTTGCAAAGAGAAAAACCTAAAGGGAAAATGATGAAATTTTGCCTTAACCCTGCAAATATATATTTTAAAAATAAGACACAAATTCCTGTTCTTTTGGTTCACTCATATGGGCTACTTTTCCCATTAGCAAGATCTTAATAAGCCTTACTCAGGAGTCTCCTTCACTGTCTCCCAGTCACACTCTCCTCTCCTGGGTATCTTCCTGAAATACTCCTTTAACAAATATAACCAGCACATTAGACAAGCGAGATTCATGGGATCCAACTTTGTTTTTGCCTCTTGCTGGACTTTAAAACTATTCAGAGGAGGAAAATCTTTGTCACTGAAAAAACTTCACAGACCTCATGACTTCATTTCTCAGTTTAGGTAATAGACAGCTCCGTGGTCATTCCAGTTACAAACCATAGTCTCAGTTCAGAAAGTAGACTTGTATAATCCACGATACTAAATATATCCTCCACCTTCAGACAAAGGTAAACTTTCTCCCCTCTCCTCTACTAGTAGGTGGGTAGCAGGCATCCTGGAATGCTGTAGATTGGCTTGTATTTGCTTTCCTCGCCCTTTCTCCCTCTATCTAGCTAATGGTGCTTTTTAAAATTTTTAAAATTTTTTTTTTTTTGAGACAGAGTCTCATTATCTCGCCATGGTGTCACAGCTCAAAGCATCCTCAAACTCCTGGGCCTAAGTGATGCTCTTGCATCAGCCTCCCAAGTACCTGGGACTACAGGTGCCCACCACAATACCCGCTGTTTTTTTGTTGTAGTAGTCATTGTTGCTTAGCAGGCCCGGGCCGGGTTGGAACCCACCAGGCCCCAGTGAATGTGGCCGGCGCTCTAACCACTGAGCTATGGGCACCGAGCCTGGTGTATTCTTTTTTTCTTAAATGCAATTTACATACAGTAATATTCACCAGTTTTTAAGTACATAATCTATAGTTTGTTTTCTTTTTGTTTTGTTTGCGACAGAGTTATGCTCTGTTGCCCAGGCTGGAGTGCACTGGCATCATCATAGCCATCTGCAACCTCAAACTCCTGGGTTCAAGCAATTATTCCATCACAGCCTTCCAAGTAGCTAGGACTGCAGGCTGAAGCCACCATGCCCAGCTAATTTTTTACATTTTTGTAAATACGGAGTCTCACTCTTGCTCAGGCTGGTCTCAAACTCCTGACCTTGAGCAATCCTCCCTGAGTGCTGGGATTACAGATGTGAACCACTTACACCCAGCCAACAGTTAGTAAGTTTTGACAGATATATACAGTCATTCGAATATTACCACAATAATGATATAGAACATTTGTATCATCTCAAGAGTTTCCTCATTCTCCACTGTAGTCAATCTGCTCTGGCTCCCCAGCTTTCTATCCCCATACTTATGCCTTTTCTAAAACTTCATATAAATGAAATTATACAGTATGTAATCTTTTGTTTCTGGCTCTCTCCCTGTAGCATAATGTTTCTGAGTCCCATACATGTTGCTGTGCGTATGAGTAATTGTGTTTTTAAATTTTTTTTTTAAGAGTGCTGTGATGTTACTGGCTCACAGCAACCTACAACTTCTAGGCTTAAGCAATTCTCTTGCCTCAGCCTCCCAAGTAGCTGGGACTACAGGCACCTATCATAACGCCCGGCTGTTTTTTTGTTTTTGTTTTTTTAATTGCAGTTTAGCTGGGGCTGGGCTCGAACCTGCTACCCTCGGTATATGGGGCCGGCGCCCTACTCACTGAACCACAGGCGCCACACAGTAGTTGTGTTTTTAATCTCTGAGTGGTATTGCATTGTACTCTCCCATCATTATCTGTTTATCTATTCATCATTCAATGGACAATGTGTCTTTTTCCTTGCTGAGCCATTATGAATAAAGCTTCTGTAAACATTCAAATCAAAATTATTGTGTATTTCATTAAATTTATTCCAGATAATTACCTTGGGGTAGAATTTCTGAGGGATATAAGAACTGTCGGTTGGTATTTCCAAAGTGGCTTTCCTATTTTGCATTTCCACCAATAATGTCTGAGAATTCCATTTGTTTCAGATCCTCTCAAGCACTTGGTGTTACTGTTCTTTTTCATTGTGGCTCCATAGTAGATGTGTAGTGGTATCTCGCCGGGGTTTTAATTTATATTTTATTAACGACTAATAATATTGAAAATCTTTTCATATGCCATTGCCACTGGTATATTTTCCTTGACAAAGTGTCTCTTCAAATATTTAGTCCCTTTTGTTTTAAATTTTGTGTTGTCTGTTTTATAATTGTTGAATTATGAGTGTTTGACATAGTGTAGAAACAAATGCTTTATCAGATAGGTATTCAAATATTTATTGTAATGTGTTGCTTTTCTGTTCTTTCTCTTTTGGTCGTTTTTAATTTTGTTTAGAGACAATCTCATTATGTTGGCCAGGCTGGTATCAAACTCCTCAGCTCAAGGAATCCTCCCGCCCCAGACTCCTCAGTCGTAGAGATTATAGGCACACACATAGCACCTGGCTTTCTTCTCATTTGCTTTAGTTTCTTTTATAGTGCAAAAGATTTTCTAATAAATTAGATAAAAGCCAAAATTTTTTTTTTTCCTTTTATGGTTCATGCTTTTCTGGTCCTAGCTAAAAAAATAATTTGCCTAATTCAAGATCACAAAGAACATCTCATATCTTCTAGAATTTTTATGTTATATCTTATTTGGATATGTGGTTTATTTTGAATTAATTTTTATGTATGGTATGACATAAAGGTCACAGTTGGTATTTTTGCAACTGGATATTCAATGTTTCAGTACCAGTTTGTCTTAGTCCATGTAGGAGGCTACAACAAAATACCATAAACTGGTGACTTACGAACAATAGAATTTATATCTCACAGTTCTGGAGGTTGGGAATTCTAAGGTCAAGGTGCTAGTATATTTGGTGTCTGATGAGTGCCCGCTTCTCTCATAGAAGTAATTTTCTCACTGTATCCTCAGATGGCAAGAGGAAGAATCCTTGCCTCTTCAGCCCTGTATACACGTAAGAGCACTAATCCCATGAAAGTTCTACCCTCCTGATCTACTCACCTCTCAAAAGTCCCCACCTCCTAATATCATCACCCTGGGGTGATGAATTCAACGAATGAATTTTGGGGAGACACAGACATTCAGTCCATAGCATATTTACTGACTTATTAACTACATTGGGCAAGTTATTAGATGGAAATTTCATGGAGTTTAAATAAATACTTAACACATTGATTGCCACATTAGAAAAAAAAATTTCCTTTGGGACACAGTGTTTTTTTAAGTCAAGCTAAGTCAAGAGACATATATACTTCACAGGGCACCAGGCTCAAAACTAGCACAAGTTGAATACAACTTACACGGCAGTTAATGTGTTCATTTTTTACATTTCTTTCTCCCTCATCTGCAAAATGGGAAAAGGAGCACAGGTAACTGCTCAACAGATAAGTGTTCAATAACTGTAGCTACTTTATAAAACTCATCAAGCCTTGACTATTTACTTTAAAATATATCTTGAATTTGTCTCCTTTATCCAATCACTATTTACTAACTTACTCAGTCATTTAATCACTTAATAACCTTTTATTGAATAACCTCATCTCCCAGGTACTATGACGGGCATTGAGACTTCAACAATGGACACAGTCGACATGGCCATTTCAGTGGGACTTTCAGAATGGAGAGGAAAACAGAAGGTTAAATAGCAATTAAAATGGAATTAGGAAAAAGGCCTGACCCTAAGCTTTGCTCTGATTAATGAGAGAATATCCATGTCCCATCTCATTCTCCCAGGGTCCAGGGCAAGGGAGCACAGGATAAGCTCAGGCATAAGAGAACTATTGAAAAAATGCCTTCCAGGGTGATCTATCTGAACCACTTATCTGACTATGTCACCCACTGCATAAACCAGTCTGGCTCTTCATTGCCTTCAGGATAAACTTAAGCTTCTTAATATAATACATCTCCTGCTTCATCTCTGAACACTCTTTCCCTTTCATTTTGCGTTTCAATGAAATCGAGCTGTTTGTATTCATCTATACATGCCAGGCTTTTTTATGCCTGTGCTCATGCATCCTAAGAAATGTCCTTTGCCCTCCTGCCTTAGTAACTGTTCATACCAGTTGGGATTCTTGTGGCTGCAAAGAAAAGAAAGCCAATACAAACCAGCTTGAGATAAAAAGAGACATTTATTATAAGAATACTGGGATGTTTCATGAAACAGAAGGACGGGGAACTGGCTGTACATCAACAGTAGGTAACAACCGAATGTGTTCTGTAGGAGATGCTGCGAGGATGTATTCTCTATAGCTTGTATCAGTGGAATGCACATTGTTGTTATCATTGTTTTCCTCCATCAAATGGCAAAAAAAACAAGAAGTTGATGGTTCTCAAGCTTCCCTGAGGACCATGTGGAAAAACTCCAGGAGGGGACACTGCTGGGCTCAGCATGTTTCAGGTGCCCATTTATGGACCAAACACTTATGTCCCAGGGAGGCAGTGTAATGGTAAGTGGCTGCTCTCATCAGAAATCTGTGGGTAGGGAAAGGTAGCGCCCAGAGAAGCAGAGGAAGGGGGAAAGGGTGGGTTATAGGGTACTGTGAGTAGAATGAACTTCTATTTTTCCTTTACAACTTACAACTCCAGATTCCCTTTGTTGGGTTGGGTGCCTGTGTTCTATGCATACTCACTGCCTCATGAATATGTCTGATACGCCATAAATTTTTTTTTTTTTTGTAGAGACAGAGTCTCACTGTACCGCCCTCGGGTAGAGTGATGTGGCGTCACATGGCTCACAGCAACCTCTAACTCTTGGGCTTACGCGATTCTCTTGCCTCAGCCTCCCGAGCAGCTGGGACTACAGGTGCCCGCCACAACCCCCTGGCTATTTTTTTGTTGCAGTTTGGCCGGGGCTGGGTTTGAACCCGCCACCTTCGGCATATGGGGCTGGCGCCCTACTCACTGAGCCACAGGCGCCACCCACGCCATAAAATTTTTTGATGATCTGCTTCTGCATTCATTTCTTATGACCTCTTTGAGAACAAGTGTGTATCATATTTAGTTGTGTACTTTAACCTCTGAGGACACAAAAAACAGAGTAATAATGAATGTTTAACTGAATTAAAGATTTTTGGAAAGAAGAATACCTGATTACCTCGACTAGCTGATGCTTGAATTTTATTTTTAAAATTTTAGTTATAAAAATGTATCATTTTAAAGTTTCTTTGGAGTCAGCAAGCATTTATCCTCTTATTTAGCAAGATCAAATGATGATATAATTCCCAACATTATTACATTGTTATTTTTTCTTACAAGTAATTAGAGGTGAGAAGAATCAATGTAATCAATTTCATTACATGTAATAATATTTTAAATCACTTAATTGACAGGCTATTATAGAGAAAAACATGCAAAAACCACATATGTATATATAAACTCCCACTATGCTTAAGAAGTTTCCAGTCCAGTTCATTCTACAGCCTAATGACCAATGAATTAAATGACACTCCGATTCAACAATAGAGGGATTCTCTGCCCTTCCTAAAAGTGCACAAAATGATAATACTTTCTCAATACTGTCAAGGAATGTCTTAAATATGTGGAAAAATAACAAAATGTGAAACAGAATGAGCAGAAACTTGGTGAAAATTAGTAAAACAATGCTCTGTTCTCCCTCTGCTGGCTCCTAGGCAGTATCACTCTTCACATGTCTGTCCAAAGGCCCACGTGAAATTCTTTCATGGAATCCCAAAAACACTTGTACATTTTTTTGCGCAATTTTTTCAGAAATATTTAGAATTATTTAGTGTTCGTCTAAATAAGTTCCACCCAATCCAAAGCATCCCTACCAAAGCCATCCGCAACCTTCTCTCCTGGACTAATCTTCCAAGAAAGCAATTTAGAAAAAGTAATATTAATATTACAAAAATACTGCATGTAAAATTAAATTTTCTGGTTTTCAAAAAAGATGACCCTTACAGATTGAGATGCAGCCTGATAAAGTAGGAAAAGTACAGCTTTTTCAGTTGGAAGACCTGGGTTTGAGTCTTGGCTTCCCCTCCTGTGTACTGGGTGTGTCCCCTTTACACACTGTCACTTACATAGTGCTTGCGTAACATTACCATTTATGGAACTGAGTTCATCATCCTCTAAATGAAGGAGCTACATAACAGAACTGTTAGAAATTTTTCTAGTTCTAATATTTTATAATTCCAAGTGCTGTTGAATTACAACATTTTAATGATTAACTTCTGCTTTTCCTTTATACCATTTGAGTCCTTCTCAGCTATAACCAAAATGAAATGAATGAAACCATTCCTATCATCATCAGCTTCCTTTCTTGATGTGGTACCAAACACACTGTGGATACCAGAATGAATCCTACTTGATACAATAATGATGATGATGGCAATAAAGAGCCATCGTGGGATTTTAACTTGAGCCAAGTTCTCTCTTGGTTATATGGCTAGTATCTTGAGTAGCAGCTATGGACAGATCTGTATTTCCTTCCCCATGCCACCCCCATGACAGTCTGAAATCAGAGTGTTCAAATGAGATAATTCAGAAGAACTGCTGAAAAATGTAGTTTTAATCTGTCCTTCTGTTCAGTCATTAGTTAAATCCCCTATATCACATTTCTTTAAATCAACTGACTTTTAAATATTGTCATATGGAAGAAAGAGACAAGGTATGTGAGTGGGAAGTCAGGAGATGCAATTTCTTCATATAACAACTCCACCTTCTCTCAGTTTAACATCCATTTTTTCAAGATCAAAATACAGCATGTCGTGAAAGAGAGAACATGTGTGAGATGATCACTCCAGCATTTCCAGACATAACTGGAGGCCCAGAAGTAGTAGCAAGAATAATTATAGGTATTAGTTGCTGAGAACTCACTATATACGTCAGGCACTATATTAAACTATATATATATATATATATATATATACACATACAGAGTGGCCATAAGTTTGTGTGCAATTTAAGAAAGTTTAACATAGTAAATTGCACACAAACTTTATGTCCACCCTGCATATATTATATATGCAGTTATGCATAAGTATCTACTTAAACTGAACATCAACATTGCCTATGATCCAACAATTCCACTCCCCACTACACACTCAAATGAAGGTGTGAATGCATGTGTACTAAAAGACAGAATTTTCATAGCACCTTTATTTATAAAGCTTCAAGTTGAATGAACCCAACGTCCATCAACTGTAAAACAGATAAAATAAGATGTTGTCAGCCCTACTATGAAACTAATTTAGGGTTTTCACATGAAAGCTATAACCCAGTTACAACCTAAGAATAGGGGGAAGGGGGAAAGGGAGGGGAGGAAGGGGGAAGGTGGGTAGAGGGAAGGAGACTGTGGGGATTACACCAGCGGTGCATCTTACAAGGGTGTATGTGAAACTTGGTAAACGGTCTGTGAAGCTAGTGAATGATGCCCCATGATTATATCAATGTACACAGCTATGATTTAATAAAATAAATAAATAAATAAATAAATAAAAAGATGTTGTCAGCTTCATGTCATACAATTCAGCAGTGACAAGGAACTAATTGCCACATACAACATGGATAAATGTCACAGACATAATGTTGACCACGAGAAGCCAAATACAAAAGAATATATATGGTACAATTCCAAAGTTCAAAAGCAGTCGAAACTATCACTCAAGGAGGAGGGCACCAGCCCCATATACCTGGGGTGGCAGGTTCAAACCTGGCCCTGGCCAAAACTGCAAAAAATAAATAAATAAATAAAAATAAAAACAAAGTCATAACTAATCTATGGTGAAAGAAGTTAGAATGGTGGCTGGGCACAGTGGTCCATGCCTGTAATCCTAGCAATCTGGAGGCTGAATCAGATGGATTGCTTGAGCTCAGGAGTTCAAGACCAGCCTGAGCAAGAGCAAGACCCTGGCTCTACTAAAAATAGAAAAAGCAACTGGGCATTGTGGTGGGTGCCTATAGTCTCAGCTATTCAGGAGGCTGAGGCAAGAGGATCACTTGAGCCCAAGAGTTTGAGTTTCCTATAAGGTTGCTGTGATATCACAGGACTCCACCCAGGGCAACAGAATGAGACTCTGTCTAAATAAATATAGATACATAAATAAATAAAAATAAAAAAGGAGTTAGAACGGTGGTTATCTTTTGCCACAGGTGCTAAATAATTGGGAGGCAAATAAAGGAGGCTTCTTTGACACTCATAATTTCTTGACCTAAGTAGTGGTTGGATGGAGATAAAAATTCATCAAGCTATAGACTTAGAACTTGTATCTTTCCTGTGGTAGACACAAATTATTTTCTTCTTACAAAAAGAAAAAGAAAATAATTACTGAGAATTCACCCTCTTTCATTTACCATATTCCCTTTCAGAGTGCATGCCACCTCATCCCAAATTTGAAACCCTTATATAGCTAGTATTTTACATATTTCCTAATTCTTGCTTCCTGTACACATTCCGAAGCCTCTTTGATGAGCAGGTATGAGTTTCTCACAAGGAACAGCTGACTACAACCGTCTACGCCTTCTAGTTTGATCACTGACTTCACTTCCTTACTTTCTTTTTTTTTTTTTCAAGAGCTCTAGTTCTCTTCATTCTCACAATCAGCTTTCCCTGCTGTAGGAGACTATGTGCCAAGCTTGCGGAAGCGGTCACCAGGTCTTGAGGGCGGCGCTGGGAGCAGGGCAATCTCCTAGCCGGCATGGAGATATTTGGCTGCCTGGAGATGAGCCCTGGAGCAGCTGCAGGCATTAATGAGATAAGATCAGGTGCTTGTTAGCAAGCAGGTGTTATACATTGGACATTCGTGGTGCAGCAGGGTGGGAGTCAAGCCCGGAAAGAAACAGCACATGGTGATCATTAAGCACACAGCTCTTGTGCATGGGCCCCCATACCTGTTGTACAATACTTCAATGAAAGGCTATGGCAGAGGTTGCTCAGGGCTCTCCCTGGAACATGGGAAGCCCCTCTCTTGCAGGCTTTTGCACCTTCAATCCGTGTTCCCAACTGCTTTTATTCGCGCGGCGACAGGGTGCCCACAGCCTGCACTGACACCCTGTTTTGTTTGTTTGCAGAGATTTCTCACTTCTGACCATTCCACTGACTCAACTGATAATGCCAGGTCTGGAAGTACTATTTTAAACTAAACCTAGACAATGTCTTTTCTCATGTTTCTTACCATCCAGTGACTTCCATGATACAATCCTAAACTCTCTTGTCCTCTGTTCTTCTTATGTATCTGACTGACAATTTCTTTACCTTGAATGAATCCAGTCATCTGCCTTCTCTGGTACCACACAAAGATAAGTATACTAGAAGAGAAATTGTTTCACATCATGAATTCGTGTCTCTGTATATTCAGGGCCTCCAACTTCTTCACTGCTCTTATAATACATCCCAAGTTAGTTATCTCTTTATATTTCCTAATTGCTAACTAAAGTTTAGCATTTCATTTACTTAATAGAAGACAATAAATTATAGTGTTATTAAAGTGCTTACTAGTACCTCTGCAGTACTAATAACTTTGTCTACAATGCCTATAACCATCACCCATAGAATCAGATTTTTTTGAATATTAGAGTTGTTAAAGATATCTCAAAGTATCGTTTATATTCTTACTATATCAAAATTAGAGTGGTTTTTAGGTTTGATTCTAGACCGTGCTATTTTATATAGTAATATAGGCATTATAGCCTTTTTAAAACATACACGGTTTTTGATGTTTGCTCCCATTAAGAGGTGGGGGCTATGTTCCTTCTCTTTGAATCTGGACCAAGTATAATGACTCCCACATAACCAACAGAATGCAGCAGAAGTGACATTATACAACTTCAGGGGCTCATCATAAAAGCCAAAGAGGTTGTCATCTTGCTTGCTGGAACAAAAGCAAGATGACAACTGGGAACCTTGAGCCATCATGTTTAAGAAATCCAACTGCCTGATTGAAAATATGCAAATATCCTTTCCCATTGTGTAGGTTGTCTCTTTGCTTTGGTTATTGTCTCCTTAGCTGTACAGAAGCTTTTCAGTTTAATGAAGTCCCATTTGTTTATTTTTGTTGTTGTTGCAATTGCCATGGCAGTCTTCTTCATGAAGTCTTCCCCAGGCCAATATCTTCCAGTGTTTTTCCTGTGCTTTCTTGGAGGATTTTTATTGTTTCATGCCTTAAATTTAAGTCCTTTATCCATCTTGAATCAATTTTTTGTGAGTGGGGAAAGGTGTGGGTCCAGTTTCAGTCTTTTACATGTAGACATCCAGTTCTCCCAACACCATTTATTGAATAGGGAGTCTTTCCCCCAAGGTATGTTCTTGTTTGGTTTATCAAAGATTAGGTGGTTGTAAGATGTTAGTTTCATTTCTTGGTTTTCAATTCGATTCCAAGTGTCTATGTCTCTGTTTTTGATCAGATGTCTGTTTTCAATCAGACAAAAGCTTGATAACTAGGATCTATAGAGAACTCAAATTAATCCACATGAAAAAAGCCAACAATCCCATAGATCAATGGGCAAGAGACATGAATAGAACTTTCTCTAAAGACAATAGATGAATGGCTAACAAACACATGAAAAAATGTTCATCATCTCTATATATTAGAGAAATGCAAATCAAAACAACCCTGAGATATCATCTAACCCCAGTGAGAATGGCCCACATCACGAAATCTCAAAACTGCAGATGCTGGCGTGGATGTGGAGAGAAGGGAACACTTTTACACTGCTGGTGGGACTGCAAACTAGTACAACCTTTCTGGAAGGAAGTATGGAGAAACCTCAAAGCACTCAAGCTAGACCTCCCATTTGATCCTGCAATCCCATTACTGGGCATCTACCCAGAAGGAAAGAAATCCTTTTATCATAAGGACACTTGTACTAGACTGTTTATTGCAGCTCAATTTACAATCGCCAAAATGTGGAAACAGCCTAAATGCCCACCAACCCAGGAATGGATTAACAAGCTGTGGTATATGTATACCATGGAATACTATTCAGCCATTAAAAAAAATGGAGACTTTACATCCTTCGTATTAACCTGGATGGACGTGGAAGACATTATTCTTAGTAAAGCATCACAAGAATGGAGAAGCATGAATCCTATGTACTCAATTTTGATATGAGGACAATTAATGACAATTAAGGTTATGGGGGGGAAACAGAAAGAGTGAAGGAGGGAGGGGGGTGGGGCCTTGGTGTGTGTCACACTTTATGGGGGCAAGACATGATTGCAAGAGGGACTTTACCTAACAATTGCAATCAGTGTAACCTGGCTTATTGTACCCTCAATGAATCCCCAACAATAAAAAAAAAAAAAAAGTTTAAATAAAAAAAAAAAAAAAGAAATCCAACTGCCCTGTAGATGTTATGCTGTGCGGAAGATTCAACCAGCCTGAGCAGAAAGCCCACATGGAGACAGGAGAGAAAGGAAGAGAGAGGAAGACAAACAGACCTGACCAGGATCCGATTGCTATTTTAATTGACAGAGACTTACTAGGCCTACTGTAGCTGATGGGAACATGAACTCTTCCCAGACCTGTTTATTCCCCAGCCTTATGAATTTTCAGCTTTCCATTGCACAGGTAAGTCTTCAGCCCAAGGTGCAAGGGAACTCTTCTGCACGTGTTCAGCACTCTCTGTGCCATGTCTGCCTCTGATACTCTGCCCACCAGCCTCCCCGAATTCCCACCTGTGTCTCCTCCATTTAGTGAAACCACTGGTCTCTGTTTTCGTTCCCCTCCCTGCTCCGCATCCTGGACAGATAGTAAGCTGGGAACCTTGCAGAACTTCATTCACTTGTTTCCCTTCTCTTGGAGATCACAATCCTGCATTGCCTATTGCCCAATGTCTGCAAACAGTTATTTCATATATTATGCCCAATTTTCTAGTTGTTTCTAGTGGCAGGGCAATTCTGCAGAAGCAAAAATTCAAATGTAATTGTTAAAACCAAAGTAAAAAAACTGATTATATTGTCTGATCCTGAAATTCATATGCAAAGGTACCAAAAAAGACTCCTCATACTCAACACAGTAGAACTCTTCAAAAATGTTCCCCCGTAGCTGTTATCATCTCCAACTTCCCACTCTTTAAGTGCCTTCTGGTTTCAGTCCTTACCACTTCACTGAAACAGGTCATTACTATAACCACCTGAACAGGTCATTATACACTGAAACAGGTCATTACTATAACCACCTTATTAGTATAGCTAAGGAATATCTTTCTTTTTATTTTCATTTTAGTTCTTTTTTTACTAGACTTTATAGAACTGTGCTATCCAGCAGGGTCACCACTCCTTGAAATGTGGCTAGCCCAAATTAAGAGATACTAGAGGTAAAAAACACATGCCAGATGTCCAAGACTTATTATGAAAATAAGGGTGTAACATGCTTCATTAATTTTTATATTACATATTAAAACAGCAATTTAGACATAACAGGTTAAACAGAATATATTTCTAAAATTAATTTCACCTGCTTCATTAATAGCGTTATTAGAGAATTTACAATTATGTATGTGACACATTATACTTCTAATGGCCAGTACTACTCCATATGAACTTCCTCTTACATATAGGGCCCTGCTTTAAACTCTGCTTTCTTGGTTCATGCTCTTCCTTGGTTTTTCTGTTACCCCACTGCTTGCTCCTTCTCAGACTTCTCCTCTGAGACCTAAATCTATTATTCTCACATCTTAAGTGTATAGCAAAATCACTCTCATTGCTTGCCAAAAGTACAGATTCTTACCTTACCTGCAGGATTCTGATCTGGTAAACTGGCTTGAGGGGACAGAGATTCAGTGAAAGGGAATGAGAGCCCAGAAATTAGGATTACTATTCAGCCCTATTCATTCTCCTTTCACCTGTAGAATTCCTTGGGTAACTGATCTTCCCCAGCTCGCCCCCAAGGATAGAACTGCCATTCACAGACTAACCCTTTCCAAAACTCTAATCTTCCTGCTCAGATTCCTCTCACCTGCTAGTTCTTCCTTCCAACTGACAACTGTGCTTCTTCACTGGGATGTCTCAAATTTAGCACATCCAACACTTCAGTTCTTATCTCTACTCCCCCTAACCCAGTGGTTCTCAACCTTCCTAACACCATGACCTTTTAATACAGTTCCTGTGGTCATGACCCACAGGTTCAGAACTGCTGCCCGAATCCATACCTCCTTTTGACTTCCTAGTTGCAAAAAAGTCTCTCCTTCTTCTTACATCTATATCTAATCGGTTACACAGTCCTTTTACCCTCTCTCTCTGCCTTCTTAATTCTCTTAGTTTAGCATTTCTCAATTTGGCATTATTGAAATTATGAGCCAGATCTTTGTGTTGTGTCTGGTGTTGGGAAGACTTGTCCTGTGCATTATAGGATGTTTAACAGTTTCCCTCTCCCTCATAGCTAGATACCAGTACCACCCACTAGTAAATACAACCAAAATGTCTCTAGAAATTACCAAATGTCTAGAGCAGTGGTTCTCAACCTTCCTAATGCAGCGGCCCTTTAATACAGTTCCTGTGGGTTGCAACCCACAGGTTGAGAACCACGGGGCTAGAGAGAAGTGTGGCATGAGGGAAATTCATCTGACCCCACAAAGTCACTGCTTTAGTTGATTAAGCCCCCCATATTAATTATCTGCATTTGGGGTAGTGTTTCCACTTGGCCCACTTGCCCAGGTCTGGACCCCTCCCCCATTCTCTACATTCCTTATAGTTTTACAGTTTTCATCATGGTAACATCTAATATTTCTGATACGGCATAAAAAGAGCATTATTTGTCGTCTACTTGACTCTCCAGCTATACTGAATTCCTTTGCAGTTTCCTTAGGGATGGATGAAAGTCATAAAAAGTGTTAACTGTAGACAGTGAGTAAGCTAGTAGCTTATAAGATAAATGCAAAACTCCTAGGATGTTTAAATATAGAACATGAGTAAGCATGTACTTGGTGAAACATAGGCAGAATTGTGTTAAATACACATAGTAAGTTAGTAAACTAAAAGGGATGTCAAAATGAAAATGAATAGAAAATAGAACAGAGGGTCTGTTACAGTCAAAAAGAAATGGAAAAAACTAAGTTATGAACAATCATAACATCCCAGGCTAACAACTATGTCGTCCCTAAATCAGCCACCCATTGGTGACACTAAGATATTCTCATGTTCTCTACCTAAGAAATGCAAATAAAACCTGTCTGTTCAGCAGCTTAACGAGTAAGCTCTGCTTGTGGTCAGGTATACTTCCCTGCTCAAACTAATAGAACAGGTGTGTGTCATTTCCCTACAGCGCTTTCCACCTGTGGTCTCCTTGGAGCACCCTCCTCTCTGATCTTCATAAGCATGTCACCAGTAGCGAAGGTTCCTGTGGCAGATAGGACAGATGAGCATAGCTAACCCCATAATTCAGGTGGTAGTTTCATTCCTTTAGCTTACACTGTATCTAAGTGTGTCAACTTGCTACAACTCTTTTCCCTTGCTTTTCGCTGGAAATTTAAATTGAATCAATATGCTCTATCATTTTGTGGCTCAAGGAGTAGGTGCCGGTCCCATATGCCAGAGGTGGCGGGTTCAAACCCAGCCCTGGCCAAAAATCACAAAAAAAAAAAAAAAAGAATCTTAATTTGGCCTGTGCATTTTCTATTTCTATTTCTATTTCTACCTCTAGGATAGTTCGCCTAGTCGTTTACTGTCTGGAGGCCATCATTGCAGAGTTACTTTCTCATACGCCAGTGCAATTCAAGCATTAATCTTCTCCCAGGAACGTCCCTGCTTTAGCACCTCCTATTATATCCGGTTCTTATCCTGTTGTAACATTCAACACACTGCGATGAACTGTTTGCTCCTTTCTCTTCCTAGTCTGTGAACTCCTTAGGAGGAGGAATAATTTATTCTTTTTGTCTAATTATTAAAGTGCTAACCACTAGTAGACAGCAAAATGATGGAATGCCGCCTCCTACAGACACAGTTGGGGGAATTATCCTTTGTTTTTGCCTTTCTCTCATTCTCTAGTTCTAAGGTTGGTGCGACGTAGTGAGCACCAAAAGCCTGACCCGTCAGGGAGCGGTATGAAAGTGAGGGGAGGAACACAGCGTCCCTGCGCAAAGCAACTTACCGCAGGTGTACGGAATGGCCAGCAAGCCTGAGCCTTAGCGGGCCTTATCTGTCTGTCCCGTATATTTTTCAGTCTGAGAGACTTGGAGCTCTCAATGAGTCTAGAAGAATAAAATTCACTTTAAAAGAGAATGAACCTTTACTTGTAAACAGACAATAGGATATAAGAAAAAGAACTCTTTTCTTAAAAAATTTACAAGTATTTTCGTGGAACCTACATTTTACTCTCATTAAAAGCTATTTGTATAGATTATAATAAGAAATGGAATATATTTCAATTAAATGAAATAAAGAAAATGTGAGATCGTAAACAAAAGGTCCGTTCCTGAGATCCGTTTAACTCGCTCACTCTCCTTCGAAGTTTAGGGGTATCTGGGTGCAAAAGTTTAGTATCACACACAGGTGTAGAGAATTGCAAATACAAACCAATCCAGTGGAATGTGTGTCTTGTAAGAGATGGCCCCCAGGGACGTCCCAATTTTCTTCTTTTTTTTTTTTTTTTGTAGAGACAGAGTCTCACTTTATGGCCCTCGGTAGAGTGCCGTGGCCTCACACAGCTCACAGCAACCTCCAACTCCCAGGCTTAAGCGATTCTCTTGCCTCAGCCTCCCGAGTAGCTGGGACTACAGGCGCCCGCCACAACACCCGGCTATTTTTCGGTTGCAGTTTGGCCGGGACTGGGTTTGAACCCGTCACCCTCGGTATATGGGGCCGGCGCCTTACCGACTGAGCCACAGGCGCCACCCCGTCCCAATTTTCTACTCCCCCGAGAATGCAAAGGCAAGACAAAGCCTGAATCAACTACTACCCGGCGTGAATCTTTTGCCTATTGTCGCCCCCTGCCCTTTCCGCCTCCGGAGGCGGCCGGGCTCTGTTCCGCTCTAGGCTTCTCCCGGGCTTCTCTCTATGGTGGCGCGCTGAGCCTCTCTAGCCGGCGCTTGCCGTCCTCTCAGTGGTAGCACGAGGACTAGCTGGGAGGCGGGGAACCGCGTCTGGCCTAGTGAGGACTGGCGTCCTGTTGGAATCTGGCGGAGGATCGCTCAAGCTAAGGTGGAACGGGACCCGGGGAGGGACAGGGGCATGGGGACGGGCCCCTTGGTGGGGAGGTCCCCGAAGAGAAGTGGGAAGCGAGGCCTGTACACTTGAAGGGGGTTTCCAGCTCCTGGCCTGGGCCTCCCTCGCCGCAACCCCAGCTCCGCCGCGGCCCCCTGGGTCAAAGTTTAACGCAACCGTCCGCTAGTTGTCGCCTCTCTTCGGGAGGCCCGGAGCCTCAAAGCTATAATTGTATGCTTCTTACAGCTCCATGTTTATGTTTTTACTTTTTAAAATCAGAATCCTCTCAGTCCTAGCTATTTGGCTGAGAACGGAAGCTGAGTTACATGTTATATCCCCCCCTTAGCTACCGTGAACGCAGCGAGTGCTCTTTGGATGGGTCCGGTGGATTGGATGATTTTGATAGAAGGGCAGTAATGTCCGTGACCACTCCAGAGTTGGGGTGGAAAGGATTGTAAGTTCCTGAAGACCTAGTCGTAACCGATTTGAAAGAGATTCAGCCTTCTTGGTGTGAGATTCTGGCAGTTTCTGAACACATATTCATTCAAAAACTAAAGTGTCTACTAAGTATGAGTAGATCCATAAACAAGATCCAGGATTCCTTTCCTTCACAGAGTTTTTATACATAATGGAAGAGACTAACCAGTAAAAGCAAGTGATGAGTGATATAAAAAGGGAAGCCTTTGAAGTTATTCTCTTACATTGGTTGATGTAGAAATAACACCATATAGCTCTTGCCTTCCAATAGCTGAGAGGTAATAGAGAAAAAGTTTCAATGCACTATGAAAAGGTTGTGCATATACAGAGCAAGAAGGACCTATAACAATAGTATGCATATGTGAGTAAAGCTTCACCGTGTAGGTGATGACAGTGATGGCGTCTGGAAAGACAGCTAAGCTAGCATCACCTGGCACACAAGGCTTACCAAGAAGAGAGGACAATAAAGGCATAAAGTGTAAGAGTCTTGTAGGTAGTGTTGTGTGGCCTGGAATATGCGGTGTTTGGAACCTTACTAGAATCCAGAGTTTACTTTGTAGAAAGAAGGGAAAGTTTTCTTTCTTTTCTTTTTTTTTAGTGGTGACAGTCTGAAGCTGTTGCCCTGGGTAGAGTGCTATGGCGTCATAGCTCACAGCAACCTCCAACTCGGGCTCAAGTGAAACTCTGGCCTCAGTTTTTCTTTTTTTTAGTAGAGACAGGGTCTCGATTTTACTCAGGCTGGTCTCAAACTCCAGAGCGCTACCCGCCTCAGCTTCCCAGAGTGCTCAGATTACAGGCATGAGCCACCACACCCAGCCAAAAGAGGGGAAAGTTTTTCAAGTGAATGGTTACAGTTCATTTTCACAATCACTTAATATCCATAGTGTTCTTAAGTATAGTTTGGCAGTTGCAGCCACAAAAAGAATAAGGTAGAATGAGGAGAGCTTAACCCTCTCTTCTTGGTCTGGAAATATTTTCTTAGTGTTGAAATTCCTCTTACTCAGTGTTGAAAACTCCCTTTGACCTAGGGGCCAGAGGAATAGGGGCAAATTGCAAGTGGCATTTGGAAACCAGAAAGTTTGCTTAATTGTTCCAAGAGTGGCTTGAAACTACCCGGGACAAAGCATTTAAAAATGTGAGGGAGTGCATTAGGTAATTCTAGAGTAAGCTATTAGGAACTAATTAAGAGGAATTTTTCTTACAAATAAAAGTAGGGTGTTTTTTCAAAAATTTATTCAGCACATGCTTCATTAATGTCAGGCACTGTACTGCCTTGGTAACTAGTTGTAAGCTTCAGTTTACAACTGTTAGTGGGAATGGTATGTATCTCAAGGTCGTTGTGAAAATTCATGAGATAATGTTACACTTAGCGCTGTACCTGACACTTACTAACTACTGGCACTTTAACCAAATCTTTTAAATGGTGCTATATTTTTGTTTTAAATTCTCTTTACCATTCTTATTGGGCCTAGGTCTTGAGGATTGGGACTCCCATTTTGGACCTTTCAGGTAATGCCCATTCACACAATATAGGCAGGTAATATTTGAAGATAATGGGTGCAAAAAATTTACAATGGCAAGCAAGATACCTGACTTTTGTAGGTATGTTTGTCCATAACTAAGACTGCTGATTTGGTGTAGCAAGGGTAGAAGAAATTATTTTAAGTAAGAGATAATCCAGGTGAATGCCTAGTAAGTTGTAAGACATTATAAAAACTATTTTTTTCATGAAACATTTCATGAAAACACTTTTTCATGTTGTTCATAAAAGAGACCTATGAATGAGTTGATGAAAAAATTAAGTAAGATTCTTATTTGGTTAAATTCCTCTTAATATTACTTTTCTGGCTAATTGGGAGACTAGTAACAAAGTTAAAAAGCTGTATTGAGAGGAATCAACCTATTGAAACAAACCTTGACACATCACCCCTAAAAATTTGGGAAGAGAGCGTACCTGAGTAATCCACCACTCCCTCTGTTACTGTTTTGTTAGTGGCTATTTTGCTTTTTTTGCATTCTTTCAAAGTGAGGCTGTTCTACTTAGACACCTGTACAAAATCTGTGATGATGTCCTGCCAGAGTGTACAATCTTTTTCTCTGCCTCACATTGGAAACATAAGCGTAGTCTTGGGCCACACATTAAATACACAAACCCTAACAAAAGCCGATTAGGGCATACTTTTCGTGATATCTGCCACCATGGATAAGCAAAAAACATCCTCCCCAAATCAGTATGGAGTGTATGGGTTGCAAGTTGGACACCCTTGGAGACCTGGCCTTGTTATGGGAGGCTTGCAGGAATCATTTCCTTGTATGAGTTGCTCATCTTCCTCAGTCTGTCTAACCTACCTGCCTTATAGTTTCACAATGATAGCAAAAGATACATTTAAGAGTTTATTTAAAACCCAGGTGTAAAGCTGAATAATTGCCAGAGCTGGCAAAATACAAATAATATGGTGAGCAAATATTTTTCCTATCCAAAGTAGTAGAATGGGTTAATCTATGCTGCATTTATTTCATTCTCTTGACTCCTGTTACTTCTGTGAAAATATTAAATGTTAATCTTAGAGTCACAAAACATGTTGAGGAAAGAACCTTTCCCAGAGAGAAATTAAAATAAGACAGCAATCAGGTCCTACTTCCTCCTCAACTCCCCTGAAGCTGTATGTATTCATCTCTTGACACTGCTGGCTGTTGTGACAATTAGCTGTAAATTAACCTAACAATGCAGCATCTGACTCTTACAATATGTGTAGCCAGTCACTAATCAGTGTTACATCTGTAAACCAAAAAGAAATCTTGAGAGATAATTTTATATTAGTCTACTCCCTTTTTTGCCTTCAAAGCCTGCTTGTAACAAAAGCCTGTGGGATCTCATAGCTGAAGTTACTTGGGTCTGAGTCTTCTGGGTAACTGTCCTCACTTTGACTCAAAGAGTTTGTATTTTGTGCCTCAACCTTCTCTGTTTAAGTCAATAATATTGTGATAAGGCACTAAAGTAAAGTGATGGCAATCTTAAGGAGAAGGTCTGAAATTCAGAATTTTTTCTTAAGTGTCAGATTAAAAATGAATCTGGCCTTAGGACCTTATTCTGGGCTTTATTCTAATCTAAAGGATTTTGCAGTGGGGAACACTCTGACCTAAACACTTACAAGCCTTTAAAGGGAGTAAATTATGCTAGAAAGAATAGATGTGAGTGTGTTTTACCCTGAGGCTAGCCTGTTCTCAGGAGGGGCTGGTTGGTCACCACATGTAGCCAAGGGTTGGCCAAAGGTTGGGAGTTGTGGGAAGGAGAGAAACTTTGCAGGGATGTCCAACCTGTGGCCCATGGGCCACATGTTGATTTTGTGAGGCCTTTTTTTGCTTATCTGTGGTGGCAGATTTCACAAAAAGTGTGCAGGGACCTTTGTTTTTGCTAATCATCTTTCGTTAGTGTTTGTGTATTTAATCTGTGGCCTATCACAACTCTTACAGTGTGCAGCAGAGGGAAAAAAAAGTTGGATGGTCAGCAAACATTTGGTTCCAATTGATAAGTGGGGACAAGCAATTCAGCACATCATAAATTTATAAATGAAACAAGGCTCTGATCATAGGTAAATTAGGGTACAGGCATCCTTGAGTCTTACCTAAGTCAAGGGGAAGGAAAGGTGGAAGGATTTCTTTAAGAAACCTGGAGCAAAGGCCTCAGGTGGAATTCAGCTTGTTAAAAGGCATTTTTTGCTGTTTGACATTGACATTAAAAATAAGTATATAAGGCTTAGCGCCTGTAGCTCAGCAGCTCGAGTGCCAGACTCACACACCGGAGCTGGCGGGTTCAAATCCAGCCCGGGCCTGCCAAACAACGACAATTACAAAAAATAGCTGGGCATTGTGGGCATCTGTAGTCCCAGCTACTTGGGAGGCTGAGGCAAGAGAATGGCTTAAGCCCAAGAGTTTGAGGTTGCTGTGAGCTGTGCCCCCACAGCACTCTACCAAGGGTGACAGCTTGAGATTCTGTCTCAAAAAAAAAATAATAATAAGTATAGAAACATTTATATAAGAAGGCCTCTGGGCCTGGCACAGTGGCTCACACCTACAATCCTATGGCTTTGGGAGGCCCAGGAGGATTGCTTGAGGCCGGGAGTTTGAGGTTGCCCTGAGCTATGAGGAGGCTACTGCACTCCAACCCAGGTGAAAGTCTAAGACCCAGCACTGCCTTCCCCTTCCCCCAGTAAATAAATAAAGCTTTAGGAATCCCATTGGCTCCATTCACTAATTAAGTACTAGTTTTTATAACTCTACATCACTAGGTATAGTTTTGAAAATACTTAAACCTGGATTTCATTTGTATCATGGTATATCTTTCTAAGGTTGGGGTGGATAAAAAATCCAGAATAATGGTGTGAATGAACAAATTTAGCATTTTTTGTTTATTAGTTTGCTTATCCTATAAGAAGCAGGACTTTTTTTTTTTTTTTCATGAGGAATACTAGGTATTATGCTAATCAAAATGGTTGGCTGGGACAAACTATCTGTCCCTATGTTAAAAGATTATTTTCCACAAAAGTGGGCAAGAGAGTAAAATCATACTGTTACGCAGAAAACAAACATGTTGACGATTTTTACTTAACTTACTAACAAGGGAACAGTTAAGATGTTTATAACCAGTTTAAATGACAATAAAAAGTATAGACATTTGTATGGAGCAGGAATGTTGAAATAAAAGTGAGAATGGAGGCAAAAGTGGTTTCTTCCACAGTGAGACAGGATAGTTCCTTGAATCTCTCTCTACCAGGTAGAATTTATAGAAACACAGACAAAAGGGCGGTGCCTGTGGTTCAGTGGGTAGGGCACCGGCCCCAAATACTGAGGGTGGCAGGTTCAAACCCAGCCCCGGCCAAACTGCAACAACAAGAAAAATAGCCAGGCGTTGTGGTGGGCACCTATAGTCTAAGCTTCTTGGGAGGCTGAGGCAAGAGGATCGCTTAAGCCCAGGAGTTGGAGGTTGCTGTGAGCTGTGTGACACCAGGGCACTTTACCCAGGGGGATAAAGTGAGACACTGTCTCTACAAAAAAAAAAAAAAGAAGAAGAAAGAAATACAGACAAAAATTATTTTGCATTGTTGCTAGTTATCTACATTTGACAGTTAGAAAATAACACAAAAGGGATAAAAGACTCAGAGACCCCATGAAATCAGAATATGAAAACCTGGAAGGCTGTGCTTTCAACAGCACATTTTTCTAACAAAGTAGATATTTTTCTCTGTCCTAATTTTATCAAATTTAAAAATTCCTTCCCCCCCATAATCTTCCGTAGTGTTGGACTTCCTGGAAGGCAAGTACGTGTGTGTTTTTCTACTTGATGTGTTCTTTGAAGTTTAGAAGATGCTTGGTGAATTTTTTAAATTATCTGAAGCAGTTCCTCTCAAACTGTTGTTTGCTTACAAATCACCTGGGCATCTTAATTTTTTTCTTTTTTTTATTGTTAAATCATAGTGCAATTAATGCAATCAAGGGGTACAATGTGCTGGTTTCATATACAATCTGAAATATTCTCATCAAACTGTTCAACGTAGTCTTCATGGCATTTTCTTAGTTATTGTATGCAGACATTTGTATTCTGCCTTTAGTAAGTTTCACCTGTACCCATTCTAAGATGCACCTAAGTGTGGCCCCACCCATTACTCTCCCTCCACCCAAACCATCCCCCTCCCTTGGCCCTTTCCCCATATTCTTGTGCTATAGTTGGGTTATAGCCTTCATGTGAAAGCTATAAATAAGCTTCATAGTAGGGCTGAGTACATTGGATACTTTTTCTTCCATTCCTGAGATACTTTGCTAAGAAGAATATGTTCCAGCTCCATCCATGCAAGCATGAAAGAGGTAAAGTCTCCATCTTTCTTTAAGGCTGCATAATATTCCATGGTATACATGTACCAGTTTGCTAGTCCATTCGTGGGTCGATGGGCACTTGGGCTTCTTCCATGACTTAGCAATTATGAATTGGGTTGCAATAAACATTCTGGTACAGAATTTTTAAATATGGATCCTGATTCAGTGGGTCTAGAGCTGATACTGACCCTGCATTTCCACTAAGGTCCCAGCTGATGCCAGTGCTGGTTCATGGTTAGCAAATAGTAATGCATTTCTGACTCTGTTAGTTAAGGAAGGGGCTGGATAGATTACTAGGGAAGAAAATAGCACTGTACTGTACGTGAAGGGAACAACATGAAGCTGCTGGACTGTCACTTGAAGAAAATAGGTATTAATTTTAGGCCACATTGCCAGAACACAGATCAAAATGAGCAATAACAGTTGCTAGGAATCAGATCCAGAGACCTCTATAGCAAAACTTTTAGCTTAGACAAGGACAGAAAGAGCCAGAAATGAGGACATAGAAGAATCTAACAGAGGAGGAGCAACCAGAAGGTATAACCTTTAGGGTAACTAAAGGATAAAAATTTATTATGGCTATATAGATAAGGTTTCTAGAAGAAATTCCCCAAGTCAAAAAATGCTTTTCCTATCAAATATAGTCAGGGAAGCCCAAGTTTTGTAAGAAACAGCTTTATGATTTAAAAACATCATAGATTAGTGGCTGCAAGTTAGTAATAGTTTACTGCAAATATAAAGAATCTGTGGTGTTAATATACTACACATAAGCGATTTCTATAATGTGCTAAGGGATGGTTGATCTAGTTTGTATTGACTTAAGATCAGAGCCAGAGTTGTGTCACATGTTCCGTGGTTTTATAATCTTATTTCTGGCCTTTTCTTTTTTCCACTCCTTTGTTTATCCTAATCCAATTTTCTGTTTAAAGAAAAATCAGATTATACAAGCCATTTTGTCAGCTAAAATTGGGACCGATATTTTAAGTTTTAAAAGTTGATTGAAATAATAAGTGCACTTAAATACACTTCTAAATTCAGGTTTGAATTTTTTTCACTTAAAATGTTCACTAACATTTTAACAATCTAAGGGTTTTTTTAACTTTCTAAACATAGTATTTTGACTTAAAATGCGGATGTATAGCTATTGAGTTTTTTTTTTTTTTTTTTTTTCTAAGACAAGAGTCTCAAGCTGTTGCCTGGGTAAAATGTCGTGGCGTCATAGCTCACAGCAACCTCCAACTCTTGGGCTCAAGTGATACTCTTGCCTCAATTTTTCTATTTTGAGTAGCGACAGAGTCTTGCTTTTGCTTAGGCTGGACTCCATCTCCTGAGCTCAAGCAATGCACAGGCTTCAGCCTCCCAGAGTGCTAGGATTACAGGCATGAGCCACCACGCCCCACCCCATTGACCATTTTTTGTTACTTGGGTCTTTTATTTGTATGTGGTTTTACTGATCATAGTTTCTACTGAAACTACATCAAAAGCATTTAAAATTTCAAACCAGTTTTTTGTTTGAGGAGCAAAGCTTCAAAACCACAAAATTGTAGAATCCTAGATTTTAAATACCCCACCAGCACCCATTTTTCAGTGGATCATATCTTAACAGAAAATTTTTTTCCCAGTGACTTGGATTTGTTGCATCTTTTCTTAAAAATTGAACTTAGTTTTTCAATTTGCTTTGAAAAATTGTCATAAAAAAATTTCAAATAGGAAGTATGGAAAATAGTGAGGCACTTGTTTACATGCCACCAGGCTTTCTTTTCTATAATTCTCCCTGAAAAAATTTTTTTTTCCTCAGAATTATCCACAGGTTTGGCATCTTTTACTCTGGTATATACAGAGTATATTTTAGTATGTGTTAATATTTTCATCCATAAATCTTACATACCATTTTATGTGTTTAAAATTTTACATGAATGATAACACTGTATATCCTTTGGTAGTTTTTTTCACTTCACATTTATTTTTTGAGATTTACCAGTGCTGATTCCTATAATTTGCAGTTTATTCATTTCAACTCTTACGTACAAGTCCCCTGAATGAGTAACCCATAATTTGTCTTTCACAATTAAGTTATTTCTCATCTTCTACTACCCATAATAGTGAATACTGAAAGTTTTTGAAGAGATTTTTCTTAAGCATAGACATCTAAAACTGAAAGTGCTTGGTCCAGAAGTATGTACTTCTTCAGTTTGCAGGAAAAGACAAAAGATTGTAAAGCAGTTGGAGCAGTGTACATTCCTACCGAAGTGTAAGGAGCCTCTCAGAGTTGGCCCCATCTTAGCCACATTAGAATATTAGAGTTGTAAATTTTTTTCAAGCAAATGTTTGAGAAATGGTATGTAATTTACATTTTCTTTAGGTAAGCGCTTTGTATTAATTTATTAGCTTTATTCTCTTTCTCTATGAATTGCCTGTCTGCTTAGTTTTCTAGTGGGTTCTTAGTTATTTTCTAATTGATACCTAGAAGTCAGGAAGTTTTTGAATATTTGGCATAATCTGACAACACCTTCATGTGTGTTTTTTTTTTTTCTGTTATGCAGAAATGTGTGTAATTTCGACATAATGAAATATATCAGTCTTTCTCTTGGATATGTGCTTTTTTCTTAGAAAAATCTTCCCTACTCCCATAATACAAAATGTTCTTTCTCAAGCATTTTTATATTTTTTCTTTTCATATTTAATTCTTTAATCCATCTTTAATTGAGTTTTGTTTGTGCAAAAGAGATCCTGTCCTTTTTTCATATGTTAACTAAAATTCTTTCCAGATTAATGTGTAATGTCCATTAATTATAGTATTACATGTCATACACCAAGCCCTCATGTATCTGTCTATTTTGTACCAGTATCACCTCGTTTAATTATAACAGCTTCATAGTAAATATCTAAGTTTATTTTCCTTCAGGATTATCTTGACTTTCTAGGACCTTTACTCTTTCATTTAGACCAGCCTGCTAAATTCCAAGAGGGTGAAGGTGGAATATTTGATGGAATTTTGATTGGAATAGCATTGAATTTATAGATGAAATCCTGGAGGACTGACATGTTTACTGTAGTCAGGCTTCCCATGATATGTAGCTATATTTATTTAGGGTATCAAAAGGTATTTGTCTTTGTGTTTGATAATTTCCTCCATGAAACCCTGGCATATATTTTGTATGATTTGTATATTTCATAAGGTATCTTATTTGGTTTCCAGCATTTCTTTGAATTGACTTACTAGTTCTAATAATTAGTTGAATGTGTCATATTTCTCTTGTAGATACTTATTTTGGGGTAATATATTTTGTTTCTTCCTTTCTAATTATTATGTGGTCAGTCTTAAATAGAATCTGTGACAGCAGTTTTTCTTGCATAGTTTTAACTTTACAGGGATTTGTCTAATATTTGATTAAATATAATGGTTATCGTAGACTTTTGGTGAATACCTTTCTGTTCCTCACTTGCTTTTAAATGGGCATTAAATTTAAATGCTTTTCAGTTTCTCAGATAAAAAATTTGCAGCAAAAATCTGATTTCTATAATATTTTCTTCAGGGTGATCAGCACATGATCTACTAAAGAGAGATCTCCAAACAAAATAAGTGGGAAAATTAGATGGAACCAAGAATGATGGATCCATGTTCAGTTGGAGTCCAGCTTCGTACCACAAACGAGTGCCACAAAACCTACTATACTCGTCACACAGGTTTCAAGACTTTGCAAGAATTGTCATCAAATGATATGCTCTTACTTCAACTTAGAACTGGAATGACACTTTCTGGGAACAATACGATTTGCTTTCATCATGTAAAAATTTACATTGACAGATTTGAGGATTTGCAGAAATCATGTTGTGACCCATTTAACATACACAAAAAACTAGCCAAAAAAAATTTGCATGTAATTGACTTAGATGATGCCACTTTTCTGAGTGCAAAATTTGGAAGACAACTTGTACCTGGTTGGAAGCTTTGTCCAAAATGTACACAGATAATTAATGGAAGTGTGGATGTTGATTCTGAGGACCGCCAGAAAAGAAAACCTGAATCAGATGTGTGTATAATAGTCATT
The DNA here is from genome assembly GCF_027406575.1 of Nycticebus coucang. NCBI lineage: Eukaryota > Metazoa > Chordata > Mammalia > Primates > Lorisidae > Nycticebus > Nycticebus coucang. The sequence continues at coordinate 34,552,150 of NC_069793.1, read as the reverse complement.
TTTCCTACTATATGACTTCTGTAATGTGAAGTTTTATTTAACTATGAAGAAATCGTATTTCCATAATTACTGTACTCATTAGCATATATGGATTTAAAGTTGTGGAAGTAAAAGATGGTATTTCTGAATATTTCCATATACCCAAGGTCAAGACCGAGTGATAAAGTAGGCCTGGGAAAGGAATGACACTGTATTCCTGAGACTCCAGTGTACAACTTTTAGTGCTTAAGAAATAAGGGGTGGCTTTTAGAACATTCTGGCAAAGCCAAATTTAGTTTCTTTTCTAATACCAAAGTAATCAGTGGGACATGCCAGCCAGCAAGGGTCTTTATTTATAGCAAAAAGAATTCCCTTTGTTATGAAAGACATGGAAGTAACGGCTCTGATAGCATCGGAGAAGATACTTGCAATAGTTGTTTTTTATTTCAATTTCTGTTTCTCCTTTAACAGTATCCCATTCTTGTTTGAGTTTTTTAAATGCTCGTGAGTTTTCTTTTAGCTCTGAATTCTTACTTGCTGGGGTCAAGGCTAATATTAGGACTCTCTACTATCAAGAAGCATACATTACATTTTTACATTGTGAAGTATTAAATATTTTATACCTCTCTCCCTTGTTCACCTGCCTACATGCAAATTATTTAACCACGTCAGAGCAATTTCAGTTTTCATAAAGCAATCTTTGGTGTAGAACAAGGACAAGTATGTCAAGGGAACGTTTCTCCAAATTTTTACTGATCATTTTATTCTTTCCACTGGAATATTTCTCAATTTTCTACTTACTAGTAAACCAAATCGAAAGATAGTTAAGGTTTTCAATTGTATATAGTATTTTCCTTTTATCATCTCCTTTGGAGGCATATCTCCAGGACCCAGCGTTGCCTGCGGTTTATACTTGGCTGGTACTGTTGCTCTAGATACCTTCACCTTACCTATCCATTGCTCTCGTAGAAATGCCTTGTGCTCTTTGGTTTTCCCCCAAAATAAAAAATTTAAACCCTTAAGGACCAAAATTTTGTTTTACCAATGCATTTAAAAATATATATATAATATTTCAGAACTTGAAACAATATTCTTTGCTTTTAAAAATATATAAAATATAATAACAGAGCCTTAAGGACCCAGGATTGTTATGTGTGATTGGGTTATACAGCAGTTTTCTGCCTTTTCTGTCATTCTGGCAGCAGCCATTGCAGTTTTCACCATGCTTGTCCTCTGCTCCTGATATGCCAGAGACTAAACTAATGGAAATGTTATTAGTAAATCAACCAATAAGCTCTGGATATGGTTTGGGGCCATTCAAATTTTCTCACACTTGGGCTTTAACACATTTTTCTTTTTTATATGTTCCAGGCTGTTTTCCAATTTAAGGAATAATATGAATTAATGTTAAGTATAAGGTTTATTTACAGTCTGATGTCAGGATTTGAGTTGATAATTTGTTTACCTTTATTCAGGGAAGAACTGCTAAAGCTTTGAGATCATTACAATTCACAAATCCAGGAAAGCAAACTGAATTTACTCCAGAAACTGGTAAAAGAGAAAAAAGAAGGCTTACAAAAAATACATCTGCTGGTTCAGACAGGTAAGCAATGTGTTCACTGAAGACTTAGGCTAACTTGCTGTGTTACATCTGTCTTGTCCCCCTGTTTTTCTCTTAAATTTTGAATTTTCTGGGTAGAGGTTTTAGATTCGATAATGTGGAATAAGTAAAAATCTCCAAAAGCCTTCACTTTTATTCATATAAAATAAAAATAGCCCTTTTAACTCTAAAATTTGTTTCTGAGAAGGCAGTAGAGAAGTGACTAACACCCTTTTGGCATGAGAGTTAAAATAATTGAAACATATGTCTTAGAATTCATTCACTTTTTGAAAAAACATCGATATTATATACAGACATACTTTGTTTTATCTTCACTTTATTATGCTTTTTAGATAATTGTTTACAAATTGAAGTTTTGTGGCAACCCTGTGTCGAACAAATCTGTTGGTTCATTTTTTCAACAGCACATGCTCACTTCGTATCTCTGTCACACTTTGGTAATTCTTGCAATTTTTCCAGCTTTATTATTAGATCTGATATGGCACTCTTTGGTATCTTTGATGTTACTGTAATTATTTGGGGGCACGACCAACCACACACATGTGAGATGGCAGACTTAATTGGAATGTGGCATGTGTTCTGACTGTTCTTCTAGCTGTTCTCTAGCCTCTCACCATTTCCTCCAGTCTTCCTATTCCTGAGATACAATAATAATATTGAAATTATGTCAATTAATAACCCTACAGTGTCCTCTAAGTGGTGAAATGAAAGGAAAAGTTTCCTGTTTCTCACTTTAAATCAAAAGCTAAAATGAATAAGCTTAGGAAAGAAGACATACCAAAGGCCTAGAGAGGCCAAAAGTTAGGGAGACTTCCTCTACCAGATAGCCAAGCAGTGAATGTAAAGGAAAAGTTCCTGAAGGAAATGAACAGTGCTCTTCCAGTAAACACACAAATGATAAGAAAGCAAAACAGCCTTACTGCTGAGATGCAGAAGGGGTAAGTGGTCTGGATAGAAGATCAAACCAGCTACAACATTCCCTTAAGCCAAAGCCTAATCTAGACCAGGGCCTTAACTCTTAATTCTGCAAAGGCTTTGAGAGGTGAGGAAGTTGCAGGGAAAAAGTTTGAATCTCGCAGAAATTGGTTCATAAGCTTCAAGGAAAGAAGTAATCTTTACAATGTGAAGTAGCTAGTTACCCAGAAGATCTAGCTAAAGATAATCTATGAAGGTATCTACACTGAACAGATTTTCAATACAGACGAATATCCCTTTATTTGAAGAAAATGTAATCTAGGACTTTCATAGCTAGAGGAAACCAGGCTGACTGTCTTGGGAGGTATGATTGCAGCTGGCGGGTGACCTTAAGTTGAAGTCAGTGCTCTTTTGCCATCCCCAAAATCCTAGGTCTCTTAAGAATTTTGCTAAGCCTACTCTGCCTGTGCTCTATGAATGGCACAACAAAGCCTTAATGACAGCACATTCTGTGTGTTAAATTTAAATATTTTTAGGCTGAATTTACTAGAGTCCATTAAAAAAAAATGAGAAAGATTAATTGCAATATAAAAACCTATAGGGTAGCATACTGTAAATAAAAATAAAAGTATTTTCATAGAACTGAAGAGATTGGTAGCCATTAAAATTAACCTCTGTTAACCAGCCATCCTTTTTTTGTTAAGGTAAAGGGGAAATCATTGTAACTTATTTTTTGGACAAAATTCTTGTCCATTCTCTTGCTCACTTTTAAATGTACTTCAACGAGGCATATTCAGGCTTTTTGGATTCTTCTCCACACTCTAGAGTTGGGTCTTCTCACATGGAGTTCATTTACTACTGATTACAGAGTAAGCCTTGTACCTGATAATTTTAGTACCACTTTGGCAAGGCCTCATCTCTAATTCAAAATATTTTATCTCTATAAATTTGTTTCATTACTATATTTTCAAGTAAATACTTAAAACTAATACATTTATGAAGGGTAATTTGTGTTTTATTTCACAGACAAGTGATACCGGCGAAGAGTAAGGTCTATGACAGCCAGGGCCTCCTGATTTTCAGTGGAATGGACCTTTGTGACTGTCTAGATGAAGACTGCCTGGGATGTTTCTATGCTTGTCCTTCCTGTGGTTCTACCAAATGTGGAGCTGAGTGCCGTTGTGACCGCAAGTGGTTGTATGAACAAATTGAAATTGAAGGAGGAGAAATAATTCATAACAAACATGCTGGATAATTGGTAGTATCAAACCATGGGGTCTTTAAAAGTCCTTTGTCTGTTTCCAAAATTCTCTATCATTCTAAAACATGTTTTAAGCTTGATTGCCAAATGACAGCAATTTGAAAATCCCCTCAATATCCACTCAGGATGCACTGTTTTGCATTTTGGGTGCTTTAAAATTCATTATTTGATGGGTGGTTAAAATGGGCTATTTCTCAGAAGTCCGCATTAAGCCAGTCTGGGCCATATAAATAAAGTATATAGGCAGTCCTTGATTTGCTTGGTTTCCATAGGCAAAAATTTCAGTGACCATGACTTAATTAAATAATAGCAGCCTTCTAATGTCATGGTTCGAATTTCAGTTACTACAGTATATTAACTGTGAGGAACTCCGTAACTGTGAGTAACTTCATGAAGTACAGACTTCTCTGCTAGCTCATCCCTCCGCAAATTGCTGTGTAAGTAACAGATGTACTTCGTGATCAGGGACCAGTCATGTTACTCTCAAATTCTGCCATTAGTTGGTCCCTGTACATCTTCATTGATTCACAGTGAAGCATGTAGTTGGGTTATCTTGACACCCACATGACATTTTACAGAACTGGCTAACAAAAATGAAAGTGCACCAAAGAAATGAAAAGTAATAATGCTGGAAATGACATCAGATGGAACATTGACAGAGTGGTACAAGAAATCCCTTATGGTAGGAATGCTGGTACTGCTGCTGTTCTAGAGACCCTGGCTGTGCATCCAGAGGAACTTAGTGAAGGCAAACTTACCAACAAAAATGAGGAAAGTGGGTGTGATGAAAAAGATAAATAGGTCCCAGAGGAAGGCAAAAAAACCTCTTCACATTCAAGGATATTTAATGTGAATACAGAAATATTTTTACAACATTCAAAGCACAAGTAGTAAAATGGTAGAAACTTAAAAGTAATATTATAGTTTGCCATAGTATAGGAAAAGACGCTTACTCAGTATCGTAAGTTACAAAAGAAAAAAGACAAGCACTATTCAGACTACTCTTAGTTTTACAATAAATTAAAACACTTTAATTCTTAATGTTTCTAACTTTTAAAAAACAATATACTAAATAAATATTTTAACTTTTTGCATTTTCTTCTATGTTTATAACTGATAGTTTTTAATATTTTGACAGATTTTTGAAGGTCAGGAAACAATCACTTTTTCTCCATTGGTTAAGATTGCTTCGCATGGCCATTTTTACGGTCCCACACCATTGCAGCAAAAGGAGGACTGGCTATAGCTGGGAACAATGCCTACTTCAGGGAAAACTGATTTTAATACAGCTGACTAGTTAAATGTTAAACTATTTTGGAAATAATCTGCGTATCTAAGTGCTAAAATACATATATTTCTCTTCTCCCCACTTATTCGTCAAATAAAAAAGTTGTAATACTGTAAATTTTTCATTGTTCATACCATGTATTCTTAGTGAAAATTTGGGAGACAAAAAAAATCTTTTTATGCATAAAACACTAGTATGCATGTAGTACATAAACATTCTATACCTGTGATACTGAAACTCTGGGGGAGGTTTGGTTGATTAAGACGGAAACACCTATCAAACCTCCTTAGGGAATAATTTTAAAAGGTGGAGAAACAGTGGTTAAAACATACAGTATAAATTTGAGAGAAATTGAATCTTGATGTGGGAATTGCCATGAACTGTTTGGAAGATGGGGGAATGGTATTCTCCTTGCACTTTTCTTTTTTAAAGATAGCCATCTGTCATTTTGTCTAAAAGGTTTTGTCACCTGGGACGTTACCACTAAATTAGGTTTTTGTTATAAAAAATACAGTACTGTACCATAAATACAGTACTTCAGTTAGTCAAATGAAATTTTAGCAATTTGAAATATTTTACAGCCATTAAAATTGGCCAATTTCAACTAAGAATTTTTTTAAATTTTGTTACATCTTTAACTGGTTTACTTCAGAATGGCATTTTCAACCTTGGAATTAAATGTCATTTTTAAGTTATAATTCACTAGTCTAGTTATCAGAAGTACAAATAGCTTATTAATTCCTTGATCCTTGTGTTTCATCTGAGCACTGACAAAATATTTTGGCCTTCTTAAGTCAGATGCTCTATTGTTTTATTTTTTTCTTTTGAGCATATAAACATTCCATTTTTACTTGAACAACCAGAATCATTAATTAGATCTTAGTTGCATTACTACTGTCTTTTTTTGTTGTTTCTCAATATGAATTAGCACATTGCTTATTAGGCTCTTCCTAGGGACAAGGTAAAATCTTAAGTTTATTGTGTTTAAAGTAGAAATATCTTTTTGGTGGAAAAAATGAGTAAAATTCAGATTGCTGTATTTCAGCATTTCTTAAAGTCGATGTGTTGTCTTTCAAAGATGATAAAGCTTTTTCAAGGGAAAATTTCTTGAGCAATTTTATTAATATTGTTCATCATGCTCATTTAGGGGACCAAACTTTAAAATAGCTTTAAAAATATTTACAGAGAATGATGTATCTGATTTTTATTAGACTGTAATAAATGCTGTTTTCGGGAAATTGTATAATAAGCCTTTTGTGTTTTTAATATAAAATTCCAGAAATACATAATACATTGAAATCATCTAGATCAGTGGTTCTCAACCTGTGGGTCACGACCAACCCCTTTTTAACAAGGAAAAAACATTGTGGCATTAAGAAGGTTGAGAACCACTGATCTAGATTCTCTTATATTTTACATAAACATTCCAGGTGGCTAAATCACTTTAGAATTCTATTTATCTAAAAAGAAAAATTAAAAGTTATACTAACATTTTCTGCTATGTGTAAGTCCCAGTGGAGAAGTTAACATAAGGCCACAAACATTGGTCTTACAATATTGGTCACAAACCTTAAAGCAAAAATGCATGTATATAGTGTTTTTGAATAAAATAAATGATATCCCACGTGATCTTTTCTCTTTTTTCGTACAAATATATGAAAATAACTGTTTACCTTGGACTATGACACATAGGACTTTATATTTTTAAAGGGGGTAGGAGTTGGGGGTTAGGGTGTATGGCACACCTCTTGGGGGCAGGACACAATTACAAGAGGGACTTTACCAAACAGCCACAATCAGTGTACCTAATTGTACCCTCAGTGAATCCCAAACAACAACAACAAAAAAGTCTAGTTCTATCTACAACCTGACAGCCTTTTCTCATACTGCTTTCCTGGCATGGTTTTAAGCAAATAATTTTTAGCAGATCGATTTTGGAATATCCATATATGTATATACAGATAGTGATTTATTAATAAAAAAAAATGTTAGTTTTAGCATGGTTCTTTACTTTTTGGAAGTCACTCTCGTTAGAAGCTGATGAACTATCTTCCCAGAAAAATGCCTTCATATACTCACAAATACTTCAGTGTTCAGAACCCCTGCACTTGTATTAGTGTAATGTAGAATATTCTGTAAACCATTTTTTTTCATTGAAGATGACTGTCTTCAAGCGTAGTGTGGATTTTTTTTTTTTTTAAACCAAGAACAGTTAAGTCCTTAAAAGAACTTTTGCTATCCTAAAAATCCAATCTTACTGTGGCCTTACACAGCCCTCCCACTTCCAAAAAGGTGGTTATAAGTAGAATTACAGTGTGGAAAACTGAGATGCCTTAGCTGGATGGAACTCTGATAGTTACAGAGATTTTCTACCTTACAGTTACCCAGCTAGAAATAGTTTTAACATTCTTGTGGAAAATTCTTGCGACACTGTCTTAGTTTTTGCTGACATCTGCTGGTATCTTCATGAAAAACTGCCCTCTGCTGCTGCAATTTTCACTTAATCTCTTCACTTCTAAAACTATGAACACATAATTACTTAATAGCTTTTAAGAATATGAGTGAGGAGTGGCGCCTGTGGCTCAGTCGGTAAGGCGCCATATACTGAGGGTGGCGGGTTCAGACCCAGCCCTGGCCAAACTGCAACCAAAAAATAGCTGAGCGTTGTGGCGGGCGCCTGTAGTCCCAGCTGCTCGGGAGGCTGAGGCAAGAGAATCGCTTAAGCCCAGGAGTTGGAGGTTGCTGTGAGCTGTGTGAAGCCACGGCACTCTACTGAGGGCCATAAAGTGACACTCTGTCTCTACAAAAAAAAAAAAAGAATATGAGTGAGGATACAGAAATGTACACAGGCAATTCTGGGTTTCTTTTTATAAAGTGAAAGCACCTGGAGAAATAATGCTTTTATCTATTTTTAAAAACATTAAAACATCATTGAACACATAATTTGAAAGGTGTAATTGATTTCAGTAGACAATAGCCCCCAATTTATAGATTATTTTTAATGGCATGGTTGTGAGGCTTGACTAATCTTACCAAAATAATTTAGTTCCCAGAAAATAAAAGATTTACCAAATAAAACAGGTTGTTAATTAATACATCTTCAAAAAGTTTTTAAATTCGAAAATATTTTATTTCAGTCCTACGAAGTGGCACAACTAAAACAATTTTTGTTTCCTTTTGAACCCATGAGGGAATTTCTTTGACAATAATTAGGAACTTCATACCATTACAAGCAAACAAATATTTTTTAAAAGTTTGCTTAACTGCCTCCACTATGGTTTTGAAATAAATGGACTTAATAAAATTTAAATGTTTTTGCTAAAATTAACAAAATCTTCCAAACCTCCCAACTTCAACAACTAATACCTGAAAACACAAAATGAGCTTTGGGCATGTAATTTTCATTATAAACTGGCTGGATGATACACTTTCACTCAGTTCTTTCCAGAGGTATATTTTGAATTGCAGGCTCATTTTATCTTAATGAAATAAAGTAGAAATCATGGTAGCATGATCTTTGTTTCATCAAGAGATCTAAAACAAAACTGGAGAGTATAGACTTTAAAAGGAGACCTGAAATAATGCAAAATGCAAATACTAACTGTAAATATACCTTTGTTGTTCAACCAATTACATTGGAGAATTTGATAAAGCCAAATAAAATTTTTTTTTTTGAGACAGTCTGTTTCTGTCACTGTGTACAGTGCTCTGGCATCGCAGCTCACAGCAACCTCCAACTCTTGGGCTTAAGCGATTCTCTTGCTTCAGCCTCCCAGGTAGTTGGGACTACAGGTGCACACCACAATGTTTATTATTGTTGTTGTTGGAGTTGTCATTGTTGTTTTAGCTGACCTGGGCTGGGTTCGAACCTGTCAGTCTTGGTGTATGTGACCCGTGCCCTACCTGCTGAGCAATTGATGCTGCCTAAATATAATATATATATTTTTTAGGGCCAGGCACAGTGGTTCATGCCTGTAATCCTAGCACTCTGGGAGGCCAAGGCGGGTGGATTACCTGCGCTCACAGGTTCAAGAGCAGCCTCAGCAAGAGTGAGACTCCCATCTCTAAAAATAGCCAGGCATTGTAGTGGGTGCCTGTAGTCCCAGATACTTGGGAGGCTGAGGCAAGAGACTCGCTTAAGCCCAAGAGTTTGAGGTTGCTGTGAGCTGTGACATCACAGCACTCTAGCAAAGGCAACAATGTGAGACTGTCTCAAATATATATGTATAATATCATTTATTATATACATCATTTGTTTTATATTCTGGTATCCCTAATTTATAATTTGGGCCTCAAGGTAGTATTTACTTAGGAGTTACTTTGAAAACTAGGTTTTCTATTTGTTGACATAATACTGGTACCATGTCTGTAGGTTCTACAAGGTTCTGGTTTTCTATTTGTTGACATAATACTGGTACCATGTCTGTAGGTTCTACAAGGTTCTGGGTAAAGTGCAAACTTAATTTTGGCATCAAGAGAGAGAAAATGATTCAGGTGTGTCTGGTGAATTGTGACATCATGAAGGTTATTAATAAACTCCTGCCTTCCCCAGGGGTTAGTTTGCCTTTTGATTTGGATTGGACTTTTCCTATTCAGCCTACTGTAGCAAGGTCAGATCAGTTTTTACAAGAGAACTTAGGATGCCAATCTGCAACGATCTGGAAAAAACTATTACTTGATTTTTTCTTTTTGATAAATAAGGTTTTGAAATAATGGTAAAAATCTTCTAGCCATTATGGCTTAGTGAATAAAGACTATGCAAAGAGAATTTCTACATAAAATATAGGCCTGACAACTTGGTGTATACAAGTAAAATTATTTTCTTCCAAAATAATTTGGAGTTATTTCAAAGTTGGACAATAAGAGTTCCATATAATAAATGTTGAAACGGAAATATTTCCTCAGTTTCTCAGTAAAAGTTTCCAACTCATCTCCCAAAAATATAGTTGAACAAACACTTATTTTCTCACAGATGTCTTTCTGTGTCAAAGAACTACACCTAGTTTTAAGGCTCAGAGCACAGCTAAACATCCCTAGCAAACCAAGCCTCACACTCTATCTCCTACCCAGGATGCTCCTTAAACCTTCTCACTGAACTTGCCCTCTTCAATTAACATTCTGCATTTTGTTTTCACCTGGTCCCAACTAAATGGGCTCAGTGGGAGACCCGACCTAAGGAAAGCCAATCTTTTACATTGGCCAGAAGCTTAGAAGTTGGCCAGATGTTACAAGAAATAGTGATAAAATGTGATAAACATGATGAACCCTGAACCAATCAGGTCCTGTTAGCAATTTAAACAGAAGAGAAAGGAGAAAGCATTCAGCATCTTGTATAGAAAGAAAATAGCAGAATAACTAAGGCATTATAAAGGAATATGAAGGTTCTTCTGTACCTAAACGCTCCAAAGGCAATGACTGCTGGAGTTGACTTTGAGTCGCCAGAGATGATGGCAGATTAGGATATAAATTATATCTTAAAAATAGGCAAACTCAATGAAGCCTAGACATGCAATCAAGATCCCTTTTGTTTTCGTATGTATTGCTCCAGCAAACACCACCAATACTTAAACCTTAATGAGGAGTAAGAAGATACTTCTTTCACCCAAAGAGCTTTACACCTGCCCTTCTGGCTAAGAGAAAAGAGGCCAGAGGTGAAAGGTTATATTCCTATAAATATTAGTATTATATCCTCGGACAATTACAGACCTTCTGGTCCTCAAATGAGAATGCTTTAGAGTCACCTGGAGGGCTTGTTACAGCGTGGGGTGCCAGGCCTCACTCCTGGACTTTCTGATTTAGTAGGTCTGGAGCAAGTCGAGGAATTTGTACTTCTAGCAAGTTCATAGCTGAGGTTGAAGTTGGCTAGTCTGAAAACCACACTGGAAAAACCGCAGCTCAACACCAGTGGTTCTCTGCATATGATGCACATTGAAGTCAACTATAGAACAACAAAAGCGACTTTAATCTCAGCCCTCTCATCACCAGATAATTGATTTAATTGGTCTGAGGTTTGGCCTGAGCAATGGGAGGCCAACTCCATTATGGCTCAGTGTGGGGGTCATTTAAAATTCAAGTTAATGACTGTGGTGATTAATTTTATGTGTCAACTTGGCTAGGCCATAGTACACAGTTTTTAGCCAAACATCATTCTGGATGTTACTATGAAAGTATTTTTTAGGTGCAATATTTATATATGAATAAAGCAGATTAACTTCCATAATATGGTTGGGCCTTATCTAATAAACTGAAGGCCTTAAAAGGAAAGAAGACTGAAGGTCCCCAAGGAAGAAGGCATTCTCCTCCAGATTGTCCTTAGCCGTGAGCTGCAACACTAACTCTCCTGTGTCCCCACCACACAGTCCTGTGAGCCAATACCTTAAAATAACTCTTTCTCCTTTGTAAATAGATTGATAAACACACACATCCAATGGGTTCTGTTTCTCTGGAGAACCCTGACTAATACAGTAACGTGATTAACTTATCTTCCAAATTGATTCCCAGAAAGGTCCTGGCTTAAATAAAAGAAAGAATATAAGCATTTAACTAGATATTTTGGTGTATCTGCCCTTAGATGAGTTGATGTATATATAGCACAGCTATTTTTTTTAATCCTTTCTTTTGTTCATACTATCAAATCCATGTGGTCCCTGTTTGGAAAATTATTGAATTTGCTCTGGGCTTTTTGTTTTTATTTTGTTTCCACCACAGAAGTTAGAGTTCAGCAGTGCTTTGCATGCCCAGTATTGATTCCACCTTCTGGTATTAGTACATATCAATTTGCCTTTGAGAAACCACCCTTAATACTCTCAGACTGAGTGGTTCAGATATGGTTGGCCACCCTTTGGAGTTTCAGGGGTAGGTGTATCACTAAGGCCTGGCAGTATCTCCCGAGCCTTAGTGAATGTTTTAAGTGTGGACACGTGACTAACCAGGCTGATTGAAGCCAATAACATCAGTCTTGCTAAGACTAGCATAGAAAAGATGCTCTTTCTTAATGAGGGTTTCTGAGTTTAATGAGGTTTAAGATTGTAAGTCTGGACTTACTGGTGGCTAATCTTGGTATTACTTAAAGAGAATCTGGCTTAGAAGGAAAATAACATAGATAAAAACAGAAGTGAAAGACTAAGGTTGTGAGTATCTGGATCCAATTATATCTGAAGTAAAACCTGGACTTTTCAGTTATATAAGTCAATCATTGTCTCTTTTTCTGAATGATTAACTATTAAGCATTTGAATACAAGGTAGTCACGAATAGAGACTTAGCTCTACTCATTTGAGGTATAAAAACCACCGGGAGTCAAGAGTGAATTCTAATGGCTTGCTTAGAATTCATGCCCTTGGGAACTTTTATATATTTTAAGAAAGAGCAAATAGCTGTGACCTACAGCCACATCTTCATTTCTACCCTAAATCTTGTAGAATCTTCTCATATAATTCTCGTGGACTTTAACCTCCTTTAGACAAATGTAGGATGGCCTATGGTAATTTGTCATGAAGGTCTGAAATTATATAATAAAATTAAGACACATACTTAAGTTATTAATAAATGGTAGTTACTTGCGTTTAAAGCATTTAGCATGTTTGAAAATTGGACCTTGTATTTCTCAGCCTCCAGAACTGTGAGAAATAAATTTCTGTTGTTTATAAGCTTCTAAGAGAACACTTGAAGTATTCTTTCTGTAATCCTTTGTTTCATTTCTAGAAGTCATTCTTAGGTCAAATAAATGGACTATTTTAACAGTTGTTAAATTGTCTAAGGCAATTAAACACAAGTAAACACGTCGACTCAAATTTACGGTTTATAATACAGCACTGGCAAAGTTAAATTTAAGTATCAATGGCCCCCGTTCTTCCCTCTTGCCCTTACGGGGCATTCAGATCTGTGGTGTTGAAGGAGGACTCAGCACTCTTAAAATTTTCTGTATGTCATCTTCAATAACGATAGTGGTATCAAAAAAAAAAGTCAAATGCATCATGGCTTTCTGATACTTTATAGTGTTTTAGGAAGCTTGATAGTCTAAATCATTTATGATAGGGATGTTTAGATACATTCATCCTTTTTTGATATTCTAGTATATTGATGTCTTTTTAAACCTTTTTTTCAGTTTTGAAATTAGATAAAACAAAGTGTAAATTATCTTCGGTATGAATTTGATAGGTTCACGTATTTCTGAGGTTTCTGTTCTAAAACATTTGTGGGGCTATCACTGATCTTTTATTTTTTTTTTAATATGCAGCTCTAAAATCTGTACAAATTTAGAGAAATATTTGGTTTGCTAAACCTTAGTGATTGGATAAAATAGATGATATTTGGAAAAAATAATGTGAGACACGTTAGAAAAAGAAACTTTTTAAATTTTATGCCTTAGACTATTCAGGCTGCCATAAAAAAAAAAAAAAAGTACCATAGTCTGGGTGGTCTGAAAATCACAGAAATTTGCAAGTGTTGGTATCTGGTGAGGACCTGCTTTCTGGTCCACAAACAGTGTTTTTTTCTCTATATCTTCTCATGATGGAAGTAGTGGGGGATTTTTAGGAGCCCTTTTTATAAACGCACTAATCCTATTCATGATGGCTCCATTCTCATTACCTAATCACCTCCCCAAGGCCCCACCACAAACTACCATCACACTGGAGATTAGATTTCAACAAATGAATGGGAGGGGACACAGCGTATGGATTTTCCTGCATTATTGACTTCAGTGCTTCAAAACTTAAATAGTTGATTCTACATCATTAATAGTGTGATAGATCTAATAACAGTGTACTTGTTCACACATGCCAAGTCTAACTCAGCAGTTTGCTACCTTAGGTATCGTCTTAGTCCATTCGGCCTAGCTTATAAACCTGGTAGTTCATAAACAACAGAAATGTATTTTTACAATTAAGGAGGCTAGGAATACAAGGTCAAGATACTAGCAAATTTTGTCTCTAATGAAGGCCCACTTCCCCATAGACAGCTGCCTTATCTGACATCACATGGTCTCAGGGCTCCTCTGTAAGGACATTAATCCCATTCATGAGGGATCTGCCCCATGACTTAATCATCTCCGAAAGGCCTTACCTCCTAGGACCAGGTAAGAATTTCAACATATGTATTTAGGCCTGGAGGGTAGGAGGCGAGTGGAGGATTCAGACCGCCCCAGGTACTATCACAATTCATCTTCCCACCTGTCTGTCCTAACTAAATGGCTACTTTTATAATTATTTCACAGATGATGGGAACTGAGGGTAAAGAGTTTAAATAATTTGCCTAAGGTCACACGGCTTAGTAATGGAAAAGAAGGGAAGCAGAGGAGGTCTATTTGACTCCAAAGTACAATATTGATTATATTCTCTCCATTCATCTCATACATGTGAAGTTATTCCTATTAAAGATTCATTGGAGCTGTCTGATGATTTAGGTATTATCACAGTTTGGTTACTTAAGGTGTGTCCTGCAGTTATAGATTTTGCCTACTTCCATCCCTACCAATAAACCACCTCCTAAAAATAGATGGAAAATTATTGCTCAGTCAGTTATCAAATGTCTTTCTACTTCTATTCTGAGGAGTCATTGAAGAATAAGGTATACACCTCATCAGAGATAACCACAGCTATTCATTGCGTGGTTGGACACGTAATCGAATTGTACTTTTGTTCTAACTTTTTAAAATCCTTTGTATCCATCTCCATTGTATGGCCCTCATCTGCCCAGAAGAGGGCGATGCTTTACTACAAACTTCCAGCAAAATGGTTGACCGCTTTGGAAAAGGTATGGATTAGAAAACGAATATCTTAAGGTAATTTGAGTGCCATTTGCTTGAGTGTTTTGAAGAAAAAATGATTTTAAATATGTTGAGAAGAGCAAAATTTCCTCTTTCTTACCTTATTTTTATATAAGTTATTTTTTCAATTGGAAATTTGATGTTCTATTGAAGTGCAGTTGAAGTGGAATATTCCAGAACCAGTCTGTACTTTATAACTACTTATCCTGTGGAGGAAAGAACGTGGGCCTGGTGTCAGATTTGTGAACCTGAGTCTGAATGCTATCTCTACTACCTCCTGACTTTGTGACTTCAGGCAAGTTACTTGGTTCTTTCTAGAGGCCTCAATTTCCTTACATGTAAAATGTGAATAATAATACCTCCGTGATAATGATTTATAACGATTAAATGTGTCAGGTTAAGAGCCTAATGCGCACCTGTGGCTCAAGGGGTAGGGTGCTGGTCCCATATGCCGGAGGTGGTGGGTTCAAACCCAGCCTGGCCAAAAAAAAAAAAAAAACTTCACTAATTGCAATAAAAAAATTTAAAAAAAAAAAAAAAAAAGAGCCTAACGCAGAGACTCAATAAACAGAAATTTCTTATTCAACAGAAATAGGGTTGCCAGATAAAATACAGGATGCCCACTGGAGTTTGAATTTTAGATAAGCAAAAATAATTTTTTTAGTGTTAAATGTGTCTTACGGAATATTTAGAACAAACATATAGATAGTTCATGAAATATATTGAAAGGCATTTGTTTTATCTGAAGTTCAAATTTAACTGGATGTCCTGCGTTTTGTTTTTTTTTTTAACTTTTTAATGTTCATTTTGAAAATTTGGTTGTAACTCAAACATGGCTTAAATACATTAATTTTTCGATAAGAATACAACAATGAATTGTTTTAGAATTTCATACCAATGAAATCTTTTGTAATTCAAAGATTCCTTCATTAAATTGTTTTAGTACTTTAGCTTTATTAATATGTGATTTTCTTAATGAGTATAGTAACAATTAGGTTGATCTGGAATGTAACAGGTGTTCAACAGATATCTTATAATTTATTCTAAAACCAATATCATTCACAAGATAGTTTACTGCCTATTATCATTGATTACTTGAAAGTAAGGGGATGTCCTGTGGTTTTTGTTTGCTAAATTTGATCATCTTAAATTTGGCACAAAGGGAAAAAATTAAATAAAAATGGCTAGAGAGATTAGTCTGAGAATTTTATAATTCTATCTTAGTTTCTAGTATCTAGGGAAATTAATATAGGCAACATTCTAAATTTCTGAATAAGCAAGCCAATCTAAGCACAATTATATAAAATTTTCCTTTAAAGTTGAGCCTCAGTCATTTCAATTTTCTATTACATTAAACACAGTGCTCTGCACAATATAAATATTCAATACATTTTCTTGAGTAAAATATTATAAAGTATTTGGAGGGGGTTGTAATTTAGGAAAGAAAGTTTGAGGCCAAAGGTAAACTTGGCAATGCAGTCTAATCTGTGCATTTCCATTTTCTCACCTGTCCTCTCTTCTGCCCGCCTACAACAAAAACAGTCAGTTTCCTCCTTTCTCCTCTGAGTAAGGAAAGTGAGTTTGACCCAGTAAGAATAGGGTTTGGGGACTAAAAGAAGGGAAGAAGAAATAAAAAGTGTTTTGCTTACTGTCCTTGGCTTCCTCGTCAGTGGATTGAAAGTCTGTCACAGAAGGAAGGCCTGTGCCTTGGGGTCTCAGGAAATGCAGCCTCCACATCCTGGTCCCACCAGGGGACCGCCATCAGTGCCCAGGCAGGTGCCAAGGTGAGCAGCTCCGTGGCAACCATCAGGGAGCGCCTACAGGGGCAGGGCAGCAACACAGCCTCTCTTCCGGCTCATCTCCACTTCCTCTGGGAAGTTCTCACCAGGCCAAGCCCAGGGCAGCACCAAAGGGGGAAATAGCTACAAGTCCTGTCACTGAGCAGGCATTGGCCTTTGGTCTGGGTGTTCACACCCCGTGCCCAGCTGCATGGACTCCCAGCAAATGCCGTGTATCAGTTACATCCACCCACTCATGCCATGGAGGTCACCATAGCCAGACAAGCAGAAAATGTAAATGAAAACACTTGTGGGAGAGAAATCACCTTTAAATGATAAACATGGCTGCCATTGGCACTTAAAAGTAGAGATTTTGTACAATGATGTTGGTCACATTTATAATAGCAACATTTAAAAACTGCCTCATTTTCCAATGAGAAAAACCATCAAATTACTAATGGTATAGTATTTATGTGTTACTATAATACAATCAAATAAGTATTTCAGAGGTTTTTTAGTGACATGGGCAATATTTATAACATAGTATTAATTAATTATTTATTTATTTTTAGAGACAAAGTCTCACTTTGTTGCCCTTGGTAGAGTGCTGTGGCATCACAGCTCACAGCAACCTCCAGCTCTTGGGCTTAGGTGATTCTCCTGCCTTAGCCTCCTAAGTAGCTAGGACTACAGGCACCCACGACAACGTTCAGCTATTTTTTTGTTGCAGTTTGGCCGGGGGCGGGTTTGAACTCGCCACCCTCGGTATATGGGGCCAGTGCCCTACTCACTGAGCCACAGGCGCCGCCCAGTATTAATTATTTTTTAAGGCAGAGTATAAACAAGATAAAAGGGACAATTGCAAATGTGTTAAAAATCAGAATAAAGAAGAAAAAAGAGAGAGATTCCAAAATGTTAAAGGCCTTATTCTGACTTGATGTGATTTTTTTCTCTATTATACGTTGTGTAATTTTCAAATTTCCTCTACTGAACGTGATTACTCTTAGGCATAATCATGAAAATGTAGAATTACAAAAAAGTGGTGGAAGTTGTTGGATAATAAGTTGTATCTCTTCTCATATAGCAGATGAGGCACAGCTTTTGTGGTCAAATGTAGAAGGACCTTGGAGTCTCTCAACTCTTACCCTTAGTTTTGCATCCTTAAAATGGGAATGATTTGAGGGTAGAGAGATACACACTTCATGCAGTTGTTGTGATGATTAAGTGAGATTATATAAGTAAAACTTTGCTTAGGTCAGTGCTTGCTGCAGAGAAAACATCCCATTAACTAATAGTTATTAGTAAAGAGCAAAATATATGAGTAGTTACCTGATTGCAGCCTTTCACCCTTCTTTCCTTCTTTGCCTCCACCATTTAGATAAGAAACATTTGATATTGGCAATTTCATAAGATTTGACTCTGCTTTTTATTTTAGCCCATCTCAAATTTTGAGGCAAAGACATGGACCCCAACCAGGCTTGGTGGCTCATGCCTGTAATCCCAGCCCAGGGAGGCTGAGGCAGGAGGATTGCGTGAGCTCAGGAGTTTGAGGCTCGTCTGAGTGAGAGTGAGACTCCGACTTATGAAAAAAATGGACAAACCCAGCCAGGCACCATGGCGAGTGCCTGTAATCCCAGCGGCCTTGGAGGTTTAGGCAGCGGGATGCCCACAGTCGGAGTCTGAGGTCGTAGTGAGCTATGACGCCACTGCACTCTGCTCAGGGCATAGGGTAGAACCCTGTCTCCACAAAAAAAAAAAAAAGACATGGACCCAGGATCTTACTGGGAAATGGATTCCCAAGAATAAAAAGGGAAAGGAAGGAAAGGAAAGCATGGTACTCTAGAAGTGGGAGGAAGGGTTGACAGAGGCTTCCGTGTCTGTGTGCCAAGGCAGGATAGACCAGCACACTGGCCTTGGGTTCTGGTGTGTCAAAGAGAGGCCCAAGGGATAGAGCAGGTGCGCAGACCTGGGCAGAGTGAGTTTGTCCTGGTTGGGTCATCCAATTCAGCCCCACACTACTGGGACCCTGATGGCAAGAGAGAGGAAATGAATTTGAGCCCCAACATCAGGGATTTCGGTTAAGTGTTTTATTTGGAATTCTGTGCTAGGCTAGTGTGCTTGATAGACAAACTCCAAAGGCAAAGTAATAGCAGCAGAATCCCTTCAGAATGAAACTGCAATGGAAGAGCTCCTGTGAAGAGCTAGGCTGAGGTCCCCCAAGTAGAATCTGACCATGACTCAATTTGCCAAATGGACTTGCCCTGCCCACACCACAGTTCCTGCTCACATGGCCCAAAGAACCAGATGCAGCTTGTCAGATGTGCTGAGCCCCATCGAGGGAAACACCTCAAGAATTTTCTGTAAAACAAGATTTGGAGAGGCTTGACGTATATACAAATGATCGATCTTGAGGTTTTTTGTTTGTTTGTTTGTTTGTTTTTAATCTAGACTTGAGGGGAAATTTTTTTTTTTTGTACTCATAAGTATATGCCAGGTATCACGCTGAGTTGTAATCCTTAAATAGCCTTATGGGTGAGGTGCTGTAATTATTTCCATTTTTCAGACAAATGGAGCTGCCTGGGATAGTTTTGTTCACTGTTTTGTCCTCAGAACCTGCAAAGGTGGCTGGCACTTAGTAGATGCTCACTACATATTTGTTGAATGAATGAATGAAGTTAAGTAATATACACAAACCACACCCAGGCTAATCCCTGTATGTATATACCTAAGTTTGTAGAGTATTTAGCCCCAGACTGGCCTAACTCCACCACTTGTGTTATAACCACTACCTCCTATTTTCTCGTTACCATTGACTGTGAGTCAAGGAGAGGAGACAAGGCCTTGTCAGTGGAAACTCTAAGAGATGCTATGTCCTCAGAAACAACTTGACATGGGGCATTATCCCTGGGGCCAGTGGTTAGACATCACTGAAAATCCAATGCTTTTCTGGTTTAGGAATATGTTTACATATCAGCTATGAAAACTGACCACTTCTTTATAATTTGGCAGGCTTTTTGTCATACAGAATGATAAATTATAGCCTCCTTGCCAAAAATCTCCAGATAAAGGCAAATATATTTCTAGCATCACTTAAGTAATTTAGCAATTGCTTAAGGGTGTTAAAAATCTCTTGAGGACAGGTGGCCAAGAAGTTTCCCTAAGAAGTGATCAAGATTAGGCCTTAAAAAGTTAAATGCAATTTCTGTATCTTTTAGGTTCTGTATATTGAAAGATGAACAGATTGGACTTGCATTTCTCTGTGTGATTGATATTGAACACCCTGTTGTTGAAAAGGTCCATTAGCTGAGAGGAACTTAAAAGGTAGAAGGAATGACTTTGATTTCAGTAATTGTTGGATGTGATAAAGTGCTCTGCAAAGGGGTCAGGTGCAGGGACGGCGGGGGAAGCAGTATTTATGTAGCGCTGGGAAGGCTCTCAGAACCCACAGCCTGCTAGTGCTGCCTGGACATTATGGGATCAGAGCACTGAGTTTCCATTTGGCTCCATCACTTGCCAGCTGGGTGACCTTAGGCAGAATCACTCTGTCTCTTTGAGGTCAGTTTGACATCTATAAAACTGACAAGGAAGATGGCTAATCTGGAGGGTATTCTAAAGATCCAGGGAGATAGCTGAGGTGCCTTGTGATTGCTCTGTACAGGGTTAGAATGACCATCACCATCATGGTGATCATTATTACTGAACAGGGCATAAAAGGATTCAAAGATGAGCGATTTCTTCCATCCTGGTTCTATGTGGGTCATTACAAAAGTTTTGAGATACACAGAAATCAAGAAACGTAAAATCCACAGAGATAGAAACAAATGAAGCCCTCCAGGCAACATCGATAATCTGAGCAAGTTGAAACTTACACAAATGAATCAGAAAGGACGCGAACAGTGTTATGTTTCTTGGAAGTGAAATAATGGACCATAAAACAGTCTGTCTCAAAACTCTTATAGAGAACCTGAAATTAATACAATTTTGAAGGCCTCTGTAAGAACCAATATACAAAATTATAAATTGCTACCTTGAAAAGGGCTTCACTGGGTGGTGCCTGTGGCTCAGTGGGTGGGGTACTGGCCCCATATACCGAGGGTGGTGGGTTCAAACATGGCCCTGGCTGAACTGCAACAAAAAAATAGCAGGCGCCTATAGTCCCAGCTACTTGGGAGGCTGAGGCAAGAGAATTGCCTGAGCCCTGGAGTTGGAGGTTGCTGTGAGCTGTGTGATGCCACAGCACTCTACCGAGGGCGAAAAAGTGAGACTTTGACTCTACAAAAAAAAAAAAAGAAAGAAAGAAGAGGGCTTCATTGTCATCATAGTAAATGTTTATCTGCTTCCCTATGAAGGGGTAGCAGTGGTCAGGAGCATGGACTCAGGGAGGTGCACTACCTGGGATTGAATACTCATTTAGCTGTGTGACCTTTGGTAAGTTACTATACCTCTCTGAACTTCAGCTTTTCTTTTGTCCAAAGGGTTGTTATGAGCATCAAATAGCTTGAAATATGTATCAGTGCTAGCATAGTGTAAGAAATATATGTGTTTATCATCACCATCCCCTTTTTAACCTTTTCAGTTGGAAAAATGGAATATAACAAGTGCAAATGCTACTTAAGATGGAAAGTAGTATTATAAGGAAGTACGAACCATGAGGAATCCAAAGAAGGAGAAGTCACATCTGCTTGGGAATCAGGAAAGGCTTCACACAGGATGAGCAAGGAAGTTTATAAAGGGCAATGCATTCCAGGCAGGAAAAAGCAGCCCATGCAGAGGCTTGAAGGTGAAACTCGATTTGGGAAATTGGGGACCGACAAAAGTTAGTATTTATAGACTTAGAGGAGGAGTGGGAAACAAACCCCAGGAAGATTGGCACCATAGTGTGAGGGGCCTTGAGTGCCCAGGTGAGGAGTTGGTGGCAGCGAGGAGAGGACATTCATTCGTTTTCCAGCAGGACAGAGTCAGGATTCGTGCCTGTGGGCTGGAGGAAAATCAACGTGGCAGCACTAGCAGGAGGGATGGGTGGATTCAGTGCCAGCGACTCATCCTGGCAGGGAGAGACAAAGGTGACTGGAGCCCCTCCACACTAACAACCCCTTAACAATGCTGCTACCAGCATTGGTGAGGCAGGCAATTTGCTGAAGTCTGAAGGAGGGACTGTCAATTTACAGTTTCCCCACATTTTTCCTAGTCACATTGGCAGCTGAGTTGAATTTCCATTCTATCCCACAGATATTAGAGGTGGAGAGGTGTATGCCTCTGAAAGCATGGACTCGTAACCCATCCCAGGGTACTGCCAGGCACTCCTGTCTTCTGAGCAAGGGGCTGACAAGGGTTCTCTGGCATGGGCACATCTTTTCTCCTCCCAGTAGAAACTTTTCCCATCTCTTATCACTTGGACAAACATTCCGAAGACTTCTTTTGCTGGCACCTTTTGGAGATATATTTCATTTCGGGAAGGAAGTGCTTTTATGCAGTCACCTGGCATGTTAGTTTTCTCCCCAGCCGGATGGGGCTGCTGTATACAGCACCACACAACCTAAACAACTGTAGGTGGCAGCCAGCCACCTGGTCAGCGCCTAATTGCAGGGGACAGCATTTGGAGGCTGCTCTGAGGTATTTCCACTCCTTTGGGAAAGGCAATTGCTGTATGTTCTCCTGGGGATTCTGCCTTCCTAGCCTCTGTGGGCCCGGAAGTAGGTATTTGATTTCAGCCAAGCATCAGCACCCTTGCCTGGAATATTCAAAACTGAAACTTAGAGTCAGCTTCCCATAAGAAGTAGGAACAATGGGATTTGAATATTGGGAGGATAAATCAGCAGGTTCCCGCACATGGAAGAAGACAGTCGACATAGCTGAGAAGGAAGCTCTGCCCTGGAAAAGTGAAGTCCTGGTTGAATGTGAGTTCCTTCTCCAATTTCCCCTGAGGCCCAATTCCACCTTGGTTCTGTTCTAGATTCAGTGTGATGCCTTTGCAGAAAGTTCCTTCTTCTTTCTCCTAAACTATTCCAGGTTGGATTTCTATCCATTTGATCACAGGGTCCTCATTCATACCCCGATGCTCTCACCCTGTGCTCCTCACTCAGAGCTCACTTCACCTGTTTCATTTCTTTTCAAGGCTGAACAGATAATCTCATTATTGCTAAAACACTGCATAATCTATTAGCATTTAGTAATCACAGTAAGCACTTATACACTGCTTTCCAAATTTCAAAATGATTTTGCAATCAATATTTCACTTAATCCACATAAACATGCAGAAATCAGGGCAGATATAATCTTCCTTATTTCACAGAACAGAAAAGTTCAGATAAATTAATGGGCTTGTCCAAGTTCCCCCTGTTATTATGTTTTTTGCCAGAGCCTGAATTTCAACCCATATCTTTTGCTTCCACATCCTATGTATTTTTCCAGTCCCGTCTCACTCCAGGAAGTAACCCAAGGCTTAGACTTTTGGATGGTGAAGAAAGCCAGTGAGGAAGGTGGTGTGGTCAAGGGGACCTTCCTAGGATCCTCGGAACTCTATTGTTAAGCTGCTGTCTACTCTCCTACCAGGAAGGGGTTATCCTGTTGCTCAAGTTTGATGTGACCAAGGGAAAGAAATACACATGTAACACAGGGTCAGGGCTCTAATGAAGCAAGTGAGGTGCTAGGGGTGAACCACTCAAAGAGAACTTTACTCTTGGGTCATGCAAGGGCCTGCCCTGGTTCTGTACCACAGTTATGATAATAGCTATAAAATCAGGACTCGAGGGGTATGTGAGATACCTCCTGAAATAAACACACCTCTTCTAGGCTAAGTTTGTGGTGGGAAGAGTTATTGGGTGAAACAATAAGATGACCAGAAGCAAAAGCTGGTGGTCAACTCTATCATACTTGGCGTCTAGACATCATTGCCCTAACGCCCGTGCTCAGGGTCTGCATGTGTAATTGATTCACTTGACGAACCATACTCTAAAAAAACTTTTTTACTTACTCTGACATATAAATGTCCTTAAAAGTAGACTCTTAGGTGAAAGAAAATTATAGCCATATTCTGTTAGAAACCTAGTAAAAGCAAAACAAATACAGAAAAAAAATCATTGTTTTTAACCCTAAAGTATATCCTAGAGATAATCTATTTCAGGTTGGATTTCTGTCACTTTGGACCAAAGGGTCCCAATTATTATACCCATGCTCCCAGGCTGCTCTCATCCATCAAAACTTACTTGTCCTGTTTTCCTTCCTTCCAGTGTCCTAAAGGTTTATCAGATCAGAACACTGAAGCTGACAGAACATAAGTGGCTTTCTGAAGGTCACGCAGCTGTTTAATGAAAAGTTCTGGATTGGAATCCAGGTCTACTAAGGCCTGGTGCTCGCTCTGCTACACTGTAGCTCCTGCACTGAGCTATTGTCCAAGCTTTATTTATTTATTTATTTATTTATTGTTAAATCATAGCTGTGTACATTAGTGCAATCAAGGGGTACAATGTGCTGGTTTCATATAAATCTGAAATATTCTCATCAAACGATTCAACACAGCCTTCATGGTATTTTCCTAGTTATTGTATATAGACATTTGTATTCTGCCTTTAGTAAATTTCGCCTGTACCCATTCCAAGATGCACCGTAGGTGTGGCCCCACTCATCACCCTCCCTTCAGCCTAACCGCCCCACTCCCTTCCCCTTCTTTGGCCCTTTCCCCATACTCTTGTGCTATAGTTGGGTTATAGCCTTCATGTGAAAGCCACAATTTAGCTTCATAGTAGGGCTGAGTACATTGGATACTTTTTTTCCATTCCTGAGATACTTTGCTAAGAAGAATATGTTCCAGCTCCATCCATGTAAACATGAAAGAGGTAAAGTCTCCACCTTTCTTTAAGGCTGCATAGTATTCCATGGTATACATGTACCATAATTTGCTAGTCCATTCGTGGGTCGATGGGCACTTGGGCTTCTTCCATGACTTAGTGATTATGAATTGGGCTGCAATAAACATTCTGGTACAGATGTCTTTGTTATATTGTGACTTTTGGTCTTCTGGGTATAAACCTAGTAAAGGAATGATAGGATCGAATGGCAGGTCTATTTTTAGGTCTCTAAGTATTCTCCAAACATCCTTCCAAAAGGAACGTATTAGTGTGCATTCCCACCAGCAGTGTAGAAGTGTGCCCTTTTCTCCACATCCACGCCAACATCTCTGGTTTGGGGATTTTGTTATGTGGGCTACTCTTACTAGGGTTGGTGATATCTCAAAGTAGTTTTGATTTGCATTTTTCTGATGATTAAGGATGATGAGCTTTTTTTCATGTGTCTGTAGATCGTGCGTCTGTCTTCTTTAAAGAAGTTTCTCTTCAAGTCCCTTGCCCACCCTGAGATGGGATCACGTGCTCTTTTCTGACTAATACGTTTGAGTTCTCTGTGGATTCTGGTTATTAGACCTTTATCGGAGGTATAACCTGCAAATATTTTCTCCCGTTCTGAGGGCTGTCTGCTTGCTTTACTTCTATGTTCTTGGCTGTGCAGAAGCTTTTTAGTTTGATCAAGTCCCAGTAGTGTATTTTTGATGCTGCTTCAATTGCCCGGGGAGTCCTCCTCATAAAATATTCACCCAGGCCGATTCCTTCATGAGTTTTCCCTGCACTTTCTTCAAGTATTTTTATAGTTTCATGTCTTATGTTTAAATCTTTTATCCAGTGACAGTCTATCTTAGTTAATGGCAAAAGGTGTGGGTCCAGTTTCAGTCTTCTACAGGTTGCCAGCCAGTTCACCCAGCACCATTTGTTAAATAGGGGATCTTTTCCCCACTGAATGTTTTTAATTGGTTTGTCAAAGATAAAATAACGGTAAGTAGCTGGATTCATCTCTTGGTTCTCTATTCTGTTCCAGACATCTACTTCTCTGTTTTTGTGCCAATACCATGCTGTTTTGATCACTATCAATTTATAGTACAGTCTCAGGTCTGGTAGCGTGATTCCTCCTGCTTTGTTTTTATTGCTGAGTAATGTTTTGGCTATTCAAGGTTTTTTCTGATTGCATATAAAATGAAGTATTATTTTTTCAAGATCTTTAAAATATGACAATGGAGCTTTAATAGGAATTGCATTAAAATTATATATTGCTTTGGGTAGTATAGACATTTTAACAATGTTGATTCTTCCCAGCCAGAAGAATGGTATATTTTTCCATTTGTTAACATCTTCAGCTATTTCTTTTCTTAAAGTTTCATAGTTCTCTTTATAGAGATCTTTCACATCCTTTGTTAGGTATACTCCCAAATATTTCATCTTCTTTGGCACTACTGTGAAAGGAATAGAGTCCTTGACTGTTTTTTCGGCTTGGTTATTGTTGGTATATATAAAGGCTACAGATTTATGGGTGTTGATTTTGTAGCCTGAGACATTGCTGTATTCTTTGATCACTTCTAAAAGTTTTGTAGTAGAATCCCTAGTGTTTTCCAGATATACGATCATGTCAACTGCGAAGAGTGAAAGTTTGATCTCTTCTGACCTTATATGGATACCCTTGATCGCCTTTTCTTCCCTAATTGCAATGGTTAAAAGTTCCATTACAATGTTAAAGAGTAATGGAGACAATGGGCAACCTTGCCTAGTTTCTGATCTAAGTGGAAATGATTTCAATTTCACTCCATTCAATACGATATTGGCTGTGGGTTTGCTATAGATGGCCTCTATTAGTTTAAGAAATGTCCCTTCTATACCAATTTTCTTAAGTGTTCTGATCATGAAGGGATGCTAGGTATTATCAAAAGTTTTTTCTGCATCAATTGAAAGAATCATATGGTCCTTATTTTTTAGTTTGTTTATGTGCTGAATTACATTTATAGATTTATGTGTATTGAACCAGCCTTGAGACCCTGGGATAAATCCCACTTGGTCATGGTGTATAATTTTTTTTTTTTTTTTTTTCTTTTTTTGTAGAGACAGAGTCTCACTTTATGGCCCTCGGTAGAGTGCCGTGGCCTCACACAGCTCACAGCAACCTCCAACTCCTGGGCTTAAGCGATTCTCTTGCCTCAGCCTCCCAAGTAGCTGGGACTACAGGCACCCGCCACAACACCCGGCTATTTTTTTGTTGCAGTTTGGCCGGGGCCGGGTTTGAACCCGCCACCCTCGGTATATGGGGCCGGCACCTTACCGACTGAGCCACAGGTGCCGCCCCATGGTGTATAATTTTTTTGATGTGTTGTTGGATTCTGTTTGTTAGGATCTTATTGAGTATTTTAGCATCAATATTCATTAGTGATATTGGTCTATTATTTTCTTTTCTTGTTGGGTCTTTCCCTGGTTTGGGGATCAAGGTGATGTTTGCTTTGTAGAATGTGTTGGGTAATATTCCTTCTTTTTCTATATTTTGGAAGAGGTTTAGTAATATAGGTACTAGTTCTTTAAAGGTTTGGTAGAATTCTGATGTAAAGGCATCTGGTCCTGGGCTTTTCTTTTTAGGGAGATTTTGTATAGTTGATGCTATTTCAGAACTTGATATAGGCCTGTTCAACAGGGCCAGGGAGTTCTGGTTGTGGAAGCAGCTCCAGAGTGTGAGACACCCAGATCCAGCAAAAGGGCCGGTGGTGCACACGGTTCCTGGAGTGCCTGGTGCCCAGTGACTTTGGCACAGAAAGCCCAAGGCTCCAGCAGTCTCTGGCCAGGAGAAGGGCTCTGCGCAGAGGCAGGGAGGGCTCTGCAGGGCGCACGTCTATCAGAGTCCCTGGCCAGACAAGTGGGCCAGTGTGGAGGCAGGGAGGGTATAGGAGGGAGGATGCGGGGTTGCATGGCTCCTGCAGTTCTGTTCAGGGCATGCAGAGGCCTGGCAGGCATGGGTCGCTGGTTGGGGGTCGCATTACAGCTCTTATGGAGGTCCAGGCGGTGCCAAGCCCAGGAGTTTGAGGTTGCCATGAGCTGTGATGCCACGGCACTCTACCCAGGGCAACAGCCTGAGGCTCCAGTGTGCCAAAACCGGTCTCACTCTGCCCCTGAGGGTTAAGGCTAAAAGGCAGCTCAGTACCCACCTTTAGACTGCTCAGTCACTAGGTTACTAGCTCCTGCCTGATCCTTGGTCTCCAACCCTGAGGGCAGAGCTTGCCAGGGCAGTTCTGTCACAATGGCTCCCTGCGGCCCACAGCCGAACACTGTTAGCTCCATCCAGCTCAATGGCTCAGTCTGGGGCCCTAGACAATGCCCAAAATTCTCCACACTCCTGCTCAAGCTCTCCCCAAAGGCAGTTCAACTGAGTGCCAAGTCCAAAAACACCGAAACAGTTCACAGGTAAGGCCTTTCCGGTTTGCAGTCTCAATGCTGCTTGTACTTACGGCTGCCGGCGGGATTAGGTCGATTGAACACACACAACCACTTGCCAGTTTTCCAATTATTGTTTTTGTCCTCCTTTTGGGGTCCAGAAGTCCCTTGCTGACTCCTTGTATCCTCAAAGGGATGATTATAGGCAGATCCCACCATCCAGTGATGCCTGGAGTCTTATCTCCCCAGACTCACCGTGCCCAGTTGCAGGGAAGCTGTTACTCAGCCGCCATCTTGCTCCACCTCCAGTCCAAGCTTTGAGGAATTGTTAATATTCATCATTTTCATGTACATACAGTACTTTGAACTTTTCTGGGTGCTTTGCAATATTTTACTCATAACTCTCAAAAATTCTGTGAGGAAATTATACGTATGATGAAGACACAAAAATTGAGGCACAGAGGATCACGTGATTTCTCAGAGGAAACATACTGAGGTGAGGACATAGCTGCTGTTTTCCTTCACCATCGTTCATTGTTCTGCCTACCCACCAAAGTGACAAACCAAACATACCTAGAATTATTGGCTTACTATCCATTCCCTCCTACCTCTATTCATTATCTATTGCCATATAACAAATTGCCCCAAACTTAGCAGCTTTAAACAACAGTTTCTGTGAGTCAGGAATCCAGATCTACTTGGCTGAGTGCTGAGTCTCTGGCAAAGAAAAAATTATTTATCAGTTGGGGCTACGGGCTCATCTGAGGGCTTGACTGAGGGATGATTCACTATTCACTTTCAAACTGTTGGTACAGTGCAGGTCTACATGGATTATTGGACCAAGTGCTTCAGTTCTATGCTGACTACTGGCCAGAGACCTTCCTCTTACCACATGATCCCCCACCCCCATAGGAAGCTCACAACGTGGCAGCTGGCTTCTCTCAGAGTGAGCATGTAAGAGGGCAAAAAAGAGAAGCCCAAGGTAGGAGCCACAGTACTTTGTGTAACCTAATCCTGAAAATGACATGCCATTACTTTTGCCATGTTCTATTCATTAGAAGCAAGTCAAAAGATCTGGCCCACCACCAAAGAGGAGGGATTGCAAAAGGGCGAGTATCAAGTGACAGAAACCTCTAGGGCCATTTTAGAGGCTGCCTACACATGCTCCAAATTAAAATTACACCTTCAAAATGCCTAAGGTAATAGTTAAGTTTATGATCCTTCAGTTTTTAAGGAACACTTTTTTTTTTTTTTGGCAAGCAAAAAGGATTATTCATCCAAAAATCATAGCTGGCAGCTTGTTCGATATTTTGAAGGCCTTGCAAAGTGGACCCATATCCCAAAGGGATAGGTCTGTGCTTCTGCCATCCATCTCTCCCTCTCCTCAGAGCATGCTAATTTCATAGTTTGATTTTTTTTCATCTGAACTGAAAGTCTTGCCTTCCAGACAGCACCAGTGAATGACATTGCCTGCATGTCAGAAATTGCTACTGACATTTCAATTTTACCTAATTTTTTTTCTTTCTTTGATAGTATTATGGAGAAAATTTACATTTGAATAAAAAGCAAATAGTGCATGTCAGAGTAAGCATCAGGGAATGTCAAATTGTTTTTTTCCAATTACAACTCTATTTCAAATAGGGTAATGCAATTAAAGGATAATTACTAGAAGCACAAAGCCAAGGTTACGATGAGAAATGGTTACCCTTTCACTTTAAGTCCTGTCTTGCTAAATAAAATATTCCTGAGGGGCAAGTTACTGTTTGAAAATAGAATACACTCATCCAGGAACAACCAAACACTTGGCAGTGTTGACCAAAACATGTATTTGTGCATAAATACGAGTGTGTTAAAAGAGATGAAAGGACAGTAAAGGTAAGCTGCATTTTCTTTGGCTTTATCTCTCTGATTAATAATGTGATAAATTAGCTGTAGGATGCAATATTAATTAACAGTGTATTAGTTGCATTTTTATTGCCAATAACATAACAAGCTCTGAAATAGTAGTCAGACTAAACTGCTGACATGGGCTTTTCTGCAAACTGAGCTGTAGTTTGATTTCTCATTTGTCCAAGTGAAGCATCAGCAACTGAGTAAAACCAATTACCTCAAAACCCACCAAGCTCTCGGCAGCAACTTAGTGCATTTGAGCTTTGCCCAAATGTCATTACTTTCAAATTAGAGCCTGGTCTGAGATGGGCCATCGAAGAATTTCTTCTGCTGAAAATAATTCAATATGGCAGTCTAGTTGTGTAACACTTTGCAGGGCCAAATAGAAAGAAAGCCAAGACTCCTTCCAACTTTGAGACATCTTGAATGCATGGCTGTCCACTTCTGGAAGACGAGCCTGGACGTACAGAAGTCGGATCTGAAAAGGCAGGCATTTTCCTGGTTCCCTTGAGTAAAAATGTTATAGGAAAACGCCCAGGTTATAGTGTTCATTTTTGAGGCATCGCTTTGGGTTCAGGGTGAGGAATGCTTTAGGAAAAGGACATGAGGTCAAGGAGTTATCTCACCTCACTATGCAATGAGG
Organism: Nycticebus coucang; assembly: GCF_027406575.1. NCBI lineage: Eukaryota > Metazoa > Chordata > Mammalia > Primates > Lorisidae > Nycticebus > Nycticebus coucang. The sequence continues at coordinate 34,521,777 of NC_069793.1, read as the reverse complement.
AGCTCTTTAGCACAAGACATTATGGGGTAAAGGGAGAAGCTGGTGTTGAGTGAAAACATGGTCATGGGTGTGTGTTGGGGGTGTGTGTGTGTGTGTGTTATAGGTACCTGGAGAAATCTTTGTTCACATCATGCATTTATTTTTCTCCCCCACTGCCATTCTCTTTCTAGCTTCTCTCTCTCTCTCTCTTTCTCTCTCTCACACACACATTTTTCTATCCCCTTATCTTGGTTAATTTCAGGACACCTATCACTACCCAAAGTTATACTTCAAATAGTGTATCTATTGATTTACTTATTTGCTAACCTGTATCCCCACCAAATTATGCACTCCATGAGGCCAGGGGCTATGTCCATTTGTGCACTGCAGAGCAGTTCCTAGCATGTAACAGGCACAAAGTTAGTTGGATCAAAGAATGAACCCACTTGCAGAAAATAACATCTACCAAATGCCCAATGCAAAGTGTTCAAAGATAATGATAATCATAACTGTTATTCACTAGGGGAGCCTTTGGTGAGCTAAAAGATTTACATATAACATTGTATTTAAATCTCTCAACAACACTGCAACCCTGTGCATGCAACATGTGTTTCTACTTCCTTTTTTTTTTTTTTTTTTCAAACGAGGAGAGGCTCTGAGAGCCTCACGCCAGAAAGCTAGAAAGAGTAAAGCCATAAATTAAACAGGGTTTGTCTGACTCTGACTCCAGGCATCACCGTATTCAACAATGAATAAGATATAAACATCCTCTCTGAGAACCTCGAGGTCTCATGCTTTGGGTTTGAAGCATCATTGTCTCAGAGGATCCTCTTTGTCTTCTGTGGCCAGAGAAAGAATCTGGCAATAAATCCTGGAGAACTGGAAATGGGACATTTGCCATCCCGGGAACTTCAGGAATGTCCTTCCTCGTGGCAGGGGCTGGTATTTCTTGCTGCTTTGCCTTCGGGTGACATCAGGTTCTGCTGCTGAGGTCTGCCAGGGCAGCATCTAGTCTCACCTCCCCAGTTCCTGGCCTGTATGCGAGCCCAGCAGCTGTCAGGGATCCTATTTACTTTTAATAAATTTAACAAATGAACAATAAATAAGTGATGAGTCTTCTGCCTTAGAGAACCCAGCCAGAGCAGGACCCAGCCAGGTGCAGGGGAGGTTGAACTCTCTGCCAGCATTCATAAGCGAATTTTAAACAGCTAACACCAAACTCCAGAGTCAGTTCAGACCATAAAGTTTCTACGTATTTTACAAGTCACAAAACTATTCCTCCCTCTGTGTCTTCTGGAATAAAAGAAAAGCTCCTCAGTCTATTCATCTCATGAATTTAAAAAAAGAAAAAAGATTAAAAAAGGTGTCTTCAGTTACAATGCCATTCATGTCCTTTGACCAGAAAGAGTTAGAGGAAAACTTCAGAATTGATCTGAGGGACACAGCGCCCAGGTTCCATTAAAGTGTATTAATGCCAAGGTCTGTGCAATTAGCGAAAAGTCAATTCCCATTACTAGTTAACACTATTGAATATCTGCTTTCTTTAATAAAAAGCCATGTCCAGTACAAAGAGAATAAATCAATAGGTTGACTACATTTAGATCTATTCTGCCTTCTTCTAAAATGCACAGAGAAACTCCCTGTCAGAGCTCTGCTGTCTGTCTGCCAAGCTCCGTCTGTGAGCTGGCAGCTGGCCCTGCCTTCTTTGCCTGGAATCTTTCATTAGCACTCTCTTGCCTGAGCTCTCATTTCTCACATCAGGACAGTTGAGTTTTACCCCGTGCCTGAAATCACTCGAGTTGAGTATAATCTTGATCTGCCTCTGATTTGGACTTGTTCAGAAATCAAGCGGCAAAGCCATTCGCACCAGACTTCCAAACCCCAGCAGTTGCCAAACATCAGACTTCCCTCAGGCCAGAAGAGTGTGGGGTATACAAAACCTTTTCCAAGGGGGCAAAGAATCCCCACAGCCTGAAAGACTATGCCTCTCCAGATAGACCCTTTGCGTTCTCCTACTTGCTGCCAATTCTGAGGGCAGCTGGAATGTTCTAGATTCCCCATTGTGAAGGGCAAAAGAAGGATACACCTGTCCCGTGAAGTTTTTAAGCCCTTCTCTTTCCCAGTACCCCAGGCAGAAGAAAGATGCATTCGCCTTCTCTCTGTAGAGAAGCTCCTCTATTCATCTGCAGTGTGAACCACAGGAGGGGAACCTTCTTAGATCACATTCTAAGGGCACGTTGGAAGCATGATATACAATTAAACAGGGTAAAAATAAAAATAAATTAAAACAGTAAAATAAAAAATATATTTTTTCAAAATAACAAAATAGCTTTTAAAAAGAAAATAGGATAAAAAAGATTAAAAGGATACATTGAACGCCACCACATATGAAAGTTACTCTTAAGTTGGAAATTTTTATTTCCATCAAGGGAAGTAATTTACCTTAAATTATTTCATTTTATTTACCAGAATACTGTCTTTAAATGAAAATGGGGTTGATATAATTTTGTTTTAGTTCAAGTTTACTGTGAAGAATTATTTAACATAATTTTTTTATCCTTTGGTCCTTATTTTTACCTGTTGATTCTCCCCAGAGTGTGTGTTTTGGTGGGGGAGGTGGGAGGGAGGCTTTCTATATATTGGTTTGTGTCATGATTTCAGTGGAAGAAAATACTGAATTTCATTCTTTTCAGTATTCAGCATATTAGAATGGATTACTCTGGGTTTTTCAACTGGCTCAAGTCTACTGTCTCTGCACTTATGCAGGCAGATGTAGCTGATGAAACAAGAGTTTCTAAGATCATATCTGGTTATTCCTGTTGCCAGAATCCTTTTGTGACACATTCTGTGACCTCATTTCTGGATGAGAGGGGTAATCTGACATTAGAGTTCATCATAAACCAGGCCCCCCACTATGAAACCCACAAATGGTCCCCTGTACTTTTGTGGATGCTTCTCGAAACCCATTGGAGCCTCCACTGTGGTCAGAAACGCAGAGATGAAAGTGTCTGCACCATTCTGTGGAGCAGCATGTGGGGCCACAGTTTCAGGCAAACAGTGGGAATTTCTACCACCCCAACTCTAGGCTGGGTTGTGTCCAAGGGTGAGGGGGCATTTATGGCTACACAGCACCTGGATTCTCTTCACATTCAAGGTTATATATTTTGAAAAGACAGGCTCTTTATATGACAAAGAAAGACATAAAAGTCCTCACACAGCTGTCTGGGAGTGTTCCAAATGGCTGAGATGATTCTGCCACAGGGTCAGTCCCTGACAAACAGGTGACAGGATGGGGAGACCGCAGATAGTCATACCAAGTCGGTGAAAGCTTCCCACTTGGCCAGAGACAGTGATTGAATTTCCCTGTTGGGATGGAGCTCAGAAGGCAAAGGGCTGGCATTGTCAAGCGGTTAATCCAAGGTGAAGCACAGGACAGGGCATAGAAAGTGAATAAATGCAGTCCCAAGCAGTCTGCCTGGGGGGCGTGTACCCACGAAAACTGCCTTTGAAGAGGCTGGCCATTGTCTTTGGTTCTTCAGCAAATCCCGTTATGATAACTCCACAATAAGTAAGAGGAGGCAGGATTGGATTAAAATTTTACTTTTACAAAATTGAGATGTTTTAAAACCTTGAAATTCACAGAATTACATAAAATGCTGCAAACCTTCTGAAACATAAAGCAGCTGATCCTTCTTGCCTGGGCCCTGAGAATTGCCCTGCTCTGAAGGAGCTCCAGTTGAAACTACTTTTGCAAGAAGAATGGAGTTGCCAAACCAGAGCTGGCAGGAAAGTTGCTCCATAAAACGAGAACAGAATGGAATGCACTCTTACCTTTGAGGTCAAGTGCATGTTGAGATTTTTATCTGAAATTAATTCTGATTAATATCAACTTGGACTGAAGGAGGAAAACATTCAAGCTTGTGTTTATACTTGTTGACACGCATGGAGGATACACCTTAAATCTGAGTCATAATACTGGAATAAGAGGCGATTGGGAAACCTGTGCCACTGATAACAGTCTCTCCAAGAATATCAGTGTTCCAAATTCCCCAACACACAAAAATTTGTTTCAATGAATTGACAGATCACTCCTTAGATGTAAGGACAAGCTACAGTGAAGGGCCCTTGACCCTGCCCACACCACTTTGTACTTTTGAGTTATTGCCTTGGTTTCTTACTTCAATACTTCATTTTTCAATCACTTTACAGAGAAGGAGAAATGGGCACATCTTCTATGCATGCTTTAAAAGCCTCATGACTGGTATAGAGAGAAGAGGGAGGACTGAGTACCAATCAGAGGAGAGCTTAGCATTCATGACAATGCCACACATGTAAACAGGTAAAGAAGAAAGCAAGCCCAACTATTCAGGTGATGGTGACGCATGTTCCTGCAATCAGCTTTCCATGTTGAGCCTGAATCCTTGCCTTTATCCCAATTAGATCTCTTAGTGGAGGTAAAATGGAATTTGCAAATTTGCAAGATTTGAAACAAGGAAAGATAAGCCCCATCAACAAGGAAAAGCAGGTTTTTCTCCTTCTCCACTCTCAACTTAAAAGTCTACACTCCCTGGATAGACACTGTTAGATTCTGTATTCCTCTTTCCATGATTTCTCATCAAAAAATTAAAGTGTACTGCTGGACTCCCATAGCTCAGTGGTTAGGGCACCAGCCACATGCACTGGGGCTGGTGGGTTTGAACCTGGCCAGGGCCTGCTAAAACAACAACAAAAAGCCAGGCGTTGTGGTGGACACCTGTTGTCCCAGCCACTAGGGAGGCTGAGGCAAGAGAATCTCTTGAGCCCAAGAGTGTGAGGTTGCTGTGAGCTGTGACACCATAGCACTCTACCAACAGTGACGAAGTGAGACTGTCTCAATTAAAAAAAAAATATTAAAGTGTACAAAACAATGATCTCTGCTGGCTTCCCATCTCACTCAAAGTACAAGCAGAGTCCTAGAAGGCCCTTACCATCAGGGCATCAGCCAGTTACTCCCCCCTGGTCCTAATTCCTTCTTCATCCTCTTTCAAATGCGCTAGTTTACTTGTGACTCCTGGAGAGTTTCAGGCACCTTCCTGTTTCAGGCCTTCCCTCTGGCTCTTTTCCCCATCTGGATTGACTGCAGTGCTCCCACAGCAAAACTGGGTCTTAATTCAAATGTCACTTTCTCAACAGAGACTTCCTGAGCTATCCTCCCAAACAACTCCTATCCTTTTTCCTAACATATCGCATCCTTTACTTTTTCAGTCTCATTTATTGTCAGTCTCTTCACTCTAAGGTAAGCTCCACGAGGCCAGTATTTTATTCACTGTTGTGTCCCCAGTGTCCAGAACAACGCCTGGTGCATATACAGTAAGAGCCCAATAAATACCAACGGAATGAATACATGAATACACTCATCTCTCCTTCACGCGCACACAAAGGCTGGGTTTTTATGCTGGGGCACTAGACGCATTGCCACCATGATCCTCCTGCAAATGGCTGTTTGCTCTTTCCAGGCACCAGGCCCTGTCCAAAGCACCTCACAGGCACTGTCTGATTAATCTTCACCAGCAGCTCCTGAGCCGAGTGTGAGCACCCTCAGCTTTCAGCCAATAAATGATGAGCTGGGTAGATAAATAACCTGTCCGCATTGGCTTACTTATACGTGGTGCAACTCAAATGCAAGGTTGCGACACAGTAGGTCTCAACCAGGGGTGAGTTTGCTCTCCAGAAGACATGTAGCAATATCTGGAGACGTTTTTCACTGTTATAACCGAGGGTTGCTATGAATCCTGGTGGGTAGATATTAAGGATGGCTGCCAAACCTCCTGCCATGCGCAAGGCAGCCTCCCATAACAAAGAATTATCTGGCTCACAAGGTCAATTGTGTTGAGGTTGGGAAACCCTAGTCTAACTCCATAAACTGTTCTTAGTCACTTGGCAATTTTGCTCGATTTGCTAGTGGCAGCGCAGACGGCACCAACTCTTTCATACAGCGATGTAACAATATTGCTTGAGCGTGTTTGAAAGTTTTCGTATGTTTTGAGCCTGCAGTCCTAATTCTGTAAATCTAGCCTAAGGAAATGCCAACCTAAAATGTGGAAAATGTCCCTGAATATCTATCATGACATTATTTGTCGTAGTAAAAAATTGGAAACCCCCTCAAGTCTGCTAATAAAGGAATCATTAAGGAAAGTCAAGAAGATCCACCTGTTTGAACATTAAACAGCCACTATAATGATACATAATAAGAGTTTATCATGACACGGGAAAATCCTTACATAGATATGTCAAAGTTAGTCTTCAAAATTATGTAAGTGGTATAACTATTAAACAACTGACAAAAATAGGCCTATAAAAGAGGTAAAGCAGAAATACACTAAAATATTAATAGTATGTTAGCACCATGTCTGGTAATTGCTTTCTTTTATTTTATAGTGCTTTACTTCCAAAATGTTCTATAATTATAATATATTCATTTTATAATGGGAAAGATGTCATTTAAGAAACCAGAGGATTCTTGATCCTCTGTAAAAAGGAAGCACTCTCCCTGAAGGGAACTTTAGATCTGTGGCGGTGGGTTTGTCTCTTCTATGGTCTGACTAACAGTTCTTATTTTGTGTTTATTATTATTCCTTTTAAGTAACTGTCTTTGTTATAGGAAGCAAAGAATGCTTAATATGGAGTATGAGCCGGAATTAGCTCCATCTTGGCCAGTTTTTATAGCTACCAGAAGCATTTTATTAATTCATCTTACTTTTTTCTTTTTTAATATTTTAAAAACATTTGACTTCATTAGTGCAAAGAATTTTTACACTTAGAACTGGGACTGCCATCAATGTAGTTGCTGTTTGGGGCCTACAGGGACACGTGGAAGGTGGGGTGCCAGGGGTTAAACTCCCTGTGGGTGTCCAGAACTGGGTGCCACGCGTCTAGGGACGACAAGTGTGGGTTTAGCAGGCCTTGGTTCAAATCACAGCTCTGCAGCCTGTACTGTGTCCTTGAGTGAGTTCATAACCCATTGTGCCCTCTCTGAATTCCAAGCCCATGTTTAAAACCACTACAAAATGCTGTAGCCATTAAACCTGGCTTAGTACCTGACAGACTCCATGCTCTTTGGATACTATGATCTGGGACCATCCACTTGAAGATAGCTATCCCACAGCCAGCCTCGTCCTCCACTCTCAACCTCCACCCCACTTCCCCTGTGGCTTTTTTTTTTTTTTTTGAAACAGAGTCTCATTCTGTCACCCTTGGTAGAGTGCACGGTGTCAGAGCTCACAGCAGCCTCAAACTTTTGGGCTCAAGCGATCCTCTTGCCTCAGCCTCCTGGGTAGCTGTGACTACAGGTGCCTGCCACAATGCCCAGCTAGTTTTTTCTAAAAAATACATGATGCTTCACAAATTTGCATGTCATCCTTGTGCGGTGGCCATGCTAATCTTCTCTGTCTCATTCCAATTTTAGTATATGTGTTACTGAAGAGAGCACTCCCCGTATTTTTATCTCAACAAAATGTGAGGCTTAGCCCAGGCAAGTGGTGACACCCTCTCTGAAAGCCTCGTCTGAGATTCTCCATTTGGGGCTGGGCTTTCCACTAAACCTGCCTTCACCCTGGGGACGGATAGGGGGTGAGGCTTAAGCTGCAGCTGAGAATGAGGTAGGCACACAGAGACAGCATCCTCTCTCACTCCAGCACTGTTCGAGCAATGAAAGAACAGAGAACTCAGTTATGTAATTAACCCACAGAGTCTCTGCAAGGTAAACATTTTCTCTGTGAAGCCCTGAGACCTCTCTTGTTTCCAACCAGCACAGGCCTTTATTTCTGCCTCTCCTTCTGTTTCTCTGCTCTTGACCACCCTGCAATACGTAGCTGGACGACGTGTTTGCACAGAGGAACAGGCTTTATTTCCTCCCCCCCCCACCACCAAATTCTCAAGGCGATAGAAATTTTCTCCCTTATCAATTTTCCATGCAGTAGCCTTCTATTCCCTAATGGCGCTGAATGGTACACACTGCAGACACTGGCTCTGAAACAAAGGGAAAAACAAGAAGATAGAGACGCGCGTAGCCAGCCTCCCTGCCTATTCCCAGCGCGTCCCACTGACAATGCTGCGTGGAAGGGAAATTGTTCTATCAGCGACTGTGTTAGATTCATGACCCCACCACAACCTTGAATTGGCCTTTAGTTGTCGCTGATGGGAACTGAAGAGCAGCGCCTGTCGACATGATTGCTACTCTCCAATGAATCAGAACATACAGGCCGAGGAGCAGCACATTACAGTAGCAACAGAAATATATCACTGTACTTTTATATAGATGTATTGCTTTTGCCCAAGCATATAAATGATTGGGCCAGCCACTTATTTTTTTTCAAGGACTATAAATTAAAAATAAGCTAAGGGTTTTTAAATTATGTTCTTTTTAAAAAATCAGGATAGCTATTTTAAGGCAAGAGTCAAATATTTAAAGATCATCTTATAGGGATATTTCAGCCACTGTCACTAGGAGGGAAACCGGCCCTTGCCACCTGCGCTCAGGTTACTTAACACAGAGGCACTGATTTATCCTGGGTCGTCATTTGCTAATTGATCTTTTTTTTTTTTTTTCCCCTAAAGTAAATGTTTCCTATATTTACATCTCTGGGTGCTTATTGAAGAAAGTATAGTTCACCGATGTAAGTTGTGATTTAAACAGCAAGTCTATTCGGCAGCCTAGAACAAGATGTTTTGAGAGTGAAGATGTTCAGAGAAAGCTCAGAGATGGGATCAATGATTCTTAAATTTGGAGGTTATTGGACCCCATTGAGAATATGCTGAAGCTGATAAAACCTCTCCCCAGGAACACTCATGCAACCTTGTCCTTATCAGCAAAATTTTTCATTGCACTTCAAGGGCTCCCAGTCTCTCCAAAGCCCCTCCCTGCATCCTAGATTAAGATCCTCTGCCTTTGAGGTTATCTTGGTAAAACTATAAAGTTGTGACATCCTGAGATATGGTGATTAACTACAATGCGTGTCTAAAGAAACTAGCTGCTAGGAATAGGTCAAGTACATATAGATGTTTACAAATGATTTGCTTTTTGAAATAGACACATTTGAAAAGAGACAAAGGTTTTGGGTTAATGTCATCACTCTCTCTTAATCACCATAGCCACTGAGACCTGCCTACCTCCCTGACATCTGTTACCACTTTTCTTCTTGTCGTAAATGAGCGGTTCTCAACCTGTGGGTCACAACCCAAAGGAACTGTATTACAGGGCTGCGGCATTAGGAAGGTTGAGAACCACGGTCCTAAAAGTTCCAGCTAAGTTATTTCCTGTCTTGGGATGTTTGCGGTGCTGAGCAACGTTCTAGGCACAGACTGAACAAGACCACAAGAGCTATCTTTTGAGGACCTGATATTCTGTGGAGGGAAACAGGCAAGTTTGATCGTTTCAAATGCTATGAAGAAATTAAAATTGAGTGATGATGAGTTATAAAGCGACTGCCTCATTCAGGAGATTGTAGCTGAGATTTCAGCTGAGATAGGAGAAATGAGAAATAGCCACAGATCAAAAGAAAACATTTTTAGGCAAACCCAGTAGCAAGTGCAAAAGCCCTGAGTCTGGAAAGGACTTGGGTGGGTTGGAAGGAGGCAGGCTGTGTGGCCCTGCACAGGTTTCCTCCAGGAGAAGCTTCAATGATCCATGCTGCTGCCTGACTGGTTGACATGCTACGAGCAGTGATTACAAATTAAGTGTTTTATTTCCCTGCAATAATTTTGACTTTTGGTCCAAGTCTAGGTATGCAAATTGAGGTAATTTAAGACCTAATTTGAGACGGGTTCACAGGAGGCCCAGAATATTAAGTAGTTTCCCCAAGGTCACACAACTGGCTAGTAAGTTAGCTTAGAGACCAAAGGAAAGCCTTGATTTCTGTATGTTGGGGGTGGAATTCTAACACCACTCTGCCTTCCTGTTGTCTTCTTATGATTTAACAATGGTCGCTTTATCTTGGAAACCAATCTGGGGTCTGGTTTCATGTGCAGTTATGGCCCAGAGACACACCATCGTTACATGGTTTTTAGCTTCCACAAATTTCTGTTAAACGTCCACCTCAGGGTTTCTGATTTCTTCAGTGATTGATGTAGCCAAAGGTGAACTAAAAGTCTCTCACTCCTAAAGGAAACCAGACATGATGTCTCTGGGCCCAGTCCTGAGATCCATTATAAGTTCTGGGTTCTTACCTGCCTGCAGTAGGACGGATGGACTCCCTGTTTTGGCTGTCTATGCCTAGGAAGATAGCAATGCCCCCCTCCACCTCACCCTCTGTATGTCCCCCAAGGCTCAGATAGCAACTGGATTGACAGCAGTCTCATTTTGACTAAGTGTGGGAATTCTTTGATCTCATGGAATCACATGTTTTTAAAACACTAGAAAGTGAAATCTAGTGAGTGAAATATTTTGGGTAGCTTTAAACTAGCAAAGACTGACTAATTCTAGCCATCACTACATCTAATCAATGCTGTATCAGAAATGAACTCTCTTCTTTAAAAATATTCCAAGGAAGAGTGTGGCCCAGGCAATACTGAAATATCCTGTTAGTAAACATACTCAGAAAAATGAATCTAGCCCATTCCGCCTTCTGACAAAAGCTAAGTTCGTAGTCCTCACTTTCAGCAGCTGAAATCTGCTGTATCTTCTGCAAAATTCTCTCTCTTCTTACACTGCTGGTGGGAAGGTAAACAAGTCATTCCCTCAGGAGTGTAATTTGACTGGTAAGTATCAAGAAACTCTAAAACCAGGTAGTCTTTGACCCCACAATTGTATTTCTAAGATTTGATCATAAGGAAATCAGAGATTGTGGCATGCTCATACAGCAAGTTTATATAGCAAGATAGTACAGCAGCATAGTGAAATATTGAGAATAATCTAAAGGAGATTGGAATCTCCCAAAATGTGTTTGACAAAAATTGGTCTCATAATATTACACACACACACACACAAAAAGAAATTGTGTAATCAAATAAGTTTGGGGCACACATAATATATCTTTCTTTTGAGGAATTACCAGGCACATTAGAAAGAATTTTCTCAGAAGGATTACTGCAAAAAATGAAATCTATTATTTAACCATGTTTAACTTGGTGTTTCTCCAAATTCCTTTGGTCAAAATATACTTCAAGAAATACAAGGTTAAATAAATTTATATATCTGTGTTGCGGAATGCTTTGCTACTATTAAAAACAACATTAAAGAATATCGATTCTTTGGGGTTAAGTGCTGCTGATAATATTGTTAAGTGGGAGGGGGAAATCAGGTTATGTAACAATGAATATTTTGTTAACCTAATTTTGGAAATAAAATGTATGTGTGTGCAACTATACCAAAATAAGAACAGATTTGGTCTCCTGGTGCTAGAATCGCTGATGTTTTTTTTTTCTTTGTGCTTTTCTGAATTTTTCTAATTTTCTGAAATGAAGAGTCATGAATCTTTATGAGAAAAAAGTACTCTAGTTTACTTTTAACTTTTTATTTTGAAATAATCGTAGAGTTCCAAAACATTACAACAAACAGTCGTTTTCTCACACCCTTTACTCAGCTTCCCCTTGTATTAGCATCTCGGAAAATTATAGTACAATTATTGAAATCAAGAAATTAACATTTATGGGATAGTCATTTGAATTTCCCACCAATGTCGTCTTTCTGGTCCAGGGCCACACAGTGTTTAGCGGTCATTTCTTCTTACTCTCCTGCAATCTGTGGCAGTTTCTCAGTCTTACATTCTCTTCAATGACCCTGACACTTTTAAAGAATTCTGGCTAGTTCTTTGTGGAATGCTCCTCAATTTGAGTTTGTGTGCGTTCTCAGGTCAGATTCATGAGTTTTTCACATTTTGGCAAAAACATCATCAAAGGCACAGGGCGCCCTTGTCAGTACCTCATATAAGGGGTTGCCTGCTGTCAGTGTATTTTATTACTGGTCTCATGAACTTTGATCACTTGCTAAATATCTGGTGGGGAGATATTCTGAAACTATGCAAGTATCCTGTTTCTCATCACACATTCACCTGCTCATGTCTATAACAATTGGTGATTCTTACCTGCAAAAGTTTTGCTAATGGTGATTTTTCTATTTTTATCACTTTCCACATGTATTAATCAGAAACTAAGGAATACGTATTTAGTTATTCAAATATTTTTATGTTATTTATTTTGTTTATGGGTTTGAAATGACTTTAACTATTTTTCTCAAACTATCCCTGATTTGGCCTTCAGAATCCCTTCTAAGTTGATTCCTACATCCTTTTAACACGTCCCAGTTCTTTTTTCAACAGTTCTTTCCTTCCTGGCACACAAAAGATTCCAGATCACCTTGCACTCTCCCTTTCTCATTCAGACATTTCTCCAAGGAGTTCCTCCTTCTGTTGGAAAAAGTAGCACATGGGCTTCAAAGAGGGGTGCTCTTTGCTACTTGGGGTATCGTGTCCACTCCAGGCCTTCTGACTAGAGAAAGAAATATGCAAAACATACTCATGCATTCACGTAGAAGTATCATTATTTTTGTATTTATATCTTTTATCTTTATTTTATTATATATTATTATAGATATTTTATATCTATTGTATATCTATAAATCTATCTGCATATCTATTATCTACCTGTCAAGAGTTCTCCAGAGAAATGGGATCAATAGAAAAATATGTATGTATATTTTATAAAATATTTATGTGGAAATATATATATTCTATATAAATACTTTTATGTTATATATGTATAAAGAGATTTATTGTAAGGAATTGGCTCATGCAATTTTGGAGGCTAAGAAGTTCCATAATTTCTCATCCACAAGCTGGATCTCCAGGAAAGCCAGTAGTTCCAGTCTGAATCCCAAGGCCTAAAAGCCAGGAAAACTGATGGAGAAGTTTTCAAACACAGGAGAAGACTAATGTCCTAGTCAGGTAGAGAGAGCTAATTCTTCTGCTGGCTTTTATCTATTCCAGGCCTTCAAAAGACTGAGTAAGACCCATCTACATTGGGGAGAGCAATTTGCTTTACCCAGTCTACCAATTCAATGTTAATCTGACCCAGAAACACTCTCACAAAAACACCCTAACTAACGATTAACCACATATCTGGGTACCCTGTGGCCCAGTCAAGTTGACACATAAAATTAACCATTTCTTTCTATCTACCTACCTATCTATCTAATCTGTCTAAAACCATGACTTCATGCTCATACCTCTGATTCCCCAAGCTCTGCAGCATTCATCCCAGCCTTCTCCCTTTCCTTATTTGTAACCCCTTTCTCTGACAGTGAGAGACTGGGCTTTCCTTATCCATAATATATTTGCTTATTTGTTCAATCCTGGAATATACACAAAGAGTTTTTGAATTGTTAGCCCCATACTTCTGGAAAATTTGATTTGCCAACTTGAATATAATATTTGTGTAAAATTCTCTTTGTCTTTAGCCTAATAATATACAATTAAAAGTTACTTAGGTTAGTTCTTTGCTTCTCTCCTTTTGGTGTAGTTATATTATTAATTTGACATATAGTTAGGTTTATTTTTATTATTATATTCCATTGAGACTCCCCTCATATCAATTTTAACTTTTTAAATTTATTTGGAAGATATGCTAAATATACTAAGAATCAGAATTATATATTAAAAGTAATATTCTCAGAAAAGAGTCATTTTCCCTCATCCCTGCCATTTTTTCTACTCTGTTCCCACCAACTTTCAGTAACTAGTTCCATTAGTTCTAGTTCGTCCTCCTTGCATTTCTTTTGCACAAATGAGTAGATACCAATTTATTTTTTATATCTTCTTCTTTACATGAAGGTTAGCCTTCTCTCTCTCTCTATATATATATATATACACACACACACTTTATTCTTTGCTTTTTTGTGTAACAGCATATACCAAAAATCACTCCAGCTTTTTAAAATAGTTACCTGCACTCCATTGAGTGAATGAGCCATAGTTTATTCAACTACTGTCCTATACACATATATGAATATTTAAGTTATTTTTAATATTTTGCAATTACAGCCAATGAATTATCTTTTGGGTATGTATCACATATCCTTGAATGTATGTCTTCAGAGTACATTCCTAGAAGTGGAATTGTTGAGTCAAAAAGTAAGGATATATGTGGTTTTGTCAGGTATTGCCAAATTACTCTCAAGAATGGATGTACCGGTTTGCATCCTTACCAGCGATGAAGGAGACTGCTTTGTTTCCCTGTTGTCTTGCCAACAGAATATGTTGCTTGCTTGTTAATTTACACCAATCTAATAGGTGAGAAAAGGTAGATAAGTTACGTGTTGATTTAATTTGCATTTATCCAATGATCAGTAAATCTAAACCTTTTTTTCAGATGTTTAAGGGTCATTTTATTAATATATCTTATTTTGTGAATTGTTTGTGGATGTCTTTTTAATTTTTTTCATTTTTTAACATGCTTTTTTGGTCATTAATCCCTGAATTTTAAAAATTCTTTGGTATGCTATAAGTGGATTATTCCTTTTTCTATGGTATATGTTGTAAATATTCCCCTATCCCACCCTAGTTTGGGCTACCTTTTGACCTTTTTAAGATGGTGTTTCTTGTCCTGCAAACTTTTTATCTCACTTTATGTGGTCAAATTCATAAAACTTTTCTTTTGTCTCTAAATTTTATTTATATTTTTAAACATGTGCCTATCCCATTTCTGAAAGATTTAGTACTACTTTAGTGCAACGAAGAGGATGAATTCATTCTAGGATAAGAAGATTGATTTACTTATTTTTTATTATTTATAGCTGCTTTGTTCAAATGAGACTTCAAATACAGTGTATACATTCTATTTGATGGATGTGTTTTATAGTCTTTTAAAATCAATGAAAGTTCTCTAATTTTTCTTGGTTTTTATTTGTTAAAGAACCTGGGTGATACATATGTCTTTCAATATGTCCCTCATTCTGGATTAGAGTGACCATATCCTCGAGCCATTTATGGTATGTCCTTCCCATTTCTGTAGACTAAAACAGTTAGTGGCTTGATTAGATATGAGAGTTCTTTGAATTTTAAGGGAGTTTTTGTTTCTTGGGTTTTTTTGTCAAAAATATTTTATAGGAAGTGCTATTTTGTGTCTTAAGATGACTGAGTGGAGGTGATCTATCTATTAGAAAGGTCCCCATCTATTTTTCACTTAATGATTTAGCAGTCATTCATGACATTGATTATAGTTGCCATTTCAGTACGGGGCACAAAATAATTACTTCTCTAATTTTTTTTTCTATTTATTAACTATGAATTATTTACAAAGAAGAGCTTGTTCACACAAACTAGTCAGTTAAATATTACTCTTAAACAGACAGTTCAGAACAATTCTTGTCTTTAAAAGTCAAAATATCTTAAAATATATTGGGAGCTTAATTACACTTATAATTAATTATTATATTTAATTGAATGGGCCAATTCAACATATTTACTTATGCAAGGATTATATACAATCTCATCTTATGAAATCTAACAAACAAAACAAAATGTGTCACAATCAGAAAAACCATTTTATAGAATTGGTGTGATATAGTGGCTTAAAGTGGGCTCTAAGTAGACAGAACTGAATTTGCATGTTCACTCTGTTGCTTACTGGCCCTGTGTTACAAAGTAAGTTACTTAACCTATTATGCACCAGATTCCTATCTGTAAAATAGTAATAATATTAGCATCTCCATTATAAGGTTGTGAGAATTCAATGAACTGATTCCTGTTTAGCATTATGCCTATATCATTAAAACATTGTTTAGGTAAGTAATGTAGTAATGTGGGTATGAATGAGTCCTCGCTAATACTAAAAGTATATTCTTTACTTTGAATTTATATAGCATTTCTCCTCTTAATCTGTATAATATTTCATAATTTATCTTTCACACTATGCCTATGATACTTATCATGTATATTACTCTTCTGTGAGCAAGCTACTAAATATAATATAAAATGTTCCTAAGAGAAATGAAACATTTCAAAAGTATCTTTGCAATACACCATGTGGGAAATATCACAAACTGTGTAGAAATCAATGGGTGTAAAACTTTTAAAACTTTTTACATTCTTATTAAAAATTTATTTTTATTTCAAAATATAAAGGAGCTACAAGTGTTTTTGTTACACAGACACCTCATAAAATGCTTAAGTCAGGGCTTTGGGATGCCCACAACCAGAATAGTATGATTGTACCCAATAGGTAATCTTCTATCCCACGTCCATCTTCCCACACTCCCTCCTTCTTGGTTCCCATCGTCCTTTACTTTGCTTTGTGCCCATGCGTCATCTATTAGTTCCCAATTATTCGTGAGAACATATGGTGTTTGGTTTTCCATTCCTGAAATACTTCACCTAGGATGATGGTCTCTAGTTCCATCCAGGTTGCTACAAATGACATTTCATTCCTTTTTATGGCTCCAGGATCCTCCTTGTACTCTATGATACAGATACTACATTTTCTCTATCCACTCACGAATTGATGGACACTTAGATTGATCCCACATCTTTGCAATTATGGATTGTGCAGTGATAAACATTTGAGTACAGTGTCTTCTTCATAAAATGACTTCATTTCTTTTGGGTAGCTATCTAGAAGTGAGATTGCTAGATCAATGGTAGGTCTCCATTTATTTCTGAGGACTTTTCACACAGTTTTCCATAGAGATCGTACTAATTTTTAGTCCCACTAAGAGTCTATAAGTGTTCCTTTCTCTTGGAATCCACACCAGACTCGACTAATTTTTGACTTTATAATAATGGCCATCCTGATAGGACTAAGATGGTATCTCATTGCTTAGATGGGGCTTTTTTTTTTTTTTTTCTTTATCACTCTTCAGGGTGTGTTTGTAGCATATGCTGAGTAAAAATCTTTGACTTGCTTCTGGGTATTTTGATGGGAGTCTAGATTCTGCATGGATCCCTTACAGTGGTGGTTTACTCAATTACTATTTATTTGTATCAGTGGTATACAATGTGTGTGGGCAGAGTCTCTGCCTCTTGGTGACAAGGAAAGATGGAGGTCTTTCCCTTTCCCCAGCTCTGTGACCTTTTTAACAGTGTGAACTACATTGGAACGTCCAGTTTAAACTCTGATGGCACTTGTAGGAAAGAGCCAAATGCCGCATTGCTTGGGGGGAATTGTGAGGAGCTTTAGTCCTCTAGGAGAAACGCTCTGTTACCACAGGTGGTGGGTGGAGCCCTGGAGTTTTCAGAGGATTCTTTATTCTCTCACCATAGCAGAGGTGTGGAGAAGAGTGAGGCTGGATGGAGCTGGGTCTGACAAACATACATTCAGGCTCCACAGAAGCAGGCACAATAGTATCTCAGCAGATGTTGAGAGTCAGCTCCTAGTCTGCTAGGGAAAGCCACCAGGGAAAACCCAAAGAAGCCCCACCAAGTGAGAGGTCAGTTCATGGGGCAGGAGCCATCTGGGATTCATAGTCTGGCTGTCAGAACTGGGTATGGTGTTATCCTCTTTTCCATTGCCCCACGGATCTTCTTCCAGGTCATGAGCAGCAACCCAGACTAGCTGAGCTACCCATCCGTGGTGCCAAGAGCTGAGAGCTTCACTTCCACCCCAGGTAGAAAGACTGTCTTTTTCTTTCCAAATAGCTTCCAGTTTCTCAGGGGTTGATCTCTGCTAAAGTCTTGCTCTTTTTTTTTCAGCTCTGTAACTTCTTCCCATGGAATTTCTGATAGATTCTGGCACTTTCCTCTCAGAATTACAACTGAGCTATGTTCTTTTTTTCCCCCTTTAAACTTTTCCTTGTTTTCTGAGACAATTTGGTGACCAGCGTCTCTAGTCATCCATCTTGCCCCACCCCTCTAAAATTTCTTGGACAGGAGATTTTAAACCAGAGATAGGAAGGAAGTAGAAAATTGGAGAGCTCTGAAGTCAGGTAGGTTCTATTCCCACCCAGTTTCTGTTTCTTTTTTTCTAGCTGTCCGACCTTTGGCAAAGGTCCCAGAGCCTAGTTTTTCTCATCTATAAAATGAGATAATATAACCTACCTTGTGCTGCAATGAGAATTTGAAATGCTTATTTCAATGCTTGGAACTAAGGAGACATTTATTATTATTGTACATAATACATCAAATGTTAAGTGACATTTAATGAAAACCTCAAGATCTATCTGATATTGGTTTTTCAACATTATCTCATCAATATATCACTTCTATAAGAGCAAATAATCTGAGAGATTTTCATCCATTCACCTGTATGTCCATCACAATTGTTCTCTTTGCCCTCTTACAAACTTTGTCTTTTGAAATACCATCATGTCTCTGTTCCGTAATGACTTCAAAAAAAAGTTACGAGGATAAAGGAGTTAACATCCACAATGCACACTGAACTGGAAGATAAGAGCATCAAAACGAGTTCCAGAAAGAATTTTAATTAACCCAATTTATTATCATTTTATCTCTTCAAAGCCCCTTTCTGCCCCCAGCACCACATTAAAAGTTTTGTGGCCATTCCCAAGAGACACATGTTCCTTAGAACCAGGATCTTCAGCTCACTCTGGCTCTTGTCAGTACCACAAAGGTACTCTTTGGGATTTCTGTTGCCAAATGTGTTCTTTCCTTAACAGGCAATCCTTTTTCAATTTCCCTGTGAAATGAAACAGGAGCCCATAGGGAGGTCTGATGTCACCTTTGTTTTCAATATCATTTGAAACAAACAGAACCGAGATTTATTTCCTTAATCCTTTTGCAGGTGCTTCTAAATTATTTGAACATGATGAAGTTCCTATCTACCAATAAGTTAATTAGGTGGGTGTGTACACTGATAGAGTGCAGATGTCTTGCAGAGGAAGAAAAAAAAAGTAAAAAAGTAAGGGCCCCATGGATAGGAATAGATTTTTTTTTTTTTCCTAGTTAACCGATGTTTGTTTTTCTCATTGCCTTTTCCCCAGTGGAATGATTTGGAAATAGTTGTCCTCCTGCCTTTGGTAAGTCCTTAGAGCTTCGAGGCACATGCAACTGATGCTGGGCAAGAAGACAGAGAGAGACAGAAAAGGCAACTAACTTCAACAGCACCTTGGCTGTAATCTGAGCACTGAACTAGCTACCTAGAGATTTATTATTTTGGCGGCTCTCAGTCAAGGGAATATCACTTCCAAGCAGCATTTTGAAAATTATTGTCATAAAAACTGAGTACTACTGGCATTTGTGGGGAAGTGTGTTATATGATAAAAAATAAATATTTGGTTTTTGTCCAAATATTTGGACAAAAGCTTCTAAAACTTTTGAAATCTTCTGAATGATGAATGCATTTTATATGTGAAAGAGATGTTTCTTTAGGTGAGAGGGTGAGGATAGACATCTTCAGGGCAGAAGCTGATCACCAAAAAGATGCCCCTCCTCCAGCAGCCCTCCCTCCCCTCTGGGGAAGAGAAAAGGGCTGGAATTGATAGCCAGTGATTTAATCAATCACAACTATGTTATGAAACCTTCATAAAACCCCCTAAACAATGGTGTGTGGGGAGCTTCCTAGTTAGTAAACACATCAGTGTACTGGGAGGGTGGCTTGCCATCGAGGGCATAAAAACCTCTGTCCTTTCCTCCTTCCTACCCCAAACCTGGCCCTGCAAATGTCTTTCATTGGCTGTTTCTGAATTATATCTTATATAACAAATTCGTAATAGCAAGTCTAGCACTTTCCTAAGTTCTGTGGTTTGTTCTAGTGAATTATCAAACCCAGAGATGAGCCCCAAATTTGTAGCTGGTTGGTCAGAGATGTGGGTAGCTTGGTATCCCATTTGTGGGGCAGTCCTGTGGGGTCCAGTGAACTGGTTTGTTTGTACTATCTCCAGTTAGTACTATTGTACTAACTCCAGATAGTCACTGTCAGAATTGAACTGGTTTGTTGGACACCCAGTTGGAGGTGGGGACCATGGATGCATTATGCTAGACAAACTGCAATACGTGGGAACATTTCTGTGTGAGGAGGAATTGTCCTACATCCTACCTGATTTTCAAAGGGCCTATCTGAACAATCATAGAGGTGAAACTTGTTTATAATTATCTTAACCTTAGAACCTGACTTGACTTTACTTACAAAGGATGTTTTGCATAGTTTTTATATACCTACAACTTTCCAAGAAGGTAACTATTCCGTAAACTGACAGGAGATGGCACTTTATTTTGTGCTTTGTGGTACTTGAACATGAATGCAACATACCGGTAGTGGTCTGCATTTGTACCTGTCACATATGTGGTAAAAAATGTAGGTGCAAACATTAGACCCCTTCATTATATCACCTAGCACAACAGTGCCTGAGCATTCATAAGTTATTTTTGCTTACTTTCTTTTTATACCATCTTTATATCACATACCTATTATATTGCTTTTTTTATTATGTGTGAATATAAGTTATTTAATTTGTGAATTTTATTTCAGGATAGTAAAGGAAAGGAGATATTTGTAAAATATTTGAAAGAAACTGTAGCATAACACAATGATTGTGAGAGGACAGCTTCTTAGTCCCATTTTATGGTGCAGGAATGCAGGTCAGTACAGTGAAGTCTTTTGCTCAAAGCCACAGAGCCAGTAAGTAAGTGGCAGAGCCAGAATCCAAAGTGTTTCTGTTTCCAAAGCCTTGAGGTAGAATTAAGAGAAAAAAAGACCGAAGGAGGGATTAAGGAAGAAGGACAGAGAAGGATAGAGGAAGCAGAAGAAAAGTAAGGGGAGAAAGGAAAATCTGGAGAGGAAGAAAGTTGGGAGTAATCTCAATGATGTAAAAGCTTATTAATATTATTGCTTGATGCCTGCTTTACATGGGGTAAATTAAAAATTCGGAGGATACAAGAATAATTATTCAAGGGGAGGACACAATTCTATCCCTGAGAAACTTGAAGACTAGCTGGGAAGATACTAAATAAGATACAAATATTTTTAAAAAGGAAATGAATAAACGATATGGACCATTATACATTAAGTACAAAAGGAGAGACGTCATATCATCCATTCGTCTAAATGTGTGGCCTTAATTCTGTCTAGCCTTTTCCTTCTCATGCCATAGTCAAGGAATGAGAAGGTAAATGGTTGTACGTGTCATAGAAACATCACGTGACTGGCACACCAACATTTTCCTCCTAAGTAAAACTGATTCCCCAAATCCTGGTGATTCTGGCTGTATAAAATACAATTTAATGCCAGTTTTACCATTTGCAGCTACCTTGGGAATACACAGACATTTACTGCAAGACAATACAACAGCTCCAAAAGTGAGTATCACTCAGATTGTTCATAAATACATGTTATGTTAAAAAAAAAAAACAAAAAAACAGAATGCTTATGCTTCGTGTCACGTTCAAGAGCTGTGGCTACCAGAGGATGTATGAGTGGTCCCTTCCTGTACCTATCTGATGCTCCTCATTTTCTCCCTCCTCACTGATCTGAAGGGCCAACTTAAGGAGCGGTCAAGTCTCTTTGTCCAGGGAGGATTATTTCTCCTTTGAGGATTCCCAGGCACAGGTAGATTTTTGTGAAGTTTGCAGAGCCTCAGATTCATGGACCCTCATTTGCAGAGCCCCTCCTGAGACCTAGCAAGAGGGCCAACAACTCGTTCACATGGTGATCAGTTTTAATGACAATTGCAAAGGAAAGATATTGTAACTATGGTTGATTAAGGCCACTGTCACTTCCACTTGGGCTTTGCCTCTCTTGCATGCCCTTTATGTCTAGAGTGGCTATGGGTATTTTCAGGTCCTGCTAAGGAGAAGCTGAGATGGGATTCATTTCATTTGAGTGTAGTGAGATGTATTTTGTGATTTGCACTCACTTCCATGTGCAGTTAATTGTGTTTAGGTGTTCTGGGGTGAAAATGACTCTTAGGAATCTTTCTTTCATTGTGCTGGCTTCCCCGTCGTCAATCATATCATGAAGATACAAAGCTGGGGCTGTGTGCACTATGTGACACTTTGATGGCCTCAGAGGTTTATGAGTGGTGTAGAGAAGCAAAGCATGAAATGTTTAGAGCCCGAAGTTAGTCTACGGAAAATTCTTCTCAGTCTTCAAGCTCATATATAAAAGAAACCCAGTAAACACATTTTGGAAGTTTTTCCCAATTTGACAACAGTGCTAAAGACTCCTGGATATTCCCTCATCACAAATGGTATAACTAAAAAGAAAATTCTAAACAGTCAAAAGTAAAAGACAAATTTTGGTGATAGAAGAAAGACTGAATTATCTTTTTTATTAAAGAAATAATACTGCAAAAATCAGTGTCAAATTAAAGAGTTTTCCCCAAAATAAAAAAGGAAATAAAAAAGTAACAAAAAATGTGTTGGGAAATAAATTAATAAAATTATTATTAGCATAATCTTTCACTGTGCTGGCTTACCCATCGTCAATTATCTCATGAAGACACAAGGCTGGGGCTGTGTGCGCTATCCTTTGGCTTTTGGGATGTTTGGATTATTGTTAGCTTTGTAAAAATGTGTACTTTATTATGATTTTTTTAATTTAAAATAAAATTACTTTTGAACCTGACTTTATATTAGTAATTTTATAGCAGTTTTTCTTGAAGCCTCTCGGATTGTATACATTTCAGGTCTCACAAAATTTGCACTCATCCTGCTCATGAGGCCAGAGTTAGCTACGTTCAAGGTTCTCTTCTACAGAGAGGGTTTGGTTTGTTTTATATGACATCACGAGGCTAGAATTTTGACTAACGGTGGGAATTATAGGACAGATTTCGGGTCAATGTAATAGAGATACTTTAATATTCAGAGACTTCCAAAGACGCAGTGGGAAGGCCTGGGGAGCAGTGAGTTCCCTGACAGTGGGGCCGCCCACGTGGAGGCTGTAGGCCCATTTGACAGGGCCATTGTCTGGCGGGCCCAAGCCTGGAAGGCTGGTGAGTGAGCTTTCAGATCCACCACGATGCCCAGAGTCTGCTTCTGCCTATCTGTTGTACTCTCACACCACCCACCCCTCATACCTCCAACTCAGCTTTCACAGTAGAATCTCAGCGGGGGTTATGAGAGAGGTGGGTATAATGAGGGCAGAAAACAAGAAACAACAATCGTTTTATGAACAGGAACCGAGGGCTCGGGAGGAAGATTAATGGCAGGGTGTGTTCAGCAGTTGAGAGAGAATCCACAGCAGAGAGTTTCCAGAAACACCTCTACAAGCTTCCCAAAGACCTAATCACGTCCTAAGGGAAAGGCTCAGCTTCTCACTTACCGTGGAGGCAGTTGCTTTGACATTAACCTTTTCAAGGGGTCACTTCCACACCCTGAGTCCAACATGCCACCCAGAAAATGTAACTGAACATCAGTTTTGCTTTTCCTCTTCACTGTTTTAAATGTCCTTGAACTGCCTTTCTCCACCAGGCTTAATTTTATGGATTGTGGATCACATTTACTGCTCAGCACTTCTTGCTACCCTGGACAATCGCAGACCTACTGAGTTGTTAACTCACACGGTCAGCATTCGTGTCCGAGACTAGTTCCACAAAATGACTGTAGCCTGGCGTGATTAACACCTGGCCTTACAGCGTCCCAATGAAATCAGCACTTTGGTTCTTCTTTCTTACCCGGGAGAAATGTGCGAGTAATGACTTGGGTTAACTGTGCCTGTTCTTCCAAAGACGTCAAATTTCTACCCCAGTCTTCTGCCTCCCTTAGCCTTTGTATATGAAAGCTATACAACAGCTACTTTTCCCATTTTTCAGGCAAGTTGTAGGACACTAGAGAAGTGGTATCACTTCTTCAGTCACACAGAAAGTCAGGAGCAATCCTGCTTCTTCGTTTCCTTTTTTCTTCTTCTTTTTTTTTTTCATTAGTCCAAGTCACTTAGTTATGAGAATTCCAAAAAGTTGATGCAGAAAGTGCAAAAGGCTTTTTAGAATTATATGAATCTTTTTTTTTATTGTTAAATCATAGCTGTGTACATTAGTGCAATCACCTGTACCCATTCTAAGATGCACCGTAGGTGTGGCCCCACCCATAACCCTCCCTCCACCAGAACCTCCCCCCTCCCTTCCCCTTCCTTGGCCCTTTCCTCATAATCTTGTGCTATAGTTGGGTTATAGCCTTCATGTGAAAGCTATAATTTAGCTTCATAGTAGGGCTGAGTACATTGGATACTTTTTCTTCCATTCCTGAGATACTACCTGGAACATATTCTTCTTAGCAAAGTATCTCTAGAATTATATGAATCTTAAAGCTGAA
This sequence comes from Nycticebus coucang, assembly GCF_027406575.1. Classification (NCBI taxonomy): domain Eukaryota; kingdom Metazoa; phylum Chordata; class Mammalia; order Primates; family Lorisidae; genus Nycticebus; species Nycticebus coucang. The sequence continues at coordinate 34,497,628 of NC_069793.1, read as the reverse complement.
AGATTTAAGAGTTGTTGTTTATTGTTTGCATCTCCATGCTTCAAAAATCTCTTCAAAATAAAGCTGCCACAGGTATGACCTCCATCTGAAGCCACCTTACCTATTGATCGGGATGGAAAATCCACCTGTCTCAGAAGAACGAACCCAGAAAAGTAAATCACAATGAATATAACCAAGCACTTCAAGTCGTTACTAAAATGTTCCCTCCTTAACTTTTTGGGGTCCTTTTCTCATTTTGTCAGTCCCACTCAGTGTAGATTGTGTACTGGGAAGGTCTGACATGTGTTGGGATGCTCAGCTTAGAATGTCAGTAATTCTAATCAGGAGGAGGGCTGTCTGCCACTGCTGGGGGTTGGGAGAAAATTCTGAATGTCCTCTCCCGATTCACTCATCCATCCCTCCCACTACTCCCGTGAAGGGGAGGTTGACAAATTCCCGATATCAAAACCAGCTGTCAGAACAACATAGGGTAATAGCTGTCCTTGTCAAATACACCAATTAATTCACCTCACTGTCAATGCTGGGATAATTGATAGACTACACAATCTGGCTGAGTAATGAAAGTCAAAGGCATTACTAAGTCCATTTCACCCCCTCACAGTTCTTGTAGGGAAACTGGGGCTGTCGAGCTGGATAATATCGATAAACCTCTGCGAAAATTAAAGCTTGATTTTTAAAACTATGTGTACAAGCAGGGGGAGGGAGCCTCCCTAATCAATTATATCTGTTACTATGTGACCAGTTCCCAAAGGTATTGTCAGAAAAATGCTCCAAGGAAGAAGATAGGGCAGTTAAATAAACATTTTCCTGGTACATGCAAACCTGAATCCATGCCTCACTGTTTGGCAATGCCATTTAAGATGGCAGTAGTCTGGGTCTTTCTATATTACTTACTCAGCTAAAAGGGAAAAATAGAAGTCTGGCTCAGCAAGAGTCCAGCCAAATGATTCGGCAGGAAATATGCCTTATTCTGATGATAGGAAAATCTGAATTCATGCAATGAGAATGCCATCATGCTTACAGATTTTTACTACTATGTGTTGATGTGACAAAACATTCTGGAATTCTAGGATAAGGGTCACAATTTGCACTGGCAGGGAGGATCAGTGTAGTTAAAAGCCTGGTGGATTCCATGGGAGAGCAAGGAGTCATTTCCAAGGAGGTCAGCTAATATGTCTCAGCAGGCAAAATGTCAGATTTGTAAGGGTGATAATATTGATACCTCTGAACAGGGTGGAACTCTGCTCTCTGCACTCTCACCTTACTGCTTGTTTCTTCTCCTATTTGCTGACTATGGATCATCCTCAGCCCAAGGGTAGTAGTAGTAAGAGGAACACAACTTATTGAGCACTTACTACGTGCAAACCCTTTGCTTAAATTTTATATATGTTATCTCATTTGTTTCTCACAACCATCTATGAGGCAGCTGTGAGAGAATAAACGTTTTTTATTTATTTATTTATTTAGAGACAGAGTCTCACTTTTTTGCCCTGGGTAGAGTGCTGTGGCATCACAGCTCACAGCAACCTCCAACTCCTGGGCTTAAGTAATTCTCTTGCCTCAGCCTCCCAAGTAGCTGGGACTACAGGCGCCTGCCACAACACCCGGCTATTTTTTTGTTGTTGTTGTTGGAGTTTGGCCGAGGTCCGGTTCAAACCTGCCACCCTCAGTATATAGGGCCGGTGCCCTACTCACTGAGCCACAGGTGCCACCCAGAATAAACATTTTTAATGTTCCTCAGATGTTTAGACCCAAAGGGAAGCATCTGTAATAGCTACCTCCATTTTCCTCATGTTATTCTATCTCAAAGAGGGAGGATTCTTTCTTGGTGGGAGAGAGGCTAAAAACACTAATTGGGCAGGGCGTGGTGGCTCACACCTGTAATCCTAGCAGTCCGGGACGCTGAGGTAGGTGAATTGCCTCAGCTCAGGAGTTTGAGATCAGACCAAACAAGAGTAAGACCACCGTCTCTACTAAAAAAAATTAGAAAAAAAAGTTGGTAATTGTGGTGGGCACCTGTAGTCCTAGTCATTCAAGAGGTTGAGGCAAGGGGACTGCCTGAGTCCAAGAGTTTGAGTTTGCTGTGAGCTAGGACGCCAAGGCACTCTACTCAAGACACAGAGTGGGACTCCGACTCAAACAAACAAAAAACCTCCACTGATTTAATTAATAAGATACTGATAGGGAGAAGAAATGAGTGAAGAGAAGAATGCCTAGGTGATACTGAAGAGGAGTGAGTTTTTCATGAGTATTTGAGGAGAGACGCTTTGGAGCAGCTGCAGGGAGTAAATAAAGGGGAGAGTGCAAAGTCTGATTGACCATGTATTTAAATCCTCTTTGATGCCTTTTGAGGGATACCAGCAAAAACTGGAATATACTTTCAAATGCCGTCAGAGGTTTGAAATCAGTGCTTTATTATTTGTGACGTGAAGATGGGGCTCCCTGATCTCAGTTCATTAGGATTAGGATATAAATACTCCATTCAAAGTATTTATATGAACTCAGAGAAATGACACAGTTCACCCACAGCTTTCATTACATTCATGGAGCTGTGATTTGCCAGCAGGGATGAAACTCCCCATTTTTATATTCCTACCCATGCCATTCTGTAACAGTCCCTCATTCCAGCATTTTCCTTGGCCAATTACCCCAATTTGCATCAACATCTCAACTCAGAATTTAACTGCTCTTCTCTCAGTGATAGGACTTTCAAACATTGCGTGCTCACCATGTGACGCGGGGTGCCCCGAACATGCATTTTGTCACTTAATCTTCACATAATACCCCGGTGGGCATTATCATCTCCAGCACACAGAAGAGAAGGCTGAGGCTTCAGGAGATGAAGTAACTCTCCCAAGGTTGCATAGATAGCGAATAGCCAAGTCAGAACTTAAATTCAGCTCTGCTTAACTCCAAGCCTCTGTCTCCCTGTTTTTTTTTCTTGAGAGTCATTTTTATGCTCCAAGAAAATGCAAATTGTTACTGATGGGAAGGGGAGGATCATGAATTTTGATCAGAAACACTGTAGTCATCCTTCTCACCTCTGCCTTTTTTACATTTTGTTTCATTTCTGGTGTTTGGGCTCTCTGTCTAAAATGGCCATTCCATTTAAATAACCTTCATGCTCAGAGGAGAGAAATGCAGAGTGAAAGAGGGAGCCGGGAACACCGGGCAGGCTGGGACGTGGGGGGAGCTGGTCCTCGGATTAGCTCCCCACCAGCAGCCTGACTAATAAACCGGGATTTGTCTAGGCAGGCAGTTTTCAATTTGGATTTGTTGGGATCAGGAAGATTTGTTTTTTTCTGTAGTAGTATGAGGCTCAGAGTGAGTTCAGTAGGAAGTTTGTTCACCTTGACTCTGATTTTTAAAGTCGTGACCACGTTTCTCAAGTCACCCACCTAAGAAAATAGTCATAGATTTGCGTGGTGTTTTCTAATGGAAACAGTGTCATGCAGAAAGCAGAACATTTTTCTTTCTCTCTGTATTTCGCCTTTCATGAAGTTAATAATAATAATTTTTAAAAGGCGCAAAGAAAGGGAGGAAGAGAAAAGGGAGAGCCTATATTGATTTTTGCCCCAAAGATCAATGAAATGTTCTAATTGGACCAAGGTCCTTGTATCAGTGAAAAATAGATATTTGATGCCTCATAAAATCATCTTGTCTCTCTCAACACCTCAGTTCAGGAGGATTTTATATTATTTTATTATTTTATCATTTTGTTTTGTTTTATTTTATTTTTACATGGCCAACTAAAGCTGTCATGTTTGGGAGCTAAATGTGTTGTCCTGTGCAGACATCATATCCATCAATTAACGTTTCTGCCTTCTGTGCTAAAGGAATTATCTCCAAGTTCATCTTGAATTTTTTTCTCTACCTCATTACCCAGGCTGGGTACAGCAGAGACGTTGTATGTTTAATGGCTGCCATCTTACACACATTCTGATTCTTTTGAATGCACACATGCCTATTTATGGAGGCCCATGAACATCCCATTGACTGTTTTTGCATTAAAAATACTTAAATTACAACAGTGATACAAGTCCCTCGTAAAAGGAAATCAAACATTATATGTATTTTTTTTAACTGAAAGCCCTTGAAGACATTTTCAATACACAATCAAGAGTGAAATCATTTATATATATACATATACACACACACGTATATATGTACTATATGCTACTGTAATTTGTTTTTTTCACTTTTTTCAAATCTGTTTACATAGTAATAAGAGGAACATTAATAACTGATGGTTTCCTTTATATCTTTTATTACTTAATGAAAATTTTGCATTTTTAGGGTGGATTTACCTTTTAAATCACATTTACACTTAATTTCTCAATTGTTCCTCAGATGGACTTATGAAGTCTTCTTAAAGGAGAATCTCAGTCACTCAGTTTCTTGTGGATTTCTGTGTTTGCTTGCTTCTTTCCTGTTTATCCCAGTGGAAAGCAGACTTCATGAGGGCTTGTCTATGTCCAGTACATAGTGTATGGTCCATAAATATGTGTGTACAAATAAACAATAATTTATTCTAAAGAGCCCCATTTTCTGTCATAATTAACAATTTAGATTTTAAAAAGTATACATGAATTTATGGATGAGATATAGAAAATATTTTCCTGCCTTTTTAAATAGTTTGTTATCTATAATTGATCTATTTCTTCAGGGTGCAAAATTAATACTCCATTGTGTATTTTGCGACCATAATTTTAGGGATCAAGACAGCTCAGGCCATTTGCTCCCACTCTAACTGACCTAGACATTAATTTTCTTTGAATCTTTGAGTTTTCTTTAAAAAGCTTTCACATGAAGGCTATAACCCAACTATAGCACAAGACTATGGGGAAAGGGCCAAGGGAGGGGAAGGGAGTGGGGAGGGTTTGGTGGAGGGAGGGTAATAGGTGGGACCACACTTAGGGTGCATCTTAGAATGGGTACAGGCGAAACTTACTAAATGCAGAATACAAATGCCTACATACAGTAACTAAGAAAATGCCATGAAGGCTACATTGAACAGTTTGATGAGAATATTTCAGATTGTATATGAAAACCGCACATTGTACCCCTTGATTGCACTGATGTACACAGCTATGACTTAACAATAAAAATAAATAAATAAATAAATCAACGAGTTGATAGTGTCACTTTTATTTCAGCAAACATCTACATTGAGAGCCTAATATATGCTAGATGTCATGATGATTACAAAAAACAAAGGCACAGTCTCAACCCATAGCAACATGTAAGCTTATTTCCCGGATGTTAGTGCACAGGAATCCTTGTTTTGAACCTTTACTCTGTAATGGTATGTGGTGAGTTTAGGAATCAATAACCAAGTTAATCAGCAATGTGTGTAAAGGATGAGAAAGGAAGTAGAAAAAGAAGCTCCCTCCTGTGTTTACTGTGAGGAGATTTTGTGTGTGTGTGTATATGGTTTGAGTAATATCTACTTTTGTGTTTTAGGAGAACTGTTTGTTTTGTTTATTTATTTTTTTTTTTTACTGCATTTGATTCTCAACCACGTTTAGGAGGCCCAAGTTCTTTTTAGAGAAGGTATTAGTCTATGCCTGAAAGATAAAATGAAACTGACACCTGGAGGAACAAATATCTTGTCCAAGTTTGCATTCAAGGTAGAAGCAGAGCCAGAACCACATTTTTACCTTTCTAGATTGCTAATTCCATATACTTTCCACCAGTCCACAGACTGACAAGAATTCATCACAAAATGGCAAGTGGCACAAGTAAACCTTGTGTACATCACTGTGTAATATTCCTCATAGCTTTCCAAAATAGGGGGTGTGAGGCATGTACCTTCTTCCCAATTAAGCAGGTGCTGTATGCAAATGTGTTAAAATAAAATCTTGTAAGAGCAAAGAATTGAGGCAAAGTTTTCTAATGTGTATGTAACAGCAACTGACACAGTAGCCAATTCAAAGGATAATCAGGTGTAATCTCTTGTTCTCAAACCTTAAGCTTTTATAGTTGCCCTGGGTAACTGTAGTTTTGGGGAGCAAAAACCCTAAGCTGAGAAGGCAATGTTAAAATAGCTTTACTTCAAAAGCTCATCTTCAACACATGCTTTTCTTGGGCTTCTTATTTAGATTAGTGTCTAGGGCCTGGGTCACTTGTGGCTCAGGTTCCCATTGTCCTGGCTTCATTATAAATTTTTATGATGAGTGGCAGCATTTGTGTTGATGGCGGCTGTGAAGGCTCTTCATGCAAGTGCACTGTAACTGAACGTGCAGTCAGGTGGACCTTTCCAACATAGAAACACAACTGTGATTCGGCCCCTTAAAACCTTCCCCTGTCTTCTTATAGTAATTAGAATAAAGTCCCAGCTCTAACCATGGCTGCAGGGATGCTGCTGACTAATTGGCCTCATCCCTTCTCTCCTTACTCCCGCCACACACTGGTCCACTGGTCTTTTTGCTGCCTTCTCTTATGAGAAGCCCTACATGTGCTGCTCCCGCTGCCAGAACGTTCTTCTCCCAGATCCTCGTGTGGCTTACTCATCCTCATCCCTTGGGTCTTCACTCATATGTTTTATTCCTAGGGAGATTTTCTGTAGTCACTCTCCTTAATGTCACCGGCCCCCTTCACTTTTCTCTGACAATTGACTTTTTTAAACTTAATTTTTATTAAATCATAACTGTATACTTTTATGGTTTACAATGTGATGATTTGATATACAATGTGGAATGCTTAAATCAAACTGATTAATATAACCATCCCCTCAATTATTTTTTGTGGTAAGACATTTATAAGTTATTCTTAGTTGTTTTGAAGTGTACCCTTGCATTGTGCACATTAGGTGAGATCCCACCAAATACCCTCCTTCCTTTCACCCTCTCCCCTCCCTTCCCCATCCCTTCTTTCTCCTCTTTCTTGCTGGAGTATATTTGTGTTTTGTCATTTGTATGAATGTGTAAGTGATTATATATTGGTTTCATAGTAGTATTGAGTACATTGGATACTTTTTCTCCATTCTTGAGATCCAGTATTGAGAAGAATATGTTCCAACTCCATCCAGGTAAACAATTAAAGATGTAAAGTCTCCATCTTTTTATGGCTGCATAGTATTCCATGGTAAACATATACTGCAATTTGTTAATCCATTCATGGGTTGATGGGCATTTGGGCTGCTTCCACAATGTGGAAATTATGAATTAGGCTGCAATAAGCATTCTGGTGCAAATGTCTTTGTTGTAAAATAATTTTTGTTCATCTGGATAGATACCTAGTAAGGACATTGCGGGATCAAATGGTAGGTCAATTTTTAGTTCCTTAAGAATTCTCCATACTTCTTTCCAAAAAGGCTGTATTTTAGTTTGCAATCCCACCAGCAGTGTAGAAGTGTTCCCTTCTTTCCACATCCATGTCAACATCTGCAATTTAGGGATTTTGTGATGTGGGCTATGTATCTCAAAGTAGTTTTGATTTGAATTTCTCTAATGATTAAAGATGATGAGCACTCTTTCATGTGTTTTTTTTTTTTCCATTTGCCTGCCATTTTCAGAAAAGTTTCTGTTCAAGTCTCTTGCCCACAAAGAAATGGGGTTGCTTGTTCTTTTCTTATTGATTAATTTGAGTTCTCTGTAGATTCTAGTTATCAGACCTTTGCCAGAATCATAACTTGCAAAAATCTTCTCCTATTTCAAAGGCTATTTGCTTTACTTGCCATGCCCTTTGCTGTGCAGAAGCTTTTTAGCTTGATCAGATCCCAGTAATGTATTTTTGGTGTTGCTTCAATTGCCGGGTGGGGAGGGGGTCATCTACCTCATAAAATATTTTCTAGACCAATATCTTCAAGAGTTTTTCCTGTACTCACTTCCAGTATTTTTACAGTTTCATGTCTTAAGTTTAAATCTTTTATCTACTGAGAATCAATTTTTGTTAGTGGTGAAAGGTTAGGGTCCAGTTTCAGTCTTCCACAGGTCGCTAGCCAGTTCTCCCAGCACTGTTTGTTAAACAGGGAATCTTTTCCCCAGTGTATGTTTTTGTTAGGCTTATCAGAGATGAAATGATGATATGTGGCTGGGTTCATCTTAGATTCTCTATTCTGTTCCATATATCTACATCTCTATTTTTGTGCCAGTACCATGCTGTATTGGTCACTATAGATTTGTAGTATAACCTGAAGTCTAGTAACATATGTCTCCTGATTTGTTTTTATTTCTGAGTAATGTATTTTCTATTTGAGGTTTTTTCTGATTCCATATAAAACTAAGTACTATTTTTTCAAGTTCTTTAAAGTATGACATTGGTGCTTTGATAGGGATTGCATTAAATCTGTAGATTGCTTTGGGTAGTATGGACATTTTAACAATGTTGATTCTTCTCAGCCATGAGCATGGTATTTTTTCCATTTAACATCTTCAGCTATTTCTTTTCTCAAGGTTTCATAATTATCATTATAGAGATCTTTCATGTCCTTGGTTAGATAAATTCCCAGGTATTTCATTTTTTTTGCACTACTGTAAAGGAAATAGTACCCTTGATTATATTTTTGACTTGACTATTGTTGGTATATAGAAAAGCTACTGGTTTGTAAGTATTGATTTTGTATCTGGAGACACTGCTGTATTCCTTGATCAATCCTAAGAGCTTTGTAGTTGAGTCCCTGGGGTTTTCCAGTTATAAAATCATGTCATCCATGAAGAGTGAAAGTTTGACCTCCTCTGACCCCATTTGAATACCCTTTATTCCCTTCTCTTGCCTGATTGCAATGGCTAGGACTTCCACTACTATGTTGAATAGCAGTAGTAACAATGGGTATCCTTGTCTAGTTGCAGATATGAGTGGAAATGTTTTCAATTTTACTCCATTCAATAGGATATTGGATGTGAGTTTGCTGTAGATGGCCTCTATCAGTTTAAGAAATGTCCCATATAAGCCTATTTTCTTCAGTGTATTAAACATGAAAGGATGCTGGATATTATCAGAAGCTTTTTCTGCAACTATTGATAGAATCATATGGTCTTTGTTTTTTATTTTATTTATGTGGTATATTATATTTATAGATTTTATAGTTTTCTTTCTTTGTTGGGTTCTTTCCCGGTTTGGCAATAAAAGTGATATTTGTGTCACAGAATGTGTTGGGGCGATTTCCTTCTTTTTCTATGTTTTGGAAAGGGTAATATATGTACTAGTTCCTCTTTGAAGGTTTGGTAGAATTCTGATGTGATGTCATCTGGTCCTGAACTTTTCTTTTTTGGGAGATTTCATATAATTGGTGCTATTTCAGTGCTTGATATAGGTCTATTCAAAATTTCTAATTCTTTCTGATTGGGTGTAGGAAGGTGGTATGCTTCCAGGTATTGATCCATTTCCTCCAGATTTTTATATTTCTGAGAATAGAGTTTTTTGTAGTAATCATTGAGGAATTTTTTGAATTTCTGTGGTATCTGTTCTTATTTCTCCTTTATGGTTTCTGACTGATGTTATTAGAGATTTTACTTTTCCATTTCTGCTTAAGCTAGCCAAAGTTTTATCAATTTTACTAATCTTTTTTTTTTTTATTAAATCATAGCTGTGTACATTGATATGATCATGGGGCATCATTCACTAGCTTCACAGACCATTTGACACACTTTCATCACACTAGTTAACATAGCCTTCCTGGCATTCTCTCAGTTACTGTGCCAAGACACTTAAATTCCACATTTACCAAGTTTCACATATACCCTTGTAAGATGCACCGCTGGTGTAATCCCACCAATCCCCTTCTCTCTACCCCCCTCCCCCCTCCCTCCCCTCCCTTTCCCCCTTCCCCCTATTCTTAGGTTGTAACTGGGTTATAGCTTTCATGTGAAAAGCCTAAATTAGTTTCATAGTAGGGATGAAGTACATTGGGTACTTTTTCTTCCATTCTTGAGATACTTTACTAAGAAGAATATGTTCCAGCTCCATCCATGTAAATATGAAAGAGGTAAAGTCTCCATCTTTCTTTAAGGCTGCATAATATTCCATGGTGTACATATACCACAATTTATTAATCCATTCGTGGATCGATGGGCACTTGGGCTTCTTCCATGACTTAGCAATTATGAATTGGGCTGCAATAAACATTCTGGTACAAATGTCTTTGTTATGATGTGATTTTGGTCTTCTGGGTATATGCCCGGTAGAGGGATTACAGGATTGAATGGCAGATCTATTTTTAGATCTCTAAGTGTTCTCCATATCTCTTTCCAAAAGGAATGTATTAATTTGCATCCCCACCAGCAGTGCAAAAGTGTTCCCTTTTCTCCACATCCGCGCCAACATCTCTGGTCTTGGGATTTCGTGGCTAGTCTCACTGAAGTTAGATGATATCTCAAAGTAGTTTTCATTTGCATTTCTCTGATGATTAAAGATGATGAGCATTTTTTCATATGTCTGAAGGCCGTGCGCTGTCTTCTTCAGAGACGTTTCTCTTCAAATCCCTTGCCCAGCCTGCGATGGGATCCCTTGTTCTATTCTTGCTAATGCGTTTGAGTTCTCTGTGGATTCTGGTTATTAAACCTTTGTCAGAGATATAACCTGCAAATATCTTCTCCCATTCTGAGGGCTGTTTGCTTGACTTACTTACTGTGTTCTTGGCTGTGCAGAAGCTTTTAGTTTGATCAAGTCCCAGTAGTGTATTTTTGAAGCTGCTTCAATTGCCTGGGGGGTCCTCCTCATAAAATACTCGCCCAGACCGATTTCTTCAAGGGTTTTCCCTGCACTCTCCCCTAGTATTTTTATAGTTTCATGTTTTAAGTTTAAATCTTTAATCCAGTGATAGTCTATCTTAGTTAATGGTGAAAGGTGTGGGTCCAGTTTCAGTCTTCTGCAGGTTGCCAGCCAGTTCACCCAACACCATTTGTTAAATAGGGAATCTTTTCCCCCACTGAATGTTTTTAATTGGCTTGTCAAAGATCAAATAATGGTAAGTAGCTGGATTTGTCTCTTGGTTCTCTATTCTGTTCCAGACATCTACTTCTCTGTTTTTGTGCCAATACCACGCTGTTTTGATCACTATCGATTTGTAGTATAGTCTGAGGTCTTGTAGTGTAATTCCTCCTGCTTTGTTTTTATTTCTGAGTAATGTCTTGGCTATTCGAGGTTTTTTTTCTGATTCCATATAAAACGAAGTATTGTTTTTTCAAGATCTTTAAAGTATGACAGTGGAGCTTTAATACGGATTGCATTGAAATTATATATTGCTTTGGGTAGTATGGACATTTTAACAATGTTGATTCTTCCCAGCCATGAGCATGGTATGTTTTTCCATTTGTTAATATTTTCAACTATTTCTTTTCTTAGAGTTTCATAGTTCTCTTTATAGAGATCTTTCACGTCCTTTGTTAGATAAATTCCCAAATATTTCATCTTCTTTGGCACTACTGTGAATGGGATAGAGTCCTTAACTGTTTTTTCAACTTGACTATTGTTGGCATATATAAAGGCTACCGATTTATGAATGTTGATTTTGTAACCTGAGATGCTGCTGTATTCCTTGATCACTTCTAAGAGTTTTGTAGTAGAGTCCCTAGTGTTTTCCAGATATACTATCATATCATGTGCAAAGAGCGAAAGTTTGATCTCTTCTGACCCTATATGGATACCCTTTATCGCCTTTTCTTCCCTAATTGCAGTGGCTAAAACTTCCATTACAATGTTAAAAAGCAATGGAGACAATGGGCAGCCTTGTCTGGTTCCTGATCTGAGTGGAAATGATTCCAATTTAACTCCATTCAATATGATATTGGCTGTGGGCTTGCTGTAGATGGTCTCTATCAGTTTAAGAAATGTCCCTTCTATACTGATTTTCTTAAGTGTTCTGATCATGAAGGGATGCTGGATATTATCAAAAACTTTTTCTGCATCGATTGAGAGAATCATATGGTCTTTGTTTTTTAATTTGTTTATGTGCTGGATTACATTTATAGATTTACATATATTGAAACATCCTTGAGACCCTGGGATAAAGCTGACTTGGTCATGATGTATAATTTGTTTGATGTGTTGCTGGATTCTGTTTGTTAGGATCTTGTTAAATATTTTTGCATTTATATTCATTAGTGATATCGGTCTACAATTTTCTTTTCTTGTTGGGTCTTTTCCTGGTTTGGGGATCAGGGTGATGTTTGCTTCATAGAACATGTTGGGAAGTCTTCCTTCTTTTTCTACCTTTTGGAACGGGTTGAGTAATACAGGTACTAATTCCTCCTTAAAGGTTTGGTAGAATTCTGATGTGAAACCATCAGGTCGGACCACCATGGAATAAAACTTGAGCTGAGTAACAATAGGAATCTGCATATTCATACAAAAACATGGAAGTTAAATAGCCTTATGCTGAATGGTAGATGGGTCAGAGATGAGATTAAGGAAGAAATCGCCAATTTTTTTGGAACAAAACAACAATGAAGACACGAACTATCAGAACCTCTGGGACACAGCAAAGGCAGTTCTTAGAGGGAAATTTATAACACTGCAAGCCTTCCTTAAGAGAATGGAAAGAGAGAAAGTTAACAACTTAATGGGACATCTCAAGCAACTGGAAAAGGAAGAACATTCCAACCCCAAACCCAGTAGAAGAAAAGAAATAACGAAAATTAGAGCAGAATTAAATGAAATTGAAAACAAAAGAATAATACAACAGATCAATAAATCAGAAATCTGGTTTTTCGAAAAGGTCAATAAAATAGATAAACCTTTGGCCAACCTAATCAGGAAAAAAAGAGTAAAATCTCTAATCTCATCAGTCAGAAACAACAAAGACGAAATAACAACAGACTCCTCAGAAATCAAAAAAATCCTTAATGAATATTACAAGAAACTGTATTCTCAGAAATATGAAAATCTGAAGGAAATTGACCAATACTTGGAAGCACGTCACCTTCCAAGACTTAGCCAGAATCAAGTGGAAATGTTGAACAGGTCCATATCAAGTTTGGAAATAGCATCAACCATACAAAACCTCCCTAATCTTTTCACAGAACCAACTTTTTGTTTCATTGATCATCTGAATGATTCTTTTGTTTTCAATTTCATTTAATTCTTCTCTAATTTTGGTTATTTCTTTTCTTCTGCTGGGTTTGGGGCCGGATTGTTCTTCCTTTTCCAGTTGCTTGAGATGACCCATGAGTTTGTTGACTTTTCTCTCTTTCTGTTTTCTTGATGAAGGCATCCAATGTTATAAATTTCCCTCTTAGGACTGCCTTTGCAGTATCGCACAGGTTTTGATAATTTGTGTCTTCATTATCATTTTGTTCAAAAAACCTGATGATTTCTTTCTTGGTCTCACTTTTGACCCAGCTATCATTCAGCCTAAGGTTATTTAGTTTTCATGACTTTGTTTGAGTATGAAGATTTCTGTTGCTGTTGAGTTCAACTTTTATTCCATAATGATCCAAGAAGACACAAGGAATAATTTATATTCTTTTAAATTGGTTGAATTTAGCCTTGTGGCTTAAGATATGATCAGTTTTGGGGAATGATCCATGGGCTGATGAGAAGAATGTGTATTCAGTTTTATTAGGATGAAAAGTTCTATAGATATCTGCTAAGTCCATTTGTTCTAGGTTCAAGTTTAAGTCCCTTATGTTTTCGTTTGGTTTCTTCTTAGAGGATCTATCCAGAACTGACAAAGAGGTGTTAAAATCTCCTACTACTATAGTTCAGAAAGATATCCAAATTGTTCATATCCATTAGGGTTTGCTTTATAAATTGAGGAGCATTCAGGTAGGGAGCATACACATTAATTAAGGAAATCTTTTCATGTTGAGTGTTTCCCTTGACAAATATGTAGTGTCCATCCTTGTGTTCCCTTATTTTTGTTGGTTTAAATCCTATTGTATCTCAAATAAAATTGTAATCCCTACTTTTTTTTTTTTTTAGAGACAGAGTTTCATTCCATCACCCTCTGTAGAGTGCTGTGACATAACAGCTCATAGCAACCTCCACTCTTGGGCTTAGGCAATTCTCTTGCCTCAGCCTCCCAATAGCTGTGCCCACCACAATGCCTGGCTATTTTTTGCCCCAGCAGTTTGGCTGGGGCCGGTTTTGAACCCACCACCCTCGGTATATGGGGCCAGTGCCCTACTCACTGAGCCAAGTCACCGGTCAATCTCTACTTTTTTCTGATTTCCATTTGCCTATCTTATAGATGTCCATCCCTTCCCCCTGAGTCTTTTTTTATCCTTTGAGGTAAAATGAGTCTCTTGTAGGCAACAGATACCTGGCCTGAGTTTTCATATCCAGTTAGCAAAACTGTACCTCTTTAGAGGACAATTTAAGCCGTTCACATTACCTGAGAGAATTGATAGGTATGGCAGTGTTTTGGCCATCATGTTTTGCAAAAGTTCAATGCATATTTTTAATCTTTTCACCACTGTGGAAGTCAGGCTTTGTTAAATAAATTCTGGGTGAGTTTACTTTGCTGATAGACTATTGTGCTGGTCATTACAGAAAATGGGTCTGAGTATTTTCTGGAGAGCCGGTTTACTTATGGCAAATTTCCTCAACATGTATTTGTCAGTATAGTATTTGATTTCTCCATCACAAATGAAACTAAGTTTAGCTGGATACAGGATCCTGGGCTGAAAGTTGTTTTGTTTTAGAAGATTGAAGGTTGATGACCATCCTCTTCTAGCTTGAAAAATTTTGCCTGAAAGATCTTCAGTTATGCTAATATTTCTTCCTTTGTAGGTAACGCTTTTCTTACATCGGGCTGCTTGCAGGATTTTCTCATTCATATGCACTTTTTCAAAGTTAATTACAATGTGTCTAGGAGATGCTTTATTTGGATTGAGTCTTGCTGAGGTTCTGAAACTATTTACTAGCTGAATTTCTGTATCTCTTGCAATGCCTGGGAAATTCTCCTCCATAATATCTTAGAGTAGACATCTGTGCATTTAGGACCATCCTTTCTCCTTCAGGAATTCCTGTAAGTTGGATGTTTGATCTTTTGGAATGATCCCACAAACTCTCTCAGGGAACATTCTGTTCTATTTCTTTCTATTTCTCTGCCTCTTTGAATGCTTGGGATCATTCAAAAGCCTTGTCTTCAATTTCTGAGACCCTTTCTTCTGCTGCTCAACTCTATTACTGAGGGATTCTACTGTATTTTGAAGCTCATTGAATAATGTTTTCACTTCCTTGAGCTCTGCTCTTTCTTTTCTCATTATGTTCATATCCTTGGTGACTTTGTCTTTGAATTCATTAATTTCTTGAGACAACTTTTGAACTATTCTTTGGATTTCTATTTCCATCTGTTCCTCTGTTCTATTCCTCTTATTTGCCATCCATATTCTTAATTCTATTTCTGACAATTCAACCATTTGTCTATGAATGGCATCTTCTATTGTATCTCCTTTGTCATTCCTTGGGGGAGTTGATCTACTCTGATTATTCATGTTGCCAGAGTTCTTTCACTGGTTCTACCCCATGAGTATTTTCCTCAATTTACCAATTAAAACTGGTAGGGTGATATTGTATTGGGGGCCCAGGAAGTGAAGTTAACCAGCCCTTTACCAATGAGCCAGGGTTTGTGATTGTGGCTTTTCCCCTATAGCCTTACAAAGGTCCCTTTCAGAGTGCAGCCAAAGACTCTGAGGACCTGCTTGGTGAGAAAGCACAAGCTGGCTCTGTCTTGAAGTCACTCAGCCTCTACCCAATCCTAATGAGTCACAATATTAGGCTGAAATCTCAGCTGGGAGAGATACAAGCAACTGTGGTGCCCAGTCCCTCACCAGTGACCACTGGAGGAGAAGAATCAGTTCTTTCCTGCTACAACAACCACCACTCAATCTTGGAGGGTCCCCAGGTGGACCGCCCAGGTTGAGAGTTCTAATCATATTGTCCCGGAACAATAATCACTGCTCAACAGAAAGAGCTTCAAGGGTCTCCAGTGGCCTAATAGTAGAAATCTACAGGCAATTCCATCCCACAAACCCAAGGGGATGGATCCTGGACCACTTCAGTGAGCCACCAAGTCAGAAAAGATTGTCCATAGCATACCACACCATCACAGCATGTCTCTCTCTCCCTTGCGTCACTTTCTCTCTGTACCCTACAGCTTCCACTCAAGTTACTGTTTCTGCACTGCTGTCCAATGGCCCACATAATGCCCAGGCCTCTCAGGTAATGTCCACATTCTGGGCTCTGCAGGGGGCAGACCTTCAGACCATGAGGCAAAGGGGGAAGGTTGGACTTGGAGTTCAGAATTATAGGGAAAATATTTGCTCAGTTTTATGCCAGGCAGGATAATGCCTAGGCTCACATGGGGGACCACCCTGGAGAAGGAGGCCTGGTGTTTAGTGGCTCTCCCCCATGGGGTAAAATGAGAGGTCTTTTGTTCCCTGCTCACTTGTAGAGAGCCCACAGTGAGCCTCCTCCTTAGGAGAGGGGTCTCTTGTCCTTTTGGCAATGGGCTTTGTACCTGGAATTTGTTTTCTTGGATCCTTTTTCTTGGAGTTGCAGCTTGCCTTAGCAGAGATGATGTGCACTTGTCTATCTTCTTTCTTAGCTCAGCTCTCCTCCTTTAGCTTCCCTGAGTCCACTTCTGTCCAGTATCTCTCCCTCTGGATAGAAGCTCTGGCAAAAGCTGCCTCTATTTGGCCATCTTCCTTCCTCCCCTCCTGCCAATTGATTTTTATCCTGTTACTCGGTTATTTTCTTCATTAGGCTTATCAAGGTAGGAAATTTCTTATATTTACTTGTTTCCCTTTTATTTTCTTTCTTCCTCAATAAAACATGAGTTCCAGAGGAGCAGGAACTTTTAAATTCTCATTTGCTGCTATTTTATCAGCACCCAGAACTGTACCTACTGCATAGTTGGGGCTTAGAATTTGGTTGTTGAATAAGTGAATGAACAGTACGGATGTACTTCAGTAACTTGCTATTACTCAACTATTCAGTCTTGCCCTCAAATTTATTCACAGCAGTCAAACCCTTCTGACTGAATGTCATTGATTCATAGTCCATAATTCTTTCCCTAACTCACATCAATAGAATCATTATACAGGCTATACCAATAAGTGTGTTTGCAGGTTACACACAATAGCAAAAGTAGTAATAGTAATAACAATAACCAACACTTACTGAACATTTGCTGAATGTAGGGCACTGCACTTGTATCATGTATTTCTAAGCCTGATCATAGTCCTGCAAAGTAAGTGATACAATCCATGCTTTGCAGACTAAGAAAATAAGGCCACAGAGCTGGAAGCAGATTTGAACCCAGGTCTGTTTAACTCCATAGCTTGCAAGCATAACTTGTATGCTTGCATACATAAGCATAGCTGGATTTCCAAGCCACCTTAATATCAGTACTAAAGCGAACTACTCACAGGATCTGAGGCACAGTCCTTACTGAGTGTCACTCAAACACAATAAAAGACCAACTTGCACAGGGACCTCAGATCTCAACAGGCACACACCATCATGGAAACTGAAGTGGGAACTCTGGAATAATTCTAAGTTTTCCTACAATCTGTAAGTAGGTGTTATGTAAATGTCAGAATCCGCCAAAGTTCAGTTTTCAGAACATTTCCTTTGGAACTTATATTATTTATCACACATATTTGCAGACAGCCATCTCTCTCCCAGTATGCTTATCAATGCTTGTTCATAGTTCCTATTCTGAATACAGTCTGCCAGTGTCCAGGGATAAGAGAGGATCTCAGGGTAGTACGGCAAATGAGAGTGGTTTCAATACTGCTGCATGGGGCTGTGGGGACATTGTCCCATGCTCTGCTCCTACCAGAAAAGGAACTGAGCACTGGGATCAGGGAATGCCTGGAACTGACCCACAGATTAATGGATTCCCTGTTTGCGGGAAAGTATGCAGGAACTTACTACGGATTCTTTAAGGTTCTGGGAGCACTATCCTATTATCCCATTGTGTTTACAGTGAACAATTCCAGGAAAATCCTATTTGCAACAGAAATTTCCACCGGCGCCCCACTTTCTTTAGCCCTCCACTCCACACTGTGACAGTGACAGCCCTAATACAAGTAAATACCCAGACCTGGCCCTTTCAGGGTTCAGAGGTAGGGACCAGCAGGGGAGAGGCAGCCACAGTGCGTCCTTGGCAGATGCCCGACAATGACGTGGGCTGGCTTTGTGAGAGGAAGGTGGGAGCCCGGGTGTGCCCAGCTGGAAGCCGCCCGTAATTTAACACTCACAGATGGAGACTGAGGGTGATATGATACCCCCAGCTGTCTACCACTACTGCGTTCAAGGCCCCCCTCGGCTGCCTGGGACTCAGGATGCTTTGGGAAGGGCCTGGTGCGGATGGGGCCAGCCTAATAAAGCAGCTGGTCTATTAGAAGATAAGCTTTGCGGAGAATCACACAATCATCCCGAATCCCCCTAATCCCAAACTTTATTGCCCTAGATAATAAGCTTTGGTGGCGACGCTCCATTGAAATATGGAATTGTCTGTAGGCTGGAGGCACCTGCTGTGTCACTCAGCTCTGGCGGGCAACTGCCATGCACAATTCAGGGGCAGGTGCACAGCGCCTGCCTGGGCTCCCGGAGGGAGGGGCCAGACAAGGGGGCCAGCCCCTCTCCCTCTGAGGGCTCCAGCATCATGTGCAGCATCATCTGGCTCAGGCCTGAGAATGTTCTCTCTGTGGCTGGGGCAGGGGTCTGTTTTGAGGACTTGAGAGAGAAGAGCAGGAGGGATTGTTTATCTGTAGGGAACACTGAGGCTTGAAGAAGTAAATGGCTTTGTCTACAAACCTTGGGAGTCCGTGGCTGATCTCCTTTCCTCCTGCAACCCTTTCTTGCAGCTGCCCCTCACTGCTCCCACCGCCTCCTCACGATCACTCTCATCTTCCAGCACAGCCCTCCAGGCTGCCTCACCTGCAGGGCCACCCGGTGAGCTTCCCCGCCCTGTCCGCTGTCCTCTCCAAGGAGAGGCATCTTCTCCCTGCCCCCATTCTCATGCCTTTCTAGTTTTTGATTCATGTCTGAACTGTAGCGCACACAATGGTAATTAATCATTTCATCAATTAATTGTGTCTATGCCAGTCTCCTTTGCTAAAATAGGAAGTTTTTGAGGGCAGGGACATATCTGATTAATCTTTTTGACTTTTGTGCCTGGGAGGTGCTTTAAGGCTTACCAAGGGGGAAAAAGAAAGAAAGAAAGAAAAAGGAGGGAGAGAGAGAGAAAAGAAAAAAAAAAAAGAAGGGAAGAAATACAGGAAGCAGTGCATGTAAATGGAGTCTGAGTAACAATGAGGCATATTTGTACATTCTCCCACGGAGTGAACACCAAAACATTGTTCAGAGAAAATAAGGCAAGGTTTCAGCATCCAGGGTTACCTTGTGTTAAAAAAGTGATGCTGGCTCAGCGCTAGTAGCACAGTGGTTATGGCGCCTGCCACATACACCAAGGGTAATGGGTTCGAACCTGGCCCAGGCCAGCTAAACAACGACAACTGCAACAACAAAAAAATAGCCAGGTGTGGCTCAGCGCCTGTGCTCAGTGGGTAGGGTGCCGGCCACGTACACCGAGCCTGGCGGGTTCAAGCCTGGCCCAGGCCAGCTATACAACAATGACAACTGCAACTAATAATAATAATAATAATAATAAATAGCCAGGGATTGTGGCAGGTGCCTGTAGTCCCGACTACTCAGGGGGCTGAGGCAAGAGAATATCTTGAGCCCAGGAGTTTGAGGTTGTTGTGACCTGCGACGCCACGGCATTCTACCAAGGTGACAGAGTGAGATTCCGTCTCAAAAAACAAGCAAACAAACAAGCAAACAATAGCCGGGCGTTGTGGCGGGCGCCTATAGTCCCAGCTACTTGAGGGGCTGAGGCAAGAGAATCGCTTAAGCCCAGGAGTTGGAGGTTGCTATGAGCTGTGACACCAGGGCACTCTACTGAGGGCAACATAAGTGAGATTCTGTCTCGGAAAAAAAAAAGAAAAAAAAAGTGATGCTGGTAATGATGATGGACTTTGGGAAGGATACTTGGAAACTTGGAAAGGGGTTTCTCTGGGTGGAAGAGAGACTTATATTACATTTTAAATATTTTCATGAAACTAAAATTTATAATATGTGTAAATAGACCTTTTTAAATAGTAGAAACAAAAATACTTCTGTTAATACATGTCCAAAGATACGTGTTGAATGCACAAATAAACAGTTATAATCACGTCAGTCTTATTTGTGGCCCCAACATGATTTAGGACATTGGGACATGTCTGCTTACAGGAAATGTCTAATACAAATTTCCTCAGTGCAGAGGGACATGTTAGGCTGGAGTAGGAATTTGTTAGTTGCTATCAATAGATTGAGACTATGCATGAGAGGCTTGGAAGGGGGACCATGTTGCTTGCTCCAGTATGAATGACTACAGGGTTAAAGAAGCCAAAGTGGCACTTAATGAGCCTCTGTTTGAGTCTTTTATTTTTTTTAGAGACAGTCTCAACTTTGTCGCCCTTAGTAGAGTGCTGTGGTGCCACAGCTCACAGCAACCTCCAACTCTTGGGCTTAGCCGATTCTCTTGCCTCAGCCTCCCGAATAGCTGGGACTACAGGCGCCCACCACAATACCTGGTTATTTTGTTGTTGTTGTTGTTGCAGTTTGGCCTGAGCTGGGTTTGAACCTGCCACCCTTGGTATATGGGGCCAGCGCCCTAGTCACTGAGCCACAGGTGCCACCCTGAGTCTTTTATTTAAACAAGCAAACAAAAAAAAAAAAACCTGGCCGGAAACATTTTTAAACTACCAGCTTTTCCTAATTGTTCTGATTAGGACAAAAATCCTAATCCCCTTACTAATATACTCTTTTTTCTACCTCTACAGTTATGACTTCCCTTTTAGAAGATCTACACTCCCTCCTATGAACATGACCTAAATTATTTGGTTCTTTCTCGGCTGGTGTATTCATTACTTCCCCAATCCCATAAACAACCCTCAGCACCTCTCTAGAGGACCAACTACACTAGATTAAATGAAGAGCAATCTTGGCTTTTAAAACAGGCCCCTTCTACCAAGCAGTTGCCTTGCAAGAGTGATTCGTAAGTTTAGTTTATGATTACACTGGCCTCTAGTAAGGAAGGCTGACTCCCTCCTTCAACATAGCCTTTAGGGGGCTTAGACTAAATTTGAGGAAACTTGATCAAGGTTGAATATGTTCCCAAACAGAAGAGATAGAACATGAGAACAGATGCAGTGGATATGACCACCACCTCAATACCAACCTGCAAGTTCCACTCAGGCGGAAGTGGTCAACCCTCGTATTTGAAAATGGTTCCTGGGGATTGTCTGTTCTCTGAGGGCGAATGTGGAATAAGAGTTCTCTGGGGTCCCTTCACTGAGCTTCTAGGCCACCTTTTACTTCTACATTGTCGCATAATGTAGTCTCTGGTTATGATTCTGATGGGCAAAAAATTCAGAAACTCTCTATTTCTTTTCCTTGTAGGATTTAGGTTTAAAATAATTTTCAATTAGCCAGTGTAGAATTCCTTAGTCTTTAATGGCTTCATTAACCTATCCCAGCATGCACTGTACTCCCTACAATCCTCTGCTTCTCGAGAAAATGCACTGTTACTTTTCTATGGCTTTTCTTCTTTTCTTGACTCTGGCTCCAAAAGCCTCAGAGAGGCTGAGGCAGCTGTTGTCTTTTCAGAAACTGATTTGGGTAAATAGGCCACCTTTAGTTTTAGGGACTCTACAACTAATCATTTCCTCAAAGACAGGATAGTATGACACAGCAAGAATTTGGGGCATCCACGTAGAATTAAAAAGCCAAATCACAAAATCCCCAAACCAGAAATGTTGGTGTGGATGTGGAGAAAAGGGAACACTTCTGCACTGCTGGTGGGAATGCGAACTAATACGTTCCTTTTGGAAAGATGTTTGGACAACACTTAAGGATCTAATAATAGATCTGCCATTCAATCCTACAATTCTTCTACTAGGTATATATCCAGAAGACTAAAAACCACATTATAACAAAGATATTTGTACCAGAATGTTTATTGCAGCCCAATTCATAATTGCTAAGTCATGGAAGATGCCCAAGTGCCCATCAACCCACGAATAGATTAATAAATTGTGGTATATGTACACCATGGAATATTATGCAGCCTTAAAGAAAGATGGAGACTTTACCTCTTTCATGTTTACATGGATAGAGCTGGAACATATTCTTCTTAGCAAAGTATCTCAAGAATGGAAGAAAAAGTATCCAATGTACTCAGCCCTACTGTGTATCTCAAGAATGGAAGAAAGAGTATCCAATGTACTCAGCCCTACTATGTACTTTCATATAAAAGCCCTACTATGAAACTTTCATATGAAAGCTATAACCCAATTATAGCCCAAGAAGAAGGAGAAAGGGGGTAGGAGTGGAGGGGAGGGTGGAGGATGGGTGGAGGGAGGGTGATTGGTGGGACCACACCTATGGTGCATCTTACAAGGGTACATGTGAAATTTACTAAGTGTAGAATATAAATGTCTTAACACAATAACTAAGAAAATGCCATGAAGGCTATGTTAAATAGTTTGATGAAAATATTTCAAATTGTATATAAAACCAGCACATTGTACTCTACGATTGCATTAATGCATATAGCTATGATTTAAATAAATAAATAAATAAATAAAGCAACTTAAAAAAAAAAAGCCAAATCACAAAGTTTCCAGGTTCACGGGCACACAAAATGTCAAAATACCTAGAGGTACACAACATCTTCATGGGCCCCAGATCTACCTTTTAGGAAAGCCTCTAACATCATTGATTCAAGTATAATGGTCCATGTTAAATATATTTTGTACATAAGTGTTGAAACGTAGGCATCTAGTTGGCATATTATTACATTTTTCAGACATTCAACCAAATATGAATTTTGACTCTCAGCTATCTTTTAAAATATTTTTTTAAGACCTGGACAATATTTTTTGCAGATCTCAAACATTGTCAGCTTAATAGTCTGGGTGTTGACCAAAGAATAAAAAAAGCCCTGAAACCATTCTGTGGTCTCTGGAGGAGTTTATGGTAGTGGAGGCAGGAGTCTGGAAAAGATCACTGCTATCGATTGCACCATGGCAGCCTGTGAAGTATGTCAGCCTACAGTGTACCCTTACACTGCTCTGAAGTTCAAAGGGAGACTGCTTCAGTCTGCCCTTGCTGTGTAACAAACCACCCCAAAAGCTAGTGGCTTAAAACAATGGGTTTTTGTTTGTTTGCTTTTCTGTTTTTGATGCTGTAGTTTGGCTCTAAGTTCAGTCTGCATGTTTGACCTGGGTTCACCCCACTGGTTGCATTCAGCTGCAAGGTCAGCTGGGCTCAAAGGTTGAGACAGCTATCTCCTCTCTCATTTCACAGATGCGGGCTGTTGGCTGAGTTGTCTCGCTTCTCCTCTGTGGGGCCTTTCAAATTCTAATAAATGAGATCAGTTCTTTGTATGGTGGTCTCAGGCAGCGTTCAAAGAGGATTGGTTGAAGCAAGTCACATGACCAGGCCAGATTCCCAGGTGCAGAGAAATTGACTGACTATCCCTGAATGGAAGAAGTGGCAAAATTATAGTGCAAAGGGATCTGGACAGCAGAACGGAAGGAATTTGCAGCCACAACCATCCCACAGACAGATTGCACGTCCAGAAGTGAGGGAGAAGGGAATGCCTTGTGTCTTCAAAGAAGCTAATGAACTGGGTCTGAGCCGCAGGCCCAGTGGCTTGGGGCTGCACTCCCTTTATAAAGTGACTTCCTTGTGGAAGGTAATTCAGTAGCTTTCTCCTGAGTGTCCAGAGGCACAAAGGTTGGAGAGGAGGACCTGGCTTTCTGGGTGGGCATCCTTTGCCTTGCACTGCTCGTACAGTCTGTGCTTTAGAAGTCACTGCACAGCAGCTTTTAGGTTCCTCATTGAGAAAATCCGGAGCAGGTGCCTACCTTTATCAGGGCGGGGGGAAGAATAGATCGGTGAATGAAACAGTGGCTAGGACGTGGGCTCTCAAATCACAATGCCTGGGTCTGAATCCTGGCTCTAGCATGTATTGCCGATGATGTATGAATAAGAACTCTCTAAGCCTCAGCTTTCTTCTCTGTAAAATGGGATTATGGAGTCTTTTTGAATTTCTAATCATGTGAACATACGTGTTTGTGTGTGGATTTACTGAGATAATGCCATTTTGCTTCAATGTCTGGCATTGGTCTGTCTTAAATATTAATACTCATTTTTTCCAATCAACACGGAAGCCAAACTAAAAAGAGTTGCTGGAAATGAATTTCATAATATCTATTTATAAACAGCAGCACAAAAATGAAAAAAAAAAATAACCTTCCTAGTTACCCTGACATTTAAAGCCCTACCATTGGGCATTGAATGTGGTCTAGGCAGTTGTGTAGAAAAGGGGCTGCAGTCTCCAGTCACATCAATCTGGGTTCTAATCCTGAATTTTGAGCAAATTACCCTCTATGCCTCACCTTCCCTGTATTCTTCTGATCTGCAGAGTATGTATAATAATAGTACACATAACTACTACTTCAAAGAAGACGTGAGAATTCAGGTCACTTATGAAAAGTATCTGGTAAATAGTAGGTGTTCAAAATACAATGGTTCTCTTTCCTCTACTCTGAATTTCTAACCTCCCACTTGAGTTCAAATCACAAGTTCAACAACATTTTTTGAGCACAAGGTATGAGGGAGACAGCGATTGGCTTCATGGGTAACAGTTTGTTTATTTGTTTGATTGATTTGGGGGTTTTTGTCAAAAGGCCCCCCAAAGAATCAGCCTCCTCTTTCTCAAAATGTCAAATGCGTTTTTGTCCTTACTGACTGTTCTCATCCATCTGTCTCTTTAAGGAAAAGACCCTGAACAGGCTGCTCACCCCATTAATACTAAAGGCTGTGAGTTTTTCAGTTCTACTGAACTCTGCATGACCCTGGCAGACAATAATTACTTTAACATAGGGTTAGGAAACAGTAACAAACTTGTCTAAAAATAAGCCAGGGCTTAAAATACAACTTAACCTGGGAGATTTAAGTAGGTAAAGAAGATGGCTTCTCTCCGGAATTGCTTCTTGATTAATCACCCCATCTGAGGTCGTTGGAAAAATGACAGTTTTCAAGCGGGGCTTTAAATGATTCCTGCTCTACTTTTCCACACTGGCAGGAAGCCAGCCCCTGGAAGCCATTGGTTCTTAAAGGGGACGGGCTCCCTTGGACTGGTCTGAGCTGATGCTCATGAGAGTGGGACAGTAACGGACAGACAGATGGGAGGGAGTTTTTATACTCCTCACTTAATGTTCACTCACCTCCAAAATAAACCCAAGGCGCAGCCAGTGAGCCTGGAGGAGAGAAGCTACCATGTCAGAGAAGGAAGTGTGTGTTATTTCTTTGCACTCAGGGCTTGAGACAGGCTGTGTGTCCACTAGCTTCGCTTCTGTCCGATCCCTTTATCTAGGATCTTACCATCTATGCTTGAATCCTGGCATTTTATTGGCTTCTTCCTGGTCTGCGTTTTTACCTACTGCTGGCCTTCGTCAGCCCTAGGGTTCTTCCCAGTCACTACTTCCCTGAACTTCCACTTCTTGAGGATGGGAACCTTTAATTTGGGGCCAATCTAGAGAGCCCCTCCTGTCTACAGCTGTTTCTCTTTCTCAATTTAACTATGAATCATGTGAGTCAGTCTTGCCTCTCCAGCACACCTGCTGGGCACCTGCAGCATCACTGAAAGCCAGCGGCCAGTGTCCTGCCCTCTGTGTCCCTGGTAATAAGACAACCTGTTCTCCACTCTCGCCATAGCCTGAACATCGTCTCTATGGTCTTTGGGTGACTTTGGCTTTATCATCTAGGATGAAAGCATGCATACCTCCAACACATGCGACATTTAGACCAGAGTCCCTCCTTGGCCTTGGCTAAGGGATTTTACATAGAAAACTCCCTTCTTCTTGACCCCAGATCAAATAAGCTCTGCGTAGGGATGGCTTGACTTAGTAGTTTTCACACTGTGTTCCTCATCAAGACTCCAGGGCTCTGCACAGTATATTCTGGGACTTGGTTTCAGTAAGAGTGTTCCCAGGCTGATCAGTCTTCTGTATTAGGGTTATAACAAAAAAGGGTTGTCCCTTTTGTCTACAACATTCATCCCAAGGATATTTGTATAACTTGTATCCTTCTCTTCTTCTGTGCCTGTGCCTGCCGTTCCCCATGACTCCCCTGTATAAGGGATATTATTCATATCTTGATAACGCAAGCTCCCAGGAGCTGTTGTTATATTCAGAAGTTCATCCCCTGCAGCTAAAACAAGGTGGGTGCATAAGGCGTGCTCAATAAACACTTGCTCAATAAATAATAAATGAATAGAGTCCTAGAGTTCTAGGGCAGCGGTTCGCAACCTGTGGGTCGCGACCCCTTCGGACTGTATTAAAGGTTAACGGCATTAGGAAGGTTGAGAACCACTGCCTAGGGTGTTATGTCCTCTTCATCATAAATTAGAATAGCTTCTTGGTAGACTCATATTTAAAAATTCTTTATTTTTATTTTATTCCATTTCTAAAGTTAACATAGTTAATTTGACATTATTTTTGGCGTGCAGTTCTGTGAGTTTTAACACATGTATAGCTTTGTGTAACTGATCCAGGGTGGGTTTACCAAGTTTGGTCAGCGCCAGCCACGCCTTCTGCATCTCTGCCCTGCAGTGTTAGTGCAGCAGACGAGGGGAGGCGGAGCTGGAGAACCAAGTGCGGCAGAAGCCCGTGAGTCCTTAGTTGGTTGAAGAAGACCGAGACACAGCCTGTGTTGCTGCTGGTGCCAACCCCAGAACCCTTGAGCCTACAGAGCCCTCCTCTGGCTGCACTATTCCCCTGTGAGTATTTCACAGGCCCAAGGGTGATATAGGGTTCCCCAATTCAGGGGGACCCCTCATTTCCTTGACCTGGTTAATTTCATGTAAGTTTCCTAGGCCTGACTAATTTCATGAATGGACTGTATCCATTCCTTAAAATGTTTATTCACCTTGCCCCTAGTTGAAGGGACTGTAACCATTCATTAATAAACTCATTCATTCTTCCCCAGCAGAAGGGACTGTATCCATTCATTTGTTACCAAATCCTGGCCTAATGTAACCTAATGTAACCATTCATTTGTTACCAAGTCCTGGCCTAATGTAACTACAGCTATTATGCAACTGTAATACCTCTAGACAAAGAAGCCAGGTAAAGAGGGGAGATTTTTTTCCCACTGGGTTTTTTCCTTCTACCAGGAGCTCTGATGCTTTTTCCCTGTATTCTTTGCTGTAAAATAAATCCTTTCTTACCACTGATCTATGGTCTGTGGATTCATTCTTTGAACCACCGAGACCAAGGGCCTATGGAAATAACCACCATCACAATCAGGTTACAAAACAGTTTTATCACCCACTTTCCTGTGCTGCCCCTTTGAAGTCATGTTCTACCTCAACTCTAAGCCCTTGCAGCCACTGAGTACTATAGTTTTATCTTTTTGAGAATATATCATGTAAGTGGAATCATACAGTACATAACCTTTTGAAACTGTCTTCTATCACTCAATTTAACACCTCTGAGAGTCATCCATGTTGTTGTATCAATAGTTTGTTCTTTTTCATAGCCAAGTAGTATTCTGCTATACATATACATTGTAGCAATTTGTTTATCCGTTCACCTGTTGAAGGATATTTGGGTAGTTTCTAGTTTTTGGTGTTTGTAAATGAAGATACTATAAATGTTTGTGTGCAGGTTTTAATGTAAATCATTTCTCTAGGGAAAATATCCTGGTGTGGATTGCTGGGCCACTGCAAGGTTAAATTGATAAGAAATGGCCAAATTGATATGGCAAATAGTTTGACTGTATTATTACTACAGCCGGTAGTGTTCGTACCATTTGCATTACTGTCAGTAATGCATGAGAGTTCTAGTTGCCCTGGATCCTTCTCATCTCTGGGTATGGTCAGGCTTTCTTTCTTTTTTTTGGTTCTTAACCTTTTTTTTGGTAGAGACAGAGTCTCACTTAATCACTCTTGGTAGAGTACCATGACGTCACACTGGCTCACAGCAACCTCCAGCTCTTGGGCTTAGGCGATGGTCTTGCCTCAGCCTCCCGAGCAGCTGGGACAATGCCCGGCTATTTTTTGGTTGCAGTTTGGCTGGGGTGGCATTTGAACCCGCCACCCTTGGTATATGGGGCCGCGCCCTACTCACTGAGCCCCAGGCATTTTAATAGGCACATAGTAGTGTCTCATTGTGGTTTTAATTTGCATTTTCCTAATAGCTAATGATGTTCAACATCTTGGGCTTATTCACCATTCATATATCCTTTTTGGTAAAGTGTTTATTCAAGTCTTTGCCCATCTTTAATTTGGCTGAATTTAAAGAATTATTTATTTACTTACAGTTTTTGGCCGGGGCCGGGTTTGAACACGCCACCCCTGGTATATGGGGCCGGCGCCCTACTTCTTGAGTCACAGGCACCGCTGCTTAAGAATTCTTTATATAGTCTAGCTACAAAATCTGTTTAATATGTGATGTTTAAATATTTTCTCCCAGTCTGTTAGCTTGTCTTCTCATTTACTAAATAATGACTTTAACAGAGCAAGCCTTAAATTTCAATAAAGCCCAGCTTACCAATTTCCTTTTTTTTGCAGATTGTGTTTTTGGTGTCACATGTGAGAACTCTTTGCTTCATTCCATCTTACGAATATTTTCTCCTATGTTTTCTTCTAAATGTTTCTAGACTTATATTTAGGTCAGTAATCCATTTTAAGTTAATGAATTCATTTATTTTTCTGTGCATGAAGTCAAATTATTCAAACTCATTGGCTGAAAAGACTAGCTTTTCTTCATTGAAATGTCTTTGCATGTTTTTCAAAAATTAGTCATACCTATGTGGCTTTATTCCTGGACTTTCTATGCTATCCCACGGTAGTATGCGTCTATCCCTTCACCAATGCCAAAATATCTTGCTTAGTATAACTTTATAGTAATTGTTAAAACCAAGAGTCAAAATGTGAGTTCTCCAAATCTGTTCTGGATCCATTTCTAACCACTATCCTCATGTGTGTGCTACTAGAGGAGAGTGCAGGGAAAACCCTTGAAGAAATCAGTCTGGGCGAGTATTTTATGAGGAGGACCCCCCGGGCAATTGAAGCAGCTTCAAAAATACACTACAGGGACTTGATCAAACTAAAAAGCTTCTGCACAGCCAAGAACACAGTAAGTAAAGCAAGCAGATAGCCTCAGAATGGGAGAAGATATTTGCAGGTTATGTCTCCGACAAAGGTTTAATAACCAGAATCCACAGAGAACTCAAACGCATTAGCAAGAATAGAACAAGGGATCCCATCGCAGGCTGGGCAAGGGATTTGAAGAGAAACTTCTCTGAAGAAGACAGGTGCGCGGCCTTCAGACATATGAAAAAATGCTCATCATCTTTAATCATCAGAGAAATGCAAATCAAAACTACTTTGAGATACCATCTAACTCCAGTGAGACTAGCCTATATCATAATATCCCAAGACTAGAGATGTTGGTGCGGATGTGGAGAAAAGGGAACACTTTTGCACTGCTAGTGGGAATGCAAATTAATACATTCCTTTTGAAAAGAGATATGGAGAACACTTAGAGATCT
The DNA here is from genome assembly GCF_027406575.1 of Nycticebus coucang. Lineage (NCBI taxonomy): Eukaryota > Metazoa > Chordata > Mammalia > Primates > Lorisidae > Nycticebus > Nycticebus coucang. The sequence continues at coordinate 34,468,060 of NC_069793.1, read as the reverse complement.
AAAAATAGATCTGCCATTCAATCCTGTAATCCTCTACTGGGCATTTACCCAGAAGACCAAAAATCACATCATAACAAAGATATTTGTACCAGAATGTTTATTGCAGCCCAATTCATAATTGCTAAGTCATGGAAGAAGCCCAAGTGCCCATCGATCCACGAATGGATTAATAAATTGTGGTATATGTACACCATGGAATATTATGCAGCCTTAAAGAAAGATGGAGACTTTACCTCTTTCATGTTTACATGGATGGAGCTGGAACATATTCTTCTTAGTAAAGTGTCTCAAGAATGGAAGAAAAAGTACCCAATGTACTCAGCCCTACTATGAAACTAATTTAGGCTTTTCACATGAAAGCTATAACCCAGTTACAACCTAAGAATAGGGGGAAGGAGGAAAGGGAGGGGAGGGTGGGGGGAGGGAGGTAGAGGGAAGGGGATTGGTGGGATTACACCAGTGGTGCATCTTACAAGGGTATATGTGAAACTTGGTAAACGGTCCGTGAAGCTAGTGAATGATGCCCCATGATCATATCAATGTACACAGCTATGATTTAATAAAAAGAAAAAAGAAAAAAAGTAAAAACAAACAACAAACTGAAAAAAAAAAAGCAGAAGGAGAAAGGAAAGAGAAAAACACCAGCTTTTCTTGAGCACTGTCTATGGAACAGGCAGTAGACCAGGAGATACATAGTATTATTTAATTTTTTAAGTAATGTATTCCAGGTGAGTTTTATTTTCTAATTTCTGAAGACAAAAGACAAAAGAAATGAACCCCAGAGAATTTTAATAACATGCCCACAGCCACATAATTTATATAAGCCAGAGCTAGGACACAACCCCTGGTCAAGTCAGGCTGACCCTCAAGTCTTACCCTACACAATGGTTCATGTCAACCCTCATGGGGTCTGGAGGTATGCCCTCGGCCTCAGAATACTTTGGATAGTCTTCTGAACTTAATTTTTAAAAAATAGTTTATATAATTTAATAGAAACAAAACCTTTTGTGATTTCCTAAAGGATATTCTGTTCCCACGGTTGAGATGCAAACATACTCCTATTTATACAGTCTGAAGAGAAGGCTTAGTATAGCTTTTTAAAAAAATAGTGGTGAGTTAATAATGTAAGGGTAGATTGTCACACTGGCTACAGGAAGATAAATAATCAAGGATTTTAAGTCTTAATTTAATATAACTTATTCTCATTAATTAAATGCCAATTACCTGCATGTCTTTCTTGGGAACTGGCCTTTGCCATCCATCTTTTCAGAAACGTTGTACACACATGCTCGCAGAGGTATTAATATCACTCTCAAGATTTACGGGCACTGGACTCTTTGGCTTAAACCATCCTCAAACACTCTATACTGTAACCACAGATAATCGTCATAAATTTCCTGATCTTTGACCTAACTGGCTCTTAAATTTCTATTCCCTAACGGGATGGAGGAGCTCATATTTATCATACTGAGATGCTTACTTTTAAGGATCAATGCATTCCAGCAAAGCTCTGGATTTCAGAACTCTGATCCATCCTCCTACCTTGGGCTTTTGCTATTCACAACAGATGAGAGTCCTTGGGGACTAAGAAAGTTAACATTGTCCTCTGACTCCCCTGTGTAAAGATATAAGGCAAAATTATTCATTCATGGACAATGTAACCTTGCAACTTATTTGGAGCAACCTTACCCCTCAGAAGCCTTTTGAATGCCCCACCTGCACTAATTTGAGCGTCCAATGGCAGCAAATATCCACTGCTGAAAATATTCCCATTATGGCCTTTAGCAGCTGGCTGTATGTACCTGCAATTTTTTAAAAAATGTCTTACGCTTTGGATGGCTTACTCCTTGTGTTTAGACATAACTATACATTTTATGACTGCTATAAATTTAAGTCTCACAAGTTAGTGGTGGTTTTCTTTGCAGAGCTGATCTGGAATATGTGCTTTCTAATTTCATATTTCAGCTGAACAAAACAAAGAGACAGGAGAAAGCCAAATTCATTAAAGGAAAGCCCAGGTTCACTGGCAAGCTCAAAGTCACACCTTCTTACATCTGATCAGCTTTCACTTCTTTCTCCTAACATTTCCATTTGGGTGCCCAGAATAGAATTATCTCCATCTTAACCATCCGTTGAATGCTCTTTTTTGTTCGCTTATTTTAAAAAATTAAAATAGTTATGCATACACTTAAGTATTTTACACAAAGTATTTTACACTTATGCATGCACATAAGTATTTTACACAGAGCAGAATTAAAGGAGTACAGAGAAGTAGAAAGGGAAGGTAAAATTCTCTCATTTTCATTTCCAAACCTGGGGCTACTACTTTGGCAATAATTAACAACGAGATGGTGTAGAGGACGCCAAGAGCCAGACGACCTCTGAGCAAGATGATTTGCAGCTGGGGGACAGACCCTCCGGTGTTTCGTCTGCAGGTGCTCCTTGCGGAGAAAGAGCCCGAGCCAATGGCGATCCTTAGGCACACATTCATTGTCTAACACTCCCTTCACCTGTCTTGTGCTGTGTCAATAAAAGGCTACTGCGGAGGTTGCTTGGGGCTACCCTGCAAGCAAGGTTAGCCCCACTCCTGCAAGTTTGTACTTCTTTTTTTTTTTTTTTTTAAGAGCTATTAATCTATTTTTATTTTTTTTATTTTTTATTTTTTTTATTAAATCATAACTGTATACAATGATATGATTATGGGGCATCATACACTCACTTCATAAACCATTTGACACATTTTTATCGCAGTGGTTAACATAGCCTTTCCGGCGTTATCTCAGTTACTGTGCCAAAACATTTACGGGATCACACCTGTAATATGCAGGGGTATTTGCGAAAGTTTGTACTTCTAATCCGAGTCATGCCTGTTCCTTCCTGCGGCCATGGAGTCCAGGGCCATACAGGCCAGTAGGGGCTGCGACAAGACGGTATGCCTATGCCTTTAATGCTTAATATATCAAATTAGGTAATAAATATTAATTCTCTACAAAGAAAGACAACATAATATGCCCAATCTTATATCTTTTTCTATCCCTAATTTTTGTTAGTTATATTGTTATTATCACATTGTTAAAGTTTATATACTGTCCTGTTTTTGTAAATTAAATTTTTGTGCTTTATACGTAAATTCTTATATTGAAAAACAAGAGCGTTCACAGTGTTGTGATTAAGTGAGTATTGGTTTACTATAGAACCAACTAAAGTGATTCAATTAAGAGACCTAGAAGTTAGACTCTCAGAGGAAAATGTCCTTTAGATTTTTTCATAAGCTTTCTGGGGCATATCCTTTAGTAACTCTTTCATATGGAGTGCAGAAGTGGTAAGCATTCCGTAGTTCTTACATATTTAAACACCTAGTAGTTTCACCTTTACCTTTGATTGACAGGTAGTGGTTGAATTTACAATCATTAGGTCTTAATGATCTTATCAGGGTGTACAAAGTATAATTTATCTTAAGTGTTTCATTAATTACATCACGTCTATCAGATTACTGTAGAATTCAAGGGAAATAAGTAACAAGACAAACAAGTCATAAAAGGTCTATTTAAATGTCTTGCTAATGGTAGCTCACATGTGCCAGTGACCATGCTAAACCTTTTGTGTTCATTTTCTCACTGATTTATTTCAACTATACTGTGAGATCAGTACTGTTCTCATTCCCATTTGAATTATGAGGGAACAGAGGCTCAAGGAAATTAAGTAATTTGATCAAAACCTCATAGCTAGTAAGGAATGGAGGTCTGTCCTGTACCAAGCCTGTCTGATTCAAAAATCCCATGTTCTAAACATGACACTAAGAAGGCCAGCTATTCACCACCATTATCATCTCAGGTTCATTTTTTCAACCATATTCTGTTGTCTGGCTTAGCCATGTAATTAAAAATAAGGTGGGAAGGGGAAAACACCTTTCAAAATACACTTCATAGCTTAGCTTGACCAATTCATTTCTGGAGTTTGACCAAGTCATCTCTCCAATTTGAAGGGAAACAAAGGAAATGGGCCAGGGATTTCTTATTAAATCACTATCCCTTCAGATAAATATGGTAATAATGATTCCCATCAGTACGTCAAGGACTATGAATTATTGAACCTTTTTTTCCCTTCTGTGACAGAGATAGGCTTGCCTCGATTTTCTCAAATTTTTTGAACCCATCGCCTTGGTCATACCAATGACATTTATTAAATGGAGAGCTGAAATTGTTCAGAACCATGGACAAGAATATCCAAACCTTGTCTCCATTAATACACTACTGTGACCTAAACTCAACATACCCTGCTAATTCCATAAAGGGGAGCTTAGATCTCATATGACCTTGGCTGTTATTTAGATCAAGGGCGAACTCATGACCTAGAGGTACCAATTCATTGATTAAAAATAAAACTGATTGGATGGTATTTTACCATGCTGATCAGATGGTAAGAATTTTTTTTTTTTAAACTAAGAATCAGATAGAAGGTTATAGAAGGACCATGACAACTATTGAGGCTGCATGAGGCTACTGGAGATTCCTCGTTCTTTTCCTCCTGTCATTTAATTATTTCTTGCTACTTATTATTGATACAGGGTGGTGGTGCCCCAGCCAGCTGGGCTGAGCCGAGCTGAGGGGAGGACCTGCTGCCTCTGCCCTGGCGGTGTTGGTGCCATGGCAGCCGAAAGGGAACCAATGGGCTGGAGGGTAGGCAGGAGGCTCCAGTAGCCAGAGGGGCCAGACAACTGCTGGGGAGACTTGGCATCTCCCTCCCCTTGCACTTGTGGCTGAACAGGGAACCACCACCCCCACCCCAATTTCCTAGGCCTGGTCAATTTCATGTAAGTTTCCTAGGCCTGGGAATGAAAGGGACTGTATCCATTCATTAGTTACCAAGTCCTGGCCTAATATCACTACAAAGAACCCATGGGACTAAATATACCCCTAGACAAAGACAAAGAACTTAGAGAGGAGGACAGACAGAGAAAGAGAGAGCTCCCCACCAACCCCCCGACTTGGGCTGTTTCTTTCTGCCAGGAGCTTTGGTGTTTTTGTATTCTTTTCTGTAAATTAAATCCTGTCTTACCACTGATCTGTGGTGATTCTTTGAATCACAGAGACCAAGAACCTACTGAAGACAAAATTCTGGTATCATTGTCTGTATCCTATAATAAACCTCTTTTATGTTGATCAAATTGGAGTTTGGTTTCTTACTATCAAACATCACACAGCCAAAAGAGATGTTTCAAACTTTTGTTAATATCAGAAGAAAAAAAATAATAACCTTTGGAAATGCACACGTGGGAAGGCTGACTTGCTAAAGAGTTTAAAATAGTACTACAGAGGGGTGGCGCCTGTGGCTCAGTGGGTAAGGTGCCGGCCCCATATACCGAGGGTGGCAGGTTCGCACCTGACCCCCGCCAAACTGCAACAAAAAATAGCTGGGCATTGTGGCAGGCGCCTATAGTCCCGGCTACTCGGGAGGCTGTGGCAAGAGAATTGCGTAAACCCAAGAGCTGGAGGTTGCTGTGAGCTGTGATATCACAGTGCTCTACCAAGGGTGACAAAGTGAGACTCTGTCTCACAAAAAAAAAAGGTACTACGATAAGAATTAAGGGATTAACTTCCTTCTTTTCAGCTGGGACGCAGGTTAATTTCAGTTGGTTATATATGGCTTTTATTGGAGAGGCTTGGGACACATGGGATAAACATGAGCACTAGCATACGTCTTATAAAGAGCTAGTTGTTTGTGAAAGAGGCTCGACCAGTGACACTCGCAGCCTGATGCACCTGGCGGGTGGCTCTTCTATAACAATTTCATTAAACCTCAACCCTTACACCAAACATAATGTGACAAAACAGAGATTGTCACCTTTGACCTTGGAAGAATATGAAAACATTAACAAAAGATCAAATACTCTTTTTTTTTTAATAAATAACTTTGTGAAGACCTAATCAACCTGCATACTAAATTCAAGCACAGGACTTATAAGCCAACCATTTTCTCATTAGCACTGTTGTTAATTTTTCATGCCGTATCCAATTTTCTCCATGTCTCAGACAAACCACTTACTCTAATTTATTAGCCTCAGAATTGCCAAATTACAAAAGTAAGAAAAAAATTACATGTTTCTCCTTTCCTCCAGAATTTAGACTCACATCATGAGAAAACGTAATTCTTACTCCAGGAATAATTTCTTCCAGTCCTTTAAAGTGGTATTTTATCAAATCTCTGGCCTCTAGAACGTTGGCAGGCGTCACCCACAGGAGAACATAACATACTGTTTTGTGTCTTTGTAAAAGACATTTTGCATTTATGTTAAGAATTATGCTATGAGCAGCTTAACCTATTTACTCATGTGTAAATGGACAATGGGTAAAGATGAGAGAAGTTTCATTTGTAATGAAGACCTTGGGTAAAGAAAACATAAAAAATACATACATTGAACTATCAGCTAAAGATTATAAATTGTGGATATCAAACTATGGTCATAAACTTTAAGGTATTGCTTTAAACAGAAAAGATGGAAAATTTTTGAAAAACTGAAAAATTATATGTATTACAAAGATCATACACTAAAAAGCATGTATATGTTTACAAGTATGTATATTGGTACCTTTTATATATTTATATCATGTACATATACATACATCTACCTGCGATGCCAGCCTGACAGCAAGACAGATCTAAAACTCGGGACTGTACTGGAGAAATATTTAAAGTCTTGAGCTTGTAGTAATATCTTTAACTGTAATTAGGGAGAAATATTTGTGGAGTTTTTAAATACCTTATTGGGATGAAAAGGAATACAGCCTAGAGCTGCCACAAAGTTTGGGAAGTGAGCAAAGCTTTAAGATGATGGAGACCTTGGTCTGTGGGAAACATATTCCATTCTTCACCATTTGGGTGTCCATTCCAACACCACTGTGCAGATGTTTATCTTAATAGTAGCCAGAGATTTTCTAAATTTTTGAAGACTAGAGCCTGTACACATTAAACTCTTTCGAGGCATATTATCCAAAGATTAAAAGCTTAAAAGGCTTAAAACTTTAATTTCTGAGATTTAACAGTAGCCAGAATTCTATGGCTTACAGACATGCACTCCAACCTCCATATTCCAAGGTCGATTACCTCCCATTTATTTTTTCCCCCCACTAACACGGATTTATCATCAAATATCCTTAAATAAATTTAGTGATATCTTTTCCTGTTTATATACATCATGCCACCTCCCTACTCCCAAAATAGTTGTGAAATTACAAGCCATGGTCTTAAAAAAAAAAAAAAACCCACTAGAGATTGGGATTGTGGGTTATAGCATAGTAGACAGAAAAAATACAATAGCACCACAGATTTCACACTGGTCTCATGGAAGGTAACAGGCTCATTTGCCCTGGTATGGGTTAGACCACTGTGCTTAAGGCTAGCTGATTAGTAAGGCTTTGGTTAAATATTCTCTTTAGCCTAAGTCTACACTGAATTTTTTTGTTTGTTTGTTTGTTTTAGACAGAGTCTCACTATGTCGCCCTCGGTGGAGTGCCGTGACATCACAGCTCACAGCAACCTCTAACTCTTGTGCTTAAGTGATTCCCTTGCCTCAGCCTCCCGAGTAGCTAGGACTACAGGTGCCTGCCACAACACCTGGCTATTTTTTGGTTGCAGTTGTCGTTGTTTAGCAGGCCTGGGCCAGGCTCGAACCCACCAGCTTCAGTGTATGTGGCTGGAACCCTACTCACTGAGCTTCAGGTGCCGAGCCTCTACACTGAATCTTATGCTAAGTAGGTATCATGGTGGTGGGGTGGGATGATACATGATAAATACTGTTTAAACTGTCCCAGGGTCATAGAGGTATAGATTTGCATCACTGACCTCAATCTAACTTCCCCAAGTGTAAGTCACTGGCCACTAAAAATACCTAAAAATATATGTATTGTGTGTGCCCTTCCACTTCCAAAGCTCATCCCTAAAACGAAGACTAAAACAGAATTTCTTTGACTTCTTGTGAGTACAAGAAGATATTTTCCAGTATATTAAGTGAATCATACATGAAGCCAATTGAAAGAATGACAATTATCATTTTACAAAATTTTCAGATGAAAGAGGAACTACGAAGGATTTTTTAAAAGGGGGATAACACATACTTGCCTGCAGAGTTGCCTCGAGATCAGCAGCCATTATTTGGGGGCTATGAAAGGAGAATGTTTCTACTGAATTGCTTTTAACATGGGTCCAACGTGATGGTGATGAAGGGGTTCTTTAAATAGCTTTGAGAATGCGGAGCTTTAAAAACAGGTGATGTCCTCAGCATCCCAGCCAAGCTGTTCACTGCACTTCTACCAACAACTGCAGTGCTACTGGCATGGCTATAAATCATATCAATAAACGGGATACTGCTGAATCCACACGTATAACTGGAAGAGCCTGCGTATTGTCACTTCACAGGAGAGACACAATTTATTTTTTTTAAAAAGTTCTTCTTTAAGAGTAATATCCTTACAGAACAGTCTCTTATGTGTCACTGTGTTGCAAAAGCCTGTCACAGGTAGATTGTGATAAGGGGTCCAGCCTTCCTTGTCCCCCATAAAAGCCAGCAGACCTCATGTTAATGAAAAAGGTTACTTACTTGTCCTTTTTATTCATGGATGTCCTGACATTAGAGAAGACAAATCTACCAATTCATAGTTTAAAGAAAGACCATGATCAAAAGACATATACAAGTCACACCTGTTGGCCTGGGAAATCAAAAAGTTTCATTCAGTTTCAGACTTGGACTCCCGCATTCTCTCCTTCCTGTTCTCATCCTTCCAACTCCAGTCCAACATTCTGCTGAGTAAATTTCCATATTCTTTGAACTTAGATATATTTTATTGTTGTTCTTGGGTACTGGACCCAGAGATGCCTCACTTCTTTGGGAAAACGATCTATTACGTAAAAATGTAAGAGAGACATACAATGCCAACATACCCTGGTTTCTAAATCTCAGGACACCAGATTCCATTTATAAGGCGTGAAACCAACACATGGCTCCTGCTGGATTTTGTGGTCTTATAATCAGCTCTGGATTTTTAATTTTGGTTATTCATCCCATTAGAAAACAAGGCAGGAAAGTTCTTATCCTCTGTATACCTTATTTCAATTTCATTGGTACTCAGAACCAGTCCAGTGTAAGGGTACAAGTATTAACTATATATGCTGGGCACAGTATTATTGCAGTGAACGCACACATACACTTACCAGAAATACTTCAATGCAGATGTGTGATGAGGATATTTCTTTTTCTTGTTTGAACAGAACTACTGTCAACAAATTCTCTCAGGTGAAATCTTCCAACTTGTATTTTTCAACACTTATTTATTTTATTATTGTTGGGAATTCATTGAGGATACCAGAAACCAGGTTACACTGATTGCATTTGTTAGGTACAGTCCCTCTTATAATTGTGTCTTATTCTTCAATGTTTTGAAATAAGAACTAAGAAGATAAACATGGTATTTCTAATCTCGCCACAATTCCTTCATGCTACAGATGAAAGTACTGTGTTTAATGTCCCAGAATCTCCATACCATTTGAGGCTTCAAACCTTCTATCTTTATTATTACTATCATGTCATGAGACAAAAACTATACGTAGTGGCCCCTTCCGTTATCTGAAAAAGTAGCAGATCCCACTCAGAGAGACTGTAGTCTGCCTTCTCTCATGGAATATTCAACAGGTAAGAATTACCGGGGTGGGGCCTTGGTGTGTGTCACACTTTATGGGGGCAAGACATGATTGCAAGAGGGACTTTACTTAACAATTGCAATCAGTGTAACCTGGCTTATTGTACCCTCAATGAATCCCCAACAATAAAAAAAAAAAGAAGATACTATTAAAAAAAGAAAAAAAGAATTACCTTAATGCTCTCATTGATCTTCCATTTCTGATCTATTAATCAGTATAAAACTCTGAGGGAGAAGGAACTAGATGTTTTCAGCGTGGAAAGATGGGAATTTAAGAAAGTGAGATGAATTGAAAAAAAGAAGAGAAATATACTCATGCCTATAATACCCTTTCTCTTCCTGGTGTGAGTTGGTGAGAGCTTATGGGGGAATCTCATTGCTTATTAAAATATCTATTCACAGCCAAAGACCATGACCCTGGTTTTTACACCTATCTTCCAACCCTTATGGCCACACCCACAGGAATACACACTCTTGCATCCAAGAGTTACCGATCACCCTGGGCACCTGGACCAGGTTCCCCAGAAACATCGGGCAGGAGGGTACAGGTGCAGTCCAGGGCAAAGTCACCCTTCAAAGCAAGTTCAGAGCAGCTTAAAGAAATAAGTGCTCAGGGCAGTATTTCTCCAGAGAGCTATTTCAGATTCCACATAAGAGTAACTGGTGGCCTTGGATAAATCATTCCTCTCATTTATGTGCTGAATGGGGGAAAACAAAGTCAACAACTGATGCATGCAAAAGCATTTGGAGGTGATGGATGGAGACATTATGGTGCATTTCGTCAATGGCATGCCATTAGAGAAAACCATTTCATAGAGTAAATTAAGAAAACAAACCAGCTGCATGACACACTTGGAATTGCCACTGGCCATGCCGGTTTTTCTTCTTCTGGAAAGAAGCTACATGGGATTGACATTATCAATATCATGCATGACATTATCAATATCATGACATTATCAATATCCTTCTCCTAAATTAGCTGCGTGTTCTTGTCTGAGACTTACATCCCCGGTTCCCACTTCCCTATACGGATGGCCACTCACATAACTGGAGAAACCTGTGCATGGCAGACCCCAGTTTTCTTTGTTTGCTGTCTTAACTATTATTTAAATCTCTTGATTACTATTTACCTTCACGTGTCAGTCTCTCATTTTCTTTACTCAGTTTCTTGCCCTTTCATGGCAAGTACTGGGTTTTACAAATGAAGCTTCCTAGCACAGCCCCTGTATAGTAAATATGTATTTCATCTGTGATTGATCTTGCCTATCTTTCCCATACACCTGGCTATTATTTGTCAAGCACTGATTAAGTCATTAAGAAAGTATTTTTTCGGACCTGAGTGCTGGGAATGCTGACAGAAGGTGTGGGCGCTGACCACAGGGAGATCCCGGTCAGACAAGCAGTCAGGACGTGATGGAGATGCAAGTGCGTGTGGCAGTGCCAAAGTGCAGCGCTCTGGGTCAGGCCAGGCTTCTAGAGAACACGGTCTCTTTGAGGGCTAAGTAGTTGTTACCTAAGCTTATTGCCAACTTGTGCAAGGGCATTTGATGAGCCCAAGCAAGCCTGGGGTGTTTGGGCCCTAAGTCATCTGCTGTTTCAGAAGCTTTGATTGAAAACGCTCAGCCTACTACCAAGGTCATTCACCAAGGTCAAGGCAGAAACAGGCTATGAAAACGCAGGCCCTTTCCCTTGGCTAGGGGGCTGTGAGAGTGTTCAGATGCACCTCATGGTAACTGTGGCTTCATAAAAATCAAAGCTGATTGATGAGCAGGAGGCTCTCTGCTTTCGTGTGTTTAGTCTACCCAAGCTTTTAGTTCTACTGTGGCTGTGCTTCCTAATGGAAATTCATTTCTCTCTCTTCCCATTACCCAGGCAGAGATGCTCTTGGATATGAAAGAGGCTTTTTACCTCAAGATTTTTGTCTAGCAAGGCATCACTAATTCAGGAAGGAAATGAGGAGGAGTTGAGAAAAACCCACCACAAATGTTTTGTCAGGTAGTTCAAAGACAGGGAGGAATATAAAGAGCTCAATTTCTTTCTTTCTTTTTTTTTTTTTTTGTAGAGACAGAGTTTCACTGTACCGCCCTTGGGTAGAGTGCCGTGGCGTCACACGGCTCACAGCAACCTCTAACCCTTGGGCTTACGCAATTCTCTTGCCTCAGCCTCCCAAGCAGCTGGGACTACAGGTGCCTGCCACAACGCCTGGCTATTTTTTTGTACGCCGGGGCTGGGTTTGAACCCGCCACCCTCGGCATATGGGGCCGGCGCCCTACTCACTGAGCCATAGGCGCCGCCCAGAGCTCAATTTCTTTAGAGCTCAATTTCTTTACGGCTTGAGTTTTCAGTGCTATTACTCTGACTTAGTCAAGTTCAAGGAATTTGCTTTCTCTTGTGCAGGCTATGGCTCATAGAAAATAACGCAAGATAAATGATTCTTTTTGTTTTTTATTTTTCATTTTTTAAGAAATTAGGGTTGATGGAATAAAAATTTCCACCCAGGTCCTGCTGGTATTACCAGGACAGTTCTGACAAATCCATTGTGAGGCAGGAATTAGCCCCATTATGCAGGTGTGGAATCTGAGGGTGAGAGAAATAAAATAGCACATCCGAGGTTGTCTGACATGTCTGATTCCAAAGCTGGGGATTCGTACCAACACTGACATCTTCCAGAACTGACACACACATGTCTGTCAAAATACATGACAAAGGGCTGTCCAAGTTCTGAGGTAGAAAAGGTCAGAGCCATGCATCCGTCTCTTGTAGAGGGAGGAACTGGGTGCCCTTGAGAGCTGTAGGAGGCCTGGTTGAAGGGAAAGAAAGCACACCCTCATGGGAATACTCAGAGATCAGCCCCCTTAGGTTTCTCTCCAATAATCTGGTTTTCTCCCCACAGACTGGCTGTTTGTTCTTTGCTACAAACTCCCATTGTACGTGGCAAAAATTGACTTCTGTCTTTGATTATTCATGAATGTCAAGCTGAAAAAGCAGTTTATACTCAAAATTCAGGGGCTATAGTTTTGACTTGCTGTGTGACCGTGGTGGTGCCACCAACCTTCTCTGAACCTCTCCTGATCTATAGAAGCTGACTTTATATGGGTTATCAGGGAAGGCTGGTGCTCCTCAGGAGGCTTCTGAATCAGTGTTTTTGTCTTCCGTGGAAAAACGGAGCAGGAGAAAAAAGGTAAAGGGACACCGAGCTGGCAATCCCGCTACTTCACTACAAGGTAGGGGAAAAAACATTTGGGGTTAAGAAGCTGACATCTAGAAGTGGCCCTGGGGCCTTCTGTGAAATCACACATTAAGACTGTCCAATCCTGGAACCCTCCCCAGGTGCAATTACTTCGGACTCCATGTCTAGCAGTGTTTTCAAATGCCTCAGCTCAGGGCCAGATCTTCAGAACAAGGTGGACCTTAATTCAGTTTTGCTAAATAATAAAACAAAAAGATCATGAAACTTTCAGGGAAGTGGAAATAGAGCATGAGAAGATACTAGGAAATCAAAATAAGGGATTTTGCAAAGTATGATATCCAAACTGGAACACCAGGCCTTCTTATCTGCCTCTCATAAATGCCCTTGGGATTCTTCTGGTTTTTCACATTCTTATGAAGACAGTTCCCAAGGGATACACACACACACACACACACACACACACACACACACACACACACACACACATCCAAAATAACATATGGATGTTAACTCTGCTAGAAGCGGGTAGAGAATGGGGGATCCTGGGGCACAGCAAGTGTTTTATCTGCAATTGACAAATCCCAAATCCTCTCAGCTTCTGTCTCTCTCTACTTAAGATCAGGGTCACAGTATTTATTTACTTAAGTAAGACAGGCTTAAGGCTGGCCACCTGTCAGAACAACAGTGACCTACTTCTTAAAGAGATTTCTGCAACATCCCCTCCCCCCAATTTTTATAAGACAAAAGGGGATTGTGAGAAAATATATTAAAAAAAATTCACTAACTGAGCTGGAAGGAGATGGTGAGATGGAGTGGAAGACTCCAAGTCAGGAGAGATGGTGCAAGAAAAGGTCGACAGACGTCCTTTCTATTCGGAAATTCTTGGAAGGGATTTTGCAAAGTATGATGTCCAAACTGGAACACCAGGCCTTCTTATCTGCCTCTCATAAATGCCCTTGGGATTCTTCTGGTTTTTCACATTCTTATGAAGACAATTCCCAAGGGATACACACACACACACACACACACACACACACACACACACTTTCTCAGGAAACAATTCCACGTGTGCTCTCAAGGTTGGGTAGTCAAGAGACAGAATCCTACCTGGAGCAACTTAAGAAAAAGCATGGATGAATCTTATTTAACAAGCACACATGTACCACGTCCTCTATGCCAGGCAGTGAAGTCTAACAGTACACTTGTGTAACACTGAGAACGCCCTCCTCCTCCTCACGTCTGTTTCATAAAGTGAGTAGCCAGGTGAAGGCGTCAGTGCTAGTCCAAGTTGGGACCAGGGTTTGAGCACGTGCACTGGCTCCAGGGTCTGTGTTCTGTTCACTGCCCTGTGCTGGACCTCAACAGAGACAAAGGGGTCACAAAGCCTTGTGCAGGGCACTCCACAAGGCTGCTATTTGAGGGACAGGAAATACCCCCTCAAACACCCATGCCAGCCTAATATCAGCTCCTGGAGGCCATCAACTTCCCTGGTCTAGAGGCATAGGAAAGGCAAAGGTCTATGAGTTCAGATAAACCTGCTTTTGAATCTCCCATTTTCTTAGTGAACATTTTTTTAATGGGTGGGGGGAGGTTATTTTCCTATCTATAAAGTGTTGGTCATGGGACCTCCTCCAGGATTCGGTGAAGATCAGCAACAAAATACAAGCCCCCCTCAGCAGAGTGTCCTGATGGAAGAATAGAAAGCACCCAATTAGTAAGAGTGACCCTGAATGTTTCCTTGTTATGTGGAGAGAGCTTTAGGCTTTCAGACTGTCATTATGGGTCTCCTAGAGGTAGTTAGTGCACGTATTATGGTGGACTGGCTAAAGGAAGCTCTGTCCATGTACCGGTTTGCCTTCTAGATTTAGTAACCCTCACACAATGGAAAGCAATTTTAGGAAGTGCTTGGCTTAATTAGTTTGTGTCCAGACACGCTCTCCAGGGCCCTGCACACACACTTGTCATCATGATCATCCACCTGTTTCCGGAAGGCTTGCTTTTCCAGAAGTCCAAGCCAAGCTCTTGGTGTTATAACCACGTGAGATTCTTATTCAGTAGTCTACCTCTCACTCCAGTTCCCTAGGAAGGGGCTATAAGTCAACATCCTCTTCTACCGATGCAGCAGGTCAAAGGAGGGTTGTCACCTTTTTAGCTGCCATGGTCCTGGGCTACCTTGAGTAGGCAAACTTGAGCAATTGCTCTGAAAACTCAGATCAAAATGTCCACCATGGGCTATGGTGGCATCTAAGGTACTTATTAAACATTAACAATGACAACAGACTAAGATATTACACGTGAGCCTGAGCTGGAATTCTGGCCTAGAACATTTTCTTTATTCTACTGGTCCCGAAATCAAGAATTCCCTTCAGGAACTGCACCACAGGATCCACAATGGGAAGGAAGTTGCATCAGAATACAATCCAACAGGTACTGGCGTGGAGGTTTTGGGGATGCACTGCAGATTTGAGATCACACTGCTTTTTTTTCAGTCGTTTTTCCAGAGGTTAACAATTAAAAAAGACAGATACAATTTTTCCCCACTCCACTGCCTCCCTGCTCCTGATGGTCACAGCATTTTAGTAGTGAGCCTCATTAAGAAAACCAGTGAGGGAAAGATGGTCACTGCTCTTGGGGGCAAATGAGAACAGGCAGGGGTTATTCTGCACATTCAGCTGCTCCCCCACTCACTATCACCAACACACCCCAGAGAGCGTCTCCAGCCTGGACTGCGTCATCCCTCTGCTCCAGTACAAATCGCAGTGGCCCAAGAGGAACTCTTCACCCTCTGAAAGCTAAGGTAAGACGGATGACAGCAGGATGGGAGGGAAGAGTACGCTGAGTGCCTTCGTGATCGACCTGCCAGCCCATGAATGGTGGGTAATAAAAATTCATTGAAAATTAGAAAAAAAAAAAGTCGCATATTCTAATTCTTCTGAAAGGGATCACTAACGTGGCATAGGAATAATTCCCCCCCTCCCACTTTAGGACAAAAATACCAACCTCCCGCTAGCCAACCCTCCAAACGGCACAGATTTAAAAACTTGCAATTTTATTTGCATATAAAGGCCGCTAGTTATAGAATATCACAATAAATTTAAAGAAACAACTGCTTTCCTAAATGTCATGAACAAGATAACGTAAAATAGAATAAAGCTCAACAGCATTTACAATGGGAAAACAGAAATGACTAGTAGCGACAATATTTTGTGCTAGCGAAGATTGCATCAACACACAGTGCAAAATGGGAGGGGGGAGAGGAAGTAGGAACACAATCCAGGGCATTTAAATAGAAAGGACAACTAAGCCTTATTTTAGTTAGCTTCCATGGCATCCATGTAAGTCTATACACGCCTGTAACTGTACCTAGATTTAACTCAAGCTCTTTAAGACCTCGAGTTCTGAGAAAATGTGTCAGTTCCCCCAGACATCCGAAGCGCTGCTCTACTGTCCCTTTGCCGTCGTATTGTCCTTGGCAATATTAAACTCCTACCTTAGTCATCCTACACAAAAAATACTTATATATATAAACCCATATCGAAAAGGAGTCTGCACACTCATTTTTTTTTTTAACCGTATGAAATACCTGCTCTTAACAGATTCCGTTTCTGTATTTTTAAAGCTAAAATAATTTAAAAGAAACAAACCATGAGACCTTGTGTAACCACGATAGGAATCTCACTAGCTAGGCCATCCTTTAAACAAAGGCCGTTTTCTTTCCTTGACACAGCTTGCTTTCTAGTGAGAGTGTAAAGAGAAGTCTCTTCCACGTATACTTCTGTCGAGGAGATTGCTATGAATCGGGGCCATGTCTGCAAAAATAAAAAGCATTACCAAGAAAACAACAACAACAACACATTAAAAATTAAAATATTTCAAACAATACTCTCAAACCGTTGTGCAAATCTGGGTTGGTTTTTAAAACATTGCCTACCTGTCTCTTATATATTTTTTTCTTCCAGCTTAAAGCATATTTAAAATAAGACTTTTTATCACTTTTTTAAAAGAAAGCTTGGCTGTCCTTTGGCAAACATTAACAATTTACAATGGCATGGCCTTTGAGAAAACAGAAGTCATTTTACAAATTCACAATGCTCCTTTGATTTCAAATGGATGCCCCATTTAAAAAAAATAAAAATAAAAAAAAAAAGAAGAAGAAGCACAACCTCTAGCATAGTTTGTGTTCCAACAATTTACAAAAAGAACTCACAGGGCTTGGAAATAAGTAAGAGAATGTAAGTTTAGAATTAGAAAAATGGCAGTTTATAGACCTTCCCTCACATTCCAATAGAGCATTAGAGCTTCAGGAGCCCTGTGGGTTTGGAAGGTCAAATATAATTGGAGGGTTGGTCGGTTGAAAGCTGACTGTACATGTTGAGGCATTGACGTACGTTGTATAACCGTCGGTCATGATGCCATAACCTGTAGGGAGAAAATGTCACATTTACTGTAATATGCACCATGGATGGTGATGGAATGTAGGGTTGTCGGGCAAGGAAAACAAAACAAAACAAAATACAACAACACAAAAACACCTTTGTCAGTGGGCCCTGAGATGAAATTCACTTGAGCCTTCCTGGATGTGCTGACTTTCAGGATCCACTATCCAATTTTATTTTGTTTTCTTTAAAGGAGAACATCCTCTCCTTCAACAAAGAGTGACTTCCCCCCCCCCCCCCCGAATTTAAACACCAAACTTGTCAAGGAAAGGCTGTGATTTTGTTATGGATAAGAATAAGGAAAACATTCTTCTCCCTTTTTAAAATAGAATTTTCATTTCAAAGCCCTGTATTTACACTATTGAGTTCCAGGGAATGAAATGAGTAAGAAAAGAATTGTTCCGCAGGGGCAAACACAGCTAAATTTCCAAAAGGGCTTCGGGACAGGTGAGGAGGGAAAGGAAGCTGACAGATAATGGATGTTCAGCTTACTTATCTAGGAAATAATCTCTAGATTGCCTTCATGAAAGTTAACCATAAGCGATTTAATCTTACTCGAATTGCGTGGCTTTAATGCAAATGTCCATGTGCAGAAACATGATCATAGGACACCATTTGCTAAGTGTACCTGGACACTAGATCAAACAAAAAGACTTCCCATATACAATATAAACCTCTCACGACTTCCTGGAAGAAAGTTAAAAAAGCCACCCTAGGTCTTTGGCCATATATGTTCTTTTTATAATTTTTCATGTGTTGAAATTTCCTTGGATACCTGATATTTGATTTACAGCATCTGCAACTAAGTTCATAATTCTATTTTGACATCAGGCTCTTGATGGTGTACAAAAATATAGCCATGAAAAAATAAAATGACCAGGACTTATAGAAATAACTGCTAGGGCTCCCTCCTCCCCCCATTTGCTAAAATTTGTCTAAGCCAGCCTGTGGAGAGCTTAATGAGGATCAATGGAAAAATCTCTTAAGAAAAGAGGCATTTAAAATCTGCACTTTTTAGTTCAAGGGTCATAAAGTCTTGTTATCTCTCTCTCTATCAAGAGGTTGGTATCTGCCCTTTCCCTGCCCTCTTTGGTTGTCTTAAGTGAATAAAAGTGAGACAAGTTTATTTGACTCTGATCTCCTCCCTTTAAAGTACGTTTATTATTTTGGGGCTTCAGTGGAATTCCCTGATTGACTAGTTTAAATCTAATTAATGATTTTTTAAAAAGATGAAATGCAAACTCATGGCCATGCTGCTGGAAATCTGACCTGTTTCAAGATAATGGTCTCCCCAGAAATGCTGGTTAGAGATGAGGTCCCTTTTCTCTGGTCTCCCCTTTCCACAACCTCCCTGCCCCCATATTGTACCTTCAAGAAGTGCCCTCCTTTGCAGGGGGCACAGCTCAAGTGAAGGTGGGCTGACTTCTCTCTCTGGGAGCTGCACCATGCTTTCTATCCGCTCAGCTGGTCCCTGCTCTTGGAGCAAGCTGAATTTTCTCTGGCCTCAGTAGGGTGATTTTCAATATGCTCTTTATTAGCTGCCTAACCGGGAAGCCACTGGATTTGTGAGCTTTGAAAAGCAAACTTTGTTTTTTTGCTTCGTCAGCCCCCTAGTCTTAAATACCTCAACTTGACTGCAGAATCATAAATAACTCTAGAGAGCAGCCGTGGGCAGGAGCCTGAGAGTATCGGAAACACAGCACTGCACATAAGTGTGTCACTGGAAGTCTGGCAGGGTCAGAAATCCTAAGGCCTGCTGAAAGAGGGCTTTGTGTCTGCCCCAAAGCCCAGTTAGCCCAGCTTTAAGAAAGGCAGGGCAGACTAAACCCAGAGCACTTAAGGTTCCAGGGAGGCTTTCAGGTTCTGTGAAGTTGACTCAGCTTACCTTAAAAGGCAGCAAATGGTAACTGGACCAGTTCCCATTTAGAGGAGATTTAATTATTCTATTTAAACTCAGCGTGAGCTAATAGCTCAGATGATTTCTGAGAAGTCTGAAATAGTTTTCTGAGGTCAGTAAGAAAACGTCCACCTGCAAATGTGTGGGTTCCTGCCACTTCTGTTATCTATCTTTCAAGGCCTGTCTAAAGCTATTTTTCAGAGATGGCCCTGTCTTCCTGGGTCTACAAGGGCATTCCGTGTGAAACACAATATTTATAGGGAGGAAGGGACTATAGAAGCTTTAGCTTTTTCTATTCGAGCCATTTCTTCAAATTTTCTTACAGAGAGGTCCTTGACAGACCTCAAGGGTGACCTACCACGAGGGTTATCCAACATTCCTCATTAGAGCCCCAAGATTCTGGAAGCTGCGGGGGGAAGTACTGGGTTTGAGGTAAGGGGGCCAGTGGGG
The DNA here is from genome assembly GCF_027406575.1 of Nycticebus coucang. NCBI lineage: Eukaryota > Metazoa > Chordata > Mammalia > Primates > Lorisidae > Nycticebus > Nycticebus coucang. Next base: position 34,448,395 of record NC_069793.1, on the reverse strand, counting down.
TTCCTACTCTCCACTCTGCTTGCAAGAGAGCAGCAGTTCCATATAACATATTTATCAGCTTTATATGCAGATGTTTCTTATAAGATTTTGTTTATAAAAGGGTTCCAATGCTAAAAAGTTTGAAAACCTTGGCTCCAGTTATTCCCAGCTTAGCTGAGGTCTCCTCTTATCCACAGAGCGAGATGGTGCACCGTGACTCGACACTCCGTGAATTCCCGTCTCCTGCCCTTACCTTCATGGATTCCACCGAACACGTGGAGCTTGGGCCGGACTCGCCTCTGGACGGTGTTTAACAGCTCCACACAGCCCACTCTTTGAAGCTCCTTTGGAACCCAGTCTCGAAAACCTAAGGGCAAAACGCAATCAATACACCTAATTTTCTTTCTTCAGGTAAGGTTTCATTTAGACTTTCAGGAAGCTATAACTCACGGAAGGTTTATTACATTATCTGTAATCCTAGCCTCTCCATTAAAGCTTACAATGGCTTTTAAGAAACTTTTCACTCGACACTTTGTCTTCTTTAGATTCTTGAATTTTTTTCCTTGCTTTCCATTTTTTTCTTCCTGTTAATTAACATTTTTTTTTTTTCCTGTGAGGGATATGATTTATTCAGCCATGGGTTTCAAATCTTCTTCATGGGCTCAATGACATTTATTCCCGGCAGTCCCATAATATCTCTTTCTTTCTCAATTCAGTTACTTTTTCTTTCTTTTTTTTTTATTATTATATCTTTCTTGGAGCAGTTTACTTCAACGATGTCCAAAGAGGAAGGGTGGGAGGGGGCAGCCTCTAAATGGGCCACAAGATTCCTTACTGTCTTTAGACACAGCAACTCTTACCCCTTGGCGGTTCCCGATGACCATAGCTTTGGAAAGCCGAGTTTGTCCCTCTAGTCTCCTTTCCAGCGATAGGCAACAATGTGACCTCACAGTGGCATCCAGTGAGCTGGGGCTAATTGACTACTTTTAAAATAAAAGCCACTTAGTTCTTCACTTAATGAAGAAAATCCATAAAAACTGACATCAATTACAGCAAAAGTCAGCTATCTGGATGATTACATCCTGGAATGGAATCCATATACTTCAGCAGGATGGGCCATAACAAAGGCAGGTGGGATGAGAGGCTAAATTGTAACCTGAGAAAATCCATCCTACAGCTCCATTAGGTTATTTCTACTATTTAGAAATGACTAGGCAGAGAGGAACAGTTTTCTGCTTTGTTGGGTGAAGTGGCAGAATATTTAGAATCTGGCTAGGTGGGGTCCAGGAAGTGACCAGAGAGATTGGGAAGAGCAGATGAAAGGGAAGCGAGGGCCCCAGCAACACTCCAGCCACAGTTTTCAAAACTTAATTAAGAAAAAAGATCCTTAATGCATCCTGATTGGCACATTACCTCATGGGTGCTTTTCTTGAAGGGGGTAATCGTTCCATTTCATATAGAGGCACCTGAGAAAGCATCTTGTTCAGGCCATCATAGTAAAATCTCACAGAACTGTGACTTCCCTCACCAGCAAGAAAGAATTCAAGGCCCATCTCCACAGTCCTCTTCCCAATATGGCATTTTTGTAAGAATCCCAATAACTGTATTAACTTAGGTGCAACATGATCTTATGAAAACTTTGCCCACCTTCTTAGTTTGGAACTTCTCCATATAGATCTCACTCTGCTATACACACAAGTGGCCTCTCTATTAAGAGTTCCTGAGGTGTCTGGATTCTTTGGAACTTCTCCATATAGATCTCACTCTGCTATACACACAAGTAGCCTCTCTATTAAGAGTTCCTGAGGTGTCTGGATTCTTTGGAGTCTAAAACTCAGGCTGGCTATTACTGTCACTTGCTTTTATACCAAAATTAAAGATTTGATAAAGTTTGTGAACTGATCATTCTATTGGAACATTTATTCCAAATACTATTCCAACTGTGTAAACGTTTCTATGCCAATGATATCCAAGTTCCTTAAAATAAAAACAGCTCAAGGGAATTCTTGCCTGCAACCAACTAGGCCATGCAGCAAAAAGATCAGGATAGCTGGAACGGTAATTTTGTTGGGTACTCTCCTTGGGTAACTCACATGGATCAGAATATTTAGCTAGCAATTTAAGGATTTAACTAGTAAATCTAGCTGTAAAATGGAGAACTTCATTAATTATGACTTGAGAAAGGTTGGCAAGTGTAATCTTTAAAAACATGGGATGGGGTCCTATTGACAAGGAAAAAAAGGCCTAGGAATGGTCATTCTCAAATGTGGAAAAGTCAGAAACTACCAATCTCATGCAAATCTGTGCAGATTCCACATCTGCAACATCAGACATGGATTTTTTTCTTCCCCCATCACTAAAATGTGCTACTGCAGCCTCTGCCCTGGTTCTCCTTTCCAGTGTTTCTTTGTGAAACATGGACCACTTCCCTTATATGCAAAGGACAATGTGGTTTGCAGGAGAAAATCTCTACAAAGATTAAATTTGCATTAGGGGGTATGTATTTGTTTTAATTAATTTTTATTTTTGGAACAGGGTCTTTTTAATTTCATTTTATTGGGGACAGGGTCTTATCCTGTTGTCCAGGTTGAAGTGCAGCAGAATACTCATAGTTTAAGGGAACCTCAGACTTCTGGGTTCAAGTCAGCCGCCTGCCTCAACCTCCCAAGTAGCTAGGACTACCAGAATGCATGACCGTGCCATGCTAATTTTATTTATTTATTTATTTATTTTAGTTTTTGGAGAGACAAGGTCTCACTACATTGTCCAGGCTGGTCTTGAACTCCTGGCCTTAATTGATCCTCCCATGTGGGCTTCTCAAAGTGCTAGGAGAATATTCAATTTCTTTATTTTTCAGGCTGACAGATGAGGAAAGTGACGTGGATAACAACACTCAAGCCCAGGAAAAATGGCTGCAATGATTTATAATTGTATTAATTATCTTCCTCATCTCTCCAAACCAAAATGACCAAAAAAACTCCTAATACGATACACTAAAACATTTGTGAATAGGGTAGATTTTGTGTTATGTATTTTCTAGCACAAGAAAATACAAGAAAGAAAGAACCAAGGGGGGCCGTGCCTGTGGGTCAGTGGGTAGGGCGTGGCCCCACATACCAAGGGTGGCATATTCAAACCTGGCCCCTGCCAAACTGCAACAAAAAATAGCCAGGCATTGTGGTGGGCGCCTGTGGTTCTAGCTACTCGGGAGGCTGAGGCAAGAGAATTGCCTAAGCCTAGGAGTTGGAGGTTGCTGTGAACTGTGTGACGCAATGGCACTCTACTGAGGGCAACAGTGAGACTCTGTCTTTTTCTTCTTTTTTTTTTTTTTTAAGGAAAGAACACAGGAAACATTCCACTATTAAAAGTGAAATATCTGAATTTCCTGAGCACACCATTGTTGGATAGGAAGGGTCCTGGCATAATGCATAGTGAGTAGATGAGGAGATCCAGGCGGTAGTCCTGGTTGAAAGATGGGTAAGCCAAACAGATAATAAGCTCATGAATAATTAGAAGATAATAAGTCAAATAATCATCTTCTGACCCATAATCTGGATCACTAGGGGCAGCTTTGAAGCACACAGATAATACAAACCTGGATGTAGGCTCTATGTGCCTACAGGATGAGTAGTATCCTTAAGTAACTTTCAGCCTAAGTCCTTACTGAAATACCTTAGTTTAAAAATAAAAGATTCTTTTCTGAAATAATCAGCTCACATGTAAAACTGTAAAGATCCTGCAGGTTCCAGCATTATATGGAAAAGGAAAATGAGCTCCTTTGAACAAAAATTTTCATTATTTCACTGCCATTCAAAAGCCCTGTGATTGGGAGGCCTCCATCTTCTTTCCATTCTGTACCCCACCCCTTTTACTCCAAAGTGAATATAGTTTTTAAAATAAATTATCAAGAGCTCAAAAGACTGTGGTGCGCCATACTCATTTGATTTTTCCCTGACTCAACTAAATCAAAAAATTTAATTTTAAGAACACCTGTAAGCCCAGCAGAACTGCTGAGTTTAATTATCCCACTGCGTTTCTTTAAAGACATTGACTTCTCTTTCTGTATTCACTTTTTTTTTTTTTTGGAGGAAAATGATTATGTCCCTGAAGCATTATTCATTATGCTTGGGAAAAAAGGCCTCTGCGATGACAAAGGACAACCTTTGCTTCACTTACCTAGAGGAGGTCCATGTGTCATGAGTATGTCGATGCCCTCAGGGATGAGGTTCCACTTGTCCAGCAGAGACTGACCTCTGGGCAGGTTAAAGCCCCATCCATTAAACCACGGGGTCCTTTGGGGGAGATAATGCACATGGTATCAGGCCAGCAGAGCCACGTCTCCGTGCTGCAATATTTCTCTCTCACACATTCCCCCACGGTTTGTGTTGCTCTCTTTTCTCTTTTTGATGGTTGGCCCTGGCAGCAGGATGCTTTTTTGTTGACTGCTTCAAAACCAATGCATGTGAAAGCAAGCGTGAAGCCTGCGAATTATTCCACTAGAAAGGGGCAGAGGAGGCTTTACAGGGGAGACCGTCCCAGCAAGCCTCTATCAAAATCTTGACAATGCTTCGTCTTCCCACAAATCTCAGTATTTTCTAAGATATGCCACCCTGATCCAAAGTGTTTCCACCCGTCCTGTAGTGCCTCAGAGCTTAGAAATTCTACAGCACGCCTTCCCCCTCCCCATCACTATAGAACTGCTTCACCAGAAAGATTCTTATAAAGAATCCTTGGAGAAATGCACAAGGGCTCAGAGACTGAAACCTCTATCCATTGAGATGGTTTGAATACCCTGGACTGAGATTTCAGAAAATTATGGGGACTTTGAAAAGTGAGAAGGAATACAGTGAACAAAAAAAGCAAATGTGAACTTTTTTCTTCTGCCACCAATGAGAAGATTTGGGGGACATCCCTGGTCGGTCACTCTGAGGTCCTCTCCTTTGATGATGAACGTGAGCATTCACCATCATAGGAACTTCTGCTCCAGGAGTGAGTTTCTGAGATTGAAGCTCTGTGTAGAAGGGAATGGAGTCTTCATCCATCCCAAGAGCACTTCTAATTCATGCTGAACACATCTGTTTATAACACAGGTAATGGAAGGATGATCGATTTTTCTCTATGAATATCACAGGCTAAAGCTCATTAGATCTAAGCAGTTCTCAGTATTGTCCTAGCTCCAAACATCTAGATATAACCAGTATCCTCTGAAATCGTTCTTTTGTTCTGTGTGACAATTCCAGTTTGCTAGGACAGACATGTAAAAAGCAAGTCAATTTTCCAGTTAGGTCCAACTGTCCCCTTCAGAGTAAAGCTGCCCCTTCTTCCATGCCAAATGAAAGAGGTAAATAACCTTCTGTACAAGGGACCCTAACCTTGTCAGTCACAGCTGATCCTATGGACAGTCTTTGGCCAGACTGATCAGATTCCCTCAAGAATTTGAACTAAGAAACACTACCACACTATTCATTTGGTGGTAGATTGCATGGTCGTGGCCTGAGGTAGAAGGAAGCATCAACTGAAAGTCACGTGAAAATCCACACGGCAGATGGAAACCTCAGTTCCTACTGGGGTGGTGGAGAGAGAAAATTCCAGAGGAAAGGGACTGTGTGGCTACAGATAGAAAAGAAAGTATCTGTCTTGCTTCCTAACCACTCTCCAAGTCTCAAAGCCAATGATTTTCAACCTCTGTGCAGCGGTACACAGGTGTGCTGTGATAGAATCTTAGGTATGCCACAAAAAATTTTAAAAATCACTAATTAAGTTACTTTCTAAATAAGTTTAAAGCACAGTAAATATATCTTTTTTACTCTCTTTTTTGATCAACATAATTTAAGCGTACCGCAGAATTTTAACTATAGGTTCCAGTGAGCTATGAGATAAAAAAGGTGCTCACAAAAAAAAAAAAGGTGCTCACTTGTGCTAACAATAATAATATATTGAGACTAAACATTATTATAGCTCTTGTTTATTTAGTGCTTACTTTGTGTTAAGGTACTATTCTAAGCACTTTATTTGTATTAACACATTTAAACCTCAAAGCAAACTCATGAGGTGAGTACTATTATCATTGTCACTTTGATATAAAGTGGTTTATGTACATATAAATGGTATATGTACACCATGGAATATTATGCAGCTTTAAAGAAAGATGGAGACTTTACCTCTTTCGTGTTTACATGGATGGAGCTGGAACATTTTCTTCTTAGTAAAGTATCTCAAGAATGGAAGAAAAAGTATCCAATGTACTCAGCCCTACTATGAAACTAATTTATAGGTTTCATATGAAAGCTATAACCCAGTTATAACCTAAGAATATGAGGAAAGGGGAAAGGGGAGGGGGAAAGATGGGCGGAGGGAGGGTAATTGGTGGGATCACACCTACGGTGCATCTTACAAGGGTACATATGAAACTTACTAAATGTAGAACCAGTGTATGGTGTCTCATGATTGCACTAATGTACATGGCTATGATTTAATAATAATAATAAAAATGTCTAAAAATGAAGAAACTGAGGCAGAGAGGGGTCGGGTAAATACAACTAATAACTTGGATAGAATCCCATGAAGTCTGGTTCCAAAATCTGTGTTTGCCCACCAAACAATCCCTCCTCTCATATACTGTCTTAATTAACTTACTATTCACCTTGTGTGAGACATTTCTGTTCTCTTTCAGGCTTGAGTATCTTCTTACTTGAAGCCAAATAAGCTCTAAAGTGAAATAACGTATCAATTCCTTGGTCCTGAAATCTAGTTCTAACAGGGTGGGGCAGGCACCTGTTGTGTTTCCCTCCCTTCTTTTGGTGACAATATCTGATTTTCTTTTTGAGGAACCCTTCTTCTCCCACTCAGTGTGTGTTCTCTGCTCTAGTTGAGGCAAGTATGGTGTCTTCCTGAATGGTGCACAGGTGACCCAACTTGCGTCAGTGGGGGTCATCCTAAAAAGAGGTCATGGTTTCCTTTCTGGGATGCTGAGTCTCAAGACCTCAGTAAGCCTGGAATTGCCTAGGAGGTATCTTAGCTATCATGCAGATAGCCTCTTCTTGAGAATCAAACCACCACGAAGAACCCCAAGACAAGAAAGAGAAGGCTCTGATGATACCATTGGACATACAGATCCAGCTGTGTCTGAAGCCAGTGGAGCTTTTCCTTACTAGTATAAGAGCCAATGAAGAGTCCTTTTCTCTTCATTAAATTGAGCTAGGTCCTGTTTCTTAAACCAAAAGAGTCTTAATGAATATAGTAATTGTATGCAGTATACCAATGATGCCTCCATCCCCACCTCCACCCCCAATGTCCATGTCCTAATCCCTGGAACCTTGTGAATATGTTACTTTACATGGCAAAGGGAATTAAGGTCCCTGATGGGACTCAGCTGACTATAAAATAGGATGCATATGCTGTGTTATCCAGGTGGGTGCAATGTAACCACAAGGATCCCTAAAAGTGCAAAGAGGGAGGTGGGAGAAGACGATCAAAGTGATAAAATGTGAGAGGGACTCAACCTGCTCTTGCAGGCTTTGGAGATGGAAGAAGCCATGTCCAAGTGATGTGCACAGCCTGCCGAAGCTGGGAAAGGTAAGGAAAGGAAATAAATCCTCCCAGAGAGCCTTCAGAGAGGAAGACAGCCCTGCTGATACCTGCATTTTAGTCTGGTGAGACCCATGTTAGACTTTTGATCAACATATATGTAAGATAAGTATGCATTGTTTGATGCCACTAAATTTGAGGTGATTTATAGGAGAAACAGAAAACTAATACAGTACCTATGATGCCTACATTGGCTATAAAATACAGGGACTGTGCAGGCTCTGGGCCTTACGTGGTTCCTGGCATATCCCGGGTCAGCACGACCCTGCCAAGCCAGGCTGTCTGCTGAGCTAGATGCAATGCTTTTGGAATCATTTGAGGAGAAGAAAGCGCTCACTTTCTTACCCCAGTCTGTCAGGGAGGTACGGGGCACCACAGGCCTGGGGATAATGCCAGCTGGACCCCGTTAGAGCACGACTAGGCAGTCCTACGCTCTGTTATTCTTCTACGACTCCCTGCCTTCAGGTTTGTAGACATTTCCGTTAGCGTCTAAAGGACAGCCTTCCGAGTTTGGGATGCTCATCCTTCCCTTTAATTTTATAATGACCCTTCTTCAAGATTTGTATTAAAAGTAAAATATGAAAAAAGAAGACACTTCAGAACCCAATGAAAATTCTATGAGCCTTTCAGCCAAAGAGAGACAGAGACAAAAATAAGCAAAAACATCTGTTTTCCTAGATTTTGAAAACAAGTTTCTGGGCCTATGGTTCTTGTCTGGATGGCCAATGAAGAAGGATTTGAAAGCGTTCCAAGTACAGCCAAATAATTGGTACAAAGAGGGGCTCTGATTTTACTGATTTTCTGAGAACAATCAGCTTCTGAACCCATAAGACACAAGAGGCTTCTAGAGTCAAAGGAACAGGACTTAATTTTTTCAGTCTTTCCAGTTTTCCCATGGAGAATTTTCACTTGGAACCCCACAGCCATATCCCCCCAGGACACACTGTTTTGTAAGTACTCTGTAAAAGATAAGACAAATCCTATGGTGTACAGACACCCCAAATTTCATTTGCTTAACGTTAAGTTTGATGACAAAATCCAGAAATGTCCAAGTTAAGGGTAACAGCTGAAAAAAATGTCTGGTTTCTAGTTTGACTCAAATCTATATGCATATGAGGGTGAGCACAGTGAAGGAACAGGAAAAGGTACATCTTCTCAAGTCCCTGCTATGTTTACAGAGAACTTTGACATAGATTATGGAATTTAATTCTTCACAGCAACCTTTAAGCTAGGTATTCTCAGCTCTACTTTTTAGATAAAAACCTGAAGATTGGTGATACCAAGGAACTTGTTCATGTTCCCAGGACCAATAAGTGAGAGCCCTGATCCACTGGCTCCAAGGCCTGTTTTCTACTTTTGCACAATCGTGACTAAGAGCTTATGTCCAATTTCACTTTTGGCTCACACATATGCAAAGTAAAAGCATGGCTGCTCCATACAATTTCTTAGGCTGTGTGTGCAGTATGACTCCAGAAAGGGCAATGCAAATGTGCAATGGAGGCGACCCTTAGTAAAAACATGGTGAAGGCTCGGCGCCTGTAGCACAGGGGTTGTGGCACATGCCACATACACTGAGGCTGGCGGGTTCGAACCCAGCCTTGGCCTGCTAAACAACCCTGACAACAGCAACAACAACAAATAGCTGGGCATTGTGGTGGGCACCTGTAGTCCCAGCTACTTGGGAGGCTGAGGCAAGAGAATCGCTTAAGCCCAAGAGTTTGAGGTTGCTGTGAGCTGTGATGCCATAGCACTCTACTGAGCAACATAGTGAGACTCTGTCTCAAAAAAAAAAAAATGGTGTAATATGATCTTTTCTGGGGGTTTCCATTCTCTATATCCTCTAGGCAAGGTTGTTCCACAAGACAGTGGTAGACAATAGGAAAAGCAAGACAGTGATGGGTGCTGTCTAGAATTATCCCAGCATGGCAAATATGGGGCATAGAGAAGTGGGGAGACACGTGTGTGCCAATTTTCACTCCAGCATTAATCTACTAACTCACTTGGACCCTATGTAAGAGAAGGATCCTCCTTGGTTCTGTTTCCTTATCTGAGAAATACAGTGGTTGGACTTGACTGCTCGATATCAAGATTGCTTACAGGGTGTAGAAAACTCTTGCAGAAGCCCAAGGTGAGAGCAGCTGAAAGTACTCTTCCCTGGAGCTGGGAAGGAGAGACTCACTCCCTCAGACCCCTCCCTGGAGCTGGGAAGGAGAGAAGACTCACTCCCTCAGACCCCTCCTTTTTAGTAACCTGCAACTCTGAGCACAGCTGGCCAAACCTGGCACTTGATGATCTTTCATGATCTAAATATCCTAACATTTTATAATTTTGTGCAGATTATCAATACTCTCAGTAATTGCTGTGAATCGCTTTCAGTGAATTACCCAAATTGCCCATGAGGGACCAAGTCCAGTGTGGGAGAAATATCTGTACAGGGCAGAGGCTGAACGAGTCAGCATCGGTGAATAATGCTTTACCCAGCTGAGTTTCAACCTGAAACATGAAACCCCAGCAGTGGGCCCATCAGGGGTTCACTGGAAAATATGTGCAGGGCCAACCTCCAGAGCCCCACAATAGGCTTTGTCTTGTAGCAATGGGGAGTGAAGGGGGAAGAGAGGAGGGAAAGATCCAAGGGAACAATGTCTATTGCCTTGGCCAAGGACTTAATAATTAGCTGTGACTAACAAATACCACATGGGAACCAACTCGTAAGAAAATATCCTGCAAAGCACCCTATTGCCAGTGGGCCAAACTGAGCATGCAACCCACCTCCTCCTTGGAAGGGATTAGAAAAGCCTGCAAGGAAGGGGAGCGACTCCATCTGCCTGAAGCCACCAGACGGAAGAGGGATAGAAGCTGGGGATGCTTTCAAGGCACTCTCCTCTTTGCTCTTGAAATTATAGGCACTTGGCCTCTCTGGGTTAGAATTCTAGGGGCAAGGGCTAAAGGAGTTACCATAGGCAGAACTTGTTCCAAATGATTTCAATACACAACAGGTTTTCTATACGGATGTTGAGATGAAGTCAATGCAAAGGTCATCTATGTTTGCAGTACACAGAGGGGTGGTGCAGGCAGAAGGGAGTTGCCAGGCTGTAAATCCGGGGAGGTTCCAATAGGTGAATGGCTGGCTGTTTACTCCCCTACGACCTTCGGTGGAGGCTGGGCTTGTCCTAGAAAAGCAGGATTTGGAAGCTGGAAGTTGGTGCTTGTTGTGTTCTGGAGGGCTACTAGTGTTACAGGTCAGTGCCTACAAGTTCTCAGTGGACGCACAGATCCTGAGCTGGCTGTATCTCAAAGACTCAGGTTCTTATTCTTAGAATTTCTGGGGCACCGTCTGCAGTGACTAAGGATTGTAAGACCCCGGGCAGTTCCGCTGGGTTTCTGTACAGAAGCTGTGAGAGGAAAAGTTCAAGGGCTCAGGTAACACCCAGACTTGTGAGCTGGCAGGCTGGTTGGTGCCTCTTGGTGCCAGGAGGATCCAGAGGCACTGTAAACATGGGCCATTCTTATTTTGGAGGCAGTGGTGAAGACCATGGATTAAGGAGTCAAACAGATCCATGTTCAAGTTCCAGACCTGTCAATAATTGGCTTCTCTGAATTCAGCTACCTCATCTTCCAAATTAAAACAGAACACCTGTGTTGGTGGATACAGTGAACTAACTTAAGTGAAATTTTTGGCAAAATACTGGCAAAGAATGCTAATATGCAGTTTTTAATTTATACATGACACACATTCCCAACACGGGCATAAACAGAATTGCTCATGTTATTTTTTCTTTCTAGAATTTCCCAAACAACAGCTCCATCAAATCAGAGACCCTCCTGCACCAATGAATAGGCTCTGTCTAGATGGCTAGACAGAGCTAGATTTCCTCCAACTGATTACTTATTAAAAGGTGCTTCCTCAGTTCACTTTTGAGTGGAAGTTTTTCAGAAAGGCATTCGCTCACTCACTGGCTCAGTCTCGCATAGACAATCCCGGAGAATGTGAGCGCACAGGGCGAAATGGTTAGTCAAGGCTGCTTAGCCGACTGGCACAGGTGGTTAGATTTTGACAAGATCTTAAATTGGGGAAGTTCAGAGAGAGGGTTACTTTGGGTCCTTGGAATATTTATAATAGGGGGCACAGAGAGGTTCACTGGAGGAATTGACAAGCTACTAATTAATGCATCACTGCTGCCTGGCACCTCCATTAAGCAAAACTCAGAAAGTGGGAGCCAATTTTCACATGCACTTCTTTTTCTACATGGTAGCCCTTCCGAAGTGCAACCTTCTTCACACCTGGCACTCTCAGCCGCCAGTGGCCCCTCTCCGACTGCACATCACACCAGGTCCAAGAGAAGCTAATTTAACCACCACTGGTTAAAATCATACCGCACTTCCCAGTGCCTTTCACATGCCATGAAGCTGTCATGATCATTCTTGATCTCTAGCTCACCTGACAGCTCAGCCCTCCCTTGACTGCAAAGCTTCCCCGTCAGTTAGAAATAGCAGTTTCCCTGGCACCACATGTGTCGTCCTGAATATCCAGATGAAAGGCAGATACCTGCCCCTGCTCCCTCCTCTCCCTGACTTGCTTTCCCTTCTTAGCTCTGGATTTTGTTTAAGAAGGCAGCCTTCTCCCCACCACCCCCAAGTCCCTCCACCTGGCAGCCAGGAAGTCACTCTTCTGTGCAATTAAAAAGACGTCTTGCCTTAGCCCACAGAGCAACTTTGCACCCTGCTCGGCAGAGAGACACACACACCAATTGACATTGCTAGGAGAGAGAGGGAAAACTAAACTTCAGGGCAAGAGTTGAACCCCTGTGCAGCTGCTTGGGAAGCCTGCCCGGCCCCAACCCTGGGCTCGGCTGCCTCCAAAGGCCAGTGCCAGCTTCGCTCTCACCAGCTGTCAAGTCCCATCTCTTCACTATGATTTTGTCGCTTGGTCTTTCATGATGAGGTCCCTGGGATGAAAAGGATACTGTTTTGATAAAGGGCAGGCCTGAGCGAATAATGTGGTCTGTGTGTCATGGAGGGAAAAAGAAGAAATCATGCCCGAGGTAGTCACCTGCGGGAGCCTCATGAACTAAGCGTGGGGGCTTCCTAACCACAGGGCAGAGTGCAGTCTGGGCAAACAAACACACCAACTGTGTCCCCTTTTGTGTAGCTAATGAAGAACAAGTGTCAGAATTAAGCCTCTGTTACCCATTTTCTTTTCCCCTATTGAAAAGGAGGTGGTAGAAGCAGAATTTGTCTTAGAACCAAGAAACAAAAGACACCATGACCTGTTTTCGAACCTGGTGTGCTCTGAATTATTAAAAATAATAGTGTCTGCCTTCCAAAGCACAGCTCCTTTAATCTTGTAAACAAGTTCATAATGGGAAGAGGAATACTTTTCCATCTGCTTCCTCCCACCCGCTGTGAGGGAGACCACACCCATCCACATGCAAAGAGAGCCGACAGGGCTTCTGTCTCGGTGGGCAGGTGACATTGGTTTTGGACATGGCCTCGTGCTTACAGAAGTGGTTCTTTGTCCCTTTTGCTGCTGAGGAAATCAGGACAAGGTACTAGGGTGCCCTCAGTTAGACAAGAACTGGTCCTGCTCAGACCTAAAGCCCTGATGACTGAGTAGCCCCCAGTGAGGCACCCTGATGTCCAGCCCCTGCCTGGGAGAATTCCCCACAGAGCAGCATCACAGCCCCATTGTCCAGGTTTGAAAGAAAAGGAGAGATGGCTGGGAGGCACCTGTGGCTCAAAGGGGTAGGGCGCTGGCCCCATATGCCGGAGGTGGCGGGTTCAAACCCAGCCCCGGCCAGAACTGCAAGAAAAAAAAAAGAAAAAGAAAGAAAAGGAGAGATGGCTTAATAGATGGCAAGAAAAGAAGTAGGTAGAACGAAAGAAAAGCAGCATTTGTCTTTTTTTATTTCCTTTTTTTTGGTGGTGATCATCTTCTTCTCTTGTAGTAAAATATACACAATACACAATTATACATTTTAACCGTGTTAAGTGTATAACTCAGTGATACTAAGAACATTCACAATGTTGTGCACCACTCCCCGTCTCCAAGATTTCATTACCCCAAATAGAAGCTCTGAACCCGTTAAGCGCTCACCTCCACTCCCCTAGCCCTAGTAACCATCACTGTACTTTGTGTCTCAATGAATCTGACAGTAATTGACCTTTTGCGTCTTCTTAGTTCATGTATGTGTAGCATGATGTTGTAAAGGCTCTCCATGTTATACATGTGTTAGAAATGCATTGCTTTTTATGGCTGAATGATACTCCATGGTTGGGCACACAGCATTCTTTTTTTTTTTTTTTTAATCTAAAATTTCTGAATGCCCTGGAGGTGCCAGGCACTAAACTTTGCCACAGGATAATACAGATCGTGATCCCTGTTCCTTTGTTTCTGAAGAGCATGGTTACTGGGGGTAAGCCCAGCGAGGAAGAGTTGGTGAGGCACTTCCCGGGCACATACTCATTCAATAGACATCACCAGGATGTCTATTAGGAGTGAGGTTCTGGCCAGGGCGATGCTGAGAATACAAATTTGAATAGAGTTTCCAGGACATATCCACAGCCTTTCAATTCATAGGTAAAAGTTGCCCTGGATGGACATCTTCAAGCTTTGGCCCTCTTTTCTAAATAACCTAATTTCAGAAGAGCTCAGGGAAAATCAGAGCGATGTGAGAATTAATCCAGCTGTTCTGAATGGAAAGGGCCCCCAAGGTCAGATGGTGACTGGGGCAGGACTGGAGAAGGGGGGATACTTTCATTTCCTGCTGTGCATTCCCTAGTAAGGCTCTGCAGCTCAGACCAGGACCACAAAACACAGAACCACATCCTACTAGAGACGGAGCCTGCGAGGGCAGTGTCGGTCACTTGCCTGGACAAGCCTCTGGGGGTGGGGAAGAGGTGGGAAGATTGACAAATACTCAGGAAACTCAGCAGAGAACACCTGTGCCTCCCCTTCCCCTTTTCCTGCCCTTTAGACATGTCACAGAACCAAGCAGGTAGAGACTGTTTTTCTAACTTAGATTTCCCAAAAGAGTAAGAGAAAGAGGAAAAAAAGTAGATTCAGGATTAGATGAATTTTGTCTTGTTACCTCGTGAACTCTCAAGAATTGATGTTAATGAATAAGGACTGATTGATGAAATCTCTGCCTCTAAATAGAGGATAATATACAACTTTATCATATTCGATTTGGTTTAGAATGCATTTGGGTGAGTGTTATACATTTATGTTGTCAAAGGTGGTTTCTTTTGCATATTATTTAATATTCTGGGGCATTAAAGGGACATAGTGGGGAGGATTTTGCTGCCACTGGAAAAACAGACCTCCAAAATAGTATTCCATGCTATACACATACCACAGCTTATTAATCCATTCCTGGGTTATGGGTAGTTAGGTTGTTTCCATATTTTGGCAATTGTAAATTGAGCTGCAATAAACAGTCTAGTGCAAAAGTCCTTATGATAAAATGATTATTTTTCTTCTGGGTAGATGCCTAGTAATGGGATTGCAAGATCAAATGGGAGGGGTAATTGGAGTTCTTTGAGGGTTCTCCATACTTCCTTCTAAAAAGGTTGAATTAGTTTGCAGTCTCACCAGCAGTGTAAGTGTTCCCTTCTCTCCACATCCATGCTAAGATAGTATTCAGCCGTAAAGAAAGATGGAGACTTTACATCTTATGTATTAACCTGGATAGAGCTGAAACACATTCTTCTTAGTAAAGTATCACAAGAATGGAGAAGCAAGAATCCAATGTACTCAATACTAACCTGAAGCCAGAAGATGATCTAAGACCCACTCACATAAGAGAAAAACTCAAATAGATTCAAGGTAGGGGGTAAGAGAATGAGGGTGGGGGAGGGGATGAGTGTGCTCCCAATTAATGGACACAATGTTAGGGAGTATGGCACATCTCTTGGGGGCAGGACACACTTATAAGAAGGACTTTACCTATAAAATGCAAACATTATACCCTAATTCTTTGTACCCTCGATACAATAAAAATAACTGAATAAATAAAAATTTAAAAAAATAGACCCCTAAAGAAATGGAGAATGAAGGACTATGCAGTCATTAAATATAAGATCTATTAGAAGTTCAATGACTTCAGTCTGGGTCACTACTGTGTCCCCATCACCTGGCACAGAGCAAGTGCTGAACTATTTATCAGTTGAATTATGAAGGAGCATTCATGAAGGGTTTGCAACTTTAGGAGAAAATGTATGCTAAGTATTATCTTTTCTATTAGCATAAATCCAAGCATGTAAAAAATGCTTAGAAAAAAAGAATCACACCAATATGTCTAATGGCTATCTTGGACAGGGTCATTACAGATGATTTTTTTCCCTTTCTTTCTATTTCTCTATTATTTTTTACTTTTTCTATAATGACGACGTATCATTACGTATCATAAAAAAATTATTCAGTGTAGGCCAGGCACAGTGGCTCATGCCTATAATCCTCACACTCTGGGAGATGGAGGTGGGCAGATTGTTGGACCTCAGGAGTTTGAGACCATCCTAAGCAAGAGCAAGACCCTGTCTCTAGGAAAAATAGAAAAACTAGCCAGGCATTGTGGTGGGCGCCTATAGTCCCAGCTACTGAGGAAGCTGAGCAAGAGGATCACTGGAGCCCAAGAGTTTAAAGTTGCTGTGAACTATGATGACACCATGACTTTCCCCAGGGCACAGTGAGATTCTGTCTCTCTCTGTATATATACATATATTTTTTTTTTTCAGTGTAAAACTCTCCATATAGCTGGAACATGGATGGAAAAATTTGCTTTTTTGATGAAAGAATTTGGAGGATTAGATTGTACTCCTTGGCTGTAAAGCAATTTCCTCCATGGGGGGCAGAGAAATTGGTGGATTCCGGGGACTTTTGCTCAGGAAGCTGACAGAGGGTCAGCTTGCTTTCTTTCTACTTCCCATTTCCATTTGTGAGAACAGAAAACAGAAAGGCATCTTTAGTAGCAGAAGTTTCGTATTTGTAATTCAGCACATATTTGCTGAGCACATACTTGGTGTCAGGCACCACTCTTCTGGTGGTGTACATCTGTTATCTGACTGAGAAATTTCAGGTTAAATATAGATAATGTTACAAGTCTGCATACCTCTTGACATTCTCACATTTATTAGTTCATAATAACTCTGAGAGGGGAGCAAGGTATTAATTATAGGAAAAACAATATAAGAAATGGGATTGTAGTGATTAGCTCTATGTCACCTCTAGGGAGGTGGCATGTACACATCTTCACAGTATGATGATTAAATAAGCAAAGTTAAAAGTTGAACAGGTCTGGATTCAAATCTCACCTGCTTTGTACTTAGCAATATGACTTTGGGCAAGTGCAACCATCTGATCTCAGTTTTCTCATCTATTAAAATGGAGATAAGAATACCAACCATACAAATGTTCTGTGAAGATTAAATGTGATAATATACATAATACATTTAGCAGAGAGTCTGCCCTATATTAAGAATTAAATGATAAATTTTGTCAACATCATTATGAATGTTAACATCACGGTAACAGTAATGTCACCAGCCTCTTGGTTTGTGTTCCCTAATTTGTCTTCTTGATATCACCAGGAAGTTCGCCTTCCCTCTACTTTACAGATTTAGAACGTGGACACCAAAGAATGGAGGTCTAGGCAATAGGTCCAGCACAGAAGCAATGGATGATGGCGTGGATACGGGCAGCTAGCTTGGAATAATGGGAAGACGCTGGCTTGGGAGGTAGAAGACCGTAACCTGAACCAAGGACCCTCTCTGAATTCCTGCTTCCTCACCTGCAAACTGGGGATGAAAATCCCTACAAAGTTTGCAAGACTGTCAAACAAAAATGTGAGTTGCAAGTAAAAAGAAAGCACCTTCTGATGAAAAGTCTTCGAATTCCCATGTCATTTCTTGTCTGCGTGGCCTGTTCGTGCTGTTTGAAAGCTCAGAGGAATTGGAATAAGTGACAAATAGGTCAGATGTAAGTTAAAGTGTTGGCCCCATTTATCTACCATTTTGGCTCTCAACGACTAGCTTCAGTCCAGACCGATTTAGCAAAGTGAGAAAACTGACTGCAAACAGGCAGTGCACACAATCAGAGCAGTGAGTAAAAAGCTTAAGCTGCCCCTTCAATTCAGAGGTTAAAGCAAGCACACAGACCCTGTGTCTCCCTCACTGCGCGCCAGCCAGCCATGTATTATTAATTGCCCTCAACAAACATTATTGAGCACCTTCTACTGCAGAACTCTCTGGAAACGTGCTCTGGGGAGATCTAAATACAATGCGAGGCAGAGCCCCACCCTTCCCCAACCTGCCATCTGGTTGGGATAACGAGATAGGCACAGGCAACAGTGTTCTCCCCTATCTCTACCCATTAAAATTTCTCTGAGCCCTCAAGGCTCAACTCATGATTAAATTTTCCACAAGAAGCTTTCCCCAATCCCCTCATCCCTTTGTTTAATTCTCATGTCTGGCATTTATCATACCCTGCATCTTTATTGGCATGTGTGTGTATTTAAAAAAGAAATTATTTCCCACCTCATTCCAACAAGCAAGTGAGTTCAAGTTGCGTTATGGGTACATCTAGCTTCCCCAATGAATTGTGAACCATGTCCTATTTATCCTGGTGTCCCCCAAGATCTAGCACAGGGCCTGACACAAAATAGATGTCAAGAAAATATTCATCATCAGGCAAAAAGGCCAGAGAGTTTAGAGTAAGTACCCCGGGGAGAAAGCCAGTTTAGAGTAAGTTCCCCGGGGAGAGAGCCAATAGTATGTGTGGCTGGAGGTTAGGATAGGGCAAGACAGAAGTTGGGCTTTTAATAAGTACAGGCCATTTAAAAATACTGGATTAGATACATCACAGGCCTGTGCTGCCCAGTGTCACAGCCACACAAGGCTACTGAACATTTGAGATGTAACCAGTCCAAACCGAGATGTGCTGCTAAGTTTGAAACACACACCTGATTTTAGATACTTCATCCAAACTAAAGAATGTGAAAATGGCATAATTGTTTTTCATTGAATGTGTGTATACATGATAATATTTCAATAATTAGGTTAAATAAAATTTAATATTTAAATGAATTCCACTCCTTAAAAAATTTTTTTTTTCATGTGGCTACCAGAACATTAAATTACATATGTGATCCAGATTATATTCACAATGGACAATGCTGTCACAAGCCATATAAATGCTTAGGCTATGATTCAGTAATCCTGTTTAGAAATTACATGCTAATGAAATAACCTGAAGGTAAGTTGAAATGCTATGCACAAAGTTGTTCCCTACAGTGTCCTTTGTAAGACCAAACTATTAGAAACAATTATATTCTAAACTCTGAATGAGAAAGAAAATTACCATTGTTGGGATAAAAATATGCACTATGCAAACATTCAATTACAAAGACTAGGTAAAAATTCTTGACACATAATGTTGCTTGAAAAAAAATCAACCCACAGCACACGTTGCACCCTATATTGGAGTCTTTGTCCAATCTGTAGGTGAGCATATTTTTTCACTCATCATAAATCTGCACAACTATTACTATCCCTGTATTCAGGGAAGATCGGAATTGGAGAAGAAAGGGGCTGGGGCAGTAGCCAAGTAAACAGACACATGTGTGTAAAACAGAAATATATACAAGAGGAGACGGTCATCTGAAGGAGGTCACACCTAAGTTGTCTTGAGCTAAGCAATGGCTGGGGGGAAGGTGAAGGAAAACAAAACAGCTATTGTCTTGGTCAGGGGTGATAAGGGTTTTTCCTCACATTTCTGAGCCTTCTAGGATTTTTGCTTTTAGAAGGCAGACTGGAGATTAACATCTGACTCCACGTTGAGCCTCTGGCACCGGGTGTATGTTCACTCTTGCCCCCGTAAGGCGTAAGTAGTACATAAAAGTGAGGCTCTGGAGTCAGACCTGAGTCTGAGCTGCTCTAACACCTCCAGAAGCGTGAACTGGAGTTGCTGCACCTCTCTGAGTCTCAGTCTCCCCAACTGGAAAGTAGATAGTATCTACTTCATTGATACGTTATTAAGAACATTCAGTGAAATAAACCACAGAAAGATCTTAGACTGCTTGTCCCATAATAAGTATTAAAGAAATGTTGGCTTTATTATTATTTATTGTTACAGTGATTAGGAGAATAGGATGATATGTAATTGATCAGGATGATAAGGTAAAGGAATGGAACCCATCTCTTCCCTACACTGTATTCTAGTTGTTCCGGGTCACTGACTTTCAGTTTCTAGAATATTATTTAGCCACTGAATTTACTTGACCAAGGTTTCTTCTTCATTTTCTTAACGCCTTGAAGGATGTTCTACGTAATGTGATGTTGAAATAATTTAACCAGAGAATTTAACCATAAATGTTCTACCCAATGTGATGTTGAAATAATTTAACCAGAGAATTATTTAGGTGTGCTGCCTCTCACTCAGCAGTATAACTTACCAAAGCCAGACTGCACCCTCATTTCACATTTCACTTTATTCCTTCTGAGGGTGTTACTCATCTGGTTCCCATCTATTCAGTGAGAATAGTAAGCACAATTATCAATCGCCAGGTAACATTCATTAGTCAAAACCAAAACAGGGTCAATGGCTTTGTTGTGTCTTAAAGTGATGCTGATGAATTCAAGAAATTTTGAAAACAAACATTTCATTCTTCTAATACTCAGTCCTGCCCTTTTCTCTTATGACTAAGCCAGTTTGCATGAAAACAGACTCTGTTTTATAAATAGAACGTTGTTCAAGGTTTTCTAGTGGTGTCTGCTAAAAATAAAGAGGGTTATAGTTTACTTCTTTATAGCTTTCAAAACAAAACAAAACAGCTTAACTAAATGTCTTACATTTCATTTTTGAAAGGCATCTTTGTGTGAGCCAGGTTTGATTCTTGAAATTCCCCAGAAGGTAGATTTCCTATGTTTATGTAAGGTGTGCTGGTGTCAAGTTATGACACCACAGTGTTCTGGGGTTTTTTTTAAATGTATGTGCTAGAATGCATACAACTCAATGATATTACACTTCCATGCTACAAACCATACGCACAATTACTTTATGCAACTTGCTTACTTTGAGGGTTATGATAGTCATTTTGATAGAGTTTTAGGTTAATTGCTCAAATCCACCTGCTTTGGCCTCCCAGAGTGCCAGGAATACAGGTGTGAGCCACTGTGTCCGGCCTGAAAAAAAATGCTTTTGCACTTTCCTCCAACTTTGAGATATAAAGTGAACATTATCACAGTGAAGACTCTGAGAAGCCCAGAAGGGAAGAAGAAACTTGTTTAAATTGATATAATGGGACATATTCCAAGCATATGAAGCCTCTATAAATCCTGTCCCACCTTTTAAAAATAACGTCTGTTAATAATAGCTACATTTACCTAAAGCTTGCTGTGCGCTGGATACTATTCTAAGCACTTTATGTACATGAACTCATTCTAATACCCACAGCATCCCTTTGAGGTTAATGTTGTGATTAACCTTCTTTTACGGAGGAGGAAACTGAGGCAAAAAGAGATAAAGATTGCCAAAGTCACAGGAGCCCTGCAGACCAATTTCCTTGAACATGACTTTAGGAAACACTATACGAGAGGCAGGCCCAGGCCAACGCTGGACCACCCTGTCACTGCTTTCTTCTTTTAAATGGACCCTCACTCTCATGTCCTGAGCCCATGAGTATTTTGAGGCTGCATTTAGAATTTTTCTAAGGGTTACAAGTTTCCCTCGTTTGCAACAGAGGAAGACAAAGTATGAGGATGGATCTTTTCCCACAAAAGACTAAAGAAAGATTTAGGCATGATTCAAAGGAAATCCAGATTTACTTCATGCTGGTGAGTTAGTTTCCTGCTGCTCCCACAACAGATCTTCTCAAACTTGGTGGTTTCAAACAACACCCGTCTAGTATCTTACAGTTCTGGAAGTCAGAAGTCTAACATTAGTCTCAATTGTACTAAAATCAAGGTCTTGGCAGGGCTGGTTCCTTTTGGAAGCTCCAGGACAGAGGCCACTTCCTCGCCTTTTCCAGCTTTCAGAGGATTCCCACATTCCTTGGCTCCTGGGCCTGAATCACTCTGACCTCTGCCTCTGGGGCCCCATCTCCTTCTCACACGTTGCCCTTCCTTCCCCTCTCCTTTAAGGACCCAGGTGATAACATTGGGCCCATCCATATAATCTAGGAGATTTTGCAGACGTGATTAAATTAAGGTCCAAGAGATGGGGACCTTTATTTCTCTCTTGGACCTTAATTTAATCACATCTGCAAAATCTTTGCCAAGGAAGGTAACATTCATATGTTTCTGAGATCAGGAGGTGGATATCTTTGGGGAGGAGGTCATTATTCTATCGGCCACACTGGCAGTGCACCGTTGGCGACTGAAGAAGATGACAGGAACCTAGGACTGGCAGGGGGAAGAGGAAGAGACAAGTTCAGGGGGCTTCCCTGTCCCCCCGTCCCCTTTCCACCCCTTTACCATCACAAGCTCATCCACCGTAGCCCCTAAACAGAGGGGGTAATGAAAGAGGAGGGTGGGCTGTGCTTCCCAAACCAGATCCATAGATCCATGGATCCATAGATTATCTGGTTTGTCCTGGAGCAAGGCTTTTCCTTAAAGATACAGAAAATTAAAAAATTTAAATCACTATTTTCATATTAGCAGAAGATTGTATATATTTCTGGTTCTGTTTAAAAACAATTTTTTTTTATCTCTTTGGTTGTCAGCGAGAATGGAGGTAACAATCTATCTTCAATAGTAACAGTGATATTTAACACATTAACTGCCATGTGAGTTGTCTTTAACTCATGCTAGTTTTGAGCCTGGGGCCTCGTGAAGCAGACAGAACAGCTGCATAGGCCAGAATATCCACAGTATGACTGTGCACTGTGAAACTTCTGCTCATTGTTTTTGCTGTCAATTGAAACGTAACACACAGAAAACGATTAAAAAAACACATTTTTCATTAAATTAGAAAGGATGGTTTTGTTTTGTTTATTCTGTTTTCATAATCTAACACCATGGTCCCCGGGGGGGGAACATTCTTTTTTGTGTGGTAGTCCATGTGTTAAATAAATTAATACCAATGAAATGCTTAGACGGTGACAGACACGCAGGAAGCGCTCAGTAAGTGTCATCATTCCATTTTGTTGTTTTTCCACCACCACTGAGACAATCCTATGGTCATCAGCTGAGTGCTTTCAATACTTTAGCTCCTTTTAGCCTCACAGCAACTGTGGAAGGTTAGGAAATGTTATTTAATTTTTTCAGTTTTACAGACAAACAAACAAGGAAAAATCTACAGTGTTTAAATTGCTTGATTAGGGTCACATATTGACCGGGAAACTTGGGATCCAAACTCAGACCTGTTTGCTTCCAGAATCTCCAGTTGTAACATTTCTACTTCTCCTTCAAATTTGCTACCCAGGTTCCTCTGGGGCCAGCAGAGCGTGTCAGAATCATGAGTTATATCAGAATTAGCATAGTTTCTGAGTCAGTTCCTAAGAGGCTCTTGTTTGTAGTCTTTCTGAGATATTATTTCCGCAAAGAGCAGATTTCTGCTCACTTTCCTGTTTTTGCTGGGTTTTAGAAGGTGAGGACCAGGATTCCTGTCTGGGAAGTGGGTTATTACTGCACCCATCTCTATTCTCTGAGTCCCTCTCCTGAGAAACAGCCACAGCCTCTAGTTAATCAAATACTTTCTTCTTACAGCCTTTTAATGAACACTGTCAAAAGTGGCACTGTCTACTTTTTCAACCAATGGAAATGTCTAGAAGTCAGATTTTTTTTTCTGGCTTTCCCCAAAACAGGAAAGTTGGAACCAGTGGCAGTGCCATTCATCACAGTGGCTATACGTTTGGAAGAGTATCTAAAATACATGCAAATTTGTGCTGCTTCTGAGATTCTGCTAAGCATACCACACTGAGAAAGAAAAAAAAAATGTACTTCCTGAAACCCCACCAAGGGGAAGAGCGGGAAGGTTCATGAGCTTATAAGAAGTGACAGACATTTGGCCAACAAAGCCTGACCACCCATCATTCATGTCCCTTCCCTAGACTGTAGCCTCTCTGGGTTTCATGAGCTGGCAGGAATGGGGGATTGGAATTTCCAGCTCTGCCTCTACAAGCAGCTGTCACCTCCCTCCCACCCCATGTCAATCCTTATGGGATGAATCCGTAAAGCGGCAGAGCTGGGATTTGGTGTCCGGTCAGCCTGTCTATAAACTGCATGTTTTTCTTCCCCCTGACAAGGAACAGGGCGAAGGATGTCAGAGAAGCATGCTCCGTGTAGCTCAGGAGGAAGACACCAAGATCGGGAACCATGAGACCTGGGATTGAAACCTCAGCTGTGTCGCTTGATGGAAGCTACAAAGCTCCTTTATGCAGCTGTGACTTCACCTCCCTGAGATGCTGAGATTTAGCATCCCCCCCGCCCAGTACCTGACATCATCATCTGCCAACTGGGGATAACAGAGGTTGGTATAGGAATTACTTAATTTACGTTAGTGTCTTTTATACTAGGGAAGCTGGAAGCACCAGGAGGGGAGGTATTTTTATGTTTGCTCTATCTCCAACAGTTCCTGCTGCTTGTTAGGTATTTGATAAATAACTGCCGAATTCTGGAGAGGTTCATCATATAATGCAGTGTTTCTTAAACATTAGAGGGCATTGGAATTGCTGGAAAGGCCCACTCCAAGTTTCTACCATAGAGCCTGAGAGTTTGCATTTCCAACAAGATCCCAGGTGACCCAGATGCTGCTGGCCCTGAGACTGGCCCAATTTCTTACCACTGCTGTCAGGGGTAAGAGCCAGAGGCTGCAGCAACCTTCCTCGATTCAAAGTGCTTGCTGTCAGTGTGCGTTCTGAGCATCACCTTCCTTATCTGTGAAAATGCAAACCATGAAAGCATATACCTCACAAGGTTCATGATATAAAGTACTTTCCACAGCCTTGTGTTTGCTACTCTCATACTTGTGGGATTTTTCTTTCCTGCTTCAATATTTTAGCCTGTGTTTATGCTGGCCCTTCAAACAATAAAATGAGCATGTCTAATTCAGAAATCCTGGACCTCACCCAGTAGTTTCTGTGGACACTGCTAGAAATCATGTTTTTCCCAGTAAGGCTTAACTGAGAAACAGAAAATTTCTCACTTCATAAGTCAATGAAGATTTAGATTTTTAAAGCAAGCACCTACATTTTCCAAATCAGGCAACATCTTGGTTCCAGAGATAAATAAAGGCATCACTGCCTGCCTAGGGAGTGTGACATGATGGCCATTCTCTAGCTGGTCAGTGCCATGCTGGCTCTCACTGCTCGGAAATCACCTGGGCTGGCTATGGGAGGTGTGGAGAGCTTCCTCTATTTAAGCTGGAGGAAATTAGCAGTGAAACAAATTAAAACAACAATCAGATTGAAGTGGCTTCTGTCAGGAAATTAACTTTAATGCATATTGGCATCACCAGGTCACCTCAGTTGCTGGGCTCTCAGTGCTGGGAGGCAATAAAAAACCAGGGCCTCAACTCTAAGTTACCCACCCACAACTCAGGATGCATTTTCCTTTTACTACCTCATGTTTGCTTTAATACGTTCCTTTCCCTGTTCATTGAGGTTTTTCTATGATTCTATTAAACTGACTGCACACCTTTACACATGTGTAAGACTACCTTACCTGAGATAGAAGCTCAAAAGGGACTAGAAGATGGATTTCCTTGTGTTATTGATTCTTAAGTGAGACCTGAAAGCGTCTCTTTGCCCCCATCCTAATTCTAACCCTAGTACCAGAAGGCTTGGAAGGGGATATGGTATTTGTAGGTAAGTCTGGAAGGGGACACTCTCTCTTCATAGATAAGTCCTTTCCTTGTAGAAGAATAAGAATCTGCCTTGTTACCTAGGTGTGGCTCCATGGGCTGGGGCCCTTCTGGATTAACACTGAATTGAGTACTAGCCTCAGTCTAGTCTCTAGTCTAGCCTCAGTCTAGTCTCTTCCTTTACCCAGTAGATTAGTGTGCAAGCTTCCCTCTTCATTTAGAACACCTCCAGATTCTGTGCTTTGAAATTTGAGCCTGGGGTTCAGCTGTTGTCTTGACTTGCTACCTCTGGAGGATCAGAAGACTATACGGAAGGCAGATGGAAGGAACCTGACCCCACTGAAGGATCCTCTGACTTGTTAACAAAATGAGCCGCCATAACCAAGGAGCAGGAATCTTAGGGGAAACCAAGTTGATGAGGTCTGGTCAATCTAAAGCAGTCCAATTGCTAACAGCACTTGATGGCTGCAGAGCATAGACTCTGGACCCAGACAGCTGAGTTAGAGTCCTTACTTCAACAATGAATAGTTGGGTGAATTCTCACACACCTCCCTGTGCCTCAGTTTCCTAATCCATACGATGGGTAGGACTGTAGTTCTTTTACCTCAAGAGAGTATTAGACAGCTTCATGAAAACACATAAAACACTTAGTATGGTACCCGATACACATTAAGTACTAGGTGTTTGTTAAAAAAATAAAGCATATCGAGCCCTACGACTTGTC
Organism: Nycticebus coucang; assembly: GCF_027406575.1. NCBI lineage: Eukaryota > Metazoa > Chordata > Mammalia > Primates > Lorisidae > Nycticebus > Nycticebus coucang. The sequence continues at coordinate 34,422,311 of NC_069793.1, read as the reverse complement.
AGAGATGACCAAGAAACGGCTCTGACTCTCAAGGAGTTCATGGTCTAGTGGAGGAGACAGACTTGGAAGAAATAAGCATGGCGAGGTGGGTATGGAGTGCTGAACTCCAGCTGGAGAATAACTACAACAGCTTCCAGTTATTTTTTTTCCCCTCTTAACATGTGGGGCTCCAATATAAACATTTTATAATAACCACATTACAAGTTTAGTTTTTTTAAAATTTCAGAATATCATGGGTAGTACATACATTTTGGTTATATGACTTGCTTGTGTACAGTTTGAATCAAAGTCATAGGTGGGCCCATCACCTGGATAGTGCGCATGGAGCCTACTGGGTGTAAATTTACCTCTCCCCCCCGCCTCCCCTCCTGCTTGCTTTCCCCGTTGAGTTACTATCAAATGTGCAAATGGTTGTTGATTGATTAGTTCCAGTTTAATAATGAGTACATGTGGTGTTTGTTTTTCCATTCTTTTGATACTTAGAAGAATGGTCTCTAGTTCCATCCAGGTTGTTACAAATGGTATTGGTTCACCATTTTTCATGGCTGACTACTACTCCACGGTGTACATGAACCACATTTTATTTACTCACTCATGTATTAATGGGCACTTAAGTTGATTTGAGTTTGTCAATTCTGCTGCAATAAACATTCGAGTGCATGTGTCTTTTTGATAAAATGACTGATATTCCTTTGGGTAAATACCTAGTAGTAGGATTGCTGAATCCAATGACAGGCTACTTTTAGTTCTTCGAGGTATCTCCATACGACTTTCCATAGAGGTGGTACTAGTTTACAGTTCCACCAACAATGTATAAGAGTTCCTTTCTCTGCAACATCTGTTGTTTTGGGATTTTTTGATGAAGCCATTCAGCAGCCTTATATTTCTCCATTTATCCTTTCGGGTGCTTCTATACTTGTCCTCTATTTCATCTCCATAAGAGTCCTGCAATCAAAGTATGGTGGTCTCAAGTTACCTATGAAGGGTAGGGCTAAGAAAGTTTAAGTTACTGACCTAAGGGTCAAAGCCAAGTGGCTGAGCTAGGACTTGGATACAGAACTGCATGACTGCAAAGGTCACACTCCTTCCTTTGGCAAGGTAAAGGGTGAGAAACTTAGGAAATGACATGCCATGTGCTGGTACAACCCAATAGAACAGGCGAGGCTAGAGGGTAAGAAGTCTATTCTTTTTTGTTTTTTTTTTTTCAGTTTAAACCCATAGATACTGTGTGACTTGAGAGAAATCACCCAACTCCCTCATGTTTCAGCTTCTTTAGATGAAAGACGTTATTCATAGTGATCCTACCTGCACTACCTCCCGGAATTATTTAGAGATCAACAGAGATAATTAGAGCAGCCCTAAAAAGCACTTAAAGTACTACAGAAGGGTAGGATACCCTAACTCAAAACCTCTGAACACAATGTCCTTTGGTGAATGATCAGCTGTCTATCTGCTCTTGGCCTGCTACCATGTAACTGTATATTCTTTATCAGAATGTAAGTTCCTAGCAGGCAGGGATACCACCTTCCCCTTCATTTATATTCCTGCAGCATTTTGCCTGGTGCTAGATACAGAGAAGGAATGAGCTAAACAATGCCTAAGGAACAAGACTCCAGCCAAGGAGAAACATTTAAATAGAAAAAGACATGTGTCCAGGGAACTCATGGAAGGATATAGGATCTGTTGGGATAAGACAGGCAGAAACAAAACAAATGAACTAGGAAAGGAATGGTGTCTAGTTATGAAGTTTTCCAGGTTCAAATAAACCCAGGTTAGGGTGGCTCTTGTACTTCCAGATTCAGAAAAGAACAAAACCTTCAAACCTCTGAAGGTTTGCCAATCACTAATTATATGGCAATTATTCTATTTTGGGCTTTTGCTAATGAGATCTGGGAAGTGTCTTAATTACCCCAAATTATGAAAATAATTTCAAACTTGACTCTAGGGCTAGTTTTACTCCACTTAGGAAGTAAAACATAAGTGAATGTACACGGGGTTATTTTTTATTAAGAAACAGTCTGCATTTGCTGGAACTGTAGGCTCAGATGTTTCCTATTGCAAACTCAAGTCTGCAGCATCCCAGCACTTTCATGTTCGAAGTTTTAGGCATAATTGCACTGTCACTATTATGTTCGATAGACTGCTGGTGGATTTTGGTAATTTCCAGATCAATGTGATGTCTTTATGGTGCTCTAAAAATCCCCATGTGAACAGAAGGCGAAGCATGGCCTAGAAGTGGGAGTAGATAGAAGAGGGAATGGAAAGCTTATCACATGATATATTCTTTACTCGTCGATTGCCATCCTATAGCCCAAAGAAAAATGAACTTTCTCAGATAATACAACATCTTATTTTTATATATTTTTGTCATTTATAACCTGTTTTTGTAATGGTACAAGGCAGGAGGATCTAATCTTTTTTTTGTCTCTATTGCACATTGGAAGAATGAATTGTCTTGGGCCACACTTTAAATACACAGATACTAAGGAAAGCTGATGAGCAAAAGAGGTCTGTACACACTTTTCCTGATATCTGACACTAGATAAGCAAAAAAGTCCTCCTAAAATCAGCATGTGGCCCATGGGGCCACAGGTTGGACACCCATGAAGGGAAGAGAGTTCAGTATGGTAAGACAACCATCATTGGTCCTACTTATTAACTATATTGCCTTAAGCAAGTTACTTAATATCTCTGTGTCTCAATTTCCTCAGGTATAAATCCAGGTATTAATTGTATCATTCCACAGAGTTAATTAGAGCTAGCACATGTAAAGTCATCAACATAGCCTTGGTTAGGAGTCAGCAAACAATGGCCTATGAGCCACATCTGGCATGCTGACTGTTTTCTTAAATAAAGTTTTATTGAGACACAGACATACCATTCGCTTGTCTGTATTGTCTATGGCTGCCTCCATGCTGCAACGGTAGAGGTGAGTAGTCACTACATAGACTGTATAAACTGTCAAGTCTAAGTTATTTACTCTCCAGTCCTTTATAGAAAATGTTTGTTGACCTCTGTTCAAGAGAAACGCTATAGCACTGAATAAATGGTGTTTATTAGAGCAGCTGGAATATAGAAATAGCCATTTTGCAAATAAAAGAAGAGAAACTCAATACTCAAGGCAGCAAAGCTAGTGCCAGGCCAAGAACAGGCTCCTATCATCTGACTCAATGTTTTTTCCACTACAGTCTACCGACAGGCTGAGTTGGCAATGGTGGTCAGTCAGTGGCTGAGGCCTCCACTTTGACTTCTGAAAGGGGAACACCTGCTTGTAAGTCCTACCAGCTCAGAGTCACCACAATGCAGGCAAGGATGCCGAGAAATCCAACCACTACCATGTTTTCCAAAGTACTTTCTGTTGAACAGTATTATGACTTGGCTTAAAAACAGGGTGCTGTGGTCTAACATATTTGCAAAAGGCTGAGTGAAAGAGGTTTCTTTACTGCAGGACTTTTTGGAGTCTTCACGACATTAGCACATTTTGAATCTCCAAGAGGATGGAGTGCGTAGTGCTTCCCAAACCGATCCATGCCATGAGTTACCAAGCAGAACTGGTGGTCTTGGAAACATTCATTGGGAAATGCTTTCTGGTCTCAAAAACAGGATTTTCCCATTTCTAGGAAGAAACTATTACTCTCCATGCCCAAATTAATTTTAAAATTAATTTAAAGAAATTAAAACCAAATAAATGCCCTTTTAATTACAGCTGACGCATCTACTGGCCAAACGTTTCCCAGGAGTTACTGCTAGAAACACAGGCTTGCCGAGGCCGCTGACAAAAAGATTTAAGTAGAATTTTATTCTCCTTCTAATCTTCCCAGACTTTCATAATTCTGGGTTGACCACAAGACAATCAAGATCATCTGTTCTATGTGGAAAATCAGAAATGGAACAAGTGAGAGAACGTATTTCTATACAACATTTGCTACAATCCCCTTCTATGAAACCAATCACTCTTAGAAACATCTGTAATGTATGAAACACTTACAATTGACTACAATCTTGTGGTAATGACTTAATTTTGCCTCCCAAAGATGCCCCCTTATTCTTGAAGCCTGGCAACAGATCTGGATTCTGTGGTTCCCTCTCCTATTTCTCTCCCCATTGTGTCCTTTAATTCAATCCCAACTATGAAAGTGGGAAACGTTTCTAAAGCTTTGGTCTCCAAATGCTTTTTCAGCACCATGGCCTTCATTCTACTGGCACTCTTTTTTTTTTTCTTTTTACATATGTTTCCCCAGTTCTAAAGCCCAATGGGAACAAATGCTGAGGCCCCATCACAGTCCTCAGAGCCCGGCCCCCAGGCTGCCTTGCTATTCCCCATTTATAACTCTGTAACATTCACTTCCCTTGAAATCTCTCTTCATTGGACTGTAAGTTCATGGCGCAGAACTGTCTTGTCTACCACTGTCTGCTGACAGATTAAGCCAGTGACTGGCACCTAGGAGATGTAAACTACAAGTTATGTCTGCTGATTTCTGGCTCACTGGAAAAACTGGCTCACAGCTGGCAAGGAGGAAGAATTTCCTATATTTTCCAGACACGTCATTCAAGTAGTAATGTAAGAATTGTTGGCGAGTTGTAGAAGGAAGTGGGAAGAATCTGGAGAAAACTAGGGAAGACTTCTGAAGGATGGTGGCAGTTCAAGAAGAAAATCCTGACTTTGGAAAGAAAAGAAGAGAAAAGTGGTCTTGAGACTGAAATACTTAGGGGGTAAATTATAGAAAACAGAAATAGACTCCTAATTAGTGCCTGCAATGAGGATACTTAGTCAAATACAATCCTAAGTGTTTAGAAAATTGTGTCTGATAGAGAAAGAGTCTAAAACAATAGAGAAACAGATTGTCTGCTATGTGTTTGAAAAAGTATGTCAAAACAGCAGAGGAAAGGGCAGACAGAAGAGACATTTCCGAACCTGATCAATCTAATGGGCTGGCAGGGGAACCATATATGAAAATATTTAAAAGTAACTATGTGGGGCAGTGCCTGTGGCTCAAAGGAGTAGGGCGATGGCCCCATACACCGGAGGTGGTGGGTTCAAACCTGGCCCTGGCCAAAAACCGCAAAACAAACAAACAAACAAAAAAAAACTGTAATAACTGTTGTCATCCATTCACTGTTTCATTCATGCTACCACAAAATAAACATTACTTAGCACTAACTGTATACCTATCAGTGTGCTGCAAAGAGGCCAGAGTGAGCAACTCCACAAGGGGGAGTCCCAGAAAATATCACATGCTACCTGCCATTTCAGCTGACTATCCTTTGGGGCTCTTTTTAAAAATAGTTATCGCAATTAAGTTTTGATTCTGATCTCCTTTGGATCAGTTGTGTGAGAAATTCTTCAGATGTAATAAAAATATAGCCCTTCTTCAATCACAGATACATAGACTCCTGAAACCAATTCTTCTTAGCCACTCTGCAGGGGACCTAGTGGGAAAATGATATGTTTTTAAAAAATCATAAAATTAAATAAAAAAAGCATTTATAATGAGAAGACAGAAAATGTAACAGCAGTTAGCATTGAGAGCTTACTGTTTGCTCTGTGTCAGGCTCTAGACCAGTGGTTCTCAACCTTCCTAACGCTGCGACCCTTTAATACAGTTCCTCGTGTTGTAGTGACCCCCAACCATAAAATTATTTTTTATTTTCTTTCAGTTCTTGGTTGGGGTTGGGCTTGAACCCGCCACCTCCAGCATATGGGGCTGGCGCCTACTCCGTTGAGCCACAGGAGCTGCCCCCATAAAATTATTTTTGTTGCTACTTCATAACTGTAATTTTGCTACTGTTATGAATTGTAATGTAAATATCTGATATGCAGGATGCATTTAGGTGACCCCTGTGAAAGGGTCATTCAATCCCCAAATGGGTCTCGACCCACAGTTTGAGAACCGCTGCTCTAGACAAAGTGCTTTAAGTGCTGGGGCTTATAATTACTACTTAGGTATCAGTATCAGGTTTTTGGTTGAGGCATATGTGGCTTAGGACAGTTAGGTAACTTGTCCAAGGTCACCTAGTACAGGTGGGAGTGACTCTGTAGTCTGCCTGATGTCAGGGTCAGAGCCCATCTCACTGTGTTCTTTATATATCACCTTCCATTGTAGGAGGGGAGGGAGGGAGCGGGAGGGGTAAGAGGTGGGAGGGAGAGAGAAAAGATGCGGAGTGGGGACACCAAGTGAAGGCAGACAGGTGAGACAGAGATCAAAAATTTCAAAAGGGGTTTGGAAATTGAAAAGCTTCTGAAAAGTATCCACACTGCAGCCAGAAGGATCTGGGTTCAAATCCTGATTCTGCAGAATGAACTCAGGGAACAGGCAATGTTTCACAGGCACTTAGGGGTAATAAATCGTTGCTTCCTTCTCTACCATCTTTGATCTCCAGAGAATGACCAGTAACGAGTTTGACACGTTTCTCCATTTCAGGATAGTCTTCTCACAAGGACTGCATAACTGGACAGTAAACTCTTTGTAAGCACAGCTGAGCTCACCTCACACTCCCTGCCACTCAGACGCTAGGAACAGTGCGGTGTCCTCAATCCACATTTCCTAACTGGATGAATGCACCTTGCTAAGGAACACAAGATCTTCTGCAAAAAGCACTAGTTTCAAAGCAGAATTCATGGCTTTTTGTGTGTTACTGTTATCTCCTGAGAGTTAAAGCAAAATAAATTACTTTGGAAGAAAATTGAGTAAAGCTTATTGAATGGGTTCAAAAACAAGTCGATAAAAAGATGGCTCTTCCCTGGAAAAGTTAAAAGAAAAAGACCAAATGGATAGAATCCTTGCAATGAAAAGTTGCTTTTAAAGTGCAGAAAGGTAGAATAAATAAAACAGAGACAGAGCTGACCTCATGTAATCTGCATTCCACCTGCATTTTTTCATAAAGTAATGAAAATAAAGCTCTGGACTTGGGGCACAGTTGTCACTTTGAATTGCTCCAAATTCTTTCCCTTGTCTTAGAAAGTGCTTCAAACGTTTAACCACGCTTGCCTTTCTGAAGGAGTCCATAGAGAGCTGTAAATTAACAGTGTTTCTGAATTACTCTCAAACACATAACACGTCATCCTTTTTCTTTCTTTTTTTTTAAATAAAGGACACATTTTTCCAAGATGACTTAACTCTGTGATAATTAAATCCATTTAAAATAAACATTCCAAACAAGCTCACCTCAGGGCTGAGAAAAGAAATAACATGTCCATGTAGCACGATCACAATATTATTTATCCTTTTAAGACTTAATGGGAATCAAGTCATTTTTAAAAAGGTGTTTATTGTATTCTTGCTCCATATAACTTTACCTTTTGTTTCTTTTCTGCACATTTTTAAAAATTAAATCATAACTGTGTACATTAAAGCAATTATGGGGTACAAGGTGCTGGTTTTATATACAATTTGAAATATTTTCATCAAACTGGTTAACATAGCCTTTACTGCATTTTTTTTAGTTATTGTGTTAAGATAGTTATATGCTACCCTTAGTAGATTAAACATGTACCCTTGTAAAATGCACCATAGGCGTGGTCCCACCAATTACCCTCTCTCTACCCATCCTCCCCCCTCCCCTCCCCTCCATCTCCTCTTTCCCCTCCATCTTGGGTTATAGTTGGGTTATAGCTTTCATATGGAAGTGTGGGTACTTATAAATTAGTTTCACAGTAGGGCTGAGTACATTGGATACTTTTTCTTCCATTCTTGAGATACTTTGTTAAGAAGTGTATGTTCCAGCTCCATCCACGTAAACATGAAAGAGGTAAAGTCTCCATCTTTCTTTAAGGCTGCATAATGTTCCATGGTGTACACATACCATAATTTATTAATCCATTCATGGGTCAATGGGCACTTGGACTTCTTCCATGACTTAGCAATTATGAATTGGGCTGGAATAAACATTCTGGTGCAAATATCTTTGTTATAAAATTATTTTTGGTCCTCTGGATATATACCTAGTAGAGGAATTGAAGGATCGAGTGGCAGGTCTATTTTTAGATCCCTAAGTGATCTCCAAACATCTTTCCAAAAGGGACGTATTAGTTTGCGTTCCCACCAGCAGTATCTGGACATCTGGGGGCTGTGCTATTTTGTTGGCATTTTTCCCACTTTAATTTCTTCTAGTTGAAAAAAAATATTGTACTAAAACGTGACAAAATTTGATGTACTCATGATAGCATTACTTTCTTAAATTCTCATCACTGTGTATGACATGGAACGAGCCCCCTGCTGTAGCAGCCCGTATAGCCTATGGCTACGAGTGAGAGCTATAAGATATCCCTGTATAGCTCAGTGATGGAACACCTTGGTGAAAAGGGCATGGAGAGGGATTTAGCTCTCCTAACAAGCATGAGAGCTCGTGAGATGAGAGCAGTGGTGAATTGGCAGCCTCTACACCTGTGGTGTTGGGAGGCACGAGATCAGCCTTATATTAGGCTGGCAGAGAAGGCAGTCGGGGGCATGCGCATTCTATCACGGACCCACTTACTCTGACTCTGTCTCCTCTCCTGCCTGCAGAACGCCAGCACGGCGTCTCTCTGCTGAAGATTACCAAGCTCTGCTAAAGACTAAGATCTATCTATTCTCAGATTGCTTTACTCTCTCAAAGACTCTCTCTCTCTCTCCCCTGTCAGCTAAAGTAAAGCCCTCAGGCACCTAAGAGCAATTGTTCCTGAGCAATGTAGCTTAACGGTCTGCGCCAGGAACCTAGTTAAGCTGGGCCGAGACCTGGCCAGTCCCAGGCCCTGACAAGCGGTGGCAGCAGTGGGCTGTGACACCCTGCACTACCTTAATTAAATAGATTTCAGCTTATCTGCTGACTTATTTGTCAGGGATTTCTGGGAGTCAATGATCATCCGTATTGGGATGAAAGAACGAGACACATGGCAATTTCTTAACAGCAACTACATTAATTTCTTTTCCTCATTGGGAATTGTGAAATTAAGTTTGGGAGAGATGAACCGTTGTTTTAAATCTTCCATCTTCTCTTCACTCTTTTCCCTCGACACCACCTAGTCTAGGTATTCCGTCACTGCCTAAATGACCTCTGACAAAGAAAAAAATAAAGAGAGCAAAAACCAGGTTGGCCCCATCGTAAGGTCCAGAAAGAGAACTCTCGCTGCGGGTGGGCTCTGAGCAGGTGATAAGACTGGAATAGCTGGCATACTGTTCAATGGTTTCGTATCATAGATGGAAAACAAGATTCAGGGGGCTAACAGGGTTTGTTGAAGACCGTTGACTTATACAGGAAACTGCATACCACCCTTTCTGACTCCCAAACCAAAGATCTTTCTATTCCACCACTGAACCCAGGGACCCAAGTTATAGCCTAGTCTATAACAAATTAGTGTAATCCTTTTTTTTTTATTGTGCTAAGATTTGTGTAACAGTTTACCATCTTCACTATTTTTAAGTATATAGTTTAGTGGCATTAAGTACATTCACATGATTGTGCACCCATCACCACCTTCCATCCCTAAATTATTTTCATCTTCCCAAATCAAAACTCTGTACTTACTAATAAGCCCACCCCCCATGCTCCAGCCCCCGGCAACTGCCATTTTACTTTCCATCTTAATGATATAAATGCAATCATATAGAATTTGTCCTCTTGTGTGTGGTGAATTTCACTTACCATAACCTCTTCAAGGCTCACTCATGTTATTTATGTGTCACAATTCCCTTCCCTTTTAGGGCTGTGTGATATTCCATTGTTAAGTACATACACTGTGTTTCCTTCATTCATGTGTCAATGGACACTTGAGTTGCTCCCATCTCTTGGATGTTCTGAATAATGCTGGCCGAAATGTAGGCATACAGGTATCTGTTCAAATTCATGCAGTATTTTATCCAGGAGTTGCTCCCTTCCCTGGAGTCACTGTTATCATGTCTAAAATGATGGAGGTGGGGTGTGTATATTCTTTTTTTTTATTGTTGGGGATTCATTGAGGGTACAATAAGCCAGGTTATAGTGATTGCATTTGTTAGGCAAAGTCCCTCTTGCAATCATGTCTTGCCCCCAGAAGGTGTGGCACACACCAAGGTCCCAGCCCCCTCTCTCCTTCCCTCTCTCAGCTCTTCCTTTCCCCACCCATCCCTCCTTCTTTCTCTCTCTGCTCTCCCCTTCCCCCAGCCCCACCATGACCGTAATTGTCATTAATTGTCCTCATATCAAAATTGAGTACATAGGATTCATGCTTCTCCATTCTTATGATGCTTTACTAAGAATAATGTCTTCCACTTCCAACCAGGTTAATACGAAGGATGTGAAGTCTTCATTTTTTTTAATGGCTGAATAGTATTCCATGGTATACATATAACACAGCTTGTTAATCCATTCCTGGGTTGGTGGGCATTTCGGCTGTTTCCACATTTTGGCGATTGTAAATTGAGCTGCAATAAACAGTCTAGCGCAAAGGTCCTTATGATAAAATGATTATTTTTCTTCTGGGTAGATGCCTAGAAATGGGATTGCAGGATCAAATGGGAGGTCTAGCTTGAGTGCTTTGAGGTTTCTCCATACTTCCTTCCAAAAGGGTTGTACTAGTTTGCAATCCCACTGTCAGTGTAAAAGTGATCCCTTCTCTTCACATCCACACCAGCATCTGCAGTTTTGAGATTTTGTGATGTGGGCCATTCTCGCTGGGGTTGGATGGTATCTCAGGGTGGTTTTGATTTGCATTTCTCTAATAAATAGGGATGATGAACACTTTTTCATATGTTTGTTAGCCATTCATCTGTCTTCTTTAGACAAGGTTTTCTTCATGTCTCTTGCCCATTGATATATGGGATTGTTGGCTTTTTTCACGTGGATTAATTTAAGTTCTCTATAGATCCTAGTTATCAAGCTTTTGTCTGATTGAAAATATGCAAATATCCTTTCCCATAGGTTGTCTCTTTGCTTTGGTTGTTGTCCCCTTAGCTGTACAAAAGCTTTTCAGTTTAATGAAGTCCCATTTGTTTACTTTTGTTGTTGCTGCAATTGCCATGGCAGTCTTCTTCATGAAGTCTTTCTCCAGGCCAATATCTTCCAGTGTTTTTCCTATGCTTTCTTTGAGGATTTTTATTGTTTCATGCCTTAAATTTAAGTCCTTTATCCATCTTGAATCAATTTTTGTGAGTGGAGAAAGGTGTGGGTCCAGTTTCAGTCTTTTACATGTGGATATTCAGTTCTCCCAACACCTAATCTTTGATAAACCAAACAAGAACATACCTTGGGGGAAAGACTCCCTATTCAATAAAGGGTGTGTATATTCTTGAGGACCCTGTTTTCTAACAGTACCATCATTTCTCCATGGACCACCCAGTATTTCACTTAGCAGGCTGCAGATAGCTACAAAACCAAACAGCTACAGACCCATCCCAAATTTAGACTAATACAAAACGAATAACTTTACAGTTAAAAGTCGAAGCTTACAAGTTCATTCCGGCCCTGGGAATTCCAGCTGTGTACAGAAAATAGGACATGTTAGAAGAGACTGGCAGTTTCCAATTTCTACTCTCTTTTTCAAGGGTTTCACCCTTTGGGAATTCCTTCTGTGCAAAGACGCTTCATTCAGCTTAGCCTGGCACCCGTGTACTGAGCACCTGGCAAGCACGAAGCTCTGTGCTAAGTGTTTGCTGGCTTGATCTCAGCACCCCTAAAAGTCTTTTTCTTTGGAAGAAGGACACTGCAATGGAATGGAACATTTTTATATTAGATGTTACCAGGAATGCTTAAAAAGAATAAATTTACACATTGCAAAATTGAAAAACCACAAAAAAACAATACAAGTAAGCAGAAGAAACAAACACCCTTCCATCTCTGGGAATCCTTGTAAATGTTTGTTTGCTTGCTATAGCCTCCATATTTTGCCAGGCTGTTCCATTCTTCTTTGCAGGCAGGATTTTAAATATCTACAAAGCCTGCTTGGTAAAGCAATTAGAGAGTCCCTTGTACATTTCAATCTGGCTAATGGCTTCCCAAGCCATTCCCTGGCTAAGGAAGTACACAAGAGCAAAGGCGGCCAATGAACACCCCTCCCATTCCACAGTCCCTTAATGGAAAGCAAGCAGCCCAATTTGTTTGCCAAGACTATCAGAGCCTTCCCCCACCACTCGGAGAGTTCCAATCCAAAATGACTTTTTACATCCAAGTTACTGATTGCCCTGAAAACAGTGATATACAATGGAAGTGTAGGCATTTCACTCAAGTGCTCTTTTGTAACGGTTTCACATTAGCCTTCTGAAAGACAAATCAACCCCAGAGCTAACAGATTGTGTTTTCTAGCAGAGAAGGAGGACAGGAGGGAAAGAAAAGCAGCAGAAAACAAAAGGTCATTTTATTTGATTATCTGTAGTCTATGAACTGGGCTGCGTAAACAAAGGGTCATTCTAGGCAGACCTGATGCTGTTTTCCAGGTGGGCTCTCCCTGCCCCACACCTGGCATTCAAGTCCTGCCTGGATGTGACAGAGTCGGCTGGATCAGCAGCCATCCCGGGCTGCTGCTGCTGCAAGCCCGGGAACCTCATACAAGTTTGTAACTTCTGACAGTCTGATTTGATAAAAATCCCAAACCCACAGTAGCCCATTATATGGGCAAACTATTCATTTTATATTCACCTCCTTGTCGTGTCAGTGCAGAGGTCATCTAAAGAGGAGTCCTAATTAATCAATCTGTCAGAGCCAATGAGGAGGAGCATGTTAATAGGACTTTTATTTCACCCAGGAAAGCGGTGACCTGACAGGGACGGGAAAATATGGCCCTGGTGTTGCTGTTTATTAGCAATGCTGAGATCCGTGGTAATAGGAGCCGAGCAGTGTGTGGGTGATAAACTGTGAAGTGTCAAGAAGCAGCAGCAACCAGAAATGAGACCGGCAAGAGCCAGCTTGCTGGATACTGATGGCTGGTAAACAGGCAGTCCTGTGCAAAGGGGCACACTGACAAGACAAGGCACGGGCTTGCTCGGCTGGCCAGGGCCAAGGGAGCAAAGGCAGAGTTCGTTCGGGTTTTGTCCTTTGCTGGTAGCTCGAAGGGTCTGTGGCAAAATGAATCTTTACTTCATTCAACTAGTCCCTCCCGAGAGGCTGGACTCCACAGCCCCTGTGTGCGAGGTGCCCAGGAAGCGGATGCCCCAGACGCCACCAGACCACTCAGTGCTGCATGTACGATTTTAGGGAGCAGACCCCTTTCAGAATGTGAGGACAGCTACAGACCTTCAAAAGAGAAAATTCACATTTACACCAAAGACACAAAATGGACGTATAATTTCAGGGGGTTCACAGAACTGAACCCCACACAGGGACGTTTTCAGAGGGGAGCCCTGGCTTAAGATGGGGGGAATCTTTGTGTGTTTTCTTCACCTTCTTTCCAGGGGGGGACTTTTTCAGAGGTGAATGACTCTAATCACAAGGACAATGTTTTCCTGAGATGGGTAGAGGTCCATCTCTGGGCGCAGGGCCTGGCTTCTGATTCTTTTGGGTCCCACACATTTCCACATGTTGTCATGCTGGGCACTAAAGGGTTACAGCTTTTTCACATCTATTTTTAAAACAGCTATTAAGACTGCAATGAGGGCGGCGCCTGTGGCTCGGAGGAGGAGGGCGCAGGCCCCATATGCCGAAGGTGGTGGGTTCAAACCCAGCCCCGGCCAAAAACTGCAAAAAAAAAGAAAGACTTCAATGAGTCCAACCCAACATCTAAGGAAATGGGCTTTTTAGAGAACTTTCTTCCACAAAAATGAAAGGAAAACGGTTAACGTTTTTAATTTTAGAAGGTACTACTTGGTAATTTAGAGGAGAGCACCCTAATATTTTAATCCCCTGCTCTATGCATCTTTCTTAGCACTTACTGTAATTCTTTACTCTGGATTCTTGTTTTAGTAATCTGTTTATTTGCTTGTTTTCCTATCCCCCCTACTAGATTTTAAGTTTACCACAGCAAGGACTGGGTCTATTTTATTCCTTAATAAATATTCATTGCCAAACTCAGTGCCTGGAACACAGTAGGTGCTCCATAAATGTTAACAGAATGAATGAATGAATAAATGTTCTGAAGTACAGCCGGAAATTTAACCAGAAGAGCACGAACTTGACAGTTCTGTTGTGTTTGTATACTGAAGGCATTCAGAAGATGCCACCCCCAAATATGCCACTTCAGCATTAGGATTATTTTGAGCTGAAGGCAAAATGAGAATCAATAGACGAGGAAAAAGTTCTCTAGTATCCCCCACTTCCCTTTGTGATAGATAGTGGTATAACTATAAATGCTCCTTCTCCTATATCAGTATGAAGAGAAAGGCTCTCTCACCAGACACGAGAGCAGGCATTGTGACAGGTCTGCATAAACAGACCTTACCAAACTAACCCTTCTCTTCCTTTAGTTTCCCCCATATATTTCCTAGTCACGTTTCCACAACATATCTGTCCTAGAAGCTCAAACACCTTTCCTTTGTCTAGTCCCTTCTCTACAATTTATTACCCTGTGTTAAAATAGTTTATAAGTCCCCAGGTACTCATTTGGGTTTTCACTTTTTCTTTGTGGTGCCCCCGTGCAAGTAAAATTAAAAGTATTAATACACTTATATGCTTTCTTTCTGGTTGATCTATTGTCAGTTGAATCAAAAAGCCCAGACATTTAACATAAGAGAGTAGAAGAAAGGTTTTTTTCCGCCCTTCTTCCCCTATAACATGAATTCATTACCTCATTCCACAATATTAATTGAGCATCTATTACTACCAGGCCTGGTTAGAACTGAAGATGGGGTTCACCAAAGAACCTTAGCATTGACCACATGGGGGTTTGCAGTCTCATTTCTTGTTTCGACCAAAATAAAGAATAAATACAGGATGGACATAAAGTTCATGTGCAAATTAAAATAGTGTGCCATTTAGGACTTTATGGCCACCCTCTATAATGACTGAAGCAGTATTCAGATTAACAGACATTATTTATAAGTTGTTCTTACATTTCAGTCACCACATAAAGTAATTTACGTATGCTATCTCACTGATTCTCACAACTGTCTTATAAATTAAATGCCATTATTGTTCCCATTTTACAGATGAAGATCTGAGCTTGGAGAAGTCAAGTAACCTTCCAATGACCAGAACTGAGCAAATGGCAGAGCTGGGACTTGACAACAGCTGGTTCTGGTTCCTAACCCTGCAGTCATAGTATAGCAACAAGGCCACTCCTAGGAGGGTCCAAAACACCCAATAAACAGACTTACAGAAAAAGAATAGCCAAATATGTGAATTTCCATGGGGCCTGTTCTGCACCCATGTTTCATACCCAAGAGTTTAATGGCATATGTTGTAGTGGAATTTTCCAGTTTGTCAAACATTTCCACATAAAATGACACATTTTGCCCTCAGAGAAACTCTGTAAGAAGGAAGACATGGAATATTAACCCCATTTTCAGAAGAAGTAATAAGCTCAGAGGAGGTCTGTTTTAGGGCCACACAGAGGGTAACCAGTAGAAACAGGTCTCACAGGTTCTCTGGCTTCTCAGTAGCACCTTAATTTTTTCTTTTAAAAGATACAAACACTATCCCAGCAGATCTTGGATGATCATCTGTAGGCAGCACAGTACCATGAGACATGAGAGCAGAAGCTTGGTGGTAGCAAGAGCCACACGGGTTCCTGCTCCCGGCATCCCCACCAACTAGCTTTGGGGTCCCAGCAAATTACTTCTCCTTCTGAGCCCGTACCTCTTCTTCCGCAAACATGGAGAAGAGGGCTGTGACTATTTGCACTCTAAAGTTGTTTTCTAGATCTGAAACTCAATGCGATGCTACATGTCACCTTTTTATACTTTTTCTTTTTGGCTTCTTTTCTTCACCTTTTAGATGCTTTTATGACATTCTGTGATTAGACAGGACAAAGCTGAGACCCCTCGTGACTAAAGACCTTGGCTTTTAGGCCCCAGAATCACAAGTCCCACTGCTAACCTGACCCACCTGCAGTTTGAAGTGAGAGATCAGAGCGAGGGAGGTGGTCTTTGCCAGCAGGCAGCATTTGTTATCATGGATAATAGAGATTCCAAATGTCCAATGTCCTCTTATTTATCATTCAAACCTGTCTGATTCAGGGATTTTGCTGCTAAGGATTCTTTACCTTAGGGCCAGAAATGCAGTCTATTTAGCAGTCTTATCAGGAACCCCACCACTGCCAGCACCACCACCACTCTAGGAGAGATGCTATTTTAATGTTCAAAGAAGCCTGTACCACAAATGTCCATTTAACTTTTATCATGTCCATGGTGTTTCAACAATGCTAGAGAAACTTTCAAAAAGATACACTGCATTATGCTGTGGGACTCATTAGCACACAATTTAGATGGGTAGGGAGAGAACATTTTCAGGTGCCTGGAAATGTTAGCAGATTAATCTCCCTGACTGACAGACTATAGTGGGGAATCCTGTCAAAGATGGGAGGCAGCAGGCCTAGGCCCTCGTTCTAGCCCCATGCAATTGTGGTCAAGTTGTTTAACCTTGATTTCTTAAAATAAGAATGCAATCACACCAATTATGTCTGCCTCCAAAAAAAAAAATAATAATAATAAAAAGGTACAGATTAGAACAGAGGCAAAAAATGATTCCCATTTCCTTTTTTGCATTTTGTCCTTTTATTGAGACAGGGTCTTGCTCTGTTGCTCTGAGTAGAGTGCCATTGTGTCATAGCTCACCATAATGTCAAAGTTCTGGGCTGGAGTGAGTCTCCTGCCTCAGCCTTCTGAGTAACTGGGGATACTGGGATTTTCCTGCTGGTCCTTGGTCTCAGGAATCAAAGAATGAATTCATGGACCAAGAGCAAGCAAAAGTGAAAAAGTTTATTATAGATAGAAGAGAAAGAAGAAAGCCTCTGGCGGGGTCCTGGCTCAAGTTAGCCTCCTACCTTGGCCTCCTGAATGGGACTACAGGCACATGTCACCATACCCAGCTAATTTTTCTATTTTTTATAAAGACAGGGTCTCACCATTGCTCAGGCTGGTCTCCTGGCCTCAAGTGATCCTCCCTTCTCAGCCTTCCAAAGTGCTAGGATTACAGGTGTAAGCTGCTGTACCCAGCCCTTTTAGCCCATTTAATGCTGCCTAAAACCACCCCAACTTTGCTTCCAGTCACCATAAAAAGAAAGCAGAAGTCAAATTATTTCACTTCTCTATGGAAAAAAAAATCTTCAAAGACTTTTTGCTGCCTACGAATTAACTCCAAATTCTTGAGTTCCAGACAGAATTTTCCCTTTACCCAGTGCTCTTGCTACACTGACTCCTGTGTGCCCTTTACTCTTTCACCTCAGTTCCCTTGATCTTGTTTGCTGATTAGGAGGCCTTCCCTCTACGGCTGCCAAGTGGCCACAGTTGAATCATCCTTCAAGATCTGGCTTAAACATGACCTGGTCTACAGATCCTGCCGCGGCACATCCTGTAGCACAAACACCTTCCCCATTTCTACGGCGCTCTGTGACTTTTGCTCAGACAGCTCCCACCGAATTGTAATTCATGATGCGTCCCTGTCTCCCCTCCTCACTACTGCGGTATTTCTCCTGTGGTCCTTGCATCAGAATCACCTGCAGGCTTTAGGGTTCCTCTCAAACGCACTAACTCTCAACCCCTGGAGGTGGTTATGACTTGTACACACTGAAGTTTGAGAATCACTGTACAGGTACGCAAGCTCCGGGTCACAGGAATCATGCTCGATTCACTGTTGTGCCTTTGGGTCCAGATCCTTTCCTTGAAGGGGAGCTGCCTGAGGCTGTGTCTAAAGAGCCATTTCGTCTAGTGCTAGGGGCTGTACAAACCATGGTAAGGATAAAAGAGCTAAGAGTATACGGCCAACTGTCTCTGCCAACATAATTCTATGTGGCTCTGCAAAAAGGATGGTGGGAACTGACAACAAAATTGGGATATGGGGAAAAAAGGGCCTTGGGGAGCAGCTGAAGATGGAAACATGGCAGAGGGGTCCCAGCACACACTGCACCTAGTCCCAGCATGACTTCCTGGTGAAGCCAGCAGGCGGTCCCTGCAAGGCTGCACAACTGAGTCACGTGCTGTGAGCACTGCAGGGAAATCTTGCCCTTTGAATTTCTATTTTACTACTCAGAACATTAAATAAATAGAAAAGACTAAACTGTCAGCAGCTAAAATTAAACCAAATAAGCCAAAATAGAAGCAATGAATTCCCCAGGACCTTGAGAACCTGGGGTCCAAGGCCAAAGGGATACACTGTCCCATCAAACCGCAGGCTCAATCCAAGAAGCTTCCACAACTCTGGTGTGATCCAGGTCCAGAAAGGTGCTAGGGAATCTGCAGAAGTAGCTCAGCTGCCTCTGTGCGATTTCTTGGCTGTCAAGGTATCCTTTAATTTAGTCTTTTCCAAAACGGATCTGTTTGAACTGAGGCTTCACAGGGGCCCAAGGCAAAATAAAGACCTGGACAACTTTATTTTATTTCTGAGACAATCAAATTTCTCTCCAATAGGGCAATTCAAGACTGGCTATTTTTGTAAATTGTGTACCACAACCCCAACGGTAATGCCAAACCCTATGTCCCCCGTCTGACTGCATATGGTGACATTCTCACTGAATTCATTTCTTTAGACATTGAGAAAATAACTGATTTTTCCTTCCCGTGGGGAAAATTGAGTGCACCAAAATTTCTGGTCATTTTCTACAGTTTGTTCAGTGATTTCAAAATGGCAGATTTCACTGTAACACACGCAAGACCAAGCTAAGGAGACTGTCTCTTCCATCCTGCGCTTCCCTACTTGGTTTGAAAGGGCAAATGCCCTCCTGCTATGACTAACTTGATTACTCCCTTCAAAGACTGGGCAGAAATCTCAGACTGGGCCTCTCTGGGACGGGCTTTGCCCTCCCTGAGCAGGGGACCAGGATCACACTTGAATGGCATGTGCATGCAGAAGGAATCAATAAAGGGTCTTCTGGGACTCTCCCTGGCTCCGCGATAGACGCTGAAGAGTGTCCTTTCTTTCCCAAAGAGGTCATCCCTGATCTTGACATTTCCTGGACACACACCTCTGTTTCGTGTATTTAAGTAAGCAACAACTTCCTAAAAGGATTCCTTTAAAAGAGAGGATACTTCTTTTTTCCCTTCGCAGGGATACTATTGTTGCTTGAAAACAAAAGAATCTGCACCTTAATCCCGATGTCATTACTGTAGGAACTTTATTTACAGTATGTCAAAAACCTGTTCTGTTCTTACAGCCTCATTAAATCTAAGCCTCATTTAACTAGAAGGACATTTTTACAATGGGTTTACTGGCGTACTGTGATAAATGGCTGTCTAACATCCTTCAACAATAGCCGGGCTACAGCCATAACCACGATGTGTGTAAACACTACATCAGTTTAACAATGCACAGTGCTGAATAGCAGGAAATAAAGGCAAACATTTTTCCTGAGTGTTTTCTTTTTGTTGTTGTTGTTGTTGTTGTTGTTGTGTGTGTGTGGGAGGAATTCACTGGAGGAATAAAATGATACAAATTTTTTTTACAACTTTAATGTTTCTGCTGCAGATAATAAAGATGGCCTTTGAAACTCATGACCTAGTTAAAAAAAAAGTTTCCTGAAATTTGATAATTTGATCCCTGAAAGATAAAAAGATTCACAATAGAATGAAAATGACCCTGTTCTTGTTCCTTTTAAAAAAATCCTGTGTGTGAAAAATGGATAGAAGGTGTGTGAAGAGGCTGGAATCCTGCTTGCTTATTCAAGAATAAGGCTGGAATCCTTCTAGAGGCTGGAATCCTGCTTGCTTATTCAAGAATGTGGCTTAGGTTGCTAAGCAAATCTAAACACCCAGTGTTGGGCTAGATTCTGAAGACCAAAGCACTTATAAGAATCAGGGGAACTATAAGCTCTGCATTTTTCCTCTCCATCATAGAGAATCCAGCCATCACATTCCTAGTCCAGACTGTTGGGGCCTTTTCCAGGTTGTTACAGGCTAGGGAAGCATAAGGTTTCCCCAATCAGGGGAGAAATTTAAATATCCCCAACACATTTCGATCCGACCTGGATTTTCATGAGCCTCTGATTTAATTTCGCACCAAATGCTATTGCATAACTGGACAGAGCCAAGCCTGGAGTATTTACACTGGAGACTAAGGTCTGACATTTTGTCTAAATGAAATTTCCCAGTTGTCCCAAGCAGTTTTTACCTTGTTTCCATGCTAGCAGTTTGAAATGTCACTACATATTGCTGCAGTGACAGGTGAGCAAAAGCCAAGCCTGGCTTGGCTGGATCTCAGAGTAAACAGGCCTGGGAACCAGCCCAGTGTCCTCCGTCGCACTCCTGGTGGAGTGCTAGCCTACGCTCTGTCCCATCGAGCAATACTTCCAGAAGGGGCCCAAAAGTTCTGCCCAGGACCCTCTAAAAAAGCCAATTAGAAGGGACTGGACAATTATTATGGAAAAGAAAGGTCTCTCTCTTTCTTTTTCCTCTTTGTGGTCTAAAAATTTAAAGGCTGCCTTCTGGAACGAGTTTCAGCAATAGTTCTATTTTATTATTAAAATGTGTACTTAAAGCATAAAACTTGTTTTCCACTTATAGTATTAAAAAAAGAGCTAAGTATATATCCTTAGGTTAGTTCAGTGTCTTTTTTTTTTTTTTTTTTAATGCCAAAAGGGAGCTTGTGTAATCTACGCCTTCTTTCCTACGTGGGGCGGGAGGTAATCAGAAGTCACATCTGTGTACTTCATCAACGGTGTAAATCAATTAAGCATCGCTGCTCTCCCCAGGAAGCCATCCCTTTGCAGATCAGCTTGGCTTAACGTGATGAGGTGTGGGAGCTCCCCACTCACAAAGGCAAAGATTCCTCGCTGGGCAGCCCTGCCACACTCACAACTGCCCTGGGTGCACACTCATTAACCTGCCACCATTCTGCTCTTCAAGAGTGACATACTGATGCTTCCACCAAGAGGCTCTGTGACTCAGTTTCCTTGAACTGATGCAGATGGGAAATTGGCCTGGGTAATGTTTTATCACACCCTGAATTCAAAGCCTCCGTCTTACCTTTCAAGGAGAACATGCTTTCTAAGATCTTCAACTTCTCTCTAGACACGCCATTAGTTGTTCTTTATACTGTTTTTCTATAGAAAACCTGTACTACTATGACTAATGGAGGGAATTTCTAGCAATTTCCTTTAGTTCTGCTGGTCATTCTCAACAATAACAGCAAATAAAGAATCTGGAGAACTGATGAGTAAGGAAAATACCAAGTTCTCTTTGACTCTTTGAGGAGTGGTCTGACTAGGATCCAAGGGTGAGATGGCTGTGGATTCAAGGGAAGGAGGCTTGAGTGGAACACAGATCCTTGTTTTATGAAGGGTTCTCAGCTGGGAAGAACAAACACATGGCAGGGCAAGAGCACCGGGGACTGATACCCAGCCAGAAAATCAATCTTGACCATATATGGGTAACAGGTATCCCAGCCATATGCCATAAACCACGTGGGCGGTTCAGCAGTGAGTAGATGGATTCATTCATACTCATTCTCTTTCTTCCCCTTGTGTGTGTGTGTGTGTATGTGTGTGTATGTGTGTGTGTGTGTGGGCGTGTGTGTATGTGTGTGTGTGTGTGTGTGTGGGCTGGGGGTGGGGGGTGGGTAGAGAACTTCTGTATAGGGTTCCATGTATTGGATTTGGATACATAAACTATTTGGATAGATAAACTTTAAGGAGTGTTGCAATCCTCAGATTCTATAATCCTGAGAATCGAATGGAAATAGGAATAAAACAGCCACAGTTTAGCTCCCATTTCCTATTTTTTAGTCCACTTTTTATCCTGAGCATGGTATATCTATTCTGGGCATTTCTAGTTTCTTCAATAGTGCCATAACAGGCTGAATGCAGTGGTGGCTCATGCCTGTAATCCTAGCACTCTGGGAGGCTGAGGTGGGCATATTACTTGAACTCAGGAGTTCAAAACCAGCCTGAGTAAGAGCAAGACCATATATCTACTAAAATATAAAAAAAACTAGCAGGGGGTGATGATGCATGCCTGTAGTTCCAGCTACTAGGGAGGCTGAGGCAAGAGGATTCATTAAGCCCAAGAGTTGAACAGCCGTGAGCTATGATGAAGCCCACAACACTCTACTCAGGGAAACAGAGTGAGAGTCTGTCTCAAAAGAAAAAAAAAGGAAGTGCCATATGTTTTCATATATAAGACCAGCGCTGTCTTTTCAGGAAGGTTAGCGTCTTAAAGTATTACGTGAGCGCTAATTATTCATCCAACCACTTAGTAATAAGAAAAAAATGGTTTGGACTGACAAATACTTAGCAATAGGAATCAATTCATACCTGGAAAAAAAATGATCCATATCTCTGTTAAAAATTAATACTTCACTAAGAGGAACAAGTTATTAAAAGAAAATTCTATTCCTGGCAGGGGCCAGTCTTCTTATCTTTCTTTGATAAATTTTATTCTCTGTCTTTTAATGAGAGGGAATTCACTCAAACGACTTCTGCTGATCTATGAAAAGGACTCACCAGTATTTATGGAGTAAAGCAATGTGCTTTGAGAACATCCATCTAGCAATGCTTCCTGGACAGGTTCTAAAGAAACTCTGAGAAAACAGTTTTTCCTTTTTCTAAAGGAAAAGTGGGGACAAAATGAGAGAGGATCCCTGCCCTGGGCTCTGACAGCGTTCTCTCAGGGGATAGATACTTAATGATGGTATAAATTTACACTGAGAAAGCTCAAAGGGGGTTTCTCACTCATCTGAATTGGGCATTTTGACCTCCCGATTTTCCAAAGTCCTTACTCTTTAAATTAATAAAAGCTGGTATCTCCCTGAAGTCAAATAAGAAGCTGAAAATGACCCTTTGAATTTTTCAAATTGTTGATATGTGCCCCAAATTTGCACACTTTGAAACCCTAATAATACTCAAAAGTAAATAAAGGTCCATGAAAGAAAGCTGGTATTTACTGAGCGCCACTAAATTCCAGGAATCCTTACATCTATGATTTCATCTAATATATAAGCTAGTGATCAACCTTTATATTGATAAGGCTCAGAGAGGTAAAGTAACCTGCCCAGGACCTCACAGTTAGTAAATACATCAACCAGAGTTTGAACACATTTCTAAGTCCAAAGGTCATGAATTCTCTTTCCTATATATATCAGAGGAATAATGTAGGAATATATGCTGTCAGAGCATTCTAGAATTAGCAATAAGAATCATATGGGATTTACTTGTAGACTGACATGTCATAGTTGGGTCTCTCTAGAATCTTCATCCCCAGAGTTAAGATACATAGAATTTGATGACACAAATGAACTGATCTGCATTAAATTCCTAATTTACAAATTCCAGAGCACCTTCTGCTGTTGCTGACTTAACACTTAGGGAATATTCCTGGAATGTAAGGAATGGAACCCCTAGTGTAAAATGCGATTCCTACCACCTGGGAAGGAGCCCTAACTCGAGAGCTGAAGTCCCAGGCTCTCGTCTGGGCTCTTTCAAAGCATCACCTTCCGCTTGCCTCTCAGCCTACCTTCTCTTCTGATAAACGAGAGATTAAGCTTGGGGGATCTCAAAGGTCCTTTCTGTCTCCATGCATGAGAAAATGTTTTGAGGGTGAGAGAAGAAGTTAGAAAATAAACTAGGGAATCATAAAATGTTAGAGTTGGAAAGAAACTCTGAGATCAATTAGTACAACATTTCCATTTATACGTGAAGAAAGGCGAAGGCCAAAGGGACAAAGTAACACCCCAAATAATGTAACTGGGAAGTGAACCATGTGTATAATGGAGGTCCTCTCTCTTTCTCCAGCAAAGAGTAGAATGAGCTTGAAATGAAACAGCAATTAAGGAAAAACATGTTTTAAATCAGCAACAAGAAAAAAAATCACAATTATCTATATCTCAACCAACCCAGATCCTGAATTCACTGGATTTTAAGATAGTTTGTTTTTGCTCAACAAACTAAGAAGTAGAAGATGCCCCCCTCCCCCAAAGGAGTCAATTTACAAGGAGCAATTCTAGGAAGAAATACACAGCCAACCCAAACACCCATACTTCAAAGTCAGTTGTTTTCACACTTTAGTGGGCATAAAAATCACCCCAGGTGCTAAAGTGAAGATTTCCTGCCCCTCTGCCCAAAGTTGTGATTCATGTCTAGGAAAGGCCCAGACTCTGGGTTAATAAGCACTGAGGTTAAGCCTCAGACTTGTATTCAGGAACCACATGTTCTAAAGTTGGATGTATCAGGCTGATAAAATTATGTTAACTGTGGTCATCTGCAGTCACCAAAAGACCCCTGACTTAAAATTCTTTGGAGATTTTGAACAGCTATTAAAATAAGGAAATTTTCTGTTTAATCCTCAGAGATTTAAACTTACCCAAACACTCCATCTATGAAAGATACCCATTTATCTGTGTTGTGCTACTTTCTGTGAACAAGATTAGCACACTCATAAATACACCCAATTTCCTTTTCGGGAACCATGGAATATCTGATTCGAAATAGACAACATCACTATGACAACTCTAATTTTATAAAGGGAAAATCCACAAACATACCAGCATAGAAAATAAAACCTAAACTATGGCTTCTGAAATGCCGAGTCTCTTGAGGTTTTTCTGCAACTGTAAATGTTCAAGTCTCCATTGGAAAGAAGCCATAGCAGTGCCTTGAAGTCACATTATGAGGAGAGGACTTGATGAGAAGATTATAAAATATTTAGTATGCCAGTTTTCCAATCCACAAAGTTTCGCATAGAAACTCTCTCTCTCTGGTGTCCTAATTGTTCCAAGAAATAGCACAAGTTAACATAGTTTCCTGAAATCAGAAATAAATCTCCTCTTCATCCCAAACCTGCCACGTGTGTAGTTAGATTGGGTAACATAGACCAACATCAAACATTTTTTTCTCTTTGGAAATCCTGAGCGGAACATGTGTATTATGATAATTAGTTTTGCCCAAAGGTGGCAACTGTTTTCAGAGACCCAAACGGATACTTTTTTTCCAGAAATGAAAGGACATAGCTTGATCTATCTGGAGGCGAACAGTAACAAGGAGGCTTTATTTGAGAGTCAGCCTGGCCTCTGCTCCACTTTGTAGACCACATGGACACGTCTGTAGGAATGACAAAGCATGGACAGCTTGCCTGATACAAAGGCACACGGGGCATTTTGAACTTGGACACACAAGACCAGGTGAGCCCTAAAATGAAGCCTCAGTGGGCAGATGGGAGTCTCATACCCTGCCTACAGTATTTTCTGCTTAAATCTGGAGGATCTTGCATCTTTTGTGAACACTTATTTTTCTCCTCTGTTATGTCATAGTTTTTCTTCTTCGTATCATCTTTTGACGCATTTCTGCTTTCTTTGAGCACAATATAAATGAATAATCCAATGTCCCCTCTCACCTCAAAAAGGAAGAAAGACATTGACTGACAGTCTACCAGTCTCATGCTGTGAGGAGTGGGGAGAGATGAGAATTACATCTACTATAAAAGAACCTGATAGATCACTGGGGGAAATGGGAGATGGGGAAGACACTGTGAAAAATGGTATGGCCAGTTCCTTAAAAAAGGAAACACAGAATTATCATAGAATCCAAGAATTCCACTTCGAAGTATCTGCCCAAAAGACGTGAAAGCAGGAACTCTAATAGATATTTGAATACCCGCGATCACAGCAGCATTATTCACCATGGTCAATAGGTGGAAGCAACCCAAGTGTCCATCGACAGATTAACAGATAAACAACACATGGTATATAGAGACAATGGAATGTTGCTCAGCTTTAAAAGAGGAAGGAAATTCAGGCACATTACAACATGATGAACTCTGACAACAATATGACAAGTGGAAGACATAAAAACACAGATTGCATGATTCCATTCATATATGGCACATAAAGTAGTCAAATTTATATAGACA
Source organism: Nycticebus coucang (assembly GCF_027406575.1). NCBI lineage: Eukaryota > Metazoa > Chordata > Mammalia > Primates > Lorisidae > Nycticebus > Nycticebus coucang. The sequence goes on along the minus strand of NC_069793.1, from coordinate 34,396,440 downwards.
GAAAGTAGGATGGTGTTTGCGAGGGGTGGAGAAGGGGAAATGGGAGTGATTGTTCAATGGGTAAAGTTTCAGTTTGAAATAATGAAGTATTTCTGGAGATGAACAGTAATGATGGTTTCCCAACAATGTGAATGAACTTAAGGCTCCTGAACTGTACTCTTAAAAAAATAGTTAAAATAGTAAACTTTATGTTCAGCAACTTTTAATACAACAACAACAAAAATTAAAAGGACCTGTTAGGAAAATGGTTATGTTGCCTCCGAGGTGCCACTGAATGGAAGCGAGCATTTCATTTGTGCCACAGTCAAGCCAAGAGGCAGCAGGTCTGCCCCTGCTGCAGTGGGAAGGAAGCACCAGCTTCTGTGAGCCTGAATGCAGCATCTGAATCCAGGGAAGACGCCCCCACAGACTGGAGGACTGTCACAGGATAAAGGGATGGACTCTTGGCCAGCTTCACAGTCTGCAGTCCGGCACTCTGAGGCAGGTGTCCAATGAAAAGGACCTGAAAAAAAGTAGGGACGTTCCCTGGAAGTTGGGCTGGCTACAATGTTTAAATCATCTTTATGAATAAATGTTATTCTAGCTCTCACATATTTAAGAGAGAATCATCCTGACAATTTAATCCCTAGAACTTTTGCCCTGTCTTATTTCAGGTTCTGAAGGTAAGCAGCGTATATTTCCTATCACAACTGGAAACTTAGCTGTGTTCCAGGAGATTATCCTGTGTAAACATTCAGGCAGAGATGCTGGCCACTCGCCGTCTTGCATAAATTCATTTGATTGAGTTATCAATTGTAAGTCAGCAAGTTTTTAGGCCTCCTTCAAGTGTTGTCAGACTGCAAGCTTTGGAAAATGGAGTCTGGCGGAGCAATAGGAGAAACACTGCAGTTACCAATATCGCAATCTGCACTAAAGAACTTGGAGATTTCACATAAAACACCTGTTCTTCATTACCCCCTGTTGTCCAGGGTAAAGATGTTCTTCTTACCAGGGAGTAATCAAAGATATAAGCATCTCTCTAACCTAACAATAAGTTGAAATTAGCCAGAAGTAAATAATACAGAAACTCCAGGAGCACCAACGCCCAGTATGAACTCATGTGATTCTATGATACATGTGGAGAGAAAGCAAATGTCACTTTACAACCTATAGAACCCAACTTGGACATGAAAGAATAAGACTTCAATATATGCTCTGCATAAAAATATCACTGCATAAATGAAAATAAAATGAGGGTTCCAAGAGTCTTTTAAAAGTATATTCAGAGATACTCTTAAGGGAAAGAGACAATTAGTGTCTTTTAAGTTTTCAAGTATTATTTTAAACAATGACTTCCTTCATTTAGGAAAAAAAAAAAATCCTGTTTCTATTCCTGGCCAACAATCTATTTTCCTGGACTGGATTTCCAAGTGAAGTTTACTAACGTCCAAGTACTTACAAACAAGAAGTCTAATAATGTTCCATTCCCATCCCCTCTAACTTCCATATGACTGATTAAATAAAAAGCCACTGTAGTATTTTTAATTGATGGAAACTGAAGTAAATGGATGTATTTATTAACCACATGGAAAACAGTATGGAAAAGGGCACAGTCCCTATCATCTGGTATTTATTTGATGGATGGAAAGTTTAATGAAAAGTCTAAAAAGGCACATTTTAAATCTGGAAAGAAAAGGGTCATACAGAGTGGGGGCTGGTCGGGGAAAAGAGTATTAACTGTTGGAAGGAGGGAGGATTGACTTTCCTAAAGAATCTGTGGTTTTTTAAAAAAAGGAAATAGAACAGTCAGCAATAGCTCAGCGATGCTGGAATTGAATCTGTCCGTTTTATTCAAATGGTAAATTTACAAAAGCAGAACGAAAGGTTAGAAACTCTGCCACCTTTTCTTTGTACAGATTTATGTCACTAAGACATAAGTTATGCCATCTGTTCAGGGTCTGAAAAACCAGTTACAACATAATACTGATAACCAATGAAGAGAACAAACACTACATGATTGTAATTACGCGAAGGAAACAAGCTTCAAAGAGGAGCTGTCCATTTCCTGCCCCCAGTAAACAGCTCCTGGTAGACGTTTGCTAGTTGCTTTCCCACACTCATTCCCTCTCCCCAGCAGCCCAGACTTCCATTCACAGTGAAATGACTGCCCTGCGGGCCCAGCAAGGTAATGCCGGTGGCCCAGGCTTAGGCCATTAGTGCACTCCGTCCCTTCAGCCCCGCTGATTGGTGCAGGTGAGCATATGACCCAAACCAGTCAGCCGGATCAGTCTCTGGATTTTACTGAGTCTGTTCTCCCCTCTGAGAACCTCAAAGCCATTTTAAAGGCCAGAAGAGAGATTTTGCCTGAGAACGAGGCCAACCTGTAGGGAATGGAGATCAGAAATTGAAAGGGAGAAACAGCATCCTGGCCACATGTATAAGGTCACATTAAAACCTCCTCTAAAGCACAGGTGTCCATAAAGTTCATGTGCAATTTAAAATAGTTTTATTTATTTGGACAGAGTCTCACTTTGTTGCCCCCAGGAGAGTGCCTTGGCTCCACAGCTCACAGCAACCTCAAACTCTTGGGCTCAAGCCAAGAGCCTCCTCCCTCAGCCTCCCAAGTAGCTGGGACTATAGGTGCCCACCACAATGCCCAGCATTTTAGAAACTGGGTGTCAACTCTAGCTCAGGCTGATCTTGAAGTCCTGAGCTCAGTCAATCCACCTGCCTTGGCCTCCCAGAGTGCTACGATTATAGATGTGAGCCACCATGCCCGGCCATAGTTGTTTATTTCAAATTGCACATGAACTTTATGGACACCCTATATATCTTTGAGTTTGTCAAATTTGAGAGACAATATATTCTACTTGTTCAAGCTAGTTTGAGTTGAGTTTTCTGTTACTTACAACATAAAAATCCAAACTTATTGGGCGGCGCCTGTGGCTCAAAGGAATAGGGCGCCGGCCCCATATGCCAGAGGTGGCAGGTTCAAACCCAGCCCCGGCCAAAAACTGAAAAAAAAAAAAAAAAAAAAAAAAAAAATATATATATATATATATATAAACTTATATGTGATTGTGCCTAAACTGTTACTATATATACACGTGTATACATGTGTGTATATATCATATACAGTAGACTCTCCATAGTTGACCACCTCCTTACATTGACCACCTCCTTAAGTTGACCTAATTTTCATAGACCAGACATGTACCACATGTACTCAATGGAAGTTCCTTATGTTGACCAGTTTGTTACAGTCCCCTGGGTGGTCAACTTACAGAGGTTCTATTATATATTTTGTAATGCAATAAAACATCATTGTACTAGAGAATTTTAGAAAATGTTGGTCAGGGAAGAGCTAGGTTGAATTTTACCCATGTAATATTTAAAGAACTAAAATTTAGAGAGAATATTTAAACTGTTAGATTCTATACCATATATAGTAAGCATTCAATAAAAATTAAATTACACTGACACGTATTTATGGTATCTTATTTATAAATACTTATTCCAAATAAGTGATATGATAAACATGTCAATCTATTTGAGTTGATTCTTTTATCAGAAGCACAGTTTACCAGACTTTTGAATCTTATGAACTAATAAAGTTAGAAGAAATGTTTTAGGTACTATTAAGTGGTTAATTTTCATTCTACCAAGAAAGGATATCAAAACACACACACTCTCACAAGCACACACTCTACCTGACTATATTTATTCCATGCCATTTATAAAAAAAATGTTAAAGTGGGTGGCACCTGTGGCTCAAAGGAGTAGGGCGCCAGCCCCATATGCCGGAGGTGGTGGGTTCAAACCCAGCCCCGGCCAAAAAAAAAAGTTAAAGCCCCAAATATAGGATGGACCTAATTTCAGAATAAAGGATAGTTTTTCCCAAGAAAGAGAAGTTGATCATACAATGAAAACACAAGACTGTTCTTTTTTCCTCACTTTGCCATGATTATACCAGGAAGTTTACCTCTATAGTGCCTTGTACTTGATTTTAGAAAAGCATTTGGGAACTCAGGCTTTTTACTACTTGAGATTGGCTATTTCCCAATCATCTGGACCAACAGTTGGCATTTCATGTGCCTATTTTGTGCCATTGGGTAGAAACCTGCTAAGCTATTTTGCTTATCAGAAAAGTCCTTGATCAAATTAAGAGAAAAATCTAGGAATATTCCAAGCTAAGACTTGTAGCTTATCTTCGATCCATTGCCCTTTATGATTTATAATTTACTTTACGTTTCGTTTCTATTGTGATAATGCAAAGATTTAGACGAGTAACTAACGCCCCAGGGAATTTGCAAGGTTACGAAGGCAATGTTAACACCCAAGAGACACCGTGGATAACTGTCACAGGCTCTGTGTTTCAATCTAACTCAATTAAGAGGTCAGCTTTGGTATTTATTAAGCAAAATTGAGCCCTATTTCTACTACTCACTGTATGGTTTTAACCAAGGCATTAGCAATATGGTGTATAAAATGAGAGCTAGAATATGCCTACCTTCCCCCAAAACACAGCGTTCAGTACAGTGCCTGGCATGTGGTAAGTTATCAAACAGCAAAAGTGCTACCATGCAAATAAACTGCTGGCAAATGGTTCAGGCTGGAATTGCCAGTACTGCTCATGCAGACCTGGCCAGCAGGTGAACTTACAGTGGTGAAACAACCGGAAATAGTGATGGGCACTGTGGTACATTGGAGAGGAAACGTCCCACATTGATACCGTTAATCGTTTTTCTTTTGCTTAAACAAAATAGTGTACATGGAAAGCAACATAGTGGGAGCCCAAACGTAGTCCTCATTCTTAGTTTGTAGCTTTTGGCAGGTGGAATCTGAAGAAGCAATGAAAGGAGTACAGGGTTTCAGTGAATGGAGTATCTTTCCAGGCTACACCTGAGCTTATTGTGATGCTAAAGGCTTTCCCTAAAGTAGCCACTCACCAACCAATGGCCCCGTTTCATTCCCAGGCACAGCACTAACCAGCATCTTGTACACTCCTTTCACATTTATTTTGGTTCCCAGTCTGCCTTTTCCTTGCTAGAGTGTAAGCTCCACAAGAGCACACATTTCACTCTTAAACCTGGCAAAAGAAGATGTTCTATAAATATTTCTGGAATGACAAAAATGAAAGCTATTACTATTATTATTTGCTCCTGTGAATTTCTACCTGGAATCTCAACTTTCAAGCTAAGAATGTTCGTCTAAGACATGTAACCTCTGAGATTTACCTTTCCTTTTGGATGGGGACCCAGCTTTTACCTTTCCTTTTGGATCAGGACCCATCCTTGAGGGCAAGGATGATAGGTAATTCAATATGGAATTAATATTAACATGGAGAATTAGTCTAAAAGGTATTAGAAGAGGAACTTTGATTTACCAACTGAAAAATGACATTGTTCCCCAGCATGGGGACAAAGGGACTATGGGAGATGGTCTGTTGCTGGGAGCCAGAGTATGGGAGAACCATCGTGGGCGACCCAGCAAAAAAGCTGGTCTGCTGAGGAGAGGGCTCTCCAAGGAAGCTGGACTCCAGAGCCAGTGCCGGTGGCCAGTTGGCAAAGGAGCTTGGGAACCCTAGTGGCAGAGTTCAGTCTTTTCTTGGACACAAAAGGAGGCGAGGCAGTGCGGAACGAGTTTGAACACAGAGAGCAAAAGATGAGAGTAAGGCCGGGAGTAGTGGCTCACACCTGTGATCCCAGCGCTCTGGGAGGCCAGAGCAGGTGGATTGCTGGAGCTCAGGAGTTCGAGACCAGCCTGAGCAAGAGCCAGACCTCATCTCTAAAAAATAAAAAATAGCTGGGCATTGTGACAGGCACCTGTAGTCCCAGTTACTCGGGAGGCTAAGGCAAGACAATGGCTTGAGCCCAAGAGTTTGAGGTTGCTGTGGGCTATGATGCCATGGCACTCACCCCCAGGGTGACTGAGTGAGACTCTGTCTCCAAAAAAAAAGATGAGGGTGGCCTCTGAGTTCTAAAACAATATTGAAGGGCAATGTCTAGAGTAGATCAATGGTTAGACAAGGGACTAAGCAGGTTCCCTGTTCTCTTCCCCCACTTTAAATGCAAATTCAACTGAAACAGTGCTTTTGGCCCCAAATACTTACTGAATTTTTGGATAACATGCATTTGAAAGAGATAATTATTATGACCTACCATGACACTCAGATTCTACAATTCCATGTCAACTCTGGTACAGATTGAAAACGAGCTATGTTTACTATTATACCTATCTGAACACACTTCTGAGCCCCTGAATTGAATGTGTGTGTGTGTATAATATTATAACATACAGATTATGTGTATGCACATCTTTCATATCTTTAACTTCACACATGACAGAAGGGTTAATAGAAATAATAATCTGTTTTGATTTTCTTCTTATCCCTTATTCCAAGAAGGCGTTGGGTTCCTCTGCTTCAGCGATGTTTGTACATGATGGTTTAAGCAGAAGTTGCCAGAAACACCCCCATGCCCACTCTTCCTGGCTTTTGTTTTCAGGGAGGGAAGCCTGGTGAGTGCCTTTGGGGACAAGGGTGAAGGTGAAGGATTTCCAGATGCAGTCAGGGCAAGCAGGAGGGATCTCTAGAGTGAAAAGGGAAGGTGTCCAGAGCAGTGAGCTCTCGTCTGGAATGACTGGAATTCCTGGCAAGGAGGCAGGTTGAGTGTAGCAGTGACAGGCCCTAGGCAGGAACAGCTATGTAATGTCCCAAGTCAAGCTGCACTCTCAGCTTGGGCAGGAATCCTGAGGGTCAAGTCATGGAAAGTAGAGCTATCACCATGGAGTGGCAACTGAAGGGCCAGCAGCAGTGGCCAGTGCAGACCAAAGTCCAAAGGGCTCCTACCAAATGGCCTCGAGCTCCCCAGGGCTCCAGCTTGAGAGCCATGGCACAGCGAACCCCCATCACCAGTGCAATCTTATCCCTTCCCACATTAAGATCCAAAGATTTACATTTATTCCAATTCTAAAAACAAACAAACACCGGAGTATGAAATTTCTTGCATCTGCCTATCACAGTGGAATAATATTCACACCTGCTATACATGTTTAAGGTTTAAAGACTCGAGTTGCTGGTGCAGGGTTATTGCTCACGCCTTGGGCTTTCATCAAGAGATGCGGCTGTGAAACTGCTGGGGATGAGAGGGGGCTGGCTGGTTATAGTCAGAATCCTTACCTCTCAGACAGACTCCCTGATGCGATGAGGGAACCAAGGCAGGACGTGCGTGGATATTCCTTACAGATGACTTGGAATGGACCAAGGCTCACATTCTACAGAGCTCCCCAGAGGCCCCCGGAGGTAAGAAAAAGATGCCATGTAGTACAACAGTGAGTCAGTGTGTCCCAAGCTTCAGTCCTCATGTATTAGAATCATGATTTCTTTGCCACATCTGTCTACCACCTGTACTAATATTTACTAAATATTTCTATACATATGGACTCACTTTTATGACTTAAATAAATTTATTCTCACCCTAAACCAAAATATCCATAAAATCACAAGTGTATTGAGCTACACACACACACACACACACACACACACAAACACACTTTTCGACTATGCATGTATTTATGCATGCAATAAATACAAAATTTGTAAAGACAAATGTGCACTTGTGCCCTGCCTGAGATGGTGTCACACTTCACCCAGTGGCACATAACGTATGGGAAACCTGCACTGTATGCATTTCTGTAAGAACTATGGTTGTTAGGATAGCCTGATTGCATTTTCTCTTTCCTTTGCTCTCAGTTTCCAAACTTTGTTAACTTTTTGATGAGGATTAGCTGAAGTATAAAAAGGCACTAAGAGAGAATTAAAGAGAGGTAGAGGGAAGGAAGGAAGGGGAGGAGGAGGAAAACAAGGTGAAATAATAAGGAAAAAGGCAGAAAAAAAGAATGGAAAGAGAAGAAGGGAAAGAAAAGATGCCCAGGCAAGATACCCAAACAAAAATGTTGGTGGCACAGGGACCTCTGTGTGTGTGTGTGGGCAACATGGTCACATCAAGCTGTGTGTTTATCAGAAACATGGTGACCTCATGAGGGGCAGTATCACCCTAAATATTACACAACGCTGGTCCCACGCATAACCCTGACAATGGGGAGCCTTTATCCTCTAGATTCTTCCAGAGTCCCCTCTAGTTCACTCTACCACTGGATCTATGCCTATCAGACCAGGCAGGCTCACAGCAGGCTGCACACTTACCTTCCTTATCAGCTCAGGAAGAAATGTCTACAAAACTCTTCCTCTGGTCACTGATATCTCTGGGAACCAAATCCATTAAGATATTTTTGATCCTTACCCACGCTATTTTGAATGTCTGGTGCACAGGAAGGAACTGATAAAAATAGAATTACAATGCCCTTACCGCCAAAGTAGCAAAGGAGCTGATTAAGATTGATGTCTGAATAAATACACAATAGCGGGCCCTACATTTAATAGCCTTTGATGAAAGCAGAAAAGAAGTGTAGTTTTCATTGACCTCATGGGTGTGCATGTCTATTTTCTTGTCATGTCCATTTTTCTTAAAATATGGCCTCTCTTTCTCCTAACAATAAAATTAGTGTAGAATAATAATAATAATAATACCAAAGAATGGCTAATAGTCATTGAGTGCTTACTAGAAGACAAGCATGGTTCTAGAAAGTTTACAGGCATTAACTAGCCTAATCCCGATTGCACATCCCCTGATGAGGATACATGGATGATACCGTTATTTCTTTTCTACAGATGAAGAAACTCAAAATCAGATGCAGCAGGAGCATAGCGGAAACATCCAAGTTGGGTTCTGCTTCCCTTATTAAGTACATTAGTACACGTTACTTACTGTCTCTTGGACCCAGCCTCCTCTGTGTAGTTAGAGATACCTGAGGAGCGGGTTGAAGACTAAATGGACGATTGTATAAAGTCCTTCAGAAAGTGCCTGCCACAGAGTAAGCCCTCCAGTGCGGCCCATTATCATTATCAACCTCACCATCATTAGCATTATCACCATCAGTCCTTCTTCCACATCCTCCATTGATTAGCATGCAAATTTTCTGTCTTTCTGCACTTACCAATGTGGTAACATAACACAAGTAAATCTGCATAAAGCAGCATGGCTTAGTCCCTAGGATTTCTCCAAGGAAATGAGTTGGGACTCATTATCACTGTGTCCTGGAAGTCACCCCGAGAACTCCACGGGGAGTGCCTTCAGCCTGACTAGAATCATGTCCTTTGACCAGTAACATCTAATTACTGATGGCAGCCACCTTGACTCAAAAGAGTCTTGCTTGCTCGTGAGCGGCCACACTAGCGCTTGGGAACTGAGTGCTTTTAGTTATTCATTTTAATCATTCTACCCACTTTTATTTCAGCGTGTTGTTTTATGCAACTTTATAATTGACCTTCACTGTTACGGTGTAGAGAAGATGGTGCATTAGGAAGAGGACAGCTCGGTAGACAGTTCATAATTCTGACAGCAGAGGTTTTAGAAAGCTTTCTTCCTTCACTTATCCCCTACCCACTGGCTCAGTGTGATCCTTCAAGCAAACAAGGCCTCATAAAAAGCAGGAAGAACCACTTAAAGTTTGGTGGAAGGACATATAATTACACTTAGATAGGAGGAATATTTTTAAAAAATGTGTTTATAACAGGCAAATAGATAGTGACAGAAAGTAGATTAAGTGATTGGGGCCAGGAGGACAGAGAAAGAAGATGGCAGAGGGGAGGGGAGAGAAATGAGGAATGACTACTAACGTTTATAGAGTTGTTTTTTTTAATGTGATGAAAAGGTCTAAAATGGATCATGCTCACAGTGCACAACCCTGTGAGCATACGCTGAATTATACACTTTGAAAGGGTGAATTGTATGATACATGAATTATACCTCAATAAAGCTTTGTGTTTTGAAAAAAAGTAGACTGCCAACATCTTCACATCACATCAGTCTTATTTAAATTATTTGAGCCCTGGGCTACTTGTATCTACACCCCCGAAATCTCCTGCTTTCCTCAGCTAAGGATGTGGTGCCTTACTTCTGTCTCTAGACTTTCCTTGCTTCCTTCTTTAGCCTAACACTAGGTACTAAGTTCTAGTTTCAATGGCTGCTTCTTTCCTTCCTTCTTTTCCACCCCTTGTGCCTCTAGTCACCTGGCATAAATAAGTTTCTAACCTCTCAGACTCTCCATGAACATGCCTCCAAGGATAATGGAAGAAAAGAAGCTGCCGGATGTGCCTGGGAAGGGCACTCAGCCACATCTGGGGCAAATAATCAAACATCTCTCACAACAGGACTTCTTGGATAAAAGACGGTTAAGGGTTCATTATTAGGTTGCTAGAATCATTTAATATTAGCCAGCAAGCCAGAAATCTAATCTTAATTTCTCCCTTGACTTCAGCCCATCAGTTCTAAATCTTTCAATTCTGTCTTCTCACCTTGCCTTGAGTCATGTCTCATGACAGTGCTTTCAGTAAGATGCTCAACATTTTGTTCCTGGACAATTACAACATTCTTGATTATCGTTCCCGGTCTCATTTCTTTCCAGACTCCCTTCATTTTAGCCCACACGGCTGCTAGAGTTCTTTCCAAAGGATAAATATAGCCAAATAATTCTCTTGCTTAAAATCTTTCCATGGCTCACCAGAACAGCATACAATCCGAACTCTTCATGGCCATCTTATGCTACAGCACACTGCATGCTAGGGTAATGAATTACCTGAAAATCCTAAATCTTAATTGCTTCTATTTATTGTACATTGCTACTCTTTCTGCCTTAAATATTCTCTCCCAGATTCTTCTCAGTCTTCCTGAAGGCTTTCCTACTCACCCAAGAAGAATCCTGTGCTCATAATATCTGTCTCCAGAGTAATCTTACAAAATTAGCTGTAACACTTGTGACAATCTGTTAAATGATTTAACTTGTCTTTCTCTTAGTAAGAGATTTATGAGGTTCTTTCAGGTCAGTATTTTGTTGTCTTCCTTCTCACATTCCCAGCACCTAGCACTGCGCCTGACACCGCACTCAGTAAATGCTAGCTAAATTAATGAACAAATGAAACTCAAGACATGAGAATAAATGTCTACCATTGAGGCAGGTCTCCAAAAGGATTCCCTTAGGGTGTATATCTCACCTAATTATCTTTCTTTTTCTTCTCTTGGAACCAAAATCCATGGAACCCTGAAAGACAACTTATTAAGTTAAAGCCCAAGTTCAGAATAATCGCTATAAAACTTCATGTATCAAAATGCATACTTCTTTTCAAGGTTGATAAAATCCAACTGTGATTCTTGCCAGTCTCAGCGTCATGCACACACCATGTGGAATACATCTGGGTATTTGTACAGAATATGCTTCTCAAAGCATGAAGATCAAGACGAAAAGGACCTTAGCTATAGTTTAGGATCCTGTGATCCAACAGGGATGGGTCATATGGAGGCTTCATACTCTCCCTCCAAGTACACCCACAATCCAAGTGTCCATTAGCAGATGAATGAATAAACAAAGCAGGGCATATACATACATATTATTCAGGCTTTAAAAAGCAGGAAATTCTAACACTTGCTACGACATGGATGAACTTAAAGACATCAGGCTAAGTGAAATAAACCAATCACAGAAGAACAAATATTGTATAATTCCACTTCTGTGAGTTACCCAGGGTAGTCAAATTCCTTGAGATGCAAACTAGAATGGTGGTTACCCAGAGCTGGGGAAAGGGAAAGGAGAGGGATTAATGTGGACGAGTTTTAGTTGGGGGAAGATAATAAAGTTCTGGAGATGGATACTGGTGATGTTTGCATAGTACTGTGAATGTATTAATGTCATTGAACTGTGTACTTAAAAATGGTTCACATGGTAAATTTTATGTTTATTTTGCCATAATAAAAAAAATAGGATAGAATAAAAATAATCAAAGGAAATCTTCTGTACAAAGGATAAGCATCCTCTATGAAGTTTTTATTTCACTTAAAATAATTGTGTATACTTCATTTTGGATTAAAACAGATTTCTTATTGTGAGTTGTGGTTAAAAAATGTTTAGAAGCCACTGTTCCCAAAATTAACTTCAACAGCTACATGGTATCCTATCACATGGATATACTGCAACTTTTAAATCAATCCCTTAGTTTTGGACATTGTTTGTGGTTAGTCCTCTGCTGGGAACATTCTAAATATGTCTTTGTATGTGTCTCTATTTCACTTCTTGTTATGCGTCTATTTTCTTGGCTTGTTTCTATATCATTTTTTTGCATCTTACAGGCAAACTCTCCAACAGTTTCAGTTTTGCCTTCTAATCTGGTTTTCATTCCTAACCACAAATATAAATCCCCTCCTGCTAAAACCCTTCCCCTTGCTGCTGGCACTGCCTCTGGCTACCTTGTGCACCCAGGCCATGATTCAGGCACTCAACAAAAATCTTCAATAGCAAGAAGGATCGGAAAATCATTTCCCCTGTAACCACTGCCACATCGGAAAATCATTTCCCCTGCCACTGTGATGGGCAGCCTCTAAGATGCTCCCAGTGATCCCTCTTTCTGGTACTTATACCTATGTGGAACTTTTTCACCCTGGGAAATGGAGACGGGTTGGACGTTGAGTTCCGCCAAAGAGATAAGTTGTCACTTCTGAGATTAGGTTACCAAAAGATGCCTCTTCCCAACTTGCTCCCTCTCTCACTACTCATGTTGATTCAAGCAAGTTGTCATGTTATGAGTTGCCCTATGGAAAGGTCCAGATGATCTTGTCAGGGCCCTGGACAGCAGTCAACAGAAAACCATGAGAAACTGAACCTCTCAGTCCAGCAATCTACGACCTGTCGACAAGTATGAGAGTGATGTTGAAAGCAAATTCCACCCAAGTTAAACCTGGAAATGAAACCACAACTCTGGATGACACCTTGATTATAGTCCTATGACCCACAGAAACTATAGGATAGTAAGTGTTTTTTGTTAAAGCAGCAGCATTTGTGTGTGTGTGTGTGTGTGTGTGTGTTCTAACACGGTTATAGATATCCACTACAGTCACATTGTTGGACTGCTCAGCCTAATGTAAATTTTAAAAAGGCATTTACTACTCCAGAATCTTCAGTTATCACCACCACCTTCCGTTGAGAGCCTTTGCAGCTTCCTATGCCCTAAACAAAGATACTGGGATGAACAAATGGCCACAGTCCTTGGAAAAAGAGGCTACAAGACAAATAAGACCAGTAAACTAAACATTTTACCACTGTTAAGATTCCTTTTCTTAACCGTATCACTTATACGGTGTACGTGTGCCTTTGGGAGAGGGTACGGGTGTTATTTTTGCCTGTGGAACATTCAATCCACCTTATTCTGCTTAATAGCACACTATTTTTTCCTTTGAAAACTCACCCCTATTCCACTGTTCACTCATGTGGTACAGATGGGGCCCAGCTCACACCCTGCCTGGCTTTGGAAGGAGCATGTGATTAGGCCCAGCCAATCAAAGCCTTCGGTCCTCCTTCCCACACTGCTGGCTCCAGGGAAGGATGTGCAAATCAAGCTGAAACAATTAGAACCTCCAGAAAGATAATGTAAAGCTAATACCAAACAGAAGCCTCCACAGGGGAGTCTGTCTGTAGATGAAGCCAACAACTAAAGACCCAGCCAAGAAACAGAGATGGATTCCAATAATAACATGTGAGCGTCTGTATCACGCCATGCCTGACGTCCGTGAACTCCATGGGCTTCTAAATTATGCAAGCCGGTCGTTTCCCATTTTTACTTGTGTCATTTTGAGTTTGATTTCTATTACTTGCAACCAAAAGAGTTTTAACTGATATGCTCATCTTGCTTTACTGCTCCAAGATTTAAAACAAAATAGCCACTTAACTTGATAGACTAGAGAATGTTGACAATACAAATGGAAGTTTTCCCCAATTATTAAAAGCAGCAGTAGCCTCGGATGTAAGTTATGGTAAACTTGTTTCTAGAGAGGCCATTCTCTACAGTGGCTAGATAGGAAATCTAAAATTTCGGTTGTGTTGTTTAAAAAGACTTGGATAAATTTCCCCCCTTTTTTCCTTCTAACGAGAGAAAATGACTGACATAAATATTCCTCCCTTCCTTCCTTCTTCAAATTATTTGATAAATCATACCAATAAATGTTGAATGAAATAAACAAGCCCTAGAAGATGACATTCAGCGTAATATCCTTTTAAAAATCAGTTTTATTGGGACAAAATTTATGTACCCTAAGCTGTATCCATTCAAAGTGTACAGTTTTATGAGATTTTGTAGAGGTATACACATCTATAATGAGGAAACACGGCCACAATAAATCTATCGAACATTTTCATCACCCTAAAAATATTCATCACAGCCCTTGCAACCTATCCTTTCCTCTGCCCTGCACCAAGCAACTGCTGATCTTTTGTCACCTTAGTTTGTGTTCTTTAAAATTTTATACCGACAGAATCTTAACTGTATGTACTCTTTTGTATCTGGCTTCTTTCACTCAATATACTGATCTTCTGACTTACCTATATTATTCCACACGTTAGTAAAGTTTATTACTTTTTATCCTTCAGTATGATCTAGTGCAGGGGTCCTCAAACTACAAACTACGGCCCGCGGGCCACATGCAGCGGTGTGATTGTATTTGTTCCGTTTTGGTTTTTTACTTCAAAATAAGATATGTGCAGTGTGCATAGGAATTTGTTCATAGTTTTTTTTTGTTTTTTTTTTTTAACTATAGTCGGCTCTCCAATGGTCTGAGGGACAGGGAACTGGCCCCCTGTTTAAACAGTTTGTGGACCCCCGATCTAGTGTATGGCTAAATCATAATTGTTTATCCATTCATGTGTCGATGAACGGATGGGTTTTTCCCATTCACAGTGGTTACTGTGAATGAAGCTACTAGAAACATTTCTGTACCAGTCTTTCTGCGGACATTCTCATCTGTCTTGTAGCAGAATGATTAGGTTGTGTGGTCAGTTGAGTTGACTTTTTAAGAAACTGCCAAAAAGTTTCCCAAAGGCATTTTACCAACTTACATTCACACCCACCATGTAGGAGAGCTCTGTTTATTACTCCACAAGTTTTTGTCACTTGTGGCAGCATTAGCTTTTTAAATTGTAGTCACTCATGGGTGTATAGTGGTATCTTGCTGTGGTTTTAATTTGCATTTCAGCCACGACTAATGGTTTTGATTATCTTCTTAGATGCCAATTGGCCATCTGGATATATCGCTTTATGAAGAGTAAATTTAAGCTTCTGACTATTTATTATTGGGGTGTTTGTCTTCTTATTGTTGGGTTGTAAGAGTCCTTTATATATTCTAGATAGAGATTTATATAATTTCCAGATTTATACATTGAGAATGTTCACCCAAACTGTCATCTGCCTTTTGACTTTTGCAATGGTATTTTTCAAAACAAAAGTGTTTTTTAATTTTGGTGAAATATTATGTGTCATTATTTTCTTTAATGGACATGCTTTCTGGGTCCTATCTAAGAAAAACTTTAGCTATCTCAAGGTTGCAAAGATTTACATTTTCTTTCACAAGTTTCATAGATTTTGTTGTTTTATGTAGGTCTAACATCTATTTTGTATGTGAGGTAAGGGTCAGGCTTTCTATATTTCTATTTATTTGTCCAATTATCATTTATTGAAGATTATTGTTTCCCTGTCAAATTGCCTTGACGCTGTGTCAAATTCATTTGATTGGATGTTATATGTGTGGGCCTATTTCTGAACTTAGTTTTCTTTCGCATTAATCTATTTATGTCTACTTTCACCAGAGCACTTCTTTTAGACTACTAAAAACTTTATAGTAAGTCTGGAATCAGGTAGTGTAAATAACTTTTTGGCTATTCTAAACCTTTTTTATTTTCAAATAAACATTAAAATCAGATTGCTTATTTATTTCCAAACACCAAAAGCCTGCTGAGATTTTGACTCCATCAGCAGACTGAGCTGAATTTACAAATCAGTTTGGGAAAACAGAACAATTCACAAACATGGTACATCTTTCTCCATTTAGGTCTCCTTTAATTCCTTTCACCATTGTTGTTTGACTTAAAGCAAAGAGATCTTCCACGTCTTTGGTTATATTTGCCCCTAAGCATTTTAAGGTTTGGGTACTACCATAATTAACCTTTAAAAAACTCACTTTCAATTTTATTCTGCTAGTATAAAAATATACAATGATTTTTTATTGCTATCCACCCCATATCCTGTAACCTTATTCTTATTCACTTACTACTTCTAATAGTTATTTTATAGATTTCTTGGAAATTTCTACAGTGACAACCATATCATTTGCAAAAATAGACAATTTAACTTCTTTGCTTACATTCATAATTCCTTTTATTTCTTCTTGTGTGTGTTTTATTATACTGTTTAGGAGCTGCCCAACAGTGGTGAATAGCAGTGTGAGTCCAGGAATCCCTACCTAATTTCTGATCTTAGTGTAAAAGCATTCACTATTTACCATCAACTATGATGAAGGTTTGTGGTCCTTTATCACCCTGACGAAGTTCCTTCCTACTCTTAGATGCTTAAAGCATTCATTACAAGTAAGTGCTGAGTTTCTTCAAATGCATTTTCTGTATCTATTGAAATGGTCACATGGTTTTTCCTCCTTTATTCTGTTCAGAGGGTGAATTACATTGATATTTTTGTGTTATACTCATCCTACGTGCCTGGGATAAACCCAAATTGGTCATAAGATACTAACTTTTCTCATTATCGTTGTTAGTCTTGATTTGCTAATCTTTTGTAAAGTATTTCAGTATCTACTCATAAGGCATATTATTCTGTAACATTTGAGGTAACGTCTCTGTTAGATGTTGGTATTTGTATCATACCAGCCATAAAATGGGTTGGAAAGCATTTATTCCTCTAATTTCTTTGTACGGGATTTTATTTATCCTTTGAATATCTGAATGTTGATACCTGTGACGGGCAGCAGCTCAGATCTCAGTTCAGATTGCTGTCAATCTGCCCATACCTGCGTGGCTCGGGGTTGACAGACTGCTCGGTTTATACACAGAACTTGGTGTTCCTCCTATTTGGCAGTCTCTCCCTTTTTCCTAGGATCAGCCCTCGTCCCCCTTTAGTGGCTTTGGATACTCTGAGCTCCTTCAGATGGTTCTTCCTCCCCCAATGAGTACAGGCTCTCTACCAAAATGTTAGCCATCCCTCATCACAGCTACACTTAACTCTGGTTTCCCTCAGGGCAAAACCACGAACATGGAAAAAACTCTAGGGCAGTTACCCTCTAATTTTTAATTCCCCTACAAAAATCTACCTGCTCTGTCACTCTCCAAAGCTTCTAGGAAGTCATGTTTTGTTTGTAGTGATTTGCAGCAGGTACCGTCTGTTAGAAGCCTACTCCTTTCTAACCAAAAGAAAACCCCACAGAATCCTTTTTATAAAGTTCAAAACCAATAAGCATCTATTGTTTAGAAGGATACGTGTATTATAAGAAGCATATAAATAAGCTAAGGAATGATAAAGACAAAATTCAGATTAATGTGTGTCTGGAGAAGGAAGGCAGGGCGGAGAGACAGGAGAGCACACAAATAAACACAAATTATTGTCAGGGCTCTGCTGTTCTGGGTGTGTGTGGGGTTACTAAACATTCACTGTGTTACTCATAAATGAATAAGTACCACGATTATAATATGGGCTCAGCATAGGCCAATGATGGCAATCACCATAAACCAAAGACTGATTAATTTCATTCTCTCCATCTACAAACGAACGTTCATAGACTCTTTGTCTTGTTTCTAGACTCCTGAAAAGTCTCAAAACCAACAAGATTCTGAGAAGCTGGATCTATGAAATGGCTAAGGATTTATGAGATTCATTTATAGGTAACATTTGTGAATCATTCCAATTTAGGCACCCCTTGGACACACGGTGAGTAATGAGGAAACGCCTTAAATAACGTTGTTTTGAACAGGAAGAAAAGGAAGACAAAGCCGTGCATGCATGGAGTGTTTCTTGTTCACAACATGGACAGGTTCTTCTGACAGAGAAAAGTTCTTGAAGATTTAGAAGCAAGGAACAAGAAAAGGGATTGGATTTAAGAACATTGAAGCAGTCTCAAAGCAGGAGAAAACTTCAGTTTGCATGCCTCAAAGCATATTCACATGTCAAGGACCGTGGGACATTTTCCCAGAGGAGCCTGGACAAGAAGCCTCCCTGGTCTTATTATCTGAAACCAGGCTGAATGGAGCACCAGGGAATAGGCCGCAGGGAGAAAGATCACACTGGCCCAAAGGGTGGAAAAAGTGATGTAATCAGAAAGTTCTTTCCCATCTTTAATTTTATGACTCTCCATAGAAAGGAAGGGGAATTCAAACCACTTCAAAATAAGATCACCGGAGACCTGGCTTAGCTGGCTGGATCTGAGGACATGGAAGATGATTATAAAGATTTATTTTTCTGATTGATAATAACATGCAATGCCAAAAGGAACCACCCCTTGACTACATAGCAAACATAGGGAAAAATGCCAAACTAAAGCAGAATAATTTCTCAGGGAATTGAGAATAGTTGAGGAAGAATCTACAAATAATAATGCTGAAGAATAAAGGCTTTCCTTCCTAGCATTTACCCAATGTTTCATTTTTCTGAATATTTCAAAGAGCATAAGCAGAAAGCTCACATCCACCTGCTTGCTATATGATTTTATTTTAAAGAGAGTGCACTCCAGAAGACAAACCTCTAAAGAAACAAATACCATTAGATTTCCTTTTCTTTTTTCTTATTTGATGTCATTAATAATAAATTGTATGTATTTTCCCCAAAGAAAAAAAATCAGTGGCTGTCTATTGCTTTCACTGAAACAGTCATAAAAGCACATTTTTAAAGAAATGCCATATATATATAATATATATACATACAAGTACTTTTTTTTTAGACGTGGACTGAAAAATTTGCTAATTGCTTTAAAATTCAAAATCTCCAATCAGCTGAACACTGTTGTAAGTAAATAGGACCTCTTTGAAGGAAAGTAATCCTCATTAAGGGGCAGGTTACAGGGACACCCAAGTTTATGTCAGTAGCAGATTCTGTTAAGATATGCACCAAAGGTGTCTGGACTGTTTCAACTGGAAGGGTGTTGGTGTAATGTTGGTATTTAGCTGTGATCTAGAGATCAGCAGAGGTCAGGCCGGACAAAGCAGCGTCTAATGAAGCTTCTAGTGTCTGGGGTGAAAGATCCACAAAGCCTTTCAAATTAGCAGCTGAATCCTGACATTCATTAGTGATTATATATGCAAGGGTTGCATCTTAAGCCCCAACCAGTAAAACAGCCTAGACGCTCTGCATACACGCAAAGGAAATAAAGTATGTACAAATATAAAGAACCAGCACATTTTAAATGCCTTCCCCTTCACATTTTGACATTTTTCTTTTTTTTTTTTCCCCTTCTTTTTATATTAATGACAGGACTGCGGTATGCTTACATTCCAATTTCATATTAAAATAATTACCACCATGACTAAAATGAGACTTGTTTTTTTTTTTTTTAAATTTTAATCAAGGACGATCTAGTCACAAATTGCTTCTGCTAAGTTCTGTACAAGACATAATACACTCTTGTTAACTAACAAAACCAATAAATCAAGCCGAAGCACTTATTAAAGTATCTTACAGGACTAAATTTATCACTGATGACAAATTTAATTTGGGATTCTGAGAGTTGGCCTCGTTGCATGTACTTCAACAGATTTTTTGGAGGGAGCAGTTATTTCACAAGTAATGAATGCTAAATTTACTTGAAATTTTTAGAGATGTAAAAAGAGAACTTCCAATAAAAAGATTAAAAAACCTGTGTCCTTCCTAGAGCTTTACTGTCACTGGAAAAAGTTCTGCACTAAAATTCTTTTCCAGTAATGCTATACTTTGCATACTAAAGTTAGGAGAATTTTTAAAACAGTGATGATGACCATTTTACAAAGTAATTTATAGCCATCACTCACTTAACCCACACTGTATCTCTGCAGATAGGTCAGTTATTATCCCTTGATAATGAACATCAATAAATTAAGATACAGAATTTTCCCTACATAACAGGGAAAATAATTTTAATCTGTGGCAAGGTCATTTGGCGCAAGGGAGGGTGGAAAGAGAAAAAGTAAAGAAATGCACAGAATTGCATTGGGTCTTCTTTGTGATTTTCCAATACTACCCCTAAAAGTACGGTATTCCCTTTAAGTGTCAAAAGAGAATTACATTTCAAATAAACATAAAGTTATTATTAATAGGCAACCTTTCCTTGACATCCTGCTTCTAGATCGTAATATGAATAATGTCTTATTTTCTGTTCCAGTCAACCACATTGTGCAGCTTATTGTACACCAAAACCAGGTTACAAAGTCCTATTTTCTACAAACTTTTCCTCCTTCTAAAGGATTGCTCTACAATCCTACATCAGCATTTTCCTGTTGTCTTTTCAAACAGTATTCTCTTTCTTAACAATGCAATCTGCATATAAAAACCAAATTTTGCCACCTGGTCCTGTTTAAGGCAAACCAAGCAGCCTGAACCACAGCCTGACAAGGAGAACGCATTAAGCTCTTGAACAAAAGCATCCAAGTCGACCTGTTTTGCAGACCGATTAATAGAAACAAGCTCCAAGGACTAATCACAAGTCAAGCCCTGTTTTGCAGATTAATAGAACAAAGACACAGGAGAGGAGGGGAGGTTACGGCACCAGAATACAAATAAGCAAAGGTAGGCCCAGGCTTTCCTTGACTGAAATCACATCCTGTAAAGCCAGACCCAGAAACCCATGTCCACGGGTGTCGCATTCAGAGATGAATCCAAATGCAACACCAAAGAGGTCTGGATTTATCAGCCAACCCGGTACCCCACTAGCCATCTTGGTTTTTACCTTCTTTGGAGATTCCGATTTAAAAGAAGAAACAATTTTTTTTTTTTTTTTTGATACAGAGTCTTACTTTATCACCCTCGGTAGAGTGAGGTGCTGTCACAGCTCACAGCAACCTCCAACTTCTGGGCTTAGGCGATTCTGTTGCCACAAGGCCTGGCTATTTTTTTGTTGCAGTTTGGCTGGGACCAGGTTTGAACTCACCACCCTTGGTATATGGGGCTGGCACCTTACCCACTGAGCCACAGGCACTGCCAAGAAACAAAAATTTTAAACAGAATAATGCATGGCTCTAGATGCTTTGGGAGACTTCCTTCCATTTCAGCCAGGAAAACCACCATGTTTGCTGATCAGGACGGACACTTTCCCTTCCCCATCTTTGAATGGGGTCATCTAGGAAGTGGCAGAAGCCCCCCTTCACTCCCAGAGGACATGAGATGGGAGCGCCAAGTTAGAATAAGAGAGTTAGTTCCCAGTTACCCACAGGCATACATTTTACAACTAGAGAAGTGACCTTTCTTCTTGACTGTAAAAATAAAACTTAACCTGCCGTAAGAATGTACAAAAGCTCAGGAATGATAGCATGTGAGAAAGAAGAAAAAACAATCCTAGGAGAAAAAAATCTCTGTTATACTTGTGGTATATTATCTCTCAGTTTTCATTTTCTGTCTATATTTCATACAATTTTTATAGTGTTATGATCCATCCATGTATTTACGGTGGGGATATGGCTTTTAAAAGGCTTACTGTTAAACACAAGAAGAAAAATAGACCCTTGCTCCCTGATGGGTAATGCTCATTCTTTTTCTTTTAATTTTTTTAATGCTTATTCTTTAATGGATAAAATCATTCAAGGTAGATACATCAATTTTTTAACTGGAATTGTAACATGTTCATACACATGAGTACATAGTTAACTGAGAAAAGTCTACATAGAGTGAGAAACCTAATCTTTAAGAACTGAGATGTCTACTTGCTGCGTGATTTCTATTCCAGTCTTGATTTTCCACATTAACTGTTTTCCTTTCATTGTTTTTCTACTTTGACTTACAGAAACCCAAAAAGGCAAAAGCGTTTTTGGTTTCACTCAGAAGAGCACTTTATTTAGTATTTTCAGAGTGGGGCAAAGAGAATGTACTTTCTCTAGCATATTCTGTGTATTGTAACAATCAACAAAGCAAAACCACACTCGTGATGATGCATCAGTAGTTCCAAAGTGTCCGAACTGTCTTTAGAGCACTGTTCAGCCTGGGGTATACAAGCTAGCCGCATTCCACAATTTCCTAAGAAGCCATCCTACTTTCTCAGGATTACTGAGAGAATTCTCAGGAACTCTTTGAACTGTTTCAAAACCCAGTTCAAACGCGATAGAAGGTAATTCCTATAGCAAATAACCTTGAAGACCAATACCCTCCTTGGTATCAGATTTTCTCTGTAATAGTAATACTGAACAGCACAGTTTGAATCTAAGAAGGCACTCGATACCCTGAAAATTCCCTGCCCTAGACCTTCCCGGGCCTGCCGACCCTGAAGCTGCAGCCACACAAGGATCAGACCCTGAATTGCTTCTCTCTCTCTCTCTCTCTCTCACACACACACACACACACACACACTTGGGTTTCCCTTTTTTTTACTCCTTTTGCTGGTCCTACAGGTAAGTACTGCTTCCTTTAGAATTGTATCTTTCTAAGCGAGAGGCTGACTTTGGATAAGCAAAGCGACTCTGCTGTTTCACCTCAAAGAACAGCAAGCATTAAGGAATGTCCAGGAACAGACACAGCAGCGTTGGCGTCGCCTGAAATCTTCATTCTCAAGTGCTTCCTAAGTATTCATTTCTTTAAATAATATAAAAGCAAAGCCCACAAATGAAACCTATGAGTCTTTCGGACCAACTTGTCTTCCACATTTTTTCCCCTTAAATCGTAACACCAATGGAAAAGAAGAGTGGGGAGGTGACTTCTAATGCCCCAAGAGCGCATTTCCACCTAGTTAGCTTTGCCATCAACAATTTCTGATTAGGTTTAAGCCTGACAGCTTTTACTGTGTTCTTCAGAGATCAAAGCTAGATGGGTTTTTCTGCTGATGCCTGATCATAAAAATAGAGACCCCCAAGAATGGCTAGTCATTTAGGGGTTGGACTTTTAAACCATTCACATAAAAAAATTGTTTACTAGTATCTGTCTTTAACAATCCTCTTTCTAGGATTATGGGGCTCTGAGCTACTTCCGATGGCTCATGAAGCTTTGAGTGGCACAGAAAGTCTGAATATCCCATTAGATTCAGCTCTCAGATTGATACGTTCCAGAAA
Source organism: Nycticebus coucang (assembly GCF_027406575.1). Classification (NCBI taxonomy): domain Eukaryota; kingdom Metazoa; phylum Chordata; class Mammalia; order Primates; family Lorisidae; genus Nycticebus; species Nycticebus coucang. The sequence goes on along the minus strand of NC_069793.1, from coordinate 34,373,304 downwards.
TTCAGTACATATGGTAGCTTGAAACATAGTGAGAAAAACAATCATCGCCGTTTATGAAGCCAGGCTGCCATCAGAGGCCCTCGGTTTTATGTGCCATCTTTTTGTACATAATGCGTTATGTAAAAGAAGTGCATAACCAATCTTAGAGAAGAACGGAAAATCAGTGTGTCGACTCTGACTTTCCTTCTTTACAAACATGGCATTGGTTTCAGCTGCCTTCAAAGTGGATTTACAGTAGATTCATACGAAATTCTAGCACCACTTTTTATTTAACATGATCCACCTTATAAACCCATCATGTCAAGATATTGGGTTTGAAAGTATCTAAATTAACCAATAAATATCACCGGTACCTTTAGAGGCTACCTTTGGAAGTCTTATCCTGGGAATAATCTTATTTAGACGAGGTCTTAACCACTTCCTCTGATTTGCCCTTAGAGCCCAGGTGCTTGCCTTCCCATTGCTTTTTCATTCTATTTTTTTGTTTTGTTTTTGCACCCAATTCCATTCTTGGACATTATTAGTCATAGTAACTGTCTTTACACTTTAACCGAGCCGATTTTTATATGTGAGCAAAACATTCCCCGGCTGTCCTGTCCTGAATTAATGCAGATTTGTGGCTCACCTTTTCTGCTCTTTGCAGAACGCATACACATTCTGCCAACCCAGAGTCTTTCAAATTTGCTCCTAACTTCGTGTTGGAGGAGCCCTCATGGAACATTCCACATTCCATTTATAGTTATCATTCAAGATTACCTTTATTTTTCCTGAGTGAAAATGCACTGCCAAGTGTTACTCATACATTGAAAATGACACTTGATGGAAGTGACCTTATAAATGCCCCATATGTCTTCATTTAACTGACATTTATTCGCTTCCAGGCCTTTTGACCAAACACAGGTGACTATGGGGTTCCTTTCCTAACTGGTTTCCACTTATCCAGGCCATATACAACATGGCGTGTACAGACACGGTACAATATTCACTTTAAAAAGTTTTCTCTCTTCCTCTCTCTCCCATACCACCCCCATCCCCAAAGCACAGAGGTAACTGTTTTCTTAGGCTAAATTTCCTGTTTATCTCATTTCTGCCCTTCACTGCTTCTCTTCCATCCTGGTGTACCACCATATAAACAAACAAACCAAAACCTTAACAGCCATTACAAAACTAACAATTGTTAATTGTTAACAAGGGTAGAAAATCACTGAGCACCTGGAGGTTAACGTACACAATCTCATTTTAATACCACGACAAAGTTACTGTGAATAATGGAAAAAAATAAAGGCTTTGGGACCAAATAAATTTGGAACTGATTTCTAGTTCTTCACCAGGCGAGTGTCCTTGGGTGAGCTCTTTAACCTCTCTGACCTTTCATTTTGTCATCTCACAAATGGGCATGCTATGACCTCCTTTATAGGGTTGCTGTGACACTTAAAATCAGTGTTACATAAGGTACCTTTATGTGAATGACGCACAATAAATTGTAGTTATTATTATCTGAATACCCATTTGACAGATGAAACTGTGGCTCAGAGAGATTGAATTAACATGTTCAAAAAGGCAAGTAAGTTCTAAATGTCAACTTGAGCTGTTTCTAAGGCCAAAGCCTGTGCCATGGCCTCTCTCCCTAGCAGGCAGAAGAGGATTGTAGCTGGTAAGCTATGTTCCACAGGGGAGCCAAGTTTTCAGGTTATGTGGGAAGGTCTTGCCAGAAGTTTGTTAGCTAGAGAAACTGACGGTTTAAGAGAAGAGCGACTCTGCAAGAGTTTGCGGAGAAAGAGTTCAACAAAGACTGTGCCATTGGGGATAGATGTTCCTGAGCCTATACGTCAGCCTGTCCCCCATCAAGCCTCCCACAGGCTTCCAGATGAATCTGTTAGATGGTGGGTGCCTTGACAGCCCTCTCTGGAGCAGATGAGAAGGGCAGAGGGCTTCTCCACTGCCTAGCACAGAGCACAACGTGGCTTTGATTACCAAGCTCTGTTATGAAACAATTTTGGCAGCCCATAGAAGGCGTGGAAGGAGGTTCTGTGGATATGCAGGTGTCCTGCTGGCAAAAGGGGGGCAGATGGTGAGAGGAGTAACCTCATCCATGGGCACCTTCCTCAGAGGTCACCGGGAGAGTTAAAGGAGTAGTGCGGTGACCTAGACTACCTTGGGGACACGTCCCAGCCACGGGAAAGAACAGCACTGCAGACAGACGGAGCAGCAGCTGTGACTGTAACCAGCAAACACAGGTTTACACAGCCGGTGGGACCCCAGCAGGCTCAGTCTGGTGAGACCTGGAGAAGTCCACTCACAGGAATGGTGCAGACTATGAAATAAGAAATGCTTGTTTGTAAGGCAGCTTGAAAATAAATGGTAAGGAGTCCACATGACCCTAACTTTGAAAATTCAACCACCGAGAATGAAATCACTGAGAAGTGGGGATACTCTATACTGGACAAAGGACATTCTGAGCCCTGCCCTGGTCTGGATTTCTGCCAACCCCACCCTTCCCGCTCACTGCTCTCACTGCAGCCCAGGGGAGGCGGTCTCCAAATCTAACAGCAACTTCTACGGCTGCTCACAGAATGGGAATAGGCTTTGGAGGTGAAGAAATGAAAGACCCACGAAAGTACTGGTGGAGACTTTCTTTGAAGACTCTCACTCCTTAAAGTCAGGTTTGTCCTGCTCCCATCCCTGACCTTTACTAAAGCACACTCACCTGGAGAAACGCTCATCTCTCTACATAGCTGACGTTCAGGAAGAATCTAGGGATGTTCTTGAAGTGAACAGACATTGGTTACTTTGGGGCTTTGGTTCCATTTTGCTCAATCGTCTCCACTGCCCCATTTTGTAGACTCAGGGACATTTTCTTTCCTTGTGCCACTGGCTGTCTCGTCTGTGAAAACCTTCTGTTGATCAACCACAGAAATCTCTCTACCACCACCACCCTCATTTATTTATCCATTCAACAGACAGGGACTGAGCCCCTATTATGTGCCAGGCCCTGGGCGCGCTTACAGGGTGCAAGAACAAAGCCCCAGGTCCCTCATGGAGCACACAGCGCCTTTATAATCTCTTTCTGTCCACCAGCAGCAACTTTGCTTTAAAAGAAGAAACCTGTTAGTGTCATAGGAAAAAACGCAAGAACACCAGCAGCCAGCCAGCCATGTCCAAATGAGAAGGCGCAGGTCTGCTCTGGAACACAGCGTGTGGGCCCCTGGCAGGCCTGACTGAGTGGGGGCACACTGCCAGCCTTTCCTTCTTGCTGCATCTGCCCAGAGCTGCTGTCTCTCTCAGATGCTGCTTGGTGCCTTGGAGGGAAAAAGCTACATGCAACTGATACTTGCCCCCTGATGTGTGTTGTGTGTGAAGTCCTCTCTGTGAAGCAAAAGAACCAGAAGGAGCTGACCCATAGCTTACAAAAAACAAAACAAACAAACAAAAAAATGTAATTTTTTTTTTTTTTTTTTTTTTTTTTTTTTTTTATTGTTGGGGATTCATTGAGGGTACAATAAGCCAGTTACACTGATTGCAATTGTTAGGTAAAGTCCCTCTTGCAATCATGTCTTGCCCCCATAAAATGTGACACACACTAAGGCCCCACCCACCTCCCTCCATCCCTCTTTCTGCTCCCCCCCCATAACCTTAATTGTCATTAATTGTCCTCATGTCAAGATTGAGTACATAGGATTCATGCTTCTCCATTCTTGTGATGCTTTACTAAGAATAATGTCTTCCACTTCCATCCAGGTTAATACGAAGGATGTAAAGTCTCCATTTTTTTTAATGGCTGAATAGTATTCCATGGTATACATATACCACAGCTTGTTAATCCATTCCTGGGTTGGTGGGCATTTAGGCTGTTTCCACATTTTGGCAATGGTAAATTGAGCTGCAATAAACAGTCTAGTACAAGTGTCCTTATGATAAAAGGATTTTTTTCCTTCTGGGTAGATGCCCAGTAATGGGATTGCAGGATCGAATGGGAGGTCTAGGTTGAGTGCTTTGAGGTTTCTCCATACTTCCTTCCAGAAAGGTTGTACTAGTTTGCAGTCCCACCAGCAGTGTAAAAGTGTTCCCTTCTCTCCACATCCACGCCAGCATCTGCAGTTTTGAGATTTTGTGATGTGGGCCATTCTCACTGGGGTTAGATGATATCTCAGGGTTGTTTTGATTTGCATTTCTCTAATATATAGAGATGATGAACATTTTTTCATGTGTTTGTTAGCCATTCGTCTGTCGTCTTTAGAGAAAGTTCTATTCATGTCTCTTGCCCATTGATATAAGGGATTGTTGGCTTTTTTCATGTGGATTAATTTGAGTTCTCTATAGATCCTGGTTATCAAGCTTTTGTCTGATTGAAAATATGCAAATATCCTTTCCCATTGTGTAGGTTGTCTCTTTGCTTTGGTTATTGTCTCCTTAGCTGTACAGAAGCTTTTCAGTTTAATGAAGTCCCATTTGTTTATTTTTGTTGTTGTTGCCATTGTCATGGCAGTCTTCTTCATGAAGTCTTCCCCCAGGCCAATATCTTCCAGTGTTTTTCCTATGCTTTCTTTGAGGATTTTTATTGTTTCATGCCTTAAATTTAAGTCCTTTATCCATCTTGAATCAATTTTTGTGAGTGGGGAAAGGTGTGGGTCCAGTTTCAGTCTTTTACATGTAGACATCCAGTTCTCCCAACACCATTTATTGAATAGGGAGTCTTTCCCCCAAGGTAAGTTCTTGTTTGGTTTATCGAAGATTAGGTGGTTGTAAGATGTTAGTTTCATTTCTTGGTGTTCAATTCGATTCCAAGTGTCTATGTCTCTGTTTTTGTGCCAGTACCATGCTGTCTTGAGCACTATGGCTTTGTAGTACAGACTAAAATCTGGTATGCTGATGCCCCCAGCTTTATTTTTGTTACTAAGAACTGCCTTAGCTATACGGGGTTTTTTCCGGTTCCATACAAAACGCAGAATCATTTTTTCCAAATCTTGAAAGTACAATGTAGGTACTTTGATAGGAATGGCATTGAATAGGTAGATTGCTTTGGGAAGTATAGACATTTTAACAATGTTGATTCTTCCCATCCATGAGCATGGTATGTTCTTCCATTTGTTAATATCCTCTGCTATTTCCTTTCTGAGGATTTCATAGTTTTCTTTATAGAGGTCCTTCACCTCCTTCGTTAGGTATATTCCTAGGTATTTCATTTTCTTTGAAACTATGGTGAAGGGAGTTGTGTCCTTAATTAGCTTCTCATCTTGACTGTTATTGGTGTATACAAAGGCTACTGACTTGTGGACATTGATTTTATATCCTGAAACATTACTGTATTTTCTGATGACTTCTAGGAGTCTTGTGGTTGAGTCTTTGGGGTTCTCTAAGTATAAGATCATGTCGTCAGCAAAGAGGGAGAGTTTGACCTCCTCTGCTCCCATTTGGATTCCCTTTATTTCCTTGTCTTGCCTAATTGTATTGGCTAGAACTTCCAGCACTATGTTGAATAGTAAAGGTGACAGAGGACAACCTTGTCTGGTTCCAGTTCTAAGAGGAAAAGCTTTCAGTTTTACTCCATTCAGTAAAATATTGGCTGTGGGTTTGTCATAGATAGCTTCAATCAGTTTTAGAAATGTGCCAGCTATGCCTATACTCTTCAGTGTTCTAATTAGAAAAGGATGCTGGATTTTATCAAATGCTTTTTCTGCATCTATTGAGAGGATCATGTGATCTTTATTTTTGCCTCTGTTAATATGGTGGATAACGTTTATGGACTTGCGTATGTTAAACCAGCCTTGCATCCCTGGGATGAAGCCTACTTGATCATGATGAATGACTTTTTTGATGATAAGCTGTAATCTATTGGCTAGGATTTTGTTGAGAATTTTTCCATCTATATTCATGAGTGAGATTGGTCTGAAATTCTCCTTTTTGCTTGGGTCTTTTCCTGGTTTTGGTATCAGGGTGATGTTTGCTTCATAGAATGTGTTGGGGAAGATTCCTTCTTCCTCAATTTTTTGGAATAATTTCTGCAGTACAGGAATAAGCTCTTCCTTGAAGGTTTGATAGAATTCTGGAGTGAAGCCATCTGGACCAGGGCATTTTTTAGTTGGAAGCTTTTTTATTGTTTCTTTGATCTCAGTGCTTGAAATTGGTCTGTTCAGGAGGTCTATTTCTTCCTGGCTAAGTCTAGGGAGAGGGTGTGATTCCAAATATTGATCCATTTCCTTCACATTGTCAAATTTCTGGGCATAGAGTTTCTGGTAGTATTCAGAGATGATCTCTTGTATCTCTGTGGGATCAGTTGTTATTTCCCCTTTATCGTTTCTGATTGAGGTTATTAGAGATTTTACTTTTCTATTTCTAGTTAGTCTGGCCAATGGTTTATCTATTTTATTTATTTTTTCAAAAAACCAACTCCTTGTTTCATTAATTTTCTGAATGATTCTTTTGTTTTCAATTTCATTGATCTCTGATTTGATTTTGGATATTTCTTTTCTTCTACTGGGTTTAGGCTTAGATTGTTCTTCTTTTTCCAATTCCATAAGATCTCTTGTGAGATTGTTGATGTGCTCTCTTTCTGTTTTTCGAATGTAGGCATCTAAAGCGATGAATTTTCCTCTCAAAACTGCTTTTGCAGTATCCCACAGGTTTTGGTAGCTTGTGTCTTCATTGTTGTTATGCTCAAGGAAGTTAATGATTTCCTGTTTTATTTCTTCCTTCACCCATCTGTTATTCAACAGAAGATTGTTTAATTTCCATGCCTTTGGGTGGGGTTGAGCATTTTTGTTAGAGTTGAGTTCCATCTTTAGTGCCTTATGGTCTGAAAAGATACAAGGTAAAATTTCAATTCTTTTGATTCTGTTGATATTTGTTTTGTGTCCCAGGATATGATCAATTTTGGAGAATGTTCCATGGGGTGATGAGAAGAATGTATATTCTTTATCTTTGGGGTGGAGTGTTCTATATACGTCTATCAAGCATAGTTGGTCTAGGGTCTCATTTAAATCTCTTACATCTTTGTTTAATTTCTGTTTAGAGGATCTGTCCAGCTCTGTAAGAGGTGTGTTAAAGTCCCCTGTTATGATGGTATTATCAGATATCATATTGCTCAGACTGAGTAAGGTCTGCTTCAAGAATCTGGGAGCATTTAAATTGGGTGCATAAATATTTAGAATTGAAATGTCTTCTTGTTGTAGTTTTCCCTTGACCAATATAAAGTGACCATCTTTGTCTTTTTTGACTTTAGTTGCTTTAAATCCACATGTATCTGAAAATAAGATTGCAACTCCTCTTTTCTTCTGAATTCCATTTGCCTGAAAAATTGTCTTCCAACCCTTGACTCGGAGCTTTAATTTGTCTTTTGAAGCCAGGTGTGTTTCTTGCAGACAGCAAATGGATGGCTTGTGTTTTTTAATCCAGTCAGCCAATCTATGTCTCTTCAGTGGGGAATTCAAGCCATTAACATTTATTGAGATAATGGATAAGAGTGGTAGTATTCTATTCGTCTTATTTGGTGAGAGTCCATTGCTTAGTTTTATCTTTTGCATCAGTGTGGAGGTTAGGTTCTGTCCTTTGATTTCTGAGTTCTTACTTTGCTGCTGATCCATTGTGGTGGTCAGTGTGCAGAACAGGTTGAAGTATTTCCTGTAGAGCTGGTCTTGTTGTGGCGAATTTCCTCAATGTTTGTATATCCGTAAATGATTTGATTTCTCCGTCAATTTTGAAGCTTAGCTTAGCAGGGTACAGAATTCTGGGCTGAAAATTGTTCTGTTTAAGTAGATTAAAGGTAGATGACCATTGTCTTCTTGCTTGGAAAGTTTCATTAGAGAAGTCTGTGGTAACTCTGATGGATTTGCCCCTGTAGGTCAACTGGCGCTTACTCCTGGCAGCTTGCAGAATCTTTTCTTTTGTCTTGACTTTGGACAGGTTCATCACAATGTGTCTTGGAGAAGCTCGGTTAGAGTTGAGGCGACCCGGGGTCCGATATCGCTCTGAAAGCAGTGTGTCAGAATCTTTGGTGATGTTTGGGAAATTTTCTTTTATAATATTCTCTAGTATGGCTTCCATTCCTCTGGGGCATTCTTCTTCCCCTTCTGGAATTCCTATAACTCGTATGTTGGAACGCTTCATAAAGTCCCATAATTCTGACAGTGAACGTTCTGCTTTCTCTCTCTTCTTTTCTGCCTCTTTTACTGTCTGAGTTATCTCAAGAACTTTGTCTTCTACCTCTGAAATTCTTTCTTCTGCATGGTCTAACCTGTTGCTGATACTTTCCATTGCATCTTTAAGATCCCTAATTGACTGTTTCAGTTCCTTCAGGTCTGCTATATCCTTTTTATATTCTTCATATCGTTCATCTCTTATTTGATTCTGTTTTTGGATTTCCTTTTGGTTATTTTCCACTTTATTAGCAATTTCCTTCATTGTTTCCATCATTTCTTTCATTGTTTTCAACATGTGTATTCTAAATTCCCTTTCTGTCATTCCTAACATTTCTGTATAGGTGGAATCCTCTGCAGTAGCTACCTCATGGTCCCTTGGTGGGGTTGTTCTAGACTGGTTCTTCATGTTGCCTGGAGTTTTCTGCTGATTCTTCCTCATGAGTGATTTCTTTTATCTGTTTGCTTGCCCTAATTTTCCTTTCACTTCCTCTTGCTCTTTAAGTTCTTGTGCCTGTGGACTAAAGGTTACAGGACCAGAAGGGTGAGAAGGTTGAAGAGCAAAAAAAAAGGGGATGAAAGAAAGGAGGACCGAGTGATAAGAAAAAAAGAAAGATAGAGAAAGGAGAGGGGGTGGGTATAAGGAATATTGACAAAAAGAAGAGAGGCACAGAAAGAGGGAGACAGGGCAATATAGGTGTACAGTAGGGTACTTTGACACAACCTTAAAAAACCCCACCTTCTGGGGGTGCCCAGTTGCGTGGTTCCCTTGAGGTCAGCAGCTCTTTGCTAACCTGATCAGACACAGTACCCCACCTCCACCAAGTAGAGAGGAAAGACAAAAATGCTATAAATCAAACCAAAAGAAGCAAACAGAAAACTTTACAGGGATAAAATTGGGTGAAAAACCAAATTATATCGGTAGAAACACTAGCAAAAATGAAGTTGAAGTTATTAAAAAAAGCAGCAATGGGAAATTATAATTAAACTAGGAAAATTGAGAAAGAAAAAGGGATCTGTGTGGAAAAGATTGAAATTAAAAAAACAAAAGAATATCAGCAACGTTAAAATAAACAAACAAAAAAAAACAACCAAGCAAAAAAAGAAAGAAAAAAATACACAACCAAAAACAAAGCAGTTTGTATATGTTATTGAATATTGTCTGGGCAACACGTGGTCTTCTGGGGTATGAGATGTTAGTCACAGTTCAGATACGACTGGAGGCTGCTGATTACTCAAACCCCAGCAGGTAGACACCCTGAATCTCTCTTCAGCCTACTTAAAAGGCACTTCGAACTTGTAAACTTGTTGAGCAGAAGCTTTCCCAGCTTTCTTGCTGGAATCGCTGCTGAAGTGGCTATCCACTTACTCAGTGTGCCAAAACCGGTCTCACTCTGCCCCTGAGGGTTAGGGCTGCAAGGCGGCTCAGACCCCACCCTTAGGCTACTTGGTTGCTGGGTTACCAGCTCCCACCCGTTTCTAGCTCTGTGACCCTGAGGGCGGAGCTTGCCGGGGCAGATCGCTGACAATGGATCCGTGTGACCCACCGCCAAACACTATTAGCTCCGTCTGGCTCAGCGGCTCAGACTGGGGCCCTAGACAATGGCCAAAGTTCTCGCACTCCCGCTCAGGCCTTCCCCAAGGCAGTTCAACTCAGTGCCAAGTCCAAGGACATCAAAACAGTTCACAGGTAAGGCCTTTCTGGTTTGCAGTCTCGCTGCTACTGAACTTACAGTTGTGGGCGGGTTTAGACGGATTGAACACACGCGACCACTTGCCGGTTTTCCACGGATTTAGTCCTCCTCTTGGGGTCCAGAAGTCTCTCGCTGACTCCCTGTATCCTCATAGGAGTGATGATAGGCAGTTCCCACCAGCCAGAGATGCCTGGAGTCCTAACTCCCCAGACTCACGGTGCCCAGATGCAAGGAAGCTGTTACTCGGCTGCCATCTTGCTCCGCCTCCCAAAAATGTAATTTTTTTTAAACCCTAGTCTCCAGGACACACCACCCAAAAGATGCTGGATAATTTTTTTCTTCTGCCCCTTTGACAGTCCTATTTTTTCCTAGAAGCACACCTCACCACTTAATCCTAAACACCCCTGATGGGCATTGGCTTGGATTCTGTCCACCCTTTTTGCATCTAGACAGAAACAGCCAGGTCTTCCAAGATGAGAAGTGGCCACTTCCTGAGTTGCTCAGGTCAAGGCGTAATAGATAGACATCTGTTGTTGCTAGGATATCCTGGTTTAGTCTAAAGAACTCAGCAAAAAACCCCTGGATTCTAACCCTATTCCTCCTCAAATTAACACTGTGGCTATAGGCAAGTCGCCTTATCTGTTAGAAATTCTCTGTTTTGGTCTTCTCTGTTATAAGCAGGCAGCATCAGACATACAGACACTTGTCAATACTGGCTCTTATTAACACTTATCCTGCATCTTTTAAAGAATTATTGTGAGACCCAAGTGAGATAATACATATGAAAGTTCCCCGAGTGACACATACTTTCCAAATGTAAATTTATTATTGTTGTTTGCTAGCTGAGTTGCTCTCAGAATGTGCAGGCAAAAAGTTAAATGATGCCAATGGTTGCTAGGAGGCATAACTGAATGCACACCAACACTTCTAACAACCTCCACATTCTTCCACCACCAACACATCAGATAGATACAGGGCACGATTAAAGTTGGAGCTAGACCAGAAGTGGGGAACCTGAGGTCTTACAGCCACACGTGGCCTTCTAGGTCCTTAACTTCGGCCTTTGACTGAATCCAAATTTTATAGAATAAATCTTTTTATTTTTATTAATACATTTGTATTTGTCTCATGTATTTTTATTTTATTTTAAAAATGAATGCATTTAAAATAGCAAAGCATAAAGTAAGTTCCAACAAGAGAATCCTCCCAGATTGACAGGCACAATTAGAACATTATTAGTAAGCCATGAGGGCTAAATTGACAGCTGCCATGCTCGTGATTCAGTTCTAACCTCTCCCGCCTTACTGGTGCCGTTATCGCACAAGGCTGGCTGGTGAGAGTTTATGGGGGCATCAAGTATGCCATTTTGTTATCAGCTTTTGACAGTGGCGAACTGTATTTCAGCTTGACAGTATTTTTTAATTCTATCTTTTTAACAGCCCATCATGTCAAAGAAGACCAAGAGAAAGCTGAGGGAAGAAAAAATTGTTTAATGAGAATTGGGAATTACAATATTATCTTGTTTCTGCTAAAGAGAAGATGATTTGCTTGCTTTGTGATACTGCAATGTCAATGTAAAGAAATTCGATGCTCATCAGCATTGTAACACAAGAACCACCAATATTTTAAATTAGAGGGAGAGGTACGAAAGGTTGCATTGCAGAAATTAAAAGATGAAAAGAAAAAGCAAAGACAATGCTTTCAAGCAGCAATAAGATCTGGAAATAATGCCAGTGAAGCAATTATAAAGTAGCTTATAAACGTGGGGTAAAGGGGAAGCCCTTCAGTGACGCAGAAATTGTGAAAGAATGCATTGTTAAGGTTGTAGGATGCTTAAAGCAGGATAAGGTTTCAAAGTTCAAATGACTGCCTCTTTCAAGAACCATAACTGATCAGCACCATGAATTAGTGTTCGACTTCACAGCAAAACTTTGTGCAATACTTCAAAAGGAAAATATATATTATTCAATCACTTTGGATGAATCAACTGATACTACTGACTAGGAGCAGGTTTTATATTTCATTCAGGTCATAGCAGTAGATTTATTTTGCTACAAAGAATTACTTGCTTTGGGCACTCTTGCTAACAGAACACAGGAATAGACGTGGGCAATAGATACCTTCAACTTTCAAGATAAATGTTGTGAAGTTGGACTGAATTGGGTAAATTTAGTGCATGTATGTACAGATGGTGCACCTTCCATGACAGAAAAACATGAAGGATTTATTGCACAGATAATAAAAGTATTAACAGATCCTTATACTCTCATTTCTTTTCATTATATCTTGCATTAGCAAAATCTCTGTGCTAAAGCTTCTATTTTAAGTGACACTTTGCAACAAATTATAAGTATTGTTAACAATATTCCTTCAAATGCAACGGGGCATTATCCATTTTGATGACATATTCTGTGTAGATGTGTTGGATCATCCTAAAGTTCATTGACTATTGCAGGGACAGGTGTTAGGCAAAATTTTATCACTGTGAAAACATACAGTTATATTTTATTAAGAACATAAACAGCAATGTGAATTATCGAAAGAAGATGTCTGTTGGAATGCAGCATTTCTGTGTCATATGTCAAACCAAAATGACTTGAATTTTACTTCGCAAGGTAAGACTAAGTCTGTAAATGATATGTGACAAAAAAAAAAAAAATCCAAGCATTTCGAAACAAGCTTTCTTTCATCAAAATACTTCTTCAAAAGGAAATTTCAGATGAACATTTTCCTCAGTTAGCAAAGGTCAGTGATGAGCAGGATGATATATGTTACTCATCTGAAAAATACACAGCTGCTATAGACCTATTCATTGGACAACACAAGGAAAGGTTCATTATTGACTTCTGGAATCACGACATCCTGCTCCGGTTACCATGTCAGCCTCACCAAGTTGATATGATCAAGGCACCTAAAGAACTACAGATGGAACTGATTGAACTCTCAGTAGATGACATTTTAAAGTCATCGTTTAATGCTAAGCAACATCTAATCAAAATACGGAAAAATGCAGAATAAACATGGCTTTGGTAAAATGCCCCAAAAATGCTTCCTTGTTTTTTAACCACTTATTGCTGTGAAACTACATTCTCCTACTTCATCCAAATCAAGATGCCCTTAAGGTCACAGATTACTGATATCCATGTAAAGCAGAGGTCCCCAACCTTTTTGGCACCAGGGACTGGTTTTATGGAACACAATTTTGCCACAGATTCAACAGGTCATTGGAGGGGGGGGCAGTTCTCATAAGGAGCGCACAACCTAGATCCCTCGCGTGCACAGTTGACAGTAGGGTCCGTACTCCCATGAGAATCTAACGCCACTACTTTCCAACAGGAGGTGGAGCTCAGGCAGGGATGCCAGCAACGGGAGAACAGCTGTAAATAAAGATGAAGCAGCAGCTGCTGCTCACCTCCTGCAGTGCAGCCTGGTTGCTAAGAAGCCACAGATCAGTACCAGTCATGGACCAGTACCAGTCCACCACCCATCATTTGGGAACCACAGAGCTACAGGATCAAAAGAAATTAGGGATCTGCAGGCTAGAACTGAATACAGTATTCCAGTGCTTTACAACAGAAAGCAGACACGACAGAGTCATTAAAAGTTTAGTTAACTTTAATATATAGTTTTCGTTTTGGAAAGTAATAAGTATATACTAGCTAGATTTTATCATATAACGTACATTTTTAAGCATCTATAACTGAAGTTTCTTGAATGCAGCTTTGCTTGATTACAACTAAATTAATGTGACCTTCCAAGTGAAAATGTTCCCTACCCCTGAGCGAGAAGGAACTGGTGGAAAGAAAGGTTAAGAGTGAGTTGGATCTGACAAGTCCTGCATAAAACTGGCTTTTGAAATGGTATTTACTGATTTGGTTATCAAAGGCAGGTAGGAAGCAAAGTGAGCAGTTTTGCTTTCTCCTTTTTCAAATCAACAGGGCAGTTGCTAAACAAGAACTGAATCTGATCCCATGTAGTTCTAAGAGCAGTCAGCTGCATTCTGAAACAGACAAAAATGTAAACAGAGCCCTGTAACTCTAGACTGGGGCAGAACAGCCATAGGTTTCATAATGGGAGAGTCTATGGGCCCGGTGCCAAGAAAAATGAAATGTTAGCCTGGGCCTTTAAACAGAATCATGTAAGAGCAGAGTGCATATTTGTTTAACACACACACAAGACCTTTTTCTGTGCCAATACCTTTCTGACCCCTCCTGAATAAAAGGTGGAATCCCTGAAAAACATGGTGCAGAACCAATATTGTTTGTATAGTCTTGTTCTTTAACACAAAAGGATTTTTCTGGTCAACACAGAGCTGTTTCTTTCTTTCTTTTCTTCTTTTTTATTTTTTTTTTGGGGGGGGGGCCTCAAGTTAATTACAAAGTATGACTATGAAAGTAAAATAAATGAACCCGTTCCACTCATCCCCATATCTAAATTCTGTCATATGAGTTGCCAATCAGTTTTCTAATCCCCTCATTCAATATCTGTTGTTAATTTCTTCTTTGCTGTTTCAAGAACTTGAAGACTGTCAGCAAAATACATGATACAGTACAAAACTTATAATTGGAAATAAAAACATCTGAAGCTTTTTCTGACAGGGTAAACATAAAGTACTATTGCAATGATCAGAACAAGGGAACCTAAGCAACCTTGCAGCTATTTTGTGTGCAAACACAATTATAAACGCTGTAGAATCAACACTCAACTCCCGCTCTGAAAAAAATGACGAGAAAATTAGCTCTAAATGAATGAATGAGCGCAACGTGGTTATGGTAGGAAATGGGGGCGGGGGACACAAATACTGCTCACATTTCCTTTGAAAATGCAACCCCACGGACTTTGTCTTCCTATTTCAGCCATTTTAGAATCGCACTGCCTAGGCCTGATCTAATTTTCCTGTGGTGGAAGTTAAGGCACTTCCTCCACAGTTACTAAATTTGACAAATTACACCTGGGTCCACTCTAACGTGAAAAAAAAAATGTGCTCTTTGTTCCTGACCTCTTGGTCAGCCTAGAGATCAAATTCCTGGACATTGGAAAGCCCCACTCATATTCATTAAAAGCCACAGGGGACCAGCTCCCGTACTTCTGTTCAAGAGGAGAACAAGGTGTCGGCTTTCCCTGAACAATCAACTGCTCTGCTCCAGTTGGTACAATACAGACCTCTAACTTTTTGCAGCTTGGCTGCTAATCAATTAGAACGTGGATTTTTTTTTTTTTCCCTGCATAGCATCTTAGTATTGAAAGAGCATGTGAAATCAGAAAAAGAAAAGGCTAGTCGATTTTTAACTGCCAAGTCCCACGAGTAAATTTACTAAAATCTGCTGGCATTAACCAAAAATGCCAAGAAAATTTCAAAATTCCACTTCCCCTCTACCCTGCCCAGACAAGCACTTAGTTACTACCATGGCTACTATTTGACAGATGAGAATTCTGTCTCCTCTTTCTAACCATACTCGGCCTTTGGAAAAGACATTACGGAGCTGAGAGTGAGAGTCACAGAGGAAATTGAGAACCACCTTGGTGGCAGAGAATCAACACACTGGGCAGATGAGAAATCCACGGGATTTCCTGTTGGAAAAGCCAAGTTTGAAGGCTCATCTAACGGCCTGACAACACCAGACCCTCTTCTTCTACCCCCCAAAAAAGAAGAGTGAAAAATTAACAATAGTAAAAGGGAAGCAGATCTGTGACTGAACTGTTCAAAGATGTCTGATTCCTTCCTTCAAGGTTCTCAGAAGAATGAGATGGTGAAGAAATATATGCAGAAGTCAGAAGACCTGGGTTAAGGCCCCTGAGGCAGAGCTGCCCTGGGGAATCCATCAATTCTTGCTCTCCTTTCAAGGAAGCCTCTCTCTTTCCTGGAATCCCACTTACAACTTTTTCAGTTAGACCACTGAATTTTCCCAGACCCATCAAACCACATTGAAAGCCTCTTCCTCGGGGATCTATTAATAATAAGTACTACAGCCCATACCCGATGCAAACATACATGAATGCTCTGGTGTGTTGTTAAGTTATTTTCTACATACAAATTCCTGTTAAATTGTAAATTAGAAAACACTACTTTAATTCTCCCTGGTCTTGAGGTAGCTAGCTTTCAGCTGTGCTACAAGTTATATACATGTAATGAATACTAACTAATATTCTTCTTCTGTAGCTAAAGCAACTCACAGTCCCTATTTTTTAAATACATGAGTTACAGCTGTTTTCCCCGATCCGACCGCAATTACTTTCGAGAAACCTATGTCAGGATGGAAATCCTTAGTACTGGGGTTCTTATTTTGATTTCTGTTTTTAAATTAAAACCACTAGTAATATGAGTAATGCAGAACTTAACATTTCCTCCAGAAAAGTCACTAGAAAAGCGTGCAAATCAAACTTATATCAGTTTACGTTACTTAGGGGTTGAAAGATGTGTTGGGTTATTAAGCAGACATTCACCTGTCAGTAGGTCTCAGGGATGGAGAAAACCTAACTTCTGAAGACAGAAAAATGGTACCTATGGTATACATTCTCCCAAACATTGCTTCTAGTTAAATTCTTAATAGTAAAAGAGGTTAAAAGATGTTCAGGGTTTTAAAATTATAAAGCATGCCCTGCAAGTACATATTCTCTTTGCAGATTCTAAGTTTGGTGACTGTTTAAATGGGTGGAGAATCAGAGAGATGAGGACAAGCCTCATTCCCCCCAAGTCTGGCAACTAAATAGAGAAGTTCAAGTGACTTTCCTAGTGTCATCCAATCAGCAGAGGCTGAACTAGGGTTAGAATCCACCCCACCCAACTCCTAGTACCACAGTCTCCTGATAAAGGTGTGAAAGGTGTAAAGTAGATTAGGAACACCAACACGCCTCTACTAGTAGTAATAGCTAACACTTACCCAATGCATACTCTCTGCTCAGAAACTGTTGTACGGATGCATCAACTCTATCTTCATAACGGTCATGTCAGGGAATAATCATTCACATCATGTTCTATCTCCCATTTCAGAGATGAGGAAACAGAGGCCCCTGGATGTTAAGAAACTTGCCCAGTGTTCCAACGCTGGGATACATGGGAGAGCGAGCCAATACCATCCTCCCTGTGCCGAAACGCTAATACAGACATTCCTAAATCCACGCTCAGATTATCAGCAGTCCCAGGTACATTAATTTTAACAAAACATCTTCACAGTGAGATCCAAACTACTCATGCCTCCAAAAATATAGGATGTAATGGAAATATGCATTCGTCAAACTCTTGTATTTTTAGTCAAAACACAAAGCATCAATAATTCCAATAGATCAGGCAAACCCCACTTAAAATCTCTTTCCTCGTAAAGAGGTGCATAGCAGGAAATAGTTCAGGCTCTGAAGAAATCCCTGTAACAAACATCATGTATCACACCAACTTTAGGAGAACGTATCAGAAAACTAAATGATGCTGCCTATTTTCTCTACTTTATCACCTTTGCTAATATTAAAATTCAAAAATGTTAAATACATATTAATCCAGTTCAGATATAAACATTGTCTGTGGTTTGTACCACCACCAAAGCCAGATAACAACCCATCACATCACATATTTGAATTTGTTTCATTTCTTGAGGTGCTCCAAGATCTGCCTGAGGACCAACATCATTTCCTCATTCATCACAGCTGCAGTCTGCCTTAGCTAAACTATATGTCCTAAACAGATCTGAATCAGCTCAGATAGTAGAGGAAGTCGGTTGTTGTCATCATCAGCAATTATCCATCCAGGGATCTCCAAAGTCTTGCTTGCTCCGGAATAGCTTGAAATGTCTGTGCCTTTTGAAGATTTTTCAAGAGTAATCTTAAATTACTGAAAAAAATTCATCTTAACTTGCATGTTGAGCTTCTCTGCCAATCAGAGGGTATTCCTCAACGCCTGCATCCAGTCTTTAAGAAGTGGACTATGAAGCCGGAAATGCATGTGTGCACGCTCTCTCTCCTGTCCTTTACCCCAAAATGCTAATATCAACACCCTACCTTACCCTGAGATCAGTTTTTATATTATAATTTCACAGGACTGTTTATTGTCTTGCCCTTTACCACCTTCTCACACATAAAAAAAATTGACATACACTAATAAAGCTGGATATAAATTGGATCTGCAGATTATAACCTCCAATTACCACATCACCACCACCCCTGCCCCCCCATATGACTGTACACACATACCCCAGAGCCAGACTGGCTAGGTTCCAATTAGGGTGCCGCATCTTACTATTTGTGGTGATTCTAGAGCAATGACTTAACCTTTCTGTGCCTGAGTTTTCTGATCTGCCAAATGAGACCCCTTCGAGTATTTTAAGGATTAAATGAGATAATAGATACAAAGGATTTAGAATAGTACCTGGCATATACCAAACCTCTGTAAGTTGACCACCCAAGGGACTGTTACAAACTGGTCAACATACAGAGGTGGCTCATATAAGGAACTAGGCCTACTGTGCTGATATGTACCCGTGACGCATGTCCAATCTATGAAAATGTCATTGACTTAAGGAAGTGGTCAATGTAGGGAGGTGGTCAACTAGAACACCTAGTTCTGCTCTATTATGTACTTAAGATTTCAAAGTCATTGTCAAAGTGATTTTAAACAGAAATGTACTTCCTGTACCCACTCATCAGTCCTTCTGCACATCGAGTAAAGCTAGAAAAAAAATTATAGCAAATATCTCTATTTTATATTTTACAGAAAGAAAGCCAAACTGTTGAAGGAAGTGGACAATCAGAATTCACTCTGGGGTGGTGCCTGTGGCTCAAAGGAGTAGGGTGCCAGCCCCATATACCAGAGGTGGTGGGTTCAAACCCAGCCCCGGCCAAAAACTGCAAAAAAAAAAAAAAAAAAAAACCCAGAATTCACTCTGCTTGGCTTTTTCCAGCTCTAGTCACAGCTTCTAGGGAAGAACTGGATTAGATGAGTAAAGGTTTGTTCTGTTCATCACAGAACCCTCAAACAAACAAGAAATCTAGAATCCTCTGATATCGCTGATAATCTGCTCTAATAATCTCATTTTAAAAATGAAACAACTGTCTCTAGGGGGCTAACTGACTTGCTCAAGTTCAAATAAATAATAGTGGCAGAGCCAATGCCAGAAAAATGATAATTATTATGCTAGGGAAACCACCAGATGCTCTTAGTCCACTGCAAATTCATTTAGTCCTATTTAGTCCTATAATACCTATGTAGTCCTCATAATAACCCTGGAAACTAGGTATTTCACTATCTTAAAGATGCAAAAACTGAGGCTGTGAAGTAACTTCTTTAAAATCCGACATCTGACAATGGATAGAGTCAAGATCAAAATGCTTTCTGTCTGGCCCCAGAGGGGATGTGCCTGCTTCAAGGTTTCTAGAGCTCAGTTTTGAGAATTCCAGCACTAGCTCTCAACCAGTAACTTCCAAATTGCCTGTGTATCAGCCTCATCTGGGGAGCTTTGAAAAAATACAGATTGCTGGGCTTCAGCTCAGGAAGGGAGAGTCAGGGCGTCTGGGGGCAGAGCTTCACAATCTGTCTACAGAGCTCATTCCGATATGCAGAGAAATTTGAGGAAACTCTTATCTTAGAGAAATATATTTTATGGCTGCTTCCTATCAGAGGGAAATGAGTTACCGAAGGCCGATGGAATGTTCAGAGAGGCTGAATCTGTCTGGAGGGTAACACAGTGACTTTCTCTCAAATCCTTCTGTGTCACCCGGATACATACGCAGCCCTGTCACATAAACATACACAGTTGGCCCTCTGTCTTTGTGGGTTTGCATCCGTGGATTCAACCAACCACAGACAGAAAATATTAAAAATACAACTGCATCTGTATTGAACATGTATAGACTTTTTTTCTTGTCATTATTCCCTAAACAATACAGCATAACCACTATTCATGCAGTGTTTACATTGGATTAGGTGTTACAAGTGCTCTAGAGATGACATAAAGTATATGGGAGGCTGGGTGTAGGTTACATTCAAATTATATTCCACTACATATCAGGAACTTGAGCATCTTCAAATTGGGGTATCGAGAAAGGTCCTGGGATCAATACCCCACAGATACTGAGGGACCCTTGTACGTATCTACCAAAGCTCCAGGCCCATTGACCTGCCTGAAGGAATCCACATTACAATGAAAACAACAAGTGCTTATATTTGTAGCAGACCAGAATGTGTGTTTTGTCGAAATAGCAGCAATGCAGTTTCCTTCCATCCTAGTCACTTTCATTGAAAACATCTAGGTCTGAGTGACGCTTTCTCAGCACTGAGCTGAAAAATGGGGGAGACGGCTGTTTGAATCATCACTTACCAAGGTGCACCGTATATCCTGAATCCCTTCACCGTTACCTCCGAATCTTGCAAGTAAATACTGTTTGTCAGGAGGGACTGAACATTGTCAAAGTCCTCTGGTTTCAATTTAGACACAGAGGGGAAACGGTAGTAGTCCTGTTTAACAAGGTCTGCCATGAATTCCTTATCAAACGTCAGTTCATGATTCCCAGCAATCACTATTTTATATTCATACGGCAGGTTTCCTGAAATAAGAGAGAGAGGGGAAAAAAAGCACCAATTAGCACGTTCATTTCCCATCACAAAGTACAAGGGCCAAGACGGCGTGATTAGCAGACAGCTCATCCAAATGAAATAGCTCCCACATTCCTCTACATTTCCATGTGAACCAAAATTTATGACTACTCCTTTATGTTAAGAAAAATGACAATACACAATAGATAGAATGTTTACTAAGAAGCGAAAGGGCTACTAAGAAGACATTGCATTTCCTAGCCCCCTTTCCCTCATGGCAATGAATCCACACTTTATAATCAGCCAGTAAAAATCACTTTGATCACGATCCTTAAGAAAAGATCTGGACATGGTTTGATCCCCCAAAAATAAACCAACGAACTATTCTTAACTACTCAGACAACCGCTAGATATTCAAGTACATCTTCCCACAAAAGACGTGACACAATTCAGCAGTCCACGATTTATATCAGTGAAAGGAGCCACATACTACGATTTCACATGGCAAGACTAATTTTAAGTTTACCTTTTGGTTTGTGAATAGAAAGAACACTATTAAGGGCCCCCTGATTAGAAAGCTAACTTTTCTCCCATTGGGATGGGAAAAGAAACTGTAAAGCTTAACCCCCTTTTAATATTTATGGTATGGAAATGGGAGTTCTCAGTGTGTGCCTTTTATGCAAAAGTTTCCCGATCAAAATGAGATAATTCTGGGAAGAAGAATGAAAGCTATAAAGGAAAACCCAAACACCAGACTTCTGCATAGATTTATAATGTTTGAATAAAGTACAGATCATACATATTAATAACTCACCGTGATGCTATAAGAACCAAAACCCGAAGGGAGATAGTGCCAGGCAGCTGTCCCCATCCTGAAATTAATGCTCTTTTCTCTACTTTCTCCCTATCCCTTCCTCCAGCCTCACTGTTGTGCAGTTGCTCATTTTATTTTACTTTAAAGGAAAAAAAGCGTGGGGGACAATGACACCTATAATCCCAGCTTCCTGAGACTCCTGGGTCCAATGCAAAATTAATGTTTCCTGCCATTCCAGAAAGAATTAAAGTTACCACTAGCAGGAAATTGGATATACTTGTTGTAAGAATTGCCCCTTAAAAGCAAGTCAGAGTCTCAATGATTTAATTAAGGGGAAGAGAATTTTTTTTGGGGGGGGAGGAGAAATTGGGGAGGGGAAATGAGGGCAGACAAGTGCTGTCACCAGTCCACTTGGATTTTAGCAATGCGACCTGTAAAGATTCTACTCCGATGACCACGCGGTCTCAGTAGCACATTCCAAACATGCCTTCTGATACCAAAGTGGTTTTTAGACTGCTGGATTATGTTGTGTAATGTTACTGATTTTACTTTAGCTATTAATGTTTAGGTTTCTACCAGTAATAAAATGGTATATGTAGCATATGCACTAATGGGGAGGCTTAGCACAGAGATAGAAGGCGTCTCCTAGAAAATATAAATAACACCGCAGAGATAAGAAACCAGAAACACTGAGGTTAAGCGTCACTGGCTATCTTTGACTCCTAGCCCGCAATGCTGTGCAGCATGCTTCTGGCCTCAGTTATATGCAAGATTGTGCTGAAAAGCTCACAAAAAATAGGATGCCTCCCTCAAATGCATGCTTGTGTGAATTTGGTAATTAGGGGGTATGATGCAGCAAGCTACTTAGATAGAAGGGTGATATTTTGCAAGATGCCTGCACTCAGAGTGCAGATGAAAGATGTATGTGTTAACAGGGCCACGAATTCCCTGGACCACACACTCTGTAACATGGTAATAGGCCTCCCAACTCTAATACCATAGCCCTGTGACCCCACTGGCCTACTATTGCAACCCCAGATTCACCGTGCTCCCAAAGCCAGCTGAAACGTTTTCCTGGACAGTAATCCGTTCCAAGGCAGGTCCCACCTGCGTGAATCTTTGAGCAAAAGATTGCACTTGTACAAAGCACACTGTAGTTGCCCAGTTCCCCTTTAATCATTCATGACGATGGGACTCACTGTCAACCCTGCATTAATGCACCACTGCTCTGGCAGGAAGGCTCAGCTTCTTAATCTGCCCTCATTTTGGAGTTTTGGGTTCAGGGATGGCACAGAAGAGACTAGTGACCAGGGCAAAGGAAGTCCATCTTCCCTGTTTAGACCAGTTTTTTTTGTTTGTTTGTTTTTTGTTCTTTTTTTAAAGTAAAACTGCACAAAGTAAATCTTCCTTGGGAAGACAGGCATCTCTGATGTCTTTTAAATCAAATTTTGGAAACTCAGCATAAAAAAGTGGCCCCCAAAATGAAAAGCCACAGAACCAGGGATGATATTTACACACCGCCAACAAACTCATCTCCTTCTGAGAATCCAGCGGTAGTTTCCAACTTCCATCCTCTGTTACCTGTGTTATGAGACTGTCTGACATATTTTCTTTTTTGCTGAGCTGACCTTTCATCTATAATCTGCCAACCTTTATGTTTTATATGAAAAGTATAAGCAGGGCAGCTGATAAATCTCCTGTTACTTGATGGCATTTTCATGTTTTTTTTTTTTTTCCAGACTAGATTAATTCGGAAGGCTCTGCAGTCAAGCTTCAAACTTCTTAGTATTCAAATAGCATCATTTAAAAATTGTCAGACAAAGAGGTGCCTGCCTTTATCCATTTTATTCAAATCAGGCCATCAAAGCCGACCTGCTCGTGTAAAAATCCAAGGCCATATACAGTGACTCTAACATGGAAAAAAATCCTTGCTGTGAATGACCTAAGGAATTCCACCAAGTAGCCTGTCTCATCTTTCCAAGGCATGGTGTATGTTGTAGTAATTATAGACAAAATTATTTTAGTCGGCACCTTTGACAAAACATCAAATAGTTCCATATATTTCTAAAAAATGCATATTTGGACAAACACAACAGTGTAAGTAATGATATATAGCTTCGTTTTTCTATTTTTATACATAGAATGAGAAGCGATTTAAAGAAAACTATTGAGCAAATAACAGAAGTAATTCCCAGGTACAGGAAAGTGACGATGGTAGCAAGTAAATGAATGAAATGAGGGAAACTTGCCCATCAGCTAGGGTTGAATCTATAGTCTATTAGAGAGACCATAAGCTGTCAGTCTCAGTCAGCATCTGAGCCTCATATGATCCTGTATCTTCTGTGCTTAGTGGTATCACAAATAGATACTCATGCATTAAAGTCAACTGGTTCCTCACTGCTCCTCCATAGTTCCAACTTCCCCAGACTCTTGCCATCCAAAGCAGCTGCACCCCAATTTTTTCAGGTTCCTCTCTAGCTCCCAGGTTCCATCTGACCCCCTAACTAGATACACAGTCTGTTCTCTAACCACATGGATAAAGTGGGAGAGAAAAATCTCTTCATTTCTTTCTTTCAACTTTCCAATCAGTCCATCTGTTTGCATCTTCTCATCTTTCTAATACAGATGGAGCATCCTTTATCCAAAATGCTTGGGACCAGAAGTGTTTTGGATGTTGGATTTCTTTTTTTTTTAAGATGTTGTAATTTGCATTATACCAGCTTAACATTCCTAACCCCCAAATCCAACATCTGACGTGCTCCGATGAGCATTTCCTTTGCGTACGACACCTAAAACATTTTTGAGCATTTCAGATTTTTGTTTTTCTGATGCGGGACTCTGAAAGTGTAATCAGTCTCTTAATCTCATTCCTCCCACTCCCACAAGCACCTTCCAATTCCAGACATCTCCTCTCCTTGCTAATTTCTGTGCATACATTGTGCCTTTCTATACATACCTTGAATCCTTCTTAATGAGTTTATGTTGACCCATCACCTACAAAGCAAAAACAAGCACCTCTTGCCACACACACTCACGTGCTTCACACATGACCTTAAACATTCCTTGACCTTGCTTCTTCTTTGGGATGCTTTCTCATTTCACTTCTATTGCCTACAGGTGTCTTAGGGTTAGCTCTTAAATAATTTTTTTTTTTTTTTTAAATCAAACTACCAGGAGATACCAAACAAAAATGTCTGCACTTATAGCTTCTTGGGAAAAATCAAAATATCCAGGCAATACTGACCTCCATTTTATGTCCCCACTCTCATTTCTGCTCCTACCTGGCCCACTCAGCTTCCTTTGTACCCCATCTCATCAGCAGCTGACTCTATTAGACGCCCCTTCATCTGCACTTCTATGGGTGGTGTTCAATACTTTTTTACTGTACTTTGCGTATTTCTATTCTTCATGATTTAATTTTAAAACTATTACAACTTAAACTGTGAAGGAGGCATGGAGTTAAGAGCAAGGACTCTGTGGCCTCTGCCACACGTTAGCTGTACGACCTTGGACAGATGCTTTGTCCTCTAAAGTACACTAACAAAACGGAGATAATAGCAGCACCTACCCTGTGAGTAAGGTAGAGAAAGGTAACATTAGATAAAGCTTCTAAAGGACATGCATGGTATACAGTCAGCAATTAGTGTGTGTTAACTATTATTCCATTTTCTAGTTTGGTTTTTGTGTGTAACTTGTCTCCCCTTAGACTTGAAGATATGGATTATGGCTTGCAATTCCTGGTATGACCCAAAGTATCCCTCAAAGTACTCAGCAGGTACACAATTCATATTTGTTGAATTAAGTGAAGGCATGAACGAACCTCTATAAGATTTGCCTATTTCCAACACTTTATAATCACTCAGAAGACATGAGCAGTGTTGTTAATTGTTATTATGATGGTGAAGATTATCCCTCCCAATAGCCATCTAAGAAATCATTAGATTTATCTAAAAAATGGGTCCCTCCCTAGTGGCAGGTACAATGTCACCACTGTGAAAGGAAATCATGTGAAGCCAGAAAAGAAAACTTTCCTTTTTCTACTGGCGGGAAATGGCATGGTCTAATGTGTCCTTCAAGCTAACAACAGTGTTATTAGGGTCAAGAAGACATCTGGATCTAGAGGTGAAGGTCAGAGGCCTATGAGGCCTCAAACCTATACACAGTGCAAACACAGCACTTCTGGCAAGATGATATTAACCTTGCACAGTGTGTGTCCAGAACAAGCCTCTTCTTCCCTCCTTCTCTTGTTCAGATACCCATCTCTTCTAATATTTATTGCATACCCCAAAATACACCAGGATGGGCCTCTCATGGAGAAATTAATAGTAGAACCTGTCAGATACCAGACCACTCATTTGGAATATCTTAAGTTCTTTTTTTTTGCTTTGAATCAGAAGATGGGAGAGGGGGATATTCTTTTATGAACATGGAGCAAGGAACAGAGTATCTAGAAAAGCTTGCAATCTTCAGGTATGCCCGTGTCTGACGTGACTATAGACCAAACACAAGGACCGTGTCAAGCAAGTCATGTCAAGCTCCCATGACTCACAGCATACGAACCAGGAGGGTCCTCAGACAATCCATCTGGTGGTTTGAAGCTGTGCTCTGTGAAGCCTCCTGAGGGGCCGGGGCAGGGCAGTGGGAGGAAGAAGACAAGGGCTGCCGGAGGGACCTGCTCTGATGTTCCCCAGAGCAACTCTGCTTTCTTTGATTTTACAGTTTGAGCAAAGATTGCATTGGGACAATGGCTTAACAAAATGAAAAAGAAAGCCACTGATTCAGCCAACTCCATTTTATGGATGCAAAAACTGGGTGCCAGAGAGGCACTGCCACTTGCGAAGCATGATCAGAGAGAGGCCGAGTCAATGGCGCAGGGAGACCAGACTCTGGCTCTTCTGCCTCCCAGGCCAGCAGTCTTCCAGGGGACCCAAATTTGGGAGAATGTAACAAAGTCTGGCTCAAGGCCTACTTCTTACATCGAGTCCTTCTTCGGCCATTCCCCATCTATGGTGAACTTTTCTCTACTTCTAGGCAGTTATGGCCCTTTTTGCCTGTACTATGAAATGGAACTTTCCATTCTAGATGCTTCTCTATCTACACCACAGACTTCTCCTCCATGGAACAGCAGGCAGCGTCCGCCTCATACTCTGACAACACACATCCTGGCTCAATTAAGGCATTCCTGAAATATTACTGCAGCTGTTAGTGTAATGTCTTACCTACTAGTGCCCAGGAGAATTTGGCAGCCTCCTCAAGGAAGGGAGGGCCAATTTTATGTGAGATCCCAGAATTTAAAAAACTTGCTGGTTATACTATAAGAACTAGGATGAGACTTTGATAGGAGAATTGAGCTCTGAGGTAATAATCCCAAACATCTATAGGAATTAGGTGAAAAAAATAAGGTGAATGGAAGAAGTTCAAGACTAGCCTTGGCAACACAGCAAGACCCCATCTCTACTCCCAAAATTTAAAAACCTGCTAGGTGTGGTGGGGGCACAGCTATAGTCCCATCTACTCAAGAGGCTAAGATGGGAGCAAAGCTTGAGCCTGGGAGTTCCGGAGTGTAGTGAGCTATGATCATACAGCTGTGCTCCAACCTGGGCAACAGAACAAGACCCCATCTTTAAAAATAAATAAATTAATTAATTAACTAAACATCTATAAGCCAAATGTTGTTATTCTCTTGCTAGCTTGCTCCTCTCTCCCAATAAAAGTTAATGTCCCTCAAAATTAAGTATCATATAATTGCCCTCTATTTTCCTGCTACAAATCATACATACAATGTTTTACTCTATGAAACTCAAGTTTAGGTCAAACAAAAACCCAAGGTCAATTCTAGAATATTCACTTTTGCTGGGGACCTGCCTGCTACTTGCTGGAAGATGGCTCTTGTCCCATCCTCCTCATTCCTCATGAATGGGAAGTATGAGAAATGACTATCAGGTTGCCTGTAATACAAAATACCAGACATCTAATAAGCAAGGCTAACTGATCGCTGTTTTCTGTCCTCAGCTAAAACCAAGGGGAATCCCAGTGTGCAGCAACAGCTCCTTATGAAAGAGAGCATCTAAAGGCTTGCTGGGTTTCCTAGGTAAAAGAAAACCCAGTTCTAAATAGGTCACAAATTTTAAAATCTTCAACCCTATGCCCTCTCACCACCATTCTCACATATATATATAAAATAATAATTATTATTATTTTGAGACAGAGTCTCACTATGTCGCTCTCAGTAGAGTACCGTGGTATCACACACACCTCACAGCAACCTCAAACTCTTGGGCTTCAGCGATTTTCTTGCCTCAGACCATTCTCCTAAATTATAAGTTTTGAAAATATATGAGGGTTCAAGAAATGTCTTGGCATACCCTCACAGTAAATAAAGCTAACTCTGCAGCAGCAAGAAAAATGATACAGAGATGACAGTCAGAACTTGCTATGGCTCCCAGGTGCCCAGGAAAGTCAAACTCACAAGGCACAGACTTCAGGCTCACCCTCCTCTCCCACTGTGCTAGGAAACAAACAACAGCAAACTAACTTGCTGAGATTAAAAAGAATCAAACAGATATATAGTCAGGCCTATTATCACAGGACTGTTTCTAAACAAAAGAGATAGATTACAATTTAATCACATTTCCGAAACCTTCAGCCTGCAACGGGGCAGTGCCAGGGACCTGATTTAAAGCACTGTTCCCTAATGCCAGTATTATAAAGAAGCCTTGTTATACCCCTCAAGGTAGATAAAAGAAGAAACAGTTCCTGTTTAAAATTCTTATGATATTTTAAATATTGTGACTCCAGCAGGGACAGGGAAAATGTTCAAATCTATGAAGACTCTTTATTACACTAAGGAAGGAATAAGAATAACCTGAATTTGAAAATCGGTCATGCAGGAAATTCTGCAGGAGGATGGAAAGAAAAATTATATACACCAATGGCTAGGAGCATTGAAGTACTGTGAGGCTCAGGGATGGCTAAGGAGACGTTTCTTCTATATTCCTTTCTTGGTGGTTACTGGGTGCAGATAGAGAAGGGCTGAGTCTATCCTGGAGGTAGGGAGTGGGCTCTGTCAGCTGGGAAGAGGCAGAGCCCACCTTTCACTGCTGTTTCCCCTGCTCTTGGAAAAACGCTGGGCACTCAGTCCCCACGACCTACTTGTTACATGAATGAACGGACCTCTGGAAATCCCTCTTGGCTCCATGGGTTGCACTCACTTGCCTCAGCTGCAAAACCACCAGAAACATTCAGTCAGGGCAAGCTCTGTCTCTGACCTCAGTCTGTCCCCCGTCAGGCTCCATTAATTTTCACAAGTCCTGACAGCTCTAACGTTAATACTCACACATGCTGATGGAGCCACACAGCAGGTTCAGACTGCTACCTTCTCCTCTGAAACTCATGCATTAGGGTTTCTTCCATGCTTGCAATGGGAAACCAAGTCTAAGAAATATTAAACACAGAAAACTCTATTACAATGATGTCAGGGCTAAGCCAGAAACCCCGGAGAGTGCAAGGAATGCTGGGAGGTCAACTGCAGGAATTAGGGCTAGTGTAAGAAGCCACAGCTGAAATGTTTCCTCCTCTTCTTCATTAAAAAAAAAAAACAAACCCTCAGGGCACCAGGAGAGGACAGTCCACTCCCCTGCCCCCCAGGAAAGTAGATTTCCTGGATCTGAGCAGTCACATTGCACCGATGGTAGGGAAGAGAACTACAAGGAGAAACCAGCGGGGCGCAGGCCATTAGTATACATAATTTTCCAGAACCGTGAAAATAGCCCTGAGATTTCATTGTAATTTAACAATTCGTTGTTTGTAAGCATTCCTGTCTCCACCACAACCTTATTCCAATGTTAACTTTTTGTAGGTTAAACACACGCACACACATGCACACATACTCATTCACCTTCATATGTTTATTTTTTTTTAAGACAACCACAAAGTAGTAAAAAAGGAATAATAACAATGCCTCCTTGTTCCCCACCTGAGTATCTCTAAGTTGCCGCCAGACCAACATGGCGTGGTCTACACGTGACACTGTGGTGGTAACTGTCCACTGAACCTCAACTCCAACTCTACTTGAGTATGACCACTTGTTGGGACAACAAAAATTATATGAGGGCTTTGGCTTGTTGGGAAAGATTGACAGGATGAGCAAGAGATGTGTTTGGAACGAGCAGACTGTCTCCGAAAGATCACTCAATCTATTTCCTTGAGCTTCAGAAAACTGGATTCAAATCAGGGCTCTACTGGATAGTCACAAGAAACATTGGTAAAGACATTGTTGAGTCTCGTCTCAATCTGCCATGTGTGTGTTTATATCACTTGAACTTACAGAAATATAGGGATGTAAGACACAAAGGAAAGAGAAAGAGCTCTGGAGCGGACAGGTTTGGGATTAAGTTTCTGGCACTGTCACTAAGTACCTGTGAAACTCAAACTCAAAACGTGATATTTAAGTATCATACATTCATCAGAGAAAAGGTGAGGAATTGTACAATTCCTTACTAAGGGGATAAAAAGATAAAATGAGAACAGGAAAGGACTTGAGACAATGACTGCATATAAAAGGTGATTATTCTGTTTATCTGTTTTGCACTGTAACTTCATTCAAGATAAGGGGCCCATCTCCTACTTCCTACCACCACACAGGAGTGTTTAATAAATACCTTTAACAAACTAGTACCATTAACTGGTCTATGGTGAACTGAAGAACAGTGTGTTGGTTCCCTCCCCCGACCCCTGCACAAAGCCTCTAAAAATCAACTGAGAAAAAGGTGTTCCTTCTAGCAATAATTATAAAATAGGTGGCAATTATTCTACTGAATAATTAGAGGAACAAATGCAAATCCTATGTGTTTGCATTTTAAACCTCTAAGTATGGTGAAGATCAAATTAAATAAAAATAACACCAGGCATAAAGGCCGTATCTTTTTTAATGAATACCAATTTCAGAGGCTTTTTAGAATCCTCCCCCACCTTAGCCCAGAAAATAGGAATAAAAAAAATGTTTTGTAATAACTGCTATCATTTTTGCATGCTGAAATAGCATTTTGGGCAGATGATGCGGAATTTCAGTGTGCCGTGATGCTGTGGGGCAGGGCTGCAGAAGCCAGACTGCAGGGTTGACAGCAGAAATAAAAGCTCTGCCTTAACAGCGCCACTGGGGCTAGATGAAAATAGTCTTCTAGAACTTGATTAAAACCAAATTGAAAAAGAACATATTTGGCTAATATTACATTAGACTAAAATATAGAAATGAACCCTAATACGCTCAAAATCTAATAAGAAAAAGCCATCTCAATTTCCAAACTTTCAAAGCATCTTCTTTAAATGCATCACAGATCAATTTACATGGTACTTTTGCCAATAAGCAAAACCAAATCAGAGGTTCCAATTGGCTTATATTGGAAAGTGTGAGAGCAAATGCTAGAAAATGCAATTACTGCAAACAAACTCCATTTTCTCCCCTCTGAAGGGAATTTCAGGGAATATTTTATTGCCATCAAATAATATTTCTGAAGGCATCAATACACAATTCTATTTTCTTTTCTGAGTCCCCACTCACTGTATAATCTAATCCACTCTATAAAATATCTTGAAATTTAAGGAAGTGCCTATGAAAGGGGATATTACCTTGCACACACATCCTATGTCAATTTTAATAGTATGCGCTCTGGACAGGAAGCAGCATTGAGTAAAATTTAGGATCCAATAAAATTGACTTTTCCCATTTTATGACTTAAAATTTTAATGAAGCCTTTCGGGGGTAAAATTTACAAAGAACCCTCTTAGAAGAGGCTGTTTTGATCAATCGTGACAGCCATAAGGTAGAGGGAATGGACACCATATTCCTTTCTTCTTCCTTGTCTTCTTTCCCTTCGCCGTGGCCTGGCAACTTTTTGATCTCCACGTAATCAGAGACACTAAGAAGCCTTCCTGGGAGTGGGGGGTGCGTGCCACTATGGAGTCTCCTTCAGAGAAGGTTCCAGTTCCAGCAGTTTCAGATACTTTTCTTTGGGGGAACATCTCTGCAGCCGTAAGCTACAAATTCACCCTGGGATGAAAAGGTACAAAGTGCACAGTATCATTCCTCAGGAAGAAAGGATTTCTGCAAAGTCCATAATAACCCTCGGGGCCTACAGGCCCAGGAAGCAGAGCTGGAAGCCTATTTCACCTTCTACAATTTCATTCCTCTGCATGGTTTTCTAGTTTCTGGAGATCTAGCCCTGAGCACCCTAAAGCTACAAGTTCAATGGACAGATTTACGCTTTGCTTCCTAGATCTGTGCTTTCCCATAAGTAGTATACTTAAGGCATAAAGTGTTCTGTAAAGCAGAGCTTGAAATAATTCAATTAAATATTTTAAGAAATCCAAGTAATCAGCACTAAGTTCCTAGAGCCTACCCCATCTACAGAACATGGAACACTATTCTCAACAAGACATCAAAACGCGCGCGCACACACACCCGCACACACAGACACGACTGAGGTGGTCTTTGTTCTCTGAGGGTCCTTATTCCCAGGCATTTGAAGTCAGGTGAACATATAATAGCTTAGTCTTAAATTGTTCATTAAAATACACATACATTTCTCTCCTCCATCACAATATCCATATGCTCTGACCAGGTATGGTTTCCCCTGCCTTTTGGCTCACTTCTGTTTTGGGGTGAATTATGTCCCCCTCCCCAAATTCATATGTTCAAGTCTTTACCCTCTGTCCTTCAGAATGTGACTATATTTGGTGATGGGGCCTTAACAGAGGTGATTTGAGTTAAAATGAGGCTATTGGGGTGGGCCCTATACAACCTGAGTGGCATCCTTATTAGGAGAAATTTGGACACCTAGATACCAGGGAGTCACAGTGTTGGTGTGAATACCAATGCTGCAGGACAGCCTTGCAGGCTTCAGGGGTAAGCTCACTCCTGCCATGTGCAGAGGAGGTGCCGTGTGGGGACACAGAGAAAAGACAGCCATCTGCAAGCCGAGAGAGGCCTGGGGAGAAACCAAGCCTGCCGAGGCCTCCATCATAGATGTCTACTGAGGAAATCAAGGTCTACTGTTTAAACTTCTCCGTCCATGGTATCGTGTGTCCTGACAACCCTAGTAAAGTAACACACCTTTCTAGAAGGCAGCCTTTGCTTAACCCCTCCACAGTAAAGCTGGGATGATCTTACCGACATACAAATCTGAGCATTCCATCCACGCGCTTAAACACTCACGAACCTTCGCATCTTCCCAGATCCTCTATTATTGCACATAAAGAAAATGTGGATCTCCCTGTCACCTGGCCCTGCTAGCCATTCCTCCACTTGTGTCTTGGGCTCTGAGGTTGCCAAGGTTCTGATTATAATTTTCTACTCATCTCTATATTCCTAGCAGGCTTCTATAATTATTTATCAAATGAATGAATGAATGCAGAAGTGATTCTACCCTGGCTGAGGGCCACATGGTGTTGAGAAGTAGCACCTTACTTGTGGATTGAAGATAGTGTCACAAATCCTATTTCTATTTTACTTTAGCATGATACCAATTATATACATCCTAAGGTATACTGTTCATTTGCTAATGCGGAAGTCTGAATTTCAAAATCCTCTATACGGGGCTTTTTTATTGCGGAAGGCAAAAGGAGGCAAAGAAATTGGCCTGCACTTAGTAAAGACTCAATTGCATTGAGTGAGTGAACAAATAAATGGATGAAGAAATGAATGCATGAACTATGCACACCCCACATATAATGGGTTGCAATTCTGAAAGAGAAGGGAATCACTGCTGCATGGTTAACATCACTCACTGAAAGATTTTCCAGCCTTTGTTCCCAGGATTTGGTAGCTCCATCAATAGATGGAGTTAATGGAATAGCCATTCATTATTTGAGGAAGGTGCTTGTATTTCTTCTTCGTTGTATCCCCTTATCTGAAAGTTTTCACCCGTAGGCCTCTCAGGCAAATCACTGCTGTTTTGACAGCTGGCTTTGCAGAGGCCACCCCCTTTATAAATGAGCCTCCTGCCCAGGCCAGAAAAGGACTCGTGTGTGCATCTTCTCAGGCCCCCCAGTCACTGGGTCAAATGAAAGAATCCATGCTAACTTCCACACAGGGCCAGCTCTATCCTTTCACTTCCAACAGAAAAATCAAGGGACCGCAGGGTGCTCCTGACCTCTTATCCTCTATTTCCAGGCTTAGTGAAATTCCAACACAGCAAAGCCCTCAGCGATCAGAATTATGTCTTCTACGGAATGGAAAACTGAGACCTGGCAAGGCTACATGACTCCTCCAAGGTCATCCAGTGACTTAGTTTTAAACACAGAACTTCTGATTTGGGGACCGATCCCCTCTTGACCTCCACCATATCACACAATGACAAGGTCAGTCTTTGGGTCAGAAATAATGTAAATGATTTCTTTACAGATTAGAAAATTTAGTTTCAGAGACATGGAGATGCTTTTCTGAATACTGCGCAATCATGAACATTGAGGCCTAAAATCAATCTGCCACTACCAGTAAATACTACGTGACTTCCAATAACACCGGGAGGCACAGTCACTCACTTCTATCTCACAGGCACCCAGGACTGCTCAGACAACTGTTATTATGGCTTAAGGCCATTTTTTTTATTTGACTCATGGAGGGCATCTGTTTATTTACCTTAACCACGAGCTTAAATCCAAGAGTAATTTCAGATGATAGAAATGATCTCTTTGGATCTAGCTGCTCTTCTTCCAAACATTCCTCTGTCTCTGACACTATCCCTGAGCTCCCTTTCATGATACCCTATGATAAAGATTTTTCATGAAGCCAACATCACATCTTTTACTTATATTTTTCCCCATCAGTAGCTAAGGGTCACAGTTACATCTCCTCAGCAACATGCCTTTTCATAGTAAACCCCCAAGACACTTTCTCAAGAGACTTTTTCTCTTCAGAGTAAAAAGGCCGTCTAGACCAGTGGTTCTCAACCTTCCTAATGCTGCAATGGATTTCATTGTTGAAAAGGGGTCGTGATCCACAGGTTGAGAACCTCTGGTCTAGACTGATACCTTTTTATAAGATCTTGACCACAATATTTTTTCTATGTGTCTCTGCAATACCAGTTTTTGTCTCTCATTGAGATTATTCTTCTCAAAGGGAGAGCTAAGACCACAATCATGGACTCTTCAATGGTGGAAATGGAGAGCCACCTTCTTGAAGAAGGTTATTATTATTATTTTTTAATGTAATTCCTTTGGAGCTCTTTGGCGGAAAAGTGGAGATTAGATACACTGATAGTAAAAGAATGTATTTTGGCAATATTTAACCTAATTTTCCAGAACTGAGAACTTTGACCACTTCTATTCAAGCCCATCCAAAGACTGTAATGATGATCCATTATTAGGAAGATCTGGCTGAATTTCAATTCTTTGGGTTAAATTGTTCTCACTTTTTAACTTTTTAAACTTTTTAACTCTGTCATTTAGCACTTCACTTTCAACTCCACATTCTCAGATTTACCCACTTTGTGCTTTAACTCTCCACCCCCTCACTTTTCTTTACATTTTGGCTCACGTCAAGGATCTGCCAAAGTTAGGTAGGTCTCCCTCTGATTTTCTAATCCTGTAGGTTTTGAATAAAGACATCCCATTAAATACCCTTAGATCTCTGATCCTTTCAAAAGTCAGGATAAGATTTTATAATAAAAAGGATCCCAGAATGCCTATGGAATGATCACAGTCTTTCTCCAGTTGCCAACAAATATTCCCTGGGTAGGACGTAACAGGCATTATGCCGAGGGCCCACTAGGAACATAGTGATGCAAACAACAGTAAAGAATCTCAGCCCTTATGGAGCTTACCCTCAGGTGGGAGCCACACATGATAACAAAGTAAATATCTACTAACAGAACTCAGATTAAAAGTGCTAGGAAGGAGGCCAGGCACGGTCACTCATGCCTGTAATCCTGCACTCTGGGAGGCTTAACCAAGTGGATTGCTTGAGCTCACGAGTTTGAGACCAGCCTGAGCAAGAATGAGACCTCATCTCTAATAAAAATGAAAAACTGAGGCAAGAGGATAGCCTGAGCCCAGGAGTTTGAGACTTCTGTGAGCTACAACGCCATGGCACTCTACCAAGGGCAACAAAGTGAGACTCTGTCTCAATATATATATATAAATAAAACAAAAGTGCTAGGAAGGGAATGAGCAGGTGCCATGAATGAGAGTAACAGAGGAAATTACCGAGTCATGACAATCAAGGAAGGTGTTTTTGAGGAGGATCCATCAGTATTTTCTGTCTCCCTTGCTCTTTATCAATAAACAATAAAGACATTTAAAAAACAAACTTCCCTGACCGTGCACGACATATGTGAGCAGGCACACCCATGCCTGCACACACACAGGACACACACGCGGACACACCCACAGCAGAGACGTTTAAAACAGCATTTCAAGCACATCTTTCCTTTTAAATCTTGATTTTTATTAGAACACTCTGTATGATCGTCTATGGCTGATCAATGGACAATTAACTACAGAATACTTTTTAAACACCTACCCTTGTGATGAAAAATCTTTCTAAAATGTGTTTATTCAACTTTCTGCCTTACTAAAATGAACATACTAAGGGTCTAATGTTGAAACAACCGGGAGGAGACAAAAGTGGGGAAGACTGAGCTGAAGGCGTGTAAGTCCATTACTGTTGCCGTTACTGTCTAGGTGTGGTTGGGGGCAATTCAGCAAAGCTAACACATTTGCTTAGTTCTTGGGCTATACTTTTGTCTCTGTAAAAAAAATCTCATTATAGAGAATTGGATTGTAGGAGTGGAGTTTGGCATCACACAAGGGCTTAATTGAGGGATATCAAACCAGCAGCAACAGAATGTCCTCTGAGGATGATACTAACTGTTATGGGATGCCCAGAATTCCAGAATTTGAAGATGGCCTCAGGACTAGGGCCATACGCCTTGGTTCCAGAGTTCCCTTTCTTGGTCATTCTATTTGGCCACTGCAGACTTTCCATGTTTTGTCCTCGTAAACTCAGACATGTTTGTGTAATGGGGCAAGTGGGGTAAAGAGAAAGCTTTGCTCAAAGGAAAGGTTATGAAAAAGCTTGGATTAAAGAAAAAAATGAAAACGTGTCTTCTGGCTGAAGACATCTGTAGGAGCAAGGGATTGACTTCTGCCCCTGGCACCACAGTCCTACTCTCTCAGGGCTTGTAGAACACAGGTGAAAAATCAGTACCCTAGAAGACAGAGGGTACAAACCCTTCCATTATTATAAAGCCTGACGTAGCCATTGGAGGCTGGCAGTTCCCAACCCTGTTTTATCTTCTGAACTATGTAGTGAATTAAAAAATAAATCAGATTCCAGGCTTCATCCTGAAAGGTTCTTAATTTCCAGGTCTGAGTGAGCCATGATCTTAAATACATGCATAGTCTCCTTTTGGACTTCTGCTTTTTCTTTACATCTTCAGTGATTAGTTAACATCTCAGGGGTCAGCATCATCCTAGTAAGGGAGGCAGTTGAGGCTGACCTACCCCACCTTTATGCCAGTCCAGTGGCAGAATGCGTCTTCAGTTCACTCAGAGTGAACTGGTTCATCTACAAAGGGACAGGGCTCAAAACCATGAGCATGGAACCATGGGTGATGCTTCAGGTTTTTTGTTTTTATTTGGTTTGGTTTTTGTTTTGGGGGGGGTGAGCCTTGATCTGTCTCTTCCGGGGATTTTTGCTACTCTGTATCAGTGGGTTCAGTTCCAAACATGTATCTTTGTCATCTCTTGGTGGCCAATGCATGGTGACAACTAATGAACTGGGATATTTTGTATTCTGTCTTCAGGAAACTCAACATGATAGTCAGTAGATAGTCAGAGAGAAGGGAGCGGAAGCTGCCCCAGACAGCCACCAAACACAACCCACGATGACATGATGGAGTGGGCCTCCCAGATCTTCAGAATCTGACGTGTAACAGGAATGTGCAGTCTTCCCTTTTGACATACTTTCTATTAGAAAGGGACACAGGTGGCTCAAAGCCTCTCTTCCTGTCTAATACATGGGCCTTGGTCGTAGCTCTTTAACATAGACAAGAGATGAAATAGAAGAAAGAAAATAGAAACAGGAATAGAGGGAAAAGAAAAAGAAAAGTGGTCAGGCACAATGGCTCACACCTGTAATCCTAGCACTCTGGGAGTGGGTGGATTACCTGAGCTCACAGGTTTGAAACCAGCCTGAGCCAGAGAGAAACCCCATCTCTGAAAAATAGCCAGGTGTTGTGTTGAGTACCTGTAGTCCCAGCTACTGGGGAGGCTGAGGCAAGAGAATCACTCAAGCCCAAGAGTTTGAGGTTGCTGTGAGTTGTGGTGCCACGGCACTCTACCAAGGGTGACAAAATGAAACTGTCTCAAAAAAAAAAAAAAAAAAAAGGAAAGAAAAAGAAAAAAGTAAAAAACCTTAGGATGAAAATAGGAAACAAAACGGTAAACACAGTATTTTAAGATGTTATTCAAGGCTGTCCCAGTCCGTGGCCAGGCCATTCTACAATGGTATCCCCTGAATTATAGCAAGTCATACCAAGTGTATTCTATTACAGGAAAGCAATAGACTGTCCCCCTCAAGGTGTCATGCAAAGATATGTCATGGCTAAAGCAGACGTTGTTGATAACCTACTCAAATCCTCACCCCGCTGTCCTTGATAGCAGAGACCCCTCATCCTCCCTGGGAAGCCACGTGCTCAAAACCCAGGTGAGTGTATTTTGATTAGTCATTAAGTCTATTTATTTCCCTTGCCAGTGACTGATTTAAGGAGGTGCACGTCACCTAATCCTGCCCAAGGAGACACGAGAGGGAGTCTACGGAAGGGCTACTAAGAAATGGTCGTCACTTACACAAAGCAACATACTGGAGGAAGTGATCTCTTCCACTGAGCACCGTTTATCTTCATGCTATGCCTGGAACTTTGGCAGTCACTCTCCAGTCTTTGGGGAAAGGCCAACCTGTAAGACTAGAAGAGAGGAATCCTGGAAGAACTTGGGTTCCTAGTTTCATCCCTGAGTCCCTGAACTACCAGATCCTGAAAAATGGTCCATGCCCACACTTCTTGTTAAACAAGATAATAAATCCCCTGTTGCTTACACTATTTTGTTTCTTGCAGCCAACACCCTCCTAACTGATTTAACTATGTTTACACTTCCGCAAGCTCAATTAATAATGTCTCGGCCAAGCCGTGGGACCTTGTATATCTTCTACTCCTCCTTCAAACAGACTAGTAAAACATCCTGATTGGATTTGCTGCCTCTGGCATGGATACTCAGAGTCCCTATAAATGAAAATCAAAACAGTGACAATTACAAGATTGAGAACCAGCACATATAATATTTATCATCCATCAAACACTGTCCTAAAAAACTTTATACATTAACCTACTTGATCCACACGGAAACCTGATGAGGTAAGAACGACTGTCCCCTTTTACAGGTAAATGGAGTCCACCGAGGTCATGATAAAAAGGGAGTGGACAAGAATAGTCTGAATCTGAATGTTTAACCACCTGCTTGGGAGATTCTGATGAGCAGTCAGGTTTAGGAGATAAACCAAAGTCATGGTCTTTCAGGAACTTAGAGATTGTCAAAAGTCTGGATTGGCTATAATGAGTTAAAATAAAGTAGGCGTCCGTTTTCACTATGGCAATTTTCTGTCTACCATAGTCAGACAGCATGAATGTGACCAAGGATGAGTGACGATGCTAGACCAGGAACAGCAAAGGCACAGTAGGTGAGTAAACACACCCCCTCCTGACAGCAGGGCCGACATTACCCGTCAATCCTGACCCCTCCCACCGAGCCTGAACAAAGTGCTTCAGGGAGCCCCTCACAACTGATCAGAGTTGGCAATCATGATGAACTCTCTGCCATACCAAAAGCCATTCAGAACATCAACAAAAATTAAGCTCACTTCCTTATAGAAGGAAAAAAATGTAAGGGAAAAATAGTGTGCATTCATTTCCCAGCTACTCTTCTGGTATATCCAAGTATTATTATTATTATCATTATTATTTCTATAGCTCTTCATTTCTTGTTCACAAAGAGCACTGGCATAAAGGTTTGCTAAATTTAATTTAATTCTCTTCCTCTATTCAGGCCAAAGGATGTAGCATTTCCCTAACATGAATATTAAACTCCGCAGAGCCCGGGAAAGACTGGAACCAAAACAGTTAATTAGCAAGTCACCAAGGCTGGTGGCAAGAAGCAGGAGGCACAGCTCAGGAAGCTGCCCATTTTTCTTGTAATAAAGAAAATAAAGACAGTAATTCTAAGAACATTTATTAACCCTCCAGTATGCGTAATTGCCATCAGATGTGGGTCTGTCAGTCTCGCATTAACATAAGCTACCGCATCTTGGCTTTCAATGGCACAGTAATGCCCATGATACTGTAGATAAGTGCTAACGCTGGAATTTTGAGAACCAACCCTTGTGTCCACCAAATGCTTTTAAAAGAATTTCACTCTCAATGGTTGCTTGCCCAGAAGAAATTCATTTCATTAAAAAAAAAGAAGAAGAAAGAAAACAAGGAGGCATTCAATTGAGCAAGCGTTTTCTTAACTCATTTTAAGATAATCCCTTACATTCACCAACAATTTCTCTAGTGGGTAGAAACAAGGAAGGGGACTTTGTATGGGATGGCTGCATGCTTCATTCTGTATTGGCGGGCGACATAAAATAATGGAATGGCGATAAAACAAAAAAAGAAAGGCTTTATAATAGTCAGGACATGCCAACCAATTTTAAATTGAATTACACAGCCTGCTAATCTTTATGATGGGATAAAATTTCTTTCAACATTATGCATTATACTAAAATTTGCAGCACTTCCCCCTCCCCACTTCTTGAGCTGCTAACCCCCCACCCACCATCTCCCCAGTAACAAAGCTTCTCTTCTAACCCCCCAAAGCATTGTTCTTGTTAACTGGGAAGGCAGGGCACGGCTCTGTGCTAGATTTCATTTTTATAGCTATTGTTAGTTGGTGTGTGTGTATATTTCCCACTAGGGCACACACAAACAGTATTATGAACACCAGGCATATTTTTCTAATAGTATAAGCACAATTTTTTTTAACAAGATAGATCCAAACATATGCATATGGTAAAAGAGATTTTTAAAACCAACAATATTGAGGAGCTTTGTTAAATTTTACAAATATGTGTACAGTACGCTCTATACTGTGTATTTGATGAAACTACCACACTTCAGAAATTCTGAACTGGCCAAGTCTAGAAGCGTAGTAACCCTGCCAAGGTCTGGGATGTGTCCTTGCTAATTCTGGATGTTTCTCACTGTTGAGGGTACAGAAAGGGTACTAAAGAGAAGGGAAAGAACTTGTTCTGTAAGCACGGACAACCTCAAACTTCAACCCCTCTACCCCTGATGAAAAGAATTAGGATAAGTTTCTTGATTCTTTCTCCTCCTGGGAAAGGAAAGAGAAAGGAAGGCTCCATATTTACCTCAGTAAAACCATGTAAAAACTATTGCTTTTTTTTTTTTTTGTAGAGACAGAGTCTCACTTCGCTGCCCTCGGTAGAGTGCCTTGGTGTCACACAGCTCACAGCAACCTCCAGCTCTTGGGCTTACGTGATTCTCTTGCCTCAGCCTCCCAAGCAGCTGGGACTACAGGCGCCCGCCACAACGCCCGGCTATTATTTTGGTTGCAGTTTGGCCAGGGCTGGGTTTGAACCCGCCACCCTCGGTATATGGGGCCGGCGCCCTACTCACTGAGCCACAGGCGCCGCCCCCGTAAAAACTATTTCTAAGAGATATAACCCTTCTTAACATTTCAGCTCCTTTCTGATACTCTATATGACGGAATCTTTCTCTGTGATGCATTTTGGCTTATTTATGATACAAATGAAAGACATACCGAGGTACACTGCCCTGAGAGCAACAAATTCATTTTATCACTCTACTGTATGTGTGACTTCTTAAAAAAATCATTTTTCAGGTCGGCAAAGAGATCGTGTTAAGACTTAGAACTACTAAAAGAATTCAGGATGAATTACTAGTTACAGCTCAGTTACCAAGATCTGGGCAAGGTTTCTGTTGGGAATCTTTCTAGATATTCTAGACACTTTTAACCGCCAGTCTCCAGTCTCTATGGGACACGTAGTGACTGCTTCCCAATTACACTGACCAGTGACAGTCAGTGGCTGTCCCCAGGAGACACCTGTGCACTTTTGCTCCATGTACAGCGTCCAAGAGCAATGGGCATTTATCTCCAAACCAAGTTATGTCAGCTGTGCATTTTAGCAAAAATTACCTAATGTAAGATTATATATCACTTTAAAAATCATAAGCATCTACAAGGATTCTTCACTCAGATTGTTTCACAAGCATCTTTCCATTCTTACTCACCAATAAATAAATGAAAATGTAAAAAAGTAAAATAAATGTTAAAGACGGGAATTTCCATCCGTGATTTACCCAAGAAAGCCCGTAATGATCTTTAATCACAGTTTCTGTATTCAAAGGAAAGGCTCTGGTGCTGCCTCAGAAAACAACCAAAGCATGCGTATCTCTAGGCTTTAAGTTAAAATAAAACCATTTAGCACTATGGTTATCATTTGTATGATCTCCCACTTAGGCTGACTTTTTGATGAACTGAACACTTTTCATTCCCTGTGGCACTGGATAAGAAGGGTTTAAGTGGACCAGGAGCTGGGTATGCACAAACGTGTGAAGACAGAAGTCCTTCCAACCCTCACAAGGCCTTTTCAGGACCACCAGAAGAAAAGCTCTACAAGCCCCATAAAAGACAGACATGCATTTCTAGTTTCCACCTATTTTTATAGGAGAATGCTTAGTTTACTCACTTTCACAGCACTAACTGCGCAAGTTTAAAGATTCATTTTTTAATGCAAGCACACTCACTTCAGACTCTATGTTTACTCTGCTCCCTAAATCCAAGCTTTCTATGAAGAGTGGATTCATAAAATGAAGAATATACAATGAAAATACTGAAATATCAGGTAGGTTTCCTAAAGCCACCACAAACTCTTAAATTTATAGCTAACTGATCTAGCATTCCCACTAATTCCACTAGTACTATTATTATTACCACCACTACCAGCACCATCACCACTTCTAGAATTAATATTATACAGGTATGCCCTTGGTTCATTAACAATTCCAAATTGTGGTGACAAAAGGCGATAAATGCACTGAGCTTGGTAGGGACTGAATCTCAAACAACTGGGTAATGTGATTAATTTAAAGTCAGTAAATACAGAACTTCCCAAAATTGTTCACTGCATTTTACTGACAATTAAAGCTCAGAGGTTGTATATTTATAGTTAGATGTCTGTCCTCATGGGCAAGTCTCTTCCAAAAAACAAGAACATTTACTTACCAATTGTATTTCCAAACAAAAGAGAAAAAAACACACAGAGAAAAAGTGAAATTTGTATAAATGGCTGAGAGAAGGGAGACCATGTGCTGAATTATACAACTTCACCCTGAAATTTTAAGAAAAAAATATTGTTTATGTCCTGCTCCTGAAATTTAAATAGAGTTTTTAAAAATTCTGGGAAAAATAAAGTTTGCTTCCATTTTATCACGCACACCAAAGTTCCTGCTATAATATCTAAATCTGATAGATCAATAATGCATGTTTATAGTTAGCTACTTAATTATTCATTTTGGATGCACTAAAGATGGTTTTAAAACAAATTCCAGAAGTTAAAAAAGCGAGGTAACACACACAGCAAAACTAAAATGAAAAGTCATTTTCCCCCAATGTAATTCCTTTATGGAACATCATAAAAACATCCCCTAATTCTCAAAATTTGAAAGAAACATTTCGAATTAGGAAATCTATAATTCTTTTTTGCATATAATTCTTATGTGCATTTTATAGGC
Source organism: Nycticebus coucang (assembly GCF_027406575.1). NCBI lineage: Eukaryota > Metazoa > Chordata > Mammalia > Primates > Lorisidae > Nycticebus > Nycticebus coucang. The sequence goes on along the minus strand of NC_069793.1, from coordinate 34,330,276 downwards.
TATGACAAATGCTAATATCAAATGTCCTAAATACTCCCCTCACTCTTTTAGATAAGAAAGTGAGAAATAGCATTTTTGATTTAGCTTGATTTGATTTGATTTTTACAACCAATGGCAGCGCATAATTCCGGATTAAGTTCTGGAATAGAAAACAATCATTGGCTTGGCCCCCGTAGCACAGTGGTTATGGCGCCAGCCACATACACCAAGGGTGGAGGGTTCGAACCCAGCCTGGGCCAGCTAAACAACTGCAACATAAAATAGCCAGGTGTTGTGGCGGGCGTCTATGGTTCCAGCTACTTGGGAGGCTGAGGCAAGAGAGTTGCTTAAGCCCAAGAGTTGTAGGTTGCTATGAGCTACGACTCTGCAGCACTCTAACTAGGGCAAAATAGTGAGACTCTGCCTCAAAAAAATACATAATAAATAATAAAGGTTGCATAAAAATAAAGAAAGAAAAAATTGTAAGAAAATGATGAAGACAACTGGCAAAATTTGGAAAAGGTCTGTAGGTTAAATAATAGAATTATGCAGATTTATATTTCTTGATTTTGATCATTTGTAGTGACTTCATGTAAATGAATATCCACGGTCTTAGGAAAGACATATCGAAATATTGAGGGTAAAGGGGCATGATGTCTGTACCTTACTCATCTATGCTCCAGGAAAAAATACACACACACATACACATACACTAGAAAGAGAGAAAGAATAATAAAACAAATTAAACATTAACAATTGGAGAATCTGTGTGAAAGGTCCATGGGTGTTCACTGTATTATTTTTGCAACTTTTCTGAAACTTGAAAATAAGTATTAAAAATGTGAATGAAAAAATAGTGAGCAACTGGGGCTATCCATGGGTGTGATAAATGCTGTCCCCACATAAGGGGCCCAAGGAGAGGCCCTGTTGGTACTTCACCTCGGACTCCACTACACTTTGGGCTCCCTGTGCTGGTGGCCTGCCCTGCTTATGGGAATGGCTGTATTAGATTATGGGGACAGTGCTGCAATTACGTCCTTTTCCCTTTCATCTTCCTCGCAGGACTCCAAGCAGAATGGGGAGGGTGAGCTGATGATTTGCCGCTCATCTCTGATGAGTACTATATTATTTGCATCATAATATTTTTATTTCTTCCCCCTGCACCTAATGCCACGTTGACAGCAAGGTCAGTTAAGTTACTATAAGGGATTTTTAACGAAAACAATTATAAATTTAAAATAACTGTGTTTAAAGCATTTAACAGTCACTAGGGTCAAGTGATTACAGCAGTTACAAGCCCCATGGGACATGCTCACACCAAAACAAAGTGAATAAATTACCTCAGCTGGCGCATGTAATCACTAAGTGACCACAGGGGTCAGGCAGAGTAGAACCCTGAAGACTTTCACACAAAACCAATAATGAAAATTTATCAGTCAAAGGGGGAGGGGACGGGGGCGCCAAGAATTAGTGAGTCAAGTGATAGACTGGCAGCAAAACTGACTCTCCATGGAGCCTGGAGGGTCAGGAGAATGGTGTTCAAAAACCCAAGGGATGCTGGAATCAAGATTCCTGGAAACGATATGCAGGCAGGCTGCACGGAGACAGGGCAGTTAAAATGGAAGTGATCTGTGCAGCGTCTCAGAAAGCTCAAAGCCAAGGCAAAGGGCCACTGGATATAGGTATGACTCTGGAAACCTGTGGCAGAGTCTGAAACACATTCAGAGGTTTTCCACGTAAGGCAGTGAGGGACGGGATAGGATGTTAACAACGAAATAACAATCTTTAACATTTACATGGTATTTGACATCTTCTAACAATGTTCCTGACACTCCATCCTCCCCACTCTGGGATGATTTCCCCACTGTAGACAACAGGTGGCTGATGTTCAGGGAAGCAATGCATTTTGGTAATGGAAACACAACCAGGAAATGAGGAAAACACAGCGTTTATTGAAGACTTGCTATTTACTAGAGACTCTGCTGGGCGTGTGCTCTCAAGAGACTCATAACCAAAAGAGAAGACCGGAAGCCCTAAACGTAACGTGCACTGCTGAACCGGACACAGTATGGAGGGAAGGAAGAAATGACGGCCCTCGGGCACGTCAGGGCCAATTTCATAAAAGGGGCCCCCTCGGAATGGGGCCTGAGAGAATGAACAGGAGTTTGCAGAAGAAATGAAACAAGATCAGCAGGCAGGCTGTGGGACGAAGATGAGCAAATATTCATTATCTTTTTTTTTTTTTTACACATACATGTGTTTATTAGGTTTCTACTTTGCCTTCACAGAATTAAAAAGACTTAAAATTTAATAACAATAACCATGTTTAAGATAAGGACTAGAAACAAAAACCTCGTAAAGAACGAAGGACAAAAAATACATTCAGAAAATAAATCAGACGATTACTGCATCAAAATATTAAGCAATAATAATAGTAATAATGCAAAGAAAGTAACATTCACATTGTCAGATAAGAGTATGTCTATTGGGTGGCGCCTGTGGCTCAAAGGGGTAGGGCGCTGGCCCCATATGCTGGAGGTGGCGGGTTCAAACCCAGCCCTGGCCAAAAACTGCAAAAAAAAAAAAAAAGAGTATGTCCATCATAGAATACTTTGACTCTGAGGTTCAGCATGGAGTAATCAGTTAACGTCTTCTTCTTATTTTTTCCCCAAAGTCTCAAAAAATAGACAACTAATATTTATAAATAAAAGTAAAAAAATAATTTCAAAAAACAGATCATGCTAAATCTTATAGACAATAGAAAAAGAAGAAATACTTCAAAATCATTCTACTTAATCTGGATACACCTGACATTAAAATTGGAGAGAATATATTATTATAAAGGGGCAATTACAAACATATTTCACTTACAAATGAGGATACAATATCCTAAACAACATATTAACAAGTTGAATTAAAAATTAATGTTTAGTATACTTTGGTCAAAATTAAATCCAATTTATGTGAGAATTAGTCACTATTTTCTTTTCTTTTCTTTTTTTTTTTAGTAAATATTCATTATTCAGGAAAAATTAAGCAAGTGCTTACTACACACAAGGCACCCTGCTTGTGACCTCATCAATGACCCCTGCCCTCACGGCCTCACTTTCATCCCTCATCCATTCACTCAACACATAGTTTTTGAGCAGCCTCTATGTGTCAGGCTCTGCTGAAGGCAGAGGACACAGCAATAAATGAGATAAATCCAGACCCTTTCAGGGATTTATCAGAAGACCTCATCCAGGAGGTGGCATGTGAGCAGACACCGAAAGACTGAGTGAATGGCTAAGTACAGAAGTTGAAGGCGGGAACAATCTCAGGCCAGGGGAGGAAAGGTAGGACAGGAGTCCAAGGAGTGTGAAAGAGGCCAGAGAGAAGTACAGTGGGGAGTGAAGATAAACAGACAGGCCGGACACGGTGGCTCATGCCTGTAATCCCAGCATCCTGGAGGCTGAGGCACGCAGATTGCCTGAGCTCAAGAGTTCAAGACCAGCCTGAGCAAGAGGGAGACCCTGTCTCTACTAAAAATAGAAAAAACTAGGCAGGCATGGTGGCTCATGCCTGTAGTCCCAGCTACTTGGAAGGCTGAGGCAAGAGGATCGCTTGAACCCAGGAGTTTTCAGTTGCTGTGACCTTTGATGACACTACAGCATTCTCCCCAGGGCGAGAGAGTGAGACTCGGTCTCAAATAAGAAATAAGAAAAATAAATAAATAAAAAAGATAAAAAATTCCATTAAAAAAAAGGACAGATTGCACCAGCTCATGAAAAGAACTCTGAATGCCACAGGAGACTCTTTTCCTTTGGTTTATGGTCCCTGAAACGCGTCCCATAGAATATCGTGGGTCTCATGAATCAAAGGTCTCGTGCCTCCAAATCTTTACCAGTAAAAATGAAGAAAACATCATCGACCAGCTTCGGAGTGTTGTGAGGATTAAGTGAGTCAATAGAGGTAAAGGCAGACAGTCATGGGTGCTCAAGAAGTTAGTTATTATTATTGGACGATTCCAGGAGAGATGAATTCAAGTTGGGCCTTGGCAGTCTCTCTAGGCAGGACGGAGGGGCTGACAGACAGGAATTAACTACGGCAGTTATAGTTAGATGGACAAAGTTTAGGTGCCTGCGTTAATGGTACTGTGAGTCAGGAGGGAAATTTTAGAAAAACAAGCAGTATTTGGAGGACGTCCAAGATGGTACTGGTTGAGGTGTCTATGGACCACATATGTCAAAACACCTATTCTCCTATTAAATGCAAGTATCTGCAGAGAGACTAGACAGATATTAAGATAAAACCTCAAAGAATTAGAATAAAAGCTCCCAGATTTTGATATGTAGAATGAGCAGAGGATACGAAAAGGCTTCACAACCAGGCAGAAGACAAAGCCTGGGGTCGCAGGCCCTCCTCTAACCAATCTGTGAAAAACGGGCCACAGGAGACTCTCTGCGTGCCAGCTGCCTCATTCATAAAACGGGGGAAACAATATTGACCGTCAGAAACCGGATGCCGAATTCAGGGATATCACTCTCCTGTCCCCTGTGTCTCCACGTCTACCACAAAGCAGGACCTGGCCTGTGGAAGCATATACACAAATTACCTTCTGAGGATAAAGTCCCTCCATGTTCTGGGACAGAAGGATCTTGCTCTAGGGTCTAGGACGGCAGAGTTTGGGGGCTTCCATTTTCCTCTTTAGACTGGAGGGTTTAGAAAAATCAAGGACTTTTTTGGTTTTTAAAGTGTTCCTTTTCAAATTTTATTCATTTTTAATAGCGATACAATTTTCATACAGTAAAATGCAAAACAAAAAAGTCTCCTTTTAAGGAAAAATGTTTACATGACTTTTCTGTTACGCTGATGAAGTAATGATTAATATATGTCTTGTCCACGTCTGTTTCTCTTTAAGAGATTTCAGAAAAGGAGAAAGTAGGAAGCTTTAAAACTGAATACTGAACACTGGGGTCAAGGCAGTGACTTTGCCTCTTGTGTTGGTTCCAATGTGACCCAGTCTGTCCCTGCACCTTTGTGGGTCTCCATCCATCCATCAGTAAGACAGGGAGAACACTGTCTGCTCCTATCAACTTCCCTAGAGCAATCTAAGTATTAATGATCTCATATCCCCAAAGGTACTTGAAGTCCTTTGGAGGAAGGGCGTCATATAAATTAAAGGGATTATAATTAATGTAATTTAAGAAAATGGCTGTCTATAACAGAGAGGATTAGGTTCACACGGATCACAAAAGACCTAGCCATCATGTCCTCAGGTCACTAATGATCCTTTCTAATGAAACCACATACAATCTTACTTACTTGAGCATATTCAACGAGGCTGTGTTTGGGTTAATTTCTTCCCCAAAGTACTTAATTCTATACCAAAACTGAACTATACAGTTAATTTCGTCCATATTGGAAAAATTTATTTTAATACAAAATAGACCGTGAATTAATTTACTTAGGAAAAAAGATTCTTCATGTAGAGAAGACCAAGTAGATAAGTGTAAATCACTGTTATTTGTGTTAAGCAAATATTCCTCTCCTCTGCTATTACCGACAAGAAAACGGGATGCGTTACAGCCACACCATAGAACGTACGGGCAACTCACAGACATCTGCTGGATCCTAGAATTACATATTGGAAGAAAAGGAGGGAGAATGGGAAAAGGAGAAAAAGGGGCAGGAAGCTGCTACAGCCACCTAACTGAATTCCCTGGAGTAGAAAGAGAAGTTACTGAATAAATGAAAACTCTAGGATAGAAAAAGGGGAAACCAAGCTATGAATCAACACCTGAAAAGTACAGCATGTCAGATATCATCTCGGTGAGCAAACTGAAGATTAAGAAAGTCCTCGGGCAGTGGGGAATCAGGGATCTGTGCTGTGGAAACTGCCCGGCACAGCCTCCCCTGTAAATCATGGGAAAGTCATTTTATATACCCTTCCTAAAGCCACCTGCCTTTACTTCCTTCTTAGACCATACTATGAAGTGGTCATAAACTCCTAAGACTATAAACATTCCAGTGAGGCTGCTCCTGTTCAAATCCCTTCTGAAACTCTTCTTTGGGAAGCACTGGGCACTTTCCTAGAGAACAGTTAGTTACCTTGTGTCACATCTCTGTTTTTTTTTTTTATTTACTTTTTATTAAATCATAGCTATGTACATTAATATGATCGTGGGGCACCATACACTTGGTTCATAGACCGTTTGACACATTTTCATCCCACTAGTTAACATAGCTTTCGTGGCATTTTCTTAGTTAATTTGCTAAGACCTTTACATTCCACATTTACTAGGATTCACATATACCCTTGTAAGATGCACCGCAGGTGTAATCCCATTAATCCCCCTCCCTCCACCCACCTCCCCCCTCCCTCCCCTCCCTTTCCCCCTTCTCCCTATTCTTAGGTTGTAACTGGGTTATAGCTTTCATGTGAAGGTCCTACATTAGTTTCATAATAAGGGTTTTTTTAATCCAAATGGCATCTCCTACCTTACCCAATTCACCGGCTCCAGTGCCTAATCATTTCTGATTGTTTCAAAAACTCACCAACCTATGTGTAAGACATACCTGGCAAGTATTATGTGAAAGAATAAAAAAAATTGAAAACTGCCCTTGATAACCTGGCGAAAGGCTGTGCTAGAGTTCGTGTGACAGGAGCGGGTGGGCCCTGATGGTTTCTGGAAGGAAGGGGAATGACTGCAGGAGACAGGGAATGGCCTGAAATAAACCTGGGGAACAAGAAGGAGACAACAGGAGCTTGAGAAGAGGAACAGAGAAAGGAGAGGCCCCGCCCCACGTGGGTGTGGTTCCGAGATCCTTCGGAGTGTAGTAGAGACAGATAGGTCTGTGTCAGTGTGGTCTGGCATGCTCAGAAAGGGAACAGCTTCAGGTTTCCGGGGGCCTGGCAGGGCTAGCGTGCTCCCCATTTTCTCTGCTTCACAGAAAGAGGGAGTCACCGGCCTGCAGGTCACTGTGGCAAGAGACTATAAGGCCACGGTCCCTGAATTTCTCTCCTCCCCACGTTCCTCTCCAACTTCTGCCCTCCCAAGGAATAAAAGAAAGGTACCAACAGAGCAGGGAAAAGGGGTCACAGCCGGAACATGTAACAGTAGCAAATAACATTCACCACCCCTGCACCACCTGTACCCCTTGGTTATCCTTTCTCTTACTGAACCTCACGGCAATCCTTGGAGGTTAGATATGCTAAGCATTAATAATTCTCCTTTTACAGGTGAATAAATTGAGGATCAGAGAATTAACAATGTTGAAATCAGGACTCCAACAGAGGCAGACTACATCTAATACTCATGCTCTTACCCAATACCAGACTGTCCTTTTATACAGCAAGGCGGGACAGGCACACACAAACCACCACAGGCAAAAGGCTGGCTGTGCATAGCAGTTACGTGTGACCTGCAAGATACATTAGCAATCGTAATTTTCTTCTGTATCATTATTTACATTTTTTGAGCATCTAAACTTTCATAATTTGAAAAAAAAATAGCTGATAGCCATTTTTTAGAAGCCCCTTTAAAGGGTGGAGATTTGCTGCCCCTGAAGATACTCAAAAATACGTTGACAAAAACTCTCAAATACTACAAACCAAGAATGTTAAGTAGAAATTGTAATCTTTATAAAGGGAAATTTGGCAATACGTCATAAACATTTTAAAAATAAATACTATTTGAAGCCACAATTCTAGGACTATATCCCATGGATATAATTAAGGATATCTGCCAAGCGGGGAAGAAGGATGTTCATCACTCCAGAGCACTTAATAAGAAGAGAATGGACATATTCAGGTGTCCAGTAACAGAGACCATTCATACCACGGAATGCTATGCTCACACAGAACATTAGGTATGAATGTTTTTTTAAGGTACAAGATAGTATGTGTAGCTTTATTAATTTTTTTTAAACGGTCATACAAAAACCCTCAAAGGGTGAAAATTTTAAAAATAGCAATAAAAAGCAGAAAATTTTCTGAAAGGCTATACATCAAATGGTAACTGGAAACTACAGAGCAATGTGTATTTTCTGCTTTGCATATGTCAAATATTTGACCTTTTATAATGTATGTGTATCTTATAATGAAAATGTCCTCGGAAAAAAAGTATTTTAGCTGTAATTATTGATGTTTAAAAAATGTCATGATATAGTAAGATAAAAACAATTAAAACCAAGTCCTACTATAAGATCTCTATTTCAGTGGAAAACATTTGTGTGTGTATGTGTATCAACAGAAAACATTCTATATGAATCTATACTAAAATAGTAACACATTATCTCTGTTTACCAGTAATTGTGTTTTCTTCTTTTGACTTATGTCTAGCCATAAGCTATTAAAAACGAACCTGTAGGACATGTAGTATAAGAATAAAATAAATAGCTCCAGGCATGAAGGCTTTTCTCAAGGACCAGCACCAAAACTTTGGGCCAATACCAAGATCACTGGGAAAGGAACACAGTCTTCTATAAGGGGCAAAAATGGATTTGCGTGTGTCTACAATCTGGGATGTTTGTTATAGTCACACTCCATTATAACCATGACTAATCCCATGCTCCCACACAGATGAATAACCCTCTTCTTGAGATTTTCCTTAGCACCATTTTCATTCTCCTTTGTAGGCCTGGAGAGAATGAAGCTCAGAGCTAGTAAGTGACAATCCAAGCCAAAGAAAGGCCGTAATTAAAAGTTTGTGGCACTGGTAGTGTGTATTAAATTTTTAACTGACTAAATTGTTATATATAAACTTTAGGCTGAAAGAATAGGCCACCCAAGAGTCTTGACTTTCTAATTATAATGTAGGAAACTAAACATCATCAGCAAAACCTTCTTAAGTATTTCTGCCCAGTACAGAGGAATCACCAACCAGCACCAGTGAGTGTTGAAAATTCCTTGAGGATAAAAAGAAAAGGAAAAGGAAGGCAAGAGAACTGTACGTAAATTACATATATGTGTGTGTGCATACGGCACATACATGTTACATGCGTGTTTTAAGGAGAGGCAGTTCTTCCAAGAAACATAACTTTACCCAGGATATGGTCACTCCAGCAGGGAGCGACTGTACATATAGCACTATACATACGGTGTGCTACATAATTTTAAAGTTTGGGCCAAAAGTGTAGGCAGAAAAAAAAAATTCTTGTACCTTTATGTTCATTCATTCACTCAGTGATTCAACAAACATTTGTGGGCGCTGACAGTGTTCCAGGTGCCAGGTGTACAGAGGTGTCTATCTGGGAAGGAGAGATAAGTAAACAATGGCCCAGTAAACATGGGTAGGGCTACCCAGACGTGTGATCACTGTGCTAAGAGGAGCGACCAGCTCTCAAAGAGAATCTGTCGTAACGGAGCCGTGAGTTCTCCTGGAGGAGCAGGTCCTTCTGGGAAGTGGATCAGGGCTTGTAAAAGGAAGGGGGAGTGAAGGGGCATGTTGCATTTGAAGAATAGGAAGAAATGGAGATAAAAAAATGTGCATGTGCAAATGATAAGACCTTCTACTGCCCGTGTGTGCAGCAGCTGTGGGCATGTATACCACAGCTGCCAAAAATCCTCTGCAGATGAAAGCTCTAAGCAGGGACTAAAGTGAGTGAATGATGATATCAAAAAAGGCCTGGGCGTGAAGCACACTATGCCAATGTGGAGGAACCACACACGGGAAAAAGCCTTGCAAAATGCACGTTTAGGGAAAGTGTTATTAGCAGCCACTGAATTTCAGAACTTAGCAAAAAGCATTGAAAATAATCACATTTTAACTAACAGATACTTCATATAGTTCACAAGTTAATTTTGAATCCAAGTCTGTGACTAGGACGCATTTTTGTCAAGATAAAAAAGAAAATACATGACAAGGTGGCAGGCTCCCAGGCCAATTTACTGATGCCTACTCATGACTCAGCTAAAATATTAATGAGATAATAGGAGTTAACAGTCACTTTAAAAAGTATTTCCCTGGAGGTGGCGCCTGTGGCTCAGTGAGTAGGGCATCGGCCCCATATGCCGAGGGTGGCGGGTTCAAACCCAGCCCCGGCCAAACTGCAACTAAAAAATAGCCGGGCATTGTGGCGGGCGCCTGTAGTCCCAGCTACTCCGGAGGCTGAGGCAGGAGAATCGCGTAAGCCCAAGAGTTAGAGGTTGCTGTGAGCCGTGTGACGCCACCGCACTCTACCCGAGGACGGTACAGTGAGACTCTGTCTCTACAAAAAAAAAAAAAAAGTATTTCCCTGGAAAAGGGTTATCTGTGTTTCTTTGCCACAACTCTAGCAATAAGTCTTTGGTGATAAGAAGTACCCTGTCGCTCTCACCCTGGACAGCAGCTGAGTGGAGAGAGGTGCAGGTCATTTGGGAGGATTGAGGACTGGGGGGTCTGATCAACCAGCTTGCTGACAGGTGGAAAGCAGAGGTTCTAGGGGCTCCTTCAGGATGGCAGTTTTAGGGATTTAAAGTTTCATTTCCTACCCCATGGTAGAGATTTGGTAGGAAAGAAGCCATTGAAGCAGTGGCTGAAGCTATAGAATATCCTGATCATTTGTAATTCAAGAGTTTATAAGTGAGAAAGACTTGCCCAAGGGGGTAAGATTTCCAGGTTCCTGTCACTGGTTACTCATTCAAGGACAAGCATGATGAAATGCTTACGTTATAAGGCAATTTAGACTATTTCTCAGAACTTACATGACTGGCTGCCTTGTGTGTGTGTGTAGATGAGGTCTCTCCCCGTCATATGTCACCTAGGCTAGAGTGCAGTGGCATGCTTGTAGCTTGCTGTAGACTCCAAGTCCTCGGTTCAAGCAATCTTCCTGCCTCAGCCTCCTGAGCTAGTACTACAGATGCTCACTACCACACCCCGCTAATTAAAAAAAATTTTTTAGAGACAGGGATCTCACTATGCTGCCCAAGCTAGTCTCAAATTCCTACCCTCAACTCATCCTCCCACCTCCAGCTCCCAGAGTACTGGGATCACATGTGTGAACCACCATGCCCAGCCTTTAGTACTCTTTATGAGTATTTACTCAGTTATAAATCACCATCCCTGGAGATGTCCACATCAAATGAGGACAGCTCACAGTGCAGCCCATCAACCAACTCATGCTCAGAGGCTGCACCACAAAACAGCTTTTGCAAGAACCAAGCCCACCTAGACCCTGAGTGCATGTATGTGAGAATGTGTGTTTTAAGGAGAGGCACTTAGTCAAAGAACCATATTTTACTCAGGATATGGTCACCCCAGCGGGGATCCCAAGTCCCAGATCAGGAATAGAGAATACTAAGAAAACACACTTGGGACTTGGATTCTAAAGGATTTAAATTCAAATCCTGAGATTACCTTCTAATTGTGTGATCCTAAGTAAATGAAGTTTAACAAGGTGCACAGTTTTCTTCAAGTAAAAAAGATGCTAGCAATACCTTCTCCACAAGCCATTGTGAGTATTGTCTGATGACACCTGCAGTTGGGGGAGGGGTACAGACTCTCCCTCTCGCAGACAGTACACATTAATGCATGTTACTCACCCATCCCACCCTGCCCTGTCCACGTTCTAGTCCCAATTCGGCCATTAATTATCTGAGAACCATGGGCAATTCACTCCGTCTCTCCTCAGTTTCCATTTCCATCAAATTGGGAGATGGCACACCACGGCCTCCGAGATCTCTTCCAGTCCTGACGCTCTGTCCCCTGCATGTCATTGTTCACAGGCAGGCTTGCTATTTCAGTGCGCCCTCACATGCTGAATCCTTAAGCATGGCCCAAGGCCAGTCCCTCTTAGTTTCTGCCTTCCAAACCTATATCCACTGGCTCTGCTGGCTCCTTCTACACTATTTGTTGAAAGTGGTCTACAGGAAAGGTGTGAGTTTTATCACAGAGTATAACCTCACAGCAACCGTGGAGTTATGATTGTGGTACCTATTTTACAAATGAGTAAATCGAAGCTCAGGAGTTTAAGAAACTTACGCGAAAGGTAGCAAATTCAGAGCTGGCTCTTCCCAGCTGTTCATGGTCATTACATGCTATGCTACCTGCCCATCCTTGGAAGGTGCCTGGTTTGAGTTCTATCTTCTTATGACACTTGTGCTAGCTGATCTCTTAAATCACCTTGTCTTAATAGCTTTACATGTCATACCTGCCAGGTCATATATGTACACATTAATCAGGGCCTATCATCTTTGAACCAACAGGGAACGCGTGATGGGGTTTCAGGCCTCGTAGCTGGTCAGCCAGAGTGAGATTCAAGATGGGCAGGGTCTAAACACATCTCTCAAATGCATGCGATATTAGCACATGGCCAAAATGCTAATCAATTTCCACATGAAGCTAGCAGAAGCTACAGCATTACTTTCAAGCTTCTAGATGCTCAAGCCTACTTATAATTACCACAGAATGACAGAGAAAAAAAGCTTGTGCTCTAAAGTCAGCCAGCCTCGGGTTCATGAGCTGAGTGTACTTAGGTAGCTCACTCAGCATCCTGAGCTTCTTGTCTACCAACTGATGGTGGGTAAGTTCACCCAGCTGAGCTCCAGATTCCTCATCTGTAAAATGGGGACAGCAGTGGCAACTTTAGAGGGAGGTTAGAGGTATAGAAGGAGTGCCTGGCCTACAAATAAACAGATCAGTGCAGCAGGACAGGAGAGCAAAGGAGCCTGCAGGTCAGGGGGGTTTTCAATGATCAGCATAGTCTAGATTAGAATACGAAGATGGAAATCAGTTAGAGATTCATTAGATTCTAAATGCCTGCCAAATCCGTGAGATCTATGCCCCAGGAAGAGTTGTATGACCTAGAATGGCAAAAGCCCTGGACTGATCTGACCCCTGACTCCACACTGCCAGGCTACCTGGCGGCTGTTGTCGAAAGCATCCTTTTCAGGTGAGTGGTTCCTGGTTGAGCCAAGTGGTAGAGTGTAATCATCACACACCATCTCTCACCCTCTGAGCCACAAGGTTGCCCAGGTAACAGGGAGCTATTCTGGGCTCTCTCAGTGGGACCCCAACTTCTCTACTCATATTCCATGGGCTCCCTTGGTCTCCAGTCTCAAATTCTGTGCCCCATGCTGAGACTTCTTCCTTCTGCCTCACCAGACCAGAGGGGAAAATGAGAAAAGAAGGAACTGACCCCGCAGCTGGGCCTTAGCATTTTATTTCTTTATCATTTCATTTCCCTGGTTACGGCACATTTCCATTTATGGAGCACTTTCCCTTATAAAATCTCCAAGTGTTTACTTCTAATCTACTAAATAATTTCTCTGACCTCTTCTTGTTTTTACCCTTTAAATATCCATGGATGGTTCATTCACCACATTCCCCATTCAATTATTAATGGCCCACAAAAACTTACTAGCAGCAATCATTTACTGATTAATCTGCACAACAGTCTAGAAAGCATTAATCCTTAGTTCTGCACAGGGAACCCCAGGGGTAAGGAGAGGGTAGTTCAGTTGCCCAAGGTCAGTGGCTAAACAAGACTGTAACCAGGATCAAACCCATGTTGCATTTCTGTAAACTTCCCACAGGGCTTCTTCCCTTTCTTTAAAAATCAACATTCTCAACACAGCTCAGTAACGTGTGCTGAGATTTCACTGTTACAGAGAGTTTAAAACTGTCAAAATTCACCTCAAGACAATGTTAGCCACTAGTAGTTCAGAGCTAGAAGTTGCTAAAATAAAGAGATAATTGTATTTGAAAGAAAATGTTACAGAAGCGAAAAACCGACGTGAAAAGATCTGGATTACACCCAACTCTGCCACAAGGAGACCAAGAAAGTCACTGAACTTCTCTACATTTGTATTCATTTCTAAAAATGAGATTGTGCTAAATGATATTTTAAAATCTTGCTGTTTTAAATAAGATAACTGAATGCCTACTAAAACAGTACAAAATATAAAAGCTCTAACACCCAGGGCTGTCAAGATTGTGGTAAAACTGATCCCTAATTTGTTCACTGTTCATGAAGCACAGTTACAACACCCCAAGAAAAGCAAGATGCCACAATGCATGGCACCCACCAAGAACCATAAGGAATTTCAGATCCTCAGACCCAGTAACAGTGCATACGCAGTATTTCACCCTAATAAATAAGTCATTGGAAGCAAAAAGACATAGACACACAAAAATGCACATTCCAGTGCTTTCTATCAGAGGAAAAATTGACACCAATTTAAACGTTCATTTGTAAGAGGGATGTCTTATTAAATAAAGGTTCAGCCAACAATATAAATGGCACGCTGCTATTAAAAAGGAAAAATATGAAAATTATGCAAAAACATTTGAAGTCTTACCAAAAAATACTATTAAATGAAAGCCAAAAATCAAAGAGCAGGTATGTACTCTGATGTCAATTATATAACATATGGACAGATGAACGAGGTCATGTGAATAATCAAAATAGTTATGTTATCATTGAAGCTTAGTGCTTATTTAAAAAGTATTATTTTAACGTCTTTAACGCACACACTTTTTCCATTAACACATACATTTTATCGTTTAATCAAAAATTTTAAAATTTCCCAAACCCTGCGTGCATGTGCTGGAAAACAAATTTTTTTAATTTAAGTTTCTGCCTTAGTCTCCTGAGTAATTTTTCTTGGCTCTTTCTGTGATTTCTGCTCTTTACTGTGTAATTCTTTAGTGTCTTTAGAGATTGTAAAATCTCAAACACGTGCACTTCTTTCCCTCCCTTATGAAGATTCTTTAAAAAGTCTGTCTTCTAATCTAGGTATGAATAACCCCATGATTGCCTTGTAATGCTAATTTGGGGCAACTGCCTGACCCAGGATCCAACAATTTGTAGCAACCCCGACTTGTGAGTACTTTTAAAGCAACCACAAAGTTGCTATAATATTATCCTTTTTACAGCGCACAGGGCACTTTCTATCCCAAGTTTTTTGAGCAGCAGAATATCTTATCTTTCCAGGGGTCTTGGGACACCCTCCAGTTCGCTTAGGAAAACTGCTCCCAAGCAGACGTGTACTGTAGGAATTTTGCTTCATACAAGGACTTTTATATCCTCTCCTTTCTTAGAAATTTTCCCTTCCTGGTAGGTCATCTGTACATCTTTGCTCATAATATCTGGGAAAGATTACAGAGCCAATGAATTAAAAATATGATTCTAGGTCTCCTGTGTGCCAATGAATGCCCTCATTAAAGCAGAATGAGTGAGATGAGATCGTTTTCAAAGCTTTCCATCCCTTTGCCCCAGAGCCACCAAGGCCAGACACTGAAAGGATGCACAGTAAAATTAAATATCTAAAAATTCATCTTTAATTAACAGAATTGGATTAAAGCTAGACACCACCGCATATCATACGAGAAATGGCTGAGCTGGCTTCCAAGTGCTCTAATTCAATTAGGACGTAGTGAGTGACACTCGGACAGGAAAGGTTAATTGGGGCCGCCAGAACGCAATCATTCCTTACCTAACCAGTCATTAAACTTCTTAACCTCTGAGGGCAGTCCCAGCTCGGTGAAGTCGCCTGTGTGGAGAAGGATGTCCCCATAAGGCATCTGGATACCATCTGTTCTGGAGTGCGTGTCTGAGACGCAGACAAACCGCGTGTGGCCCGCCGGCTTTGGAGTGTCATATGGGATGGGGTCGACCCTAAAGTAGACATAACAGATCCCATAACAGTTAAACACACCAGAACCCTCGCAATTGTCATCACACATACACATCAACTGTTAGCCGTGAACTCACCCAAACAAAGGGTAGCTGGGAAGGAAAGGGTACTGCATCACCCATCTACAACCCCATTGGGCAAATTCAAAAGGACTTACTTACCTGGGAGGAAAATTAAAAGGAAAGAATACCTTCACATGTTGAACTGAAATAGCCCAGGAAGCTGATGGAGTGATTAATGCTAAAGTTTAGGGATGTTGAACCCCAACTGGGGAAGTAAAATTATGTATTTCTCTCTCATCATGCTCCAATTGATCCCACTACTCATTAGGAAATGGATAACTAATTTATTCCTTCTTAAACATGCATAACTTAAGCAATGAACTAATTTACAGGGAACAGTCTGCACATGCTCTGCCAACTCAGATATGGAGAGACAGCACCTGTATTTAATTTCTTTTCCACCACCATTCAACACCTGTAGCTTCCTTTTTTTGCTAAGAGATTCACAAATCAAATTGTATGGAGGGA
This sequence comes from Nycticebus coucang, assembly GCF_027406575.1. Taxonomy (NCBI): domain Eukaryota; kingdom Metazoa; phylum Chordata; class Mammalia; order Primates; family Lorisidae; genus Nycticebus; species Nycticebus coucang. The sequence continues at coordinate 34,314,169 of NC_069793.1, read as the reverse complement.
AAATGATGCCAAAATGATATGGCTTCAAATAAATATATATATATATTTGTGTGTGCGTATATGTATCTGTGTATACACACACAAATATATATATAGTGTGTGTGTGTATATATATGTATGTATGTATCAGTTGTTATAAGAACTCTGTCAAACTCATTTTTACCATGAATTATCTGCAGTCCCAGTTACAGCTTAGGTCACTTACTGAGAAAGGGCAAATGCCTTGGGCAAACTTCTATTCAGTACAAAGAGTAAGCCTTGTAATGGCCATGTGTATATCTACATATGCATTAATATATGTATCGTTTTAGAGACCTAAGCACTGTGAAATTACACCAGGGCATAAGAATGAAAAAGCAAAATGATCAACCCGAAGCAAAGAAAATGAAACAGAACATTCTCGTTTAATCGAGTGTAACAAAGTATACTACATAAACTTGGTAAAGAAATGCAAATCTGACTCTTCAAGCATACAGTTTTAATTATTTAAGGGGTTGTGGCAGAGTTAAAGATGCTTTAACTATATTAACTCTACAACTTCTTTTAATTTCTCTGTAGAAATGTGCACTCAATTTTTGGATCATGAGTAAAAAAAGAAGCAGTTAAAAATGCAAAGAGAAGGTCACGAAAGAAACAAACGAGCAAGGCACAGATCGGAATGTGAAATGTTAAGTAAGGAACAATATTTCATATGATAGCCCCACCCTGGATAGTTAACATACAGTGGAGAACACACTGAAAGCTCAATGCAAGATTTCCTAAACATGTTGCCTCGACAGGCTTTATTTTTTTCTTTTTCCTTTATTTTTTTTTCTCACTATGTTGCCCTCAGTAGAGTGCTGGGGTGTCTTTAGCTCACAGCAACCTCAAACTCTTGGCCTTAAGCCATTCTCCTGCCTCAGCCTCCCAAATAGCTAGGACTACAGGCCCCCCGTCAAAATGCCTGGCTATTTTTAGAGACTAGTTCTCACTCTTGCTCAGGCTGGTCTTGAACCTGCGATGTCAGGCAATCCACTCACCTTGGCCTCCCAGAGGGCAAGAATTACAGGCATGAGCCACCCCATCCAGCCCCTCCTTTTTTTTTTTTAAGAAAATACCTGTTTTAACAATGACAATTTCAGTGAAGGAAATAAAGACATGAATATGCAACATGATAGTCTCAGACAGTCTCATATTTCTTTGATAACTAACCTTTTTGTTTTCTTTTATCTACGTCAGAAAAGAAAGAAAGGAGAGGAAGAGGAGAGAAAAGCAGATGACAAGGAAGAAGGAACACAGGAGGTCTAATTGGAAGCCCCCAAAGAAAGTTTAACTTCTGCCAAAAAATTAATGGATTTTTCCTGTTAAAAAGGTTATGATCTCATCAGTAGCCTGGAAACCCTCTTGATTATATCCATGTTTTATATACATATATAAATATGTTTGATGTCTTCCTTTCCATCACCAAAATTTGATCACACTCAGTCTTAGTGGTTCCAATCTTATTAACATCTCCTGTCTTCTATAAGTAGTTTTCCCAGAGAATGAAGGACTAATTCCTACTACAGATGACAGTGTCACTCTCAAAAGTGATAGGCAACATTGCTATGCCAAAAGTTAAGATATTAATACTCACTACACTGGGACTGTTCACACTTATATTTAATCCACCAACATTTGAATGAGAATTTAATAAATAAACCACTGGACCTCTAAATATACAAATAAATTCAATATTTATCTACCTATCTGTCTAGTATTTCTTTACTTCCCAGCTTTCATCCTAATAGTGACGCACAGACACAGCCCCATGTCTCTCTTTCCGTAACTCAGCTACATTCTATAGACACAGACTCTGTATCAAATCCTTTAGGAGTCTATCCCAATTTATAAAAGGGACATCAGAGTCATCATTTTGAGTTTATTAAATAGAAAATAGCACAGATGTAACCCCCTTGTTACAAATAGGTTAGAGCAGCCAGTCATCACGTGATATACACGATTTGTTTCCCATCTTAGCTCCATATTGGACAATAAACCTTCTGAGACTATGCGGAACAGCAGCCAATTTCTAAATCATTTCCAACTTCTTTCCCACCCTCCTACCTCCTCCAGAGAAATATTTACATGCCTAGCAGAATTAACAAAGAAAGGCCAAGGAACAGAAATAGAGAGAGGACAGGAAGGCAAATCTCAGCTTTGAGCTGAAACCAGAGTTGAGTTCAAAGTCCACAGCAAAACAAGCAGAGCAGGCTTGCCCACCAACACCTCCAACATGATATCATCAAAGGGAAACCATTAGCACACATTTGGGAAGCCCAAGGAAGATCAATTCAAGGTACAGGCCTAGGGGCCATGGAAAGTATAAAGATTCAAATGAAGAATTTGTATAGATCCCCTGACCCAGCGTCCAGGAGGTCCTTTGTTATCCAGAGGACAAAGTACAAAGCAAGAGGTGATTTCAAAAGACAAGAGAGTGAAGCACTCAGAACTAGTTACAGTACAACAAACATCACCTGGGGATCATAGGCAGGAAGCCATTTCTACCCACAGACGTTCAGGGTTGAAAACAAGACTCTGGTGGAGTGGGTAAGTTGCAGCGGAGATAATTAAAGCTGAGACACCCCTAGGGAAGCTACTACTCCCAAACTGGGCATTTGCTAAACACCTAGAAAAGAAAAGTCAAGACAAATATTTTCTCTGTGACAGTATGTCCAAGGGAGATCCTCAAAACCATCAGAAGATCTACCTGCTCACCTCGAGCAAAGACCCTCACACTTTACTTTCCTCCTTAGTTTACGACCTTACCACTTACAGTTTATGCTGCTGACTTCTCAAATGACCTAACATTTCCCCCAAGGCATAATGTCAAATATCCTTGCAAGTGAGTATCTTACCCAGGCAATCTAAACCCCAGAGCCAGATTCAAATATCAGAGTGAGATTTGCACATACATTTGAGACACCCAGGGGAAAACAAGATGACATGGGAAGATGAGAAGAAAACATAGCATCGGAAAATCTCAGAGCAGGACAAAACCTTATGGGGCAATCTGGTTCAAATATGTGACACTTAAATACCCTTTTCCCCTCACCTGCCTAGCTGATGTAAATTTTCATTCCAAGGTTTCACAGAAGGGGAGCTCCTAAGCTCCCCTCTCATCCTCCTGGGTAACCCATTCTGGTTTGTGATCGCTCTACTTGTTAGGAAGTTTCTGTTCCAGATTCTGCACCCAGGAGAAAGCAGAGCATGGTCCAAAGACTTTGGCCTGAAGCCTGAAGACTGAGTAACAATGTTGGCTCAGTCACTCGCTTTGGGCAACTTCTTTAATTCCTTTGAGCTTCATTTTTTCTCATCTGTAAAATGGAAATAATAATGCCTAATTTGCCTTGTTGCTATGAGGATAAGACTTGTCAAGTACTCTGAAAACAGAGAAGCAGAATAATGTAAAGGTGAAAGTGGTCTGGCGACAGAGCCAAGCTGCCTTGCTTCACATTTATCAACACAGGGCACTAACTGAGCAAGTGGCTCAACCACTGTGCCTTGGTTCCCTCTTCAGCAAAATGGATATAAAAATAGTATCTATCTGCTAAGGTTGTTGTGAAAATGCAAAAGGATAACACTCTCAAAACATGGAGGACAGTGTCAGACACACAGTAGACAATAAATGTGGCTGCTTTTTACTAGTAGTAATAGTGTTTTTACCACCATTCGTAGTGACAGTATCATTTACTTTCTCCAACCCCCATTGCTCCTTCTACTACATCGAGGTGCAAGGAGGTAACAGCTGCCCCTCAGAGACTTTGTGAGAATTAAAAGCAATTACATACACCACCTGGAGGACGGCCCTGGGCCCGCAATCTGCAGCGTTTAACGTCTGTTTCCTTTCTGTCACTCCTTCTTAATCCTAGTCCTGCACTCTGAAATGGCAAAATAAGAATCCAGTCCCTTTTCCATTCGACAGTTCTTCAACTAGTTGGAAATATCTATTTTAATATCCTAAGGTCATCTCTCCTCCAGCCCAGCAGCGGGTTTCTTCAACTTTTCCTTGCAGCCTAGGATGTCTCATCCCTTCAGAATCTACACCATCTTCTCCTAGCCACACCTGGGTCGCACAGAACCCCTCCATTTGTAGTGTCCGAAATCCTGCTCCCTGTGAATCCATACACCAAGGAGCTGTTTAGCAAAGTCAAATACTAGGCCAGGCCATGGACTAGTATTAGCATTGAACAAACTCTTGGATTTTTCTAGAGGAGGCCTGAGCTATCATCTAAAATCATTTTCTAATTAACTCTCCGAGTTTTGTGCCAAAGCCTCAAAACTTATTCATCAAGCTTGATCCTCCAATGTTTGCATAACTCATTGCATATTCAGCAAATAAAGCTTTCTCTTTTATTCAGTCTTGACACTTTAGGGATTTTTTTACCCACAAAAAATAATATGATAATATTATTGTTTCCATTATGGAGTCCTCTTCTGGCCATACCTGTTATTTATTTTTTTTCTAGTAACAAATGCATATAGTGTTATAAGCCTCATTGACACATCTTCAGAAAAGCTGGTGTCCCGAGGTTTGTTGTGACATGGATTTCTTCTTTACACCATGTGTGCAGTAAACCCTTGTGTACACACTTAGCCTATCATTCAGTATGAGAACACAGCTTTACCCCCACAGAGGATGTGAACGGATTTTGACGAGTTGAGCATCTCCCGTTCCACTTTAAGACTCTGATGTTGTGCTGATGCATTCCGCTAACTTTCTCTCTAAAAAGTTTTCTGGTCTACCACGAAAGCTTTCATTTTCACCCGGAAAATGTAGACAGTGTGAAAGCTACAATTATATTTTCGATGCAACACCATCCAACCTGGACATATTGTCTGGTAAAGACACATGTGAAACCTGCCAGCATGACAATGAATAAATTAATGCCAGGCTCACATCAGCAGAATCAAAAAGAACCTTACAGATTGTCTAATCCTGTGTTTCACTTTTATGAGTATCATCTTCATGGTGTTTACCTTGTTCGCTTATACTGGGACTTAATTTTTATCCTACAGTTTTGACACAATTTTTTTTAGTTTTTCCCTGAACGATATCACCTGTGAAGTCATCAATCCGATATGATGGCTTTATTTTTCAACTACACATTAAAATCAACACCAAGTATTAAAGTTTTGTTTAAGGTCTGTCCACTCTAAAGTACCTTGGCTAATGCTAATGATACATAATTTTGCACTTTGGCTAGGTTTAAAATGATTCATTTTACCATGAAGATTCTGAACCAGAACTAGAACTCAGGTTTCCTAACGTCCAATTCACTTCTCTTCCCACCCAATTACTTTTGGACGCAAAAATAGACCTGCACTGGGAAAATAAGAGTAATTTAAAAAATTATAAAACGAGCTAGGCACAGTGGCTCGTGCCTGTGATCTTAGCACTTTGGACCACTGAGGCAGGTGAATTGCTTTAGCTCAGAAATTGAGCTCAGCCTGAGCAAGAGTGAAGACCCTGTCTGTATTAAAAGTAGAAAAACTAGCTGAGTGTGGCAAGTGCCTGGAATCCCAGTTACTAGGGAGGCTGAGACAAGAGGATTACTTGAGCCCAAGGGTTTGAGGTTGTTGTGAGCTATGATAACACTATGGCACTCTATCCAGGGTGACAGAGTGAGACTCTGTCTCAAAAAATATATATCTATATTTTAAATATAAATACATATATTTATATTTTATATTTATATTATATATATTTATATATTTAAAATATATATTTATATTTTAAATATAAATATATATTTATATTTTATGTTTATATTATATATATAAATACATATATATTTTTTCAACAAATCAATCACCTAAACTCTGGGAGCCATCAATATCTAGAAAGACTACTCAAAATTATTGTAATTCGTTGCCGAAAAACATCCACATCTCAGTGCTCCCCAGGTTGATCCCTTCACCCTCATGTAAGTCAGCCAGTCATCTCCTGAACTCGAAAAAACTGCATATCACAGTTCATTGGCAAGTGGGCAATACGAAAGTTTTATTTGTAGAAAATTGGTAAAAATAAAAGAGTTCCTCATTCTCAGGGATGTCAAGTCACATGTGCAAATGAAACGTGTTGCCAAATACAGGTCTCTTCAGTGAGACTGCTCTAGTGACAGGCAAGTCTCATTACAAACACCCTGGTGGTAGAGTCCAGGAGCTTCGTGCTCAATCAGCTGCGTGGCCCTAAGCAAGTTATATCCCCTATTCTAGGGTCAGTTCCCCAAGTGTGAAAACAGAGGCAGGACCAAACCATCCCAAGTTTCTACGATTAGCCACACAGCTTATGCACCACTAGTCACTAGTGGAAGACTTGAGAAATAATTTGGAAGTTGCTCCAAATATGTTCTTTCTCTTTGCAATTTTATTTTCTGTTTCCCAAGACAATCCAAAGATACATGCAATCCAGATCCATCCACACATAATCAGAAGAGCAGGATTCTACATAAAGAGGCTTGAAACTGCGATACAGGACTGTAGAAAAGGCGTAGCTAGGTATATCTAATGCAAAAGGGAACAAAGAAGCCAGAATTCCAGTTATTACCACAGAACATACATTTTTAAAATACGTGATTTAACTAAGGCACTTCAGAAATGGGATTTTTCTTATTTTTATTTTTTTAAACTACGAGCTGGTGAAATTCTCCAACTTGAGCCATCACGCCCCAGAACAGTAATGGTGTGATGAAACACAGTAAGCATAACAGAACCAGATGTATAAATATATTCACATTTGTACCGAAGGCACTGCTTTCCTTTAACTGCTGAATTGCTGTATCAACACTGTTCTCTCACCAACTAATTATAGCTAACAAAGCCCACTGCACAGAGTGTTTCTCCTCTATTTTTTCCTAGTACAAAAGTACAGTGCAGACATTCAATGAATGTTAAGTGGTAACAATTTCATTCTTTGAGCACTGCAGGCAATATGAATTTCTGGTCCTTCTCCCAGTGCCACTCAAGGTGTTTTCATACCCATCAGGTTAATGACCATGGCAGCCAGGGAAGCCTCTCAGGATGGCATATTCTCAGGTCATAAATAATCCATTGGAGATGAACTATAAAGGGTTCATTTTTTGTGTGTGTCTTTTAACATAACAATCACATTAATTGGCTTAAAATTCAGGATACTGGCTTTGGATTTAAGAAAAAAAAGTGACACTGTACTCAATGCCCATAATGCCACACACTCAGTTGGTCACGCAGGTGGTCAACAACCGTTTCTAAAGCATCTACCTGTGTGCCAGGTCTCAAAGTAGGTGCTGGGAAGACAAAGAAGTAATAAGAGTGGTTCCCTCAAGGATTCTGCAGTTGATCTGTCAAATCACTGGTCAGCAAATGCTTACTGGCACATCTGGTAACTGCTGCGTCATTTAGTCATTTCACAAGCATTTGCTGTATGAAGGACCTTGTATGAGGCACTGATAGTGTTAACAGAAGATGATCTGTGTGATATGCAAATAGGTAATTTATGAAACAACATGCAAAGTGTTGTATTAAGAATGTCTGTGAAGGGAGGATACGAGGGAAGGGGGAAGGCCAGATGGAGTGAGGGTGAATGGTGGGATCACACCTATGGCTCATATTGCCAGGGTACATGTTGGATCTATTAAGTATAAAGTATAAATGTCTTAACGCAATAATTAAGTAAATGAGGTGAGGGATATAATAACCACTATGATGTAAGCATTCCAAATTGTATATGAAATCAGCACATTGTACCCCAAATGCATCAATGTATACATGATCTACCTCTTTATGATTTAATAAAAAAAGAAAAGAATGTCTGAGGGAGTGTGGGGTAAAGGAGAAACTATCAGGCACTGCCCGTGGGCTGGGAAGAAGGACTGGTAATGCTGTGGTGGACACGGAACAAAGGATTGGCACTTTTAGGGGAAGAAGAGGAAACATGAGAGAAGCCTATAGCTGGGGTTTGACTTGTGTTTAAAAGATCAAGAAGAAAAAAAGGGCTGTCCAAGGACCAGTGAGAGTGGTGTGAAAGCACTTAGCATGTTTAGGAAATGGTGAGTAGATATGCCGGAAGCAGACTACTGGGACAACAAGCAGTAGAAGATGTGAAAGGCTGGTGGGGTTAGGGGAAGAACCTCGGAGATCTGGATTATGGGGCCTAAGCCACAGTTGGAAACCAGAGGGAACATCTTCCTCCCCCTTCCCCTTAAGAGGCACAGAGGACCACAATGAAAGCTGGATTTTAGAGGAGCTGAAGTCTCAGAACTGGAGGACAATGGAAGAAAAGTTGTCTGAGAATTGACTGCAAAATATTCTAAGCATATGATGATAAAGACACAACCCAGTCAAAAAGGAAATAAAAGGAGAGAATATGAAAGAAAGTCAGTAGAAAATTGATGATATCATAAGCACAAACCATCATCATAACCAGGTAAATGTACACTGTAAAGAAGGACTGGAGAAGTAGCTGAAAATTAACTACAACATTCTATACTCTTAAGCTTCCTGTATCTCCAACTTGTACTTCTTTATTCAATATTTTGGGCAACTAACAGAATTTTTTGGATGTAAACAATCATAATGGTAATGATTGATGAGCAATAGCAGCAGTTTTCACTTAGAAGCCAGGTACTGCGCAAAGCACTTTACATGGATCATTTTCATTTAATCCTTACAACAGGTAGGCCCTGTCTTTTCCCTATTTGACACACCAGGAAACTGAAATTGAGATTAAGCAATATGGCAAAGGCACAGGGCTAGCAGATGGCACTTCCCCAGTGTGACTGCTCAGTGGCTGGCTGCTTTAATCATCCAGCTTGTACACCTTCTCTTACATAACATACACAGATCTAAGGGCAGATTCTGTCCTAAAATGGGGCACACAGTCTTAAAATCAGTAATTACAACTCTAAGAACAAAGTATGAATCATTTCACTGGCCCTTCTCAAACATGTCTTCACCTAGCTCACTCCAGTAGGAAGAACTTAAGAGCCATGAAAACACAGCATTTTTTTTTTTTTTAATACCAGTGGTAGGAAAGGCTGGGAGTGGAATTTACAAAGAGTGTTTGCTCTGATTAGAAAAAAAGTTTTTGTATGAAAATTCTGCCCAAATGAGAATAAATTCTTCCCTACCTTTCTAACTCATCAAAGCCAAGTTTTCCAAGGCTTAATGTCTCACAAGTAGTTGTTAATAAGCTTCATTGTTTAGTTAATTGTCCTTATCACCAGTATAGGTAACTTCATATTTGCATAGCTAATGGGCCTTCTTTAAAGTGTGGCCATCTTAGTTGGGTTTTAATGATCTGTATTGTTTTTTCCCAATTTTGGATTCAGTTGATGGACTTAATTTCAAAGAATGAGCCATGTCTAAGACAAAAAGACCATTTTTTACTACAAAGATACATCATTTAAGTGAGTTTCAAAACAAATGCTTATCTGTGAGACCACTTAACATGATGTCAACATTTAATAAACTTTCAAAATTAATCCAACACAATAATTTTTAGACTTAACATCTGTTATTCTGGGGACTATTCTGTAACAATATTTGCCCTTTATCTTTATTCCCTGATGAAAGGGCTGGTCCACTGATTTTCTTCAGTCATAAAATTATATGGTTTCCACACAAATGAAGAACCCATGGAAGACTTGATTTCTTCCTTCTCCGGAAATGAATACTTACCACCTTAGTATAATATTATTAGTTTACATTTCCCCATGATTATCATAGGATGGCATATCCAAGTTATAGTTATGATAGGTGACTTTCTGAAGATCACTCAGATAGCATATGGTTGAGAAAAGAATCAAACTTAGGTCTGATTGTAATTCCAGTGGTCAGCATACTTTAAACAATAACAAAGAGGAATACCATCTACCATGCTGTGCACTAGTTATTTTTTAAGTGCCTTCAGTTCAAAATAAACAATACACTGAAGTGGTATATTTTGGGTTGGTGTGTTCAGAACTCCTTTAACAGGAAAACATTTTTCCACTCCTGATTTAGTCACTCAACAAATATTTCCTAAACAACTATGGTAACCTTCATACTGACCACCTTCCTACATTGAACATCTCCTGATTTTCATAGACTGGACATGTACCAAATGTATGTATCATTACAGCAGATCTCATTTCTTATGTTGACCACCTCCATATGTTGACTAATTTGTTACAGTCCCTTGGGTGTTGAACTTACAGAAGTCCTACTATCTTATGTTAGAAGCTTCGATATCTGTGTTATTACTATTGACAATACCTAATATCTAGCAGTTATCTACTATGTGTCTGGGACTTTTCCTATATTATTACCTTCAATCCTCTAAAAATCTCTGTGTGACAGTTGTGTATGTATAGGATGTGTGTGTACTTTTTTGTGCTATTCTCCAATCTTTACTTAAGGTCACACAATAAGCTTGGGAGTTTGTATTTGGACCCTGGCCTGTCTAAACCATGAGCCTATGCTCTTTGTTTTACAATACTATTTCTCAGAGGTATAGGTAAAAATTTAAGGCTTTGTAACAGGCATCCTTTTAATGCAATGCTGGAACCTGCAGGGATTCAGGGATTATCTGATCCCTTAGGGACTTATGCCTTAGTCTTTGGGCTACTTTACAACTTTGTAACTTGTAGATAACTGAAGTAATGCAAATAATTCTCGTGCATAGATGCAAATAAATTCTGTCCAATGGAGGGTTAGCTGACTCCCTCTCCAGTTTGGCATGCATTTTTAAATCCATTTCAACACTGTTTTATGCCACATAAACTCATAGTTCTACAAACCTATTTTAACAACTGTCTCAGTTCGCTCATTCAGTCATGAGTTACACACACACACACACACATATATATATATATATATTTTTTTTTTTTTGCAGTTTTTGGCCAGAGCTGGGTTTGAACCTGCCACCTCTGGTATATTGGGCCGGCACCCTACTCCTTTGAGCCACAGGGGCTGCCCATGAGTTACATTTTTGACAAGTGCTGCCTTTATAGCTGTATGAGAGTCAAGATTTTAATAATTATTCTTTTATAGAGGTTACCAAGATGCCATTTTTACCATCTTGAACTTCACATTTTCATTTTGGAGGGTACACATACTAAACTATAATTAATATGGGCACAAAGTATAAGTGCCTGTTGGGGAAAGGGAGATTGAGAAAGAACAAAATGATTAAGAGGTCACTTCAGGGAACTTAAAGGACCAACAAGACCTGGGCTTAGACCATGGCTCTGTCACTGCCCAGGGGTGAGACCCAGGACAAGTCAGGAAACCTCTCTAAGCCTCACTTACCTCATCTGTCAACTGAGGTTATAATAGCACCTGCCTCATAAGATTGATTCAGACAAAGATTAAGTAACTGTAACTATTTCTTGCAAAGGACCCCCTCGCATATCAAGTGCACAGACGTCATTACTGAGATCCTTCTATGAGAAACACCTGTGAAAGGAATTAGTTCCATTTGGAGACAAGGAGGTCTTTACAAAAGAGGTTGTATTTTACCTGGGTTTTGAAAGGTCAGTTCACCAAGCAGAGGACCAGAGTAATGTCATTCAATATAAAAGGACCAGAATTTATATCTAAAAAAGAGGGACAGGAAGAGTGAAAGGTGTGAAAGAGTCAGGGAAGGTGAGTCATAGTGCCAAATTTACAAAGAAGGAAATTCTCAGGTGGACGTTGCATCTGCAAGGTGATCTGGATTCTTCCAAGTTTGTTAAAACTTGTACCTCTCATTTCACAGTTGTACAGGATTACTAAGGCCAAGGAGGGAGGCAGTATCCAGATACCAATTTTCACCAAATCTTCATTACTACAATTATGACTACTCACTGGTTCAGATACTCTTCAGGAAAAATGGTTCTTTTATTCCAAACTTTATAAACAACAAAAAAGTATCAGCCAGGAATGACTGAGCCCAAAATGCAAACCGCATTTTATACAGATCCAACTTTATACAACATACCTTACCAGCTTGCATTCAATGGATGCCCACATTCATCCCTGCACACACAGGAAATAACACACAAATCCAATTACACTCTTCTTATCCTGAATAGATCTGCTTTCTTTCTCTACTTGGTTATACGTCATCTCTACATGTTATTGGTTTTATGATGGTTCACATCAAAATTCCCCCTGCACTATTTCAAATCAGTCACTTTCTTGAATACTTTGGATAGAAGAATACACTTCAGATTATTCTGAGTTCTGTGTCAATATGAGCTAAAAGTTTACTAGAAAGTCTTCATCTACTATGTTTGCCTAATTCTGTTTGCTCCTTTTACTCCTGTATCCACTCACGTGAATGCTAAACTGCAGCGGGCCCACTGTGTTTATGTACAAGTTCTGCAAAACAGACAGGTCTAAGACCCAGGAACATCAGCTGTGTCTGCTATAGCAATGATGGATACGATAAAAAGGGGGTTAACTCTGGCTTTTGGCAGGAAGATGATTTCCTCAAGACGCCTTCTCCTTTACACACGCACACATACAGCCTTGCAGGAACTCCCTGTGCCCTGCAATCAGAGATCATCCCAGCTCCAACCTCAGGAGGTTCTGCCTCCTGATTGTTTCTTCAAGCTCTCTTCCCTGTGAGGAGGTGAGCACGTGACTGCTGCCATCCATAAAGGCTGAAGTGAGTGTACTTAGCTAAAGGGCATTGCAATAATTTTTCTCTTCCACGTGAGAAAGTTAGCCTTGAAAATTCTCTGGCTTGCTGCCTGTTTTTAAATCATCTTTTAGGGAGGAGTGGCCAACAGGATGTGTTAAGTTCAATTCAGCCTCTCTTCCCACTCCCATATCAATTGCTCTTTTAAAACAATTATGAAAATGAAAAGATGGTAGCCCCTATCAAGCCTTGAGATTTCCTTTCAAGACACTGCTAATGATGGAATATTTTAATGGGTAATGTCCTCAAATGCCTATAGCAGGAAAGCAATCAGCATCAGGGTTGGAGCAGTTTTTGGCCAGGGCCAAGTTTGAACCCACCACCTCTGGTATATGGGCCCTACTCCTTTGAGCCACAGGCACCGCCCAGGGTTGGAGCAGTTTTGTGGAGGCAACACTATTCTTGCAGGAATCTAGGGTGGCCTGGGAAATAGTCACTGGAAAGATTTACGATCCCCAACAACACATCCGCCCCGCTTCCTATCCTTGTTGTAGCATATCATGGTACTGGAAAATGCATTGAGAATCTTTAATCCATTTCTGTAAGTTCTGTAGGGGACTAGAATACAATTTCTTTTTGTTTGCCTTACTTCTTAAATGTTTGCTACCGGACCCAGGACCAGTCAGCACTCCTATTATGGTCCTGCAGAGAGGATCAGAGAATAGGCAGGAATTTTGATTTTGTTGAGCGCCAGTTAGTAATTTAGGAGGAAGATAATTTTTACAAGTCTGTGGCCTGAGAGGTATGGCTGAGCTCACACACATCCACGTTTGACGTTTCCACAGCCTTCAGGGGTGAAGAAGTGGGCTATACCCATTCTCTTTTCACTCGTGCGTAAAAGGGGAAACCTCAGCCAGGTGTGGCAAGGGGGCACCCCCACCCCCCAAACCAGAAGGCACAGTCTGGGAAAAAATGCAATAGGATCTCCTGCCAGGTCCAGTTCAGGGTCAGTCCTTTCTTCACCAGAGCCCACAAATCAGCCAAATGTGTGAATAGCCCTGCTAGGTTTCTGAGTTAAAGCTTTTTCTTACAGTGAATTAAGCATACTTTACTCCACTTGTTCTATGCAAACTAGACTTTAGTTGGAAAGCCCATTATAATTTAAAGTCAAGGAAAGTTAACATGGGCCCTGGCCTGCCTGCTATCGTTCCCTTACATCCGTCATGGTCATAGGTAGGACCCTTCGTACTTTTTCAAAAAGCTACCTCTCATATAATTTCAATTCATCTTCATCTTATTGGTTAAAAAAAAAAAAAAAAAGAAGACACTTACTACACTTAATCTTCCCACTGGAGTCTATGATCCAGAAAGTCTGAGTGGCTTGCTTATGGCTTACATTAGCAGCAGAACTGGATTCTGGATTCAGACACCACGCTTCCCAACTCCCAGTAATAAAAATAATCGCTACCACCAATGAATGCTATCACAATGCCTTAGGCACTGTGCCAAGCATTTTATGAACATTGCCTCATCTATTTCTTAGAAGAACCCTGAAAGGGAGGTGTTATTAATCCCATTTTACAGATGAGAATACTGGGTTTAGGACATTAAATAATATCCCCATAGTCAGAGGTGCTATAAATGGTGAAGCCTCAAATTACAAGGGGAGTCTGTTTGACGACTCAGCTTACTCACTGTTAAACACTACTGCCTCCCAGTCCAACACAGGCAGTCCCCAGGTTACGAACAAGGAAGTTCCATAGTTTTGTGCTTAAGTTGAATCTGTATATAAGTTGGAGCAGGTACATTTACCTATTACCTGTAACAACCTCTGTTTGTAAGTGTGAGTTGTACCTGTCAGTATGAGTTGTATATAAGCCAGATGTCAGTAACCTGGAAACTGCCTAGACTTTTTTCCATGCAAATCTAACACTAACTAGAAAAAAATACAAGTTTTCTCCAGATTTCAAATAAATTACTTTTTAATACCTAATAAACGTGTGAGATTCTAGTTTTTGTTCATTTTGTCCTAGTCAAAATCAAAAAACACTCTAAAAACTAGAAAGTGCTATCTTTTGTCAGGTGTTTTTACTGGTCCAAATATTATTGCCTTCCGTCTCATTTAAAAGAAAAACAGATGGTTTAATAAAAATTCCTGCATGAAATTTACTAGACTCCCCAGAAAACTTTATGAGCCATAGTGACTTCTGGAGACAAACAGCATGGATTTTAATCCCAAATACACAAAGTAACCACCTCTGGAATAGGAGCAAGTTACCAAACCTCACCCTTCAGTTTTCTTAAGTTTACATTAGGGTTAAAGCACTTCATGAGGATATTGTGAGGAAGTAATGAGAATTCATGGAGTGTGGTGTGAAGGACCAATGAGTCTTGAAGTTGTTTTGTTGTTATTTGTCTCCGCGATGTTTCTCAGGATTGTCCTATTTTCACTAAGTTGACAAAACTTGAACTTCACTAAGTTGACAAAACTTGAATACTCTCCTTGATGAAGTGTTCCAAACACAGGTCTCTTATAAGCAGATAGTAAAGTTACACTATACCCTACCTGGAAAAATACATACCATTTTATAACTCGTAAGTCAACTCCATCTTATAAAATTATGATTCACCTGGTACTATGAAAACTGACATTTTCTGGATGTCATCAAATACGTGTTATTTTATGCAATGTAATGAGTTAAGTCAGTCAAACAAGAGTCACCTGAGAAACCAGAATGGCAAGGGACAAAATAATTTGCCTGATCCACAAAGGAGAATTCCCCCAAGTACAAGAAGTTCCATTTTTATTGTGAAAAATGCTTTTTTCCCCTAGATGTATAATATATGCTTACTAAAGTTAGGGATGATTAACTTTAGTAAAATTAAGTATATGTATATAAAAAGCAAAGAAAAATGAACCTATAATTCTGCTTCCCAGAGATAGCTACTAGTAACATTTTGGTATTTTTCCATTTCATCTTACTGTTATGCAGTTTGAAAATATAATTGGAATCATTCTGCATTCAAAATGTTATATTCTGGTTTCTTTTTTTTTTTTTTTTTCTCCCTCCACTTAAACCATTATAACGTCAGCATTTTCAGTGTTACTGCGGACTCTTTGTAAATGTTTTCACTGGATCCAGGATATTTCCTGGGCTAGCTTTGTCATAATTTTCTTAACCGGTTCCCACTGCTGAGCTCCCCCAAAAGGCTTTTAAGCTGTCAAGCCCAGACAAGATTTCTAGACGCACAGCCTTAACAATGGGGCCTGCCCGTGGTCATGAACTGGGACCGTTTTGGAAACCAGCTCTCCATAACTTACCACAGGTAAGGAACACCATGGGTCCTACTCCTCAAATGCCAACAGACGGTGAGTCCAGTGATGTATGACCCCCAAATGCCAGTGGTTCTGGTCAACAATTATAGCAACTCCTCCATGATAAATAAAATAATGTTCTCGACAGGCCCGGCCACCCACAGTGAGCACAGGGAAGAGCACAAACACCTCCCACCTTTGCAGCCTGTGTTCCAAGGCAAACGCAGGGCACAGACAGGAATTCTTTTCTCCTCTTCCTCTACTCTGTTTATTTCCAAAAATCACTGTTCCATCACCACTCAACACTATTTGCTGCCAAGTACATCATAAAACCTACTTTTGAAGTGATGTATCATATTTTTTATATTTTCTTTAAAGGAAAAAAAAGCAGAAGGGCAAGGGTTAGGTAGAAAAAAATAAGTAAATCTTGCTTATAGTCACAGAATGTGACACCGCGGTCAGAAATCACAATTACGGAGGCCCTTTCAATACCTCCATGCTCATATATGTATATCATCTTAAGATACCAAATCAATGCCACGCCCTTCAATTTAGGAATGGTGGTGTGGTTGTAAGGAACAACTCCTGAGTTTCATTTGCGTTTCCCATAGTTCAAACAAACAACCAGGGAGTTTTAAGTAGTCAAAGGTTAGGCAAAGAGAAGACAGCCCTTGTGACTTTCTAGGCACCATGGCCAGAATTTTGAGTCTTCATTGTTCCTGTTAAAACAAGATTGAGAAACAGGAACAACTTGCTTCAAGGTGAAAGTCAGGATGGCCTAATGGAAGACAATGGGCCCAGAAGAGCTGGGCCTGAATTTTGATCCAGGCCTCCCACAGAGAGGGTATCTATAACTCCAAGCTCATCTCTGGCACAGAGATGTAAGGATTGCATGTGACTGTCAGCAGTAAGAAAAGAGGAAGCTGTCAGGGAGTCTGATTGCACAAACAATTTATGAGTATGAATAATCATAAACATAAGGTTAAGGACTTAGAGATTAAGAAATTAGGACTACTGCTTCCTTTTGTTGACTTCATGAAGCAAACTAAGAACTAGGAAGAAAAAAATGCACTCCCCACTTTCTAGACTTGTTGGTTTGTCTAAAGGCAGCTTGCCCAGTTTAGAGTCCCATGGGCACTTTGGGAACTCCCCCTCCACCGTTCTCTGCCCTCACGGCAGACCCTTCCCCAGAGCCCCGCAAGCTTTAGGCCGACTACTCAGCTCAGTCCAAGGCCAGGCTTCTGCACTGGTCCTGACTGTACATCACAGTTAAAATCCAGATTTCAGCCCTCGAGCAGCTCAGGGGCAAGCTCTGCTTGCCTTTCACTTCAGTTCTAGCAAATGGGCCTCTGTCCCCTTCCTGTTGCTAAGCCTTGATATCCTGCCACAGTTCTAGGGACCACAAGCCACTTGTCCTTGCCCTGTTCCTTTAAGGCTAGACTCGTATCTTAAAATTTCTATTCTGAAACTCCAGAATATCCACTAGAGTCTGCCACCTGCCACTACACTTTCTTTGGGTTAGAAGATCACCCACGTTTGCCTACGCACAGTCCACATGCTGGACTCTTGGACAGCAGTTCATTAGTTTATTGCTCCCCCCAGCCCAGGCATCTCTTGTCCTTTCCACGTCTGCAGCTCACACCAACCCCAAATGCCGACAGACTCTGGGATTCCACAGCAAGGCTAGTCTGGACTATCCCACCTCCTCTGCCATTTTCTGGATGCCACTGTGTACAACAGCAGCATTACCGTCACCCATGTGACTCATTCCACAGGACAAACTGTTTTCATTCAACTGCAAATTATGTTTTTAATGTTGGGCTTTTCTTCTTCCTCTCCATAGAAACTGTGTCAGTGAGGTCTTCTGAACTAGTCACTCATGCCACTTAAGAGTCCAGTCACTCCAAACACCACCTCGATTCTGTTAGCTTTTTATCAAAAGTTACCCCAATTCCCAGATTTTTTTTTAGCACCAAAAACCAGCAGGGACCTACTTGACTTTTTACAGGAAGAAAATGAGACTAAGGGCAGCGCCTGTGGCTCAAGGAGTAAGGCGCCGGTCCCATATGCCGGAGGTGGTGGGTTCAAACCCAGCCCTGGCCAAAAAAAAGAAAATGAGACTAAGGTATTGATATCAAAGTGTGAGTCAACAGCAGGGCTGAAACTGGACGCTCCTAGCCCTGGAGTCTCTCAGGCCAGGCTCTTCAAGAGGAGCCACAACGAATAAGTCTGCAAACTAATGACAGAAAGAAATTCTTGACACATTCCCTTGGAATCTCAAATTCTTCATTCCAGCCCATTGTCCATGTTTTCATTTAATAATTCCATATTCGTATGTTCTTCAAGGATACAGCCTTCTTTTGTAGGCCCCTCAAAGTGGAGAAAATCTTTTCGTTCTTAAACGTTTCCATTCAGTTTTAGGTATTCAGCTGAATAGGTTAACAGTCTTGAATGTTCTCTCTATAATTCCATAACGATGAGTGTGGAGCTTCCATTTCTAACTCTCTCCCGCTTTATCGTTCAATCCCTGTAGCCTTTGAGTGGAAGTCCAGAAACTAATAATGCCTGAAATTCTAAGTAACTTCAATCTAAGAGCTTAGAATGCTTGAAACGCAAGGATCCTTGGAGACCATCTGCTCTAATGAGTATTAGTCTCATTTTACAGATGAGGGAACTGAGGCCCACACCATTTGATTCTCAATCTAGTAGGCATTTGCCCACACCATTCCCCACATTCATTCCTGCTAATGAATTCTTTTACACTCATGTTTTAGAGTGAAGAAGTCATCCTAAGTCTTTATAGGGCCTCAATCAGTGGAAGGGTTCAAAAAAATATGTTTGTGGTTCTGGGTTGTATTTACCCCATGTTTCTCTGCGACTTTGATTGACTTGGTTTTATCACAACCACATGGTTTTATCATGAACATCTTTTTGGAAAAGAAAATAGTGAAAATCCAAGACTTTAAATCCACAGGTCTGTCACTGTCTCTCTGATAGATTTGCATGATCCATAGATTCAGGCAAACTTCTGTTTCACTGACAAGCTCTGAAAACTGAGTCACCCTTGGCAGTCTCTTTTAGCCTTGGTTTTCTTATCTGCAAGACGGGAATGACACCATCTACTTCCTAGGGTTATGATGAGAATTAAGTAAAATAATGTACTAAGGCATAGCCCTTGGCCTGGTACAGAGTAAGGGCTCAATAAATGGTAGCCATTCATTACTATTATTATTAGTTCTGTGGATTTTGCATTGTCTTGTCTGGCTTGCTTTTTTTTGAGACAGAGTTTCACTTTGTCGCCCTCGGTAGAGTGCCGTGTTATCATAGCTCCCAGCAACCTTAACTCTTGGGCTAAAGCAATCCTCTAGCCTCAGTTTTTCATTTTTAGTAGAGACTGAATCTCACTCTTGCTCAGGTTGGTCTCGAACTCCTGAGCTCAAGCAATCCACCTTCCTCAGTCCCCCAGAGTGCTAGGGTTATAGGCGTGAGCCACCGCGCCCGGCCTATCTTGCCTCTTTTAACTGGTCTCCTTGTTCTAACTTAGGCTGTATGCCCTACAGTCTGGAAGATGTAAGGAGAAAGAGGAGTTCCCCTAAAGCAGCATTTAACCAAGGCAAGACATTAAGATGAAAAAATAACCATCAGAATAAAAAAAAAAATCCAAATAATAATGGTTAGTTTTATCTCTAGGTTATCACAAATTTTATATGAAGACTGATACAAATCATAAGTGGGCATTACATTGAACCGTTTCCCCCCCCCCATAATGAATTCATAAACTTTTAATTTCAATTTGTTAAAAAATCCTAGACTCAGGCAATTTATTTGCCTGGAACATAGCAGGAATTCAATACATATATGAATAAATGAATGAAAGAATGAATGACTATGCCAAATAAACAAATACATATCAAAACTCTGAAATAATTGTATACACTATTTTATTTACAAGGTGAGAGTGAGTTTTATAATATTTCTATCATAACTAGAGGTATCAAAGTAAACTTTTTGCTGGAGAGAATGCATTAATTTTGTATAATACAAAATATAAAAATTCAAATATACATTTTTTCATTTATTCATGACTGCTGATAGCCCCAGAACAGCAATTATATTAAGACAGATGATTAGTTTTCACAATAGTATAATAAACAGAGCTGTAATTCATGTTCATTTGGAAATGTCCTTTCCTAGTTATTATGAGATTTAACACACACATATAGATTTTTATGAGACTTAACACACATATATCTATTATAATTGGTTGTTTCCTTTTTTTTTTTTTTGCTTTTAAGGAAAGGCTACTTGCTAAGTAACCAATCAATAAATATCTCTAATCAGCTCTCGTGGTGCCCTGAGCAACAGAATGGTGCAATTATTTCAGTCTCCAAGCTGATAGACCATTATCTTCCATTTACATATGATCATTTTGATCACATTGTATCAAATTTCCACCAGGCAGTCCCATACCTTTGTGGGAAAATGGGAAGGAAGTTGTTGTAGTAAAATGAACTTGAGAACCCCTCGTGGCAATGACCGTGAGGGATCCAACTAAAGAAGCACTAAGTTTAAAGCACCTCATGTCCAGAGTGAAAAAGTCAAACATTGAGAACTCACTAATGAATTTTATTCCTTGGCCGTGCTGAACTGGAAGCACAGGGGTCTTGCCAGGAGGGTTATACATGATTCTGAGTAAAGATAATCTTTGCACCCAGAAAATACGGAGAACTCTTTCTTCATGTGCCCATGAACTGGCTCCAAGGACAATCCCCAAAGAGGCAGTTTCACAACTGTTTTTAGCAATGATGGTATCGTACAGATTGGTAATTAACACTCAACAGAACACACAGGCGTGTACACACACACACTCACTCATGCATATACACGCTGATATATATATACCATATATATATATCATATATATATATAGTAGTTTATTGTTATTTTAGTTATTCTGGTAAATGTATTAAAAAGAAAAGAAAAATCTGGCTCAGTAGTTTATAGTCACACTTCAAATTCAACAGTCTTTCCAAGGCTGAATTTCTTGGGTCACCTTATGTCTTCCTCTTTCCTCCAAAGCTAAAGTTAAGCTGTTCCCAGGTAAGAGCTGCCTTTCTTATAAGGTACTTTGTAAACTGCTTTTTCCCTCTCTTTCTTTTTTCTTTTGCTTATTTTCTTCCTCCCTCTCTCCCTCCCTCCTTCTTCCCTTTCTTCTTGTTCTTTTTGGTTTCCCTCACTTGAGAACCCATTCAAATTTGAAGAGAAAAAATTGAAAGCAGAAAAATGCTTTACAGTCACAACCAATTCTTTTCAAATAGCTAGAAAAACCTGGTCCTCTTCATTTGGACAATTACAGCCAAAAGAAGGATCTAGTTTCAAAGTGCAGCTGCTCATTTGAAGTAGGATAAGCATGGTTAATTTTTTCAATGAGAAAATGGTGATGAATGGAATAGAAAATAAAGATATCTTTAAAGATAGACCAAAAAAAAGATTGTTTTAACTCAAGAAGGTCATCAATTTGGAAATATTATCCAGAGAATTTTTCAAATCACAAAGAGGAGATTCCAGAAAATCTTAAATGACTACTAATGAAAAGTATGCCTTGGAGACCAGTTGAAATAAAAGTCACAGTAGTTACATATGCAACTCTATACCCCGAAACATTCAGCTACAGAGGAATCTCTGAGAGTCCACTGGGATCCCAAAGTATACAATTATCTTCTTTATAAACCATACAGCCGTAGTAACAGAGGTCTTTACAAATCTATCAATAAGAATGTATTAAAATTGCAATACTATTTAAGTTCTTATGATTCTGTCATATGATTTTGTAAACTAAAACAAATAAAATGATCTTTAAAGCTCCATCCAAAAGGAGTCACACAAATATTTTGCTCTGTGGAAATTCACTGCACTGAACATATTTCATTTGTATACTTCTCAGCTTGTATGTGTTTGTGCTTCAACTAAAAGTTTCCTAAATTAAAAAGAAACTATGTTCAGTGGGCTTCCATATGAGATGTTTTTCCTAGATACATTTCTTTAAAATAGGAGAACACAATACTGCCAATCTCCCTCCAAATCTTACTAAAATAAATTGTAAGCTATTTTAGAAAGTTAGTTTTTCTTTTTGGTCTTAACGTCTTCTCTTTTGACAAAAAAGAAATTCATACACTCTCATATTTTCATTCACCATTCGTGTAATTCTTCCTATGTCTCTCGATTATCTGTTCCACATAAAGCATCTTAAATTTAATACTTCTCCCAGTAACAAAAGATCATCATTTGTTATCATTTGTTATCAAGCATTTATACTGTGCTGGGTATCACCATAACTAGCACTGTCTTTCTTTTTGAAAACAGTCTTCGTATTTAAGCAAAGGGCATCATCAGCTCGGTAGCTGTCTGCTGCCTTGTGGGGTTTTATCAATAATGTAGTTAATGAACAGAGGTTTTGTGGGTAACCACTCTGTATCATAGGTTATCTAAGAACTCATACCTTTCCTTCAACTTCTATCTTAAAAATTCATGAATTAAGGAAACCTCAGTGGAGGGGAAAGGCTATTTGTGAAACAGGTATTTTCATTTGTCGCTGAAATTATTGATTTTGAAGTCTGCAATTATTATTGTTGTGCTAAATTATTTATTTTTAAGGAAATAAGTGGATGAATCTCAAAATGACTTTTGAGTCATTTGCTTGAAAGGTACCTTTTAAAGAGCCAATTAAGATATGTAGTTCGTACTGGTTACAGAAAAAAATGGAGACTTTTTTTATTATTTATATAAACCATTTTCTGCAGCAATTGCCTGAAACGCTTCAGATTGCTTTATACTTCCAACCAACACTGACTGGCATTTACTCTTAGTAAGCAGAGTTGTCCCAGATGACAGAAAGTGATTAGCAGTCACTTGCTACCCAACATGAGATAGTCTTAAAACTCCCATTTACCCCCGCACCCAACCAATATTTTAGCTCATTCTATAGAACGGAGAACAAGTATTTTTCTAGCAACTAGTATAAGTGAAAACATGAGCCCTAGCTCTGTGAAATGCAACAAATTTGATCACAAAAGAAAATGAAAGCAAGAGCCCTAATACTAACTCAAGACACTTTAGTTGGAGAAAAACAGCCTGCATCCCATAATGTTTTATGATACTAAATGAGATGCAGGCAATGTAATTTCACTTACGTGATTCACTTACAAGCAATGCAAATGCAATCTTGCTGATTACATTTAAAACAAAAGACTGAATCTGCCTATTTATAGAGCAGACCCATAGTCCTGCAAAAATCATGCTACCCTCCAGCCCATGTGGAAGAAAAAGAAAACAATCTGGCTGAAGACCTTTTCACAGAAAACAATGATGTTAACATGCACCCTAGGTTGACCCAATATGCTTAATAATGTAGTTTCACTGTGCCCTCAATAGAAAACAGGGTCAACTGTGTGAGTTATCCTTAGCTGAGGTGTTCAATCCACATACAAACATGTCTAATGTTTTATTTGTTTTTTAGATAGCCAAGAAAGTGTTCAGCCAGCACTGACATCTATGCTTAATTTTAAACCTTCATTTGTCTGTGGGTGGGTATGCAAGTGTACATACACACACATATTTGAGTATAAACAATACAGATGTATAATTTCTACAGTGAAATAAAGACTGCAACCAATATATTTACTAGTTGGTCTCCTCACAAGGCATATTTTACGTACTTCTCTCCCTGGTCAGTCAGGGTCTTGAGCATTCCAGAGCTACTAATTTCAATCATCACCAAAAACTAGAGATTTTGTTAAGATAGTTTCCTATTATGAAGTTCAACAGTTTGATGGAATGTGAAGTTCACCAGTTTCAAAAGAATGTGAAGTTGCTCCCAAATGCCATTTCTCAGCTTCCCAGAACAGCTGGAAGAATGCTCCGACTTCCCATGATGCTCAGTTTTGAAAGATCTAATAGGTACCCCTGGCTCACCACCAGCAAGTGAACCAGTGCTCAGCTGCCAGCCGTTGCACCAGACAGCTAGGACTGGAGCATCCCAGGTAAAGAGCCAAAGCCAATTCGGCCCAGTTGCAGTTTACCATAAAGAAGTTGAATGTGCTACTTCACACCGGCTACCAAGCATCCTTCCAAGAGGGAAACTGCATGTGGCTAGAAATGCTCCTCTTCGAGGAGCAACCTGTGCCTAGAGGGCGTCTCAACCCTAACGAAGAAGACACACTTCAGTGGTCTACCCAGTGACACCAGTGCCAATTACAGATAACAGAAGCAATTTTCTGTGCAAATATCATCACCTTCTTTTTGAGGGTCAGAGACATCATTTTCAAACAATAACCTTTGTGAACTTCTCAAACATGAAGACGCCTTTGATGTTACCCTTGATCTTTGATATTCAACCATATTTAGGTTTCAAAGTGTACTCAAGTTGAACTTTGTAAAATGTACTGGATGGAAGCATTATCTTCATGTCTCCAAATGGAAAAAGGTCTAGAAGCACATAGGTTTGCTCCTTTCCACACAGAGCAAGCAGTGCCACCAGAAACCATCTAACCTGCTTGAAATGTAAGACATTGTCAAAAACCACAGCAGGTGGCCCCACCCTTCCCAAATCCCACAACCCAGGAAAAATGCAACTGTTGTCTAGCTGTGCAGTTTCTGAGTAGGAAATGGCAGTGGCTTCTGGAGCCTATGGGGTTGGAAGATGCCGCAAGACTCGAGAAGAACTGAGGGATATAAGAGTGGTAGGAACAGGAGGAAATATTCTGAAATGAAAGCAAAGTGTTTTCCTCCAGGGCAGAAAATAGCTGCTGCTGTTTATTCTAAATTGCTTTCCACCAGAGAGCGCCTCCTACAGGACACCTACCTTCTGTCACGTTTGGAAGAAGAATCAAACGTACCAGACCCTTTGACTATCCTGATGCACGTCCAGAGAGAAAAACTAGGAAATAGCGCTGTAAAGCAATTCAGTAGAATTAAATGAGGTGTCTTATTTGAGACATGATCTTGAAGAAATTCTCCCTTGCTTCTCGTAGTCAGTTAACATTTACTGTCTTTTCCAAACTCATTTACATTTGTTAGGAACCTTAGTTTATTACAGGTCAGGTCCTAAGAGATGTATTCTGTATTGGAAGCCAACAGTCCTGTGTGACCCTGATCAGGTCATTCAACCTCTCCGGGCTTCCAGTAGACTACAAGTAAATTCTCTACTTGTGTTTCCCTTACAGTGAGCACAGCACACGAGTATTAAAAAAAAAAAAAAAACCCTGGTATTCTATTAGTAATACACTTACGATTATGTTATCAAATATTATTTAACCTGGATGCCTTCAACTGTGTCCATAAATGGGCAAGACATCCAACAGACAAATTGGGTAGTTTATCTTTCTACATTAATCTGACTGTTAAACTCAAGGAGACATTCATTCATTCATTCATTTTTTTCATCAAAAACTATTTATTTATGTGCTAGGCACTATGCTATGATTGGGGACAAAATGGTATGCAGGCAGCCATGATCCCTGCCTCTCATGTACTTCCAATAAATACTACTGGTTCACTGATTGTAAACAGTCAGCTTCTGCCAAACATCCCACGCTCCTCCTTCATTTCCTCACTATCCTATAGACTGAGGTATTTCCCTCAATCAAGACAAACAATTCTCTTATTCAAAGGAGAGCGAGTGTCTTATTTCCAAGTAAAGGTGTCAGAGGACTGTAGAATCCCAAAGATAGCCTGAATCGCCGAATGCCAAAATATGAGAGCGCCAACAACCTATCCTGTATTGATGATGGAGGAGGTGGCAGGGTTTGTTCAGCAAACCCAGGAGGTGGCAGGGTTTGTTCAGCAAACCATGAGGAGGCAAGTAAGGTGGGCAGTTAACTAGCACTGGAGTGAGCGTGTTAACAGCAGGGATGATGCTCTACAAAGGAGGGGGAGATTTTAAGTTTTGAGAAAATTTACTATGAGGACAAAGTGACAGAAGAAATAGATACTGAAGACTGTTTATTGATTTGTCGAAGATAAATTTAATTCCTGAGCCCAAGATCAGCCATCACCAATCCTGCCCTTACAGAGCTTCTAGTCTAGAAATGGGAAATACTAATACGAGTGGCTATCTCCTTAACTTTGCAAATGTAAATTTCAAGATGGAGGTAGCCAGTCCTGGAAAGTTTGTGGATTTCAGCCTGGGGACACTGTGTAAGGCTGCTCTTTAGATCTTTCTCCCATATGCTTCTTTATTCCAGGACTAGGCTCTGAGAAACAAGTGTGAAAAAGATGTCACAGACACTCTGTTCCACTCTGGTAAGAGCAAAGCAGGCTCTATTTTGCTGTTTCTCAACTTGTTCCCCAGATCTCATGGTTATCTCCCAGTGTCACATGGGCCAGAAACATACACATCTACTAAGCATTTCATATTTTTAGTGGCTTCCCCTAATCCACCTCAAGGTAATCATTCCCTGACTTTGCCTGCCCTCACCCTTCCTAGGTATATGTCCACACAAGCAAACAAACGCTTATAAATTCACACTTGAGTATTCTAAAACTAGTCACACACAACTGTCGTGGAAGGTCTTCTGCCTCTGGTAATAACAATGACAACACCAATAAGAACAAACACTTCTACAAAGATTACTATATCCGCAGAAAATGTTGCATGTACTATACAGAAATCAATTCATTTAACCTTTGCAACAGCCCTTTGAGGGAGGTGCTAATTTTTCCCTCCTTTACAGATGAGAACACAGAGATGTTAACTAACTTGCCCAAAGTCACACAGCTAGTAAGAGGCGGGCTAAGATTCAAACTTTGGGAGTCTGGTTCTAGAGTTCATGCTCTTAAACACTGTACTGTTTTGCTCCTTAGGCAATAAAACTCAAGAAAATATTACTAGACTTTCAAAACTATTTACTAAAGCTCGGTAGGTTAAACTTGACTATATTTCCTTAAGTTACTAAGCATTCACTGATTTTTTTTTTTAAATGTAACAAAGACACGAAAATGAGGCAGAGATTGATTGAAATAAAGACGACCAATTCTACGTGCATGAACACATTCCTGACCTGGCAATCTGATTCCATAGGAGACCAACCAAGATACATAAATCTGAGTAGCGTGGCTGTTCATGTAAACAATTCACAACCTTACAATTGCTCTCTGAACTGACTTCAACTCATCAAAAATGGAGGAGCAGGTTATACACAGCACCCCACATTAACTGAAACACAACAATAAATTTCCAAAATGTAGAACTCAGCACCAAAAAAAAAAAAAAGAAAGAAAAGAAACAGGGTGGCGACATCCCCACTCGTATATTGTGGAAGTCCGCGCAGCCCGTGTCTCTGTGCATCTTGAATCATGCATAATGCAACACCGCCACTGCTAACAGCAGGCGCGCACCAGATAATTTACACTTGTTTTTATGGACACGAGGAACTGATCTTTGAAGCTGTCCCTAATGAGATTCCGCTTGGCCCTAACAGCATCCTGAGAGAGTGTTCCGGTTTTCTACTTGGTATCCGGTGCATATTTATAATGCAGAATACAGGCTCATTTAAATTGCACGTGTGGATTTTGGTGTCTTCCCTATTTTCAAGAAAGATTTTCATATACTAAGGAGCACTGACTCTTCAATTACGAGACCATACTTTGCCTAAGCAATGTCACTGCCAGCCCTATAGGTACTTATCAAAGAGGCAGGTCCATCAAAGAGCTTCTACCTGCAGGGCAGAAAGCTCCACCAACTCTAACCCTGTGCTCAAGTCCACAGACTCAATTAGGTCTTCAGCCAAAGGGCATCTCCAGAAAGTCTAATTATATGTAACACCTTCCCTAGTAGACACAGCCACGGGGAAAGTTGGGGAGAAAACCTGAAGTCAAATTAAAAACTTCCTGCCCCCAAAGTGCTTGCAATGCAGACTTCTCTTTCTTATTATCTGCCCTCTTTTAATTTTTGCTCCATGTCAAATTCTTTCCTAAGCCTGGCAGTTTATAGCAGGATTTTTTCTGATCACTTGGTTTCAAAGGGTATACAGTTTAGTCGCCTATAATTAGAACTCCATTACATACTTACTTGGAATTTCCTTTGTCTTATCTTTAAATTCATTTTTAAACCTTTTCGGTGGCTGTAACACCAATACTGTTAGGATGGTTTTATCTGTATTTAACCTAAATCACAGATTCCTGTCAAAACAGTTCTATAAGAACTTTAAGAGCTTATCAGTTTTTTCAAAAATTGTAAAGTTGTTAAAATCAGAGTACAGAATAAAAATTGGTTTGCCTTATGCAAAGTACATGACTCCCATGATGACAGATGACCCCTTTTCATGTTCTTCAATTTTAAGAAAACTCCACGTTAAGGGTCAGTTGTCAGTCAGACTCCTGGTAAATGTGCTGAAATACATCTTAATTAATTTCACGGTTCTCACCAATAATTGTTGACTCCAAATAGGATCAATAAATGATCATTTTTACAAGGCATTAAAATAATATATTTTCTAATGCTTTAGCTTTTAAGATAGAGAACAATATAGGAAACTCAAATCTTTAGGGTCAAATTAAAAGCGTAACTTTGATTTTTTTTCCTACGTTAGAAATGACAGTTTACTAATGTCAAAACAAGAGTCAACTAAAGGCATAGTAGAAGACAGCTTGAGTATATGAGTATCAGAAATACTCCAAGCTTCATCCAGCTCTATTCTGGAAAAAACACGAGAGACTTACATAAGGGACCCTTTTAAAGCCAAGTATATTAACAAGTCTAAATGCACGCTCTCAAAAGGAATAGATGATCACAACAAGGAGAGACAAACTTGTTAAAGAAGCACATATTAATGGCTTGAATCCCTGCAAACTCAGATTTCATTCATTCAACAGGTTTTGTACATCATCCAGGATGTGCTTAGCACTGTGAGAGGTGTTGTGGATACAGACAGCAAAAAAAAAAAAAAAAGAAAGAAAGAAAAAGAAAAAGGATAAAAAAGACAGGATTGCTGCCTTCACAGAGCTTATAGCTTATTGTAAGGCAGACATTTCCCAAACAATCAGAAAATCAATTTATGATCATTGCAACCAGGGAAAAGCGTCATTCAAAAATACTCTGAATAGGTCTAAGGGCATGCCTTATACATCCAGAGAGGGAGGTAGGGTTCAGTAAAGAAGTGACAAAGATGGAAGGAGAAAGTAGCGTTCAGGGAAGAAGAGTATCAACACCCATCAGAGGCTCAAAGTTCAGGGCAGTGGATCAGCCTATTGCTCTCCCGCCCCTCTCAATACCTCTCCACTTGAAAAAATATAAAAGATAGGAGGCGTGCCTAGAAAGCCAGACTTCTAATGTATCTTTCCTTCAATGTTAGCACTGAATCCAGACAGTTTTGAAGACCTTGGGAAAAATAGGTGGATAGATCACCAAAGTTGGCACTAACTGTTGCCAAATGTCTGGCTGGCAACCAATGTACAGACTAAATTGGCCATAAAAACCTCACTGTAGTCTTGCTCCTCTCAAAGGAAATCATTTTGCTATCAACAATGAGGCTTACCCAGAGGCCAGTCTTAGGGGGAGGCCTTGAATTTTGAGCTTAACTCAATTGCATGGTTTAGGGCAAGAGTTTCATGTTTCAGATGTGCAGTCAAGTAATCTGATCCCATCAGAGTTTTAATGGCTTCTAAAAAATCCAAAGTGTTAAATCCTTTTCCCAGCCTCCCCCCACAGAGCAATCAGAGGGTGCTTTTTTCCAACTCCTTCTCTCCTCCTCCTATTCTTGTATGTAAACCGCTACTAAGTCACCAATTTCATACATTTAATAATCACTTCTTAATCCTAAAGTTTGATAATAATCTGTGTTCTGAAAGAGCACCCATCTGCCTGCTTTGAAAAACACTAAGAGAAGAAGAAATTAAAGAACAATCAAAGTGGGATATTTGGAAATGGTGCTTCATTTCAGGAATGACACGATTACCATGAATCCCTAGAAAGCTGGGAAGAATGTTTTCACCCGAGCAACTTCCAGGACTCCAGTTAAGTTCCTCTGACCCAGGCTGCATACAGAGAGTTAAGTGCTACGACATCTGTGCTCCTGGCTATCAGTAGGTTAACAGAAGTTCCCCACACCAAACTTAACAGCGTGAGAAAAGTTATGGTGACGATGGAGCATATGCCACCATTAAAACCGCTAAAGCGCAAGTGTTAATGTTTTAGAAGCAATAATGAAAACCAGTATTATTAACAGTAATAGCCACCGTACTCTGAGCATTTAGATGTGATGCTAAGCGCTTTACTGAGCACTAAGCATCCTCTAATATAGCACCGGCCATTACCTTTGGAAGCATATGTGATTCTGATTCCTGCTATAAAGATAACATGCCAGTACAAGTTGTGCATACACTTTCTTTTTTTGAACTTCTGAAAAGACATATTTTTAAAATATTTTTAATTGTGCCCAGATTTCTGCTTAGCAACAATCACTCTCCCTCGAACTTTTCCTTCACAAATACAAGCATTTATTCTTCCCTACTTCTCTCCCTCCCCCTCTCTCTCTCTCATGTTCTTTGTTTACTGCTTTATCAAGATATTAAGCCCAGCAGTGACGCCTGCAGCCTGTGGTACAGCACCTCGCAAAACAGCGCTGTCTGTTTATAACGTGACACCACCCTCCCCGCAGAGTGTGAGACCATGACTCAAATCCACTAATGGCTAGAAAGCTCATTTTAATTCTACACTTGACAAAATAAGCACCTCGTAAAGGCAGGTAAGCAGAAGCTACTTTTCACTCTGGACTGCTTTGTCTTAATAACCTTCGAAAAGAAGGAACCAGCTAAAGGGAACAGGGCCACGCACACACAAAGCACAATTATGGCATGAAGAGATTGGGATAAAAGCAAAAAGCCTTACATAAAGTTAAATGATCTTTTCCTCCAACACCAGGGAGGGGTACCTATCACTTAGAACACCGTTGAATTGCAAAGGTTCTTTGAGTGCAAATCCTGGTTGCATTAGCAAGATCTAACTGAGCCCTTCTGGAAAAAAAAAAAACAGGACACTTGATTTCCCCAAAACCCGTCCCCTAAAGGGCTCGTGTTTTTCTTCTTTTTGTCCACAGAAAATGAAGTTCCATTTACACGTTGAAGGGAATATTTCAAAACATTCCCTTTTTTCTCAAAGTGCAGAATTTATGGTAACAGATAATTAACAACAAATGACAAACAATCTGAGCAGTAAAGGTCCCGGTTTGGTTGCCAAGATGATGGTATCAAATTCCAAGATAAACAGTGGAGCGTGCCGACAGCCATTAACATCCTCGTGGGGTCGAGATGGGAGAAGCAAAACAGACAAGCCATCCACGCCGAGGGGCACGATGGGGAGCAAACAACCTCCCACGGGGTTATTATTTCCCTCTGAATTCTCAGGAGGGTTAGTCGCAAGACCGGGTAGAACAGAACTCATCCTACCGTACCAAACAGAATACCCGAGCCTTTGCTTGTATTTCACATGGGTAAAGCATTAGATTCTTCTTTGAACCGCATTATGTAAGAATTAGGAATTAATTCTTCAGACGTTAACAGCTCCCCGTCTGTTTATTCTTCCCAAAGGCTCCCTCCCTCCCCATACTTCTTTTCTCTAAGTTTGTTGAGTCCAAATAGGTTTCCACGATACCAGCTGTGCCCAAAATGTGAGGGTGAAGAACAAAGTGAAAACAAGTTAACCTGTGAAAGTCAGAATGTGAGCACAACATATGGTAAGTCTCCCAGATACTAACAGATGGCGAACCTTGGGAAATCACAACTTCAGATATGCTTACATTTCTCAAAAGCCAGTTCATAGTTCACTGTTTGTGTCAAATGGATTTTGGAAGAAAAAAAATACAATCCTAAAGTTTTGAATTACTTAAAAAAATTGTTCCTTCCCACAGACCAAAATAGGTCCTGATCCTTTCCAGGGCTACACTGATGGGTGTGTTGAGTGAGCATGCAAACCCCAGACATGGAAGGTGCAACTCCCTGTTGACTGACCTGTCTTGGTGCAAAAGTCAAGCTCAAGGCCAGGGACATGACAATTGCTGCAGAAGAGTTATGACCTCACAAATGTATCTGCTACATACAGTAGAATCTCTGTAAGGTGACTGTAACAAACTGGTCAACATATAGAGAAGGTCAATACAAGGACCATCCACTGAGTTCATGTGGTGTATATCTGGTCTACAAAAGTTAGGTCAACGTAAGGAGGTGGTCAGTGTAGGGAGATGGTCACCTACGGAGGGTCTACTGTGTTCTTCCTCACACTCTTTTTCTCTCCTCTTCACAAATACCTCCATTTCTCTTCTTATGCAAAGTTCATGGCCTCATTATATCCCCAGCCTATGTGCCTTCATCTGTTTGAGCAGCTATAACAAAATGTCATAAACTAGGTCGTTTATAAATAACAGAAATTTATTTCTCACAATTCTAAAGGCTGGGAACTCCAAGATCAAGGCAAGTTCAATGTCTGATGAGAGCCTACCTCCTGGTTCATGAGTAGCCATTTTTTCACTATAATTTCATACAGAAAAAGGATGAGGGGTTTCTCTGGAACTTCTTACATAAAGACATTTATGAGGGCTCCACCTTGAAGAGCTAATCTCTCAAAGGCCTTACCTAGGTATACCATCTCCTTGGGAGTTAGGATTTCAACATATGGATTTTGGAGAGATACAATTAGACCATAGCACTATCCAAGAAGGACCAGCACATAAAAGCTGTATCTTTTTCAAACATAGGGTATATTAAACACAAAGTGACAAGAGCAATGGGCATGATTTTTGTGATTAAAAAACTGTCATCAGGCTTCTGTGGTTAGTTTTGAAGTCTTGAGGCAAGGCAAAATGAAACAAAATGGAGAAAAATTTTCACAAATGCAGGACTTAACCAGAGCTGGAAAAATGTCTGTGTTGTAGCAAAAGGCTAACTCTTTCAGGAAATTGGAGAAACATGTGGAGGCTGCTTAGCTGGTGGGAGGCTTAATTTTTTCTTGATTTCAGTTTTAAATTTTTGTTCAAAACATAGTTTAAACGAAGTGTACAATATGTAAAAGGTCTGAAACTTGGTCTGTAGCCCAAATACCTAAAACCAAATACCACGAGTAAACCACTTTTCTTAGCCAATCAGTATAAATGCCAAAAAAGCCCATAGCAAGATGGGAAAAGATATTTTTCCAATCCAAGAATTATCAAATCTTTGATCTGGAAGGTTTCAGAGACTGTCTGTACAAAGAAATAAATGGGTTTGAGCAGAGTGCATGTTAAGAGTCACGACCAGTGAGGAACTTCAATCACAGTCTAGCTCTTAGAATTTTAAAACTTACTACTAAACACTAAAAATATATCTTTTTGCTTTATTAAATGGTGATGTTAGTTTCCTTTTTTAAAAAAATCGTTTCAACGGCTTTAACATTTCATGTAAACTTACACAAAAATTTAAACCAACTAGAAGGGCTTATACGTGTATTCTTTATTATTTTTTGCTTTCTCTTACCAAGTTGTGATTTGATAAAAGGGCTTATACCTTGATTTATGGTAAAGAAGAAAAAATGAAAAGCCTGCAGAAATGCATTTTCTTATTTGCATATATTTTACCCATCTAAAGGGACAGAAATTGAAGAAAACGAAATCTTCAAAGCAAAATAGAACAAAAATATGCAGACCCAAATACTGCAAGAGCCAATAAATCCACCAGAATTTCCTCTTTGCAGAGTTAGTGTTTCCACATAGACAAAGCCTCCAACTGTACTTTTGACTTTTTTTTTTTAAAGGCAGACGAACATGGTGGTCTGCAAAAGTGTGGCAGTTTTGTCCATACTGATAATGAAATAAGAGCCTAACTATGCTAGGATAGTGGCTTAAACATCTAGCTTCCAGTATGCTATAAAAATCTAAAAGGCAAAAAAAGACCTGGGTAGGAGACAGCTAAGGAAATACTGAAAAGGAAGGAAAACAAGCTGATGAACAGCTCTTCCAAGATTTGGAAAGCTTTTTCTCCTTCTTGGAAACAGTTCAGAACTACCTAGAGTTTGTTGCTTGTTATACAAGACAGGATGTAATCGATTGAGCAGCATTAGCTTTGTTTTTACATCTTAAAATCTCATCTTCCTAAATTCTAAAATCTCAGAATTAAAATTGAACATGTCACACATATAAACTACCTATTTCATTACTTCCTATTTAGTTTGCCTTGCCATCTGCATAATTTCATCAAAACATCTCCTTGAGAGAAGTTTATGAAAACACCAAACTATATTTAGAGCAGGAGACAGATTCAATTGATAAGAAGATGTCATCCGATGGCTCCCAGTTTCAGGCTCTATCTATCCAATGACTGTGGCCACAATGGGTATAGCTATCCACTGACTTTCTCTATGAATCCTTCTTTATTCATATAAATGTAGATAATTTTCAGAACCCAAAATCCAGGTGTAATACAGTAGATAGGATCTGTTTCGTTTGTCAAAATTCTTTAACTGAGAGTCAAGTAGCCAAAAAACAAACAAACACATACAAAAATACTGCCCAGTTATGCAACATGCAGCTAGGGTTTGAAGAACAAATCCATATGGACAAAAGAAAATCTAATTTTAGATTGCTTTTTAAATGCTTGAATGCAAACAATGAAATCTCCAGAACAGGATAAAAGTCTGTTCTCAAATGAAGTCCAACTGTCACGGACCACAAGACTGGTACCCTCAGGGAGTGTATAGGAAAAAGAACTTATTTTTAAAAAGAAATGAGAGAAGAAACGAAAAATGCACCATGTTTATGTATAAAGTGCAAACTAAAAGTGCCATTCAGCATCTCCAAGATGAATGTGAGATTGAAAACATTAAAAAAAAAATTATGGCATGCTAACGTACAGGCCAGTGATAAATCTGTAATGAGAATGAGAAAGTGGCTCATAAAGACTGTGTATACTTAGAATTTTTTTTCAAACAACAAATGCACCCCAACTCAGCAGTAAAGGGTAAATTTCTACTTTGTTAGCACAGTGCCACTTCACAGAGCCTCAGACATTCGCTCACTCAGTGATAAGACTCTTCTCCCACCACCATTTCCCCAGGTCTTACCATTAGTTCCTTCTCTACCGCATACCACTAACAATGTGGGATTTGTGTTCTTAATCTTAAATAGAAAAATATAAAAAGTAAGGAACATGAGAGATTCCAGACTGTCAGAATGAGAGGGACTGATGCTGCCAGCCATCGGCTCTAATAGCTGGTGAGGGAAGGACCTGAAATTCTTGCTAGTGACCACAGAGCAAATTAGCGACCACAACAGACTAGCATGCAGATTCCCTGAAATATTGTTAAGTTGTCTTCCACAACAAGCTATTTATTTACTGATTACTATATACTCTGTTGGCTTCCAAAGACAGATTGGAAGGCATAGTCAAGTGGCGCATAAGGACACTTTGGTCAGTGATGGACCACACATATGAAGGTGGCTCCACAGATAATAACGAACTTGAGAAATGCTTGTCGCCTAGCAATGGGGTAGCTATTGTAACGTCGTCCTAGCCTAATGCATTACTCACAAGTTTGGGGTAATGTTGGTTTAAACAAACCTTCAGTCATATAAAAGTATAACACATAGAGTTATGTACGGTACATAATACTTGATAATGATAAATGACTATGCTACTATTCTATGTATTTACTATACTTTCTATAGTTATTTTAGAGTGTACTCCTTCTGCTTGGTTAACTGTAAAACAGACTCAGGCAGGTCCCTCAGGAGGTATTCACTGAGAAGTCATTGTTGTCATAGGAGATGACAGATCATGAGTATGAATACTTCTGAAGACTTTCCAGTGGGACAATATGTAGAGAAAGACGGTGCTATTGATCCCATGTAGGCCTAGGCAAGCTCATCCATGTATCTGTAGCCTAAGTGTACAGTGTTTATAAAGTCTACAGTAGTATAATAGTAACATCCTGGGCCTTCATATTCACTTACTACTGGCTCACTTACTCACTGGAAGCAACTTCCTTTAAGCCCCATTTATGGTTAAGTGCTCTATGCAGTGTATCATTTTTTATCTTTTATAGCACATTTTAACAATACCTTTTCTATGTTTAGACACAAAAACACTTAGCATTACGCTACAAACTGCTGTACAGGTTTGTGGTCCAGGAGCAAAGGCTATACCATATAGCCTAAGTGTGTATTGGGCTATACCATTTAGGTTTGTGTAAACATACTCCATGGTTCTCACACAAGGACAAAATTGCCTAATGATGAATTTCTCAGAATTTATCCCCGGCATCAAGGAGGGCATGATGGTACTTCTTTAAAAACTTCCCTTCAGGGCAGCGCCTGTGGCTCAGTCGGTAAGGCACCGGCCCCATATACCGAGGGTAGCGGGTTCAAACCCAGCCCCGGCTGAACTGCAAACCAAAAAATAGCTGGGCGTTGTGGCAGGCGCCTGTAGTCCCAGCTACTCGGGAGGCTGAGGCAAGAGAATCGCTTAAGCCCAGGCGTTGGAGGTTGCTGTGAGCTGTGTGATGCCATGGCACTCTACTGAGGGCGATAAAGTGAGACTCTGTCTCTACAAAAAAAAAAACTTCCCTTCAGTTGCAAGACTATGAAGTCGGTACCATTGTTCTCATCTTCCCACACATGAGCAAGCTGAATTATTTGGAACTAATGAACAGCCTTTGCCCTATTCCTTGATTGTAACATAAAATAGAAGACGGTGTCACCCCAGGAAGCAAGGTCAAAAGAAAAAGAGAGTTACATCAGAGCAAAACATTTCAGCAAATCTTACAGACAAAGCAGAAGGACTTGAAGACAAATTACATTTTTATCATTCTTTCAAAGAAAGTCTTATCATAAAAGTGTCCCACAGTCATTGTAAAAATAGTTCAAATTATACAAAAGTGTAAGAAATAGTGAAAGGTTCTTAGCCTACATTCCCTTCCCCAAATTCATGCCAAATTTGTTCCCTAAATGAGCACCAGTAAAGTTGAAATTTATCCTTCCACACACTTTTCTATAGTTAATTAAATAGCACCTTTCTACAACACTCTTCTGTAACTTTGTTTTCAGATCTAAGGTTACCTTATAAGATGCGAAACAAACGTTTACTTCCTACTACATTCATGAAGTGGATAAGCATGAAACCTCACATCACAGAAGCAAAATCCTGTAAGAAATTGGGATGCCATGATCTCCCAGATCATTTTTGATTAGTAATGCCTAAGCATCACTGACAGATGCCATACAATGCAACAATGTAACAATAAAACAAGCTTAGTTATCAGATTTTATACAGCCAAGGAGTTTAGAAATGAAGAAGTAAATTTATCTCATGCTCACCAGCTAGTAGACAAAACCATAAATATTATCTCAGCATCTATTTATCAAGTGCTATCTTTCAGGTCCTACAAGCTACATACATTATCTTATTTAATTCTCACAACCATCTTAAAGGGTATTAAACCTGCTTTACACATGAGAAAACTGAGGTTCAGTGATTTTTCCATCATCGCCCAGCCAAGATGGCAACTGGCAGGATCAGCACTTGTATACAGATCTCCGTTTTCAAATGATCATATTCTCAGCTACCACACATGTACCGTATTGTCCTCATACCCCAACCCAAACTGCTCGATCCTTTGCACTCAATCCTGGTTACTTATAGTTAACTCTCAGGGCTTTATTTTTAACCACAGAGATGAGGACTCTAAGAAACTGACTGGGGTGCAGGGGTTTAGGTCCAGTCCAAGTGGAGGAAGCCCACTGTGATTCCACAGAGAAAACCAGGCAGCGCAGGGCTCACGGGGCTCCTTCCCCTTGGGATTGCCACTCCTGTGGAGTAACTAGAAGTAAATGACACCTTCCTAGACATTTTAGGATATGAACAGGCACTAAGTCAGGGCACCTGCCAACCTCACAATCAAAAGTCCCGCCTAGAAAAGTTTTCATGGCTCTTTGCAGTTAATGGCTCTTTGAGGAAGACAGGACACAACTTTCCAATGATTTTCTTATTTACTCATTTATTTTCAAAATGAACTGAGACAGTTTAGAATTAAAAGAAAAACGGAATCCATAAAACAATCATTAACGATAACAGCTAACATTTACAGAGTATAGATTAGTATAGACTAGGCATTAAGCACGCCCCTAAAAGCTTCACATGCCATACTGTTTCATCTTTTTATCTTTCACAACCTTTAACGTTCACAATTTTACAGGTGGAAAAAGAAAATACAGACAAGTTAAGACATTTATTCATAGTTAATCATACAGCAAGTCAGTGGTGCAGCCACTGGTAATCTGGTAATCTGACTCCCCTAGTGATGTTGACTATGTTACTCTGCCTCCCTAAAATGTAGTAAAAGGACAGTGCTAAGAAAGATTCCAGGAGTGTTAACAAGCAAAGGTACAGATTAGGAAAATGGCTAAAACTGAAAACAAAATTTGACTTAAGCTTCCCACTTAAAGAAAAAGATGAGGAATTAGCCCCAGCGGGGTAAGCAACCACCCTGGCTTGCATTGGACTGAGAGGTTCCCATAACATGGAATGTTCAGTGCTAAAACTGAGATGGCTGGATACTCTGTTAATAAAGTTTTATAATACTTAATTTGCCCTCAGATCATGAAGAATATATAAAGTCTATGGTGTGTTCAGATCTATATTGGCTCTTTCGGGCGGCGCCTGTGGCTCAGCGGGTAGGGCGCCGGTCCCATATGCCGGAGGTGGCGGGTTCAAACCCAGCCCCGGCCAAAAAAAAAAAAAAAAAAAAAAAAAAAACACACCTATATTGGCTCTTTCAGCCCCTCCTTCCATCAATATGCAAAATACTAAATAATTTTCTCAACATTCTCCTTGGGAAAAACAAAAGAGTTGTGGAAAAATGACGCCCTGTGAATTGCTGTGTTTCAATCACCACATCTATTAGTATGTTCAAGAATCTGGGGAAGGGGAGACACACGAATTCCAGGTTACATTTGCTCTGCCAACTCCAGCTGTGCTTTAATTTTCTTTCCTAAAGTCATACAGGGTTGCTTTCTTTAAAAAAAAAAAAAAAAAAAATCTTCCCTATGTAACAAGCATAGATTTAAACCAGTCCTTCTTAGAGAGCATGGTGGCAGTGTTTTCAGAACTCAAGAGATGAAAACTAAACCAATGTCTCCTGAACACCAGGCCTGAAATTAACAATGAACTTCATGAAGATGGAGACTGGGTCTTATTCATTTTTGTTCCCCCCACAGCATCACCTTGTAAATAAATGTTATCTTAATTGTGGTCCTAGTAAGTCAGAGCTGAAAAGATTCTT
Organism: Nycticebus coucang; assembly: GCF_027406575.1. Taxonomy (NCBI): domain Eukaryota; kingdom Metazoa; phylum Chordata; class Mammalia; order Primates; family Lorisidae; genus Nycticebus; species Nycticebus coucang. Next base: position 34,274,953 of record NC_069793.1, on the reverse strand, counting down.
AACAACCTTTTGGTGCAAATGTTTACTGAAGAATAAACCGAGGCCTGGAGAAGAAAAGTAAGTTGTTCAGGGTTAGTCACAAAGCTGAGTGAGAACAGTGAATTAAGTGGGAAGTGAGCAACTCCTAACAAAGCTTAGAAAACCACCACTACTGCCACTAGACTGTTGTAAAAGAAAACAAGAGCTCATCAAAGGGAGGGATTTTAACTCTAGTCCAAGTGATTTGTCACAAATCTTCAGAGACCTCAGGTGTAAGTAAAAAAGGAAAGAAACTGTTCTAAAAATCCCATACGAAATAAATGAACAGCTAGGCAAGTGGAAAAGACAAAAAGTCTTTAGGGAGAGAATTAAACCTCTGCCATGGCACGTTGAAAATTTCAGAAAACCTGAAGAAATATTTTATAGATATTTTCTAACTAATTTAACTTTCTATTTATACTACGGACAGTTTTTTTTTTTTAACATAACAGAAATATAACATGACTGCATTCAATCAAGGTACTTGAACACTACTATGGGCTAGTCACTGTGCTAGATGATCTAGTGTCTACAAAACAAGAGTATGGTCACTAGAAAGAAAAAGCAAAGCCAAGGGAAAGTGAGCCAGCAGCCAGACAACATGTACCTCCAAGCAAATATTCAAAAGGTCAGGACCTGACAGAAAAATTCCAGTGAAAATCTACAAGCATCAATCACAATTTCTCAGCTCAATGCATCATCAAATCAATGGATCAATCAATCAGTATTTCTGAACATCTGTCATCTGCTCAGAAGCACAATCCCTGCTTTAAGAAGTGAACAATGTAGATGAAAGGATAAGATATAGAAGCACAGATAGAGAGATGAAAGAAAATAATATTGGAGGTGGCATGAAGTCAATGCCATAGGCGTGGGTGGTGGTGGGTATGCACAATCATTTTGGTTTACAAAGGAAAAGGTAAAAGAGACTTCATGTAAGCGAGGGACCTAAACTGGCTTTGAGGCATTTGTTGAGCAGAGCAGAAAGGTGTCACAGCTATGAGAAAGGAAAGGCAACACCACTAATATTAAAGGGCCCAACGTATGCTCAGGAGACAGTGAGTCAACTTGTGTGGCTGGAGCAGGGGGTCCAGGGAGGAATGCCTCACTAGTGATAAAAGCAAAAAGGCTCAGAGGAAACCTCCTGAGGAACAGAGGTAAAAGGGCTACACAGCTGTGTAAGTTGCCACTGCAAACCCCATTTTTCAAGACATTTTTTTTAAAAGAGGTATAATGTGATCCTTCAAATTGGTTAAGGCTAGATGTAAGATCAATTCTAAAGTTTACATGATTTTTAAAGTATCTCTGTGAATTCACAGTTTGCCAGTAGAATCTCATGGCCAAGAACAAGTGAGCAGATGTCTGCAGACCTGAGGACTAAGCTCAAGTTCCCCAGCAGTCATGTTCCAAGGAATCTGGAAAAAACATACTTTCTTTTCCCTGATTGGAAACAGGATCCACAAAGTGCCTTGTGATTCTTTAATACAAACGTCACACCAGCAAAACAGACCTAAAAGTATCTTAAATCAGAGCTTAAACAAATTTTTAACATTTGATGAAAAACAAACAGAAGAATAAAAATATATTTGAAACGAATTCATATTTATTGTTCAGAAAAGCCATTTCGACAACAAAAAAATTTTATTCCCTTTAAAAACTTTTTCTTAAAATCATGTTAGCAGTCTCTAATAATTATGAACATATTCTGATTTAAAGAAAGTATAAAGTTCTTAGAATACTATAGCACTAACCATTTACGAGGATTTTTTTTTTCCTTTTCTTGTTCAAGCATGCTGTTTTAGTATGGCCATTTGCAGAAATTTCATCATTGGTAATTGAGTAGCTTTCCAGGATATACTCACAAAGCAACTTTCTAGTATTTACACTAATATCCAGGCAGCCAAGAGAAAGACCTTTTTGCTTGGTTAATGTTTCTAAATTTGAGTGTGTGTTTGGGAGGGGTCCTGCTAATTTTTTAAATGCCCACATAAAACAATTAAAAAAGAGTTTGTGACTTAGACATGCTTAAAGTTCAGTTCTTCCACGAATGGTAAAAGCAGTCAACAGAACCCTGATCTCCTTTCTATGCTCGCCATGCAACAGTTTTCAAAGACATTTAGTCCTACTATGAAAGACTCATGGTAGACACTGTATGAGTCTCACAAAGAATGAGCGTCAGGCCTTGAAGGAACAAGGGACATGATGACCTTTCATACCCTTCTGCTAAAAGCCCAGCACATCCTGTAGCAGAAGACCAGAAAAAAAGTGTGCAACCAGGTGCCTTCTATGGAACCCTAGCCTCTGGGTTTCTCCCACACTCTGTCCCTTAAATGGTTTAAACCTCCACATGACTTAAATAGTATTAGGGAGTGAGAGAAAAGTACAATTCTGGAACCAACTGTTCCACTGTCCCTTAATCCTTTGTTCCCCATATTGTTTGAGTCCTGTAGCATGCAACACACGTTCCACTAGCAACAGGCAAGACAATGGATTGAGCAGTAGCTGGACAATTAGTCCCAATTAGGCCTATTTCCCAGCTGAATATGGGGTGAGGTGTGGGGGAAAACTACGGAAATTTTAAAGAAATATTTCAGCATGGAAGCAAGCAATGCAAGGTAAAGAAAACTGACCTAAAGGTCAGGGGGCTTGGCCAAAATTCGCTGTGTGATATTAGGCAAATGCCTGAACCTCTCTGTTCTTCTGTTTTCATTTATACAATGTGGACGACCACTACTCTTCAGAGCTTCTGACAATCTAATGTCAAATTAATAGTTGAAAGTGCTCTGAAAATTTGAAATGTTACACAGACATTGGGGATTCCTCCCCAGCTATATCAGAAACCACAGATAACCGTCTGTTTTGCAAACCGTTTACCTTTTATCCTCCCTAGCAAAAGACATTAGTAAACGCTCTTCTTCGTCATTTTATTTCTATTTTCTTGATTGCTAATTTCTTCTACATTCATGAGCGATACTTACATATGTACATGCGGTGGCTGGAATCTGCTCTGGTTGATGTTGTAGTGTGTGAACGCCTGGGTGGGGTTTGAGCTGTACTCATCCACCGTTATGGTAACTTTGCCTTGAGAAGGAATCCCATGTGCCATCCTTCCTCCCTATAGACATGAGCAATTCACAACTTTTCAGAGCAGAAGGTGGGAGCAGGCATGGTGCATTTCAGCCAACCTCTGAATCCAAGGGTCTATTCATCAATGCTGCTGTGTGTTTCTGAAAGAAAAAGAAAAAAATACATATATATATATATGTATATATGTAAAATGAGAACAAAGAAAGTGTGTTCTAAGAGACATTAAATTTGACATCTAGACATGGAATTAGCTCAGGGAAAATCTGAATACACGTTGTTGTCTCGTGATACTTGGTGCACTTCAAAGCGGACATTACACTCTACATATCATTACTGGGTGCCAGCAAATCATCTCAATGGAGTTCAAACTAAGATTTCCTCTTTAATTATAATTATAGCACTTAATGAGAATTACGAAAGGGGCATATCCACAGTTGCCATGGTGTCTAGCTATAAATGGTTTGTGCTCGAAGTTTGTGCTTCCTGCTAATTGGAATGTTTAGTCTTCACAAAGTTGGTGTCATATAATCATTTGAAAGCTCAATGCCTATAACAGCCAGATAATACAATGACAAAAATAAATTTTAAGTGCAGAGCTTGTCACACATACCTGTGCATAACACACAATAAACACACATTACACGTAATTTTTTTTCTTTCACAGTTCCCCAAAATAACCTAGGTACTCCGTGCTTGGTAAACATACGCATTCCTCTGTGGCCAAGAACTTAGGGTAAGGCAAATCCTTCTTGCTAAATGTAGTGTCATTTCTTTAAATGTTCCGGTCACTGAGGGGGAAAACCACACCCGTTGAGTGCCTGGGCCCCCACTTTGGGTGCATTTTTCGCCTCCCTTCTTCCACCCCTGACAGAGTCGTAAGGGAGGGCAACTGCTGTATCTGCCACCTTATTCTTGGGGCTGCGTAATTCTCAGGAGTTGGTTTCATTCTTTAAAAAATTTCCATTAGTTCTGATTCTTAATATAAATGTCAATATATTACGCATATGTGCAGCACTGGGTTCAGAAGTGAAGATGTCTATCTTTATGGCAGGTGTGCAAAGAATGAGGAGAGCAAATCCTTTGCACGGAAGCTGTTACAAGGGATCAGCGTGGTGGAGACACTCCTCGGCGGTAACCCACACTCTTACTTGAAGAGCTTCACATCAGAATAGGTTTGCCCTGTGCATCATTAAGCTCTGAGACTCTTCAATGCTATCTCACATAGAAATATTTAGAATACTAAGATTAGATTTAAATTTGGCATGAAATACCTTAAATATCGAGTAAAAGGCAGATGGCCTGCCATAGGCCATTTATTTTATTATTTTACACCCCGGGGCTCTGTGTAGTCTTCCATACGCTAGCTGGGCCAAGAAACTCCAGAGTGTTCTACTCCACTCATTGCCTTCTTCGTATTAGCAAAGCACGCTAAATAACAGCCACTGTGCCTGCGTCCCTGATGTACAACTGCACTGCCAAGAGATGAAGCCCTGGTGCTCTGGCATTTTAAACAAAGTGTCACTTTGGCTTCTCTTTCTTCCTCCTGACTTCATGGGAGGTATGAGTCCGTTAAGCACCAGTTGATAGACAACCAGGCCAGTAGGATTAACTAAATTAAAATCTTTCCTGGCTCCTCTGATGTACCATATCTATAAGAACTGCTTGCGAATCATAATGTAGCAGTTTTCATACCAAGTTTGCAGCTGTTTCCTTAATTTCCCCCACAATTATATTTTACTGTTATTTTGCATAACAGTAAAACACAACACCTGCTTCAAATTGCAGTCCTGTTCTAAGTACTGTAATTCTCTTTTGAGACACAAAGTACCGAGACACTACTGAAGCGCAAAACTGCATAATTGCGTGGCACTGAAAAGTAAATACAAATGAAAACATCTTCCTGTTATAGAAATGACTGTCATTAAAAAGAATGCTAGCCATCAAAGCACAGAGGGGGAAAAAAATACACATTTTCAGACTGCGAGAACTTAGTGTTTGCATAAATTAGAGAGTGGTGTAAAAATTACTTGGCAATTCTTGTGTTTCTCCTTCCATCAATGTCTACTGTGTGAAATGCAGAACATTAAGAAGCAAAGGAAAACAAATTCACTGTCTAGACCACTATGACCTCGGAGTAGCAATCTCTGAACCTGGTGCCAGAAAGACTTCAAATGTTTCTAGAGTAAACTCACTAATTAAGCAAAATGTGGCCTAGCAATAAAATGTACGTATGTAACATTCAAAAATCTATGCAATGACTTACAGGAGTTTGCATGAGGCCCTCCTGTGTTCTCCCGTTTGAAGCTGAGTAGAGACAAAACTTAGGAGGAGACAATTCCAACTCCTAAATGATCCCAAAGTCATCCGTTCCTTCACTGAACATCTACGCCTCTTTGTACCTTTGCCCCAGCAAGACAAATAGAACATCTTTTCACCAGCAAGCACAGGCCCCTATAACTCCGAAGGGCTAAATGGGTGTCTGGCAACTCATCTGAATTCATCTTTACCATGTTCCCTTTCAAATGTTTTATTGAAACAGTGCACCTGCAGTGACTATCTTCTTTAATCTAGAGTCCTTTGGAGAAAATGTCAGACTGAGGCAAAGAGCTTCAAAACTTTCTCAGCACCTTCAGGGACAAGTCAAGAAAAGGCTTATTTTTTTAAATGCTATGTTCATCCCTCCCCACACACACATCTCAAAATGAGCATACCCTAAGAATATTAAACACAAACAGGTGGAAAAGACTGGTTGTTCTGGTAGACTCTCAAAGACGGGACAATGGGCAAAATCACCTCCTTTAACTTGAGAAATTTGAAGAAAGCTTGAAACAAGACAGAAAGACACATCGTCTAAAACTATTAAGACACCATATGACCTTGCTTCGCAGATTTCGACAGTAAAACCTTCCAAATGGTCAGATTTGGGGGCACCTCGCCCTCTTTACACTTACATTAACTTTTTACACATGATATTTAAAGATAGCAGTAGTCTTTCTAATTTTTGTTTTCATTTTCATTTTATACTTCAACACACTTCTTCCACATAACAAAGGAAACCAACACAAAATGCCAAGAAGCCTAAAGAAAAAAACCTAAAAGGGACCCACGCTGCCAAACATTCATGCTGGTGCTAGTTCGATTTTGTCTTTTAAAAAAATCATGAGCACATTTTGCATTTCCTAGACAGCAATCACTTCTGTCCCTTAAGCTGTACAACCAGCAATGTTCTTTTCCAGGATTCTAGTTGGAAAACCTTTTAAGGTTGGCTGGCACTGAAGGGATTAAAAGCTGAGGAATTAAATAACTGTCTCCACCTCCTAACTCGAGAAGTCCGATTTACCAAAAGTTTCAAAGCTACAACTCATGACCTCTCTACCGTGCACTGCCCGGCACAGCCTATGAGAAAGGAGCCCGCGATTTCCTCCTTTAAGCGAGGATGCTCATTTTCATCACTTGCCCTTCAAGTTCCAGACTTTGGAACTTGCCTGCTCCAAATCCGCCACATTGCGCTCTCTCCTCCCGCAGCCGCACAGATCCAGCGCGTTCCCCACTCACGCCCTTTACTCTTTTATGCCACTTCCAGCTACTCATCCCTGTATCTGGGAGCGATGCCCACACGCCTTCCCAGCGGCTTCTCCGCCAGGTTTTTGTAGGGATGCTGACATGAAGTTCCACGTGCCTCGGTGCACAGAGCGCCCTCCCTCCCAAGGCACTTACACCTGAACTTGTCTCCAGCACTGCAGACACCCGGCTAGCACATTCTTTGGGAGAGGGAGGGCAAGACTTTTCTCCCGCGCCTCTGGCAACTCGTGGGGTCTATATAAGGTGGGGCGAGAGGGGGCCGCGGAATTCGCTACTTTGGATTGGTTTGTTTGTTTTAAATCTAGGGTGGGCAGTTGCGGGGGGGGGTATGCTTCAGCAACTACACACACCCACCCACCCACACACACACACATTCACACACACACAGACCTGCCCTCCCGGCTCACGGCCGGCTACTCCCAGCCACAGCTCCCCTTTCCTTCCTGGAGCACCAGCTGGCCTTACTCGCTCAGTCCCCCGTCGCCACCTCGGTCGCCTCCGCTGCCGCCGCTCGCGCTCGCGGCCCCGTGCTCCGCTGAACGCCTATCTTTTTCCTCTCCTTCACCCCTAGCCCTCGATTGATTGATGACCCCCAGCAGCCAATAGCTCTGACACCACGCCATCCTCGGTCGGGCATCGTAGCCCCTACGTCCCCTTCGTCAGCCTCCAGGGCGCGTTGGCATCCCTGCAGGCAAAGAGCGGAGCCCGCGCCGGGAGCCGCCGCCGCCTCGCCGCTCTGTGCCCGGGCTCTGCCAGGCTCCCTTCCCCGAGCGGCGGAGAAAGGAAGGGAGGGAGCAGCGAGCGCTGGAAGGGGGTGTGGAGGCCACGGGCTCCCCTCCTCTTTTGAAATCTTTCCTTTCCCTTAAAGTTTTGTTATTTCCTCCCTGACCTGTTTGTGTTTATTTGTTTGCAACATCTCCAATCAATTACACATTTTTTTCGTGAACCGCAATCGCACTTAATTTGGGGTGTGTTGGTCGGGGGGGTAGATGTATTACTATAAATCATCCCCACTGGGGCATCCTTAATTTATTTTCTTGCTGGAGTCCAACCTCCTCGCCAACCTCCAGGAAAATGCCCTCTTCACCTCCTAGGCCGCAAAACCCCGGAATTCAAAGGCTTTACAAAGATAACCTTGTTATGTGTAAATAGCCAAGAAAACTCCTGCCTCCGTGGAGAAGAAATTCAGCGGCAACGGTTACTTTTTCTCGCTGTTCGTCCCCCGCCGCCCAGTCCCGACCCCTGCTCGAGTCTCCGGGTCGCTCCGCGGGCTGCGATCGTGGAGACCCGAGGCGGCGGCGGAGAGTGAGGTCGGGGCGCCGGGACAGAGTGAGACGCAGCCCCGCGCGAGAGCGGCGCGCGCGGGCGGCCCGGGGCGCAGCCGGAGCACAAAGCTGCGCGATGCCTTCCCCTCGGTCCCTGCACCTGGCCTCGGGCCGCCGCGGGAGCCCGGGGATCCGGCCAACACAATGCACCCGGGCCTAGGCCGGGGCGGCTCGAACACATAACCCCGGGACTTTCTAGTAAACAGCTCGCCGAGCCCTCGTCCCCACCCCCATCCCCGCCGCCCGGCTTTCGCCGACGCTTCTCGCCAACACCCCCTCTTCTCCTCCTCAGAAATCTCGGCAGAGAAAGGGGCAGAAAGGTGGGGACCCCAAGAGGTCTGGGGGCTCCTGTCTGAGGGGGAGGGGAGAAGAGAAGAGGGACGAGATGCGGAGTGGGAGGGAAGACAGCTCCTAAAAAAGAATTTGCTTTCACTCCGGGGTTGAAAATGAGCCCTTCCCGGGTCCCGAATAGCCCCGGAGGCGCCCGCTCGTGCGGATGTCAGGGGCAGCGGGGCAGCCGCGGTCCGCAGCCTCGGAGCCCCAAGCACGCGCCTCTGACAAGGCACCTCTCACCCCGGCTCCGCTTTGTGTGTGCATTTTTTTCCCTTCCTCTCGCGCTCGGCACCCGGCTCCCGGCCGCCTCCTCCCCCTCCCCCGCCCTCCACCTCCCTTCCTGGGGCGGATTACCTTTCCCGGGCTGCGCTCCGGGTCCCGGAGATGCCTTCAGCGCCCGGCGAGAAGCCGATCCATCGCCGAGCGGCCAGAGCCGGCTGCAGGAGCTCTGGGGGCGCGCGGGGGCGGCGAGGGGCGCGGGCGGGCCAGAACCTTCGACCCCGGAGGTCCCGCCGCGGGCTGGAACTGGGGGCCGGGGGGCGCGGCGCGAGTGGGAGGCGTGGGGAGAAAGGACCCGAGCAGCCTCGATCTGGGGAGAGAGCGAGCGAGGGGGCGAGGAGAGGAGCGAGGGCGCGGCGAGCCAGAGGGAGAGCAAACGGTGCAGTGACAGGGACTGCCACTGGGGTCAAAGGAGCACAGCTCCAGGAAGCGGAGCGGCCGAGGCGCCTCTCCGTGCGCGCTCCCCGGCGGGACCCCGCGCCCCTGCACCCCCTGCCTGTAGTCCCGGCCCACTCAGACCGGCGCCGGTGTCCCGAGGCCCCGGGGTTGCCAGAGGAGGAGGAAGCCGAGGGCGAGGCCAGCAGCCTGCTGGTGCTCCCGGGTCAAGCAGGCGGCAGGAAGCTGAGCTGCAAGTTCATCTTCATGAGTGTGATCAGCAGTAAAAAAAAATGATAGTGGAAGGGGGGCGGGCTACGGTGCCCCGGGAAAATAAGGGAGCTTCCCCCCAAATGGGCGTCTTCTGCAAAGAAAACACCCAGGCCCCCCACCCATCGACCTGCCAGGCGCTGTCAGGAGTCCTGGCACCGTTCCAGGGCGCAGGGCTCGCAGCGAGGCCAAGGGAAGCAGCTGGGACACTTTGCTCAGACCAAGGAAGGCGACCCTAGGTTCCCTCCCATCTGCTGGCCGAGGCTTTCCTGGGGGAGAACTGCGCTCTCTTTTCCCAAGCCTTTCCGTGCGAAATTCATTCTCTCTCTCTCTTTATCTTTTCCTCTCTCTCTGTTTCTCTCTCTCTCCTTTCTCTCTGCAATGTTGTTATTGTGAAAGAAACGGCCAACCCAACTGATCATTTTTTCACCGAATTAAGTCAGGTTCAGGATAGGAAGGTGAGAAGAGTCAGACTCTTGTTTTCATTTTTGTCTTTTGGATGAAATTTTCCCCAAAAGATAAGCACTTCAAAATATTTTTAGAATCAAAGTTAGTCCCGTTTGATACTTTGGAAACTTGAAGAAAAGGTTTTAAGAATAGTATGCTAACAACATAAGAAAAAGAAATGCTAGAAGACAGAAAACAAGGGGAAATTTGGTTGGTGAGGTTGTGTGTGAAAGCAGTGGCCCTGTGAGGTGATGCCATTGTCAGAACTGAGAGGTTGGGACAGCAACCAGATCTAATTCCTTTCTGACAGTCAGACTCAAAATCTATGCATTCTCCAAAGGGAAATCCAGTGTTAGGTATTTGAGAGAGAAGTGTGCTAAGTACACTGTGTGACAACTGACTAGACATCCTGGCTGAAATTATATCCTCTAAAAATAAAAAGGAGTCATTTCAACCTGGTCTGTAGCCTCTGTGCTGCAACTAATTGGTTTCCAGGGCCTGGGGAGGAAAGGAGAGAGGCTGGTAGGAGCCCCTATAAAAAAAGATCAAACGAAATTCACTTGAAAATATTTCCCTTTACAATGGGCTTTTCCTGACACTTGAATTTTAAGTAACCCACCTCTTGTGCCTAGGCTGAAATGAAAGGGGAAATGGTCTTACTAATGTATTTATTTTATTGTACAGAATACCCGGAGTGTCAGTACTTGTCAAATGTGCAGGGAGTGAAAGGACAGTGCCTTTTCTTGCCCAGCACTAATGACAGTAAGTGACATTGACATTACAGGATGCCAAAGATGGGGTGAAGGGGCGCCTTTATATTTTGTTTTCTTTTGTTTTTCCTCCCAGCCAGGAACACTGAATCGTCTTTTTGAAGAATTGCTTGGTTTTCTTTTTCTGACTCTGTGAGTTAGTAATACATTCCTCCTATCTAAATGGTTTGAATTTTTAGACTGATCTGGGCTGATTTAATCAGCTCAAAAATAAAAATATTCACCAACCAAATAATTTGTGTGGCTTTCTTCTTTTATAGAAAAACTAACCAGTAGTCAATCAAAGCAGCCAAACTAGTTTGAACATGATTCTGAATCTAAGTATGTGTACGCAGACAGTAAATAATGCGTTCTACTTTAGTGGCACATTTAACAGGATACTTAATGCTATAAAAAAATTAAGTGGGTGATTCTTTACAAAGCTGATGAAAATCTGTATGCCATTTTACAGAGTGGGGGAAAATTGAGGTAAAAAGGGCTTAAGATCGTAATTTGTAGTGCAGAAAGAAGTTAACCCTTACTGTGTCTCTGCAGATAGATCAATTATCCAGGACTGACCAAGCTGTATATGGATTATAAATTTTTATTTCCATTAGGCTACTAAAATAAAGAAGCTGGAGATATGTAAGTACATTTAAATAATAAATAAGGGATAAAAGGAACTCACTTTCAAATAATTCTCATTACATGGATTTGAACATACTGCATTTTGTTACATCGTATTTTCCACAAAATGGAAGAGCTTATTTTAAAATAATTACATGTAAACCATGCCTGTACTGTCTACCACACCTCCCATATAAGCTTTGAAATGTCACCTCATTATATAAAATTTTAAATCCTATAAGCTAGGGCTTTTTTTCCCCCCAGATAAGTTAGCCTCTAAATCCATTTTTATCGTTGCTAAATTCAGCTTTTAAGGTTTATAATGGAAATAAAAGAAACCCCCAAATCACATGCCAAGTTTGTAATTTTTTTTAAAGAAATATTAGAATTTTTTTTTCCTTTAATAGAATATAAAGCTGTACCCTATTGCCAGTGATTTCACTGATGGAACTAGCAAATATACTTCCTGATAGCTCACTGCAATACCTCTTACAATATATTTTCAGAATGCACATAGGGAAGAAAATGAGAGAGAGGAGTGTGGGAGAACTTCGGTGGAAGCTTGGAGAGTGAATGCTGCTTCCTTTAAAAGCTCAATACTTTCTGTGGAGTTGGCTTTCATCTTCCCCGCACGACCAGATTTTCTAATACTTCAGAGACATGTGTATAACATAAAACTTGGTTCAATCCCATGGTTCTTCCAGAAAAAAACATCCATTGAAATGATTGCATTTTGTTCAATAATTTCATTGAAGTTATTCATACCAATCTAACTATAGGAACAAACAGGACCTATTTACCTCATTTTTCTTTAAGCTGTCTACATTTTTATCATTTTCCAGCAAAAAATGTATATTTTTAGAAATCAGAGCCTCTTAATAGAACTGCTACTCAGGTGCAGTTAGAAAAAGAAATAATTGATCCAACGAATTACTTTTTTACTCTGAGTTCCCATAGTTCTTAGATATTTTTTGACTTGTTTCCAATGTTTTTATTATGACCCATCCCTCCAAGTTGTCTTTCATTTTCACGTTGGAAATATTTGTTAAATGGCTGTGTGGATCAATACATGAGAAAGTGAAGGAAAGAACTCATCCGTGAATGAGACAAACACACAGGGAAGGAAAATCCACACCAGATCTGCCAGAAAGGAAGTGATGTCATGAGCCAGCCTTTCAGGATAAGAGCTAAGGACATCCCATGGAGTTAAAAATAGCATATTCTGAAGGGTTTGATAATGTCTTTAGAGACCTGAGATGATCCATAGATTTTCTTTTAGAAATTCATTTTCTCATAAAGAGACTGAAGATTGTTGTGTGTCATTATGTCCATTTAAAGGCAGTCTTCTTTTGAAATATAGTATATAGTATGATGCCAAAGCAAAGAAAAGGAATCCTGAATAAAATTAAACTTCACAGAGTTGGTATATCAAGGTATATTCTCAAAAAACACTTCCACGATTAATCCGCTTCTCTGATAGATCCTTTTTGATGCCCTCAAAATATGTACATAAAAAAACTTTGGTCTTCTGTATTTAAAATTTCCTTTTAGTTAACCAGCCAACACGTCTATGGCTAAGAAAGATTCAGGAAGCATTTAGAACTGATGAAACTTTATTTCATAAAATGAATTTTATAGTCATTACCTTGGCTACCTTTAATCCAGCTTTGCCTGAAACTTAAATAGGAAGCATGCAAGCAGTGGAATTCTTAAAATGGAGCAAAATTCTCACTAATACTTACTAACCAATGTCTAGCATATATAGCAATAAATTAGAGAAGTGTTATGTATGCAATAATTAATGGCAAAAGTCTAAGATACTAAGCAAGATGTAGTATATATTTTAGTTTTGATGTCCATCCTTACCGACTTAGGCGATCACTGTTATCAATTAAAACTTGTTGACTCTTTCCACATGTCACAGTCCCAATTTTGGAAAAGTGGTAGAATTTGGGATAAACTTGTCATGGTGGAAGAGAGCTTTCTCATTGAAGTAAAAGCCAAAATTATCTCTCTTAAAAGACAGACAGTGTAGAAATCCTATAATGACCTGGTTAAAAAAAAAAAAAAAAAAAAGGTCTGTGAAGGTTTTCACATTTGGCAATTCAGTTTGTAAATCTAACATGAGATAGATCAATATTTTGAGAAAGCAATAGGTACCGTAATTTGCCTTCTCAGCAAACATAAGTAAATGAATGGATACTTTTTTTAAAAAACTATGTTTGAGAGACCAGCAGAATATAAAAGCTGTTTCTCACTCTATTATTCATGTAATGGTTTGATTACAGTATTCAACAAATATTTCTTAAGCTCTGCACTGTGCAGGGCACTGTTCTTAAACCATGCCGATGGTCCAAGAATGCAAAAAGCAGAGAGTTCTTCCCCACATTGGAAGTATCAGGGACAATCTCATGAGAATGGGGAGATACTGACTTACATCATCACACGAACGAATACAAATTACGGCTTCAAAAAAGGAGAGACACCTGATGTAAACGAAACAAACTGGAGAGACTTTTTCTCCTCTGGGTTGTGTGAAGACTTCCCTAGCTCAAGAAAGGAATATAAGGATGTCAGAGAAAAAAGAGAAGCCAGTGGTGCCAGGCCCTGGGAGCAAAGATTTGCATGGTGTAAGAGAGGTCTAGAACGGATCTGGATCTGTAGGTAGAGGCCAGAACTGCAGGGCCATGCTAAAGACATCCGAACACGGTGAAGGTCCTGTTCAAGATGTTTAACTATATCCTGAGGGCAACTGGAGGCTGTCTAAGGATCTTAGGTGGAAAGGGAAATAGGATTAGATAAGAGTTTTGAAAAGGGCACTCTTACCCCATTGTGAAGAGTGGATTTTAGGGAACTAGCCTAAACATGGGCCAGTCATCCGGGAGGTATCTCACTCACTGGGTTGCAACTGATAGTAGCTTAACTAGCACAGTCCCGGAGGAGAAGAAGAGACATGGGGAGACATGAATGTATTCAAGAGATTTGAATACATTTTGCATAGTAAAAACAAAGATTACCAGAATCTTGAAGTGTACTGACTGATAACACCGTGGGCCCCAGTGAGGCTGGCAGCCGTATTTACCTAAGGACTTCCAGAACGCCTCACTCCACCCCCTCTCCAGCCTTCCTGTGTCTCCAGCCATTTCATTCTATGTGCAGCTTTTAGAACCCCATCTTTTCATGAAGAACTGCTGCCTGTACTACGTACAACACTAGTGTAAGATGTCACTCGTCTAACTTGTTCAGCCTCCCAGATCCTAAAACTTTATCCTCTGTTCAATGTCCCGCGTTGACTTTTGGCCCACATAACAGGCTTGTTCTTACTCCGTATGAAATGTAAGTGCAAGAGACAAATGTGTTTTTTCTTTGAGGGTTTTAAGGTGCTACATAAATTTCATGTCTGTCCCCATCAGAACTAATTCACTTCTATTTACTGTAATATTCTAAGGAATTCTTAAGAAGTTTTTTTTTTAATTAAGATTTTTCAAAGAGGCAGATACATTCTCAAGGGAATACGTAGACGCTGACTATGAATAAGAATATTATTCCTGCAGAGCAGGGTTTGTTCCATGTGGACCCATCAGCTCGGACAAATCCACTGATGAGATGGCAGCTTTGCTATGTCCCTTACTGGTGCGAGGTACGTCACTAGGTCCTGCTTAGCAACTCAGACTGCCAAGAAAAGGTGCAGTAGAAATACAGAAAGAGCTTTTAGGACTAATGCAATGAGAACTGTATTTTTCTAACTTTACTGCTGTCTGGCATTTCTACATTTTGAAAGTTCTATCACTATCTTCTTCTTCACTCATGATTCCCCATGGTGATCATCTGTAAACAAAGTATAATCTACACACAGAGAGAAGTTCAGTAGTCAAGATCTAGGGCACACAGATGCATAAAATAAAAGGAAGGTTTACTGCAGAGTAGTGTTTTTTTTCCTAAATCACAGTATTACATCAAAATCCCAATTTCACACTTTAGTACAAAAGGAACTTTTAAAATATTTTTTTTCCTTTTCAAAAGTATTCTTTTGATTGCTTTGTTAAAAACTGAAAATAAAGACAAGCCAAAATAATTAAAAATCAACCTTAATTCTACCACTCAGAAATACCTGCTGTCACTATTTTCTTATATAGTTTTGCAGAAAACGGAATAAAATCAGGACTCCCAAGAACAGAACAAGTTTTCAATTCCACTTTGCCTTTTGCCACCTGTGTAATCTTGGACAAGTTACTTTAGCCTTCTGTACCTTGGTTTCCTCATTTACAAAAAGGAGATGTTAAAAGTGCCTACTTCCAATTAAGGTTATGGGGGGGGAAGCAGAAAGAGAGAGGGAGGGAGTGGGGTGGGGCCTTAGTGTGTGTCACACTTTATGGGGGCAAGACATGATTGCAAGAGGGACTTTACCTAACAATTGCAATCAGTGTAACTGGCTTATTGTACCCTCAATGAATCCCCAACAATAAAAAAAAAAAGAAAAAAAAAAAAAAAAGTGCCTACTTCATAGGGTTGTTATGAGAATTCAATGAACTAATACTTTTTAAAGCACTTAGAACAATGGTTGCAATTATTATACAGCTCTATAATCCACTTTTAAATCTTTTTAGTACAAAATTAATACTCAGTTATAAATAAATTAAATACAGAGGTGTATTACAAGTAAATTCTCCTCTTTCTCCCTTATATCCCATAAGCCATGTAGTCTGTTCTTTAAAATGACCAAAACACTGTAAACAGCTTTCTACATCATTAACCATCTTTCTATAACTACACCATATGACTTCCATTAGAAGAAGGGCTATGCATAAGTTCAAAATATCTGCCGGACCATACTCCATTTCAGGATACTGCACACAGATTACAATCATAGGGATTACTTTAAGAGAAGCCCCTTTAAGGATTCAGTATCTATAAAACATATGGAGAAAACCCTTCTGGTATTCATGTTCTGTGGGATTGAGTGAATAAATGTTTAAAAAAAACAAAAGATTTGCATTCAGCTTACTGCCCGTTTAGCACTGGTGATATTAGCTCCCCCCTTTTTTTGAGGGATGAGCCATAGTCTAAAAAGCAAATGAAGAATTTAATGTTTTGCTAGCTTCAGCCAGTTCTTATTTATGCTTTCAAATTCATAAGCAGAACAAATAAGCTAAAAGTCCATGGAAAAATGGTGACTACTATTTAAACTTTTATCACCGATTGTTGCAATAACACTAGTGCCTGCTTTCCAGTTATCTATAATATAAAATGAGCCCTAATCCGTGGCATTCATCTGACAACAGGAGGTCGAGATGTGACGAGGATAACATGGGAACGTTGGAGAATTTAGGGGGAGGGGGTGGATTTTAGATTCTTTCGAACTTGGCAGTTCTTTGGCAAATTGTATGGCCGCTTTCCTTCCACCAGCTGGAATATGAAGCATATGGAAGGGTATATGGCCAGTGTTTATTTTATCATAGATTTGCACATGACAATTAAACAGTTTGCGGTAATCCTCAACTCTCACCATAGACACAGGCTCGTCTAGTTAAACAAATATGTGTGTTTGGGTGTGAAGGGGTTGGCCTGGTGGGTTCTGAACTTTTCGCTTCCGAACAGGCTGTACTAAGAGCAAAACGTGCTCTCCAGCAGCTATTATCTGATATCCGAATTCCCTGTTGGCAGACCGGTCCTTGCATGTCTTTGAGGCATATGGAAATTGATGATGAAAGTGTCTAGTGTAACTAGAAATGTAATTTGATGAAAACTGAAGCAGTGAACTGTGAGAAACTGTTCAACCAGTGTCATCCAACAGTGCTTCAAAAATAATTAAACAGAAATACTAGTCCTTTCTGAGTAATTTTGGGTAAAAATGACAAAAGCACATGGTACGCGCAGAAAGTTTAAATATATGAGGTAATGCTCTTTTTAATTACTATTATTACAAGGACCACTCCAAAATTCTACACCCAGACTCTTTTCCATTTATCTCTAAGGAGACAATGACATCACGTCTCCTGTACATTATTCAGACTCAGGGGATAGGATTGGCTCACTCAGTAAGGAATGCCATGTTTGGTGTTGGCACAGTACTTAAAGCTTCTCTCCACATTATCCCCCAACTGAAAAGCACAGTTGATGGTGGCCAAATGATTAAAAAATTTTCCCTCTGCAGCTGAAGCACTCAGAAAAACATGAAGAACAAACATAGAACTGCGCCATAAGGTATAATCATAAAACGTCATCGAAGGAGAAAACTTAAGAAGGGGAAAAAACGCTCCAGTCATCTGAAGGTTCACAGTTCGTGAAGTCATTAAAAGTCATTCCATACGGGCTGAGTTTGAGAAAAAGTCAGAGGTAGCTTTGTTCTTGACTCTGAGTGAAATCAAAACCGACCCAGACAGTATACAAAGGCAACCACGCTCGGCCTTTTTCTTGCTCGGTATATGCTACCAAACACACGTAAATGACTTATGTTCAGAAATGTCTGTGGTTCTGTTCATATTAATCCATGTCTCAGGCTGGCATAATGCCCAAGCACAATCAAAGAGGGGGACAGAAGGCTTCCTTTTCAAACAGGCTAGAAAATTTGTACCAAAAGATCACAAGGCGACAGAGACAGCTGGAAAAATTGGAGCCGGGGCTCTGATTTTTGTGCCAGTGTTACACCTAATGCAGAGGGAATGTGGATGATAGATGGAGCGTTATGTAGGTTGTTTAGTTTAGCAGCACTGCACTTACACGGAGGTGAAAATGTAACATTTTTGAAGAGTAATATCATAGTAAGTGTAACATTAAGAAAAACATTGCTGTGGTAAAGAGTACAGCACTATGCAGCAACAAGTTGCTAATAAAATGAGATAAACACATACAAAAAATAAAGGTGAAAAGATCACTCCAAAATTAGCCATTATAAACATGTTTCACTAATGCCCCTTAATAATCTTTCCTTGGGGAGAGTATCCTTGTGAGTGTTTTTATACACATGGAATTTTCTGCAAGACAGCTTACAATGCTGTCACAAGGGGTTTTCAAATCAAAGATTTTAAAATATTCGTAATTCTAAAAAGAATATGTATGATTTTTCTTGGGTATTAGTAGTGGTTTTATACGTAGCTAGTAATAAAAACCAAGGAATTGGGTGTACGTGTCTCTGGCATTTCACTGTTTGAATGGAGTTTTCCATTCAAAGTGTTACTTAATATAATTTTCTTCAGATGAAGTATATCACCCACACTGTATATATAATGGAGATAATGGAAAGTTTTATTGAGATGCTGTTGAGAGTCTCTGGGGTCTATGCTGATTCAGGCTGTGTTTGCAGCCTTCAGCATTTCCTGACTTTTGATAGGCATGAAGACAAGCAAGACCAAAACGGTTCTCACAACACAGCCGGTGTCACAAAGAGCCGCGAATGGAGATGTCCGTGGCTGAGCAGAGTGGCCGGTGCAACAGGACCACAGAGTAAAAGAGGAGGAAATGGAGTTAGAGAGAGATCGAAAATAGATGAAACACAATATTTGAACATGAAAAGGTAAAAATTAAATCCTGAAAAGTAACAGTGAGCTGCAATCTAGGCATGATTTTCCTCTTGTCTTTCATCTCCAGGAGCTTCATTAATAAAAGAGTTTGGAAGTATAGGTAGTCAATCAATCAATTACACTTTCTTTTTTTTTTGTAGAGACAGAGTCTCACTTTATGGCCCTTGGTAGAGTGCCGTGGCGTCACACAGCTCACAGCAACCTCCAACTCCTGGGCTTAAGCGATTCTCCTGCCTCAGCCTCCCGAGTAGCTGGGACTACAGGCGTCCGCCACAAAGCCCGGCTATTTTTTGGTTGAAGTTCAGCCGGGGCCGGGTTTGAACCCGCCACCCTCGGTATATGGGGCCAGCGCCTTACCGACTGAGCCACAGGCGCTGTCCTCAATTACACTTTCTAACAAATCTTCTAGAATATTCTGGGATCTTAGGGAAATTGATTAAGGAGGAAGGAGGAATGGAATACTCCCAGAAATAATAAACTTACTATCCTACTCCATTATTTATTTTAATATATTCATCTTTACTAAAGCAATATACTTTATGTATCAATGATCTCATTTGCTATTTCTCTAACCTGTATTGTTTATATTTATGAGCTCTTCTGTCAGTTTTTTTTTTTTATTTTTAGAAGGATATTTTGATAGTATTTATTGGAACATGCATTTTTATTTAAAATGTGTGCACATGTGCCCTAAAGGGTTTTTTTTTTTGAAGATTAAAGGACTCTAAACACACACACACTTATGTACACACAAGTAAACTCGTGTACTCCTAATGTGTAAATTCTTTGGGCTAGCCTGCTCAAGATAAAATCATAAGCTAATGTGTAGCTAGGTTTCTACTCTGCTATTCTCTCCCCATTTTTTTTTTTTCTGGTTTTCCAAATAACCAGCAGGCCCTAAGGGCTCTTTGAACTCACTAGAGTGTTTAGTTTAGCAATCACTGGTTCATGTAGCTTATCTTTTCCTGGTATTTCTATGTGATTTAATAGTTGTAGCTTGGCCCAGGGAATGAAAACTTCTGGGTCTGTTTTGGGAAGTCTTGCACTGCATTCCCCATTGCTACTGTGACAAATCAAATAAGCTCTCTCTGCCTCAGTTCTTTTCTTATAATCATGTCTATTTTGCAGCAATGGAATAACGCCTGATAAAATAGTTGGTGGTGTTCACCAGTGAAGTAAAGCCTTCTTCCGAGTCACAAGGTGTGTCTAGCAATTAATTAATGAATTAGTACCAACCTCTTGAAGGTGATATTAATTAAATATCCACATTCACATGGCATTTCATTGCCAAGGGATTAGTAAGACTGATCTTTATTAGATTGGGATTCTCTAGTTATAAGTGATCAAATCTGAACCTAAGTTCAGCAATGGGGACTTTATTGAAAAGTAACAGGATTATATCAATCAGAAGACTTGGTGTAGTGGATTACATTTCCCTCCAATTATCCTGCCAATATACATTCTCTGCTACTTGTCCTTATTACAGAATGACATTATTCACCATATTTCACTGAGAGGTGGGTGAGTCTGTGTTCTTTCCCCCTGAATCTGAATAGACTTGTACAGTGTTCTAGTCAAAGAAGTGCAGCTGAAGTAACACTTTATCACTCCAGAGGTTAGTCCAGAAAAGGAGATAGGATTTCTGTGCCCATTTCCACTGGGGCATGAATCATCAGATCCTTGAGAGCTGCCATTCCACAAGTCCAGCCACTCTCTAGCCATGCTGGGTAAACCATAGCAAGATGGTGAGAGATGTTTATGGAGCCTCATCTGTTCCAAGTCTCAACTCTTTGAGTCTTTCCTGCCCAGGATCCAGACACATGAGCAAATCTTCAACCCCTGCATTTGAGCCACCCTATGCAAAAACAAGTAGAAGATTAACAGGCCGTCCCAGCTGAGCAGTCCCTGTTGAACCCTGCCCCCAGACTGCAGAGTCTTGAGCAAAACAGATACTGTTATTTTTGTTGTTTTAAGCCACAATGTTGGCTTAAAGAGTTAGAAGTTGGGGTGGTTTGTCAGACACCCATAGTAACTGGAACACTTGGGCAGGAATGAAGGAAGAGTGAGAGAGTTGGGAGTCAGTAACTGGAGAGATACATCATCGCCTTAGTAGTGTGGCTGAAGGACTGTCACCAGGATGACTCCAACTCCAAACGTCTCTTCAAATCCTTGTATTGTTTGCTTAAGATTCAAAGTCCACACACCAAGCTGAAATCATAAATCTGCCTCTTAGTTGTCTCTGAGTGATGCAGGAAAGATCTGGCAGAAAGAGTCTCCAGCAGTTTTGTGCCTCTGCACAAGAAAAGGCATTACTTCCTTACATCTGGATTTATCATCCCCACCATGACTAGAGCATGAGGGGAAAAAACTCTCTGGAAAGAAATTGGAGTGTTTTTCAGCAGGGCAAACAGATGCCAGAAAGTCAAAAACCAGTCAAGGTCCACTCAGACTCCATCTCATTCTACATATAAACAAGCAATTTCTCTGTAGTCATAGTATCCTGAAATACAAATGAATTGCAAGTAAAATGTGCATCTTGTCTGCTAATAGTCTTCAAGAGAAAGTAGTTCGGTGGATGTTAGAAGAAATTAGGCTGCTCTCTTTTTTTTTCCTTGTAAATGAACTTCAATAATTTAGTATTTAGCACCCAGTCTATAAAATATTTACCAACATAAGACTAGAGTCTGAAGATTATAAAAATACTCAGAGCTGCCTTAAACCCCTTCTGGAACAAGACAAAAAATAAATAAATAATAAATTGACCAAATGCTAAAAATATTCCCTGGGTCATTGTTTCTCAAGCTCTCGCCCTTTTTCATTCATATTTAACCTGTATTTAAATGTTGTGGCCCAAAACACACATGTACAATTGTCTCTATCATTTTCAATCAAATAAGCTGCTCAATTTCTGGAAAACAGTAAGATTTTCTGGTTGTTAGACCTGATTGGAGGTTTACAGTATTGGACACAATTGAAAGGCCATTCATTGATCCAGAGTCCTTGCAGATAGAACACGTAAAGAGTAAGTTTTCCTTGCTATCATTGTTAATTCAAGTTCAAATTTGCTTTATTTACTTAACAAGAGACATTAGTCTCCTTTAAACAACAGGACAAGCAGTGAAAAAACCCACTCTTCATCACTGAGGTTTCCCTGTGATATTAAACAGGAGAAATAGACATGTTTAAAAACCGGGACGCTTTCTTTCCTGTAGAAAAGATATCTGTAGAAGACATGATTTTCTCCAAGGATTTCAATCAGATTACACATATAACAATACATACTGAAACAATCCATCCTTGCTGAGAAAGCTTACTGTTATTTCCTCGAACATGCAGAGAATAGACTCGGAAATACAACAAAACATGAAGAACTCAAGCTAAGTGTGGGAGTCTCATACATGTGTAGTTTCAGATTTTGTTGGGCGAAGTACTATATACATGCATCTTTCTGAATGCATATCAGAAATTGGAAATCCTAAAATTCTGTTTTGAGGTTTAAGTGATTATGTTTCTCCTTTCTTTTTTTTCAGCTACCTCTGATTTTTGTCTTTTTTTTTCTTGATTTGGCTAGTGAAATCAAAAAAGTGGCTTGTGTGTGGAAAATCAGCATAAAAGTAAAAGCGAGAAGACCAGAATCACTGCACGATCCTCTCTATTGTTCTTTTAATATTTTGTAAAACCCAAATTTCTCAACCTCAGCACTATTGGAAATTCTTTGTTACAGGAGCTGGCCTGTGATATTTAGTAGCATTTCTGGCCTGCACCCACTAGATGCTAGTAGCACCCCCAGACTTCTTACTATATGGTGGTAAAATATACATAACATAGATTTTTCCATTTTAATACATTTTAGCATACAGATCAGAGCCGTATTAGGAGCATTCACGTTATTGTACAAACCCCCTTCTAGAACATTTTCGTCCTCCCAAAGTGAAACTCCTTACCCATTAAATAGCAACTCCTCTTTCCCCCTTGATTTCAGTCCATGGGAGCCACTGTCCTGGAGGCTCTATCTGCCTTTATGAATTTGACTACTCTGGGTATCTCATGTTAATGGGATTACACAATACTCGTCCTTTTGTGACTGGTTTATTTTACTTAGTATAATGTCTTCAATGTGTTGAAATATGTGTCAGAACTTCCCTTTTATGGCTAAATAACATTACACTGTGTGTATATACTACCATATTTTATTTATCTGTTCATCTATCAATGAACACTTGGGTTGTTTCTGCCTTTTGGCCATTGTGAATAACACTGCTGTAAATATGAGTATATAAATATCTGCTTAAGTTTCTACTATTAGTTCCTTTGAGTAGATACCTAGACATGGAATGGCTGAATCATAGGGTAATTCCACTTCTACCTTTTTTTTTTTGAGACAGAGTTTCACTTTGTCACCCTTGGTAGTATGCGGTGGTGTCACAGCTCACAGCATCTTTAATCTCTTGGACTCAAGCGAATCTCTTGCCTCAGCCTCCCAAGCAGCTGGGACTACAGGTGCCTGCCACAACACCTATTTTTAGAGATGGGGTCTCTCTCTTGCTCAGGCTGGTCTCGAACTCCTGAGCTCAGGCAACCCACTCACCTTGGCATCCCAGAGTACTAGAATTACAGGTGAAAACCCCCAAGCCTGGCCACCCACTTCTATCTTCAAATGGCTTTTACTAGTGCAGAGCATTGTTTATATTTGTTTATATTTTTTGAATTACTTAAGTTGGACTTCCAAAAAAGAAGATGGATAGATGATTGATAGATAGATAGATATCATTTAGACTGGAGTTTAGGTAAGGCTTCTCAATGACCTAAGAGTTGAATAAGTATTAGACAGGTGGGGTGGGGAGAGTACCATTGAAGAAAGAAGTTTTAACAGGTGTAAACATCCTGAGGTGGGAAAAAGTTTGGCACATTGGTGTCAAAGGAGAATCTCCCTAGAGAATATGACAGAGAGAAGGGAGATAATTAGGTAGAGGCGTTTGTCTCAACAAGCCAGCGCAAGAACCCAGGCTCAAGTATCAGAGGGTGGTGATGTTATGTTTGGATAAACAATAAAGTTAACATGGGGAAACATGCCAAACCAGTCACTGTACTGGGATGTGTGTGTATGTGTCTGGGTACACACTTGCTTGTATGAATGACTTATGAGAGCTACAGTAATTTGAGATAGTGAGAGGGACATCTGACATTAATTGAATCAGGCGCTGTATGAATATTTTCCATGAATTATTTTAGTTAATATGAACAGCGACACTGTAAGATTGGTATTACTATTATTATTAGCACATTTTAAATAAGAAAGCAGTGCAGTTGAATGGTTAGACTGCTATTTGAACCCAAGACGTATGGCTCAAGAGCCCCCTCCACTAACTTGGTTCTCAACAACATGCCGGAGTCTGTGTCCCCTTCAGAGTAGCGGTGGGTTCTGTTCTGCACTGTGCCAAGCAGCAGTTGTGAAAATCATGGGCTATGGTACTGGATGTCCACACATGCAGTTTGAGGTCAGACTGTGTCTGCTCCCGGAGCCAGGCACCCAGACTTGGAACCAGTGAGGTAGGCAGTGACACGTAAGGCCCCTGAGGAACTTTAGAAATAAAATGCAGTGAGAAGATTCTTTACAAGACTGGACTTGGTAGGGCCAAGTGAAGGACATTAACTTTGTGTGTGTGGGAATATTGGAACATTAATACAAAAGGGACTAAATTTCAGCTAATAACTGATAAAGTCTGAAATATTCTGGTCCTATAAAGTTAAATGTTACCCAGCTCATTACTCCTTTTCATTTCCCTACTATTTTCTTTTTTGTCGTTTGTGTGTTTTTTTCTTTATGTCTTTTTTTTAAAGTTGTCTTTCTTTCTTTTTTATTTCAAATTAATATGAGGGTACAAATTTTTAGATTACATTGTTCTCACATCCAGGGTAAAGTTCCAGTTGTAACTGAGCCTCTCAGCCAGGGAGCGTGCTACACACCCTCGCAGGGTGCACATTAGGTGAGATCCCTCCACGTGCCCTCCCTTCTTATGCCAATCCTCCTCCCCTCTCCCCCTCTTCCCTGTCCCTCATCCTCCTGCCCCCATACTAGACTATATTTGTATTTTATTGTTCATATGAGCATATAATTGTTTATATTTGTGTTTCCATTAGTATTGAGTACGTTGGATATTTATTTTTCCATTCTTGAGATACTTTACTAAGAAGAATGTGTTTTAGCTTCATCCAGGTAAATGTAAAAGAGGTAAAGTTTCTATTTTTTTTTTAATGGCTGAATAGTATTCCATGGTGTAAATATACCACAGTTTGTTGATCCATTCATGGGGTTGATGGGCATTTGGATTGCTTCCACAACTTGGCAATTATGAGCTAAGCCACAATAAACATTCTGGTGCAAATATCTTTGTGATTAAATGACTTTTGCTTTTCTGGGTAGATACCCAGTAATGGGATTGCAGGATCAAATGGAAGGTCTACTTTTACTTGTTTGTTTTTTTGAGATAAAGTCACACACTGTTGGTCTGGGCTATACTGTTGTGGAGTCAGCCTATCTCACAGCAACCTCAAACTCCTGGGTTCAAGCCTCAACATCTCAAGTAGCTAGGACTGTAGGTGCCCATCATGATGCTTCATAAATTTTTCTATTTTTTAGTAGAGGTGGGAGTCTCTCTTTTGCTCAGAGATGGTCTTGAACTCCAGAGCTCCAGCAATCTTCCTGCCTTGGCCTCCTGGAGTGCTAGGATTACAGCTGTGGGCCACCATACTCAGCCTCCCTAATGGCATTAAAATGGAAGTTCCTATCCTGCCCCTCTGGGTGAATGTTAAAGGCCACTTCTCTGCACTGATTTCATTTCTTCTCAGTTTGGATAATCCCATAGCAAAGTCCTCTAAATGGAGCCTTGTCAAATTTAGCTGTATTTCCCAGGATTCTCCAAAGCATTCCTGCAGTTCTCATCATGCTGGTAGTCCTGCTGTCCCCCAAACTCCTTGTGCCATCCCACTTTGGTGACCAGACTGTACCTTTGCCCTGAATAGTCTTTTCCATTTTACTCCACATTTTTAGCCCATTTCTGCATCCTTCCATGAAGCGATTCATTGAAAGTCACTTTCTTTCTAGATTACCCATGGTCTGGATAATAGAGTTTTGCACATCATTATGTTTGTCCTATATCACATGCTATTTTGTTTTCCCTAAATGTTCAGTGCAGAGTTCCTAAAGTGTACATTACAAATGTTTGATTGGCACAGAGGAATTTTAGGTGGTTCTACAGAGGAATTGTATAACATTGGGAGAAATGTGTTCCCTCTTTGATTCTCTTTTAATGAGATGGGATTAGGATAAATGGGTATTTGTATTTATTTGGTACCATTCTATACTTAATACCTATATGACACACAAACCTCCTTACATGGAAAATTAACACTCATATAACATGCAAATCTCCCTACATAGAAATGAAGATCCTTTTGTACCTGGCTAGAATATTATAAAATATTTTGTGTTCATTGTATTCATTTTTATAAATTAAACATAAGGCAAATAAAAGAGATACATCATTCACTATAGTAGTATAAATTTTTAAATAAATAAATTTAAATGTGACTAATTTTTAAAAATTAAGTAAATTCTGGCATAGTCAATATGGAGACGTGTCCTAAATCATGAAGTGATGCATGAATGTCTGAACTTGGGAAAACTTTGTAAATATCAGTGTTAGGTCACCAGGAAGCCATTATAGTTATTATTCATCAAGGTCATCATATTCTTAAGAAATCTGAGGGCAGCTCCTGTGGCTCAAGGAGTAGAGTACCAGCCCTACATACCGGGGGTGGTAGGTTCAAGCCTGGCCCTGCCAAAACTGCAAAAAAAAAAAAAAAAGAGAGAGAGAGAAATCTGAGACAATGAAAAATACTAATGTAGACATTGAGACATTTTGGTTCTGGCTTTGAAAAGGGGGTAAGTTTAGAAGCAGTATCTCTTAGATTTGAGTCCCAGTTCCACCATGTGTTAGCCCTGTGAACTTAGAGGATTACTTAAACTCCAAGAGTATCTAATAAAACTTTCTGTGGTGATACTGTATGTTCTATAACTTGAGGTGAGCACTTGAAATTTGGTCTATGCAACTGAGAGACTGAATTTTAAATTGCATTTAAATTGAATTTAATTAATTAAAATGTAAATAGCCCCGTGGGGGGGCTAATGGGTACTTTTTAGACAGTGAAGATTTAAGATTTAGTTTTTTTCATCAATGAAATGAAGATAATGCTAGTATTTTCCTCTAGGGAATAATTTGAGAATTAAATGAGATAATGCATATAAAGTACTTAGCTTGGTCCTTGGCATGAAAAAAAGAACTTCATAAATATTAGCAATATATTTAATTAGCTTTACAGGCAACTGACATCATCCCTTTAAAACTTAGCTGTTGCTTTTGTTTTTGTTAATGTTGCCTAAAATCCTTTTGTACTAATGTGGTGCGTTCAGGTTTGATGCCTAGTTAAGTACTCAATAGTAAGAACCATAGGAGGGCTTTTGCTGGGGATTATTTTTTTAAATCTTCTTTGATCTTAATTTCAAATTTGAGTTGTTGAAATTTAAATGTCTAAAGACAAAAGAAAATGAAAATTGGCCAAAAGAAACTTAAAATAAATTACAAATACTACTTCATGTCAAGAGCTTTTTTTTTTTTTTTGTAGAGACAGAGTCTCACTTTGTGGCCCTCCATAGAGTGCCGTGGCCTCACCCAGCTCACAGCAACCTCCAACTCCTGGGCCCAAGCGATTCTCTTGCCTCAGCCTCCCGAGTAGCTGGGACTACAGGTGCCCGCCACAACACCCAGCTATTTTTTTTTTTGGTTGCAGTTTGGCCGGGGCTGGGTTTGAACCCGCCACCCTCGGTATATGGGGCCGGCGCCCTACCGACTGAGCCACAGGCGCCGCCCATGTCAAGAGCTTTTTAATTTGGATCTCAAAAGCAAGTGTGAAGGGTTGTTGAATTGATTCTGTTGTGTGTTAAAGTTTTTGATGTGCTGGTCTCACTCTTTCAAATAGCCTGCCTCCCTCCCTTAGAAATAAGGAGAGCTGACATTTACTGAGTGCCTATGGAAGCTTCTGGTTCGTATTGCTTATTCTACAATAGTCTTGCAAGGGAGGTGTTGTTATCCCTGTTATAAAGGTCAGGAAATTGAGCCTTGGAAAGATTAAATGAGTTGTCCAAGGTCACACAGCTGAAAGTAGAACCCTTCCCTATCCGGCTTGTCATTTGTCTACTATAGCACATTACGCCCCTGCAGGTGAGAATAATAAAGATATGGTAGGCATTTAATCATTATCTAATCTAACTAGCTTGTAAATTTAGATCATCTGAATCCATCATTCTTCACGGTTCTTTTCCAAAGCTACCTTGAAGGATTGTGATTGTGTTTGGGGAATTCTGCTGTGAGGGATAGACATTAATAAAATATAACTATCACTTTTAAAGTTAACATTTGTTGGTTATAAATCAAAATCAAAGACCTAAGAGCTTTAACATTTGATCCTCTCAACCCAATCCCGTACATGATAATTTTAAATCCATTTCATGGGCAAGTAAACTGAGGCAATAACTTATCTAAGATTTCCCAACTGCTACTAGAACATGGACCCAGACATCGATACACCAACCCTCAGGCTCTCGGCTGTCACACCATGCTCCGTGCTGGTGGGAGTGGCCTGTGCAAGTGGGTATTCGTGTAAGACACTGGGCGTAGGGATTTCTCCAGCAGCTGCCTTATCATAACCCAAGTCTTTTTTTCATAATACTTCTGCAGGCCACTCCTCTAGTTGACTAGCTATAGTCTCTTTTTCCTCTGCTATTTACTATGGGAACTTGTAGGTAACATTATAAAATACGTGAGTTTCCTGCCAAAAAAGAAAAAAAAACAAAACAAACTTATCAACCGAATAGTGAACTTTTGCAGTACTCTGGAATAGAAAACTGTTATGTGAATTAAGTAATTAAAAAGGGCCAAATCCCAGTTACTTCTTTATTTTGCCAGGATAGTTTTGAAGCAGCAAAATAAAGACCAGCGATGTTATACCAATACTGTTACACCAATATTTTGTGTTCTGTCCATATAGTTTGGTTCCAAAAGAAAAGCTATGTAATTTTCTGTTTCTAGAAAAACTGCAATGAGCAGGACTGCAATATTTAAGGATATTAACAAGAAATGTAAAGGGAAACACTAATCATTTGATGGGAAAAAATACATTTTTTTCTGTCCAGAGAAAGACATTCCAGTGCTGTAAGTGGGCCAAATTATGAGAATTATTCACAGACTTTTTAAAAAGCATTTACCAGAGCAGTTAGGATAATCTATGCTCTATTGCATCATACGGTACGTTCCAGATTTGGCATTTAAGTATGATACATGCTAAATTGAAAATATCCACTTGTTAAAAAGAGAGAGTAAGAGAATTCAATGGGTGGTTTTTCACCCACCAGGGGTTATCGGAAGCTGTTAATTCAGGAAAAAATGAAAGGAAAAGATACAGGTTGGCCAATAGATTAATACTACTTACTGAACTTTGAACCTCTTCAGGAGGGCTTTCATTTGACAAGCAAGGAAGTCATACCCTTTGACAAGGATGGGGATTCACCAAGGAGGCATTCAGATAGTCCTAGAATTTGCACAGGTCACCACAATATTGCAAAAAAGCCCCCAGCTAACCTTAATCAATAGTTTTTATTCTCCCCCTACCGCCAGCCTAGAAATAATGAAACAAAATAATAATGAGTAGATGTTACATGCTGAACCGTGTCATTTTTAAGTTTACATGGGAATTTACATTTATCCCAGCAAACCACTTCGGGCAAATGCTCTGAGGTTCTATTAAGCTGTAAGTCTCTATGTTTCTGTAAGCTATGAGCTTTCTTTAGGGAGGAAATAATATATAACGGGCAATATGAATCATATTTTTATCCAATGTCAATGCTATGAGAAATGTGTCAATTTTAATGGAGTGAATCATATGAAACTGTCTACGTTCGACTCTTTTTGATATACAAAATGTTGATTTTATATGGTTCAATCAAATATTGTAAGATTGTGAATAAACTACAAAGTAAAAAAATGTTATGTTTGGACTTCTAACAAAAACTGGAATTGCCCCTGGAATTTGTTCAAGTTCACACGCTGTGATGATTTGAACATTTTTTCTTCAAGATTGTTTCGAAGTTATGAACTGAAAAATACATAGAATTTAAAGTGTCCTCTGCCATTCTTAAATCTTATATCAGATATTTTTCAACACCACAGACACTTTCAAAGTTATTATAAACCCAGACAAACAAATCATAATTACATAATGCAAAAAATATAGTGATCCGGTTGAGTGTTTTCTGTGTTAGTCTGAGTAGCAATTAAACAGTAAAGAGAAGGATAAGTGGCTTTTCCTCCTTAAAAACCCTATAGCCATATATAATAACAGGAAAATTAAAGCAGGAAGAGAAAAGGCCACTGACATTAGGAAATACTTGACCTTGGTTCCTTGGTTTAAACATATGGCATTCACTTTATCATTTAACCAGTAAAGAGACCTTTCCAAGAGTGAAAATAAAGTCACCTTATTAAATTAATTACTCAAAAACCCAAAGGTCAGCTAGTTCCTAGAAAGAACCGCTAGCAGACTAATTCTTTCTTCCTATTTTTTATTTTGAAATATTTCAAAAGTACAGAAAAGTTGCAAAACAGTATAATGATTGTCCACATACCCCTCACCTAAGTTCATTAGTAGTTTAATTGTTAGTATTCTGTTCTCTCTCTCATTCCCTCTCTCCCTCTATTTCTCTCCTCCCTCTCTATATCTCTCTAAATTGCTCTGTTTATTCTGATATTCATAAATAAGGATATATTTTAAGGATTTTTCAAAGATTTTTGAATACTCCTCGAATCGTGAAATCCTCCTCAAATTGTGAATCTTTCTGTCCCCCAGGTTGACCAACGTGTCAAAGACTCATTGAAAGAATCTGTCATATTGGAAAGTACCCAGTTACCTCCAGAATTTACTTCTAATCTAGCCCACTCCATATCACAGAGTTCTAAAGTCCATTCTTTCAATTATATGATGTTAATTGTATCATGTACCCACAGAGCATGTGGGTGACAGTGATATATTCACTTGGTACTCTCAGTGACAAAACAAACGAACTTAAAGGGGGCAGGGCTTACATTATCTTCCTCCTAATCAAAGCAGGACCTACCTTCCACAGTAAAATCCTCTGGGGAATTTATTCTCACCTTATCTTGGGCCTCTTCTGGAATAACTTGCTGATCCCTCGCTTCCAATTTCTCCCTCCACTCTTCAACCTTTCTTCCACACAGCTGCCAGTTCCACCTTCTGGAAACCTTGATTATGTCATTCCCCTGACCAGCATCCTATGTCAACTAGGATAAATTTCAGATTTCTAGTCTAGGACTGATTGATGTTCAACTTGTATGATTTAGAATGGTTATATAAGTCGAAATATTGAAATAATTCCATACCAATTGGTAAAGAGAAAGACTTTACTTACTGACTCTGTAAATGACTGAATGATCTAGGCCAGAGGCAGCTCTGATGGAGAGTAATGGGGCTTGGAAATGGTGCTGACACAAAGGCAGATGGTCAACGGTGATTGCTTCGTAAACCAGTGGTCGTGGCTGGGGCAGCTCCCGGATGCTCTAAACCAAGGTATCATCCTTGATTTAGGTCTTGCTTTCAGACTGTACAGCCAGTCCATTAAAAATAGGTGAATAAATATGAAATCTTCCTATTCATATCTCCCCAATAGCACCACTGCACTCTAGTCCAGCCAACTGTCAGCTCAGCCTCCACATGAGTAAATCCTCCTGACCAGCCAGGGTGGGCTGAATACTTGAGTCAAAACCCAGCAGGGCCTCTGCGCACATGGTAGATGAATATCCACCTTCCTGATCCTGGGCTGCAATGCATTATGGGTCCTGCTTACTCTCTGGGCTCATCTTTTTCTACCCTTCCTTTGCTCTAATCACACTGGCCTAATTTCCGTCTCTCGATTATGCCAAACTTGTAACCCTCTTAGGACCTTTAACACTTGCTCTTCCTTCCATTTGAAATAAACTTCATATCTTTTCCTTATGGTTCCTCCCTTCTCATAAGTCAGGTTTTCATTCAAAGTCAATCCCTTCCTTGACCAACCTAGACAACACTTATCTCCCCCCAACTCCAGTTTCTCCCTACTCCACTACCTTACCTCACTATCTTTCCTCCCATTATAGCACAGAACACCTGAAATTAACTTATATGTCTCTCTGTTTACAGGTTTCTTTTCTGTCTTCTTCCATTGAACTCTAGGTTTCTAGGAAAAAGGTTTTCTGTTTTCTTCAATGTTTTATCCCAGAATGAATAACTGTGCCTGAACTAACATGTTTATTGACCGACTGTCTGATTGACTAAAGCATTGAACACTGTGCCTAGCACATAGTAACTCAATACCTGTTAGCTACTTGCCATCATAATATTCTGTTTAGTTATACATCTGTTGCC
Source organism: Nycticebus coucang (assembly GCF_027406575.1). Lineage (NCBI taxonomy): Eukaryota > Metazoa > Chordata > Mammalia > Primates > Lorisidae > Nycticebus > Nycticebus coucang. Next base: position 34,242,808 of record NC_069793.1, on the reverse strand, counting down.
CTTTCCAGCTCTTTTGGCTCCATCTCTCTTATATTTACATCCCAGCTCCAGTATAGTGCGTGACACTAAATTGATTTTGTTGAATCTGACTTTTTAAAAATAAACAATAATAAACCTGTTATAGACTTTAGACAAAGATTTCTTGGTAGCTTTATCCTTTTCTTTCTCTTAAATTCGACTTGGGGAATAGAGAGAATTAGATTTCTTGTAAAGATTTGTTATAAATTTCTCATGCTATGTATATTTTCTGTAAAGCAGATGTTGTAAACTGGCAGCCCAGAGGTTCAATACAGCATTGGATGTGATTTGTTTTTCTCAGTGGTATATTAAAGTTTTTTTAGGGTACATTTAAAATCAAAAGAGTTCACCATTTTGCTTATAAAAATCACATTGCTAGTTTCTTTTTTAAAAAGAGAGAGAGAAAGAATGATCTGGACACAGCAAACTCAATTTCGTATAACAATTGACTGGAGCTGAGTAACAGTTGTTCACTTCAACCTGGGTGTGAACCCCTGGGATTGCCCCAGTTACCGCCTATCCTTTCTCATTCATTTGCCACCTGCTTGGATCCCGGGAATAATTTGAGTTTGTGATTCTTATTGTAAAGGACATTTCTAACAGGGGACACTTTTTTTTTACACTTTGCTAGGTGGAATTAGAATTTCTCCAGTTTCTCTGATCCAAGGTCTGGGTTTCATTTGATGAAGTAGGAGTTAAAAAAGAAAATTTGAGAAAGGACACTAACTTAGATATAGTGAGGGAGAGAGGAGTCATTAGGAAAGGCTCAAATGGGGCAAGTTCAGGTTTTATGAGACAAGAAACATACAACTTTTTAGACTCTACTTTATTGAAAAAGAATATGCAGTCGTGAAGTTTAAAAGTTTTGTGAGGGTCTTTCCTAGAGCTTTAGGAAAGGCTGGAGCAAAGGTTGGTCTCTGGAGTGTATGAATTATTAGCTCTATTGGAGCTAAAACCACCTCTGACGAGCGAGAATGGAGAGGGGATGCTCCATAAGTTCATTCAGACATTAACGCCTGTGCTGACCATGGTGTCGTCTACAACACTGGAGAACTGAAGAAGTTCAGGGAGTTGATAGAGGGTGAAGCATAGCCCTTTGCCAAAAGATACTTTTATGTTTTTTCCTTCATTATCTACTTTATTCTGGCTTGATGTAATCCTCTTCTTAAGTCCCCAGCAGTATGAGTTTCCCATGCTCCCATGTCAGCTGGTTTTGGTCAGCAGGAGCCACTTGCTGGTCAGGGAGGGTTAGAGGGAGGAGAAGCCAAGGGGCCTTCACCCTGCCCTCTTTCTCTGGGTGGCATCTTCACAAGCAGCTGTGTCTCCTCTCACCTCCAGCTCCCACTGGATAAACCTTTTACAGGTCCAACTTCCAAGAAGAAATGTTGGCCTCTGGCCTCTGTTTATAGGTCCCTTCCCACAGTCTCTCCAGCAGAGGAGTGGTAAGCATTTCTGCTAATTGCTAATCTCTGGGTTACCTTACTATCCCCTCTTTGACTTTTCTGTTCCTCTGTCACTATGCAATGATTTCCCCGTATTAAAATATTCAGAATGGCTCTTATTACAGTTAGATTTCTTGTAGCTGTTTATGTTATTATGGCGAAGAAAAACACATTGATTTATTTTCTGACTTTTTCTTTAGAGCAGAATGCCTTTTTTTCTGCTTTAATCATATAGAAGAGAGAATACATGATAAATTAACACGTTTGATTTCGCTTCATTGTACACTGCTTCTGAACATCTAATTGCTTTTAGTTGTTTAAATAAAATACCTTTAAAACAAACAAAAAAACATATTCAGGATGGATTCTTTTTTTTCCATTGGACTCTTATGCACCGATTTGATGTTGTGACTTTTGGAGGGAGGAATCTAGCTTTATTCATACGTTGCCCTAATGCTTAATTCTATGATCTGACTATTCTTATTAAGACTATGACTTTTAATATAAAACCTTCATACTTCTGCCTCCGTATCCTTTACCTAATGAAGCTGGTTTGTTTGTTGGCTCATTTGTTTTTTGAATGTATCTTTGAATTATCCAGCCTCTGACAAATTTTGGTTGTATAAGAGTGATTTCCCCCATACAGATATTCATATATATCTCTTATGAACTCTTATGAATGAGATATTGGAATATCAAAGTGGGTCCCAAACACTATTCATATAAAGCATGTGCACTTAGTTTAGATCTAAGATAAAAACACACGTTAGAAGACAAATGTTGATTGTATAAAATATTTTTATTATGGAAAATTTCAAACATGTAAATAGAATTATCACCATCACAGAGTTTCAACAATTATCAGTATTCTGCCATTCTTTCTGTGGTTGTATGTTTTTATTTTTCTAAGACAAATAAGAGTAAAATTACTGGGTCAAGGGTAAATACTTATATAACTTTATAATAAACTGCCAAAACTTTTGAGGGCGAATGGTCCATTTTATACTTTTCTACCCCCAACATATGAGAAATCCAGTTGCATGACAAGTTTGCAAATATTTGGTATTGTCATGCTCTCTATTTTTTGCCATTCTGGTGGGAGTGGAGCGGCATCTCATTGTGGTTTTAATTTGTACATTCTGAGAACTAATGGTGTCAAGTACCATTTTTGCGTGCTTCACTTTTGAGTGGTTTTGCTCGATTTTTAAATTGGATTTTTGTCTTTTATTATTGAGTGGCCGTAGGAGTTCTTTATATGTTCAGAATATGTATTTTATGACATGTTCTTCAAGTCTGTGGCATGCCTATTTATTTTAAACAGTGAAATTTAAACAGCAGGAAATTTTAATTTGGTTGTCGTTTAATTTATCCACATTCTCTTTTGCAGACACTGTTTTATAAATCCTGTCTAAAAAATTATTGTCTCAAGTGAAAAAGTAGACTCTTAGACATTTTCTTTTAGAAGTGTTATAGTTTTACTTTTACATTTATGTCTGTAAACCAGCTCTAATTAATTTTTCTGTATGGCATGAGATAATGGTTGTGGTTTATTCTTTTCCATATGGATACCAGTTGTTAGACCAATTTACTGAAAAACCAGTTGTCCCAGAACAATTTACTGTCTTTTTTAGGTTTAATTTTTTTAAATACTTTCAAAGAACTAAATTTTCAATTTTACTGATTTTTGCTGTTTACATTTTCTTTTTTCTACCTCATTTAGGTTAAATTTGCTTTTCTTTTTTTTTAAATTGCTTAAGATTAAAAACTTAGAGCAGTGATTTAGATAAGCTTAACTTTTTCTAATGTGAGCATTTAAAGCTATAAACTTCTATAAGCATTGGTTTAGTTGCATTCCACAAATTTTGATACGTTAAATTTTATTATCATGCTTCCTTTTGATTTTTTTGATCCCTAAAGTATTTAGAAGTATGTTATTTAATTTATAATTGTGCAGGCTCTCCAAATATCTTACCATTGTTCACTTCCATTGTGGTTAGAAAATATACTTTATAAACTCAACACCCAATCTCCTAAAATTAATTTACTTATTAAAATATTATTTGATTTAATTTTTAGCACATAAAGAGCTGTGAATGAACAATATGTACAACTTGATGAGATTGGGAATAAGTATATATCCATGAAAACATCACCAACATCATAAACATATCCTCACCTGGCAAAATTTCCTTCTACAACCCTTATTATTATTGTGTGTATGTGGGTGTGTATAACATATATTCATCTATATGCCTTAGCAAATTTCATATGTATAATGCAGTATTTTTAGCTATAGGCACTATGCAGTATAGATGTTTTAGAATTTACCTTGTACAACCAAAACTTTATATCCTTTGACCATCACCTCCTTGCTTCCTCTCCTCCTAGCCCCTAGACACCACCATCCCACTGTCTGTCCTATGAGGGTGACTATTTTAGATTCCACACATGAATGCGATCATACCATATTGTTCTTTCTAATTGTCTGACTTATTTCACGTAGCATAAATTGTTGGTCCAAATTCATCCATGAATTCATCCAAGTTGTCACAAAAGAAGTATTTGTTAAAAATACTACATAATATTCCATTGGATATGTTATACCTCATTTTTCCTAATCCATTCATTCATTAGTAGACATTTAAGTATTTTCCATATTTTGGCTATTGTGAATAATGCCACAAGAGCCATGGAAGTGCACATATGTATTTGAAATCTTAATTTAAATTTCTCTGTAAAAATACTTAGATGTAGGATTACTGGATCATATTGTAGTTCTATTTTTAATTTTTTGAGGAATCTCCATACTGTTTTTCATGATGGTTGTGGCAATTTACATTTCCTTCAACAGAGTTCTATTTTCTCCTCATCCTTTCCAATACTTGTTATCTATTCTTTATTAATATCAGATTAATGTGAGGGTACAAACAATTAGGTTACAATGTTTGCATTTGTTAGGTACAGTCCCTCTTGTAGTTGTGTCCCACTCCCAGGATATGTGCCATATACACCCACCTTGTGCCCATTAAGAGAGAGCACACCAAGCCCTTCCGCCTCCCTTCTCCTCCTTATCTTCTTCTCCCTCTCCCATCTTGAATTAAATTGAGATTTTTCTCTTGTATAGGCATGTATTAGATCATCTATTGGTTTCATATTAATGTTGAATAGATTGGATACTTACTTTTCCATTCTTGTGATACTTTACTAAGAAGAATGTGTTTCAACTCCATCTAGATTAATACAAAAGATTTAAGGTCTTCATCTTTTTTATGGTGGAACAGTATTCCATGGTATACATACACTACAGTTTATTAATCCATTCCTGGGTTGATGAGCACTTAGGTTGTTTCCACATTTTGGTGACTGTAATTTGAGCTGCGATAAACAGTCTAGTGCAAATGTCCTTATGATAAAAGGATTTTTTTCCTTCTGGGTAGTTGCCTAGTAATGGGATTGCAGGATCAAATGGGAAGTCTCATTTGAGTTCTTTGAGGAGTCTCCATACTTCTTTCCAAAGAAAACTATATTAGTTTGCGGTCCCATCTATAGCATAAACGTGTTCCCTTCTCTCCACATCTGTGCCAGCATCTGCAACTTTGGGACCTTGTGATGTAAGCTATTCTCACTGAGGTTAGGTGATATCTCAGGGTGGTTTTGATTTGCATTTCTCTGATGATTAGGGATGATGAGCATTTTTCCATAGGATTGTTAACCATTCATCTGTGTTTTTCAGAGAAGGTTCTATTTATGTCTCTTGCCCAGTGATAGATGGAATTGTTAGGTTTTTTTTGTTGAGGTTGTTGGTTGTTGTTGATTAATTTGAGTTCTCTGTAGAGTCTAGTTATCAAGCCTTGTCAGATTTATAAAATGCAAATATATTTTCCCATTCTGAAGGTTGTCTCTTTGCTTTGATCGTTGTGTCCTTAGCTGTGCAGAAGCTTAATTAAGTCCTATTTGTTAATTTTTGTTGTTATTGCAATTGCCACTGAAGTCTTCTTGTAAAATCTTTCCCCAGGCTGATATGCTTAAGAGTTTTTTCTATATTTTCTCCTAGGATTTTTATTGTTTTGTGTTTCAGATTTAAATCTTTTGTCTCTCTTGAGTCAATTTTTGTTAAGTGGTGAAAAGTGCAGGTCCAGTTTCAGTGTTTTACATGTGGCTATCCATTTCTCCCAGCGCCATTTTGTTATCTATTTTTTTAAATATAATAACCATCGTGACAGGGTTAAAGTGATAGCTCATTGTTTTGACTTGCAGTTCCCTGATGATTAATGATGTTGACATATTTTTAAGTACCTGTTGGTCATTTGTATGTCTTGTTTGGAGAAATACTTGTCTAGGTCCTTTGCCTATTTTTAAATCAGGTTATATGTTTTGTTGCTATTAAGTTGTATGAGTTCCTTATATATTTTGGATTTTAACCCCTTATTAGATATATAGTTGGCAAATACTTTTTTTCATTCTATAGGCTATCTTTTCATGTTTCCTCTGTTGTGCAGAAATTTTGGTTTGCTATACTACCAGAAGTTTGTTTTACTTTTGTTGTCTGTGCTTTTGGTGTTATATCTAAAACTCATTGCCAAGACCAATAAGGAACTTTCCCCCTGTGTTTTCTTTAAAGATTTTTATAGTTGCAGATCTTACATTTAAGTCTTTGATCCATTTGTAGTTGATTTTTGTGTATAGAATATGTTAAGTGTACAATTTCATTCTTTTGCATGTAGATTTCATTTTCCCAACATCATTTATTAAAGATGTTTTCCTTTCCTTATTTTGTATTGTTGGAGCCCTCGTGGAAGATTACTTGACTATATATGCTAGATTCTTGGCACTGTTATATAATATAAAGAGTGAGATTTGTCCTGGCAGGGTCAGGCAGTTAAAATGGTTGAACTTAATACCTAAATTCTGTCCCTCCATGGTCAGCAACAGCTGGAGTCTATGCTCAGTTCTTTGAGCTTCTACTAAGTTATCCTCCTGACTACATTGTTTGTCATACTTTTTTACATATAAGAGGACAAAAATAAAAAAGCTTAGAAAACTATTTGTATAAAATTTTCCTCTTTCAATGTATTACTTAATGAATTGAGAGACAACAGATACACATACAATCAAATTTTGAAGAGTAAATTCATGCATATTTTTATTGAATAAATATTTATGGAACCCACACTTTGTGTCAGGTACTCTGCAAAGTTCTAAGGATACAAAAATGATGATTTTCAAGAACCTCATAGTCTAGTGAAAGGGGCAACCAAAACATACATAAGTACAAAGGTGTCTGATAAATATAATGGAGATACACAGAAATTTTGTAGGAATACATAGGATAGCTATTTAACTGAGTCTGCAAGTATTAAAATATGAATAGGAAGTTGATTATAAAAAAGTACATCCTAAACAAAGACATGGAGGTATTTAGATGACAAAGGAATCAGTAAAAGACTACTGAGCATTTCTGGCATTTTTGTAAGGTATTTTATTTCATTTCAGCGCAACTAGAATTTAATAAACATTCACTGTCTATCTCACATTGTTCCAAACACTGAGGAGAAAAAGAAATTTTCATGAAGTAGCTTACAATATACCTAAGGCAAAGGGAAGAAAGACGGTCCTTATTTGAGAGTTTAATAGTGTACTAGGTCTTTTTTACCCCCACAAAAATTACCTTCATTAATCCTCACTATGACCCTTTGAATTTTTTTCCCCTAATTTTTAGGTAAGAAAATTGAATCTCAGAAAATTAAATACATATATAAGGACATATAACTAATATTTGAGAAAATCAAGATCAAAACCCAATTATCTACTCTAAAATTTGTGTTATTTTTATCAATGTTTTAAATAGATATTAAGAAAAACTCTAACTTTATTCCTTTCTATTTCAGTTTTAGAAAAACATCAATATATAACATTTACTTAGTTTAAAATATCAAATAATTCTTTGATGCTTACCATAAAAAACTTTTTTAAAAAACTCTAAAATTATTAACCACAGAGAAGTACCTAAAATGGATATTTACATTCTAAAATATGACAATTTATATAAATATTTATCTAGTATTAACATAGTATTATGCTTAGAAAATGATAAAACATACTGAGTACATATAAAAATTCTACATAAATCCTAGTTTAAGCCACTTGTCATGTTCCTTTAACTTTGAGCTTTTACAGTTTACCCAGAAATTTTACTAGTTGATAAGGTGCTATCATGAAGAGGTTAAAAAAAACAAACAAAATGGAATCACAAGGTTCTATATCAGATAACTTGACAAAATACATAATTAATAATATTTCAAATAGTTCCTGAACATATATCTAAAATTCTAAAATTAACACAAGCAAACTGGTCCTCATTCATTTCTACTTAGAGAAATATTATTTAGAATATGTGATTTGAAATGGTAGAATCTCACTAATGGCTTTGCTAGATGAAACACGCATGATGTTACAGGTGTCCTTTTAGCTACTAGTTAAGTTTCATGATGTGGAAACAAAGTTTGACCCATATGACTCAAGACACCAGGAGGTCATCTTCCGTTGTGTCTCAAGAGAAAAAATAATAAGTTTCAGATCATAAGGGGAACCTAATTATGTCCTCAGATAAAAACAAAACAAACAAATAAAAAAAACAGGCACATTCCAATAAAAGAATAGCAAGAGAAATAATGAGGCACATGGTGAAAAGTATAAAATCACCAAATATTCTAAAGTTCATGCACCACCTTGTTTGTTCACAGAGTTCTAGCACACCTAACCATAACCATATTAACATTTGCTAACAAACACTTGTGTTTCAAATATTTTTTTCCAGGGCAATTATACATAATCATAACTAACTTTCCTAATTTAAAGAATTTATAAATGGCATTTGTGTTCTAAATTTAGGTCACAGAAATCCACTGAATAGTTTATAACTTGATGATGACATAATGACACTATTCAACCTAATCACTCATGATTACACATTCATTTTCTTCCTCAGAACTTTAGAAATACATTTTCTTTTATTGAGGAAGTGGCTTTAGTAGTCTTGTAGAGGTAGGGAGGGATGAAGAACAGATTTCAAACTGAGAGTACAGAGGAAATTGCAGAAGACAGGATTTTGGTAGGGGCAGTAGAAATTACAACTGTGGATATGAATAGAATTTATTGGGGGGAGGGGTTCTAGGAAAGCACTTTAAATGCATATTTAATTGCAAACTCAGGAGTAGGGAAAAGATAATAAACACGAGCAACACATTCTTTATACTTCTTTGCTTCTCTTGCCCTGTATGCAGATCTGATGGCTGTGAGCATCTGTGGGTTGTAATAATGAGCTGATTTTGTACAGAAGTCATGCACTAAGGATGGGGAAGAAGAAAGAGTGGGTTTAGAAAATTGATAGAAGTGGGAGCTGATTTACCAGCTTGAGACTGCCTGCATTTATACTTCATTTACACAAGATAAAATAAACATGGATCTTGTTTTTACTTGCAGCCAGTCCTAAGGGACACAAATGACATAATGAAAATTTATTGAGAACATTCTCTTTGCCAGGCACTGTTTGGTGGATAACTGATGAAAGACATTACTTTTCCTTTCAAAGTGCTTAATCTATAGCAAGCAAACCAATGACTATAATAATGTGTATGAGTGTTTCATGAATTAGGAGAGCACTTAGAAGTGATGTTCAATCTGACTTCGGGCATTATCTGAGTTTTTTTTTTAATATTATGTTATTTGGTCATGATTCTGATTTAGCGAAAGAATTTCAGTATATATCCGAATAAAACTTGTAAGATTAGATTACTTCCTATTTCTCCTACCTCAGTTTTCTTCATCCTAGTGAGTGGCACCCACTCAACAGACATAGATGTGTATTTTGTTTTTGGTAATTTGTCTAGTGATGTATTTTCATTTATCCTCTTGGGATTAGTTGATGTTTCTGAATATATGGATTGATATCTTCCAGCAGATTTGAAAAATTCTTATCCATTTTCTCTTCAAATATTGCTCATGTTTATTATCTCTTTTCTACTCCTAAGATTGAAATTAAATATGTGTTAAACCTCTCCTTTTCTGCTCTATCCACTTATCTCTCCTGCATTTTTTGTCTCTGTCTTTTTCTGCTTTATCCTGGAGATTTTCTTCCATTTCACTCACTCTCCCTTCAGCTATGTCAACTACCCACTGAATTCTTAATTTTGATGTTGTATTTTTTAATTATTGGGTTTCTATTTGGTTTCTTCTCACATTTGTGTTGTCACTTTTTAAGTGTTTTATAGGCCCTACTTGAACTTATTAGAAATAAATATTATCTCCTTGAATACAATTGATTTATAATCTGTGATTGAATATTTTGGAGTTTGAAATAAAATGTTGGTTGGCTTTTTTTTACATCTGCTGCTCTTTTCTCAAATGAGATTGGACAACTAAGTTCATGAACTTATTCTAGAAAAAGCACTGCATATCTCATTATGAATATTACTATAGCCACCTCTTAGCCATCTTGTATATATAACTATATTTGGTTTTATTTGCGGCTTAAAGAAATAGAAAAACTTGTAGAGGATATTACCTTTCTTATTTGATAAAAATCAAACAAATATTTTTATTTGTTTCAGACATGTAGCTTTGCATTAGTGATTAAAGATTATCCTAATTCAATTTCCATCCTGAAACTTTTCTGGATTACTCAAATGACTGATAGTGCCATCTTTGCAAGAGCTAGTTTGTCTCCAGTCAACCTGCCTTTCATGATATAACCTTTCAGGGTGCAATGCCAAGGAAGAGATGGTTCAGCAGAATTCCCACCCTTGCCAAACACTGGGCTCTGACTTTTATTCCCTAAACCTCTTTTTTTTCTTTCTTTGAGACAGAGTCTCAAGCTGTCGCCCTAGGTAGAGTGTCATGGAATCTCAGCTCATAGCAACCTCAAACTCTTGGGCTTAAGTGATTCTCTTGCCTCAGCCTCTAAAGGAGCTGGGACTACAGGCACCTGCCACAATGCCTGGCTATTTTGTTGTTGTTATTGCAGTTGTCATTTTTGTTTTAGCTGGTCCAGGCTGAGTTCCAACACCACCAGCCTGGGTGTATATGGTTGGCTCCCTACCCACTGAACAATGGGCGCTTCCTATTCCCTAAATCTCTTAAGGATATTGAAAGCACAATTCAACCTCTGATCCTCTGGTGCTGAATGAGCAATTATAGAGCAAAAATAACCTCAAATATCAGGCTTGTGTCTTTAGATTTTCATCCCTTTTTGGATGTTAAGTCTGTTGATTTCTCATTTGCTAACTCTTTGATTATCTTTAAAAGATTAAAAAAATTACTCCATCCATTACTAGTAGTTGTTATGGTCTGTATGTGTCCCTTAATATGTGTATGTTGAAAGTTAGTGTCCAAAGTGATCATATTATATTGGATATGGGGCCTTTAGTAGGTGATTAAGTCATGAAGGCATAGCCCTCCTGGATGGGATTAGGGCTTTATAAAAAGGCCTTTGGGAGGGTGTGTTTACTATTCTGCCACGTGAGAATGGTGCTTGTTCCCTTTCATCTTTTCTATCTCATCCACTACATGAGGACATCTATATAGTGCTATCTATGAAGAATGGTCTTTCACCAGACACCGAGCTTGTCAGCACCTTGATCTTGGACTTCCCAGTCTCCAGAGATATGAGAAAATAAATTTCTGTGTTTATAAATTATCCAATCTGAGGGTGTTTTATAGCAGCACAAAGACAGTAATCTTCATCAAGAATTTGAATGATCTAATTTCCATTACCACAGGTAGACATCCAATTCCATCAGGAGTTCTATAAACTATCTTTACTGTATTCACTTCTATCCATTTCTACCAACAATCTTGAGTAAACACCATCATTTCTTACCTAAACCATTGCAAGAGTCACTTAAATTTATTTTTCTTTTTATTTCTTTCTTTCTTTTTTTTTTTTTTTGTAGAAACAGAATCTCACTGTACCGCCCTTGGGTAGAGTGCCATGGCGTCACACGGCCCACGGCAACCTCTAAGTCTTGGGCTTACGCAATTCTCTTGCCTCAGCCTCCCGAGCAGCTGGGACTACAGGCGCCCGCCACAACGCCCGGCTATTTTTTTGTTGCAGTTTGGCCGGGGCTGGGTTTGAACCCGCCAACCTCGGCATATGGGGCCGGCGCCCCACTCACTGAGCCACAGGCGCCGCCTTAAATTTATTTTTCTATATCCTTGGTTTCCTCCTTGAATCCAGGGTTTCTCAACTTCAGCACTATGAACATTTCGAGTGGAATAATTGTTTTTGAAAATGGTTGTAGGTGTCCTGTATGTTGTAAAATGGTTAGCAGCATTCCTGGCCTCTACCCATTAGATGTGAGTAGCACTCTTCCCTTCCTTTCTCAGTTACAATAACCAAAAATATCTCCTGGGGAGAGACATTGCTAAATGTTCCCTGGGAAAAACCCCCACCTTGATTGAGAACCACTGTTCTAATCCATCCATTACACAAAGACAAAAATAAACTTAAAAAAATATATAAATTGTAAGCCACATCATTGAAAGTCTTTTAATTGTACTGAGAATTTTTTCACCCCCTCTTGAAAGCCTTATGTGAGAGGGCTTATGTTTAGATTCCTAATCATATTTCATGCCAATTTTATATAGAGACTTTGTATTGCAGTCTAATTGACTTTTCTCTTTCTCAAATCTTTCCATAGCTATGGGGCCTTTGCATATGCTGTTCCCTTTGCCTGGAATGCTTCTCCTCTTGTCTTTTATCTATTTTCTCATCCCATAGATCTCAGCTTAATTGCCATCAAAATAGGCATTCTGTTGAATGAATGAGTAAATGAATGAATGAATGAAATGAACAAAGCGATTTTAATTCTAGTTTGCATATTACCTCAGTCAAGACTTTCTTAACAAAACAAACCAAGTTAAAAAAACAAAAACAAATTCTATCAACCATTCTTTCCCTTTCTACCAAGGTGACCTATGATTGTCTTCTCATTTGACAAGTCCTAGAAAACAGAGGGAAAACACCCACAAGCTAATCATCAGGTGTTCTCCCACTCATCTTTTACTCTCCAGGATCCTATGGTTTATGGCCAAACAAATGGTTTCAAAGAGGACTGGAAACAAAATCAAGTTCCTTCCTTTTCTTTCTTTTATTTTTTCCTCTGCCTTTTCTCGACATTCCTACAAACTGCCATTTTAAAACATAAATTTGAAATTATATAGATCTTGTTTCTTGAAGGGAATAATGTTAAATGTGTTTTACTTCATGTTATTTAAAATAAAAATATTAATGACTTCAAATTTCTTTCTTTTGTGTTTAGATCTGGAAGGATGTTAAATGATAGGACTCCTATTTAGCCCACTATCTCAAGTTTCAGCATAATAATGCGCTGCCTGAGGTAGAGGTTAGTTTAATACTTTAAATCGCAGTTGAAAGAACTCTGGTGAACTCTTTATAAATTGCTAGGAATCCTGGTAATTTAACTAACTCCCCGATGGAGGACAGTCTGCAGACTCATGACATGGAAGGTAGGCAATAATGCCCTTTCACAGTATTTTTTTCCACCACTCTTGGTATAAATTAAGATTACCAAAAAAATAGAATGGTAATTTCAATAAAAGATCTTAAATTGATAAGACTGTAGTAGAAAACATTTTAAAACAGCATACTGTTTTTTCATATGTACAGTTCAGCTTCATTATTTATATCAGACTATGAGAAACAGATGCAAGATGTCTGTAGTTTTCTCTAGGGAGAAATAAGTAATACTAATGAAATACAGATTATGCTTAAACAGATAATCAAGAAATTAAAATTTATGGCACTGAATAACTCTTCGCATGGAAATGATCTACTTGAAGCTTCTGAAGAACATGTGCACCTGTAAAGAGCTATCAGATACTCTGAGAAGAGAAAAAGCGTACTTGAATTGTATACTCCTGACATATGAAGATGAAGCCTTAGGAAAATTCTGAACTACAAATGAGTCTAATCCCCATTTTCTCAATGTGAATAATATATGTAGCATTAATCAGGAGCTAACTAGAGGAACATCTGGGAAATTCTGATTCACTTAGAAGAGTAAGTCAGGTTCTACAAACGAAAGAGTGCATGCAAACAAATACTCTACCTAATTCTTCAGTATGAAAAACAAAAATTAAAAAAACTGATGGATGAGTGGGAGCTTGGTGTAGTGGGGAGGATGCTGGATGCAAAATCTAAGCCCCAGCTTCAAATATTTTCTTGGGTTGTGTGATCTTGAGTCATTTACTTTTATTTAGTCAAATTAATGGACTTCATTTTTGAAGAGAAGTTTAAATTTCACAACAAAACTGAATGTAAAGTACAGATAGTTCCTGCATATCCCCAGCCCTCACACCTACAAAACCTCCCCATTGTCAATACCAGAGTGGGGCATTTACTGTGATCCATCAAAGAACCTGCCCTGACATGTCATTATCACCCAAAGTCCATGGTTTACAGTAGGGTTCATTCTTGGTGTTGTGAATTCTGTGCATTTGGACAAATATATAGTGACATATCTCCACTGCTGTAGGATAATACAGAACAGTTTCACGGCCTCTAAAATTCTCTGTCCTCCACCTATCCGTCTTTCTTTCCTTGTTCCGAAGTCTGCTTTCTATGAAATTAATATGTAGTGATCCCAGCTTTCTTTTAATTCATATTAGTATGACATCGCTTTCTCCCTCTATTTATTATTATTGTTATTGTTATTGTTTTGAGACAGAGTCTTACTATGTCACTCTCAGTAGAGTGCTGTGATGTCACAGCTCACAGCAACCTCAAAATCTTGGGCTTATGCAATTCTCTTGCCTTAGCCTCCCAAGTAGCTGGGACTATAGGCACCTGCCACAATGCCCGGCTATTTTTTTGTTACAGTTGTCTTTGTTATTTAAGTGGCCTAGGCTGGGTTTCAACCCGCCAGCTTCAGTGTATGTGGCCAGCACTCTATCCACTGAGCTATGGGTGCTGCCTCCCTCTCTTTATTTTTAATCTATATATATCTTTATATTTAAAAAGGATTCTTTTGTGGACATGACGTAATTGTTTATAAGTTGGTTTAATATACTCGTAGAATTTCTGTCTTGTAATTGGAAATTTTATATCCTTGACTTTTAAGGTGGTTATTGATACAGTTAGATTCATATTTACCATATTTTTTCCTGTTTTCTATGTGTTGCCCTTGTTCTTTGTTTTTAATTTTGTATCCACACTCTTCTTACTGGCTTTATGGTTTTGTTTGTTTGTTTGAGACAGAGTCTTGTTCTGTTGCCCAGGCTAGAGTGCAGTGGCATCATCATAACTCACTGCAATCTCAGAGTCCTAGGCTCAAGTGATTCTCCTGCCTCAGCCTCCTGTGTAGCTGAGACTGCAGGTGTGCACCACCACAGAGCTAATTTCTCTACTTTTCTGTAGAGATGGGGGTGGGGGTGCAGGGAAGGCAGTGTCTCACTCTTGCTCAGACTAGTCTTAAACTCCTGACATTGAGCGATCCTCCAGCTTTGTCCTTCTAGAGGTAGGATTAGTGGCATGAAACGCTGCACCCACTCCCCCTTTATGGTTTTTTTTTTTTCCCCTTTATGGTTTTAATCAAGCATTTTCTGAGTCCATTTTCTCTCCTTTTTTAGCATATTGGTTGTACTTTTTTTTAATACTTTCTTTAAGTGGTAGCCCTAGAGTTTGTAACATGCAATTACAACTAATCCAAGTCCATTTTCTTTCTTTCTTTCTTTCTTTCTTTCTTTCGATGAGGTCTCAGAGCAACTTCAAACACTTCAGCTCCAGTGGTTCTCTTACCTCAGCCTCCTGAATAGCTGGAACTACATGCACCAGCCACAACACCCAGCTATTTTTAGAGACAGTGTCTTGCTCTGGCTCAGGGCTAGCTCTTGAATTCCTGAGCTCAGGCTGTCCATCCTGTCAGCCTCCCAGAGTGCTAGGATTATAGGTGTGAGCCACCATACCCGGCCTCCAAGTCCACTTTCAACTACTGCTTGATGGGTAGTGCAAGTACATTATAACAACAAAATATTCATAATCATATCATTGCTATTATTCATTTTAATGTGTACATATACCTACACACACACACAGGCATACATAATTTAAAATTTTTTTTTATTGTTAAATCATAGCTGTGTACATTAGTGCAATCAAGGGGTACAATGTGCTAGTTTCATATACAATCTGAAATATTCTCATCAAACTGTTCAATGTAGCCTTCATGGCATTTTATTAGTTATTGTATGTAGACATTTGTATTCTGCCTTTAGTAAGTTTCGCCTGTACCCATTCTAAGATACACCGTAGGTGTGGCCCCACCCATCACCCTCCCTCCACCCTAACCTCCCCACTCCCTTCCCCTTCCTTGGCCCTTTCCTCATAGTCTTGTGCTATAGTTGGGTTATAGCCTTCATGTGAAAGCTATAAATTAGCTCCATAGTAGGGCTGAGTACATTGGATACCTTTTCATCCATTCCTGAGATACTTTGCTAAGAAGAATATGTTCTGGCTCCATCCATGTAAACATGAAAGAGGTAAAGTCTCCATCTTTCTTTAAGGCTGCATAATATTCCATGGTATACATGTACCACAATTTGCTAGTCCATTCGTGGGTCGATGGGCACTTGGGCTTCTTCCATGACTTAGCGATTATGAATTGGGCTGCAATAAACATTCTGGTACAGATGTCTTTGTTATATTGTGACTTTTGGTCTTCTGGGTATATACCTAGTAAAGGAATTATAGGATCGAATGGCAGGTCTATTTTTAGGTCTCTAAGTATTCTCCAAACATCCTTCCAGAAGGAACGTATTAGTGTGCATTCCTACCAGCAGTGTAGAAGTGTGCCCTTTTCTCCACATCCATGCCAACATCTCTGGTTTTGGGATTTTGTTATGTGGGCTACTCTTACTGGGGTTAGGTGATATCTCATGGTAGTTTTGATTTGCATTTCTCTGATGATTAAGGATGATGAGCTTTTTTTCATGTGTTTGTAGATCGTGCGTCTGTCTTCTTTAGAGAAGTTTCTCTTTAAGTCCCTTGTCCATCCTGAGATGGGATCATGTGTTCTTTTCTTGCTAATACGTTTGAGATCTCTGTGAATTCTGGTTATTAGACCTTTATCAGAGGTATAGTTTGCAAATATTTTCTCCCATTCTGAGGGCTGTCTGCTTGCTTTACTTACTATGTTCATGGCTGTGCAGAAGCTTTTCAGCTTGATCAGGTCCCAGTAGTGTATTTTTGATACTGCTTCAGTTGCCTGGGGAGTCCTCCTCATAAAATATTCACCCAGGCCAATTCCTTCAAGAGTTTTCCCTGCACTTTCTTCAAGTTTTTTTTTTTATAGTTTCGTGTCTTACATTTAAATCTTTTATCCGGTGAGAGTCTATCTTGGTTAATGGTGAAAGGTGTGGGTCCAGTTTCAATCTTCCACAGGTTGCCAGCCAGTTCACTCAGCACCATTTGTTAAATAGGGAATCTTTTCCCCACTGAATGTTTTTAATTGGCTTGTCGAAGATCAAGTAAAGTAGCTGGATTCATCTGTTGGTTTTCTATTTTGTTCCAGACATCTACTTCTCTGTTTTTGTGCCAATACCATGCTGCTTTGATCACTATAGATTTACAAAACAAAAATAAGAAAGTATTATTTTTTCAAGATCTTTAAAATATGTCAATGGAGCTTTAATAGGAATTGCATCAAAATTATATATCACTTTGGGTAGTATAGACATTTTAACAATGTTGATTCTTCCCAGCCATGGGCATGGTATTTTTTTCCATTTGTTAACATCTTCAGCTATTTCTTTTCTTAAAGTTTTATACTTCTCTTTGTAGAGATCTTTCATGTCATTTGTTAGGTATACTCCCAAATAGTTCATCTTCTTTGGCACTACTGTGAAAGGAATAGAGTCCTTGACTGTTTTTTCAGCTTGGTTATTGTTGGTATATATAAAGGCTACAGATTTAGGGTGTTGATTTTGTAGCCTGAGACATTGCTGTATTCCTTGATCACTTCTAAAAGTTTTGTAGTAGAATCCCTAGTGTTTTCCAGATATACAATCACATCATCTGCAAAGAGTGACAGTTTGATCTCTTCTGACCCTATGTGGATACCCTTGATCACCCTTTTTTCCCTAATCACAATGGTTAAAACTTCCATTACAATGTTAAAGAGCAATGGAGACAATGGGCAACCTTGCCTGGTTCCTGATCTAAGTGGAAATGATTTCAATTTAACTTCATTCAATACCATATTGGCTGTGGGTTTGTTGTAGATGGCCTCTATTAGTTTAAGAAATGTCCCTTCTATACCAATTTTCTTAAGTGTTCTGATCATGAAGGGATGCTGGATATTATCAAAAGCTTTTTCTGCATCAATTGAAAGAATCATATGTTCCTTATTTTTTAGTTTGTTTATTTGCTGAATTACATTTATAGATTTACGTATATTGAACCAGCCTTGAGACCCTGAAATAAATCGCACTTGGTTGTGGTGTATAATTTTTTTGATATGTTGTTGGATTCTGTATGTTAGGATCTTATGGAGTATTTTAGCATCAATATTCATAAGTGATATTGGTGTATAATTTTCTTTTCTTGTTGGGTCTTTCCCTGATTTGGGGATCAAGTTGATGTTTGCTTCGTAGAATGTGTTCGGTAGTATTCCTTCTTTTTCTATATTTTGGAACAGGTTGAGTAATATAGGTACTAGTTCTTCTTTAAAGGTTTGGTAGAATTCTGACGTAAAGCCATCTGGTCCTGGGCTTTTCTTTTTAGGGAGGTTTTGTATCATTGATAGGCCTGTTCAACATTTCCACTTCGTTCTGGCTAAGTCTTGGTAGGTGGCGTACTTCTAGGTATTGGTCAATTTCTTTCAGATTTTCATATTTCTGAGAGTAGAGTTTCTTGTAGTATTTGTTAAGGATTTTTTGTATTTCTGAGGGGTCTGTTGTTATTTCATCATTACCATTTCTGATTGATGAAATTAGAGATTTTACACTTTTTTTCCTGGTTAGGTTGTCCAAAGGTTTATCTATTTTATTGATCTTTTCAAAAAACCAACTTTTTGATTTATTGATCTGTTGTATAATTCTTTTGTTTTCAGTTTTGTTTAATTCTGCTCTGATTTTGGTTATTTCTTTTATTCTGCTGGGTTTGGAGTTGGAGTGTTCTTCCTTCTCCAGTTGCTTGAGATGTCCCATTAAGTTATTAACTTCCTCTCTTTCCGTTTTCTTGAGGAAGGCTTGCAGAGCTATGAATTTCCCTCTTAGGACTGCCTTTGCAGTATCCCAGAGGTTCTGGTAATTCATGTCTTGATTGTTGTTTTGTTCCAAAAATTTGGTGATTTCCTTCTTAATCTCATCTACAACCCATCTATCCTTCAGCATAAGGTTGTTTAGCTTCCATTTTTTTTATGGGTATGCAGGTTCCTGTTGTTATTGAGGTCAACATTTATTCCATGATGGTCTGAGAAGATGCAAGGAATAATTTCTATTTTTTTCAATTTGCTGAGGTTAGATTTGTGGCCTAGGATGTGGTCGATTTTGGAGTATGTTCCGTGGGCTGATGAGAAGAATGTGTATTTAGTTTTGTTGGGATGAAATGTTCCGTAGATGTGTGTTAAGTCCAGTTGTTGAATGGTTGAGTTTAAATCTAAAATTTCTTTGCTTAGCTTCTTTTTGGAGGATCTATCCAGCACTGCTAAAGGGGTGTTAAAATCTCCACTACTACGGAACTGGAGGAAATCAAGTTGCTCATGTCCGTTAGAGTTTCTCTTATAAATTGAGGTGCGTTCTGGTTGGGTGCATAAATATTAATAATGAAAATCTCATCATATTGAGTATTACCTTTAACAAATATGAAGTGTCCGTCCTCATCCTTCCTTATTTCGGTTGGTTTAAAGCCTATTGCATCTATGAACAGGATTGCAACGCCTGCTTTTTTCTGCTTTCCATTTGCCTGGAGTATAGATGACCATCCCTTCACCTTGAGTCTATATTTGCCTTTTAATGTAAGATGTGATTCTTGTATGCAGCAGATATCTGTCTTGAGTTTTTGTATCCAGTCAGCCAACCTTTACCTCTTTAGAGGACAATTTAAACCATTCACATTTTTTGAGAACATTGAGAAGCCTTTTGAGAGTCTGGTGGACATTTTTAATCCTTTTGCAACTGTGGAAGTTGGAATTTGATCAAAATTTTCTGGGTGGGTTTACTTTTGTGGTGGAGGATTATGCTGGTCTTTATGGAGGATAGGTCTGAGAATACCCTGGAGAGCTGATTTAATTATGGCGAATTTCTTCAACATGTGAATGTCATTGAAGTATTTAATTTCTCCATCATAAATGAAACTCAGTTTTGCTGGATACAGGATCCTGGGTTGAAAGTTATTTTGTTTTAGGATATTAAAAGTCGATGACCATCCTCTTCTAGCTTGAAAGGTTTCAGCAAAGAGATCTGCATTTATTCTAATATTCTTCCCCTTGTAGGTGATGGTTTTCTTTTGTCTGGCTGCTTTCAGAATTTTCTCCTTCATATTAACTTTAGTGAAATTGATTATGATGTGTGGGGGGGATGTCTTATTTGTGTTGAGTCATGCTGGAGTTCTGAAACTGTCTGTTATCTGAATTTCAGAATCTCCTGGCATGTCTGGAAAGGTCTCCTTCATAATTTGACAGAGAAGAGACTCTGTGCCTTGTGAAGCCACTTCATCACTTTTGGGGATCCCTATAAGATGAATTTTGGTTTTCTTCAAATTATCCCAGAGCTCTCTGAGAGAGTTATCTGTTTTTGCCCTCCATTTCTCTTCCTCTTTGAGAGTTTGGGAGCATTCAAAAGCTTTTTCTTCAATGTCAGAAATCCTTTCTTCTGCTTGCTCCATTCTGTTACTGAGGGATTCTACTGAGTTTCTCACATCTTTGTGGGCTGCAACTTCTTGTCTCAATATGTCAAAATCTCTGGTCATTTGGTCTTTGACTTCGTTGAGTTCTTGAGATATCTTTTGGGTTACTGCTTGGAATTCTAATTCGATCTTATTTGCTATCCAGATTCTGAATTAGATTTCTGACATCTCAGCTACTTTTTTGTGCATGAGATCTTGTGCTGTGTCTGCCCCATTGATCCTTGGGGGAGTTGATCTACTCTGATTATTCATATTGCCAGAGTTTTTCTGTTGATTTTGCCTCATGATTATTTTTCACCATTGCCTCTGGCCGTCCTCAGAGTTGGGGAGGTGTCTGTCCAAGATTAGACCCCAGCAGGATCCCTCTATTGTTGCTTTATCTTTGTAGGGAGTGACCCTGTGTAGTTTCTCTGGGGCTGCCCTAGCCATGGAGTTTTGGTTATGGAAATAGCTCTGGAGTGTGACACACCCAGATCCCACAACAGGGCGGGGGGGGGGGTGCGCACGGTTCCAGGAGTGCCTGGTGCCCAGTGAGTTTGGCACAGAGAGCCCAAGGCTCCAGCAGTCTCTGGCCAGGAGAAGGGCTCTGCACAGAGGCAGGGATGGCCCCAGAGGGCATGTGGCTACCAGAGTCCCTGGCCAGAAAAGTGGGTCGGTGTGGAGGCAGGGAGGGTACAGGAGGGAGGATGCAGGATTGTGCGGCTCCCGCAGTTCTTGGTCAGGGCATGTGGAGGCCCGGTGGGTGCGGGTCCCGTGTCAGGGGCTCAGTGCAGCTCTTATGGAGGTCTGGGTGGCACCAAACCCAGGAGTTTTAGGTTGCTATGAGCTGTGACACCATGGCACTCTACCCAGGGCAACAGCCCGAGGCTCCAGTGTGCCAAAACCCGGTCTCACTCTGCCCCTGAGGGTTAAGGCTGTAAAGGCTCAGTCCTCACCTTTAGGCTGCTCAGTCACTAGGTTACTGGCTTCCGCACGGTCCTTGCTCTGCGACCCTGCGGGTGGAGCTTACCAGGGCAGTTCTCTCACTATGGCTCCCTGTGGCCCACAGCTGAACACTATTAGCTCCATCCAGCTCAGCGGCTCAGTCTGGGGCCCTAGACAATGCCTAAAGTTCTCCGCCCTCCTGCTCAAGCTCTCCCCAAGGCAGTTAAACTGAGTGCCATGTCCAAAAACACTGAAACAGTTCACAGGTAAGGCCTTTCCGGTTTGCAGTCTCACTGCTGTTTGTACTTACGGCTGCTGGCAGGATTAGCATTTATAAGAATATCATATTTCTGAGCCATTATATTCTGAGTTTTTTCAATATTTTCTCCCCCCCGCCCCTTCCTGTTTTGGAGGATGCTATCGATACATCATCAAGTGCATGACTCTTTCCTCAGCTGTGTACAATCTACCAAGGAGCCCATCAAAGACATTAATTTTTGTTACAGTGTTTTTTTTTTGTTTTTTTTTGCAGGGGGACTATTTTTTTGTTTGCTTGTTTTTTCCAGGTTAATAAAAAGAGATTTTATTTACGAAAAACAAAGAGAATGTTTAAAGCACTTTCAAAGTTAGATGTAAGTGGGTCCCTCTCATGAAGGAGCAGAGGTGAGAGAGATGGAGACAAAAGGCTTGCAGAGGTATTAAATACTTCATTTGAAATTGGCTGCAAATCTTTCATTGGCCTCTCTATGCCTCCAGGTAGTATTGCCCTTTCCTATTGGTAGAGATTTAATTTGGGAAGACAAACAGAAAGTTAGAGCACTTCCAAAGAGAGTTGGAAGTAGGTCCCTCTCCTGAAAGAACAGAGGTGAGGGAGACTTTTGTTATGGTATGTAATCTCTAGCATTTCTTTTTGATACTTTTAGAATTTTCCCCTCTCTTCTGCATATTGTCTACTTTTTTCATTAAAGCCTTTAGCATATTAATCATAGTTTAAAAAAAACTCTGGTCCAATACTTCCAACATTCCTGCCCTATCAGACTTGGTGTAATCTGATGTGTATTCCAATTATGTTGCTTACTTTCAATTATTCCTTATATTGTGTCATATTTAGACTATGTTTTATGACTTTTATTTTTATTTTCAATTTTTGGTTGAAAGGAGGACATCATGTATGGGGTAAAAGGAATTGCAGTCAATAGGATGTTGGTAATGTTGTGTTAAGGTGTCAGGGAAGCTGGGAGAGTGTGCTATAGCCCTACATGTCAATCTCAATCTTTTGGTGAGCCCATGGACTTGAACCTCACCAATGCTTCTTCATTTTCTTTTTCCTACTTTATGTGGGGTGTTCTAGACAGAGCTATAATTGAGTATTTTCCTTCCCATAGGTATATGATGAAACCCCAGCAGCTTAGACTCTGGTAAGATAATTCACCCCCAGGGAGTTTTCTCTGATAATCATAGTAAGAACATGTGTAAAACTCACAAAAGTAGAAAGGCCTTTCTGTGACTGTGCCCCCTGGAATTTTATCTCTCAGTCTGGTTCCCGCTCAGCCTCTAGCAATTCACCAATCACAGTTCAGGTTTTCCCACCCAGTACCGGCTTCTGAAGAGATCTATTCTGATAGGGTGTGAATCTCCGTATCTGCATATTTACCTCTGTAGTTTGGGGACAGTAGTTTGCCCTATGATCTTACTTCTCTGACAAGTCTAAGAAGAGCTGTTGGCTTTTCAGTTTGTTCAGCTTTTTGACTTCTTGTTGAGATAAAGTGAAGTTCCTTATATGTTGGACCAGAAACCGGAAATCAAATAATTTACTATTTAGGGGCTTGGTGTCATTATATGTAAATGAATTCGTCTGCATCCTCAATGATAATTAACTGTTTGTTTGTTTTTTTAAAGCAACAGTCCATTCTGACAAAAATCTTCTTAAAAAGACATTTGATTTTCATTAAAAATGGAAATTGTTTTACTGCATTTCATGAAAATGTATACATTTATAATTTAGATTACTTATCTTGCTAAACAGAGTTATTCAATGAGAATATCAGTGCTGCCTTTTTGCTATACTCTTAATAACTAAATAAAGCAATGACCAGCAAACATGGAGGCACTTTTCCAAACACTGATGCTGAAATTAAATTTTAGATCCTATGGAAAATCTAGGGCAGGACTCCTTCTTGAGACGAATAGCTTTCTCATCCAAGGAGTATGTTCATTCTAGATTTAAAATTACATAAATGCTAAAATCTTATATAATCCTACCAGCCCTTATAAGATATTTAAAGTACCAAGAGACAAAAATGTTGGCGCTATTTTAGGGGATAGGAAAATTATATATGTTGAAGTTAGAGTTATTTCGATAGTAAGTCACAACCAGAAAATTTCTAGAAAATTTAGAGAACTGGGGTGTTATTTCAATTTTGTTTAACACTTTAATCAGTTTCTAAAAATGGTGAATTTACCCATGAGTAAAAAAAAATAATAAAATAAAATGAGAAATAAATATAAGAATACTCCAAAGATGCCATATAAACTACAGAGCTCATCTGGTACTTATTAGAAACCTGAGAATATTTCAGACCTACAAAGGAACCTTCTATTTTAATAGAAAGAGGGATGAAGATGTGAATGGCTTCTGGGCTTTCCAGGGAAGGGGGGTTCATAGGGTTGACATTCATTGTAAGTGTTGAGTGGAACAAAGGAACAAGGAAGAAAATAATGGTCTGACCAGAGTAGAACAAGCAAAAAGGATTTCCTGAAGATCATGGGTCAACAGAATGAAACAAATATGAGAGCGCTGGGATCTCTATTGGTATCAGCTGTTGAAAAAATTTGCATTTCACACATTGCTTATCTGGACCCAGATTTGTACAGGTAAAATGTTGTGCTGCTAATCTGAGCAAGCCTAGAAGTCAAGGTGATATGCACCTAACTATTATGCAGGAGAAAACAGAGATGAAAATGATGTGGGCACCCCAATGTCCCCCCAACACTTCGAGTGACTTCTCCAGAGAAGTGCCTTTCTCTGCTCATTATTTTCCTAGTTATTTGATAGAAGAAACTAATCACCCCATAGACTATGTCCTCCATGATTTTAACTCCTCTATAATGCATCAACTCCCAAAAGAGAACCTTCTGTACAGAGTCCCATGTAGAGTAAGAGTTCTTCCTTTATTTCCCAACGTACCTTGTGCACATGTTTGCCTTATTCCTCTAAAGGGTAGGAGGCCTCAACTCCTTGGTTTTTGAGCACAGAATTTTTAGCAGAACATTTGATGGCACTAAACTGTAACCATTGCTATCACTATGCTCCCTGGGTAGTCCTCCAGCCTTGTGCTGCTGTCTGAGAGGGACGTTTATCCCCCCATTTACACTCTTGGGGGCAAACTTCTCCAGCATTTCAATGCATGCACACCTTTTCAACAGCTCTGGTTTAACATTGCATGTTTTATTTCATAGTTTTTATCCTGGAATATACCACATTGAATGAAGCTGCTAGGCTTCTCATCCACTTTTGTAGTGCATACCCTACTTTGTAATAAGTTTCAGAGCGAGTAAACTTTGTCTGGCACATGTCTATGGAAGAGGCACAATACACTAACAGTGTCACTTCCCAGTGGTTGTGGCTAAGAACCACTGTTGTATCAAAATGATTGGTATCCAAATGGTAGGCATCTTTTTTTTTTTACTATCTACTATAATTAAATAAATGAGCTGATCTGAATTAGATATAAGATATTGTAAATATAATGCTGGGCATGGTGGCTCATGTCTATAATCCTAGTACTCGGAGAGGCAGAGGCAGGTGGATTGCCTGAGCTTACAGGTTTGAGACCAGCCTGAGCCAGAGTGAGACCTCGTCTCTTACAAATAACCGGGCCCTGTGGTAGGTGCCTGTAATCCCAGCTACTTGGGAGGCTGAGGCAAGAGAATCACTTGAGCCCAAGAGTTTGAGGTTGCTGTGAGCTGTAATGCTATGGCACTTTACCAAGGATGACAAAGTGAGATTCTGTCTAAAAAAAAAAAAAAAAAAAAAGATATTATCTTTTACAAGTGGAGGAATTCATTATGCCATGCTCCAAAATTTGGGTATTTAAGTTTATAAAATCCCACAATTCTTTAGTCTAAGCCACTACCAAGTTTTGGAACTTTGATGTAAAGACTTAGCAAACATGCTAAATCTTTCTTCATAATGGTCTCTGCTTTGTCTTTTGTTTGTCAAAAACTCTCTCTCCTCTTCCCTAAAATTTCAGTTCAACTCAGAAGGTTACATAAAGCTCAGCATGAGAAACTTAAAAACATTAAGCCTCTTTAAAAAAAAAAAAAAAAAAGCTGAGGAATGTATTTTATGGGGTGTGCCCAGGAGAGTTCATTATTGCAAAGCTGGTTGTGGCACCTAAATAATTAACCTATAACCAATATATGTGTGAAATTATTGCCTTAAGCTGGCCTTGGTGGCTGTTTGCCATTTAAATTAGAAGTATAAATAATTTACACCAAAATGTAGACCTGAGACAATACCATTAAGACTGATAGAACTTGTTCATTAATTGTAAGAAATTAGTTGAAACACAATTCCCCAAGTGTGCGCTACCCTGTGGTGTAAATGGTGTGTTAGTTCTACAGTTGCAGGGAGGAATAGATGAAGGTCCTGGAATTACTTAGCTGATGCAAATCTAATTGAGTAAGGTGTGTGTAAAATATTGTACTAAATACATGTGGAAGAAGGGTGTGAAGCTTTGAAATGAGTGGAAGCAAGCAAATGAGAGAGCAAAAACTTTCTTGGGTAGAATAAATATAGGACTATCCATTTTTGTTTTCAGTTTATGGCAATGATTCTTGTTTGTCCAAAAATTACCCAAAATACTAGTTCCATATTAGGGTACGGAAAATCTAATTCCGTAGGTCAAGAGTGGGACTCAAGAATATTCTTTTTAAATAAACACCACAGGGCGGCACCTGTGGCTCATTCGGTAAGGTGCCGGCCCCATATACTGAGGGTGGCGGGTTCAAACCCGGCCCCAGCCAAACTGCAACCAAAAAATAGCCGGGCGTTGTGGCTGGCGCCTGTAGTCCCAGCTACTTGGGAGGCTGAGGCAAGAGAATCGCTTAAGCCCAGGAGTTGGAGGTTGCTGTGAGCTATGTGATGCCATGGCACTCTACCTAGGGCCATAAAGTGAAACTCTGTCTCTACAAAAAAAAAATAAATAAAAAAAATAAAAATAAATAAATACATAAACACCACAAGTTATTCTGATGCAAGTGGTATGGACCAAATTTCAAGGGGTGCTGGTTTGTGTGATTTTATGGGTTTGACCTCCCCGGGGCAAGGTCCCTGTCTTGTTTACTTGTATTGCTCCACTGTTAAACTTGGTATTTATCCAACGAGTACTTGTGTCTACCTCTGTTGCAAGGAGTTACCAGTGAAGCAGATGGAGCTTTGACTGGTTGGGTAGAGAAAGTAGTTTATGACACCTTGCATTTCACTTCTTTTAGTGCATTCTCTCCATGCAGCTCCTTTCCAACAATTTTAAGGTAGTATATTGACATGCTGGAGAGGACGATGACAAACTATGTCAAAGAAAGTAATTGAAACCAAGGATTACCCTGTTGAGACAAGTAGGAAAGTGTTATGTTGCCTTCTTTATGTGTTGCTTCCCAAAAGCCAAGTAGGGTGACCCAGTTTCCTGGCCTATCCTTCCCCTGAAGATATGCTCTTGTTATTAACAGAGCCAGGCTGCACCCCAGCCTAGTGAGGAAAACAACATCAAACAGGTGGTTTTCAGCCTGATGTGTGTTACCTAAAATATGCTAAGTGGGATGTAACAAGGTTGCCAATTTAGTCCACCCTAGTCAGGAGGAAAATTGTTGAGGAAATAGTTTTAAGCTGAGAATTGAAAAGCCAGTGGAATTTAGCTAAGCTAATAGTATGGGAGTGGGGAATGGATGGGGAAATTTCAAGAGAAAGCAGTGTTAATGTTCGGTGGGGTGGCTTTAAAAAAGGAAGCCTAGTTTATAACAAATGCTGAAAAAAAATGAAACAAACAAACAAAAAAAGAACAGGTTGGATCCCTGGAAAGTGGTAAGAGGTAGGCTGAAAAGATAGTCAAGGGCTAGATTATGGACAACTCAGCCGGCCACTGAAGTTTTAAGCAGGATGGCGAGGTACTTAATAACGATTTTAATTGAATAAATTTTTGAAATGTGTCAGGACAGAAATAACCTCAAAATTTGTTGATTTCTTTAAACTTGAATACAGCAGCATTTGCTAACTTTTGAACCTTTCTTTTTACATGTTTATAAAACTCCAGTTCATTTGAGGCCAGTAACATGCCCAGCCCCAGGGAACAAATTGTAATGGATCCACAACAATCATGTGTAGTTTGTGTGTTTGTCCGCTGCTTATTTTCCTAGCCTCCGTGTGTCTAGGAATGGCCCATAGGTGGCCTATGTCTGGCCAGACAAAAAGGAAAGTATACTTGGGAATTTGCATTAACGTCATGCTGCTGCTATAGCAAATTACTACACATTGAGTGGCTTACAACACAAATTTATTCTCTGCCAGTTCCAGAGGTCAGAAGTCTGAAATCAGTCTCAGGGGCTAAAGTGGAGATGTCTACAGGGCTGCTCCCTCTGGAGACTAGGGAATAGTCAGCTCCCCAGCCTTTTCTAATCTCTGGAGGCCTCTGTATTCTCAGCTCATGAATCCTCCCTCATTTTTCTCCAGCCTCCTGCTTCTCCTCCTTTTATCTCCTATTTCTCCTCTTTTGTGTCTAATCGCTTGCTGTCTCCCACTTATCAGGACACTTGTGGTTATATTTAGGGCCCCACGGGCAATCCAGAGTAATCTTCCCACCTCAGCTTAATCACATCTGCAAAGTCCTTCTGCCATAAAAGGTAATATTCGCAGGTTCTGGGGACTAAGCTGAGGATACCAGGGCCATTATTTAGTCTACCACAGGGCCTCTAAGAAATTTTTACTTCCTAATGATCAGAGAGCTCTCTTTTCAATCTCTCCCTTCCTTCTTTCTAGAAATTTTTGGCAGAAACTTTGATGTCTGGAACTGCTGCAGCCATTTTATAACCAGTAAATGGTGTTGAAGGATGAAATCCAGGTACACTAAAGATTGATAAAAATGTGGAAAATCTTGAGGAACATACCTCCAAATTTTTATTAGGTTAAGATCATTGTCTTTTCTGCTTATCCCAGCTAGTTGGTATTGTGACTTGCAACAGAATACAGTCCCCTCTTACCCACAGTTTCTCTCTCAGTTACCCAAGGTATAGTAAAATAAGCTATTTTGAGTGTGTGTAGGGGAAAGAGAGAAAGAAAGGGAATGCGTATGAGACCACCCCCACATAACTTTTATAATGGAACATTATTAGAATTGTTCTATTTGTATTGTTAGTTATTGTTGTTAATCTCTTACTGTGCATAGTTTATAAATTGAACTTTGTCATATGTATGTTTAGAAAGAAAACTTAGTATATAGAGGGTTTGGTACTATCTATGGTCCTGGGCATTTACCCGGGGTCATGGAACATATGTCCCTCTAAGAAGGAGGGACTACTGGACATCCTCACTGCTCTATTTGGCAAAGAGAGTTTGGTTCTATTTATGGTCTGAAAACTTTTATGATCAAGATTTCAATATTTATATAGAAATGAAAACTTCTGGGGATGGAGGCAAATGAAGAGATCATCCAGTTCAGAATCTTTATTTTAAGATTTGAGGCTCAGAGAGATGGTAAACTTCTTCGAAGTCAATAGCCAATCAGTTCATACCTGGGGTTAGAAATTCATCTTCTGTTTCTTGATTTAATCATATTCCCCCTATCATGAAGTCTTAGAATGATTGAAACGATAGCTTCAAGGGGAAGAAAAAGGTTAAGAACAAACATGTTAAAACTTTCCCTGGCATGAAGGCTTTAACCAGGTTCCAAGTTCTTCTAACATAATATAATTTAATGGAGAGAGTTCTTGACATTAAGAGGTGAAATTTATATTTAAAAGGCCAGGGCTGTAACACATTAAAATGTGTAATTTTTAAAGCACTTTAAAAATGTTCGTGACAAATACCAAGGGTAACTGATGATTGTTATTATAGAAGCACAAAGAAGTGGATTCTCTGGAATTAAAGGTGTTTCCATATCATTGTTGCTCATGACGAGAAGTAGACACCTGACTTTCTTTTTTTCCCTTAGGACAGCTTAATCCAAATAAAACACAGTGTGTTTCATCAGCCATAATGGAAAGCGCCTGTCACTCCTTGAACATCATCATATGGTTGGTGGCCGGTGGATAACGGGCCACTGAGTGTCAAGGTGACTAGCTTTCAATGCACACAAAACTAAAAATTATAGACCTGTCATTCCAGAGGCAGGCCACAATTAGCTGTCTGTGCAACTTGAAATTTCCATTTTGCCAGCTGAGTAATCACTTGCCTGGAGTTTCTCATGTTGGAAGTGTTTCTAAGCCTTTTGTGTGCAAGTCTTTTAAAATGGAGACCCTAAAGTAAATAAACAGTGCACTAAATCAGACATATTCTTTTTAGATACACCCCTTCCTAAACACAGGGGAACCCCAATATTGTTATAATAGTAACAACAGTAATGTGACAAGACAATATAAACCTTGGGTTTTTTATTTAGGGATTGCAAAAACTCAGGCCAAAAAGTAAGAATTATGTCTTCATACTTCAGAGTCCAGGATTGAAAGCAAGAAATGGATTTTGACAGTCATGTAACTTTAGGTCACCAAGGAAAAAGTAAAATCAGTTCTAAAGGGACCAAAGTCTGAAATTTTCAGTCTTGGAAACACTGACTGATTCAAAACTATTCATTTACCAGTTTTCTATCTGTAGTTGGTTTCCAATTCCATGTCTGAGTTGTATCTTTTCTCTAGCTGAGTCTTTTGGGACTAGAAAAAATTGATGCCAAAGTCTGTTGGAAAATTGTATTGTGGTTTCCATTCAGTTGCTGTAAGTGAAGTAAACTTCAGGATTCTACAATCTCAGATGAGATTCTATCTAGACCATCTAATTGAACCTGGATCTTTTTTACTCTCTTCCTCCCCATCTCCAGCCCACCTCCCTCCCTCTCATTAGGGCAATCTATGTCTCATTTTAAATCGCCAAGCCATGATGATACGAGCGAAGTTGACAATCAATATGAATTAAGGAAAAGATCAGAAGTCTGAGATCAGAAGTGACGGAGTGAAATTCTCCCCACAAATCTTGGAAACCTCATGGTTTTATTTGACTTTCCATCATGGTTTTGATTATTGAAAACGTTAGGCAAGGTTACATGGAATTAAAAAGATTTGCCTGGCATGGTAAAAGAACTGAATTGGTACTGTATTGAAATAGATCCTAACTAGGCTCATGAGGGTGAAATATTGACTATTTTATTGTTTTGAATGTCATATTTTACTAGGGATTTGACTTCTGAGCCTCAGTCAAGGAGTGATTGAATTTGGAATTAAAGTCACTCTGTTGTGTAACTCAAATTATGCAAAGATCATTCTAAAACAGCAACCAAGATTTAACCTCAGATTTGGTGCATAGTTTCTCTTGAATTTCTCGTTTTGTGTGTGTGGTTTTTAAGAACCAAAAAGCTCTTTTTTTCCCTTATCTCTCTGGTAAAAAAAAAAAAATGGAACATAATACAGGATTACAAGAGGCTTGGCTAACTGTTATATAAGAATCTATATCTAGCAATTGGTTAATATTTTCTCTCCCATGTAGAAAAACAGTAAGCTTTGTCATTGATTCCTAATGATTAGCACAAAAAGGGAAAAGCTTTTCAAAACCAAGATAGAATCTCTTTAATTCCAAAAGTGTCCATTTAAGAAACATAAACTGTGAAGATAAGAAAAGGCTATTTTCCCTAAAGGAAAGCATTTTCAAATGAACAGAACAAGCAAATGTGGATTTAATTAGGCGGAGTCAGATGAGTACTAATTATTCACCTTTCCAGGGTGAGAATGCTGTTGTTCTTGCCAAGGAGTGACCACACAATACTCACTTCTTTTTGTCTCTTTTCTGTTGAGGTTACTTCAATCTGAACTGGCTGAAGATGTGATAACCAGAGGACAGAATGAATATTTGCTCCCCTCTTCACAATTGGGAGAGGATTGCCTTTGGAAAGTGTCGACATAGCGCTATTGGCATAGAATGCTATTGACTACCTGCTTTGAGACATAAAAACCTTCCTATGTTTAGCATATACAAATAATCATCTGTTTTGTTCTCTAATACTTTCAAACTTATTTAAGTTTGTCCTTGTTTTCAGAGTTCCATATATTCTAGACTTGGAAATAGGAGTCAAAGGGAGCTATAATTCAAATTGATGATAATCACATATGATATAGGTTTATTTTCCAAGTGTCTAAAAAGTATTTGTTAAGTATCCAGTTTGGTACACAGGTAAGAGCACGTGATGGATATAGACATGAAAAATACTTAACAGCTGCAATAAAAGATTAACGCTTTCCTGAATACAGAACAATCTGTTAGTTCCCAGAGGCAAGACATGGGTCAGGAAGAACCCAGAGGTACGATTGAGCAAGTTTGGGTCTAGTTCTGACACTGATGGTGACTACTTGTTACTTACTTCTCAGTATCAGTCAAAAGAGTTGTGAGTATGTCCTTGCCTACCGAACGGTGTGAGAGTGTGTGACAGGAGGGGGCTGGAGGGAACGGGGCAGAGAGAAACTCACCACCCTGAGTTGCAAAAAGGGAACCTTTTAGTTGTCCCTGAGAAGCAAAATGACTGTGTTATGGTGTCTGCATACTCATTTTACCCGTACTCCACACATTTTTAATTCTTCAGGTAACCTCAGGTTAACTGCCTTTTATAGCCAAGAAAACCAATACCCGTGAAGACAAAGTGGCTTGACCCAAATTGGACAGCTTGTCAATAGCAAAGCCGGACCCAAACTCTAAGGCTTCTATTTCTTGTGTAAGGTAAATTATTTTTTCCTCAAAAGTCTGGTTTAACTATGGGTACCTGAAAGCAAGCAATCGCTTCAAATAGCACAGCATCCCTGCAAGTTGTGTCACATCGTTCTTTAACAGTCTAAATAACCATACCATCTTAACAAGTTCATTATAAAATCCAATCCAGTATAAATACCGTGATTTATAAAGGAAAAGAAGGGTAGATATACAGAAAAAATGCCATTCTTTATTTAAATATGTGTTTCTTGGGGGAGAGATGTGTAAAGAATAGAATTGAATAGAATAAAAAATAATAGAATAGAATCAAAAAAATATTTGATCCATTTCTACAAGAAGATTCCTTGATGAAACTGAAAATTCTTAAAGAAATGTATAGATGGATGGATGTGGCAGAAGATTGCCTTAAGCTTGAATTAGCTGATATTATTATTATATTATTTTTAAAGGTAATATTCCATTTGGAAAAGTCAGATAGTCAGTTAAAAAGTATCCCTTTCTTCTGAGAAGAGTTAAATTAGACCACAGTTTTCTTAAACGCTTTATGAAAAATACTGTGAATCACAATTGGTAAACATTCCATTAACATTCCAACATTAAGAGAAATTCCAATATACCTCGGCAAGTATATTTTTTCTTATTAGTTGTTACATTTGTAAAGAGGTTGGTGAGTCAGAAACAAAATAAATGCTACAGGTAAGATTATTTTATTTATAGACAAATGTAATGAATAAATTAAACTCCAAATTAGTGCCAACCTAATAATGCATTCTACTTCTCTGCCAAATCTCAGTTTATTACCATTTTGCAACAGCTTTTCTGCAAATCATAACTCATTGATGCCATGATTTTGTTTTTATGGAGAAAAAAACACTTTTTCAACAGAATAGAGGTTAACCAAGTTTTATGTCCTTAGGTAAGCTATTTTTTGCAGATCACTAGAATTATGCATTACTATAAATTATCCCTACAAATTATATGCACGTACATTGGCCATTTAATGAATGTATTATTCTTTGTTAATATTACAGGTAAGCTTATATCCTTCACTAAAATGGTCATCAATAATATAGTGACTCCTGACTCAGATTAATATTAAAAGCAGAGGTTTATGGCACATCTTAAACACCAACATACGCAGTCCTATAGTTAAAAAAAAAAAAGTCATGTACGTAGTATATCCTCCCCTTGCCTCTGCCCTCCCCCAACCCCCATTCATCCGGCTAAGTTTTATGAGGTTTTTTTTCTTTTCATGAAAATTATTCTGTCACCTAATGTGCGTGTATCTGTCACTTTCTCTGAACTGCATGTGAATTATACCTTGAATAGATTCCCCAAACTGGAGGAGGGATAAATGTTCCCCTCTTGAATCTTTTAGACTTGTATGAGTTCTCTAATATTTTTGTTTTTGTGCAAGGCCGCTTGTAAGGCGGCCTGGAGCCTTGAATGCTGACAGCCTCCATTAACATTAATGCTGTTCTCTTATCTCCGGTGGCTCTCCTCCGCTCCCCCTCCCCACCCCGCACTCTTTCTTGTCTGATGGTTCACTGACACCGTTGACAAGGCTGACACCACCAATCAGCTTCGACTCAGCAAGGTCACTGTTGAGACTTGACTCGTGATTGGCTGCTGCGCTTCAGCGTGTTATTACTGTCTGATTTGATCGGAGGCAGGGGGTGGTCTCCAATCAAACAGAGAAAAGGTCCTAGAGAAGGTAATTAAATCCTGTCAGAGGCAATTATCGGTTCCAGGGCCATGACTCTGGCCCTGAATGCAGATGATCTGAAACTGTATTCTTGTAGAAATTCAAGAGGGCTCCTGGCATGGTTCAGTTAGGCATAAAAGAAGCAGCAGGCTTTCTGCAAACAATGCGGCTCTGTTTTTTGAACCTTTCTGCCTTTTTTCCCCCTTTACCCGAAGACTTCTGTTTTCACTGATCAAAAATATTCCTTTTCAGGCCACATTCTAATTAATTTAATAGACAAGGTTTTCCTTTCTTGTACATAAATAATGACAAGTTTTACCAAAGAACTTCTGCCCCCAAACACGGGCTGTGACAAACAGCGTTTTCTCAAAGCAAACCAAAGCATTTAATGGCAGGATATCAATCTGTAGTTCAAACCAAGGAAGAAAGAAATTTTAGTCTCTAACGTGGATATTCTGTCTGAGGTGGCCCTTGCCCTATCTGTTTATCCGTTGCTGTGTACATGATGGAGTTTGCTGCTTTGAGAAATCTTCAAGTTTCTCCAAGATAATTTAGTGACGGTAGCGTGTGCATTTAATGGCTAAGGATTTTTGTTTTTTGTTTTGTTTTTTTTTAAAGACAGAGAAAACCTGCTCAACTACAACACCTTGGACTTTACCTTACAAATGCAAACAATGCAACAATGCAAACAATGCAACCTCATATTGATGCAAAAATTTAAAAAAAAAATCACGAATATAAAAAAGCTGCTGCAGATTTCAGTATATGAGGACAACCACCCCCAAAGTATTCAGTAGCGCTACCATTTTAAAACTGAGGCCTGAAAAATAAAAACAGCAAGAAAGGAATGTTGGACTTTTAATCAGGAAGAGAAAGGAAAGACAAACTCCATAGGCACAGTTTTGTTCTTAGATAAATAGAGGATTTCACTTTTGTTTCCTGCGTGTGATTTCTCTTCAACTGCTGTTAAATAAGCGCTGGGATGTGGTTTTTGCACAAGAACCCAGTAAGCCTCTCTCCAGATCCTAAACACTATTCCTTGTTCTCAATAGTACTAATCAGTTTAGCATGAAAAATATTTGATCCCATATGGAAGCATATTGTGGTTTCTATATCCTCATACTACTGGCTTTAACAGTCTTTATGAAATATTGCACTCAATAAATGTCAGCCTTCCAAATGCATAGCCTGAATTTCAACCTTTATGTTTTGTGAGCATGAGTATTATTTTTCAAGAAGAAGATGTTCAAAACACCATTAAAACAATTTCTGTATTGTTGCTGATGAAACACTTTAACCACTAGGGTTTCTCCCCAGGGAACAGTTAACTTTCCTCTAATCTTGGTTGTTTTCTTTGTTTCTAAAACACCATATTCTTTAATATGCCTGCCTTTATTTGTTTTCCTGAAACATAAACAGAAGCTCTAAGCAAAACATCATTTTAAAAAAGTAGTCCCTGCTACCAGTCCATTAATCAGAATGAGATATCAGACTGGGAAAGAAATTGGTGGGAGAAGATGTTAATAATAATGAAAAATGCTTTGGACACTGGTCGACTGGATTAAAAAAAATTGCAAATCCGAATCTGTACACATGACTGTGAAAATGATGTTTAATTCAGCCCATATTGCGTTTTTGGAACATCAAAGGCTTCATCAACTTCCCTAATAAAGATAAAATAGATACGTAGAAAGAAGGAAACTGCTTGCAAATCTGGCAGCATACTTTAGATCATTAGAACCAAGGTTCACTGCTGGGACTGAAATATTTCTTTGCTTCTATCCGAGTGACAGCTCTATCTGTTTCATTTTTGAGCTAGGGTGTTTATTGTTATTTGACGAATCATTCTATATTATTGCATGGTTATTTTTTTGTTGTTTGTTTTGTATTGAAGTGCTAGCTGTCTTTAGTGAGGACGCTTCTGCAGAAAAAAATCTTTATTTGTGAAGGAAAGAAACAGTCTTTTAAATAATACGAAAGGAAAACATTGAAATATTTTCCCCCAATAATTAAGATCAGTGCTTCTAAAAGAGAAAAAAAAGAAAAATACTGGATTGTTCATGCTTGTTTACTGAAGAGTGTTCTATCCTGCAGCAACATCAATTTCTCTGCACCAGATGTATCTTTCAAGCTTCCCCATTGGATTGGGAACTACTTGAAGGCAGGGGATGGTATACTACTCCATCTGGTATATTCAGGAAACCAATAGATAAAAGACTGCATTAATTCCACAGACCTTTATGGGACATGTACATGAACCTCTATGAGGTGGGACCTCCCCCAGGTTGAAATCCTGGAAATCCCAGGAGCTACATGACATCATCATTCAGTCAGAGACAGGGATTAACTAAAATATCTTATTGAGGGATGGACCCTGCCCTGACTGCTGTTATGTGTGTTGAGGTATAGTTTGCATTCTAAATAATGATAGGAGCCTCTCTATGTTATTACCTAATTTTGTGAGCATTTCATCACCAACCATCATATTGCCCTAATGCAGACTATCTGAAGGTCATCTGAATTGTCAAAGTGGGCTGTCTGCATGATGTATCTTTAAATGATTTGTAAACGCAACTCTAGAGGGGACATGACATTTTGTTCAATATTAAAATGTATTTGTAAATTGACTATGTTTACGTAAAACATAGAAAATAATTCACATTTATCTCCTTATGTTCAGTTGCTTTGGTCAGCATTATTGGAACGGGAAGAGAGGATTTGCCTTTTAATTGGTCTTTTCCAGATTTCTGGTGAGATTTCTAGCACCAGCAACTACAGAAATACGCAGCCCAAACAAAGCCCACTGAGGTACATTTTCAGGATGGTGTATATGGGAACAATAATTTATGAACAGTAATAGGAGCTTGGTATGCAATTCCCTGCCCAACCCCAGGATAAGTGTACCCCACTGATTACTGAGTGTGCTGAAAATACTTGAGTAAATAAGATAAAAGCCATCTGCACATCTCCTTATTTGTAAGTTGCAGTTTCTCAAAAGCAATTGAAGAAAAAAGAATAACATGACAATCACTATTAACCCATATGTACTAAAAACTATACATATTTTTTAAAAAGGGGCCTGGCAGTGAAAAATTAGCCAGGCCTTGCTACATAGGAAATGAAAAATAATTAACTTTCCCTGTTTTGCGATGTTGCTGTGAATTCAGTGTATTGCGAGCTGCATATTCACCCCTCCAGGGATCTGAAAACTTATCAGGTTTTATGAATTTATTGGCTGTGCACTGAAAGTGTATGTAAACCAATTTTAAGTACTTCATTTTTGTATTTATTCACTGCTCACTAAAAGGAGAGGCCTTTCTTACAAACCCCGAAGGTTTCTATAATCAGTTATATTATAGTTTCCTCAATCTGAGGATGTGAAATCTAAATGCATTTTAAATATTTTATTTGATATTTCTTTTTTTTTTTGTAGAGACAGAGTTTCACTTTATGGCCCTCGGTAGAGTGCTGTGGCGTCACACAGCTCACAGCAACCTCCAACTCCTGGGCCTAGGCGATTCTCCTGCCTCAGCCTCCGGAGTAGCTGGGACTACAGGCGCCCGCCACAACGCCCGGCTATTTTTTTGTTGCAGTTTGGCCGGGGCTGGGTTTGAACCCACCACCCTCGGTATATGGGGCCGGCGCCCTGCTCACTGAGCCACAGACACCGCCCATTTTATTTGATATTTCTTAATGGGTGTCACCTTCATTCCTCATTTGCAAAAGTAGGGGCATATTCTCTCAGCAGCAGCCTTAGTGTTGCAGAACTGTGATGTTCCCCTCTCCCTGTTTATTGTAGATGTCAATTTTAGCCCCCCTTGGCAGACAAACATCTGTGAAGGGGTTGGTAGGGTAGAAATGTCAATTTTATAACAAACTTGAAATTGACTATCAAGGTCAGAGAATGGTGCACTAGAATGGAAGTCAGAGGGCTTGGTCCCAGATCTGGTCCTGCCCTAATTAGCCACCAGGAATGTTAACTGTGATCAGTCCCGCTCAGCATCTGCCTCATTTCCTCTCCCCACCCCAGGGCTGCCACATAAAATACAGGATGCTCAGTTAAATCTAAATGTCAGAAAAATAATGAATAATGAAAAATATTTTAGTAAACACACGTCCCAAGTATTGCACAGCATTTGTTTATACTAAAAAAATTATT
Source organism: Nycticebus coucang (assembly GCF_027406575.1). Lineage (NCBI taxonomy): Eukaryota > Metazoa > Chordata > Mammalia > Primates > Lorisidae > Nycticebus > Nycticebus coucang. The sequence goes on along the minus strand of NC_069793.1, from coordinate 34,204,681 downwards.
GCATGTTTATGTGAGATTCACATTTTCCCTAGACATCCTATATTTTCTTTGCTAAATCTGACAACTCTGTCCGCCCCCCCCGGAGCCTAGTCCAAGCAGATGCAGAAAGAAGTTCTCCAAATATGGGGGTCATAGCAGCGTCATTGTAAAACCTAGTCCTGGACCGAATTTCTACTAAGAACTTTGAGGTCAGTTCATTTCTTGCCTCTTACCACTGCCACTCTTCAGATATCCCTGAAAATATTTTCCTTTACACTCTAACATTCATACTCCGCTGCTCATCTGCTGCTCCCCAATTAAACATTTCTTTCTGTTTCCTTCTTGCAGATACTCACACAATGTTCCCAGGGGCTACCGTCCATTATTCATAAAGTTCCCTTCATCTAAATGTTTGAGTCTCCTCCCCTCTTTACTCTTCCACGTAGCTGTCTTGAGTGTGGAAACCACTCTTTGTGAGTTTCTCCAAGAACTATAGAGCTGGGAAGTAGAGGTGACATTCTCGTGGTTACTTCCAAATCCTGTTCACAAACTCTTGCTATTTGAGAGCCCGATCCATCTGTTCATACCAGCACTCCCCTCCCTTTTCCTGGCATCCACTCATCTCTTGTTCACTATCCACATTACGTAAAGCTTTTGTCACCTGTCTCATCTCTTCCATTTCTATCATTACCTGTGTGAATTTCAACAATTCACACGCAGAATGTACTATGGACATCCTTGCTTACACGTTGTAGTAAGTCACAAGTGGCCAGGAAGTCTTTGTAGCTCTACTCATCAAGAGGTGACACCCACTTCCCCATTCTGTAAATCTGGGGTGGACTCATGACATGCTTTGTCCACCTGAATGTGTCAGAAGGGACACTGAGCTACTTCAGGGCCAGGATCTTAAGAAGACTTGTAGCTCCCCCTAACCCCGTAGGTGTGTGGCGTGTATGTGTCTAGAAACACTTTCATCTTATGGGACCTGATGGAAGAAATAGGTCACATGAAACAGAGACAAGAGCACCGGCTGAGAGCCAGCCTCTAGACAAGTGAGTGAGACCATTTCAGACCATCCAACCCTAGGAGAGTTACCAGCCAACTGCAAAGACCATCCAATTCCACCTAGACTGGAGGGCTGACCCAGTCTTTTTGGCTGTCTCCATCATCCCAACCAACTCACAGAGCATGTGCTAAATAATAAATATTTGTAGCATTTAACCACTAAATTATAGGGTGATCGATTAAGCAACAAAATTTAGATGACTGCTGGGGTATCTGGCTTAACTTTTCCCCTTTTACATATGAATGCTATCATTATTCTTGAGAATTTTCACCTCCATAGAGAGATTTTACTGAATCCCTTATTTGCCTGATTTGGTTTCATCACCTTTGAAGATGTTCACCTTCATCTAAAAAAAAAAAAAATGCAACTAACATTAATAGTGCAGAAAGAGGCAGAAAAGAAACAGGAAAGCAGGACCTAGTCTCAAGGTTGTGGCCTAAAGAGGTGAAATCCTTTTTTAGTTTGGAGGCAGAACTGATGACAGGCAATTGGAAACATGCTAAGGAATAATCAAGTCTAGATAATTTATTTTTTCTTATCTTTTTTTTTTTTTTGCAGTTTCTGTCCGGGACTGGGTTTGAACCCGCCACCTCCGGCATCTGGGGCCAGCACCCTACTCCTTTGAGCCACAGGTGCTGTCCTGTTTCTTACCCTTTTTAAAGTCTAGATAATTTAACCAAACTTTCTAAGAAATATCTTCCCCTCAATTAAACCATGAGCCATCCTTCCCCAGAGAAATACCCAAGAGAATTAGGTAATAGTGGTCAGGGTTTAGTTCAAACAGGTGGTCATTAAGGACTGCTTAGCATTATGGATCCTCAAATAATCTAATAATTGTGTGATAGGAATGCATTTTTTGCAATGTAATTGATACTTTGATATTTGAGGAGATGAGATGCCAACAGATATATCATATTTTAATGTCCTCCAGGAATTATTATGATTGGAGGGATAAGCCCCAGTGGTGGCACGTGTGAAAAGTCAGAGATAATGATGATGATGGGGAAGGGAAGGTACATTTTATAAGCTTAGCAAACCTGATGGAGAAGTGGCGGTGATGGTGAAGAAGGATGCTGAAGAAGAATGGGCGTGGCTAAATTGCGTTAATCTCATGAATTAGTCATTTCAACTGTCTATGTCTTGCTTTCCTTTCTTGTAAAATCAATGAGTTGAACTAAATTCTTGACCTGCTTACCACCACTTTCCTTCTCCATGGCCTTTGGGTACAAGTATAGCTAGACTTTGGGCACAAGTATCTCCCACTGGCCTGTTCAGCACGGATGGTGTTTCTGAGTTCCCTTCAGTCCAGCAATCCAGGCAACTCAATCAACACATTGGAAGTGACATAAGGAATGAAAATCTATTCCTTTACATGAGACTAGATTATCTCAAACCACCTTTGCAGCGTTAAAATTCTTTCCTGCTTAATATGGAAAAATCTCAATGCTCCATTCCATCCTTGCTTTAGGCCGTAGCCTATTACATCATGTAACCAGACCATTGACATAAAATTGCCTCAAGTTCCAGGAAAGAAAAGAGTCCATGCAGGTATTTGCTTTCTTCAATCTATTTTTTAAAATTGTAAACACAGAAAACTAAAAAAGACATTTAAATGTAATTTTATCAAGATGAAAGGGAAAATTGATTTCTGACATGCCTAACCCCCACATTATCAGATGTACAGATTTCAAAGAGCCAACATTCAATTTTGTGAGCTTTTTTCCTTTCCCCTTTCCCTTGTATGTCCATTGTAAATCCATTTTGAAAATGCAATGACAGTTTTGTCTTAAAGATTTCACTAGGTATTTTTAAAGCACAACCCAAATCTAGCTTTTGAAACAAAAGTTTCCTCAAAACACAAGATGGATGCTTACCACAAAGAACATCTGTATTTCTCCTCTTTGTTCCGACAGAAAGTGGCACTCCCAAATTACCCATACTGTGGGAAAATTGTAGAGCAGAGATGACACTCACTTGTCTTAAAAAGGCTTATTAATTTATCATGAATAATCTTACCTCCTCCTGGTGATGCCAACAGTTGCAGAAATGTAAGGTAGAATGTCACGTCCAGAATCTTATTCTAGCGGACAATAGTGAATAAAGCCAATATTGAATATATAGTGTAGTTGATTATGTGAACATCTGATTGTCTTTCCAAACTCGCTAACTTTTTTGGGTTATTTTATACTATTAAAAATATGCTTCCTCTCCTTCGCAAATATAATTAATGTTCCATGTGAGAAACTCTGAAAACACAGAAAACACCAAGACAAAAAAATCACATAAGTCTATGTGCTTTTCAACTTTTTTTTAATGTCCTTTGGCCCCTTTTCTCATCCCCTCTCTTTCTTTCTTCCTTCTGCGTTTCCTTCATCTCTCCATCTTCACGGAGCATCTATTGTTATTGTCTTTCCTTTCCCTTCAGCACCACGCTATGAAAGTACTTCCATAAAAATGTACGTTCCTTCTTCATCATTTTTTTGAGGTAAATATTACGGTGAAATGAATTATCCAGTTATTTTGGATTTACATCTAGAAATGAAATTGTGGATCCTATGGTAACCCCGTGTTATACCTTTACAAATGTATACAGCCATGTGACCAACGTCACAGCCCAGGAATGACGCTGTTGCGCCATTTCAGTTAATTCCTAATGGTGAGCCCAAGATAACTAATGTTCAGTTTTGTCTGTTCTTGAATTGATTTGAATGGAGTCATACATTAGGTAGCCTTTTTGATTTGGCTTCTTTCGCTCAGCAGAATGCTTTTGAGGCCTGTTCATGTTGTCACACAAAGTAGTTCCATCTTTTTTATTGCCGAGTAGAATTTCATTATGTGTATGAGTATTCCACAATTTGGCTGAGTTATCTGTTCTGTTGATGAACATTTTTTCTTGTTTTTGTCTATTTTGAGTAATTCTGTTGGGAACATTCTTGAACAAATCTTTTTTGGACATATACATGATGTTCAGTGGTTACACAGTATACCATTGAATTTATATGCTGTGTACACTTAACTCAATCTGTGTTGTTGGTCAGTAAATTATTTTCTGTTTTAACTATCATAAACAATGCTATTGTGTAACATTTTGTGAATTTTTTATTCCACCTCTTTTATTATGGTAGAATATAGAGACCATAAAATTTACCATTTTAACCATTTCAAGTCTACAATCCAGTGGCATTAAGTATATTCATAACCATCACCACTATCCACCTCAGAACTTTTTCATCATCCCAAATTGAAACTCTATACCCATCAAACAATAATTCCCCATTCATCCCGCCTCCCAGCCCCTGTTAACTACGATTTTATTTTCTGTCGCTATGAATTTGGCTATTCTAGGGTACCTCATGTAAGTGGAATCATACAATGTTTGTCCCTTTGTGCATAGCTTGTTTCACTTAGCATAACGTTTTCATGGGTCACCCATGTTGTAATATGCATCAGAATTTTATTCCTTTTTAAGGTTGAATAATGTTTTACATATGCACATACCACTTTGTGTTTTTCCGTTCATCTACTGATGGACATTTGTGCTGATTCTACCCTTTGGCAATTGTGAATATTGTTGCTGTGAACATTGATGTAAAAATATCTCTTGAAATCTTTCCTTTCGATTCTTTTGAGTTTATACCTGGAAATGGAATTGTGGATCATACGGTAATTCTCCATAGAGTGAAAAACCTCCATACTATTGGGTACCATTACATTCCCACTCCTTGGAGAGCATGAGTGTTTCAATCTCTCTACTTCTTCATCTAAAATATAGTTTTCTGTTTTTTTTTTTTTGATAACAGCTATTCTAATGGGTGTGAAGTATTCACTGTCATTTGACTTTATTTTTGTGTATAACTTTAAACATATCCCTGATCATGCATTAAGGTGGAGTTCCTAGAAAAAAATGTATGTCTGAGGTCATGTTAATTCTGGAGTTCCCTAACGTGCATAGTCACACACCACTCCAGAAAGGGTACGCTGCTTTATTCTATCAACAGTCACAGGAACCATTTTTAGCTCTGTTGTTTATTTCTTTTTGATAAGTCTAAGTTATTCTAGATAATCCTCTTGATGATTTCCAAAATATGGGTATTTTTCCTTCACTGTGGCAACCATCCAGTTATTTGGAAACATTTTCATATTTTGCATACTGGTGATCATCAAGGTTTGTGTTAATGGTCACTAATTCACTTTTCTTTTTCATTAACCACTGATCAGAAGGTACTTTCATTTTATTGTGTTACTATTTCTATGTTTCAGTCTTTTTTTTTTTTTAATTTCAAATTAATATGAGAGTACAACTTTTAGGTTACATTGTTTCCAATTCTAAGGTAAAGTTGGAGTTGCTGTTGAGCCCGTCCCCCAGGGGGCATGCTGAACACCCTCATATTGTGCACAGTAGATGAGATCCCCAGCTAATTGCCCTCCCTCCACCTCTCTCCCTTCTCCTACCTCTCCTCTCCCCCTTGCTAGACGATATTTGTGTTTTATCATTCATGTGGGCATGTAGTTGTTTATATATTGGTATTGGTTTCATACCAGTATTGAGTACATTGGATTTTTTTTTTCTTTACAAAGTAAAGTACTTTCTTTACAAAGTACTTTACAAAGATACTTTACTGAAATGCTTTACTCCATCCAGGTAAACAAGATGTGACGTCTCCATCTTTTCTTATAGCTGAATAGTACTCCATGGTACACATATACCACAGTTTGTTAATTCATTCATGGGTTGATGGGCATTTTGGTTGCTTTCATCACTTGGCAATTGTGATTGAGCCACAATAAATATTGGACTTTCCATGTGATCCCGCAATTCTATTATGAGGTATTTACCCAGAAGAACAAAAATCATTTTACCACAAAGATTGTATTTTTCTTTTGAGACCAAGTCTCACTTTGCTGCCCTTGCTAAAGTGTTGTGGCGTCATAACTCATAGCAAACTCAAACTCCTGAGTTTGGGCTCAAGAGATTCTCTTGCTTCAGTCTCCCAAGTAGCTGGGACTACAGGCGCCCACCACAATGCCTGGCTGTTTTTAGAGATGGGGTCCTGCTCTGGCTCAGGCTGGCCTCAAACTCCTGAGCTCAAGCAATCCACCTGCCTCAGTCTCCCAGAGTGCTAGGATTACAGGTGTGAGCAACTATACCTACCCCCAGAAGACATTTTTAAAAAGAAAATGAGGGAATTTATCTGCCCTTCCCCCCTTCTTTTATGTTATATTATCCTTTTTAAAAATGTTTCAGTGTTCTTTAGAGACAAGATCTTGCTGTCGTCCAGACTAGATTTGAGCTCCTGGACTGAAGTGATCCTCCCGACTTAGCCTTCTGAGTAATTGTGACTACGAGTGCACACCACACTTCATGGGCTATTTAACTACTATCTATCAATAACTTTTAATTCCGTTTTATCAATTAACTACTAATCAGCACAGTTTGTAGATTGTGCCTCCTTTGTTTCCCCTCTTCTCCGTGTAGTACTTTGTCTTCCTAGGGGCTCTTGTTGTGCTGTACATGTTCCTGCCCGCCAACTTCACACATGCTAATTCTAACCCTCCTGGTGATTGTACTTGAAGGTGAGGTCTTGAGGAGGTGGTTAGGTCATGAGGGTACAGCCCTCATAAATGGAATTAGTGCCCTTATAAAAGAGACTCCCAAGACTGTCCTCACTCCTTCCATCATGCAGGGATATAGTGAGAAGTCATCTGTGAACCAGGAAATGGCCCTCACCTGGCACGAAATTTCCTGGCACCTTGATCTTGAACTTCTTAGCCTCTTGAACTGTAAGAAATAAATTTCTGATTTTTATAAGAGATCTAGTTTATGGTGTTTTGCTATAGCTGCCCAGACTAAGATCTTGGTAAATTAATAGCAACAATAATTATTCCTTGTATTTGCATGGTACTTTACCTATTTACATACTATATAATTTAAATGCTTTCACACACATTACCTTTCTGGAGTCTCCTAACAGCTCTTCCAGGTGGGTAAGAAATGTACTGCTAGTCTCATTATTATAGGTGAAGAAACAGATGCAGAAAAGTGAACTGTGAGGCCAGTAAGCAACTCAGGGGCTGAGGCAGGCGTAGGGGGTGACTCTCCCATTTCCTATTTAAAACTCTTTCTTGGATACTTCACAACTTTCCATAAATATATAAAAGGAGTCTTTTTTAAAAAACACCATATGTATAACATTTAACATAAAAGAAGTGAGCTCAAAGAGAATTTGCCACTTTGTCAGGCTTAACACACATAATTTTGATATCATGCCAGGATCTAATGAGGATAGGCATATAATTTCATCATTACACTGAAAATAGACATTCTGAAGCAACTGTGGTGGACAAATTAGCTCATCGTGGACAGATGATCGTTGTTATTTTCAATTACTGCATGAGTACTTTTCTCAATAATACTGTGCAGTTACCACTGTCTAATGTTATTTGGTGTCCAGTAACACATGTGGTCTCTGGAGCAGGAAAAAAAAGGTTCTGGGATGCTTTCTTTGTCAAGGAAAACTTACTGAGATGAAAGTTGTCATGTCTTTACAACTTAAAATGTGAAGTTAAATAAAAAGTCCACATTTAAAAATTTACACTATCATAACATGCACAAAAGGTGAATGTTTTCCAAACTGTAAGTTCAGCTGCTTTATGTCAGAATGACATTCCCTCATAGGTGTCTGCTGACTTAGATGTGGCTTTATACTTGGAAACCCTGTGGAGGTTAAGGAATTCCTAGTGTATGGCTGTCAAACCTGTTAAGTCACTTTTGTAGAGTCTTTATGGAATTCCAATATATGAAGCACAGAAAAGTAGACCGACTCTAAAGTAGGGGTGAGAGGAGGCTGAATCCTTGTGCGCCTTAAAATTTCTATCATTTCACATCATTGAGTGCTTGCTATGCTTGGTGATGGAGACGTAATGAAGAGCAGCAGAAGCGAGGCCCTGCTCTCACGAGGCTTACAGTCAATCTCATAGAGGAGACAGGTAATCCGATTATCATGGTATCGAGGGTAAAACTACTGCTTGGACTCAGGCAGAGGGGACGCACACGATAAATTACAGTGGAGAACATGGTGTCACCGTAGAGTTCAGGGAAGTCTTCTCCAAGGAGCCAGTGCTCGGGCTCAGAATTAAGAGTATGTTAGGAAGAAGGAAATGCATGTGCAGAGCTCTGCACCCAGCGATGAGTAAGAGGAATTGAAAAATTAAAAAGTGGCGTGTAAAAGGGGGAAGAGAGGAATGCACAGACTCAGGTGAGACTGGAGTGGTAAATAGAAGCTGAACCTCGTAGAGGGGCGGCCGGCTGTGCTAAGGAATTGTCTTTGCCGTAAGAATGATGGAAAGCCAGTGAGAAATGGCATGGCTCACTTTGTGTTTTGGGGAGCTCACTCTGTTGTGGTGTGTTCAGTGTATAAAGACAAGTCAGAAGACGAGTGCTGTGATCCAGGCAAAGCAGGATAAAGGAAATCAGGGAGAGGGATGGGTTATAGTTGTTTGGGAAGTAAAGTTTTCAGGATTGGGAGTATGAGGGGACAGTTGTAAGGGGAAGGAAGAGACTACATGTAGGATTCGGCTGGTGTAATAGACAATGCAACTGATGGGAAGCATTCCTTTAGAGCAGGGGCTCTAAAACTATGGCATGTGAGACAAGTCCTGCCTGCTGCCTGTTTTTGAAATCAAGTTTTATTGGAACACAGCCAGGCTCGCTTGTTTATGTATTGTGCATGACTGCATTGGGGCCATAAATGCAGAGTTGAGTAGTTATGACAGAGCCTGGCTCACAAAGCCTAAAACTTTATCATTTAATATCTTTATAAAAAAACTTTGTGGACCCTGTCCTTAGAGAAAAAAAATACGCCATTACACAGACACACACACACACACAGGTACACACACGCACACACATTTGACCCTTGAACAACACAGGTTTGAACTGCAGGGGTACATGAATATGCAGATTTATGCAGATTTTCTCCTGCCTCTGCCACTCAAAGACAGCAAGATCAACCTCTCCTTTCCCTCCTCCTTCTCAGCTTACTCTCTCCAAAGGCAATGAGGATGAAGACCTTTAGGGTACTCCACTTCTACTTAATGAATAGTAAATGTATTTTCTTTTCCTTATGATTTTCTTGTCTCTTTCCTTCTTTCTTTTTTTTTTTTTTTGAGACAGAGTCTCACTATGTTGCCCTAGGTAGAGTGCTGTGGCATCACAGCTCACAGCAACCTCAAACTCTTGGGCATAAGTGATTCTCTTGCCTCAGTCTCCCAAGTAGCTGGGACTAGAGGGGCTCACCACAATGCCCATCTATTTTTTATTGCAGTTGTCATTATTGTTTGCTGGCCCAGGCTAGGTTCAAACCCCCCAGCCTGGGTGTATGTGGCTGGCATCATAACCGCTGTGCTGTGGGTGCTGAGCCTTCTTACGATTTTCTTAATAACATTTTCTTTTCTCTAGCTTACTTTATTATAAGGATATAATATATAATACATGTAATATACAAAATACAGTAGAACCTCTGTAAGTTGACCACCAGGGGACTGTAACAAACTGGCCAATATAGAGAGGTGGCCAACATAAGGAACTAGGTTTTAATGCATGTGGTCCATGACCTGTCTATGAAAATTAGGTCAACTTAAGGAGGTGATTGAGGTAGGGAGGTGGTCAACTGTGAAGGTCTATTGTATATGTTAATTGTTATCAATAAGGCTTCTGGTTAATAGCAGGCTATTAGTAGTTAAGTTTAGGAGAATCAAAAGTTATATGCAGATTTCTGACTATGTGGAGGTCAGTGCCCCAATCCCCAAGTATTTGAAGTGCTTTGAGAAAGCCAAGAGATCAAGTCAAGTAGGAAGTTACACACAGTACTTTAGAGGTATTTTAAATATGAGAGTCAACTTTACGAAGATTGTAATGAGCATGGATGAGACCAGCTAGGGGAATATTAGAGTGAGAAAAAGAAGCCACCTAGGATAGAGCCTGGAGAAACTCCATCATTTAAGGGCCAGGTAGAGGAGTGATCAGAGAAAGTGCGAGTCCAAAGAATATGCCACAAGAGAAGTCAAGTGTGTGTGTCCTAGAGTTGCAGCAATAAAATACCACAATTGAATGGTCTAAAAGGGAAATGTATTCTCTAATGGATCAGGAGGCCAGAAGTCTGAGATCGAGCTGTCAACAGGATTGCTTCCTTCTTGCATGCTCAGAAGGAGAATCTGTTTCATGCTTGTTTCTTAGCTACAGACTTGCATCAATCCTGGGCATTCTTTCACTTGTAGACAAATCACTCCAATCTCTACTTCTCTTGTCACGTGGTGTAGTCCAGGTAAGTTCCTATGTCTCTTCTCTTATTATAAGGTCACCAGTCATATTGGATCAAGGCCCTGCTCTATTCCAGTATAAACTTGTCCTGACTAATTATATCTGCAATGATTGATTCTAAGTTAAGTTCATATTCTGAAGTTCCTTGAAGGATATGAATTTTAGGGGAGACGCTATACCAAATCCAGTACACTGCAGGAAAAGATGAGTTCTAAAGAGGAGGGAGGTCCAGAGACTGATTCCAAATTCACCCTGGTGTATTGAAAGTAGAGACCCACAGATAGAATTTAAGGAGACTATACTTGCATCTGAATGTGCAGATTTCCCCCCGGCTTCCAGTTCTCTAAAGTTTTATTGATGACTTGTATTAAAGAGTCTGTCTTTATTTTTGAGAGATGGCCCAGTTGCTGTCCCTGGTGTGGCACAGGGGTCCTAGCTCTGGAGCAAGGTAAGAGTAAAGATGCCACCTTTGGAATTTCTCTTTTTGATCTCTGCAACCACTTGATTTCCCTTGGAGATATTTCTTTAAGTAATACCCAGGTCTGATCCTATTTAAAGTGCACAGGGGCTAATGGGATCACTGGCTGAGGTGAAATGGTTGCAGATGGTAATGTGAAGACTAATTTATTTTCAGAGGCTTTTACGAATTCATGTGCTTTTAATGATAGCTTACTATAACCACAAATCCCTCATTTTCATTCTTTAAAAGGAGAGGATATTGCCCATTATTAACAACAGAGGAAGATAGAGCAGGCAGCTAATTGACCCAGCTAAGCTGACACAATGGTGGTGGGGTTATGAAAGCTGAAGAGCTTTACTATGCTCCTAGGACTTTTGTCTCGTTTTTTACATTGACTTCTGTGACCTCACTACAAGCCATTTTCACCTGCTTGTCTCTCTTCCTCAGTCAAGCTTCCATCGGCTGGTCCACAGTGAGGTCTGTTGGGTAGTGTTTCCTGTGATCCTTTTCTTTTTTGCCATCAAAAAGCTGATGCTTCTGTGCCCCCACCAGTAGGATGGTGACTTTTTCTTGGAAAGAGCAAAACTGGGTGGGATGACATCCTGTCAGTTACTCTGCTTTGGGGTCCTGTCATCTGCTGCTTTTTAAGCCAAAGGGTGGGGATGGCATGTTGGCTGTTAGGAGTCTGGATAGGAAGAAAGGGGAAATGGGGGGATGGAAATGGAAAGATATATTTTCTTTTAATCTTGATATGGGGAAAAAAAAAATAGTCTTCCACAGCCAGAAATCATTCATTGCAGGATAGAAAATGTTGGTTCCTTCTCTGGCCCTTAAAGCCATCTGGATTGCTGATACCACACATCTATAAAATTCGTAAAGCTCAGAGGTCCCAAGGCACAGCGCAGCAAGGCTGAGGTTCTCATTTGCTGATAGCTTCTTTTCCTGCCACGGACTCACCTGAGATTGGCCTCTTGGTCCTGCTACCCAGATTTATGCTCTGCCTCTGATGAGTTGCAGGTTTATATTTAGTCTTTCCAGGTCTCAAAGTTTAGACTTTCCAAGCTTCCAAGGGGTTTAGACAAAGGTCTGGCTGTCAGAGGTCCCAGTTCACTCAGGGATCTGTTCTGCCTCATCCTTCACCTGTCCCAGCCAAGAAAGTCCAAGAGCATTGGGACACAGGATAACAGGCTGGATCTGAGATCCAGAAGAGATCGTCATGGTTTAGGAAATGGCATATAATCATTGCTGATGGGAAAGTGTGGGTTTTCAAGTCAGGCCCACCCAAGATTGAATGTTGGGCTCTGACCACTTTTATTTTTACTTTCTGAGAAAGAAAATACCATTAAGTACATTCTAAAACAACACAGCAAAGTATATATATATTTATACTGTACATTAAAAGAACACAGACTAGGGTATATATATGCAATGGGTGATTGTATTTCCCCAAGATGAATCTGGGCAACAGGCAGTATTAGACAGGAAACAAAGGGGATTTTAGGTTTTCAGTAATGACTTAGGTCTTTTCTTTAAAAGAATATAAATCCAGAGATACTAGGACATGAAGTTAACATTGTACAAATTCTGGTGGTGGGTTATATTATTTTCCCTATTTTTTTTATATTGAGCATCTTTCCATAAATTTGTCATTTTTATTTCTACTTCCGTGAATTGTCTATTCATAATTACCTCCCATTTGTCCATTGGATTGTTTATCTTTTCCACGTTGTTTTGAAGTTATTTTTATATTCTGATGCCAAATTTTGGTTATATGTGCTGAGAGTATCGTCTCTTTTTAGCCTACTATTTCCTTTTTTTTTTTTTTGAGTCTTTTGACAGACAGTGAATGACAGAAGTGATGACAGAAGATGACTTATTAAATATTTCCTTTATGCCTCAAGCTTTTGGTATATTATGCCTCAAGCTTTATGAACCAAAGTCTTTCTTGCTTTGGTTCATAAAGCTAGTTATTTTCATATATTATCTTCTGATGGAATGAAAATTTTGTTTTCCCTGTAGGTCTCCTGTCAGCTTGGAATTAATCTGTTTGGTATGGGTAACTTAAAGATTTAATTTCGTTTTTTTCTAGGTGGAGATCTAATTGTCTCAAAATGACTTAATTATTAATTACAGGAATGCTATTGATTTTATATCCATAAAACTCACTGAATTCTCATACATTTTAATAACCATACATTTTATCCAATTTTCTGTGTGAATAAATCCCTAGAATTACAAATAATGACAATCTAGTCTATTAATAAGTCTCGTATTTCACATACAGCATATATCATTTCTTTTTCTTGCCTTATCCTAATTTCAGAATCTCTAGTATAATGTTAAATAGTAGTGGACATAATGGGCAACCTTATCTCATTCTGGAGATTAATTAAAATGCTTTCAAACTTTTACTATTAAGTAGAAACTTGACATACGCCTTTGTTAGATATCCTTTTATCAGGTTAAAGAAGTTCCCTTCTCTTTCTAGTTTTCTATAAGTGAATTTTTAAAAAATTATAAATTAATGAGACATTGATTTCTCTCTCACATTATAGTTCTGATGTGAATGGTTTAACTGGTGGTTTGAACTGCTGCTAATTGAGGTTATGGAGTGCTTTCCCTTTCCTTAGACCATTGTTCTCATTGTGGGGACAGAGAAGAAAGACTGGGAGGGGGCATTCCCAAAGTCTTAGGCCCAGGCCCCAGAGTGGCATCCACAGGTATATAACCTTCATTCCCATCTGGGAAAAATTAATTTCAGGGCTACAGATAACTGCAAAGGAGGCCAGAAATTATAGTGCGCAATCATCTCTGCCCAAGAGATGTATCTTAAAAATTCTAAAAATTTCTATTTCTAGTTTTGTTAACATTATCGCATATTTGTGTTTGTTAGAGATAGGGGGAAAAAACAAAGTGCTGTGTGCATGTTGTTTCCCCACACACCAAACAATTCTCCAGCAGACACAGTTGAATGTCCTTTAATCCAACTTAATTGACACTCCTACTGGCAGATGACATAAAATCCCACAGGTCAAGGGCTCAGGCCCCAAGTGTCCTCCTCCCTTCAGATGCCAACCACAAGCCCAGGCTGTAATCTATGCTTCTGACCAAACTGGCTGTAAATCGGGGTTCCCCCAATTCCCTTCCTGTGTTTAATTAATTTTCTAGAGTCCTAGGACTCAGGGCCACATTTTACTTATGTTTACTTGTTTACTAATAGAGGACATAATAAAGGCTATAGAAAAATAGCCAGTTGAAGAGACACATAGGAAGAGGTCTGGAAAGTCCTGAATGCAGGAAGTTCCATTCCCGTGGAATTGGGGGGCACCATCCTCCCGGCATGGGGATGCGTTCACCAACCTGGAAGCTCTCTCGAGGGTTTTTATGGAGGATTCATCACATAAGCATGATCGGTTGTTAACTGTATTTCCAGCCCCTCTCCACACTCTGGAGAATGGGAGGGTGGGGCTGAGAGCCCCAAGCCTCTAATCACAGCTTGGTCTTTCTGGGGACCAGCCTCCAGCCAGGAGCCTACTCAGATTCACCTCATCACAACACAAGATGCTCTCATCACCCAGAAAATTCCAAGGGATTTAAGAGCTCTGTGTCAGACACTCCTATCACTCAAGAAATTATGAAGGTCTTAGGAGCTTTGTGTCGGGAACTGGGGTAAACGACCAAATATTAGAACTAAAGATTCTCCTAGCACCCCTGTCTGTAAGGAGATGGGTCAGAAATCAAATATTAGAACAAATGTTTCTCCTATCATGGCGATTGCTCAGGAAATTACAAAGGTGTGGGGAGCTCCATGCCAGGGACTGGGGGCAGAGACCAATATATATATATTTTATTATTTCAGTGCTATTTTTTTCTTGAGCAGTTGCTGAAAATTTTTCTATTTTATTGGCTTTTTATTTCCTTTAAAACTCTGAAATGAGTGAAAAAACTGGTGAAATGCAAATGAAGTCTACAATCAGGAACACTGATATTTACTGCATTTCTATGTATTAGTACATATAGTTACACAAACTACTAGTAATATACACTCATGTTGATTTCTTAGTTTTGAAAATGGAACCATGATAGTATAAGATGTTCATATTCGGGAAAACTGTTCACAAGATATAAAGGGATATTATCTCTACAACTTTACTCTAAAGCTAAAATTATTCCAAAATAAGAAAGTAGTTTTTTAAAGCCTTCAGTTTTGTTGATCATTAGTACTCTTTCTCTTTTTGGCCTGTTTTCTTTTTTGTTGCTTTGTGCCTCTAAAGCTGCCATTTCTTTCCTTCAAGTTATTTTCAGTTTAGTCTGTTTTTCTGGCTGCTAGATTGAATGTTATTCAGAGGTCTCTATTCTAACCATAGGATCTCTGTCAAGTCTCTTAATATCTCTTTGTTACTTCCTTTCTATGTGTACCTATGAAATAAGGTAATGATGCCTTCTTTCTAAAGTAGATACAAAGTCTAAATGAAAACTTACATGTAAAACAACATCTCATATACAGCAAGCACTTAATAAGTGACTGTTGCGATCATCGTCATTGTTGTCACATGGAGAATCCATGGTGAAAAGATGTTAGATATGTGCAATGAAATTTGATGGTGTTAATTTTGGGGTAATATTAGTTATATCATCTGCATAGACACATTTTCTATATTTTATTCACAATTCTACTTTCTAGTGTCATAAAATGGGATCACCATCAATACTATGCAGCCTTAAAAAAAGATGGAGACTTTACCTCTTTTATGTTTACATGGAGGGACCTGGAACATATTCTCCTGAGTAAAGTATCTCAAGAATGGAGGGAAAAGTATCCAATGTACTCAGTACTTCTATGAAACCAACTTATATTTACTCACACTTTCTTATGAAAGATAGAACACAACTATAGCCCAGGATGAAGGAGAGAAATGGAGTGGGAAGGGAGAGGAGGGAGAAGTTTTCATAGAGGGAGGGTAAACAGCAGGACCACTCCTATGGAGCATATTGCAAGGGCACAAGTCAAATCTGTCAAGTGTAGAACATAAATGTCTTAACACAATAATCAAGTAAATGAGGCGAAAGCTATGTTGCTTGGTTTGATGTAAGCATGTCAGATTGTATTAAAAAATCAACACATTGTACCCCACATATGCACAAATGTATTCATGACCTATGTGTAGGTGACTTAATACAAAAAAATAAAATAATTAGAAAAAATGAAATAAAACTGATGATATTTGAAGGGACACAGAAATAGGCATGTAGAAAAAATAGGCAAGGGAATTGCATTTGCTTTTAGTCTTGTGTGTTGTGTCTTTCCATATGCATGTTCCACCTTTCTACATCCTGTTCTGCTTTCTGGAAGGCTAACCTCCACCAACTGAATCAACTCGGTTTCTCTTGTGCTTTCCCGAGGGAGGTATCAGTGGCGATTGGCAGATGAGAAGAAGGAGTGTTCAGTTTATTTGTTCTCCTGGCTCTTCTGTTGAAGAACATAGCTTCTGCCTATAATTACAGCTATTGGTGTCTCTAAGTTTAGATAACCTATTCCTCCTCCTTCCTCCCCACGGTCCCTTTAAGCCTAAGGATAGTAACAGTGTCCAGCATTGCTGGGATTGGGATATTTCACCCTTCTTTATAAGTTTCCCTAAAGCTTGCCAACATCTTTATTTTAACTAATGAAATACTCTCTTCATTAAACTCTTCTCAATTAACCTGTTTAAGTGTGTCACCAATCTTATCACTAATGCATGGGTTTCACCAATTATAATTTAATTTGTCACCATAGCTGAAATGTGAACAATGATGTTAAAAATGGCACCAAAGGAACTTAACTCAGTATACTTTTCTTCAATTCCAAATGTCGATGAGTGAAAGTACTGAAATGATATCCTAGACTCATTCTTAGTGATATTGCTAATTTTTACTACTATTTCAGTGCCTATTTCCAAGAATAATACAGAGTATATGAGGACCTAATTTAAGTCAATGACATTTGGAAACATTTATTATATGCCAAGCATTTTTAAAAGCTATTTTAATCCTCAAAATAGTACCATGAGGTAGTTCCCACAAGTGCCCATTCTTTTTTATGCATAGGAAACCAAGATGTGCATTTTTTTTTCTTTTTCTTTTTTTTGGCCAGGGCTAGGTTTGAACCAGCTACCTCCGGCATATGGGACCAGCGCCCTACTCCTTGAGCCACAGGCACCGCCCCGGAAACCAAGATGTGGAAAAGTTAAGATATTTGTTTAGAATCACATGGTAAGAAATTGCAACAACAACAAAAATAAACAAATGGGACTTCATTAAACTGAAAAGCTTCTGTACAGCTAAGGAGACAATAACCAAAGCAAAGAGACAACCTACACAATGGGAAAGGATATTTGCATATTTTCAATCAGACAAAAGCTTGATAACTAGGATCTATAGAGAACTCAAATTAATCCACATGAAAAAAGCCAACAATCCCATATATCAATGGGCAAGAGACATGAATAGAACTTTCTCTAAAGACGACAGACGAATGGCTAACAAACACATGAAAAAATGTTCATCATCTCTGTATATTAGAGAAATGCAAATCAAAACAACCCTGAGATATCATCTAACCCCAGTGAGAATGGCCCACATCACAAAATCTCAAAACTGCAGATGCTGGCGTGGATGTGGAGAGAAGGGAACACTTTTACACTGCTGGTGGGACTGCAAACTAGTACAACCTTTCTGGAAGGAAGTATGGAGAAACCTCAAAGCACTCAAGCTAGACCTCCCATTTGATCCTGCAATCCCATTACTGGGCATCTACCCAGAAGGAAAAAAATCCTTTTATCATAAGGACACTTGTACTAGACTGTTTATTGCAGCTCAATTTACAATCGCCAAAATGTGGAAACAGCCTAAATGCCCACCAACCCCGGAATGGATTAATAAGCTGTGGTATATGTATACCATGGAATACTATTCAGCCATTAAAAAAAATGGAGACTTTACATCCTTTGTATTAACCTGGATGGAAGTGGAAGACATTATTCTTAGTAAAGCATCACAAGAATGGAGAAGCATGAATCCTATGTACTCAATTTTGATATGAGGACAATTAATGACAAATAAGGTTATGGGGGGGGAAGCAGAAAGAGGGACGGAGGGAGGGGATGGGGCCTTGGTGTGTGTCACATTTTATGGGGGCAAGACATGATTGCAAGAGGGACTTTACCTAACAATTGCAATCAGTGTAACCTGGCTTATTGTACCCTCAATGAATCCCCAACAATAAAAAAAAAAAAGAGAAAGTGGCAAATCTCAACTCAAGCATTTAGGCTTCCCACCAGCACTTGAAACCATTGTGCTGTAGTTAACCCAACAATGTAGTTATGATAATGACTTTGCAGCCAATTTCAAAAGGTGAATGAATCAAAGTTCCATCATAAAATAGATGTTATATTGAAAACTAGCTGATCAATGATCACACACGAGTAATCAATTACAGGGTTTAGGAAAACCAACAACGAATGGTGCAATGCCTCTGGGCTAGTAACAGTAGTACATACACGGTTACCACCTCTAGTTCTCCAAGGACCAGGGGAGGGAATGAAGGATTACTGGAATCTGGAATAGTTACTAGCTATAGCTTTAGTTGTAAAAGATGGCAGCCAGGCAAGAGCTGGGGCATTTGGCTGAGAAATGCAGTCAATCCGCCATGACTTGTGGAATAAGGGAGCCAGGAGAAATTCTTCCTTCTCAGTTTCCTCCCATCCTCTCCTCCCCTGCTGACCTTCTACTTGTTGTCAAACCCAATTGGAAATTAGAAAGCCAAGACCCCAAATGACATAGTCTAAAAAGCTTTGCCTCCCAGGGTTCAGGGCAGGGTGGGGAATATGTAAGAGGGGCAGAAGGAAATATCTAGTAGAGTGGATTTTTCTAATTAAGCAAATGCTTTTGCTCTCAGAATAGTCTTATACAAGAAAGAAATCTAAAGTAAAATTAGCATATCCAGCAAGGTGTTAACAAGATCTTTTTTTCCTCTCCTTTATTTTCATTGCTTTTGGAAAGGAGCTGAGCTTTTGTCTTTTTCCTCTTCTTTATTTTCACCGCTCTTGGAAAGGAGCTGAGCTTTTGTAGATGTCCCCACATACTGTTCCTTTTCTAAAGTCTTTGCAGCAAAAATGAATCATAACTCAATAGATGGAAGCTCTATTTTGGTCCCAGTTATCAACTCTGGAATAATAATACACCTTCAGGCTTTTGTGTATAATCATCATAATACATGAAGAAATTGCTATAGGTCAGAATATATTAAAGCCATGCATGTATTTGATGCTAAAGATCAATAGATGTAATCATAGAAAGTTTATAGAACTTAAGCCATTAGTTGAACTTTTTGAATTATCTGGTTTGAGGGAATACTCACAAGAAATCCTAAGATATCATTTTCCAGCCTATGAATCTATTTTCCAATATATAATCCATAAGTCAAGGAAAAAGTACTTCCTGGGACTTTATGGCACTACTGATCTGTAATTCCCACATTTTCTAAAATGGACTTTTTCCTTCTCCCATTATTCTTTCTATACTATCCTATTTGCACCAAGAGCTAAACTTATTTTTTTGAAAACATTTCTTCAAGTTATTTAGTTTTTTCAATAAATAGCAGCCATATTATGGAAGTGCAGAATGGAACAGTGAATTAAAACCCTGTTTATTACCTAAGAATATCCAGTAAAAAAGTTACCAAATTGTTTGGTTCAAGACAGTCTGTTCACTTGGGAGAAATGATGTACTTGAGGACGCATCAGGAACTGTGTTTTACATATTTCGTTTGAGCCACACAACAAAGTAGATACTAGTATTATATTCATTTTACATATATAGAAATTTAGCAATTTCCTATGGATAGATAACTAGAACCAAGTGCTAACTTTGTCACTTCAACCAGTGTTGAAAGTGATAAATAGTGAGAGAAGGAAAAATGCCTGCAGAGGGGACGCTTGAAAATATGTGCGAGCATTTTAATTGTCACAATACTGGGGAGAGTTATTAGTGGCCAAGGGCACTAAAAGTCCTGCAATGCTTTAGACAGTGATAGCATGATAAAAAATTCTTCACAACTCTACACAGTAGTGCCTCACTAAGAAACTTTGACCTATACTAACCTGAAATAAAGTTGAACACTGAAATTATTTACATTTTGCAAGTTAAAATTATAATACCCACGCATTTATTATTTTCTGTATTTTGATCATGTATGTATGTCTTCAAAAAATGTGCTGGAGGAAGAAGTTAGATTTTTATAAAGCCATTTTATGAATATGGATGAAAAAAGTGGAAACAGAAAGAAAACTGCACTCTAGAATGAATAGAGGGCCAGATGACTGTAAGGCCTGTTGAATTCTGGAAGCCTCATTTTATATGATGGCTAAAATTGCTAAGAAAAAGTAAAGATCTATTGTACAGATTGCCAGTATTTATGAGCGTTTCAGGCAATACTTTCTAAGCAGCTGAACTGGCTGCTGAAAGATGTTTCTGGGAACCCTCATCCCCTCTTCTAGTAAATGAGTTATAGCTTGTTTATGTCAGATAATGTTAATTGCTGGGGGAGGAGCAAGCATTTGGAACCTACTATCAGAACAGGGTTTCTCTTTTGTTCTGAGTTGAGAAGTGCAGACCAGGAGAGGGGTCTTCTTGAATGATTCAGCTTCCATGTGGATCTTCCCATTTTCAGAACTTTTCTAATTTGTGCCCTTTTCCACACACCCAGGAGTTTTTTTTTTTTTACCACCATGGTCACTTATATTCAGTAGTATTTCCTTGGAGGTCACTGTGAGAGAGAGTGGGGTAGGGACTAGGATATAAACGAAGTGAGGTGGGGTGTGAATTCCAGGTAGTCTGATCCCAGAGCACCATGGCGTATATCAGGTTCACTCTTAGCTCTATCACTTAAATCTCATTGTTTTACTTAATTTTCAGGACAACTCCATAATATAAGTGCTATTATTTTTCCCCACTTTACATACAGAGAAGCAAAAACTTACAGAGGTTAAGTTACCTGCTGAAGTTCACACCAGTTGGCTGGGGGATTTATGAAGAAGCCTTTGCTTTCTTGATGAACAGACTGGTGTGGCTCCCATGTTTTTCATACCTCTCTCTCCTCTTTGATCACTGGAGATGTTAAGTTTACAGCAGTGGCAGCGATCTGTGACAATAGGCTATCAACGCAAGAGAAAAATCAAGCTAATTGATGAGAAGTTGGCTCTAACATGACATAGTTGCTAACAAGACGTGAAGACACCTACCCTCACATTTATTATGTGAGAAAATCAGCCTTTATAGCCTTTATTTTTTAAGCCATCGAAAGTCAAACTTTCTATTATTTGCAGCTAATTGCATTTGTAGCTAAAGAAAAGTGAAACTCCTTAAAAATCAACATCTCAGATATTTTTTCAGTTAATAAATGTTGTACATAATCATTGCAGAAAATTTGAGAAGCACAGAAAGGCTTGTGGTAAACTACTTTATTTTTCCTAAATATGTAGGGCATCTCCTCGCAGGAGAAATATAGCTCCTCCCCCAAGAGCATAGGGTATGGTTGTGTGGCTTGTTTAGATCAATGAATGCGAGGGAAGGGACATGGTCCACTTTCAAGAATAAGCTATTTTTTTTCTTTTATTCTTTTTCACTTCTACTGTGAGACTGGCATATCCCAAATAGAAGGCTGTCCTTCGGGCATAGAAAAAAGAGAATGTGGTACGGAGTTACATGTAACCCCATGGCAGATATGAAGATGAGAGAGAAGATCCAGGAATGATTTATTCTTGAAGCACAACTGAACTTAAGTTGGCAGATTTAGAACATGGAAAAAGAGGAGAAGGAGAAAATTTGTAATTCCACTAATGGGAGGCAAATTTTATTAGTGATCTCCTTCATTAAAAATGAGTAATAGTCCTTTAAGACTAATATTAGTAATAATGACTATTTGTAATTTAATAAATTACTATACTGTATTTTTTCTCAAAAATCTATTTAGTATAATACTTTTTCCCTATTAAAAATATATAGATTGTTCTTAATGATTTTTCAATGTCCCGTTGTTCAGAAACACTTTTTACCACAAAAAGGGCATTTGGATCATTAGTGTGAACACACAGAGTCCTCCCTAGAATTCCTCATTTATTTATGTAGCCTAGCACTTAGCACCACCATATCTGGCATAGAACCTCTCAAAATTTTTTCTTTAAGAGGAGAACAAAAGTGATAAAGGAACATGGGCAGAGCTACAGCAGAAGGTGTGGAAAAGTGTCAATGACATAAAACCTCCTTTTACCTGGTTCTCTGTTTCTTTTTGGAGTTAATCTTTTATAACTTGCCTATTATATCCCATTTTTCACTATCTTACTGATATTCATAAGAAGGCTCCAGAGAACCATGTGCTAAAAAGAGACTGTTTTTTTGTCATCATTAATTAACCAATTCATTCATATTCTTATTTGTATCGAATAAATGCCTATTATGTGCAGGCCATGCCCTAAGCATTGCAGATACAGCAGTCAGCATGACAGATAAGGTCTCTGTTTCACAGAACTTTCCGTTCTGTTGGTGAAGGCAGCAAAGCAGGAAAGAAAGGGACTAACAAACAAATGGACAATTTTGTATAGAGATAAGTATTAAGAAGAAAATTAAATAATGTCATGAGAACAAATGGGCAAGCAGGAAGAGAATGGGTGGCCTTAACTTGGACGATGAGGAAAGGCTTCTCTGAGGAGGTGACATTTGAGCACTTGGCCTGAAATGTAAGAAGTACATTCAGCTATGTGAAGATATGAGGGATGCGTGTGCCAAACAGAGGGAACAAACCAAAGCCCTAAGAAAGAATGCACTTCACATCCTTGCAGAAAAGATTAATGTGAGGTGGCTTGGCACCCATAGCACAGTGGTTACGGCACCAGCCACATACACCAAGGGTGGCAGGTTCGAAACCAGCCTGGGCCAACTAAACAACTGCAACAAAAAAATAGCTGGGCATTGTGATGGGCGCCTGTAGTCCCAGCTACTTGGGAGACTGAGGCAAGAGAATCACTTAAGCCCAAGAGTTAGAGGTTGCTGTGAGCTGTGACGCCACAGTACTCTACAGAGGGCGATATAGTGAGACTGTCTCAAAAAAAAAAAAAATAGAATAATGTGATGAGAGAGGAAAGCAAGAAGAGATGGATGGAAAGGCCAACAGCGCCCAGACTATACAGTTTTAAAGACCACAGTAAGGACTTAGGATTTATTCTAACAGGAATGGAATAGAGAGACATGGGCTTTATACATTGGAGCAAAATCAGAGCAAATCTGATTTCGTATTCTAAAGTGCTCACTTGGCTGCTGTGTGGAACATATGTTGGTGGGGGGAGAAAGAGAAGCTGGGACTAGTTGGAAGCCATTGCATTGAAGTTCTCCAGATAAGAGGCTTGGACAGTAGGGTGGTGTTGTTGAAGAAGGAAGATGGAGAAAAATGAATGGACTGACAATGCATATTGAAAGTAGAGCCAGCAGAGCTTGTGTGCAGATTGTACATATGTTGGGTCTCCTCTGTGATTTGTGCCCTGTTACTGGGAGTGGGCCCAAGAGTCAGAATGTCTCTGTTGGACCCCGGGCTCCACCACTTATCAATCTGGGGCAGTTTAGTAAACTGCACTTCAATGTCTGTATTTAAGACACTTTATGAAGTTGATAAGTGAGTTAATGTGTGTGAAATGCTTAGCACAATACTGGCCCCATACACAGCATTGTGACATTTCAGTCATTATTATTAAAACTAGGCACCAATAGCATTTTTGTTCAGAGAGAAGTGTACCAAAGCACTAGGTTTAAAATGGGGAGTGAACAGGATATGGAACATGTCATGCCAGAGTTTTATCTCCGGAGACTTCTGTGATTTGGCACTATGCTGAATGAATGGAGCCTTATTCTCCTTTGCTGGTGATAAGTCAGCACAGGTTATAAAAGGCTGTTCAGGAGAAAGCATAATACTTTTTTTTCTTCTTTGGTAATTCCCCCTAAGATCTTCCTCTTTATTCCAGTACATTATTCATCTGTAATATAAAGGAGATAATATGGAAATTAAAGTGCTAATTTCAGCTGTTATGGGAATCAGGCCACAGAATGGGGATTCAGAAATAAAAGAACAGAATAAAACCGCCCTCACATACACATACAAAACACCACCTTCCCAGCCAGGTTGCTTTGTGTCCGTGGATTTTTATAAACGATTTGCCAGCACTGATTGGAAAAAGCTCCTATTACTAGAAAATTTCTGAATATGGTAGGGTTTAGTGGCGCTCACATCACCTGTGGTCCCATTTATGGCTTTCTTAACTGATAGACCGAGAGATATTGGAGGCCAGGTATACACTCTGCAGTCTGCTTTATCTTTTTTATAGTTTTTATTTTTTTTATTTCAAATTAATATGAGGGAGCAAATTTTTAGCTTACGTTAGTCTCACTTCCAAGGTAAAGGTCAAGCTGTAGGACAGCTCCCCATATTGTTAGATCTTTGTTCACTTACATAGAAACTGTCATTTCTTAAGCACTAACCGTGTACTAGCTATTATGCCAAGCATCCAATCTATCCTATTTAATTTCTACTACAACCTTGTAAGATAGATATTGTTATAACCATTTCAAGGAAGATGTACAGATTAAGCAACTGATTCAAAGCTATACCCTGAAAGGAGTAAAGCTGAGATTTGAACCCAGATTCATCTCCAAATCCTATACTTTTGTCCACTGTATTAGAATACCTCTTTCTGCTGAATATCCTATTGAATGTCTTACTTAGGTAAATTACGTATGTGTTTTATGTGAAATAAAAACCCAGGAAAATAAAAAAATACAGCTTTTTATAGGAGTAAAGGCAAACATTTACATATCATAATTTGGGTGAGATGGGAGACCTTGTTTGTAACCCAATTTTATTTTTTTATTTTCATTTTTTTAATTTTATTATTTTTTATTAATATTAAATCATTGCTGTGTACATTAATGCGATCATGGGGCACCATACACTGGTTTTATAAACAGTTTGACACATTTTCATCACACTGGTTAACATAGCCTTCCTGGCATTTTCTTAGTTATTGTGTTAAGACAATTATATTCTACATTTACTAAGTTTCACATGTACCCTTGTAAGATGCACCACAGGTGTAATCCCACCAATCACCCTCCCTCTGCCCATCCTCCCCCCTCCCTCCCCTCCCTCTCCCAATTTTAGATCATTATCTGACATTGCTCACCATGAGTCATAGTGCAAACGTGTAGAACTTTCTTTCTTCCTATTTTTTTTCTAACTTAAAAATTACTTGTCCTGCAGTTTAGAGACAAATTAATGGGGGAAATAAACCTTGAAATATCAGATTCCTGTATGATGTGGTTTTATTTCCAAATTACTATTTTAATCACTTCTGGCCATGAACCTTGTCAACTTGACATTTTGTTTATTTCAGAGAGAAATAATAAAGACCAAAGTCATAATATCAGGGAAGTGGAGAGAAATCCTCCCTGCTCCATCTCAGCCCAAGGGAAAGTGCAATAGTATTTCCTGTCACAGATTAACTTCTTCAGCTCAGAAAAGCAAAATATCTGAGAGCTGCACTGTCCAAAATGGTAACTGCAGTCACGGGTGGCTACTGAGCTGCTGAAATGTAATTGGTCTGAACTGAGAGGTGTTTACGAGTGCGAAATGCACCCCAGAATTTGGAGATTTGGGATGACATGACAAAAAATGCAAAATATCTCAGTCATTTCTTATTGATTACAAATGATAGGTAATATTTTAGAAATAGTGAGTTAAGTAAAATAGATTATGAAAATTCATTTCACTTGTTTCTTTTTCCATTTTTAATGCAATGTCTAAAAAAGTTAAAATTGCACATGTAGCTCACATTATTTTGCTGCTTGTTAGTCCTGTTCTAGAGTTCTAGATTTATTTTCAAACCTGTTTTGCAGGTGAAATGAGGAAAAAATTCACACTCTCTGGTACACAAAGAGTGGTTGTATAATGCCCTGATCCTGACATGGTGTAAAATCAATACCAGATCTCCATCTAATTGCTGAGGATAATAAATTTATGCTTAAGTTCCACAAAGTCAGGTATCTTCTTGGGAATTCACGCAAATTCTGGAAGGCACCCAGGCTTTACAGTCACGCAGGCCTGATTTTAAGTACTGAATAGCACATGACCTTGAGTATTTGCCACTTTTTTGTATCACTTCATGTCCTCCCAGCCCCAAATTTTGGCTCAGCTATTATGTCCCAGGCATTTCTGCGCAGGCGGCAACTAATTTCGCACAGGTGAAGTAGGTTTGTGCCTTGGCTCTCTCCGTAGGTCTAGTTTCCTGCCCCAGGGTTCAGATGTGAGCTGCCCATGGGAACGCTTTTGGCAATTATACCTGCAAACCTGAAAGTACAAGGGTGTCAGCACCTGTGGGGCCACCTGGCCCAGTCAGAGCGAGAAGACCACAAAGATATATGCTTCTGGGCAGCGCCTGTGACTCAAAGGAGTAGGGTGCCGGCCCCATATGCTGGAGGTGGCGGGTTCAAACCCTGCCCTGGCCAAAAACTAAACAAAACAAAAAACAAACAAACAAAAAACCCCAAACCAATAAATGCTTCTTCTTTCCTTACCCAGGTGCGCAGTGCTGACACTCTTCACAAGCCTCCCGAGAAGGGCCTGGCAGGATTAAGCTCCATCACCTCCAGAGGCGGCCAACGTTGTAACACATCCCTCTGTCAGCTTCTCCTCCTTCCCTATCCCTTCCCTGTGTCTATCAGTCCCGCTCCCTGGCTCACTTCCCTGCACACCAGCCTTTGCTCTGAGGGGGCCTAAACTAAAGCACCTTGGAGAAGTGCATTGAGTATCTTAATTTTCTCATATGTAAATTGAGGACAATAATACTTTGAAGAGCTCTGAGAATTAGAGATAGCATATACATCTCCTAACAGAGACCTTTGGTGCCATTGTTATCATCAGCCTTGACAACTGTTAGGGCAAAATTTTATGTCATTGTCAAAATAGACCCCTTAAATAGGTTCTTTTACATGAGCCTTGGGAATGGGGTGATTTTGTCAAGTGTTTTCTGATGGGCGTCTCTGAGAACCTAAGTGGAGTAGAGATAGAAATATGTGTTGAAAATAATAATAAGGATAAAAAAAATCTCCCTTGGTTAAGTCACCCGTGTGGAAGTGAAAGGAGGAAGGAGATGATGATTTCACGGGGCCCAGGGTTCTGATCTGGAGTCCATCACTCTCCCCTCTGATTCTGAAATCTGAAAATGAGAAACACAAGTACAAATTCCCAGTGTCTTCAGAAAATAAAGCAGAAGTGTTCATGCTAGTTTATTTTTTCATAAAAAGAGTGATTGAACCGAGGCTCTCTGGTCCTTGGCTGCCATCTTTCCACGTTGGCATCAGCTGAAGTGATTATCAGCCTACCACAACCATACGCTGAGAGTTTAATATGCATGAAATACAAACATCAGACAGTAACTCAAGTGTGAAAAATGTTTTGTTCTATAAGTGCACCTAATTTTGTGTATAACCTCATAACTAACACTACTAGAAAATTAATCTTAGGGAAATTCAGTTGATTTGAGCTTCGCCCATTTCCTTTTCTCCTTGAGGAGGCATTTAGTGGGCGTCAGGCGCAAAGTCACAAGGGTCAGGAGAACGGAGGCTGTCTGCTCCTTGGCTGCTGTTTTTCCATGATGGCATCTGCTGAAATGAATATCAGCCTTCCTGGTGCCTGGTTTTTCGATCTTTGTGACTGGTCCACTGCATAATATAAATCACCTGCTATATTCTCCTTGGGTTCTCTAATACCCCATGCCCTGTCTCTGCTATTCCCAACTGCATGAGGAAAAGAACATTTTGTTGTTCTCTGTGATACCCTGGGAATTCTGTGAAATTTTGACAAGCATCACATACAGTCGTGGTAGGTAATGGTGTCCTGAAGTTGTCCATGCCCTAATCCTCAGCATCTGTGAAGATGTTTCATGGCAGAGAAGAATTAAAAGTTGCAGATGGAATTAAGGGTGTTAATCATTTGATCTTAAAATAAGAAGACTACCCTGGACTATTAAGATGGGTCCTGTGTAACCACAAGGGTTCTTAAATGTGGGAGACAGAGGCAGAGAAGTCTGTGGCAGAGCGATTCAATGGGAGAAAGACTTGACTGGTTATGGTGAGCGTTGAAGATGGGAAGAGGAGTCCATGAACAAGGAATATGGAAATCTCTAGGAGCTGAAAAGACAAGGAAACAAATTCTGCCCAAGAACCTCCAGAAAAGAATACAAGTCTGCTCATGCCTTTATTTTAACCCATGTAGACACATTTTGGTCTGGACTGGGAATTATATATTCTGCCATAGATACTAGCTATTCCTCGACCTCTGCTAGAGTCTGACTCTTGAACTATTTTTTCTTTTCCTAAGTCAAGAAGTCTAGAATGCACTACCTGCTGCCTTCTTTTGCCCTGGATGGGAGAAATGTCCAGAAATTTAAAAAGCAAAGCCAAACAAATGAAAACTCCACCAGTTGGTAGATACTATTATTTTACTGTAACATCAGCCATTCTTTAAAATAAAGTTTTGATTGAATTCGACAGTTGGTGCTTTTGATATAGGTTGTGTGAGTTCATGTGTGTGTGTCCTTATACAACACACAGCCATGTAAACCCGCATACATTCATAGACAAGAAAGGAAAGAGGGAGGAAGAACAGATAAGAGAAAGGCAGATGGAAGAAAACAGGAGGAACTAGAGAGATGGGAACTAAACCTGAGGGAGGCAGGGACCAGTTCGCTGACGAGGACCCAGACCTGATGAGCGGCTGGCTAGAGAGGCTCCTGCAAATCAGAACCAGGTAACTCCCTGCTGAGGAGGAACAGTCTTCTCCTGGGAGCTCCTCCAGGGAACAGCGACTCCCTCTTCCTGCCAGATCTCATGAGTGCTTTGATTTTTGTCTTTTTGCAGATTTTTTACTTCTCTTCATTAATTTCTTTTCCACTGCTTTCTTAACTTTATTCTCATCACTAAAATTTCTGGATATTCTACTGGAATGTTTTCACAGTTGCCAGCATTCAGCAAACATTTATATGTTGTGAGCACCTCTTATGAGCCAAGTGGAGTGTTAAGCAGTGGAGATGAGACACATGTTAATTTACTAAGTCAAGTGAACAAAAATAATTTTTTCTTCCTAAATATATATGTATATATGTAAAGGGAAGACATAATAATAGAAATTATCAAAAGAGATCCCAGTATTGCCCCACATTCAAAGACTTCATAGCTCTTTAATAAAGAAAATTACAATCTACTTATACAATGTGAGGATTAATTGAAATATTTCCATAACATTTTTTATTTTGTACCGAGTACTCTTTCATCGAACTTTGACATACTATTGTTATGATTTTTTTTTTCTAGTTTTGCAACTAAGGAAACTGAATCTCAAAGAAATTAAGGACTTTGATCCAAGTCATTTGAAGCTGGGACATGAATCCAGGTCTTTAACTCCAGAAGTAGGTTGGTGGTAGTGGACCCAAAGGAAAGTAGACAGTAGTAGCATCCCACCTCCATCCCCTATTTATCTGCAATTTTGCTTTACCTGTGGTCTGAAAATATTAAATGGGAAATTTCAGAAACAAACCATTCATAAATTCTCAGCAGTGTGCCATTCCAAAGAATAGCAATGGAATCTTGAGCTGTCCTGCTCCATCTGACCCCGGTATGAATCACTCCTTTGTCCAGTGGATCCACACGGTCAATGCTCCCCACTTCGGAACACTGTGAATTATCAGATTGACTGTGGGCCTGTGGCAGTATTATAGTGCTTGTCTTTAAGTCACCCTTGTTTTACATAATGATGGGCCCAAAGTACATAAATAGTGATGCTAGAAATTTGATTTACCTAAAGGAAGCCATTAAATACTTCCATTAAGTGAAAAAGTGAAAGTACTCAAACTTACTACAAAAAGGAAAAAAACTGTATGCTAACATTGTTAAGATCTACAGTAAGAATGCAATTTCTATCTGTGAAATTGTGAAGAAGGAAAAAAAAAATCCATGCTAGTTTTGTTGTCACATTTCAAACTGCAAAAGTTATGGCCATGGTGCATGATAGAGCTTAGTTAAGACGGAAAAGGCGTTAATTTTGTGGGTGGAAGACATGAATAGAAATGTATTCTGATTGGTGGCAACATGTTGCCCCAGAAAGCATTGAGCCAATACAAGGTCTTCAGCAAGGGAATCCCTGATATAAGAGAAACCAAGCCATTTACTACAAGTAAGCGATGATTACACAGATTCAGAAAAACAGAAGGTCAATAGTAGCCTAAAGCTAGGTCACGATGCCTGCATCATTCACCTCACTTCATTCCATCCTATAGGCATTGTATCTATCATCTCACATTATCTCAGGCAGAAGGCTGGGTACAGCACAATAAGATGTTTTGAGAAGGAGGGAGAGAGAAGGAGTCCATGTATATAACTTTAATTAGTATGCTGCTGTAATTGTTACACATTATTGTTATATGCCTAATCTACAAATTAAATTTTGCAAATTTGTCCATAAATGGGTATGTATGCATCAGAAAAAACATAGTATATGTAGGATTCAGACATCCACTGGGGGCCTTCAAAAGTGTCCCTCGAGCTTTTCTAGGAAAAGCTGCCCTGTTCCTCTGTGGTAGGGCCGCATTATGGCCTATGCAAACCCTAGGAACATGAGCCTTCACGGGCCCCTCCTTCTAGGAAAATATAACAAAAATATATTTTACAACTTTTGTTAGTATAAAGACAAAACCCAGGCTGGGTTGATAATTATATATTAATTGTTATCAGATTAATTTTTTTCTCCAGTGAAAGAAACAAAAATTATAAGATTTTTATGGGTGCCTAACAATATTGTGGTCCCTTAGCACCTGTGCCTACTCTGCCAGCCAGTCCTGCTGTTGGGAACATCTTTCTGCTTTTCCTGGCCATGCTTTAAGTCCCTTTGCAAGGTCTTAATTTTCACTGGAGCTGCTGATTGATTGCTGCTGCCTGTGGGAACTTTTCCAATATTTACTATCTCCCTGATTCATTATGCAATTAGTAGAGTCCATATTCTATGATCATTCATCTTTTGTGCGCAAGTCCTTTTATTCCAAATAGATTTTAAGTTGCTTGGGGGCAGGGACCATTGCTTACACCTCTTCCTCTTGTTGGCATTTAACATGTTCAGTAATGGCTACCATTTATGGGACACTTGTGCCAGGCGTGGTTCTGCTATAGGGGTATATGTGGAATTATTCACACTATTTTCCAGGTAAGAAAAACACAGCTTATGGAAGAAAAGCAACCCGGTACAGGCCTCTCATCCCAACTCAGCAAGGCAATCCAAGTTTCTCTGGTTTCAGAGTCAACCATCTTTCCACTCAGTGATCGCCAGTTGTGGGTCATCGTGATGATGAGGCAGATGAATCAGGAGAACGAAAACATGGGGAAAGAGAATGCAATCAAAGTAAAGCTCACAAGGAACTTAGGTTCTGTATATTAAGGCAAATTTAAAGCACATCCTGCTGAGATCTACATCTTTCATAGCTTACTTGAAATCTTTAGCCTACCTACATTTGACAAGAAGAACTATTTATTTACCATAGTGGCAACAATGGGCTGAGTCACTCACCCTTACTGTAAGGGAAACTTTCACTTCACACGGTGAAGATTTTGGTGTCTTGTTTTCTTCTCTCTCTCTCTCTTTTTTTAATAAAGAGAGACCAGAGAAGAGAAAAGTAATTTCTTCCCAAGGCATTGTCCAGGTAGTAATTCATAATCATAAACCATATTTCAGCCAGTATTGGGCAATGTCAGAGTTAGGCCCAGTAACATCTATTCAAGCGATTCCAAATGTGGAGCAATATTATTTAGCTGCAGATAAAACCAACATCAATGCGTTCATATCTGATATGCTTTAATTACAATTCAGAGACAGGCCTATGATCTTGATAGAGCTTAGTTAAGACGGAAAAGGCGTTAATTTTGTGGGTGGAAGTTGGATGTTGTGTGGTGTTGTGATATCATGTAGCAGCTAATCAGTACTTAGTCAAGATTTATTTCTTAGTTATTGTTCCCCCAGTGGGAATAGATTTCACCCATGTGCTACAATCTGCCAATTTAAAACCTTACCTGTCCAGAATGTGAGAAGTCACAGAAACCCAGAAAATAACACGATTTTTATATATGCAAAATTTGATGTCACAGAGAGATTATGAGCTCTGGATCCAACTACATCTGAACTTGGAGGATCCTTTCTCACTACTTAAAGCTGGCATGGCCTCAGGAGAGTCCCTTAACTGGTGATAAAACTATTTACCTTTACAGGTTAATTGTAAGGCTAGAAGATTATACATGGAAAATACTTAGCACAGTACCTAGCATGTAGTAGATACTTAGGAAATGTGAGTGTATTAGTATCATTTGTATTAGTTTTACCATCTCTGAATAATGCTGATGGACTAGTTAGAAAATTTAAGATAAAAACAGCTCTTGAATTTATTCATGAGGGCCCTGAGATGGGATGGGCCTTTTATGCTACTATTTCAGTAGCATAGGGAAATAGAAGTGTAAAGTCACATTAAAATGTTTCATGCAGGGGAAAATAAGTGGTCTTCTAGCTCAATTTTGCTCATTTATTTTTCTAGCAAGCATTAAACCATAATCAGACCCTTAGAACTGAGAATATCACATGGCAATTAGAATTTCACGTGTAGCAACTGAAGTCTTTGGGGAAAGAGATGACTTGCCAGCCCATTCTCTCCTCTGCAACTTAAACCTGCCTCTTGTTACAACAGGCATTTTGTAATACACTTTCACTATCATGAAGAAACTCATAGATAAGATAACAAATATTTTCACTGGATTTTTTTTAATGCCCTAAGTACAATTGAAAGAAAAATAAAAGGAAAGTAATATACAATAAAATAATATAAAATGCTTGGAACACAACTACACGGAGGAACTTAATGAAGTTTTCAGGCACTTGTGCTTAAAAATAGAATCACCTTGACTATGATAACTACAAATACAGATTGACACAGATGGTTGAATTGGCAACTCAGGTACCAACAGCTGTATTGCATCATAGGTGTGATTTTTTGAAATGGTGAATGACTCTTGATAAAGTTCCAAACAAAGCAAACTACAGTCTTTCCTTGATTTATTTAATAATTACATTCCTGGAAAATTTAGTGTATATTTAAACTCTGCAAAAATATTTTCTGTTGTATGTATAGATGGAGTTAGGCTCGATGCCAAGATAGTTATGAATAGGGTTTTCATTGACACCAATGCCCAGAGGGACATCCCAAACTTGTACAAACTTGGCTTGGGACAATTTTTCATTGTGCAGAATTGTCCTGCCCATTTCAGAACACCCAGTATCCCCCATTTTTTAGCATTGATAGGCCAGCAATGCCTACCAATCATTCCAACCAAGAAAAATCACTCTAGATTTCTTTCAAAATATCCCCTAGGGGGCGGTCCTGCTCCCGTTGAGAATGCTGATCTGGTCATACTAAGTACTGGAAATTCTCTAACAGGCAGCCTTTGCTTACTCTCCTTTCTATGCAGGAGACACATTTCCTCTATTTGTCCTTGCTCTTATCTACTCATCTCTTAAGACTCATCTCGGGTTTCTCTTATCCAGGAAGTTGTCTGTAAAGCTCCAGTTGCATTTCATTTGTGTTTTCATAAAACTCTCTGTCTAGGACTTTCACTCCTTCAAATGCGCTGTTTGCCAATGTTACTGTAAAAATTCCTGATGGCAGAATCAACCAATTTATTTATCTTTGTCTTTACTCATTTTTTATCTCTACATTTAAAAGTATCTCTTTATCCTTAGTGCTGATGCAAAACCGTACATTTGAAAGATAGACGAATGACATGGATATTTGAAAAGGACTATAAGTGACAATTATTCTGCCTAATATTTATTAAGTATCTAGTTTCTTAAGGTACTGTGACTGGCTCTGGGAGAGATAAGTTAAACGTGAATCCTATTCTCAAAATGTTTGTGGACAAAGAAGGGACTGAGCTAATTCATGGTCATTTTCAACAAAACAAGTATAAACTACAGCATTTTAATTAGATATGGATTCAAAGTAATCTACACGGTGCCATGTATTTTATTTGGAAACAGTAAAGATAAAAGCACTCTGGTAAAATCTCAATTTTAGGAATCATTATTGTTATTTCAGGTGGGCTAGGTAGGTTATTTTGATATGGTGCAGAACAGCAGAGGATTGCTTTTAAATAGCAGTTTTCATACTTGGGATATTTCAAAGTACTTTAAAGTGCTTTAAAAGTAATGAATTAAACACGGGTAGTGAGAAAGTCTGTATGCTATTGTAGAGAGCCATTATGCTCTTGACAGTAGCTCAGACAGGGCTGTGGAAATTAGAAGCAGTTTTATTGATATTGGCCAGGATTTGGGATTAATCCTTGCTCCTTTTAAAAATTGCCATGGGATCTTTAAATTGCACTTGGATGGCTGCTGTGTTTAATAAGATTGTTTTTTAGACCTGAAACTCAACCAAAAAGTTTCTGAGCAGATATTCTACAAATAAAACATATTTGGAGATAGAAATTTTTTTTTTCATAATGAATTTGAATAATGAAGGGCTTTTGTGGAAGAAGAAGCAGGAAAAAAAGAATCCCCTGACCCTTCTCTAGCTTTTATAAGTAACCTCATTGGAGATTCTGAAATATTCAGATAAATGTGTTCCAATTTTGCCTTTGCTCTTCAGGGTTCTGGCTGGGACTAACATAAAGGTGCCAAAAACCTAATGAGGAAGCCTGTTCGTGAACAATTTCCATACCACTTTTAACAGACTTGCAAGGTTAAGAAGGCCTGAAGAAATATGCAAACTTTATGATATCCATTGGAATAATTTCTCATGCCTTTGGCCCTTTAAAAAATTTGTAGGAAATTCCATCCAAATTCTATCCAAATATAAGTGGCAATGTAATTGGAAAGAGTGAAGCAATTTAAAGTTTAAAATTTATTTTAATATATTGTATCTATTAAATTAATATGAAAATAAATGTTAATACTGTTATTAGCAAGCTTGAGAAATCCTGATGATACACCTATTATGATTGATATTAAGAACAATAATTTTACTAAAATAACATTTTGCTTAGAATTTGCTTGAAAATGGTGTCACTGTAATTCACTATTCACTCAACAGAACTGA
Organism: Nycticebus coucang; assembly: GCF_027406575.1. Lineage (NCBI taxonomy): Eukaryota > Metazoa > Chordata > Mammalia > Primates > Lorisidae > Nycticebus > Nycticebus coucang. The sequence goes on along the minus strand of NC_069793.1, from coordinate 34,169,597 downwards.
TTGGGATCTAATGCTTCCAGTCTATGTGAGGAAAAGAATGTTGGTAAAGACATTGAAAGTAGAAGTTTATTGAATCCAGATTGTAGAGTTAGCAAAAGTGAGACCATATATTAGCCCTGGAATTTAAGTGAATCTCCTGTCAGCTGTTAGTTATCAACTCCAGTCTTTTCATATCTTACAGAGGTTTAATTATATCAAAATCATTGTCTTGAGATCTCCTTCACTCCCAAACCTCTAAAAGTCCATGCAGAGTATACCTATCACACTCATTTCCATGGAAAAACTGGAACGATCTGTGTTATATATCTGTGTCCATATTATTACTTGCCCACTGATGACAAAACAAAGCAGTACTTTTCTTAGTGGTGAAAGTTACATAGGTTTGACCCCAGATGAGCTTTCCTTGGGCAACACAAGAAGAATATTGAGCTTGACAGTTTTTAAGGCTCACATTAGTTTAGCCCCAGTGGGAATTTTCAAAGTTGGGTGTGATTAAGGGGCAAGTGATTCAAAATTACCAACATTTCTCTTTTTTTCTCCTTAAAAAAAATAAAAAGTAGAGCGGTGCCTATGGCTCAGCAAGTAGGGCACTGGCCCCATATACCGGAGGTGGTGGATTCAAATCCAGCCCTGGCCAAAAACTGCAAAAAAAAAAAAAAAAAAAAAAAAGTGTCTTCTATTTTCTAGGCGAGAGCTCAGTAACTGGATCATAGCTAAGTCTTCATTTTTTTAGAGTAGAAGATTTACATATTTTACTTATAAAATTATTTATAATTATTTGTAAAAATGAGAGGTAAATTATGAAAGACATCTCATAGTAAGACCTACCTCTATCAACTTGCCCTCTGTCCCCATTCTTAGCCACTTTAGTGATATTACCTCTTTCTCAAATATAGGGATCATAACAACCCAAAGTAAGGCAAAAGCTGTAATAGAGACTTTGATTTAGGACATACCGCAGCTCTCACAATCTTACTTCTGCCATTAGCCCTGACTTCCTGAAACACAATAATAGCAAGCATCATACTACCTTATTGGCCACTGTATTCCCAAAGTCTCATGCATTGAGTATGGGTTTCCCTTAAATATTTTTTTAAATGAATAAGTAAAATTGCTTTTGATTATGAGTTCTGTCTTGGCCTCAGCCTCTTCATTTGTAAAGTGAGTGAGTTGGGCTAGATGATCTCCTTGTCCCCTCCCAATCTAAGATAGTGTTTTTTAACCGCTAACCCTGGTTAAAAATACAGATTTCAGGACCAAACTCAGACAAAGACTCTGGAGATGGGGCCTTGGCAATTGCCCTTTTAATGCTTCACGAATGCTTCTTATATACAAGAAATTTGTCCTAGGGCCATACAAGTATCTTAAAACAGGTTGAGAAGTAAGAACTTTGACCATACCAAGGCATTTGCATATGAAGGGCAAGTGAACAGTGGAGGTGAGCCTTCTGAAAATTTGGTTCTCTAATTTCAATTCCCAATACTTTTAATTTAGAGATTATGGATATTTTATTTAAGACCTTTGTATCCAGAGAATTTCTTCCATTCTTGATGGAGGTAGACAAGGATATAGTATTTCCACATTTGGTTGAAAAGCTGTAACTTAGCAAACTACTTTTCCTTTCTTCATTAAGATGTAACTTTCAAGCTGTTAATCTTTCTATATACAGCTATACCACTAAACTCAGTTTTGAAATATTATATCACACACTAAAATCTCTTAAATTGACATACTAAGCTGTAATCAGCTTTCTTAATAGTCAAACAAATCAATCTTTTCAATTTTTAATTGGCATCTACTTTAAGGGATGAGTGTTTTCTTTTATAAAAGTATAATTTTAAAAATCCCACATTTAAATGTTGGTATTGGTTAAGTACAAATTTTTCATATTGACAATAGAAAAGACGACTCCTTTACTCAGATTCCTACTAACCGCAGAATGTACCAATGAAACATGATTAAAAAAACAACTTTAAGTCCTTGCGTTGACATTCCCAAAGGCCAAAATTAACAGCTGGGTTTAGGATGCTCAATTGCTTCTTTGTTCTTCCAACCTTCATGCTCTTGATTGATATGACTCAAGAGAAGCAAAAGCAAAGCTACCTCGTTGTGTGTCTGAACTCTGGTCAAAGTCAAATAGGTAGGCCTGCAAGTTAGACCCAAAAGCCAGATTTTCAGACTTCACTCAAGCAGAACTCGTGCTGGGCTCCCTCTCCTCTGGATCAGTTGTCCAAACTAAACACAGCCCGTCGTTTCCAGTTTTTTCCATCCGTGTGCGTAGTTTCCAACTGCGGAAACGGAGAGACAATTTGCTTGACTTCATGTCAGATGTCAGGTCTGCTGACCTTCAAGGAAAGCTGAGGTTGACAATGGTGAACATTGCCCAGATTATACAAATAAGTCTGCGGTCTGGTCTGAAATATTTGTTCTTTTGCCAGAAATACAGATGGATGTAAAATAGGAACATTTTTAAGGTTTAAATTTAAACAGTGTGCAAGAATACACTATATTGAAACTTCTGTTTTCTTTAATTCAGGCTAGTCAAGTATTTAAATGCTTTTTTTTTTCTTTTGAGACAGAGTCTCACTTTATCACCCTTGGTAGAGTGCCATGGTGTCACAGCTTATGGTAACCTCAAACTCTTGGGCTTAAGTGATTCTCTTACCTCAGCCTCCCAAGTAGCTGGGACTATAGGTGTCCATCAAAATGCCTGGCTATTTTTAGAGACTAGGTCTTGCTCTGGCTCAGGCTGGTCTCCAACCTGTGAGTTCAGGCAATCCACCTGCCTCGGCCTCCCAGAGTGCTAGGATTATAGGCGTGAACCACCACCTGGTCCTATGTATTTAAATTCTAAGTGCAAACAGTTATTAAGCTAATTGAGAAGATATAGCATTTTCCCTCCAATTTTAAAATACACTGTTGATTTCTAGAACATATTATTATACTAAAAAAGCAAAGTGCACAAAATCGTATCTATAATATGCTACTCTTCAAATTGAAAATAATATGCATGTAACTATTTGAGCAGAAAAAATACAGGATGGATGAAGCAGAAACTATAGAGATTGGTTACCCATTGGGGTTAGGTGGGAAAGGCATGGAAAGAATGGGGGGAAGCAACATAGGAGGAGGCATGGCACATTTCTGAGCGTGCATTTAAAAACTAACTCTTAGAACCATAGTAATGCTTCCCATATCCTTCACATACCTAAAATAATAAACAATGAAAACCAACCAGGATGTGGAGGGAACCCAAAATGGATCAGAAACACTAACACGTGATCTAACCATAGTGCAAATGAATAACATGATCATCCTCAAGGGGATGGGAAGGAAAAGAACTAACTTTGAAAAGCAGTGTCTTGGCTGGATATTGTAGGGCCAAAAACACTATGCATGCATAAATTCTGTTTCTCAAAGGCATATGGTTTGCCAATTCTGAAACTGCTTTATGTGTATACTAAACTTGAACAAGTACATAAATAATTGTAGATAATAAGAATCAACCTTCTCACTGGCAGAGAAAGTTTCTATTTTTTGTTTGTTTGTTCATTTATTTATTTATTGAGATAGGGTCTTCCTCTGTCTCCTAGGCTAATATGCAGTGGCGAAATCATAGCTTACTATAACCTCCAACTCCTGGGCTCAAGCTATCCTCCTACCTCAGCCTGTCGACTAGCCAAGACTACAGGCAGGCACCACCGTGCCCTAATAGTTTTTTAAAATATGTTGCTTAGTCTTGTCTTGAACCTCAAGCAGTTCTCCTGCCTTGGGTTCCCAAAGTGCTGGGATTACAAGTGTGAGCTTAGTCTTGTCTTGTCTTGCTTAGTCTTGTCTTGAACCTCAAGCAGTTCTCCTGCCTTGGGTTCCCAAAATGCTAGGATTACAAGTGTGAGCCCTTGAGTCCAGCTGAGAAAGAATTTAAAAATTAAGAAAGGGGGAAGACTAAAGCAAACACTGTAGTGTTGGATCAGAACCTGAAGCATCAGCATAAATGAATGGTTTTGTGTATATAACGATAGGCACAGAACTATAGATGTTTTCATATATGTAGGTTAAAATATACAAATATCTTTTCTAGCTCTATTTGCTAAAAGAGCTTAGAAGCAATGGCATCCTGTTAATAATGCACATGTGGCACCCAGATTTTGGTTTCTAAGCACTATTCCCCGATGAGAGGAACCAGCGTTCTTAGGAGAAGTGGTCGATCCCTGAACGGATGTAAGAAAAATATAAGAACTGATGTACCTAAGCATTTGTGGTACCAGGACATGCTCATTACATGATGGGGGCTTACTGAAGGAACAAAAGGCACAAAAGAGCTAAAACTGGAACAGTTTGAGCAATGAAATATATGACAGTATTGGAGTATAACCTATAGAGTAACATAAACACCCAACGAATCTGCACTGACATAAATGAATCTTTGGTTAAACACACCAGTGAAAGAGAAGGCAGAACTCTTCCTCACTACAGAAGCACAATTAATAATGTACAAGAGAAAGGAAACAGAAAACCCTCATTAGGCAAAACCACAGTGAGAACTGTGTCTCACACAAACAAGAACCACTGAGGGATGTGGTAATTAGTGGGGAAAGTTTGAGGAGAAACGATGTTCATACCTTCCAAATGTGTCCCCTCAGATAGTTACTAACTGCAAAGAGAAAGACGGTAAGTTTACTGTTGTGGTGAAAAGTAGCAGATGCCAACTTAACCAATTGATCAAGGTCAACATCATTAGCAATACAGACACTATCAATATCATGAACCCCATGATAGAACACACTCAGAGGGACACAACATCCTATCCGTGGTATTCATTTTTTTAATTGTATATATGTACAGAGTACAGCATGGTGTTTTGGCATACATATACCCAGTGAAATGATTTCTACCATCTAGCGAATTAACTTATGCATCACCTCACATAGTTACTTTTGTGTGTGCGGTAAGAGCACCTAAAAGCTACTCTTTTAATCTTTAGCAAACTTCCATTGTATTCTACAATATTATTAGCTACAGTCATCATGCTGGACATTACATCTATAGACTTATTCATCTTATATAACTATAATTGTCCCCCCTCTATCTCCCCATTTTCCTCTCATGCTCCACCCTTGGCAATCCCTGTTCTCTGTGAGACCCCTGTTCTCTGTCCAACTTTTTTGGATTCCACATGTGAGTGAGGTCATGCATTGTTTTTCTGCCTGGCTAATTTCACTTAGCACAGTATCCTCCACTTTTTTGCAAAGGGCAAGTTCTCCTTTCTAAAGGTTGAATGCAATGCCATTGGATAGATGTACTGTATTTCCTTATCCATTCAAACATTGATGGATGCTTAGGTTGTGTCCATATGTCCACTGTACGTATTGCTGCGATGACCATGAAAGCAGAGATGGCCATCTCTATGAGGTGCTGGTTTCCTGTTCCTGTCCTCTGGGTATATACCCAGAAGATGGGTCTCTTGGTCACATGGTAGTTCTATTTCTAATCTTTTGAGGAACCCCCATACTATTTTCCATAATGTCTGTGCCCATCTACATTTCCTATGTCTGTGATAATCTTATCCAGAGATGCATAACCTCACTCCAATCATGAGAAAATGTCACCGAAACCCAAGTTAAGAGACATCTGAGAAGACATCTGATCAATATTCCTTAAAATGTCAAGGTCATGGAAAACACAAAAAGACTGAAAAACTGATGGCTTGCAAGTGACTAAGGAGAAATAAGAACCAAATGCAGTGTGTTTTCCTGAGTAAGGTCCTGGACAAGATCCTGGTACTGAAAAACAACACAAATGGAAAAGTGGATGACACAGATAAGGTCTGTAGTTTCACTAATAGTGTGACAGTAGTGTGAATTTCCTGGGTCTGATCATTGTACTAAGGTTATACGAGATGTCATCAGGAGAAGTTGAAAGAGGGCTATGTGGACATTCTTTCTGTGATTATTGCAACTTTTATGTAAGTCTGAAATGTGTTTAAAATAAAAAGTTCAAAAAATGAAATATTAGGTGATGTGTAAAAGTTGAATCTTAGTCTGGACTCTTTACCATGACCTGCAAAGATTTTTACCATCTGGTTCACTCTTACTTCCTCTATGTCGTTGCCAAGCCTGTGACACTCACGCTGGTTTCCTTTCTGTTCCTTGAGCATGCCAGATGAATTCGCAAACACACACACACACACATGCACACACTATGCCCCAATCTCAAAATTGGTACCTTCTCATTGTTCTGCAGTAGATGCATACTCAGATTTTACCAGGTTGTACTAGATCACACAAAACAAAGTCTTATTTCTTATTTCTTGCTTCTGCTGCATGGCCAGTCCTTTAAGTGTGAGTGTGAGAGGGTCTGCCTCTCATGTCTTCTTCATTCCAGGATCCAGGGTCAAGGGGCAAACTCAATTGGAATATGCCAAATTCATGGTAGAGGGAAGAGAACAAGGCAGCTCATGAAATCCAAGGCTGGTTCTCAGAGCTCCTCCATGGAGCTGGTACACCGCTGCTTGTGCGCACATTGCACTGGTCAAAGCATTTCCCACAGCAAAGTTTGATACAACTGGTAGGGAAGAAAACTCCTCCTACAGAAGACACTCCAAGTCCCCTGGTGGGGAAGTATAGTCTTTTTACAGGAAAGAGAGAGAGAATTTGAGAATGATAAATAATCTGACATAAGACTTGATGAAACGTTCTCAGAGGAACATTCTTATACCAGCTGTACCAAAGTCATACCTCTTCTTTATGTTATTTAATATTCTATTACTCTGTTTTATTTTCTTATCGCTTTCTGTGATCAGACTTTGTTAAAGTTGCCTTTTATGATTGGTCTTTCCCACTAGAGTGTAAGTTCTATGACAGCTGAAAATGTATTGAGGCTTATCCTTGCCTGTATTTAAGCACTCAGTAAATATTTGGTAGATAAAAGAAGGGCACAGCCTGAAACTCCTTAATTTCCATGTCTTTGGAAAAAGCTGATATCATATACCATGTCTGATATCACTGATAAAAGTTTGTTAAATAAATAAATGAATGCATGTTTATGTTGAATAAAATTAAAGTCAAAAATAATACACACTTAGGGGCAGATACAAGATGGCTGACTGAAGCCAGCTTTCCACAGAGGCTCTCATCCAGAAGGAGAGTTAAAGGACAGAAATTTAGCAAGTAACCTGGTGGATTAGAGCTGCACCAAGAGAGAAGGTTGAAGAATGCACATCAACCCCGCTGAGGCGAGCTGCAACCCCAAGGATACAAACAAAAGGTACAAAATCCATCACCAAGTGGATGGGAGTCCCCTCCTCCATGAGAACAGCTCAGAGTGCCCCACAAACAAACAAACGAGCAGAGTTCAAAGGTCCTCCCACTACACTCCACAGGAGAGACCCTCTAAAAACTGGACCTACCTCCCCTACTAGGGTGCCATGGCATTCTCCTGCGAGGCATAAAACTCTATAAAACTGTATATATTCTCTACCTGCAACTCTGGGCTCCTAGCACTCCCCTCCACTCTCACTCTGAGGTCTGAGGCCTGTCCCTCAGGAATCCAGACTCTTGGGTGATTTCTCGAGGGGTGTGGACAGGGCCTAAACTGCAGCTAGTCAGTGCTGACTCTATGGCATGGGAGTGAGGAGAGGACGGTCGGCTGAGAGGGAACCATACCAGAGCAACAGTGCCCTGAGGCGCAGAGCAGCAGCCATCTTTTGGCAACAATAGTGCTCACTCCTGGATATTCTAAAGCAACACCCCTGTCTCCCTGGACAACCAGAGGAGGCTGGGCATCTACTCAGGTGGCAACCACCACGGAACAGATCTGGGATGGAAACGCAGGCCCTGTTAGTAAAGGGTTTGCCTGAGGCAGTACCGGCCTGGATGGAGCGCAGGCACTAGAAACATATGTGCAGAGCCAGGAAGTTCCCAGGGAGGGGCTGACCCAGAGGACCACTTTACTGAGCCTAAGACGCACCCGACTCTCAGGGGATCGTCAGTCTATAGACAAAGGAAGACAGGAGGCTAGAACTGACAGGTAACTGAACACAAACCTGCAGGAGCAAAGACAGGGCCTGAGGCGCAGGCTCTGGGAACTCAAAATAGCTTCTCTTCTGCAGGGGAATTTAGCAGGGACAGAAATAAATTCCTGCAAAGTTGTTCTGTTCTCTTTGTCAGTAACAGCAATCAGGGGCAGGGCTAGAACTGAGTGAGCACCCACCAGCCTCCATCAAGCTCTCGAGGTTGTCAGGCCTCACATCTCCCTGCTACATACAGGCAGAGTGCAGCAGCCTGGCTGAGCAGAAATAAATTTCCTTGTGATTCAGGCAGGTGCAAACCCCTGGAGTATCTGTTCACTACAGGCAACTAAGTCACAGCCCTGCTGGGCTATCAGTGACTGGGTGTGACAGAGGTGCAAGGTGGGAAAGGAAGCATCAATCTTCCCAGACTGATCTATTTTCTGGGTGGGTCCTCCTGACTCCAGTCAGCACCAGAGCAAGCCATACCTGAGTAGTCACCAGACCCCTGCGATCCAGTTGCCATAGACCTTTTAAACTCTCCCGCCTGAGACAGGTGCTGACTGATACAATTGATTTGGACCTTTTGAACTGAGCCAATCGCCTGAGGACTATTCAGGTGGTGCCTTGGGTGTGTGGTTGTAGGAAGGTTTGATTTTCCTTTTCCAATTGTTGCCTGTGGGGAGCGGGGTGACTTAATTGCTGGTATTTATCCACAGCTGAGACATCAACCTAGAGTAACTGTTTCACTAGGGTTGAACAGAGACCAGCTGATAACAAGACAGAACCGCGTAGCCCCACCACACCAAATATGTCCCAGTTTCTCAGGCCATAGCACTGTATGGGTCCTCGACAAAGCTCCAGGGGAAAAATAAAATGGTGTAAAACAATCATGGGGTGGAATCAGTGGAAAAACTCTTGTAACATGAATAACCAGAATAGATCAACCCCACCACCACCACCACCCAAAGGAAAGATATGGCAGATGTAACTGAAGATCCCATTCATAAACAACTGGCCGAGATGTCAGAAATCGAATTCAGAATTTAGATTGCAAACAAGATTAATAGAATGGAGGAAAATTTGGAATTAGAAATTCGAGGAGCAATTCAAAAGTCAGAATTATAAATTCTAGGAGAAATTCAAAAGGTGTCTCAAGAATTTAACGAATTTAAAGACAAAACCACCAAAGATTTTGATGCACTGAAGCAAGAATTTGCAGCCCTTAAAGATCTGAAAAATACAGTAGAATCCCTCAGTAACAGAGTGGAGCAAGCAGAAGAAAGGATTTCTGACATTGACGACAAGCCTTTGAATGTTCCCAAACTCTCAAAGAGGAAGAGAAATGGAGAACAAAAACAGATCATTCTCTCAGAGAGCTCTGGGATAATTCAAAGAAAATTAATATCTGCCTCATTGGAATCCCTGAAAGTGATGAAGTGGCCTCGCAGGGCACAGAGGCCCTTCTCCATGAAATTATGAGAGAGAATTTTCCAGACATGCCAAGAGATTCTGAAATTCAGATAGCAGACAGTTTCAGAACCCCAGCACGACTCAGTCTGAATAAGACATCCCCCAGGCATACCATAATTAACTTCACTAAAGTTAATATGAAGGAGAAAATTCTGAAAGCAGCCAGATGTAAGAAATCTATTACCTACAAAAGGAAGAATATTAGAATGACTGCAGATCTCTCTGCTGAAACTATTCAAGCCAGAAGAGGGTGGTCATCGACTTTTAATCTCCTAAAGCAAAATAACTTTCAACCCTGGATCCTGTATCCAGCTAAACTGAGTTTCATTTATGATGGAGAAATTAAATACTTTAATGACATTCATATGTTGAAGAAATTTGCCATAACCAAACCGGCTCTTCAGGATATTCTCAGACTGATCCTCCCTAATGACAAGCCCAATCCTCTATCACAAAAGTAAACTCACTCAGAAACTTTTGAACAAACTCCAACTTCCACAGTGGTGAAAGGATTAAAAAAGTCCACTGGACTTTCAAAAAACTCGATACCCAAAATTTTACCAGACTTATCAATATTCTACATTAATGTGAACGGCTTAAACTGTCCTCTAAAGAGGCACAGTTTGGCTGACTGGATACAAAAACTCAGGCCAGATATTTGGTGCATACAAGAGTCACATCTTACTTTAAAAGATAAATATAGACTCAGGATGAAAGGATGGATATCCATATTTCAGGAAAATGGTAATCAGAAAAAAGCAGGTGTTGCAATTTTATTTGCAGATACAATAGGCTTTAAACCAACAAAAGTAAGGAAGGATAAGAATGATCACTTCATATTTGTTAAGGGTAATACTCAATATGATGAGATTTCAATTATTAATATCTATGCACCCAACCAGAATGCACCTCAATTTATAAGAGAAACTCTAACAGACACAAGCAACTTGATTTCCTCCAGCTCCATAATCGTCGGAGATTTCAACACTCCTTTGGCAGTGTTGGATTGATCCTCCAATAAGAAGCTGAGCAAAGAAATTTTAGATTTAAATCTAACCACCCAACATTTGCATTTAGTAGACATCTACAGAACATTTCATCCCAACAAAACTGAATACACATACTTCTCATCAGCCCACAGAACATACTCCAAAATTGATCACATCTTAGGTCACAAATCTAACCTCAGTAAATTTAAAGGAATAGAAACTATTCCTTGCATCTTCTTGGACCACCATGGAATAAAAATTGAACTCAGTAACAATAGGAATCTGCATACTCATAAAAAAACATGGAAGTTAAATAACCTTATGCTGAATAACAGCTGGGTCAGAGATCAGATTAAGAAGAAAATTGCCATATTTTTGGAACAAAAGGACAATGAAGACATGAATTATCAGAACCTCTGGAATACTGCAAAGGCAGTCCTAAGAGGGAAATTTATAGCACTGCAAGCCTTCCTCAAGAGAACAGAAAGAGAGGAAGTTAATGCCACTTAATGGGACATCTCAAGCAACTGGAAAAGGAAGAACATTCCAACCCCAAACACAGTAGAAGAAAAGAAATAACCAAAATTAGGGCAGAATTAAATGAAATTGAAAACAAAAGAATTATACAACAGATCAATAAATCAAAAAGTTGGTTTTTTGAAAAGGTCAATAAAAGAGATAAACCTATACCTAACCTAACCAGGAAAAAAAGAGTAAAATCTCTAATCTCATCAATCAGAAATGACAAAGATGAAATAACAACAGACTCCTCAGAAATTCAAAAAATCCTTAATGAATATTACAAGAAACTTTATTCTCAGAAATATGAAAATCTGAAGGAAATCGACCAATACTTGGAAGCTAGTCACCTTCAAAGACTTAGCCAGAATCAAGTGGAAATGTTGAACAGGCTCATATCAAGTTCTGAAATAGCAACAACCATACAAAACATCCCTAAAAAGAAAAGCCCGGGACCAGATGGCTTCACATCATAATTCTACCCAACCTTTAAGGAAGAGCTAGTACTTACATTACTAAACCTCTTCCTAAGTATAGAAAAAGAAGAAAGACTACCCAACACGTTCCATGAAGCAAACATCACCCTGATCCCCAAACCAGGAAAAGACCCAACAAGAAAAGAAAATTATAGACCAATATCACTAATGAATACAGATGCAAAAATATTCAACAAGATCCTAACAAATAGAATCCAGCAACACATCAAACAAATTATACATCATGACCAAGTCGGTTTTATCCCAGGATGTCAAGGCTGGTTCAATATACGTAAATCTATAAGTATAATTCAGCACATTAACAAATTAAAAAACAAAGACCATATGATTCTCTCAATTGATGCAGAATAAGTTTTTGGTAATATCCAGCATCCCTTCATGATCAGAACACTTAAGAAAATTGGTGTAGAAGGGACATTTCTTAAACTGATAAAGGCCATCTACAGAAAACCCACAGCCAATATTGTATTGAATGGAGTTAAATTGAAATCATTTCCACTCAGATCAGGAACCAGACAAGGCTGCCCATTGTCTCCACTACTCTTTAACATTGTAATGGAAGTTTTAGCACCACAATTAGGAAAGAAAAGGTGATCAAGGGTATCCATATAGGGTCAGAAGAGATCAAACTTTCACTCTTCACAGATGACATGATTGTATATCTGGAAAACACCAGGGATTCTACAACAAAACTCTTAGAAGTGATAAGGAATGCAGCAGCGTTTCAGGTTACAAAATCAACATTCATAAATCGATAGCCTTTATATATACCAACAATAGTCAGGCTGAAAAAACAGTTAAGGACTCTATTCCATTCACAGTAGTGCCAAAGAAAATGAAATATTTGGGAGTTTATCTAACAAAGGATGTGAAAGAAGTCTATAAAGAGAACTATGAAACTCTAAGAAAAGAAATAGCTGAAAATGTTAACAAATGGAAAGACATACCATGCTCATGGCTGGGAAGAATCAACATTTTTAAAATGTCCATACTACCCAAAGCAATATACAATTTTAATGCAATCCCTATTAAAGCTCCACTGTCATACTTTAAAGATCTTGAGAAAATAATACTTCATTTTATATGGAATCAGAAAAAAACCTCAAATAGCCAAGACATTACTTAGAATTGAAAACAAAGCAGGAGGAATCACGCTACCAGACCTCAGACTATACTATAAATCGAGAGTGATCAAAACAGCATGGTACTGGCACAAAAACAGAGAAGTAGATGTCTGGAACAGAATAGAGAACCAAGAGGTGAACCCAGCTACTTACCGTTATTTGATCTTTGACAAGCCAATTAAAAACATTCAGTGGGGAAAAGATTCCCTATTTAACAAATGGTGCTGGGTGAACTGGCTGGCAACCTGTAGAAGACTGAAACTGGACCCACACTTTTCACCATCAACTAAGATAGACTAAGATTGAAGATTTAAACTTAAGACATGAAACTATAAAAATACTAGAAGAGAGTGCAGGGAAAACCCTTGAAGAAATCGGTCTGAGAGAGTATTTTATGAGGAGGACCCCCCAGGCAATTGAAGCAGCTTCAAAAATACACTACTGGGACCTGATCAAACTAAAAAGCTTCTGCACAGCCAAGAACACAGTAAGTAAAGCAAGCAAACGGCCCTCAGAATGGGAAAAGATATTTGCAGGTTATGTCTCTGACAAATGTTTAATAAGCAGAATCCACAGAGAACTCAAACGTATAAGCAAGAAAAGAACAAGTGATCCCATTGCAGGCTGGGCAAGGGACTTGAAGAGAAACTTCTCTGAAGAAGACAGGCACACGGCCTACAGACATATGAAAAAATGCTCATCATCTTTAATCATCAGAGAAATGCAAATCAAAACTACTTTGAGATATCATCTAACTCCAGTAAGGTTAGCCCGTATCACAAAATCCCAAGACCAGAGATGCTGGCGTGGATGTGGAGAAAAGGTAACACTTCTACACTGCTGGTGCGAATGCAAATTAATCCATTCCTTTTGGAAAGATGTTTGGAGAACACTTAGAGATCTAAAAATAGATCTGCCATTCAATCCTATAATTCCTCTACTAGGCATATACCCAGAAGACCAAAAATCACATTATAACAAAGATATTTGTACCACAATGTTTATTGTAGCCTTATTCATAATTGCTAAGTCATGGAAAAAGCCCAAGTGCCCATCAATCCACGAATGGATTAATAAATTGTGGTATTTGTACACCATGGAATACTATGCAGCCTTAAAGAAAGATGGAGACTTTACCTCTTTCATGTTTACATGGATGGAACTGGAACATATTCTTCTTAGTAAAGTATCTCAAGAATGGAAGAAAAAGTACCCAATGTACTCAGCCCTACTATGAAAGTAATTTATGGCTTTCATATGAAAGCTATAACCCAGTTATAACCTAAGCATATGGGGAAGGGGATGAGGGAGGGGAAGGAGGGGAGGGAGGGAGGCAGGTGAGTGGAGGGAGGGTGATTGGTGGGATTACACCTGCGGTGCATCTTACAAGGGTATATGTGAAACTTAGTAAATGTAGAATGTAAATGTCTTAACACAACTACTAAGAAAATGCCAGGAAGGCTATGTTAACCAGTGCGATGAAAATGTGTCAAATGGTCTATAAAACCAGTGTATGGTGCCCCATGATCGCATTAATATACACAGCTATGATTTAATAATAAAAAAAGAGGAAAAAGAGAAAAAAAGAAAATAATGCACACTTATACACACATTATGGTAATGGCTACGACTATCACTAAGACAAAAGAATTTTCCTATTCAGAAGGGGCATTTTTATGCGATCAATTTTTCTCCAAGTACACTTGGAAGAGATAGATGAGATATGATTTTTCTCCTGCAGTACCAGCTAACCTCTCCTATGAATAAAGCATTTGAAGATTCAGTCTGAATGATGCAGGGAGATCTGCAGAACAGACAAATTAACAATTGTTCTTGTAAGTGGAGCAACAGCAAGATGGGAGATGGAAGGAGGCTGGAATAGAGCAGACAACCAGCACAGACAGATACTCTAGTATTGTGAATACCTTCTCCTTCCTGCAGCTGGTGGGAGGTAGTTTTGACCGCTCATTTTAATACATGGTACTTCCCTGCAAAATTCTCTGTCCATCTTGCCTTACCACAGAATCCGTGAAGGTTCCATACCACCCCTTTGTTTGAACTTCCACTCTCCCCGCTGCCTAGGGCAAACTTATAATCTAGTTTCTTTGAATAGATCTGACCCTATAAAGGTAACTCGGTTTAGTATGTCTCTTTGCAGGCCCAAAGTATTCATGGATCTGCTCAGATTTAGCCTTAGCTGTAGATGGAGTCAGTGCTAGGACTGCAGAAATTTTGGGGAGACCTTGCCTTCCCTGATCATAGATTTCCGCTTTGATAGTTCATTCCTGTGGCTTTGAACTAGATGACCCAAAATAGAAAGGTTGCCTTTAGTCATGAACATAAAAATGATTAATGTGAAACAGATTTTGATTCCTTTCTTAAGAATGTTTTAGTTGGGTTCCAGGCAAAAGTGATAGAGATGGGTGTCACTGTTGGGAAACCAGAAATGGGAGAGCACAGGAGGAATAGAACTATGAAGCTGAAAAGGGTACTTTTTTTTTATATATTTCCCAAGTTTACCTTGAGCTGGTTTTGACCTTAGGCTAAATTACCCACAGATGTCTCCATAAACCTGCAACCTATTATTACTCAGTCTAAATTAAGATGAGGTCTTTAATGAACTCTGTTCAAGGAGGTACAGTTATGGGAAGTTGTCATTGGACTAGTTATTCCAGAGATCCTTCCAGGCTATACTTTCAGAGAGGCCATTAGACTGAGTTTCTAGAGTATTTACTTTTCCCCAATCTTTTTTAAATGTAGAGCTTAATGATGCCAGAAAATAAACTATATTTCCAATGGTTCTTATGGACTGTAAATCTTTGTAATGAGATATTCTGAGATTTAACCTTTTATCTGCTGTCAGCTATGAATGCATTACTAAGTAAAATACTTAACCCCTCTGAGCCTCAGTTTCTTCATTCGGAAAATGGCTGCACTAATAGTATATGTCTCAGAGCATGTTGTAAGGATTACATGAAAACATTATGTGTACTGTAAGGATATTATTAGTTGTAGGTCACAAAAAATCCAACTCTAACTCAAACGGAAAGGGGGGTTTGTAATTCATGCAACAGTGAATTAAAATGTAATGGTGGCTTTAGACATGGTTGGATGGAGACATTGAGTGATGTACTCAAAATCTGTCTCTTCTCCAACTTTTGACTTTGCTTTTCCTTGCTTTTGCTTTATGCTCAAGTTAGAGGCAAGGATGACCACTTGCAGCTAATTCCAAACTTACATCCTGCTAACTTAGCAACTACAGCAGGAAAAAAAAAAAAAAAAAGAGTGTCTCTTTTTCTACAGTTTCAGCAAAACTCCCAGATGGAATATCATTCTGGGACATGGGGCACATGCTCTAGACTGAGACCAAGAGATAGAATTCTCAGATTGGCCTGCCCTGGAGGCAGTCAGTTGTGCCAGCCTCCCTCAAATAACATGGACAGAAAAGGGGTAATCCCTTCACCCCAAAAAGAGATGCTGTGTTGCTACAAGAAAAGTTGTGTAGGCAAAATGACAAAGGCTCACAACGACAAAGGAATAGATGGTGACTGTAGGCAGAGATTAGCAGGGAGAGAATATAAATGACTAAATGTTAATCAAGAATGTGAAGTGTGAGAGCATGACCACCACTTCCTGAACTTTCCAATCCTAGTACCCAGCACAGCAGTTGGCACATAGCAGTGCTCATACGTGCTTGTCAAGTGAACAAATACACGCTGGGAACCATGCAATTCACCTATGTGGCCAGTAGAATAGCAACATAAAGCTGAGTCTGTCATGCCAATATCCTATTTCTTCTAAGAGTCTTCTTGTGAGGTGTTCCAAGCTTGAAAGTTTATGTGAATCACCTGGACACTTTACTAAAATGCAGACTCTGATTCAGTGAAACTGGCATGGGACCTGAGGCTTCTCATTTCTAATGAGCTCCCAGGCAGTGCCATTCATTGCCGCAGACAACCCTTTGGAGAGTGTCTTAATATGTTCACGCTGTCATAACAAAATGCTGTATGTTAAGTAGCATATAAACATTAATTTACTTCTCATTTTCTGGGGACTGGAAAGTCCAAGACCAGGGTACCAGTATTTTTAGTGTCTGGTGAGGTGCCCACCTTTTTGCTGTGTCCTCACATGGTAGAAGGGGCAAAGCAGCTCTCTGGGACCTCTTTTATAAGGGCACTAATTCCATTAAAGAGGGCTCTGCTCTCATGACCTAATCACCTTCCCAAAGCCCCCACATCCTAATCTTGAGGGTTAGGATTTCAACCTGTGGATTTTGGAGAAACATAAACATTCAGACCATAACAAACAGCTATGATCTAAAGTTCTAAACTATTTCCAAGTAGGAACTGCCATCAAGCTTTTACCAAGGGTCATTCAATTCCACTACTCAGTGGACCTTGCTTTTAGGGTGTTCTTAAAGCATATCATTTCTTTCATGAGTAAAGCAGCAAAAAGGAAAGAACAGAGAATTTTTTCTAAGAAATAGTCCTCCAAAAAGTCTGTAGAATGGATAAAACCATATAAAATGTACTTTTAAAGAAATTGATGAATCAGTTTCCAGCTCTTAATCTCTGTATTTTAATTTACCATACAGAATACCCTAGGAATATTAGAGAATGCTCTCATGGCCATTATTAAAATCAGGTATTATGATTTTTAACCCTATTTCCTTGAGCCCTTTATCATATGCAAAGCATTTTGGCATTTATTGCCTTATCTGATTTGGCTATCCTGAGATAAAAGCTGACCGTCTAAAATAAAATACTAAGGATGCTTGTGATCATTTTGTCAGAATGGTCGTCTTTCCCCTTTTGGCCACATATCTCATTTTAATGTCTCGTTATCATCCTCAATCTTTCTCCCATCAACTCCGTTTCTAGGATTTCAAATTCTTGGCTCCACACCTGAGATTCATAATTGCTTCCTTCTGTTTAGGCAGCTGCAAGAAGTTCACATGAAAACAATCTCTTTCCTCTCTCTGTATCCATGACATTGAACATACATTTTTCCCTCCTCACCAATTACATGGAGGTTACATAACCTACTTGTTGAATTAGAGTAGCATATCTAGGCTAATAAAATTTTGCCATTGACAGATCCTTACAGGGGATCTGTGGGTAGATGAATCAGAAAGACATATTTGCAAATGTAAGACAGCTATGCAGAAAGATTTAACTAGATCTAGACATAGGAATCCAAGGACAAAGCAAAGTTACACTAAAGCACATCTGGCTTCTCCAAAGCATGTCTAGAGTAGGGTGTATGCCCTCTGGGAGCTGGTGGATGATATGGAAGTTTCTGTTCAAATGTGATTATGAAAAAGTCCAGCCACTTGGGCAAGCTATTGAAAATACATAGCTGTAACTCCCTTTTTAGGTAGAAGAGTTATAAATCCAGTACTTCTGATACAGTTACAGCTATGGAAAATATGTAAATAAATGGGGTTATGGCTATCAATACAACTTTATTTACAAAAACAGGTGGTGCAGACGAAGCTGCCCATTGTCTCTACTGCTCTTTAACATTGTAATGGAAGTTTTAGCCATCGCAATTAGGAAAGAAAAGGTGATCAAGGGTATCCATATAGGGTCAGAAGAGATCAAACTTTCGCTCTTCGCAGATGATATGAGTGTACATCTGGAAAACACCAGGAATTCTACTACAAAACTCTACCGTGTTTCCCCAAAAATAAAACATCCTCCGAAAATAAGACCTACTTACAGGTTTCCTTCTGGGTGAAATATAAGGCATCCCCCCGAAAATAAGGCCCCCCCAGTCTCTGTCTCAGAATGAAAATTAATTTACCATAAACTGGTTGCTAGGGCCGCCCCAACTGGTGTCTAGCAACCAGTGACATTACGCGGAGTCCTGATGTCACTGCTGTGTGGAGGCGGAGCGGACGTCGGAGTGAGCGGTGAGCATGGGGTGAGAGAGAAGAGGAGACTTTCACAGATGTGTGTAGAAGAACAGGAGGATCAGAGTGGACAGTGCCAAAGAAGAGGAAATATTTGGGAGTTTATTCAACAAAGGACATGAAAGATCTATATAAAGAGAACTATGAAACTCTAGAAAAGAAATAGCTGAAAATGTTAACAAATGGAAAAACATACCATGCTCATGGCTGGGAAGAATCAACATTATTAAAATGTCCATACTACCCAAAGCAATATACAATTTTAATGCAATCCCTATTAAAGCTCCACTGTCATACTTTAAAGATCTTGAAAAAATAATACTTCATTTTATATGGAATCAGAAAAAACCTTGAATAGCCAAGACATTACTCAGAAATAAAAACAAAGCAGGAGGAATCACGCTGCCAGGCCTCAGACTATACTATAAATCGAGAGTGATCAAAACAGCATGGTACTGGCACAAAAACAGAGAAGTAGATGTCTGGAACAGAATAGAGAACCAAGAGATGAACCCAGCTACTTACCGTTATTTGATCTCTGACAAGCCAATTAAAAACATTCAGTGGGGAAAAGATTCCCTTTTTAACAAATGGTGCTGGGTGAACTGGCTGGCAACCTGTAGAAGACTGAAACTGGACCCACACCTTTCACCATTAACTAAGATAGATTCCTACTGGATTAAAGATTTAAACTTAAGACATGAAACTATAAAAATACTAGAAGAGAGTGCAAAGAAAATCCTTGAAGAAATTGGTCTGGGCGAGTATTTTATGAGGAGGACCCCCAGGCAACTGAAGCAGCTTCAAAAATACACTACTGGGACCTGATCAAACTAAAAAGCTTCTGCACAGCCAAGAACACAGTAAGTAAAGCAAGCAAACGGCCCTCAGAATGGGAGAAGATATTTGCAGGTTATGTCTCCAACAAAGGTTTAATAAGCAGAATCCACAGAAAACTCAAACATATAAGCAAGAAAAGAACAAGTGATCCCATTGCAGGCTGGGCAAGGGACTTGAAGAGAAACTTCTCTGAAGAAGACAGGCATACAGCCTACATATGAAAAAATGTTCATCATCTTTAATCATCAGAGAAATGCAAATCAAAACTACTTTGAGATACCATCTAACTCCAGTAAGATTAGCCCATATCACAAAATCCCAAGACCAGAGATGCTGGTGTGGATGTGGAGAAAAGGTAACACTTCTACACTACTGGTGGGAATGCAAATCAATGCATTCCTTTGGAAAGATGTTTGGAGAACACTTAGAGATCTAAAAATAAATCTGCCATTCAATCCTATAATTCCTCTACTAGGTATATACCCAGAAGACCAAAAATCACATTATAACAAAGATATTTGTACCACAAGATATTTATTGCAGCCCAATTCACAATTGCTAAGTCATGGAAAAAGCCCAAGTGCCCATTGATCCACGAATGGATTAATAAACTGTGGTATATGTACACCATGGAATATTATGCAGCCTTAAAAAAGATGGAGACTTTACCTCTTTCATGTTTACATGGATGGAGCTGGAACATATTCTTCTTAGTAAAGTATCTCAAGAATGGAAGAAAAAGTATACAATGTACTCAGCCCTACTATGAAACTAATTTATGGCTTTCACATGAAAGTTATAACCCAGTTATAACCTAAGAATATGGGGAAGGGGGAGAGGGGAGGGAGGGGGAAGGATGGGCAGAGGGAGGGTGATTGGTGGGATTATACCTGCGGTGCATCTTACAAGGGTACATGTGAAACTTAGTAAATGTAGAATATAATTGTCTTAATACAATAACTAAGAAAATGCCAGGAAGGCTATGTTAACCAGTGTGATGAAAATGTGTCAACTGTTTATAAAACCAGTGTATA
Source organism: Nycticebus coucang (assembly GCF_027406575.1). NCBI lineage: Eukaryota > Metazoa > Chordata > Mammalia > Primates > Lorisidae > Nycticebus > Nycticebus coucang. Next base: position 34,149,199 of record NC_069793.1, on the reverse strand, counting down.
GTGCCCCATGATCTCATTAATGTACATAGCTATGATTTAATATCAATAAAAAAAAAACAGGTGGCAGATGGGATTTGGCCTGTAGGGTTGTACTTTGACCACCTTTCAGACAGATGATGCTGAGATAAAATCTTTGTACATGACATTAATAATTATTTCATAGAATAAGTTCCTAGAAATGAAATTCTGAGTGAATGGGGGATGAGCATTTTTAAGAATCTGGATAATTCATTATTAAATTTCTACCCCAGAATATTACAACAATTATACTTCTACTGAGTCTCAAAATCATTCTTTCCCCATACATTCACCCATATAAGGTATAATCATTTTAAAAAATTGACTTGATAGAAAAAAAATTAGCAGCATTTCACTATTTTGATCTGTAATTTTATTTACCATGTTTACAATGTTTCTGATATTTATTTCCTATTTATACTTATTTTCCATATGCTCAAAATGTTTCGTGACATATAGATTTTTGTTGCATGTCTTTTAGCTTTTCTCTTAAAATTGGACATTAAGAATCCACTATAACACTAAATTAAAAGGAGATATATCCAGAGATTGACTATAAATAAATAGTATTAATCTGGCTAGGTAAGTTAACTGTTAAAACAATCAATCCCGAATCTCAGGAGTAATTAAAGTTTATTTCTCACTCATGACACAGTCCGACATAGTCTTCAGTGACTGTGCTCTATGGTGTCCTTCAGTGATTGAAGCTGACAAAAGCCCAGGCATCCTTGATGCCTTGGGTCCCTGAGCGCTAAAATCCAGCTTGTAGCTGAGAAACCACTGTTCGAAAAAGATGGATCTTCCCTTACCCGTTTGAATCTAAAAGTGACACAGTACCTCCACTCACATCCTGCAGAGCCTCACCCAGGAGAGAGACATAAAAGCAAGTTACCCTTATCCCCAGGAGGAGGAAAGGGATTTGGTAAGCCTCTACCCAGTCTTGCCAGAAAATTAAAATTTAAACACTAGGTTTCACAACTAGTGTTTAGTCTTCTTAATATTTATGGTGAAGACTAGTATTCTTTCACAAAATTTTTTTTTGCTAATGAACATTAATATAAAGAATATATTTCTATAAAGAAAGAACAAGGAGCCAATAAAACTATAAACACTTTTTTGGTTACTTACACTTAAAATGATTAACATGTATCTGCTAGCATTTGTAACTAGCCCCATGCTATTATAGCACTATCCAAAATTTGCACACATTTTACTAATTTTCTCTAAGGGTAAGAAGAATTAGACCATTGGTTTACCTCCCTGAGTGAAGCCAAATACAATATCAGTAGGTTAAAAAGTAATCAAAGGAAGCATCTTTGGAGAGAAAATTCAAATATTTGTCAAAACAAATTCTATGATTAATCACCATTAAAATGAGAGGAATGCCATCACACTTGACACATGAATACGATCTTCCTGGCAAAGAAGTCAGGAAAATAGGAGCAAAGGAAAGGAGCTCATTAGAGATCTATGCGCAAAATCAGGAGGAGAAACCTTTAAAATGTTTTCTTAGATCATAAATGGAAATTGAGTGCTTATTTCTTTATGCTCATGTATGATTTCCTCATTGAGAAGGCTCGAAAGCATCAGATCACTGTCATCTTCCTCATTTTAGGATGTTTATCCCAATTCAGGATAACCTGGCCAGAAAAGCCCAGGGAAGTGAAGAGGCTGTTTAGTGAAGGGAGTTTAGCATCAGAAATTCCAAAAGAATAGATGAACATTGTCTGCGTCTAACCTCTTCAAAGAAGACCATAATTGTGCCTTTTATATCTTACCCCGGTGCTCCAACTGCAGAATTCAACTCCCAGGAGGAGCCTCATAGAGATGCTGTGCTGTTTGATTTGGCACTATTCACAAACCTTGGCAGATGATCAAATAGAGGGCACACAAGTGCAGGAAAAGCCTTAAGAAACTGTCTTCACTGTTGTCGTTACTGCCTTCATGAATTGAAATCTCAATGGTGAGCATAAAGAAGCCACAGATATTAACCAAGCGTGCATAACTTCAATTCAGACGGCTAACACGCTTTGGCTTGGGAAAGCATGCAAATTTACCATTACATACGCTCTATCTTGAACTGTATTTGGCTCATCTTTCAAATAAACATGCTTTAAAAAATAATGAAATATTTTTGCCCCAAACCTTGTGAACTAAGTGTGTAGGCATGATTCAAATGAGTGAGTCTTGGTTTGGAACTAAAACAATCTGGGTTCTGGTTCTGGTGCTACCAGTTCCTAGCCCAGTTTCTCCATGGACAAGTTGCTTAATGCTGCTGAGTCTTGGTTTATGTGTCTGTTATGTAAATACTACCCAGCACCCGTCACTGATTTTTTTTCTTAAAAGCAAATGAACATTATATTTAGGATCACATAAAAAAAAAAAACATACAGAACATATTTGGTAAAATGTAAAGAATGATTTTGTTTTAAAAATTCTTAACATGATAAAATATTAGTAGAACGATGCAACCATGTTTAATGTCATTAAGGAACAGATATTTTGAGAAATCTATTTTACAGTGAAAGAGCATAACCCAGATGAGAACCTCCTAGACTCTTTCTGAATTTAAAATATTGTAGCGAAGAAAACCCATACCACAAAAACATGAAGAAAAAAGAAAATGTACACAAAATTTTTAAACATTCTGCTAACTACAGAAATGATTAACAAAATAAATAGCGACATTTCTAAGCCAGGAAATTCTCAAAAATAGATTAATTATATATTCGGGAGATTTTGTTGGATGGATTGTGTGATCCTGGGTGGTTTCCCTCAGCTTACATTCATTCATTTTTGCATTCATAGGACGTAAACGCTTTGGGTGGTGTTTCCCAATTTATTATAAAGGCATAGAGTAGTTGCTCATCAAATATTGTTAGAATGAATGAATCGGTGAATTAATGACATTATTAACTCAAAAGTACTCACAGTTTTCTGTGCTGTTCATTGTGCTAGCTACTAGGATGAAAGATTTTTTTTTTTTTTTTTGCAGTTTTTGGCCAGGGCTGAATTTGAACCCACCACCTCTGGCATATGCGGCCGGCACCCTACTCCTTTGAGCCACAGGCGCCGCCCTAGGATGAAAGAATTTTATCGAAACATTTCTTGCTCTCTAGGAGCTCACAGCATAGTGAGACAAACTGGTACATAAATATATAATAATATAATATATGGGTTCCATTATCCTACACTTACCAGTTCTGTTTGGAAAAAAATCATGAATGTGAATTTAAGCTGCCCCATAATTTTTACTTAAAAGTCTTTTAACATTTCTTTCAATTCTCATTCGTTTTACTCTTTAACGAATTATAACATTACATACATGAGAAGAGAACTTTAATGCTTATTCCAATCTTGGTCCCTTTCCCCTTCTCTCACAAGTAATTATTACCACAAGGCTATACATATATTTTTTCCCCAGAGATTTTGCGTGTGTGCATGTATACACACTCATTGCTGTTTTTCTAGAGTATATAATACCCTATTTACATATATACACAATGCCAATTTATAGTTATCTCTTTACCCGTATATTGCATATATGTATTAATATATACACAGATGTGTGCATAGATAGGCATACACATATATTTACACATATACATACATATATTTCAATAGCATATGCATTTACTATTTTGAAACTTGCTTTTCCTCCATATGTCTTGGGAATCTATCCATATTGGTACTTTTTAATATAGTTCATTCTTTTAAAATGCTACAGTAGTGTCAACAAGAGGGCCACCATTAACACTTGGTATCCTGTGGAGGTTGTGCAGTGCGCAGCCTGCACGGCTGTTCACGGCAGCCCTCTGCCCTATTTATATAACATGACTGTAGCCTAGCTCTTCTATTTGTTTCTCTCCCAATGGACACATAGATTATGTTCAGTTTTTCAATGTTATCAGCCATGCTTTGATAAATATGTCTGTACAAGTTTTCATAGCTAAAATGCCCAAATAAGCCTAATGAAATCATTCATCTATTTTAAATCCTAGACTTGAGATCAGAAATTCCTTTCTGAATTCTTATGCATTATGTGCACACTTAGCAATGGAACTATTAAAAACCCAAACAAAATAGCCTTTTGAGAAAATGGGAGGGATGATTGACTCTCTTTTACATTTTAAATACAGCAGCTTTTTAAAAATTAAAGCCCTCTCCTATTATTCAGATATGCAGTAGGTACAGAAATTAAACTTTTGAGTCAGTCTTTTTGCCTCACCTTGATTTGATTTAGTTGTGGGAATCTGAAGATGTAATACGTATGCACCATCTGAAGCAAGCTGGGGCTTTATGTGGTTTTGAAAGGCAGCATTTCTTGTCCACAACAGATAACTTTATGACAAGTTACATTTATATGGAACTGCTCTGACATTGTGTAAGAACAGATTCATATAGCTTGATGCATTCAGCAGAGATAAATGCTTCCTCCACAAAGCTTTTTGATCTCTTTGCTGTGCAGAATGCTTTTGAATATTGAGGGCTGTTTGTCTTGAGACCTAACCACTTGTAAACGCGGAGACATCCCTGAGGAGCTATGTATTACTCAGGTAATTGTGCAGGGACACGTTCTGTCTAGTGCCAAAGATAGTCTTCAGTGGAGGTCTCTTAAGGAAACACAGACTAATGAAAGTGACTTAATGAAATTTCTCAGAATTAGAAATAGCATTTCTAAAAGGGGAGAGAATGGACAAGGGCCTCCTTGTTGTCATGTTGGCAGTGATTTGTGGTATTGATTCTGGCCTTTGGCTGGATCTTGAACTAAGTACAGCAGAGGTCCAAGGATCTTGACCTCACACGGAATGTTTACTCCATCACAGAAGGGGCTGGCTTCCTGTAATTGAAGAGAGGATAGTGGCCTGGCGGCTGGGAGAAGAGAAGCCTGGACAAAGCAATAGACACCACTCCCCAGGCCTGAGGGTCAAAGGCCATATTCAAGGGCTAGATGAGGCTGCCTCCCCCAGAGGGAGCCTGATAAGCTGACCTCGGCAGCAGTTTTGTTTCAAAATGTTTGGTAGAGGAGTCAAAGGCTCTAAGCCAGCAACGTTTCCAGATCTCACAGGGGTGGGGAGTCATTCCATGGCACAGGCAGGCTGCCTGACTGCCTGGGCAGGGTTAAAGTGCTCATTCCTGCCTTCAGGTTTGCATAGCATTCAACTGGAGTTACTGATTGTTCAGACTGGAAGGGAACATAAAGATCCTATCAAAATCGCCTTCCCTTGAACAATGAGGGAACACATCTGCAAAGGGGGTCAGTAGCCTCTGCAGCTGCTCACCCAGTGCGTTAGTGATTGCATAGCCAACTTCCCTCTCAGTGATTTGAGGAGTCCTGATGGTGTTTCCTCTCTTCCTCCTGCTCCGACCTATCGCCACCATCATCGCCGTCGTCCTGTCGGATTCCTCGAATACGCTCTTCATACCTTCTGCTTAATAGCTACAGCTTCATCAGCACTCTGTGGGAAAGACCCTGCAGGATCCACCCTTGCTGTACAATGATCAGAGCTCTGGATGTGGACGCAGACGCACTTGGATTTAAAAACAGACTCAATTCTTTATTTTTCATCTGCAAGACCTTGAAAGCCACTTCGTTCCTCTTAGCCTGTTTCCTTATCTATAAAGGGGAGACAAGGATGCCCGCAGAGTTTTTACCAGGCTTACATGAGGATATCATTAGTGTCTAGTGCCTGGGACACGGTGGGTCCTCAGTAAATAAAATCACCATTGGTATTGCTATTATTTCCTGGAGACTCGATTTTGAGAACTGGCTCTATTGTCTAAGCTCAGGCAGGTCAGTTCTTCTGTGAGAGACTTATTTATTTATTTATTTATTTTGTGGTTTTTGGCCGGGGCTGGGTTTGAACCCGCCACCTCCGGCATATGGGACCGGCGCCCTACTCCTTGAGCCACAGGCGCCACCCGAGAGACTTATTTATAAACAGAGGAGTTGCACTAGATTCTTTCTAAAGCTCAGTGCATACCTTTTGGGAGGCAGCGTGTTCTAGCGCTTCTTCAGTGTGGGTGTAACACTGCAGTTCCCTGGGGGCCCTGTGCCTAGAGATTCCAATTCAGATGGTCTGGGAGTTCTGGGAGGGGCCTCCAGATCTTTACTTTTAACAACACCAAATCTTACTTTTCTCTTATTATATGCAACTGAGAAAAGTAAAAATATCCATGTGGTAGGAAAACCCTAAGGAGAAAATGAAATAATGTCTGCAAAGCGATTATAGTAGCACAGCCTCTTAATAAATACTAGCTGTTATTTTTTCCCCTTTGTCACTTTGTAGAGCTGGTGAGATAAATTGGGCTCATAACATATGTGACCTAATCATAAACATTCAAAATTAGTATATTGGTTGGTCCATTATACATTGAGCCCTCTATTTGAAAAAGTCCTTATTCAATGTATGTGTACAGTTCTTATTTGGAGCCTGTAAGGATTTGGGTTGTGGATTCCTGCAATAGGACCTAAATCAGCCTCTCTATTCAGAGTTTTAGAAGAAAAATTAAGAGACCATTCTTTCGTAGTGTTAATCCAGATATTCTAGATCAATTAACAGCTGTCCCTGGGCAGTGGCACAGCCCCAGTGAAAGCTCCCTCTTAACTTATCAGACGTGATGGAAGGCGTAGCACGACTTTGTAACTTTTATGATTTAGAGGCATAATTTAGGATGAATTCCAAGGGGCAGCATTATGAAAGTCTGCTGAAATACTTTGCCAGGGAACCTAACCCAAGCTGAGATGTTGCCCAACAGTATCAAAGCAGGGTTTAAAGTCAGCTGCTGCCTTTATTGCACATTTAAAACTTGGCAAAGGAAGTTCTTTGGGTTGAGACCACATGAAAGAAATCAAGGCAAGTGAAGGGTGGTTGAAGAGAACAGATAGACTTGGACATCTTAAACCATTTGAGTGATGCTACAACTTCCAAAGATACCTGCTTGGAGGCTCTGAAAGTTATCATCATCTTTGTATTTTTTTTTTCTCTAGCTACGGGTGTCACACATGAAAAAAAAAATGAGGCAAGAAAGGGCTTTATACAAAGGTATTGAGGCCACATTTGTCAAACCCAGAATCCCACGCAGATTTGGGAACTATGTTTCAAGCTGAGCTTAAAACTTTCAACTCTCAAAAGTGCTACTTACCCCAAGTAAAAGGCAATTTTCCACCTCAAAGAATGGCAGTTCTGCAAGGTTCAGGAAAAAAGGTCAGAAGACTCCTTGTACATCAATCAGCTCCTGGAAAACAACATGTCAATGAGTTAAGCGAACACGAATCAGGCACATATGGATTGAATTTCCCTTGAAATACTCCTGGGGTCCAAGTTTAAGGCGTGGAGTGGAGGAGGAGTGAAAATTCTTAGGAAAATCTGCAGACCCCAAGCGCTTGAAAATACTTCCAAGATGTCGACTGGCCGGGCTGTAAGTCCTGCTGGCCTGAATCAATGCTGGGCCCAGCTGACCTCTGCTTTCTGGAGAAGAGAATGGCTCTGAGGCCTGTGTAACAGTCAAGGACTTCTCTATCCTTGATCTAAACTTCATTCCGTGTCATGAAGATAGGGTGATCTGGTAGAGAATTGCTTTGAAGTTCCAAGGAAGGGATAGATTTATTTCAGAGAAAAAACAAACTGTAAGAAACCTTCAAGGTTACCAGTTATTATTGCCAGTAGCCTACTATTTTAAGCAAGTAAATCAGTGCTTCTATGTTTTCTTCTTTCCCGGAGTCATAAGAAAGCAGCTGGGATATTACATAGATGTGGGGAGAAAGGTAAGTATAGGAGGATTTTCCAAAAACCATCCCACATGGAAATGTATGGCATAGTGAAAATATTCTTTATAAATAAGGGTTCTTGTGAAATCTTAAAGAGACCAGTGCAACACTGAGATCTATTTTATCCCAACACACTAATAGAGGGAAAGTATTCAGATTTTGCATTCAACATAAGTTTCATCAATGTTGGAACTATTTAAAACTGATTTTAGAGTAACATTGGAAGAATTCAATTGAGTATAAGCTGGTTCAGTAATAACTACACAGGACCTAAAATTGGCCTATACCAAATCCTTTCCCCAGAAAGCATCACAGAAAACTTAGAGTAACAGGGAAATCTATATTTTAAACTCCCTAAAAGGAAACCTAATGGAAAACAATAAGATATATTATATTTCATTTCTTAAAATAGGGTATTTTGTAGTTGAGCTACAATTTGTCTTGAGGTAAAGTATAAAACCAGAAACTTCTTGGTGGGAGAAAAACTCTTATGGCCTTTTCTTCACTTTTTTTTTTTTAAAGGCAGGAGGTAATCAAAGATAAATTTTAATGGGATTTTTTTTTAAACAAATGATGCACTGTCAAGAGAAAATTTTTTCATAATCGTCAAATTGTGTAGACAGTGTTCAAATGGCTCATTCATTATTAGCAGCACCACCAAGTTGAAAACATACTTTTTCTGGCCTGCAGTTGATTGATGTACATTACTCATATCAGGCTAATGGCACTTTATTTTCCAACAGTAGCGAGTAATGAGTGACCTTGAGTGAATATTGTTTTCCTGAAAGGGTTTGTTGCTCTGCTTCCTTCATAAGCACCCCAAGGAAACAAGGCCTCTGCATTGGTGTTTTGCAGCAAACCTCATTTCTTTCATGGCTTTCTGTAAAAGAATTTGATACAGGGATAGAAGCTAACCTCAGTGAGTAAATGAAATATTGATCCATGCTTCTCTGGCCTTGCCTTCACCTTGTCCCAGGGCGGTGAGTTACTGACTTTTCCGTTTGGGCTGTAATAGGAATTATTACAACAGGCCTGTGCAAGTAATTACTTGGCATGGTAAAAAAGGAGGGTCCATCATATATTTCTGTAGAGACGTTCGTTTCCATCAGCCCAGCAGTCTGCTTTTTTGGCTCTGTCTTTCCTACTCTTGATTCAATTCTTTTAACCATCATTAATCACCCTCCTTGTCAGCAGAAGTTTATCAAAAGTATTAAGTGAGCAAGGTTGCCTGGCCTCCTTAAAAAAAAAAATCAGCCAACACGGGGCAGTAAATTTCAAAATATGGAAGGTTGGTTCCGTGATATATTTGAGTGTCTCTTCAGCGAGAATGAGCCGTTTGTTTCAGTGATAGATATTGTAGTTTGAGCTGTGATAGAATCCTTCTCAAGTTTATATGTTGTGGGCTATCGTTTATGAGAGACCATGTGTTTCTAAATGGTGAAGGTCACGGCTGATGGCAAAAGTAAAAGCAGTGGTGATTCATTAAAAATAGTTAATAGGGCCTGCGGCTGACAGGGATAAATCGGAACATGTGGGTTGCCAACCTACCAGCACCTAAGTTGACATTGTGTTTCTTCGGTCTCTAGTTGGCACTTCCAACCTCCAGACCGCAGTGAGCCAACAGACAGGAAGCATGATCGCCTCTTTCTTGTTAATCACATATTTGGAAAAACTTTTAGGAAACACAGCCCTCTTCCTTTCAGTTTGGCTTGGTTGATATTTCTTTTAACATGGTTACTGATTTATTTTACTGTTCACAAATAGGTTTATTATTTGAGATTCAAATATTATAGAAACATAGAACTGAAAAGAGCTTCTCTATTATATCTAATATATTTAATTTCTTCGGAAAAAAGTCACGAGACAAAATATAACATAATATAATGCTACGATTTGATAAAGCGGAGACAGTTCTGAGAGTGTTTCTTTATATTACTCTATGCTCTATTCATGGCTGCTTGAAATAGTTCATACCTTAAATATCTTTTCATTTTCACAACTGAAATGAAGTCCCCCCCCATCTCCCAGACAGAGTCATTTTTATCATGTTGTGTATTTATATATATATCTCTAGTTTTTATTTATATGTATTTCACACAGACGAGACACACACACTTGTGTCTAATATATATAAAGAATATACTCAATATAATGATACTTGAATACATAAAACATATTCAAATATTAGATCACAGTATAATACTGATTTGGAACTTGCTTGAAAAACATACCAATAATTAAATGTGGATATTTGATTAAATTCGTGAACTTATTCATTCATTCAGAGAAAGTATATCAAATGTCAACTTATAGCAAAACATATGCACCCTCCTAATTTACTTGCGTGCAGACTTTATCTAACAAATTTTTCTTTTCCTGAGTCCTACTATAACAAACATCCTCTTTGAAAACTTCCTGGCTAATTTTAAGGCTCCTAAGAACTAGAAAACCAAAAGGATTTTGCTGATGAAGATCAATAGAGCTTGAGGACCCATTTAAGAAGCTAGATCGAGAAAGGAACTTGTAGAAGTGGACGCCGCCCTTAGGCCATTTCCAAATGAGCAAGTATGGATTTTCTATATATTAGTTCTAATGAAGAAGATTTTAAAAACAGAAATGTTTAGGGATTTTGGGGGTTTTTTGTTATTCGTTGTTCTTTTTTTTTTCTTTTTCTCTCTCTAAAGTCATGAAAAATGGCACAGTGCTTGAAATAATACTGGGAAATAAACCCCTTTACTTTTCACTTTGGATTTCCTTTTTTCCCCTAGAAAAACCAATTTGTCTAATAGTGAGAGAGTGGTTGCTACTTCTGGATGGAAAGGGATAATAACCAAGCTGCATGGAGGAAACTGCCTGAATTTATTGGACAAGTCTCAGAGCATCAAAAAACAAAACAAAACACATCTACCCAGAAGAAAAAAGTCATTTCCTCTTAAGGACATTTGCACTAGAATGTTTAGCACAGCTCAATTTGCAATCGCCTAACTGTGGAAACAACATAAATGCCCACCAACCAAGGAATGGATTAACAAGCTGTGGTATATGTATACCATGGAATACTATTCAGCCAGTAAAAAGATGGAGACTTTACCTCTTTTGTATTAACCTGGATGGAGCTGAAACACATTCTTCTTTAGTAAAGCATTGCAAGGATGAAGAAGCGAGAATCCAATGTACTCAATTCTGATATGAGGACAATTGATGACCTAGTACATGGTGGGAGATTGGGGGAAGGGGGGTGCTGAGAGAGGGTAGGAGAGAGGGGAGTGGGGGGTCACGGTGCATGACACACCTCTTGGGGGTGGGACACAATTAAAGAGGGACTTTACCTAACAAATGCAATCAGTGTAACCTGGTTCTCTGTACCCTCAACGAATCTTCAACAATAAAACAAAACAAAACAAAACAAAAAACCCCCAAACAAAGACCACTCCTCTCCCCCACCATGCTATGTAAGTTCTTAAGACAGAAGGAAATAAGTAGAAAAGAAAAGAAGAAGCTGGTCTTTGACTTCCTCTTACAACTAAAGCCTTTGTCCGCCCAGCCTTCAAAATCTGAGTTGGCAATTCCAGGCGGTTCTGCCTGAGTTTACAGTCTGGACAGTGATCTTGCCTGGAGAACATCAGTTTTACAGAAAGAATTATTCCCTTCCCATGATTTCAAAAGGCACAAGTAATTAGTACAGAGAGGTTGGGACTTTGCGGACAAAGTCCTCAATTTGAACTTGAGTTTATTTGTTGTCAGTTTTTAGGGTTTTTTGGGGGGGAGGGGGAGAGCACCATCATCATTGCAATAAAACTGCCTGGGCAACAGCAGTGCGTTCAGTTGAGAAGTGTTCAGCAAGACGACAGAACAACATTGCAAATTAACATGTTTACAGGAAAAGCACTTAGTTTCAAATTAGCTAGGGAGGACTGCAAAAAATGTGCTCAATTCAAGGCCAAGTGAGGATGGGGACAGAGGATGCTTTTGGATACTCTCATCTTAAAAAGACATTCACGGTGGCTTCAAATTGACTTTTTATGGAGAAACTAAGACTATTTCTAACCTATTGCACTGATATTATATTTAGTTAATATTTTATGAAAGAAAAGTCCTCCCATTAGAGGTGGCAAATTGCTTTATAATTATAGTACTTTACAGAACAGACTGTCTGCTTCATTTTACAGCAAAGGCACAAAAATACAGCTGCCTTTCCCACGTAACTCTTTGTGGTAGGTGAATCCCCCTCCCTTGATTGTTTTTTTCTTCATTTCAAATATTTAATTTGAAAAGAAAATCAGGTTGCATACTTGGTATGAGTTAATGAAATATTAATGTAGAAATGTCAGGGAAGCAGGCCTGGGACACATTGGGAATCAGAGGTGGATAAAACATCTCTCCTTGGGCTTCTGAACTCCAGTCTGAGTCCACGCCACTCTGACAGTCACTACCGGCCATTAAACAGGATGGCTATTTAGTAATGATGACTATAATGAATTGGTTGGCAGAACTGCATCAAATTTTTATTAGAGAGTATAGACAGAATGTGTATGGAGGCTGGGCTATTTTCTCTATGTCCTTCTTCTTTTCCTGCTTTTCTCCTTATTCTTCAAAGAGACAAGGGCTAAGTTTCTAGCAGGCAAAGGGCTGCCTGCTAGAAAGGCCTTTTGTGTTCCAGAGAACATCACATGGTTGGCGCTAAATAGATGTTGCCATGAAAGACCTTTGACTGAAATGTGCTGGGCAGTAGAAGCCACTGGTGCCTGGACCTAGCCTGTCAGAACGCCTCACTCCTGGGTGTACCAGCAGAGTCTCATTGAGGCCCCTGGTACCTCGTGCAGGGCCTTCCCTGGGCCACTAGAGCAGGCTTCCCTTGCACGGGCAACCCTGGATGATTAAGGCCACCCAAATTGCTCTCAACCAGTAATGAATGGGAGTTGGTGGGTAAATACCGCTGCCCCTTATTTCACAGGTTGGACGACTCAAAAGGTATATTCTACAGACTTTTCTAAAAGCTCCCAATGGGACTGAACTCCAATTATCCACACAGTAATCTCCTCATGAACATTCTCTATCTTCACTTCTTTTTCTTTCTTGTCTCACTTTTCCATGTCCCTATCAGTGCTTCCAGAGATCACATCCCAAATAAACTACTTGCACTCCAATCCTTATCTCAGACTGGGCTTCTGGGAATACAACCTAAGACAGGCTGCTAGCATAATCAGTCCATAAGCATCAATGGAGAGTCTTCTCTGTGCCCAACCTAGTGCCAAGCACACTGGGGCTAGTAAGCCATGTAGGACTGTTACATTTACACTGCTTGGAAATCCCTGGTGAATTAGCTTGGAAGATAAGACATACATATTAAAAACAATTAGTGGAACAGACAGCATTGTACAGAAATAAAGTCCAAAGTGTGCGTTACAGATAATTGGAAACAAGGGCAGTGGAACAAGATTGTGCATGTGCAGGATGGACAAAAGGCCTACAGGGAACTGTGTGACTAGGGGGAGGCCCTGGGAGCCGAAGTTGTGGAGATACAAAGGGACGGCACACTTAGTTCACAGGCTGAGCAGATCCGTAAGCCTGGCGTTCTGCACACAGTGGGGGATACCGTGTAATACTAGGCAAATACTCTGTGACTAGAAAAATGAATAGGCATATGCTTTAGTCATGAAATCTCAGATGAGCTCAATTTTTTACTTAAATGTATAAATGCAATCAAAGCTGGCCAAACTTGACTGTTCTCTATTGGGTTAAGGACAGAGAGAGATACACACAAAACGGGCTGAAGAGATCAGCAGAGAACAGACCCTTCCAATGAGTTTGCAGTCCACTGGAGGGAGTTTGGATTTTATTCAAAAAGCAGGGGGAGATGATTTGAGCAGAGGAAGGGCTCAATTTTGTGCATGATTTTAGAAAATGTTCTTGGAGGCAATGTGGATTCTGAATGGAAAAGAATGAAGTCAGACCAGTTAGGAGACGACTACAGATGTTCCAGCAGGAGGCGATGTTGCCTGGGCAGAAGGGGAGGGGAGGAAGAAAAGATCTATCATTAGAGACAGACATTGCACATCAAATTATAGGGCCTACTTACTTATCATATGCAGGGGGTTGGGTAAGAAAAAAGAATTAAGGTCAATTCCTACTAAATGTAGAGTATTTGCACCCAAGTTATCACCCCTTCCCCGTGGGGTCTTCCACCTTACTGTTCTTTGTCCCTCTCTATTGCCTTCAGGAAAAAGGCCAGTGTCAACCAATCCCTCATCTTTTCAGCTTCCTGTAGTCACACTGAGCTGCTCATCCTTCTGGGAGCACAGCATGATGACAAAACAAACATGTTCCCGTCCCTCTGCCCAGGACATTCCCTTGAGCATCCTTCCAGCTCACCTAGGTAGAGCCTTCCATATCAGCAAGGTGTTTCATCGCCTTCTCTATTTTGTTCCCATAACATCCTGCCTACCTCTTCCTTTGTTTTAACCCTGCCATATGTTAATGATTTGTCCCACCATATGTTATACAAGTACTCATATGTCTGTGTGTCCCATTAACCAGGGCCTCCTGAGAGCAAAAATAAATCTAATTCTTGTTTTATATCTCTGCCTACTCCTAGCACAATCACTGGCACCTGGTAGAGACTCAATTAATGATTGTCAAATGAATAACAAAAAGAAGGTAGAAGTGTATGACAACTGTTGATAAACGTATTTCTGATGTATATTAAGATATCATGTTTTCCTCCTAGAATCAAAGAACTCCAAAGACCTACCAGACAAGACAGAAATGTGTTTCACACATTTATAAAGTCATTCCCTAGACAAATACTGATTACCTAGGATGTGTCTGTCATGGTTCCACATGTCGGGAACATAGCAGGGAATAAGATGGATAAAACTTAATTCTCAAAGATACTTTATTTTGGTAAGAAACAAACAATTATCAAGTATATAAAAAAAGTAAATAAGGCTGGATTGAGTGGCTCACACCTGTAATCCTAGCACTCTGGGAGGCTGAGGTGGGAGGATTCCTTGAGCTCAGAAGTTTGAGATCAGCCTGAGGAAGAGTGAGACTCCATCTCTACAAATAGCCAGTGTTGTGGCGGACACCTGTAGTCCCAGCTACTTGGGAGGCTGAGGCAGGAGGATCTCTTGAGCCCAGGAGTTGGAGGTTGCTGTGAGCTATGATGATGCCTCGGCATGCTACCCAGGATGACAGAGTGAGACTCTGTCTCAAACCCCCCTCCCCAAAACAAAAAAAGTAAATTAGATAACTTCATATGGCAATAAAGGCTGTGAAGACAGTAAAGCAGAGTGATGTGCTTGAGGCTGCATGGGGGTGTCTCTGATGCATACTAAGGAGAAAACTTTTGTTAACCAGCCATGCAAGAATAGGGAAGTTTTCCAGACAGAGATTCTGACTACAGAGGCCCAGAGGAAAAAAAAAAAGCCAGTTATATATCCCAAGCTCTATTTCCAAATGCCATGGCAGGTTTTATATAAAAGAAAATAAAAACAAGCAAAACTATTAACATATTTTAAAACAAATCTAAAATTTCATTGTAATCACGTACCCAGATTTCTGTAAACTGCCTGCCTTTATTAACTTGCCATTAATTTGTTTTACAAAAACTGTAACAGCTGTACAGTGTGTCCATGTGGGTGCAATACAGTTTACTTATCCCTCCATTTTCATCCATTACTATCACTCTCAATTTCTCATAACAGCATGAAAAACGTGTTTCATTCTAAATGTTTTGCACATATGTGATTGTTGTGTGTGTGACCAATTCTTAGAAAAGAAACGGCTGAGCCAAGTAAGTTTTAAGCACAGGACCAATTTACCCTTCCGGAAGTTTAGATCCATTCCCTGCCCCTCCCCCCAGCTGTGTATGAGGAAGTGAGCGTCCTTGTGGCAGTAAGGGTGTCAGACGCTGGTTAGAGTTAGCTGCTTTATAGGAGATGAACAAAAGGAGAATCGTGCAGCTTATTCCTGAGCCACAAATGTGACTGGAGCTGCCATTTGAAGCCTCTGAGGATAACCTTCTAGACACGGTTGTTTCACAGTCATCAAGGCTGTGGGTGCAGTGTTGACCCATCTGAAGTAGTACAAAATCATCCACCGCCCTCACTGGGCAGAATGAGAGACATCCCAGCTGATGAAACACCCACATAGCAGATTTCTGAGTCAGCTGCTTATCTTCTTGAAGCACCTGACCTAGACAAAATCTAAGTGTTCCGAAGATTTGCCATCAGCAGCATAGGCTATAGCCAATCAATGCAAAAGACATCACAGGGGGTTCAAAGGAACAGCTATTGCTAAATCTATCAGCTTCTGAAACATTCAGTATATTCACTGTTTTTGTAAAAAAAACAAACAAAAAAAGGAACGAAAGAGAAAAGGAAAAAGGAGGGAGGGAGGGAGGAGAAAAAAGTAGGGAAGAGAAGGGAAGGGCAAGAAAGAGACAATTATATATCAGTGAGAGAAAAAGTAAATGCTCTACTACAACTTTTAAAATCAATAGTCAAGACATTTAAAATAATAGAAATTTACAAATGGGAGGGTTTTGAAATATCATCTTAACATGATCTGTTACCTTTGAAGAAACAGAGGCCCGATTCTGATCCACAAATATTTTCAGGAGTGCCAAATTGGCAGTGTTATAATAACTATTCTAGTTAATTGTTTGAGAACATACACATCATGGCAAACAAGCTACAAATTCAGAAGTAATTTTTATTTTAGTATTCTGGAAACAAACCTGCAAACCTCTAAAATAGAAGCAGACAAAATAATGTAAGCAAAACACCTCAAGTATTCAATCTATAGAAGTACAAGGATTGTTTGTAATGAGTTCTAAACCTGGTTCTCACTCCTATCCAACCTTGGAGTTTTGTCCACTACAGTTTAGGAACTATGGAGCCTGTAATTTTACCAATGAGGAAATGTAAGGGCATGAAAGTCTTGTACAAGATCGGACAATTAAGTTAGGGAACTCATCGAAGAGAAAGTGCTACATACCTTGTGAATGAGTGGCTCTATAGTCACCTCGGAAGTATTCCCTTTGGGAAAATATGCACCAACACCAGCACTTTTTCTCTAGATGAGTTCACAAACTTAATTGTCATACCCATACTACCACAGCTCTGATGGTCATTCCAGAAAAAGAGTTCCAAAATTGCTTTGAAATTCCTCCAAACAAGAAGTTAGAAAGGAGCTGGAACTGGAAACAGAGTATCTTGATTTTTTTCTCTAAAGCTCTTTCCTAAGTTGGGCTGGAACCATAACCAAACCATTTACTAGTGTGATCTTGGGAGGTCACGTCGCCTTGCTGAGCCTCACTACCGTCAGCCATGCAGTGAATAATTACGTAATTCACGTAGGCGCTTCCTCTGAAAGCTGGGGCCTAACCTGTAGCACATGCGCTATATATATTGACGATTTTCATTGTTTATTATTATCTTCACTATTTACACTTCCATATCTCTACTTTGTGACAAATAAAGTGCCCCAAACCTGTTTTCCATTTTCTCTGCCAGGACTATTTGTCAATTCTTTAATTACCTGATGCAACTTCATATACTTCAAGATTACAGAGTTGCTGTTTGGTTGGAGGAGAGGCAAATCCTTTTCTGTAACTTACGAACTAAACTTGCCTCCTGGGTATCTACATGAGAACAGAAATTTGTTTGTCAGGAAACTGCAGGAATAAATGGCTTTTAACTCTTTTCCTACAACGATGTGCTGTGAATTTTCATCATTCATCTCTCCCTCCTTGTAGGGTGATACTCGGTTTGTTTTCAAACAGTGAAATCTTGTATGTCTTGACCAGTGGGATCATGCGCTCTGCTGAAAAAAAACAAAACAAAACAAACAAACAAAAAAAAACACTATTATTTCTGCTATGAAAATCAGTCTCTTGACTGGATTTTCATTTCAATACATTGTTAAAGTAAAACGAACAAAACAATAAAGTAACATCCTGATTTCTCCACATCATAATGAAAGCATAGAGAAATTTGGAGGTCTTCCTTCCCCCTCCCTGGTCTTTTGTGCAGTTCTGATCATGATGGTCTTTAGGACCATAGCATCGTCGAGATGTTGCCCCGAAACAAACTACAGCAGGAGCAAAGAATTTTACTACGTTTTGCAAAGGACTGTCACGCATGCAATTTCAAAATTTCTTTTCTAGATGCACAAATGACAGCACATTTGGTGCTTTTCTTGCCGAACCAGACGTCCAAATCACAAATTATCACATACATTGGATAAGTGCATATCCGAGACAAAAATAGGCACGGGAGAGAGAAGTTTTTCCTATTTCTTTGATGTAAATCTTAAACCAAACTGACATCACTTATATTGGCTAAAAGCTTGCTGAATCTGCTACAATAAAAATTGTTTGCCAACACGGGATGTGATGAGCTCCACAGTGGTTGAGACAAAAACTGAGTCAAGTAAAGAACACACACACGAGGAGAATAGGAGTTAGAAAATGTCCAGACCGAGTCTTGGCTCACATATGAACAGTTTGATCTCAGACAAATCACTTAACCTCTTTGAGTGCACTCCCTCATTTTATGTGGTATAAAGTGTGCGTGCTAAGATCTTGGCCAACCTGTCAGAGTTGTGCTGAGAAATCAAACCAGATGATGAACGTGAAAGAATTCTATAGATTATAAATTTCAACAAAATTACATAAGAAAAGCTATAGCTTTTGAAGTCTCTCTTAATTTGTTTTCACATTCCAAGGAAGAAATTAGGTAGGACATACAAGTAGCCTCAGCTTCAGTTCCTTATTTTCACACTTAGTGAAATACATATCATCTGAGAAAGAAGTGAAACAATGCTTTTATTCTTGTATTGCGTAAAAACAAACAACCGAAAATAAGATTTCTTCTCTCCGAACATTGTGATCTAATCACGCTTTGTTAGCATGATTTGTATTTCATTTCCTCTCTAGTGGACATTCTTATCTGACTATCAAACCTTAGGGTCACAGTGTTGAAACTCTATATTCACTTTTATCTTCCCCTTTCTAATAATCTGCTTGGTGCAATCAGTATCAAGACTTATCTACCCTCTAAAATATTTTTCTGTTAATCACTAAGTAATTCAATTGAGACTGAACGTATACAGTTTCCTTTTTGAAGTACTAATACTCCTATGATAAACTTTATCTTTTTGTATATATCTTTCTATGACCTTTTAGAAATTACCAGCAGCTTTAAAAACATTATCTTCTACATAATTTTAACATAAATCACCTACACCAAAACCAGAATAGAATACATTATTATACTAAAGATCAGCTTTAATAAAAAGCTTTCCATCCATGTGATCAAGTTGGGGATCCGATAGGATGAAGAATGCTTTTTTTTAAAAGCTGAGGTTGCTTGGAAAAGGGACTATTAATTGTTCTTTTTAGACAACTCTGAATTTCTTCATGTTCCCTGCTGTCATCATGTATGTTTATTTTAAATCTCCGGTTGATATCCAGGGCCCCTGGCCCCCAGGGAACACGTTACATTCTGAACATTGTTTCAGGATTCTAGCACCTATACTCGCTCACCTCCAAGCCAAAGAGAGGACTGGAGGGTGAAATGTTAGCGATGAGTTCTGTAACGAAGTGCAGACACACAAGTGTCTTAGTGATGCCTGCCTGCTGTTAGCTCACTGTATGACACCTGTGGCTGCTCTGCTAATACACAGTGTAAGCCTGGTGACAGCACCCACATGTTCTAACCTGGCATGCAAAGCCAAAATCATCACTATGTGGTTCACAGGAGAATTAGACTGTGTTTACTCCTTTCAATAAGAAGAATGGTGCTTGTATGTAAAAATCATGAGGCACAAGCTGTTGGTCTCACTTGGTGGCTTATTCATTATTCCATTTGGTGGACTGGAAAGGTAGCAGAACAAAAAGCGTTATTGTTCTCATTTCCATGTGGGTTTCACTGGGGCATGTTTAAAGGGTCGTTTTTGTAGCAGGGAGATGAAGATTGGATCTTGCACTGCTCCTAAAGTCAATATTTTTGTTTAATTCAAACTAAATGAACATTGGGCTCTACCATTATTTTTTTTACTCCTCCTATTTTTCCTCATCTCATTAAAATCTCTGATGCAGGTTTGTCATAGTTTCACTGACAACAGGGGTCTCGGGCTCATTATATGCTGGGTCTGAATTTTGGGACAAAGGTCACTGAAATAAGAGAAAATCATGTTAAATAAAAAAACTGGTAGAGAAAATTTGAATATGACAACAACTATATAAGTCTGTTATAAATACAATGGGTTTTGACTCCTTTTTCTTATAGAACAAAGTTCAAGTCATCAAAAAAATCTCTTTAATTAGTAAACTTTTATTTCATAAAACATTGTCTTTTAATTTCTTACTGATTTATCTTCTTTTGGAAATGTAAATGAATAATGACATACTGACTTCTGTCAAAGCCACAGCCAATTACATATCTTTTCAAATAGATTACTTTTATGGAGCAGTGGTGATGGAAATGTGTAGAAGATATACTTCAAATAAAAAAAAAATCATTAGGAAAACAGAATGAGAGCCATTTAAACATGTGATCAATTGTAACAAGTACAAAACAGGGTAAACGTAGAAGCTTGACTATAGCAATGGGAAATATGTAATAGTAAAACCGTAGCAATGTGGTAATGCTAATTGTCATTTAGTGTACGTTTTCCATGTGCCAGGCATGTGCTAAAATAGTCTATCTCATTTATGGATGTATTTAGAGATCAGTCCAAGTGGGGCTATGATAACTCAACTTTTGGAGACATTTCATTTTATTCTCTTTTCTAACGTGTAGGTTTTTATGTTAGTTGCCTTTACAAAGACTAACCTGTATTCTGTGCGGCATGCACAATGCTGAGGGCTGGGCAGGGAGCTCACAGGACATCTTTACTGTTCTGAAGTTGCATCTAGTCAAGTTCTCCCTCCAGAGAGCTCTGGTTTAGCATCCCTGACAATCCTTTACACTGGGTCCTATTAATATTTGGTTCATGATTTTCTTTTGTACAGCTATGTTTTTGTTTATTGTTTTGTTTTTGTATTAAAAATGAATTACTGAAACATTGTACCATACATGTTTTGTGTGAGTACAATCCTATGAATATGGTACATAATGACAATGGAAGAACTTTGTAAGAGGAGAAAAACGGCCAAATTATAAAACAATTAATGAAGATGATGCCTTGTTAGGTTATATAAAGCTAATCAATATTCACTATTGAAGAAATTTTGCCCATTAGTATGGTTTTTGGTGCTGTCTTGGCATAAATAAGGGTCAATATTAGAGTTCAGGAACACACAAAATTTATTTTCTTTTAAATTATAAAGAATCCATTTTTATTTCTGACAATTCACCTCCAAGATAAGTATAATTATCCTCATTTCACTATGTGAGAAACTAGTGATCGATATGTTTAATGAGCTGCCCAAGGTCATACACATAGGTGAATGGTGAAGTTGGAGTAGAAATTTAATACTAACTCTAAAAACTAATGTTTTCAAACTCTGACATTAGAGGGACAAACAAAATAATGTTTTAGTTTTATAGTTGTCTTTGAACACAACTTGACCCTCCATATTGTTGACAAGAGCTTTTGCTGACTGCAACTTTGCAAAACTTCCAAGAGGACTAAAACTTTGGCACCATTGCTATTTTTTAAAAGAATGAGATGCAGGCCCCTGGGTGCTGAAAGCGGAGTCTCTAACATGGCTTGAACAGTGACATTGTTGCCTCCCAAGTAAAAAGTAATCAGCCCATGCTTTAAATGGTTAAGTTTTGTACATCTGTTAGAAAAGTAGTTTTGTCAATTATAGATTCAAAGATCATAGCATTTAGAAGATTTTGAGAAACTCAGTGATTCAGAAAAGATGACACAGGGAAGTTAGCACAATTTTATTTTGCCAGAAAAATTTTCTGTTGGGTAAATTCCACAGGAGATAGTGGAATAATATATTCAAAGTGCGAAGGAAAAAGAGCTGTCACCCTAGCACTCTACACCTCGTTCAAGTATCATTTAACTAGGATCTAGTCCTCGCTTTTTTTACAAGACCATGGTGGCAGGTAAAGGGATGAAAATTGAGAGGAGCAACATGACAGCAGGGAATGGCCATGTGACACACAGGCCCGCTGTAGGGACTAAGGGAAACTCGCAGAAAGATTTTAAGAGTGCTCCTGAGATCGCCACAGCCACGGATACCTTCTGCCATTTGAGTTCTTTAGGGACACTTTCACAACACAGGATTCACAGATTTCTATTTACAAAACCAAGTAACAACAAACCTCTCAGAAAAATGAGTTCACAGTAAAAATATTTTAGAAGAAATGAAAGTATCACACAGCCAGTAAATTCAACAAACAAAAGAATTAGCACTTCTAAAAAAAAGAACAATTAAATTCACAAAAAGCTCAATTTAATTATATATTTTATTGAAATGGAAAGCTGACAGAATATTTGTAAAAGGATACATACAGAGTGGCAACAGTTTACTTCTGGAAAGAGAAACCCAGGGAGTGGGTACAGGAGTAGAGAGGAAACTTACACAGGCTACTTGTAAATAATGTTTGGATTTTTATGGTATGTACTTTTTAAAAGGCAGGCTGATATAACAATATTATCATTGATCAAAATGAATTTACAGGGGGAAAATGATTCTTTTGTGATAATTAATTTTTTTAACAGTCGAGTATTTTTTAATCATGTTTCTGAATACCTCAAACATACAGTTTTAAAATATATAATGAAAAAACAGACAAATATACTACCATCATAATATAGTATCAAAAATAACCATAGTAGAAAATTCTAACAAAACAATCAATAACTTTGATCTAATTGACGTACCGAATCCTGTACTCAACGGAGAACATGTATTCTTCTCAAGGCCATTTGCATATACAAAAATTGATTAGTACACCTGGGAGGGAAATCTCAACAGATACTGAAGAATCACTCTTATAGTCCACGTTCTATGATGCCAAAATTTCAGAAATCAAACATAAAAAGAAGGAAAAATCCCAAATACTTGGAAACTGAAACATATGCTTGTGAATAATTTATGGGTTAATGTAGAAATATCGTAAGGGGATTTGTGAAATATTTGGAACTGAATGACAGTGAAATCACTACATATCTAAATTGTCAGGACGCAGCTGGAGAAGACTTAAAAGGAAGATCGTAGCCTGAAAATCACCATGGTAAAGCACGAAAAATTGAAAATGAGAAAAGCAATCAGCTCGAGAAGGTAGAACACAGCAGTGCACACTTGAAATAAATGGAAAGAAATAGTACGTACGGAAAATAATAACATAGAAACCAAAAAGAAAAAAAAAAGAGAATAAATGAAAGTTAAACATAGGTCTTTGTAAAGACTGATGCAATATATAAACTGGCAAGATTTATCGTGGGAAGAAGAACCAGAGACAAACAGTATTAGGAATGAAATAAGAGGATAACTTTACCATTTGAGGATGGTGTGACTGTACGACGATTTCACCAACTTTATTCCAGTACTATTGAAATCTTACATAAAACAGATAATTGACTGGCAAAAAAACTACAAATTACCAAATTTAAATCAAGAAGAATCAAGTCTATTGTAATGCCCCTCTAATCATTGAAGAAACCAAAAAATCAACGAGAACATTATTCACCTTCCAAAAAAATTATCAGCCCAGACAGGTGGCTTCAATATTGACACATAAGCATCACTTTATATGAATTATTCTGAAGATTAGAACAAGAGGGAAATTAGAATGCGACCCTATTGTTATGAGTATATCAAAACTAGACTAAAAAAAAAGCATTTAATGGGAAGATTATCGATCTGGCTCACTAATGAATACAGATGCAAAAGACTTAAATAATATATTAGCAGAATAAATACAGTATTGTATTTAAAATACATAAGGACCAAGCAGTATCCATTTCAACAATACAAAGATAGTTATCCTTGAAACTTTGTCAATTAGAAACCTGTTCAGTTTCAAACAACGGGAAACATGTTCAGAATGGCTTGAACAAACAGGCATTTATTTCCCTCACACAACAAAGAATCCGGAGGTAGTGAGTTGCTGGCCTTGGCTCAGTGGCTCACCAGTTATCAGCAGAGATGATTCTCCAGTCTTTTGCTTAAGGGCTGCTGCCAGCCTCAGCACTAGATCAAAGTTTAAAAAAGAAAGGAGGAAAGGTGAGGGGTTCCGTTGGCCATGATTTTTCCTCTGGAGTCTTCCCAACAGAATTCCACTTTCAGGTCATCAGCCAGACTGGCCAGAATGCTGGCCTCCTTTCTAGCTGAAAAGGGCGGATGTAAAAGCAGTGAAAGGTATGATCATAATTAGCTTTCACCATCACTCTTCCTGGCAAGATCAGGATTCTGAGCAAGAGAAACGGAAAGAATCAATATTTAATAGTCACCAAGCAGTACCTGCCTTAAAAACGTAGCAAAGATTCAGTGTGCAGATCAGTGGCTTTTTATTTATTTATTTTTATTATTATTATTTTTTGTAGAGACAGAGTCTCACTTTATAGCCCTCGGCAGAGTGCCGTGGCATCACACAGCTCACAGCAACCTCCAACTCTTGGGCTTCAGCGATTCTCCTGCCTCAGCCTCCCGAGTAGCTGGAACTACAGGCGCCCGCCACAACGCCCGGCTATTCAGATAAGTGGCTTTAAAGAAACACCAACAAACCTAGCAAAGAAATTCATTATATTGCTGAGAGTGGTAACTCAGGCCTGGAATCCCAGCACTCTGGGAGGCCGAGGCAGGTGGATTGCCTGAGCTCACAGGTTTGAGACCAGCTTGAGCAGAGCAAGACCCTGTCTCTAAAAATAGCCAGGCATTGTGGCAGGTGCCTGTAGTCCCAGGTACTTGGGAGGCTGAGGCAAGAGAATCACTCGAGCCCAAGAGCTGGTTGCTGTGAGCTGTGACGCCACAGCACTCTACCAATAGTAACAAAGTGAGACTCTGTCTCAAAAAAATAAATAAATAAATAAATTCATTATGTTAACAGACTTTTTTTTTTTTTTTTTTTGTAGAGACAGAGTCTCACTTTATGTCCCTCGGTAGAGTGCCGTGGCCTCACACAGCTCACAGCAACCTCCAACTCCTGGGCTTAAGCGATTTTCTTGCCTCAGCCTCCCGAGCAGCTGGGACTACAGGCGCCCGCCACAACACCCAGCTATTTTTTTTTGTTGCAGTTTGGCAGGGGCCGGGTTTGAACCCACCACCCTCAGTATATGGGGCCGGCGCCTTACCAACTGAGCCACAGGTGCCGCCCTATGTTAACAGACTTTAAAAGAAAATTTATAGGGTTATCACATTAGATATAAAAAGCACTTAGTAAAATAATAAAAACTATTAGAAAACTAGAAATTTCAGAAAACTTCCCCAACACAATAAAGGTCAAAAACCTCTAGCAAAGCATTTTTTTTTTTTTTTTTGTAGAGACAGAGTCTCACTTTATGGCCCTCGGTAGAGTGCCGTGGCCTCACACAGCTCACAGCAACCTCCAACTCCTGGGGCTTAAGCGATTCTTTTGCCTCAGCCTCCTGAGTAGCTGGGACTACAGGCGCCCGCCACAACGCCCGGCTATTTTTTGTTGCAGTTTGGCCGGGGCCGGGCTTGAACCCGCCACCCTTGGTATATGGGGCTGGCGCCTTACCAACTGAGCCACAGGCGCCGCCAATGCTGAAAGATTGGAAATATTTTCTTTTTTCTTTCTTTAAGTTTTTTGTAGATACAGGATCTTGCTATGTTTCTCAGACTGTTCTCAAACTCCTGACCTCAAGTGATCCTTCCACCTCTGCCATCCAAAGTCCTAGGATTATAGGTAAAGAGCAGCTGTACCTGGCTAGAAATATTTTCTTTAAAGTGAGGAACGATGCCCATTGTCTCTGCTAAATATGCCAATATACAATTATATATTCTGCATATGTATTTACATGAATTTGTCATATATAAATATAAGCAAAGAAATTATAGTATTTTTTTCATTCAGTGAAATATTACTCATCAATTAAAATTAATGTACTCAGATTTTTATCTATCAACACGGTTACATCTCAAACATATATGAAGACTGAGTAGCCAAAGGGTATCTGCTTCATGATGCTCTTGGTGTAAAATTTGAAAACCTCAAAACTACTGCTATATATTATTTATAAACACTGCTTGCAGTAAAAGCAAAAGTCATACCACCACTTCGTCTAGGAAAAAAAGGGAAGAAAGCAGCTACGAGAATAGCCCTCATCTGTCTCCTACTGATTAGAAATACTACTCTTAAAAAAAGAAAAAGATCTAAAGCAAATATGTGAAAATCTCAGATATAGCATCAAACCTGAACTATAGATATGTGGTTGCTGGCTTTGTGTTCTTTTTGTTGTTGTCGTTGTTGCCCCAGTAGATTGCCATGGTGTCATCACAGCTCACAGCAACCTTACACTCTAGGGCTGAAGCGATCCTCTTGCCTCAGCCTCCTGAGTAGCTGAGATTACAGGCACTGCCACAATGCCTAGCTAGTTTTTCTATTTTTTTAGTAGCAACAGGGTCTTGCTTTTGCTCAGTCTGGTCTCAAATTTATAAGCTCAGGTGATCCACCTGCCTTGGCCTCCCACAGTGCTAAGATTACAGGAGAGAGGCCCTGTGCTTGGCCCTGTTTTGTATTCTTTTCTGCACATTTTTGAACATTTTACCTATATCTTAAGGATAAAAATCTTAAGAACGTCTTTCATTCCTGAGGTCTCCCGTCTTAGTTGCGAGCCTTAATACTGTTATGGAGCTCTATGTTAGTTTCCCCAGGTGGAAGGAAGATACACATCTGTCAGTTCCACTTCCAGATGAGAAACTTACAGCAAAACCTCCAGGCTTCATGCCCCATGCATGATACCCTGTTTCCCCGAAAATAAGTCAGTGTCTTATTTTAAGGTGTGCTCCCAAAGATGCGCTAGGTCTTATTTTCAGGGGACGTCTTATCTTTCCTTGTAAGTAGGTCTTATTTTCGGAGGATATCTTATTTTCGGGAAAATGGGGTAGCTTTGTACTATGTAACTATGTACTAGCAAAGCAAACCAGTGCTGAAAGTTTGGAAATAAATCTACCCTTCTCTCTTCCTGCCAAAGAGACACATGTTCTTTTCTCTAAGACTTGATTGCATTTCCCAGGTGGTCAAAGCTTTAGCAGTGTGCTGTGTTCAAAACCAGCCACACCCTCCCACCTGCCATGACCCCAGGGCCCTAGAAAGGACACTGCTCTCACTGTGGTTAAATGAGAATTGGTTCCTTCAATCTAGGGCTTCACCACCTCTGTTGTCACTACTCCTATCTCCCACCAGGAAAGCAAAGGGGAGGGTAGAAGAAAGTAGAAGTTTGGTGAAATCATCTGCACTTGACAGTTCTAGCTGCATAATTGATGCAAAATAAAAATGGGCAATTCCTTGTTGACAAACTGTAGGGCTCTGGGTGACTACACAGGTCATGCATCCATGAAGTCAACCTGGCATCTGGTCAATTTCCTAAGCTGTGGTAAGCTTTCTCACATCCTCAGAAAT
The DNA here is from genome assembly GCF_027406575.1 of Nycticebus coucang. NCBI lineage: Eukaryota > Metazoa > Chordata > Mammalia > Primates > Lorisidae > Nycticebus > Nycticebus coucang. The sequence continues at coordinate 34,121,854 of NC_069793.1, read as the reverse complement.
AGTCCCTCTTGACTATCTTTACCCACCAGCCCAATATAGGCCATCTCATGAGCAGGAGCCAACTGGCCCTGGCTATGGAAATATTCATGACTTCTGTTTTCATGATTAATCACAACAGAAAAACAGTCTAAAGTGGGTGTATTTCCCAAGGCCTAAGCTAGCTATCATACACTGAGCTTTTACTATGCATAAAAAGATCAAACTATGGATTTTGAACATATTATCTCATTTGATCCTTATAGTAATTTTATATGTAAATAGTGGTACTGCCATTTTAAAGACGAAGAAACTGAGGTTATACAACTAATAAGATTTTTTTTTTCTAGAGACAGAGTCTCACTTTATTGCCCTGGGTAGAGTGCTGTGGCATCGCAGCTCACAGCAACCTCCAACTTCTGGGCTTAGGTGATTCTCTTGCCTCAGCCTCCAGAGTAGCTGGAACTACAGGCACCCACTAGAGTGCCTGGCTAAAAACTAGTAAGTTTTCGAACACAGTTGTTTTATGTGAATTTCTATCCTCTCATTCCCTTTTTAAACATGAAAATAATCCCATTGGGCCATTGATGCAGAATGCGATAGGCTAATGTTGGACAATGTTGATTCAAGAGTCACTGTTCAGAGGACTAGCTATAATGGAAAGAGCCACAAGAATTAAATATCTCAAGAAACGTGTTTGTCCCTTGAGGACATGGCACTTATAAGTACAAATATCAACAAACAATACGGTGCTTATTAGGATTGTCTGCAAATATGCTTTCTCTCTGGCAAGTGATAGGATTGCACTATCCTACATACTATGACCATATGACTTGCTTTCCCTCATGGAATGTTAATCCAAAGGAATGCCTGTTACTTAAGAGAAGAAACCTTAAGGATCTGTACACCTCTGTTACGTTGTTTTTCTCTCTGCCTTGGAGACCAAAAGCACTCCAGACTGCGACTGCTATGTCATGGGAGAATCACAACAATATGGAGTAAAGTCTGGATGACCTGGGGTGGACATGTGCTATTGATGAGAAATGATCCTTTGTTGTTTGAAGACATTGAGTCTTGGGGGATTGCCTTTTATTCTAGCATAACCTAATCCATCCTGATTAATATGAAAGAAACCAATGCTAAGGGGAGGGAATCCTACCTTGTCACTTACTGCAATAAAAATGAACTAGTTGCAGATAGCCTGACTGGAAATACCAAAACACTTTGCAACTCTATGTTTGACTTATCTTTCAACTGCCAACCTACACATGGTAACAACAGTTAAAACACATATCCAGGGCTGACTATTGGCCCCTGTTCAAAATGCTTTATAAACATTAATTCCTTTAGTCCTCACAACCACCCTACAAAGTAGATATTTTTATTTTTATTTTATAGAAGGGAAAACTAAGCGCAGAGAGGTTAAATGCCTTGCCCAAGACCACGCTTCCAATAAGTGAGGGGAGCTGGAATTTGAACTCAGGAGTCTGATTCTAAAATGTGTACTTTTGCATGCAAAGTTCTATTTCCTTTGTGTCATTCAAAATTTAAGCCAATTCAGGAAGCACAGAATCTGTCTCAGAGTTGTAGAAAACGTAGATTGCTTACCTCCTCATCACAAGTCACTCTCCCCCTACCCACTTTGCCTTCATCAATATTCTGATTCCTTTCGGTCATTCCCTCTCCTGCACTTTCAGCCAACGTGGTTTGGATGGAGTTGACACCAGTCCTATTCTAAGAATACATCTGTATTGCCTTAAACTAGCCAGGCTATTTCCTCTCTTGGATTGGTTTGCAGATTAGAGTCTGTGTGAGGAGAAGTTAGCTGGTCCTTCTGGAGCAAAAAAGGTTTCCTTCCCTATCCTTGTAACTGGAAGAACGTGACTGTGAAGTCTGCATCTGCAGACACCTTTAAGCTCTGAGGGACAAGACTGGATTCAGAAAGCCTGAAATGGAACAACCCACAGGAAGCAAAGCCAAAAGCCAGAGGCTACTGTCACGGTTTGAGCCCTGAATCCAGCTACACCTAAAGGCAGCTGTATCTGTGGACTTTTGCATCCCATGAGCCAGTTATTATAATTCCTTTTTTCATCTTAATCCATTCCGTTTTTAAAAGAGGATAAATAGTTTTGTTAGATAGTCAGAATCCCTTCTTAGATGTCTGCTGTGTTTTGCAAATGTAGTATTTGAGACAGAACTCACCCCTTGAAACCTGGACATGGTAGCTGAATCTTCCTTTTCTAGAAGGCTGCTTATACTTATGTCTTTTCACCCCAAAAGGACTCACAGCTTTTCTTTTTCTAGTTGTGCTTTTAAATTCTTCTGAGAAATTGGTACCATCAGGTAGAGCCTATTGTTACAAAGTTTAGTGAGAAGAATGTTGGCCTCTTGGTTAACATGTGGGAGTGAAACCAGGGAAAGGAGGCCTGCTGAGTGGCAAATGACCAAACCAAATGAGTTCGTTTCTCAGACACTTGCAGCAAAAGAGTATTAACTCAAACAAAAGCAAGTCACATGGTCATATGAAGAGAGTCACATGTCAAATGAAGAGAGTACTCCTGGTTCATTCCTTTAACCAGTCTGTTACTATGAACCCATGATCACAGCTGGGAACCCAGCAAATCTTACTCCTTCCAGAACTGGCCCCGTCCAAGGAGATGTTCACACCCACTGTTAATCTCAATCCATTCTGAGTTGGTTTTTCAAATACTTGCAGCAAAAGAGGATTAACTCAAACAAAAGTAAACAAACTGGTACCCAAAACAGTAACAAAACACATAATAATGTACAAGAAGTGTAAACTTTTCATTTCTGCATAGAGGTGATGGCTAATCTTAATTATTAAAATAGCAAATTCATCATTATTAAACAGCAAGAAGGATAACAAAACAGCAACTCCATTTCATTGACTTCGGAGACGTCTCTACCAATGGATTTAACTGCAAAAGGAGGCACCTTGTGGATCTTAAATAACTTGTTATGCATTTTTTTAAGCAAATGGTTAAGAATTATTTCTAACTGGCACCTTTAGACATTGTTGGAATACAAAGGGCATTATTCAAGTGCTGTTCAAAAAATTTGTTGGATTTACTTCTTTGGGTGACTCATATGATTTCTGTTACATAATTAGGTCCTCTTGATAAAAAGTCTGGGGACCCTTCCATGGCAGAAGTAATATTTATTATTTGCTGGTTGAGTGATCCAAAGCTCCTATAAATCTAATAAAGTGTCTGAACAATTTTGTATTTTATCTGATGCAACAGCATTTGTGGACCTTTGGAAATTTGTCACATACAGATGTACTGGCTCAGCCCATAGTTTTGCTAACCCTATTTATGGAGTCTCAGATCCATTAAGTAACTATAATACTTCCTCCCAACTTGATGCTGAAGCCCAATTTCCTTCTAAGCTTTTCTATTATTATAATTGTTGAATTGGCATACTCTACAATGAGGATTGAAAAACCTTTTCTCTAAAGGGTCAGATAGTAAATATTTCAGTTTTGTGGGTCATGCCGTCACTACTCAACTCTGTTTTTGAGTGTGAAAGTGACCACAGGCAATAAAGCATGGCTATGTTCCAATAAACGCTTATTAACAGAAACAGTTGGCTGGCCAGCTTCGGCTCATGGGCTATGGCTCGCCTCCTCATCTAAACTATCAACATTTTACTATTTTAGCTGTGTTGAGCAGATACCACAAGCCTTGAGATATTTGTTTCCTAGGTGTGAATGGTTTTATGTGGCCAGATCATCTGATTGGGGAACGGGGGAAGCAAATATTCCAAATTGTAGGTCATATTTTTCTTTGTTAGCATTAATTATAATTACTAATCCTTGTCAAATGAAGGGAGTATAAAAATAACAATTTAATAAGAATCAGTATGTGTCAGGCATGATGCTAACTGCTTTAATTCTCAGCACAACCCTGAGAAAGATGAATGTTTAGAGATAGAAAAGCCTAGTAGGAAAAAGAAAATTTAGAGGTGTGGAACAACGAGGGAAATGGAAAGAACGCGAGCTTTGGACGGATAGACTAGTGGCTTTCCTAAGACATTCCATGTGACACTGGCCAGGTTTTAGACTTCTCTTAACTTGAGCTTCCTCACTTGTAATTAATTGAAAATATACAATGATATTGTAATTTATAGTGTTGTCTACATTTCAAAGACGTGAAAATTTACTGAAGTGAACAAAAAAGCATGTAGTCCTGGAACATGGTGAACACTCATTAAACTTGAGCCCTCCTACGGGTTACACACGATGATGACGTGACTTGCTGAAGGTCACATATTTATATGGGGTGAAATTAGGATTGGCCCCTCAGCCTGACTGACTTTCCAGCTCATGACCTTTCTACTGGATTGCACTGCCTCCCAGCTGTAAATTTAAAGTGGCGGTATTCAGCTCATGCATGGAAAGTGCTCAGTCTATTCAAATACGGAATTTCCAAAGCCAGTCACACTACGTGAGTCACTGCTCTTGGGCCATGGAAGCTGAGTGTATATTTCTGGAAGTAAACATTATGTATCCAGCATATCTCCGGGCTAACGCTGCCATGTGATAACTTGGTTTGTCTTTCCTCCCCTCTTGACCTTAAGTGTAGTTCAGATTCTCTTGTTGCCAAATCCCAAAACAGCTGTAAAATGTGACCTGCACTCTTAACCTCTTAAGAATCTCTCCGTTACCTCAGAGAATCTGGCCACAGATAGGACACAAGGCTAGAAACCAGCCCAGCCTCTCTTGACTACCACTCTCTTGCCAGAGGCAGATACAGACTAACAGCTCTCAACTGTGGTTCAAAAGGTGTCTTTGGTTATGTCCAGAAGGTTCCCCAACAGGGTACATTCCATATATAAATTTTAGAGTCGGAGATGAGTGAGGAGAGCATCTCCGTTTCCATCCGGATTCTGTAAATGTGAAAACTGAGAACAAGGGAAGCTCAAATAGCAAATGCAACCCTTCTAATTTCAGTCCCTGGCCCTTTCCCCCTACCCCATATGATGTGGGGTGGAGGGAAGGAGAAATGCCTAAATGAGTGTTGCCAGACTTAGCAAATAAAAACACAGGATGCTCAGTTAAATTTGAATTTCAGGTAGATGATAAATACTTACAAAAAATACAAATATGTCCCATTCAACATTTGTGATCCTTGAAACATATTTGTACTAAATATTTACTCTTTATCTGAAATTCAGATTTAACTGGGTGTCCTGCATTTTACCTGGAACACCTAACCTAAATCAAATGAGCAATGCTAAGAATCTTCCTTCTGAAAATCATTTGAAAGTATTAAGTTATAAATCTGGCTTCTGTAGAAAAAAAAAAGAAAAGAAAAGAAATTGAATAAACAGGAAAACTCAAAATCTCATTAATTGAAGTTGAAAACAATGACTAGAAAAGAACTAACATAAAGCTTAAGAGGAACAAGGAAGGAAGGAAAGAAAAGAGGGAAAGAAGAAGAAAAACAAGAAGGGAGGCAGAAGTTAAAGACTTTCTAGAATGTAATGATCTCTTATTTATCCATATCAGCTCAACAAAATGATGTTTGGCTTACTGTCTTTTGCTCCCAGGGGCCATTCACCACTTGCTCTTCTTTAGCGTTTCTTTCCCTGCCATACGCCGCTACCTTCCTTTCCTGCCAAATTAGCATTATATTTAAGTTTTAAATTTTAAATCAAAGCTGTGCTTTTAGATGACTTAAAAGAGTACTGAAAGATTCAGAAAGAAAAGCTCCCAGTGGCTCACTCCTGTAATCCTAACACTCTGGGAGGCTGAGACAGGTGGATGGCCTGAGCTCCCAGGTTCAAGATCAGCCAGAGCCAGAGTAAGACCTCATCTCCAAAAATAGCCAGACCATTTGAGGTTGCTGTGAGTGACACCACTCTACTGAGGGCGACAAAGTGAGACTGTCTTAAAAAAAAAAAAAAAAGTAAAGCTCTAGTCCTTTTCCTCACCTCTAGGGCGAACTCCTTTGAAAAACCACTTTTAAACTTCATATCTATTTCGAAGGTGACAATTATAACTAATTGTCCCTATTTGCCCAGAACTGAGGGGTTTCCTGAAATGAAGGACTTTCAGTACCAAAATCTAACCTCAGACTAACTAGGACCATTCATTGGTCACCCAATTTCTCACAGTAGAATATTTCCATCCCTCTAAATAATGCTCCTCCTCTTTGCTTCATTTACCAATTTGAGACATTATCTGTTGATTTCCTACTTTGAGAGATGAGTATCCATTTTGGTTATTTTCAAACAGTTGGCACAACACTGTTTCCGCACAGCACAGGTCCACCAGTTTGGCTTAGATGTCTTCAGAGAGAAGCTTCAGAGAGAATGTGTTTTCTCTCATCAGAGAAAACAAGAATCACGTTGTGTGAGTGTCAAGTTGGCATTTTATTTTCCCACTGAAATCCTTTCCCCCACCTAAGAATCCTTTTAAATATTCTTAACTTTAATTGCCTTCCCCCCCCCACAAAGAAGTCAATTTAAATTAGGCAGAATCCATCACTGTGATAATTTTTTAATGAGTAAAGATAATGTACTCCACAGAAATTGAAATGAGGTGTTCCCAGGATCATTTGCAAAGTCTCGAAAAGTCCTCCTAAGAGTCAGCTGAAATTAATGAATCTCAGAGTCTCAAGACCATCAATACGTTATAACTGAGGACTAGGTTTAATGAAGAAAAAAAAACATACAATAATAATAGTTACACTTTCCAATTTGAGCATTTAGCTCCTTTCATTCCAAGATCCTAAGGAATGTTATAAACATTAATTAAGCCCACAGGTGTGATTTATTAGATTAACTCACTGATAGCCATCAAGTACTCTAAGTATACACGCTACTGTTTAATGGAGCTGGATTGAAAGGAGGAATAAATTAACATCACAGGCAGACGGCACATGGGGCTAAAGTCCCCAGTATTTGGGGACAATCAGGAGAGGAGACGTGCTCCTTAGCTCAAACTTCTAGAATTAACTCTGATCTAAACAGATAGTGACCACAGTGTGTTGTTTTCTAAGCTGTGTTGAAGCCGTCCTCCTCCTCAACCTGTTTATTGCTCTGTCCTCATTATTTCAAAGATGACCAGGGCTTGTGAAACAGGTGACCCTCAGTTCAACAAAAGAAGTTTGTATACTTTGTGGAAATCTGAACACATGTTTGGTGAGGAGGTAATCGTGGTATAGATTCAAGAACTAAAGTTTTATTTTGCAGGTTACAAAACCTGCAAAACCCTCAACCTTTTTGGGGTTGAGGGCAGGGGATGGAAGAGAGTGTTACTACATTTTTGGTGCTGTACCGTGAGCAGTGTGTTGCCCTGATATACTCCTTTGTACCAAGAAGACAAATGGTTGCAAATTAAATTTAAATTCTCAGTAATAGTTATCAATAATAGATTGAGTTTACAGAGGTACAAAGAGAATTTTCATTAACCACTACGTGAACCCGAGGGGTGGATCAGCATAAATAATACAAGGACAGTAAACTAAGGGATGTCTTATTGTCTGATTTCAGCAAACCCTGAATCCAGAGGGCTCAGATGTGAGGGGATTGGGGAATGGAAAGACAACTTCTCATAAAACCTGAAACTCTAACACAGAATCAGGACACTGGACTTTAACCTTTTCCAGCCAGGATGAACAAATTCGATACCCTCACTTAAAAGATGGAATCCTAGGGCGGCTCCTGTGGCTCAACGGAGCAGGGCGCTGGCCCCATACGCTGGAGGTGGTGGGTTCAAACCCAGCCCCGGCCAAAAACTGAAAAAAAAAAAAAAAAAAAAAATGGAGTCCTGGAGCGTTACAATGACTTGGACAAGTTAAGAAAGCTAGTTAGTGGCAGACCCACAATGGGAGCCCCTCGATCTCTCCTTCCTGATTTCTGTACCTTTGCTATTAAATCTTCTGGATATGGTGGCTATTTTCTTCTACTGTTGTGTTGGCTGAAAGCATTTTCTGGACACAGAAATGAGAAAACAGGATTGCTTATCTGACAAACATAAAACAATGGGGAAAATCAGTGCATCTTTCTCAGGAAGGTGACGGTAATTTTTAAAAATGGCCTATTAACTATGCTAAACAATGAAGGAACGCAGCTAAATGTTATGCATAATCCAGGAGAATAATTCACCTTTGGGTAACAGAATTTACTATGATCTGTAATATTTAAGCAAAGGTTCAACATAAGGTATTAATTCTCACTTCTTCGGTCATCTAAAAGGCCTGCAAACACAGTCAAGTAGAAAAAGGGGTAACAGATGAATTGTAAATTAACATTTAATAAAATGCTAGTATGACCTTGCAAGAAAGATGGAAATGGTGAAGGTCCATGAGTAATAGCAACCAGATTCGAAATACCCTAAGCAGAAATTCCATCTATAACCCCCTAACACAGCAGTTCTCAACCTGTGGGTCACGACCCCTTTGTAACAATGAAAATACATCGTGGCATTAGGAAGGTTGAGAACCATTGCCCTAACAGACAATCTTCTGAGGACTGATCAACTCCATAAGAATAAAGAGCTCACTAATTTACATATCAGGCCTTTCACTGTTAGGCAGGTTGGGTCTTTGGGTTGTTGTTGAGTACACTGAGCCAATATACTATACGTCTCCCCTATCATCACTGTCCCTGCATAGTTGTTATTTCATAGGTCAGCCCTACAAATATTTGAGTGTTGTGATTTTCCAGATTATGCTGGGTTTTCTCCCGTGGGTCTTCTTCCTACACACTGTCTGTGGCTCATTCCTTCTCTGCCATGTGCCTTAGTGTGGGTTCTGGAAAACTAAACCCAATAGACAGCAGCATGAGATGCTCTTACTAGTTGATTCCCATTTGGGTTTGGTCAATGGGAAGGACCAAGAGAAACTTGGAGATCAGAAAGAGAGAATTGGAATTTCTTTTCTGCTGCTTCCTGATGTCCACTTTTCATTGTGGTTAATGTCCTTCTGCGGACTAACCAGTCCCTCCTCCATGAATCCCTTAACCCTGTATACATCTTGGTAAGCAGCCGCTTAATTAAAATCCCTTGAATCATCTGACCTAGAGCCTGTTTCCTGCTAGGACTTTTGTTGATACACAGATTAAAGAAATATTCTCTGTTCTTGGCCTTCTCCTCAATTAATGTGCTTTTCTGACACTATCATACTTTGATTTCTTTTATCTGGACACAGTCTAGTTGTTCACATCCTTCCTAAAGAGTTTCACCTATACTGAGTGGGCCGGAGCATTCCAGATTTCATCTATTACTGCATTATTTCAGTCTCCCCTGTTAGTGACGTTCTTTCTCTCTTAACTCATGCTGCCACTTGTCCTTTCCTTCTTTCTCTCTCAGAGGCTATCTTACCCAGAGCTTATATTCAAATCACCTCCTACGTTCTTTTTCATGTGATTTTTCTATTAAGCCAGGTCTGTCTTGTCTTATATATTTTACTCCTTGTCAAGAGACTAAATTATTTAAAAGGCCTGGCCCTGGTATTCACATGGTGGTCCTGAAGGGTGACAGAGCATAGAGTGCACATTTTAAAACGCATTTCATAATACAGAATGCCCCCTAAAGTTGCTCCTAAAGTTGCCAAACATTCATTACAAAATTTTGCAAAATATTTGTAAGTACATGTGTATCTATATGTGTTGGCCACTAATTTATAAAATTTTCTAATGAATATTTTGTAAATAAAGGTACATTTAGCTACAATTGCCCACTTTCTTTATGTATGGAAACTTTAGGGTGACTTTTTGGGACACCCTATAGTTTCTCTTCTAAACTTTATTTGTTCTCAGAGACCGTGTAAAAAACTTTTCATGAACACTAGCTTTTTTTGGTTTTAATGGCCTTACCTGTCCAAGGCCCTGACACTGTTTTTCTTGACTGTCTGGCTTTTTGTTAATGACTTTCCTTTTTTGTCCTTCTTCAGTTTACGTATTTCTCAATGTTCTCTCTAAGGCTCTGTCACTTTTTTCATTGCAGAACAAAGAACCAAAGAACGCAATACCTAAGAAAGGCCTACTCTATGCTCGGTCAGTCCCTTTGCAATCAGTCCTCACAAACACCATTTGAAATATTCATTTCCTTACTTGATTGATGATGAACTTGACCTCTACACACTCAAGAAGCTAAGCAAGGAGAGGTTCTATTTCAAAGAGGTGAGTCAGAACATGCAAATTGTGGCCCCTTCGGGAAGGTTGGCTCGGATGATCTTGAATGACCTTTCTGCCCACATTGCCATGCAGCAATGGGATGAATCAGTAGGAAGCCCATTATATGTATGAATGGTGTAATGGCTTCTCAAGAGGACACTATACAACCTTTATTTTTCTTACTGATCAGCATGGTCATTTTATAAGTGTATTGTCTGAATGGCTTAATGGTAAGCTCTTTGGACATAGATCTCATTTCTTACATTTCATAGGAAATATAAGATAGATATTCCCCATCCTGGAAAAAAATTATCTTTATCTTTATTACAGCATCATTTACAGAGTTACTGATATGTAGGTTATTAAGAAGATTGGTTAAATGTAGAGTTAACATGTTAATTGCTAAAAATGCTGAGGACCCAAATGTAGAGAAATCCTGATGAACAAATCAAATTGGGTACAAGAATTAAAAGCAAGTCATTTTATGGTAAATGTGTATGAGTAAACCTAGAATAATATTATTTTTCCAATTGTCAATAACTGCCACCCATTGATTGATAGAGTAGATTTTTGTAATACATGATAGAAATACAATACTGTATTTATATTGCCCATTAAAACTGGCAAGCAATATAGAAGCTCTAAGATTTCAGTATTTCTTGAGAAGAGGATTGGAGGAAGGGAAGAACACACACGTACACGCTCACACACACAAAATAAAACATACTATGCCAAGCCCACACTGTAATTTATCAACTGGGAAGGAAATTGGCATGTCTTTTCCTGCTGATTTATTGGTTAATTCCAACAATTCACTGTAGAAAAGGCCAACAATGAATTACAATGTGGGAAAAAAATTAAGCAGAGCATTTAGAAAGGTGTTTCAGTATACAGCCTTTAGAAACAACTTTCATAGCTATTTTTTAGCCAGTCCCAAAGCAACTGGCGCATAAGAAATGCAGCATTCAGTAGGGAGATATACCAGCACATGTCACAGATTCCACTTCCTGTATGTAGAAGAATCCTGAAAATTAGACTTCTCTTTGATCTTTAAGCAAGAATCATACAACATTAGATCCCTTTTACTTTTTGTTTTAGCAATCATGTTGGAAGGGCAGTAGTAACCAATGTGCATGATGTTACCAAAGTCAGGGACAGACACTCTGCTTTAGTTTTGACATTCATCTTTTGATCCAAAGGGGACAGAAACTCTCATGGGGAGGAACAAATGGTGAAAGACTGCATTACAAAAATCAGGTTGCCCCTCTGCCTTAACCCCAACAATCCAGGGCTCATAGAAGAAAGGAATTCACCCACCAAGAATTTCCATTTCTAATTTCTCAAATCCAGCTTTAATTAGCCAGTTACACCTCTTTGTTTTCAAAGTCACTCTTTGAAGTCACTAAAGATACACGTGACAGTTAATTTTATGTGTTAATATGAGTGGGTTTTAGTGTCCAGATATTTGGTTAAACATTCTGGATGTTTCTGTGAGTGATTTTTATTTGGGGGGTGTGGGTTTGAGATTTACATTTAAACTAGTAGACTGTGAGTGAAGCAGATTACTCTCCATAATGTGGGTGGGCCTCCTCCAATCAGTTGAAGGCCTGAATGGAACAAAAGACTGAACTGTCTGAGCAATAAAGAAGTCCATGGTTGGGCAGCACCTGTGGCTCAGTGAGGAGGGCGCCGGCCCCATATGCCGAGGGTGGTGGGTTCAAACCCTGCCCCGGCCAAACTGCAACCAAACAATAGCTGGGCGTTGTGGTGGGCACCTGTAGTCCCAGCTACTCGGGAGGCTGAGGCAAGAGAATCGCTTAAGCCCAGGAGTTGGAGGTTGCTGTGAGTGTGTGAGGCCACGGCACTCTACCAAGGGCCATAAAGTGAGACTCTTTCTCTACAAAAAAAAAAAAAAAAAAAAAAGAAGTCCATGGCCAGCTGCCTTTGAACTTCAATGGCAGCACCAGCTCTTGGAGCACCGGCTCTTGGAACATCAGCTCTTGGAGCTCCAGCCTGTGAGTTCAATGTGCAGAATTTGGACTTGCCAGCCTCCATAATCACATGAGATAATTCCTTTAAGAAATCTCTCTCTATAGAGACACACATTTTATTGATTCTGTTTCTCTGGAGAACCCTGTCTAATGTACAAAGTAAATTGTAGCTTAAGACTGTATTCATTGCTGAATATCATTAAGGCAGTGTTTTTCAACCTTTTTTTAATCTCACGGCACACTTGAACCTATATAGTTAAACTTTTGTGGCACACATAAATTATGTTGATCAAAAAAAAAGAGTAAAAAAAAAAAGAATACACTTACCATGCTTTGAACTTCTTTTGAAAATACTTTAATTAATGAAATTTAAAAATTTCCGCAGCACCTAAGATCCTCTCACAACATCCTCTGGTGCAACAGACTGGTTGAAAATCACTGCACCGTGGTCACCAGATGGCCAAGGGGATTACTTTGAAGGTGACCATAGGGGTATTCAACAATAAGGTATGTGGCACTTTTTCCAGGATGAGTTCAAGAGCTTCATTATCTGACCTGGTATAAATGTTTTGCTCATGTGAATCCATGCTTCATCTCCTCTTTTACGCTGTTTTCTCATGTGACGAGATAGATACTGCCAGAAGTACATACACTGAAGTGCTTCTTTGTGAATGAAAACTGCCATTTTTGGAGCTTAGCATATACGAGGCACTGTGCTAGGGGCTTTTCCTATATCATTTCTACTCCTCACTTTAACCCTGTCAGCTGGGTACTACTATTTTCATTTAACATCCAGAGAAACTAAGGCTTAAAGCAGGCATCCTCAAACTGCAGCCCGGGGGCCACATGAGGCGGTGTGAATTGTATTTGTTCCCGTTTTGTTTTTTACTTCAAAATAAGATATGTGCAGTGTGCATAGGAATTTATTCATAGTTTTTTTTTTAAACTATAGTCCGGCCCTCCAACCATCTGAGGGACAGTGAACTGGCCCCCTGTTTAAAAAGTCACACTTTATGGGGGCAAGACATGATTGCAAGAGGGACTTTACCTAACAATTGCAATCAGTGTAACCTGGCTTATTGTACCCCTGGCTCAATGAATCCCCAACAATAAAAAAAAAAGAAGTTTGAGGACCCCTGAATTAGAGAAATCAAATAACATGTCCCACATTATACAGCTAAGCTGGAGTTCACCCCCCCAGCTTTGTCCAAAATCTTCCCTCTTAACTCCAACACTAAGCTTCATCCTCATTTCCTAGGATTTCTGTGTCATGTTTTCCCATAAATCAAAACCCTTGGTTTTTAGGCAAAAGAGCTTCCATGTTGTTGAGTTCTTTTTCTCACTAGTTCAAGGAAATAGTGGAATTGCTATGCTGAAACATTATTTACTGGGTTGAAAAGAAAAAAAAGAACTTGCTGAAGAGGGCCGGGTCTATGCTAATGTGATCTTTCCACGACAGTAGGGTCTCGGTCTGCCTTCCGTGGGAACCACAGAGGTCTCCTGGCAGGATTCCTTCTGTCTTTTTGGCTTATTTCTACAACGTGATCTCTTGGTATCCACCTTCCCTCTTCCTATCCCTCGTGGCTGTGCATACCTGGTCTCCAATGGAAGGGCAAGGAGCACCTTGCTGGGGCTTTCCCCCTATTTGCCCTATCTCCAGACATCATTGTGCAAAGCCGCATACCTGTCTAGAAATGAAAGAGAAATGGAATAAAACTTCAAGAAAAAGATACAAAAATGATGCTGAAAGAAAGGTGAATTTTGGTGGATGGGCAAAATGTGGGTACTTCCGGATGTTTGTAAATGTGCAGAGCAGCCCATCTCACCTCTGACGCTCAGGGGCAGTGATGTGCTTCTTAATGTATCTGCCTCTGTAGACTTCAGGAAGGGAAGCCCATTTTTTGCTGAGGGAGAGTGACAGAAATCCATCAAGCTGGCTTATCATCCCACAATTACAGCAATTTATAGTGTGCTTCTTCCAAGGTCACCTGCACCTGCAACCAAACAAAAGCACTCTCCCTGTCTTTGTCTTGAAGCTACCTAATGTGTTCACTGCGACTCAGGTAACTCAGGGTCTTTTTCAATTAATTTGTAGCCCCTTAGACTTAGCATCGCACACACTGGGCATGTATCACATTTTTCATTGGCTGGAAATGCTGGAGTGTCACAACCCTTATGTTTGAGAAGCACTGCTCTTCCTTTTTCTTTTAAACTCTCTTCGTACAAGTCTTTCTTTTCTCTTGAGATAAGGAACTTGCAGTGAGGAAAGAAAAAATTCTTTATGATTTCAAGAAGGAGCGTTCCATTCTGATCAGCTGCCTGCCTGTTTCTATCTCTGCCCGAAATTGTCTGAAGCAATTAAAAGCATGACTAATTCTTCTAAAAAGGTGTTGAAACCTCTACATTCAGAAGGGGACACCCCTGAAACAGTGTCTGGGTGCCAGGGGCTAGGCCTTCAACACCCAGTGGGACCGTGAGGAGATGAGGACTAAAATTTTTAGGTCAAACATGCGTTCATGGACGTTTATTATAAGGGAAGAGACCATTATGCTCACTTGCGGGGCCGTCCTCTCTCCACCCTAATCTGTTCTCAGTGCTCTGGTGGCCACAAAATCTTCCCTACTGCACCTGCCCAGCCTCCCTGTGCTTCTCACTCTTGCTGTAAAGCCTTCTGTTCTAGCACTAACCCCATCTGATTATTTTCCTTCTCACATTGCAGATTCTCAGAGACTCTCAAATCATCATTCCATTGCCCTTTGGATTGGGGAGTTCAAATACCTCCTTGCTGAGAGGTTTTTGCAATCTAGTCCACCCACTGGGGCCCCCAGGAAGCCTTTTCCTTTTCTCTTTCTCAACACCCCACTGCACCCTTGCCCTAGACGCCGCTCTCACTCCACCGACTTCAATTTTCACTCACTTTTTCTGTGAATTTTTCTGTCTTCTTTGCAGGGACATGTAGCTGAGTGGTTGGGAAACAGTCTTGGTGCTGATGTCAGACCCATCTAGACTCAGATCCTAGCTTCTGGACTTAAATTCCACTTCCTTAGTCCCTCCCTTTGAAACTGTTGCTCCTTCATAGCATAGGTGCACTAAGATTTGCAAAGTTCTTCCCACAGAGCTTCAGCGTATATTTTTAGCAAATACAAGTGGTTTGAAATTATTGTTTTCCTGGGGTTTTTTCCTCTACTCTCTCCTTTTCTTCCTCTGCTTTTTGTGTGATTGCCTTTGCGAAGTCCTAGGTTTATGCCCTGTTTTTTTAATTAAAATGATTGCCACCAGTTAAATGGGTTCCAAAAATAGAAGAAGCAATGCACTGGTGCCATATTGGAGTTTTACATTGGAGAAAACTGACAACTCTGGACGCACCTGCAGTGACAGGGCTGGAAGGGTCTTCTCTCCTTCACATCACATCAATGGGACAGACCGTCTGAAGGGTCTGGAATCAGCAGGCCAGGTGTCCATGTGAAATGTACTTGGTTTGCAGATCTGGATGAGCAAGAGTCAAGTCCAAGGAGATAGGTCAGCAGGGCTGGGGGAGGCCGGCAGTGCCCAGGACTGCGAATGCTGATCCTAGAGAACAGGGAAGAAGCTGTTTGCTTTTGTCTCTTATTTCCTTTCAGTTATGGGCTCTTTTCACTCCATATGTGATGATACTAGCTAGGAACTTCACATCAATGTAAGCCCACACAGATTTGCAAACTACCTAAAGAGATGATTCGATGCCCCAGCAGGCCTTTTGTGACTTTTAGGGCCTGTGGCTGCTGGGTTAAGAACTCCACCTAACTCTCAAGCAGAGAACTCCTTTGCTGGTTTTGTCATAGCCTGCTTGAAATGTTCTGGAGACGTTCTAATGTCCTTCGCCATTCATCTATAGCAATCACACAGCCTATACTTGACAAAGTTCATTTCTCAGAGACATCAAAATGATGAAAAGGGTATTCTGGCTAAAGGAGAAATATGTTGCCAGATAACATCCCACCGTGCCCTGTGCCTACGCAGGTCATTTTTTCCTGCGGAATTTGAGTATATCTTAGTGCCCTTTGCAACAGGTATCCAAACATTTCCCTATATTTGGATCAGAGCTGGCTTGACACAGTGCTCATCTGTGTTCGCGTCTTCTACCTTCCCTGCTTCCTTTGCAACAACGACCGGGCGCCATGGCTAGTTCTGCCCAGTGGATGATGCCTGGAAATATTATGTGTCATTCTGAGGCAGAAGCAATTAAAAACTCACGTGTGTCCCCTACTTCTCTTCTTCTGTAGTGGCACCCTTAGAGGTCATACGTTCCAGTAGGCATAACTTAAAGATGACAGATAGCTGCTTTATGGGTGCAAGGATTTCCCATGAATGAGAAATACACCTCTATTGGGTAGCACCACCGAGGTCAAGGCTTTGTTTACTGCAGCAGAAACATCAGGTCTAGCCTGACCAATATTCCATGTTAGGTGAACCATCTTTGCCATTCATCCTGACTATTAAAAAGATAAAGCAGCCAGCTTTAATTAACATGGTCAGCTGTGCAAACTGAGTCGACTTTCTGGGCCCAGAAGACCAAGGACATCCTAGAGACATCCTATAGCCCTTCATGCCTGAAGGACTGATTGGCTTTCCTCCATGGGCCCCTGTATTTTAATAGGCATAGCTCTCATAGATGAAGAAGTGAGTGGTAGGGTGGCTCACTCAAGTGTGTATAGGTAAGTGGACTGGAGAGTGAGCTAGAATCAGAAGGTGCACCTGCAAATGCCTGACCCGGGAACGCTTCCCTTCTCCTGCTGTTCCCTCTCTGCCTCCTGTGTCCCTCCCCTGATGACAAGTGGGAGCAGTGGGGGTTCCAGCATGGATTCGCTTCCACTGATAATGTGGACTAACCAGCAAGGTGACTGCAGTGCACACACTCCAAATTACAAGACTCTTCATCTTAGGAATCACCTTTAAATCTGAAAACTCTGCCTTCCATTAAGGAGGCCTCATTTTTTCTGTTTTCTTCAATTCTACCCCAAAACAGTCATTGTGCAGAGCAAGCAGAGATTCTCAGTGTAGCATCAGGCATGACTTTCTCTCCTACTTGATTGATTGATTAATTAGTAATGTGTACTTGAGTCCAGCAGGGAGCCCAGTGACAGCTGTGACATGAAAATTGCCAGAAAGTTACAAAAATATGTAGCAGTGTTGACTTGCTGAAATGTAGTACCAGGGATTGATTAGAAACAGACACGTATAATGATCACATCTTGAAATTACCTGTCACTGAGGAGAGCTTGAGAAGAATCCTTTTGATTAGTATGAATTAATTCAGTTCCAATCTAATCACCTGCGAAGAAGAAACCAGTGCATATTCTCTTTTCTTATTTCAATTTTTTTTTTTTTTTTTTTTTTTTGGTCTGAAACCTAGAGTTTAGAAGAACAACTCCTATAGAGACAAATGATTTTTGGAAAATTCAAGCCAAGTCAGAAAGCCCTGCTTAACATTCTCCAGTGGTTTCCCATCACTCTTGAAGATAAAACAAACTGTTAGGCATGGTCTGTAAGGTCCCATGTTGTCTAGCTTCTCCTCCCTTTGTGTACTCTGGCCCCACTTGTCCCTCTAGCTTTCATTCACCACAGCTGCAACTCACCACAGGGCCTTGGCACATGCTCCTTCCTTTTTCTGAAATTCTCTCCCTTATCGATTCTTTCTTATTCTTCAGGTCTCTGCTCATCCTAGACATGGCTTACCTTATCTTCTGATTAAGTCATCTATTAAAGACTCTTTTACCACCATGTACCTCCCTTCACAACACTTGTCATAGCTATAATTTATTTTGTGTGTGTGTGCAGTCAGAGAATTAAATTCTCTTTCCCCCATTAGAAAGTTAAGTTCCACAAGAATGATGACTACTTCTGTTTTCTGCTTATAATACATTCCCCAGTAGAGTATTCCCCTGACACAGAGAAGCCCTCAATTTATATTTGGTGGATAAATGAATGAATACCTGATTGACTCAGAAATATAGCCTGGTATAAATTTAGTAGAAATCACAGCCAGGCATTTTTCTTGCAAGCTTTGAACAAAGATAATGTATAGGCAGACCAGAATCTTAAAAGAAGCTGAAGCTGAGTATGATTTCTATGCAGAAGCAGCAGATATCCTGTTGCACAAACAAAACAGTAACTAAAAATTCCGTCCTTCGGATTTCACCAGTGAGATTCTCAGCTGGGTTAGCTAACATTGAGCATTCATAATTCAGAAGGATCCGAAAGTCATCTGGTACCTCGCATGCTCAACAAAATGATCTTTTATGCTTGACAATTTGCTCCGACAGCAATACTGCTAGGAGTGAAAGGACACATATATTAATAACGTTCAGTTGTGCTGGTTAGAGTCCTAGACGGAAGCACTTGGTTCACTCAAAAGGGATTAACCAGATGTTCTAATGAAGAGATGATGTATAGAAATGTAGGCAGGCTTCAGGGCACCAACAAACCATGGTAAAGCACCCAGGAATTAGCAACAGTTGGCAGTGTTACTGCCCTTAGGAAGCAAGGGAAGGCAGTAGTATCAGAGAAGTCTAGTGAAAATGGAGGAGCTGTAGACCTGGAGCTCCTCTTCCAGGAGCTGTAGACCCGGAGAAGTGAATGCAGCCACTTCCCCACCCCTGAAGGGAGGGGCGGAGTCAGGAAGGAATAAATCCTGGAGCACCTGTCTCCTCCCGCCTGCAATCTATTGGCAAGCACAACTGGAAGCCAGAGGTGAGAGAGTCTGTGGAATGTAGTCTACAGAGGTCGGCAGCCCTGGCCCAGAGCAGGGCAGACAAGTGTGAGAATGGATTTATGGAGGGGTAGGAAGGGCAAACAGAGAATGGCCAACATGCCCTTTATTTATAGAGCACTTACTATGTGCCACTGTTTTAAGCTCTCCGAGTATTAACTCTGTCAATCTTCACAATAACCCCACAGAGTGAGCACCAACATTTCCCCCTTGTATGAAAAAACTGGAACATAAAGAGGTTAACTAACTTGCCCAAAGCCACATAGTTTTCTAGTTGGTGGTGAAACTAAAATTCAAACCCAGATAGTCCAGCTGCAGAGCCATTCACTTCACCAGCATGCTTTTAGATTTCAGAAGAAGAATTCCAATCTGAAGGTGAAGATTTAGGCTGTGCTTTTGCCAAGAACAAGTTACCGGGGCAAAAATCTTGGAAGAAACAGACTCAAAATTCTTCTCAGTTCCAGGATGAGCGCTAACTAGACTTTTGGAGATCGTAAAAACTTTTTTGTTTAATTTTATATATACTAGGAAAATATAATATATTTTTTAATATATATACTATATAAAGTATAAAATTTATGTATTTATACATAAAATAGCAATTTACTGAATATATTTGGCATATATATTCAGTATACATAGTCACACAACTAGCATATATAAATATACATACACAGATATTCAGTGAATTGCAGTGTGGTCTACTAACTACTAAAGGTAGTGGTGACGCTCAGCATATGAGCATTAACAAGGCAGGATAATTAAGAATTTAACTGAAGTTTAACTCAAAAAGAAAAACATCTGCAAGTGTGTCAGCCCCATCTAGCCAAATATTCATATTAGACATGGAGTTAAGGATTTTAAATGGAAGGAGAGAGAGAACACGTCTAACATTTCCACGTCTCGTATCCCTCACTTTACGGCACGACTTTGGCGTCTTGTCTGGATGTAACACGGCTGATGTCTTATGTAAATCTGAGTGTGGAAACTAAATCTGAAAACAAGGCAACATCCACCGCATCCTCTTTCTGTGTTAAATAACTTGCTATTTTTAATTCTTTTGGCTATAAATTTAGAAAATAGAGATGCACAAAAGGGAGAAAATAAAAACCAACTATAATCATACCTCTTAGGAAAAAAAAATAACTGTCCAGTTGGTGTGTTGCCCTTGTCTTCTTTCTATTTATGTCTGTGTGTACTGACAGAGATGAAATCTATTCATTTATGTTCCTACTGAATGTATTATTTTAAAAGATATGAAATGTAAAATATATCCTACTAAATATATTATTTTAAATCTTATTTTGCCTACAGTAAATTACAAGTAAATTTTCGTTTCATTTTTCTCTCATCATATTGTCTATAATTAAGGTGTTCTTTTGTTCGCTGTTTTTTGTTTTGTTTTTGAAGCTGAGTCTCACTCTGTTGGACCAGGTTAGAGTGCCAAGGCGTCAGCCTAACTCACAGCAACCTCAAGTTTGAAGCAGTCCTCTTGCTTTAGCCTCCCAAGCAGCTGGGACTACGGGCCATAATGCCTGGCTAATTTTTCTATTTTTAGTAGAAACTGGGTCTCACACTTATTCAGGCTGGTCTCAAACTACTGAGCTCAAGCAACCGTCCTGCCTCAGCCTCCCAGAGTGCTGGGATTGTAGGCGTGAGCCACCTCACCTGACCAATGAGGTGTTCTTTTATGGGGATAGACCACCTTTTACCTACTCAGTCCCCCAGTGCTGGACATTTAGCTCGCTTTCAATTTTTCTTTATTATAAATAGCATGTTCACACCCAAACTTTTGTGTGTATATTTGTAGAGAAAATAACCCTGAAGTTCTATTTTCTCCCGTTTGAATATTTCTGACATGTTATGGATTTTCTCTTAGTATTTAGGTGTTTTATATAGTTATATTTGGAGGATGACAGGGTTTGGAGAATTTAATAAAATTGGCTCAGCTCACCAGTATACGTTAGAAGTTTTAATAGATACTCTAAAACCAGCAGTTAAAAATATCAATTTCTTTCTTGGTTAAGTGAAGTTAGTACTGGATAAATTTTTTTAACCCCCCCCCCCGAAAAAAGCTTATTTCAGAAGCAT
This sequence comes from Nycticebus coucang, assembly GCF_027406575.1. Taxonomy (NCBI): domain Eukaryota; kingdom Metazoa; phylum Chordata; class Mammalia; order Primates; family Lorisidae; genus Nycticebus; species Nycticebus coucang. The sequence continues at coordinate 34,100,905 of NC_069793.1, read as the reverse complement.
CTTTTTGCTGGGGGGGAAAAAAAAAACTTTGCACAATGGACTGAGCATTTTGAGATAAGAAAATGAAAGACCTTTTTGTTTTATTTTCTGTATGATGCATAGCTAGCTGTATTAGGTTACTCCCCCCCCCACCCAAAATAAAAGGTTCACAGGCTGTAAGTTTATAAAAAGAAATGTCTCCTATACTGTGTGGTGGCTTCTGAAGTCCTAAAGGCATTTTTAGATGCTTGGGAGTAAGGTCCCAAGAGGAAAGGACTTTGATCTTTCTTGCTAACTTAGCATGAAAAGAAATTAAGAAACTTGGTCCTTGATGATAATGGTATTAATTCTAAGCAAATGTACTTGCAAAATTCAGAGACACCTCAGCATCTTACATGGGAAAGTAAAATATATAGGGGGAAAAAAAGCATGATTTCTCCATGTAAGGGCGAGTCATCCGATTATCAAGGCAAAAGATGCACCCTCATTTAGCAAAAATGCTGAGAAAAGGTGTCCCTCCCAGATCCTGCTCCAAGTTTCCTGTTTGTGGAACAGAGCTCAAGCTGCAGGCTACTAATTGCTATGTTTTGTGCCATTTCCTCATTTCAAAGTCTCTTTGCCAGTCCTTTGATAAATCCTCGCTGGGCTCTAAACTATTCAAGATATAACATGAGGAACATGTTTTCCTTCAAGAAAAGTAAAATAATAAACTCTACTATGTGCCAGGCTTTGCATGGATCATGCCCTTAATCACACAAGGACAATAGGGAAGTGAATCCTTTGAGAATCCTACAGGTGAGAAAACATCTGCCAGGTCACACAGCTAGAGAGTGGCAGGGCCAGGTTTTTAATGTAGTTGACCCTAAAGTTCATGCTATTTTGCACACACTCTGTACATATCATAGTAACATACGTGGGTGTATGTCCCACAGTAATATTTTTTATTCTTTTCTTTTTATTCTTTTATTATGTTTATTCTTTTCTTTCTTTCTTTCTTTCTTTCTTTTTTTTTTTTTTTTTTTTTTTTTTTGCTGTCTGGCATTCAATCATACTCCTCTCCAGTTTCCTTTTGGTGGAAGTCCTCTTTGAATGTCATTTTGATGGGAAGGCAGTTCTCTTTATCTTCCACTATAGAAGTCTAGGAGGTCATGTTCTTTTTCAGGCCCCTTGGTACAGCTGGAAGACAGTCACATGACCCAGGGGCCATGCTTATTCTCAGAACTTAGCCCTTTACTGCATCAGTCAGAGGGAACTGATCAGAGACCGTGTTCATCCAAGCGGTAGGTGTGGCTTGGGGACCAGACATTTCCTAAGATAAGACATGGAGTTTCCTCTCCAGTTCCTGGAGTTCCTTCGTTTTGATCCATTTTCTATGCTAGGTTCTCCAGCCTCCTATTCATCCTGCGAACTTGCTCTTCCTTCCAATAAATTCTCTTTTGCTAAGTAGCCAGCATTGGCTTCTAAGGTTTGCAAGCAAGAGTCTCGGGGAATATTAGTTTTTTAATTGGTAACAGGCCACAAATAATGAAGAATCTTTACATGGCACTGAAATCTATAACAGAGTTTCATGGAACCCTCTGCAAATTATTTCTGTGATATTAACAGCAACATATTCATTCAGATCAATAAGAGGTAGACAATTTATTAGGGCCAAGTATGTGTTAGTGATTACCTTCACACTTTAATCCATCATATTAGGGCTGTCCCCACTGACCACTTAGAATTTATAACTTTAAGGGACCCTGGTCATCATGTAGACTAACACCCTCATTTCTCTTTTACGAGGCTGCTCCCTCATCAGCCCTGAGAAGGATGTCACATTCTCTTTACCCTCTGGACTTTCAATATTCACAGTGTCACTTCTGAGGCTTCCACAATCCCTTTTGAACATTAGCCCAAAGTTATTAAGCATAATGCACAGTCGCTTAATGCACAGGGAACAACGAAATGGTCACAGAGAGAATCTATGCTTCTCATTTGTTCTATTTTGTGGGATTTTACTTTCAAGTGGCCTTTCCTGCTAAATCTGAAGAATTTTTTTAAAACAACAACAATAATAATTAATAATAATGAAAGGAGGGGAGAAATACATCATGGAGAAAAAACTGGAATCTGCAAATCATTTAAATGATTTAGAATGGCAAAAGACAACTAACCGAGAAACAGAGAAAATAGCAACAGTTCATAATTCTACCTGGCAGCACAGGGCAGCTTGAAATATGGGTCTGACAAGCTGCCACAGAAGTAGATACTCTTGGGAATGCCTTATTAGGAGTTTACTATGAAATGATTATATGCTCCAGTTAAATAGTCTCCACGTGTCTGCATACCGCACAGTGGGTACGTACTTAAGAGCAAGGCGCGCTAGGAATTGTAGAACCAAAGTTTCTGTCGGGGAGAGCTAAAACATCAGGACCTGACCAAAAGAAGCTGGCTGAGCTTTGGCAGCTGCTTCTCATAAAAGCAATTGTACAGTTTAAAACACAGTGTCCAAAGGCTGCTGTAAGCTTAGAAGCAGTGAGGGAACTGTTTGAGGGAGGCCAGAGTTGAAACTTTCAGGCAGGAAGTTGTAACTGCTAGCGAAGAGAATTCTTTTCTTGGTTCTCAAGAGATTGTCCAGAACATGGGAAGATTCCACTTTCAGGAAGGAATAAGCAAACAGGCTATTGGGAAGCCAGATAGATCAGGTCCACACCAGAGTTCTGGTCCTAAAGGAAAGTGGATGGATTCATACCCCATCTTTGACACTCATTAGGTGACTGATTTCAGTACTCCTTGATCCCTTTGAAGGTTAGTGTCCCTATCTGTAAAGGTGGCAATGACAACAGTATTACTATGTAGAGTTGTCATGAGGATTAAATAAAAGGATGCACTGAAGGTACTGAGCTCCTGGGAAGTGTATAAGAAATGTTAACTATTGTAATAATGTATAAAACGATACAAAGGAGGTTTAACTGTAGGTGCTTCATTCTACAGTGTTGGAAGAGGAAATGTTATAACCCAGAGGCTTTGAAGACATTTTGGGTTATCCCTGCCATGATAGTTAATGAGCTTGGTTGACCATATAATCTAATTTGAATGCCTCAGGCTATGTATACTTCCTTTCCTACTTCAGATTTACCCGGAAACTGAGAAAAGCCTGCTATTGATGCTCAGGTCTGTCAGAGAAAGCAGATGAAGGCAGGTGGACATGCCAAAAGCAGAGACCAAGTCAGTCTCTGCTTGGTGACGTCCTATGTTGTGTGACGTCCTTCTTGACTTTGGAAATAAGGTAGCTTTGCTCTGATTGTTTCAATTGATTAACGACACGACTATCTCACCTGCCATAATCAGTTAGAACATTTTCCTTTGAGTAATAATTCAGACCCTATTTTACTGCATGAAAATGTTAGGTAAGAAAATACCAACTGCCTCCAATGTAATAGTGGTGGGCAATGAGTTAAAGTTTCCCATCTGATTTGTTGACTGAGCCAGGTGAACCCGACCAAGCAATTTGTTAAGAGAGCTGAAATATAGTCAAGAAGACTCTCTTGGCTTAGAGTTTCCATTTGTTTTTCTTTTATCTTTCCCCTAGTCATAAATATTGGATGGGAAAGAGAATGAAAAGGGAATGAAAGGAAAATAAAAAAACCCGAAGCATGCGAAGGGATGTCTCACTGCCCACACATTCATCCTGTGAACTGGCCAGCAGAGATTACAAATCACGTTGTGCACATCAAAAGCCTCTCACAACTTCCATGGAGGAAGTCATTTCGGAAATGTATTCTTATGGTTCTGTCCTCCAAAAACACAGCTTGGCATGAATGGGCTCTACTTAGGTGAACATGGAACTCTGATTTGGGGATCAGTGAAATAATGAAGGAAAGTATGATAATTTCCATTTATGGTATTTATGAAAATGATGGGCCTGGGAATCAGAATCTCAGAAAGTTCTTATCATATCTGGCTTGTGCCATACTGGGCTTCAACATCACAATATATGAAGTGAAAGAAGGAGTTGTCTTGGAGAGCAAACCGTCTCTAATCCTTTCAGGCTATTATTTTACTTGATTTGTTCATTTTTCCTATCCAAACTATATGTGTTCTTTTATTCAAGGTATTAGAAATACATAGTTGCATTTTATTGTGTTTTATGAAGGCTGACAATTTTGGTATGTAAGTTGAAGTATTTAAAAAAAATAACCACATGACAGCTGGATTTTTATCTCTATACGAGGTCTAACAATTAAGTTCATGAACTCATCCTAGAAAAAGTGCTACATACCTCATTGTTCAATATGGTTGCTTGGGAAGCAACTCTCCTTGGGAAGCTGTTCACTAATGCCAGCACCTAGTCCACCCTTCAAAGCAACTTTGGAACTCTTTTTCTAGAATGGCCATCATAGCTGTCACATTATCTTTGATATGCTGAATGTCATCACAATGACTTCCTTTCAATATTTCCTTTAACTTTGGGTAAGGAAAAGAAGTCATTGAGGGCCAGAAAAGGTGAGTAGGAAAGGTGTTCCAATTTAATAACTTGTTAATGGGCTAAAAACTCCCTTGTGGACAGTGTCAGGTAAGCTGGTGCATTATTGTGATGGAAAAGCCATGAGTTATTGGTGAAAAGTTCAGGCTGTTTTCGTCTAAATTTTTCACACAGCCTTTTCAACACTTCCAAGTATTAAGGTTGGCTGATTGGATTTAAAAATACAAGCCATCCATTTTCTATGTTCAGGAAACACACTTAGTCTCAAAAGCTAAAAGTTAAAGCTCAGAGTTAAGGTTTGGAAGACAAATTTTTAGGCAAACACAATCCAGAAGAAAAGAGGGATTGCAATCTTATTCTCAGATACATGTGGATTTAAAGCAACTAAAGTTGAAAAAGACAAAGATGGTCACTTCATATTGGTCAAGGGAAAAATACAACAAGAAGACATTTCAATTCTAAATATTTATGCACCCAACTTAAATGCTCCCAGATTTTTGAAAAAGACCTTAGTTAGTCTGAGCAATATAATATCCTAAAACACCATTATAACAGGGGACTTTAACACTCCTCTTACAGAGTTGGACAGATCCTCTAAACAGAAATTAAACAAAGACATAAGAGACTTTAATGAGACCCTAGAACAACGGTTCTCAACCTTCCTAATGCCGCAACCCTTTAATACAGTTCCTGAGGGTTGTGGCCCACAGGTTGAGAACTGCTGCCCTAGAACAACTATGCTTGATAGACATATATAGAACACTCCAACCTAAAGATAAAGAATATACTTTCTTTTCACCATCCCATGGAACATTCTCCCAAAATGATCATATCCTAGGACACAAAACAAACCTCAACAGAATCAAAAGAATTGAAATTTTACCTTGCATCTTCTCAGACCACAAGGCACTAAAGGTGGAATTCAACTCCAACAAAAACGTTCAACCCCACACAAAGGCATGGATATTAAACAGCCTTATGCTCAATGACAGTTGGGTGCAGGAAGAAATAAAAAAGGAAATCATTAATTTCCTTGAGCCTAGCAACAATGAAGACACAGGTTACCAAAACCTGTGGGATACAGCAAACGCAGTCCGAAGAGGAAAATTTATTGTTTTAGAAGCCCACATTCGAAAAACAGAAAGAGAGCACATCAACAAACTCACAAGCCATTTTACAGAATTGGAAAAAGAAGAACAATCTAAGCCTAAACCCAGCAGAAGAAAAGAAATATCCAAAATTAAATCAGAGATCCATGAAATTGAAAACAAAAGAATCATTCAGAAAGTTAATGAAACAAGGAGCTGGTTTTTTGAAAAAATAAACAAAATTGATAAACCTTTGGCCATACTAACTAGAAATAAAAAAGTAAAATCTCTAGTAAACTCAATCAGAAATGATAAAGGGGAAATAACAACTGATGCCACAGAAATACAAGAGATTATCTCTGAATATTACCAGAAACTCTATCCCCAGAAATTTGACAATGTGGAGGAAATGGATCAATATTTGGAATCACACTCTTTCTCTAGTCTTATCCCAGAAGAAATAGACCTCCTAAACAGGCCAATTTCAAGTACTGAAATCAAAGAAACAATAAAAAAATCTCCCAACAAAAAAATGACCTCGTTCAGATGGCTTCACATCAGAATTCTATCAAACCTTCAAAGAAGAGCTTATTCCCATATTGCAGAAATTATTCCAAAAAATTGAGGTGGAAATCTTCCCCAAAACATTCTACGAAGCAAACATCACTCTAATACCAAAACCAGGAAAAGACCCAACTAAAAAGGAGAACTTCAGACCAATTCCACTAATGAATATAGATGCAAAAATTCTCAACAAAATCCTAGCCTATGATAAGCCTACAGCTTATCATCAAAAAAGTCATACATCATGATCAAGTAGGTTTCATCCCAGGAATGTAAGACGGTTTAATATATGCAAGTCTATAAATGTTATTCCCATATCAACAAAAACAAAGCCCATATGATCCTCTCAATAGATGTGGAAAAAGCATTTGATAAAATCTAGCATCCTTTTCTAATTAGAACACTAATTAGGCGTAAGTGGCTCATTTCTTAAACTGATCAAAACTATCTATGACAGATCTGCAGCTACTATCTTACTGAATTGAGTTAAACTAAAAGCTTTTCCACTTAGAACTGGAACCAAGCAAGGTTGTCCTCTGTCGCCATTACTGTTCAACATAGTGCTGGAAGTCCTAGCCAATACAATAAGGCAAGACAAGGAAATAAAGGGCATCCAAATGGGAGCAGAGGAGGTCAAACTCTCCCTCTTTGTTGATGACATGATCTTATACTTAGAGAACCCCAAAGACTCAACCACAAGACTCCCTGGAAGTCATAAAAAAATACAGTATGTCTCAGGATATATAATTAGTAATATACCAATAACTGCCAAGATGAGAAGCTAATTAAGGACACAAGTCCCTTCACCATAGTTTCATGTATACCATGGAATACTATTCAGCCATTAAAAAACGGAGACTTTACAGCATTTTTATTAACCTGGATGGAAGTGGAACACATTATTCTTAGTAAAGCATCACAAGAATGGAGAAGCATGAATCCTATGTATTAAATTTTGGTATGAGGACAATTAATGACAATTAATGAGATGGTGGGGGTTGGGAAAAGGGGAGAACAGAGTGAGGAAGAAGTGTGTGACCCTCAATGAATCCCCAACAATAAAAAAAAAAAGATGAAGCCAAAGTGAAAACTAAAAAATCAAACAGAAAAGAAAATCCAAACATTAAGCTTGAACTATTTGTGCAGTTGGTACATACTTAAATGAACAATCCATCCAATAGAAAAAAAAAAGCAACATCATTTTGACTCTTTATTTGGACTGACACAACTTTTTGGGTAGTGGAAAACTGGTGACTTCCATTGTGCACTTGGATGCTTTGCTTCATGGTGGTATTGGTACAGCCATGTTTCATCACCAGTTATGAGCCAAAACATTGTCTTTGCCTCTCCAAAAAGTCATGGCAAACTTCAATTCTCCTTTATTTTTGTTCATCAGTAAGCTCCTTCAGGACCATTTTTGCACATACCTTTCTCATGCCAAGATTTTCAGTTAAGATTTTTCTAACTGTTCCTCTATCAATATTTACTTAGTCTGCTTCCCACAGTCAGTTAATGATTCTGATGCACAATGTGACAAATTTTTGCAATGTTTTCATCAGTTCTGCTCCTTACTGGATGTGCTGACCTCTCTTCATCAGTGACACTTTCTCTCTCCTCAAAAAAATGTTTAATTCACTTGCACACTGCCCTTTTCTTCATGGGGCATTATCCCCAGGAACTTGGACTAACATGTTCCTGATTTAACTTCTATGCTTTCCAAGTATAGCAAGAAATTTAATGTTCATTCATTGTTCTAATTCAAGCTCCAGCATTCTCACAAAGACACAAAAACATGCAATAATAACGAACACCATTCAGCAAAACACTGCCAAACATCAACATGAACATAGATTTGAGACACTGATAAACCAGGGTTCTGAAACATTAATGACTTGTTTGTACAGTGCTGCCAATGTAGTGCACAGTGGCAAGTTGGCAAACTCTTCAGAACAACTGACAATTCTGCTTATCCCAACTGATTGACTATCTTTCTCCTCTCTTTTCTTAACTGCTTTTTGATAAATTCAATAGTTGTATTCTATGTCTTGAAGCTTATTAAGCTTCAACTAACCTACCTCTAGATTAGTTAGAAATTTGCTACTTATGTATTCTTTTACTGTCCTCTTAGTAACATACAGACTTGATTTATTATAACTTAATATAAATGAGTACTTTCAGCCCTTCAGAGATAACACTGGGACTTTGGAATATTTCAACCCCATCTATTCACTTCAGACCTTTTGGTTATTGTTATTACACATTTTAATTCAATATGTTTTTAGCCCCCTAAAGGCATAATTGATGTTTTATACGTTTAGTATTTGTTATATTTATAGACTTTACTTCATTCTTTATTCTATGCCTCCTTCTGGGATCATTCCCCATGTGCCCACTGGTATTCCTTTCTATGTAGGGTTCCTAGTGATAAAGTCATTCAGTTTCTGTTTGTCAAAAAAAACATCTTTTTGGACTTTCCATTTTTGAAAATATTTTTACTGAGTGTAAAATTATATGTTAGAATTTTTCTTGTAGTACCTTATAGGCATTTTCCCACTGTTTTCTGATTCCATCATTTCCCATCATGTCGAGAATTCAACTGTAAATTTCAATGTTGCTATTTTAAAAGCAATCCTCTCCAAAAAAGGCTCTGGCTGCTTTTTCATTTTCTTGCTGGTTATTTTTTCCCCCAGAATTTTATTATTTTAAGCTTAGGTGAGGAGTTTTATTTCATTTCACTTGGGGGTTTGTCTCTGGTTGGTTGGGTTTTATTTTGTTTTGTTTCTTGCTTGTTTGCTTCTTGGGGTTCTCAAGTTTCTTGTGGCTGATAGCTTTATTAGTAAATTTTTACTCTTATCTATTCAAATATTTTTTCCTCCACTTAATTTTTTTCCATTCTTTCATATCTTTATTCTCTCTTCTATTTTCTATCCTCTTAGGTCTCTGTGCTTGAGCTCAGGATATTTTCTGCCAATTTATCTTACAATTTACTAGTCAACTTTTCTTTTATGTCTGATCTGCTGGTAAACCCACCTATTGAGTTCTTAATTTCAAATTTTAGCTATTATGATTTAATTCTATAATTTCTATTTCACTTTCAAAATAAATGTCAGATATCTGTGAAATTCTCCATCATAGCACCTATTTTCTTGAATATATGAAGTCTAGATCTGTTAAGATACATTCCTAATACTGAGAAATGGGTCATCTACAGGTCTCTTTCTGATCAATTTTTCTCATGTTTCTGCTCTTGCTATACCTGGTAATTCTTACTAATCGCCAAACATTGTTTACAGTAAGTATAAGAGGCTTTTGATGATGCTATATCAAGGGAAAACAGGCAGAGAGTTGGGCTTACTTCCCATGCCAGCTCCCTCTGGAGGTGGATGTTCCCTGGTTCTTGGCTCCCAGGGCTGAGAATGAGCACTGGTGCCTAGCTGATGACAGAGTGATCACAAATAGAAAGCGATCACCTTCAACATACATTACTGCACAGCTAAGCACACAAACCATAAGCAGCATATGTCTTCAAGAGTTAGACAGTCCCTCTCCATGAATGGAAAAGAGACCTCCAAGTCTGTACATACACCATCTTTTATAGGCTAACTAAGCTACCTAGTTTGTCCCTCCTGTCCCCCACTCCTCAAGGATTGACAGTCACCTCCCACCATTGGAGTAATTGATAGTTTGGGGTTAAAAACAAACTTTCTTAATTCACATGTCTTCCATCAAACCTTCCCAAAAAACAAAGGGGTTAAAATTTATAATTTGAATTATATGACAAGGGTGCAATAGGCCCAGGTCAGTGTAAGGTCACTAGGGGCTCCTCACTATCTAGTCCCTAGCAGTAACTAGGTTCACACTCTCTGACCTTAGCCATAACCCTTAGTCTTTCCTCCTATCAAGGAAAGAAACTGAGGGCTAAGGCAACGTCTCCTCCTCAAACCGAACGAGGGAAGTTGGGGGCTGACTGCACATTTCCCTCCTCAGGCATGGTAGCCTGGTAGGGCCGTACAGGCAGTGGCAGTGCTGCTGAAGCAGAATTGCACCTGCATCTAGGGCTTGCTAACCCTGACCTGAGCCTGATGGTGTTCAGTGCGTGGCCTTGCTAAGTGCGGAACACTGCCCCAAACCCTGAGTCTCTCAAGTAACCAAGATCTTGCCCTCAACCTCCCACAAAATTCTGGCTGTCATGGTAGTTCCAAACTCTACATTTTGATTCTTTAGCCCTGTGAGATTGCCATATTTTCCATTGTTTTCTCTGCCTTTATTAGAAGCTATATGTCCTGGCCCTTTGAGTGAATTCTTGGCTTCCTATGCTCAAAATCAACAAATGCTCTTAAAAAAAAAAGTAGCTTTAAAATGTAAACTCATCTCTCTCTGAATCTGGTTCTTTCAAGTGTTATTTACATCAGCAGTTCTTTGATGGTTTCTTCTTTAAAATTTTTTTTTTAATCTGATTTTTATGGTCATTTTCAGAAAGTGTATTAGTTTATTACTGTAGTGGCAACACAGCTATGAATCCTTTGATCACAATCCTCTCTATTGAGAGGTGAGGTTTCTGACCCTTCTCCTTAAATTTGAGCAGAATTATAACTGCTTCAACCAATAGATTACAGAGAAGTCATAAATGGTCATTCAGCTTCTGCCTATGCTGCTACAATAATTGCTCTGGAAGCCCTGAATCATCATGTCAGAGTGATGGAGACTGTCATGTTGGGTTGACCACACCAGATGCAGGTGCTCTTGTGAACAGTCCCATATGAGCTTGTCCTATAGAGGTTCATTCCAAGTTCCATATATACAAATGAAGAAGCATCTTGGAAGTTGACTCTTCAGTCTTAGCTCTTCTTGGTCTCCAGTATTTGAGTGATTTCAGGTGAGACCCCAGACACCAAGGAGTAGAGAAGAGCCATTCCCATTGTGTCTTTTCCGAATTCCTGAACCAGTATAAAATGGTTGCCTTTCTATGCTGCTAAGTTTTGAAGTAATTTATGATACAACAGATAAATGGAATAGCCCCAGCTCTTCCCAGCAGACGCAGAAGTAGAAGTCACCTGTGATTTACCTTTTTTATTTTATTTTTTCCATTCTAAGAGAATCCATGAGCCATACTTAGGGAAACAAATGGAGCAAGGATAGGAATATAAATAGATGAGGAAGTTTTTCATAGTCATGTCTAGTTTAACCTGGGAAATTAGAAGGAAAGGGCATGTTATTTTTTCCTTTGGCATGCCATTCTTCTTGATGGACCAATTTCCCCACTGCCCCCACCCCATTGGGACCTTCATTAGGACCTACACTCTGTCAGTCCCGTGAAAATATACTCCCTTTGCTGTCTTTGCTTCAGAACCATACCCTCTCCTTACTAACTCTTAAACCAATCTGCCTTCCTACCCCAAACAGATATTCTCATCCCTGAGAGATTGTTATCAAGCACTTTAATACTCTCGGCAAATTTGAATTAGGAAATTTCAAGAAAATGCAACCAAGTGGCATTTTGCAACCAGGTAGTAAAGATGCATGACATAGTCACTGACCTCAAAAGCTTAACAGTTTATCAGGGAGTAAACATACAACTATCTCACAATGTTATATGAGATTTAAAAGTGTGAACAAAGAAGAAAACGATTTGAATTAGGTGTATGGGGATGTTCTGGAAAATCCCACAAAGTGCATCTCAGTTGCACTTTTCCCTCAGTTAATGAGGTTTCAAGTTCTTCCACATTTTGTTAATCACCCCTCATCTGGACAATATTCAGTTTTTCAGAATCCTGGGAAACATAATTCTCCTAATAGTCTTTAAGTAGTTTGCAAGTCAAACGACAATCACACATATCTCTATTTATAAAACCTAAGATTTCATCACCATTTTTAATGAGTGATCTTGTATTATTGAGACCACATACAGCTTAAAGTGTATTACAATCTCTAGGTTTTTTTTTTTTTATTTTAACAGGTGTTATTTTGAAATCAGGTCTTTGTGCTATTCGTGTTTTGAATCTGCATTCAAGACTTTATATTAATTCTTCATTTGGTCCAGTATTTTAGCCTCTGGAGACTTTTGTTGATGGGAGAAAGGCAGCTGGGAAGGTCTGATCTCAGATTCTAACAAATGAGCTAGCTCTTCCAGGTCTGTGTCTGCTGCAAATTTAATGAGCAAACCTTGTGTGTCTTTCTCTAAGGTGGTGATTAAAAATGTTGACCAAGACAGAACCATGTAATCCCAGCTTGGGCCATAAGATATTAATGCATTTCTCCTATTAGGTGACTTCATTTGCATTTTAACAGTGGCCTTTTGGAGAATAAATACCTTCTCCCAAAGAAATGATGACGATGATAAAAATATTAGGCACTGTAGAAGTCCCCCTGGGGAGATTATTATTAGAAGTGGGTTCTTTTCTAGTCTCCTTAGATTAGAACACTGGGCCAGTCTTTCATTCAGTCTATTTCGAGGTCTCTCCTTCATTTTCAAACTTTCCTGTACAATGGAAACACCTGAAGAATTTTTAAAAAATACAGATGTCTGAGTCCCACTCCCAGAGTGGTGCAGCCTGATTTTTAAGAGTTTGGGAAGTTACCCAGGTGATTCTTCTAATGTACAAAGTGGAAAACTACTGCTTCTGCAGAAAGTCATCAAGTGTAGAAGAAAGAATCTGAGGTTAGAAGTCGAAGTGAGATAGACTCTAGCTCTGTTATACAATAGTTTTGTGATTTGGGCAGATTTCTTAATCTATGGGCTTCAGAGTTTTCTTATTACAAAATAGGCGCTAATAATGACCTAATGTGAGGTTTGGGGAAGGCTTAAAAGAGATAATTTACACTGTCTCTGTCACAGTAGGCAAATAGTGACTGTCATTCCTCTCCCCTTCTTTCCAAAAGTCCCCTAAGTTGATCTATGGCACAAGGTCAGCCATGGCTGGAGGGCAGATATGACATGTGAGCTCTCATCCCGGGTGTTCCTCTGAGGATCAGATAACCTCACCTTTGGTGACCTGTGGCTAAACTTTTCTGCCTCATGCAATGATTTATACATCATTTAAAATGCACAAATGTAGCTTAGCTGAGAAATAAAACATATAATTGACTTTAAATAGCCAAATAGAAAAGAAATGTTTCATTTTCCAACTGTGGCCATAGGAAGACGTGCACTACCCAAGTTTTATTAATAAGCCTTTCAAATGTGCCACCTTATTCTCAGTTTCTCAGGGAAGACAGCTTTTCATTAATACAGGGCTCTTTTTAATTTTGGGGGGAAATTCAACCAGAAAAATAAATACTAGACATATTTTTTAAAACTATTCCTTTCAGAAAATTCTAACCAAAATACTGCCTAGTTAGATTAAAAGTTCTTAACATCTAAACTATTAAATGGTTGTTGGAAAGAAGTTCTTTTTTTTTTTTTTGAGACAGTCTCACTTTGTTCCCCTCAGTAGAGTGCTGTGTTGTCACAGCTCACAGCAACCTAAATTCTTGGGCTCAAGCGATTCTCTTGCCTCAGCCTCTCAAATAGCTGAGAGTGGAAAGAAATTCTTAATTGAAGTGATGACAGCACATATAAAAAAATCCATACATTGTTTTCCAAGTGTAAAAATGCATATTGAGAAGTCATAGTATAGAATTAAAATCTCATTAATTTATTTTTGATAGAAGCAAAGTCTTTCTCTATTGCCCAGGCTGGAGTGCAGTGGTGCAATCATAGCTCACAGCAGCCTCCAGCCACCACGCCTAAGCAATCCTCCCACTTTAGCCTCCCGAGTAGCCAGGACTACCTGTGTACAACACCATGCCCAGCCTATTTTCTTTCTTTTTTTTTTTTTTGCAGTTTTGGCCCGGGCTGGGTTTGAACCTACCACCTTTGGCATAAGGGGCCAGCGCCCTACTCATTTGAGCCACAGGCACCGCCGTCCCCCCAGCCTATTTTTTATTTTTTTTACAGAGATGGGGTTTTGCTACATTGTCTGGGCTTTTCTCAAACTCTTGGTCTCAAACAATTGGATTGCCAAAGTGCTGGAATAATAGGAATGACCCACCGTGCCTGGCCAAAGATCACTAGAAATTGAATGTCATTCAAGACTATTTTTCCATTTATATCCTGCTTTCAACCCAAAGATACACCAGTTATTCTGTGAATAATATGGACAAATAAGGTCAGGTTTATCTCATCTCATCTCCTTTCCTACCATCTTTCTGCTCTTTTCATCTCATTTATTATAAAATCATTTGTTGAGATCCTTGTGTTCATTAAGCATTGTGAGTATAAAAAGGAATGAGGCACATGGTGCCAGATGTTGAAGAACTCAGAATATTGGGTAAAAAATAATTAAAACTCAGCATAATTGGTGAAAACTGAATAAGGCATAGTCTAGTTAACAGGATCGTACCAATGCGGTTCCCTACTTGTGACATTGTATTACAGTCACGGATGGTGTCAGTGTTGGTGGAAGCTGGGAGAATGGCACAAAATACTGTTTTTGCAACATTCTGTGTGATTATACTTGTTTGAAAGTAACAAAGTTTTAAAAATCCAGAATGGTAAGAAAAGTACTAAAGTAGTAGGGCAGATTTTTCAGCATAACTGAAGGAGATAAGACCCTGTGGAAGGGAACAAGGGAAGGCTTCACAAAGGAAATGGCATCAGATCTGGCTATTGAGGGACATCTGGGAATTTGCCTAGTGTATTAGTTTCCTATAAATTTGCTGTAACAAACTTACACAGTCTTGGTAAGTAATACACATTTATTCTGTTACAGTTCTGGAGGCCAGGAGTTCAAATCTGGTCAGCGGGGCAGGTTCCTTCTGGAGACTCTAGGGGAGGAACAGTTTCCTCGGCCTTCTCTAGCTGCTACAGGCTCTCCACATTGTTGGCATGTGGCCCCTTCCTCTAATCACTCCAACCTCTTGATTCTGTCCTGACATCTCTCACTTCCTCTTTTGTGATCAGATCTTCTTCTGCCCCCTTCTTATAAAGACTGCTAGGATCACATCTAGGGTCCACCTGGATCATACAGCATTTCTCCATCTTAAGATCCTTAGCTTACTCACATCTGCAAAGTCCTTTTGCCATGTAAGTTGACAGTCATGGGTTCCCGCGATTAGGACCTGGGTATCTGTGGGAGCCCTTAGTCAACCTACTGCATCTGGCCAGGGCAGTGTTCCTTGAAGTTGTAGCTGTGAAAGACAATTCGCACAGTTGAGAAAGGGTGAATAGTTTGTTGTGTCTGGGGGATAGGGAAGAGAAGTAGTGGAATGTACATCTAGAAGGACAGGGAGAGGTATTATTCTAGTAGGGTTTCCATGATGAAATATCCCAGAATGGATGGCTTAAAGAGCAGAAATTATTTTTCCATCATTCTGGAGGCTGGAAATCTAAGATAAGATGTTAGTAGGCTTGCTTCTCCTCAAGCCTCTCTACTTGGCTTATGTGTCCTCACTGGCCTTTTCTCTGTGTATATAAATCGCTAGTGTCTCTTTCTTACAAGGAGACCAGTCATAGTGACTTACCTCTTCAAAGGCCCTATCTCCAAATGCAGCTACATTCTGAGGTACTCGGGTTTAGAATGTACAGCATATGTATTTGGGGAAGGAAAATGTAGGCCCCTAATAATTGGAATCAAAATTTGAAGCCGTTGTATGTAACCTAGCAAATGACTTTGATTCTTTAAAAGTTACAGAAAGTCATGATGAACTAAAGGAGGCTTTTAAGGGTGGGAATGACAAAACCAGGTTGTTAGGTCAATAACCGAAAAGAGGAGTTAGTAGTGATGTGTAGTGAAAAGAACAAATGGAAACTAGTTACAGTATGTAGGCTGGGCGTGGAATAGGGGAAGTGATGTTGGCACGCGGCTAAGACTATAGCACCGGATATATCAGAGTGTTGCCACAATCTTGTGCAATCCTAAACAAAATATTGTAAATTCCACAAAGCATAATTTAAAATAAATGCCCAGTGCCAGAAATGAAGCAAAAAATCAGGACCAGAGTGGTAAGAAGGGGCTGGCACTTCATGGGTATCAGACCAGATATTGGACCCATTATCTGGTGTGGGTATTTTAAAGCCACGTGAGGGACAGAACCACATTATGGGTCCAGGCCTTCAAAAGGTTGCCAGCTTATGAAAACTCTGATCTCTTATCCTGGGAAGCCACAAGAAAGCTTGCTGACTGCCCCGGAGTGTAGATGGGGTAGGATTAGGGGTGGGGCAGAGTAATCTTTAAGGATACAGAACCACTCTCCGTACTTGAAAAGTACATTTAAAAATCTAAATTCATTTTTCCCACATGGCGAGAGACTCCCAAACTGAGAAATTACCTCAAAAATTGTTCCATGACTGTTGAAACCCCTAGAGCAAGAAGCCTCAGAAATGGAAAGTAAAAAGAGAAGACATAAGAAAATTGGACGGCCAAGCAACATCTGAATAATAAAGAGAGTAAGAACAGAAAATGTAGGAAGTGTAGCCTCAAAGAAATAAACCCGGAAACTTTCCCCAGTCCAAAGAGTCAGAATTTCTGGATTAAAAGAGTCTACCATGTGCTCAGAATAATGAACTTCAAATAACGACGACCTTCATCCTTAAAGTCACAGAGAGTTAGAGTGAAGGAAGGAAGCTTTTCAGGGCTGCCGTGACCAATCAGATTGTTAGGTCAGTATCTGAAAATTGAAGGAAGTAGTGACTTGTATGAAAAAGAACAAATAGAAACTAGTTACAGTATTTAGGCAGGACATGGAATAGGGAAAGTGATGAAAATAGAGAACCAAGACTTTTTTTTTACAAGTTTTTAGAAAGAAAAGTACAGAATTTACACAAATGATCAGAATGGCCTGTAAGGTGGGGTGTGAGTGAAAGAGAGAGAGACCGATACTCACTTTCCAACGTACCAAGTCAATAAATAACACCTAAAACTGGAAAAGGCAAGAAGTGGCAACACAGTTATGTTATTTAGGAATGTGAAGTAAAATACAAATAAATAAAATAAAATAACCTACCAAACCGAAAAGGCTTCATCTGAAAGCATTGGAGGGTCTTGCTTTGGGGGGATGGAATTAGGGATTAGTGTCCTTCTTTTCCTTATTTTTGGGCCCTCGTCCCTTCCTTCTTTGTCCCTTTGAAGCAGATGACATTAGCCGACATCTTCCGTTCCTTCCCCAGCCGCCTCTCTAATCTCTGTTTAGCACTGGCACACCGACTTTCCCGCCACCGTCACTCCTGCGGTCATTTCTGGGGGTTTCAATGTTCACCCGTTGCATCTCATCTCCCGACCTCATTGCTTCCTATAAACGTTCTTCGAGAACCCACCTTCCATGGTCCTATCTGAGGACTTGATATTATTAATTGCACGCCTTCTATATGTCTGAATGACAAATACTTCATGCTCTAAACATCAAAGTCTCAATTAGTGAACCCTAACTTTCAAGTTCCAATTTACTCTACCAAACCCATTTCACTCCACCCACTTTTACTCCTCTAACTCCCACCCTTTCCTCCTATCCAGCTTAGATCCCCGGTTGATGATTATAAAAACTCTCCATAGACCCTCAATTGCCTCGTCTCTCTCCCCTTCCGTCATATTCTACTGGCAACCCCCAAACCCTGTTTAAAATTTATTCCTGCATTTGAGCAGTTAAATAGAGCTGTAAACAAAACAAAACAACACAAACAACCCACAAAACTATACAGACTGGTTTCATTTTAAATTTATGTAGCAACTCTCAGGAAAACCCTCAGCACAGCCTGGAAATCCTACTATATTTCATTGCTTAATTGACTTTTCTGTTCTCTAAAATGGTTATCTTGCCTTGTCCTCTATTTTCAAAACTCCAATTTTTTTTCTCCCTTTTCATTCAGCAATGATGGCTTTTTTTTTTTTTTAATCTCACTGAAGAAATACAAGAGGCAGTCTTAGTTCAAATTGCAGTTTTGCCAGCCACTGCCTGAGTGAATTATGGAGGTCATTTCTTGGTTTTTTTTTTTTTTTTTTGTAGAGACAGAGTCTCACTTTATGGCCCTCGGTAGAGTGCCGTGGCCTCACACAGCTCACAGCAACCTCCAACTCCTGGGCTTAAGCGATTCTCCTGCCTCAGCCTCCCGAGTAGCTGGGACTACAGGCGTCCGCCACAACGAGTATGGAGGTCATTTCTATGACTCAGTTTCCCCAACCTTACAAGACGGAAGATAACACCAGTATCTAATTATGGATGAAGCTTAGTTTCTCCTTAATGAAATGTTAGCTTAAAGAGAAACAGAAAACTCTCTTTTATTGACACTGCCAGATCTTCTGCCGACCTGTATATGAACCCAGGAGACCTGCCTCCTCTCTGGCGTGTGTTTATGTGGATCCCGCCTTCCCTTCTTGTACACATAGCCCTTCCTCAGTGCTCCCCGGGGATTGATTCAGGACCCCCATAGACACCAAAATCCACAGAAGCTCAAGTTCCATTATAAAACTGTGTAGCATTGGTGTATAAGTTACACACATCCTCCTGTATACTCTAAATCATCTCTAGATTACTTATAATACCTAATATAAGGTAAATGATAAGTAAATAGTAGTTATACCATATTGGCTCTCATTTGCATATTTTTTATTATTGTATTGTTATTTTAAATTTTTTTCCTGACTATTTCCCATGCAAGGTTGTTTGAATACACACACCTAGAACCTGCATACGGAGGGCTGACTGTATATCCTTGGACCGGCCTCCCCTCTGGTGCAATGGAAGGCCTGTCCCTGCACCTATCCAATGCCATTTCTCTATGTGACCAGTGTATCTCTCTCCCCTATTCAATGACTTTGTTCCTGTAATTATTCCTCCTTTATACTATCCCATGTTTTTTCCTCTAGCTACTAAGGCATACCATATGCTGACAACCTTTCTATCATATCTTCCATCTTAAAGGGCCTCCTTTCATGCCATGGCTCATGTCTTTGGTTCCTTATGCAGGAAAACTTGAAAGTGGTGTCCACATTTGCTTGTCTCTCCCTTGATCTTTTGAACCCATTGCAACACCTCTTGTCAAGGCTCATCTTTCCAAACACACAGGTGAATTTTAGCCCTTTTTCATTAAACATCTCAGATGAATTATTCTTTTAGGCATCTAGACTTTATGTGGCGTCTTTGTCTATTTGGGCAACCAAAACAAATACCATAGAGTGGTATTATTTTCTCGCTGTTCTGAAGGCTGGGAAGTCCAAGATTAAGGTGTTGGCCAATTCTTTTCCTGGTAAGGGCAGATGGCCAATTCACAAGGCCTTTCCTCAGTGTGTATACCTGGGAGGGAGGCAGAGAATGAGGGAGAGAGAGCGTATCCTCTTCTTCTAAGGCTACCTTCTAAAGTCTTATTGAAATAGGACCCCAGCCTTATGACCTCACTTAACCTTACTCACCTCTCTAAAGCCCTAACTCCAAACAGAGTCACTCTGAGGGTTGAGGCTTCAACATATTAATTTTGTGGGGAGACAAAACAGAGTTCATAGCACTGATCTATACATTTTTCTTTCTTTATTAGTCTCGGAGTTTTGCTTACATATCACATTCTCAAGGAGGGTTTCCCTGACTACCCCATCTAAAGTTCTTTTTTCTCCAATATCACTCTGTTTTCTGTTCTTTAACAGAGCATTGGGTTTAGAACCCTGGATTTTGGAGCAGACTGCTTTGCTTTAAATCAGGCTTCATCAATTTATGAACTTTGTGACCTTGGCCAAGATACCCAATTATTAGTGTCTTAGAGTTTTCATCTGTAAAGTGGGGATGGTTATAGTATTCATCTCATCTAAGCTACGTAAGTTAAACTATGCAAAAAGCTAACAATTTTGGCATAATTTAAGTGCTCAATAAATCTTCGCCATTTTTTTAACTCGCAGTGGTCTATTTTTCTCATTAGAAAAGAATTAAGACTCCAAGTGGACAAGGATTTTTCTGTTTGCTGATCTATATGGTATGCCCATTGCTTAGCACACTGGCTGGTGGTTAACAGATGTTCTTTAAATATTTGTTGAAAGAACAAAGATATGAATGAACAATTTCTTGGAAGAGTTTTGGAAAGTGTGGTCTACAGTGTCAAATGCTCAGACAGCTTGACAGATGAGGATGTGAGACATGTGTCAATCAGAAAGTTATTGGTGATTTGAGCAGTAAAAATAGCCATATTTTATTGAGGCATCTTGCTAAATGTGCTAATCTAGACAATGACCCTGCAAGGAAGCCATCGTCATCACCATTTTATAGATGACAGAGCATTTGAGCAGCTCTAAAGGACAGAAGCAAGCCTGAAAATGACTGAGAAATGAACAGGAATTAAAGATGCAAAATCAACTCTATTATGACTGGCTACTTGTTTTACTACATTAGCCTATATGAATAGAAACAAGTTCACCTGGTCGAGATGTAATCTACCAACCAGTGTTATCAAAGAAACCAGGTACCAGTAAAGCAAAGGGAGTGAGAAAAATACAAAATAAATCAAGTTTATTAACGCCATAAACATTTTTTTCTCTTGGGTCATTTTAAATGCTGTCTCCACTTAATTTATTCTTCTGATCCTCTGTGCCTGGAAATTCAGAGAGGAAATATAAAAATCACCATCTTTCTAAGCATCTTACTGGAGGAGAAAGATCTTTTTACAAATCAAACTACTGAAGATATTCCAAATGGATCTGGAATCCAAATCAACCTCTGGCAGAATGAGTTCAGAAAAATGTCTGTGGAACATTTGAGAATGATAGTTCTGTACCTCTGAAAAGATTGTTAAGGTCCTTCAATCAGCTGGTGAGTGTATAGGAGAAAATTTTCTAGGTAGACTGAAAAAATTATACCTTTTAATAGCTTCTGATGGTTCTGAAATACACTTCTGGAAGCTGGACAGGGCTTGGAGTGTTTATATCTCTCTTCCTTGAGTAATTAAAGACGTAGTTGCCTGGGTCAGAGAATCTGCCTTCTCCCTTGCCTGTGGTATGGGTGGTATGATCTGGACTCCCCTGGACCTCCATCCTGCCTGCCACTTCTTGGAACTGAGTAAGGAAGCAGAAACAATGAAGAGATCTAAGTCATCTTAAAAACAAGATACAGTGCAGCAGAACCTCTGTACGTTCCACCCTGGAACTGTAACCAACTGGTCAACATATGGAGATGCTCAACATAAGGAATTTCCATTGAGTACATGTGGTGCATGTTTGGTCTATAAAAATTAGGTCAACTAAAGGTGGTCACTGCAGGGAGGTGGTCAACTGTGGAAGTTCTACTGTATTTGGAAGGTTTGCCTTGTGTTTTAAAAGGGGAGCTTAAATACCATTGTTTGTCTTCAGGGGGGTCAAGAACCATGATCAATGCTCCAGTGGTGAAGTTGGATCATGCTATGTAAAGAGAAGGTCCAAGTACTTATTCATCAATGAACTCATTTCTTTATCTTGTGTTAGTTTTCAAGAGTTACATCTCCCAGCCCCAAGCCCAGTCTGCCTGCTTCTGTTTTTCATCAGCTCTTTACTTTTCATTTTTTTATTCCTTAGTCCTAGATCTTTGGCTGTTGATAAAGATGCCCAGTAGAAGTTGGCAGGGACCACTGACTGGTTACAAAATCTAGTGTGGCAAAATAAAAATGATAATCTTATTATGCATATCTCCAGAATATTGTAAATTAAAACTGAAAAATAAAGCTAATCACTGATTTTTTTTTTTAATTTAAAGCTTCTGTATTGCTGGGTGACCTTTCATAGTCTGTCCTGTGCTAACATGACTATGGATTTTAAGTCCTCCCCTGCCCCTGTGGCTGTGTTAAGTTGGTGGTTAAGGCAGAACTCTGCTCAGAAGCACTGTGCTGTTCCTCTTAGCTCCAGGCAGCAAAGGGTTACCATAGTCTTCAGCGCCTACCAAGTTGTAAAAGGAACTGCTGAAGCTGATCAATGACCACTGTTAAGACCTGGAAACCAATTATAAACCTGAAATTTGTGATGAACAAAGCCCTGAAACACTGGGATGAAAACTACTGAATTAGTCCAGTTCATTAAAATCATTAATAGTCATGAAATGAAAACCACCAGAGTCCAAAAAGGCTTAATGCTCTATCCATATTAATTAGATGGGAGCAAATCTGAACTGAAAAGCAGCACATGCTTTGTAGAATTAGCAATTGGTCTCTACAGACTACACAGATCTCTATTAAAATTCAGTTTAATTAAAATTGATCACGTTAAGAAACTGATGTGGTTAATTAACTGAATTCCTGGACTTCTTTTCATACGTTTCACAGACGCCATGTACACTGCGTTTGTGGGTGACACTTCATGCTGCACAGAGCAAATCCGATTGCAAAGGTTAACTCTCTGTGTTCCTAGAGATGATACAGACCACGGAGGAGAGAGCCTGGGGGAAGGGAGAGAGGAAACCAAGCTTTATTGAGAGTCAAACCCAGGCTAAACTCCAGTAAAGTCCTTCGAAAATTGGCCTCATTCACGGTGGACAAATGAATGTGTATCTGTCAGTGAAAAAGGGTCCTCTCTTTCAAGCTGCCGCCTCTGAAGGAACTGAGAAATATGCAAAAAAAAAAAAAAAAAGCATTTGAGAGAGTCACTCTAACGTCAAAGGTAGGACAGCGTGGAGCTGGGACGGCGTGACTAATGCCGTAGGGGTCTTGCTGCAGGCGTCTCAGGTTTATGACCTACACAGCTTCTTATGCTGTTTGGCCCAGGGATCATTTTGTGTTTTTCCATCTGCAGAATGGGGATAATGACATTCCTAGATTTCATCTAAAATGATGACCACAGCCTGTCTGCCTGGAGGCTGCTGGTCTGCTCCAGGCCAAGTCTACTCTCCTCCCCAAGTCCAGGCATATAGCTGCCAAGAAAGCCTCCTGGAGACTGTGGCTTATTAAGTCAGTGACCTGCTCCGCAGTCTCTAATGACTTTCTGCTGCCTATGGGATAAATTCCAAGCTCTACAGATTTAAATCCAGGGTTCGCCATCGTCTGGAAGGACATACTCTTATTTTGTTTGCCTTTTAGCTCCTTGTGAGATATATTCCTTTATTTCAGCCAACTGACCAATTACAAACCTTGAATTCCTCATTTTTTTTGCAGCTCTACTCCCTTTTTCCTCTTAGAAATCTATTTCAATCCAGCCTCTCGTTAAGGATTCAGCTGGAATCACCTATCCATGAAGTCCTTCTGTTATCAAGGTGTTGAAAAAGATCTCTGTCTCTCTTGCCTTCTGATAGTAGGTGTCATAATCCTTAATTGTCAATTGCCTCTTGTTCTCCACCAGACTCTGAACTAATTACTCATGTAGTAATTTTGAAGTTATTGGCAGGCAAAGCTTATATCTTGTATTTCCCTGAGTCTAAAAACCACGGACATAATGTGTGCTCCATAAATGTTAGTTAACAATAAGGATTATGCTTACCCTTTGATAGTTTCTGCTGATTTTTCTCAGAGAGGGAGGCTTGAGCTTTAACTTATGATGAAGTGGTGGAAGAATTTGAATGTAATATGCTAATGACAATAGTAATGATAGATGACCTCAATTAAACTCATTACTTCAAAGCATTGTGGTAAAGACTTACATTTTACAAGGAAGTCTCCCTTTTCCTCTGTCTGTTGCCAGAGGTACAATTGCCTTTCTCAGCATTTTCTTCATCTTTTGCATCTATGATTGTATCTTCCATCTCATTTCAATTCCGGTATATTTTTGCTCTTTTTTTTCCTAACTTAATTAGACTTTCTGTTTTGTGTTTGTTTTTAGATCTTTTCAAAGAATCTGTTTTTGAATACGCACAGTCTTTGTTTTTATATTCATTTATTCAATTTTAGCTTTTATATTTTAATTTTCATTTACTAATTATTGGTATATTTTGTTATTTATGTTTTTCTGATGCCTTAGTAACAACATGTTTTAAAAAATCTTAGTAAGTATTCAAGTTCTTTTTCTCCAATTTCCCTTTTTTGGTTTTTCTTTCTTAATGATAAAAGTATTAAAGAACATACATTTTCCCTCCAACACAGCCTTTATTGTGACCTTTGAAGTTCTGATGAAGTATTTTCATTTCCACACCTTTCTAGATCATTTATAATTCCATATTTTATTTCTTTTCTTGATCTAAGGTTTTTACAAATTATTCTTTGAGACTATTTAAAAAACTACTTAGTCTTCACTTCATTATTTTCTGATCATAGAACATGCCAAATATAGTTTCTATGGTCAAATATGTAATTAATTCTCATAAATATTCCATAGACATATACACAATGTATTTTTCCCTTTAAAAAATTATAGAATTATATTATTCAATCATTTCATTTTGATCTAATTCAACAGTTTAACTTTGAAACAGTCATATTAAAAGGTGCCATTATAATTGTACCATATTTAAATTTTACTTATATTTCTACACATTTCTGCTTTGTATTCAACTGCTGTGTATTTTGAGGCATAAATTTTGAACCAGTATCTTATTCTCCCCAGAATTTTTAAACCAGGTTTGTTATCTGATTTTAATGTTGTCACTCTTTTCATATGGTTTGCTTTTTTTGCCTGCTACTTCTTTGCCCCTTCATCACTCTCAAACTTCTTTTCCTTTGTCGGGGGGGTCCTTTGGTGATATTTTTCACCAAAATATACTTGTATGCAGATTATTTTTAAAATACATATGTTATATCTTTTTATAAAAGAGTTTTCAAAAGGTATGTTATATCTTATTATAAACATTTTTAAGGCAATTTATAAAACTACATACACCCTAAAAACATAAGATAGATGAGAACTAGGAAAGAAAATTCAGAGCCCAAATTTTTGTTCAGCTCTAAAATACAAAGTTTATGACACATATTTTGGTATTAACTTTTGATTAATTAGTATTTTTACCTTTGTCTTCTAATAAAAGCTGTACTGTCCTTGGTACCATAGCCATTGCAAAGAGAGACACAAGACCAATCAATAGCAGGTCTTATCCATATACCTGTCTGTCTTTATTTCCCTCTTTCTTTCTTTTTGATGATTTGATCAAGCAAACTATTTATTCCAACTCCTGCACCCCAACCTGCATCCATTAATTTAGAAGGGCAACTATTTTCCATTCTATTAGTGGTTAATTTCCCTTGCCTAAAATTTATAATTAAGTCACACTTTTCTGTTACTATATGAAAACAAAACACCAACTCTTCCCTTCCCAATCTCCCATCTTATTCCTTCCCCATCTCCACTACCTTGGCAACTCAGGTTTTGCTGAGATAGTTAAAAACTTTTCATTTCCATCCATTATTAGTTCTTGTCTTGAAATATGGCTCTATATTTTAAGAATCTTATATAATGCATATGCTTACACCCTTCAGCAATTTTTTAGCTACATATTTTGCATAATTTATTGTTAATTCCCCTCTTCAGATTCTTCTTGAGTTTTCTGTTCTGATTATTTTCTTTTTTTTTTTTGATTAAACAATTTATCTCAAAAAGGGCATATTGACACTAAATTCTCTGCACTCTTTCATATATACAAATATCTTCCCAACCTCTTGGTGTTTACGTGATTATAAATCCTTTGCTCTTAACCATCTGTAGATATTATTTTAATGCCAGGAGGACTGTCATCCTTTGCAAACTCATTGTTATTTTCTCTTAAATATTTCTTAGACTCAGTGAGGTCTTTTACTCTTCAGATTCAAGTTTTCTTCGGAATAGGGTATTTAAATATTGCCCCTCTTGCATCTGTTTTTCTCCTTCCAGATTATCTATTATTAATTTTTAGATGTTTTCCAACTCATTTACCTTTTCCCTCATTGCTCCCTTCTCTTTGTATTTTTGCAGTGTTTTGAATTACATATTTCCACAGCACCACTCTTCCTCTCAGAATGCCCTAGAGATTTCTAAAATCCATACTCTATCCCAGATAATAGAGCCCTGATTTTGCTTCACTTTTCTCTATAATTCCAGGTCCTGCCCAAGGCCAGAATGAAAAATGTGACCCCAATTTTCTTTGTCTGGATCTATAGAGGCTGAAGGCAAGCTTTTACCCATAGACTTTGCCTGCCTGCCAGATAGACTGGGATGGGGGTGGGGGAGTTAGGGAGGAGAGTGCTGTTAGGTAAGAATTGAGATTAGAGTACCGCTTCGATATGCATCAATGTACAAAGTTTCACTCTTTGCAGATGATATGATAGTATATCTGGAAAACACTAGGGACTCTACTACAAAACTCTTAGAAGTGATCAAGGAATACAGCAGCGTCTCAGGTTACAAAATCAACAGTCATAAATCGGTAGCCTTTATATATACCAACAATAGTCAAGTTGAAAAAACAGTTAAGGACTCTATCCCATTCACAGTAGTGCCAAAGAAGATGAAATATTTGGGAATTTATCTAACAAAGGACATGAAAGATCTCTATAAAGAGAACTATGAAACTCTAAGAAAAGAAATAGCTAAAAATATTAACAAATGGAAAAACATACCATGCTCATGGCTGGGAAGAATCAACATTATTAAAATGTCCACACTACCCAAAGAAGCAATATATAATTTCAATGCAATCCCTATTAAAGCTCCACTGTCATACTTTAAAGATCTTGAAAAAGCAATTCTTCATTTTATATGGAATCAGAAAAAACCTCGAATAGCCAAGACATTACTCAGAAATAAAAACAAAGCAGGAGAAATCATGCTACCAGACCTCAGACTATACTACAAATTGATAGTGATCAAAACAGCATGGTATTGGCACAAAAACAGAGAAGTAGATATCTGGAACAGAATAGAGAACCAAGAGATGAATCCAGCTACTTACCATTATTTAATCTTTGACAAGCCAATTAAAAACATTCAGTGGGGAAAAGATTCCCTATTTAACAAATGGTGCTGGGTGAACTGGATGGCAACCTGTAGAAGACTGAAAGTGGACCCACACCTTTCACCATTAACTAAGATAGACTCTGACTGGATCAAAGATTTAAACTTAAGACATGAAACTATAAAAATACTAGAGGAGAGTGCAGGGAAAACCCTTGAAGAAATCTGTCTGGGCGAATATTTTATGAGGAAGACCCCCCGAGCAATTGAAGCAGCTTCAAAAATACACTACTGGGACTTGATTAAACTAAAAACTTCTGCACAGCCAAGAACACAGCAAGTAAAGCAAGCAAACAGCCTTCAGAATGGGAGAGATATTTGCAGGTTATGTCTCCAACAAAGGTTTAATAACCAGAATCCACAGAGAACTCAAACGCATTAGCAAGAATAGAACAAGAGATCCCATCACAGGCTGTGCAAGGGATTTGAAGAGAAACTTCTCTGAAGAAGACAGGCGCGCGGCCTTCAGACATATGAAAAAATGCTCATCGTCTTTAATCATCAGAGAAATGCAAATCAAAACTACTTTGAGATATCATCTAACTCCAGTGAGACTAGCCTATATCACAAAATCCCAAGACCAGAGATGTTGGCACGGATGTGGAGAAAAGGGAACACTTTTGCACTGCTGGTGGGAATGCAAATTAATACATTCCTTTTGGAAAGAGATATGGAGAATACTTAGAGATCTAAAAATAGATCTGCCATTCAATCCTATAATCCCTCTACTGGGCATATACCCAGAAGACCAAAAATCACATCATAACAAAGATATCTGTACCAGAATGTTTATTGCAGTCCAATTCATAATTACTAAGTCATGGAAAAAGCCCAAGTGCCCATCAATCCACAAATAGATTAATAAATTGTGGTATATGTACACCATGGAATATTATGCAGCCTTAAAGAAAGATAGAGACTTTACCTCTTTCATGTTTACATGGATGGAGCTAGAACCTATTCTTCTTAGTAAAGTGTCTCAAGAATGGAAGAAAAAGTACCCAATGTACTCAGCCCTACTATGAAACTAATTTAGGGTTTGCACATGAAAGCTATAACCCAGTTACAACCTAAGAATAGGGGGAAGGGGAAAAGGGAGGGGAGGGAGGGGGGAGGTGGGTACAGGGAAGGGGATTGGTGGGATTACACCAGCGGTGCATCTTACAAGGGTATATGTGAAACTTGGTAAATGGTCTGTGAAGCAAGTGAATGATGCCCCATGATCATATGTTCATATGATCATATGATCATATCATACACAGCTATGATTTAATAAAAAAAGTTATGATTTAATAAAAAATAATTAATTAAAAAAAGAATGAGATTAGAGAACAGCAGTGACACATTCAAGTTACCACATTCCAAGCAGTCCCCTAAATACATTTTAAATGTTTTTAACTATGACATATTACACTTATATAGAAATGTGCATAAATCAGAAATGTCAGTGTAATAAATGACTATAAAATGAACCCTTGTGTAACTATGACCAAAGTTAAGAAATAAAATATTGATAGAAACCCAGAGGACCCTCATATCTTCCTTATTTAACACAGTACCCTCTCTGTGCCTCTATAGATAAATCACTACCCTATCTTTTTTGATAATTCATTTTCTTGCATTTCTTAAAAATAGACTTACACCCTTGTATGTAGCCTCAAAAAAAAGTAGTTTAGTTTTTCTTAATTTTTGAACTTATATAAATAAAATCATCCTGTGTGCATTCCTTTGTGTTTTGCTTCCTTTGGTAAATGTGGTGTTTGTGATATTTATTCATACATCTGTAGCTCATTCCTTTTCATTTGCTACAGAGTAGTCCATTGAATTGATATGCCACATTTCTTCACTTGTTCTCCCATCGATAGACATTTAGGTTGCTTCCAATTCAACATTATTTCAGAAGTGCTACTATAAACATAGTCAACATGCTCTGATTCATGTGTACACAAGTTTCTCTAGAATATATAATTAGGGGTATAATTGATTTAATGTCTAATAAGGATCTGCCTATCTTTGGCTTAATTTGATAATACCAACGGCAAGCTATTTCCAAAGAGGTTATATCAATTCATAGCAACCAGTAGTCTATTAGTTTATTAGCAGTTCATAAGAGTCCCCGTCATTCCATGTCCTTTATCAGTCTGTTGGGAAATGTTATCTCATCTTGGTTTTAATTTGCATTTCCTTGAGTAGAGATTAAGTACCATTTTTTTTCCTGTGAGTAGAAACAAGCACTAAAGAGCCATACAAAAAGGTAAAGGTAACATAGCTGTGTTCAGTGTTTCACGGAGTGGCAATCCTCTTAGCAACCCTTGAAGTAAGTACTATTTGCGCCCCATTTTGCAGATAGGGACATTGAGATTTAGTGAAGATACCCAGCTAGTTAGTAACAAAGCAGGTCTTTGAAGCAGCTTTGAACTTCTTAACACTGTAACTAGGAATTTGTTAGAAATGCAAATCTCAGGATTGCTCCAGATTGATTGGATCAGAATCTTCATTTACAAGAACAGCAGTGAGTTCCTAGGAATTAAGGTTTGAGGAACACAGGTTTAGAGTTATGTTTCTCAAAGTGTGATTCCCAGCATGAGCTCATCCTGGGAACTTGTTAGATATGCAGATTCTTAAGTCCTACCTTAGAGCTACCAAAATGAGAATGTCTGGAGAGGGGACTCCGCAAGGTGTTTTAATAACATTATTGTGATATGTGTGCAGGCTTGAGAACCAGTGTCCCAGAGCAGAGCTGAAAAAGTCAAACTTCCACATTATACAGTGCATCCATGTAACAAAAAACATCTGCACCTCCTTAATATTTTAAAATTTAAAAAAATACAAAAAAGAAAGAGCTATGGAAAAGGGCCAGATACTAAATATTGGGGGCAGGCCTGGTAGGTAATAAGGTCTCTCTCATGGCTTCTCCACTCTGCCATTGTAGCAAGAAAGTACCAATAGGAATATGGTCCACAAAGCGTGTGGCCGTACTCCACTGGAACCTTATTTACAAAACAGTGGAGCACTAAATTTGGATCATATTTGCCAACTCTTTCACTAAAGTATGAATTTTCAAACTTAATTGTATGTTAGAATCACTTAGGGAACTTTATAAAATCTTGCTACCCAGACCACACCCCACACCAATGAAACCAGCATCTGGCAGGAAGACGGGGGTGGGGCAGAGGAGGTGATGAGTTAATGTTTTAAAAACTCTCCAAGTTTTTAAAACTCTTTTATTTATTATTTATTTTTCTTGTTTGGGATTCACTGAGGGTACAAAGAATTAGGTTACATTGATTGCATTTGTTAGGTAAAGTCCCTCTTACAATTGTGTCCAGAGAAATCAAATTAATCAACAACAAAAAAAAGCGCCACCAATCCCATGTATCACTGGGCAAGAGACAGGAACATAGCCTTCTTTAATCTCTTTTTTGGAATCACAGCTGGGGAGGGGACAAGCACTACAGAACAGAATAGATGGCGGGAGAGAGAGGGGTGGAAAGGATCAGGGGAGATTAAGTAGGACAGGTGCCTGGAAGGCTGAAGGCCTTTCAGATTGGAATATTCCCCGAACATGGCAATCACATGGGGATTTGAATATCCGTATAGGTCAAGGCATACATTTTCATTTTTTTCTTAACCACATGTTCCTGCATTTAGACCACAATATTAAAAATGAGAAACGTCTGAAGAAGGAACAGGCCAAATGGCTTTTAATTCCCCAACAGCAAAACTCTGTGAATACCTTGCCCTGTGTCAGCAAAATAATTGTGGTTCAAGTGAATATAAAACACTTCTATTCAATCTTCTCCCTCCTCCCTAAGGCAAATGCTTTCTTATCATGGAAAAACAGTACTCCTCAAACTGTCAGACCGCATCAGGGGAGTTGAACAAGAATTATAAAGGCAGGCTAAATCAAGGCGTCAGCTGCAAGGGTAAAATTCTCCTGCAGGTATGCTTTCTTTAGTCTCTTCCCCTCACCAGAACCTTTACTGATGCTGCTGTGTAAAAGCTGGGAGAGAGGAAGCTGAGACTTTTGCAGAAAGATGAATTAAATTTCTTTAGTTGTAAATGGCAGGCGCTGTCCCTCGCTAACTCAAATAGAAAAAAAATAGAACGTTGGCTGAAAAGATCTATGGTGGCCGATTGAATGAAAGGAGAGGCGGAAGAACTAGTCTTGGGAAGGACAAAGCTATGGCAGCTCTGGGGCTTTGTAGCTGGAGCTGTGGAAGTTCTCTTTCCAGAGGTGCCTTGGGGGTGTGTAAGCTCTGCCTGCTTTCCTCCCTAAAGTCACCACAGTCCCAGGTGCCAGCTCCAAGAAGACAACATCTGATTGGCCAAACGTGTGTCAAAGGACCTTAATTGATGGTTTCCCAAAGTCCAATCAGAATTTCATTACCATAGGAAGAATAGATTCTAGGAAGACAAAAATAACAGATCTCCACTACAGAGAACAATAACCAACATTTTTTAAACAATGCACCTGAAGACTTTAAGAGAGTTTATCACGCCTTGATCCTGAGGCCGGAGTACACGATCCCTTACAATCTCGAAAGGGGACTGCTCACTGGACTGTAGGCACCAGGGCAGGAAAATTTAAACATACAACTCCCTCTGCTGCAGGAGAGAAGACCGAGGAAGATTGAGTAACTTTCCCAAGCCTATTCCTATTCATTTTTAATGTTATTCATGAAAAGTATACAATTAGACAAGACTCCAAGCTAGACCCTTCTTCTCGATTATTCTGCCTGTGGCTGTGATAGTGAGTGTTTTTAATTTCCCCAAAGACTCTATGCATGTATCACAGTTGCTCTTTTAAAGATGAAAAATAACAGTATCTCAAATTTTTCCAGGGATTCTTATAAAAAAGCACCAATTCCTATGCCCAGTGATTCTGATTCAGTGGGTCTGGGTTAAGACCCAGGAGGCTGCTTTTTTAAACAGGTACCAACCTGCAGTTGATCTGTGCACTGCACTTTGAAACAGTAATGTGGTCCCACACTCCAATGCTTGCAGAGGCCAGGAGGTCACCCAAGGAAAGCAGGCAAGGAGGAAGACAATGAGAAGAGGTGAGGACAGTGAGTTGGGAAGTGCGTGTCCTGCCTAAAAGAACTCAGACCCAGTTTGTTCTCAAACACTGCAGGCAAAAGAAAACCTGTTTACAGGACAAGGTCTGCTCTCATAGATTCTATAGGTTGTGGGTGCTGTTAATGTTTTCGCATGAACTTTATTACTCAATGAACTTCCATGAGTAAAATGTAAGGAGAGAGAAAGTAACTCGCTCAAGGCATCACAGCATCTTCCAAATTTGAACACAAATCTCTAATTCTTAAACTTAAGTACTTAAAAAGACAGCCAGTGTTTCTTTAACTCCACTCTGTGATGTGGTCTGCATAAACAACGTTCTTTTCGAATGTGATTGTGTCTGTTCAATCATAAATAGAGCAGGAAAAAAGCCTAGCTGTAATTTCTTAAATATGTGAAAAGCATGCAAAAGAGGCAGAATCTTTAGGATTTCAGATCATGATACAAAGCTTGGCACATCATTATGTAAAATTACTACAAGCCTCTTTAAGATTGACCCAGTTCACATAGTTCTCCCCATTTTATCCAATAAAGTTAAAATATATTATTCTCATATCACAGTTGGATGATTTAGAAACAAAAAATATGTTTGGCACAGATTCACAGCTCCTTAGTAAAACAAAAGACAAAGTCCCCTTAATAGTTAGAAGGTCAATTATTTATCTTGGCAAAGACTCTAAATGTTGTCACAACATGGATTAAAACAGTACTTTTCAAATAAGGTGGTTATTTCATGTCAAACTCTGAAAGTGCTGGGCTGAGTCCCTCTTTCAGTAATTGGGAATTCTGGACTTATCTGACTCAGCACCAAAAACTCTTGCAATATTCCTACACTATGTTGTAAGTAGAGAATTAGGACTAGGTTAGAGGTTAACTGTGTAAGGTTGGTCTTTCATTGGACAAAGTTGGTTCGGGGAACACGCCTTGACCTACCGTAACTTAAAATCTTTGTGATAATGAACCAAGTTATAACAGGGTTTTGCAGTACATGAAAGACCCTTTGTGGATATAAGACCTAATGAACGAAACGGAGAGAAATACAGTCCCTTTTGGTTAAAAGGGAACAGACTCGTGATTTTAATGGAGTAAAGGTAAGATTAAATATATACAAAAGTACACTAAAGTAACTTTAAAATAAGAAAAATTTTGTGTTGGGCGGCGCCTGTGGCTCAACGTGTAGGGCGCCGGTCCCATAT
The DNA here is from genome assembly GCF_027406575.1 of Nycticebus coucang. Taxonomy (NCBI): domain Eukaryota; kingdom Metazoa; phylum Chordata; class Mammalia; order Primates; family Lorisidae; genus Nycticebus; species Nycticebus coucang. The sequence goes on along the minus strand of NC_069793.1, from coordinate 34,067,712 downwards.
GCCGGAGGTGGCGTGTTCAAGCCCAGCCCCGGCCAAAAAAAAAAAAAAAAAAAAAGAAAAATTTTGTAAAAAATGAGGCAGAAACTAAGTTAGTATCTATGATATGTAAACAGTACTTAAAAATCAATAAAAACAAAAAATCAGCCAACTAAAGATATTAAAAAGATATTGATGATTTACAAAGAAGAAATCAAATGATCAATAAACATATAAAAACGTCTTTCTTTTACTAGAAAAGAAATAAATATACATTGAAAATAAAATAACAAAAATTTTCACTTATCAAATTGGTAGTTTTTTTTAATTTTTACTTATTTATTTATTTGTAGAGACAGAATCTCACTTTATCGCCCTCAGTAGAGTGCCATGGTTTCACACAGCTCACAGCAACCTCCAACTCCTGGGCTTAGGCGATTTTCTTGCCTCAGCCTCCTGAGTAGCTGGGACTACGGACGCCCTCCACAACACCCGGCTATTTTTTTGCTGCAGTTTGGCTGGGGCTGGTTTGAACTCACCACCCTCGGGGCCAGCACCCTACCCACTGAGCCACAGGCACCGCCCTGGTAAATATTTTTTGAATGGTACTTAAAGGTGGAAAAGTATGTAATGAAATAGAGATTCTAAAATGCATGTGCAAGTAAAATTTGGCACAATAACTTTGGAAAGCATATTTTTATCAGAATTTTAAACTTTTTCTTACCTATAAAAATGTACTACGAATAAAATATTGGCCAATATAAATGTATAATAATTTTATTTTACATTTATTATAATATTTTTATTATACAAAATTGGATAATCTTCAAGTGTCTAGTAGAAAACTGGTTAAATAATCCCAGGGCTATTTGGAGATAGGGAAAAACCAAATTGTTTCCTCTACTTGCTCTCAGACTAAATAAGCAATTCTGACCACGTAGGGGGGTGTGTGTGTGTGAGAGAGAGATATTTCCCTACATGCCATCCAGCAAATACCACCTGGGTGTGTCTAATTCAATTCAGTTCTGACACTAGCAACTTGAAGTTATCATCAGTTTCTACAGATTAAGAGCTCAATCCCACAAGACTAATTCAGAAGCTAGTTGCATGTAGCAGGTTGTCACCTATATTTCTGATTGGCTATAATTGGGGATTCCCATGAATCCCTCTGGTTAATTTGCTAGAGTGCCCCAGAGAACCCAAGGAATTACTTATGTTTAACCATTTGTAATGAAGGATAGAATAGCCAGAAGGAAGAGACGCATGGGGCAAGGCATGCGGGGAAGGGATGTGATGTTTCCATTCCTTTAGGGCACTACCCTCCAGGAGCTTCCTGATCCTAGTCCTTTTGGGTTTTTATGGAGGCTTTGTTTTATGTAGGCATGATTGACTACATCATTGGCCACAGGTGATCAACTTGGCCTTCAGCCCCTTTCCCTTCTTTAGAGTTTGGAGGTTGGGAATGAAGCTGAAAGTGCCAGCCCTTTGAACATGTCCTGGTCTTTCCATTAACCAGCCCCATCCTGAGCTATCTAGGGGACCCAGCTACCAGTCATCTCATTAGCATATTAAAGACACTTTTACCCGTCTGGGGATTCCAAGGGGTGTAGGAGTTGAATGTCAGGAAACAGAAATGAAGACCATAAACAGATTATAATATCACAAGGGCGTATCTATAGGACGAAATATCATGCACCTGTTTTAAAACTCAAATTTCAAAAATATTTCACTTTTCAGAAAAATTCCAATGAGTACAAAAGGAAGGACACAAAATAGGATATATAGTATAATATTAATTTTGTTTAAAATACATGTTCTATATTAGTCCTCTTGGGGTGATATAATAGAATCCCACGGACTGGTGGCTTAGACAATAGAAGTTTACTTTCTTATAGTTGTAGAGGTTGGAAGTCCAAGATCAAATTGCCAGTAGCATTGGTTTTTGATGGGGCCTCTCTTCCCGGCTTGCAGATGGCTACCTTCTTGCTGTGTCCTCACGTGACCTTTCCTCTATGTGTTGACACCACACGCCCAGCATCTCTTCCCTGTTCTTATAAAGACATCAGTCCTATCCTTTAGTCTAAATTACCTCCCTGAAGGCCCTTTGTCTAAACACAGCCACATTGTAGTTGGGACTTCAGCATAGGAATTTTGGAGAAACACAATTCAGTCTATAACATGTTTCCTGCTTATAAAGAAAAGACTAGACTAAAATGCAATACGGTCTTAATATTGATTATCTCTGAGTAATGGGAATATACATCTTTTCATTTTCTTTATGATTGTCTGTCTTCTTCTCTTCCCACCCTCTCATTTTTTTTTTACAATAATCGCATATTATAGTGGGTTGGGGGGAGGAGGTAAATAAATGGGAAAAATAAAACAACATTCAGTTTCTTAGATGTAGGAGAAAAATCATGGAATTTAAAATAGTAAGACTGGAATTTGAGTTACATTATTTTGGTAAATAAGGTATGTGAGCTTATGTTTCAGTTTTCACAAGTGCAATAAAGGGATGAAAGGAACATTTATCTCATGAAATCACTGTGAGAAATAAATTAGACAATACATGTGAAAATAATTTTGCAACCTGCACACTAGTTTCAGTTTTTATTTTTAAAGTTTAATTCATTTTAAATGCATTTGGAGAGCATTTTCTCTGGGCATCAGTATCTTCTTTGTGTGATGGGGATCTCTGTATCTATAGCTGGAGCAATAGCTATAGCATATAAATCTGTATCTAGATCTAAGCTTTGATTTCTGAGAGTTTGCAGGTCAATTGGGGTAAAGAGTAACAATTAATTCTTCTTTGTAAAGTATCACAAAAATGGAAAAGCAAATATCCAATGTCATTCAATACTAATATGAAGCCAGTAAATGATCTAATTCACACCCACAGAGGAGAAAAACTCATTTCAGTTGTAGCTGGGGGGACAGAGAAGAAGGGCAACAAAGAGGTAAAGGGGAGGTTGGGGTGCTCCCACTTAACAGGCACAATGTAGGAGTGTATGGCACGCCTTTTGGGTGTGAAACACAACTACAAGAGGGACTCTACCTAATAAATTTAAATATTATGATTTGTTTGTGCCCTCACATTAACCTGAAATTAAAAAAAAAGAAAAAAAGAGTGATGATTAGATTACTTCTCAGTCTTTTGGGCCAACATCAGGTGAAGAGCAATAATTAGAGGCAATAAAAGTCAGCCAACTAGTTATATAAAATATATATTATTGTAGAATGATCGTGTATTAATTTTATTTTGTTTTATTGGCCTCCTGCTTTTTCCCAGAAAGCTCCTCTGTTTCTGATGGAGTTGTCAATTACATAGACATGACTTATCAACACCAGAGATGACACGTGACCCCAGCTGACCAGTCAGAAAACCACATGCCCCACGAGCTAATAACTGGTTCCAAGGTGATTGTCTGACACTAACAGGCCCAGAGACTTTTTGCCACAGTAACATGGAGCTCACTTTAATCTCTCCTTTTGAGATTATGAGCATTAAGAGTAGAGTGAGCAAATGTTTTATCATGCAAACTAGAACACTACGGAAATACTGCTCAAATACTTCTCCCTCCCTGCTCTTCTTCACTTGCTGCAAGATCCTTCTTAAGCAAAAGTGAAGTGTGTCGTCTCACATAAGCAGAGACTATAAAGGGAGACTATTCATCAGCACATTGGGTGATAGATACAAACTGAGCCTGTCCTGGACAAACTGGGATCTGTGGTCACCTTAAGTAAGAACCATATAAACCCAGAGCTGTCCAGAACCACCATATAGAGAGTACACACCTGACGAAACATAAAGAGAACATAAAGCAATGGGAGAGAGCTAGACAAAGAGTTCTGATTACATGTGTGTAGACCCTCCCTTAGTCCGTTTATGTTGCTATAAAGGAGTGCCAAAGGCTGGCTAATTTACAAAGAAGAGATGTTATTTGGCTCACGATTCTGCAGGCTGCATAAACGTGGCACCAGCACCTGCTAGAGACAAGGGTCTCAGGAAGCTTCCACTCATGGCAGATGCGAAGCAAAGTAGGCATCACATGGTGAGAGAGAACACAAGACAGGGGAGGAAGGTGCCATGTTCTTTTAACAATTAGCCTCCAATACAGAGAGAACCCCCCCATTACTGTGATAACAACATCCAGCTGTTCACAAGGGAATGAACTAAATGCTTCCTGCTGGCCCCCATCTCCAACACTGAGGACTAAATTTCAACATGAGATTTGAAGGGGACAAATAATCCAAACTATATCACTCTGAGGGCTGCCCACTTGTGGGATTTTCTGCTTATGTGAGACAACTCTTCACTTTTGCTTAAGAAGGATCTTGCAGCAAGTGAAAAAGAGCAGGGAGGGAGAAGTATTTGAGCAATGATTGATAACCTCTGTCCTGTCTGGAGGTTTTAGGACACACTTGCTACCTGATTCTGAGCATGGCAGGTGAAATACCCTGGTCAGGCTTGGGAAAGTATCACCTCTCTTCAGGTACCAGTGACTACCAGGAGCCAGTGGTCATTATTTCATTAAAGATGACTCCCTTTTTATAGCACTGTGCCCAGAATGCCACAGCAACTGCTGAAAGATAGAAAACCTCACGTTCCCTGGGCACGGCTTCCCCAAAGCCACCCTGGGGCCACTTTGTTTACAAGAACAGGCCTATGGCATTGGCCTTGTCCTCAAAAGGATAACTTCCTGCCAATCAAAGGAAAGTTGTTTTTCCTGTTAAGCACAATATCACTTCTAATTTTCCTGCTTTTGACATGGACCAGACTAATCAACAAATTCTAAGGGTACAGACACTTCCAAATGTCTCTTGACATGTTTGGGTCCAGAAAGGTAGAGAAAAGCTGTTATGGAAAGGATGTACCCTTTCTCTTCTTCCTGGGAGAGTTTGGAGAAGAAAGGCACTACTAAGAAGTCTAGTAGTTTAGCAACAAGAAAATATGGTACCATCAAAACAAGCTCTGTTTCTTAAACTCTAGGGCAGGAGTTGGACAGGTGCATGGTGGGTGGAGGGTGGGCTTGGCCACCTTTTTAGATCAAAGGGATGTCATGAAACCTCCCCGGAAAACATTCAGCTGTAGGTCTGTTGTACATTGCATGCCAGCTCAGGGAGTTCTTAAATTCATCAGGGTCTAGGAGCCCCCAAATTTATGGGCCTTGATATAGACTTTGTAAGTACACAAAACCAGAGTCCTTTATTAGAATTGATATATATTTTCCTCATGTATTCTTTCCCTTGTTTTTTTTCTATTTTCTCTTTTCTCTTTCTTTAAATCAAATGTTTGTCTCTACTTTCCTCCAACTATAATTGTCATTTATTATTTTCTCTCTTTTTCTTTAAAATTTCTTTTGGAAACAATATTTTATATACAGAAGAATTAAAAGACTAGCCTAAGGTATTCTCATATACTCTTCCCTGAACTCTCCTGAACGCTATGCTAAGACTTCATCACGCTTGCTGTGTATTTTCCCCCTTCTGTCTCTTTCTCTCTCAAGATTGTGTGCTGTCAATCTCTCTCTCTCTCTCTCTCTCAAATTCTTTCTCCATGAATATATTTATTTTCTGCGATGTTTGAAAGTAAGTTGTAGGCATGATCCCCTTTAACCCCTGAATATTTTTTCATAAAAAAGAAATATATACTAGGGGCGGTGCCTGTGGCTCAGTCGGTAGGGCGCCGGCCCCATATACCGAGGGTGGCTGGTTCAAACCCAGCCCCGGCTGAACTGCAACCAAAAAATAGCCGGGCGTTGTGGCGGGCACCTGTAGTCCCAGCTACTCAGGAGGCTGAGGCAAGAGAATCACTTAAGCCCAGGAGTTGGAGGTTGCTGTGAGCTGTGTGAGGCCACGGCATTCTGCCGAGGGCCATAGAGTGAGACTCTGTCTCTACAAAAAAAAAAAAAGAAATATATTCTCTTCCATTATGATAAGTAAAATTATCATAATCAGAAAATGAGCACTGATATAACACTATTATCTAATCTACAGACTTTATTCAAATTCACCAAGTTCAATGGCGTAGCAAATTTTATTTTTCCCATTCAAAATCTAATCTGGGATTACACACTGCATTTAGTTGTCCTCACTCTTTAGATTCCTTCAGTCTGGAATATTTCCTTCGTTTTTCCTTGTCTGTAAGAACGTTGGTATTTTTAAAGAGTATCAACCAATTGTATTGGAGATTATGATATGAATGATATGATATTATGATATGAATTGAACCCTTCAATTGGGTTTGTCTGATGCTTCCTTATGATCAAATTCAGGTAATGCATTTTGGGCAAGAATAAGGCCAGAGAGATTTGGGGTCTTCAGTGCATGGGACCAGATTCCCATGCCGTTTATTTGACCTATTACTGGTAAGTCAACTTTGATGTCTTCCTGGTCATGTCTACCAGACTCTCCACTGTAAAGCTACCATTTTTCCCTTATAATTTATAAGTGTCTTTATGGGGAGTTACTTTGAAGATACATAAGTATCCTGTTTCTCATCAAACTTTTACCCCCTATTTTTATCCAGTACATTACTTCCTACCTGAATCAATTAGTGCTACCATGGTTGGCAAGTGGTGATTTTCTAAATCCATCATTCATTCTAAATTGGCTAGTTGGCATTCTATAAGCATTCACTTCTCCCCTATTTATGTATTAATTAATTTGTTTCAGTATTGATTCAGGGATTCTTATTTTATTCAATAATATTTAATAGGTTCTAATCTGTAATTGCTATTTTTATGTTCAAAGAGCCCCACTTTCTCTCCCTTGTCACATTTTCCCTTTTGCTCCCCTCTTCCCCTTGGTTTCCTGTCCCCGCACTCCCAGTCCCTCCTCCTTTCGTTGTCCTCATCCTAAGCCCATGTTTCTTTTATTCATTGCATGATCTGAAATGCATGCACTTTCCCTTCCAGCACAGCTCTTCTTCCTCATGTTCTGGGATGTGCCCCAAACTGCAGCTGCCTCTGGAATGAATCCACTGGTTTCTAAAGGTGGTACTTCCCTTGATCTAATCGTAAAGATGCCAACTGCAGTTAACTGTCTCAGTATTTCCAAGGGTTTATAACTCAGCTATAAAAATTCACTTTAGGCTATAGCTTGACATATAATCTCTCAGCTCAGGAGTGCATTTCTTTAGCCATTTTCCCTTTAATTCAACACTACTTGATTGAATGTAGCTTTCATCCTCTAATAATATATGTTCATGAGTTGTTCCTGCATCAATATAAATCATGTCTATTGCTAAAGTAATTGCTGAGGGTAAATATGGAAAAAAGATACAACTTCAGTGGTTCAGGGTTTATGAAAAGAAAACAGTATTGATCTTCTCTGATGTGCTCTCTTCTATCCGTCCTACACACAAATCTGCAATCTATGAATCCAGAAAGATTTTTTCCGATGTTCAAAGGAAAGATACTGCGGCATTTGTAAGATCCTGGTTTCTTTGGGGGTTGGCATAGGTCCAGTTTTTTTTTTTTATGATTTAAGTTTAAATTAAGAGCCTTAATTTGACCATAAGATTGGCCAGCCACTCTATATTTTAATAACCAGACTTTGAAGGAGGAAAATATTTTGAAATATTACTTGCAGGAAACCAGGCAACTAGCTGTGCAACCATAGACAAATTGCAAGGAGGGAAATGTGACAAGTTGGAGAAAGGGTGAACTTGAAGCAGGAGTATGGTGTTCTAGGTCTGCCCCAGACACTGACAATCTGAGACAATCACTTAGGCTTTTTCTCCTCTATAAAAAAAAGCAGTCTCGGACATTGTGACACATAAGATTCCATATGATTATAATACAGTTCTATGATTTTTCAGGGCCCCAGAAATAATTGCTCTTCCAGGTGTTTTTCAATATGATAAAGCAAGTCTAACCTAGGATTGGTAACAGTGAAAAGGATAGGATGAAAGATCTCTCTGCCAGAACAATTTATTTGCCAGAAGAAGGGGGGGAAAGAAGGAAAAAAGAAAAATAACTAGTGCAATTCAGTGGGAAAGGTTGTTTACTGATTTGCCTGGTTGCTTGTTTAAATTCATTTAATCCATTTGATCAAAGTGGTCTCCTGTGTACATCTGGTCTCAAAGGGGAGCAGACGTAGAGCCATCTTTGAAATTGGCTGTGCCTACTTTTCTCTTTCAAGTCCTTTATTTTCATACCTATGGGAGGAAGGCTGTTGTTCCTGGACAGAGGGAAAGTATTTTGGAATCTTACATACAGAAGCTTCCATTGAATCTGACTTAGTGCCCTAGTCTTAATGGGTACTGGAAGAACAGCTATTGGATTGAATTAAATCGGATCTATGTAGCCGCCCTTCCAGGCCTTTGATAGTTTAGTTTCTTTTATCTCTGTCAACGCTTCTCTTTGTTCTTCCACCTCTTAAAGAAAAGTTAGTGTTAAGCATTGGCATCCTGTTCTTATCATCTTAGTCTGCTTCCTCCCTGAATGATTTTGACCTGTTTTTCAGTCTCAGTTACCTCCTGAATGCCGTGACTTCCAGGTGTTTGTTTTGGGGCTGACCTTTCTTCTGACATATAGAATGGAATTTATAAAGCATCATTTCCAGCCTGAGACCCATCAGTATCCTAAACTCGTAATGATATAAATGGAAATATTTATTTTTACCAAGAAATAAGATATCCTGTATCATGGCTGACATTAATCTTCCTTTGTTTCCTGGCATGTTGGCAGAAACTATGCTGTCCTCTTCTGACTTCTTTCTACATCACCCATCCCCCCCCTCACCCCCATATCTGAATCTAATCAGACTGTGTATGCTGATCAAATTGATTTCCCGCATTTAAATTCTAGCTCTAAGGAGAATTAAGGAACTCCAGACAAGTCTTTCTACCTCTTACATTTTGCTTTTTTCCCTGGCTAGGTGCAGTGAGGATTAAAGGGGGTAATGAAAGTCAAGTGCTTAGCACGATGCCTGGCACCTAACACACAGTCCATAAATGCTGCTGTTGTCTCTGCTTTCCCTGAATTTTCATTTTTCCTCCACAGTCCCTTGACTTCCCTGCGTTAATTCCATTCAGCACACATCTCGGTCTGCCTTGTAGTATCATTAGGTGTGTGGGTTTTACCTGAGCGCCTATAAGCTCCTGGAAAGCAGAGACTTCATCTGGGTTCTTCACAATCAGCCATCAAATGAAGAGAGAGAAAGAGAACCCATGGAAGATCATGGGCCTGAAAATGGTGAACTTCCCCTTGGCCTACATTTCAATGGCCAGAAAGCATCACACAGCCCCACTGTGGAGAGAGAGGGTAAAGGCCTGTCATCTCACTGTGTGCCCAAGAGAGAAGCAAAGCCCCACAGACAACTCACAACATTGTCTCTGCCCCACATAGTGTGGTGATTGAGGGAGACAGATAAAAAAATGAAAGACAAAACAAAGATAATACAACTTCATTTCTCCCAGATGTCTACAATTTCTTTAATGTGCTGTTTTCTAAACTTCAGTCATTCCGGCACTGCTTCATATATTTTGCAATGATGTTATATACCATTTTTCTCTTTAGTCTAAATTCTTCTACTAAATGTTTATTTTTAAGAATAGATGTTTTTGTCACAGCTATAAGTAGAAAACCAGTATTTTTCTGATCTATGTTAAAATAATTCATGAGCACTAAAATAAGTTCTTACATGTCTCAGTTAAAATATCTTGCCTACCACTCATGATTCGGGAAACACTGCTTTACTATATTAGCAACACACACATACACACGTCTCAAGCGAAGAATGTTTAGGGTTCAGCAGATGTGCTGAGGAAATGGAGAACACAAAAGAAATTCAGTCAAGGTTTCTACTAGACCAATATTTTTGTTCCTTTTTTCCCTCTCTTCTTTCTTTACTCCTTCCCTTCCTTTCTTCCTTCTTCTCCCTCTATCTCTCTTCCTCCCACCCCCATCTCTCCATCTTTCCCTCTTTCTGTTAGTTTCTGAAGAGGATGAGGGAAAGTAAGATCTTGGGAAACATTGGTCTTTATCAGCTCTCGACAGAACTTTTCTTAAGACGTGGTGAATTCTGGTCCTAAGGGCAACATCCCAGCAGAATGTAAAAGTCCTGTCCAATTAAATGGCCTGTGACCCCACTACCCTCCTTCCTATGCACCCGCTTCCCATCTTGATTTCCTGAGTGAGACCATGCTTGGCACGCCGGACTTCTTATCACCATTTGTAACTCTCCTCTCCAGAACATGAAGAATAGCAGACTGTTTACTCTCGGACCTGAATGTTAGCAGTAGCAGAATCGGTTGAAGTCTTCTCATGGCAGATCAGATTAGCCCTGTCAGCCTTGGCAACATGACTGAAAAATTGGGGTTATTATGTGTATCTGTCCTCAGTTACAATGAAACAGGGGGACAGCCTTCTAGCAAGGTCTGGATACAAGACAGTGATCAGAATGGCCAAATATGAGCGCCTGAGAAAACAGTCCATTTTCCTATCGGCAGAGTTTTACATCTACCTAGTAAATTTTATCTGAACCTTCTAACTCTAGTAAAATATAGCAAAGGGCAATAAATTTCACTTTATGGGTTTTACAGTTTGAAAGCAGCTTCAGGCAGTCTGGTCACTGAGGGAACCCAACTGGAGCAGCCTCAGATAGGTTGGTTTCTATTATATGCAGACAGGAAGCCCAGGAGATGACCCTATATGGTTAGTGCCACTCCATTCAGATGAGGCATTGCCTCTCGCTTGAACATCATTTAAGGCATGATATAAGCCCCGTGTCTACACCTGTGAAGCTGCTTTTAGATAGTAAAGAAAGCAATTAAATTACTAAGCAAAGGGTTGCTAGCTTCCCCTGGGACATGAGTAAATGAATTTCATTAAAGACAAGGCCTTTGGTCACTGGCTTATTACAATATAGCTGACTGTCCCCAAAGGTCCCTAGGCCTTTTTTTCTTCTTCTCCTTTTTCAAGTGGTTTTGAAGTGGGAGTAAATCAAATAACATTCTTTAAGGGAAACTCTTGCAATTATCCCCCAACAAAAAATATTTTTATAATTTTCCCTGATGCAGGCTTTTTTATTTTTGACCGGACTTTCTTTGGCGGTTTTCCTTGCCTTTATAAATTGTTAAGACTTGGGAAGTTCTCTAATCCTGACAAGGCCTGGTCATGACAGCAATTTGAATCACATAGGACCTCCCCTGCCCAGACTCAATTCTTTTTTTTTTTTTTTTTATTAAGTCATATACACATGGATCATGAATAGATTTATGCATGTGTGGGGTACAATGTGTTGATTTTTTTATACAATTTGGAGTGCTTACATCAAACTAATTAATATAGCTTTTGCCTCATTTACTTGATTATTGTGTTAAGACACTTATGTTCTATACTTGATAGATTTGACTTGTAACCTTGCAATATGCTCCAACTAGGTGTGGTCCCACTGTTTACCCTCCCTCTATCAAACCTCCTCCCTCTCCTCCCTTCCCACTCCATTTCTATCCTTCATCCTAGGCTATGGTTGTGTTCTATCTTTCATAAGAAAGTGTGAGTAAATATAAATGGGTTTCATAGAAGTGTTGAGTACATTGGATACTTTTTTCTCCGTTCTTGAGATACTTTACTCAGGAGAGTATGTTCCAGGTCCATCCATGTAAACATAAAAGAGGTAAAGACTCCATCTTTTTCTAAGCCTGCATAGTATTCTATGGTATACATATACCACAATTTATTAATCCATTCATGGGTTGATGAGCCCTTGGGCTTCTTCCATGACTTGGCTATTACAAATTGAGCTGCAATGAATAATCTGGTGCAAATATCTTTTATTGCAAAGTGATTTTTGGTCTTTTGGAAATACTCCTAGTAGAGGAAATTCTTATAGTTGACTTATCATTGTTATTTTCAGTCGGGATCCATGTTGAGTCTTTGTGATGGAGCCACTGTCTAAGGCCATTTTCAAGTACTGACAAAACTTGCCAGCACTTCTTATTTGGCAGGTAACATTCCCAGGACTTGATTATGTTATTTTAGCCTCATAAGGACCTGGTGAGGTAGAGTTTTATTCTCTGCCCTTTCGCAGATAAGAACACCAGTTTGCCCTGAGTCACAAAGCTACCAAGTGGGAAAACTGGATCCAGACCCAAATGTTCTTGCCCTTATCTCAAGCTTCTGCCTTAAAGCAGTACAGTAAGTCCTCACTCAGCATGTCCCACAAGTTCTTGGACACTGCAACTTTAAGCAAATCAATGTACAGCAGGTCTCCAAATAATGTCACTTTTCTTCAATGCCATTTTGTTATAACATTGTTGGGCGGGGGAGATGGGTTTCCTTACAGGTCATTTTGCTTAAAGTTTCTGTTTTCAAGAACCTGCTGCTAAGGGTAAGTGAGGCCTTAGTGTGCTGTCTTCACACAGTGCCCCCATCAATGCATCCACCTGCAGGACTTGATAAGAGCAGGAGCTTTTGTTTTGCCCTGAGGAGGACAAAGTTGTCTTGGAAGAATAAAAGGGAACTCTGGAGTCTGAGGGGAAAGGAGTGGAATATGGAATGGGTCCAGAGGAGTGCCTTGGACATCAAGAAGAGGTAGGGGAAGAGCCTAAGGGTTCTGGGTCCACGACAGATGATCCAGGAGATACAGTTAAAGCTGAATTGGAGGGGGAAACGAGAGCAGCGCAATCCCACTGTACTGCCAACTCCCTCCCAAGAACCTATCAACAAAAGCAGCTATGAAGCAAATGGCTAAAGTGACCGCAGATACTCTCAGCTGTCCCTCCCCAGGGAGGCCTTAGGCCCCCACTGCCCGTTCCCCATCTTCTACCCTAACCCTGTTTTATACTCCTTGAGAGTACTTCTCACTGCTTACTATAAATATACTTCAATTGTTTTCTCACCTTCCCTCTTGCTAAAAGTCCAGCTCCACAAAAGCAGGAACCTATTCATCTTGTTCATTGACCTCTAATGCATTGGGTGAGACCTCAATAAATAATAAATATCTGTGAAGTAAATGAGTAAAATAAATAGATAAAGAGGTACCTGCAACTTCCAGAAATAATTCAGAGGTGGTTGGTTGGGTTGGGGTTGGGGTTGTGGGTAGGGGTGGGAGTGAGTAGAGGTTGAATGTGCTGGGACAGAAGTCCTAAAGCAGAAGCTAAGAAGCATCACCATTTTTGACTGGTAAAGTCTTGAACGGTTTGTTACAAACATCATCTCAACATAACCATACAACTTGTGTGGGAAGCATCACCATTTCCATTTTACAGATGAGAAAGCAAAGGCTCATAAATTTAAATGCCTTTCACCGGCCCCACAGGCGGGATGTGGAAGAACAGGAATTTGAAACCCTATCTAGCTATCTCTCTGGTTCATGCCATTGACCGTGCCATGCTGGTTAACATCTACCACTTGGGCTTGTGTCCCACCTGGGAGTTGGGTGGAGGGGGAGAGACAGCATGAGTATAAATCTCTCAAAAGAACAGCTGCAGATTATCTTTTATTTTGACAGTACTAAGCAGGGCCAAAATTAAAAAACAAAACAAACAAAAACAAACATGGGCAAAGTTCACGGCCTTTGTCTGCCAAGGCACAGACAAAATAAAAGGGAGATTTCTTTGATGTAGGTGAGCTAAAATGATCTCTTCGTGGTCAGCTTATGACATAAAAATATCTTTAACCTGCAGTTATACAAGTTACACAAAAGTGATATTGAGCTATCCTATTTTGTGGACCATGTAACTCTCTAGGCACCAAAGCCTGTGAATGACAATGTCACAAAGAAAGAGACTGTGGGTGGGGGGGACAGTGATGAAAGGAGGAGGGGTGGGGGGTCACAGAGAGTGACACACCTCTTGGGAATAGGACACAATTATAAGAGGGACTTAACCTGACAAATGCAATCAGTGTAACCTGATTCTTTGTACCCTCAGTGAGTCCCCAAGAATAAAAACAAACAAACAAAAGTCTATAGTGTGAATATGTGAAGTGTTTGTATTTAAAAGCTAGTTTATTTTTACCGTGGTTTAAGGTTGTAGGATTTGCTGCTTTAACTGTCCTTAAAGCATCTTTCCAAAAATGGATGATGGAGTCTTTGTCCCATCCCTGCTCCTTTACAGCTCCCAAGAGAATTCTAAACCTTATTTGGGGGGTGCAAAGAGAGTCAATGAGTCATCATTGGTTGCAGCTAATCAATATCTCATCCCCAATTTGATTTAAACAGTAGAAAATGAAGCAGCTTTTAAAAGAAGACCTCAGAGAAATTCTGTTAAGAACATCTCAGAAAATATGCGAAGTTATGATTAAAATGAAATCTTCCATCTTTGGTTAAGAAATTCCATTTTTATAAATAATTCTTAGGAAAATAATATTAATAGTGTATACAGAAGAAGCTTTATACAGAAAACTCTGTATTGAAACAGTATTTTGGGCAACAGGTATTTAGGGAAAAGCTAAGAATCTACAGCAGGTAAAATGGTATGAGAGTTGCAGCTACCTTCATATATAGGAGACACGATGTAGAAATTAAAAGATTTTAAAATAACATAATAACATTAAAAAATTGCTTATACTTTAATGCAGAGTGAAAAGTGTAGAAAACAAAAGTGAGAGAGCCTATAAAAAATAGTTTTAATACATGGAAAGGTGATAAAAAAAATATACCAAAATGTTTAAAAGGCTAAATGTATGTGGTGAGACTATAGATTATTTTTCTTTCTTCTTTTAGCCCATCTAAATTTTTCAGGTATGCTTTTTGTTTACAGAAGGAAAACATCTTGATACACTTTATTTTTTTTAACTTTGTTTTCAAAAGAAAGAAGTGTTCCAATACTAATACAGGAAAACAAATTCATATCAAATAATTTCTGTTTCTTGACTGGCCAGATACCTCTGAATACCCCCCAAGAGAAGCAGGTGCTATTTTAGAAGTATCCCTGGTCACAAGGGAAAATAGTAATTAACAGACCATGGTTCTCTTCATATATGAGTCATCTTAATGTCACTAATTGAAAGAGCATGCTGATCGGTGGCCAGAATTCTAAGACAGCCCTCAAAATTCTTGGCCCTGGTACATGCTCGGCTCCCCTCATTACTCAAACACTAAGTGTTGCTGTGAAAGGATTTTGCAGATGTTATTATTAAGACAGGAAATTTTTCCAGTCAACATTGAGACAGGAAAATTTTTGAGATGACCTGACCTAATTACATGAGCCCTTTAAATCTGGGTCTAAAGGTCAGAGCCAGGGAAGCAAGGACTCAAAGCACAGGAAAAACTGGCCGCAGCCTTGCTGACCTGGAGATGGAGAAGGTCACGAGGCCTGGATGTAGGCAGCTGGGAGAGCTGAAGTAAACCTCAGTGGAAGGGCAGAAGGAAAGAGGAACCTCAGGCCTTCCACCTCAAGGAACGGAAATCTGCCAACACCCTGAATGACTTTAAAAATGGGTTTTTCCTCAAGCCTCCAAATGAGAGCCCACTCTGGCCCACACACTGATTTTAGCCTCATGAATGGATGACCTACCAACATCCTGCTGGGCTTCTGACCTCCAGGAGAAATGCATGTTGTTTCAAGATGCTAAGTGTGTGGTAACATGTTCCGTAGCAATAAAAAACTAATATACCTGGTATGGAATATTCCTCATGAATGAAGGAAGTTTGAGCTCTATAGAAAAGGAAAACTTTTATCTGCCTCTCAATCCCAACTCATTTCTCAAACGCATAATTTATTCCAGAACATTCTGTAGGGTGTTGATGGTTTTTTTTCCTACTTTACAAAGGTCCAATATTAAGTTAGAGAAGAAATAATGTTAATTATAATAATAGATAACATTTAGAGAATGTTTATCGTAATATTCTATGCTAAACACCTTATCTGCATTCTCTTATGTGTATAATTTATATAACAATCATTTTAAGATGGAGATTATTATTATTTGCATTTTATGTTTGAGGAATTAGAGAATTGCAGAAACTTTTAAGTCATTATAAACCTGCTATTTTGTGATAGAAAAAGAAGTGTATATTTTATCTCTACCCCTGGCTCTTGGCCCCAGGCTCCTAAAACCCTTGTCGGAGCAGAGCAACAGAGGTGCTCAGTGAAATGTTTGGTTCTCTAATATTTGGTCTTTCATCCTAATGCCTTGGAATTTTCTAGGTGATGGGAACATCTTTTGTTCATGGATTCCTAGATGGGAACAGGTCACTAGAAGGACCAAGCCATGTTTAGAAGCTTGAAATTTTTAGCCTCACCCCTCATCCTCCAGGAAAGAGACAGGGGCTGAAGACTGAGTTTATAACTCATCTTAACTGTGTGATGAACTCTCCTTATCAATTTTTGAACTACAGGGTTCAGAGAGCTACCAGGTTGCTGAACATGTGGAGATGCCGGGAAAGGGTGCCTGGAGAGGGCATGGAGAGGGCATTGCTCCTTCCCCCATACGGCCCTAAGCATCTCTGCTACCTGGCCACTCACCTGTAGCCTTTGAAATATCTTTTACAAGTAAATTGATAAACATAAGTAAAGTGTTTCCCTGAGTCCTGTGAGCTGTTTTAGGTAATTAATCAAACCTGAAGAGGGTATTGTGGGAGCCCTTGCTTTACAGCGGGTCAGTAAGAAGTTCCAGAGGCCCAGACTTGCGATTAGCATCTGACGTGGGGGGCAGTCATGTGGTCGTGAGCCCTTACCCTGTGAGAGCTGACTCTCACTCTAGGTTAAAATTGTCATATTTGAGTTAAATTGTAGGACACTCAATTGGTGTCCACTAGAGAACTGCTTGATGTGTGGGAAACACACATACACACATCTGGTGTCTGAAGTGTTCTGTGTTGCTTTGACCCAATAGCAGAAGAAAAGAGTTGTTTAGTTGGTTTGTTTTTCTGACTACTGTACAGAGCAAAACCCAGGTCTGTCTGGTTCTAAGCACATTTGTCCAGTGTTCAGAGTTCTTATCTTTCTGGTTCATGTACTCAGGTGTTCTGGGAAAATGAGACACTGGAAATTGGGAGGAATATATAAAAGAGACGGCAACAATTAAAAAGCTCAAAATGGAGGTCAACCTGAAATGACATTTGGCAACCAATGAATTTCTTGAAATTCATTTTTTGTAGAAGAAGGGATATTGGGATTATATACTTAAATGAAATAATTGCCAGGGCTTGATTTGCTAAGATTTTTCAACTGTATTTTATTTGTGTGATTTGACAAACTATCAGGGAAGTTAATTTGCAATGAGTTAAAAGCCAACTACATAAATAGAAATTAAGGCCGCATTGAGAGGAACATCATCATCTGATCCTTTCTTATTACATTATGGTACTGTGGAGATTTTGAAACTAAGAAGTAAATTCCATAGGATAAAGTAGTTCATCTTCATCCTAGAGCCTTTAGAAATATGGCCAAGTATTAATTTAACCAATTATTATTGACTATGAGTAGAAGGCCAAGCAGGAGGAGCTTGCTCCAGAGCAGCACTGCCAATAGAAATGTAATGCAAGGTACATGTGTAATAAAAAAGCAAAAGTAAATAGATTAAAATTAATTTTAATACTACATTGAATTAACCAATGTATCCCAAATACTATCATTGCAACATGTGATTAATATTAAAATGTTAATGCGATATTTCACTTTCTTTTTCCTACTATGTCTTCAAAATCTAGTGATTTCATATTTATATAGTATTTTGGTTCCAATTGGTCTCAACTGGAGTGCTCCAGAACTATGTGTGGCTATTGACCCTCCTCACACTGAACAGCACAGCTCTAAGGCACTCATTCTCCTCGAGGGTGATGTCGCACACAGCGAGGCACAAGCTGAAATTGTTTCTGGAGGGTGGCAATCTTACTCATTTTACGGATAAAGCAAAGATGTACAAACAGTACCCCAAAAGATACACAGTTTATATGGAGTATAAAAATTTCATGGTGAGCATGTGTGTTAGTCAAGAGTTCCCAAGAGAAACAGAACCAAAGGGCATATACACACAGATATATACCATGTATGTGTGTGTGTGGGTATGTCTTCATATGTCTATACAAAATTTATTTCTTAGCTTTGAAGATCTTTCTCCCTCTCTCTCTCCCCCCCCCATATATGACATGTTAATACCACAGGTAAACTATATATCTTTTTGTGCACTATACATATATATATATATATATACACAAGTATACAAAGGAGGCCAAAAAAATTATACACATTTTAAGAAAGGAAAATAATGTATTAAAATTGTAGTACTCAGAATATACTGATAACAAAAGCTAAACACAAGTCACTTTTGAGCACTTGTTGTAATTGCAGAAGTCAAGCATGAGATGAATATTACATGTCCTTGATATATAAAATGAGTGAGATTTCTACCCCCTGAAATCAACTGTAGTTTTAAGTCTTGTGAATGACATTCCCCCAGTGAGCCTAAATGCTTTACAACTGTGCTGGCCCATGTGGTGAGAGCCAGTAGCCATAATGTCAATGTGTGGCTATGGAGTACTTGAAATAACTAGTTTGAAATTAATTATTATACAAATATAAAATATGCAGTGGATTTTGAAGACTTAGTGTGAGAAAAGAATGCAAAATAGCTCCTATACACATAAAATGGGGGTGCCCAAAAATGTGTACACATTTTAAGAAAAGAAAAAGCTGTATTAAAGTTATAATACTCAATAAATAATAAAAACAAAAGATGAATACAAGTCATGTTGAGCACCTCTTGTAATTGCAGAAGCCAAACGTTACTTGCGTACTACAATTTTAATACAGTTTTTTCTTTCTAAAAATGTATATACATTTTTGGCACCCTCTGTAAACACACACACAAATATAGACACAGAGACAGAATGTCTGTGAGAGAGATTTATGCTAAGGAATTGGCTCATTATGGAGGCTGGCACGTCCCAAATCTGCAGAGCTGATGTACCAGTTCAAGTCTGAAGGCCAGCCAGCTACAGGACCAGGACGGGCCGAAGTCTCTGTCTCCTTGAGGAAGGTGAAGTCTTTCCTGCTTGAGGAAGGATGAGCCCTTTTGTTCTATTCAGGCGTCCTCTGATAGGATGAGACCCATCCATACTAGGGAGGATGACCTGCTTTACTTAGTCTAGCAAGTTAAATGTCAATCTCATCCAAATATACTCTGGCAGAAACACCCAGAATATGTTTGACCAAGTATCTAGGCATGTTGTAGCCAAGTCAAGTTGCTATGTAACATTGGCCATCACATGGTGATTATGAGAAAAAGAAAATGTTTCAAAAGCTCTTTAGGGGGTGGGGAGGAGCGGTAATGAAAAGAGGTGGAGGAACATTGTTCTGGAGAGAGCACTATGTGACAAGGGCTCACCCTTTTCTTTCTGAAAAGGCAAAATGCTATAGGAGAAGAGCAGCTGAAGATTTGCAACAAAGGTCGAAGGTCTAGCATGCAGTCCCCAACACCATGCTGCCCAATGTGGTTGCCACCATCACTACGTTGCAATTTTAACATCAATGTAAATTAATTAAATTAATAATAAACGTGGCACTTGCCACATTTCAAGTGCTCAGTAGCTACATGTGGCCAGTGGCTGCCATATTAGACAACACAGACTTTTCATCCCTCCTGACACTTCTCCTGGGTAGGGCTGGTCTGGAGTCTGGTGAGTCGGGATTCAAACTCCACCTTTGCCACTTGTTGGTACTGCCATGGGCAAGTTACTCTACCTTCTGTGTTTCCTTTCCTGTAACATAAGATAACGCTGAATGTACCACAGAGTTCTGTGGGAAGTAAATGAGTCAAGGCATGTGAAGAGCCTAGCACAGTGTCTGGGATGTAATTAAATATTTTAGAAAGGGTTGCTGTTATTTTGGTCACCTTCTTCCTGTCATTTCCGCCCCCCGCCCCATCAGTTATTATTTGTAGTGTCACTAGATCTGAAAAACACAGGAAATGGAATGCCCACCTAAATAACTTAATTTTTACCACTCAGATTAAATGATCTTGAAATGATCCCAATCATTATTCGAGATTCCGTCTTGGTCAATCCATTATCATAGCAGTTAAAATGTGATTTTCATTTTAAACTGTTTCTGTGACAGAAAACTTGCCCTCATCAAGATTTTAATTAATGTCTCAAATACTGATCTGCTGTAATTTCATCAGTATCATAATTTAGTTGTTACAATGTCAAGAAAACAAATGGCATTAATTGGTGGCAGTTAGTCGTTCACACAGAGGTGGCACCGGAGCTGCAAAGATACTGGCAAATGACATATGGGAAGTAGCCGCATCCTTCTCTTTCCGAACTTCTGATATAAGTCATTCTGTATGATCTAATTCAGATTCTTTTGTCTTTTTCTTCTCTTCAGTGACTTGTGCAATACAAACCTTAGTATTTCTTGTGACAAGCCCGGTGTAACTCTCTCTTGCAGTTGGTATGAATTGCCCTTAAAGTGCCACATCAACAAATATGCTGATTTAATTGCCGCATTGAGATACCTGGTAAAGTAAGAATCCCTCCGTGTGGCCCATGCTGGTAATTGCTGGCTTGTCATCAGCTGAGTTCATGCATAGTTGGATTATATTTTTAAAAAATCTACCCAGAGATGCTTTCTCAGGAGAATGAATGGTAGTACCATATCTAGCTGTTAAGAATGTTGCCCAAGTTTCAAATTCTATGTGATACAGACACAGTTTTTATTTGTTTAAAATAAATGTCAGACACTGTTGGTTAAAGAAATTCCACAAACGAAATGTGGCAAGATGCGACATCTCCCTTAAGCAGCGGCTGCAAATCAGAATACGTTTATAGTTAGTAACGACTTGCAGGGTGGGGGAAGCTGATGGGCAATGAGTTTTCCATCTGCTTGCTGCAGGCTTGGAGGATATTCATTGCACAGAGTTTGAGCTGCTGTTTTGGTTAGCCTTTGAATTTAGGCAAATCTTTTCATGCAAGATATCCTAGATGCTTATGTATTTTGATGGGGTTTTACGATTTACAGACTTTTTGTTCAAATGTAATATTATGAGGAGCACCAACATATATTTGAGGAGAATAAAAGTGGAGCCGAGCTGGTTAGAAGTAAAATGGGCTCTCTTCTTTTCCCCTACCCAAACGCCACCTTCCAACCAAATTACTCCATCCCCAAAGGCTGTCTCATATAAAATTTGTGGAGTTTAAGGTGATTCTCAGTCCTACCACTAGATAATCTTGTGTGATATCTCTGAAGAAAAAAAAAGTGAAACCTAGGGTTGTACACATTATGGCTTGAAAATATTGTATTGAAATAATATTAGGGGGATTTAGATTGGAAGGAATTATTTAATTTATGTAATTTTAATGAAACTCTCTCACTAGTTAGAGGTCGTCTTTAGAACAAAGAAACTAGAAATTTGGAGCCAAGAGATTTGGGTTCTAGATCTGACACCCCCAGCTTCCACCACCAGCTGGTTGTTCTCTGGAGGGTCATTTAACTTCTAGCCTCTCTCTACTTTAATCTCTTCCTCTGTAAAATGAAGGCCTGGAGTGGATATGCATACTCTTGCTACCAGGAATTAAGTTTTTCAATGCCACGATTCTAAATTGAGGCACATACTGGGAATCCAACTTGGATAGGTAGGCGTATAAATGCCAACTGAATATTGGTAATTTCACGTGGTTCAACCTAATAATTCCTGGAGTAATCCAGATATTAAACATACACATGTACATTACATGACTCTAATATAAGAGTTTATTATACAGGATACAGTAGACAATTCGAGGAAGAGAGAAAGAAATTATAGAAAATTTATGTTTTGTGATCTATCGATCAATAACTTTTTCAGGGAATAAAAGTAAGTTGTGAGATACGATAGCATAGCACATCTAAGATCTGATCTTCCCAAGTCATTTTCCCTGTCGTCTAGGATGAGCCAAGGAATGGTAATAGGAGCCTGTGTTAATTCTCCCTGAAAACACCATCTGGTTCTAAGCACTTATCTAGGCCATGGATGTCACAGCCTAGATGTGGTCATCATGATATTCAAAGGTCAAAGAGGGGTCTAATTACATGCCCCAGTACTTAAAGGGCAGAGTCACCAGAGCATAAACATAATCACTCAGGCCAAACAAGACCCATTTATAATTTTAATTATCAGTGAATCAGACAACTCTATCAAATACCAATTATTTGTCTGTTGCTGAAAATAACTGTCTTGTCTTGTTAGTCTCTAGAATAACCCCTTGAGGGATGTTGAAATGCTCTCTTAATGTAAATATTTGTTAAAATCCATCAAGCAGAATTAGACTCGTTTAATGACACTCAGTATTGGTGGTTTATTTTACTTATTGTTAAAGGAACTTCCAATATAAGGGGAATGTTATTGAAAGCCTATTAACATCATACACCAAATCCACTAGGGATATAGATTAGAACACAACGTGGATTCCATTCCAAAGCTCACTTATTTTTTTTTTTCCATTTGAAGAAATAGTTCACTTCCCAATTTACCAAACCTTATTTGGGGTCTTATTTATAATAGTCATTTGGTGATAAACAAGTTTTTTATGCCTGTCTACCTGGGACATATATTAGAAAAGACAGGACACTTCCCCTTAAGAGTTCACAACCTACATATGTCCACGTTTAGGGAGATGAATATGTGCTGAAAAGAAAAATTGTTGCTCTGGGCTACACTGATTTATTTTCCTTTAACCCCAAAATGATATTTTGCATTCAAAAATATCCAAGAGATATTTCACAAATGATTAATCTTAATATTAGGCAGTGATGACCCTGTGCATTTTACTAAATGATCCTCCTGAAATCGAATATCAGTAATTTTGTGTAGTTTAACCTAACAGCATCAGGGAGAAGAAAAAAAGAATATTCAGACTGTCCAAGTTCTAAAAAATTGACTATCTTGAGGATGAATATCTTTGAATAATTTGTTTTTTATCATATCCGGAGCTGTCACTTTGAGCTCTGCCCTCTTGCAAGTGGCTCTCCAAGATGAGCATGAGCTCTGCTTTCTGCTGTCATCTCTTCCCTTTGCTTTTCACCTACAGCAATTAAGACGCAAGTAATATGTTATCTGCACAGCTTTGATATTTCCATTTCATTTGCAACTTCAGCGCTCCTCAGTCATTTTTGACACTCTTATAATTTTTATCTGCAATTACACTTTCATTATCTTCCTTCCCGATATTTTAGATGTCCAATAAGCCTCTCCATTTCCTTAATTACCAAGTAACCTTCCTTCTTCATGCTGAGGGCTATTTTTATTCCTACAATATTTATTACTAATTAGCACCCACACACTTTTATACTTACAATAATTTTTCTGGTCTGCCCTTTATGTACCCTCTGTTTCTCTCTTTCAGAAACATTTCATCCTCCTTGGCAATCCTTAGTATTAGTTTTTCTGGGAGTGGCAATAAGGTGTCAATTTCCCTGAAACACAGTTTGAGGCCTCCTTACAAAGGAGGCTTTATGCTTCTTGAATGGTTACCCCAGCCTCCTGCCTCTCTCTCTCTTCAAATACCATCATCCAACCATCCACAGGCCTTCTAACTAGAATCTCAAATTCTGTTAGCTGCTATTTGGTCTTGTTCTTCTTTCATTTACCATTCAAAGATTTTGCCCTTTGTGTTCTGACCTTGAAACAAGAGGTTGTGGCTTTGGGCAGACAGCTTCATTGCCACTATTTGCCTGTACATTTAGAGCACATCTCAGAAATGCTGAGTTAGTTACAAGTTCACGTTGTCAGTCACTTCTACCTATGAGTAGAAACTGAACCCCCACTTGGAACCTTCTATAGCATTTGAAATCTCTAGGAAATTGGCACGGTAAATGTGAGTCACCAGAACTCGCCCTTTTAAGAAAAGTAAAACTACCTTTAAAATGCTGTATATATCTTTTATTGAATGAGAAACATTTATTAATTGCAGATATATCAGACAATGCAGATTGAAAATAAACCCCACCCAGACGTAACTACTATGAAATATATTTTTGAATGTTTTTAATAACCTTTGCTTTAACTAACCAAGACTTCCGTCTACTTTTCCAGTTCACTGTTAATATTTATTTTTCTTTTAGAGTAAGTTTTATTGTTTTCTCAAGAGACTTAGGGTGTGTTTTTGCTTTTTCTTTTAGCCAAGAAGTCTAAATTTTCATTTTTCTATTCCTCAGAATGACTTTCCCCAAGTTCTCTGAATGTACCTTCCCTTCTCTTGACTTACTCTCCTCTATTCAAAACTAACATATTGGAGACTCAGCTTTCCCTCTGGTTTAGATGAAAGTTTTGATGCCACACATTATTAAGTCAGAGATTAAAAACCCTCTCCTGTGCTTGGGACAGAATGAAGGACAACCAATGATTAGGATGAGGTATCATCTGCTTTGCAAGTCAAGTATTTGCCCGCAAAGCTGTGTGATTGGAAAAATCTAGCAGGCTCAAGTCCAGTAAAAGACCACTCGAACTAAAAGTGTATTATCCTAAAGTGCACATTTTTATTTAATTCAGGGTAAAGCAGAATGAATCATAATAGGTCAATAACAATGACTTATGGCTTCCTTCATATGGCACATTTACAATAAATGGTAATTTACCATTAAAGAGAGACATATTTCTTTTGTGTGTGTGCAGGAAAAATTAGCATTAGTCATAGTGAGAAAGAACAGGTTTTCCATCTCTACACTTAAGATTTTATTCAGTTATTCAGGCTTAGAATATCATATGCAAACCACTTTCTCCCAGCTCTCCCCTCCCTATTCCCATTTAGAAAATACAGGAAGGATTAAAATGTAACCACTTATGACATCATCTCAACTGTGCAATGATGGACTGCAGATCCATTCAACGGAGCCATGTGGAAAATATTTCATGTACCAGTCATTAGACTTGCTGAATAAATTCAGACTTGGAATTGTATGGGTAGAGAAAGAGAATGGTAATATCTGTAGGTGATTGCATATAAATAAAAGAAATGTGTGCATATTATTCAGGCTCCTATCACCTTGATGTTTTAGTATCCTTTGTGCTTGGGTTCTTCTTTTCTTCCTTACCTCCCCCCCCAACCTTCCCTCACTCTCCCCTTTTTCCTTTCCTTCTTTCTTTTTCTCCCTCCCTTCCTCCCTTTCTTCTATATAAAACACTCTGATGCTTTACTTAAGGCATTTACTCTGTTTATTAACTGAATTACAGGACTTTATTGTTTTCACCAAAAAATGAAGTTCTCATACTTGAACTTTCCTGGTGAAAAGGGATTGACTCAATTTGCTTGGTATCCAACCCCACCTACCTTCTTCAGGAAAAGAAGTGATCAGTATAAAGTGGACTACAAAAATATAATTCTAAAAGTTCAGTCTCTCTGTTCACCTTTCAAATAGTGGACTAAAACTCTCTTCCAGCTTAGGGAGATGCCAAATTAAATGGCAGGGAACATCCTAACACTTTAGAAGCTGCATTTTCTATTTATGTGGTCTCTGGCTCACAATAACTTGATTAGAGAAAAATTTTAAGTAATTGAATAAAGTCAGGCTCAGAAGATTTGCTAATAATCAATGAATCTAGTGATTCTGGCTCTCTGTTTCCCGACTGCTTTTCTATCTATCCAAATGGCCTTTTCAAAACTGGAGCTTTAGAGAAAGACTATCAAATCCTCAAAACTGAGTTAATTTTGTAAGCTTTTTGAAAGTAGATTGGATTTAACAGGGCTGTGCTTTTGGAAATGAATGGTTGATATAAATCAGAGGTAGTGGAAAGGTAACATTTATCTGATTTGATTTAGCAGCAATCTGGTCCAGATGGCAACATGGAATTTAAAGATATTGAAATATACAGTTGCAGCTGGAGACTGTATAAACCTAAATATAAATAATTCAGATGTGCTTATGCATTTAACAATGTCAGTTTTAAATATAGATAAGAGCCAAGACTTTAGGCTTGCATTTGAAAACAGGAAGATGACTAAATGCAGGTGCTCTTACGTATGTGACCATATTTTAATGCCCAATTTAGCTTCAATCTGAACATGTTGGTAGAGTTCATCAGATGTACCTGTCTGGCCTATGAGAATGAAGCACAAATTAGTACAACTTTAAATCTGGCATATCAGAAGTGAGAGGTCTGATAAAAAACAAAAGCAAGTGGGATGAACCATCTGATTGGCTATGACTTGGAAATATACAACTTTTATCCATGCCAAGATCACCAACCTATCTCTGTAGAAAGGAAAAAAAGAAAGATAGAGAACTATGTCAGCTTGAAACAACAAACGTGTGACATCATCCTGAAAAAAACACTGGGGAACCAAAATCCCAGGTTCCAGAATGCTGGGAAGAGCTTCTAGTGTTTAATACTCGGGTCCTTTTTCTGGTCAGGAAGAACTCTGGGTTTAAAGACTTGAGTTCAAATTCTGTCACTCAAGAACTGCATGGCTGTGGGCCAAATGCACAAAAGGAAGATAATATTCCACCCCTTCTGGGGGAAGAGCAAAGTGTCCTTGAATCAAAGAGTGTGACATTCTAACCCAGAAAGATGTATTAGTTTCTTTTCCTGCTTTGGTCTTTCCTTCTCTCTCTGTCCCTATTTCATTTTCTTTCTTTCCACATATTACCCCACTGGACCTGAGAGCCAGGCTGGACTAAGACGGTGGTCTCAATTTGGGCTCTCCTGAAATTCAAAGAGATTTGGATACTCCCTGCTCTCAGGTCCATCCTGCACCCCTACACTTGTTCAAGAGCAATCCCTCACCATGTTAGTTTTCCTTCTGCCTTTTCGTTTCTCCTTCTTAACTAAGGACTTTACTGATAGAACCCTCAAAACGATGCTTTGATACTTGGCAAGATCTTAAACTAAAATTAGGGATAGGAAAAAAGCGATGTCTACAGAAGATACTGTGAATAGAAAATTAACAGAATTTGGATGGGCTATCTGTGGAGGGGGAGGAGGACTGATGTGGTAACGAAACATCAAACATGACCCCAGGCCTTACACTTGGGTCTGATTAAACCAGACCTTGAATCAAAGACCTCGCTTGAAAATAAAGCAGCTACTTGGGAGATTAAGTGACTCGTCGAAGGTCACAGAGCTAATTATAGTTGGGCTTAGGGAAAAGGTCCCCTGGCTCCCAGTAGAGAGCCTGTTCATTTCACCTCCACAAAAATACTGGGTGTAAAAAAAAAAAATACTCACTAAAGTCAGAGGGAAAGCAAGATTGATCTAGAAGATTTTCATAATTAAAAACAAGTCTCTGGGAGGATGATGGAAACTTGTTATGCTTTCTAAAATAAATCAATGCCATCATTTTTCCTGGAGCCTATTTTAGGAGGAGGCACAGGAAAGTAAAAACATTTTATGGGGGGAGGAGGATTGGGAAGATTGGACAAGAGGAGTATTCATCCTGTCACACCTAACACTGTGTCAGTGGCTTGAAATTATGTTATACGGTTATTTCTCCCATGTTATCGGTAGATTGATTTTAGTAGGAATATTCTGGAAATGTCAGCCCTCATCTCACCTGCCCAACACAGATGGTTCGCAATCCTGACTCATTCCCACAAGCAGAACTGAACAGAAGAAAACAGTGTTCGGTGTGGAGGGGGGTATATCAGTTGCTATCACTTGCCCCGAGGCAGTGAAAAGGAGCCAGGCCTTCATATCAGATGTGTCTAGTAATGCGTTCTGAAGGCCCACCTTGGTACCTCTCCTGTAAGTCCACTGAGACATACCATGGCAATTATCCACTCACATGCCAGTCTTCCCACTGTGAATGGGAAGAGAAGGAAGGTTCTTGCCCATCTTTGTATTCCCAGCCCCTCATATACAACCTGGAAGAGGGAGTCACACTGTTGGTTGAACAATATTACAACAACCACTTACACCTACATAGCAATTCATTCATTCAGCTATTCAAGTCTGCATACCCAGACTGTTGTAGTGCTTGGGTAACTACAGGGGATTATGACAAAGCCCCACTCTCGAGGAGCTTATAAAATCTTTTCATCACAACAACTAAAAAAGCAAATCCAATGGAGTGTAAAACGTGTTGTGATGATGAATGTACAGGGAGGGCATTCAGTCCAATTTTAAGAAAGGGGAAGTCCCTGAGGAAGCAATAACTAATCTGAGACTAAAGACAGGAGGGAGGGAAGGAGAAGGGAAGGAAGGAAGGGAGGGAGTGAAGGAGGGAGGGAGTAAGGAAGGAAGGAAGGTCGTAATATGGTCGAAGAACATTGCAAGAATGCAGCAGCTGCCTGGTTTCCCTCAAAAGGACTTTCATTCCCGTGAGCACATTTGATCCTCACAGTCACTCTCTGGGGTAGACGGTGTTTTGTGGGGAAGTCCAAGTTAATTGTTATGTCTACTGTACAAGAGAAGAAAAGAAGACCCAGACTCAGAGAGTTTAGATAACTGGTTCAGATCAGACTTGCCAAGGCCTGCTGGCTCTAATTTTGGCGTTCACTCTATCACACCAGAGTGAAAATCACGTAGGCTTTGCTTGATTTCTGAGGCCCATGCCTAAGTGATCCAAGCCAGGGCTGCAGGCTGGCCCCTGCGCTAGAAGGGCATGATGTCCCATGCCTGGGATAGCAGCAGTCTCTTGCAGCCCAGTGGCCTCTGGCCTGTGCCTAAGCACACAGATGCCCAGAGACTTTAACTTCAAAGGCATGCCAGTCCTTAAAGAGGCTCCAGCTCCCTGAGGCTTCCTCTGGAATCCACACTCTTTGTGCCAACAACTCCAACTGCCAACTGAAGACAACTTGCTCCTGAGCCTGCTCTGATGCACTTTTAGAAAAGACCCTTGTGAGACTCAGAGTAACTAGACAGATCATCTCTGCTGAGCTGCTCATCACCCAGTGGTGTCCACCAGGTCTCGCCAAAGGCACAGCCCTTCTGGGATGGGAATGGTCACCAGGTTGAATTTCTGTTCTGTCTCCCCTTGCACCTTCTGCATCCAGGTGGGCCTCCACATCCACATTAATCTGTTTCTGAACGTGGGGTGTCCAATCTTTTGGTTTCTCTGGGCCACAATGGAAGAAGAAGAGTTCTTTTGGGCCACCGTTAAATACACAAGCACTAACAAAAGCTGGCGAGCAAAAAAATGAAAAAAGTCTGTGCATTATTTTGGTAATTTCTACCACCATAGACAGGCAAAAACATCCTCATATAATCCACATGCAGGCTGCGGGCTGAAGGCTGAACACAAATGGTTTATCCTTTCATTGATAATGTTTAGAACGGGCCAAAAAGACTCCAGGATGATGGAGAGCTTTCTGTGAGGACACTGTTCTAATTGCTCTGTGTGGCTTAACTAGTTTTCACGACAACCCTGTAAGGAGATAATACTATTATCCTCATTTTACAGACCAGGAAACTAAGTCAGACATTAAGGTTAAGTGACCTTCTCAAAATTGAATAGCTTAATCCTTAGAGTAGTTGGGTTATGAACCAAGTAACTAGATTCCAGAGGACACTCTGGTAACAGCTACATGGTCGTGGACTAAGAGGTTAAAATAAGCAGAGATGGAGCCTGCAGCTGGGCGTTCAGCCTCATGCTGTCACCCGTGCCCACAATCCCCTTTCTCTCTCTGTTATTTTTCCATTCTCTCCCTTCTGTTCACTTAACTGAATTCGACTTGTTTATATAGTAACGTGTAAGTGTAATCTCCCTTTAGCTCCTCTTACCTCCCAATAGCCCCCCGAATCAGGCCGAATTCATTACTTCTTAATCAACGTGCCACCATTCCATGGCAATGATGTCATTATGAGCCAGACCCTTCACATCCTCCAGGGGCACCCCTTTCTTTGAGGGCAAGGCTTATTTTGTACCCCTTCTACATAGCACAAAGACTGACATATGCTGAGAACCTCACAAATGTTGAGGTGATCAGACAGGAATACATGCAAAGGCTGCTATTGAAAGAAGGAGGGCTTGCGATTGTACCCCAACCCCATCAGTGAGAAAAACAACAGTTGGAAGCGGCCCCGAGCCATAATTATTCTAACAGATGTGAAATCTAAAGGTAGAGTGAGCAGACAGGAGGTATGGAGTCCCTTATCACTCAGAGTCTCCAAGTAGATCTGGGCAGTCACATAAAGGAGAGGTGGAGAAGGAGATTCTAGATTCAGCTGGGGAGCTAGGTAGGATTCTGTCTGAGCAGAGACTCTGTGACTTCTGCAGAGGCCCCTGTGAGCCTTGCTCGACTTGCACAATAATCTCTAACTCCTCTCACTCTCAAATAGCCATTCTCATGCTAATTATCAGAGAGAGAGAGACACACGTACACATACACACATACACACACGCACACATTACACTTTCATCCTCCTGCACCAAACCTTTCAAAGTTCCCCACCATAGCAGTTCACAAAATTCTGTTCTGTGTGGACTTTGGTCTTTTCTTTAGTGTGACTGACCCTCTATAGGCAGAGGTCCTCAAACTTTTTAAACAGGGGGCCAGTTCACTGTCCCTCACACTGTTGGAGGGCCAGACTATAGTTTAAAAAAAAAAAAACTATGAACAAATTTCTATGCACACTGCACATATCTTATTTTGAAGTACAAAAACAAAATGGGAACAAATACAATATTTAAAATGAAGAACAAGTAAAGTTAAATCAACAAATTTACCAGTATTTCAATGGGAACTATGGGCCTGCTTTTGGCTCATGAGATGGTCAATGTCCGGTTCCTTATTTGTCACTGCTAGTTGTAACAAGTGATACAAGTGTGCATCAGTTAGTCTAGATCTGGTTGGAGATTTCAGATGTTTCATTCAGGAAAAAGTCTGTTCACAGACATAGTGCTACCAAAGATGGTTGCCATTTTGAGTGTATAGTTCCTGAGATTAGGATATGTCTCAGAGGGGAGAGATGCATAGAAATTAGGAAGGCTGCTTGACTTGAATGCGTCTTTCAGAGAGTCACAATTCTGCAGTTCAGCCAGTTCCATTTGGTAAATCATATCCACATTTTCAATGTCAATAGAAAATGGGTTATGGAAAAGCCGTATGTCCTGTTCATGGAGATGAAGCTCTTTAAATGTAAATTAGAACTCCTTTTGCAACTTTTCCAGTGAATCCACACATGTTTTATTTGGGAATGCAACCAATGGATTTTCTGCTAACAGATTTTGAGTTGTGGGGAGATGGGAGAAATTTTCCTCCTTCACTTGTTTGATGAGGAGGCCTAATTTTACCTCAAATGCTTTCACATGTGATTGCATATCACAGATGAGCTTCCCCTTTCCTTGAAGGTGCACATTGAAACTGTTGAGTAGCTCTGTTACATCCATCAGAAAGGCAAGGTGCCAATTCCATTCTGCATCATTGAGCTCTGGTACTTGTTTTTTGAAAGCAGAAAAGCTGTAATCTGTGGAGATAGGTCATAGAAATGTTTAAAATTCTCCCTCAACTCAGCCAATGGACTTCTGTGTGGTACAGAACATCTTCACAGGCAACGTTTAGCTCAGACAGAAATTCCTGAAATTGTCTGTGGTTTAGTGTATTACCTCTAATGAAGTTAACACAAGATACCACAGTTTTCATAACAGAGTCCCACTTCAGTGATTTACTACACAGCACTTGGTGGATGAGTCAGTGTATGGCTATTGGATGACAATGGTTATGTTTGTCCATCTTTTGGTTAATGTGAGCAATTACTCCTTTCTTAGACCCCACCATGCTAGGAGCACCATTGGTTGTCACACTGGCTAGTTCAGCCCAGTCCAGCTCCAAACTATTCACAGTTTGGCAAACCTTTTCATAAATATCCTCTCCTGTAGTTGTTCCTTTGATGCTTTGCAGTGCAGCAAGCTCTTCTGTGACTTTGAAATAGTCATTTGTACCACGTATAAAAATTAGAAGTTGTGCAGAATCACGAACATCATTACTTTTGTCAAGTGCCAAGGAAAAATAGGAAAGGTTTTTTGTGGAGTTTTGCAAATGCTGATGCAAATTGTCTCTCATTTCTTCAATCCTTCGTGTAATTGAGGGTCCTGAAAGACTCACTGTACCAAATAAATCAGCCTTCTCTGGACACATCTCTTTGGCAACAGAAAGAAGGCATTCTTTAACAAATTCTCCCTCCACGAATGGTCTGCCAGTGCACACTGTTAGCTTGGCAACTTGTAAACTTGCTCACAGTGATGAAGTATTTAGCTGTTTCTGCTTCACAAAAGTATTCTGCTGAGTTGTCACTGTATATTTTACTTTTAATATTTTATCTTTTCTCACTTCTCCGACCAAACTATCATATTTATCTTTGTGTTGAATTTGATAATGTCGACACAAATTGTATTCTTTGAACACAGATACTATATTCTGGCATATCAAACACACAGCTCTTTCCTTGTACTGTATGAAAAAGTAATCATAAGTCCACTGTTTTTTGACTATCCTACACTCTGACTCAATTTTTCTCTTTCTTGATATCGTTTCCTAGGGATTCCAAATTGCTATTAGTAAAATACCAATATATATATACAGCGCTTCGAAAACAATATACCAGCAATAACTTTGCCCACACAGAGACATATAGACTGCACTGCCCATCAATGCAGTCTGACCAGTGCCCATCAATGCAGCCTTGCCAGTCCACATCATTTCAGCCTTGCCAGTGCCCATATGGTGGAACTCTGCTTTTACCTCAGGCTCACACTGGTGCAGTGCAGGAACAGGCACAATTACAGAGCCAGTTCCTCCACCACCTTTCCAGTTCACACTACCCTGTGCGAACTGCACTGTGATCTGTGAACTCGCACAGGAATATGATCGCATCAGTGAGAAGACCCAGGCAATCAGATTCCACTGCAGGAAAAAAGAAGGCACGTATGCCTTTTTTCTTCTGAATCTAATGTGAGTTCAGCCACACAAGCATATGGCTGAACTCACACTGCTCAGAGATCGCAACAGTGTGAACCAGGGCTTACACGGCTCACAACATACAATATCATACACAACTGAATAGCAATCAGAATATAAATGCACTTACTGGCAATTAAATTGGGTTTCCTACTCCTCAGCTGTCTTCAGAGCTGGATTAAGTTCCCATGAGGCCCTAGGCAGATTACCAGTTTGAGGCCCCTATGTGATAACACTAAGCACTGACCATTTGCATTAACACTGACCATTGACCATTTGCATTAACACTGACCACTGACCATTTGCGATAACACTGACTGCTGACAATTTGCATTAACACTGAGCACTTACAATTATCATTATCACTGAGCACTGACTATTTCATTACCTCTGAGCTCTGACCATTTGCATTACCTCTGAGCACTGAACATTTGCATTAGCACTGAACTATTTGTGTTAGCTGACTATTGCGTTAGCTGACTATTTGCGTTATCACTGTGATGCAACCCCCCTGGAAACTACCCCCAACCAACTAACCAACTTTAAAAAACAGCTCTCCTAACTTCAAAAAAAAAGGCTCTTCTATCTTCAGAAAAAGGTGCCCCCATCTGCAAAAAAAAAAAAAGACCTCCTAACTTCAGGAAAAAAAGGCCCCCCTTAACCGCAAAAAAAGGCCCTACTAACCGCAAAATAAAATTAAAAAAAAAGACCTCCTAACTTCAGGAAAAAAAGGCCCCCCTTAACTGCAAAAAAAGGCCCTACTAACCGCAAAATAAAATTAAAAAAAAAGACCTCCTAACTTCAAAAATAAATAAATAAATCCTAACTTGTTCTTACCTGGGTCCTTAGGCAGCAGCAGGCTCTGCACAGGCAACCTGGTGACTCCTCCGATTACACCAGAGCCTGAGATGAGGAGTCGAGAGGACAGAGAGAAGAAGCAGAGTCAGAGAGTAGGAGCGGAGTCGGAGAGTGTGGGGCACATTCCACACATGTGCACTGTGGCCCGGACAGTGGGTTGCTAAGCAGGACAGAATAACACTTGGCAGGGAGAGACGGAGAGAAGGAGGGGTGGGGAGAGACAGAGAGAAGCAGCGGAGTTGGAGAGTTGGCACACATTCCACACATGCACACTGCAGCCCGGGACAAGTCGGCTGCTAAGCAGGACAGGCAGCTGTGGCCAGATAAATGTCCTCAGCGGGCCGCATGTGGACCCCTGCTCTATAGGTGACTCATGAAATGGTAACTTAGTGGCTTCCTTGTGGAGTAGGAAGAAAGATGAGGAGGGGAGAAGGTGCTGGGGAGACTCAGTCAAACGGTTGCTGTAAAGTTTCCAGGACTGTCCAACCTATTTTTTTTTTTCCTGCTGGACATTGGAAGAAGAGTTGTTTGGGGCTGCACATTAAATATACAAACACTAACGAAAGCTCATTAGTAACAAGAAAATCTGTTATACTTCTCAGGATATCTGACGCCACAGATAAGCAGAAAAACATCCTCGCAAAATCAGCCTGGGGCCCATGGACCCCAGGTTGGACAACCCTCCCGTAAACTCTTCCCTGAGTGATGACAATGTAACTGGCCTCATATACACTTCTTGTATCCATGTTAACTACTGTGACTCCATGGAAGATTTTATTTGAGGGAAAAAAATTGCCAATTAAAAAAATATCTTAAGTCTAGGCAAGGAGGTTCACACCTGTAATACTTGCACTCCAGGAGGCAGAGGCAGGAGGATTGCTTGAGCTCAGGAGTTCCAGACTAGCCAGAGGAAGAGGAAAATTCTGTATCTACTAAAAACATAAAAAAAAGAAAAGACCCAGGTTTTATAGTGGGTGCCTATGTACTCAGCTGGACAAGAGCCTGAGGCAGGAGGATCACTTGAGCCCAGGAGTTCAAGGTTGCTGTGAGCTAGGTTGAGGCCATGGCACTCTAGCCTGGGGCAACAGAGTGCGACTGTTTCTAAATAAAATTAATAAATACATAAATAAATAAACAAATAAATAAATAATTTTAAGGGTCTCAAACCCATGTCCCTTATGTGGATCCAAATCCTTTGGCACTTGATCCACCATCCCCTGCAGCCCAACATAGCCTTTCCTGGCTCGTCCCTCTCCCTGCCATGCTAGCTTCTTACCTTTGTCCCCAAATGCCCCTGAGATCCTATCTCTATTTCTGGATAGGCTTAAGGGAGTTAGGAACACTTCCATCCATCACATTCTCATCTTAGCAAAATATCCTTCTCAGCTCCATTCTCCTCTGCTCTGTGGAGCCTCTTGCAAGCCTGCCACTGACACGGGTACTTATCAAAGATTCAGAACTGGCTGGCTTAGGCATCTCTCTCCCTAAACTATCATCTCTTCTTATCTCCAGTACCTCTCATACCTGATGATATACAGTAGGGGCTTACTAAATGCTCATTGAATTGATGAATATACCTCGTAAGAAAATCTCAGGTTAACTCTTCAGAAGCAAAAATAAAATGGTCACATTAAATAAAACTACATGCCCAAACAGGACAACCCAACTCTAGTTTTGCACCAAATGTTGATGGCCTTGAATTTTCTTGCCTGAAATTCAGGACTGGCACCCTATGAGGAAAGAGATGATGAGCAGAATTTGAGGACCAGCTTTAGATGGGGCAGTTTTCCAATACCTATAGTTCTGCCTTATCCCTGCATGTGGTAAATTAACTTGAATCTTGTGTTGTCTCTGGCTGTATACAGGAAGTAAAAAGGCATACAGCCTTATGAATAAAGGGAGAAGGCCGTGGAAATGCCTCCAATCTGAGCCTCTTCCAATTCAATGATGCCGTGCATGTATTCAATGCCATGCCTCAGAGCACGGGCATCGGTGCCAATGCTCACCAAGTGGAAACACCCACAGTGCGCAAGAAGAAAATGGTATCAATTCTGCCAACTTTCCCCAAAGCAAACTGGGCCTCCTGTACGGTACTTCCTCTTATGGAGTACATATTTGCCCTAACTGGGTACATAGATTAGATTAGAGAAGGCTGTGAGATTATTCTGCAAAGCTTAATTTCATTTCTGCTCAGGAAAAATGTGTCCCTTGTGAAAATTCAACAGACAGCAAAGGATTTGTGACACTGTATGTGTTTGCAGAGGCCAAGGAGGAAGTTTTGGCTGCATCTCCCCCAAACTGCTCTTTCACATTCAAATTTCTAGCAGCTAATACGTTTCTAAGTCATAGCACCAAGGTTTTAAAGAATCACTAATACTGGGAACTTTAATTTACAAATGCCAAATCTAAAGCAACTTGAAGGTTCTCACCTTCTCCTGCAGCCGTTCACAGACAAGGGCAATGAAAGGGGTTTGAGTCATGCAAGGCTGTAGAAGCCAGGCTCTGAGACAGCACCCTGTGATCCCTGCCCTCTGCATTCACACCTTTAAGTCGCCCCCTTCCATAGTGAATCAAGGTTGATCTCTGTAACAAAAAACAGCACAGAATCCTCTGTGCTGAATCGGGACATTAGGGAGCAGGGTTCTGACTTCTACTCTGTTCTCTTGGACCACTGCTCTAGGCAAAGCCAGTCACCACGTCATGAGTCACCACAGGGCCTCAGGGGTGGCCCAGGAAGGAGGACCCGAGGTTCCCATCCACTGCACCTGTTTGCCAGCTATGGGCATGAGCCATAGCCCTGGCTTACCTCTAACTCAATCTCATGTGAGACTTTAAGCAAGAGCTCCCCAGCTAAATTGTGAAATTCCTGGCCCATAGAAATTGGAAAAATATTTAATATTTGTTGTTAAGCCACTAAGTTTTGGGATAATTTGTTCCATGGAAATCAATAACTAATACTAAAAGGTATTGAAGTTTTCATTCATTCACAGGGTAAATCTTCCTTCAATGCCTGTTCTGTACCAGACTCCTACCATGGACTCTGACCAAGGTGGAATGGGCTGAGAGAAACAGAATGTGGGGACAGCAGATTCCTTAATGCCCTGCTTCACAAACTGATAGTGAGGGTCCCCTTCAGCATACATGGCATTGAGTTTGATTTCACCAGAACTGAACTTCCTCCTTGGGTATCTATATTAGTTATAAGTGATAACACCCCAATCACTAGTTTAAGCAAAATAGAGATTATCAGCTCATGTAACTAAGCGGTGCAGGCACTGGTTAAGTGATTTATATGTCTTACTTCATGTAATTCCTGAACAACTTCGTCAAGGAAGCACCAAAATTATCCCCATTTTACAGAATGGGAAAACTGAGGCATAGAGAAATAAAATAATGGTTGAATCTAGATGCTCAAAAGACATCATCTATAACCTCTTTCCATGGGTTTCAGATTCAAAAGGGCTTTCCATAAGTGATGGCAGGCTCAAACTTAACCGAGTTAGTACTCTCCACAGCAAAAGCATATCTCCCTCTCTATTGTTGTGGCCAGAGCTCTGTCACATGGCCAGCAAGGACTAAGGTGGTGCGGTAACTCCATGTGGATTTCACGTACTGAAAGGAGAGGAAGGCTAGCTTCATCGAGGTTTTATTGCCAGGATAAAGGGAAGTGCATACTCCAGGGTGGCCAAAGTTAAGCAATGTTCACAACACGCTCACTTTGCTGACTGGAGTAGAGACCACGCAGTGGAAGAGGGTAGGAAAGGAAACCAATGAAGCCAGTTTGGATTAGATGGAGCCTTGAGTTCATTCCTTCATTCCCTCAGTGTTTATTAACAAGCCTATTGCTAGGCCTTAGAGGTAAATGCAAAGAATGGTGCCCTGGAGCCAGCTCACATTGGCTTGCAAGAGCCAATTGTTAACTTGTCAGGCATTTTGCAAAAATAGTTGTTAAGAACATTTATTTCAAATGACCTAAGTTTTATATGAAAAACAAAAGTTGTAAATAGGTAACACTCACCGCTCCCTAATTACGTTAACCGTGTTTACTATTTTCTGCATATTGATTATTAATACGTGTCTATTGTAAATGTACAGGGTCCATACTCTGTAACGCATGCTATGTTACATCTCTTTCCCACTCTGCAGTGGCTGAGATCATTTGGTGGCTTGAAATTGGCCAGGCTGAGAATATGTATACCAGGGAAATGTGCAAACGTTATGACTCAGGCTTGATTTATTTTTCTGTGGATCATCTAGACTTAATAAAGTGACCGAGAAAGTGTTAACGATGCAAACTTATGTCTGACATTGTAAATAGCGCACAATATTAAACAAATATTCCTCTGGTATTTGCAAACTTCTGATTCAACAAAGATGACTCACATCTTTGATGAACAAGTGAAGTTTCAGTGTTTCCCCTTTATCTTGTGTGTTAAAAGAAAATATCAAGTCACATTGGAACTACACTGGCTCATCAGTTGCAAGAGACAGAAGTTTAGTAAGAATGAATGAAAGTGTTTTGTAAGAATCCATTGTCTTTAGGCAATTTACAATATTTTTATTATTTGTAAAAAGTGTGCTACAGAGTTGCTATATCAGTAAAATTTATAATAAACTCATGTGTGAATGTGCATGCATACGTTTCCTGCTCCTTTGTCTCCAGAGCTCTGGTTATTAAACATTGACCAGGGTACTACTGGATAAAAGAGTGACTATGTAGTATTATATCAGGCTAATGACTTTATTCTGTTTGCAGGGGGAGCCATCAGGAAGGTTTTTGAGCAGACTCATGGAACGATCAGATGTGCATTTTATAAAGCTCACTCTGGCAGTGATCTGGAGGATAGATTGGGGGAGGGGAGATAAAGTGGTTAGGGAGGTCTCTTAGAAAGTCTATTCAAATTGGCAGCACCTATGGCTCAAAGGAGTAGGGCGCTGGCCCCATATGCAGGAGGTGGTGGGTTCAAACCCAGCCCCAGCCAAAAACTGCAAAAAAAAAGAGAAAGTCTATTCAAATTCAAATGCAATTAATAGTATCCTTCAGCTAAGTGTGAGACATTATGCTAGGTAATTTCATATGCTATTTCTTTTACTCCATATAGCAGCTCTGTGGAGGGAGATAACATCGCGACAAAGGGAATGAGGCTCAACAGAAAGGTGGAGATTTAAGAAGGGACTATAACGACTCGGCATTGCCAACAGTGGCATCTGTATGTAACTGGCTGTCTACAACCAGTCCCTTTGGTGAGGGACAGCACCAATATCTTTTGCAGAATCCTCTCTCCCATTGTATACACCTGCCGTCACCACTCAGGACTCACCATGTCACCCAAACTGAGCCCAACATCTTCTTGTGTAAAAATTAAAAGATGGGGAAATGAGTTGGGGACGTTCATTCCAGAGCTAGTGCTGAGCGCAGCTGGCTAAATAGTTAGCTCTGCCTGTATCCAGAACAGCTGTTTTCTGTCCCGTTTCTAAACCTGGTTTCCAGCCTCCAATAAATTCTCTTTTGCTACCAAAACCACCCACCAATGCAGTGTGTAACTAGAAGAGAGGGTACAGGGAAGGTACAGGACTGGGTGATGTTAAAGGTGATGTCTTAATGGTTAACAAGACAATAAATAGGTCTAATTTTGTAAGGCCACAGACAAAGCGGCCACAATTTGCACTGTAGGTCTCTTTTTCTCTGGAGAACAATCTCCTTTTTAGCACTTGTGTACGGTGGATTTCCTGAGCTCACATAAAAGAGAACCTCGGCTCCTTTATTTCTATCAATTTCCCCACCAGCTGCACTGAGGTGCATATTAATGATGGCTTGGCAGACCCCCACCTGTGAGGCTCAGGAGCATGAAAGACACACCTATGTGTGTGTGATCTGCGCTATCAAAGGCCACAGGAACATCAGTGAGAAGGAAAATTGACACAGCGACAGAATCCGCCCCTTATCAAACAGAAGGTCTTGACAAATCCTCATTAGAGAGGTCTCTGTGCTTTGGCCTGATGGAAATGTCTCAGTCTGCAAGGATCCCAAAGCAAAGGTCAAAGTGGCCTTGCAATTGGGTCTTCTAGCTTCTCTTTCTGTGGATGGGATAAAGGGAGGCCTTAAAATCAGCCAGGACCAGACCCTGGACAAGCAGAAGTGCTTAATCAGCTGCCCTAGGTCCCAGGCAAGACAATTCTGACTGTTGCCAAGGAGGTATAAATGACAGATACCGTAAAAGGTAGTGACCTCCTATCTCTCAACTTCTCTGTTAAACCCCTAGTTGGCAACACATCAAGGAGGCAAGTTGTCACACTGATCATATCTGGCTGCGTCTATAGCAAAGATCAAAATGACAGACCTGTAAGTCCGAGAGAAGCCCACTCACCAGTTTCATCTTAGCAGCCCACTGCCCGGCACCTGGAGGAGGCCCAGTAAGGGCTTGTGGGTAGAGGGTGAGCAGTGGAGCAAGGAGGGAGCTGCTCCCTCCTGGAGCTTTGTAGGAAATCTCTTTCTCATCACTGCACCTCCCGGGGCTTTGGTCTGGATAGGAAGAATTTCCTCCTGTTTCATTCCTCTCTACTCCCAGCATCCTGGCAAAGATTCAGGTTCTTCTGAATGCAGAGGGAGATCTGGGACCCTTCGGACAACTCTTAGCATTCATCTTGGGACCACTGGGTGATCTTGGGTTCCAAGTCTTCTTACCTACCTGCATTACACTTGCCGTATGTGTTTCAGATGATGAAATAATGTGGCCATCACAGTCTGTGAACCAATGTGTAGGCATCATGCACAGGTTACCCTCCATCATGGCTCTCCAAACAGAGCCACACTAGCCCTTAGACTCCATAAGGAAAGGGACCATGTCTTACTTTTGAACTCAAAGCTCAACTCAATGAGGGATAATAAAAAGTAAGAGGTTAAAAAGAAGTCACAAGAGTCTTTGTCCTTGGGGAAAAGAAAGCTAAGCGTACGAGAGTTCTAGCCTGGACCCCTGCATTAGCTATTCCAGCTTTGCCTATAACAGAAGCTCTTTTAGGCTTTACTATTTTCATTTGTTGAAAGAAATAATAATCCAGATTATTCTAAAGGTCTTGTCCAATAATAATCTTCTATGTGTTAGACTGAAGAGAACTGTGTCTGCCACTGCCTCCCTGTATGACAAAATGTATCTTAAAACACAGATTCCCTAAATAGGGTTGTGTGCCTTCCCTTCTTGACAACCACCTTTCATGTTACTATTATAACTGTCCTCTGACATTTTTAAAGTCCACAAAGCAAAAGCTTGATGCCAGAGATGAGAGGGCAAAAGAACCCACCCTGCAAGGCCCACGTCACTATTGTGCACTGATGGCCGCCCCAGCCACCTTGGCCGAGGATATAGCCTCTCAGTTAAGCCATTTCCTGGAGTGAAAGCCAGAATTTCTCCACAGATCCAATCATTCAAAGCTGCCCTCTCTGCCCTTTCAAATTTAATTTATTTCAAATCTTGTAGGAGCCACAGAATTATTTCAGGATTGGAGTCAAGTAAAAACAGGTGTGCTACTCTTTTATCCAACCCCTCCTCTTCAAAGGGGCCCGATTAGACGCCAGATTAATCAGGCTGGCCAATGAGAAGGGGAGCCCCATGGCTCTCCTAGACACCAGTCACCGGGATGCTGACCCAGATTCCTGAAGATCCCAGGACATTACCCCTCACCTAACTGACCTCCTCAGGCCCCATCCGAGTGCCCATGCAAGGACAGGGCTTGACTATGGCATCGTTCACTCTGTGCCAATAGCCTTCTCTGCCCTTGTGCAGGCCATTCTGGCCTTAAAAGCCAAGGCCCAGTGGTCCTGCCTTCCAAGATAAACCAGAGT
The DNA here is from genome assembly GCF_027406575.1 of Nycticebus coucang. Classification (NCBI taxonomy): domain Eukaryota; kingdom Metazoa; phylum Chordata; class Mammalia; order Primates; family Lorisidae; genus Nycticebus; species Nycticebus coucang. Next base: position 34,026,271 of record NC_069793.1, on the reverse strand, counting down.
TCTGTTCTTGGCTATCTCAGCATTTGCCTTGGCAGTTCCATTGAGGCTGACCTTCCTGATGTGTCAACATTTAGGGGCCTATGCATGGAAAGCATTCAGAATTTAAAATGAAATAGAAAAGTCTTATTCAAATAGGAAAATTAGAGTTCAGCAAAAAGTCAAGCCAAACTAAAAGATTATTCTAAGTGTGTAGTCCACAGAAGAAGAGCTGTTAATACTCAATGCAAATGGGGAATTTTGCCCCATTTCCTGCTGTGGAGGCCTGCAGGGATAAACCTGGGATGGCTTCTCTCTTCTATCCACACAAAAATTTGTTTTTCCCATTTCTTCTCATGACTTTAAATACCATCTTGATGCCTGCGACCTCTCTCGTAAGCTTCAGACTTGTATATCAATTATGAACTTGGTATCTCTTCTTAGCATCTGAAATCTTTAAAACCCCTCCAGCCTAAACCTTGCTCTTCCCCCCATCTTCTCTAGCAGTGCTTTCTTTTATTCAGGCCAAAACCCTTGGAGTCATCTTTGCCTTCTTTCTTTCCACACCCTCACATCTCATCTCTTAGGACAACACATCTGTTATACCTTCAAAACATTTCTTAAGTTCAACCACTTCTTACCGTTTGCGTTTCTACCCACATGCAAGTCACCACAATATTCTGTTTAAAAAATGTAGTTGGCTGCTCACCCTACTTCCAGCCTCTATCCTCACCCTGGTTGCAGAAAGAAATGAAAATAATTCTTTTAAAGATATTTTTAGGTTGTATCACCATCTAGTCAACACCCTTCAATGGTTTCCCATCCCATTCATAGTAAAAGCCAGAGTCATCACAGTGACCTTGAACACTCTCCAATGTCAGGTCCCTGTCCAACTTTCCACCACTTAATCTTTGACCTCATCCTCTACCCCTCGTCCCCTTGCTCACTGTGTTCAGTCATGTGGGTCTCCTTGATGGGTCTCAGTGGCACTCAACAACTGTGCACCTACCTCATGGCTTAGCTCCTGCTGTTCCCTCTATGTGGGATGTTCTTCCTGTTCCCCCAGCTATCTCTGGTTTGCTTCCTCAATTCATTTAGTTCTTTTTCAAGCATCATCTTCACAGAGACTTCTCCAACCTTTCAACATAAAATAATAAGGGCCATACCTCCTGTCCTCCTGTACTCCCTTGCCACAAAACTCTGACTATATCATTTATCCTGCTTCATATATATATATATATATTTTTTTTTTTTTTTCAGAGTCTCACTCTGTCACCCAGGCTGTGGTACAGTAGTGTCATCATATCTTGCTCTAACCTGAAACTCCTGGGTTCAAGCAATCCTCCTACTTCAGCATTCAGAGTAGCTGGGACTATGGCGTGCATCACCATCGCTGGCTAATTTTTAATTTTTTCGTAGAGAGGGGGCTCTCAGGGTCTCACTATGTTGCTCAGGATGGTCTGGAACTCCTGGCTTTAAGTGATCCTCCCACTGCCACCTCCCAAACTGCTGGGACTGTAGTTGTGAGCCACCGCAACAGTCCCTGCTTTATATTTTTATGTAACAATTATCTCCACCTGACTTATTATATAACATTTGTTTCTTTATTTTCTGTATCCTCCACTAGAGAATAAACTGCATTTCATTCACTGTTATATCACCAGAACCTACACTGATGTCCCATATTTAATAGACACGAATATATAACGTTTAAAGATAATTAATACCCAGCCTCCTTCAAGTCTCTGGCATATTCAACTTTCCCTGGCAGGATCACTCCAGATTAAGGGTGGAGAATGATCCTTAGCCCTGACCAATTACAACATTTCATGCTCTGCTGCCCACTCCACCCCACCCCCCTACCCCCCCCCCCACACACACACAGAGAAAGAATTGGATCAGGGACAATCTTGTGACACAGTCAGAACCAGCAAGATGCAATGGAATTTTTTCGGGCTCTGGGAAAAGAATATTGATTGCTCTTCCTCATCTAACTTTAAGACAATGAGATATAGAATGGACATGCTGCAGGCGTCTGGACACTGTGAGGAGGATCCAGGCAGCCTTGGTGGGGAGCAGTCACTAATATTAAGGGCAACAGATTCTGTTGACCATGACCTATTCATTCCACATGAAGAGAACTGAACCTCAGGGAGGGATACAGGAAAAATAAGTAAAGAAATCCTCTTCCTGCCCTTGTCCTACTGCTGAACTTTCCCATTTGTACTATTTAGAACTGTGATGACCAGCCCATATAGACCAGGAATGCCAAATAGGCATTGTGCCATATCCAACTCTAACCAGAACTTAATGTTAAGAAAGATTTAGAAGCTGTGAGCAGCTCAGTGGGAGAATATGCCGTGATTGACTGGTAATGTCTGTCATGAGTACAAGATGAGTGATGTAAATTAGTGCAGAACTTTTTAGTATTTGGATAAAGCATGAAAATTGAACTAATCTCAAGAACACGATACTTATTAAATATGCATATAGTAAGAGTGCACAGGGGAAAAAAGGTGTGATGAGATTAGGGGAAATTCAGGGTCGGCTACTGACAGGTGAAACATGGATGGAAGCCTGAAAGTAGACAGCTCAGGAACTTTTTTATCTAGAGTGAGGGGCCGTGTGAAGGAGGAATTTGAGACAAGGCTGGAGATGTTCCAGCAGGGACTGCATAATTGATGAGGGCCTTGAATGTTACAATAATAAGGGTGGATTGGATGCAGACAGTGATAGGGAGGTTCTGTAGGGTCTTGAGCAGGTGAGGGGTGAAATAAGATGGATGTTTGATGCAGATTATTCCATCCATGGAATCTGGGATGAAGTGAAGCCGTGGGAACTGGAGATGGTCAGCAACCACCCTGCTGCACCAACAGCCGAGGAAAATGTCTCTGGCAGCTCTGCCGTGAGTGTGACCGCAGACTCCTTATCTGTGTCTATATCTGTGCCCTGGCCATGCTGAGAGAAGTAAACTCTATAGTAAAGATTTCAGAGAAAATGATCTAAGCAATGGGCAGGGTATTTCATTCCAGTTCACTTGACAGGGCCAAGGCAAAGAGAGAGACAACTCTGAAGCAGATGTTAGAGGTTCTGTCTGGAAGGAATTTGGTGCCTCTTGTCATTGTGATACAAGAGTTAGCTCAATAGGGTCTCCTGAAGTTTCTTTGAATCACACGTAGGGGAGAATTGTAGGGTAAGGACAAGGGGTACAAGTATAAATGTTGACAGAATCCAGGCTGGTAAAATAACAAAGTGAAATGTTGTAGAATCTGTGGAATACGAGGAGGCCACATTCCAGAAAAGCAGCAATTTACTCAGCTCCAAATGGTGGTTTCCATCTCCAAACACAGACTAAATGCTTCAGTTTTTGAAAAGAGAAGTCCTATATCTAGAATTTCATGCAAATTTTTCTCATTCTTCAATGTTCACAGCTATTTTAATTTTCTTCTAACTGCTGATTTCTCTATTCAGAACCCTCAACTCAAGAACTACACGTGAAGGTTTAATCCCTGTCACTGGTGATAGCCCATGATTCAAGGGACGCAGAAGATGAGCCGCCTGAAGCAAGGCCTCCTGGGATGAAATCTCAGCCTGCCCACTTTCTCCTCTGTAACCATGGGCAAGGTCATGGTCACAGCTTCCATTCCATTATCCATTTGCCTAAAGGAGATAACAACAATGGCTATAGTTAATTAAGCACTTTTTAAGTGCCAAGCACTGTTTTAAATGGCTTTACATGTATTACATGACAATGACCCTATGTGGCAGTTGCTATTATCTTCCCCATTTTTCAGGTGAGGAAACTGAGACAGAGAAAGTTTAAGTAACCCTTCACAGCACTGTGATAAAAATAGATGTGAAGCAGCTACAGTGGTCACAAAGAACAGTCTAGGCATTAGTTATTATTATTCCTATTATTAGTATGATGGAGGGAAAAGGTGGTTTTTAGAAATCACAACTGCTGGCAGCTGTTTCTGCCCCTGGGGGAAAGCTTCTTTCTTGACATGATTTTTTATTGAGAAAAATTCCTAAATAAAGAATGCTCTTAGAGTCTTAAATGCTGAAGCTTCTGATGATACATCTGGGCAAAGAGTGGTGCTGAGCTGTCCTGCAAAAGAGTGGGGGGTTCAGAGGGTCTGGGGACCCTGAGCAGAGGGACTGAGCCAGCTGAGGGGAAGAAAGGAGAAGGAACTGGTGAGGGACTGTTGAAGGAACAAAGTTCAAGGAACAGGTGAGAGACTGGAGGACCGGAGGAGGCAGCTGGTCCAGGGATTGTCATCACTGGAAAATCAGGTAAACTCTCACCTCCATGACTACTGAGACTTAAGTAAAAACCTTTCCACTTACAAAAGCTCCTTCAGAGAAGCAAAGTAAAAAGGGTTATAACTTTCCAGAAGGGTTGGGGCAGGAAGAATAGTAACAGAAGACTCCTAGGCATCAGAGTTTTCTGAGTGGGGAGCAGTAGAGATCATTTGTTATACAGAAGATCAACAATCCCTTTCCAAGACACAAATAATACCTAGAGCTAAAAAAATGATCAAATGAATTAATCAGGGAGGCTTTGATTTTATCTGACCATGAGCAGAAAAGAGTCAAAACTACTGCAAGTTTTGAACTCTGTTAATGAAGAACTCTGTTAATTTGTATAACACATGCTACTTACGTGTTTAAAGAGACACAAATCCCATATAATGTACACTTTTTTCTTATTGATTTGTTAAGCAAAGACACTGTGATCACTTTTAACTTACAATGATGGAAAAATCTTTGAATGAAAATGTTATCTATACACTAACTGTTAAAAAAAAGTTGTCTTGAGCAGTGCCTGTGGCTCAAAGGAGTAGGGCACTGGCTCCATATGCTGGAGGTGGTGGGTTCAAACCCAGACCTGGCCAAAAAAACTGCAAAAAAAAAAAGTTAACTCTTGTTACAGATAAAAAAAGACAGGCATAATTAAAATGTAATACTTTTAACCCTTAGAGGGATGAGGCATTCCCAGGACCTGGGTTGTCTCCAGGATTTCCTCTCTCTCTCTCTCTCTCTCTTTCTCTCTGTCTCTGTCTCTCTTTCCTTTTTTCTTTCTTTCTTTTTTTTTTGTTAGTAATCCACCAACAAGTGTCAGAAGTCTATATTTTACTTATGATCCATTATCAACCTTGGTGGTGTAGAAAGAACCTCCATCTTTCTCTAATGCTCTGCTTTTTTTTTTTTTTTTCTTTCCTCAGAATGGAAGCTGAAGGGGAAAAAAAGGCTTACTCATGAACTATGACTTCTTTGAAGCATCCCAATGCAGTACATCAAGGGTTACTTCCCACATTCCACTTTCTTTTATCAGGAGTGCATTGCTCTTTGCACTCAACACACACTTTGCATCTATATTTTGTCTTGGTAATTGTACGTGTGAATCAACTACAAATGGTGACTGAGCTGATTGGCACATGGAGTAGTATCTACAAAGAGAATCAAATCATGTGACCTCCAAAAGATGAGCTTCTTTTAGGTGGGATTTTGTTAGGCTGATTATACTGAGCAAAAGTAGAGCCAAAAGGGAGGTAAGAGACTCAAAGTGAGAAAAAGGCACTTATGGAAGCTCAGAATTAAACAAAGAAGTCTTTTTGAGTATTAAGAAATAAAAACAATGGATCCAAAGCCATGGAATGGTGCCCAGAACCCCCAAAAAGCTCATTTGCTTCTAAGGTTGTTTGGGCTTTAATTAGTGAATCCTTGCCCAGAAGGATTAAAAATCTTGAACTTAGAGAGAGAGAACAATTTGCAAGGCCAAATGGGAAGAGGCTGAGTGGATGCAGATGGCGGTACAGAACTCGCAGCTTGTTTAGCCAAGGATTAGAACTCTAAGCTCTGAGGTGGGGCTGGCAGTTTTTTTAATAAGAAAAGTTCAGACTACTTTATTCTGCCTTAGGGACGAGATAAAACTTATTGTGAAGACAGAAATGATGTCCCTCTGTTTGTAAATAGTTATTAAGCATCAATAGTTCACATTTCCCCACACTCTCAATGCTCCAAAGCATGTAGAATTTCTTATAGTTCCTCCAAAGTTCAAGTTATTTTATGTGTCTAAAGTGTCTTACATAAAATGCTCTTCCGGGTTTCTACCTGTAACCTCTATGCATCCTTTAGATGTAGTCACTGACAGCCTCTTCCTTGCATCCCTCTTTGAATTTTGCAAGCAGTTGATCATGTTGTCCTTTTTTGTCATCTACTTAAATCCACCTGTACAGTTGAACTTCTCATCTTGTGCTGTAATTATTTGGTAGCATATAGAATATGTGAAAAAATGTATATATTACATACATTTTAAATTATAATAATTTGTAAAACACTTATGTACCAACCAAAAAGCTCAATATAAGATTGCCAATAACTTAAAGCTTCCTGCATGGCTTCCCTGTCCTCTGCCTATTTGCTCTGAAACTATGAAAGAAATTTTACATTTGTCATAATCTTGTTTTCCATTTGAATTTTTACCACATATATTTTTTTCTTTTTTTATTGTTGGGGATTCATTCTGGAAAAGGTGACACTATGGAAACAGTGAAGAGATCAGTGGGGTTTGGGGGAAGGATGGATGAATAGTCAGAGCACTGTTTTTAAGGAAGTTGCAACGCAAAGAGTGAACCCCAATGTAAACCATGGACTTTGGGTAATGATGATGTGTCAGTGTAGGTGCGTCAATCATAATAAATGTGCTTCCTCCATGATGCAGGGCGTTAATAGTGGGGAAGGCAATGCCCGAGTGGGGACAGGGAGCAGTGGAAACTCTGTACCTTCTGCTCAATTTTGCTATGATCCTAAAATTAATCTAAAAAAAGGAAGCTTATTTTAAAACCAGGGTTGCGTGGACATTCTTGTACCTGCCTACTGCCGCATGTGTGCATCAATTTCCCTAAGGAATCCCTGGAAAATGAACTGATGACTTGGACGGCACATGCATACCCAAATGTACGAGGTAATACCAGGTTGTTCACCAAAGTAGTCGTTCCAGTTTACATTCCTACCAGCAGCGTATAAGAGTTTCCATTATTCCACATCGTTACCAGCATTTGGAATTGTCATATGTGACAAGTCTGTCAAGTACAAACTTTAATTTAAAATTAGCTGGTTATTAAGAAAGCGGAGCATCTTCTCATATGTTTATGCCAGGGCAAGCTCCTTGTAAAATGTTTATCTCTTTGTCATTTTTTCAGTTGGATTGTTTGTCTTATTGTTTGGGAGAAATTCTTTATGTTTGAAATACTGAGGTTTTTTGCTTCTAATATATGCTCCAAATGCCATTTCCCATATGTTCTTTTATTTTTATTCTTTTTGCTCTGTGATGTTTTTTGGTAAGCAAAATTTCTTAATTTTACTGTAGCTAAATTTATCAATCTTTTCTTTTTTTAAGCAAAAGGACAGTATTCATTGAAAGATAAAAAGATAGATAAGCAGAAGAGGGGGTTCAGAACCTCCAGCCACAAGCCATGTGGGAAGCCATGTGGGAAACCCCTTTTCCTTTGTTTTTGTTAACATACATTCCCATATTAATATCTGCTCCTGTTCTTAACATTTTCTTCTCTCTGCTTTCTTTGGATTTATTCTGCTCTTCCTACTTGGTTCTTAATTTTTAGCCTTCCTTCTTTTCTTATATGGAAATTTACAAGCCACAAAATTTACTCCCCGCATACCATTTTACATTTATTTTTTTCAGTTATGAGTATTTTTAAATTTCCATATGATTTTTTCTTTTACCCATGAAGTTCTTTTCTTCCAAACGTATGAGATTATTTTAACCATCTCTTTGTCGTTAATTTCTAATATACTGTGTTATAGTTATAAATGTGGGCTGTGTAATACTCTTTGAAATTCATTAATCCTTTCTTTATTGCCTAAAACGTGATCTCGGTTCTATGTGTGCTTGGGCAAAATATGTATTCTCTAGTTATTGATGTGGCATTCTATATATGTCTGCTAGATCAAGTTTCTTGATTATATTGTATGAATATTCCATACTATATTCTTTTTTTCTTTTTGAGATAGAGTCTTACTTTGTCACCCTTGGTAGAGTGCCCTGGCATCACAGCTCACAGCAACCTCAAACTCTTGGGCTCAAATGATTCTCTTGCCTCAGCCTCCTGAGTATCTGAGACAACAGACACCCGCCACAACACCCAGCTATTTTTTTAGAGACGAGGTCTTGCTCTGGCTGAGGCTTGTCTTGAACCTGAGAGCTCTGGCAATCCACCTGCCTTGGCGTCCCAGAGTGCTAGGATTAAAGGTGTGAGCCACTGCACCTGGCCTTCCATAATATATTCTTATTCCTTGACAGCATGAGCTATCCACGACTGGAAGAAGTATGCTAAATATATACCATCCTGATAACAGTTTGCCTAATTTTCTTTGTAGTTTTGTTGCTATTTTCTGTATGAATTTTGGTAGATTATTAGATAATTATTAGAATTATGCTATATATTTTTATTTTTTATCTCACTGATGCTTTTTAGCCTGAAAGTCTATTCCAGCTAATGTTAATACAATTATACTGTCTTTCTTTTTTGCCAGTGTTTTCCTGGAGTATCAGTCAAGGTTCAATTAGGAAAACAAATCCCCTTTAAATATCTAAACAGAGGGAATTTAACTTATGAAATGGGTCATCCATATAATAGACTATCTGAGAAACCCAAAAGGAATGGTGAGGCAATTTAAAGATTAGCAATAGAAACATGTTGCTACCATGAATAGGGTAAGGAAACCAAGGGAAGAGCAATGATATTATAGCCCAAGTATCAAGGCCACCCACCTGATCTGGAACCACTGTGAGCGAAAGGGCCTGTAACAATGCAGGAGATACCTCAGAGCTGGAATCTGCCTGAGAAGAGGGTAGGAAAGAAGCCCCTGGGCACCACCTCTCATTGTCTGTCCAAACTCAGCCATCCATTGACTAAACACAGAAACCAGCTGGCCTGGCCCCACCAACTCTTGAGCATCAGTATCACTTTGGTTTGATCAGTGGAAGCCCCATCACACTGGATTCTGTGTATCCTTTTGACATGTCTCCAGCATACTTTGGGCACTTTCTAAATTTATGGCACAAAAACCATGTTCTAGACCAGTGGTTCTCAACCTTCCTAATGCTGCGAGCCTTTAATACAGTTCCTGTGGGTTGCAACCCATAGGTTGAGAACCGCTGTTCTGGACTCATCTTGGTCTTTTCTTTCTCACCCTGCTCCAGTGGCCTGATGCAGGACTGAGATCTTCCTTCATCGCTGGGGCTCTGGTGCTTCTTGCTTCTCCAGAGCAGGAGAATGAGGACATGAGCCTGAGGGGAAACAGGCCCAGGACCATCCCAAACTTTCTGTGTTCTAATGATTTAGGTCTAGCTCCCATGAACTGCATATAGATAGATTCTATTTTTATGACCAGTCTGATCACATTTATCTTTTAACTAGACAATTTAAGTTCATTTTTTATTGATTTGATCCCTGACATAGTTATATAGATTTTACCAATGTATTTGGTATATTCTATTTGTCCATTTTTTGTTTCTTCCTTGTTTCTTTTCTTTCTTCATTATTTTTTTTGTTAAAGGCATAGTCTTTCTCTGTCATCTCAGCTCATGTGTAGTGTCAATATACATAGGTTCACTGCAACATCAAAATCCTAGGATCAAGCAATCCTCCTACCTCAGTCTCTTGGGTAGCTGGCACTACAGGCATTTGCCACCATGCCTGGCTAACTTTTCTATTTTCTTTCTAGAGATGAGATATTGCTTTTGCTTAGGCAGATCTCAAACTCCTGAGCTCAAGCAATCCTTCTGCCTTAGTGCTAAGTGATCTTTCCCAGAGTACTAAGATTATAAACGTGAGCCACCACACCCGGCCTGTAATTTGTTTCTTTCTTGTATTCTTTTAGATTGCTTTGAGTTTTTATTTCTCCTATTGCATTGGTTTTCTTTCTATTAGTTGGGATGTAACATACTCTATCCCTTAAGGGATTACCCTCAAAATTTTAACTTGCATTTTTAGTTTAACAAAATTTAAAAATAAAGTTCTTCCTTTCCATTTGTTTTTCCCTTCCCTTCCCTCTTCTCTCTTTTCCCCTCCTCTTCCCTGTCTGCTTTCTTCTTTTTATCCATTCCCTTCCTTCTTCTATAATTCCCTTATTTTTCTAAGCAATTTAGTACTAAATCCATTAGGCAGGCTTGGCATGGAGGTGGCAAAGCAGAACTGGGATGAAGATAATCTGCATGGGGTGAGTGGGACAGCCTCATGCATCTTGGCATTGGGTATTAGAGCCACATCAGAGGAGAATGGTGTCCATGTCAGAGGGTTACCAGGAACTAGCACATGGGTGGGTGTACCTTCTGGAAAGGAACCTAAGGGCAAGCAGGCAAAGAAGTATCCATATAGGGGGTAAGGGATAAACACAGGCTTCTGATTTAGGGTATTGAACCTTGAGAGGGGTGAGCAGAGTGTTCATGTGGGATGCAGCCTATGAGGGTGTCATGCAGAGTGTTCTGGGCAGGACTGTGGTTCTACATAAGGAGTCAGAGTCAGAGGCACAGCATGGTAGTGGCTGCAAGGAAAGGACAAGATGAGCCTGGACCATCCTTTTCATGCCATAAAACAAGGAATTGCCCAAGAATGATGGGTACAGTAGCCAAATTGATGAGACTCTCATTAATAAAACTAAGAACAAGTTGAGCATCAAAACATATAATGAAAATAATGAATTATACTCCATTCAATAAAATTTAAAAAGCATGAGTCCAGATGAAAGACAGACACTCTTCCATTTGCATTGAAGTTACATCTTGATAAACCCATTGTAAGTTAAAAATATCAAAGTTGAGAATGCATTTAATGTGCTTTACCTACCAAACATCACAGCTTAGCCTAGCCTATCTCAGACATGCTTAGAATGCTTACATTAACCTACGATTGAGAAAAATCAGCTCAATACAAAGACAAATTCATAATAAGGTGTTGAATATCCAATGTGATTTATCGAATGCTATACTACTGACATGAAAAACACAATGCTCATAGGGGTACTGGAAGTACAGTTTCTAACGAATGGGTAACTCTTTCACCACATAATAAAGTCGAAAAATTTTAAGTAGGGCCGTCATAAATTGGGAACCATCTGTACATATATGCTAATATATATTTGGTGAGGAATAAGCTACTAGCACAGCTTCATTATTTGTTCTATCAAGTACTTATTATTAATACCAACCAAGGGAAGAAAAGAGTAACTTTCCCACTGTGAGTTGCAAAGCTCTAGCAGGTATCACCTTAAGTAAGTGACCAGATTTAGCATCTTCAGAAAAGGACAACCACTTAACAGAAGGCAGTGAGAACTCAGCGTCATGTCTATGCTATTTCTGCCTAAGAAGCACTAACTTAAATCGAAAATGCCAAACAAATTCAAATATAGAATATAATTCACCTGTAATTTTTAAGGGTCAAGGTCATAAAAATCAGGGAATAATGTCTCTGTAAGCTCAGATTTTCAACCGTAAAGTGGAAAAGAGAATCAATAGCTTGGCTTTGAGGAGTTCCTGAGCTAATTTGACTGAAAGAATTATTATGGGGATCTAAAACATTTCTCAAGCACAAAGTTATGGAGAAGTGGGCCCTTGACTGAGCATTGACGGACTGTGAAGGAACCTAAGAAACTCCCCACACAGACGACTTCAGCTTCTTGATTACAGAGGGATGAGCAGAACCCTAAAGCCACTTTGGTTTTCAACTTCCTTCTTGATTCATGGGGTAATACGAAGTAGTCGTTACTATACATTCCCAGACTGTGGATTTGTTGTCTGGGATCAACTCATAAAATCATAGTTTTACCTACCTTATTATTTATGGTAAAAATTTTTTTTAAAAAAAGACTAAATCTCAGACTTTTTATCTGAAAAGTGGGAGGATGTCTACTTTACAGTGTTGTTGAGAGGATTAAATGGAACAACCAGTATAAGTGTCTAATATATAGGAAGAGCTATCGAATGAATGTTAACTTTTAACTCTTATTCTTATGAGCATCCTTATTTTCCCTAACATTTCCGTCTCAGGTCCTGACTCCGCAGTCTTGCTAATTTGATGAATCTGCCTTCCTCATTCTTCCTTTGCCTTAGGTAGACGTGTCCCTGATTAAAGGTTACATCCTGTGAAGACTCACTGTGAAGGGAAGTCCACAATAGATGGAGAGACAATGCATTTCTTGTTCAGAACAGCCACCAACAGTGATGACAACAGCCGTCCATGGGCTGGGGTCAAAGGTCAGCTGTCCCTCTGTTGCTTCACTCATCTCCTGGCTCCCAGTGGACTACATAGGAATCGATCTCAGGTCTAAAATCCAATCAAGGTTCATCTACCCAGGCCCAAGCCAAGGGTACAAAACAGACAAATACATAAAGGCAAAATAAAGTTTGCACTCAGTCTTCTGAGTTCGGTGGTTGTGGAAACATGGTGCATCCACCAGGTACAAGAGCAGGGATTCATAGGGGTGCTAGTTGGAGACTCTGGATACCCGTAGGCAGCAGCAGAGTGAGAACCAGAAATACATCTCCAGGTGGGCATCCAAGGAAGCTTAAAATGCTGAGCCAAATAAAAAATGGGAAATGTGTGAGCACAGCAACTCTTTTTGACAAAGCTCCTTTCTTGTCTCTGCCTCATGAAAACCAGGAACATCAGCTCCCTTGGAAACTATTAGTGTAGCTGATGCCCTGCCTGTACTCCTCAGGGCCCATGCATGACATTTGTCCTGGATGCAGCTGGAATCCATCCATTATCGTGCAGTTCCTCCCTTGGTGCCATTGTCTGCTGGGAAATTTCCCAGACACTGAAAATGTGCAAAGCAATACTTTTCAATTACTGTACATACATCCTGACACGCCATGTGGCCTTCACCAATTTGCTGCACAATCTGTCTCGATAGTACCCACAAAGCAGGCTTCTTGATAGTGTGGACCAAATCATGTCTCTCTTTTGTTGCCTAGGAATCCTTTTATGGGCTCAACTCCATAAACTAGATATGCAGATCAGCGCATGGGAGAGAGAAGCCTGGGTGGGCTCCACTACATAGTGGTGAGAAGGAGACTGAGAAACACAGTCCGAGCCCTTGCAGTGGACATTGCCTGGCAGAATCCTGCTTCACAAAAGGAAGGAGTGTCCAGTTCAGGGCTGGGCTTGTACCAGCCAAGGGGAACCCACAAACCACATTACTTTAAATGATTCTGCTAGGACTACCCGGCACCCTCTCTTCCTGTTAATGTGGTTGGTTCATTTGTCTTAGAGAATAGAGATACTTTTAGTGCTAACTATTGACAACCATTATGCTCAATTCTTTGAACACATGACCTCATTGAATGCCCACAATAATCACGTGAAGTTGATACAATCTTGATTTTTCAGATGAGAGATTTGACATTGAGGTTCAAAGAACTTTGTTGGAAGACGGGATTTAGACATGGGCCTGTGTGAGTCCAAACCGCATGCCTTCAACCACACCACCATCAATCTCAGTTTCTAGAAATATAAAATCTGTATTCTCCTCTCTGCCGCAGCCTGGTGAGGTTTTTCAACAGCTTGAGGCTGTTGCAAAGAAATTCCACTAGACAACTGCAGGGCATTTGGTCACTTTTTATAGCTCTGGAGACTCATAATGATATATAATTTCCTTATTACATTTCTATAAACATATTTCTTCAAGATAAAGTTGTTTCTCCCTGATCTGACTCATCCTGTGTTTCATCACCAGAGGAGTCTTACCAAAGCACAGCTCTGATATTGTCACTTCTCTGCTCAGAAACCTCCGTAGCCCGAGATTGCCCCAGGGCCACAGACACTCTGGATGTCCAAAGGTGGCTGCACCCTGCCTTTCTGGAATGACTTCCTATCTACTAATCACTAGTGCTGGGATTTGAACTGGGCTCTGTGGATCTCTAGAGCAGCCAGGATGGTGGGCCAGAGCATCCCTGTAAGCATACTATGGGTCTCTACAGAATCTCACTTCAAAAAGGGTCCTGTGGTGTCACAGTTTAGAAAGAATTTCTCTAACTCAGACACAGCACAGTTCACCTGGACATTCCCCCCACGCTATACCTCTGCCTAAGCTTGTCCTTCACCCGAACTGTTCGTCCTTCCAACATCATCTTTTGACATCTTACCTGTCTTACCTGTCCTTCAAATCCTAGTTGAGTTGTCACTGCCTCCATGAAGCCTTCCTCGGTGTCTCAGCCTGAAACCCTCTCTCTCTCCTTCTGTAGCTCTTTCTGACCTTCTCATAGAACTTGCCACACTAACCTGGTAGCATGGTTGTCCATGCCCATTTTGTCCCATCTCTCCCTCTTGACTCAATGTGTTGCCCTAGGATTGAGCAGGCAGAGATCACATCTCCATTATATCTCTGTGTTTCCCCGGCATCTAATACGATATTTTGATCATACCAGGCACTTAATAAATATGCATTAATATGAACTGAATTAATATTGCTAATTGGGCATCACATTAAACAATGCCCTTTGATAAGTTGTCTGCTGATGAACACTATCCTGAGTTCTTGAAAGCCATGTGTCATGGGAATTAAAAAAAGCAAAATGTGCCAACCTCCACAGAACTTTTTGCTCACAGGGATAAGGCAGTTAAGTGTTGCTTTCATTTTCTTCCTTCAGCTCGAGGTGTCCTAATAGAGGCAAGAAATCGGTGCCTACTCTTTTGTTTTATTTTTCTTTTTACAAATATTCTTCAGAATTTTTTTTCTTCAGTTGAAAATCTACTTTGGGTCCGGCATAGTCTTACTGCTGGGATATCAACTGAAATCACTCATGGTTTTGATTTTGTCTCCCTTCAAGTTTCCAAGAACTTAAATACAGGAACGGTGGCTTCCATTGACTTATAGCTTCCCTAGCATATGTCTAGGTGGGTACCTGGTGCAAGGCCCAAAACAGCAGACCCCCCACTCTGAATTCCATGGTGCTGTCTCTTCTTTCTGACTCTCATCGCTTCTTCCTCTTCTTCAAGTTATGTGCATGTGTACCTTTTATTTTTTGCTACAGGCTACCCATTTTATGAAGTACAATTTATGCATGTACAGAACTGACCACTTAGCAGTAAAGGTTTGTTGAATGGAAGGATGAATGAATAAATGAATGCGGACAGAATATCTAATCTTGGAAAGAATAGAGAGGAAAAAGTCCAAAAAGGAAAAGAGAAATGAATGATTATCAGTGGCTTCTGATTTAAAGACACAAAGCTAGCATGTGCTTGGGGGATATGCATACTTATTTACTCCAGCAACATCAGACTCTAATAGATACAACCAAAAGATATATGAGGGAACCTATGGAATATTCATGTGGCTGTCATTGACTACAAAGGGCTTCTAAGAAAAGCCATTAGGATAAATAATAGTGATAATAACAAATATCCAATGTTTATTGATCTCTTGCTATAGGCCAGCTACTATGCTAAGAATTATTCACGTTACTTCATTAATCCTTCTGATTGCCCTGTGAATGCTATTTTTACACTTTTAAAAATATAGTTGCATAAGATGGTAAGTAAAATACTCAAGGTCTCAAGACAGGAAGTGGTAGAGCTGGGATTCCAATCCAGTTGGTGTAATGTCAGCACCTCAGCTCATGACCTCTGCTACAATGACTCTCATTTATAAGATTTCCTTGCCAGAAGCAGCCAGAAGCTCCAGTTCTGCTTGCAGGGTTCTCCTTTGTGACAAAAATTGTGAAAAACTTTGTTACACAACATACACTGTTCCCTGTACATTCATCAGCATATAATTAAAGATGATAAAATGTTTTTATACATTTTAGTGCATGTGGGGACACTGTAAAAGGTAAAAAAATATTAAATATTTCCTGTAAGTTTGGTTCCCATATCTGTTGGTGGTCCACAAATGTTAATTTCATTCACTGCATTTGATTTGGCCTGGATAGGCCAGAGTTATATCTGAATGGCAGCCTTTGGATGCAATTTGCTCCTGGTGGTGATTTAAAGCAAAGGGGCTATAATCTCTAAAAAGACAAGGAAGGGAAGGATTAATTTTGACTCATTTGCTATAGAGGAGCTCTTGCAAACATTTCAAGGCTTTTAGTTTAGCAGTCAATACATCTCATTTTTCTTCTCTAGAAATTCATTTTTGTTTACTCAGAAAATGTTTTTTGAATGCTAAGCACTGCTGTGCATGTCCCTGGAGATACAGTGGTGAGCAAGACAGCCATGGTCTTTGTCCTTATAGAAGATCTATAACAGGTAGTTATAATCCTGTCTAATAGAGGCAGCGATGGCAGAAATGTAGTGTTCTGTGGGAACACGTGGGAGGTGCAACATATCAGGCCTAGAAAGTCAAGGAAGACTTTGTAATCATCTAAGATCTTAGAGCAAAATCTTTGAAGAACTGAAATTTTTTTAATTAAAATGGTAAATACTGTTTTACAAAGTGCACAGCTATTAGGAATATTTTTGTTAAGTTTGAAATACAGGCGAAAAGCCTTTGTCTCTGTGCCCACGAACCTGAGAGTGAGCAGGAACAGAGTTTTGCTTAGCAAAGAACGGCTGGGATCGGGGCTGAACTCAAACAATGGCTGTTAAGTCTGAATGCTTTGGAAGTAAAAGTCCAGCTTCAGAGACACGGCATGGGACTAGGACGTGCAGACACGTCACTGGTAAGTCTTAGAAACCTCCAGGCTGTGGTTTATTAAGAGAATTGTTTTCTGCCTACAGGTAATAAAGGACTTCAGGGAGAAGGCATACAATCAGTCTTCTCCCTCACAGTGGTAGAAGGTCTTAAAAAAGTCCTCTTGGCCAAATGTCTAGTTGTCTAAATAGAACACAGGCCACAGCTGAGAATTTATGTTAAGGAAAAAAATTACTCACAACATTTCTTAAAGAATGGTAAAGCAGCCTTTTGGGGGACCATCACAATAGGTGTAGGAACCACTGAGATGAGGTTTTGCAGTGAGGGGGAAAGATTGGGCCATTAGGGTTAAAAGGTACTTTCTCTTCATCCTCTGAAGGTTTGGTAACTTTAGTCCATGAAATAAACTGACAGTAGACAGATTAGCAGGAGAAAAAGTAAACAAGTTTACAACATGCACACAAGAGCCACACAAAATATGATAAAGAAGGGTTGGATGGTTGAAACTTAAATAGCATTTTGAGCTGCAGATATAGGGGCTTGAAGACTCCAGGAGGATGGTGGAGACAGCTACAGAGGTGAGGGGAGGAGTGGCGCTGTGAATAAAGTTTGTCTTTTTATGCAGAGAAAGTCTTTCAGGTGGCAGCCCTCAGAAGAATAGGTAGAAAGTCTATCTGGTGTCCTGGGCTAGAACATTTAGTCCCCTCTCTTTTGATAGGAGTTAGTGCTCCCCAGTTAATGTAGATTCCAGGGAGGGGTCCTCCCTGTGCTTTAGAAGACAAACAGGATCAAAGGAGAGGGGAGCTGAGAAAGGTCAGATAGACTGGTCAGGAAGCTGCTTCTTTAGATCAAAGTACTCAGCATGACAAAGTGCCACACTCTGGGGTGTTATTTTCTGAGCCCCAATAGGCTCAACTCCAAATACAACAAGGAAAAGTGGAAATTTATAGCCGAGAAGTGGCAGGGTGATGGTGGGGTTAATGGAAAAATGACTAAGAGGAAACATCATGGGAGAAAGGGGTGGGGATTCTGGCTAAACCAAACCTAACAGGCTTTTTGTTGAAGGCAGGGCAGGGTGATCAGACATTCCCTCGGAGAATGGTGGAGCATGAAGATTCTGATTGATATTGAGGGTGATCAGATATGGAAGATGGCAGGATTCTGGCTGAAACTGAACAATGCAGAGATGAACACTGAGGTCGAGGCCTAATTGAAAGAGTTCAGAAGAGCCTGAGTACCGTTTGGCCACAGAGAGAATCCTTGTCATTTAACACAGACGGATGTTATATTTTGTTATATTTAACATAATAGTCCCTCCTCCTCCACCAGAGGAGGGATTGTTCTGGATGCATTCTCCTCCTCATCCAAACTTCCATTTCCTGAGCCCAGAAACGCTGAAAGCTAGAGGAGGGCTGCTATGGTTTGAATGTTCGTCCCCTTCAAAACTCAGGTTGAAATTTAATTGCCATTGTAATGGTGGTCCTTTGGGAGATGGTAGACTGCAAGGGCTCTACTTTAGTGATGGTATTGTTTCTGTGATAAAGGGGTGAGTGTAGCTCTTCCTCACTCTCTCTCACCCTCCATTCTTCTGCCATGTGATGACACAGAAGAAGACACTTGCTAGATGTTGGCACCCTGACATTGGACTTCCAAGTCCCTAGAACTGTGAGCAATAAATTTCCTGTTCATGATAAATTACCCAGTCTGTGGAATCACAAAATGGCCTAAGACAAGGGCCTTACTGTGTTTCTAAATCTGGCCTGGATGATACTAGGTACTCTGTTAATTTTTTATATAGATGACCTTGGTGTCACTTTTTCTGCTGGTTTATGTGTCTTTTAATCAGATGTCACAGCAATAAGAGCTACCTGACAGGGTGCCACTGTACCAACTTTTCCATTTCTGGATGCAATTTCAGAGTGGTACTCTATCAAAAAGAGCAGCAGGATTCTATTAGAACATCTCTTATCTAATACAGAAATATAGTTCCTTCACCACAGAATTTTCCAGGTTACAAATGCTGAGCGTTTCAATACTATTACCACCATATCGTGCAATGCAATTTAAAACCTATTTTTAAAACAGTATAGTGGATTCATGTCTAATTCATAGATTCAGTTTTCTGTGTGTTGAAATGCCACCTAGTGGGCTATATTGCATACAAAAAGTAAAACTGATCCTTGGAGTTACAATCTAGCATTTTCTTCCTAAAATTTGAGGTTCAAGTGATAAATCTTCTCAGCCAGTAAAATCTCTAAATTTAAAAGGTAACATTATATATTCAGCATAAGTTCAGCTTGAAAGGGACCAGACTTTGGAATTTCTTTTAAACATTGTATCTGGAAAGATTTAAAAGGAGGGAATCAAAAGGATTAGTTTTGAGTTATCATTGGTGGTAGTTGAGCAAGAAGTGGATGAAAAATAAAAGCAGCCTGCTTTTATTTTTTTCTAAGGTGGTTAAGATTTGGAGCAAACAGAACAACCAGACTTTAGCATGCAAAGTATTTGACAATTTTGAAGATACATTACATTTCACAATCCCTTGAATGATTAGGTATTTTTATTTATTTATTTTTTTTATTGTTGGGGATTCATTGAGGGTACAATAAGCCTGTTACACTGATTGCAATTGTTAGGTAAAGTCCCTCTTTAATTCATTCTTCTGTTGAATTTAAACTGATATTCAAAGATGATTTTTTATTGACTACCATATACTGAGCTCTTAGCTAAGGAACGAAATATAATAATGAGCAAACTGAAGAGGTCCCCTGCCCTAAAGCATCAGAGACATGCCACTTCAGAACACTGGATTTTGCCTCTTAATTTTACAATTAGTATCATGTTACCATTTTCCCCGTGTTTTCTTTGGCACTATCCTAACAGAATTGATTATTCTGTTATTAAAACCAAAGAGAACTCTGCTAAGGTGATGAGAGCTTATTGACTTTCCAGAATTCTAGGGTTTCTATGAGAGCTGTAGCATCTATGGAAATAAACTCGTTGAAGCAGTTTGATCTTTCTCCTGACTGAAGATCAGAGAAATCTTACCAGCTTGCTATCACGTGTCTTTTGACAGAATCCTTTGTACTCACCTGGTTTGAGACTTGGTCTTCCTTGGAGTACATGAATCATTTCCCATAAGGCCCAGACACAAAGCAATGAAAAGAACTTGAGACAATGGCAAAGACCGACCGACATTCACCAATTTGAATACTCAGTGCACACCGTAATTTCTAGAATCCACTCAGATTAAGCATAAGAAGGGAAAAAGTTAGGAGACTGAGCTGAAACGCTGGCTGTTTACTGTTTTGGTTAAAGCAGTCATTTCCTTCAACTCTCCTTTGGCTTCCCAATCCACTCTCCAGAAGACAACATCAAAACTCCCAAACCATCCAACAAGTCTGAAGAGCAACCTGATGCTTTGAGTAAAAAAAGTTAAACATGGAAGTTCAGGCATAAGGCACCCTACTCTCTCACAGTCTACCTTTGATATACACGTACCCCTAGTTTTAGGATCCATCAGTATCATCTCCATCAAAAATGTTTCTTGCACATTAAATGTGCCATTATTGAGAGCCTTGGCACTGTGTGTTATCAGATAATTTGTTAGAGGTTGGTGAAATATTGGTGAGAATAGGTCAGGATCAATGCTCAAAAAAAACTAATGTAGTTTCCAGCTGCATTAAGTGAAGTGGGTAGAGTGTGTGCTCTGGTCTCAGGCATATCCGTGGTTGAATCCATCATAACCACTTATGAGCAGTGGAAAATTGGGGGGAGTAACTTAACCTCCCAGAGACTGTTTCCTCATCTGTAAAGGGGGATAATAAGGTAATCTCAGAAAGGGCTGTGATAAGGATCAAATTAAATATCATAGGGGGTTTGTCACAATGCCTAGATTAGAGTAAGTTTTTAGTTTAGTTCAAGCAGCTACTCTTATGACTTTTGTGATTATTAAAATGTATCACTGTGGTGAGCTTTATTTGGATTATGCTTGGCTACCATATTCAGTTCTGGATGACACATAGTAGGAAGGCTATGATGATACGAATGAGAGACAATTGAAAGACTTTTTGACCAGATATATTGTGAAATCATGTTTCTCAAGGATTAAGTGAGAAAGTGACAGCTGTGGAGAAGCATCACATTGGACTCCAACTGTTGATAGGCTTCTCAAATTTGAAAGAAGGGTTAAAGTTGTTCATTGTAAGCCAGCCATGGTGGCTCTTGCCTGTAATCCTAGCACTGTGGGAGGCTGAGGCAGGTGGATCACTTGAGCTCAGGAGTTCAAGACCAGCCTGAGCAAGAGCGAGCCCCTGTCTCTAAAAACCAGCCAGGAATTGTGGGAGTCCCCTGTTGTCCCAGCTACTTGGGAGGCTGAGGCAAGAAGATTGCTTGAGCCCATAAATTTAAGGGTGACAAAGTGAAACTCTATCTCTTCAAAAGAAAAAGTTGTTCACTCATCAGGGTGAGTAAAAATTATAAGCACATAATTAGGAGTAAGGTGGTAAATTTTCTGTCCACAGAGATGCTTAACTCTGGGTGACAAGTTGTCCAGTTGTCTCAGATGTTATGCTGGCCAGGAGGTTACATTTCAAGTGTTGGCTATGTGTTAAAATGTTGTCCAGGGCTTCTTCCATCCTGAGATTCTTTGACTCCAGGAGAAAGAAGAGAAGCATAGGAAAGAAGTGCTAAAGGGAAGAAATGGAGAGAGGAGTCATCCTGTTTCCTTTGTTTTCTCCTTCATTTGGGGCAGTGTGGGATTTAGCAAGTGTCAGCATTAGCTCATAAAGAAAATGATACCCTTTCTGGGCTAATCCTACACAACATCTTTAGTGCTTGGCAACATGAGAGTATATGGAAATTACAAAAAGAAGCCTCTTCCTCTGGTCAGAGGCCTAAAGAGAGGAGTTAAGACTAAATTTCATCCCACACTGGCCCTCTGTGTAGTGGAAAATCTGTACAACTGTATGTTGCAATCCAGTTTTAACTTTCTGGCCTTTTCAGAGTGTGTGTGTGTGTGTGTGTGTGTGTGTGTGTGTGTGTGTGTCTAGATGGTCTTTCTTCTCAGAGCAGTGTCACCTGCTCAGCAACCTACCTGTGAAGTCTTGGAGTAGGAGAGGTCGGAGATGGAGTCAGGCACTGCTTTCACTCAAAAGAAACTGTTGGTTGCCTTGAAGTCTTCTTCAGCTCTTAAAACTTTGGAGTGTGACCTGAGCAACATGATCATTTAACCCAAGAGCACGGCTTAAAACCAAGCAAAGATCTGTGGGAGAACATTATAGAAGGGTGGCTCAGCAATGATGGACATTAGTGAGTGTGGGCTACCAGCATACGTCTCCTTCTTCATAGTCACTCAATTCCCCCTTGTACCTGTAGCTATGATGGTGCTGAGAGGGTGATCTCAGAGGCTCATCTTCTGCGTGTCATTCCTTTCCCTGTCCTCTCATGCAGCCAGAGTTTGGGCAAGTAAACTCAGCCTGGGCCATCGGGCATGGTCTCCTCTCCTGAGACTTGGAATTTTGGGAATCCGTAGGTCTTGGATCAAGAGTAATAATGGGAAGTCACTTTCCCACCGCCTGCCTTAAATACCAGAAGTTTCTGTGGCTCTTGTTCTGACTTTTGCTTTCAGCTTCCCAGGCTTCCTGTCTATATCCAAGTCTTGTTCTTGAATTCTGTGAGCCCCCTGTTACCCTTCTTATGAGTCCTTGTTGCTTATGTTTTGAATTCTAGATTTCTCTTGCTTGCAACCAAGATCCCTAACTAAAATACCACACTGAAGTTGAAAATGGCAGGCATCTATTAATAACATGACTGGCTTGTGAATCATAAAATATTCACTATCAAAGATTAAACTCTGTTCTGAGTTTATGTATCACCTCTGGGTCCAACCTCCATTCCTCAAATAAGAAAAATCATTATCTTTACATATATTGGGCATTGAGCGTTAGGCTAAATGCTTTACATATATCACCTCATTTAATTCTCACAACTCATATAAAATAAACACTAATATTATACTCACTTTATAGATATGGATACTGAGAGTTAACATGTTCAAGACTGAGTTAGCAAGTGGCAGAGCCAATATTTAAACCCATGTCTGGGTCACTCCCATATCTTTTACTCTGCCTTAGGACTTAACACATGGTGAGTTGTTTTTTTTTTAACATTTCTTCAAATAATGAAATAATCATGATAAATCAAATAATGAGAAGTTGAAAGAAATTCACAAATTTTGAGTTAGCTTTAGGAAAGGACTTAAACTCAGCTTATTGTTAGAGTAGCTGTGTCTCAGCTTTTTATACACGAATTTATGTGTTATTCTCAGGACTCTGCGTTTCCCTCAGTTTGGGGGGCACGGTGCATGGGGGCAGCCATGCATCTCAGCTGGGTCTTTCCTGCCTGTTAAATATCTACTGGACTAAGCACTCTCCAAGCTCCCAGCAAGTTCATTAGTTACCTGAAAATACCTACCTCATCTGTCATCAGCACTCAAATGGCCTGAGGGACTTTTCATTTCCACTCCATTTTCCAAACTCTTTCTAGCATTTGCCTCCTACATCTGGAATCAATCCTGACCAGGAGCAAAATGCTGCATAGTTGGGCTCCTCCCTGGGCAGCCTTTCTTTCTCCCGAGGAGAGCTGAGAATACATCGCATATGAATTAGCCATTCTCTTCCACGGGAAACCGGTGGCAGCGGCAGAGGCAGCTTCTGCATTCTAATTTGCTCATATAGCCCCTTCGTCTTTATTTATTTAAGCAAAATATTTAGTTTAACATTTTCAGTCATTAGGGCCGAAAAGACACACATATTTAAAAACTAGATTTATTTGTGTAGTAAATTGTGATTGTCTTTTAAAAGTAACCCAGCTCATTATCCCTTTATCATTCTCAGGAGAAAAGATTTTTAGATATAGGTAGATTCAGTCTTAGGAAACATCACAGCACTGTTTCTAATTCCCACTCCATAGAGAAAAGAGAATACCAATTTGCCATTGACGACTAACTCAATTACAAACATGATTTAAACATTTTTTTCATGCTGTTTGGGGGATTTTTTTTTTTTAAGATAGTAGGTGGGGAACTTCATACACTTCTAGAGTTGCTTTCAGGGACAACTTTTAGATCCTTTGAAAGAAAGATAGTTCATTTATATTTCTTTTTTCTTTCTGGCTAGGAGGAACTGAGTAGGAAAACATGATGTCAGGATATTAAATTCCACACATCTTTCTTTAGTTATTCTTGAAAATATCTTTATGAAAAGAGAATCCCAGAAAGCAAATGGCAATGAAAGCTGATTTCTGACAGCCCCTAGAAAAATACATACAGGATACACAGATGGAAAAAGTCATTCCCTTAATTAGACTAACTGCATTGTTTTAGTAATACAGCATGTCCTGCCCTTAATTTTAAATTATCAAAAGATTTTTTTTTTTTTTTTTAGTTCTAGAAGAAACACCAATAAAAAAATCTGAGATGCTTACTATTACCTTGAGATATAAACCCCAGCCTCTGCAGGGAGATGATCTATGCTGATGAAGTATAACTAGGGATAAATAGAAAGTTGCAAAATACAAGGGTGAAAAAAATAATGAGAGTTGGTCAGAAAACAGAAGGCAGTTTTCTACAAAAAGAGTCCATGATCTGAGATAGTAAATATGGGTATTCGTTCTGCCCCTTTGAGGTCAATAATTGAATTATCAGACTTTTCAAAAGTACACTCAGCTGTAAACAATTTAGAGGTGTTTACCTTGTGCCAGGCATTGTGCTAAGTCCCTTCTTAAGTTATCAGTCCGCTGTGCTCCTCAGCGGGTGCGTGGGGCACTGTGGGGATGTAAATGAACTGCCAGAACCTGCTCTGTCCTTTTCTTATACGACTGGGTGATGCAAGGATGAAACCCCTGAGAAAGCAAATCCAACCTCCGATCGGATCGAGGGGATAAAAACAATGTGAACAGTAAGCTCTTTGAAAAGAAAACCGCCTCCCTATGGTAGAAAATAAGGGGGAAGGGGGCCCCTGCAGAGAACCTAGCAAGCGGGGAACGTGGGCCCTAGGGAGTGCGATATTACACAGGAACATAATGGGGTTGACTGCATACTTGTCTAATTACTGGAGCTATTAAAATCTCTACAATTTAGATTCAGGCAAAAAAAAAAAAAGGCTCATATAAATGCACACAAATGCTCCTGATTGGATTTTATGAATCTATTCCTCTCGCTTCTAAAAGAACACCACCCTGTATGTACATGTAGCTGCTAAAAGTGAGTGACCTTCCCCCCCCCCACCTCCCCGGCCTTGCCCTTGCCCCCTGACTAGTGTACTCTGTTACTGTAATAAGCAGTTAGGTTAGATAAGGCGATGGTTGATGGGAATCATCTCTGTCGAAGCCGAAGTATAATGCCTCAGTCAACGGATTTAATCTAAACCAAATGTTTTGAGATTCTGAAAGCTCCAGGAACAGAGAAAGTATAAGTTTTATATTTGCTCAAGTTCAAACAGAGAGCAGAGAGATTTCAGAAGCTCAGAGAGTGGTCACCAAGAAGAAAAAAAGGGGGGAAAGAAAAGGAAAAAAAATGTTATTTCTCCTGAGGTCAATCAAAGGAACAAGTAATATTTATTCACTTTCTCTTTTTTGTTTATCTCCTCTACCTATTTACTTTCTTTTTCCTTGACCCAAAGGAAGGTTGTCTGCTTAATGCCCATCTGAACGTGACACAGGTACTTAGTACGTAGTAGGTGCTCAATAAATAAATACTTCTAGAATGAACAGATGGACAGTGGTTAGTGTAGGGGTATAGTGCCCAAGCTTCATTCTGCCCCTTTTAGCCATGACACTTGAGGCAAGTTACTTAACATCAGTTTCCAGTTCTGCAAAGTGGAGCTGAGAATAGGTGTGAAGCTTAAACAGGCCAATGGTGCGAAGGAACAAGCTTTGTGCCTGATACAGAGACGGGAGCTTTTCTTCCCATGTCTGGACACTTCCCCTCCTGACACCCTGGTTGTTTCCTCTCAACTATTCTCCCCTACAATTGTTTGGGTTGAAGATGGAATTTAAAGCCTGAAATCTAGGCACCTCTTTGAAAGGGTATCTTCCATGTATACAAGATGAAGGCATGCTAATAAACCTCTATTTGTTTTCCTCTCATTAATCATTTTTTGCCACAGTGGTCTGTTTGAGCTAAGAACTTAGAAGGGTAAGGAGAGAGTTTATTTTCTACCTGTACAGTATGTATGCCGAATTTTGAAGAGTATTCCTGCCTTCCAAAGATGAAGAAAACATGCTTTTCCATGCTTCAGTTCATCTGATGTAGAAAGCAACATTTGGGGGCTGGAGGGAAATATTACTTTTCTCATTTCACAGATGAGAAAATAGTTATGTCTCCTGGCTAGTAAGAAGCATAGCCAGTGTTGGAACTCACCTCTTCATATTCAGCAAAGATTTAATGAGCACCTACTGTGTTCTCCACACCCTGCTGAGCTCTGGGAACAAAGCAGAGAAGAGACCCAGCCAACTGACTCCTAGTCCAGTGCTCTGAACTAAATTGACAACTCTAGGCAATGGCAGTGATGTTAATTCATAATCTAATACATTTTTCATGTACAAATTTAATAGTTTTAAGGAGGTTTCTAAGTAATACCTTAAAAACAGAAGGCACTCTGCCCAAGATTCCTTTTGTTTTTTTTTTTTTTAATTGTTGGGGATTCATTAAGGGTACAAAGATCCAGGTTACACTTATTGCATTTGTCAAGCAAAGTCCCTCTAATAAATGTATTCCTTCCCCAAGAGGTGTGCCGAACCCCATGACTCCCACCCTCCTCTCTCCTTCCCTCTCCCCACTCTCCCCTTCCTCGACCTCCACCATGTGCTAGGTCATCCATTGTCCTCGTATCAGAATTGAGTACATTGGATTCTTGCACAAGATTTCTGACTGAGCGAACAGTAGACTTCAACTACATTAACTGACGTATAGTTGTAACATAACTTGGAATAAAAACATGAGAAAGTTATCCAAACATTTAACAAGGTCACCACCCTTCATAAAAGAAATGCACAGAAGGTGCAGCAGTGGAGGTATCTGGGTTTCCAACGCAAGATGCCCCATTTCTCTATGACAGTGATTTCCACACAGGTTCTTGACGTGGCCAGTGTTCTGCCAAGTTTCAGTCTACAACTGCCAGGCCTGTTGGTGTTCAGTGTTCCATCTTCCCTATTATTTTCCCGACAGACAAAAGGAAAACAGCATGTATTCCTTCTGCCTGTAAGAGGAGCAAATAAAACGGCTTTGTGAGTGTAAGACACGCCGCCTTAATTAGCTTTTTTCCTTCCAGGTAATAAGAGTTTTCTCCGAGGAATGTCCCAAATTAACAACACTGAGGAAGTTTATATTTCCTTCTCTTTTCCCATTTAAGATTCCTAACTGCAAAAATCACACCCAAAGATGCTAATAAATCTTCATGGTTTGTTGATTTTGAATATAACAAAATAACAGGTTACCACAGTGAAAGTTAGAATCTGTTTCCTCTGATGTGTGTTTTGAAATCATCCATATGGGACTAGATGTCCTCCCAAACCTTACAGATTACAGAAGTCAGAAATATGTTATCTTAAACCAGAACTTCTTGATTTGAAAAATTCACTCATAGCTCCATGAACCCCATAAAATGGCATGAAAAAAAAAACCTTTCTTTTGTATGTGCATTTTGTGAGATTATGACTGTTTAGAAGATTCTCAAAGGAGTGCATGGACCAAAACAGCTTGAGAACTGCTTCATCAATGTCTATGGAAGTTTCAAATTGTTGTCAATCATTTTTAAGTACTTTCACCATGTAATTTTTGGATCTGTCTTCAAACTTGGTATTTGAAACAAAAATGTATAATCATCAAAGACATACTTTAAGAACATAAACATATCTAGTTTATACCATGACATTTATTTCATTTGCACCATTTTGAGAAGTGTTTCTTGCCTCTGAGAAGCAGAAAGGACTATCCAACTGTAACTCTACTTAATCTGACTCTGAGGATTGTAGTTCCTGAACAGCCGACTTGAGAGAAAAGTCTATAAAGCAGATCCTCTCTACCCACTGTACAGTTGTAAGTTTGGCTTGTGGCCCAGCACAGAGTGGAAGATGGCCGAATCTCATTTTGCCGTCATGCTGCTGTAAAGAGGGACTGAGGGGCTGCATCAGTGAGCCCTGTGGGTAAAGCCCTGTCCTAAGTAAATAAAACCAAGGTTCTCTGCCCTCTAGTTGAGAAGATGAAACACTTGTTCAATATATGTGCCAACTCCCCCCACCCTCCTGGGACCCCAGAAGGCCACTCTCTAAACCGGAAAAGCTAGAGAATATGTACAGGATTCCACTAGAATACAAAATCTCTCTGGCTCACAATGCTCTCGATTACGACAAGTCTTCCCATGAATTTTGTGAATACATTGTGGCTGATTTTTCAATGTTAATTCTTCAAAAGATGCTCCTAAAAAATGGAGATATCCTGAAGGATAAATTTTAGGACTAAATTTTTAAACTATTCAGGTTTTTTTTTTTAGAAGTGGATTTGTCTAAATTCAGAAAGTCTTCACCAATTTAAATAATTGGTTTTTCTGTCACTGTCTTCTGTGTCCACATGGGTGAAGAAAGTTTTCTTTCCTGTAAAGTGTAGAGAAAAAAAAACATATAGACAACACACATAGGCTTATTTATATATATACATATGCATGACATTCAGTAGAAGTTGTTGTTTTAAAAAATTATCAGAATAGCTGCATTAAAGCTTGATAAGGTTTGTAAAATTTATAATGGTATCCCCTTCAAGGCCTGATGTGAGTTATGAAATCTAATTTTGTTTTCATAGCTCTGTGATAAAATTTTATCAATGTTATAAAAGGGGTCTTTACTAAGACTGACCGGAAATCTGAACTGTCTGGCCAGGCAATAAAAACATATTCCTTAGCTGCAAAGTGTCAGACAGGCAAGGTTTAACTAAAATTGATCGATAAGTCTTCCTTTTACAGTTGAGTGCATTCACTTTACCTCATAGAATAATAGTGTTCTTTTTAATGGTTTTCCCATTAATATTAGACTTCGGTGTTAGGAAGGAACATGAAAGACATAAAAGAGAAAGAGATATGACATCGAGAAAGAATGTTGTGATCTTCCACGGTAGGGGCTCAGTGAGCCCTGTGGGCAGAGCCCTGTCCCAAGTAAATAAAACCAAAGTTCAGACATGGTACTTGTATGGGTGAGGTGTAGGGCTTTTGTTATTGATTGTCATGAGTTGAATTATGTTCCCCCCAATTCACATGTCCGAGTTCTAACCCTCAAGCACATCAGAATGTGACCTTAGTTAGAAATGGTATCATTGCAGATGTAATTAGTTATAATGAGGTCATACTAAGCCAATACAACTGGTGTCCTCATACAAACAGGAAAATTTGGACACAAAGCACACCAGGAGAATGTCACATAAATATGAAGGCAGAGATGGGCGTGATGCTTCTGCAAGTCAAGAAATGTCAAAGATTGCCAGGTTGTCTTAGGCAGTGTGGTCTGTTATCTCAAAATACATTAGCCTGGGTAGCTTAGAAACAGTAAAAATTGATTTCTCATAGTTCTAGAGGCTGATCAAGGCATCAGCAAATTTAGTGTTTAGCGGGGGTCTGCTTCCTGGTGCAGAGATGGAGCCTTCTTTCTCTGCCTCCACACAGTGGATGGGGCACAGCAGCCCTCCCAGGCTTATTTTATAAGGGTACTAGTCCCATTCGTGACAGCACCTCCTTCATGACTTGATCACCTCCCAAAGACCCCTCCTTCTAATACCATCACACTAATGATTAGATTTGAACATGTGAGTTAGGGAAGGACACAAACGTTCAGACCACCACAGCACCAGCAAACCTCCAGGAGATAAGGAGATGCCTGGACCAGATCAGTCCCCACGGCCTCAGAAGGAGCCCGTGCTGCTGATACCTTGATCTTGGACTTCTAGTTTCACAGCTGTGAGACAATACATCTCTGCTGTGGAAGCCACCCATTTTGTGCAGCTTTGTTGTGGTCGCTGCTATGGTCTGAACCTGTCCTTCAAAATTCACATGCTGGAAACTTAATCCCCAATACAATAGTGTTAGCAAGTAGGGAATTTCGAGAGGCTTTTAGGTAATGAGGGTTCTATTCCCATGAATGAAGTAATGCTGCGATGAAAACAACATGTAAGAGAGGATTTGCTTTCTCTTGCCCTTCCACCTTCTGCTATGTCAGCACACAGTAAGAAGACCCTCACCAGATACCAGCGCCATGATCTTGATCCTGGATGTTCCAGCCTCCAGAACAGTAAGAAATAAGATAAATCACCAATTATCAGGAATTATTATAGCAGCACAGAATGGACTAATGCATTGGCCCTAGCGAACTACTTTAATATGAAGATAAACAGAACACTGGGGTAGGAAAGTTAGAGCCCCCTGCTGGCTTGCCA
Organism: Nycticebus coucang; assembly: GCF_027406575.1. Lineage (NCBI taxonomy): Eukaryota > Metazoa > Chordata > Mammalia > Primates > Lorisidae > Nycticebus > Nycticebus coucang. Next base: position 33,996,165 of record NC_069793.1, on the reverse strand, counting down.
CATCCCAATGAGAGGATGAAGGCCTGTCCCAGGCACAGGGCAGTGCCCCTCCCTCCTTGGCTAGGCATCCAAGTGTAGCTTACCTTGCCTAACTGAGTTGTCATCAGGAAAATCATCCAAGTAGGCAGTGACTAAACTGATTCCTTAACTAAATGATTCCTTGAAGGCATCCAGTGAACTCATTCTTAGAATTACATCTCAGAACCACATCTGACACTTCTACTTCATATAGCATTGAAAACTTACAAGTGGTTTCCAGGATGGTATCATGGAAAAAGTGCAGGCTTTGAGGGTAGGCAGATCTGGGTACAAATCCTAGCTCTGCTGTTTATTGGCTGGCGGTTTTGGTGAAGATAATTTACTTCTCAGAAGCTCAGCTTCTCCATACGTAAAATGTATAAGTAGTAGAAGAAATATCTACTTTACAGGATGGCTGTGAGTACTGAGTGGATTAATCCGGCACAGTGCCTGGCACAGGTAGATGCCCTGCAAGTGTTAGGGCCTTCTCCTTCCATGTTGATGATCTCGTGTGACTCTTACATCAAGGGACTTGCCCAAGTGCGGGAAGCAAGAATCAAGCCAGGCCTTTGACTCCGAAGCATGGGATCTGGGAGGAGTTAACCCCAGTCCTTGGCTCCCGCAATGCCATGTGACTTCCCTCTATTGTTCTGAGATCCAAACTGGGCTTTTGAGGTGAAGGTGCCCCTTGATGCAGATCCTAGTGAATGCCTGTAGAAAGGCCCTACAAAAGAGAGGTGGATGTCTAGAAATCAGCTGGAATTTGGGGTGCCACAAATCATTTTTGCCCAATCATAGCTTGCCACTGAAACAGAATTCCACTGGAATAGACCAATATCAAGCACTGAAATTCTAACAGTAAAAAAGCTTCTCATAACAACACTAGTCCTAGACTTTACACTATAATTCTCCAAACCTTCAACAAAGAGTTCCTACCTATATTGCAAAAACTATTCCAAAATATTGAAAAGGAAGGCTCCCTCCCCAACTCTTCCTACAAAGTAAATAACACCCTGATACCCAAATCAGGAAAGGGATCAACCAAATCAGAAAACTGCACACCATTATCAATAATGAATACTGACACAAAAATACTCCATTAAATCCTAGCAAATAGAATTCAGCTACATATCAAAAAACTAGCACATCCTGACCAGGGGAGATTTATCCCAGGGATGCAAGTCTGGTTCAACACACACAAACCCATAAACATAATTCACTACACAAACAGAGCTAAAATGAAGATCCTGTGATCCTCTCAGTAGAAGCAGAATCACACTTCCAAAGCTGGATATTAACTTAAATACGAAGAATCTGCCCTTTTAATTTTCTAGAAAAGGAAGTAGCAGCTGAGAAAGTCCCTCAGCCTGTTAGCCTCAATTGGATGGTCTCATGAACCCAAGTCCAATATTCTTTCTATTCTATTAAGTGTCCCAAGTACCTACAATGTCAGCTCAGGAATGGAAGGACCAGAATAGCGCTAAAGAGATGTAAAATACTCTCACAATAAGCCTTTACCACTGAAGACAAATGTGGTTTTAGTGGGATCAAGGTCCTTTCTAGCTCCATGATTCTTAGATCAACTCAAGGAAAAAGTGGATTTCAAAGTGGATTTCACATTGAGACCACAATGTATTGAAGGAATAGAGGTGCATCGGTGTTCTTTGGTACCTACTCTATAGTGGGAGGACATTTGCTCATCTAGGTCCCCAGCACCTAGAAGCTTCTGAAGGAACTTGGGGAAGTTGAAGGGGTAGCTGAAGGGGTATGAGGAGCAGTGACTCCTGTTTGGAAATCTCCTAAATTGGCTGGCTCCCATTTACATGCTGTTTCTGGCAGCAGAGATCAGCCTGGGTCACCTCTTTGCCACTGAGTAAATATGCTGAAAATTATTGTTATTTCAGACAAATGGTTAACTGTTCTCAGATTATCTATGACACTGCAGGCCAAAGTCACAGCAACCTAACCTGGGAGTGAGTTTACTTTACTTAGTGATTTATGGAATGAGAATTCTGGGCGCTCTGTGGGACTAATTTAATACGAAACATTCAGATGTCTGTCTTATAATGCCATTCATCTTTCTTTAGCCTGCCTGCACCAGGGGGCATGTGGTTCAGAGAGAAGCCTCTCCCTTCTCAGCCACAAATCATCACGCTGTGAAAGGGGTGACACGTCTTCCCTTCCAAGACAGGCTGCCTGCAGCAGAGGATGCGTCTGGGCTCTTCTGGTGGGGAAGAATGTTTTCTACCCTGTTGGAGTGTTTTGAAAGTTACGGACAGCAAAGAGGGGATCATAACGCTGCTTTAGTGTGCCTTTTGATACAGGGAATTGAGTCAGTCTATAATGTCTTTTCAACAGGTTCACACCTGTTTTATAAGAAGGCAATGTGATGTTCTATGGATTGTTGTGATAATGTATGAGAGGTGAAGAAAGTTTTACAAAAAGCTAAAGTCTGATTCAATGTACTACTTATATTAAAAAACAGGTATTTCAGTACATGGTTGAAAAAATGAAAAAAATAAAACTTTTTTAATAAACAAGTTATCTTAAATCTCACACAATCTCTTAAATCTCAATTCACCTGCAAGATATTCATGAATGCCTATGATGTACTAAGGAATATTCAGGCCTTGGGAATACAGGTCTGAACAAGCCTGACCCTACTTTCAATGAGTCTGCAGACCAGTGGGAGCAGGAGGGTGCCCATGGTGGGAAGTGCCGCCATTAGGGTAAGCAACTGGTATAGAGGGAGCCCAGGGAAGGGAATTCCCTACACAGACAGGTGTGGGGCGTGGTCAGAGAAAACTTCCTGAGAGAGGTACAGGAAGAGAATGTGCAAAGATATGGAAATGAGAGAGAACACGCAATTGGGCAAAGTGCAGGATGGTAGAACTCTATGGGTAAAGGGAGAACCAACTGCAGAGCTAGAGGAACACCAGATTCCAAAGTGTTTTGAGTACACAGGGAAGAGTTTGTCTTTCATTTTGATGGCAACCAGGAGGCCACTGAAGCTCTTTAAGCAAGGGAGTGACATGATATGATTTTCATTCTAGCTACAGCTTTGATAAAGGATTAGTGGGGAGCAAGGCTGGGGGGCAGAGTGCACAATGACTAGTTGCAAAATGACTGGTATTATCTCAGTGAGTGATGGCAGTGGTATGAAGTAAGGGAGTGTAAGTAAACAACTATGAAGTACTTAAAAATCCCACAGATGAATTCCATTTTACTCATAATAACAGTTGTAAGTTGGTGCAGATGGAAATTGATCTTTGTTGTCAAGTCATGGCCTAAGTGAGACAGAAGACCTGAGAGCAGAGTCCTGTTGACACTGCTATGTGTCACTGCTACAGCTTACCCCACTGTTGGTGAGGACTCTCCCTGAGAAGCCTCTTAAGGACTGAAGACGTTGTTTTAGTTAAATACATAGATGTGGCCCATATCAACCTTTTCATGGGAACTGGGTGTCATCTAACAGATAGTACCCTTCTGTAGATGTCCTAGAGCATGACACGAATTTGCAACTCCAACACAGCAGACCACTGTCAAGTCCGGTGAGCAGAACTCACACTTTAACATTGGGAAAGCCATTAGTTAGGCTGGCCTCAGAGAGCGGAGTTGTGGGAGAGAGGGTAAAATGTATCAAAATCCACCATGGGATTTATCAGACTAAAATGACTACAATAAACAAGAGGAAAATAGGAATCTTGCCCTTGTTCCAAAGCTCTTTGTACACCACGATTTATAAGAAAACTCTAAGAAGCTGGTCATTTTCTCCATCCTCAGAATTGCTCCTTGATGTATGTACCATAGCACTAACATTATTCCCATGACCTTTAAAAAAGCAAGAATTTATTACTACTGAAGCTTGCTTAATTAACCTGGGAAGCTTCAGCACCTCCCACTCACTTGTTCAGTCTTCTAACATGTGGGTCTTTGGTGGTTAGTCCTGACTCTAAAACATTTCCATCATTTCTTAAGGAAATAGTGATGAGAAAACGTGAGGACACTTAGATTCAAACCCTCACGCATGCAGTAAATGCTCTGTTGTGTTCATAGTTCTTGAATGCAAGGGTAGAGCACAGGCAGAGTTCTTGAATTTATGGCTTGGGTCATGTCCCTATGATAGTAAACAATGCTGTCCCTGAGAGAACTAAAACTTCCAGCCACATTTCTGAAACGGTGGGCAACCACCACACTTCTTTCCAGGTATGCGAGTTAACAATGCAGATTCCCTAAGTCACCTCTAGAATACAGATTATAAATGATCACTGGGGTCAACCCTGGAAATCTGTACTTTCCCAAGCTCCCCAGGAATTTCTTGTGCACACTAAAATTTGAGAATCATATTAGGGGAGCATCCCTTGCCAATCCATAAATTGTTCTAGGAAGGACTTTTTATTTTTAATGAAAGCTGTGATTTAAAGGCTCTTAGAGGAGAAAAGTCCAAATGGCAGGGAGGAAGAAGAAGGGACGAAAGAGGGTAAAGAGTGATGGAAATGAGAATAGGGATTTCATCAAATCTTAGACTTCTGGGAGCATGAACCTAGGAGCCCTGGGTTCCCTCCTGTCTTCCCCTTCTCTCTAGTAAAGTCTGCAGGGTTAAGGGCAGTGCACCTTTGGGCAATTTCCTTTGAAACACACCTGCCAGTGGTGGCACCTAGAGACTGACCTCCCAGCTGCCTCAGTTGGTCTGACAGAGCTAACAGCCCTCAGCATCTGAACATAGCCTGAACCTTCTACTCTGGAGCCCACAGAGGGATCTCCGGACAATGCACTATAGCCCCACCAGTCCAGAGTCACCGTTGTGCTTGCCATATAGATACAATTTCCCATCTTCTTTCTTCCTCTCTCCTCCAACATAGTCACATCATGGGCATAAGCATTTCTCTCTCCTTGTGTATTTCTATTTGCACATGTGCTCCAGGGTGACAGCCTACTGATAGTAGTTTCATATTACAGACTCGTTGAATTAAATATGCTGCAGCTGGCAGTAGGCACCAACTGAATATCCACGGTCACGAGCTCAGTCCATTTACTTTAGTCAGCTTTTGCCTGAGCAATCTTATGCATCTTGCTTTTCAGTTGCTTAGGACCGCACAGCCCTAAACCATGCCATTTATGTGCAATTCTAGTTCAGCTTGTTGAGAACAAGACTGCAGCTTTCTTTTCGCTTATCCAATCTGGGGTGGGTGTGGGGGGGTAAGATGTGTGCTGAGCCAGGAGAGACTGGGAGCCATCGGTTTAATAAAAACAACTGAGAATCACCACTGGGTGTAAATTTCATTTAACTGAGGACATTTGCATTTGATTTTATGATGATCTAGAATAACACAGACTGGTGTGTTTCGATCATTCCCTTCCAAATGATGCCAGAAAAAAAATTGCTGCCATGGTGAATCACAAATCTCTCAATGACACTCAGCGCACCTGGGTGATTATTCAAGGTTAGCTCACAAATGCCCCAGCAGGCATTGGCCACAATTTTTAAGTGATTCTCTAGTGAAAGAGAACAAATTTATCTTTTTGTTGTTGTTTGTTTGATTGTTACTTTGTTTTCTTGATTAACAAAACAATATTTAATTTCTGTGATCAAGAAAAAACTAAAAATTCAGGGTTATCACCCTTCAAAGCTACTTTAAAATTTTAAACTATTACTAAGGTGTGCTATTTTACAAAACTGATATACATGCCCACATAAAACACTTTATAAGAACTACCAGTTAATCTCAAAAAGTTTGCCAAACTTTCAGGCATATCGCTTTTAGTTACCTTGCTTAGAAACACACAATATCACCCTAACACTTACTCAGGAAAAAAGAGCTGGAGGTGGGCAGAAAAATCCAGGCCTCCTGAGGACAATCACCCACACCAGTGCATTGTTGATTAACATCTGGATCGCCTCAAGGATGTTTGTGAACCAGCAGGAAATAAATTTCTGGAGAAGGCCATGGACTTGGGGCTAGGTGCTTTAGTACTTAATAATAAATGGTTTTCAGTCAATAGAAAAATATTGAAATCTGACTTACATATATGAGGCTGATTCAAATTTGATAAACATGCCCCCAAAGGAAATTACTTGGTTTATTAAAGGCCTAGGATAGCTGCACAGAATCACAATGGTTTATCCTATAGTCTTGGCAAAAGGTGGAGAAACTGCTCCCCAGTCCACCTTTCAGCCAGTCAAAGAGGAGGGTCAATAATAAGGAAAGAGCAGGCCTGTTCTTAGTCTAAGTTAAAATGACTATGAACTACTGAGATACCCTGAACAAGCCTGTTGTTCGCTAAGTAAGTGCCATTGCCTTTCTGGTAAAATGTGATGTGTTGATGACTGTTACATTACATCTAAAATCCCATTTACTGGTAATAGAAAAGTTCACTTAAGACTTTTGCCTTATGTCTCCTGATGCTTGATACAGCGTTGTGTGATATTACCAATTTTCGCTTCAGGCATATTCACATACAACAGTGAAGACTTTACAAGAATTTGCACATTTGATCCAGGGTGAAATTATGCCATTTTCATAAAAAATCAACTTTTTCTTGGCAGTAAAATGATACATGCTTTTGCACCTAGATAAATGCCTCTGTTTTCAAGAAATTTTGGAAAAAAAAAAAAAAAGGGATTGCCATTAAGTCCTTCTACAGAGAGGCCCAACTGGTAATAGTAGTATTGTTGGCTCACTTTCCAACTGGCACCAAGCTCTTTAATCCTTCTTGTTTTGACTTTCTTGTTAAAGAAAAAAAAGTAAAATGGAAGTCACACACAATCTTTTCCTCCTGTGTGGCACAAAGCTACTTTGGAATACCTTCACATCTCCAGTATCGCTATTACACATAGAGAAACTGGCTGTCAAAGGGCAAACTGCTATTGATGTAACATGTGAAATTTCATCTCAATGTGCTTTGCTTTTAGTGGTCTTGGAGGCAGAAGGAATTTATTCATGCAGCCATCCTGATTTTCAGACTGGGAGTAAATACCAGGCCTTTCGCAGTGATTACCAAGAGCCTCCTTCAGTAGAAATGATATACTGCCTTCCTGTGTCACACTGAAGTGGAAGATTGAGGAGTCGGCCCAGCTGAGCCCTTCTGCACACACCTAGCCAGGCTGCAATTTACATTCAGCCAGAGCAGTGAGTGGCTTTCAGAGGAAGAGAGGGAGGAAGAGCGGATCTCTGGAATTTTTCCGCCAGAAGCAGAAACCAAACTCTGATTTGTTACTGAGATGTTTTGAAAATGATTCTTTATTCTTCTGGGGAAGAAATCAGCAGGTAAATTCTCCCCTTGCTGTAGGATTGATGCCTAAGACGCTAAGGATGGCTCTCCCTTAACCCATTTTAAAAAATAATTCTTACATGATTTTTCATAATCATAGATCCTTTCCAGAAGTTTTTGGCACTAAGGGCTTAGTCTACTATTTTTGATGTCTGATCATATATCAGGAATTACTCGTCTTCACTCTCATGAACATCTAACTGTATCCCACTGAGGGTCCTGCTCTGCTCCTATGAGTGAAACTGAAGGGAAACCAAAGGAGGAAAGGCAGATTTATGTGGCATTAGGTGGCCACCAGCCAGTTCAGTTAAGACTTTTTGCCTTATGTCTCCTGATGCCCAATACAGCGTTGTGTGAAATTACCAATTTTCGCTTCAGGTGTATTCACATACAACAGTGAAGACTTCACAAGAATTCTCACATTTGTAAATGTAGGATTTTAAGATGAAGGTTTAAAAGATATGGTGGTTAAGCCAGAAAATGTCAGTTGGGGCAAATTTAGTGTTAAGTGGTCAAAAAGTTTACTGTCCTATGAAATATTTTATATATATATACAATAGTTTCCATTTTTTCTATGTATAGTAGTTTCCATTTTCCTCCTGGAAGAAAATACACTGAAATATAATTATTTCACTGGAAGTATTTTGTCTAGTTTTGTTGACATTCCAGGAACAGATTCCACTTTATGGAAAAGGTAACCACCTTTAAAAAAAACAGCATGAAAATAAAAGGAATAAATAATCAACATGTCACAACAAGCACAAGCATATGTACATATATCTATACCAGCGAAACACAGCACAAAATCTGAGGATTCTGATAGGAGTTAATTGTGGAGATGTACCAGAGATCGCAGTTTTGTGGATGGCGTCACCACAATGTCTGTGGCTTCAGGGCCCTGCTGCCTTCGGACTCTGGCATAATTTGCTCTGACCTGCAACAGGTACTTTAAGTCTGTTAAAAAAAAATATTGAGAGGTAAATCAAGGTATTTATAGAAAATAATTAAAAGCCATAGTGATTATAAACTTGAAGATTCCTCAGAAATCCTTGGCTCCCATCCTGGACCTTCTTTATACCCTTGACTTGCTTCTCACATCAGATATGTGTTAATTTTCCTTGGATTTCTAGAGAACAGAAGATGCTAGAGAAGGCTGCCTTCCAGGTTCTTTGTACCTACTGAATTGGAATCTAACCTGGAAGTGGTATAAAACCTGAACCCACTGAAAAGATAGAAAGCACAGCAGTAAGAACAGCATTCAGATTTTATGGAGAATGTCATAAAGCACTCTTGATTTGTTGGCAGTTTGTGTGAAAGAAACCATTCCAATTGCATCTCATTTGTTTTGACAAATCATATTCATTTATCAAAAACTCATGTAACTCTTTGATGACTAACTTCCATATACTAAATGTTCTTGATGTTATAGAACATAAAATATTATAGAACGTTTAGTTTTGAAACTCCCAGGCTGTCTTATTTTCTTACTACATACTTAAGCAAGTAGGTCACAGAAATATCTTGAGTAGAATAATTAATAAATTAAATATCCCTTAATGGGTATATACATATTGTAGCATTTCTATCTTTTTAAAAAACATTTTGAATATTTAGATTTTTACTAAATAATTATTTCTAGATAAATTACTTCAAAATAATTCAAAAAATCCCCCAAATAACATGGCAATAGTAAAATCAGCTCCTAAAGAAAAACTAAAGCAGACTCTCCTAAAGAAAAACTAAACTAAAACTAATCAGTGGAGCCTCACTTTCCTCAGGGGTCATACAAAGGACATAGCTTCAAATGAGTGAATATTTCTGTAAATACATCCCCCCTAGATAAGGTTCGAGACTAAGTGAAATTTGATAGAGCAAAGAATGTTAACAAAAAGGTTCCAGCGTAGAAGATGTTAATTATAATAGTAATTTAATAATCGTTAAAAATCATCATGATGGGATATAAGCTCTTTGAAGAAAAAAATGCTTTAATTATTAAAAAATGTGATGGAAAAAGAAGCTGTCACCCATACCTTTTTGGGCTATAAAGCCATGCCCCATGGACGCACAGACGACCGTGCCTTGCTCTATGTCATCCCAGGACTGAATGGGCTCTCCATCTGGGGTGTACAGTGCTCTGGCTGGGTGGGCCATTTTGAGACGAGAGGAGCAGTTATCCAACAGCTGAAGCACAAGGAGACAGCCACATAAGAATATGGAACGTCACAATGTAATTAAGTATTAAAGAACCAACTCTTTTAAAAGCGCTGTTATCCTCACTGAGTACTCACTCACCTACAATTGTTAGAAACAGGCACAGAAGGGATGGGAATCCTGACAAACATTCCTTAAAGCCCTTAAACAATAAGGAACTTGGGCAGTCTTCAGTGGAATGTTCCTCATTCTTCTGTAGTTTTCCATGTGAGAAGGCGTCTCCCTGTTTAGAACATCCCTAAATATGACATACCCTAGATTGAGAACCCAGGCCTCTCAGAATAGCAAAAACAATTGTTTTTCTAATGACCAAGAAACTAGAATGACGAAACGTGAACAGACTCAGACTCTGTGTGACCTCAGACAAGTCAGGCAACTTTATTACGAGAATCTCTTCAACTATAAAATGAGAGTTTTAGCCTAAGAACTCTTTGGCTATATGGTTCTATGGTTATAAAGACTTTTTTCTTCTTGATAAATTTTAAAACTATCCCGAGGAGCCTTATTCAACTTCTCTAAATTTTCCTTGAAATATTCATAAAAACATATGTACAAAGTGTCAACAGTACTAGAAAGATTAGTCAACATGCTGCCAGACCCCTGAGGGCAATTCTGTTAAAATGTGAATAAGGATTTAAGACAAAATAACAAAAGCAATAGGGAAGAAAGTGAGAGGTTTCTACACATTTGCCTGGAAGAATTTCACCTATCAGAGAAAGAACCAGCAGCCTGTTCCCCCAAAATGTAGGAGACAGTTCCATAACAGTCCCCCATGTCACCCATTAATACTGCTGTTAATAGATCTATTTAGGGCTACATCTGACAACAGTGCACCATTTAGCAGGAGTAGACGGGGCACATGGTTAACACTCCACATCTAGAAAATGAATCAGATAAGAATGATGGGTCAGTGCAACTCAAAGAGTATAGATTTTCACCCATCATTTTGAGTAAAGGACAAATGAATTGAATTGAATAATAGTTGAAATTATCCAAGAATATCTTGCCCTCCTTAGTGTAGAGAAGAGCAGTAGAAGAAATCTTAAATGCAGCCACACTCCTCCTGCTAAGAAGCACTAATCAGCAGCCATTTGACACTGCGCATGCTAATCTATCCTCACAAAAAAGATCAAGGAAGAATTCTGATGCTTGCCACGTAGACACTAAGGGTGACCAAAGAGCTTTAACCTATCCTATTACCAAATGATCTCTCCCTCCTTATATAAGGAAGCATAAATAGAAAAATCAACTATAGTAACAACATGAGGCTTCATGAAAATATTCTACAACATAAAAAAGGGTAGATTGTACTTAAGGTGAAGATTTTGAAAAAGATTTACAGCAGGAGTACGTATTAAGAGAGTATCTGTGTTGTGTTCCCCCAGATTCAATAAAATATGACTTCCATAAATATACACACACAGAGAAATAAGATAACAACCACTTCAAGGAAAAAAGTACTGCTGGGATATAAGAAAGATGATTTTGCTGATAACAATAATAGAACTAAAAGGTACTGACACATTTCTACATTCTAGGGACTTTTCCTAAAAATTTTCAAGGACAATCTAATTTCATCCTATAGAAATAATTATCCTCCTTTTATTGATAAGAAAAATAGAGAACAGAGAGATTATATATCATTACCAAGATTGCACAGCTAGTAAGAGAAGAAATAAGTTTCAAGTTAGGATGAAGAGAGCTGCATGAGAAGGAGAGAAGAAGTAAGAAAGTAAAAGACTCCATTAGAGAAAATCAAAGCAGTACTGGGGAGAACTAGATTGAGACAATTTCACAGGACATAGATAAAGGATAGGAGATAAAACTTACAAGAGAGAAAAGTTAAATATCTGGAACGCCAAGACATCAGATATTAAACCTACACAGTACAGGTGTTACTGGAGAAGAATCCAGAATAAAGTAAACATAAGCATAAAATTATTTCAAAATAGAAGCAAACTTTCAAAAAAATATTTTCTACAAGCATACCACAACCATCCAATAGGAAAAGGACAGTCTTTTCAACAAATTGTTTTGGGAACTGAATATCTACATGCAAAAGAATGAAGTTAGATCCTTACCTTACACATTATAAAAAATTAAATATTAATGGATCAGAGACCTAAGTGTTAGAGCTGAAACAATAAAACTCTTAGAAAAGAAAGAGAAGAGACTTAAAAAAAAAAGAGAGAGAGAGAGAGAAAAGAAAACTTTCCTGTCCCAAAGAAAGAGTTTTGTCTTCAAATAGAATAGGCTAACCTAGGATAAGGCAAAGTTCATGGAAAAAAACCACTAACATTTAAATATGTATAACAGGGTGAAAAGTATAGATTTCAAACACAGGGGGACAATACAGTTATATTTGAACTTTGTTTTCTGAATACTCCATTTCTGAAAATGGAGCAAAATCTATGAACTTTTTAGAGAAAAAGATTTTAACATAGTAATTCTATAATCAGCCATGCTATTATTTATGATTAAAAGAAACAACTTACATCCTCCTGAATATAAAACTCTGAAGACGTATCACCCACATGTATTTCAGATTAAGAAATGGGCCAGTGGCAGTGGCTCAGGCTGAGTGTGTGGCTCATGCCTATAATTTTAGCACTTTAGGAGGCTGAGACAGGAAGATCACTTGAAGCCAAGAATTCAGCACCACCTGGGCAACATAATGAGACCCCCCTTTCTGATGAAAAAAAAAAAAAAAGGATCAAAAAAAAAATTTTTTTTTTTTTTTTTTGCACTTTTTTGCCAGGGCCGGGTTTGAACCCTCCATCTCTGGTATATGGGGCCAGTGCCCTACCCCTCTGAGCCACAGGCATCGCCCAGGATCAAATTTTTTAACTATGCAAAAGACATAATATAAAATAACTAATATTAAGCATTAAGGATAACCAGAACATGATACAACTGCTACAAAAATGATCAGAAAACAAATGAATTAAATTTTTAAAAATAAGTCATTGTAGAGAAAAAATGAAATAAAAATGAAAATGTAACTAAAAAGGGAGGTGGGCAAGGAAAAGAAAAATAAAATCATTCCTTTTCATCATTCGTGGAGGCCAAATATTCTGTTTCCTTCTTTTTCCCTGTTAAGAATATTTATATTTGTGATTATAACCAATGCAATAAAACATAAAATCAGAATAAGAGAAATTGTTCTTCTAAAAGAAGTAGGCAAAATCATTATCATGTGAGCTAAATATGATTTTATTCTTAGAAAACTTAAATGAATCAAATGAGAAATTAATAATAAAAATAAAAGCACTCAATAAAGTGATCAAATACAAAATTGATGTAAAAAAATCAATACTTTTTCTGTTCACCAAAAAACAGGCATTTAGAAAATGTACCAGGGGAAAATCTATCCCAGCAACAAAAACAACTAGATACAATAATTATTTAAAAATGTGAGACCCATATTTAAAAATATAAAATTTTATTGAAGGACCAAAAAAAGAAAAAAAAAAAGACTGCATTAAAAAATGCCACAAACAGTGTCAGACTAGAAATTTGATACAATAACTCTGAGAAAGTTAGTGCTTTTTTTTAAAGAAAATATTATCAATATGAAATATGTATCTAATAGCAAAATAGCAAAGGACTTAACAAGGAATTTAGAGATAATTAATAAAGGGTAACAGAACAAATCAAAATCATCTCCACAAGTAATTGAAGGCACATAAATCAAAACGTGTATAACATTTTTCTTCTGTCAAACTTGTAAATACGTTTCTAAATTACTACAATAAGTGTTGTTGGTACCTTGATGTACATAACAGGAGGGTGAGAACTCTCATTCACTGCTTGTGAGAGCAAAAACTCCTGAAATATTTCTAGAATAAAATCTCGTGATAATTACCAAACTTCTCAAGCGTATTTATGTAATTTGACTTATCAATCCTTCTAGGAATATTTTGGAAGAAAATAACCAGAAAATCAATATAGATTTAAATATCAATATGTTGTTTATAGCATTCCTCATAATAGCAAAAAATTAAAAACAACCTAACTGGCCAATAATAGAAAGCTGAATGAGTAAATAATATTATACATTCTTGGAAGATTATAATGCCATTGAAAATAATGTTTTGGGGGAGGAGACAAGATGGCTGACTGAAGCCAGCTTACCACAGAGGCTCCCCTTCAGAAGGAGAGTTAAAGGACAAAAATTCAGCAAGTAACCTGGTGGATTTGAGCTGCACTAAGAGAGAAGGTTGTAGAATGCACGTCAACCCCGCTGAGGCGAGCTGCGACCACAAGGATACAAACAAAAAGTACAAAATCCATCACCAAGCGGACGGGAGTCCCCTCCCCCATGAGAACGGCTCAGAGTGCCCCACAAACAACTGGGCAGAGTTCAAAGGTCCTCCCACTACACTCCAGGGGAGAGACCCTCTAAAAACTGGACCTACCTCCCCTACTAGGGTGCCATGGCGTCCTCCTGCCAGGCATAAAACTGTATAAACTGTATATGGTCTCTACCTGGAATTCTGAGCTCCCGGCGCTCTCCTTCGCTCACACTGGGGTCTGGAGGCCAGTCCCGGTTGGTTGGCGGAGAGGGGACTGCACCAGAGTGGCAGTTCCCTGAGGCACAGTGCGACAGCCGTCTTTTGGTGATAATACGGCCAGGCATAAAACTGTGTAAAGCTGTGTGTGTTCTCTGCCCACAACCCCAGGCTTCCAGCGCTCCCTGCACTCCCCTCTGCTCTCACTCCAAGGTCTGGAGGCCTGTCCCCCAGGGGTCCAGACTCTTGGGCGATTGCTCGAGGGGTGTAGACAGTGCTGGGCTGCAGCCTGTCGGTGCAGACTCTGGGGTACGAGCGGAGAGAGGATGATTGGCGGAGGGGAGCTACACCGGAGCAACGGTTCCCTGAGCCATAAGGCAGCAGCCCTCTTTTGCTAGCAATACGGCTCACTACAGAATATTCCGAAGCCACACCCCCTGTCTCCCTGGGCAACCAGAGACTCTGAGTTTGCCTGAGGCAACATAAACTTGCAAACCAGGGAAACTCCCAGGGCAGGGCTGACCCAGAGGTCCACTTTACTAAACCTAAAATGCACCTGGCCCTCAGGGGATCATCAGCCTATAGACAATACAAGAGCAAAGACAAGCTGATTTGGAACTCAATTCAGCTTCTCTTCTGCAGGGGAAACGCAGAGCTGTTCTGTTCTGTTCTGTCAGTAACATTAGTCAGGGGTGAGACTGGACCTGAGTGAAAACCCCTCAACCTTCATCTAGCGCCCGAGGTTGTCAGGCCTCACCTCCTCCTACTGGAGAGAGGCAGAGTGCAGCAGCCTGGCAGACTTCCTTGTGATTCACGCAGGTACAAACTCCTGGAGTACCGATTCACTACAGGCAACTGGGTCAGCCAACTACAGGGCTATCAGTGACTGGGTGTGAAGTGGTGCAAGGTGGGGAAGGAGGCAGCAACCTTCCCAGACTGATTTATAGGCTGGGTGGCTTCTCCTGACTCCACACAGCACTGGAGCAAGCCACACCAGAGTAGTCACCAGACCCCTGTGATCCAGTTCCCAGAGACCTCTTAAACTCTCTCACCCAAGACAGGTGCAGACTAAGACAATTGATTTGGACATTTTTGAACTGAACCAATCACCTGAGGACAAATCAGGTGGTGCCCTAGGTGCACGGTGGTAGGAAGGTTTGATTTTTCTTTTCCAATTCTTTGCCGGTGGGGGGCGGGGTGACTTAATTGCTGGTATTTCTCCACAGCTGAGACTTCAATCCAAAGTATCTGTTTCACTAGGGTGGAACAGAAACCAGCTGAAAACAAGGCAGAACCATTTAGCCCCACCACACCAGACAGGGCCCCAGTTTCTCAGGCCACAACACTGTACGGGCCCTCGACAAAGCCCCAGGGGAAAAAATCAGAGGGAGTAAAACAACCATGGGTGGAATCAGCGGAAAAACTCTGGTAACATGAATAACCAGAATAGATCAACCCCCCAAAGGAAAGATATGGCAGATGCAATTGAAGATCCCATTCATAAACAACTGGCTGAGATGTCAGAAATCGAATTCAGAATTTGGATTGCAGACAAGATTAACAAAGTGGAATTAGGAATTCGAGGAGAAATTCAAAAGTTGTCTCAAGAATTTAACGAATTTAAAGACAAAACCCCCAAAGACTTAGACACACTGTAGCAAGAATTTGCAGCCCTCAAAGATATGAAAAATACAGTAGAATCCCTCAGTAACAGAATGGAGCAAGCAGAAGAAAGGATTTCTGACATCGAAGATAAAGCCTTTCAACACTCCCAAACTCTCAAAGAGGAAGAGAAATGGAGAGCAAAAACGGATCACTCACTCAGAGAGCTCTGGGATAATTCGAAGAAGGCGAATATCCGAATCATAGGAGTTCCAGAAACAGATGAAGTGGCCTTGCTGGGCACAGAGGCCCTTCTGCATGAAATTATGAAAGAGAATTTTCCAGACATGCCTAGAGATTCTGAAATTCAGATAGCGGACAGCTTCAGAACCCCAGCACGACTCAACCCCAATAAGACATCCCCAAGGCATATCATAATTAACTTCATTAAAGTTAATATGAAGTAGAAAATCCTCAAAGCTGCCAGGAGAAAGAAAACCATTACCTTCAAAGGCAAGAATATTAGAATGACTGCAGATCTCTCTGCTGAAACTTTTCAAGCCAGAAGAGGGTGGTCACCGACTTTTAATCTCCTAAAGCAAAATAACTTTCAACCCTGGATCTTGTATCCAGCTAAACTGAGTTTCATTTATGATGGAGAAAGTAAATACTTTAATGACATTCATATGTTGAAGAAATTTGCCATAACCAAACCAGCTCTTCAGGATATTCTCAGACCTATCCTCCATAATGACCAACCCAATCCTATACCACAAAAGTAAACTTACTCAGAAACTTCAGATCAAACTCCAATTTCCACACTGGGGCGAAAGGATTAAAAATGGCCACTGGACTTTTGAAAAACTCGATACCCAAAACTTCACCAGACTTATAAATATTCTCCATTAATGTGAACAGCTTAAACTGTCCTCTAAAGAGGCATAGGTTAGCTGACTGGATACAAAAACTCAGGCCAGATATCTGTTGCACACAAGAGTCACATCTTAACCTAAAAGATAAATATAGACTCAGGGTGAAAGGATGGTCGTCCATATTTCAGGCAAATGGTAATCAGAAAAAAGCAGGTGTTGCAATTTTATTTGCAGATACAATAGGCTTTAAACCAACAAAAGTAAGGAAGGACAAGAACAGTCACTTCATATTTGTTAAGGGTAATACTCACTATGATGAGATCTCAATTATTAATATCTATGCACCCAACCAGAATGCACCTCAATTTATAAGAGAAACTCTAACAGACATGAGCAACTTGATTTCCTACAGCTCCATAATCGTCGGAGATTTCAACACTCCTTTGGCAGTGTTGGATGGATCCTCTAACAAGAAGCTGAGCAAAGAAATCTTAGATTTAAACCTAACCATCCAACATTTGGATTTAGCAGACATCTACAGAACATTTCATCCCAACAAAACTGAATACACATACTTCTCATCAGCCCATGAACTTACTCCAAAATCGATCACATCTTAGGTCACAAGTCTAATCTCAGTAAATTTAAAGGAATAGAAATTATTCCATGCATCTTCTCGGACCACCATGGAATAAAACTTGAGCTGAGTAACAACAGGAATCTGCATTCTCATACAAAAACATGGAAGTTAAATAACCTTATGCTGAATGATAGCTAGGTCAGAAATGAGATTAAGAAAGAAATCGCCAATTTTTTGGAACAAAACGACAATGAAGACACAAACTATCAGAACCTCTGGGACACCGCAAAGGCAGTTCTAAGAGGGAAATTTATAGCACTGCAAGCCTTCCTCAAGAGAATGGAAAGAGAGGAAGTTAACAACTTAATGGGACATCTCAAGCAACTGGAAAAGGAAGAACATTCCAACCCCAAACCCAGTAGAAGAAAAGAAATAACCAAAATTAGAGCAGAATTAAATGAAATTGAAAACAAAAGAATAATACAGCAGATCAATAAATCAAAAAGTTGGTTTTTTGAAAAGGTCAATAAAATAGATAAACCTCTGGCCAACCTAATCAGGAAAAAAAGAGTAAAATCTCTAATCTCATCAATCAGAAACAACAAAGACGAAATAACAACAGACTCATCAGAAATCCAAAAAATCCTTAATGAATATTACAAGAAACTTTATTCTCAGAAATATGAAAATCTGAAGGAAATTGACCGATACTTGGAAGCACGTCACCTTCCAAGACTTAGCCAGAATCAAGTGGAAATGTTGAACAGGCCCATATCAAGTTCGGAAATAGAATCAAACATACAAAACCTCCCTAAAAAGAAAAGCCCAGGACCAGATGGTTTCACATCTGAATTCTACCAAACCTTTAAAGAGGAATTAGTACCTATATTATTTAACCTGTTCCAAAAGGTAGAAAAAGAAGGAAGACTACCCAACACGTTCTATGAAGCAAACATCACCCTGATCCCCAAACCAGGGAAAGACCCAACAAGAAAAGAAAATTATAGACCGATATCACTAATGAATATAGATGCAAAAATATTCAACAAGATCCTAACAAACAGAATCCAGCAACACATCAAACAAATTATACATCATGACCAAGTTGGTTTTATCCCAGGATCTCAAGGCTGGTTCAATATACGTAAATCTATAAATGTAATAAGGCACATAAACAAATTAAAAAACAAAGACCATATGATTCTCTCAATCGATGCAGAGAAAGCTTTTGATAATATCCAGCATCCCTTCATGATCAGAACACTTAAGAAAATCGGTATAGAAGGGACATTTCTTAAACTGATAGAGACCATCTACAGCAAACCCACAGCCAATATCATATTGAATGGAGTTAAATTGGAATCATTTCCACTCAGATCAGGAACCAGACAAGGCTGCCCATTGTCTCCATTGCTTTTTAACATTGTAATGGAAGTTTTAGCCACTGCAATTAGGGAAGAAAAGGCAATCAAGGGTATCCATATAGGGTCAGAAGAGATCAAACTTTCACTCTTCGCGGATGATATGATAGTATATCTGGAAAACACTAGGGACTCTACTACAAAACTCTTAGAAGTGATCAAGGAATACAGCAGCGTCTCAGGTTACAAAATCAACATTCATAAATCGGTAGCCTTTATATATACCAACAACAGTCAAGTTGAAAAAACAGTTAAGGACTCTATCCCATACACAGTAGTGCCAAAGAAGATGAAATATTTGGGAATTTATCTAACAAAGGACGTGAAAGATCTCTATAAAGAGAACTATGAAACTCTAAGAAAAGAAATAGCTGAAAATATTAACAAATGGAAAAACATACCATGCTCATGGCTGGGAAGAATCAACATAGTTAAAATGTCTATACTACCCAAAGCAATATATAATTTCAATGCAATCCCTATTAAAGCTCCACTGTCATACTTTAAAGATCTGGAAAAAACAATACTTCGTTTTATATGGAATCAGAAAAAAACTCGAATAGCCAAGACATTACTCAGAAATAAAAACAAAGCAGGAGAAATTACGCTACCAGACCTCAGACTATACTACAAATCAATAGTGATCAAAACAGCATGGTATTGGCACAAAAACAGAGAGGTAGGTGTCTGGAATAGAATAGAGAATCAAGAGATGAATCCAGCTACTTACCATTATTTAATCTTTGACAAGCCAATTAAAAACATTCAGTTGGGAAAAGATTCCCTATTTAACAAATGGTGCTGGGTGAACTGGCTGGCAACCTGTAGAAGACTGAAAGTGGACCCACACCTTTCACCATTAACTAAGATAGACTCTCACTGGATCAAAGATTTAAACTTAAGACATGAAACTATAAAAATACTAGAGGAGAGTGCAGGGAAAACCCCTGAAGAAATCAAGATGGGCGAGTATTTTATGAGGAGGACCCCCTGGGCAATTGAAGCAGCTTCAAAAATACACTATTGGGACTTGATCAAACTGAAAAGCTTCTGCACAGCCAAGAACACAGTAAGTAAAGCAAGCAAACAGCCCTCAGAATGGGAGAAGATATTTGCAGGTTATGTCTCCGACAAAGGTTTAATAACCAGAATCCACAGAGAACTCAAACGCATTAGCAAGAATAGAACAAGGGATCCTATCACAGGCTGGGCAAGGGATTTGAAGAGAAACTTCTCTGAAGAAGACAGGCGTGCGGCCTTCAGACATATGAAAAAATGCTCATCATTTTTAATCATCAGAGAAATGCAAATCAAAACTACTTTGAGATACCATCTAACTCCAGTGAGACTAGCCTATATCACAAAATCCCAAGACCAGAGACGTTGGCGTGGATGTGGAGAAAAGGGAACACTTTTGCACTGCTGGTGGGAATACAAATTAATACATTCCTTTTGGAAAGAGATATGGAGAACACTTAGAGATCTAAAAATAGATCTGCCATTCAATCCTGTAATTCCTCTACTGGGCATATACCCAGAAGACCAAAAATCACATCATAACAAAGATATTTGTACCATAATGTTTATTTCAGCCCAATTCATAATTGCTAAGTCATGTAAGAAGCCCAGGTGCTCATCGATCCACGAATGGATTAATAAATTGTGGTATATGTACACCATGGAATATTATTCAGCCTTAAAGAAAGATGGAGACTTTACCTCTTTCATGTTTACATGGATGGAGCTGGAACATATTCTTCTTAGTAAAATATCTCAAGAATGGAAGAGAAAGTACCCAATGTACTCAGCCCTACTATGAGACTAATTTAGGATTTTCACGTGAAAGTTATAACCCAGTTACAACCTAAGAATAGGGGGGAGGGGAGGGAGGGGGGAGGGGGGTAGAGGGAAGGGGATTGGTGAGATTACACCAGCGGTGCATCTTACAATGGTATATGTGAAACTTGGTAAACGGTCTGTGAAGCTAGTGAATGATGCCCCATGATCATATCAATGTACACAGCTATGATTTAATAAAAAAAAAAAAAAAAGAAAATAATCTTTTCTCAAGAATATTAAATTATATAGAGAAAAAGTCACAATAGCTTGTTAGGTAAACAGAACAGCTTGTAAAACTGTATATACCATGTGATATATTATGATCACAATGGCAAAAAAATTATAATCATTTAGAAACCATAGAAATAAATATACTAAAATGAGAATAACCGGTTATTTGAAAGTGATAGAATTTTCTTTTCCTACTTGGTGCTTTTATCCTATTCTAATTTTAAAACAATATATACTGTTTTCTCATTAGAAAATGGAATAAATCTTATTTAAAAAATCAAAAAATTCACAGCAATTATTTTTTAAAAACAAAATAATAGTAGATCCCATATGATTTGTTTTGTGATTTTTCTTAATTTTCCATAATAATGGTCACCATCTTAGTTTACTTGGGCTGCAAATGCCACAGATTGAGTTGCTTAAACAACAGACATTGATTTCTCACAGTTGTGGAGGCTGGGAAGTCCAAGGTCAGGGTGCCAGCTCATCTGATTTGTAGATGAACACCTTCTGTGTCCTCACACGGCACAGAGAAATATCTCTTTTGTTATAAGGCCACCAATTCAATCAAATTAGACTCCCACCCTGATGACCTCATTTAACCTTAATTATCCCCTAAAAGCACTATCTCCAAATGCAGTCACATTGGGGCTTACGTCTTCAACACATGAATTTGGGGAACACAGTTCAGTACACAACAGTCACTATCTTGTTCTTCTGCTTTAGGGCAACCAAAGGGATTATATCTGAGTTTCTGTGTGGGCTGAGAGCAATGGGAGCCATCTTGAAAATATATAGACATAGGTGTCTCGGAGAAACTTATGTAGTTTGTAAAGATCTACGAGGGGGTATTTCCTATATTTTTACTCACTTTACCACTCAAATGTCACTATACTATAAAGATTATGTTTTCCATTTATAATACGAAAAATAAACACAATTTAATAAAAACATACATGGAAGGCAAAATGTGAGTTAAAGTAGTTATTGCACTTGGTTTTTACCAAGACTATTTAAATGAGACAAAGTCATTGAATTTACAAAAACATTAAAAACTGCATTTGAAAATCAGACATTTTCAGTACAACTAAGTTCTAAAATATCTAGTCAATTTATGACCTTTATATTCTTATTTATTAATTTTCCAAATGTTATCTAAATTTACTCCAGTATCCTCTTTAAAATGGGTTATATAAACCAAATGTTTGTAATTTATGCAATAACAAAAGTTCATGGTAGAAGAACAATGTTCCATAAATAATTCCTCACCCACAATTTACTTTGTGAGTTTAGTGTTCATAGACCAGGCCTCCTCAGGGTGGGGCACAAGGGCATCACAGAACTATGGCATTGCTCCCTGCGGCACGAGGTACTTGCTTATCCAAATCAAAAGGCCCTGCTTCTCATTCTTTCAGCTCCTGCTCATGTGTTCAGGATTGCTCCTGGGCTGAGAAAGAACACACTGACTTTGAGAGTCTGTAGAATCAGAGGGATGTTGCAGGAATGGGAGAAGACAAACGCTTCAGGAACACATAAGGAGGGGCTCAGGCAATCATAAATCAGAGAAAGATATTGGTCCTGAAGAAAGAGCCACTAACCCTGGAGAGAGAGCTGCCTTGGTGCATTGATGACTGACGAGCCGACACCAGTTGGAGATGAGAGTAGCTCTAGCCATGTTCAAAGAGTGGGTGGGAAGAACGTGCTTAAATCATCCAGAATAGCCACAGCAGTGAAAGCAGGTGAGAGAAAGTCTGCATTGGATGGGATTCAAATACCATCCGGGGGTTTCGTTATAGAAGGTAGAGTGAAGCACTTTGAAATGTGTTCTGTTTCTCATTCTTCCAGTGAAAGTACCAACCATTGAGACTCAGAGCTTCTTTGGAATGAGTGTCATTAGCCAGAGTCCCCCAGTGAAATCTGAACCCTACCCTTCCTGCTGCCTATTTGTTTCACACACAGTCCTTTCTCCAGAGGTATTCTTTACAGCCAGCAGCCTGAAAGGATACATTTCTAAAGAATCTCATGCAGGCCCCTAAAGACAAACATATACAGCATGGAAAAGGAAAAGGAAAAGATTAGAAATTTTATATATATAGCAAAAAAGGAAACAATGTGCAGAAAGCAGAAAACTTTTTAGAGATTCTCCCAAGTGTCTCCTTTCTTCACACAGAGGCCACATCAATCTCTGTAAAACACTGTTTTCACCATGCTGTTTCCTTATTCAGAGACACGTGGTGACTCAAACGTTTGAGTCTAGGATAGTGTTACGGACTGAATCGTGTCACTTCAAAATTCATGTTGAGGCCCTAACCCCCTCCCCCGTGTGATTGTATTTAAAGACAGGGCCTTTAAGGAGGTAATTAAGGTTAAATGAAGTTATAAGGATGGGACCTATTCCAGCAGGAAGGGTTTCTTTAGGAGAAGAGACACCAGAGACCTTCTCTCTTGACACACACAGAAGAAAGGCCATGAGTGAACACAGTGAGAAGGCAGCCACCAGCACACCAGAAAGGGAGGCCTTGCTAGAAATCAATCCTGCTGGCACTTTAAATCTTGGACATCCAGCCTCCAGAACTGTGGAAAAAAAAAAATTCTGTTGTTTCTGTTGATTAATACCCAGCCTGTGTATTGAGTTATGGCAGACTGAGCAAACTAATACATATAGTACTGTATGTCTACAATATACTTTTAAACACTTTCTCCAGTCACTCCTATCTCTCCCTATTTCAGCCTCCGAGCACCATCTATTTAATATGCTTTATGAATTCTAACACCCATAGCTTTCTGTGCGGTGCCCCTCCTCCTTGTTAATATTTGTTCTGCCTAAGATGTTGAATCTTACCTATTTCTCCGGCACCATCAGAGTTCCTGATTGATTCTTTTGTACCCCTTTGTCCTTCACCCCAGACAGGCACAGCGTTCCCCTTCTCTGAGCTCCTGTTGAACTTCCTGCCTGCACTACTAATTTGAACTTTCTCACATTCTGTCAGTACTTCTCTCAGAAAAATGGCAGCTTCCTTGTCATATATATTTCCCTACAAAGAAAATCTGCATTTGTCGTAAGAAATTATAAAACATACAGAAAAACACACAAGAAAGAAAAATAAAGGTCAACCATAATTTGAATTTCCAAAAATATATATGACAGTAAAATCCTTCCAGTCTTTCTTCTATATGTATACCTGCATGTGCATGGCCTTTAATTCTACATGGTTTGTATTATGCCTCTTTCATTTAGTATATCTTAAACATCTTTCTTATCGTTATTCTTTCTAAAAGGTGCTATGAATTGAATTATTCCATCCTATGTGCTATAATTCATTTAACCTATTCCATATCTAAATTATTTATAATCTACCTCTGTTTTAAATACCCCTGTGATAAATATTCTTAACAAACAATATTTGCATAAGCTTATGAAAACACCCTGGGGATAAAGTTCTAGAAGCGCATTTACTTATAATTTCTACAGCCAAATTTTCCTCCAAAGACTTGTACTTTCATCAATATGAGAAGTGCCCATTTCCACATGCCAAGTAAACCTTGCATATATTTTTAAAGGCTTTGTCAATTTGAAATATTAATTTAATGAGAGCACAGACCATATGTTACTTTATTCCTTGTGCTGCTATGACTACTATTCATGTTAATCTGTCACTTATATAGCACTATTTAGTTTCTAAAAATATTTTCACAGGCGTGAATTAGAATAATACTATGCAACATCTAGCATGGTGCCCGTCTTATATAAAGTTCATAAAAATTATATGATCGCAGAATAATAGTTATGGAATGCCTTTGATATGCTATACTGAAAGTCACATAAGTCAAAGTCATTCACTGAATAGATACTGATATATGTAATCCTTGTAAAAATTATTATAAGTTTTTGCTATCCTGAATCTGATAGGCTGTCTTTTCCCATTGTCCCTGCCATACACTTTGCCTGTTAATTATTTCATATTCTCTCACTGTTCTATCAGTTCTAATTGCCATAGTAAGTGCAAGTAAGCACATCTGAGACTTAGAATCTACAACATGAACTCTGTGATTTTTTAAGAAACCAGCAGGGAAAAAACCATTTCAACTTTGTTACAGTGCTTTTTCCAGGAAATTCTCTTCTGCAAAAGCTTTCACTCCTTTTTAAAAAATTCCTTTTCATTCTTAGCCCCAGGTGTATAAAGGTCCTTTCCTTGGACTCCGAGTTTTGAGAATACATGTTCTGCATTTTTAGCTTTCATTTCTCAAGTATAGCAAATGTTTTGTCAATTTCTGAGATGCAATTGCTCTCACCATTCTTATTAAAACTCCTTATCAAACAGAAGTGGTCTCCTGTACACTTTGAAACTGGACAAATCTTTAGGGGTAGAACTCATCTGAGACACCCCTTCTACTCCATGTCCTCTCCCCAGCTTCCATGAACTTCTCTAGGCCATCTATTTCATCTTACCTTGCCACCACCCCTCAGTAACATCTTACCTTTATGTGAATTTCTCTTTTCCTAGAAAAATTCATGAAAAATTTCACAAAATAAAATAAAATCTACTATTTAAGATATGACTGCAACAGATGGGACTTAAAAAAAGACTCTCAGAATTTATTTAATATGTGCCCCAAATTTTCATTTAAAGATTAGGACAGGGCGGCACCTGTGGCTCAGTCGGTAAGGCGCCGGCCCCATATACCGAGGGTGGTGGGTTCAAACCCAGCCCCGGCCAAATTGCAACCAAAAAATAGCCGGGCGTTGTGGCGGGCGCCTGTAGTCCCAGCTACTCGGGAGGCTGAGGCAAGAGAATCGCTTAAGCCCAGGAGTTGGAGGTTGCTGTGAGCAGTGTGAGGCCAAGGCACTCTACCGAGTGCCATAAAGTGAGACTCTGTCTCCACAAAAAAAAAAAAAAATAAATAAATAAATATTAGGACAGAATATCAAAATTTTATTTATTTATTTATTTTTAATTAAATCATAGCTAATGTACATTAATGTGATCATGGGGCACCATACACTGGTTTTATAGACCGTTTGACACATTTTTAGCACACTGGTTAACATAGCCTTCCTGGCATTTTCTTAGTTATTGTGTTAAGCCATTTACATTCTACATTTACTAAGTTTCACATGTACCCTTGTAAGATGCACCGCAGGTGTAATCCCACCCATCACCCTCTATCCGCCCACCTCCTCCCTCCCTCTCCTCCCTCCCCTCCCTTTCCCCCTTCCCCCTATTCTTAGGTTATAACTGGGTTATAGCTTTCATGTGAAAGCCATAAATTAGTTTCATAGTAGGGCTGAGTACAAATTTTAAATACCTTAAATTACAAACAATAAATTGACGGCTATTCATCTTTTCCTTAGTCAATGTTTTAACTTTGGGAAATAGGAATTCTGCTCATGTTAAGATGGTGCTAGTAGGAATATGACAGGCTTTGTCTACTGAGCACTGTTGTTTTCCTAATGTATGACATATCATGGGTGAAAAAAATCACTCTTTTGTGAACTGGATTTTAAATAGATGAGGAAATTATTTTAAAATTTAGATTTTAGTCTTTGGCTGGAATGGGTTTAATTGGCATTGTCCTTTGCTGGCCAAGTATTGTATTCAGATTCCTACGTATGTTAGACGGCCTTGGACTTCACATGTTCACACATCTAAGTTCATTTAATTATCAGACCAACCCTGTGGGGACAGTATGATTCCCATTTTATGGATGAGAAAATGAGGTTCAGTGAAGGAAAGTAATTTGTCTGACCCGACAATGCAGAAATGTCAGAGCTGGGATTTGAACCCCCTTTTCATACTAGATTTACCTCTGCAATACTTCTGCCCCAGGCATAAGTGCCGTCTTCAGGTCGGCCACCATTTAGGTAAATCCATACTCGTTTTGTGTCGGGTTGCTGATACAGTCTACTCTGTTTGACTGCAGACGCCACTGGAGAATTCTTTTTGGATTGCCATTCTTGAACTTCAGAAAGGTATGCCTGTTAAGAAATACCCAGAGAACGTCATGTTTAGTGAACCGTCTGTTTAGCATGTACACCTCATGTGACAAAAGCCAGAAATACCTTGCCACTAAACTGTATTGAAAAAATTTTAGTGAGCAATGATTAATTGCATTAGCCTCTCCTGTTACTGACTCTTCAGTAAGTTGTCCTGGCATCAATGAGACCCAAAAGGCAATAACAATCATTAGACTAATAATAATAATGAAGCACTCATTTTGGCAAAGTACTGAACTTTTACTTGTAATGTAAAGAAATGAAGGGAGATGTGCTTCTGGATTTCTGAGTGGCATTTCTCTGACTGAGAAATTGCTCTGCAGCTAACAAATGAAGTTTTGATTAGAGTCACAACATCGTTTCCTTTAACCAAGAAGCACATAAGGGAGTATACATGGAATGTTGTTTGAGTCCTTACTTGCTGCCTTTTAAAATGCAGCAGCCACTCTTATACTTGCCAGATTCCTGCCAGGCTGCATTTCATCCTACTTTAAGCATGTCCTAGTTCAATGCTTTGCATTCATTCCCTGGTCAGTGATTTATCCTTCTTAGCTTGGCAAGAAAGCATATTTCTGGCAATGTCAATTTCTTTTTTCTAGTAATGTTGACTCAGGAACATGTCTAAGATTGAGACTGAACGCATTCCTCAAATTTGAGAAACTCTATTAAATAGAAACATATCATTTTGATGGAAAACTCAAAGCAAAAAGTTTTCCCCTGGTTTCTTTCCCTAGTCTTCTCTCGACAGCTGACCTTTACCATTTCGACTTTTTATATCTGGCAATCCTGACTGATGAACCGATTGGACTGAAACCACTTCTTAAATTTTTCACTTCTGAATGTCTCCATCGCAGTTAGTATTTTGCTCCTTGGTCTTTTTACATATTAAGACATGCCCTTAGGAGTAATGACCAATAAAGCCATAAGGCTCAACTCGACTACACTTATTACAATTACCTTTGTACCTATCCACTGGGCCTTTTTCTCCTCTTTGCTAAGGTCATAATTTCTGGTCTCCACTCAAACAAAACAGACTTTCATATGAGCTGGCTGTCTTTTAGACAGCTACTCTTCAAATGCCACTCAATGCTTGGCATATGCTTACATGGTCATAACCGCTCAGATGCTGAGAATATATTAATAGTATGATTTTAAAACTCAGTATTGTACTTTTAAATGCTTATAAAAGAGGCAAAGTCTTTAATGTCTAGAATCCTAAGGAAAATACCTCTGTATGACATATAAGTTCCATGAGTTTAATTTCCTCTTGAGTCTGCTTGGTCCAGCCTCCTTCAACCACCACCGGCTGTCCAGGGCTCTTGGTGGGGAACATGGTGGCCGGCTGACGTGCTGCTATTCGCCGCCCTGAGGAAACAAGCCTCAAGAAATTTTGTTGCTCATGATAGGCTTTCAGATTTCAAATAAATTGGCTTGTCTTTCTATGCATAAATCATTCCACCTAGGAGCATAGGCTAAAATACTAAATATATCATAAAAGCAAAGATGCCTAAGGTAATAGTCTCGAACAATACCTCTTCACATGGGAACTTGAGGCTCTAAATAGCCAGGATACTCACTCTACCGATGGCAAAGAGAGAATGACAGTTTCACACTGGCCCCAGCCTCACATCCACGACTTGGTTCAGCAGTAATTTAATCAAATAGAATTCATGACTTTATATAGTTCCTATCATCTCTTCCAGTCTTGGAACATATGTTTTGTTCTCTTCACTAATAATAAGCCTTTCCCCCACAATTAGCTTAGCAGCCTGGGGATTAAGTATTTCTAAAATAATATTAACTGAAGAGACAGGAGCCTTTTTTTCTTATCTAATAATATCCTGTGAGCACGATTAGTTTCTGACACCTCTGCTATGCCCTCTATTCTGTTAAGAAACTGCAGTAAGAGAAAATATTTATTGGAATACTGTATTCTAAAGAATCAAAGGCACTATTTAATGTGTGGTAATTCCAATTTATAGATTTTTTCAACCAGAGCACTTAAAACCATTATAAAAGAGGTTTTGAAAGTCACACTTATAAATTGTTTTTTCTGTGTTGAAGATATACTTAGCACTGAATTTCATACTGATCTCTAAATTTCTTAAGTAACAGGAATGCTTTCTCTTATGTACTCTTTCCAGAAACCTCTCTTGAGCAATAACTATGGATCAGGCATTGTGCTTGGATAGTGCAACCACAAATGCATTTGAGGCTGAGTCCTTGCTCAAGTTTGGAGAGAAATGCAGCATCACAGAAACATTACATCAATAGATGATTGCAATTACGCAGCACCAGGGAAGTACAGAAGTTACTGCCTTAGTCCAGGGCATCAGAGAAGGCTTCTTTAAGACAGTAACATTTAGGTTGAAAAAATAGTAACATTACTAAAATGGAGTTGAGTCTCAATTTTGTTGCCAATATACTCTCAATGTGCAGATTTTCAGACTATGGCGACATCAAAACTCTTGGAAAATAAGTTGACACTTGCAGAGGATAAAGCATTGATGCTCTTCTAGCTCAGGTTTATGGAAACAGATCCAGCAACACGAATAAATGGCAGCAATGAGTTTTCAGAGAAACCAGAACTCTATGTGCCTAATAGGGATTCATACGCAATTTACAGATGTGGAGAAAACATAATTGAATCAGTCAGGGAGTTACAGTGACAATGTCATTAGGTTTTGGAGAGGACCAGAGTGGTACCTCACAAACAGATGACACAGATTGATAGTAAATATAGTTTATTTCCAGCTCTATTTATAGAACCTATTTATAACAGGTTCTCAACTGTTCATACCTCCCATACCTCCAAACCTTAACTTATGACACACAAATTTTTATAAATCATATTTCAACAAATATTTTACTTATAATGCACTTTGAACACTAAAATTTTGTTCAAATAAAGAGGGTCCAGAAAGGTGTGCCTGTTAAGAAATACCCAAAGAACGTCATGTTTAGAGAACCGTCTGTTTAGCATGTGCAACGCATGTGACGAAAGTTACCTTGTAACTAAACTGTATTGAAAAAATTTTAGGAAGCAATGATTAATTGCACTGGCCTCTCCTGTCACTGACTGTTTAGTAAGTTGTCCTGGCATCATACTGTTGAGTTCTGGGGACTGAATGTAGAAAACAGGGTGGCAGAGCAATTATACATTATTTGGTTTTGTCAGCTTGCTTCTAATGGTCCTGAGAAAATGAATGCATTTGCACTATAATGTTCATAAAGAGATAGCCACAAAAGGTTTTATTTGGGGAAAAAGGTCTTATAATAAACTATTATTTATGTAAGTAAGAATAACATAATTTGAAACCAAGCAATAATACATCAAATAAATTATTTTTTATTTTATTATTACATTTATTCATGTATCCTATTTTATTTCACAGGAGATCAGAGGATAATAATGATAATAGCTAACTATTAATGGGGCATACCTCTTCCCTACTCCTATTGTTTCATTTCAAGTCGACGGAGCCCCACTGATACTGCAGATGATTTTCCTGATTAGAAATTGAGAAAAATATGCTGAGGATTTTTGGCCCTTTATTACCATTGTTTTCTCTCAGAAGCTTGAAGGAGTGCTTTGCTATTCTTTCAGGCCAGATAGCTCTCTCCACAGCCCTCCCTTACTGGGAGGCCCACTCTTGTCCAGCATCATCTGTGTCTGGAAGATAAGTTCACCCAATTTGGAGTTTTGATTGCAGATTCATTTAGCTTCCACACGAAATTCAATGCTTCAATGTTGCCCCTATTTGTGACTCAGGTCATACCGCCACTTCTGAGTTTTGTGTGTCAGTTTTATAACCTCAAATGGGAAAATGGGTTGCCTTCTCAGGAATCCATAGACGTGTACCAGTATTTATCGAATATTTATTATGTGCTAACCATGTAGTACATATTTGGCATTTGCTACTTAATTATAAAAGCCCAACAAAGAAATTACTAGTATTATGAGTAGCATTGTTCATGCTTACAAATGAAGTGTAAAATCAGCATAGCGCAGTGTTTTGTGCATACTGTATGCTCAGTAAACAGTTGTTGCACTTAACCAATGGCTATAAAAACAAAAACTAGTTGATTCCATAACTGTTCATACCTCCCATACCTCCAAACCTCAAGAAGCTTCCTGTAAGGGAGGAGTATGGGGAGAGCTATTTGGCATGAAAGAATAGCAAAGCACTCATGTTCTCAAGCTTCTGAGAGAAAAGTATCTTATAGGTACTACATTTCATGAAACTAAAACATTCTCACTTATCCTATCCTGCTAATTCCAACAACCAGAAAAAAAAAACCCTTCCTCAGAATAAGTATTTTATAAGCATGTTTCAATTTTATATTTAATAGTAGAAAACATACCAGTTTGTCAGTAGAGACAGGATTTATCCTAGCACTGAATTCTGAGAGTAACTACATCAACAAATCCCTCTGTAATGGACACCAACTGGCCAAATATTAGACTGCTTTTAACGACGATATTATAGACGACGCCGAATGAACTTTAAATGTCTTTTCAATATTTAACTGTAATAAAAGCTGAAGACATGATATAAAATCTGAATTCAGCTCTGCCAGTTGCTATTTTCAGTATGTTGCTTTCTATTGATTTAATTTGATACAGAAATAGAGCTTAGGAAACTCACTGGAGTTAATGGTTGAAATTCCACTCATTCTTTAATTCATTCTACAACTATTCAGAGAACAAACTAGAAAAGTACGGAATTTATAATCTGACATAGGAAAGATAGTCACACTAATGCGTAATTATACTAATGGGATGAGGACTATCAGAGGGGACCGTCAGGGTGTGATGAACTACTACCTTATCCCCAGCTTGGAATGTTGAGGAAGTAACAAGTAATCTAAAAAACAGATAATAAATAGGAGCAAACAAAAGGAGAGGAGAGGGAAAACTTTCAGGCAGAGGAAACTGAACTGTACCAAATGGTCAGAGTTAAGAAAGTCTATGGCACATCTGATGGAGTAAACAAAGCATCTCAGGAATGGAAGAAAAAGTATCCAATGTACTCAGCCCTATTATGAAGCTAAATTATAGCTTTCACATGAAGGCTATAACCCAACTATAGCACAAGACTATGAGGAAAGGGCCAAGGAAGGGGAAGGGAGGTTGGAGGTTAGGGCGGAGGGAGGGTAATGAGTGGGGCCACACCTACGGTGCATCTTAGAATGGGTACAGGCGAAACTTACTAAAGGCAGAATACAAATGTCTACATACAATAACTAAGAAAATGCCATGAAGGCTACGTTGAACAGTTTGATGAGAATATTTCAGATTGTATATGAAACCAGCACATTGTACCCCTTGATTGCACTAATGTACGCAGCTATGATTTAACAATAAAAAAAAGGGAAAAAAAAGAAAGTTAAAATGCATGGAGTTCAGTATGCAAGGAGAAAGGGGAACCTAAAGAGAGCATAATCATAAAGGGCCACTGTGTATTTTCACCCACAGTGCCTGGCTCTAACTCCCATAGCCTTGTTACAGTCTTTAGTTATAACGCTGGGTATGTGAGGCCTCAGAATACAGGATCTCTCTGACCTTCTCCTGCTTTCCTTTCACCTGCCCCAAGGCAGGATCTAACCTTCTCCCTCCCCCCCAAGCCCCTTTTTGATTGTAAAATCATAAGACCCTCATTCCATAGAGGGTCCTGCCACATATCCAGGGGGAAGGAATGCTGACATGATGAAGCTTCCATGAAAACCCAAGATGACTAGTTTAGGAGAGCATTAGCTAGCCCAACATAGGCGCTTCCCGGAGGGTGGCACTCTAGAGAGGGCCTGGAAGCTCCGCGCCCATTTCCCCAGACCTCACCCTCTGCATCTCTTCATCTGTATACTTTATAATAAACTGATAAACGTAGGTCGTAGGTGTTTCCTTGGGTTCTGTGAGCTGCTTCCCACAAACTAATAGAATCTAAAGAGAGGGTTGTAGGAACCCCAACTTGAAGCTGGTCAGTCAGAAATTCCAGAGGCCTGGACTTATGATTAGTGTCTGGTTGTAGGTAGTTTTGGGGACTGAACATCCAACCTGTGGGATCTGATACTATCAGAATTGAATGGGAGGACACCTAATTAGCGTCCTTTGCAGAATTGATTGCTCACTTGGGGTGGGGAGAAATACTTCCCTAGAAACACTTCCCCAACAGAGAGGTCACAGAAGCCTCTCTGTTGGTGATTGTCACAGTGTGAAGGCAGAGGAAAAGTTGTTTGAGTTTTTTTAAACAAGCTCATTAAAGAGTTTCAATTTCATCCTAAAGATAATAAGGAGCCTCAAAAAGTTTTGTTTGAAGTACTATAAAACCTTTGCTCTTTTACATAATCTCTTCAACTCCAGAATGTCACCATTATGAACAGAAGGAAAACTACTGTCCAGACTGAAAGCAGGGAGACCAGCTAAAAAAATGTCCCACTCACTCAAGATAGCAGCTTGAACTTGGAAAATGGCAGTGGGGATGGTTAGAATTCACTTGAGATTAACTTGACGTATTCAAAGTAACAAGACTTACTGAATATTTGCTTGGGAAAGGTGAGGGAAAAGGAGATGATGCCAAGAACAACTAGCAGGTTTCTGAGACAGAACACCCAGGTGGTGGAAGAAGCCATGACTTAGAGAGGCAATGGAGGCATTGGTGTGGGGTGATGTGGTAGCTTTAGTTTTGGACATGTCCATAGGACGTTCAAGTGGAAATGCCTCGTACCAGGAGTAGTAGAGGTCAGTAGGAATAATAGATGCTTTTCACTGACAACCACCTTTTTTTTTGGTAAGAACTGAATAATAGCCATTCAAACCAGAGTTCTGTCTAGTGCGTTTAGGACAAGTTGTGCTGTTTATGGAAGCAAGATTCATTATGTTTTTGCTTCCACTGTACATACTCAGGAACTGAACGAAATTCTGCTTTGGTAATTATAGAGCATGAAACATGTTCTATCCTAGACTAAAGTTCATAGTATATTGTTTTCCCCCAAAGAACCATTTGCATCTCTAGTGGTGGGAATAGTATAAGGTCAGGAACCTAAGATTCTGTGACAAAGAGAGTGGAGGAAGAGGACAGATGACACCAATCGATGACTTTGGCTATAAATGGCAAATCTGACACTGCATAGAAAGGAAGTCATTTAAGTTACTGACAAAGATTTTTAGTATTTCCTCACTTAGATTATTAAAAAAAAAAAAATCCTTCTTCCCCAGAATACCAAAAGAACAACAAGTTTTGTTTAAAAACTAATTCAAAAGCCCATAAAATGTCAAAGCCACAGGGTAGGTTACTTGGCCTAGATAGCCTCCTAATTTTTTTTACTATGTATAAGTACAAAGCCATCTGGTATTTATTTTAATATAAAAATTACACATGTAAAATTAGTATGAAAAATATAATATTGAGTTTTAGACTTTTCCCAACTAATTTAAGTAACTAATAAAAGGACACTGAGGCAGCTTACTAATTTAAGTAACAGAATATTTATACAGGACTCAATGGTTAAACACCTGGTATCTAGTGACAGAAAATAACCATGAGCAATACGAGGTCACACTTTGCATTAAATATGGTGATGCTTGGTCTAGTTCATACTGACCTTTTAATTGTCTCATTTTGTGTTTCAT
This sequence comes from Nycticebus coucang, assembly GCF_027406575.1. Lineage (NCBI taxonomy): Eukaryota > Metazoa > Chordata > Mammalia > Primates > Lorisidae > Nycticebus > Nycticebus coucang. Next base: position 33,961,983 of record NC_069793.1, on the reverse strand, counting down.
GGTATCCAGATCAGCCAAAATTTTGTCCTTTTTCAGCCAGTTTTGTTTCTCTAATTTTTCTGCTTCCTGCAAAGCTAGAATAATAAAAATACATGATATTTTATCTTACATTCTTTTATCAACAGTAATTTATCATGTACACCAATAATTTATAAAGAACTTTCTGCTTCAAGAAATAGATTCAATTAGAAACAAGTAATTAAAAGGTAAGGGTCATTAAAAGAAACCTCATTTGAAAGATGACGGGGCTTAAGGCATTTCTTTATGGAACAGAGAGAGGGGGGAAAAGAAGAACGATGCTGTTTTATTATATAGATTTACCATATGCAATAGCCATCTTTCATTTTCTACTTCCACAAACTATTTGGAGGTGATGAAAGCCTGGCTTGGAACCATTCATTTTTTAAACATCCACCTACTGCCTAAAGGGTGCAATTCTTAAAAATGAAAATGTGCAGACAGGTCGTCCTCAGTGTGAATTAAACTCATTTGTTATTTTGTAATGTATATCATTATTCTCAGTCTCACAAACCAAGGATCTCTTTATCAACTAAATTAGACATTTTTCCATGCAGAATACTCCATTCCAGTAAAAAAAAAAACAGGCCATTGTGCAAATATGGGAGTATAGCTATCTTTGTTACATATTAATTGATGGACTTCCTGTTCTTTGTATAAATATGATGTTATTATGTTGACATTCTACATATTTAATACATTTTCTTATGGGCACATAAAATCTGTTTCTCTCTCCCTTCATATACTTGTTTGAAAGAAAGCAAAAACAAAAACTTTACCATTTGGAGATAGAAATGGTTCACCACAAGATACCCAGATGGCAATAGGATTTCTGAGGATGAGGGCCAGCACAGACGTATCAATACCATCCAAACTATCGGATGTTGCAGGCTTTGGAAATAATTTGTTTTTCACTTCCATTTTCAGGTTTTCTGGGGGGTGGTAAAATGGCCTTTGTGAATTAATTTGTTTATTCAAAATATTTCATTCTTCCCTCATAACATGATTCAAACAACCACTACTAAAATCAGAGATCAGTACATAAATTTGATCAGAAACTTCAAATGCAACCAAAGAATTTAAACTAATGTGATTGTAAATATGTTTTAATTCTTTTCTTTACACATCACCTAGAAATGAAAGCAATTTGACATGGCTTATCAAAATACGTACTGTAAAATGAGAAAAATAAAGAGTTAAAGCAAGTGAGAGGGAAAGGAGTACAGCAATAGACTAAAAGCCAAGGATAAGCTGCCTCAGTGTCCTTTTATTTTAAATGAATAATAATATCTATCTTATTCTTCTGTTGGGATAAGTAAAAGAAAAAAATAAGTATGTAGAAGAAATAGTATTTGGCCTCTTTACTTTGGAAAGCATCCAATAAGTGCTAGATATTATTTTTATTATTCAACAGAAATAAATACCGTTCTGTTTTCATTTGCTGGAGATAAAGCACAATCAGAGCTCTGAGCTTCCTAGTAGCCAAAGCAATTTCCCATTTCTTCTGGCCCACAAAGATAAACTCCTCAGGAGATGCACTTTCCCTGATCCTGAGATATGAGAGAAATCCCTTTTTAAGGGTCCTCCTAAAGAGGTTATTTGTGATATAGCTAATAGTATCCTGCAATAGAAATTAATATATTTTGAGAATTCACTGTGTGATGGACATTTTACCAAGACCTTTATATGCATTGGTTCACACGATTCTTAAAACGAAACTTGGAAGTTGATCTTATTACAATTCCTCTTTTACAGATAAGATCATTGAGGTTTAGTGATATAGCGAAGTGGTGGCAGAGCCAGGATTTAAATCCAGGCCAACCGTCTCAAGAGCCTGTGCTCTTCACCACTGCCTGCACAGGAAGTACCACGTGGAACGGTGACAACACTATTTGTAAAGTTCCTCAACACCAACTGACAGCACAGCACCAGGACACAATTCCATAAAGGGGGCAGCCCGCTGATGGCCCTGCTTGATTTAAAGATCACTAGAATATAAAGAGGAAGGTATGAAATCAAAAGGGTGCGCTTTGATAGTCCTGTACAAATAACATTACTTCCAATCAGATTTTAAATAGAATTTTAAAGAAGAGTATTTGAAATTTTAATCTTATAATACCTGGAGTTCAGATATTCTATATGCCAAATAAAGGTAGAACTATGTTTTTGTTATCAGCTAGGCATTAAATGTTTGCATAATTCTTAAAACCCAGTAGAAAACAAAACAAATAACATCCTACACATAACAATAAATATCCATTGAAAGTTTAGTAAACATCAACGAGGCACTAAGCGAGATACACACACACATATACATATACATACGTATATTTTAATTCATATTTATGAGAGCCAAATGAATACAGATATTGAATACATTATATTCAAGTGAATATACCTCTATAGACATGGATATATAGATATATTTGCTATGGTTTGAATGTATCCCTTTCTTTTTTTTTTTTTTTTTTTTTGGCCAGGGCTGGGTTTGAACCCGCCACCTCTGGCATATGGGACTGGCGCCCTACTCCTTGAGCCACAGGTGCCGCCCGAATGTATCCCTTTCAAAACTCAAGTATTAAAACTTAAAGCCCGATGTGATGCTATTAAGAGAGACAGGGGTCTTTAAGGGATGATTAGGTCATGGGGGTTCCTCTCCTTGTGAGTGGGATTAAAGCCCTTATAAAAGAGAATTCATACAGCCTTGGGCTCTCCTGCTCTTCTGCCTTCTGGCATTGAGTACACAGAATTCCTCCCCTGTGAAGGATGTAGCCTTCACCAGACAACCAAACCTACTAGCACCATAATCCTGGACTTCCTAGCCTCCAGAACTGTGAGAAGTATATATTTTTTTCTTTACAAATTACCCAGTCTGTTACATTCTGTCACAGAAGCACAAACAGACTGAGACGATATTCACTATGAGTGTGCGTGTGTGTGTGTGTGTACGCATGTGTGTGTGCATGCCTGCCTGTGTTCATGCGGTCCTCATAAAAACTCCATGAAGTAAGTGACTATTAGTATCTCCATTTTACAAACGAAGAGGTTGAGGTACGCAATGGTTAAACAACTTTCCCCAAATCACTCAGCTATCAGGTGAAAAGGCTGGGATATGAACCCTGATATTCTGGTTCCAAAATCCAAGTAATTAACCCCTAAACACTTTAAGTACAACAACAGTGGAAAGTCTCCCATTGAGAAAACTCTACTGAACCACTAGTAGCATGATTTGCTCTTATTAAGCAAATAGTTGTTTGGGATGCAGTCCCTGGCTGCAAGCTGTAGACAGCCTAATGAGATACAGAGATGTAAACAGATAACTAGTATGCAATGTCTGTCCAGTCTAGAGGCCTTGGCTCTACCTCCCAAGCTATTGAAGGGTGTGCATTATAATGCAGTGTGATAAAAGCTGCAATAGAGGGCAAGTGCCTGAAGTTTCCGGGAGTTTATAGAAGAAGTGGACATGATCAGGGCAGAGAAAGGAAGCTGGAGAACAGACGTGTAGAGAAGACACCTTCACTCCTAACAGTAGGAAGGGATTTGCACTGATTTAACCCCAGTTTCTTAAGTGGTCTCCAGTAGGTTTGGGTTGTCAATTTAAAGGAAAAGATGCTCATGTTCTATAAAATGGCTTAACTGTCAAACATATTTTATTCTATGCAATTTATTTATATTGTTTCAGTGCTGAAATAAAAATTTACATTAATTTAATTTTTTTCTTATTATTCTACATGGTAAAACAACCTGAGAGTCTCACTAATACTCTTGGAATCACCTATGATTTTGAAATTCTAGAAGTCACAAAATAAAAGAATCACACCAGGCACGGTGGCTCACGCCACTAGTCCTGGCCCTCTGGGAGGCTGAGGCGGGTGGATTGCCTGAGCTCAGAGGTTCAAGACCAGCCTGAGCTAGAGTGAGACCTCATCTCTAAAAAAATAGCCAGGTGCTGTGGCGGGTGCTGGTAGTCTCAGCTACTCGGGAGGCTGAGGCAAGAGAATTCCTTGAGCCTAAGAGTTTAAGGTTCCTGGGAGCTATGACACCACCGCACTCGATTAAGGGTGATAAAGTGAGACTCTGTCTCAAAAAAAAAAAAAGGAATCACATTTAACTTTTTCATGATCAAACATACATAGATCCAGCTAAATCCTATACAATGTGTCCGTACTTTGACATGGTTCCTGCTCTCAGTGAGCTTTTAGTCCAGGAAAGATTGCACAAGCAGGCAGTTACAGAAGAGTGAGGCCTGAAGCATAAATAAGATTGTTGAAAATGTGGGTAAAAGTTCAAGGAAAATCATGCAAATAGCACCCAAAGCATGGTGAATTTGCATGTGAGTAGTTCATTCTATAGGGCTTAGACTTTGAGAGGTGAACTGGCATCAGATAAGGTTGGAGAGAGAAGAAAAGGTCCAATCTTGAAGAGCCACGTCATCCATGGTTCTTCTAAAAGGGGAGTAAGAGACAGAATCTCGTTCCTTGCATCTGGGCACCGTAAGTCTGGGGAGATAGGACTTCAGGCATCTCTGGCTGGTGGGATCTGCCTATCATCACCCCTGTGAGGATACAGGGAGTCAGCGAGAGACTTCTGGACCCCAAGAGGAGGACTAAAACAGTGGAAAAATGGTAAGTGGTTGCGTGTGTTCAATCCGTCTAAACCCGCCCGCAACTGTAAGTTCAGTAGCAGCGAGACTGCAAACCAGAAAGGCCTTACCTGTGAACTGTTTTGGTGTCTTTGGACTTGGCACTCAGTTGAACTGCCTTGGGGAGAGCCTGAGTGGGAGTGCGGAGAACTTTGGCCATTGTCTAGGGCCCCAGTCTGAGCCGCTGAGCCAGACGGAGCTAATAGTGTTTGGCTATGGGTCACAGGGAGACATTGTGAGCGATCTGCCCCGGCAAGCTCTGCCCTCAGGGTAGCAGAGCTAGAACTGGGCGGGAGCTGGTAACCCAGCGACCAAGTAGCCTAAGGGTGGGGTCTGAGCTGCCTTGCAGCCCTAACCATTAGGGGCAGAGTGAGACCAGTTTTGGCACACTGGGTAAGTGGATAGCCACTTCAGCAGTAATTCCAGCGACAAGCACTTTCCTGGGAATGATTCTGCTCAGCAAGTGAACAAGTTCAAAGTGCCTTTTAAGTGGGCTGAAGAGAGATTTAGGGTGTCTACCTGCTTGGGTTTGAGAAATCAGCAGCCTCCAGTCTATCAGAACTGTGATTAACATCTCATACCCCAGAAGACCACGTGTTGCCCAGACAATATTCAATAACATATACATACTGCTTTGTTTTTGGCTGTTTTTTTTTTTCTTTTGGTTTGGTTGTTTTTTTTGTTTATTTTGATGTTGTAGATGTTGTTTTGTTTTTTAAGTTCAAACTTTTCCATACAGATCCTTTTTCTTTCTCAATTTTTCTAGTTTAATTATAATTTCCCATTGCTGCCTTTTTCAATAATTAGAACTTCATTTTTGCTACTGTTTTTACCGCTATTATTTGGTTTTCCACCCAATTTTATCCCGTAAAGTTTTCTGTTTGCTTGTTTTGGTTTGATTTATAGCATTTTTGTCTTTCCTCTCTATTTGGTGGAGGTGGGGTACTGTGTCTGATCAGGTTAGCAAAGAGCTGCTGACCTCAAGGGAACCACCCAACTGGGCACCCCCAGAAGGTGGGGTTTTTTTAAGGTTGTGTCAAAGTACCCTACTGTACACCTATATTGTTCTATCTCCCTCTTTCTGTGCCTCTCTTCTTTTTGTCAATATTCCTTTACCCACCCCCTCTCCTTTCTCTATTTTTCTTTGTTTTTCTTATCACTCGGTCCTCCTTTCTTTCATCCCTTTTTTGCTCTTCAACCTTCTCACCCTTCTGGTCCTGTAACCCTTAGTCCACAGGCACGAGAACTTAAAGAGCAAGAGGAAGTGAAAGGAAACTTAGGGCAAGGAAACAGATAAAAGAAATCACTCATGAGGAAGAATCAGCAGAAAACTCCAGGCAACATGAAGAACCAGTCCAGAACAACTCCGCCAAGGGACCATGAGGTAGCTAGTGCAGATGATTCCACCTATAAAGAAATGTCAGGAATGACAGAAAGGGAATTTAGAATACACATGTTGAAAACAATGAAAGAAATGATGGAAACAATGAAGGAAACTACTAATAAAGTGGAAAATAACCAAAAGGAAATTCAAAAACAGAATCAAATAAGAGATGAACGATATAAAGAATATAAAAAGGATATAGCAGAGCTGAAGGAAATGAAACAGTCAATTAGGGAACTTAAAGATGCAATGGAAAGTATCAGCAACAGGTTAGAACATGCAGAAGAAAGAATTTCAGAGGTAGAAGACAAAGTTTTTGAGATAACTCAGATAGTAAAAGAGGCAGAAAAGAAGAGAGAGAAAGCAGAACGTTCACTGTCAGAATTATGGGACTTTATGAAGCGTTCCAACATACGAGTTTTAGGAATTCCAGAAGGGGAAGAAGAATGCCCCAGAGGAATGGAAGCCATGCTAGAGAATATTATAAAAGAAAACTTCCCAAATATCACCAAAGATTCTGACACACTGCTTTCAGAGGGCTATCGGACCCCAGGTCGCCTCAACTCTAACCGAGCTTCTCCAAGACACATTGTGATGAACCTGTCCAAAGTCAAGACAAAAGAAAAGATTCTGCAAGCTGCCAGGAGTAAGCGCCAGTTGACCTACAGGGGCAAATCCATCAGAGTTACCGCAGACTTCTCTAATGAAACTTTCCAAGCAAGAAGACAATGGTCATCTACCTTTAATCTACTTAAACAGAACAATTTCCAGCCCAGAATTCTGTATCCTGCTAAGCTAAGCCTCAAAATTGACAGAGAAATCAAATCATTTACGGATATACAAACATTGAGGAAATTCGCCACAAAAAGACCAGCTCTACAGGAAATACTTCAACCTGTTCTGCACACTGACCACCACAATTGATCAGCAGCAAAGTAAAAACTCAGAAATTAAAGGACAAAACCTAAACTCCACACTGATGCAAAAGATAAAACTAAGCAATGGACTCTCACAAAAGAAGACGAATAGAATACTACCACACTTATCAATTATCTCAATAAATGTTAATGGCTTGAATTCCCCACTGAAGAGACATAGATTGGTTGACTGGATTAAAAAACACAAGCCATCCATCTGCTGTCTGCAAGAAACACACCTGGCTTCAAAAGACAAATTAAAGCTCCAAGTCAAGGGTTGGAAGACAATTTTTCAGGCAAATGGAATTCAGAAGAAAAGAGGAGTTGCCATCTTATTTTCAGATACATGTGGAGTGAAATCAACTAAAGTCAAAAGAGACAAAGATGGTCACTTTATATTGGTCAAGGGAAAAATACAACAAGAAGACATTTCAATTCTAAATACTTATACACCCAATTTAAATGCTCCCAGATTCTTGAAACAGACCTTACTCAGTCTGAGCAATATGATATCTGATAATACCATAATTACAGGGGACTTTAACACTCCTCTTTCAGAGCTGGACAGATCCTCTAAACAGAAATTAAACAAAGATATAAGAGATTTAAATGAGACCCTAGAACAACTGTGCTTGATAGACGCACATAGAACACTCCACCCCAAAGGTAAAGAATATACATTCTTCTCATCACCCCATGGAACATTCTCCAAAATTGATCATATCCTGGGACACAAAACAAATATCAACAGAATCAAAAGAATTGAAATTTTACCTTGTATCCTCTCAGACCATAAGGCACTAAAGGTGGAACTCAACTCTAACAAAAATGCTCGACCCCACCCAAAGGCATGAAAATTAAACAATCTTCTGTTGAATAACAGATGGGTGCAGGAAGAAATAAAACAGGAAATCATTAACTTCCTTGAGCAGAACAACAATGAAGACACAAGCTACCAAAACCTGTGGGATACTGCAAAAGCAGTTTTGAGAGGAAAATTCATTGCTTTAGATGCCTACATTCGAAAAACAGAAAGAGAGTGCGTCAACAATCTCACAAGAGATCTTATGGAATTGGAAAAAGAAGAATAATCTAAGCCTAAACTCAGTAGAAGAAAAGAAATACCCAAAATCAAATCAGAGATCAATGAAATTGAAAACAAAAGAATCATTCAGAAAATTAATGCAACAAGGAGTTGGTTTTTTGAAAAAATAAATAAAATAGATAAACCATTGGCCAGACTAATGAGGAATAGAAAAGTAAAATCTCTAGTAACCTCAATCAGAAATGATAAAGGGGAAATAACAACTGATCCCACAGAGATACAAGAGATCATCTCTGAATACTACCAGAAACTCTATGCCCAGAAATTTGACAATGTGAAGGAAATGGATCAATATTTGGAATCACACCCTCTCCCTAGACTCAGCCAGGAAGAAATAGAGCTCCTGAACAGACCAATTTCAAGCACCGAGATCAAAGAAACAATAAAAAAATCTTCCAACCAAAAAATGCCCTGGTCCAGATGGCTTCACTCCAGAATTCTATCAAACCTTCAAGGAAGAGCTTATTCCTGTACTGCAGAAATTATTCCAAAAAATTGAGGAAGAAGGAATCTTCCCCAACACATTCTATGAAGCAAACATCACCCTGATACCAAAACCAGGAAAAGACCCAAACAAAAAGGAGAATTTCAGACCAATCTCACTCAGGAATATAGATGCAAAAATTCTCAACAAAATCCTAGCCAATAGATTACAGCTTACCATCAAAAAAGTCATTCATCATTATCAAGTAGGCTTCATCCCAGGGATGCAAGGCTGGTTTAACATATGCAAGTCCATAAACGTTATCCACCATATTAACAGAGGCAAAAATAAAGATCATATGATCCTCTCAATAGATGCAGAAAAAGCATTTGATAAAATCCAGCATCCTTTTCTAATTAGAACACTGAAGAGTATAGGCATAGGTGGCACATTTCTAAAACTGACTGAAGCTATCTATGACAAACCCACAGCTAATATTTTACTGAATGGAGTAAAACTGAAAGCTTTTCCTCTTAGAACTGGAACCAGACAAGGTTGTCCTCTGTCACCTTTACTATTCAACGTAGTGCTGGAAGTTCTAGCCAATACAATTAGGCAAGACAAGGAAATAAAGGGAATCCAAATGGGAGCAGAGGAGGTCAAACTCTCCCTCTTTGCTGACGACATGATCTTATACTTGGAGAACCACAAGACTCCTAGAAGTCATCAAAAAATACAGTAATGTTTCAGGATATAAAATCAATGTCCACAAGTCAGTAGCCTTTGTATACACCAATAACAGTCAAGATGAGAAGCTAATTAAGGACACAACTCCCTTCACCATAGTTTCAAAGAAAATGAAATACCTAGGAATATACCTAACGAAGGAGGTGAAGGACCTCTATAAAGAAAACTATGAAATCCTCAGAAAGGAAATAGCAGAGGATATTAACAAATGGAAGAACATACCATGCTCATGGACAGGAAGAATCAACATTGTTAAAATGTCTATACTTCCCAAAGCAATCTACCTATTCAATGTCATTCCTATCAAAATACCAACATCGTACTTTCAAGATTTGGAAAAAATGATTCTGCGTTTTGTATGGAACCAGAAAAAACCCCGTATAGCTAAGGCAGTTCTTTGTAACAAAAATAAAGCTGGGGGCATCAGCATACCAGATTTTAGTCTGTACTACAAAGCCATAGTGCTCAAGACAGCATGGTACTGGCACAAAAACAGAGACATAGACACTTGGAATCGAATTGAAAACCAAGAAATGAAACTAACATCTTACAACCACCTAATCTTCGATAAACCAAACAAGAACATACCTTGGGGGAAAGACTCCCTATTCAATAAATGGTGTTGGGAAAACTGGATGTCTACATGTAAAAGACTGAAACTGGACCCACACCTTTCCCCACTCACAAAAATTAATTTAAGATGGATAAAGGACTTAAATTTAAGGCATGAAACAATAAAAATCCTCCAAGAAAGCATAGGAAAAACACTGGAAGATATTGGCCTGGGGAAAGACTTCATGAAGAAGACTGCCATGGCAATTGTAACAACAAAAATAAACAAATGGGACTTCATTAAACTGAAAAGCTTCTGTACAGCTAAGGAGACAATAACCAAAGCAAAGAGACAACTTACACAATGGGAAGGATATTTGCATATTTTCAATCAGACAAAAGCTTGATACCTAGGATCTATAGAGAACTCAAATTAATCCACATGAAAAAAGCCAACAATCCCATAGATCAATGGGCAAGAGACATGAATAGAACTTTCTCTAAAGATGACAGACGAATGGCTAACAAACACATGAAAAAATGTTCATCATCTCTATATATTAGAGAAATGCAAATCAAAACAACCCTGAGATATCATCTAACCCCAGTGAGAATGGCCCACATCACAAAATCTCAAAACTGCAGATGCTGGCGTGGATGTGGAGAGAAGGGAACACTTTTACACTGCTGGTGGGACTGCAAACTAGTACAACCTTTCTGGAAGGAAGTATGGAGAAGCCTGAAAGTTCTCAAGCTAGACCTCCCATTTGATCCCGCAATCCCATTACTGGGCATCTACCCAGAAGGAAAGAAATCCTTTTATCATAAGTACACTTGTACTAGACTGTTTATTGCAGCTCAATTTACAATTGCCAAAATGTGGAAACAGCCTAAATGCCCACCAACCCAGGAATGGATTAACAAGCTGTGGTATATGTATACCATGGAATACTATTCAGCTATTAAAAAAAATGGAGACTTTACACCCTTCGTATTAACCTGGATGGAAGTGGAAGACATTATTCTTAGTAAAGCGTCACAAGAATGGAGAAGCATGAATCCTATGTACTCAATTTTGATATGAGGACAATTAATGACAATTATGGTTATGGGGGGGAAGCAGAAAGAGGGACGGAGGGAGGAGGGTGGGGCCTTGGTGTGTGTCACACTTTATGGGGGCAAGACATGATTGCAAGAGGGACTTTACCTAACAATTGCAATCAGTGTAACCTAGCTTATTGTACCCTCAATGAATCCCCAACAATAAAAAAAAAAAAAGAATGTGTCCGTACTTTGAGTAGTTAACTCTTCCGTTGCAACCGGAGCCATGTCTTTTTTTCGTTCCTCAGAGTCTCTCTGGATAAAGAATTCATCTAGAGCCCATAAAACCAAATCACGCAAGGTAAAAATTGCAGTTCCATCTTTGGTATATACTTTAGAGGCTGCTCGGGCAAGCTCAAGTTTTTCTGTGCATTCTGTAAGAAGCTAGATAATACAAGTTGTGAGGAACTGACAGGAAATAGTGATAGAACTTGAAATAATCATGAAGGGTTCAGCATTTCTGAGAAAGCCCTTTAATTTGAGAAAATAGAAAGCTGAATAACTACCATCTTGATCTTTGATTAGAGAAAATTTTTGATATTGGATTATCTTAACCTGATCTTGCAACATTAGTCTAGTCCAGCAGTAAAAATTCCTAGCTTCAAAAAATTAACACAGCAGTTGATGTTTGTTGATATATTTTACCACCTGAGCATTTTCTAAGAAATGTTCAACTTAGAAATCCACTTTCACCTTTGCTGCTCTGTAAGGAATAAAATCGTTGTAATACTTCATCTTGATGAACTGCTTTACAATAAGTGAATAGTTAACTTTCAAAGCAAGAATTGACATGTATTACATGTATTACCTCCTTGCGCAGATAGGAAACAGGATAAAAGGGGAGTGGCCCCCAAGAAAGACCACGTAGTTACTCCTAACACAACCCCACTTTTCCAACTCACAATGAAACATCCTATCAACAAACAAGTGCTCAGATGCCCCCAGATGACTAATGAGGTGGCATCTCTTAGACTATTCTGATAACATAAAATTTGAAGCTGGCATGGGAAGCAAGGCAGAAAAGAGCATTCTGTCAAAGAGAATAAAGAAAATCTGGTCGCCTTGTACACACATGTCTTTACTCTGGACCCAATCTGGGAACCATACTCTGATATGGTTCATACTCATTTTCCTCAGTCTGTATCCACAAAAATGCAATAAAAAAAGATGTCTCTAAGCAAACAGAGATCTTGATCTTATCATCTTAAATTGGTGAATCTGACCAGGAACATTTATCACTCAATCCCACTGTTTTTTCTTGTCAGAAGAACTGCCATTATCATTACCTCTGAGGACGCAAGCAATATTTAAGTGCTAGCCACTTACCAAGGGGAATGTTCCAGCCACAATTAACTTCCCATTATGATATCCATCCCCATTTTTGTATGCAATTATTTTCACTGCCTTCTGGTGTGTAGCTGCCATACCACTGTGAGACGCAGCTTGCACGCAGGTCTCCATCCGTAAAGATAATAGACGTTCTTCATAATAACTTAGAGTTTTCTCAGCCTTGTCAGATGATAAGTCAGCCTAATTTATTTTTAAAAAATGTACATTTACTCAAACTATTTTTCTTTTAGTTTCTATATTTTGATACACTTCAGTCCCTTAATTTAACAAGTGTGTGTGTGTGTGTGTGTGTGTGTATGTGTGTGTGCATGACGTCTACATTTTACAATACTTACTTCTTACACTAGAGAGGGAAGGATACTGGATTAGAATTCCTCAGTTCTCTTTCTAGATCTGGGTCACTAGGTAATTTGGGGGCATCTGCCTTGTGTTTCTGGAATGTTTTTAGTTTTGCTTGTTTGTTTGATTGTTTGTTTGGGGGGGGGTTGCTTTGCTGTCCTTTGCTACAGGAATTGGGGAAAAAGGATGCCAGGGCCACTCACATAACAGATAGTCTCTAAATTTTTAACTGCAGGATGGTGTCATCCCATGGTAGAAGATGTTGATGGAGGAGGAGGGTAATGAGCATAGCCTTAACCACATGCTAATGAGGGTAGTGACCACCTCTCTTTAGCTTTCCCATCCCTACTTAGAGTCCTGCCCCAAGGGCAAAACTCTGTCTTTCTGAGAACGTAAGACTGGGGATTCTTGCCAATTAGCTCCCCTCCACCTCCCCAACACTATTTCACTATCTTTAAAGCAAACTGACATGCCTTCAGGCTTCCCTGAGGACTGACTTTCTCTCTCCTTCAGAGACATTATTTCAGTTGATGTTTATTGCAACCTGCTACTACCACCCCCCACCCCACCCCACCAACCAGGGGTATCAGAATTTGGGGAAAGAAAGCCTGAAGAGCACACCAAGACTGAAGGTTCCTCAACTTTTAGGAATCGCTCCTTTTTAAAAATTCAAGTATGTAAGTTAACTTAGCTCTTTTCACTTCTAAATTTGAAGAGAAGGATTTTTTAATGGTGCCGTTTTAAATTAGGGTCACAGGAAAGTGACAAGAGTTTTCTCTCCATGAGATCTAAATAATATTAGACACGGATGTGTGAATTCAGGCACACAACCTAAACAGTCATTAACAACAACCTGTCGAATTCCCCGTAAAATGTTACCTACTAGTAAAAAGGAGTTCATCCTGTGAATATAGGCAGAAGAGCTGCTACATTGAGATTGCAGTTACCTCTTCACTTAAAAGCAATACTGAGAATAGTGAAGGGTGTTGGTAGATGATTAAGATGGCAGAAACGTCCAATTAACTTCAAAGAGTATATCGAACTATTAATAGACAATGTATTTTAAATTACAATGGGGAAAAGGAAATCAATGCAGGTAGAACGATAAAGGTGCATGTGAGGAAGATGAATTGTATGAGTGGAGACGAAATTGAGTGCAAGGCAGATAATGAATACTTCAAAGTTTCCAAATTGTTGCCACTTGTGCATTAGCAGACCTCAGATTATTACACACCTCGGCCACACTGATGACCTTGAACGGCCCTCGTGAGAAAGGCTTCTGAGTCTTGGAGCCGGAAGCACAAAAGAATGGGACCCCCGGAGGCAACTGTTTCAGTCCCTTCTCTGTTCTTCTGGATCGTCCGCAAGCCAAGCAGAGCATCATTTTTCTCTTCCCACCAGGTGAGAGATAATAGTATCCCTGAAATGGGAGACAAACATGCTTTTCTATAGGTGCATCTAAATTATGATAGCGTTTCTATAAAGCACTTCACAATATAATATAAACACACCACTTTTATCATCCCCGAATGCTAAGTTTGAAACCTCAATATAAAGGCATTATTCTTCTCCCTAGTAATTATGTTTTTAAAAAGTATTTCCACTTTCTGCTTTTAATTGTCCTCTTATCAAAATTGAGTACATAGGATTCATGCTTCTCCATTCTTGAGATGCTTTACTAAGAATAATGTCTTCCACTTCCATACAGGTTAATACGAAGGATGTAAAGTCTCCATTTTTTTTAATAGCTGAATAGTATTCCATGGTATACATATACCACAGCTTGTTAATCCATTCCTGGGTTGGTGGGCATTTAGGCTGTTCCACATTTTGGTGATTGTAAATTGAGCTGCAATAAACAGTCTAGTACAAGTGTCCTTGTGATAAAAGGATTTTTTTCCTTCTGGGTAGATGCCCAGTAATGGGATTGCAGGATCAAATGGGAGGTCTAGCTTGAGTGCTTTGAGGTTACTCCATACTTCCTTCCAGAAAGGTTGTACTAGTTTGCAGTCCCACCAGCAGTGTAAAAAAGGGACGGAGGGAGGGGGGTGGGGCCTTGGTGTGCGTCTCACTTTATGCGGGCAAGACATGATTGCAAGAGGGACTTTACCTAACAATTGCAATCAGTGTAACCTGGCTTATTGTACCCTCAATGAATCCCCAACAATAAAAAAATAATAATAATAAAGTTCCCAACAGGGTTAAAAGAAAAAAAAAGAAGATGAGTTGGGCAAAAGTTCAGAAATAAAAAAAAAAGCATTTCCAAACTCTATAATAATAATTCAACACCAATGACCATAACCTATGTCCAAAATCAGAGTTTTTTGTTTCTTTTTAAGGAATTGGCAGTTCCAGATTTGGGGCAAGAAGTATATAAGATTATAAAAAAGGGGGGGCATTTTGTTGTATCCAGAAAGAATAGAAGACACAGAAGAGTTAAGGAATCATGTCAAAAAAGACACAGGAGCCAACATGATGGAGCCCCCATTCAGCCAAAGTGGGACAATTTGGGAAACCAAAAAGAATAACTGAAACTATGTCAGGGCCCGGGACTGGCCAGGTCTCAGTCTGGCTTAACTAGGTTCCAGACAAGGACTGCTAAGCTACCTTGCTCAGGAACAATTTCTCTTAGGTGTCTGAGGGTTTTACTGTAGCTGAAGGGGAGAGAGAGAGAGAGAGAGAGAGAGAGAGAGAGAGAAAGAGAGAGAGATAGTCTTTGAGAGAGCAAAGCAATCTGAGAATAGATAGATCTTAGTCTTTAGCAGAGCTTGGTAATCTTCAGCAGAGAGACGCCGTGCTGGCGTTCTGCAGGCAGGAGAGGAGACAGAGTCAGAGTAAGTGGGTCTGTGATAGAATGCGCATGCTCCCGACTGCCTCCTCCTCCAGCCTAATATAAGGCTGATCTCACACCTCTCAACACCACAGGTGTAGAAACTGCCAATTTACCAATGCTCTCATCTTGTGAGCTCTCATGCTTGTTAGGAGAGCTAAATCCCTCTCCATGCCCTTTCCACCCAGGTGTTTCATTATTGAGCTATATGGGTGTTTCTTATAACATTCTCTCCTCCTAGCCATAGGCTACACGGGCTGCTACAAAACAATGTGAGTATGAAAAATGTATAAAGTCCTATGAGTGTATAATAATGCTAACAGAACCTAAACAAACAAAAACAAAACTAACTCTAAAAGTTAGTTTTGACTAACTTTTTAGACTCTCTCAAGTCATAACTCTAAAAACTGCCTATTAGAAAGTGTGGCAGATAATTTACAAAAACGGCCACAATAAAACTATCCCGTTCTTGTATGCATGCCCTTTGGAATGTGGCTTTTATCCTCCTTCAGTGAAGAAGTAGTGTTTCTTTCTCCTTTTTCTTCTTTCCTTGAATCTGGGCCAAGACATGTGAATTGCTTTGGCTGACATAACACTAGCAAATGCATAAGAAGTGCTTGCACATTGATGCTTGTTCACTTTTGGCTAAAATTAGAACCTTGAGACTACACGGTGAACAAACTTGAGCTAGCCCACTTGAGAAGCCATGTTGTTGAAGAACCAGGGTCCCAGTGAATAGCCTGCCAAGCACCAGACACGTGAGGGGGGCCATCTTTGAGTATGCATTCTCCAGAGAACCATCAGAACTACTAAAGAACCACCTGATGGCTCCAGCCACATCAGTAAACTGCAGTGAGAGCAGCAGAACTGCCCAGCTGAGCCCAGCCCAAATTGCTGGTCCAGAAAACAAAAAATGACTGTTGGTTTAAGCCACTACTTTTTCAGGTGGTTTGTTATGCTAGAAAGATTTTAGAAAGAATTAAGCATTTATTCTAATGCTAATTAAGCATTTGATACCCCTTACTAACCATATTCTGGGGTATCAAATTATCTAGCTGATGAAGTAAAGTTCTTCCTTATATTGAAAGTTTAATAAATGTAGGGGACAATGATAGTATTAGACGAAATTGACCTTTTTTGAAACAAAAGGGCAACATTAAATGGAACGTCATTGTGGATTTTTAATATAGGATCAGGTTGTAATTGCCTGAACCCATTAATACGAATAACTATTACCACTAGCAATGGAAAACTCAGATGTTGACTCTATAAGTGATAAATAGGAAACATGCAGGAAAACCTATGAAGATACTGGCTAAACAATGTTAAACCTAATTACAAATCTTAGGCTTAATTTCATTTACAGGAATTGTGGAGGATAAAGAAACAAGTCACAGGACGCCACAAGGAAAAAAACAAATGGAATGGAGTCAGATTATGCAACCCAGTGTCACCCGGGGACCTTATTTGAAATCTTGACTCAAACCAACACACCATAACAAGAATTTTTAGGACAATCTGGGAAATTCAATTAAGGATAGGGAATTAGATGGCCAAAAAAATTATTGGTAATTTTGTTAGTTGTGAGAATAGCATGATAATTATGTGAGAAAACATTCAAAATTTTTGAAAAGTATGTACTTAATATAGAGGTGCTATATCGTGTCTAGGGCTGGCAAATGTGTCAAAGACCTTGATTCTAGTTGAATCTGGGATGATGAGTAAAGGAAGACTTCATGAACTAGTCTCTCTTGAAATGTGTATGAAATTTCCAAAATAAAAATTTAAAGAAATTTTACATAAACTAATTTGTTTTCTACTCACAATTTTTCTTCATTCTTTCCTAATCAGAGTCACAGAGTCTAAGTGGTGGCATTCAAATATCGTCACTCAACTTACATGAACACAAAGTTTTCCAGGGAAAAAAAAAAAGTTTCTTGCTTTATTAAGTGACCCTATTTCAGCCTTTTCTCTTATCTTCCAGAAGGAACCACTTACTGGTTGGTCAATGTTCTCTTCTTTAATCACAGATGATGTACAAACACCTGCGTAATTTGCTGAGGTAACTTCCCTATTCAGGGCAGTGCTATGAAAGGCCATAAATGCCTTTATGTTTTCCATGTAATGCCATTTTTGGTTGGCAGTCCCATTGTGACATGGGTTATATTTCTGAAAAAAAAAAGCAGCAAAATATGAAGTCAAATTCATAGATGGTTCATAGATGGTTATAGCAGTCATACTTTTCAATGCATAAATCCAGAAAGTGCAGATAATTACTCATTATCCCACTACACAACGATAACTGCTGTTTGATATTTTAGTGATTATATTCATAATCTTTTTTGTATTTATAAATAAGCATTAATTGATTTATAAATGCAATATCAAAGAAAATGCAATACCAAATTGTGTGTATTTTAAAAATAGAACCATAAAATACACACAATTTGGTATTGCATTTTCTTCCTTAACAACATTCCATGAACATTTTCTTGATCACTATTAAACACATATGTATCATTTCACTTCAGATATATATTATTTTACTAATCTCCAATAGTTAAACATGTAGGCTGTTTCTTCAAATTTCCTTATAATAAAAAAAAAAGCAATACACAATAGTGAAAAGAAATCTTTGGGTAAACCTATGATAATTTCTTTAGGACAAATTTCTAGAAGTATAATTAGTGATGTGTAGTAAAATAAAACCATTTTTAAAGATTATGATACAGCAAAATATCCCCCCCCCCTTTTTCTTTAAAGATACACTATCTCACTCTGTCATCCCGGAGACTGGAGTGCAGTAGCACACAGCTCACTGCAGCCTTCGACGCCCGGCTTGAATGATCTTCCAGCTTCAGCCTCCCAAGCAGCTGAGACTACAGAAAATTGCCACCATACCTACCTAATTTTTTGACAGAGTCTTACTGTGTTGCCCTGGCTGATCTAGAAGTACTGGCCTCCACCTCAACTTCCCAAAGCAATAGGATTACAGCCAAGCTTGACCTAATAATACTTTGTAGAGAGATTATTTTACTTTATATTTTCACCCAAAGTATATGAAATGATCCATTTTCCTTACACTCTTGTCAAAAAATGGTCAACTCCCCAAACACCAATTTAATAAACGTAAAAAATAGTACTTTGTTGATATTATAATTTACATTTTGCTTATTCTCAAGGAGATTTATTTTTTAAGTAGGTACATTTAGGTGAATATTTAGCAAAAATAGTATATTTATTCTAATTATAAAATTTGACTCAAGTATAAGTAAAGAAATAATTTCGAGTTAACGAAACCTATATCAGTAGATTAGTTCTAACTAAACATATCATAAAACCTCAAGGAACTTTATAATTAATAACACCTACTTTATCAAGAAGAGATTAATAGCAAGGAAGAAAATAAATGAGTCTCAAGGATTGATTCCATGGGTCAGACAACAAAGCCTCCCTCAGAGGTCTGGAAAACCATAGACTGTATTTTCAAAGAGCAGGAAAGAATCTAGTAACATTAACTTACCATGCTTCATTTTTAGTATTTTTCATGAACTTAAATCTTTTCTTAAAAACTGATTGCTTCAATAAATAAAAATGAAATACCAGCAAAGAAAAAAATCTTGAACTGTAATCCAAATTACCCTGGGATCAAATTTATTTCTTATGAAACAGGAACCTTAGGGGAAAACATCTATTATTTTATAAAAATGATTAAGGTATTAAATTCATATATGCACGAGGTTTGATCTCACAGTGGTCTGTGCGGAAGAGGCACCTGACAGAGAGGGATGTAATTTTATGTACTCGGTATTTCCTAGAATAAATTTTAAGTCCATATTTATCATCTGGATAGAAGACTTAATTAAGCTTTGGTATCTGTCCAGAGTGCTATGTCTCACTTTGGATTCAGGGCCTTTAAGTTGCCTCATTGCTATTAAAAACATAGAATAAAGCAAATGTTATTTGGAGATAATATATTTTGTTTAACAAAAGGCTGGAATATACCGTGGAGAACACAGAAGGTAAACTCGAGCATGAATGCTCCTAAACCTTCTCTCATACTCATAAGGAAAAACCACATATTCATTTAGGAGTGTTTAGGGTTACAAGTAAGTGAGAATGACAGAAAAACATTCTAGGTCATTGTCCAAAACTCAAATGAAGTCAGACATCTCTGGAATATCAAAAAATTTTTGGCCACTATAAGTGTTTGCAATGGTGTATTAAAAGAGCATTTCAAATGGGTTGCTTGGTAGAATGAACACTGATAAGATCAGGTCCTTTAGGAAGATCTCCCTGACCACTTCTCACTACAGTTGTCAGGTAAAGGGGACCTGGCATATGTTCCCAATGATCGAATTTAGGTGGGTCTAAGAGTCATTCACCTGACTGCACCTACCAGTGACATTAAAAGCTTTGTGAATGTCGTTGGGACAATTTCTCATGTTTGCTATTGGATTTGATTTCAGTAACTAGCATAATGCCTGACATGTAGCAAGCCTACAGTTACCATCTGTTGGATTAAACTAAATTAAGAGGTACACGAACATGTTCAAATTGAAATCCAGGAGGACTATTGTAAATATTGTAACAATGACATGCAAAATAGGATTCTATGACAACTATTTTTTCTCTACAACAAGGAAGCATACAGCTTTACTTAAATTTCATGAAAGGTCCATGATTAATCATTGGTCTATATATATCTTACTTGAATAATAACTGGATATCCACAGTCTTCATTTCTAGCCTTGGTCATAGACACTGCCAGCACAAGATCTGGGTTACTCACCAGGTGAAAGGTCCTTGGGAAAACAGGATTAGTCACATTACAAAGAAGCATGACCAGATTAGATCTCTCTCTGTGCCTCTTATCAATGTGTTGCCTCTTGGCTCCATTACATGTTATGCAATAGATGTGAATCCTTTAAGAAGTTCTCTCTTATGGTATGATGCTAAACTTTCTCAGTAGAGAGTGCTGGAAGATGGGAGGAAGAAGGGGCTCTCCTGCTCCTTTTCTGGCTGTGGCATGGGCTTAACCGTTGGAAGTGAGAATATCCAGTGATGCTGTGCTCCAACAAGGTTCCCAGAATGTAGGTCTTCCAGCACGCTCACAGCCCTGGCCTGCCTGTGATCATCTGCTCACTGCCTCCTCTACATGGATACCCCATGCTTCAGACCTCCTGCTACATCAGAGACCCTAATCCCTTTGTATGCTGGTGTGCCCAGCAACCAACTGCACCCTCATATACACTCCAGAGGACTGCCCCCTGCTTGCCCAAGGCTATGGTTTGAGTGGCCCCTTCAAAACTCATGTTGCAACTTAATCCCCAATGTGGTAGTATTGAAAGGTGGGGCCTTTAAAAGGTGATTGGATCATAAGGGCAGAGCACCCATGAACACATTAATCCATTCATGAATTGAAGGGTTACTGGGCTTAAATGGGAGTGCAACTGGTGGCTTTATCAGAAGACAAAAGGCTTGAGAGCAGCATGTTAGCAAGCTCAACCCCCTCACCATGTGATAACCTGTGCTGCTTCAGAACTCTGCAGAGAGTTCCCACCAGCAAGCAGTAAGGCTCTACCAGAGGGATCCCTCAACCTTGAACTTCACAGACTCTAGAATTATAAAAAATAAATTCCATTTCTTATAAATTATCCAGTTTTGGGTACTCTGTTATAAGCAACAGAAAACAGACTAAGATACCCAGCAACCACAGACCAGCCCTGGCTAGGAACACCAGAAAAATTTCTCTGCCATCCAGTAGACAGAACCATACCAATTCCAATGAAGCCTGAACCCCAGCCTTGGGGAGGGACCCCAATCCCAAGTTTGTCCTTTCGTAAGTTCTCTCCCTCAACCCTAGGATAATATATATCATATATACTAGTATTGTACTATACATTATACATGACATACATACAATATATATACAATATTATACTATATTATACAGATAATATATAATATACGTATGTAATATAATCACCTGGGCTATTAAAGAAGAAAAAAAGATTGGTTAACACCAATAGAATTTTCTACAGGTTTCTACATAGTGTAACCCAAGGTTCTTCAGGCCTCATCAGCTTATTGCAACAAATGAATTTTAAAATCTGTTTACGTGACATAGAATGAAGCAACATGCTAAGGGAAGATGTGGAAGAAAGCTCTGAATTACTGTCACTATACAAAGACACTTTTACCAGAGGACGTATATGGCTCTGAATCATGCCCACATCTAATCCATGAGACTTCTGCAAAGCCCCCACTGTCCAGGCGTTTCTGGGTCTTCCTAGTGGGTGACGCATGCTCATGAGAAAATCCTGTCCCACTAGGCCCCCATTACTCCACCTACTCTCTCTGGATTCTGAAGTTTCCAATTAGAGATTAGTCAATACCACCAACTGCGGCTTGACATGGGGAGGCCTCGAGATGAAAAAATTGCAGAATGCTCTGGAAAGTGGGAGGAGATTGGAAGAAACTGGCCTTCCCTTTCGCATATACATGTGGTTCAATTATTGAAGGCAGTGTTGCTCATGATACAATATCTCACAGTGTTTTAGGAAAACTCTTCTGTTTTTCTTTAAACAGCCTTCTCTCCCTCTGCTCCCTTCTCAGCAGGCAGAATGAAAGACCAAACTGCTGACAGACTCTCAGCGGGACTCAGAATTCAAACCCAAACCCAGCCAAAAAAAAAAAAAAAAAGGAACTCGCACTCTCTTCTAACAACGCACCCTACTGGGGTCAAACTCACTGTTCTGGGCTTTCTCTTGCTTTAGGGTCACATCTCTCACCCCCATGCATGTCCACCTGAATTCATTAGCCATGCTCAAATTCCAATTTAGGTTTACTCAGGAACTTCTACTGTAACACAGAAAGCCAGGGCAGAAAGATATATTGTTAAGTAAAATGTAGAGGTGGGGTAGTACTAGGATATCAGCTCCAAAAGGGTGAGGTTTTTCTTCTGTTTTGTTCTTTGGTGAAATACTGCCCTCAATAACCCTCTGTGCTGAATGAATGAATGAATGAATGAATTCTGGTCCCATGTGGCAAACCGTTCACAGGAACAAAAGTCTGCTATCCTTGCTCTGTGTGGCAAAGGCAGCTTAGCCCGGGTGAATGGGACAAAGGGACACTATCACCCACTTTGTGTAGACAGTTGGTTTTCCAGCCTTCCCTAAACCCACTCAGCGAGTGCTCCTGCCTCATAGCTCTGCTCATCTGAGGGAGCAGAGTAAGACTAGCTCCTCTCCTGTCCATGCTGGGCCCGCTGCTGCCACCTGCTGAAGCAATCTCTTAAAGCACTGATTCATAAGCCTTTTACACTGCAGACTTTTTTTTTTTTTTTGTAGAGACAGAGTCTCACTGTACCGCCCTCGGGTAGAGTGCCGTGGCGTCACACGGCTCACAGCAACCTCCAACTCCTGGGCTTAAGCGATTCTCTTGCCTCAGCCTCCGGAGTAGCTGGGACTACAGGCGCCCGCCACAACGCCAGGCTATTTTTTGGTTGCAGTTTGGCCGGGGCTGGGTTTGAACCCGCCACCCTCGGCATATGGGGCCGGCGCCCTACTCACTGAGCCACAGGCGCCGCCCAACACTGCAGACTTTTTAAAAATCCAAATGAAAATCATAGCTCTTTCCCAGCCAAAAAAAAAAAAAATTTGCACAGATGCACAAATATACAGTTTGTACACTATTTCAACAGATTTAAGAGGCCCCTGGAACCTCACCATATAATGGTAGAATGGTAGAATTTGAAGCAAGCCAATCTAAAAGTAGGGAATTAGATTTTCTTTCTTGTTAAAGAAATGTTCAAACATGCACAAGGAGAAATGTATAACAAACCTTCATGGACCTAACAACTATCAACATTCTACCATTCTTGTTTCATCCATTCCCCTCAACTTTCTACATTTTTGACTTCTGATAGCTAAGAGATCTCAATCTTGTTTGTAGATACTGTAATACATATCCAACTAACTGATCATGACTTTTCTTGATTTTAACAGAACCATTAAAGCATTATTATACCCAACAACCTGAATAAGACTTCCTTAATATCATCAGCCAATGTGCTTGAGATCTCTCCTAATTATCATAAAAATAAACTTCTGACAAATTATAATTGGTTTGAATCCAAGGTCAGTGCATTGGGTTGATAATTTGTAAAAACTCGTTTTTACCGCGTGAGTGGAAGCCACAGCTTCTTTACAAGGTTACTTTATGAAGGTAAAGGAGGGAAGGAAGGTAAGTGTGTAGGGCAGGGTGGGTATCGAGTTAATGAAAAGTACTGAGAAATTTTTTTAAATTAGGGATTTTTTACAATTATTTGGCTGCTTCATATAATAAAAATAAAACTGATGACAGTCCAGTCATAAGCCTGATGTCCAAGTAAAACTATGGAGTGAACATTTCTTTTTTGAATCTGTTTGTGAATAAATTATATGTAGCTTCCCTAGTATTTCATTCGATTTACGCCCCCCCCACCTTTTGGGTGGGGGGACTAAAATAAAGAATTACCAGCTAAGTTAAACAGAAAATTCACAGCCTTCAAATAGTCTGTTTGTTCTACGAGGACCATGCCAAACTCCTTAGGCTCCTGTTCACCTTTGACATAACCCCAAATATAATGGAATTACCTGCTGTCTTTCTTGTGTATCCAGAGTTGATGACTACCATCAGATTTCTTCTCTACTAAAACCACTTCCATGCCTGCCCGGGGGCTGGGACCTTGCATCCCTAAGACTAGCTGAGGAAAAGCACAGCTTGTAATTTGTCCATCTTTGAATTCAAACTGCTGACGGCAAAGCTTCTGCAATTTACTATGCATTGGCGAATGGCTAAGATAAAAAAAAAAAAACCTCCATTAGTAGCATAAAAACATCCCATGCCCTGGATGTGCTAGAGATTATAAGTTCCATTGGTGAAAGCTCCACTATGAACCATGTTAACTTGCAATAGTAACCATCTCATCAGAAAAACAGCCATGCTGTCAGTCTTACACTTCTCTCACATAGAAGGCAGAATTCTGCGTTTATTTTGTAACAGAAATAAATGTTTATCCAGAAGAACATTTGATGCATTCATCAGCAAAGATGGAAAAATGTTTGGTTGAGGAATTAGTTATATTATAACAGAGAAATAAAAGTATACTGTTCAACCTACAATTATTAGCCTGTATCTATAGCATCTCTGGAAATAGAACATTATTTTGCAAATTTTTCACAAAAAATTCATAGAATATCCAAAAGAACACAATAGTATGCTAATAAGTTAATTTAAAGGACTCTCTTACATGAGGACCTTAAGGCATTATGCAGACTTATTAAACATATTTTATATCACAATGTATTGACAATTAAATTAATTTATAAACATCTGTTAAACTCCTACTATGTACACAGTCTATGTAAATTTGAAGAGCCAATATCATGTTAATTCCATTAACTGCTTTAATGTTAAGTAAATGTCTAAAGATTATGTAATAATACAAAGTACTATAGATTCCTGTCATTTCATTGGCCCTTGATAAAAAAGATGAAATGAAAAAGAAAGAGATTTTACTGATTTCTTAAAGACATCAGGCATCACTTCATATGTGCTTATTCATAAGTTCAATCGCATTCATGCAATAATTATTGAGGTTCTGTGCTAAGGTCTTAGGAGGGAAAGGTGGAAAAGCACACCAGTTAGTTGTAGAAAAGACACACCAAGGAACAAGAAACTATATTTTGCTATACAGAATAAACCAAACAGGAAAGAACCTTCCCACAAAATTTTTCAAATACTTCATAATCAAAAACATAAGATAAAAATGTGCATGTTGATAGAAAGAGCAACTAATAGCAATAAAAATACCCAGGAGTATGTGTCTATGTCAAGTTGAGAGAATCTAAGGCCAGGCAGGATTTTCTAACAGTAATCCTTTGCAACTTTTTACCTGCGTTTCTTCTGTGGTTGCACATTTTCAAAGAGCTCTTTTTTCACTTTATTTGGAAGACTGTCATCCTCATCAAAGTCATGCAAAGGTTCCTGCCACGCATACCTGAGATGTGTGTGACAAGCCTTCATTCGGAGATGGGCTCTTGCATGTGAATCTCTATCAAGGATCAGAGGAAAACCCAAGTCTAAGAATTCTGATTTGTGTTCATAGGATTTTTTCTGAGCTGTAGTCTGTTCATATCCTACAGAATATTGGTAGAACTAGAAATCACATTTCCATAAGGGTGCCTAATATTCAAAGTACACATCTTACTAATATGTCATTTAGATCTTTTAAGCTAAGATTACAAATAAAATTCTTCTATCGTATAATAAACAGCATTGATCTTTGTGATATTCACTCAGAAAAAAAATGGGGCCATATTTAAAAAATCATAAAGATTAAGACTACCCAGTTGTTTAAGAAATTCATAATGAACATGTAAGGAGGGTCCTTCTGCCTCCCCTTTAAGTAGGTCATAATTCTGTCTGGAACAGTATAGCCTAGATTACGGGGTTTCATAAAGTTTACTCATTAGACAATGCTAAGAAATCTTAATTTATTTCGCTTTTGCTCTCAACAGAGAAATCCAGAGAGATTTAGAATTTGCACATATGTGCCAGATTTGGGTAGGGAATAATATAGTAAAAGACTTAAATAGTCATAGTTGGAATAATTGAGCCAGCTGTCAATGGGAACAGAAACCACTGTATAGAATTGTATACATGAAGTTCCAGGTCACTGTGTAGAGCACATTTGCCTTCAGGAAAATCATGACACAATATGAGGACTGCTCAGCTGAGTCAAGATAAATATTCAGACAAAGCAGGAAGCGTATTTCAGCATTCTAAATAAGCATACATGCAAATAAAGTTCTCTGGGGCAGACTGTGATCACCAAGGCGCTTATAATAATTTGATGTAACTGCAAGCATTATCAAGTTGCCAACATCTTCAGGGACAGTTCCTGTGCTAGTAGAGCTGACTGCACACTTTAAAAATGTAATACAAGTATTACACGTAGATACAAAACTGGCCTGTAATAACTGCCTACATTTGGAAGCACACGGAGCACAAGTTACTTCTTAAGTCAAAAATCTTCTTAACGGTTAAAAAACAACACTGCCATCTTGTGTTAACAATAAAGAACACAGCTTCCTCCCTAACTCCATTTCTTTGAAGAGGAAAAAAAAGTCATTCTTAGTTTTAACAAAGTTAGCAAGGTGCTCAGCACCCAAATCCAGATGTTTAGTTTTCTTTCTTGGAATGTAGCTATCAGATATTGAGTTTCCTGGCAAATAAAGTATAGTCAAGTCAATTTTAGAACTGCTATTTTTAAATCCATTTTGCTTTGTTAATTTATTCATTTGTTTATTCATTCATCCATGGAATAAATCATTCATTGGTTACTCATTCCTTTAACCAGGATTTATTAAGCATCTATTATATCATAAGCACAGAATTCTAAGTTTTAGGAATATAGCAATGAATGAAACAGGTAAGTTCTTAGAAAAATAATAAACAGGCAAGTAGGTAAATACATAAATAAATAAGATAAATGAATAAAATAAATGCCACAAATAAAACAGAGTAATGGAAATTGACTGGGGTGAGGTGAGGTCTACTTTAGCAGCAGACTCAGAGAAAATTATTCTGAGAGGTGATATTTGAATTAACACCTAGACAACGAGAAGGACTCAGCCATATGAGGATCTAGAGCAATGGTTCTCAACCTTCCTACTGCCACAGCCCTTTAATGCAGTTCCTAAGGGTCGCCACCCATAGGTTGAGAACCGCTGATCTAGAGCATTCCAGGGAGAGGAAAAAAACAAATAGAAAGACTGTACCAAAAGCACATTTTCCCTGCCTGGGTGCGGTGGCTCCTGCCTGGGTGCGGTGGCTCCTGCCTGTAATCCTAGCACACTGAGATGCTGAGGCAGGTGGATTGCCTGAGGGCAGGGGTTCAAGATCAGCCTGATTAAGAGTGAGACCTTGTCTCTACCAAAAATAGGAAAAAAAAAAAAAAACTAGCTGAGTGTTGTGCCAGGCACCTGTAGTTGTAGCTACTCAGGAGGCTGAAACAAGAGGATCACTTGAGCCCAAGAGTGTGAGGTTGCTGTGAGGTATGATACCATGGCACTCTGACCAGAGCACAGAGTGAGACTCTATCTCAAAAACAAAAACAAAAACAAAAAAACATTTTCTCCATTTGAGGAATGGGAAGACACTGGTTTGACAGGTATTCAGTGAGGGAGGGTAAGGTATTACTAATCAAGGCTCAAGAGGTAGACAGGGTACCTGTAATTTGGTGAGAAAATGAGTCTCCCTGAGGCTAAATGTTCTAAAAGTCTTTTTTTTTTCCCACAAAGCATACAAATGGGAGGCTAGTGATCCCAGAGTTTCTCATTTTTCTTCTTACTGTTTTTACTGGACATCATTACTATCAAAAAGCAATCAAAGCAATCAAAAAGATTTATGTTCTACCCTCTTGTTTTATAGATGTCCCTCCTTAAATCATCCCAAATCTCAAATATGGGAAAACCTCCAAACAAGTATTTTTAAGAAAGTCTGGGAAATCTTTGTGACTTTCTAATGTAAGATGATTTAGGACCGTGTCATCAGCAATGGTTTAAAGAAATAGTAAAAAGTTGTCCTGGAAATGAGACAAATCAGCGTACTAACAAATATTTCAAACATTTTAAGAACTGTCAAGTGGAAGAGGAATAGGGCATAGTACAGAAAATCAGATGAAATCACAGGATGGAGATAGCCTAAAGAATTAATTATTTAAACATCAGAAGGGCTGCCTTGTGCAATAGTGGCTTTTCTCTTACTAGGAATATTTAAGAAAAGACTGGAGCAAAAGAACCTCCTCAGAATGTGCGAGAGATGCCTATATTCTTTGCTGAGTGGATGCAATTACTTTTCCCTTAAGGACTCCAGGCTATGATGAAATCTATAATTCAGAACGAGAACCTTCGCTCTCAAAAATGTTTCTTTTTTCTTACTTTGTGTTTATTTTTTTCCCAAGTGCAGACTAAATAACTCAGAGGCTAGATGATACATTCTTCAGAAGTGGATGTTAGGAAGGTTTGTGGTTAATTTCACAACTGTTGAGGAAGATACCATCTAGAATAAACCACTCTCTCTGAAAAATACGTCTGCTACCTTTGTTAGCATCAGGTCCCAGGACCAGATGAATCACCCACCAAAATGAGGAAGTTTGGTTCTGAAAATATAAGTTCATATTCTTATGTCTCAGATAACTGAGGATAGAAACAGTTTGTAACAAGGATATATAAATTATTTTTCACAATTATTGCAATGGTAATTGACCGGGTATTTTTGGTTTTATAACTTGGAAACTCATTTATGAGTTGGACTATTGATTAAAGCCAGTTACTATGCACTTGCCAGCACACCTGGAACAGAGTCCTTGCCTTCAGTGAGTTGAGTTCCCAGGTTGGGGACAGGGGGCATTGCTACAGTCATTGATGTAATTGATTCAGTGATGAAGAGGTATTCTACAGATAAGTACAGGGCAAGGAAAGGTACTTCAGGTAGAGAGAAATTAATACGTGGGTCAGAGGTCTGCAACAGAATGCAAATGGAATGTGTCAAATGCAAGAGACAACTTGTAGTTTGCTGAGTGGAGCTTGGAGTTCATGTGGCAGGAAGAAAACCCGGGTGCGCAGGCGTAGGGGTGCACATGAAGGTCAATGACAGGCACGGACGAGGGTCAGAGGGTTTGGGATTACAGACTAATAATTTTTTTCTGTCTGCATTATGTAGCCATTGACAACCTGTATGAAAAGGATTGACTTAGAAATTGTCTTAGAAAAAGCTGAGTCTTAGAAAAATAACTGTCCACAATTGGAACTTAAAGGTGGATTTCAAGGAAGATATTAAGGAGATAGAAACAAATTTCGAAAGTTATTTCAATGATCCAGAAAGATAACTGTATATTAACCTGCATCTAATTTGAACCACTTTAGGGAAGAAACTTAATTGTTACTAAAGTAAACGTTTAAAGGAACAAACCATGATAAATTCTTCAAATAAATATCTACAATTCTAAGATGATAGTCTCTTAAATTAGTAACATTATAATAATATAACTGAAAGTAGATTATTGTAATGGTAAAATACTGAAGTCCCAGTTCTATCCTTTTGTCAGAAAACTAATTAAATACTATCTCTTCACCTGCCATCAGTTTCACAAACGTGGCATGGGTTCACTGCCTGGGCTCTGTGCTGTTTTGAGGCTAATGAGCTGAGTTCAAAAAGCAACCAGGTAGCTTTTCTGGCTATACCGATTACTTACAGAATTTCACTGGAAGCATTTTCTGTTATTAAAGCATCTTTTTGCATTTGCTTTTCTTCTTCTTCTATAACTTGCTTCTCTTCTCCAAAAATTGCCATAGGTTTATGCACAGTGAGCTTGCCTCCAGATACAATGTCACTCTTGACTTCTAAAACAAGAGCTGAGCAGAAATGCATAAATTACAAGGACGTACTAGTTACAATCACAGAGTAGCAGAAATTTCAAAACACATGCTAAAATACAAATGCAAAATTTCCAGCTCTTTAGTCTATTCATATGTTGTTCTTTGAATTTATAATTTGGATTTAATTTTACCTAATTTTTGTAGACTCTTTTCGCTTAAGATAATCTTAGTTGAAAATGCTAAAAATAGGTCTTTCCAAAAATAAGCTAATTATGTTAGAGTCTAACTTTTCAAATGGGCTACATTATTCAGATATATTTTCTAGATGGTTCTCTGGGATCCAAACTTCTCCATAAGAAGTCCAATGATTTAAAAGACACATGCCAAACTTAACTGTTTGATACAGGTTATAGGGTAATGTTTTAAATTATACATATTTTTTCTCTTTTCCTTTTCTCTGTATAGGACCTATATCCTGGTTCCTGGGCAGTCTTCTAAGGAAAAAGGAGGATCATGAGAAAATTAGGAAGGTTAGAAAAGGAAAGCCAAGGTTCAAAGATAGTTTTTGACATTCAAACAGCATAGGACATTACCATGCAACTCAGGATGGCACAGTCGTGTACTATGAATCCGCAGCTCCCATATCAAGGGTTTAACTTCAGGCTTGACCTGGCATTTCTGGGCATTTGCAGAAGACAGAGAAAGCCAGAAAACCAGCACAGGGTCTCCTGATTTACCCCACGGGCTTCACTTTAGGAATCTTAGTTAAAAACAAGGAAACACTAAGGAAACTTGCTCATTGTTCAAGACACTGGAAAAAAAGTCACCACTTAAGCCATCCCTGCTACTCTAATGTGAGCCACAGCTACAAGAACCTGGGTCTCATTTCTGGGAGGTACAGCAACGACCCAGGCTTTGCTGGGAGTGTTGCTGACGAAGTGACTGCCAAGCAGAAGTGAAATGGCTCTGTAGCAAGGACTGCACAGATGATCACTCAGTCACAGCCAGGTTCCTAGAGCCAGAGGAAGCGGAGGGGAGGCTGAGTTAGGCAGGAAGTATCACTCACCCAGGGCATTCATTGTCTGGGCCAAAAGAATGAAACAAAAGTCACCCAGCCATAGCCAGCAGAGCCGAAGAAGCAAGAGGATCTGCATACCAAGTGCTTTTCCTCCATCCTAGACAGGAACTAAGTGGTCTGGAGGCAAAGACATCGGAAAGTTCTCCTTAACAGAATAATTAAATTAATAGATAGGATAAAATTTAAGCCCAATGGACATTTAATTTCTTTGTGAGCCTTGGTAAGAATGCACAAGGCTCACAAAGAAACTGGATCTGTTAAAGACAAAATAAAGAAATTGTGTGGTTTTTTTTGTACATCCAAATCATAGTGTGAACTAAATTATGCAATCCTATTGACTATATTAGTATAAAGATCTAAACAGTAAGATGCAGAGGTGAAATATGACCTGTTTAAACAAACTTGGATTTTTTTTTTAAAAAGCAGTATCATAAGCCTTTTCTTTTGACTGCATATATGAAGGTAAATAATTCCAGTGCTTACCTTCTATCTTATGTGTGCTGCAGAAGGTTCGAATTTTGGAAATGTCTGATGCCAGGTTCCTCAGGAAGACGTGTTTCTTTTGCTGGGCAGTGGACAGGTCAGGGTTGATCCAATGTTCTCCACACGAAACATACACCTATCAAAAAAAAAAAAAAAGAATCTCTGATCCCATATATGATTGTTCACAGAAACATTATTTGTCATAGACAAAACTGGATACAATAAAAATGTCTTACAATAGGTGAATGATGAAAGCACCATGGAATATTACTTAGTGAAAAAAGGAACAAACTGCTGATAAAGGCAACAACTTTGATGAATTTCAAGGGTTTTGTACTGAGTTTAAAAAGTGCTTCTCTACACGATCTTTGAAACTTCCTGTAAATCTATAATTATTTCAAAATAAAAATATTTTAAATATTTTTTAATAAAGGCGAGGAAAGAAGAAAACAGGAAGGAAGGGAGGAGTGTGAGTACAAATAACACACTGGAAAACCGTAGGTGAAGCTCAGATCTGGTCTGCTGCCTGTTTTTGTAACTAAAATTTTATTGGAACACAGCTATACCCATTCACTTACATGTTGTCTATGGTTACTTTCATTCTAGCAGAGTTGATGTTTCAATAGGGACCACATGGTCCACAACCCCCCAAATATCTACTATCTGACCCTTTACAGAAAAGTTTAATGACCCTTGGTATAAATGAGCCTGTAATTACAGCGGTTCTCACCTTGTGGGTCATGACCCACAGGAACTGTATTAAAGGGCCATGGCATTAGGAAGGTTGAGAACCACTGCAATATACAACACCAAAATATAATAAGACTATGGATGGTACTTTTTCCTCTTCATTTTGCTTATATGTATTTCTTAAATGTCCTTAAATGTATTAACATATATTTTTTTAAGATGAAAAAAAAATTAAGAAAGACTCATTAAGAAAAAAGAGAAATTCAGTGCTGCCTTTGGAGATAATTCACACTGATCGTTACAAACATTCTTTGTATGAAGGTCCAGGGAACATTTTCTTAAAAATGTCTTCTTGAACAACAGGCTTATTTCTCTTTTATGGACATATTTAATCATGTAACTGTTCATGTGTCTATCTTCAGGTTGGCTGCTCAGGGCAGTGACAGGGTAATTTCTAGCAAATATTCAATCATTCCTGGCTCCATCTTGGCCTTCTTACACCCATACTCCCTTTGTTCTGGTGGCCTCATCTATACTCATCTTTAAATTCAATGTATCTTTTTGTATTATATTTTTTAATGAAATGTGCTTTAATTATTTTCAGAAAAAAAAAAAAAAACAGTGAATAAGCATAGCAGCACAAATAAAAACACCCCATAATTGAAAATAAACAAAAAACTTGGAAGTGACAGCATCAGGATTCAAAATAATGTCTACTGGCCTCCAACAGACACATATTGCCTCTCACTGGTCATTGATACTTTGGTTTAACGCTCTCTCAAGAGGTCTTATTGTTCAGAGCCTGTCACATCCCACTTCTGACACCACTTGTCAGGGCCCAGGACTGGCCAGGTCCTGGGCCCGGCTTAACTAGGTTCCAGACACGGACCGCTAAGTTACCTTGCTCAGGTCTCTTAGGTGCCTGAGGGCTATCTACTTTAGCTGGAAAAAGAGAGAGAGTGTCTTAGAGTAAAGCAGTCTTCTTAGAAAGATAGATCTCAGTCTTTAGCAGAGTTTAGTGATCTTCAGCAGAGAGATGCCATGCTGGCGTTCTGCAGGCAGAAGAGGAGACAGAGTCAGAGTAAGTGGGTCTGCGATAGAATGTGCACACTCCTGACTGCCTGCTCCTTCAGCCTAATATAAGGCTGATCTCATGCCTCTCAACACCATAGGTGTAGTGATGGCCAATTCACCACTGCTCTCATCTCGCGTGCTCTCATGCTTGTTGGGAGAGCTACATCCCTCTCCATGCCCTTTTCACCAAGGTGTTCCATTATTGAGCTATACAGGTATTTCTTATAACTCTCACTCCTAGTCATAGGCTATACGGGCTGCTACAAGAGCCTAAGTCAAGATCTGATAATATAGTGCAAGCTTTGTTCTCTGTTCAAAGATTTTTAGGTATCATTCAAAGCAGATTTTTGTTTTGTTTTGTTTTAAATTTTTTCAGGTTGATGACTCAGATTTCATGAATGGGAGAAAAGGCTGGGCCACAGAAGTCCAGCAACTTAAATAGAGTGTAAAAAAATAGATATAATTTTTTTCCTGAAAAAGCATGTAGTAAGAAATCATTAAGCAACTACCTTTTGAAGGTCTCCTTCTTCAGAGAAGGAGACAGAAATTACAAGTGGTTAATAATTTGGCCTTCTCCAGTTTCTTTTTTAATTTATAGAGCAGGGATAATGAAAACTTTCATCTCATAGGGTCATGATGACATTAGATGGGTTAATTGATACACTGCTTTGAAAACCACACCTGACACATAGACAGCTTTCAACAATATTAACTATTAGTATTACTTTCTGATGGTTGCTCAGTTAGGATAATTCTGAGAAAAAATAAGAATAAAATGGAATACGAGGTAGCCTTAAAGAAAGATGGAGACTTTACCTCTTTCATGTTTACATGGATGTAGCTGGAACATATTCTTCTTAGTAAAGTATCTCAAGAATGGAAGAAAAAGTATCCAATATACTCAGCCCTACTATGAAACTAATTTATGGCTTTCATATGAAGGCTATAACCCAGTTATAACCTAAGAATATGGGGAAGAGGGAGAGGGAGGGGAGGGAGGGGGGAGGATGGGTACAGGGAGGGTGATTGGTGGGATTACACCTGCGGTGCATCTTATAAGGGTACATGTGAAACTTAGTAAATGTAGAATATAAATGTCTTAACACAATAACTAAGAAAATCCCAGGAAGGCTGTTAACCAGTGTGATGAAAATATGTCAAATGGTCTATTAAACCAGTTTATGGTGCCCCATGATCGCATTAATGTACACAGCTATGATTTAATAAAAAAAAAAAATAAGAAAAAAATGGAAAGCATGTGAAAACTTATATGTAAGGACATTTTTACTTGGGTGGTATTCACAAATTCATACTCCTAGTTTCAAATATCTTTACCAGTTCATCTCTTTGCAGGTGTTTGAGGGTAAATATTTCCTTCCCCTTTTCATTGAACAATCTCCGAGCTGCAGAAGGTAAATTTAAAATTTCAGTGCATCTGTAAAAAGAGAAATAAAATTTGACCTTGCGTACAGAAAGCCTCCAGTAGCAACTAGAGAAAATAAAAGAAATCAAGGGACTGGATCATTAATGATAACTCTCTTTAGGACTTAAAGACAGCCAAGAGCTGAACTCTGGAGCCCACCCAATCCTCTTGAGTCTCATTCTCCAAGTTGAATCACTCTGAAAAATTATTTAACCTCCCCAAGCCTAAATTCCCTACCTTCCAGGATTGCTGTGAGGATTAAAGATTGATTTTTAAAAATGCTTTGCACAGTGGCAGGCATGACCAATAAACACATTGCTACTGACTGTTCATTCCTTAATATGTTCCATACTTTCCTATTTCTGTGTATTTCCTCAGCTTTTTCTGTTGACGTTTTGATTTTTCTGCAGTATTGTCAAAGTTGCATCTGTCACCAAGCTCCCCATTTCCCTTCACCAGAAGTGATTTCTATAGTCCTTTAACTTCTGTAGAAACAGAAATGCGTAGCCTGGCTAAACATTAAACATTGATTTCTCCCCTCCCCCACCCTGGTACCCCAAACAAGCCCTGGGCAATCCCTGAGGATGTTGAGATAAATGACAGTTTCTTGCTTCCTGAGAAGCTTCCTAACTAGTCAAGGGCAGAGACAGGTCAGCAGCTGAAGTGTGATATGAAGTGAGTGCTGTCACAGACACCTTGCCAGGGGGCTGTGAGAACACAGAGGAAAAACAAGGAGTTCCTCCAGGAGGTCTTATCTAAGGAGTGACATTTGGGTTGGGCTTTAAAGGATAAATAGAAGGTATAAAAGGTAAGACTAGAGCTGAGTGTATGGGTAGGAGGACGGAACAGATAAAGCTGGAAAACAACAGGAACTCACTGAAAGCACTGAGGATCCCAGAATGATAAACCTGGTTTCTATGCCATGAACAGCAGGAAGGAACCGGAAGAGTTAGAGCAGACAAGTAGTGTGATCAGATCTGCTCTTTAAAAAGTTTACTGTCAGAAAGGTGAAAAACGGGCCAGAGGTAAGAGAGACTAGACCCTCGACAGCCAGTTTAGGATAGAGGTAAGGAGATATAATTGTGGGGAAGGAGAACAGAGCTAAAGGGCATTTCCAAAGGTGCAATGATCCTGCCTTTAGAAGTAGGAAAGCGAGTGATTCTTGCCAAATATATTTTGTGCTAGAATGTACTGCTTATAGCAAATAAGCAGTACAAATGTGAGGTTATGCTCATCAGCAAGACTCATCTATAGGAAGAAGATTTCTAGATTTTATTTCCTTCAATGGAATAAAGCAATTAAGCAGATAATTAGGCCCTCCATTTCTCTGAAGGGTTCTGAGAAGAAAATAAACTAGCGGGAACTAAGTCCCTCCTTCTCACATCACACCCCTGGAGTCTCAAGGACCAATAAGGACTGGGCCCTATTTCTCACCTGTAAGAGAATTGAGTGTCAGTCACAAGATTTGTCTGTTTCTGTTTGGGTGATACCAAAATCCTCAACCTACTTCCTTCTACTTCCCCCTAATTGATATGCTTGCTGAGCTGAGCATTTATAGTATGATCTAAGAAGAGTTACTATTGTCATATCTGTCCCCACTCACATTTTCCTGGGAAGAATGTTAGCATCATGGAGTATCCTGTTCTAGGACAGTGGGTGAGAAAATGGAAGAAAGAGGCAATTGGGGGGAACCCCAGTTTTAATACTAAATTTGGCTGGTACAGGTGGGTTAGAGAGTGTTGGGAAAAGCAGTTTCCTCTATATTTAATTCCTCTAACAAGTTCACACGAAAGCCAACATAAATGGGGAGAGAAGTGCAGAAGTTTCCTCTGTATTTAATTCCTCTAATGAGTTCACATGTTAGTGAACGTAAATGGGGAGAGAACAAAAGTTCTCTTCAACACCTGATGTGGAATGTGGGCTCCAGAGTCAGATTACCTCCATTCAAATTCATATAATGGCTGTGTATCCTGGAAAAGTTACTTAACTTCTCTAAGCCTCCTTTGTCCCATCAATAAAAGATGGATATAGCAGGAACCTCACAGGGAAGTTAACAGGTAAATGTATGAATACCCATAAAATGCCTGGCACATAAAAAGTCAGCAATGCATTAGTAAAAGGGAACAACCACTGCAAACATTTTGTGTCTTCTCTTGAATTTGATTCGTATGCTATTTCTTTCTTTTATCTTTTTTTTTGAGACAGAGCCTCAAGCTATCACCCTGGATAGAGTGCTGCGGCATCACAGCTCACAGCAACCTCAAACTCGTGGCCTTAAGTGATTCTCTTGACTTAGCCTCCCAAGTAGCTGGGACTACAGGCACCTGCCACAACACCTGACTATTTTTTGGTTGTAGTTGTCATTGTTGTTTGGCAGGCCCAGGCTGGATTCCAACCTGCCAGCTCTGGTGTATGAGGCTGGCATCTTAGCAGCTTGAGCTGCAGGTGCCACCTTGTATACTATTTCTAAACAGCTCATTTTATTGAGAAGGAAACTGAGCCTGGAGTGAAGTTTTTTGCTCAAGGTCATATAGCTAGTAAATAGGAAAGATGAAATTCAAACCCAAATCTCTCAGTGTCTTTTACTCTATCATATGGCCTCCTTATGGGCATCGTTGTAGAATGATAAGTATTAGATTTACAAAATGAGGAAACTGAGGCCAAGATATTGAAAGAAGAGCCCTGAAATTTTTTGTAAGATGAAGAAATAAAGTCCTCTGACTCTCACCCCGGGAGTTAGGATGGGCAACTACGTGGCTTGTTTGGGTTTGTAGTGAGTGCAGGAAAGCAGAGTCTTATTTCTGACTTTGCTTTCTCAAGACTGGAACAAAGGGGGAGACTCAGGTGGAGCTGCTTCCCTGAGAACTGGGCTTCATACAACCCAGGGGTCCCTGAGAGTAAAGGGCAGTGGGGAGACGGAAGGACC
The DNA here is from genome assembly GCF_027406575.1 of Nycticebus coucang. Classification (NCBI taxonomy): domain Eukaryota; kingdom Metazoa; phylum Chordata; class Mammalia; order Primates; family Lorisidae; genus Nycticebus; species Nycticebus coucang. The sequence goes on along the minus strand of NC_069793.1, from coordinate 33,924,471 downwards.
CGTGTCTCCAGCTCCACAGACAGTGATAGCTCTGTAGTAGTGGAGGTCTCCTTGCACTAATCACTTGCCAGGACACCCCCCCACCCCCAGGGAGCTCCATTACATCCTTCAAGTTATTTCAAAATAGTAACAAAGCCTCCAGGAAGGCACAGGTGCTCAATTTCTTCTTTTCGCAATCTTGCTTCGTATTTCTGCCTCATTTTCCTTCCTTTCCAGATGGCTTTCCTGACAGCTGCTCCTCAAGGGATTCTCTTTCCTGGTTCTAGGTCTGTCTGGAAAGTATCCAGCTATGTACATCTCTGTTTTTCATATGATGTGGCTGGATATTTAATGGAGGAGAAAAACAAGGCTCAGAGAAGAGCAGCACCTTGCTAAAGCCTTCCAGCTAGTTAATAGCAAAGCTGGGGGGGGGGGGGATCAATTCCTGTACTTCCTAATCCCACAGTCTTTCCAATACTCCATGTAGCCGCAAACTTTACAGGAGGTGGAAGGTATCAAAAAGTGTTCTGTATCTATTATTCTAAAATGGGACTTCTTTTATTATCAGAGATTTCCTTAGCTTTGTAGACGGAAAAACCAACAACAGAAGAGAACCTCAAAACTATTTTAGAGTGAATTATTAGAAAACTAAAGATAGTATAATCTTCCTTAAATTCAATAAGATTGTCCCTTCGTGTTTGACAAGGCATATTTTACCAAAAATTTCGTACTAGGTGGGCTGCTTTTGAGCACTTGTCTAATACTTCATTTTTAGGAAAATACTGATTAAAAGAAAAATAATAACCTATTTCACAAATATAATTATAGGTTAGTACCATGGTTTGGATGTTTGTACCCTTAAAACTTCCTATTCAGATTTGATCCCCAATACTGGAGGTGGGCCTAATAGAAGGTGTTTGGGTCATGGCAGATCCCTTGTGAATACATGAATGCTCTCCCTTACAAGTTAGTGGGTTCTCCATTAGTTCCTGTAAAAGCTGATTGTTAAAAAGAACCTGGCAATAACCTCCTCTCTCTCTTGCTTCCTGTTACTTGTTGTATGATCTCTGCACACATCAGTTCTTCTTTGCCTTCTGCCAGGAGTGCAAGCAGCCTAAAGCCCGCACGAAATGCAGAAGTCCAAGATTGAACTTTTCAGCCATCAGAATTGTGAGCCAAATTTCTCTTTATAAATTACCCAGTCTTAAGTATTCCTTTATAGCATCACAAAATGGACTAAGATAGTGATTTTTAAAATTGGTTTATGGGCCAGGTGTGGTAATGTGCTCACACCTGTAATCCTAGAACTCTGGGAGGCTGAGGCAGGTGGATTGCCTGAGTTTAGGAGTTCAAGACCAACCTGAGCAAGAGGAAGACCCTGTCTCTGAAAAAAAAAAAAAAAAGTAGTTGGGTATTGTGGCAGGTGCCTGTAATGCCACCTACTGGGGGGCTGAGGCAAGAGGATCGCTTGAGTTTGAGGTTGCTGTGAGCTGTGATGCTACAGCACTCTACTAATGGTGACAAAATGAGCAGTGAGGTTCTGTCTCTAAAATAAAATAAATAAAATAAAATTGGTTTATAGTAGATAAAATATAAAATTTAACTACCCTGCCCTCAATTTAAGCAAATATAGGCCAAAGAAAGGTGTTATAAATTGTGAAACATACTGTTAAGGGAGATTAATTTATATTTGTAGAATTGGTAGTTCAGAAATCTAGGGGATTTCCCAGACCTTAACATTTGGGGAGAAAAACGGTACAAATTAGTACTGTATCATAGATGCTCATAGTTTATATATTTTACAGACTCAAAACTCCAGAATCATTATATTAACAACTGTTTTCTCATGTAGAAGCATATGTATTATGTATTATCTGTTATGTGTATTCATTCAAACATTTAAATAAAAAAATTCCTGTGCATTTAGAATATTAAGTACTTACCTTTCCAAAAAGTGGTGAAATTCAGTCTGGTTTGTTTCTGTTTCAGAATAATTAGTGATACAGTTTTTCTCTTTCCTTTTAGGGTTAACATTTCTGAAATAAACAATCCAAGATTTGATTGATATATTGGGATACACTAATTATCTCTCAACACATTTTGACATGTGAAACAAATTGTCATGATTGTCCCTAAAATAATCTTTCTTTAGAAAATACATTTCAAAAACTATCACAATCAAAAATTAACCTTCATATGAAATATTCAATAATATAACATGTTATTGCATCAGCATTTATACTAGGAGTAATTCATATAAGAAAATAAATTTTTGCTATTTTAATCCTCTTCTAATAATGCTGAATTCTCTGAACAGTAAATTTATCGTGTTTGAAGAAAAGTCAGAGATTGCATTCATTTTATCTGTAATGTTTTATTCATATATTGTCCTATTATTCATATTAATCTAAACCTAAAAATATTTTTAAACTGAAAAATAAATGATGCTTATAGAAAAAGGATACTAAATTTGAAAAATATCTTTGTTCAAATTTTCAACTTAGAAAACTATTCTGTGCATGTTTAAAATGACTATATTTTATTAAGTGAAATAGTGTTTAAATACTGCATAGGTATTCATTCATTCATCAGATATGATGATCAAATATAGTTATTTATTCATTCAATAAGCACTGATTTAGGGCTTACTGTGAGCCCTAAATCATGTGGTTAACAAAGTGATTCTCTAATACCTTTCTACTTGATTAACCAGGACACAATGTTCCATGACATACCATAGCAGATTGCACATCTGCTATAGATGAATCAGACATCATTCCTGTATTCTGTCTTGTGGATAGAGACATAAGCAGTTAATCATGAAACAGAACGGTAGGTACTGTGCTAGTGGAAAGCCCAGGGAGATGGCAGAAGTGGAGGACAGAGCAGCTACAACTAACTTGAAAGGAGGGGGCATCCATTTCAGAGTCAACATCTAGAAATGAAGTCCAAATTCATTCTCAAAAAATCTGTACCATAAAGACAGATTAGAGGTGTTGGGAAATTGGAGAGGGTCACAATGGGAATAGGAGGAGTGTTGATAAGAAATAGAGCTAGAGAAATATGCAGGGATAGGTCACAAAGGGCCTTAAAAGCTCTATTAAGGAACTTGAGTGAGTCCACAGATCATAACTTACTAATAAGTAATATATATATTAAAATTATAAAATAATCCTTTAGCACCTCATATTGGGCCTTTCCTCTTAACATTCTTTAGACTATCACTTATCAAATTTTCCTTGTTTAATTTACAGTTCTAAGAGATGAAATTTGCCTGTGATGGAAGAAAAATTATGAAGGTCTTAATTTATATGAACCTGATAGCCTTTATCAAGACTAATTGACAAGATCTTTATCCTCAACAAGAGTAATAAATAACTAAGTAATGAACAAATACTATTTGATCTGCCTTTAGATTTGTAGATGGAGGAATCAATAACAATTTTAAAAAACCTTAAAACTGTCTCAGATAAATTATTAAAGAACTAAACGACAACATGTTATGAGAGTAGGATGGATTTGGTTAGAATGGATAAGTATTTCATCATTCTAGCATGATTTTGCTTGTACAGATACTAAACAGCCCAACCTCTTTCTTCAGGCAAGTAATATGTCTCTATATGGTTTTCAGGGTTTGTTTGTTTGTTTGTTTTTGAAACAAGTTCTCACTTTGTTGCCCAGGCTAGAGTGCAGTGGCATGATCATAGCTCACTGCATCCTCAAACTCCTGGCTCAAGCAATACTCCTGCTTCAGCCTCCTGAGTAACTGGGACTACAGGCACACACCACCATGCCCAGCTAATATTTTAACTTTTTGTACAGAGGGGGTCGCACAGGGTTTCCCAGGCTGATCTCAAACTCCTGGACTCATGAGATCCTGCAGCCTCAGCTTCCCAGAGTGCTGAGATTATAGGTGTGAGCCACCACAAACAGATGCTATATGTTAATAAAATTTATTTCTTCTAGAGGATATGTAGCTTAGATTTATTAAAAGTAGCATGGCAGGGCTTGCACAACTCAAGAATGCCATTCATAACAATAACAATGTGAGTGGTGCTCCCTGAATCTGGGTGACACAGTCAATCTTCAATGTAGGCTAAGACTCTTTCCACTGAAACTTTCTGTTAACTAGTACAGCTTAGGGGTTTGGGGTAAGGGTGGTGCCAAGATGCTATTGATGATCCTATAGAACACTTTCTGAATCAGCAAATACAAGCTTAAACTAATTTTAGTAGAGTTTTACTTATAAGTGCATGCCAGTGTGTTTTAATTATTTGGGAATAATTAATTGGTGTGGTGAACAAAGTGACTCTCTAATACCTGAGCATTTGGTGAACCAGGACACACTGTTCCATGAACATACCTTACAGGCAATAGAGAGTTTCGCATACTCTGCCCTAGATAGTTAATCAAATTTGCCAATCTCTCAAAATATATTTGAATTACCTGACGGAATCATGAATTTTTAAAACACAAATGTGATAAGATGATACCAGTATATAATTTTGAGTCACAATTAAAAATACAGAACTAGAAAAAAATAAATGTATGAATGAAGAGAATTTACATGTTAACATTAGGTGTTTTTAAAAAGTCCACACACTACTTTAAGGACATTACCCTAACATCTTTATATCTAGCAGAATGAGCTAATTATGAAATGTATGCGTCAAAGATTTCAATTTCAGGCTTGACTATACTTTGAAGATTAATTTTTTACTTTATCATCTTTACAGGCAGTTCAGTGGTCAGCCAATCTGAATGTTACTCATTGTTCAGCCATGTATGAAGTATGTTTAATCAATGTGAAGAAAGTAATATTAAACTATTATCAGCAGCCTCAAATATTCTAAACATCTCAAAAGAAAGGTCAAGAGGTAATATTGCAGCTAATAATATAAGAAACAATGTATTTAACTCATTCTTTACACCAGAGCTTTTCAATGATCTATGATTTCTTTTGCCATAAAATGAAATGAAAGTATAACAGGCAATTGTTCTCTAATGCTGGAGAAATATTGGGTGTTTGGAAAGATTTTACTCCAGTCATAAAGTAAGCTAAAGTGCAGATCAATGCTTTTTTAGGATTATAACCTATAAAAATGTAATTCCAAGTAAAGAATATAAATTATACAGCTATACTTTTGAGAACTATATTTGTTAGTAAAAAATGTCAAAGGTTTAAATGTAGATAATTATATATAATAACTTAAATAAAAATTACAAATTATATTTAGGAAGGAATTCATAAGTTCAGCTATTTCAAAATACATTAGTAAATCTCAAACAATAATGCTAATTCAAAATATACATTGCTTACAGCACTTTTTAAAATCAAAGTTAGTCATTTCTAACTCATCTTCTGTGCTTAATCTAAATCAGCAGAGTTCAAATTGAGTTCCTGACATAGAAACTAAATGAATCTTCATACTTATTTTCATCTTCGAATATCAAGATCTCTTTTTCTAAATAAACACAGAAATCCTCTGGAAAAAAAATGTTCATAATGAAGACAAAAATCTTTAGAAAATAGGAAGAGTATTTAATAAGAAGACAAAAATCTTTAGAAAATAGAAAGAGTATTTAATAAGAAGTATGAACAGGTTGTTCTTACTGTGACTTCCATCCTGGTGAAATGTCTGGACTGAGTACAGTAAGGGATCTGTTTTTATTCTTGTCTCCATTCCGCAGAACTCTGAGTCTCACAGGGACATATTGCTGTGGTGTCTTACAGATGGGTTTTTTCATGGGAGGACTGTTTGGAACAAGCAGTCCTTCTATTGGCCAATCAAACGCCTTCAGAAAGAAATGATAAAAATTTAGTAATAAGTAAATAAGATTAGTCATGTCTAGATTAAAGAAATATTAGACACACTGTTTATTCCCTTAATCTCATTCATTCGACAAAAAGTCATTGATGGACCTAAGATATATGTTCTAATAATTCTAATGTTTATTAGAATAAAGAGGAAATATAATTATTTTTTAAATTTATGTAACAACCTGTGTTATGTTGCAATGTGGATGATTTATTCCCTTTTATAGAAATACCATTCTAGAAAAGTTCAACTGAATTAACTTGGAATTTTTTTGCTCACATGTGAAGTATCTTTAATCGATGTGAAGAAAGAATGTGTGAAAAGTGGTTTTATAGAAGCCTGAAGTAATATCACCATAAACTAGACATATTTGGCAAAAAAGAATGTATTGGTGGAATATTCCCCCTAAAACAGAGTATGATAATAAGAGAAATTAAACATATTTCAGATGTTTCTGTTGTAGAATCCAGTTGTTCTGTACATTCGTTTATTGACTCATGATTTCTCCAAATATTTACTGATTGTTTATTATATTGTAGACGCACAGTACTATGCACTGGAAATAAAACCATGAACCATACAGGAGTCTCTCCCTCAAGGAGTTTTCAGGGGAGGTTCTCAGAAACTTAACCTAGAAATAGACTGGCAACTAAAATAGTGTAAGCATCATAAGGACAGGTTATGAGAGTTATGGGACCACATAGGAGGAGAACCTGATTCAGAAATGCCATATAACTAAGTCCTGAAATCTCAGTAGTAGTAGGACTTACGGCAGTAAAGGACAAGAAAAAGGAGGGCAGAGTGTATGTATCAGACTTGAGCATTAATAGAATATGTTTGGACAATAAAAGGAGTCAGAGCTTGGACACCTGGGTGAGTGTTATTGCCATTCACAGAGACAGATACTCGTGGAAGAAGAGGAAGGGCTGACCATAAGTGATGTTAAACAAGGCCCAAGTTTGTTCTTTCTTTTTCTACCTGCATAAAAAATTGTCCTGGCAGCATCCTTCATTAATCTTCAATGACCATTCTGTAAAATTTCACAATCCCATATAAGTGCAGGTCTGTTTCTGGTCCCTTCAGTTTGTCAGTTTGTCTTTCCCTGCACAGGACCAGACTGCCTTGATTACAATAATTTGTTATCTGGTAAGTCTTGGTATCTATTGGGGCAAGAATACCACCTTGATATTCCTTTTTTTTTTTCATTAGGTTTTTAACTGTATATTAATGATTGTGAGAAAACAATTATCCCGTAATTAAAATACAAACTAGAAAAAAGACTTAGAGAAAAGAACAATGACAGCAGAGTGAAAGAAGGTATGTTCTTTCCATGTTCACACCACAGTGTTCATGGCACAGCAGCACACAGCCCAGCTCTGTTCTCCGTGGTCTCAGCATCCTCTGCTTCCCCTCCATGGGACCGTTTTGACTGATGGAAGGCTAAGATGGAACCTGGGAGGGAGCTGAGGATTTGTTTTCCTCAGACAGCAGGCCCTGAAATTTTTCTCTTCATGTCCTCATCCTTGAAGACAAACAGGAAGGAGTCCTCTATTTCAGCAAATGAACATGACACAGAAAGTGGCTAGAAGGATGCTATCCAAACTAGACACTCTGAAGCTACAGGTGTCTTAAAGCTTCTTCTAATGTAAAACACATCTTAGACCCACTATCCACAACTTCCTGACAAAGTCCGAGCCCCCACTGAGACCTCTGTCCAGGCTTTGGGAATGAAGTAGTATTTTCCACTGGTCATCTGATCCTTCAGTGATACCTGAGGCCTACGCTCAGAGAAGGGTGGATACCTACCTACTACGGTAGATAGAAAGAATAACTAATTTCCAGAAGTCTCCCACACAGTTACACCCAGCAGTCCCATTGGAAACTAGAACCCCAGGAGCCAAGTAGATGGGGGTACCATATAAGGTTCTCATGACAGCGGTCTGTCTCTGAATCTTAGACTGCTCCAAATCAATAATCTTTACAAACCAGTCCTCTTTTTGAGATGACAGGACATTCTCTGGCTTTAAGCCCCAATGTATAATTCCATTGTACAGCCTAGAGCATGTGTTTAAAATACAGCTTGCTAGTAGATTATTCCCCTCCATCTTGTCAAACAGCTCTCCTTCTTCCATCATGAACCAAACAATATATTAATAATAATCTTCTGCATCAAAAAAGGTTTTAATATTGATGGTGCAAGTGTGATTTAGTTAGTTATAACATCTATTTCTGTTTCAACATTGGGAGCTGGGTCTGCCTTTCTTGCTGAGCTGATAGTAAATTTCCAGTCGCAGACGATTTTATGGCTACTTTCTTAACATGTTTTCCTCTCAAAAGCCAGCTTTACCTCTCCACAAGTACCACTGCCAAGAATTCTTACATGATGTATTTGTCTCTTAATTCCTTCAGTTATATCTACAGTTAGATTAAAAAAAAAAATACAAAATCTTCATTTCTGTATAATGAAAATAAAATTTCAAAGTTCTTATTCCAAGGATGATGTTTGTGGATCCCACCAGCTCTGTGTTTACAAAGATTCCATTTCCAGTGTGATTTTCTATGTATGCAATGTTGAGCTTTTAGGATGCATTTTCCTAAACATCCAAGTGTTTCTTGTTGTATGTCTAGTATTTATCTGTTCTTTCCAGGAGAGGTTCATGAAAGCAATATTGATGGCTTTCACCCCTCTCATACTCAAGATTGGAGAATCCATACTGAAGGGCCCATATTAAGCCCAAGGGGCAGGAACAGGCTCCTCATGTAAGAACCTCCAGAATAGAATATGGTTCTTGAGTGGACACTCTCTAAGGACTTCAGTGTCCCAGAACTAGAGTGAGAAGACTGGGTTATAGTGGGCACCATGCTGGTGGAGGAGCTGTTGGACTGTGAGAAATACCCTTGGAACTGGGCAAAGCCACCTTAGGGTATGAGCAGGCACTGATGCTTGGGACTGCTGACCCTTAACATCTATCTCTCGAGAAATCAAGACTCATGGAAACTCACATGGAACAACTTCCTACATGGGTCAGTGTGTTTCCAGTACCTATAGCACCTAGTTGTAAGATCAGGTCTCTGTAAGTATTTTAGAGATTGAATCTAAGAGACGCAATACTTACTAACACTTTTAGAACTCTTGAAAAGTAACTTCTCTCTGAAATTGAAGAGCACAACTCTGTTCCTTCTTATTCTGTACGTCCAGGCTTGCTTCAGTTGGCAAGCAACAGGGGAAGTGAACTTCACCTTGAAGATTAAGGAAGGGAATTGTACACATGCTCCCCCCTCCAGGTTAAAAACACAAAAGGAAGTTCAGTAAATTCTGCTCACAGAAGACCCTGAGGATAGAATTTGAACCACCAAATGCCCAAGAGAAGCTCCCACTATGAAACCCTGCGAACCCACCTAGAGCTATTCCCACCTTGTTAATTTTTATGTGAATTGGCTCTTGTTGGCCCTTTGCTATTTTATATACACTTTAGAATCAGCTGGGATAGTTTTTCAAAAGTCTGTGTGGAATATAAATGCTCTATATCAGGTTAAGGACTTTATATTTCATTAAGATACTTTTTTAAAATGAGTTTTGAATCACATTGCTCTCTTTTCCTGCAATTATTGAGATGTACTCATATGATTATATTTTCATCAGCTATGTGCTAATTGTATTGATTTTTTAAAATTTCAAACTAATCTAGCATTGCTGAAAAAGTTCAAATTAGTCATGATATACTATCTTCTTAGATAGATCTCTAATTTCAATTTGCTAATATTTTCTTTAGGATTTTTTGTGTGGACATTTATAAATGAAATTAACATGCAATTTTCTTATGTTATTTTCATCAAGATTTGGTGTCAGTGTTATTCTAGTCTCATGAAATGAACTGGAAAGTATTGCTTCTTTTTTTATTTTCTGAAATAATTGTTTCCTACATATTTGGTAGAATTTATCACTAAAACTATTAGGTCATGGAATTCCTTGTGAAGAGATTTTTAATTACTGATTCTGTTTCTTCTATGGATATTGGATTAATCAGGCTTTCTATCTCTTTATGTTGCATTTTTTAATATTACTTTTGTTCAGAAATTTGACCATTTCTTTAAAGTTACATTTATTAGCATAAAGTTATTTATCCTCTTCTCATCTATACTTACATCCTTTATTCTTAATACTATTTATCATTTCTCTTTTTTACTTGTTGGTTATATCCATTTCATTAACATTTTCAAAGAACAAAATTTTGGCTTTGATGATTCTGTTTTATATGCGTTACCTATTGCCTCAGTTCGTGCTCTTAAAATTTCTTTCCTTCTAATTCTTTGAGTCCATTTTCCTTATTCCTCAAGTTGAATGCTTACATCATTCATTTTTTAGCTTCTCTTCCTTTTTAATAGAAGCATTCATAGTTAAAAATCTCCTTTAGAGATCTTTCACGTCCTTTGTTAGGTAAATTCCCAAATACTTCATCTTCTTTGGCACAACTGTAAAGGGAATAGAATCCATGACTATTTTTTTTGGCCTAACTATTATTGGTATATATAAAACTATTGACTTGTGAGTATTGATTTTGTATCCTGAGACACTACTGTATTCCTTGATCACTTCTAAGAGTTTTGTAGTTGAGTCCCTGGGATTTTCCAGGTATAAAATCATATCATCTGTGAAGAGTGAAAGTTTCATCTTCTCTGCCCAATTTGTATATGCTTGATCACCTTCTCTTGCCTGATTGCAATGGCTGAGACTTCTATTATAATGTTAAAAAGCAGTAGAGACAATGGGCAACCTTGCTTGGCTCCTGATCTGAGTGGAAATGTTTTCAATTTTACTCCATTCAATATGATATTGGCTGTGGGTTTGCTGTAGATGGCCTCTATCAGTTTAAGAAAAGTCCTTTTTATACCAATTTTCTTAAGTGTTCTGATCATGAAAGGATGCTGGATATTGTCAAAAGCTTTTTCCACATCTATTGAGAGCATCTTGTGGTCTTTGTTTTTTAGTTTGTTTATGTCATGTATTATATTTATAGTTTTAAGTATATTAAGCCAACCTTAAGACCCTGGGATGAAATCCACTTGGTCATGGTGTATAATTCAATTGATATGTTGCTGGATTCGGTTTGCTAGGATCTTATTGAATATTTTTGCATTTATGTTCATTAAAGATATTGGTATACAATTTTCTTTTCTTGTTGGGTCTTTTCCTGGTTTGGAGATCAGGGTGATAATGTGTTGGGAAGTATTCCTTTTTTTTCAATGTTTTGGAAACGTGAAAGATCTCTATAAAGAGAATTATGAAACTCTGAGAAAAGAAATAGCTGAAGATGTTAACAAATGGAAAAACATGCCATGCTCATGGCTGGGAAGAATCAACATGGTTAAAATGTCCATATTACCCAAAGCAATTTACAAATTTAATGCAATCCCTATCAAAGCACCACTATCATACATTAAAGATCTGGAAAAAATACTACTTCATTTCACATGGAACCAGAAAGAATCTTGAATAGCCAAGACATTACTCAGAAATAAAAACAAATCAGGAGGAATCACACTACCGGACTTCAAACTGTATATATAAACCTATAGTGATCAAAACAACATGGTATTGGCACAAAAATAGAGAGGTAGATGTATGGAACAGAATTGAGAACCAAGAGATGAACCCAGACACTTATCATTATTTGATCTTTGATAAGCCCATCAAAAACATAAATTGAGGAAAAGATTCCCTATTTACCAAATGGTGCTGGGAGAACTGACTGGCAACTTGTAGAAGACTGAAACCGGACCCATACCTTTTACCATTAACAAAAATTGACTCTCACTGGATAAAAGATTTAAACTTAAGACATGAAACTATAAAGATTCTTGGAGAGAGGGCAGGAAAAACACTTGAAGAAACTGGCCTGGGAGAATACTTTATGACGAGGACTACCCCACCCCAGGCAATTGAAGCAACACCAAAAATATATTACTGGGATCTGATCAAAACTAAAAAGCTTCTGCACAGCCAAGAACACAGTACTTAAAGCAAGCAGAAAGCTCTCAGAATGGGAGAGGATATTTGCAGATTATGCTTCTGACAAAAGCTTGATAACCAGAATCCACAGAGAATTCAAACTTATTAATAAAAAAAGAACAAGTAATCCCATTTCATTGTGGGCAAGGGACTTGAACAGAAGCTTCTCTGAAGAACATAGGTGCATGGCCTACAGACACATGAAAAAATGCTCATCATCTTTAATCATCAGAGAAATGCAAATCAAAACCACTTTGAGATATATCTAACTCCAGTAAGAGTGGCTCACATAACAAAATCGCCAAACCATAGATGTTGGCGTGGATGTGGAAAAAAGGGAACACTTCTGCACTGCTAGTGGGAGTGCAAGCTAATACGTCCCTTTCAGAAAGAAGTATGGAGAATACTCAGGGATCTAAAAGTAGACCTGCCATTTCATCCTGCAATTCCTCTACTACCCTGTTTCCCCGAAAATAAGACATCCTCCAAAAATAAGACCTACTTACAGGAAAGATAAGATGTCCCCTGAAAATAAGACCTAGCGCATCTTTGGGAGCACAGCTTAAAATAAGACACTGTCTTATTTTCGGGGAAACAGGGTAGGTGTATATCCAAAAGACCAAAAATCACTTTATAACAAAGATATTTGCACCAGATTGTTCATTGCAGCTCAATTCATAATAGCCAAGTCATGGAAGAAGCTCAAGTGCCCAATGAGCCATGAATGGATTAACAAATTGTGTTATGTGTATGGAATGTTATGCAGCCTTAAAACAATGGAGACTTTACCTCTTTTACATTTACATGGATGGAGCTGGAACATATCCTACTTAGTAAAGTATTTCAAGAATAGAAGAAAAAATACCCAATATACTCAGTACTGTTCTGAAATCAATTTACAATCACTCACACTTTCATATGAAGAATAGATCACAACTATGGCCCAAGATGAAGGAGGGAAGAAGAGGATTGGGAAGAGAGGGGGGAGGTCAGATCGAAGGAGGGTGAATGATGGGATCACACCTATGGTACATAATGCAAGGGTACATGTTGGATCTATTAAGTATAAATGTCTTAACACAATAATTAAGTAAATGAGATGAGGTATATATTAACCAGTGTGATGTAAATGCTCCTAATTCTGTATGAATTCAGCACACTGTACCCCATAAATGTATTAATGTATGTATGATCTATGTATTTATGATTTAATAAAAAAATAAATATTAAAAAAATCTCCTTTAGATTTGCTTTAGCTGCATCCCATACTTTTTGCTGTTGTTCTAAATATTTCCTTTTATAATTTTTCATCATGTTTTCTTTTGTATCTCACAAGTTAGTTAAAATGTCTTTTTTAATGCCCCAATTTTAATTTTAAAATTATTTAGTCATTTATTTTTAATTTAATCAATCTACAAAACCTTCTTGTATTATCAAAATACATCAAGGACTCAACACATTTTTCATCACCTCCACTCCCACCACCATGGTCCAAGACACTATTTCCTCTCACCTAGAGATTGCAAAAGCCTCTGAACTGCTCATTTCCTTTCTTCCAATTTTTTTTTTCTTTTTTTTTTTGAGACACTATATCACCCTTGGTAGAGTGCCATGGCATCACAGCTCACAGCAAGCACAAACTCCTGGGCCCAAGCAATTCTCTTGCCTCAGCCTTCCAAGTAGCTGGGACTACAGGCACCCGCCACAATGCCTCGCTATTTTTCTGTTGCAGTTGTCATTGTTGTTTAGCTAGCCAGGGCTGGGTTTGAACCCACCAGCCTCAGCGCATGTGGCTGGCACCATAACCACTGTGCTACAGGTGCCAAGCCTGAACTGATCATTTCTGCTTCTACCTCAGCCCCTTTCGCTCTATTATCAGAATGACTCCATTTATAATTAAGTCAGAGATATTACTCCTCTGCTGCAAAACCCTTTGATTACTTCCCATCTCAGATAAAAGGCAAAGGTCATCCAATGGCCTACAAAACCCTGCATGATCTGCACCCCCTTTTTCCTCTCTGATTTTATCTCCTATTATTCTCCTTCTCACTCATTCAGAATGCATCTCTACGTATTTTACCTCATTGTTCCTCAAATACATCATTCCAGCCTTTTTGCATTTCTTGGCATATTCTTTCCCTAGAGATCTGCTTATTCTTCGGGTCTTTACCCAAATTTCACCACAGTGAAGCCATCCCTGGTGAATCCAAAATTTCTAAACTCTGCCCTGCTCTCTCCTCCCCTCAACCCTCCCTATTCCTATCCATGTTTCTATTTTATTCTTAGCTCTTATCATTGACAAAGAACATCTACTAAAATGGCTAAGAGCTTTGGAGCTAGATTTCTGCATTTATTTTTTGACCCAGTACTCCAGTTGTGTGACCTTGAGTAAACCTTTGACCAAAAATAGATAGACACTGATGGATAAGTTCTCCCATCTTTGTCCCCCAGAAGGGACTCTCCTAGGAATACTGTTTAAATAGCTTCTTGCAGAACAGCTTGACAGCACATCCTCATATCGGCTCTCCTTCCTTCCCTGCCGGTCCCTTACTCCTGCTCCCTGACTGCACTTCCTATACAGAATACAGATGCAAATAAACCAGTGGCCTCAGGTTCTGCTTTCTGAAGAACCCAGGCAAAGACACCATAATCCACACAGACTAAAAGTAGGAGAAATTTCCTCAAGAGAATATAGACACCAGTGTGCAAAGAAAAGGAAAGTCGTGTTGGGCAGGAAAAGCCTCAGAGAATCACTGCACAGATGGTGCCAGAGTCCTGGTAGTATCTGAAGGACATGACGAAGACAGATACGTGTGGCCTCGGCAGATGTGCTGACATGGCAGGCCAATACAAATCAAGAAACATGGCATTCTCTTTATGGAAGGGGAGAATATTTTTTTAAAAAGCTAGTATAAAGTAAGTACCATTACATTAATTTACATTCCAGGAAAAGGTTTTAGAATTTTTTAATTATAATGAAAAAAGTGTTGTAAATACATTATAAACAAAATCTGAAGGTTGTGAAGATTAAACACTGAAACAGCATCTAATCATGATGCACTAATTTGCAAGAAGAGTAAATAACATTAATTGCATTTAATTAGGAGAAAAGCAATATAGGTAAATGTTTAAAAATCTGATGACTAGGATTATTTTCAGTTTGTTTTCTCCTTTTTTAATATAATATTTTCCTTTGTAAACATATTAACGATAGTGGCAAACAATAAAGCCAACTTAGTACAATTCTAATAAGTAAAATTTGAATTAAAGAAGTTCCATTTCATTCCCCACTTTCACGGAAAACCTTTCACTGGTGTAGAAATCAAATTGCAAATGGGAGACTATCTGGTATCATTTAGATAGGTCTCTATTAACCATGAATGGAGCAACATGAAGCTGCTTTTCCTTAACTATGGTTACTGAGAAGAAATAGCAAATGTTATGACAAATTCATCCTATATTTTCATTAGAAACTATCTAATTACATAAAGAAATTCACTCATGTAAGGGGTAGTAGTGGGGGGTCACATAACTTCAAGAAGTAAATCTGAAATTGATTTGTAAGTATTCTACAGCAAAAATATTAAGCAATTCAGTCGACTTAGCAAATCAATGTTTATGCTGGTTTTAGTCAAAAAAGGTCATGTAGCAAGGGTTAAATACACAGGAGAGATGGGGAGGTCTGAATAGAAAATTGCTGTCACATTTAAGTTTTGGTGTAAAATAGCTAGTATTTCTCCCTTTCTTACTAAACCAGGGAAGAGAAAGGCCAAAAAATATTAATAATAATAATAAGATTTCCCCTCATGCTTTGTCTGTGACACCTGTCAATTCAAAGTTAGGATGTGGAGTTAAGATGTTTTTTTCACTATCTCAAGCATTTTTTATTTCTGTTGAACATATCTGAAATGTGTACCTTAATTTCTAGCTACTTTTAGATTTTCTCACTTCCAACTTGTCTTATGACACTGGCTTTAGCATCACTGTGGACTGGAGAGGGCTTACTTGACTTTCCAGTTAGATGAAGGAAGCCCAGAAGAGTTTCCTCCTTTTAAAATAACACATCACCAAAAAAAAAAAAAAAAAAAAATCCAGAAAGATAAAACATTAACTCAAGTTTCAAAAATTTCCAAATGTATAACTACCACAGTCAGTTCTTCCTTTAAACTACTTAAATTTTTGTTTTGGTGTTTACAGAGCTTTCATTTTGTCCTTCGTGGAAACAGAGAGATATGGTGTCGAGATAATGAAGGACAACAAAACCATACATATGTAATTAAACTGACTGGAGCGCTGCTTCTCCCCAGTCTCTGTTTTCCCAGTTGGAATCTGTGCATTCCCATTCATTTCTTTATTGGTTTTCTCTGTGTTCACATGACTCTATGTCACAGCTGCATTGTCAGGAGCCCTGGATGGCTGTGGTGCTTCCTAAATTGATGACAATTCTTTTTCTCCTCTCTCTCATCACCAGAGAAAGCGTTTGTACTGGAAGTCCGATTTTTAAGCAGTGACCTAAGTTTTTTAGTTATATTAGCCCTCCTTCATCTATATGTTATTAAGAAGATTATAGATACTTCAATTTTACTCTCTTGAGCCTTCTCCCATCTTCTCTCCCCCTTTATTCTGACAGCTAATTATTATCACTTCTTAATAGATTAATAAACTTTTCACTTTCTTTTGTCTCCATGAGCCCATCCAAACAGATACAACATAATTTAGTAATTTAGAAATGTTAAAATCACTCTCCAGTGGCTCGTTCCAATACATTACATCCTCTCAATCTCACTTTTTTTCAACAATTTCTTCCTTGAATATGACAGTCCATTGCTCCTTACCTTTAAATGTTTAGAAGTACAATTTTTTTCTTCAAAGGGTGAGAAAATAACTGAATTCCTGTAAATTTTTCTAGTGAACTTAGTCACAAAAGAAACCAAAAGAATCCATCAATCTTGTGTTTTAGTGAGGCTTTAACATACTTTAAAAATACTGATATCCTTAGGGAGGTGAAATGCTATTTGTTCATAAAAATATTATTACATCAATATTATTATATCAATTGAATAATATTTAAAAGTGAAAACAGCATGAAATCAGTTCTCAGAGCAACTATCATCAGTGGGAAGTGAATAATTTGGTGTATTAATGTAGCCTGAAACACTACAAAGACAATTCCATATTTCCATATTTTTCATATTTCCTTAAATCTTCCCTTAGTCTTCACTTCATTTTTGAAGGTTCTTGTCAAGGAATTGACAGAAGAATTGAAATCTTTCTAGAATAGTGTTTATTAGATGGTTTTCCTAGATTCTGTACTTTGATTTAGTTTTCAGGCTCATATAGAAAATCAGCCTGGCTAATCTTCATACTGACTGTATAACTGAATGAACTGGCTCAACCAATAGATTTGATTTCTGCATCACTAAACTTTTCTTCGAGTTTCTTCTTTCTCCTTTTTTCATCAACTCTGCCTCCTTCCCTTTATGGTTTCTTAATTGTTGACTCATAGCTTCCACTTCTTAAACTATAAGCTTCATTTAGGTGGAGGCCATGTCTTTCTCCTTCCTTGCTCTGTCTGCATTACATAAATATATAATAAATAATTATTAGATAAATAGCAAAGTTGGAAGATTAAATCTGATATATGAGTATATGTAACAGTACTCAAAGTATTCTGAATCCTGTAATATGAATGTCACATTTTCTAATCACAGGTTATTTATTTTAAAAGTCTGTCTAACCAAAGCACAAACTGCATTTAACTATACACTGAAATAAAATCTTTTTTTTTGCTAAAAAAATCAATTATGTAAAAATGTGACTGAAAGAAAATATGATTTCCTTAATAAGATGGAGTTGGACTTAAATGAATTAGATTGTATTTGATTTGAAAGAGAGCTATATGAGTTTCCTGCTTGGTAAGAATTTTCTTTTCTTCTTCAGACATTTTAAGAAATAGGAGGACCCTTGGATTGAGTCATTTTGAAATACATGGACAATTTGTCTGACTTTAGCTAATAAAGTGCTTTAGCCCTTTCCCTTCATTTTAGAAGTAAGAGCCAGAGTTTTGTTGGGGTACAGTAACTTACACACACCATGCAAAAGCTACTATGTTGTCTGAATGGCCTAGAGAACTTTGGAATAGTCTGTATTCATTCCTAAAATCAGTAGGTCACAAATCCCAGACCATCACTCAAAATGTTATTTTTAAGGTAAATATTACCAAGGTAAAAAACAATTAACCACAGTATCTGGGGAGTTTTTATTTAATTATGATAATTTTTTATCATTCCCTAAATAAGGAAGTACTTTCTTATAAGGTATCTCTGTTCATCCTCTATTCATTCTTGAGTGGAAAGCTTGATATTCCAATTAGAGGTGTCCCAGTTTCTGCCTAAAATAGCTTCTTTTTGTTTGTTTATGTTCTAGCTCTGCCCTTTTGGATACATATTCAATCAAATTGAAGGTACAGACTTCTTACCATAATTGTTGTCTCCTTTCAAGGATGCACCTTTCCCCCTCTTGATGGTTTCTGAGTTTAGATGCAAGTTCAATAAACCACCATGCGCCATTGGGAAAAGCGGTCCGTGGTTTATATATAGGTCCTTGTGTGTTGCCCTGGATCCTCCCAGCCCTCAAAGAACATGCCCCCTGTCTTCATTGGCTATTGAGTAGCCTCTGGCATCTGGTTATGTCAGCAGCTGATGCATGAGTTATCCTGCCTGCTCTCTGGATTTTAGCCTTATCTTGCCTCAACCTCTGGAGAAAAATTTGTAATCAGTACAATTCACAGTGTTTTTTCTTGGCTCATTTTGGGCCTACTGGACTCTCCCTGCCACCCCCACCCTTGGCTCCATATTGGCTCTCAAATCCTGAGTCTCAGACACTTCCAGCCACTGACTCAGGCTGCCCACCTCATAGCCTTCACTGTGTTAAAGAATTTATTTTTCTTTCAATAAAATTCAACTTTCTAGACGGTTGATTCACTGCATTCTAAATATAAGGGTATCTTTGGTGCCCCATGCAATAACTTCTTGACTTTAGATGCCATCTGTTCTTCCCCTAAAGTGCTGAGACATA
Source organism: Nycticebus coucang (assembly GCF_027406575.1). Taxonomy (NCBI): domain Eukaryota; kingdom Metazoa; phylum Chordata; class Mammalia; order Primates; family Lorisidae; genus Nycticebus; species Nycticebus coucang. The sequence goes on along the minus strand of NC_069793.1, from coordinate 33,905,586 downwards.
TTGATTCACTCAGTGAGGAGACAAAGGGAATTATATGATTTTTAACAAAAAGAAAAGACATGTTTGGGAACAGAAAATTTCACAAGAAGTGAAGTTGATTGGTCCTCTGCTGAAAACAACTAAAAATGTGTAGGACAAAAAATATTTTTAAAAATCTTTTAGAATGGGGCGGGGCCTGTGGCTCAAGGAGTAGGGCACCAGCCCCATATACCAGAGGTGGTGGGTTCAAACCTGGCCCTGGCCAAAAACTGCAAAAAAAAAAAAAAAATCTTTTAGAATGTGTCATTGACCTAACAATAAAGTAAGACATACCAAAGAACTAGAAAGATGTGCAGAATGCTGAACCTGACTTTTATCTTGAGGGAATTTACCAAACCCCAAGGAAGTTTAGTTTCTGCTTCCACAGTCTTGCAAGAGAAGAGGTTAGGAGACAAATTCCAGAGCTCAGCAAGGTGGGAAATCAAATAGGAGATCTCCCTTCATAAAACAGGAATCACAGTAGGCTACACTTTGCTGAAAAGGTAAACCAGAGATAACATTTTTCCAGGTGGTTGAAGATAAAATAGATTATCTCAAACACTTTTGCTATGTGAAGAAAAATAAGCTTCATTGAGAATTCATACCATAGACTGATCCTTGCTTGGAGTTGAAATCATATTAGACAAAGATGAAGAAAACAATAATAATCTGGAAGAAAAATGTCTGAAAATGTGATGTTAAAATGCATGATAAACATACAAAGAGATGAAAACTATGGAAGAGAAGTTAAGAGACATGGAGATCCAAAATGAAGAGCTCTGACACACACCAGAATTAAAGGAATATAAGAACAAGAATATTTGATGAGTGATGAGTGATAATTTTCCAGAAATAATGGGAGATACAAATTCAGAGATTTAAGAACCCCAAAGAATCCGAAGCAAAATCAATAAAAAGAAATCTTCTCTTAGATATATTGTGGTGAAACTATAGAATACCAAAGAAAAAAAGAAGACATTAAAAGCAGGAAGAGGCTCAGAGCCCATAGCTCAGTGGTTAGGGCACTGGCCACATATACTGGGGCTGGCATGTTTGAACCCAGCCCGGGCCTGCTAAACAACATTGACAACTACAACAACAACAAAAAAATAGCCCGGCATTGTGGTGGGCGCCTATAGTCCCAGCTACTTGGAAGGCTGAGGCAAGAGAATTGCTTAAGCCCAAGAGTTTGAGGTTGCTGTGAGCTGCAACACAATGGCATTCTACCGAGGGTGGTATAGTGAGACTCTGTCTCAGAAAAACAAACAAACAACAACAACAACAAAAGGCAGGAAGAGAAAAAAGATACTTACTTTCAAAGAAATAACATTTAGAATGATAGCTCACTTCTCTGTAACAACTATGAAAATTAGAAGTCAGTGGTGATTATCTTTAGTTTGATAAGTGAAAGTGCCTTACATGAATGAGGGAAAAATAACAACATTCTCAGATAGGTAAAAACTGAAAGAGTTTGCCTTCAAATAAGTAAAATAAGGATGTACCAGGTAGAAAGAAGGTAGTCCCAGGTAGAAGGACTGAGACATGAGAAGGAATTATAACAAGAAGAATGTCACCTTTGAAGTAAGTCTAATACATATGGATAGTCTAATGCAACATATGTTGATTTCCATAATGTTGATATCTTATGGAAATTTTTTAAATAATAAAGTTAAAATCCACAACAATAATAGCATATAAGTAAAAAAATCATAATTGAAGTTAAAAGTTTCTAATCTTCTTGATGATTGGAGAGAAGAGTAAATATATTTAACTTTAGATTTTTATCATTTATGCATGAAAAGTAAAACATTCAGGATAACAACAAAAAAAGAATGGAAAGAGAGGGTATAATTTCCAAACTAGCAGATGAGAAAAATATAATGAGAAAAAAAATCAATCTAGAAGAATACAAGAATGAGGGGAAAAGAAACAGAAAATCCAAAGCAAATATAAACAATAATCTAAATACAGTGTATAGTCATAATTACAATAAATAGAAGAGACCAAATACTTTAAGTTAGAGACAAATATTGTTAGACATTTTTTTTTAACTTAACGATATTAGCTGCTTATTGGGGACGCTTCTAAAACAAAAGAATATACAAACAAATTAAAAGGATGGAAAAAAGAAATTCAAGGCTAATACTAACCAAGGGAAAATTGAGATGTTGCTGTTAGTATTGGATAAATGAGACTTTTACAAGAGTTAGGGTTTCTACATAATGATAAAAGTTTCAGTTTACCATGGAGATATAGTATTTTGAACATTCACACGCCTATGAATTAAATTTCAAAATATATAAAGTAAAATTTGATAGACTTCAAGAAGAAATAGATAAATTTGTCTCCATAATGGAAGACTTAATCACATCTTTCTAATAAATTGATGAAACAAAAGAATTAGCAGGATTGATCTCTTGCACCAACAATCACAATTCAAAAGCTCCATGGAAGTTTTCAGAAATATGAAAACATACTGGACCTGAAGGTAAGTCTCAACAGCCACTTGTTATACTAAAAAACACAACCTTATTTAGTTGGCCACTGGGAAGGACTGGCCACATGTAGGTAAGCTTGTTCCATAGAGGATTTTCAACTCTGGAATGTTTCCACTGGTCTGGCTTACTGGTCCCTTCATGTTTTATGGCCCACCTAAAATAAAACAAAAGATAAAAGGAATTAAGCAACGTTAAATATCACTTTAAAATATTCATTATTCTTTGAGTATTTGCTATGTACTAGGCAAAAACCTAGTTTGAATTAAAAACCCAAATCTGATGTGTTATTTATAAGAGACACAAATGAAAGTAACTAACAAATAAAAGAATAAAGATTTAAGTCAGGAAAATATGCTTAAATTAAGGCAAAATTGGCAGTGTTATTCTAGACAGTGGAATTTGAGACAAAAAGTAAAGTAGAATAAAAGTCATTTTATAGTAACAATGACAAATGACAATAGTAATGTAAAAAAGCAAAACTAAATTTAGACATTCAAAAAGAAACTGACATACAATTAATAAACTATCAGGTAATTTTTTAAGTAATAAATAAGGACATAAAATATAACTTATATAATCAATACATGTAGTGTAGCATGCTAACAGAAAATATCTTTCTCAAAAGTTCATGGAATATTTGTAATATTTGCCACGTATTCACACAGTAAACTTTAATACAGTTTTAAAATAAAAATTGAAGAAGCCACATATTGTGCCAAATGATAGAATCAAACTAGAGATAAATGAAAGTTTAAATTTCATAATTTCAACCACATAATTAAACAAACACATATTTTCTCTCCCAAACTTCTATTATCTCAAACAGGGGGAAAAAACAATGGGATCAGTAGATATTTCATAAGCAATGAAAATAACATATTGAAAAACCTACCAGGTATATATAGAATTATACTCAAAGGTAAATTTATAATATTAAAAAGTACTAATTTATTAAGAGCTATGGAAATTAATAAAGCATTCAACTCAATAATTTATTTTAAAATGTATATAAAGTTTTTCTGTGGAAAATAGGTGAAGGAGAAATAATAAAGATTCGAATAGAAGTGATTTAGAAAATAGAACCTTAGAATTTTTGAAAGGAATGTTCTTGAAATAAAAAACATAATAGCAAATGTCTTGCAAATAAATCTAGATGAATAAAAATACAACAAATGAAATAGAAAAATTGAGCTAAGTATTTAATATAGAAAATATTAAAAGTAATAGTATTAACAAATATAAAAACTCTGAAGAATAAATAAATTTCTTGGGAAGGAAAGACTTAAAGATTTGGCATAGAAAATAGGAAACAGAAAACATGCTCCTGCTCATATCATCTTGCAGGGCATGGGACATAATTTTCATGCTATATAAAATATTCTAAACCATAAAGATGCAGAAAACTAGTTAATTCATCCCATGAAGGAGAAATAACATTCATAACAAATTAAGTCACTAGTGATCTAAGAAGAAATATAGTAATCTTACTTATAATTAAAGATGTAAAATTCCTAAATCAAAATTAGCCAATAAAATTGGACATTGGCAAGAATATAATCACAGTAACTAAGAAATGCAGATCCTAGAAATGAAATGATGAACATTTATTAGAGTAATACATCACGGATTAGTGAATGAGAATACAGAAGCAGTGTATCACCTATAATTTTGTAACACACATGATGGTCACCTGAACCTAAAAGTTTTCTGAGATTACCCCAGCCCCATCAGAACCATCCATAGTACTCGACTTTATGATCAATGATGAGGTTTCCCAGAAGCTTGCTGGAATTTCATGGAACCAGAATACCAGGAGTCTTGGGAGTGGAAAAACTTGTTTCTTACCAGCACAGAACCAGGAGGAACCAAGTTGAGTGCTCTGAGAGGCAGGGTAGTGGTGGAATGCAGTAATTTTTTTAATATGTCTTGCTTTCTCACAACATATCCTCGATCCTCACCCTCTCACCACTGCCTCCCTTTTTTCTAGTTCATGTATTTATGTTTCCTGCTCCAACAATTCCTCAACTCCATTAGATGCTCCTAGAGCAGTGGTTCTCAACCTTCCTAATGCCGCGGCCCTTTAATATAGTTCCTGTGGGTCGAGACCCACAGGTTGAGAACCGCTGTCCTAGAGCATTAGCTACAAGCAAGACAATAAGTATTCAATAACCCAAAATAAAATCTAAAGAAAAATGGAGAGTTCATTCATTCAGATGACATATTTGAGCTATAGGAGTATTAGTGAACAACTTCAGAAGGTGACTGCTATTGCAGGCAAAAAGTGACAAAACACACATATTTAGGTCACATCAATTTTATTTTATTTTTCTGAATACCTAGGTATCTCCAAGGATCTGCTTCTTTTGAAACTTCTCTTGCTATATTTTATCACCTACATGCAAAGTTCTTCTAGGTCCGGTCCGGAGGTGAAAAAGTTCCCTTTCTGCTCCTTATGACTACTTTTAGATTATTGTTACTCCATTCATTTCCACAGATCCCCAGTTACCTTGAAGCATATATCAATAGACCATAATACCTATCACCCTCTCCTGTTGCATTCTTATCAGTTCTCCTCTATCCTCCCTTCTCCTTTATTGAGGAGTTTATCATTCTTGTCTACTTTTGTTCTGTCCTCCTTTGCTCCTATAATCACTCAACATCTTTTCAATATCTAAGTAGATTCTGACCTCTCAGTGCCTTTAGTGATCTTAACCCCTTTTTAGATTCAGCCTACCTTTCCCAAGGACATAACCTCAAATTGGTCATAACAGATAACTGTACCACTTCTAAAATCACAATTTCAAAAACTCCACCTCTCACCACTGCCGCCTTGTTTTCTAGTTCCTGTGTTTATGTATCCCTACCCCAACAATTCCTCAACTCCACTAGGAGCTCCAGGCCATTGCATCTATCACCTTTTCATACTCCGAAGCCAGGTCAATTGTTCTCTTTGTACTTAGCTAAGATCCATGGTCCAGCATTATAGCCAGTCTCTTGCCCTCCGTCTCAACCCTTTGTCCCTTCTTCCTTCTTTGTACACACTTGGAAAAATATAAACCACTGCTGGTTAAGTCCAGTGCTCTACCTATTCAAAGCCTGTAACTCAACAGTGGTTGGGGAAAAACACACAAAGAATGTATTCTCCAATCACTTCTCACGTGTTTTCACATAAATGAAATCATTATAAGTCAACATAGCACAATGAGGTAGGAGGTAGCATGGATGTATTTTGAGAATTTAAGAACTTTTTTGGTTGTCACGATAATTAGAGGACCTCCTACCATTTAACTGGCTGGTGACCAAGAATACCAAAAATCCTTCAAAGTATGGGAAAGTTTATCACGCATCACATGGACTTTCAAATTTAGGTGATACCTCACTATAAATTTGATTTGTATTTCTCTGATTATTAGAGACACTGAGTATTTTTTCATATTTATTAGCTGTTACTCTATCTTCTTTTGAAAAGCTTCTGTTCATGTCTTTGGCCGCCCACTTTTTTCTGGGGTAGTTTGGGTTTTTTTCTTGATGCTTTGCTTGAGTTCTTTATAGATTCTGTTTATTGAATGTATAGCATGCAAAGATTTTCTTCCATTCTGTAGATTGTATATTCCCTCCCTTAATTGTTTCCTTGGCTGTACAGAAGCTTTTAAATTTAACCAGGGCCCATTTATTAATTTTTGTCACTGCTGTGATTGCCTTTGGGGTTTTCTTCATAAAACCTTTGGATAAACCAATGTCTATAAGGGTTTTTCCAACATTTTCTTTTATAGTTTCATGCCTTAGGTTTAAATGTTATCCATTGAAATTAATTTTTTTTTGAGTGGCGTTGAGGTATGAATACTGTTTCAATATTCTACATGTGGCTCTGCATTTTACAACAAAGGAGGTGGAATAGTGAACCCCAGGACTTTTTTGGCTTACATTGTATGTTATCACCTAGAAGCAGCTGGCCTAATAGAATAGAACAGAAGAAAGGCCCTAACATCTAAAGTAAGACTCCAGCTTGGGGATACACTTGAAAGGACGAGGTGCTATTCTAAAGGATCAGTTTATACACTGACCCCAGCAACATATTGTGTTGTACTCTCAATAGGTAGAAGGCGTTGGTTCAGAAACCAATTGTAGAGGGAGGATTGGCCCTTCTTCCTATCAATTCCAGTGGACCTATTTAAAAATTTATGCTCCTGCTTCCAAACCCTTAGGGTTTTCTGGGTTAGGGTACTGACTTTCATTGTGGAAATACTTCTGCTAGGGGATACAGTAAGTTTCCACTGACCCAGGGGAGCTTTAGTATTACCTGTCCACTTTGGTTTCTTCACATCAGCAGATCAGCAGGCCAATAAAGGGTTTAACTCTTTTGATAGAAGAATGTATCTTGATTACCATGAGGATTGAATTTTGCTCCTACATACAGGAAGCAAAGATCTGAAACCAAGGTTACCTTGGGGCAACTCTTAGTGTTTCTAAGCTCAGAGAAAAGAATGAATGAGTAATTGTAGCAGTCACGGTCTGATGTGGGCAAGTAATTTAAGGCTTGAGACTTCTCAAGGATAAAGTTCTGGGTAAAGTAACTCAGACTAGCCAAAGCACTGGCCAAGAATAAGAGGAATTTAAAATAGATGGAGGAGGAGAGAGTTGATGCCTATCAATTAGAATCTTAGGACCAATTGCAGCAATGGGCATTTAGTCTTGATTGACAATCCGTTTTAAGTCAGATGACCACATTGAAGTACTAACCTGTTACTTACCCTCCTGAGACAGATCTGAGCATATCTTATTCTCCTATGAGATCTGGATATGGTTAGAGATACAAGTGGATCAGACTGTCATAAGAGATGGATTCTCCAGGACCCAGTTAATGTGCCTCTCCAAATTTACTCATCCCATCCACCTCCCTACTCCTATGCTCATTGGAGATCTCTGGCCACTACTGTGTTCTCTTCTTCTTCTACTAGTACCTACTCTTTCATTCACTTCCAGAAAGATGGCCAGGCTTTGGCACAGCCTCCTTCAGACTCACTGAATTAGGAGCTGAAGTGGCTCCATTACACTAGACTAACTAGTCCACTTCAGGACTTAGAAGAAACAGTGCCCCAAGGGGCATGAGCTCTGGCTTCCCCAGGGATTTCCTAAAAGGTCCAGAAGAGATCAGAAACATAACCTAGAGGCAAGGGGAAGTCAATTTTTCATGGGGCAAACTTTGATTAATTAGAATTCAGAGATAAGAGGAATCAGCAAATATATACTTTTCCCTTCCTCACTACTATTGTGTGTTCTAAAAGCCTAAGTGGAAGGTGTTCCAAGTGAGTTTGCTTTAGAAACTACCTCCAAATCTGTAATACTCCAACTAGCCCTTGATTTCCCTCTTTCCCTGCCTCACTTTCATTTTTTACTTTTGCTGACTTGGTTTTGCACTTCCTAACAAAACCTAGTATACAAACTTCTCCCCAGGCTATTGTTTACCGAGAAATTGGAATTAAAATGCCAAAAACAGGGGTGGGGAACAATTGAATCTCTAGTTGACCATCCTCTCAGGTAGGGTACCTTGCCATAAAAGAGTCTAAGTTAAGTCTAAATACTCTTCTGGCCAAAATGTTTGTTATTGAAGATTAGTTTAATCTTGAAGTGTGAGGATTTAAAACCAAAAAAACTCTATGTATATAGTGTAGTCATAACTTACATAAGCACACAGGTATGAATATAAAATCACTTTTTAGTTTACTTCTAAAAATTTCCATCCTCTGATTGCAGTGCCTATGTAACTTCAGCCCATCAGGGTGCCTTTAAAATGAGCTGGTCAAGTTCAACTTATACTGTTAATAAACATTCACATAGAGCAAAGGCCATTAGACTGAAGAGTTCTGGCACAGCATGAGCTTTTATGTAAAAGCAATAGACCTTTTAATGTTCTGCTTTATAAATGAAAAGCTGACAGACCCTTAACTGTAATGACACTAGCAGGCACAACTATAATGACAGTACATGTGTGTAACATAAATTAGAACTTTACAGCATCAGTAAGGTCTCTGGAATCCTACTTCTGAAAAGCTAGCACTAGGTGGAGATAGTGACTCATGTAATGCTTGCATGCAATCTATTTTTTTTGTCCCTGGAGAATGTCTATTTATATTTTTCATTTTTCTTTTCACTGTTGTGTTCTTGAATAATTGGTATTTCTAATAAAAACATTATATAAGACAACACATCTTAGGCTTTGGAAGGATTTACTTGAAAACACACACATGTATATACCCCAAACCCCACAAAGCAGCCAAAAAGGTTAAAAGGCAATGTTATTTATTTTAAATAGTGTCTTTATTAATTTTATCTATTAAAGGTAAAATTTTATTTATTATACTTTATGAATATCTATACCCATGGGTAGGATTATAACCAAAGTTATAATACCCTCCCAGATTCATCTGAACCTAAAAGAACAAAATTAGGGTTGTTCTTCAATATTTTGGTTGACCGATACCACCTCTCTCTAAACCGAAATCCAGAATTGATTATATCAATTTTAATTTTATTAATAGAGTCACAGTTCCACCACAGTGCTCTATCCAATTAATCTTTTAAAGTAACAGAAGGCAAACCACTTTAGATAGTTTTCAGAGTCCAGTGCCCTTGGTGGTACTAAAATATTGTGGCAGACTATGAAAATTTGTGTAAGACCATACACAAAGTGACAAAAAGCATTATTATTAAAAAGAGCATTATTTAGTGCTCTTGGAAGTCAACAGTAAAATAAAAACCAAAGTAAATGTGTCCCAGTTGAAAAGAAATAGTCTTTTCATATTCCATCAGGACAAAATTATATTGTTTCCAACAATGTAATGAACATAGTAATAAAATGACACAGTATATAATTTGGATCTGGTACAGTAAATAATAGATACTCCAGCAAATTCCAACTCAAGTCAGCAGTGTTTAGCAAAAATTCATGTAAAAATGATCAGATTCATATCGTATAAGGGTCAAAGAAACTCTAAAATTTGTTTTTCCAATAGGATCTATTTATTTAGCTGATTTTTTTTTAGGATTATCTAAGCCACAAAATAATATCCCTCATAATTAATCTTTAATTAATTTAGAATTGCATGGTTTCTCAATAACAGTAAACACGTTATTTATCAGCATAATAATATATTTCATATAATGATTTTTTTATTGTTGGGGATTCATTGAGGGTACATAGAAGAAGTTTACGTTAAGTGCTTTTGTTAGATAAGAACCCTCTTATATTTTTCTCATATAATGATTTTTATAGAATTTAGTTTATAAGACTAATTTCAAGTACCTTATCACTAAAAAAGAAAAGGATAACAGAAGGAAACATGCAAATCATAAAAATAATAGTAATGATAACAACGACTTACTTTGATGATAATAGTAATGATAAGAATGACTTACAAAATCTTATGGATTTGATTGTTTTGAAGTTTTTTAAGGTTTTGGTTTTTAAGGATTTTAAACAGGGAAGAAATCATTCAAAATTGGTAGCTATATGTACAAGCTTATCTTAATTAAATACCATATAAGGATTAAAAGATTAGGTGCATAGCTGGAAATTTGAATATCTCAAATATTACTTCCCCCTTTTCATCAGTACCATTAAATTAAAGGTAAATTTAATAGCTTGTGAAAATAATTATTTTTAAGATTTAAATTTTAAATAACCTTACCCCAACAGAAACAAGATTAGATCATTAGAAATTTGTGGCCCAAATTTACAAAGATAAGTAAATTTTTCAAATTAAACATTATTATTATTTTTTATTATTAATTTTTTCAAATTAAACATTATTATTATTCTACTTTATTTCTGGGGTATTTTGTACAAACAAATACACATACAGTTGAAATTTGTTCATCTACCAGGGGAATCTCTTTGCCCCATATCTTTTCATTATTTTGGTAACTAGCAAATTACTTACATCATAGACTGGATTTAATGTCAACTAAGTATTAAGAACAAGAATACTATGAGCACAATCTATCTTGCATAATTAGGAATTTCTAGGAATAAAAAAGTCATTTCAATGATGACATGGCAAAGAATATTTATTCCATCATAATTTTCGTAATTTTATATTATATCCCTCATTAATCCCCCTAATGAAATCTAAAGTTATTTTTTAAAAAATTGATTATAAAAATGGTACATTAATGATAATTGAAAGCAGTACAAATATATTTAGTCCAGAAAAATAAATGGATACACAGATGGATATAAAACCAGTACTGATATCTTTTGGAAGTTTGCTTTTTAAAATAAGCCTTTTACCTACTCTATTTTGTTTTGTTTTGCTAGTTGCTTGAGCTTCCTGGTTATTTAGATTCTAGATACATAGGAGTAATCTATATTCAGCACTAAAAACCTATCATTATCTCCCATAGTCAGAGAGTTTCATACTTGGTGTAAAACCAAAACACTCTTTGCAACTACAGTAAAATCTCTCCCAAATGCAAGATTTGTAAACAAAAAGCCACCTCCTTCAATAATACCTTTGATGAGGGAACCCATGTGATCTTTGAATTCTTCTTTTTTTTTCTTTTTAAGACAGAGCCTCACTTTCATGCCCTTGGTAGAGGGCTGTGGCTTCTTAGCTCACAGCAACCTTGGGCTCACTCTTGGGCTCAAGTGATCCTCTTGCCTCAGCCTCTCAAATAGCTGGGACTATAGGTGCCCACCACAACACCCAGCTATTTTTAGAGACAGAGAATCACTCTTGTTTGGGCTGGTTTTGAACTCCTGAGCTCAAGTAATCCACCCACCTCAGCTTCCCACCATGCCAGGATTATAGGCGTGAGCCACCGCACCCTTCCCTTGAATCCTTGAACCTGTTGCATTTATCATCTATCTGGGTTTGATAGGTTAGCTTTGGTATCTTGGATTTTTGATGTATAAACTCTCTGAGGTTTCCATATCAATTTTTATATAAGAAAGGAAAGTTAGTGCCATCTAATAAGCACTTTTCTTTCCTCAGCACTAAACAAGACATTACAGGAAATTCAAAAGAAGCGTGAGAAGGCTTCTGTCCTCAGGAAAGTTACAGCATTCAGGAAGAAGCAAAAATTATGTGCCTGGGAAAAATTTTGAACACAATACAAGATATAATATAACAATAAAAAAGGAAATGGCACTTTCAACAATAGTTATAACAGGTAGCCTGGAAGACAAGAAAACGTGAGCTTTTTATTATAGAAAGAAGCCATGGTGGAAGAAAATCCTCAAAGGATGCATGAATTTTGTATACATGGAGAATGAAGTGTTTAGGGTGGTGAAACAGGAAGAAGAGAAGTGCCATTTTAAGAGATCAAGGAGGAATATAATCTCTTGATATTATACAGTAATTCTAAAACGTATGATTCTTTGCATAAAGACAAAGAGTTCTAGCTAGAAGAGTGATTCATTACTACAGCTGTTCATTTCCTAGTCTCAGTCTTATCAACTGATTTTGCTTAAAGTGTTTATTGGCTTCGTGTATTCATATCACAAGGGAATACTTATCCCCTAAATCTACTGTCCCTTCCTATTCAGTAACAATAGATTCTTAGCTGTGCATATGGCTGGCCAGCTAAACAAGAGTTCTTTGCATTTAGTTGTAGCCATGTTTCAATGTTCCAGCCAAATGGGTTGTGAGTGAACCACTTACAGACCTTACCCTTAAGGCAGTTGGACATGCACTACCACCCTGGTCTCTTTTCTCCATCCCTAGGAGATGGCAAGAGCTGGAACAGCTGCTTTAGATTCATGAGGGAAACCACATGATAAGAATGGCAGAGCCACTCACCAGCTCTGCAGCATGACCTTTCTATAAACTATCACGAGCTCCTGGGTAAGACTAAATGTTCTGTCACAGCAACTTAGCCTCCAGACTCTCCAGTATAATTTTTCCATTGCCATGGTCTTTTACCATCTACTGTGCTTCTTCTGAATCTTTTACTGCTTGTTCTGCTATCTGCCTCTACCTCCAATAACTCGTCTCTTTTCCAATTCTCATAGTTGCTTTCATCAACTCCTACTCTTTTTCTTCCTCTAATGGTCACCTACTGCTTTATCTTACAATCACCTTCTCTAAATTCTTTAAGAAATGTTTTTAGGATGTGCCCCCACTAAACGGGCACAACGTTAGGGTGTATGGCACCCCTCTTAGGGGCAGGGCACAAATATAAGAGGAATTCTACCTAACAAATGCAAACATTGTAACCTAATTTTTTGTACCCTCAAATAAACCTGAAACAATAGAAAAAAAGAAATATTCTTAGAGGCAATGAGATAATTGTCTTAACACAATAACTAGGAAAATGCCAGAAAGGCTATATTAACCAGTGTGATGAACATGTGTCAAACTGTTTATAAAACCAATGTATGGTGCCCCGTGATCACATTAATGTACACAGCTATGATTTAATATTAATTAAAAAAAAACAACAACAAAAGAAATAATGGCATTAAAAAGATGGAAGGGTTTTTTGTTTGTTTGTTTGTTTGGGTAAATCTCCAGAGCAAGCAATAAGATACACAACGTTATTCAAAAATAGGTTTTATGGGGACACTTATCTATGTAAAAAATGTAATTTTTAAATATATTACAAAATGTATGGACCCATGCAAGGTATAGTGATTTCTTGATATGGATCTAGCATAATGGATAGGGAAGAAATACTAACACATTTGTTATTGCTCAGTTGGTCCATATGAAGATTCTTCATAGGGTCCAGACACTATCTCAGGTTGAAGAACCATCTCTTTATCATCAAATGTGCATTTACTGGCTAATTTAATATCCTTCTTCTTCTTCCCCTCAGGAACATGCTTGTATTGATATAGTTAGTATAGATCTTCTTGCCTTTCCAGTTCCATATACCACACAATGCTGTCTACACAATTACTCATGACACTGCAGCCTCCATCATGCCAGCCATGAATACCAACGTACAATGAATTCCTCAAAAGTCACTACTGTGACCTCAGAGGGCTCCACTGATGATAACCAAATGCAAATCCTACCAAGAGTATGCTGGAAAATGTAAATGATCATTTGTTTTCTGATCACGTTAAATTTTTTTGGAGTTTTATAGTATAACCAGACCAACACAAGTCCAATCATATTTTTTAAATTCTATCAGCTACCATCATGGAATTCTAGAATATAATTTCTTCCAATGTTAAACATCATTTTATTCTGCCCACTGGTCCCTCATCTATCGATAGATGAGGGACCAGTGGGCAGAATAAAATGATCAATCTCATTTGCACGAAGAATGTTCATCCTTCCTTCTGATGGCTTAAAAATCAACATCAAGTAGAGGTAAGAAAGGACATAGATTCAAATGTCTTGTTCAGATTTCATGGTAGTAATCTCTAAAGCCATCAAAAAAGATAGGTGTGGCCACCCCCAGAGGTCTGTCAAAGAGACAAGTGGTTTCAAACAGGGTGGGTGATTGTCCTGGATGCCAGTGGACAGATGCACAGGATAAAACAAATCTGCTACCATGCCCCACTCGAGAGTGCTATAGACCAGAGGTGGTGTTATCGTTAGAACATTTATAGGAGAAAATCAATACTTGGGCACATACACACAGCTCAAACCCAAGGATAGGCAAGAAATTGTCCCAAGTCCAGAGCTCTGAACTTGTCCTATGCCTCACATAAGTAAGAATCACCCCAAATCATCATGTCAGCACAATTCTTGAGGCCCAGTGTCCATACTATACCACAAAAGAAGTATTGTGCTGGCCAACGGGAATTGTGGGAACGATCCACCCACAAGGCTACCATCTAGATCCAGAGCTTTTCAGGTTATCTGTCTAATCCCACACCATGGGTAGAGGATAACAGAGTGCTCTAAAGGGAAGAAATAGGTATGGGATCCACACTGTCACGGTCCGGACTTAGAAAATCCTAGTCACCATAGGGGTCTTATAAATTTCAAAGCAAATACATCAAAGTAAAGAGGCTCCTGAGGCTTGGGATATGGGGGCAGGGGATCCACCTGCCAAGTGTAAGGTGGTTCTGTGTGTCTACCCATGGAATCATGGGATAGATTTTAACTATCCTTACTCAGAACAGGACCAAAGATTTTAGAACTCATGAGGAAGTGACTGATAATCTTTTCAAAGTATTTCCTCTTGAGAAATATTTCCCCAAACAGTTCTTAAGGTCTACAGACAGACCACTATGTGTCACATTTTAGTTTTGTGTCCAAAAAAGATCCCAGAAAACAGATGAGACAAGGAAAAGTGACTGAGAAAGAAAGAATAACACAGTAGAGGTTCCATGTGAAAAGGACATTATTCTTAATAGTTACATATAGGTTTATAAAAGAGGGCATATATGATGATAACTAGAGGCATCTGGTACCTATCTCTTTCACAGAAAAGAACCAAAATAGCAATGAGTAGATCATCACACATTAGATTACCTAAGAGAGAGTACTGGAATTCAACAGAGAAGTGACAAGAAGTGCCAAAAGCAGGGAAGGAGTGGGAAGTGAGGCATCAATCCCTTCTCAGCTGGGGTTGACTAGAAGTCTGTAGAGGCTCTACATTGTGTGGAAAGGGTAAGTGAGAGACCCCCAGCAGTCCACATTCCCACAATGGACTCCTGCAATCCTAGCCATGGAAAAGCCCCTCAACTCTCAGACTCTAAGGCTAGTATAGGGAGAAGCCTAGAGAGTGTGATGGTATTGCTCCAGGAAGGAGTTTACACTGGGTCCCAGTGTAAACTGGGAGTTCTAAGCAGGTACAGTATGGTGCCATTTTGAGAGCAAAATCTCTACCAGACTATATATCCTGCCCTGGGTCCAAGAGCCACTACATCTCCACATCCATGTAGCCCCAGTGACATTCTCCACCTGCACCCATTACCAAGTCTGGCTGCTGCCAAGACTGAAGTGTAAACCATCAGCAGCAACCCCAGCAGAAGACCCATCCTCATTTTATGCACCCTGAGGACAGACTACCACTCCCAGATGCCAACATTCCTGGCTGCTGCCACCAGTATCAAAACACAACTCACTGGAGGCAACCACACCACCACCAGCAGACAGGGTATATATTTATCTGCCTGTGCTCTGGAGACAAGCTACCCCACCCACAGCCACTACCTGGAGCCCAAGCTTGTGCTCCCAGCTGTCTGCCTACAGCTACTGCCAATGAAAGCAGCACCATCATCCCCAGAAGCAGGGCGGAAGCACAGCCACTGCCAAACTCACCTGAGAAATCTGCTCAGAATTACTCAGCTCCTACTTAGCCAGTGACTTCATGTACCAATGGGCTAGTTCTGCCCAACCTAGCTCTGCTCCCTCCACTGCTCATGAAGAGCACCCACATACACCACTGCAGGCCAAGGGACTGGATTTCCCAGCTCATTGCAGCTACTGCCAACACCAGTGTACATAGCTTGGGAGCCAGAAAGTTGTCCCCCTACCACTACTCCCCATGCTGGCTAGGAGACCATGGACCTGTCCACTTGCTAGATCCACTGCTGCCATTACTAGCACCCAAAGGAGCCACTCAGAATTCCAAGAATCAAACCATCTGAACCTGCTAACACTGCCCACCCACTCAACACTATAGATAACAAACATCTTTGGGATAAAGTTCTTCCCTAAAAAAGCAAATTCAGAAAATTAGAAGTGACTGTTACATGAGAGACATAGATATAAATGAGAAACATGAAAAAGCAAGGAAATATGACACCTCCAAAGAAATACAATAATTCCCCAGCAACAGATTTCACAAAAAATAAATTTAATACCAACAAAAAAACAAAATAATCATTAAATAAGCCCAGTGACATAAAAGACAACATAAATAAACAATACAAAGAAGCCAGAAAAATAATTCAGAATATGAAGGAATAATTTATAAAGAATAGATATTATAACTGAACAGAAATCCTAGAACTGAAGAATCCACTGAATGAAATTAAATAAAAAATACGTTTGAGAGCTCCAACAATACACTAGATAAACCAGAAGAAATTTTGAACTTAAAGACGATTCTTTTGAAATAATAGACAAAATTTTAAAAAGAACAAAAAAAAATTGAAAATTTTGATATGTGACATATGGGATAACAAAAAAAGAAGACCTGCTATACAAATTTTTGTACATTTTTGGTGTCTCAGATGCAAAAAGAAAACAAAAAGGGACAGAAACTTATTTAACAAAATAGTAGCTGTAAACTTCCCAAGTCCAGTCAGACATTTAGACATCTAGATATAGGAAGCTCAGAGACCTTCAAATAGATCAGTGGTTCTCAACCTTCCTAATGCCAGCAACACTTTAATACAGTTCCTCATGTTGTGGTGATCCCAAACCATAAAATTATTTTCGTCGAACCACTGGCCTAGACAAAGATTTTATAACTAAAATCTCAAAACAAAGTCAGTGAAAACAAAAATAGACAAATGGGACTACATTCAACTAAAAAGCTTCTACACAGCAAGTAATTCAATTCACAAAATGAAGAGATATGTAGAATAGGAGAAAATATTTTCAAACTATTCATCCAACAAGGGACTAATATGTAGAGTACACAAAGAACCCAAACAACTCAACATTAAAGATCAAATAATCTCATTAAAAATGGGCAAAGAATATTAATAGATATTTCTCAAAAGAAGACATACATAAGACCGACTAGCATATAAAAAGTGCTCAACATCATTAACCATCAGGTAAATAATCAAGACCACAATTATATATAATATAAACCAAGTAAGAATGGCTATTAGTAAAAAAAAGAAAAAAGAAAAAAAAAAACAGATGTTGATAAAGATGCATAGGAAAGGAACTCTATAGGAATGAAATATAGTACAGACATTATTGAAAGCCTTATATAAATTCAAAAAAACTAAAATAGAACTATCATACAATCCAGCAATCCCCCTGCTGGGCATTTATCCAAAGAAAAAGAAATCAGAACATCAAAAGGATATCTGCACTTTTGTGTTTATTACAGCACTATTTACAGAAGCAAAGATATGGAATATGCCTATATGTTCATTGACAGAGGATGGATAAAGAAAATATGGCATATACACATAATTGAATATTATTTCCTCATAGAAAGAATGAAATCCTATCATTTCATTCACAAAAAATAATGAAACTGCAGGTCATTATTTAAGTAAACAAGTCAGGCACAGAAAGACAAATAATGACATTGTCACTCAGCTGTGGAAGCTAAAAGAGTTGTTCTCATGGAGGAAGAGAATAGATAGCAGAGGCTAAGAAGAGTGTATGAGTGGGTGGGGGGATGCAGAGAGGTTAGTTAATGGACACATACATACAGTTAGAAGGATGAAGTTCTAATGCTTGATACAGAGTAAGGTGACTACAGTTAACATTAATGTATTATATATTTCAAAATAGCTAGAAAACCAGACTTGAAATGTTGCCAACACATAGAAATGATGAAGTATCACATATACCTCAAATATGTACAAATATCATGTAGCAATAAAAATACTTTTTTTTTTTTTTGTAGAGACAGAGTCTCACTTTATGGCCCTCAGTAGAGTGCCGTGGCGTCACACAGCTCACAGCAACCTCCAACTCCTGGGCTTAAGCGATTCTCCTGCCTCAGCCTCCCGCTACAGGCGCCCGCCACAACGCCCAGCTATTTTTTGGTTGCAGTTTGGCCGGGGCTGGGTTTGAACCCGCCACCCTCTGTATATGGGGCCGGCGCCTTACCGACTGAGCCACAGGCACCGCCCAGCAATAAAAATACTTTTAAGGTTCATGAAAATACACCCATAGATTACTTAATAAATGCTTACTATTGGCTTATTGTACCCTCAATGAATCCCCAACAATAAAAAAAATAAATAAATAATAAATAAATGCTTACTATTAAATATTTAGGTTTCTTCTAATTTTTACAATTGAAATGGATATATTTGTTCATAAAGCTTTCCCCCCTTTCAAAATTTAGGATTACTCCCCTAGGCTAGAGTAAATTTGGGAAGTGATGAAAATTAAAAGTTTTGTAAAAGTTATATGGGTATTCACATCAATCATAGATGATTTATTTATTCTAATATGGTTCTGAAGATGTACTGGAACATTCTTAGCCTTGTATGGGTAAGGTGTTTCTGTGCAGTGGAAGTTTTAACCAGCATTGCTCAAGACTTAACCAACAACTGTTAGTCTTCCCCTCACTAAACTAAAAAGTCTGTGAGGACAGAAATACTGACCATCTTGCACATGACTGTGTCTCCAAAGTCTAGCACAGTATCTAAAACATAATAGATATTGGAAACATTGAATAAAAATTTTCTTTTTTGTATCATCGTTTTTTATTGATAGATAACATTTGTACATATTTATGGGGGTATATGTGATATTTTGTTATATGCATAGGATGTATAATGATCAAATCAGAGTATCTGGGGTATGCATCACTTTGAGTATTTATCATTTCTATGTATTTGAAAGTTTTCAAGTCCTCTCTTCTAGCTATTTTAAAATATACAGCATATTGCTGTCAACTATAGTATCTGCTGTCAAATATTAGTATTGACAACTAATATTGCTGTCAAATATCAGTATTATTCCTTCAACTAACTGTATGTCTGTACCCAGTGACTAAACTCTCTTCATTCCATCCTGTCCCCCCAACACATACCTCCTTTCCAGTCTCAGGTATTTATTATTCTACTTTCTACCTCCATGACATCAACTTTTTTAGCTCTCACATATGAATAAGAGCATGTGATATTTGTCTTTCTATGCCTGGCTTATTTCGCTTAACACACATACAGACTTTTGAGTATGCTTGCATTGTAAAAGATCATAAGGATTCAATTACTTTCAAATATAAATACGGGAACTCTAATTTTAAAGCCTCCAAACTCTCAACTACATAGCTGCCCCCAGTAACCTTTACTCTCCGATTGACATAAGAAATTTTGTGAAGGGCTTCAAGGCTCGTTCAAAGGTACTGAGTTATCTCACTTGTTTGTTCACCGACAGTTACAGATTCAACTACCTGTTCTACTCTTCTTACTATTGCACTTGACTAATCTTAAAAATATCAAAATAAAATTTAAAAAGAGGGACTTGCTGTCTACACAAAGGAGAGCCAAAATAGTAGATCATCATTTAAATACACCATTTAAAAGATAACACCAGAATTCAACAGAAAAATTATAGAAAACACCAAAGGCAAGGAAGGAGAGGGGAGCAAAGCAAAATGCCTTATAAATCATCCCACAGAAGCACCTCTCTCTCAAGGGCCTTCATGTAACATTACTTTGCAAATTAACTCATAATTAAAATAGTAAGTCAGGTAGGTATTTATTGGTATGACTCACTGAGACATAATTGGGGCACATGGCATAACTCTTCCAATTCTGAACCACCCTTTAAGTACAATGAACAAATGAGTGAACACATGCCAAAGCACTGTCTGACACATCTAATGTTTGTTTCTCAGTGCTGTGAGCAAAGGTGGGTAAGGAACACTTCCACTCACCAGTCTTCAGGTACAGATGATTCTTCTCTTGAATCTGAAAGGGATTCATGGGCTAATTTATCTAACACATCATTTCTTAATGAGGGTAATTAGGTCCAGGAAGACATGTCCAGTAATTACAGGGAGCATTTATAGTAAATTCAGGGCCTTATAGCCCAGTATGGGAAAATGTCCCATGTTTAGATTGAAAGAACCTTGAATGTTCAGAAAGTGACCTAATTTATGCAGTATTTTAACAGTTCAGTTCAAGTGTGACTGTCATAAAGAAAATGCCCAGTAAACGTTTGTTGAGTAAAACTGTTAAGAATCAGGATGTGAGAGGAAACTCTGTTCTTTCACAGCAAAATTGAGAAGTTTTCTCCGAGGGACAAAGCACAATAACAATTTCCCCTAGTCTCTAAGCCTCTCAAAACTTCAGACAAAGGAAACTCTTAAAGGAAACTCTTATAGAACACACATATGAACAATCCTCTATTCAACATAGCTTGATGTTATGGGTATCACACAATTCAGTGTATAAAAGATGGTATCTATTTATACTAGACTGTAAACTTCATGAGGATTTTTTCCATTTTATTTCAGTATATCCTCAGTCTGTAGAATAGCTTATGGCACAGAACACACACCAAATAAATACTTGTAAAATATTAGAACAATACAAACTGCTGACCTAGGCAGCCACTGACACTTCCCTATGCTTCCTGCTTCACCCAGGGGGCAAGAAGTCCATGTAGCCAAAAGAAGGTTCCTGCCGGAAATTTGTGCGCAATCTCCCCACTTCTTGACCCATTTTTTGAGACCTCTAGGTTCTCCAGCCAAAACTTGCATCCAGAGACTGGAATAGCCTCTCCCCTCCCCCAGTGTATCCTGAAAGCAGATCATCCTGCCAGTGTGTAGCCTCTCAGTCTTGAAATGCAGCCAAGGGACAGCTCTGTCAGGCATGGAAGTATAAAGACTGGACTTGGGGAATGGTGTGGCTACCTGTGCATTTTGGAGGTCCACCGTGGTGCTCAACAGAGCTGGGGGTATGAAGAAAAGGGGATGGGCATGGGCCTTCATTTGTGTTTTTATCCTAACCCTGCATATTTTAAGAGAAGGCTTGTTTAAACAAATGGATGGACGGATGGATGAATAAATGAATGAAAATAATGCCTCTCTGTGAATCAATAAGCAATAGAAATGAATGGGGACATAATCTTTGGGGTTTCCCAAAGATTATGATAATAGCCAAGTCTTCCAAGTCAGACAAGGACTTTTTTAAGTGCCTTTAAAGACCCATCTCAAAAGTGACAGCATTGGCAAGAAAAATGGTGGCAGTTTATGAGACATAATTGCAGTGGCTAAAGAAGATAGCTCTTTAATTTTCAGTCTGAAAATTACATACAAGGTAAATTTTAAAAAATAAACAAAATTCTCAATCAACTGAAACTTTAAATATATTACCTGACACATGCTTACTTAAAAGAAAAATAGATCCAAGCTTCAATTAAAAAAGGAAATTTCAAGAAAATAAAGCATGGGCGGCGCCTGTGGCTCAAGGAGTAGGGCGCCGGTCCCATATGCCGGAGGTGGCGGGTTCAAACCCAGCCCTGGCCAAAAAACCAAAAAAAAAAAAAAAAAAAAAGAAAGAAAATAAAGCACTTCCTCTTGTCAGAACTTTACCCAGCACCAGACATGGCACCCAGAGGGGCCTATAAGAAATCCGCCAGCAGAGCAGAGTTGTGTCTGATGCCAGGCCCCTAAGATTGAATCTTAGCTTCACCTTCACCTATGACAAGCTGGGTGACCTTGGACAGGTCTCTTGGGGGACAAGAATACCTATTGCAGAGGGTTGTTATAAAGATGAAGCACGTTATGACTTGTCAAGAAATAGAACAGGGTCTGGCTCAAACTCAGCACTCTAGAAAGGCTACAGAGTCGAACATGATGTTATTGTCAAGCAACTTAAATAGTGTGTGGCCCATCGTGCTAAGTGCTCTTACCATATGCCAACTTATATTTAATCTCAGACATGGTCATGGTCTCTAAGTGTTGGTCAGTTTAAATTTTAAGGGCTACTCAGTAAGCTAACTGTAAAACAACTCTTTTAATGACAGGATTTCAACCATCTCAAAATATTTTTAGTGTGCGGCCATGATTGACTTTGGTTAACACAATGTTAAGTCAACAGGAGTTTTCTTTTTTTTTTTTTGGAGGCCTGGAACTGACCGTGTTCAATGGGCCTAGTTCATGGTCCTGGATTTTTCTGGCTGTTTTGGTTTGGAAGCCCTGGAGGAATCTTCATTGTGATTTCACAGCCAATCAAAAATGGTACTGTCATCTTAAACATACCCTTCAATGACCTCCCTCTGTTGCATTCACCTTTCCTGCAGTGCCTTCATCTATGGGAGTACTGCCTCCTTGTGGTCTGACCTTTTTCATTAGTTTTTCTTTTTTTCCTTCAACAGGAGTTTTCTAAGTAAGTAAATGGAAAGGCTATGTTTTAACTTTGTCCTCCCTGGCTAATGAAGACATGTTTGAATCATTTAAAATATATGTTACAGTTATAGAATAATAAGAAAGAATCTGGGCTACAATGGTTTATAGAAACTGCATACCAAAGCAGCTAGGACATAGAAGCTAAGGAAAGCTACCCAGAAACAAAGATAAATGAATTACATAAGCTGTAAAAATAATGCTAACTTTACAACTGTATTAGCTGTAATAATGCTAATTGTAGTAAAAAATAATAATAAATATTTTAGAGTGAGAAAGGGATTGCTTACACCTGTTTTTATTTCATAAAATTTTAGGATTATTTCCTTTTCCTTAGGATAGCTAATTTAAATTCTTAATTACAAATAGACATAAATTACACAATTAAAAACTCATGCATGCTATATAGAAATCATTTGGACTTCTATTTTTCAGGTCTCACAAATAGATTCTGATTATTTTCCTCCATATTATTATTGATGCTGCTTGCTGCTTTTATTAAAGCATCTTTTATGAAAAGATACTTCTCCACAGCTTCTTCCAAGGTGAGTTAGAATTACTTGCACTGAACAAAAACCTTCAGACTTTAACATTATAACTTCAAGGGATCTGTGACAATCTTGGAAGTGTGAAACGATGAAATGAAGTTAATACACAATAGCCACTAAAACTTCATAACATTGCCTCCTCTTTCACATGAGCCACACTGATTTGAAAGAATCAGTTTGTTTGAAAATTAAAAGCAACATTCTTTTGTTTCACTTGAGGCAGTTTAAAGACCAGAGGGGCCCTAGGAATTAATTGCAGGCTTCTAATAAACACAATGATGTAATGACGTATTTAACATTACTGTTTTTTGTTTGATTCCAAATAAATTGCAGATTTTTTCTGGTGTGATACTAAAACAATTACCATTTTGCAAAAAGGATAATTAATCTGCAATTTTTTCACATTAGATCATATATCTCTTCAGAGTGCCCACAGACTTGATCGTCTTCAGCTGCTGTGTTTTATTTTTCATTTTTTCTACTGATGTACCGCCCCATCAGTGCTGACATTTAAATGAGTGAGTATTCAACACAAATGTGATCATTTGTACAGCATCCAGTGCAGCCCCATACTGAGATGATTGCTTCTGGGAGCCATCCATGGGTTCTCAAATAGGGGGAAAAAGCCAGGCAAAATTTTATCAATTTACATTTTTCTGTGATTAATTTTTATGCAAATAAGGGCCCAACCGTGCTCCCATCTCACCTGAATCATCCGGATCATCAAAGACAAATTGAGCATCACTTATTTAAAAAATAGGCTTTAAACTACTCTACAGCTGTGTTGGAAAATGCTAAGAGCGGGGCATGAACTTCTCTAATATAACAGGAATAGAAAAGAAAATGCCATTTATGTACATTTAGTACACAATGCCATAAACATGGAACTTAACAAAATAAAAAAAAAAGCCTTTGCTTTGAATATTCTCTGCTCCTTGTAAATATTCAACAATGGGAATTACAGTGTATGAAACAACATTTCCCCAATTTCTGAACACATAATCAGAAGTGTTTCCCATCAAGCAAAACATACAGACCATTCTATGCCTTTGCCCACTTTCTATTGCTTTTGGATCTAATGAACGGAATTATACAGAAGGTACAAAATGTTTCAAAGTGAAAAATCTTTGTTCATGGTTAGGGGTTTCTATTGTCAGTATTATTTTGCCTAAAATGGACATAACACTTTTAATATGGTCTAATTCTAAATTCATGTAGCTTCCCCTAAAATAACAGAATTATTTGGTTCACACTTGAGATCTATTAAAATTATATATAAATAATATTAGATTTTTTCAAATAATATATTCCTTAGATTTATTAAATTCAAATAAAAGTGTTTTCTATGCTATCTAGAATCAAGTTAACAGTGCAATTTATATAAAAGAAATTGTCATAGCTTATAAACACCACCTCAGCAGTAACTAAGCTCAATTTGCTATTTTTTAGGAAAAGCTATATTTTCTCACATTGTATCTTTGAAAAATGTGCTTAGAGTTTTGTGTACATTACTCAGTTATAAAATCTTCCCAGATGTCTCTCTCTCACTCATGAAAATAATCACCAGAGCAGAAATAAATTGTTGACAATTCTCTGAGAATGGAAACAAACCACAGGGGGTAAAAATCTGGTTATCTGAATGGGCAATATAATCGAAGGTTCAGCTAAGCTAAGGGAATTTCAACATAAACAATGCTCTTATTTCCAAGAGCGGACTCTCCTTTATGTATAATAGTGGAGGAATGCCAGTCCTCTCCATACTGCTGTGAGAAAAGTGCTGGACAGGAACAAGATTAGAATCTTAAAAGCTGTCCTGGGGAGCAAAATCACTGTGCAGAGAACAGGTGAGGAGGTAAAAAGAGCAGAGATAAATGGAGTTTATTCCATGGCTTTTAGAGTTTATTTCACGACGACAGAAATAAAGATATCTAAAACCATAGTTACAGTCACTCCATGAGAGATGGCTTGTGTGCGTGCACGTGTGAATATGTTTGGGCATGAGTGTGTACAGAACTGTGTCACCAGGCTGTCTTTCTCCCTCAACAGCAAATATGCCATTCAACACAATATTCCACAAAAATTCCCTGTCTGTATTCTCACGGCCTCACTTCAGAAATAACCTGGGAAACACAGATTTTTCTCTCACAAAAATTCACTGATGTTAGCTTCGTGAGTTACTGATGAGAAACAGGAGAGTCACCAGACTTATGCAACCTTTAACACACACACACACAGACACACACACACACGTGCGCACGCACACGCTAGATCTCTCTAGTCTTCTCTTAGGGGGCGGCAGTTAGACCAGGCAGCACAGAACGTCATTTGTTCCCAGTGAATCTGAAGTTGAAGCAATTCATGTCATTCGTAACCTGGACATGTCCAAATCTCAAACAAAGGTGGGTATGATGTGACTCTCAGTCCCCAGGGATCTGCAAACTCTGCCCATGACTTTAAGCAGCAGCTGTTTGGTTGAAAACAGGTCAGCTGGCAACCAAACAGCTGTTTTTTTTTTAAGTCCAGGATAGTTGCCAGTGTGATGTGAAAACCAGCCTGTCTCTCACACAAGTAAATTGGCACCTCCCAAATGACAGAGGGGAACTGCGTCCACATGTGCTGAGTCCATTTGGGGACAACGGGAGAAGGGACTGGACAGGGAGAAAATCTTTAGGGATGGAAACTCATAAAATTAGGCAAGAAATACTGCTGGTCCTGAAAGGAGGGCAGATCCAGGGCTCTGGTTGAATTTCACAGGGTTTCAGTGCCTGCACATATAACATTGGCCACAGTCTTTCCTGCAGAGATCAGATGACCACTCCTTTTATTTCTGAACCATTATCTCTCCTTGTGTATCATCCCAAGGAAGGGAACACTGACTCCCTAATTTAAATGAAATGCACAACTTTTGGATTCTACTTCCCACATTTCAAATCTTCAGCACAGGAAATAAAATCACATCACTTCCTGTCAATAATTGCGACTCTTAGAGATTTTAAGGCAAGGAACATCAGAAGGAGAGTCAGAGACTAGACCAGAAAACTTCGGTGTGGTATGAGGATCATGTATGAGCACTTCAGCAGAAGGCAGTCATCTCAGTTTCCGAATTTTAAAATTAAAATACCTGTTAATTTTCCTTCAAAATGAATATCTCTTTTTTATCATGGAAATGGACATATCATATTATATCATGGACAATTATGTTAAAACACTGGAGTATTTGGCTTTCTACTTTTTCTTTTTATGGCAGGCTGATATTTAGCAGTTTCTTAAAACTGAGATATAATTTATATAGAATAAAATGTGCAAATCTTAAATGTATAGTCCAGTGACTTATTTACACATAGAGACAACTAGACGGAAGTAAGACAGCAAACAAGAGATAATACTATTTTTATCATCTCCTTTTACCCTCATTGAAAGTATGTGAGGCATTAAAAGTAAATGTTGCCATAAAATTATATGAGGTGAAATGAGGAAAGTGAGGCCCAGATAAGTCAAGAAATGCGTCAGAGGTGATAAGGCTAAGTTTCAATCCATGATCATTTGACTCCAAAGACCAAATCCTTCCCCCAAGTCACAGTCCTTCTATCAAAACAGAGGATGATGGGGCAGTGCCTGTGGCTCAAAGGAGTAGGGCGCTGGCCTCATATGCCAGAGGTGGTGGGTTCAAACCCAGCCCTGGCAAAAAATTGCAAAAAGAAAAGAGAGAGAGAGAGAGAGGATGATGAGAATGATGAGAACCTGGTAATTAACATTTTTGTTTGTTTGTTTCAGACTGAGGGTACAAAGAATCAGGTTACACTGTTTGCATTTGTTAGGTAAAATCCTTCTTATAATTGTGTCCTGCCCCCAAAAGGTGTGCCATATACTCTAACATTGTGCCCATTAAGTGGGAGCACCTCCAGCCCCCACTCCCTTGTTCCCCCACCCACCTTAAATTGATTTGAGTTTTTCTTTTACGTAGATCAAAGTGTCTAATGTATTAGGTGTGTATTAGATTGTTTATTGGCTTCATATTAGAATTGAGTACATTGAATTCTTGCTTCTCCATTCTTGTGATACTTTGCTAAGAAGAATGTATTCCACCTCCATCCAGGTTAATACAAAAGATGTAAAGTC
Organism: Nycticebus coucang; assembly: GCF_027406575.1. Lineage (NCBI taxonomy): Eukaryota > Metazoa > Chordata > Mammalia > Primates > Lorisidae > Nycticebus > Nycticebus coucang. The sequence continues at coordinate 33,878,432 of NC_069793.1, read as the reverse complement.
TCCATCTTTTTTAATGGCTGAATAGTATTCAATGGTATACATATAACACAGCTTGTTGATCCATTCCTGGGTTGGTGGGCATTTAGGCTGCTTCCACATTTTGGTGATTGTAAATTGAGCTGTGATAAACAGTCTAGTTCAAATGTCCTTATGATAAAAGGATTTTTTTTCTTCTGGATAGATGCCTAGTAATGGGACTGCAGGATCAAATAAGAGTTCTAATTTGAGTTCTTTGAGGATTCTGTATAATTCCTTCCAAAAAAGCTGGCAATCAACATTTATGGCATAAATATCAAAACTACATTATGCCAAATTGTTTATTAAAAATGAGCAGAAAGAACATTTTACAAAATAACTATAATTGACATTCTGGTATAGTCAACACTCGAAGGAACACTATATTTTTCTTTGGGGAGGGAAATGAGAATTAGGCTCAGCTGCATAACAAAAACCTCAATGACAAATCAAACCTGATAGGTTTGTATTTGTGGTATGCAGAAATCTGGAGATTGGCAGTCCAAGACTGGTGTGATAGTTATTTAATCATTAGAAACCCATATTGGGGCTTCTTTTTTTTTTTTTTTCCATCATGCTTACATCTTTTCCTTCATTGCAGTCACCTCATGATCATGAAATAGCTGCTGTAGCTGCAGTCATCACATCCACTTTCCAGGCAGCAAGAAGTAAAAAAGGCAAGGATAAAAAAGTACCTGCCTAATAAAGATTCACTACCTTTAAAATAATTTTTTGTAGGCCGGGCATGGTGGCTCACGCCTGTAATCCTAGCACTCTGAGAGCCTGAGGAGGGTGAATTTAATGAGCTAATGGGGTCAAGACCAGACTGAGCAAGAGCAAAAACACATTTCTAAAAATAGCTGGGCATTGTGGCAGGTACCTGTAGTTGCAGCTACTGGGAGGCTGAGGCAAGAGAATCATTTGTGCCCAAGAGTTTGAGGTTGCTGTGAGCAATGATGCCACAGCACTCTACCGAGGGCAACAAAGTAAGACTCTGTGTTAACAAAAAAGAAAAGGTTTTTTTTTTTTTGAAGTATATTTCACAAAACAACTTTCACTTTTTATATGAGAGGCCATCAAATCTATAGCAGAGTCTAGGATATTTAGTATTTTGGCTAGACCCATTTCCCCCATTTTTAAAGTAAAGAAATAGGAAGAATAAAAATTTGGTAGACAATTACTAGTCTCTCTTCTAGGAAGAGAAAATTTTTGTTCAACTTAAGTACTCAGAGTAACACAAATCTAGGAAACTCCAAATATAATAAGATAAATGGTTTGGTTTGTAATCAGAACTCTCTACACTGAAAAAATATCATCAAAAAGAATGATATTCTTGCTGAAGGGACTTAATCAAAATAAGTCCTACTATTAAAAAAAATAAAACAGAAACAAAACAAGTGGGATACCATTACTGTTTGTTTGTTTTTAAGGGAGAGAAAATAACAAATGAGGTTGAGTCATATTTCTTAAGTGTCCCCAGTGCCAGGAACTGTTCTGGACACTTGGGATAAGGGCATGAACAAGAAAAATATGCTTATTGTTATCATGGAATGTATAACCAACACACATATTAACCAACTCTGAAAATGGCAAATGTTATGTAGAAAATTAAAGTAAGTCTGCATAATAAAGATTGTCTGACTAGCTTATGTGAGGCCATCGGGAAGACCTGTCTTAGGAGGCTACATTTAAACTGGGATTTGAATGACAAGGAAAAACAAGCCATGTTCCCCTTTTACTTTCCTGCTATTCATTATCCATCCAGTAGGCAGAATGGGAAAATTCTTTTGGGAAATTCCCAATAGTTCAGTTTTAAAAAAGTGGGTCAGATGACCAGAATAGGAGTAGGTTTGGGAAAGGAAAATAAGCCATATGAGCTCATGTGATGAGGATTTGGGGCCAGAGGAAAAGCTGGTGCAAAGGCTATAGATGGAAAAAGGCTTAGGAATATTCAGGAGCAGGAAGAGCACTGGGAGGCTGGAACAGAGGGGGGGGAATCAGTCAGACCCAGGAGATGAGGTCACAGATGTGGGCTGGAGCCAGAGGGTGGAAAGTTCTGAAGGCCAAGATAACAAGTTGAATTTTTATCATAAACCTGACAGACAGTTTAAGCAGGAGAGTGACATTATCACATTTTCATTTAAAAATCATGTCTCTGGATGGATAATGAATAGCAGAGAGTAAAAGGGGAAATAGAAAGAGCAGTGAGGAATCAACTGCAATAGAACAGATGGGGTGGCTGGGACTACAGATGAGTGGAAACCAAAATAAATAGGTACATTCATGTTCTAGGCATGCAAATAAATGAACAGATCCATCCATTGAATTCGAGAATGGACTAAGTGTTGGAATGCAAGTTGTGAAGGAAAAGGGAAATTCACAACAGTTCACCTTGAAAAAAATGGGTCAGATGATGACCAGAAAAGCAGTAAGTTTGGGAGAGGAAAATAAGCCTTCTCTTTGGGATATCTTCAGTGCAGATGAAGATGTCTGACACGAGATTGATCTACAAGTCTGCAGAGGTTGGGTATGGAGCTGTGGATTTGGGGCCCACTGAATTCCCAATGGCATGCCAAACGACGGGAGTGGATGAGATCATCCAGGAAGTGAAGAGGTCAAAGAGACAGAGGTCAGAGACCAGAGCCCTGAGATGCTCAACATTTAGAGTTAGAGCAGAAAAAGAGAAAACGGCAGAAGAGATTAAAAAGGAATGTCCAGTGAAGTAGGAGAGAAATCAAGAAAAGTGTTCCACATGCAGGAAGTAGTTTAATGAGCCAAATGCTTTGAAAGATCAAAAAATATTGGAATAGAAAAATGGTCCCTGGTAAAGCTATGTTATGTGATGCAGAGAGAATAGTTATTTTTCAATATTTAGTTTAACATGAGCGAAACATAGTCCAGAATCAAGATCACTTATGTTCTTGAAGAAACTAAAGACAATCTAAACTAACACGGACTACTCTCTTGACTCCTAAGTTCAGTCTGAGAGCCTATAACTGTCCTTGGGAACTTTGAAAAACAAAAACAAACCTGAAAAGCTATTGTCCTTTTATCCTTACTCTTTACTGCACAAAAATGCACCAATATCACATCAAAACACATATATTTAAAGTTGATTTAAATACATTTGTGCACTCTTCTGTGCTTTACACATCAGAAACCAGCATATTTGTGCTAAATCTAACTACTACCAAGCATAGTAAATTATTCTGCTCAAATCCATCCAATAAAATACTTACAGAGTCTTGGAGAAAATATCCTCTATAAATAATATATATTATGCTTTCACAATATTACTCACACCCTTACCTAAGAATAAGTTTTTTTTTATGAATGCTATAGAAATGCCAAAAATAAAACTAATTTGTGATTGCTGTTATAAAATGATGAACTAGAAAGCTTTTAGGCCACAAAAAGTTGTTGTGAATGATGGGAAAAGAGACCTGAGGAAGACTGTTATCTTTCTTTGAAGACATGGGCCGTGACTGGTCTTGTGTGGCACGTGTGTGTGCATGCCTGAGCCAAAACACTTGAAATGGGAAATTGAAGGATGCCGTACGTGTACTCAAGCCAGCCCCAAAATCTGCCAAGACTGAAAATTTCAGACATGAAGGAGATTTTTTTTTTTTTTCAAGAGACACTGTGCAAATACAAGGCACCATCAGTGCTACTTCGGCATCTAAGTGAAAAAAGGCAACCCAGAGCTGGGGTGTTGACTCCAGGGGACATATGCACACAGTTGTGTATAATGTATGCCATGTAAAATGCATTAGGTATCTTAAGAGAGGCACAGATAAAATTATTTTTATTCCTATAAGATCTCCTTTGACTATTTGCTCTCCAAACAGCATTACCCAGAGGTGTCACTGTACAAACTGAACAGGGCACAGCACTTTTTGGCATCTTGGGGCTTTTGCAGTGTCAGCGTGCACCAGAAGATGCTCCCAGTAGGAGCGAGGCCATGTGGTCATGGGGGCACCTGCAGTACAGGTAAGAACTTTCACCTCAACAAGGAAACTACAGCTGACCAATACGAGATACAAGAGGACTGCCCATAAATACACATGGCACACTGTGGAGATGCTTAGGAATAAACAGGGGGCCATAGGAAAACGATCTAGAAGGTAAAGATGCTCTAGCTATGCTGGTGGAACAATCAGCCAGGAAACGTGGCCATTTGTTGGGTGAACTTATTTTTACCTCTAGCTAATGAGGTCTCAGGACATTTGGGTTATGCTAAGAACAAACACATGTGCTTTTATAATACAATTCCATGTTTATTTTCTTCTTATTAACTGTATTAAGCTATTTACACAGTGGAATTGTATTTAAAGAGTTATTTAGTAAAGACATGCCACAAATAAACAGTTTCACTAACGCTAATTGTGCAAGTGCAGTGAAGCAAACTTATGGTCAAGCAAGTAACATGGGTGAGAACTTCCCATTCTTGTGACATTTTCCGGGCCAATAGACTTGAAATTATGCCATTCCAAAATAATTCCGGGGTGGGAAGCTTCCTAGTATAATACAGCCACATTTAAGTGAGAGTTACGAAGAAAAGCTGACGTGAGAAAGCTGTAATATTGCTGGCATAAAAATAGGTGCTGCCAGGGAGGGAGGCAGTTGACAAAAGGGTTTGCCAAGGGAGGGCTAAAGGAAATCCCTGGTAACCATGAGGAGGCTGGCCTGAAGCGGCAGGTGCTCAGCTGTGATGAGAGCCCAAGACCTCCTGAGCAGACAGGAGGGAGCGCCATGAGAGCCTGCTTAAGGCGGAGGGAGACACAGCACCTGGGAATGAGTGCAATGCAGTCACAAGGGAGAGTGACACTAGGTATATGTCCATCAAAACAGCATATTGTACACCTTAACTATATGCATAATGATAAACAAAAAGAGCAGAAGGAGTCCACTGCAAGGTCATCAGGCTTAGGTGAGCACTCTCAATCAGCAAAAGTCCAAGATTCTAATTGTCTGGTTCTAAAAATTGAATTGTACTGGTGGTGAAAATCAGTAAAGCTCTTAAATAATATGAAGGAAAGTTTAGTGTTTGCTGGATCAGGATGGCCTGAATGTAAAAGCTTTAAACTAAATGTTTTCCAGGGCATGCTGTGGACCACCAAGGCCGGTAGGCTCTGTGGCCACTCTAAGCCCCACCAAGCCAGGTGTGTCTATCTCCTGACTTCTCTTATCTTCTCCAGTTTGAAAAATATACTTCTGGAGGTATAAGCACTTCCATGTGATGTGATAAGCACCACATCCAAAGAGTTTTATTTAAAACAAATTGTACCAACTAACGTGAAAGTAAATTTTTTCCAATTAAGATTGATAGCGACTTGCATTCCCTCATATATACATATGGAGTGTACCAGAAAAAGAGAAAAGCAGCTGTTTATGACATTTTGGCGGGGAAAGAATTTTAAACTTACTGATAATGGAGAGTAAGAACAAAAAAAAGAAGAAAGTATGCCATATACTTCATTTATATATTTATTATTCATTTGAAAAAACAGTAGCTGGGACCTGCTATGTGCCATACACTACTGCATATTCTTAAGAAAATGAAGATAAAAACAAAGTGCTCCCTACCTTTAATTTTCTGAGAAAGAATGGTACCCAAATAAAAAGCAATATAAAATATGCTTTCTTCAGGCACCTTAAGAAAAACATAAATAAAATCATACTAATTTCTGTAAGATCTCAGTTGAATATATATTAACTATAAAATGCTGAACATCAAGTCACTTGAAAAGAAATGTTGTCTTTTTCTTTTAATATAAATATTTCCATTGTTAAACTTACAATCCTGACTACGACTTTCAGGAGAAGACCCTGAAATGGCTACCACCAGGCTAAAGGTTATAACCCCTTGTGGTGAACAAGTAATGGCTGACAAACCAAGACAGGATAATCTCCTGGCAGCTGAATGGAAGACCTGACCTCTGAAGAATCCTTTAAAGCCAGACTCAGTGAGGCAATCCTGACAAAGGTAGATATCAACCTAACTTCTATATTCAAGCTGTTCTGGGACAGGACTCCAAACTGGGCTACAGCAAGTTGTGAAAAAGAAACTGCCCAAGTATGATGACCCAGACATCACAGGTGCCCCACAGCCTGGCCCTTGTGCCCATCACCATGGTGATTTGCTGAGTCGTCCCCTCAGCAGATCTCAGAAGGCACACTGCAAAGATGCATGGAAAATCAGGATGGTACTGAGAGAAGGAAGTTTTTAATCACTAAGAACAATGAAAAAATAAAAATTCCAAAGGCTAGACATCTAGTCGAGACTATTTTGTAAGACTGTGTGCAGTATTTTAGAGAAAATTATTACTTCCTGTCAACAATACTCTTGGATACAAAGAATTTAAAGTAAAATTAGAGAAAATTTATTTTTGTATAATAAATCATATGAAGAAGATGAGTATTGAATTTCATCCAACACTATATTGTTCAGCTCACAGTGAACTCAATTCAGTTTGCATATCCAGTAAGACAAACTAGATCAACTAAGTTAATTTTTATTTTTAGTCATAAAATAGGCTTCACTTTCCTGAATTGAAAACTTTATTTAGTTAAAAAAGTAAAATGGCATTCCATGTGATGAAATTATGTAACAATTATTTTTCTAAAATATAGAAAATGACCCATGGGTGAATGAGAATATGTCAAATGATATTTTAAATTATTTTGAAATAAAATATTTTTAATTTAAGCTGATGAATTTTTTTATAAGCTAAGTCAATGAAAATACAACATCAAAATGTGGAGGATGCTAAAGCAGTACTTTAAAGAAATAAATAGCATTGAATTGTATATTAGTAGAATTGTATTTTAGAAGACAGATCTAAAATCAGCAATCTAAGCTTCTGCCTTAATAAACTAAAGAAGAGCAAATTAAGCCATAGCAAGCAGAAAGATTTTGTCATGCTAAAGACGAAAAGAATTGCATGAAAATAGCATATTCTAATTGTTAAATTTGTTTCACATGCTAGTATGGTTTAGCAATTGTGACACTGTTATATTTGTACTAAAATTGAACAAATAAAGAGACATTATACATGATAGGACCCTGTTTTCTTACTGTAAAAGAAGTTACAAATAACCTTAGACTGAACCAAGATAGAAATGTTAGAATGAACTGTGTAGTGTTGGATTAGAGTCAAACCTATTAGTAAACTGGTGCTTATTTTACGAGTTATCTGTTAACTGTCTTTATACACATAGACAGATAACAGAAATAAATATAATATGTATGTTTATAAAGGTTAGTGTGTATACACTTATATTTCCTAGGTATTTCCAAAGAGAGAATCTAGGAAAAACATACCCTGATAGCAGTGAGCACACTTAGTACCCAAACATTGGTTTCTAACTAGCCCTCTCCAGTTAGAGCTGTTGGGTAAAATGGCTGATCCTACGTTTAGGCAGGAAACACACAAGATGAAGCTGTAATGTCATCAAGTAGAGTTAAAAAAGAAGGGGGAAAGGCCTGGTACATGTAAAAAGAACCTAGAAACCAACCTGAAAGAGTTCTCAATCACCAAAGTTAGAACAATCTCAGCAAAACTGAATAAATAATGACAGTATTGAATTATCACCTATGTAATAAAGTAAATATCCATAAGCCCACATGGATATAAATAAGTAAATAGAAGAGAATGGATAGATATTTCTTACAAAAGAATTCTAATGCAGAAAAAAGTGAGGGGAAAAACAAATCACCATTAAAACTTCATCTGGATGGAGATGGAACATATTCTTCTTAGTAAAGTATCTCAAGAACGGGGGAAAAAGTATCCATTGTACTCAATACTATTATGAAACCAATATATAATCACTTACCCATTCATACAAATGGCAAAACACAACTACAGTCTGGCAAGAAGGAAGGGAAGGGCTGGGGGGAGAGAGTGGAAAGAGGAGAGAGGGCATTTGGTGGGATCTCACCTAATGTGCACAATGCAAGTTTACATTCCAAAACAACTAAGAGTAAATTATAAATGTCTTACCACAAAAAAATAAGTTGACTATGTTAATCAGTTTCATTTAAGCATTCCACATTGTATATCAAATCATCACATTGTACCCCATAAATGTATAGTTTTGATTTAAAAAAAAAATCACAGCAATGATTACAAGACCCACTGATGAACGTTAAAGTAGTGGTAGAGCTTTTTGGAGAAACTAGATATTTGCATAAGTTCACAGTATCTCCCCTCAAATCTTTATTAGTTTAGTTGTTGTGATGTCTTAACTACGTCCATAAATTCTTTAATACACCTCTCTCTCAGAAGTAAAGCTTAATTCTTCTTCTCTTGAATGTGGGCTGAATGTTTACTTCTAGTAAATAGAGTATAGAAGGGCGAAATAGTTAATTTGACAGTGGAGAAACGCAGTAGATACTAACTTAATCAAGCAATTGTCTTTTAACATCACCAGAAATAAGTAACATTGATATAATGCAATGAAAAGAGCATATCACTTCTGTGATGTTTCCCCCTAAATCCATAAATTCAATCTAATTTTGAGATTATTCCTAGACAAACCCCAATGAAAGGACCCCACTATTCAGAATGGTCAAAGCTATGATAGAGAAGGAAATTTTGAGAAACACCCAGAGATCAGAAGAGACTAAGGCGATATGACATCTGAAGACAGTGTGATATGGTGTATGGCACACCTCTTGGGTGTGGGACCTTCCCTAACAACCACAATCAGGGTAACCTGATTCTTTGTACCTTCGATGAATCCCAAACAATAAAAAAAAAAAAAAGAAAGAAAGAAAGAAGAAAAAAGCAGAAGTAGGAGAACTTACATTTTTAAGAAAATTCAGAACTCAGAGTATTTATTTTTTTTTACATTAACCAGGAGAGACTCACAGTATTTTTTAATGTAAAATACTTAACAAAAACACAAATGTCAAATGATTCAAATAATTCTTGACAATCTTACGCGCACACCCAAGACCATCTCACAGCATTGGCAAGCTAGACCAAATTGGGAAGAGGACCGAGGCTTCTTACTTCACTTGTTCTCACCTTTGGAATGAAGTAAACTTCCCACTATTAATCACCAACCAAAAAGAAGAGATTAGTCAAAGCCAGTGGCTCCAAATCAGAAAGACAGTCTGTCCTGGCTATGAACCAGCAGTCGTGCCCATCACCAGTTACAAGGGAAACACCAAGGACACTGGTGTAGGAATAAGCACTCCGGGGCATCTAATCAACCCGTAAGGAATACTGACTCCTCCTTCAGACGTACACTGATAATCTAGTCATTCATGCATCACAATGCTCTATATTCATTGAATACCAAAAATATTCAGGAAACAGTTTAGTATAAATGCCTTCAATACTGTCTTTACTATAGCTGCGATGGCTACAAAATAAGGTCTTAGAAGAGGAGGATTCTTTGCCTTCTACTTCTTGAAAGCAAACTTATTAAGAATGACACAGGAAAAACTGCAAGCCTGCATTTTCTCAATTTCAGGGCTTTTTTCTATAAAAATGAGGTTACTATGAAATATGTCGGGGAGCCACACATGCAGATATTCACATTCTACTTATGAATCTTCATGGATTGCAAGTTTCTAAGTGAGTCTCTGTGAAAGGCAAATATTCAGGATGTCACTCTTCCCAAGAGAGCAGGTTTTCAGTGTGGAACATGTTACATTAATGAAGCTTTCTTGGCAGCTGGTGAGTCAAACTTCTGGATAGCATAATAAATTTTTTCTCATACTGTGTTAAGAAAGAGCCAAGCCTGTCCAGGACTGACCCATGCTCTGATTACTTAGGAGGAAAATGAAGAGTATATAAATTCTTTTTTTTTTATCATTTATTTTTATATAGTGTCAAACTTACAGAAAAGTTCCAAAAAGAAAAGAAAACAGCTTCCATATATCCTTCACCCAGATCCAATTGCATTTAATTATATGTCTCTCTATATATATATGTAGAGAGAAATAAATGAGTGTGTGTGTAGAGATACAAATATAGATTTGTGTAGAGATAACTTGAGACTTGAAAAACTTTCATCAATTTGTATTACCATCCATTGGGGATTCTTGCTTGAATCAACTATTACCATGACTGTTGTGAAATAATAATTTTTCCAACTCTCATTCCTTCAATCCCTCATTAGTTGGTATTCTATTGTAAGAAAGGGCTTCTCCGTGTTTTATTTGTTCACTTATTTGTGTCTGTATTGACTCATGGATTCTTATTTTGCTCAACGAACTATACTTCATCACCACCACTACTTTTTTTGATGCTACAATTGTTAAGTAAAGAGTTTTTAAGGTACATTAAGAGAATTTTCTAAAATTATCTTTGCCGTGAAAGGAAACGGTCACTTTGCCTTCAAAACATCTTGAAGCAAAAAACTGCATCCTCCTATTTGAACAGAAGCACTAACATATCTTCTCTCTGCTTAGAAACTCCTGTCTAGACACATTACTCTTTTACAGCACAAAATCTCTGTTTTGCTCCCTATCTGGGCCTGCAGTTAATTACATGAAGGGACAGATGCTGAGCAGCCTTAAGGCTTTCTCTGCCACCGCGGCGAGGCTGAGCTCCACTCAACGAGCAGGTTGTGAGTGAAGACAAATGCTGTTTGACAAGGCAGCACATCCTAGCACCCAGGGTTAGACAACAGACAAGCCACTCTGTGTTCCCAAGCAGAGACAGAGGAATATCAAGCAGATTGTCTCTGACAGAAATCATATCACAGCCGCACTTCCAGACAAAGTCCGTGTGAATGAAATGATACACTTTCTGTTTCCCATCTTCCCCTTTAACAGAAAGTGAGTATATCCAAGGTACATTGAAGGTGACAGCTCAATGCAAAATGGTTAGCAAGATTTTATAAGCTTGGTTTCCCTTTGGATATAGGAAAGAATCAGCAACGGCTCATCGATTCGGATGCTGCAACCATTCCTCTTGATTCTAACAAATTCCAGTTTCCTAAATACTGCAGTGTAAGTGTGCTATGTTCGGTGAATGTTGTGTCAAAATAGAAAATTAAAGTCACGGACAGTCTTTATTTCATAGGGGAAATAAAACAGGACTTTCCCAAAATTTATTAAGCAATGATTAGCTGGAAAATCAGTTTCCTAAATGTAAACTCATGCTAGAATATTATCCTTAGAAGCTACCTGATGATTTATATATTTATAGATACAGAAAGGACACAAAAATAAAAATTGCTACTTAAATAGTACAAATTAGGAGGAAAATAATATTTTATCCATTGAAGAAATAAATATTCCAGTGCTTTTCCTATTAGTTGTCAATGTGAATTTGAATTTTTCCTATCAAAGCATAATTATTTCAATATGTTTTTAACATTGTTATATTTCATTAGGTTTGTAGAGGGCACTTAATGTTATGTCACAGGGATAACAGATCAAACTAATCTGTAAATTCTAATCTAACTGCTGTTTTAGAAGTCAAGAAAGAATCCGAAGACAACTGGCTGTGAACCCAACTGTTGGATGCAAGATCAGCAATGATTATTCCCAAAGGGGAAGAAGGAGGGCACCAAATAGTCAGGGAGCTTCGTTTCTAACCAGAAGGCCAAGGACAAACTTTATGAAGAGAAACTGAACAGTTTATTTCAGGAAAAGTAGTCACCAAGAAAAGGGGTTCCAAATATGCTATAATTTCTATTGCTGTAAGGAATCTTTTGGTTATTCCTCTAATTTTCATACATGTGGTCTTCATTTTTAGCCATACTTTTATTATAGCCCTTAAGTCAAAAGTCACAAAGTCAACTTTCAATAGGGATATTCTATCTTCTTACAAAAATTAGATGATAGTCGGGGAATGTATTCTTAAACAAAAATTCCCATCAAATGAATCATGTGTCACCAAAATTATTTCCTAAAAAAACTATATAACTGTAAATTTCTATAATAATTTAGAATAGTGGCCAGGCACAGTGGCTCACACCTGTCATCCCAGCATTTTGGAGGCTAAGGTTAGAGGATTGCTTGAGGCTGGGAGTTCAAGATCAACCTAGGCATCATTTCTACAAAACGTTTCTACAAAAAATGTTTAAAAATTATTCAAGCCTGGCGGTGGCATGCCTGTGGTCCTAACTACTTAAGAAGCTGAGACAGGAAGATTGTTTGACCTCCAGAGTTTGAAGGTGCAGTGAGCTATAATCATACCATTGCATTTCAGCCTGGGTGACAGAGTAAGACCTCTTTTTCAAAAATGAAAATTAAAAAAAATCTATATAGAATAGTAAAATAATCTCCTGGTCTTAAGCAATTATTTATATGCTACACATGAAGACCACTCAAAGGCCCTTATGTCCTATACTTTATGAAGTAAATTTGACCTAAAACTAATATATGATTTAGAAATAAACCAGTGATCCCAATCATCAATAGTCTTTTCTGAGTTTAGTCTTTTTTTCACACCATTTGAATGTCCAAATGTCTTTTTAAAAAATTATATATATATGGAAATCTATACCAAAAATTCCCTCCCCTTTCTCCATAAAGTTTTGTAAAGTTAAATGAATCATATAAATCATTTGCATTTATAAGCTGCCCCAAAGCACTTAGTGAGTGTTTAATGACTGTTGTTGGAAACAATGATGGAACTATTTTCACTGGGGGAAGAAAGGCCTAAGTATTTAAAGATTTCTAGTCTGAGAAACTTCAAGGGCAGGTCTAGATGAACAAGCCATAACGTATCAGAGGGAGTGCTCCAAGTGTGCAGCAACAAGAGGTACGTCTGAACAGACAGTAGGATGGATCGGGAGACCACTACAGACCAGGGTAAGCAGGATTACACATTCAAGGATGTTAAAAAGGGGAGGTACAGGATGCAGTTCAGAAAGAGCCACAGTACAGGAAATGTTAAGGAGAAGGAAGGGTGACCAGGTAGAAAGCAAGAGAAACATTCAAGAAGTGGATGCATTTGACAGTGCCTTTCAAATTGACTGTGTTGTGGGTGAGGAGATAGCATGGATGATGGATTAGGTTTCTATTTGGGCAATTGGTGACTAGTAATGCTACTCACTAAGAGATGGTACTTTTGGAGGAATAATAATAAAAGTAGGTTTTGAAATGCTGAGATGGGGTCTCTGGGAGGATATAAAAAGAGATAACCAATCGCCTATTGAATAAAAATATTGTATCCCAAGTTACGTATGAGGGGGATATATAAGAACTACTTCTGTAAATGTTGAAAGAAACAACACATTTAATTTTATGCCCAAAATGCAACCAAATTTTGGTACAAATATTTAATTGTCAAATAGCATACAAATTTGCTTCAATTGCTGGGCTACTTATGTTCAGTGTAATACAGAATATTACATTTTTCTTTGTTATAATAAACTAGGATAGAAAGCCTGGATCAAAAGACTAACTTGCCATCCTTCCATTTTACTGGAATGTAGTACTTGAGGGTTGGCCAAGAGATGATATGCTATCCAGTAGTTAAGAATACAGTTAAGGTCAGACACCTGGGTTCAAACTCCTGTAGTTTCTGAACTTCTCTGTGCCTCAATTTAGTTTCTCTATCTGTAAAATGGGATAAAAAATAATATCTATCTCACTGTAGTAGTGTGCAATTTAAAAATATATATGTGTAAGTGTAAGAAGAGCAGGTGTAAAAACCGAATATATCTTTGCCACTATTTCTATAAACTATTAGCATACCTAGGCGATGTCTATTTAGTTCTCCCTGAATGCATCATGCATAAATTAAGAACATTAAAAGAAATATTGCCTTAGAGGCGGAGCAAGATGGCAGCCAAGTAACAGCTTCCTTGCATCTGGGCACCGTGAGTCTGGGGAGATAGGACTCCAGGCATCTCTGGCTGGTGGGAACTGCCTATCATCACTCCTATGAAGATACAGGGAGTCAGCGAGAGACTTCTGGACCCCAAGACGAGGACTAAAACAGTGGAAAACCGGCAAGTGGTCGCGTGTGTTCAATCCGTCTAAACCCGCCCACAACTGTAAGTTCAGTAGCAGCGAGACTGCAAACCAGAAAGGCCTTACCTCTGAACTATTTTGATGTCCTTGGACTTGGCACTGAGTTGAACTGCCTTGGGGAAGGCCTGAGCGGGAGTGCGGAGAACTTTGGCGTTGTCTAGGGCCCCAGTCTGAGCCGCTGAGCCAGACGGAGCTAATAGTGTTTGGCGGTGGGTCACACGGATCCATTGTCAGTGATCTGCCCTGGCAAGCTCCGCCCTCAGGGTCGCAGAGCTACAAACGGGTGGGAGCTGGTAACCCAGCAACCAAAGTAGCCTAAGGGTGGGGTTTGAGCCGCCTTGCAGCCCTAACCCTCAGGGGCAGAGTGAGACCGGTTTTGGCACACTGAGTTAGTGGATAGCCACTTCAGCAGCGATTCCAGCGAGAAAGCTGGGAAAGCTTCTGCTCAGCAAGTTTACAAGTTCAAAGTGCCTTTTAAGTAGGCTGAAGAGAGATTTAGGGTGTCTACCTGCTGGGGTTTGAGAAATCAGCAGCCTCCAGTCGTATCAGAACTGTGACTAACATCTCATACCCCAGAAGACCATGTGTTGCCCAGACAATATTCAATAACATATACAAACTGCTTTGTTTTTGGTTCTGTATTTTTTTCTTTTTTTTTTTGTTTGGTTGTTTTTTTTGTTTCTTTATTTTGATGTTGCTGATGTTCTTTTGTTTTTTTAATTTCAATCTTTTCCACACAGATCCCTTTTTCTTTCTCAATTTTCCTAGTTTAATTATAATTTCCCATTGCTGCCTTTTTAAATAACTTCAACTTCATTTTTGCTAGTGTTTCTACTGATATAATTTGGTTTTTCACCCAATTTTATCCCCGTAAAGTTTTCTGTTTGCTTCTTTTGGTTTGTTTTATAGCATTTTTGTCTTTCCTCTCTACTTGGTGGAGGTGGGGTACTGTGTCTGATCAGGTTAGCAAAGAGCTGCTGACCTCAAGGGAACCACGCAACTGGGCACCCCCAGAAGGTGGGGTTCTTTAAGGTTGTGTCAAAGTACCCTACTGTACACCTATATTGCCCTGTCTCCCTCTTTCTGTGCCTCTCTTCTTTTTGTCAATATTCCTTATACCCACCCCCTCTCCTTTCTCTATCTTTCTTTTTTTCTTATCACTCGGTCCTCCTTTCTTTCATCCCCTTTTTTTGCTCTTCAACCTTCTCACCTTTCTGGTCCTGTAACCCTTAGTCCACAGGCACAAGAACTTAAACAGCAAGAGTAAGTGAAAGGAAAATTAGGGCAAGGAAACAGATAAAAGAAACCACTCATGAGGAAGAATCAGCAGAAAACTCCAGGCAACATGAAGAACCAGTCTAGAACAAACCCACCAAGGGACCATGAGGTAGCTACTGCAGATGATTCCACTAGTATAGAAATGTTAGGAATGACAGAAAGGGAATTTAGAATACACATGTTGAACACAATGAAAGAAATGATGGAAACAATGAAGGAAATTGCTAATAAAGTGGAAAATAACCAAAAGGAAATCCAAAAACAGAATCAAATAAGAGATGAACGATATGAAGAATATAAAAAGGATATAGCAGACCTGAAGGAACTGAAACAGTCAATTAGGGAACTTAAAGATACAATGGAAAGTATCAGCAACAGGTTAGACCATGCAGAAGAAAGAATTTCAGAGGTAGAAGACAAAGTTCTTGAGATAACTCAGACAGTAAAAGAGGCAGAAAAGAAGAGAGAGAAAGCAGAACGTTCACTGTCAGAATTATGGGACTTTATGAAGCGTTCCAACATACGAGTTATAGGAATTCCAGAAGGGGAAGAAGAATGCCCCAGAGGAATGGAAGCCATACTAGAGAATATTATAAAAGAAAATTTCCCAAATATCACCAAAGAGTCTGACACACTGCTTTCAGAGGGATACCAGACCCCGGGTCGCCTCAACTCTAACAGAGCTTCTCCAAGGCACATTGTGATGAACCTGTCCAAAGTCAAGACAAAAGAAAAGATTCTGCAAGCTGCCAGGAGCAAGCGCCAGTTGACCTACAGGGGCAAATCCATCAGAGTTACCGCAGACTTCTCTAATGAAACTTTCCAAGCAAGAAGACAATGGTCATCTACCTTTAATCTACTTAAACAGAACAATTTTCAGCCCAGAATTCTGTACCCTGCTAAGCTAAGCTTCAAAATTGACGGAGAAATCAAATCATTTACGGATATACAAACATTGAGGAAATTCGCCACAACAAGACCAGCTCTACAGGAAATACTTCAACCTGTTCTGCACACTGACCACCACAATGGATCAGCAGCAAAGTAAGAACTCAGAAATCAAAGGACAGAACCTAACCTCCACACTGATGCAAAAGACAAAACTAAGCAATGGACTCTCACAAAATAAGACGAATAGAATACTACCACACTTATCAATTATCTCAATAAATGTTAATGGCTTGAATTCCCCACTGAAGAGACATAGATTGGCTGACTGGATTAAAAAACACAAGCCATCCATTTGCTGTCTGCAAGAAACACACCTGGCTTCAAAAGACAAATCAAAGCTCCTAGTCAAGGGTTGGAAGACAATTTTTCAGGCAAATGGAATTCAGAAGAAAAGAGGAGTTGCGATCTTATTTTCAGATACATGTGGATTTAAAGCAACTAAAGTCAAAAAAGACAAAGATGGTCACTTTATATTGGTCAAGGGAAAACTACAACAAGAAGACATTTCAATTCTAAATATTTATGCACCCAATTTAAATGCTCCCAGATTCTTGAAGCAGACCTTACTCAGTCTGAGCAATATGATATCTGATAATACCATCATAACAGGGGACTTTAACACACCTCTTACAGAGCTGGACAGATCCTCTAAACAGAAATTAAACAAAGATGTCAGAGATTTAAATGAGACCCTAGAACAACTATGCTTGATAGACGCATATAGAACACTCCACCCCAAAGATAAAGAATATACATTCTTCTCATCACCCCATGGAACATTCTCCAAAATTGATCATATCCTGGGACACAAAACAAATATCAACAGAATCAAAAGAATTGAAATTTTACCTTGTATCTTTTCAGACCATAAGGCACTAAAGGTGGAACTCAACTCTAACAAAAATGCTCAAGCCCACCCAAAGGCATGGAAATTAAACAATCTTCTGTTGAATAACAGATGGGTGAAGGAAGAAATAAAACAGGAAATCATTAACTTCCTTGAGCATAACAACAATGAAGACACAAGCTACCAAAACCTGTGGGATACTGCGAAAGCAGTTTTGAGAGGAAAATTCATCGCTTTAGATGCCTACATTCAAAAAACAGAAAGAGAGCACATCAATAATCTCACAAGAGATCTTATGGAATTGGAAAAAGAAGAACAATCAAAGCCTAAACTCAGTAGAAGAAAAGAAATATCCAAAATCAAATCAGAGATCAATGAAATTGAAAATAAAAGAATCATTCAGAAAATCAATGAAACAAGGAGTTGGTTTTTTAAAAAAATAAATAAAATAGATAAACCATTGGCCAGACTAACGAGAAATAGAAAAGTAAAATCTTTAATAACCTCAATCAGAAACGATAAAGGGGAAATTACAACTGATCCCACAGAGATACAAGAGATCATCTCTGAATACTACCAGAAACTCTATGCCCAGAAATTTGACAATGTGAAGGAAATGGATCAATATTTGGAATCACACCCTCTCCCTAGACTTAGCCAGGATGAAATAGACCTTCTGAACAGACCAATTTCAAGCACTGAGATCAAAGAAACAATAAAAAAGCTTCCAACCAAAAAATGCCCTGGTCCAGATGGCTTCACTCCAGAATTCTATCAAAACTTCAAGGAAGAGCTTATTCCTGTACTGAAGAAATTATTCCAAAAAACTGAGGAAGAAGGAATCTTCCCCAACACATTCTATGAAGGAAACATCACCCTGATACCAAAACCAGGAAAAGACCCAAACAAAAAGGAGAATTTCAGACCAATCTCACTCATGAACATAGACGCAAAAATTCTCAACAAAATCCTAGCCAATAGATTACAGCTTATCATCAAAAAAGTCATTCATCATGATCAAGTAGGCTTCATCCCAGGGATGCAAGGCTGGTTTAACATACGCAAGTCTATAAACGTTGTCCACCATATTAACAGAGGCAAAAATAAAGATCACATGATCCTCTCAATAGATGCAGAAAAAGCATTTGATAAAATCCAGCATCCTTTTCTAATTAGAACTCTGAAGAGTATAGGCATAGGTGGCACATTTCTAAAACTGATTGAAGCTATCTATGACAAACCCACAGCCAATATTTTACTGAATGGAGTAAAACTGAAAGCTTTTCCTCTTAGAACTGGAACCAGACAAGGTTGTCCGCTGTCACCTTTACTATTCAACGTAGTGCTGGAAGTTCTAGCCAATACAATTAGGCAAGACAAGGAAATAAAGGGAATCCAAATGGGAGCAGAGGAGGTCAAACTCTCCCTCTTTGCTGACGACATGATCTTATACTTAGAGAACCCCAAAGACTCAACCACAAGACTCCTAGAAGTCATCAAAAAATACAGTAATGTTTCAGGATATAAAATCAATGTCCACAAGTCAGTAGCCTTTGTATACACCAATAACAGTCAAGATGAGAAGCTAATTAAGGACACAACTCCCTTCACCATAGTTTCAAAGAAAATGAAATACCTAGGAATATACCTAACGAAGGAGGTGAAGGACCTCTATAAAGAAAACTATGAAATCCTCAGAAAGGAAATAGCAGAGGATATTAACAAATGGAAGAACATACCATGCTCATGGATGGGAAGAATCAACATTGTTAAAATGTCTATACTTCCCAAAGCTATCTACCTATTCAATGCCATTCCTATCAAAGTACCTACATCGTACTTTCAAGATTTGGAAAAAATGATTCTGCGTTTTGTATGGAACCGGAAAAAACCCCGTATAGCTAAGGCAGTTCTTAGTAACAAAAATAAAGCTGGGGGCATCAGCATACTAGATTTTAGTCTGTACTACAAAGCCATAGTGGTCAAGACAGCATGGTACTGGCACAAAAACAGAGACATAGACACTTGGAATCGAATTGAACACCAAGAAATGAAACTAACATCTTACAACCACCTAATCTTTGATAAACCAAACAAGAACTTACCTTGGGGGAAAGACTCCCTATTCAATAAATGGTGTTGGGAGAACTGGATGTCTACATGTAAAAGACTGAAACTGGACCCACACCTTTCCCCACTCACAAAAATTGATTCAAGATGGATAAAGGACTTAAATTTAAGGCATGAAACAATAAAAATCCTCAAAGAAAGCATAGGAAAAACACTGGAAGATATTGGCCTGGGGGAAGACTTCATGAAGAAGACTGCCATGGCAATTGCAACGACAACAAAAATAAACAAATGGGACTTCATTAAACTGAAAAGCTTCTGTACAGCTAAGGACACAATAACCAAAGCAAAGAGACAACCTACACAATGGGAAAGGATATTTGCATATTTTCAATCAGACAAAAGCTTGATAACCAGGATCTATAGAGAACTCAAATTAATCCACATGAAAAAAGCCAACAATCCCTTATATCAATGGGCAAGAGACATGAATAGAACTTTCTCTAAAGATGACAGACGAATGGCTAACAAACACATGAAAAAATGTTCATCATCTCTATATATTAGAGAAATGCAAATCAAAACAACCCTGAGATATCATCTAACCCCAGTGAGAATGGCCCACATCACAAAATCTCAAAACGGCAGATGCTGGCGTGGATGTGGAGAGAAGGGAACACTTTTACACTGCTGGTGGGACTGCAAACTAGTACAACCTTTCTGGAAGGAAGTATGGAGAAACCTCAAAGCACTCAACCTAGACCTCCCATTTGATCCTGCAATCCCATTACTGGGCATCTACCCAGAAGGAAAAAAATCCTTTTATCATAAGGACACTTGTACTAGACTGTTTATTGCAGCTCAATTTACCATTGCCAAAATGTGGAAACAGCCTAAATGCCCACCAACCCAGGAATGGATTAACAAGCTGTGGTATATGTATACCATGGAATACTATTCAGCTATTAAAAAAAATTGGAGACTTTACATCCTTCGTATTGACCTGGATGGAAGTGGAAGACATTATTCTTAGTAAAGCATCACAAGAATGGAGAAGCATGAATCCTATGTACTCAATCTTGATATGAGGACAATTAATGACAATTAAGTTTATGGGGGGGGGAAGCAGAAAGAAGGATGGAGGGAGGGGGGTGGGGCCTTAGTGTGTGTCACACTTTATGGGGGCAAGACATGATTGCAAGAGGGACTTTACCTAACAATTGCAATCAGTGTAACTGGCTTATTGTACCCTCAATGAATCCCCAACAATAAAAAAAAAAAAAAAAAAAAGAAGTATTGCCTTAATGAACTCAGATATCTTCTTGCACAATATATTTTATATTCTCTTCAACATAATTACAAATTCAAAATGTTGATTTGATATTTCCATTGTACTTATATATGTTACCTTTATTTAATTCACGCAAACAACAAACTAAAACGTGGTATTGATCTCCTACAGTGACAACTTCTTGGTTTGACATAGTCTTCTTTTTCATACCCCGAAGTGGCCCACACACCTTACCAGTCGCTGGTTTTCGTTAGTTTACCAACAATGAATGGCTTCCTCACACCCTCAGGGCTATGTGGTCAGCCCCAGCACAACTCCATGAGCAGCCCAGACCTTCTGTGTTACTTGCTACACCACTTTCCATGTGGTCAGCCCCAGCACAACCCCATGAGCAGCCCAGACCTTCTGTGTTGCTTGCTACACCACTCTCTGCCTTTTCTGTCCCTTTGCCGGGGCCCAGAGGCAGCTGCAGTGAAGCACAGAGCTCTTCCTACCTATCACACCACGTATTTGCACAGACCAGCTTCAGTGGAGCGCATGCTGTTTTAAGCAACCCTTTTAGTCATTTCAATTCAGCCTACTATAACAAAAATATATTACTATATATTCAGAATGATTTGCTATGTGATAAAGGATAAAAGAATAAAACTAATCCCAGTCTCAAAGAACTTATATCAAGGGAGCAAAACATGTCTCAAAGGTGGGATGGGATCCCCTACCATTTTCTTCTCTCCTACAGATAGTTCAGTCAGGCTTCACCATCAGCCAATGACCACACCTTACAGTTCACTGAGATCATGGCTACTTGATATAAATACTTACAAAAGCATTTTTCTCCACCTCCAAATATTTCTAGCTTCTCATACTCTTTTACCTTTTCCCTCCTTTCTCTTTAATTTTTTTACTTTGCGCTCTGGAGCCTTCCTTCCACATTTATATCCACCTTTGCTGACATCTTCAACCTTTTCCTCATTGCCTTTCAACATGCACATAAACTCTTCTTACTAAAAAAAAGTCTTTGGGCCTGCTGTCCACTCATTATGTGCATGACATATTTCACTGCCAAACTTTTCAGTATTTTCATTTCAACCCTACATCTACAAATGCTCACACTCTCACCCATCACCAATATCTTCATTATCAATCTAGCCAATAATTTTTCCCCTGTTCTTTTTCTTAAGGTTTTTATAGCTGTGAATACAGAGTATCATTTAATTCATCTCAAAACTCTCTGTGCAGTTAGCCTGATGACACCCCAAAGGGCTGGATCATTTTAACAATCCTTTATCCAGCCCTTCCTGTTTGGACTGTTTGCTATTTCTCTTTCTTCCTAATTGCCTCCAAGGATTAGTTCTAAGCCCTCAGTCTTCTTTTCCTACAGACTCCCACACAGAACGTTTAGACTCTCAAGGCTGGTCACTGGGTTGATGATTCCTGAATCCTTACCCCCAGGACTGTTCTCTCACCAAGCACCAGCTCATGGTCTACGACAGTCTACTGAACAAAGTAGAGGCTCTGGAATCACACTACCTTAATCTCCCTCCCTGCTCGGCCGCTCACTTCTCCATCCCTACACTTCCTCATCCTTAAATTGAGGAGTTATTATTACCTCACAACATAGCAGTGATAACTGAATGAGATAATCCATATAATAGACAATACATTTCTGGATCATAGTAAGCACTTGATAAAGATTCACTGTAACAATAATAGTAACAGAATTATAAAATTCTACTTTTAAAATTATGCAATTATCAATAAAAAACAATCTAATAAAAAAAAGCCTCTATGATGCGATAAAGATCCTTCTTTTACTGTCTTTTAAAATCCTCCTCATCTTAGGTTCAAAATCTTACCTTTAGCCCTTATCAACGCTGTTCTCCAATATTCACATTTAGAAAACAAGTTCTGACCACATTTTTATTAAACAGTTCTCCTCTTTGCTCCCTATCCTTCACTCTTAGTCTCATTTTTCACTCGAGGCTTCAGCTCCCATTCCATCTTGAAGATCACAATACAGATATAACTCTGTAGGATAGGGATCTTGCTTTATAATTGGCATGATATACGATACTAGGTAAATCTCTTAACTTGTCTAGACCTCAGTTTCCTCATGGATAATTCTGAGGCTGGAATCTATAATCTTTAAACAAATTCTACAATTCAATAATTCTTTGAAAGGCTGTAATCATCCTATTTATTAATAAAAATAAAGGTACCATGTATGAGTATACAGGAAGAATACAACAGAAGCTGTGTTATTAAGGAATTGAAATATGGGATAGGAAAAAGAGTTCATAGGAAAGTAGAAAATAGCAATGTTTCATTTTGTTGATACTAAGAAATTAAGCAAGACCTCAGATAGTGACACCTATAACCCGGCTACAAGAAAGTTGGCTCTAAAGTAAAACAGACTTGGCAGGAGGACTGCCTTGAACTTAAACCATAAAAGAATGATGATTGAAGGTGCCAGACACTCCCCTGTGTACTAAAATGAATGGTTCTTTGGTCTCAACAAGCTGCAGGAATACTCCACAGTGGTACATTCGAGCCTATACTTCCAGATGTACATATGAAAGTGTCTGGCAGATAATCATTCAGGAAATAAATATCACTGGGGCAGAGGGGAAGAAGAAACTGAGCAGGGGGCTGAATGTGTCATTTGTGTGCTCCTTCAGGTCACCTTGGATTGTGACGGTACTTTGCTTAGGAGAAAACTGTGATCCAGGAGCCAAAGAGGGACTAACGCCTTGTCAGTAAATAATGACAAAGTAGAAATAGAGGCAGCCCAGCCTAGATGTAGGGCATATCCCTCTAGAGAGGTAGGGTTTTAATAAGACAGTGAAGGAATTACGATCTGGAAGTAGCAATGAAAACACAAGGGCAGAGGGCACCGACTCCATCTTCCTTCCTAAGAAGGATGAAGAGACCTTATTTAACAGACCTCCTTTGTTTAACAACAAAGCAAAGTCCTCAGATAGGTCATGATAAGAGTCATTAGAAGACAGGAAGTACAGGGAACATTCGGGGGAAAGGGAGGGGGAAATATGTCGATTAGGAAGTGATAGGTGCAGGGGCAAAACTTAAAGCCGTGGGAAGGATGAACGGAAGGGGAGGGCAGTCAACTGCAGAGAATTCAAGGGAGGAGAGGTCTGAGAGAGATGCCTCTAGCAGCTTACATTTTAGGGCTTGACAAAAAGAAACAAAGAAAACTGTAGGGTGGTTTTAGTCCTAAAAGATGGAAGGTAGCAAGAGTCTGCTAGAATTCACCTAGAGATGGAAGATAGGAAGGGAGCAGTGGGCATCACAGGTCCAGGAGTTCCAGTACAGGCCTGGTTTTCAGACCTGCTGTAGGTATTTCAAAAATGCTTCTTTTTATTTGATATTACATCTCTTACGTGTGACAGTTGTTTGGGAACAGACATTCCACCTTCTGTTTCTCCTATATAACACGTAACACCTATCTCTATACACAAAAGGCATTAAACCAAACTGCTAATAGCTTTGGCTTGAAAGAGACTTAGCTGCTTATAAATGGAAAGCAATAAGTTGCACGAAAATAATTATGAACCATAGTGCCTGTCTTCATAGACATGATTAATTAGGCATGATTTAAACTGGCCAGAACAAGGGGATATTTTCATATATGTAAAAAATAAAAGTAAAATAAAAATAGCATACTTAATTTAAATGCTTTAAATGATAAATTTTCAGTGATACAGGAAAAATAATCACAATGAATAGAGGACTATTAACGCAAAAGCACTGAAAGTATGGGGTGAAAAAAGCAAAGGTGGAAATATCAAAGGTAATTGCTTTCCTATTCAGGGTATATAGAAATAAAAAGACAATTTTTGCAATGGTGTAAGATTTAAGGAGTTAAGATAAAATTTATGCCAATAAAAGTCTATGCAATAAGACTATTTGTTTTAGGCCATGTTATATTCATCCAGGGAAAATGCTTTATGCAAAAGAACTACAATTCACATAAATCAGAAGTCCACCTTTATCCTGTAAAAAAGGCTTATTATTCTATTTTAAAAATAAATAAGAAAGACTTAAGGTATAATGGTTCATACCAAAGTCTTTTGTTCTCTCTGTATATTTACACAGTTATGGATAATCTTAGAAGTCTGTTCCACATATAAGGAGACCAAAGATATATTAGTTTTTATTGCTATCTAACAAAGTATCACAAATTTAGCAGCCTAGAGCAATGCACACAATTATTATCTCAGCAGTTTCTATGTTGCATTATGTATTTACATAAATATACATGTAAAATAAGGCATTGGCTTACATGACTGTGGAGGCTGAGAATTACAATAATCTGCTGCCTAAAAGCTAGACAGTCAGGAAGGTATAGCTTCAGTCCAAGTCTTAGGGCCTGAAAATGAGGAATGCTGATGATATGAATCCCAGCATGAGAGCAGAGAAAGACTGATGTCCCAACTCAACCAGTCAGGCAGAATGTAACTTCCCCTTTCCTCTGTCTTTCTCTATTCAGGCCCTTAACAGGTTGAATAATACCCATTCACAGTGGAAAGGGCAGTCTGCTTTACTCAATCTACTGGCACAAATGTTCAACTCATCTGGAAACGCCCTCATAGATACAGCCAGAAATAATACATAGGGTGCAAAAAAAAATGTTACACATTTTAAGAAAGGTAAAAACTGCATTAAAATCATAATACTTCATATATACTGGAAAAGAAACCAGCATGTACATTAATGAAAGACCCTAAGACAGAACCACCTAGCTACACTACTTCTGTATTCCTGATTATTAGAAACTATGTTCAATCATAAATATTTCTTTTTCTTTTTCTTTTTTTTTTTTTTTTGAGACAGTCTCACTTTGTCACCTTTGGTAGAGTAGCATGGTGTCATACCTCATAGCAACCTCAAACTCTTGAGCTCAAGTGATTCTCTTGCCTCAGCCTCCTGAGTAGCTGGGACTACAGGCACGGCCACAATGCCTATTTTTAGAGATAGAGGTCTCGCTCTTGCTCAGGCTGGTCTCAAACATGTGAGCTCAGGCAATCCACCCACCTCAGCCTCCCAAAGTGCTAGGATTATAGGAGTGAGCCACCACACCCAGACACACAAATATTTCTTATTTTAAGTCACAGGTTCAGCGTGGGGTAGAATATACCACTGTATTTAAAACCACCTTTAAAATTCTGCTGCTAAATTGATCAATTTGATATGATGCCAACCATTTTATTCCCTGGTGTTCAGTAATCACTACCCCCATTATATCACCTTCATAACCATCAGTCTATCAGAGGGACGCCCAACCATAAGGAGTGAAATCAGTGGTATTTTGTCTTATACAGACACTACTATTAAGAAAGCATCTTTATATTCATTCATCTCCTACCCAACAACATCCCAATACTCCCAATGAAAATTATGTTTTAGATACTCCTCAAAATGATTTAAATTTCATTCATTACCCCAAACTTTAGGAAGCAATCTACATCCTCTTTTTGATTGTGTTTAGCTATACTTAGGATTATAGAATTTCCTTTTTGTTGTTAAGGTTAAGCCCTCTTTTTATTGTTAAACAGGTCTTTAGCCACATTAAATATTGTTTCCCAGTAATAATGAGTTTTCACTGAAATGCTTCATTTTTCCTTTTCTCCTGTTTATCAGCTGCTCTTCTGTTTCCCTTCACCAGATGCCTGTGTTATCACTTGCTTAATTTGCTTTTTCTCTCGTTGATCTGCTCGCCCTCTGTGTTCTCCTAATAGCAGTAAGCCTGTTTGATGGTACATAAGAGCCATATTTCTCTTATCACATTTATAGGTTTTGTCTTTTCATCGTTACCTTCTGAAATTTAGAAGACAGATGTAAGCTTGAATTTTACTTAAGAGATAACTGCAGAACCTTTAGGGAAAAGCATTATTACTACTTCAAGGATATAAATGAAGCAGTTTGGTCAGAAGGCTGTAGACATCCTTAGCAATATGCTTTGTGATATTGGTTTTCAGGGGAAATGGTTATCTAGTATGAGTTTTAATGAATGCTGCAGTCAAAGGTAGGGCACAAGGGGGTGAAGCTACCTGGATGACAGTCACTGTGCTAAGGGCCCTGGTGGAGACTTTGGTGCTAGAGATTAGAGACAAGTCCACAAAAGATCCTAAGAACACTAAGCGATCATGATCATCTAAGTTTTTAAATGTCTAAGGTGCAAGCCAAAGTCAAAATAATATCATTTAAAAAACACTCGATTTTCTTAAACTTCTTTTATTGTGGCAAATCATATTTAGATACTTAGGTTTTTAAGGAAAAACAAAGCACAGTGGAAGTGAGGGAGGGTAGGATTTTAATCCCATCTGTGTGGGATTACAACTGAGAGAATTTGTGTTGACCAACTAATTTCTACAAGCCTCCATTTCTTCAGTCATAAAATGGGAATAATAATACCTACCTTAAAGGATAGTAACAATAATTAAATGAGGTGTTAGGGAATACATAGAAAGTGCTCAATAAATGGTGGATCTTTTAAATTCCTCCAGTTTCAGTGGTGAAAAATAGAGTAGCATTAGATTCCTCTCAGATAATACAATTTCATTACTTCTTAAATCTTAAGTCCACCGTTCAATGTTTGGGCTAAAATACTCTGCTCACCATGTTTTGCATTTCATAACGACACTGAAGTCTAATCAGTGACAAATAGAAAACCATAAACATGGAGGAGACAGATGTGTAAATAGAGCACACAATGTGAATTATATATAAAGTGTTATGTGAAACGGAAAATAGATTGATTATAAAACCTGGGTTGGGGTGGGTGGCATCAAAGAAGGCTTGAAGGTTCAAAGCATTTGAATTGGATCTGTAATGAAGAGTAGAGAAATTCACCTGGTGAACAAAGTGTGGGTGAGACAGGGTGTGCAAAAGCTCCCAGGCTTGAAACAGCAAAGCATATGTCCGTGGTGCCAAACTTGAGCTTGCAGTTGGAATCACCTCGAGAACCTCAAAAACGTGACCCACGCCCAGAGATTGATATTTAATTGTCTGGAGGACAGCCTGGAATTTGTGATGTTCAAAAGACCTTAGGTGATTCTAATACGTACACAAGTTTGGGAACCACTGGCAGATTAATTTTCTGTAGGTTGTTCTGAGTATAGGAGAAATAACGGGAGATGAACCTGAAATGCCATGCCATAGAACTTGAACCTTATCCTGTAGCTCAGAAATTGATGTACAGCCCTATAATTTAAAAAAAATTGGTATGCACCCCAAAATGTGAATATGTATTTATTCATTAACTTATACAGATACTGTTGTAATAATATGGCAAGCCCAATATAGATACATTAAATACAAAAAAGTAAAAGTAAAAAATGATTATCCAAAGAATAAAACAGTATTTTAAAGTACAGTTGACCTTGTAACAACACAAGTTTGAACCATGAGAATTCACTTACATGAAGATTTTCTTCTGCCTCTGCTATCTGTGAGACAGCAAGACCAACCCCTTATCTTTCTCCTCCTCCTCAGCCTGCTCAGTGTGAAGAGGATGAGGATGAAGAAGACCCTTAGGATGATCTAGTTCCATTCAATGAATAGTAAATACATTTTTTTCCTTATGATTTTCTTAGTAACATTTTCTTTTCTCAGACTTATTTTACTATAAACTACAGTATATAATCTACATAACATTTGAAATACTTATACACAGTCATGGATTGTCAGGTTTCTAGTCAATAGGAGGCCACTAATAGTTAAGTGTTGGGTGAGTCAAAAGTTACACACAGATTTTTGACTGTGCAGAGGATTGGCACCCCTAAGCTCCATGTTGTTCATTAATTGTAGTTATTCTGTTAATGGCAAACAAGCAGACAAACAAACAAAGCAAACAAAAAAATCCTTTTCCTGTTCTAAGTTATTGTCATTAAAATATTTTGGGGCCAGATGCAGTGGCTCACGCCTGTAATCCTAGCACTCTGGGAGGCCCAGGGGGTGGATTGTTTGAGCTCAGCAGTTTGAGACCAGCCTGAGCTAAAGCAAGACCCCATCTCTACTAAAAAATGGGAAAACTGAAGCAAGAGGATCACTTGAGCCCAAATTGGAGGGTTGATGTAAGCTATGACACCACAGTACTCTACCCAGAGCATGACAACTTGAGACCCAGGGTGACAACTTGAGACTCTGTCTCAAAAGAAAAAAAAAAAGAAAAAAAAAATTTTGTATAAGCATAAGATAGGATATGCTTCACTATTTGTGATAATCTTGGTTTGATATTTTGTGATACAGAGATTCTAAGTTCTCCTTTAACTGCAGATACTTTGGTTTTCGTTTGTTTATTGTTTGGGGATTCCCCCTGCCTTAGGCCACTGCAAAATAGTTTCAAAACTACAGAATATTTTCTATCTTTGTTTTAACAAATGTTATACATAAAACCAAAACCTCATCAAAATATATATACCCAAGGGGAAGAAATGCATCATTGGCTGGATATACTAAATCACGATTCTCATTTATCAAGTTCACTACCAACTGTCTGAGGATTTTTGTTAATATTTAGCTAGCAAATATTCAACAACCCTGATAGATATGGTCCTACAGCATTGAAAAACACATTTTTTAAATTAAATCATAGCTGTGTACCTCAATGCAATTATGGGGTACAATGTGCTGGTTTTATATACTGAAAAACACATTTTTAGAAAATAATTTCAAAACGCCTGGAGACTGACATTTTAAAATATTTTTAAACAAGCTAGAAAATATATTTCATGCTTTAAAATTCGATGTGGAGGAGAAGGTACCAGTTTCTGTGAAATAGAAAATATAAGACAAGCTAATTGGGACTTAACTCAGATCTAGCACATTATTAAGCTTCTCAGTATCAGATACCCTGTGTCACTCACAGATCCCACCATTTACATTCACAGAAACCCTGCTAAGTTCCTCATCTCCATCTCTGTGGTACAGATGAGAAAACACAGGCTCAGAGAGGAGCTGTAACTATAGTGGGACTAATACTACAGAAAGGTCTGGAACTGGAGAATTAAGAACTATGAAGGCATAATCTCCCAAGAGAAATTTGGGAAGAAGGTCATGAGAAGTGAAGAACATTTTCCTGTGTCATGCTCTGACGATATTAGACAGCATGAACTTGTGATGGGAGATATTTAGCACAATTTTGTGACTCTTTTACAAGTAATGGAAGCAAGGAAGGGCAACCTGAAATGGAGTAAGGATGCAGTTGGGGAGCCAAAGGTTACAGTGAGGATTCAGTGAAGAAATGAGATGGAATATGAGATGCTTGGGAAGGGAGATCCCTAGAGGGCAAAATCCTGAGTATTTTATTTCTGATAGACCCGGGTTTGAGCTGTGAGCTGTGACCTGGCCAGTTGTTTTGTGACCTTAGAAATTTATGTTATCTCCTTCAATCTAACTCTATCTATTAATTAGAGTTATAATAACACAGCCTGTTTGAATTTTGCATAGTCTTTATAGAAAAAGCTTGACAGTTACAACAGCTCAGATATATAGAAGGCTCTCAATAAATGGTAGGTACTATGATCATGACTGAGTGCATTCTCAGAAATGGAAAGACTTGAAGATGACAGCTAAAGTGAGGCAGAGCAAATTCACAGCCAAAGTTTGTGGAGATAAAAATCCTTTAAGGTGAGAAATTTAAAGAACTTTAAAGAATCTATAAACATTAGTGTTTCTAGATTAAGGTAAGATTAAGACAAATTCTAAGAAAAAATAAACAAGATGATGTAATAAAGAGTACTATAGTTAATGTGTGTATAGGGGTGGAGGGAGGAAGGGGAGGAATATGTAAAGTTGCCGAAGATGATGGAAAAAAAGAAACACCTACAAAAATTGCTTTCAGATTTTTTTTCATACCTGATGTGCTGATCTTTTAAAAGATAACATACCTGATGTGCTGATCTTTTAAAAATTAGAATTAGATCATGTCACGCCCCTGTCCACAAGGCTCAGATCTCCATCTTCAGCTCTAATCTTTTCTCTCCTGCCAAACCTGCTTTTCTGTTTAGAGTAAGTCAAGCCCCCTTTCTTGCCTCAGCCTCTTTGTTAATGTCTCTGCCCAGAAAACACTTTCACCCCCACTCTCCAACTCTTTCCCCCACCCCTCCTCCTGTCTGTGGATCACCAGCAAACCTCAGCTCAAATCTCACCTTCTCAGAGAAATCTTCCCTGACTGTGCCATCTAAAGCAGCCCTCTTGCTTCCATCTCCCATTTAATCTCTTCATAGAACCTATCACAATCTATCAGAGCATGTTAAGTTTTTACTATCCAACTCTAATGCACATTATGAGGATGTAGACTTTGTTGCTGGAGCCACAGTCCTGATATGACCATATCTCATAAACAATTGGTGCTCCAGAAGAATTGTCAGTTGAGTAAATGAAAGATCAAAATACAAGAAATGAAATCTATATCTGTACCATCAATAAATAAGCCAGTTCCACTGGTTGACAAGAGTTCTTATTCTTCCAGCCCCCACGACCAGAAAATGTCACAGACCCTTTAGAACACTATTTGAAAACTAATTGTCAGTGATATTTTCCAGTGATGATTTCTTGTTCTTATACATTTGGCATCCTCATCTCTGCTACTCTAGAAAACTCAAGAAAAACAAAACGAGCACCTATAATTACCCCCAAGAAAAACACTGAAAAATAATGATGTTTGTCTCTAGTCATTAGATCAACTCTAGTCCCAAACTAGACTTCTGAACTCAAAAATTTAGATGTAATCTTTGGCCCCTTAATTTTTCTCTATTTTTAGCACTTTAAATGTGCACCTTGAAAATACCTCTGGAAGTATTTTGTAATTTTGAAGTAGGGAAAAGCTTTCTAACTCTCATAAAAAAATGCAAGTAAATTTCTGCAGGGAAAAATATACCACAAGCAAATAAAAAAAAAAAAAGAAAAGAAAAAATATATATATATAAAATTCAGAAAGTATTTGTAACTCAAATCACAAAGAGCTGATTTCCCAATATATGAAAAATTCTTACAAATCGGTAAAACAAAAATACTAAAATCCCAACAGAAAAATGTGCAAAGAGATTGAGTTCACAGAAAGAAAAACATAATTTAAACATACATTTTAAAATAACGTTTAGGCTCCGTGCCCGTAGCTCAGTGTTTAGGGTGCCAGCCACATACACCAGGGCTGGCAGGTTCAAACCTGGCCCTGGCCTGCTAAACAACAATGACGACAACAACAACAGATAGCTGGGTGTTGTGGTAGGCGCCTGTAGTCCCAACTACTTGGGAGCTGAGTGAGGCAAGAGAATCACCTAAGTCCAAGAGGTTGAGGTTGCTGTGAGCTGTGACACCATAGCACTCTACCGAGGGTGACACAGTGAGACTCTCTCTCAAAAAAACAAATAAATAGGCTTGGTGCTTGTAGCACAGTGGTTATAGCACCAGCCACATACACCAAGGCTGGCAGTCTCAAACCCAGCCTGGGCCAGCTAAACAATGACAACTGTAATAAAAAAATTTGTCAGGCATTGTGGTGGGCGCCTATAGTCCCATCTCCTGGGAGACTGAAGCAAGAGAATAGTTTAAGCCCAAGAGTTTGAGGTTGCTGTGAGCTGTGACGCCACAGCACTCTACCCAGGGCGACATAGTGAGACTCTGTCTCCTGGATGTGGAGAGAAGGGAACACTTTTTTTTTATTGCAGTTTTTGGCCAGGGCTGGGTTTGAACTCGCCACCTACGGCCTATGGGGCCGTTGCCCTACTCCTTTGAGCCACAGGCACTGACCAGAAGGGAACACTTTTACACTGCTGGTGGCACTGCAAACTAATACAAATCTTTTTGGAAGGCAGTATGGAGAATCCTCAAAGAACTTAAGCTAGACCTCCCATTTGATCCTGCAATCCCATCTACCCAGAAGAAAAAAAATCCTTTTACCACAGGTACACTTGCACTAGACAGTTTATTGCAGCTCAATTTACAATCGCCAAAACGTGGAAACAGTCTAAATGCTCACCAACCCAGGAATGGATTAACAAGCTGTGATATATGTATACCATCGAATACTATTCAGCCACAAAAAATGATGGAGACTTTACATCCTTTGTATTAACCTGGATGGATGTGGAACACATTTTATTCTTAGTAAAACATCACAAGAATAGAGAAATAAGAATCCTTTGTAGTCAATTCTGATAGGACGATTAAGGTGCTAGTTCACAGTAGGGGGTGGGGGATGGGGAGAGCTAAGAAAGGGACGGGGGGGTCAAGGGATGTGGTACACTTTTGGGGGGCAGGACACGAATATAAGAGGGTCCTTATCTTACAAAAGCAATTACTGTAACCTGGTTCTGTGTACCCCAACAATAATAAATAAAAAATAAAATAAAATAAAATTTAAATAATTTAAATGTTTATGTTCACTTAAAATAATAGAATTGCAAATTAAAATTAGAAGGACAGACCAGTTTTTACTTTGCCAACTGGCAAAGGTTCAATGTTTGATATATCTTGTATTATCAAAGCTACGTATGAAACAAATGATTCTGGAGAACATGTAACTTTTACAGTCCCTTTGGAAAACAACTTGGCAATATCTATAAAAATTAATGCATATATAACCTTTTCCTTATTCTATACAATTTTTAAAATATATCCTAAAATATTCATATGTTGCAATGAACAAAGTACAGGATTAATCATTGCAGCATTGATATTAAGAGGGATGGACTGGAAACAACATCAATGTCCACCAATAGAAAACAGCTTCAATAAACAATAGTACATCCACATAAGGGGATAATAGACACCAAAAAATAAAAACTGAGGGGTTATATTTTGTGTACTGACACAGAAAGATCTCAAATATGTTGTTAAATTTTTAAAAAAGCAAAGTAAAGTACAAACAGTATACGGATTATTACGACTTGTATGAAGGGAATGAATGGGGTAGTATTCATATTTCTCTGTGTATGCATTTTAAAAAAACCCTCTGGAAAGATCTATAGGTAATTAGTAAGAGTGATTTCTTGGTGGGTGTAGAAGTAGAAGGGAGAGGGCAGTGGTAGGAGGAAAACATTACTATACACCTGTTTGAGAGTTTGATTTTTCAACCATGTGTATACATTACTTATTTAAAATAATCAAATTTAAAAATTTGGTGATGAAGCTAAGAAAAATAAAGGTTCAGGGCACAGTCTCATATCTGAAAACAATAGAAGTTTAATACCTCACAGTTCTAGAGACTAGAAGTCCGAAATTGCGATGTCAGCAGTCTTGTGAAACCTGCAGGACAGAATTCTTTCTTGCCTCTTCCCTTCTTCTAGTGGATTGCCAACAATTTTTGGTGTTTCTTAACTTGCAGCTGTAGCACTTTACTGCCTCCAGGGACACTTAGAAGCAATTCACTTTGTCCCTTTGTGTGTCTGTATCTATCTTTCCTTCTTCTTCTTCTTCTTTTTTTTTTTTTTTTGAGACAGAGTCTCACTCTGACCCCTGGTTAGAGTGCTGTGGTGTCACAGCTCACAGCAACCTCAAACTCTTGGGCCCAAATGACTCACTTGCCTCAGCCTCCCAACTAGCTGGGACCACTGGTGCACATCACAACACCTGGCTAGTTTTTTCTATTTTTAGTAGAGACAGTCTCACTCTTGCTCAGGCTGGTCTTGAACTCCTGAACTAAAGCAATCCACCGACGTTGGCCTCCCAGATTGCTAAGATTACAGGCTTGAGCCACTGCACCCAACCTCTTTTCCTCTTCTTAAAATGACACCAGCTCATCTTAAACTGATTATATCTGTAAGGACTCTATTTCTAAATTAGGTTGTATTCATGGTATTGGGGGTTAGGACATCAACCCATCTTTTGGGGACATAATCCAATACAGAACACCTTCTTTAGTTGATGCTACCTACTTTTTAGACTATTTCCCCTAATGTTGAATTCTGTAGCAACTAATTCATCTAATGTCCTTTTGATTCTTTTCAATATATATACAAAGTCAGACAATTCAGTTCACAAACTCATCCTAGAAATACTTCATTGCTGAATATCATTACAGTCACCAGATGGCCAAGGGGAGTACTTTGAAGGTGACCATAGTGATATTCAGCAATGAGGTAAGTAACACTTTTTCAGGATGAGTCACAAACCAGGATGAGAATATAAATTGTCCAACCTTGTGTGTCCATATCATATATTCTTTATCAATATAAATTCTTTTTTAATCCAAACACTCACACACAGAGCACATTTTATCTACCCACAAAGATTATAAGAACCTCAAAAGCAGGAGATATGTTTCCTCCTAACTTTATCTGGACTGGTGCTAGACCCATCATAGGGGCTCAAAAATGACTGGATGAGGAATTGGATAAGTGATGCCCTAGAACAGTGGTTCTCAACCTTCCTAATGCTGTGACCCTTTAATACAGTTCCTCATATTGTGGTGACCCCCAACCATAAAATTATTTTCGTTGCTACTTCGTAACTATAATTTTGCTACTGTTATGAATTGTAATGTAAATATCTGATATGCAGGAGACCCCCAAAGGGGTCCCAACCCACAGGTTGAGAACCTCTGTAGAAAGTAGACACTGACTTTGGTAGGTTCTAACAATCACTGGTTCATCATGACAACCTGTCAGTGGGCTAAGAGGAGGTTCCTAGAGTCACTCAGAGTGTGAGAATCCAAAATAGCATTAACTCAACAGTGTAACACAGCAAAGGCGCCACTTTCAGGAAGGATCAAGATCAATAAACAGCAGACTTGGTCCCAAGGATGGAAGTAATTGCATGACAGGGAGGCAATCTAGTCTTCAGCGTCCTACCCATCTGTCCAGGAGCGTGGCAGCCCCAGCCTTAGTTTATAATTATGGACAAAGAAGTTATCATTAGGTAACAACACATTAGAATTGTGTTGCTTTCCCTCAAAATAAAACACGTGCATATATCCACATGTATGCACATATGTATAATTCATGAATTGACTTCTGATTAAAACAAAGACTGGAGGATTTTCAGGCATTTAGACCACAGATCACAGTAGGGTGTGAATAGAGTACAATATGGTAATTGGCTACGCTCTCAACTCCCTCATGGGCAAAGGCTTGTGGAAGGACAAGGCACAATGAGGAAGACATTGGTAAAGGCAAGAAAAGTAAGAGCAGAGGAAAGGGAGGAAAAAAGAGGAGACACAGAAAGAGAAAATCCCAAAAGAATAACAATTAGCCAAATACCTAATCTAGGAACATATAATTACATACTTTGTAATAATGAATTACATGCAAATGACTCATATTTGTACAAGGTTGACAATGTATGTCACCCATGCTGCTTGTTTTCAGAAGCAAAACAATGTGAAAGATTGAAAAGATCAGTGGATTAGGATACATGGATTTTAAAGCTATCGTATATTGGAAAATAGCAAAATTTAAAGACACACTGAAAAAATATTTTCATCAAATATAACATGCAAAGGGTTTATTACTTTGATGTGTAATCAGGGTATTAAAATGTATTTTTTTTAATTTCAAAAACTCTAAATCGGCACAGGATATAAACGGATAATTCACATAAAAATACAATTAGAAAGCAGATAAGTCGTACCTACAAAGTTGAAATCAAATAAATGCAAATGAAGGCAGTCTACTTCTTTTTTTAACATCCACTAAATCTAACAAAAACATCTCAACCTAAGACACTCAACTGAGATGAATTTGGGAAGAAAATCAACATGCTCACTTATTGTTGGTCGTATCACCAGTAGGTGCAATCCTATCCAAAACAACAGGACAATATGTAGCAAGTATTATAAAGATAATAATACCTTTTGAAAAGTGGGTGAAATCATAGGAGCTTATTCTAAGACATAGTTTAAAAAGAAGCCTGACCATAAATGGGTGGTAACATTCACTGCAATTTTGCCCATTTAGAAAAAGGCGAAAGAGTTGTGTGATCTGAAGAGAAACCAGAGTATTAATTTTGTCCATGTAGATAAGAAGAGGAAGTGACCAAAATGTCCATTGCTAGAATAATGAATGAACAATTTTTTAATTCTGTCTAGTATTATTATAACAACATTAAAATTATCATTATGAAGTTTATGTGAAGTCATGTAAGAGCACTATGCAAGTGTAAGTAGAAAAGCAGAACCAAAGCAGTAGGCACGTGAGCTGTAACCAGGTAATGAGATATGTGCCTGTGGAGGGTCATTCATCCACTCAGCAAAGATGTACTAAGGAACTGTTATCTACAGCTGTAATGTTAGGAACAGACATACAGTCCCTGAACTCATACTCAAGATCGTAATGGATCAAGACATGTAAAATAAATATTATAATATAGAAGTACTACTACCTTGTATTCCAAATGAAAATAACTATATAGGATTGAAATTAGGTGTGATGTTTTAAATTCTTATGTTTTATTCTTTTCTCCACTTATTCTTTTTCACTGTATTGTAAACAATACATGTTTATCATAAAATACTAGAAAAATATAAAGAATCAATCGGCATATGAGTTGTAATTAGCTATTAAGATGTATTACCAGCTGTAGTCTCAGTACTCACAACTATTTTCATTGCAAGTTTTCTTTCTATCTTTTCAAAATGATAATTCATAGAGATTTTATAAAATATATTTGATGACATACTTTTTTGTATTCTGTTACTAGCAATTAAAATTATAGCATATACAAGTTCCTATGCTATTAAAAAGCTATTTGCAAAAATGTTTAATGTTTCATAGTATTTTTTTTGCATAGATGAAATGCAATTTACTTAGCAATGCCCCCATGATCAGGGACCTTGTTTCCAAATCTTTATTATTTTTAATAATGCTGCAATGAATATCTCTGTCTCTCTTTACATTAACTTCTTTTCTTATAATCCCCTACTGTGTTCCTTTATTTTTGAGCTATAATATAGTAATAGAGGCATTTTACCATACTTAAGGCTTCATAATTCTGAGTATAAACTGGGTTATCTATAGTCATTCAACTAAAGCATTTAAGAATTAATATGCTTAGCATTTTACAAAAGTAGCATTTAAGATTATCATACAACACACTTGTACATAAAGCTTTTCTTCCTGTTAGAATCTTTTCCAAAAGAGAAAGAGTTGTTAAAGCTCCCATATCATGTATTGAGAAAAAGACAATGGAACAAGTGCTAACGCAAATTAAAAAGCGACAAGCATTCTAAAAATACATAACTTTTTTTCTACATGAAAACATACCTATTATTTATATATTTTAAGAATTAAATTCAACACATTTGAAATTCTTAAAACATTCGTTACTATTAATATAAAAACACTATTATTAAAAAAAAGCAGTTTGCACATGTAAGACCACAAAGCCCTTGAACACATATAAGTAAGATTCAATGAACTAAGTGATTCTTCCTCTTTAGGAGCAGAAGTATAAAACTGAATATTGAACTTCTTTGGTAGAAGAAATAATAAAGAAGTAAAATGTTTAATGTGACTTTTTCTAAGATCTTTATGACTACTAGAATTTGCTAGTTAATACATTTTATACATGCTTAAAGAGGTTGTTTGAGATCATTGGAATAGGTAATAAAAATGTTTAGCTTTTTAATTTTAAGGTCATAAAAACTAAAACTTACTTTCATGAGCATTGAGTCCTCATCACAATCTCCCAAGTCTATGCAATAAATATAGCTGGTAAAGTTTCAGATTGTAGATGAGGAAACTGAGGCCTCGTGTGTATTAATGATGTGGCCAATCTGATACATGGTGGAAAATAGTGTGATGGAAAGAACTTGGGCTATGGAATATGAAACAATAAAAATAAATGACTTCAGGAGAAAGTCTTTGGAACAGAAACTTGTTGGCTGCATACAAACAGCAGAGTTATGTAAATGCACAAAGTACCACATTTTCTTTTCATAATTCTTGACAAAGAAAAGGAAAGAGAACATTTGAAACCTGTAATAATCATTCTTAATTCAAATATCACTTAAACTCATTAATCATTGATAATGCATATCTGCGTTTACCTTTAAAAGGAAGTATAAAAAGCTCTGTTAATCCTTTAGACAAAAAAAGAGATAAAAGAATGAAACTTGAAGAAAGGCCACAAATGTAGGACTTACAATATTACTGCCTGAATAACAATTCTTCACTAATAGAATACATGACACAGTACCTTTATGTAATAAAAACTAAACATAGCGGAAACTACACAATGGCTGCTCCACTGTAGATCAATTTGAGTCTAACAGAAATGATCACTGATCCTGAGACGTTATGGAATAGTAAACTTAAGATATTGTGCTGCTTTTCAAGTTTATGTGACTGTGATTATTTAATTTTCTTTTGTGCGTGCTCAAGTATAGCTGTTATGTGACTACACATGAGAGAACCTGAAATTAATTTGTCTGTATGAGATCAGTGACTGTACAAATTCTTATGAAAACTAACATGCCATGACAATAGTAATTTTGATAAAATTACAACAAGTGCTGCAATTCTCTGCCATCTGGCTGTCTCGTCATAACTACTTTGATGTGCTTTTTATTACTTATTTACTTCAACTCCTTTATTGGTATAGTTTTAAAGCAAGTAAATCATCACAATGGAGGATTTTTTAATGTTAAAGGAAAACAATCTTCATACATAAATGGTGAGCTTTTCACAAAATTGTGAGACTCCAACCTTTTTCATGGGAAAAATATTACTCAAGAAAAAGTTATTTTAGGAATTTCAATGTATTTGCTATTATTTGTTGTTATGTCCAATCCTTAAAGCACAGACTCCCTATCTAGGAAGTTGCCCTTGAACGTCTTGTACAGCAATGCAATACTACATATTTAACTATTGTTTAGATCCGTACAGGTTGAATTCAGGATCTTTAATTTGCTTACATACTTCCTAAATTTTCCATCATCATGTAGTTACTATTACATGAACACTAACTAAACCAACATCATTCGTACCCATTTGTACAATATCATTTGCAACCTTTATGAAATATGAAGGTCAAAAAAGAATCTTTATCTACCTTGAATCCTTTTTGTTTGGGTGACTAAGGGAAATGACCTGAAGATTCAAAATACTCAAATTAATACATAAAAGCTACCCTTTGTGTGTTTAATGTTCAATTTTATCTAAGGCCAAGAAATTTCTGTTTCCCTACAGTCAAATGCTTTCTCTTCATGTTCAGGTGCCTAGGTATTTGCTTCTAAGTCTCATAAAATCCCAGGTCTTCACAGTATGTTGAGGGCACAAAGGTCGAGTTGTAAATACATCACCTTTCTAAGTTGGCATATCGA
This sequence comes from Nycticebus coucang, assembly GCF_027406575.1. Taxonomy (NCBI): domain Eukaryota; kingdom Metazoa; phylum Chordata; class Mammalia; order Primates; family Lorisidae; genus Nycticebus; species Nycticebus coucang. The sequence goes on along the minus strand of NC_069793.1, from coordinate 33,838,747 downwards.
TGACACATTTAATGGTAACTTTTTTCATGAGGGCTTTCTCTCCTTTTAACCAAATCTCCCCTGGGTCAACATCTATAGCATCAACCCCACTGAAATAACACTTGTTGATGGCTTGGAAAGAAAGCACACAATTGCAAGCAACATTTGTTTTTCTGACCAATACGAATATAATTGGGGTTGAATATTAGCAAAAAAGCAATTCGGTTACACCTTAATTTGTGTGTATGGTCAGGATACTTGATTACACTGAAGATCTCCACACTATAATACATGCTAAAGAAAATTTCAAAAACCTCTCGACTCAGTTGGCATAAAAAATTTCTTATAGATGGTAGAAAATAGCTTAGCCGTAAGTCACTTGGAACTAATTTCAGTCATTGCTAAGGCATGCTGGGTTGAAAATTAGTGTCAAATGACAAAATGGCATGACTTCTTAAAAGCACTTGAACTCAAATTTTATGTGTCTACAATGCACCTGAATTAAAGTTTCCAGGATTTGTGACTAAACCATAGTTATATACTGCTAACAATATTCTCATCTCAATCTTAAAGGAAATTGCACCCGCAATTATATCCAAGATTTGGAAAGGCTTTCTTAGAGATACCATTGTTTATTTCCTTGTAATCCAAAGCAGGGAATTAGTATAATAATTAATAATGCAGTGATATATATCTGTAAAATAGTATATCCATTATCTGAGATATTGGACACCTATAAATAACATATAATAAACCTATCTTTTCCAACACAGATAAAAGTTATTTTAGTTCCTAAAAACTTCTCACAATAAAATCAAATAAACTTTCTTAATACCAACACACAAATTATGAGATTGTTTTAAATACAGACACTTTTTTACTTTTTTATATTACTTAAACACTTTCTCTAGTGGTCCAGTTTTACCTTTACCCTATAGTTCTAAATTTTTTTTAGGTCACCAGCAACCTAAAAAAAGGTTCAAACCCATATTTGTCAGTACCATGTATAATTCTCCTCACTACATTCTTTCTATCAGATATGCTATGTAGAGTTACTGATGCCCTGTCCAGCATTTTTACTGTTATTTCATATCTGACTGTATTAATTATTTAGTAGCCTTTAAGCCATTTCTGTTTTCATTATTTACTCACAGCATAATAAACCGAAGGTAACAAAATTCAGAGAGAATATAATAAAGACCTGTGTTTTCAAATGAAATAAATTTAAAATATGAAAACCGCAAAGTCACACTGTGCTAAACCTATTTCATGTTTTCTTCCTGATGAAATAAACACGTACAGTTTTGTTTTCCCCATAAAGTTGAATTTCTTGTTTTCAGCATGGGCTTTATGTGAAATTGAATTTTTGTACATAGCTCTGGATATGATTAACGATATCTCTATCTATCATTAGGGAGTCCTGTCCGTCAAAATTTAAAACCATAGCAAACTAAAGGGCTTGGTTGGAGACTAATTCTACATGGAGTCTATTTTGTTCATAGCACTGTGTGAACATGCTTTCAGTTTATCCCATTTGAACTAAACTAAGTCTGGCCTGCCTCTAGCCAAAGATTGCATTATGAAGAATAAAACGAATGCTGAGATTTTGTGTCTGATGATGCTGAAAATGAGTAATTGCTGCCTCTAAGCTTCCTTCCGTGGGAAGGAATTTGGATTCTTTTCCTATTCCATTTCCTGTTCTACTGCAGGAATAAAATTTATCAACTCTCCCCATCTGCCAACCCAAAGGTCAACACAAATGATATCTTTCTTTTTAAACCAAGTAACTTTCTAAGGCAAGGAATAAAAAATACTCTCAAATATTTTCTAATTCCTGAAATAAAAGTCTATTTCAAATCATAAGCAAAATGGAGTAGAGGGAGGGGAAAAAATGCATAACCTATTTCTTAATTTCCATCACAAAGAATCCAAGTAGAAACTTTTCCTCTTAAAATGTTGCTTTTCTGTTAAGTGGCTCCTCAGAGAAAAGGCATCCTATAGATTGAGACAGCAGGTGTGATGGAGGCAGGGAGCGTTGGTTATAAGAGTAGAGTGCTGAAGCCTATAATATTTCACTTGTAGAGGGAACATAGTTTTATAAGCTCTTTACTATATATTTTTTTTAATTGGCATTATTTGAGCAAACAAATTCTTTGTCTTGGATATTATATATTGTTTTAATTTTTCTCTTGCTAATATAAATCTTCAGAATTATATTTACTTAATGATAAAACATTGGTCACAAGTATATCCACATTGAATTAAGTCTATAAGCCCCATGATTCTACCTAATCCTTCTTTATAATAATAAAACACATTTTGAGCTGGGCTTTTTTCTGAATATGGGGCTGACGTCTATGCTGATCTTCAACAAGATTTTGGTTTACGTGATTTTAAAGAATACATTATCTATACAGATGTTATACTTGCTATGGAAAGGTCAAGGAAGATTTATTTATCATTAAACATCCACAATAGGAATTTTGCTTACATGGTTTCTGTTACAGAGACTGTTACTGGCAATAGGGAGCCCCCTCCCACGTGAGATGACAATTTTCATTATATACACAGTTAAACTAGCAAAAGCAAGATCATCAAAATTCATCAATTTTTACTTCAATTTGAAATAAAATGATGCAAAATACAGTTATTTTGGGAATCAACTTGAAAAAAGAAACAGTTTATATACTTGGACCAATAAGTCATGTATACTAATCATTTTTTTTTTTTCGGGCAATTTTAAACTGCTTATCTTTCATAGGATTTCTTATGGCTATTTACATTTTCACTCAGTGAAAATCAATTACCTTCTTGCAATAAGCCTCATTTGCTACCTTTGAGTATAATAGAAACACCATTAGGATGATGACATTACCCAAAAGAAGGGCACCACACAGTTGGTAGACATAAATTAAGGACCCTTTCACATATGCATTAGAAATACTGCTGTGCTTGAAATATGCATAAAGTTGTATCTATTAGAGCTATTAGTGTGGGGGTGATGATTTTGAAGGGGGAGGGAAGGACTGGTAGATTGTGATCTATTACTTTGATAAAATTATGTATTTCCTTTTTTGCCTGGTATATGCCATTGATGCAATAAGCCTGGGCCCCCAGCTGAGCTGCCTTTGGAAATGCCACTGAGCATGGTACGCGCGCTTCACTTCCCCTCGCCGAAGCGAGACGCTGTCAGGAATAGAGTGCATGTGTGCGGCCAAGCCCACTCCTCCTCCGTCACCCCGACCTCCACAGCTCTGCGGATGTCTGCCTGGGTGACGTTCCCACTCAGGCGGAAAACAGCTCCTGCAGATCAATTCATAGGATTTAGGGACATTTAACTTCCATCAAGCCCACCTCATCTTACTGGTATTTGAAGACTAACTTATTAACGAACATTAATGGCCATAACATAGAGAGTTGTATATTTCCTGGGGGAAGAAAAAAAAAACTAATCTAGAAATTCCCCCCTTTGAGACTGGAGAACAGAGGAAACTGCACTCATACCCAGTTATTTTTATTTTAGTTCTTATAAGCTTAAGTAAAACAAAATTATAATACATATTGACCATTAGGGGATGAGTAAAGGTTGTATACCTTATAAAAAGGTGTTAGGGTTACCAATTATAATTTTTCATGAATTGTTTTCAGATTCATTTACCTTTTAGGCAATCTTGCGAATACAAGAGACATAGATAGTTCTTCATAAAGAATTCTGAATCATAAACAATAAGGATTACAAGAAAGGTTTAGTAGAATGATAGGAACTAATGGTTGTCATTTTTGAACCTTAAAAGAACTGGCAAATGTTAGGAACAGATGTTTTCTTTTAAAGGGATAAACACTGAAAAGTTTATTCTCATTAATGACTTCTCAAAAGCTATGTTATTAGAGCACAAACCTCCCTGTCTTAAACAATATTATTCCTAGATAGCGTAACTAAATCTGTATGTCATATCTGATTATTATAAAGCAAGCAAGCAATATTATGCAATTCATTTCACTAATCATCACGTTCTTATATTCTTAGAAAATGAAAAAGAAAGTTTCTCTGCTGGGATAATAAACAGAATCAAGAAAGACACTGAGATGTACACTGTAGAGCCTGTAACTCTAAAATGGCCTTTCTATTTTTCTTTTAAGTCATGATGGACAAAATTACGGGATCTTATGTTACAAATGTATTGAGACATCTTAATCTGTTGCAAATTGTGTAAATGGTACTGTATTTTTCTGAATGGTATACATTTAGTTAAATCAATTGGTACAATGACACCACTGTATATAAACATGGCATGTAAAGCCAAATTCTTATGAAATTAGGCTTGCTGAGTCCATCACCTGCAAGTTAGATGTCCATCAGATAAATGAGAAACTCACAAAGCTAAAACAGGTTAGGAACCTGAATGAACTAAGAAATACAGTGGCCACCAAAAAACTGTATACATATTTTTAGAAAAAATTTGCAATACTCTAGTCACATGTGACTTGTGCCATTATGAGAGGTGCTCAATGTGACTTGTATTCATTTTTTGTTTTTAGTAGACATTGAGTATTATGATGTTAATACAGATTTTTCCTTTCTTAAAATGTATATACATTTTTTGATACTCTCTGTATTCCTTCAGATTGATAGCATATATTATTATGTTATTAAACATACGTATTTCAGAAACCGCATATACATATTTTAAAAGGATATGTCATAACAAGTAAACAGTTGTTTTCATCAACAATTTAAATACAAATATCATGTGATGTGGTATATTTTAAATTTAATTCACCAGCTCAGGTCTTATAGGAAACTATATTTCCTAACATTTTTCTATCCAATTCCCTTTTTTAAAAAGTTAGAGTACTATGAAAAGAAGCCATAATCATATGATTGAGAAACAAAATGAACAAATAACCCTTCAGACCATTATAATACAATTATGCCAGATGGAGGACTATAATACAATTTTACAGGGAAAAGTACTAATGAGACAGTGTAAACAAAAATAAAAACTGAGGGTATAACTGAGGCAACCATACAAATTACAGGCACACATACAACAAATGAATTGGACCAATTTGTTTATAATTCCTTCCCTGTAATTACAGGTGAACTTTCTTGTTCCCCTTGAAAGAGAGTGGGTTGGAAGTGGTAGGGACAGTTTACTTTTTCTTATTTTAATTAGCAAAGTTGAATTTAAATAGCTTATAGGAAGACAAAATAAACCTAAACTGTTTGCAAGTACCTCAGAACGATTATCTTAACTCTTTTTACATCCAAATAAAATCCACGCCTGCAATTTAGAGGATCTTCTATTTTAAAAGATAGCATCTCCTGCTCCTCCCCTAATCCTTACAAAAGAAGACACACCTGGCAGAGGTGGACCTAGACTGTTTAAAAAAGGGGCAGACAGCCCTTCTAGCAATTCCATCCCAGCTGTTAGGAAGGGGTGGTCTACTCTGTCCCCAGAGCACAGGTGGCAAACAAACTAATTGCAGCGGTAATGATTTATACACAAGATTGTATGTTGTCTGATAATTACAAGCACAAAAATTGCCCACACTACAAAGAGGTCTCTTTCAAGTGTCAAGAGGTAGAACTTAAAGCTTGGTCAAAAGGAAATTCTAGGCACAACTTAGTAAGAAGAATTAAAATATATACGTTATTGATATGTATATGTGTAAAACACAAATACATGGTATCTTGCAAGTGTTCATTTAAGTTTCTCTTTTCACTGCAATGTCATTTAACATTCCTTCCATATTCAAATTCTGAGGGATTCTACCTTTCGATTGGGAATGGCCATTAATTAATTGAAGGTTTTAAGTATTTCAGTAGCCTAGCTAATAAGCTAAATAAAAGTACAATGAATCACACTCCTTATAATGCTGTTCTGGTCGACAATGAATTGCATAGATGATAGTGGTCCCATACAGTTATAACAGAGCTGAAAAATTCCTGTCACCTAATGATGTCTTGATGTTCCTGATCCTGTATAGGCCTAGCCTAATGTGTGTATTTCTATCTTATGGGTTTTTTTTTTTGTGTGTGTGTGTGTTTTGTTTTGTTTTTTTCAGATTAATATAAGGGTACAAACAATTAGGTTACATTGTTTGCATTTGTTAGGTAAAGTCCAAGTTGTAGTTGAGCCCTTCACCCAGGAAGTATGCCATAAACCTTTACGTTGTGCCCATTAGGTAAGTGCTTACCAAACCCCCTCCCTCCTTCCCTCTCACGCTTCTACCTCCCCTTTCTCCTCATTTGAATTTAATGGTGTTTTTTTCTCATGTGGGCATGTAGTTTTTCATCTACTAATTTCATAATAGTACCAAATACACTGGATCCTTGCTTTTCCATTCTTATGCTACCTTACTTAAGAACATGTTCCCCAAATCCATCCAGGTAAATACAAAAGATGTAAAGTTTTCATCTTTCTTTATAGCTGAATAGTATTCTATGGTATACATATACCTTTTTTTGTTTATCCATTTGTGAGTTGATGGGCACTTGAGTTGTTTCAAATCTTGGAGATTATGAGCTGAGCTGTGATAAACATTCTAATGCAAATGTCCTTATAGTAAAACAACTTTTTTTCTTCTGGGTAGATACCTGGTAATGGGATTGTGGGATCAAATGGAACATCCACTTTTAGCACTTTGAGGATTCTCCATACTTCTCTCCAAAAAGTCTACACTAGTGTGCAGTCCATTCACAGTGTTTAAGTGTTCCCCTCTCTCCACACCCATGCTAGCATCTGCATCTTTGGGACTTTGTGATGTGGGCTATTCTAACTGGGGTTAGGTGATATCTCAAGGTGGTTTTGATTTGCTTTTCTCTGGTGATTAGGAACACTAAGAATTTTTACATGTGTTTGTTTGGCAATTCATTGGTCTTGGGAGAAGATTCTGTTCAGTCTCTTGCCCACTGATAAAAGGGATTGTTTGTTCTTTTCTTGTTGATTAGTTTGAGTTCTCTTTAAATCCTGGTTGTTAGGGCTTTGTCAGATTCATAACAAAGATATGCAAATATCTTCTCTCATTCTGAAGTTTGCCTATTTGCTTTAATTGTTGTGCCCTTAGCTATGCAGAAGCTTTTTAACTTGATTGGAACCCATTTATTTATTTTTATTGTTGCTGCGATGGCTAAAAGGTCTTCTTCCTAAAATCATTCTCTAGGCTAATGTATCTTAGTTTTAACAAAAAAGTTTAAAAAATAGGGTTGGCGCCTATGGCTCAAGCAGCTAAGGCGCCAACCACATACCCTGAGCTAACAGGTTCAAATCCCACCCAGGCCCACCAAACAACAATGATGGCTGCAATCAAAAAATAGCCCGGCGTTGTGGCAGGCGCCTGTAGTCCCAGCTACTTGGGAGGTGGAGGCAGGAAAATCACTTGAGCCCAGGAGTTGGAGGTTGCTGATGCCACAGCACTCTACTGAGGGCGACAGCTTGAGGCTCTGTCTCAAAAAAAAAAAAAGTTTAAAAAATAAAAATAAAAGTAAAAAACTTTAAAAATAGAAAAGATTTATACAATAAAGATACAAAGAAAGAAAATCATTCTATACAGCTGTGAAATGTATTTGTAAGTTTTTATCACAGAAGAGTCAAAAGTTTTTAAACTTTTTTAAGTTTATAAAGTAAAATAGCTCACTAAGGTTAATTTATTATTGAAGAAAATAAAAATTTTTTTTATAAATGAGGTGTAGCCTAAGTGTCCAGTTTGCTGTTATGTATAGGAATGTCCCAGGCCTTCACATTCACTCACCACCCACTAGCTGACTTGGCCAAAGCAACTTTCAGTCCTGAAAGCCTCAATCATGGTGGGTGACGTATACAGGCAAAACCAATTTCATTATTTATATCATATTTTTACTGCACTTTTCCTATATTTAGGTATATTTAGATACAGAAATCCTTACCATTATGTTACTATTGCCTACAGTAGGCTGGGCATGGTGGTTCACACCTGTAATCCCAGCACTAGGGAGGCCAAGGTGGGTGGATTGCCTCACAGGTTTAAGACCAGCCTAAACCTGAAGCAAGACCCCGGCTCTAAAAATAGCTAGGCATTATGATGGGTGCCTATAGTCCCAGCTACTTGGGAGGCTGGGGCAAGAGAATTGCTTAAGCACAGGAGTCTGCGGATGCTGTGAGCTATGATCACAGCACTCTACCAAGTGTGAAAAAGTGAGACTCTGTCTGAAAAAAAAAAAAGTTGTCCACAGTATTTAATGCAGTAAGTTGCTATACTGCCTGGGAACAACAGACTGTACTATGTAGAAAAGGCCTGTAGTAGGCTGTGCTATCTAGGTTTGTGTGAGTACACTCTATGATGTTGACACAAGGAAAAAACCAGGTGAGGATGCATTTCTTTTTTTTTTTTTTTTTAACTTTTTTTTTTTATTATTTTTTTTTGGATTTTTTTTTTTTATTAAATCATAGCTGTGTACATTGATATGATCATGGGGCATCATTCACTAGCTTAGAATTTATCTCCGTCTATAAGAGACACATGACTGTGGAAGGTTATCTTGAATGTAGTAAAATGTATGTAGTAAAATAAAAAAATATGAACTTGTTTTTAATGAGTACTTTATGCTACAAAAAGTCTCCTGGTCAAGCTTTCATAAACACATACTGCATTCATTTTACACACATATTAACTGACCCACATCTTAGTAGTGTTGGGTGAATAGAATGATAAGAAAAATACATTAACAATACATTGCTGAAGGACATTTTAGGATCATGAAAAAGTGCCCAGAAAAATCCTACAACATCACAGAACAAGGTTAGAGCTGCTCAGGCAGATTCTAGTTTCTGCGCTTGCTTTGTTTCAGAATCAGATCTAAGGAATCTGAGAATTTTAAAAGAATCAGTTTTGCTTTTTACTCTTTATTTAGAGATCATTTTAGAGTAACAGAAGAGATGTGAAAATAGTGTCGAGAGTTCCCATATATACTTCACCCAGTTTCTCTGTATGTTGACATCTCACATGACCACTGTATGATTATCAATACTAAGAAATTAACATTTGGTACAATGCCGTTAGCTAAACTGCAGGCTTTCTTTGGATTTCATCAGGTTTTGCTCTTTCTGTTCCAGGATCCAATCCAGGATATGAGCTTGCATTTAGTTATTCTGTTTGCTTCATCTCCTCTGATCTGTGACAGTTCATTAGTATTTTCTTGTCTGTCAGGACCTTAACACTTTTGAAGAAAACTAGTCAGTAGAATATCCCTCCATTTGCATTTGTTTGATGTTTTCTCATCATTAGACTGAGGTCATGGATTTGAGAGAAGAATAGTACAAAGGTGCATGCTCGCCTCATCAGATCTTCAGAAGGCACATGATATTGATACGCCTTTTCACTAGTGTTGATAACTTCGATCACTTGCTATCTGCCAAGTTTCTCCACTGTATGACTACTATATTCCCCTTATAATTCATAAATACCTGGAGAATTTATTTGGAAATATCTTGTTTTCCCTTAAACTTTCACCAATTTTGCCTGCATGGATGGATCTCGCCTGCAACAATTATTCTTATGCTATCCTGATGATAATTTTTTCTATTATCTTTATTCCTTCCACATTTATAATTAGAATTCTGCCTTCCACCCTACTCATTTATTTATTCAATATATATTTATGTCAGTATCAATTTTTAAAAATTTTTTGGTTTTTATAAAATTTTTCCCCAAATATTCCAGCTTTTTCAAATTGGCTCCTGTTCCCTTTCAATATGCCTCCCCATATTATTTTTAAAACAATGTGTTACTTTCTGGAACTATGTTAGTGATCATTTTGAAGTTGCTCTACTTTATAGAAACTAAATATTTCATCTGATGAACTACATATTCCTTTGAGACTAATCCTCTGCCTTCCTGCACCTAGCAGAGTAGCTGGCAAGGGACAGGCCTTTGTTGAATGTGCTTCAAATGAAAGCTTATATATTCCAAACTTTAGAAAGGTAGACCTGTTCACAATATTCTGTGTATGTTCTTAAATTGATATTCACTATTAAATCGCTACTCATTTTCCTCCTTTTGTGTGGAAAAATCCTAGCTCTTCTGAACATCATTTAGACATAATCATCAATATTATCATTATCAATCTGAAAACGTCATCACTAAGCTTTGACATAACTATGTTTCTGTGACAGATAAAATAAAAAGCAAATTATAAGAGGGTCTTCTCTACTAAGCCTGAAAAAAATTCAAAAATGTAATCTACAAACACACCATAATTGCCTTATGAATATTTAGGAGAACAAAGAAAATAAAATAAAATCGGTATACAGTCATCCTTCAGTATTCGTTGGAGATTGGTTGGTTCCGTAGCCATTTCTGGATACCAAAACCAAGTCCCTTACATAAAATGGGATACTATTTGCACACAACCAACTCACATCCTCCCATATACTTTAAATCAATGTCATATTAAGTAATCTTAATATGCATAATACAATGTAAATGCTACTTAAGTCATTATACTATATTGTTTAGGAAATAATTATAAGAACAAAATGTCTGTACATGTTCAGTACAAACGTAGTTATAGTAGGCCTAATTACATTTTCAACTAGAGGTTGGTGGAAGCTGCAGAACCTGCAGATAAAGAAAGCCAACTGCAGCAATCTTCAAATTAATGTTTCCAAAGTTTACTTTTTTTCTTTTAGCAGAACTGTGCAGGTAGCTATTCACTGCATGCTTATTATCTGCCAGTGGTAAGAGTTAAGTATCACTATTGTGACCACTACACAGATATAGAAAACTGAGAGACAGAGAGAGAAAGAGCTTGCCCCAAGTCATGTAACTCCTAAGTGGCTAGCTAGTATTTGTACTGAAGCAGCCTGATCACAGCACCTGCATTCTTAACCCTTCTACTGCACTTCCTCCCAGGAGTTCAACACATAAAACAGAGCTACCCTTGTTGAAATAGGGGAGCAGAAAAGCTCCCTCAGCCTCCCCCCAGGCTCATTCCTAGGGTCCCTGAACTCTGAGGCTCCAACAGAGTTTGAAAACCCAATCAAACCAGTTCCTTTGGTCCTCAGGTTTTGACATTCTTGAGTCTTGATTCTATTATACTTAGATTGTAGCCAGTGTGGCAGTAAGATTACTTGACAGATCTGTAATTGTGCACATGTGGGGCATGCTATAAAGGTATAAGAGCTCAAGTTTGGTCTTTCTGTGAGATCTTGAAATTTTCTTATCCCTATGATGTCCCAGAACTTATCTTACCAGATGTGCTCATTATCAACTTTTCAAACTTTTCACTTTTTTTTTTTAATTGCTGTTGTTGTTTGCCCTTAGCAAACCAACCAGGATTTACCTAATGAATATAATTGGCTTGCATCTGAATATGTCTTCCCCTTATCAAAATTATCATCAATTCTAATTTTTATCTTCTCAGCTGCTGCCCCTTTCCCACCATTCAGCATGGTTTTAAAGGTGATTCAAGCAAGAATTAGTTTTTTATTTATTGTTTTTAGAACAATAGAAAGCAGAAATAGAAATTTGGTTTGGTTAAAGAACATAAGTGCACACATCAGAACTAAGCATTTGGATACCTGAGGAATATCTGTTAATTTTTTTCATTCTTTTTAGCACTATACTCCTTTGATTTTCTTGATTACTTACCATATTTGTTAAACCAACTGAAAAATATGTCTGATTCCTTGGCATAACATCAACATTTTGTGCATGCTTCCATGTTTAGTAATCTCTGCCAAATTCTTAAAAAATAGAACAAGATGCAAGGAAAGTCTGGGAATAAAATAATTTGTGCTATGGATGTTATGAAGATGAAGACCTGATTCTCGGGGTCAACTGACATATAAAATACACTAGAGGTTGATTCTAGATTTCATAACAGATTTTTGAAAGAGGAAAGTATCCAAAAATTATTTTGTTCAACCTATTTCACTTTCTGGCCTTCTCAGCAGTCTCCCTACCCTTTGTGTCAATGTGTCTCTGTGGTTAATAGTGCTCTTGGCATGGGGCACAGTGGAAGAAGACCCAGATCATGGATTTGACTGAAATTCTGTGCTCTAACCACAGGACAGTTCTCCTGGGGGACAATTCTATTGTTGGAAGTGCTTACCTTTAGATATATCTAACAAAAGATTATCTTTTGATGAAAGAAAGAGAGCGGGAGGTAAGTTTAGAAGGCAAAAGTGAAAAAAATGGGACTTAATAAATTTTCTTCATATGTCATAATGTCAATTGTTTTCATAAATTCTAATTTCACAATTTGATGAAGAACTATCAAATGTTGTTACTAATCAACAGTATAGTATTTGCTATGGATATTTAATTATGTAATAATTAATATTAATATGATAATGCTAACCAAAAATTATTTCCAGAATTATCATTTTAATTTCTTCATCTCTCATTAAACTAGTCTATGGAAGGCAATGTGAACTATAAGTTGTAGGCTATGGTCCTTAATCTTTATACATCAGAGGTTTTTGTTTCATTTTTATGTCCAGAATTTTATTTTTATGTGCAGTCAAAGGAAAATGTATCAAAAAAAATTTTAAGGGGACATATATAAAGGAATGATTTAAAGGTAGTAGGTAATTCTATTAAAATGTAACGCTTTAAAATATGACAGGCATCATGATGTTTAACAGGCTGAGCTCTAAGACACAACTTCTTCAGATCCTGAGTCTCCCACTTAGTAGATCTATGACCTTGGAGTGGTTCCACTCCACTGTCTCTCAGTCACCTAATTTGTAAATTATGAATAATTTTTAATGCCTAAAATCATAAGTAAAAAATGCAAAATGGAGTTCTAGCCAGAAACATGTGTTAAGTATTATTTTTAACAAAGGGAAAGAAGCCAAAAATTCTAGATATATAGCCTTTAAAAGTTGAGATAAGGTCCCTATGGAACAACAAAAAAATTAAAAATATAAGAATGGTTCAATGAAGAATACAATATTCACAAGATAGTGGATATGCCATAGAATATTTATGGAACCTGACTGGCAATTATTCTTAAAAGAAACAAATAGGAAAGTAGTATTAATAATAAGCACTTAAAATGGTACTTGGCTCATGTAGCTGTTTCATAAATATTTGTTAAATTAATTCAGTGAGAGGTGATTCTAGTTCCATGATTCCTGAGGATAAAGAACAAATTGATGTAATCATTTATTTTTACTGTAGTGGCAAAAAGAGGGCTACAATCATTAAAACCTAACCTCAAACCATGAAAACTAATAATAAAGTCATAAAGAGAAAAATTTAACATTATCAAGTATCAAATAAACATAAGTCAAGCCGTAGCAGTAACAAGTTTCAGAAATGTATTGAAAATAATATTGGCTCCCACTGAAAGGGCATGCCTTTTGGGTGCAGGACATAACAAGAGGGACTTTACTTAACAAATTCAAATATTTTGAACTGGTTGTTTGTACACGTACAGTAACCTGAAAGAAAATTTAAAAAAAGAAAATAGGAGCATGATGGTGGAGGGGACAGCCCAACTCTCCTTCAACATCAAGTGAGAGTGAGAGGGCTAGATCTTCCCCCGCATGGAGTGCTGGTATAGACAGGCAGCTAGGGGTGTGCAGCAAAATGGTGGATTTCTGGACTTGAAGTGTAACCTGGAGCTGCAGAGTCTGCTAGAGAAATTTCAGTCCTTCTGTGGAAGCGGTGCCTGCAGCTGGAGGCGGCAGGAACCAGCCCCTCCCCCACAGAGGACTGCAGTTCCCAGTTCATGGGAAAGCTAGGTGTTTTGTGCACAGCTCAGTGAAATGTGGACTCCTGAGCGGAATTTGGCAACCAGAAAGGGGTATCATTTGGGTGGCAAGGGGCTAGGCAACCTGATAGAAAATTAAGGGGAAAGGATCCTGCCCAAGAAATGGACACATTTTGAAATGTCAGAAGTGGTGACTGCCATATGCACCTTTTCCCAGAAAAGCAGATGTGAATGAATGGAGTGGATCGTTCCTGGCAGGGAATCTTGATATAGACTGGCAATTCAGGGTGTGCAGGGAACCGGCAGATTGCTGGACTCAAAAGTGTAATCCTGAGCCCGGAGATAGAAAGGTCTCAGCGCCATTGCTGAAGGGAGAGCACCAGCAGCAACCAGCCCCTCCCCAACGGAAGATTGCAATTCCCAGTTCTCCGGAAAACTAGGAGCTGAGTGGAAAACTTAGTGAGGCATGGACTCCTGCCCCAAATTTAGAGGTCAGATAGGGGTGCCATCTGGAGCAGGACAGTGAATGTTAGACAGTCAGGAAACAGGAATATTTCGAAACTTCAAAAATGGCACTGCCACAGGTGCCTCCTCCTATAAGCCAGGGACCATGGTAACCATGGTAACAGAGGAAACTGTGAATCAGGTGTAAGCCTGGGAACCACTCACAGCACCACCTGGTGTCCAGAAAGTATATTGCAATATAAATATATTCCTACTACAGTTGACCCCTACATCATAGGTATAGTCATATGTTTATATATATATATATATATATATATATATATAAATCATATTTTTGTGGTTGGTGCTTTTTTTTTCTTCTTTCTTTCATCCTTTTCTTGCAGGAGTTATTGTTAATTTTTTTTTATTAATACTATTTCTTTTCTCTTCCTCTTCTTCCCTTATGGTTGCTGAGAGTGCTTAGATTAGATTTTTAGAGTTTTTGATGTTGTTGTTGTTGTTGTTTTTTAATTATTTTATGATTATCATTTTTGTTGTTTTTTGTCTGTATGTTTATTTGTTTCTGATTGTACATGCATCGGTGTGCTTGTGAGTCTGCTAGCTTTTTTGTCTGTTTATTTGCATGTTTGGTTTCAATGTGTTTTATGTTTTGCTAAATCTGCAGGTTGGCTACTTTCCCTAACTCCAATTTTCACATACAATAAGAACAAGAGGGAATGGAGGATGACGGCTGACTGGAGCCAGCTTTCAACAGAAGCTCCAGTCCAGAGGGAGAGATAACCGCCAGAAAGAACCCAACAAAGCTGAAAGAGGAGAGCTGAGCTGGGAGAAGAGATAGATAATTGCGCGTCTTCCCTGCCAAGACAAGCTTCGACTCCAAGGAAACAAATTTCAGGTACAGATCTCATCCCAAAGAGGACATGTGTCTGTCCCCTCCCCTAAGAGAGTTGCTTGCTTGCTGTGGGATCTCCACTAGTGAGTGGTGAACTGAGGTTCTCCTCCCTCACCCCACCGGAGAAAATTGCTGGAAGCTGGAACTCCTTCCCCAGAGAGCCCCTGCTGTGAGCCCAGGAATTCCCTTGTCTGGCAGGAAGTTCGAACAAATATTTTCCTTGCCACCTTGAAATTACAGTCTATCCTTCCCCCCTGGCCTGGTGGTCTAGAAGTCCAACCCCTGCAGAGACCAGAATGTCTGCACTACTTGGCTAGGACTGGGCATTGCATAGACGGAGGCAGTGCAGCTATGCTATATCTGTGAATCCAGTAACAGTACAGAAAGACATAGAGGGAAAGGTGACGAACCTGGCCCTGAGAAAGTATATCTCAGCAGTGGGCGGAGGCTTGGGTCTCTGCACTATGGGTGGAGACTTAGGAACTGCTGAGGTGCACAAACCCAAGTGGAGACAACTCCCACCCAATATGAGCATTAATAGAGTGATCCTGCTGGGGTCTAATTTTGGAAAGTCATCTCTCCAACTCTGTGGTTTTCCAGAGGGAACCAGACTTCACCCTATAGGAATACCAGAGCTGCAGAACAGTGGCAACAAAGGTGCGGTGGCTGAGGGAAAAATTCTTTTGCTGCTTGGATATCCTCAGGTTTAGATTTAGCTCAGGTGGAACTTTCTCCAGCCGCCATTGAGTGCCTGAGGCAGGTAGGCTTCAGCTTTCCCTACTGGATGGTGGAAGAGGGTGGTAACCATGAGGAGGAGGCAGTGGACCTTACTTTGACTTTGGCGGGCACATAGCCCTGGCACATTTGCTTATTGGACAGAACTGGGCCACAGAGACTGGGTTAACAGAGACTGCCAGTGGGGCTACAAGAGACTGGGGTTATCAGAGTCTGGTGAAGGGTGAGCAAGGTGGGGAAAGAGGCATCAACCCCCTTGCTCCAAACCTTCTACTGGACAGGTCTTTCTGACTCCTCAGAGCACCAGAGGTGCTCAAGCCACACTTGAGCTACCAATAGTCTCCTAATATCTAGTTGCTGGAGACCTTTTGAACTCTCCAGCTAGAGAGTGGGTGCTGTTTGGGAAAATTGGTTTGGGACTCTTGAACTGGACAAATCACCTGAGGACCCGCTAAGGTGGTACCCTGGTTTTGTTATAGTGGGAAGGTTTGATTTTCCTCTTCCAGGTATTACCTGTAGGGGATTGGATGTCCTAGTTTCTTGTATTTATCCAAAGCTGAGACTGCAACCCAGAGTCACTGATCCACTAGGATTGGACAGAGATCAGCTGAATACAAGACAGAGCCACCTACCCCCACTATAACAAGCAGGCCTCTAGAGTCACAGACTGTAGTACTGTACAGGTCCTTTGCAAAATTGTAGAGGAAAAGGTGCAGTCACCAGTGCCAGTTCCTTGGTGAAGAGCTGGTCAACCATAACCCCAGAAGTCTCTGATCCAATTTCACCTTATCTGCTCATCTAGCTAAACACTGAAAAACAATAATGGGGCAAAATCAGCGGAAAAACTCTGGCAACATGAATAATCAGAACAGTTCAACACCCCCAAGGAATAACAAACAAGCCAAACCAGAAGATCCCATTCACAAACAGATGGCTGAGATGTCAGATTTTGAATTTGGATAGCAAATAAGATCAACAGAATGGAAGTAAAGTTGGGAGTAGAAATTCTAAGAATAATTCAAAGATGTCTCAAGAATTCAATGAATTCAAAGACAAAATCACCAAAGATTTAGACACAATGAGAAAAGAAGTTGCAGCTTTCCAAGATATGAGAAATACAGTAGAATCCCTCAGTAACAGAATGGAGCAGGCAGAAGAAAGGATTTCCGACATCAAAGCTAAAGCTTTTGAACGCTCCCAAATGCTCAAAGAGGAAGAGAAATGGAGAGCAAAAGCAGGTCATTCTCTCTAAGAGCTCTGGGATAATTCAAAGAAAATCAATATTCGCCTTATAGGGATCCCCGAAAGCGACGAAGTGGCTTCACAAGGCACAGAGGTTCTTCTTAATGAGATTATGAAAGAGAACTTTCCAGACATGCCAAGAGATTCTGAAATTCAGATAGCAGACAGTTTCAGAAGCCCAGCATGACTCAACCTGAATAAGACATCCCCGAGGCACATCATAATTAACTTCACTAAAGTTAATATGAAGGAGAATATTCTGAAAGCAGCTAGACGTAAATAAACCATAACCTACAAGGGGAAGAATATTAGAATGATTGTAGATCTCTCTGCTGAAAACTTTCAAGCTAGAAGAGGGTGGTCATCGACTATTAATCTCCTAAAACAAAATAACTTTCAACCCAGGATCCTGTATCCAGCTAAACTGAGTTTCACTTATGATGGAGAAACTAAATACTTTAATGACATTCACGTGTTGAAGAAATTTTCAATAACTAAACCAGCTCTTCAGGATAGTCTCAGACCTATCCTCCAGAATGACCAGTGCACTCCACCACCACAAAAGTAAATTCACTCTGAAACTTTTGATCAAATTTCAACTTCCACAGTGGCAAAAGGATTAAAAATATCCACTGGTCTTTCGAAAAACTCGATACCCAAAATTCTACCAGGCCTATCAATATTCTCAATTAATGTGAATGGCTTAAATTGTCCTCTAAAGATTCACAGGCTGGTTGACTGGATACAAAAACTCAGGCCACATATCTGCTACATACAAGAATCTCATCATACCTTAAAAGATAAATATAGACTCAGGGTGAAGGGATGGTCATCTATATTCCAGGCAAATGGAAAGCAGAAAAAAGCAGGTGTTGCAATTCTATTTGCAGATACAATAAGCTTTAAACCAACAAAAGTAAGGAAGGATAAGGATGGTCACTTCATATTTGTTAAGGGAAACACTCAATATGATGAGATTTGAATTATTATTATTTATGCGTGCAACCAAAATGCACCTCACTTTATGAGAGAAACTCTAACAGACATGAGCAACTTGATTTCCTCCAGCTCCATAGTAGTTGGAGATTTTAACACCCCTTTAGCAGTATTGGATAGATCCTCCAATAAGAAGCTAACCAAAGAAATTTTAGATTTAAACTTAACCATTCAACATTTGGATTTAATAGACATCTATAGAACATTTCATCCTAACAAAACTGAATACACATTCTTATCAGCCCATGGAACATACTCCAAAATCATCACATCTTAGGTCACAAATCTAACTTCAGCAAATTTACAAGAATAGAAATTATTCCTTGCATCTTCTTGGACCATCATGGAATAAAAGTGGAACTCTGTAACAACAGGAATTTGCATACTCATCCAAAAACATGGAAGCTAAATAACCTTATGCTGAATGATAGCTGGGTCATAGACGAGATCAAGAAGGAAATTACCAAATTTGGGGAACAAAACAACAATGAAGACATGAATTCTCAGAACCTCTGGGATACTGCAAAGGCAGTCCTAAGAGGGAAATTTATAGCACTGCAAGCCTTCCTCAAGCGAATGGAAAGAGAGGAAGTTAACAACTTAATGGGACATCTCTAGCAGCTGGAAAAGGAAGAACATTCCAACCCCAAACCCAGTAGAAGAAAAGAAATAACCAAAATTAGAGCAGAATTAAATGAAATTGAAAACAAAAGGATTATACCACAGATAACTAAATCAAAATGTTGGTTTTTTGAAAAGGTCAATAAAATAGATAAACCTTTGGCTAACCTAACCAGGAAAAAATGAGTAAAATCTCTAATTTCATCAATCAGAAATGGTAAAGATGAAATAACAACAGACTCCTCAGAAATTAAAAAAATCCTTAATGAATATTACAAGAAACTTTATTCTCAGAAATATAAAAATCTAAAGGAAATTGACCAATACTTGGAAGCACGCCACCTTCCAAGACTTAGGCAGAATCATGTGGAAATGTTGAACAGGCCTATATCAAGCTCCGAAAGAGCATCAACCATACAAAATCTCCCCAAAAAGGAGAGCTTGGGACCAGATGGCTTCACAACAGAATTCTACCAAACCTTTAAAGAGGAATTAGTACCTATATTACTCAACCTTTCCAAAATATAGAAAAAGAAGAAATACTACCCAACACATTCTATGAAGCAAACATCACCTTGATCCCCAAACAAGGAAAAGACTCAACAAGAAAAGAAAATTATAGACCAATATCACTAATGAATATTGATGCAAAAATATTCAACAAGATCCTAGTAAACAAAATCCAGCAATACATCAAACAAATTATACACCATGACCAAGTGGGTTTTATCCCAGGGTCTCAAGGCTGGTTCAATATACATAAATTTATTAAATGTAATTCAGCACATAAACAAATTAAAAAACAAAGACCATATGTTTCTCTCAATTGATGCAGAAAAAGCTTTTAACTTTAATATCCAGCATTCCTTCATGATCAGAACACTTAAGAAAATGGGTATAGAAGGGACATTTCTTAAACTGATAGAGGCCATCTACAGGAAACCCACAGCCAATATCGTATTGAATGGGGTTAAATTGAAATCATTTCCACTCAGATCAGGAACCAGACAAGGCTGCCCATTGTCTCCACTACTCTTTAACATTGTAATGGAAGTTTTAGCACCGCAATTAGGGAAGAAAAGGCGATCAAGGGTATCCATATAGGGTCAGAAGAGATCAAACTTTCACTCTTCACAGATGACATAATTGTATATCTGGAAAACACCAGGGATTCTACTACAAACTCTTAGAAGTGATCAAGGAATACAGCAGTGTCTCAGTTTACGAAATAAACACGCATAAATCTGTAGCCTTTATATATACCAACAATAGCCAAGCTGAAAAAACAGTCAAGGACTCTATTCCATTCACAGTAGTGCCAAAGAAGAGGAAATATTTGAGAGTTTACCTGACAAATGACGTGAAAGAGAACTATGAAACTCTAAGAAAAGAAATAGCTGAAGATGTTAACAAATGGAAAAACATACCATGCTCATGGCTGGGAAGAATCAACATTGTCAAAATGTCTATACTACCCAATGCAATATGCAATTTTAATGCAATCCCTATTAAAGCTGCATTGTTGTACTTTAAAGATCTTGAAAAAATAATACATTGTTTTATATGGAATCAGAAAAAAACCTCAAATAGCCAAGATCTTACTCAGAAATAAAAACAAAGCAGGAGGAATTGCTCTACCAGACCTCAGACTATACTATAAATCAATAGTGATCAAAACAGCATGGTACTGGCACAAAAACAGAGAGGTAGATGTATGGAACAGAATAAAGAATCAAGAGATGAACCCAGATATTTACCATTATTTGATCTTTGACAAGCCAATTAAAAACATTCAGTGGGGAAAAGATTCCCTATTTAACAAATGGTGCTGGATGAACTGGCTGGAGACCTGTAGAAGACTGAAACTGGACCCATACCTTTCACCTTTAACTAACATAGACTCTCACAGGATTAAAGATTTAAACTTAAGAAATGAAACTATAAAAATACTAGAAGAAAGTGCAGGGAAAACTCTTGAAGGAATTGGCCTGGGCGAATATTTTATGAGGAGGACCCCCACCCCACTCCTTGGGCAATTGAAGCAACGACAAAAATACATTACTGGGACTCGATCAAACTGAAAAGCTTCTGCACAGCCAAAAACACAGTAAGTAAAGGAAGCATATAGGCTTCAGAATGGGAGAAGATATTTGCAGGTTATGTCTCTGACAAAGGTTTAATAACCAGAATCCACAGAGAACTCAAATGTATTAGCAAGAAAAGAACAAGTGATCCCATCTCAGGGTGGGCAAGGGACTTGAAGAGAAACTTCTCTGAAGAAGACAGGCACATGGCCTACGGACACATGAAAAAATACTCATCATCCTTAATCATCAGAGAAATGCAAATCAAAACTACTTTGGGATATCATCTAACTCCAGTAAGATTAGCCCACATCACAAAATCCCAAAACCAGAGATGTGGAGAAAAGGGAATACTTCTACATCGCTAGTGGGAATGCAAACTAATACGGTCCTTTTGGAAAGATGTTTGGGGAACACTTAGAGATCTAAAAATAGACCTGCCATTCGATCCTATAATTTCTCTACGAAGTATATATCCAGAAGACCAAAAATCACATTACAACAAAGATATTTGTACCAGAATGCTTATCGCCCAATTCATAATTGTTAAGTCACGAAAGAAGCCTAAGTGCCCACTGACCCATGGATGGATCAATAAATTGTGGTATATGTACACCATGGAATATTATGCAGCCTTAAAGAAAGATGGGGACTTTACCTCTTTCATGTTTACATGGATGGAGCTGACACATATTCGTCTTAGTAAAGTATCTCAAGAATGGAAGAAAAAGTATCCAATGTACTCAGCCCTACTATGAAACTAATTTATGGCTTTCACATGAAAGCTTATATAAAGCTTTAAGTAGAGAATCCAATCAAGCCCATTTGGACTTCTGACCTACAGAATTGGGAGATAATAAATGGATGCTGCTCTAAATTGGCAAGTTTGTAGCATTTTGTAGCACAGCAATAAATAACTAACACTGGCACTTATTACTATAATAGCATGTGGTGCTAATGTTTTAAAACAATAATAACCTAATTATTGGGGCTTTCATGATACATTGAGGAAGACATTAGGTATATTTTTTGTTTAATCTTGGAACAATAAATCTATGGCATAGCCAGTAAATAATAATGAGTGTTTAGCAAGACATATAGGTATAATAATATGAAACCTTAAAGATGCTCAGGCATATCTATTTGCAGTCTTACACATAAATGTACTTATATGTGTGTGTATAGACTTCTGTGTAAAAAAAGGAGCACTCCAATCTCACCACCACACATACACGCAATACACCTTTTCCTGTGTGTATTTCTTATGAATAAAACAAGCAAAAGAATCTCAAATTTATGAATCTAATTTTTACTCTTTCTAGTCCTTTTACTAGTCTTTTTACTCTTTCAAGTTTCTACTTGTCTGACCCACTTTTTACACATAATATAAGGCAAAGTCTGCCCCCTTTCAAGTTTACTGAATTTGACCCTATTTTATTACCTTTAGGGAAAAATAGACTTCCAATGTAGGTTTCTAATTAGCTTAGCTAGAAGTTGCCAATTGGAAATGTGCTAAATACCTCTATCTGTTACTGTTAGAACCAGAAATTCATTTTATAGCTACTGTGTAGCTTACTCTTGCTTTTTTTCTTTTCTTTTTTTTTTTTTTTTTGGAGACAGTCTTTCTCTGTTATCAAACTAGAGTCCCACGGTCTCAGCTTAGCTCACAGGAACTTCAAACTCCTGGGTTCAAGTGATCCTCCTGCCTCAGTGTCCCAAGTAGCTGGGACTATAAGTGCTCACTACAACACACAGCTAATTTTTCTATTTTCGGTAGAGATGGAGTCTCGCTCTTGCTCAGACTGTTCTCAAACTTCTGAGCTCCTGCCTCAGCCTCCCAGAGTGCTAGGATTACAGATGTGAGCCAGTGCACCCAACCCGTAGCTTACTTTTTGAAAATGCTAATATGAATTGTCATAATTTTAGAGAAACATTTGGTGTCTAATTCTAACAGTACCATTCTTTAGAAGCTCCAGATACCAATTCTTTTTTTTTTTTTTTTAACTTTTCTTCTTGGTATTATTGAGCCAGCCTAAATTAGCTCAAGTAATTTCATTTCTGAAGAGCTCTCCAACCACAGGTAGTCTCTGTTCTCAGTGCTAGATATTTCTGCTTGGGAAATGTTTCTTTTTCTTTATTTTATGGGTTTTTTTTTTTTTCAGATATTTATGAGGGTATATATGTTTTGGTTACATAGTTCGCTTTTGTAAGGTTAAAGTTAGAGTTATAGGTGTGTTTTTCTTTTTTCTTTTTGAGACAGAGTCTCACTCTGTCACCCTGGGTAGAGTGCTGTGGTGCATTTTGAAGTAATTATAGATTCACAGAAGTCTGCAAAGGAATATACAGAGGAGTCTCATAAACTCTTCACTTGGCTTCTTCCAAAGGTAGTATCTTATAAAAATATGGTACAAAATCAAAACAGAGAAACTGGCATTGGTACAATCCATAGTGTTTATTCAGATGTCACTAGTTATGTACTCACTATTGAATGTGTAGCACCAAGCAGTTTTATCACATATGTGACCACATCACAAGCAAGACCGCCAACTGTTCAATCATCACAAGATTTCCTTTATAACTGCATGCATCCCCTCCCCACAGCCCTAACCCCTACAAAGGACTAATCTGTTCTCTATCTCGATAATTTAATTATTTTATTCATGTTACATAACTGGAACCTTCTATTATGTATCATTTTGAAATTGGCTTTTTTCACTCAGCATAATTTCACTGAGGTTCATCCAAGTTGTGCGTATCAATAGTTTATTCCTTCGTAATGTTTAGTAGTATTCCATGTTTAACCAATCAGAGGAAAAGGGTTTTTATGTTTTATATAAAGAGTTATCTAATAGCCTCAGTCATATTCAGAGATTTCTGCATCTTAGTAGCCACATATGACATGTATCAAATAAATGCCAAGGGATCTTACATTTTCGGAGCAGTGGAGATTTTTTTAAATGTCAAGTGTTCACTGTGGCAGATATGAGTTCAATTATAACAGAGCTAGAATTATTTAAAAATGAAAACTAAAAATTTTAAAAATTAAGAATTCTCTTATCTTTCAGTGTCCTCATTAAGACAGAAAAATGTTGCTATCCATGAAATTAAGGGTACAAAAAAAATTGGTCTATGTTACGATGAGAGCTTTCTGTTTAATATATGAGCTCACTTAAATAGGAATTGAAACAAATCCTAGGATTTTGCTATGAGATAGCATACATGTATATAAAAAGATTTGTTCTCATACTGACAGAGCTGCATGGCAGTTTTCACAAGGAAAAGCTTTAGAAAGTTATTTGTCATTGTCAAAGGAGCCTTCATTTTATAAATAAGAGGTAACACTGTTTTCCTTTCATGAAATGTTCTTCTCTCTCCTTTCAAACCAAATAAATCCCATTATCCTTCTGAACTTGGCTCCACAATGGCTTCCAAACACATAGTGCTCTGTTCTTTCTCCAACTCAGGGCATTTGTTAGGTGGCTCAACCTCATGTACCATTGTGTGGAAATTCTAGTAGTGACTCTTATTATTTAACATCTACCTTGTGTTCCAAATTTCTATCTGCTGTTATTTGACATTTTTCTTTGAAGAGCAAAAAAATGAACAGATCTTAAAGTCCTATAACATGGTGCTTATTATACAAATTAAGGTTCACACTGAAGAATGATGATATGGGCATATATTTAATGTTAGGGAAACATGTTCACAGAAAAGCTTGATTCTATTAATGAATTTGTGAAACACAAAAAATTAGTATATCCCCATTTTTGTAAATGTGACACTATATATATTCAAATAAAGAGAGAGAAAATAATAATCCAGAATTATGTATATTTATTTCCTTTTATTCTGTTTGTTCTTCCAAAAATTTTAGTGATAAGCATAAGTAATAAGAAATAATAAAAGTTCTTAAAGTTTAAAGCTTTTTTTCCTTATCTCTTCAACTACATTTCAATTTTCTCAAGAGCAGACTATCATTTATGTCTATACTCCAACTTAGTGATAGAAGTGATTTGCTGGAATTTCTCACAAAAACTAAAACCACATTTTTATAGTATGACTATCATTTGTGACCATAGTTATTCCATCGTGTACGCACATACGTAGGTTGGAAAATTCCTTTAGGTATGAGGACCCCTAGTGTCTTTTACTATGTAGTATAATTCTCCACATCCATGAGAACTCAAAAATTACTTTTTCTTTTGCAAAGAAAATTGAAATTGAAACCAAGGAGTTGGGTTTTTGAAAAAAATAAATAAAACAGATCAACCTTTGGCCAGACTAGAAATAAAAAAATAAAATCTCTAGTAACCTCAATCAGAAATGATAAAGGGGAAATAACAACTGATGCCACAGAGATACAAGACATTATCTTTGAATACTGCCAGAAACTCTATGCCCAGAAATTTGACAATGTGAAGAAAATGGATCAATATTTGGAACCACACCCTCTCCCTAGACTTATCCCGGAAGAAAGAGATCTCCTGACCAGACCAATTTCAAGCACTGAGATCAAAGAAACAATAAAAAAATCTCCCAACAAAAATATGACCTGGTCTGATGGCTTCACACAAGAATTCTATCAAACCTTCAAAGAAGAGCTTATTCCCTTATTGCAGAAATTATTCCAAAAAGTTAAGGAGGAAGTAATCTTCCCCAACACATTTTACAAAGCAAACATTGCCCTAATACCAAAACCAGGAAAAGACCCAACTAAAAAGGAGAACTTCAGACCAATTTCACTAATGAATACAGATGCAAAAATTCTCAACAAAATCCTAGCCAAAAGATTACAGCTTATTATCAAAAAAGCCATACATCATGATCAAGTAGGTTTCATCCCAGGGATACAAGACTGGTTTAATATACATAAGTCCATAAGCATTATTCACCATATCAACAGAAGACTAAGACCACATGATCCTCTCAATAGATGCAGAAAAAGAATTTAATAAAATCCAGCATCCTTTTCTAATTAGAACACTGAAGAGTTTAGGCATAGGTGGCACATTTCTTAAACTAATCAAAGCTATCTATGACAAACCCACAGCTACTATCTTACTGAATGGAGTTAAACTGAAAGCTTTTCCTCTTAGAAGTGGAACAACATGGTTGTCCTCTGTCTCTATTACTATTCCACGTAGTGCTGAAAGTTCTAGCCAATTTTAGGCAAGACAAGGAAATAAAGGGCATCCAAATGGGAGCAGAGGAGGTCAAACTCTCTCTCTCGCTGATGATATGATCTTATACTTAGAGAACCCCTTAGAGAACCCTGGAAGTCTTCAAAAAATACATAATGTCTCAGAATATAAAATCAATGTCCACAAGTCAGTAGCCTTTGTATACTCCAACAACAGCCAAGATGAAAGGCTAACTAAGGACACAACTCCCTTCACCATAGCCCCAAAGAAAATGAAATACCTAAGAATATACCTAACAAAAGAGGACCTCTATAAAGAAAATTATGAAATCCTAAGAAAGGAAATAGCAGAAGATATTAACATATGGAAGAACATACCATGCTCATGGCTGGGAAGAATCAACCTTGTTAAAATAGCTATACTTCCCAAAGTAATCTACCAATTCAACGCCATCCTGTCAAAATACGAACATCAGATTTACAAGACTTGGAAAAAATGATTCTTCAGTTTGTATGGAACCAGAAAAAAAAAACCCGTATTGCTAAGGCAGTTCTTAGTAATAAAAACAAAGCCAGGGGTATCACCATACCAGATTTTAGGCTGAACTACAAGGCAATACTGGTCAAGACAGCATGGTACTGGCACAAAAATAGAGACATAGACATTTGGATCGAATAGAAAACCAGGAAATGAAACCAACAACTTACAACCACCTAACCTTCAATAAACCAAACAAGAACATCCAGTAGGGGAAAGACTCCCTAGTCAATAAATGATGTTGGGAGAACTGGATATCCACATCTAAAAGACTGAAACTGGGACCTGCACTTTTCTCTACTCACAAAAATTGATTCAAGATGGATAAAGGACTTAAAATTTAAGGCATGAAACAATGAAAATCTTCAAAGAAAGAATAGGAAAAACACTGGAAGATATCAGCCTGGGAAAAGACTTTATGAAGAAGACTGCCATGGCAATTGCAATAACAACCAAAATAAATAAATGAGACTTAATTAAACTGAAAAGCTTCTGTACAGCCAAGGAGACAACAACCAAAGAAAATAAACAAACTACACAATGGGACAGGATATTTGCATATTTTGACTCAGACAAAAGCTTGATAACTAGGAGCTATAGAGAACTCAAATTAATCCACATGAAAAAAGCCAACAATCTCATATATCAATGGGGAAGAGAAATAAACAGAACCTTCTCTAAAGAAGACAGACGAATGGCTAGGAAACATATGAAAAAATGCTCAGCATCCCTGATTATTAGAGAAACGCAAATTAAAGCCACCTTGAGATATCATCTAACCCCAGTGAGAATGGCCCATATGACAAAAATCTCAAAACTGCAGATGCTGGCGCACATGTGGAAAGAAAGGAACATTTTTCCACTGCTGGTGGGAATAGTTTTCACTGCAAACTAATACAACATTTTGGGAAGGAAGTATAGGGAAACCTCAAAGAACTCAACCTAGACCTCCCGTTTGATAGATAGAATCCCATTACTGGGCATCTATCCAAAAGGGGAAAAAAAAAAACAAAAAACTTTTATTATAAAGACACTTGTACTAGACTGTTTATCCCAGGTCAATTTACAATCGTCAAAAAGTGGAAACAGCCTAAATGTTCCCCAACCCAGGAATGGATTGGCAAGCTGTGGTACATGTATACCATGGAATACTATTCAGCCATTTTAAAAAATGGAGATTTTGCAGCATTTGTATTAACCTGGATGGAGGTGGAACACATTATTCTTAGTGAAGCATCACAGGAATGGAGAAGGATGAATCCTATGTATTCAACTTTGATATGAGGCCAATTAATGACAATTAATGATACAGTGGGGGTTGGGGCAAGGGGAGAACAGAGAAAGAGAGAATATTGGTGTATTGTTTTGTGTGTTCCATGGATTCCCTTGTCTCTAACTCATAGGATGGCCTAGATGGAGACTTATGGACAAAAAAGAATGAGCTCATGACAATATTATTATTCAAGATAATTGGAGGGAAGAGAAATAATATAAAATAATAAATCCAAGAGAAGGCAAGGAGACAGAAAGAGAAAAGAGAACACAGAATAGATGGAATACATAGAAATGAAATATTAACACGTTAGATTTAAATGAAATATTAACATGTTAGATTTAAATACCAGTAATTACATTATAGGTAAATGGAAAAATACTTCAATTAAAAGACACAGACTGTCATATTGCATTAAAAAAAATTACTTTCATGCAAAACACTCCAGTATTAAGTTTAAAAGTAAAAGGATACAAAAATATATTACACTACCACTGACCAAAATGTTGGGACCACTATATTTAACATAAGACAAAGGAAACTTTAAGGGGTGGGGGCATTTCCTAAAAACATAATGTTTAATTCACCAGAAAGATATAATTATTCTAAAATTTCATGTGCCTAATAGATAGTCTCAAATTATAGGAAACAAAAATTCATAAAATTCAAAGGAGAAATGGACAAATCTACACTTATAGCAGATTTTAACCAGATCTCTCTCAGTAAGTAATATAACAAGATGAATCCGTAAGTACCTATGAAATTTGAAAACACATTTATTAAACTTAATCTAATTGGCATATTCAGAATACTGCACCCCAAACTTCAGAATAAATATCCCTTTCAAGCATATACTATCACTTATAAAAATTGTCCATATGCTAGATGGGCCATAAAGCAAATCACAACAAATGTCAGATTTAAATTATACCAAAAATGTACTTCAAACACAGCAAAATTAATTGAGAACATATAAACCTGAAATATTTCATATATTTAAAAGTTAGTATATACACTTCTAAACAATGTATGGATAAAAGATATGTGTATAAATGGAAATGATAATGAAAATATAAAATATTAAAATTTGTGGAATGAAGCTAAAGCCATGCTTAGAGGTAAATTTACAGTGGATCTGACAGGTGATGTTTCATTTAACTTAGTGGAATGGGAAAACACCAAAGAATTACAAACAAATGAGTGAAATGTTCAAGGTCATTCTTCACAACCATACTACGAGGGAGAAGTGTCCAGGATAAACAACCTTGTGTCTGCAATAACACTCACCACGCTCTCTTAATTGTAATGGCCTGTTTAATATCTGTCTCCTCTGTCAGATTCTGTGTCTTGTCAATACTATATCTCCAGCATCTAGGATACCCTACCATGGTGCTTACAACATAGAAAATGATCAATAAATATTTGTGCATTAATAAAGGATGAGAGAAATAGGGGGCTGTAGAACTTGATTAGAAAGCCATTGGAATAGCTGGGCTTAGTTCTGGATTGACATATAAGTAGGTCATAGAGTTACAGTTGTCCAGCAAACAGAAGGATCTAGAAATGTACATATGAATGCTTAAGCTAGATGCTCTCTTCATTTACTTATTTCCATTAATCATACTGCTTAATTCATTTGCTTGTTCATTCATTCAACAACTTTGTATTGAGTACCTATGATATACCAGGTATATTCCGGCACGGGAAGTATAGATGTGAATAAAACAAAGTTCCTGCTGAAGTGGAACTTACATTCTAATTGGGCAATTCAGACAGGGACAAGTAAAAATAAGTGCCTTGAAGAAAAATAAAGTAGAGAAATAGATGACAGGGTATAAGCAAGCCTCCATGTCTGAGAAACTGCTATGAAGCCAAGATGACTGGAGCAGAGGAAGGGAGGGGAATGCTCATTAGAGGTACCGAGGTACCGTGAGCCTGGTAAAGTAGGACCATGTAGCATAAAGACTTGGGTTTCACTCTAAAGAAAATAAAAAGGTGGGCGGCGCCTGTGGCTCAGTCGGTAAGGCGCCGGCCCCATATACCGAGGGTGGCGGGTTCAAACCCGGCCCTGGCTGAACTGCAACCAAAAAATAGCCGGGCGTTGTGGCGGGTGCCTGTAGTACCAGCTACTCGGGAGGCTGAGGCAAGAGAATCGCTTAAGCCCAGGAGTTGGAGGTTGCTGTGAGCCGTGTGATGCCACGGGCACTCTACCCAGGGCCATAAAGTGAAACTCTGTCTCTACAAAAAAAAAAAAAAGAAAAGAAAAGAAAAAGGCATTGAAGGATTTAAGCTGAGGACTCCCATGATCTGACTCAGGAATATAAAGGGACCACTCCTTTCATGCAGTGGCTGACACCTATAATCCCAAGGCTTTGGGAGGCTAAGGTAGGAGGATCAACTGAGGCCAGGAGTTTGAGCCTGGGCACCATAGTGAGACTCCGCCTCTACAAAACATAAGAAAAATTAACCAGGCATGGTGGTGCCTGCGTTTAGTCCCAGATACTCAGGAGGCTAAGGCAGGAGGATTGCAGGAGTCCAGGAGTTTGAGGCTTCAGTGAGCTGTGATCAAACCACCGCACCACTCCAGCCTGGGCAAGAGTCAGACCCTATCTTTAAAGAAATAGGATCACTCTGATTATCATATAGAGAATAAACTATACGAAGGTGAAGGTAAGACAACTTAGGAAGCTAACCTCTGAGTCATTTTGACTGCTTGCACTCAGCGCTTATCCAAGTCCATCTACTGTAACTTAATAATATCTCTGCCACCCAGCTGTTTCTTTCCCAGTCACATTACCCAATCCAGAACTCACTACATACTGCTTTCTCTACTATAATACTAGACACGCTAGTTTAGGGGCTACAAGTTTGAAGAGGGAGGAGTAGGGGTTCCCAATCATCCTTTAAATAGTTCTAGTACCAATACTGAATAGAACAGAAAGATAAATAGTACATTATTAAAAATAGAAATTAAGTGGCACAGTTGAAGAGTTGGGTATGTCGTGGCAGCCAATAAGAACAAAAATTAAAATGCTTACTTAAAAGTCTTTGATGATTTCTGAATTAATGCATATTTGTAGACATGAACCTAATTCTTTAGAATGTTTGATCCTGAATTTGTTCAAAAAAGCAGGTGCAAGTACATAATTTGTTCACTTTATTTTAATTCGCACACAACATATGGATATTAATTTTCAGAATATACCAAAACTCAGACAGATGACAATATCAGCCAATAGTAGGATATTTGAATTTTATATTAAAGACCAAAATTATGTCTTCACATCTCTGGAACACACACTAATTTCATGTTCTTAAATACAGTGCTATATTCTTATATACAGGATAAAAAAGCTAAAAGCAAATGTTTAAAGCTGAGCATCTTTAATAACTAAGAGAAGTAGGGGCGGCGCCTGTGGCTCAGCGGGTAAGGGCGCTGGTCCCATATGCCGGAGGTGGCGGGTTCAAACCCAGCCCCGGCCAAATTAAAAAAAAAAAAAAAAAAAATAACTAAGAGAAGTAATGTAATCTAAAATGGGATTTTATTCCTAGAAAGTATAATTAGATTTAATGAACTTCAATAGCAATTATATTAACATTTACCATTATTGGTAGTTCTAGAAATAAGAATTGGGGCTGTGGCAATTTAAACAATTTACTTTCCTTAAAAAAGACAGAGTCTAACTATTACCTACAAATTCACTTCTCTATAATAATCATGTTGATATTTACTGAACAAAAATGAGGAGAAAGTCCAAAGCAAATAATATGGTTACAGATTACTATAACTAAATGCAAAACTATATAAATGAGTTAATAGGACAAAAAAATCATACACTACTGAATAATCAAGAAAATCAGAATATGACTCTCAATAATTTTTTTACAATTTATAATTATATAGATGTGACTGTCATATATCTGCAGAATATTTTCTTATTACCATAGATTTACTTTTTTTGCAAGGCAGGAGACTATAATAGTTCCTTTAGCTAGCTAGTGCATCACAAATCTGTTACTAAGAGAGAAAAACCTTGAATACAGGAAAAAAAAAGTCACTTCTTTCAAGCCTTATTTCTTCTATTTTATAAAAAAAAAAGTCCTTATAAAAATCAACCAATTTGAATTTATATTCTTTTGAATTGGCAAATAAAGTGAAAACCATACGCTTAGCGTTTATTCCATGCCAAATGTAGCCAGACATCATAATAGCAAAGGAACTGATCTTACAGCAATTATAAAAATGTAAATAAGGCTTTAAAACTGACTCAGGAATTATATTTTATAAATGAAGCTTTGATTTTAATTTAAACAATTCTCTTAGGGCATGATATGCATTATTCAAAATGTTCTGCTTTCATTACGATTGAAATAGTACTTATCCTTCAGAAAACCAGGGAACAGAAACACCTGTTTCTGATCAAATTACAGCTCCTAATAATTATAATAATTGTATTAGAAGATTAACTTTAAAATGTAAACATCACAATATATTTAAATTATTAGAGGTTTATTTATAAGTTATCAGTGGAAAATGTGAAATACAATGTAATATACCCTTACCTATTTTAGTCCAAATATTCTTACTAGTAAAGCATATATCAAGTGTCTATATTAAAAATGCTTTTCATAACATATTGTTTTCTTTCTTTTGTAAATATAATATTTTATTATTAAAATTTGGAAAACAAACTACAAAAAAATGTAACAGGTTAGCAATGACTGTCAATATGTTGATATATTTCCTCCAAAACCCCTGCCCATCTGATTGGCTATCTATTTGTTTCTATTGTTATTTATATTAAATTAAGATAATACTAAATATTTTATAACTTGCTTTTTTATTAATATTAAAACTCATGAGTCATTTTAATAGAAAAAAATCAAAGGACTTTTCAATATATGTTCTTTTTTCAAAGTGTCAGGTACATGCCAAGTTGAGTCATGAAGAGAAATGTCAGTGTGATCTGTGGCAGCTGCTGGCTTCCCTGGGAAGGAAGGGGCTGGTTAGGAGTACAGTAGCCAGTAAACCTCTCAGCACTCCACAAAGTCACTAGTGGGAAAAGAACAAAGGCCTTTCCAATGCAGCTAACACAGATGTGCCCAAAGGCAAACTGTCAGAAACAGTTAAGGTGACAGCTACTCACAGTTCATTATCTCCTTCTCACAGGTCACTGGGTGACAAGCTGGGTCAGCATGCTTTGTTGGCTGGCCCAGTCCTTCCCCACCCTCTGTTCAATTTAAATAAGGGTAAAGGACTCCTTTAGATAAACTAACTTAAACACGCACATTCCAGACACTGAAATACCAGAATATGACATTCATTTTACTTTGGACCAAGCTTAGCATTCAATGTACACATAACTTTCTTTGTCCAAACAAGGAGAGAAGCACATTTCTAAACTTCATTGGTAGAAAGAGCAAAAATATTTTGTTAAGCTGTATGTAAAGCAAACAAGAAAATACAATCTTCCATGAGTTAAGAACCTTACTCGGAAGTCCTCATATAGTTAGAGTATTTTTTTCTTCAATGAAAAAATGAATTTTTCCATGCCACGAAAAAAGAAAGGATCAATGAACAGGTTGCTTTTCATAGTGTTTCAAACGTAAATTAAATGAAATGACTGTGTAGATGGGAGAGCCTTGTTTGGGGTGATTATTTTAGAGACAGTGTGTATG
Source organism: Nycticebus coucang (assembly GCF_027406575.1). NCBI lineage: Eukaryota > Metazoa > Chordata > Mammalia > Primates > Lorisidae > Nycticebus > Nycticebus coucang. Next base: position 33,805,401 of record NC_069793.1, on the reverse strand, counting down.
CAAGCATGCATGTGTACACATTTGAAGAGGGAAGGAAACAGAATCTCATCTACTATGATCAATTGTAGGGGAGAACATAGAAAAATCTCTGTGACCTAAAGAGAGGGGAAAAAAGAGGTAGAAATAATTGCTAGATCCTAAAACATAAACCTAGAAGAATGCTCACTAAGAAAAGGCCCCTGGTTACTTTCTTATTAAATAAAATCCCAAATACACTTGCCAGTCAATTCCTATTGACTAAAAAACACAAATCTAAATACAACTTTATTAAAAATTATTTTCTGTCTCTACTTGTTTTCAGAATATCTTTCCAACTACCATGTATTGAGTGCTTACTATCTTCCTGGAAATTTAAAGATACTTCATTTAATTCTAACAACTCAAATAGACATCATGATATGTTAGCTGATATTAACCCGTTAACCACCTTTTTTTTTGCGGGGGGGTCTCACTTTTCCTTATATTATATGCCTTTCTTCCAACATTCAAGCATTAGGTTGTATGGCAAAAAGAATGCAAAAAGTCAAATCCCCACGCCATCCAATGCTCTGGACCCTCACAGAAAATCTGTCCAAGCTGGAAAAGAGAGAAATCACAGGGAAGTGAGTTACCATTGGAGCCAGGACAAACACAGAGATCCCATACAGGGCTGAGGAATTTGAGTCAATGTAACTGTGTCTCTTTCTTGAATAGAGTTCAGGATAAGAGCCCAGGTTAATGACAAGCCACAAAATACTCTCAAAAAGGGTAGAGTAGAAAAGGAGTGATTTTAGATAGGTCAACAACATCTGTACAATGAGTTCCCCAGCACTCCTTGAGTTTCTATTTTAGATGAAAATATTAGACTATTGTGAAGAGACCTTTATTCCAATGATGTAGAAAGGCAAAGAGTGTGCACAGGGGCCTGGCTATGTGGCTGTGCAGCCTTGTGGTCCAGCTGTGGAGCATCAGTTTGTTGAGAGCCCTGTGCATGATTAAAAAATAAGTAGCAGAGAAAAGAAGACTTAAAACCTACATTTTCATACTGCTCAGGATACTCCCATGCTCTGATATAGTAAGGCACTAAATTTGTTACTTACTTTGTCTGTATTCTATCTTCCAAACAACAAGTCTAAAGGATTTGAGGTTTAAATAATAAGTTAAAGAGATAATAAATTGAACAGTGATCTTTAATATAAGACAATAATATTACCTTCCTATAATAATCCCAGGTGGGAATATGTAATTTAAGAATATAAAGTAGCTTTTTGTTGAAAAACAAAGTCAAGTTTTTTTCTCCTTTTTTCATGCAAGTGATATTTCTGTCTATAGTTAGTATATTTAAGTAGAGGAGTTCCCTTAAACTTTAATGAGTATGATAAAAATTACTTTATCCTTTAAAAATAGTTCCATAAATAGCATTTCCAAACAGTTACTGATTAAAATTACAGTTTATAAAGTCAGTCAGTAATTTACAGATATATAACACCAAATGAAACAAAATAATGATAATAACAATAAACTTCGGCATCCAATTAAATAAAGAAATAGTTTATATTTTTCAACCCAGGATCATTTTCAACCAGTTAGCAAAATCACTGATGTTACTTTTATTTTAGTAATAGAAAAGGTGTTGATTTGTTACGCCATCATTGCTTCAGACCATCTTTTGTGGATTTACCCTTGAATGCAAATGTAATGTTCTCCTCATGAAAAAATAAAAGGGATTGCTCACAGTGATGGCTTTCTTAAAGACTACTTGGTGTTTCCACAATTGGATATATGCTCAGGACTGCCTTACTTAAATATGTTATTTCAGAGTATTTTAGTAAGATCCTAGGACAGCAACCCATCCTAAAGGTACTTATAAATAACGACATACAGTACATCTTGACCAAAATACACATAAATGTCACCTCTCTTCATCAAATGTGACCCAAAAACTACTATGCTGGAAAGCCAAAGGGCTTTTGAGATATTTCAATAATCTTCAAGAAATTATTCTTACATGAAACTGAAGGAAAACATCGAATGTCATTGAGCAATAAAGCTCAGCTCTGTCAGGGCCTTACCTCTGAGAAGAAGCCTTAGGATGTTTCTCTTCCAGTTTCCTCACTAGTGCCACTGTCAGCTGTCCTGCCTCCTCAAGAGAACCTTCTGGCATTAAATGGGTGTCTGGGGTTTCTGGCAGTTGCGTCACAACAGAATTGCTGGCACTCTTTTGCAGAACCTTATAAATGAAATAGGGGAATAATGTAGCTAATTTTCATTGAGTAGAAATATTTAAACTGGATATGCCAAAAATAAAACATTGTACTTTTCATGGTCACGTTGGTCTTCAAACAAAACATAAATCATTTGTACATGGCCAGAACAAAAGAAGGCAGTCCTAATAAAAAGCGAGGGTATCACCATCTATTTAATAAAATAATGTTCATATAAATATGTAGATGTTTACATAAATATAAATGTGCACATAGATATTATATATATGATCTAAACAATCAATAACATTAAGATAAACTCATGCTTGCCTCATGAAAGTGACTTGAACATTTTTTTTTTTCTCTTTTCAAAACACAGTTTAGAGATCTGTTTCTGTCTTGCCTCTGGCTCACCTCACTGACCTCTTCCGCTAAGTTTCTGCCACGTTCCTGATGATCAGTGGTCCAGGCGCCATGGTGAATGTGATACTCTATCTGGGTCACATCCACTTGTGCATTTAGCTCCTCTAGGTAAGTCAGAACAAACTGAGGATAAGCCTGTAAAAAAGGAAAACATAAACAGGACTGCCACCCTTATAAGCGATAGTCAAAGATCTGTCCAACTGAAAAGAGAGAAGGATAAATTATGAAAAGGTCTGGTTAATAAACATCACACTTTTTATTATCAATTTCAGATCAAAATCAAGCCAAATTACTTTAATCTGAAAACCTTGATTTCTCACACTCAGTAATACACATTTAGGGTTCTGGAGTGCTTTATATTTTTTAACATAGATATTTAGGTTATATTTCCTAAAAAAGTTAAAAGTTATTCAGCATTTCTTTCCCTAGAAAAATATAAATCAATCTGAAGATGCTGCATACTTAGTATGGTTCCAATATATGACATTCTGGAAAGGCAAAATCATAGAGAACAAAAAATTACTGGTTTCCAGGGTTGGGGTAGTGGGATAAACAAGTAGAACACAGAAGATTTTTATGGAAGTTAAACTATTCTGTATGATACTATGATGGTGAAGACATGTCATTATACATTTGTTCAAACACCTAGAACATACAATACCAAGAGTGAACCCTAATGGAAACTACAGACTTTGGATGAGAACCATGGTCAGTTTAAGTTCATCAATTGTAACAAATGTACTTAGTACTCTGATACAGAATATAGATAGTGGGGGAAGGTATATATTTGTGGGGCAGGGGACATATGGGAACTTCTTGTACTTTACACTGAAGTTTTCTGTGAACCTAAAACTTCTCTAAACAGAGAAAATCTATTTTTTAAAAAAATGTAAGAGACTCTACCAAAAGGACAAGTGACAAAAGAAAAATAGATGAATTGTACTACATCAAAATTAAAAATTTTGTGCTATCAAAGAAAGTGACAAGACAATCTACAGAATATGAGAAAATATTTTCAAATCATATGTCCAATAAGGGATGTGAACCCAGAATTTATAAAGAACTTTTATACTCAATAATGAAAAGACAAAAACCCAATAAAAATATGAGCAAAGGATCTAAGTAGACATTTCTGCAAAGAAGATATACAAATGGCTAACCAAGAACAAGAACAGATGTTCAACATCAGTAGTCCTTAGGAAAACACAAATCAAAACCTCAATGAGATAACACTTCATAACTACTAGGATGACTATAGTCAAAATGGCAGGGTAAAAAGAGTTGGCGAGGATGTGGAGAAGTTGGAACCCTCACATGTTGATGGTAAGAATATAAAAAGAACAGCAGTCATTCCCCAAAATGTTAAACATGGAGTTATCCTATGACTCAGTAATTTCATTTCTAACTCCATACCTATGAGAAATGAAATCATATACCACACACACAAACGTCTGCACCAATGTTCATAGCAACATTATTCATAATAGTCAAAATAGTGGAAACAAATGAAATGCTCATCAACTGGGATCAAATGGGAGGTCTAGCTTGAGTGCTTTGAGGTTTCTCCATACTTCCTTCCAGAAAGGCTGTACTAGTTTGCAGTCCCAACAGCAGTGTAAAAGTGTTCCCTTCTCCTGCAATCCCATTACTGGGCATCTACCCAGAAGGAAAAAAAATTCTTTTATCATAAGGACACATGTACTAGACTGTTTATTGCAGCTCAATTTACCAAATCGCAAAAATGTGGAAACAGCCTAAATGCCCACCAACCCAGGAATGGATTAACAAGCTGTGGTATATGTATACCATGGAATACTATTCAGCTATTAAAAAAAATGGAGACTTGGGCAGTGCCTGTGGCTCAGTTGGTAAGGCGCTGGCCCCATATGCCGAGGGTGACGGGTTCAAACCCGGCCCTGGCCAAACTGCAACCAAAAAATAGCTGGGCGTTGTGGCGGGTGCCTGTAGTCCCAGCTACTCGGGAGGCTGAGGCAAGAGAATCGCTTGAGCCCAGGAGTTGGAGGTTGCTGTGAGCTGTGTGAGGCCACGGCACTCTACCGAGGGCCATAAAGTGAGAACCTGTCTCTACAAAAAAAAAAAAAAAAATGGAGACTTTACATCCTTTGTATTAACCTGGATGGAAGTGGAAGACATTATTCTTAGTAAAGCATCACAAGAATGGAGAAGCATGAATCCTATGTACTCAATTTTGATATGAGAACAATTAATGACAATTAAGGTTATGGGGTGGGGGGAGGAAAAGCAGAAAGAGGGACGGAGGGAGGGGGGTGGGGCCTTGTGTGTCACACTTTATGGGGGCAAGACATGATTGCAAGAGGGACTTTACCTAACAATTGCAATCAGTGTAACCTGGCTTATTGTACCCTCAATGAATCCCCAACAATAAAAAAAAAAAAAGGAAAAAAAAGAACAAAAGGTGTGCAGAGGTCCTCAAACTTTTCAAACAGGGGGCCAGTTCACTGTCCCTCAGACCATTGGAGGGCCAGACTATAGTTTAAAAAAAAAACTATGAACGAATTCCTATGCACACTGCACATATCTTATTTTGAAGTAAAAAAACAAAATGGGAACAAATACAATCACATCAACTCATGTGGCCTGCGTGCCATAGTTTGAGGATCCCTTGAGCCAATGTACCCATTTCTGATAAAAATAAAAGTTGATTTTATATGTTGAAAAAAAAAAAAAGAAAAGAAATGCTCATCAACTGGTAAATGGATAAAACAGGTGATGTTTCCCTACAATGAAATAGTATTTGACAATAAAAAGAAATGAATTACTACTGCATGCTATAACACAACACAGATAAATTCAGAAAACATTATGCTAAGTGGAAGAAATCAATCATAGTTGACCACATATTAAATGATTCCATTTATATGTAATGTCCAGACAAGACAAATCTATAAAGGTAAATAGGGCTGTGGGGGTTGCGGAATAGACAGAGAAAGGAGATTAAGTGTGAATTATAAGGTGTCTTTCAGGGAGGGCAAAAATGTTAAAATCTAAAAATTAGATTGTGGTCATAGACACACAACCCTGTAAATATACTCAAAAATGCTGAAGGATGCAGTTGAAATGGATGAATTGTATGGTATGTGAACTATATTTCAATAAATATATTTTTAATGTTAGGGATTAAATTTACATGTTTCAATGTAATAAATTTTTCAATTTAGAAAATGAAAATATAAAGCATAACTTTAAACCACAGAGTAAATAAAAAGAGAGATAAGAACCAAATAGGTCAGGAAGAAAGAAAAAAGATGCAAATTAAAAGCATAGTAAACAGAATTTTTTTGTTCAGTTAATCAATGAGCTTCTTAACTGTGTAATTTCTTTCTATTTTATTGATAGATATTAGTTGTACATATTTTGGAGATACATGGGATATTTTGATATCTGTATGTAAGGTTTAATGATCAATTCGGGGTAATTGGGATATCTAACACCTCAAAAATTAAATTAGTGAAAAAAATTAAATTAGTGAAATTTTAAACGTTCATTCCCTTTGACTTAAATAATATGCATATCTACAAAGATGCCTACTACAGCACTGTGTATATTTGCCTTAATGTGCATTACCAGGGAAATTTTAAAAGATAGCATAGAAGTGAATATCAGTTATGACAAAATGACTACAGAACATTATCAGATGGAAAAAAGTAGGTAACAAAGTAGGATGTATAGTTTTCTGTGTATGTGTTTATCTAATTAATCAGAAATGATATACTAGCAAAGATAATATTTGAGGAATAGGTTTAAAGGTACTTTTGCTTATTATTTATTTAGTTCTAAATTGTTGGAGGGTTTTTCCCAAACTAACACATACAAATTTTATTATTTAAATGGGAACCATACTCTGTACACAAATATATGCATGATTTGGAGGAATATATAAAAAGCCTTAAAAGTTATTGTTAGTGAATAACTCTGGGAAATGGGATTAAGTTTTTAGAAGAAGAGACTTTATTTTTCATTAATATATTTTTTCTAATATTAATTCTTATGTAAAAGTATTACTTTTATAAAAATTAATACTTAAAAAAGATCCGATTGAAATAGTGGTTTTACTGCACATGTCAGTCAGATCATCTTAAAGAGTTTTTTTTTTTTTACCTTTTGTAGAGACAGGGTCTTGCCCTGTTGTTGCTCAAGTTGGAGTACAAAGGATTTGGTCTGTAAAATTTGGATGCAGTCAAAAGGCCACACTCAAGGATCCCAAGGCCACCTGTGGCCTGAAAGCTGGATGTTCCCCATCCTGGGAGAGAGTCAACAGCCTAATCTTTCAACTTTTCTTCCCTTCAACCGCATCACCCTAAATTGAACGCTAATGTCTACACCTCTCATTATTTTCCAAGTCCATCAGGTCTTTGGGCTTCATTACATTCTTCTCATTCTAATCGATTTTTTACCATTAGAAGGTAAGTTTTAACAACAACAAAAAAAATCTTAGATCACATTATTCCCACCTCAAAACCATCAAATAGTACACTAGTCCATACTGATTAAAATCCTACAGTCCGATTCTGGTTTCAAATTCCAGTTTGAGTAAGTGCCACCTCCATAACAGAGAAGTTTCTCCAGTAAAGACTGAGTAGGCGCATGCTCAGAATTGACCACATTCGATCTCAGGATACAATGACAACTTTCTGGTTGCTAAAGGAACCTAACCCATTTGAGATTTTTACACCATAATAGGACGAGGGAATCATCGTCACCGTTCCCACGATGTTCCTTCCATGCACATTAGGAAGGCTTCATATTTGATCTAACTTCAGTGCACACAAGAGTGTTTGTCTTCTAGGGAAGTATGTGGTACAGCAGGCAAGTTAGCAGAATGTCACTTGGAATTTTAAACTCTGGATATTTTACCTCTCCCTGGTCAATACGATGACCATGCATGACTTCTCTATTTTTCCTGATTATAAATGCTTGTTACAGAAAACTTAGAAAATATTGTCCATCCTCCTACCATCTATTTCATGTATAAACTTCCAGTTTGCATATGTGTGTATATACACCTATATTTATATACCTATAAATATATAGATACATATATATCTATAGACACACATATATATCTATATATACACACAGTACAATATAAATAAATAATTTTCTTTCTCTTTTTTTTTTTAGCTAGTCAAGCATGGTTGTAGAGGGAATAATATTGTTTTCTTACTTGATTTTCCTCAATTAACATTAGCATTTTCTTCTGTCATCATAAATTATTCTACATCATTGTGGTGCCAACATTTAGTATTCATTTATAATAAAGACATGCCAGAATACATTCATACAATCTCATTATTGATTACTTAATTTGTTTTCAAATTTCACCTTTCCACACAATCCTACAATGAGCATCCTTTAAGATGTATTATGGTGCCTACTACTGATGAATTCTTTCGGGTAAGTTGTAGTAAGTGGAATGTACGCATTTTTAAGGATTTTGATAAATAAAGCCAAACCGACCCTCATCGTTGTACCAACTTCTTAGATGGGAGCAAATGTTCCTTGCCTTTTTGTATTCATACTTTGTGTAGTCCCCTAACACATCAAAGCAGGGTTGGTCTATGGGACCCAGAGAATTTGGCAGAAGTGGTGGAAATGTAACTGGATGAAGAGGGTCTGGCTGCATGTCACTGTCAGCCAAATATAGAGATGGGGAATAAGTCCAACAATGTTTATTGTCAGAAGGCCAGTGCTTCTGGAGAACAGGGAAAGTAGTCTCTCAAATCGGTTCAATGTCGTTTACAATTCTGACAGTTTTTATAATGTAATACAAGGAAACAAACCTAGAAAAAATTAACTTTAAAGGAACTATCAAAGAAAACAACATACAGGCAGTCTTTCCTGTAACAAAGTAACGATCCTTAACATAAAAGAAACCTTTACTCTAACAATATACCAACACTTGTTGTCTAAGCGTTACTATCTCCCCCCAAAGTCTTTTGAGATAAACATCTCCTCACAATCACAGAGAACCCTTAGGTTGATAAACATGGAAGGTGCGTGGGGAGAGAATGTGGGCTCAGCAAACTAGGTCAGCTGCTGCTTCAGTTGGGCTTCTCAGACTGCAGCCTGCAGGCTGCTTTTCTGGCTTCAGAACTTCTGAGATTGGGTTGCAAGAGACACTTCAATTTCCATTTTGCTTTCTTGCTCTCACTTACTTTTTTGGTTCACTAATTCATGTTGGGAAGAGTGCTATGGAAAGACCCACAAGTCACAGAATTAATGCTTCTGGGCGACAGCTCCAGTGTGCTTAGAAGCAGATCTTCCAGCCCTAGTCGAGCCTCAGATATTTGCAACTCCAGTAAACACCTTGGCTGCCACCTCATAAGAAATGTTGAGTTAAAACTACCCAGCAAAGACACTTCAGCTTCCTGGCCCACACAAACTGCGAGATTAGAAAAGTTTGATGCTTTAAATTACTATTACTTTAAATTAAATTACTTTAAATTACTATGCTTTTGAGGTAATTTGTTAAGTAGTGATAGATAACTAATACTAACACAAAATGAATATGTTTCTCACATATTCATCAATTTTATCTTCCTGATTTTACACCTTCCTATTTTTAATAGGGAGAAAACAGTATCTCATCATTTTTCTATTATTTAATCTCTAGTGAAGCTAAGCTAAACTTTTCATTTGATTTGTGTCTTTTAATTTTTGCTCTGTCATGTATAAACCTTTGATCATTTTTCAATTGAAGTGCATTTTTTTTTCTACTGCTCCATCAGCTTTAATATACATCGAGAGGATTATCTCACTCTCTGATGTGTCTCTTGCAAGGATTTTCCATATTTGTCATTATTTCCCTGTTTACTTTTGCTTAAGCTGTTTTAGATTTAGGAGTTTTAAAATGCTTATATACTCAAACTCATTAGTCTTTTCATTTATGAATTCCATCTTTGTTTGCATACTTACAAAGATGTCTACTCACTACTACACTGGGTTAAATGCTTTAATCTATACCTTTTTCTATTCATGTTCAATATTTAAGTTTAAATTCTTAACTTTCCTAAAACTAGTGAATTGTATGAGAGAAAGGATGTAATGTTATTGTCTTTTTGCAAATAAGTGGAGGAATGGTTAACTTTGAAAATAAACAAAAGAAAAAATTATCCAAGTAAAAATAATATAACAAAATGCAATAAATGCACTTAAATTTGTTCATTACTATTATCATTATTAGCTACAAGTTATTGATCTGCTGTTATAGGCGGGAGTCTGTGCTAAATATACTTAGCATTTTATAGTATATAACTATATAGAGATAGATAGATCTCCACTTGCAGAGGAAGAATGTTAGGCTTACAAAAGGTTAAATGACTTACCTAAGCCTACAGAGCTAACAAGTGTCAGGGCCAAGATTAGTGTTAACATCCGAAAGCAAGCCAGGTGCCCGTAGCTCAGTGGTTAGGGAGCAGGCCACATGCACCAGTACTGGTGGATTCAAACTGGCCCGGGCCTGCTAAACAATGACAACGACAACAACAACAACAAATAGCCAGATGTTGTGGCAGGTGCCTGTAGTCTGAGCTAGTTGGGAGGCTGAGGCAAGAGAATCACTTGAGACCAAGAGATTGAGGTTGCTGTGAACTATGACACTACAGTACTCTACAGAGGGTGACAAAGTGAAACTCTGTCTCAGTTAAAAAAAAAAATCCTAAACCAGTAATTCTTCCTTTTTTTAAAAGAAATAAATAACATGAGCTACATTTGATCCAGCTGCAAATAATTATCAAATTATCCTCCATTTTATCCTTAACTAGATAGAAGCAGTTTCAGATATGACTAAATTTAGAGCTAATCAAGATTTCTAAACCTCTAACAGAATAAAATGCCTCATTAATAAATAGTTTTGCTCTGGGAATATAGATTAATTATTATAAAAATATCAGTGATTGTGTTTGGAAATAGAGTTTTATAATAGAATCAAAACTGTAACAGAGGAAATAGCCTAATGTTTGCTGTCTCTTTCAAATGTCCCCCATTGTTTTTGGAAATTGAAATCTGCATTCCTGCCTTGAGTGGTGGTCGTGAGGTAAGGGAGTGTTTTGTATTCTGTGCCCTACAGAGATGGGCCCGGAGACTGGCGCCTGGCCAACTGGCAGAGGTGTCAAGGTGTGTGCAGGCAAGCCTCCCAGATGGGTGGAGGTCACAGTTTTAACTTCAGCAGAAATGGGACTAAAATAATCATTAATTGTAGTTGAATGACAATAGGCCTTCCCTTTTATAAGCTCTGTGCTTCTGCTTATGGACTGGGTAAATTGGGTTTTAGGGACACATAGTCTGTGATATTTCTTCCATTGCCAGCAAAGTAATAAATTTTCCTCTCCTTCTTCTCAAAAACCACTTGTTTTTGTTTTTCTTATATGGCCTCAAGAATGAGTGCTGAAATTTCAGTAACAAAACCTTCTTTAAAGTAACCATGTTTGAAATATAAACATAGGCATCAGTAATAGTACTGTTGGGAATAATTAGAACATTATAAATTGGACGAAAAGGAGAAGTAAAAAGAACAGATGAGCAGAAGTAGATAATTAGGCATCTAAATGGAGAGAAGAAAAGGTAAAAAGGCATACTTAAACTTTGATTTTGCTCAGTTGAGTCAGGTATGTCTCAGAATTTACTCATCATGTAAAGGTACAGGCCAGACAGCTAGGGGGATATATTTTGGTACATTCTCAAAGTCCTGCTTTTATTTTTAACAATATGTACATGCTTCATTCTACCTGTGACTCCCTCATCAGCTACCTCGAGCTTCACTCTGGTTTAGGAATATAGTGGAGATCAGAATGGGAATGAGGGATGACTAAGGCAAAAGTCAGGGGGAATCTTGAACACAGTTCAATAACAGTGATTTTTAAAATGCTTTGACATTTCTTAGCTGTGCCAAATTCCTACTCATAAACAAAGATAATTATGTGTAGTCTTGGTTGGGTTAGTGTGAACTAAAATAAAATCCTAAGCACCCTGATGACTGCATGGATCCCCACTTGGCCAAGGAGACTCTAGAAAAATCTTAACACTGAATTCCCAGCCATGAAGGGAAGGGAGGTCAGACATGTCTGGTTATACCCACTCCCTTTTAGTTTAGACACAGTTGACCAGAATTAATGTTAAAACAGAAGTCATAACTGACAAAACAGACTCTTTGTCACAATAAGATACTAAATTATTAACATAACCTAAGGCCGTATAGAGCAAAGATTAAATTACCTGCAGACCATCATTTTGCTCAACAGATCACTTGAGTCAGTGTATTGCCCCTTGCCTCTGATTAACAGACTTCCTTATCTTAACACTCCAAGCTTTTAGACAAAAACGTTTTCCCCCCCGGCTCTGATACCCAGGCTAGAATGTAGTGGCATCATCATAACTCACTGCAACCTCAAACTTTCTGCCTCAGCCTTCTGAGTAGCTAGGACTGTAAACTCAACCACCATGTCAAGCTAATTTTTCTTATTTTTTGTACAGATGGAGTCTCTCCATGTTACCCTGGCTGGTTCTGAACACTTGGCCTCATGGGATCCTCCCAAAGTAATAGGATTACAAGAATGAGCCACTGTGTCTGGCCTAGACAAAGCTTCATTTCTTTAAGAAATTACAAATCAGGGAATCTTTGAACTCACCTATGACCTATAAGCCTCCACTTTGAGATGTCCTACCTTTTAGGACCAGAACAGAGTACATCTTCCATATATTGGTTTGTGATTTTACCTGCGATTTCTGTCTCTCTAAAATGTAGAAAACCAAAATGTAACCCAACTAGTTTGGGACTGCTTGCTTAAGGCTTCTTGTGTATGGCTCCCCAGGCCATGGTCATACATATTGGCTCAGTCTCTGGAAGCATGCAAAATAAATTACTATTGTTTATAAATTACCCAGTCAGTGGTAATTTGTTATAGCAGCATAAATGAAATTAAGACAGAAATTGGTACCAAGAAATGGGGTGTCGGTATAACTTACACCTGAAAATGTAGAGGCAGCTTTGGAACTGTGTAACAGGCAAGGGCTATAAGAGTTTTGGGGAGCAAGCTAGAAAAGTCCTATATTGCCAAGAACAGACCATAAAGGGAGATTCCAGGAGAACTCAGAAGAAAAGGGGAACTACAGACAGAGCCTAAATCTTGTTAGAGGTTACTTAAACAGTCATGAAGTAGGTTCTCTCCACCTAGGGCTGGACACAGACTCCATTTTCTGAGCCTAAGGAGTCTCATAAAAAAGTTTGACCAAGGTTCCATCTAAGCCACCACTGTCTAGGGGAGAACGGAACACTCAAAACATCTCCACATTCCTATAAAATGGCAGTTTTAAAATTAATTTCTGAAAAAAAATAAAATAAAATAAAATTAATTTCTGCCCACAGGCCTTTGGTGCCAACGGCTTTGACATATGATTTGGATATACGTTCCATTTCCCCAAACACCACTGCCTGCAGGGAAGGAGATAGGATTGGAAACTGTATATAAACCCCTAGACAGAAAGCCAAAGGTGACAACCCACTTGGGACCCCCTTCACTGTGCTGGAGGCTTTGCTTTCCTCTTACTTATAATAAAATCTTTCCTTTTGCTTATTTATGGTCCACAATTCATTTCCTAAGACCAAGAACCCAGCAAGGAAGTTCCATTAACAGTCACGTTCGGAATTGTAGGGAAGGAATCCTCATGATCCTGACAAGAGGACAGCCATTTTGGGAGACACCTAGTGAGAGAAAAAGCAGGCCAGAAACCAAACTGCATGATTACAGCAACCCCTTCCCCACACTCCTGGAATGCTTCAAGGCCAGTGTTCCTGGTAACCATCGGAACCAACAATCTCCTACCCTGGTCGTGGCTGACACTAGAGACAAAGCCCTGGTGAGAAGATTAAGACTTCTGTGGAAGGGACTAATTCTAAGATCAGTCCCTGACACAGCATCATTCACTGCAGAAAAAAGGATGACTTCCCTCACCTCTCATAACCCCCTCCTACATTCCAACTACACTAGTGAAAGCCTCTGAAAACTGTGTGAGAGGGAGCTCACTCCCAGTCAGACTCCACTCTGCTCTTTCTTTTTCTACTAAAGCCTTTCTAATCCTCCAACTGGCCTCCTCTTCTTTTTACAGACCCTTTCACCTGGTCCCCTCAAGAATATGGGTAGAAATATGGAAAGTAAAAACAATTCTGTTGAGATCTTGGAGAGAAATGAGGAATATCTTATTAAAATTGGAGAAGAGGCAATCCCTTTTACAAACTGGCAAAGAATTGGCTGAATTGTGCCCGTGAGCTTGGGCTTTGTGGATGGCAGAATTTAAGAGCAATGAACTAGGATATTTCAGCAGAAAAAAATATCTAAGCAAAGTGTGGAGGAAGCCACACAGCTTCCTTAGAGAGCTTATAGTAAAACTTGAGAAGAAAGAAACAAATTAAAAATAGAATTTATAACTACAAGGGAAGTAGAACTTTAAGATTTGGAGAGTTCTCAGCCTAGCCAAATTGTAAAGCAGCAAATTCAGGAGAAAATATCAAGGCTGTGGCCAAGCAAACATTTGTTAAGGAAGTTATTGTGCTAGAAGGAAGCCAAATGCTATTAATCAGGACAAGGGAAGAACAACCCAGAGGCATTTCTGAGATCTTGGTGGTTGTCCCATCCATCTTTGGCCTAGAGTGTCAGAACTCTGAGGGCAGAACAGTTCCAAGGGAGGTGCCCAGGGTGCCCCTGAGACCTCTGGGCAAACTGCCCAGGGCTATTGCAAGTCTGTTTCCTGCATTGAAGTACAGCATTCCCCACCCAGCCAGCAGTGTCTCAAGGGGGCCCTGGTGCAATATGAACCACACTGGCCTCTGTGCTGGATAATCTTGGGAGTGTCCCACAGTACTACCTCTGCAAGTACACAGAGTGTATGAACTGTATAGGCCTGTCTATCTCTGTTGAGGGAATTTCTTCCTGCAGTAGGTCCTTGGTCTTGGAGATTCGAAGAATGAACCCACAGAAACCACAGATCAGTGGTAAGATAGAAAGGAATACAGAAGGAATAAAAAGCACTAGAACTTCTGCAGAGAGAAAGACCCAAGTGGAAAGTCTCCCAGGGGTCTTCTGTCTAGAATGATATAAGGTTTGAGAAATATACTTGGCCAGGACTTGTCAGATGGAAGACACTTTTTCAATGTTGATGAGTATATTAACAAATGAATGCAATCCCTCCAGCCCTAGGCAAAACAGCAGTGAGTCCACTTCACAAGATACCCACCTTACATGAAATTGCCTAGGCCTAGGAAAGGGGGGGTCCCTGTCCATCCCTGAATGGGGGGAACCCTGTATCACTTCCACCTTGATTTTAAAATATGTCTCAGAGAAGAAGTATGTCTCTTCTGACCAGGCAGAAAACTGCCATGGGGCAGAGTTACCACAGAGTCTCCACTAAGACAATGACTAGTGGAACAGTGAGAGCAGAGCCACCCCCAACATCCCAGAACTGTACAGCCACTAGTGTGCAACTCCAACCTGGAAGAGGCACAAGCATGAGGTTCCAACCCATGAGATCTACAGTATGGCCTAAACACAGCAAATCCATGGGGTTGAGGCCCACCTGGAGACTTGGAGACCCAGTCTCCACCCAGTGTGTCCAGCAGGTGGGACATGGAGTCACAAAAGGTGATTCTCAGGCCTCAAGATTTAATGTTTGCTTTGCTGGGTTTGGGACTCAGAAACTTTTGGAATGAGAATATCTATGCTATGCACGTCCCACTACTATATTTTGGAAACATGCTTGATTTTGTAGGCACAAATCTGGACAGCAGCTTGCCTCAGAATGAATCACACCTTTGAGTCTTATCCATAACTGATTTAGGTGATAATTAAATGAGAATTTGGACTTCAGACTTTTGAGTTGGTATAGGAACAAGTTAAGACTTTGGGGGTTACTGGGACAGAATGAATGTATTTTGTATGTGAGCACATGAATTTGGGGGCCGGGTGAATCTTATGGTCTGAATGTGTTCCCAAAACTTGTGTTGAAACTTTGCCAATGTGATAGTATTAAGAGTCAGGCCTCTAAGGGTGGAGCCCTCATGGGTGGGATCAGGGTCCTTATCAAAGTCTTGAGAGGGTGTGTTCATTCCCTTCTGTCCCTTCTGCCATGGGAGGAGATGCAGAAATAAGATGCCATCCTGGAAGCAGAGAGCAGCTCTTACCAGAAACTAGACCCACTGGTGCCCTGATCTTATACTTTCTAGTCACCAGAACAATGAGAAATAAATGTGTTTTTTTTTTTATTAGTCTGTGGCATTTTGTTATAGTAACATAAGTAAAACTATGACACCACCCAAGAGAGATATGTTTAAGGAAAGCATTTATAAGAATGTGCCCCATTGGCAGCACTTTGTTTCAAAGCTGCCTACAGCAGGTGCCAGACAATGAAGGGGAGATTTGGAACTGAATGGCAGTCAATTCAGAACTGACACACTATGCATTATAGTCTGAGCAGTGTCACAAAAACAGGTGTGTTGAAATCCTAACCACTAGCACCTGTGAATGTGACCTTCTTTGGAATAGTTCCTTGCAGATAGTCAAGTTAATATTGGGGTCATTGAGGTGGGCCCTAATTCAATATGACAGATGTCCTTATAAAAAGAAGGAAATTTAGACCCAACCCAGAAGTTTGCCAACCCTACCATATAGTATTCCAATGAATATATACTATATACCACAATTTATTTATCCCTTCTAATGCTGACAAGCATTTGAGTAATCCACATTCTGAGGCTACTACAATTAGTCCTGCTATTAACATTTTAGGAAATATCTTGTCCTTAAGATGTGTCCATATCTCTGTTAGCATATATAACTACTTGGGGAATTGCTGGGCCATATAATCATGTTTAGCTTTGTTAGATACTGCCAGTTTTCCAAAGTTCCAATCATCTCATCATT
This sequence comes from Nycticebus coucang, assembly GCF_027406575.1. Classification (NCBI taxonomy): domain Eukaryota; kingdom Metazoa; phylum Chordata; class Mammalia; order Primates; family Lorisidae; genus Nycticebus; species Nycticebus coucang. The sequence goes on along the minus strand of NC_069793.1, from coordinate 33,788,843 downwards.
TTAATGAATAACAAACTGATGGCCTGACATGCTGGGTCATATCACAACAGTGAATTGGGAGCAATTTTTTATGGTTTTGGAAAATTTGTGTTTTAAAATCTAATCAAACTAAATATCAAAGGAAAGTATTGAGTTAAATTCTAAACATCTAGGCACAGAGTGAAATGATTTGTGCATAAAAAGCATTTCTTGCTCTCAACAATAGACAGTACATTTCTTAAGAATCTGGGAATAGAAAAACTTAGGAATAAAAGCTGTAGCTTATAAAGTCCTTACCTTAGAATAAATGCAGCCATCAGTTCCAAACACCCACTTCTGGGATTCATCTCCTTTATGTCTGTAATGAAAATGTCATTTAGAGATTGACACCTTTTTTTCCACACAGAAACACAGGTTTTAAATAAAATGATTGTTTTCCATATAGCCTGGCAGGGGAACTGCCCACACTCTACCAAGGATTCTGCCACCATCGCTCCTATCTCAACAACTAAAGTGTTCCCTGAGACAACCAAATTCTCTGCTACAATGCTCTGGAACCCAAAGTGGTTCATGTGGGGGTGTGTGTGGGTGGGGAGAGGATGCATTACCAATAGCAACAGTGAATAGTTTTATGGAATAAATACAATTAGAATATTATAGAAATTTCTGCCCCACCCAGAAAAGATCCTTTATGAGACAGAAAGAGAGGGGCTTAATTAAATAAAAGGATTAAGAGACTATTATGGGAAAAGATACTATAGAAAATTAGGAATTTCAAGTATCTCCTTCTGAACCAACTAGAGAATTTTATTCGGGAATATCGTATTTTCTGAGCTAAATCTGTGTAAGAACAAAAACTAAAATGTGATGAAGCTAATCATGCCTAAATTAACTAATCATGTATGCATTAATATTTAGAAATCTTACAAAGGTAGGACAAATGGATTAAATTAAGTGTAACAGGATGTTAAGCAAGAGTTCTCCTGCTCCTGAGTTTGGACAGAAACATTAGAGGTTGAGAATAAGAGGTGTCAGGTGCTACGTGATCTGGACACAACACACAAAGGCAGCAGGTCACGACTAGTTCAGTACACACTAGTCTTCTGCCCACATCCAGTCTAGGTAAGAAAACATGAATTCTTGGGCATGTTGAAATGGGTGCTTGATAGCAACGGAGGTCTCCAGATCCCCACCCTCAGAGATTTGGGTTCTGAAGGTATGGACTCTCAGAAATCTACACTAACAGGTGTTTGCAAATGATTTCAATTATGAGAACTCTGGGGGATTTGGATGTGTTGTCTATGGACAAGACTTTAGAAAACACTGAACTAGAATATGAGAGCAGTAAGGAAAAGAAGGATAAAATGTTTAAAGTTGTGAAATAGTAAGAAATATATTATCTCTGCTGGGTTCCTGACATGAAGCTTCTAACTTTCTTGAAATTTCTTGGGTGACAGACATACCTTTTGTTCTAATGAAGGAACTATTGGCAGGCTCCTGGACTGGGATAGTCACCAGAAAGACCAAGCCATGATTACAAGCTTAGAACTTTCAGCCCCACCCCCACCCTCTCAGGAGGACAGAGCTAGACAAGGAGTCAATAATCAATCAGAGCTCCATAAAATACCCTGAAGTACAAAACTTGGAGAGCTCCATGTTGGTAAACATGTCCATCCATGGTGCACCCCAGCTTCACAGGGACAGAAGCGCCTGTGCTCGGGACCCTTCCAGACATGGTCCTATGTACCTCTTTATCTGTTCATCTGTATCCTTTATGATACCCTTTACCATAAATTGGTAAAAGTAAGTAAACATTTTCCTGAGTACTGTGAGCCATTCTAGCAAATTATCGAATGCCAGGGTCAGAGGAGCCCTGATTTATAGCTGGTTGCTCAGAAATGCAGGTAATAACCTGGGACTTCTGATTGGTGTCTGAAGTGAAGAAAATCTTGTGGAACTTAAACCTCAACTTGTGGGGAGCTAATACTAACTCCAGGCAGACAGTGTCAGAACTGAATGGAACCCAGCTGGTGGTCACAGAGAATTGAAGAATTGCTTAGTGTGAAAATAAAACCCACACATCTAGTGTCAGAATCAAGTATATAAAGTAGAGAAACAGTTTGTTTTTCCAATACAAAAACAGTATAAAAGAAGAAATAATTTGGTGATTAAATAAATGAATGGGGATATTATGGAATAGTCAGGGTAAAGAGAGGAACATGACATTGTTAAAAGAACATGAAATCAGTGGAGGAGAGGGGAGCAGAGATGTGAGAAAATCTAAAGAATTCTAATAACTTAAAATTTTTAATTAAATATTTTGCAAAGTGTAATTGATCTCTAAGCTAAGAGTCCTATTTTCAGGCTTTGACAAATCTTAATTGTTACTCAAATGATTTCAGCATCAGGTGGGGTGATGGAGGTATTGGGAAAGGTGGTTTCTCTAGGGATATTGTTATTTTGTAATTAATAAAAGAAAAGAGAAACTTTTATTTTGATTTAGGGTTCAGAACTAAAATTGTGAATAGAATAATAACTATTAACCAATAAACAACACATAGCCGTGAGAATGTGAATGGAACTGAAGGGGTATTCTGGTCTAGCCCCCATTTTATAAATGAATAAAGTGAGATACAGAGAAGTGAAGTGAGTTGATTAAACTCACCGCACTACCCAGTATCCACATAGGAACTAGAAGCTGAAATGTCTGACTTTCAGCTCAGCACCTTCTCACTGAGATTGGAAAAGTACAACACAAGTTATTTTGTGTAACTTGAAGATTGAAGATGGAGTCAATATTTTAGACGCACTGTATAATCCAACACAATCACAGTGACTTTATGTACGTTGATACAATCATAGATGTTTTTATGCAATTAATTGTATTAAAAAACCTATTAGTTTCATATTTTAACAACCTCTCCTGAGGCACTGAGAAAGTTAATATTTCAACCACCGAATGAAGAAATAACAAAAACAATATTGCTGATCGTTTAAGCTGTCAATCCCAAACTTACAACTATGTTTCTTTAACAAAAGACATTCAAAATAGTGATTTTTATAATGCCTTAATAGGAATGTGGTTAGTTGTGATAAAATTTAGATCATTTTAATGTGTATGTGTGCTATAAACAATCCCTCTTGCTGTGAGCATATTTCTTCATGATAAATAAAAGGAAAAACGATAATTTTCCAAAGCATAAGACATCAGTAACTGGTAATTGATAGCCTAATGCTAACCTTCAAAAATCCTTAAAATTCAGACTTTTGTCTTTTAATTGGCTAATATTGTTAGCTTGAGGGTGAATTATATTGATTTCAGTTTTGACTTTCTGAATTTATTGTTTCTTTTCTCAAAAATAATTCAACAGAAAAGACAGCCCACTGGACTGATATTACTTGAGGAAAGAGAGCATGTATGTCCTCACAGCTCGTCACAATGCCTGGAAAATAACAGGAGATTAAAGATATATTTGAAGAAATAAATACATGAATAAAATGTCAGAATATCACTACCCTCAAAATTAATAAGACCATACATTTAATATATGTCTGTGTAAGGGACTTAAAATATCTTGGCAAGTAACTAAAGAACATGAATTACACTTTGGTTAAGAAAATAAGAAATAATTCTGAAAGAAATACAAATATGCAAATATTTATCAAATCTTATCACAGCTTCAATTCTGTTGAAGCATATATTTGCCTAGGTAATTTTACTAAAAACATGTACTTTCATATACACTACAAGACCTGGGAGCTTGCTAGTAGTAGTTCTATTTGATCCTACTTATATCTACAAATATTACCTTTAAATTTACCAAAGTTATAAAAAAAAAAAAAATCTCAGTTCAGTTTCAATTGTAGTGCCATGTTAGGCTGCGTAAGAAAGTATCATTTGAATTTATAATTACTTCTTCAAGAAATAAAGTTTTTACATAATAAAGTGCATTTGTTTATTTTTCAATTCATTTTATGTGTAAAATCTAATTTAGATCCAATATGCAATGGTGCTCTTATGAGAGTTAATTGGAGAACAGTGTCATATTTTCCTCTTCTTGGTCAACAAGCACCAAGCTAAAAGATTTAAAAATCAACAAAAAAAAATTAAAAATAACATTAACAATAAGAAAAGGACAGGGAAAGAAGGAGCAGTACTTCCTCCAACAGTCAATCATAAATATCATGATATATAAGGTTAAGAGACCTGAGTTCTACTAGTCCTGGATATGATATTAACTAGATATATGACCTTTAGTAGATCATTTAGTCTCTGGTGACCTTGGGACTTTTTATAATAATAATAATGGTATTATTTTACCCAAACCACCACTACCATTACTACCCTGTTTCCCCGAAAATAAGACATCCTCTGAAAATAAGACCTACTTACAGGAAAGATAAGATGTCCCCTGAAAATAAGACCTAGCGCATCTTTGGAAGCACACCTTAAAATAAGACACTGTCTTATTTTGGGGGAAACAGGGTAGAAAGGGATTCGAAGTTGATGCTCTTCAAAATCCTTCCTTCTCTGAAACATATGACTTCTAAAACTATTTAGTTTTATGCTCATTTTACAAGTGAGGGAACTAAGAACTATCTGTCCTGGGAAGACATGCATATACATGCATATCCCTGCATGTATATGCATATATACATGCATATCCCTGCATGCATATCCCATCTATACAGATGATATAGAGACATAAATAGGATGGATGTAGATCCTGTTGGGATCTATAAACATACACACACACAAATATAGTCTGTGTATGTGTATATGGGTGTAATGTGTGTGTGTCTATATACATGTATACATTTTTAGATACATATACAAGGTCTGACAATCAAGTTCGTGAACTCATCCTACAAAAAGTGCCATATACCTCATTGCTGAACATCACTATGGTCACCTTCAAACTACTCCCTTTGGGAAGCTATGCACCAATATCAGCATCTAGTTCATCCTTCAAAGCTATTTTCAAGCTCCTTTTCTGGAATGGCCATCAAAGCTATCATCATATTATCTTTGATGTCCTGAATGTCATCATAATGTCTTCTGTCCAATATTTCCTTTATTTTGGGGTAAAGAAAAAAGTCATTGAGGGCCAGATCAGGGGAGTAGGAAGGATGTACCAATACAGTTATTGGTTCACTGGCTAAAAATTCCCTCACAGATAGTGCTGTGTGAGCTGGTACATTGTCATGGTGCAAGAGTCATATCTTTTTCTTGTCAAGATTTTCAGCTGAGATTTTCCTGTTTCTGTACCAACATTTACTTGATCTGCTATGCTTCTCACAGTTAGCCAATGATTTTGATGGATGATTTGATGAATTTTTACAATGTTTTCATCAGTTCTGCTCATTACTGGCCTGCCCTAACCCCTCTTCATCAGTGATGCTTTCTCTCCCCTCAGAAAAACATTTAATCCATTTGTACACTGCCATTTTCTTTATGCCATTATCCCCATAAACTTGGACTAACATGTCCTTGATTTCACTTCCACTCTTGTCAAGTTTAATAAGAAATTTAACCTTTGTTTGTTGCTCTAATTCAAGCTCCAGCATTCTTGCAACAGTACCCAAAACCACACAACAACAATAATGAACACCACTCAGCAAGACCCTACCACATGTTGACACAAACACAGCTGTGAGACACTGATATAGCAAGGTTATGAAATCTTACTGAGTTGTTTGTACAGTGCTGCCAATGTATGCTTATGGTGGCAAGCTCACAAACTTAATTATCAGAACTTCATATGCATATGTGTATTCTTTGAAATAATCCATTTGTCAGATGATAGAGGCAAGAAGGCAGCCTATGGCCACAGTTCAGTTTTGGGGAAATTTCACAGGCTAATTCTCATCATTTGACTGTAGGTAGGACTGTCACCATGTTTTAAAATCACAAATTTATTTTCCCAGGCAGGCTCAAAGCTACCTAGACCAGAAATAGAATCTACATAGAGGATGTGGGGAAAGGGATTTCCCTTCCATAATTCTTAACATAGTAAGAATAGAGACAAGTTTCATTCAGCAGTCCACCTACTGTAAATTATACAGGGACACTTTTCTAATTGATGTTGACATTTCTAATGGTATTATCTATCTGTGTGAATACTACATCTGTCTGCTGCTGCTCCCTAAAATTGCAAAGCTACACTTGGTTGTATTTTAAGGTATCCTTAAAGCAGTGTGTGTTCTTAACCTCATCTGATAAACATTGGCCAGCTGTCCTCATTTCCAACAAGACCTAAGCAGAAAAAAAAAAGTAGATGCAAAATACAATAACTGAAAGATTAAGATTGAAATAAAGAAGATAGTAAAGATTATTTAAAATTGGACAAGATTCTATGAATGAAAGTCTGAAACTTCTTCTATGGATCAACATTAAAATATAAAATTTAGCCCTATATTTAGGAAGTCTGCAAACCTTTGGTGGGTCCATTAGTTCACTGATTCTACATGTAGGGGTTACAAATTCAGAAGTCTCTTAGGCCTGATCAGTAAAAGAAATACATAAAGCAACTAGAGTCAGTATGAGGCTGCCACAGGGTTTTGTGCAGAATATGGCAAACCAGAGGATGTATGTTCTATCTACAGGTGACAGCCATCACTCAGTTCCTGCCTAATTGGTGTCATAAGAGAATGCAGGACTCATGCTGCACGTTCTTCTAAATTTTTTCAAGAAAATCTAAAAACATGTTATTTTTGGTGTTAAATATTAAAATTTCTAAATATTAATATTTAGAAATAAATATAACTCATAACTCATAACTAAATCAAAAATTATAATAATATGCAGGCCAAAAAAAACTATGCATCACCAGTTTTTAACCTCTATAATTTCTATGTGTATGTGTATGTAACTTGAATTATTTTTTTAGTTTAATGCCGAAGGCCAGATCCTACAAATCCACATTCCTTAAAAATAAAGTAATATCAAGATTAAATAGTGATCTGAAGAATAACTGATTCAGCTGGTTTAGGTGTAAGATGTCCAACATATCTTTTGGCAAGAAACATCTCTTTTTTCATGACTTTTGAGATGGCTCGGGTCACTTGATAATGACATTGTTGGTTTGCCTTACATCTATTGACAGTCAGATGCACACAACAGAAAAATATTAAAAGAAAAAATACGTGCAAGCACTTCCTGTGTTGAATGAGAATAAGAGGAGCAACACCAAATGAGATATAACTGAGCTAATGAGACATGATATGTTTACAATATTCTTTGTGAGTTATCAGGTTGCTACTTTAAGTACTAGTTCTATTCTTTTTAGCATATAAAAGACTATGTCTTGATTTTTAGCTTTTGTTAAAATCATATTATACTACTTAAAGAAAAGGAAAAAATTTCATCTCTAGAGGTTGCTATCACATGAGGATATTTATCATTATTTATAATAAAATAAGGAAAATTATACTGAAAAAATAAGTCACGCAGTTACTTTAAATGTTCTGGAAAAGGTAAACATATTGGAAAGTGCATACCCAGAAGTGAGGTAAGAGCTAAAAATTTTCATCCTACTGCTTTCTAAAAAATAAAGGATAGCTTCGCAGTTAGTGAGAACCTCCGGTTTTCCAAATTTTGCCTGCTATTTTGCCTCTACCTTGGATTTTTATTTCTCAAATAAAGATAAGTTACATTGATACAAAGGCAGAACAATCCTAATTTGCATAAAGATCTTCCCTCCCTCCGTCTCTCCTACTTCTTTCCCACATTCTCTCCCTCTCCCTCTTTTGTGCATTAAACAAAATCCTTTCTTGTAAATAGAGATTGTTAAAGTTAAACTTAACTACAGTTCTTTTTGTGAAAATATCTCTTTCTTCACCCAAGCTCTCTCCTCTCAAGGCAATAAGAACATTGAATCTTGAGCTTCAGCCCCCTCAATTCCCTAACAACCGTGGCCAGAGTAGCAAGTACACCTCAGTGGACTAAAACCAGATCAGGTGATGAGATGCTGCACTACATTCAGTATCCAGTGTCTGGGGCATAATTAGTTGCCCATATAATTACAACCTTCCAAACACCAGTCATTTTAGCCAAGGCCAGTCATCAATCCTCTCCCTGAGAAATTCCTCAGAAGACTGAAGAGACCACTTCATCATTCCCTACTCATCAAATTTTTGTTGGTTTTTTAGTCTTTTTAAAAAAGCTTTATTATCATATAATATACATCATTGTAATAAAAAATGATTGACATATGTAATATTGTACAATATGGTACAACTGAAAGACACATATTTAAAGTGAAAACCTGGTTAAGTTTTGACATATGTATATACCTGTGCAAGCATAACAACAATCAGGATAATGAACACATCCCCATTCATCACCCAAACAAATCACTCTCAGATCTCCTTGGGTCCCTTCATAATCCCTTCTTCCTATCTATCTTTCTCCATCTTCCTATCTTCAAGCAACCACTGATGTATCCTTTTTTGCTTTTTCTCCTTTCCTTCATCATAATTACTTTGAGATACACCCATATTGTTGCATATATCTGAAGTTTATTCCTTTTGTTTACCAGTAGTATTCTGTTGCATAGATTATCTATTCACCTATAGCTGAAAATTTGGGTTGTTTCTAGTTTTTTCTTCAGGCTTTCAGAAATAAAACTCTATGAAGATTTATATACAAGTCTTTATATAACCCTATACTTTTATTTTCTCTGGATAAATTTCTAGGACCGGAATGGCTGGGTCATAAGGTACATAGAGGTTTAATAATTTAGGAAAGTATCAACTATTTTCCAAAGTAACTTGGAAGTTATAAATCATTGTCTATTTCCACTATGTATGAGTGTCCTAGTTGTTCCACATGCTCACCAGGACTAGGTATGGGCAGTCTTCTAAAATGAGACATTCTAACAGATATGCAGTGATACTCCATTATAGGTTTATTTTGCATTTCCCTAATGATTAATGACATAAGCATCTTTTCATACATCAACTGTATATTTTCTTTGTTAAAGTACCTGCCCAAACCATTTATCTGCCCATATTTTCTTAAGCTTCATGTGTATGTGTATATATACACATTTATATTGTGTTAGGATCCCAGGTGTGGGCCACCACACCTAGCTGAAGAACAGAACTTCTTAATTTTAAAAGTCTAACTTGTTAATTTATGTTTTTGTGGATCATGCTTTTGGTGTCTTACCTAAGAAAGTTTTGCCTAATACACCACAAATATTTTCTCTTCTGTTTTCACCTAAAATACTTACAGTTTTAGGTTTTACATTTAGGTCTATGATCCATTTTAAATTAATTATTGTTATGCTAATCTTTCATTCCTCGGATAAACCCCACTTGGTCATAACATACCTTTTTATATGTCATTGTATTCAACTTGCTAAGAATTTTATTGTATTCAACTTGATAAGAATTTGTTCACACTTATATTCATAGAAATATTGGTCTGTAATTTTCTATTCTTATAATTTTTTGCCTAGTTTTTGTTAGCCGAGTAATGCTAATATCCTAGCATCAGAAAGAATTCCCTTTTCTATTATTCACATAAGATTGTATAGGATTGGTATTATTTTTCCTAAAATGCTTAGTAAAACTTCCCCGTGAAGCTAGTGAAGTCATCTAGAGTTTTCTTTGTGAGGATTTCAATACTTTAAGTGATGTTGGACTATTCAAATTACTTATTTTTTCTCAAGTAGGCATTGGTAGTTTGTATTCCTTTAAAACTGTGGTTCTCAACCTTTCTAATGCTGCAAACCTTTAATACAGTTAAAAGGGGTCGCAAACCACAGGTTGAGAACAGCTGCTTAAAGGAATTCATCTTCCTTATCTAAGTTGACAAATGTATTGGTGCATATTTGTTCAAAACATTCCCTTATTATCCTTTTCATAACTGTGTTAACAGCTCTGTCATTCCTGATACTGGTAATTTGTGTCCTCTCTTTTTATTTCCCACACAATGTAGATAGAGGTTTATAAGTTTCTCAGATCTGGTTTAAAAAAAAAAAAACAGTTTTTTATTAGATTGATTCTTCTCTAATGTTCTGTTTTCAAATTTATTGATTTCTACTCTTAATTTTTATCATTCCCTTTGCTTACTTGGGGTTTGACTGTCCCTTTTCTTTCTTTCTTCCTTCCCTTCTTCCTTCCCTCCCTCCCATCTTTTTCTTTCTTTCTGAGACAGAGTCCCACTTAAGTCTCACTGTCTCTCACAGTAGAGTACTGTGACATCATAGCTCACAGCAACCTCAAACTCTTGAGCTCAAGTGATCCTCTTGCTTCAGTCTCCCAAGAATCTGGTACTACAGGCCGCTGCCATAAAACCTGGCTATTTTTAGAGATGGGGTCTTGTACTTGCTCAGGCTGGTCTCAAACTCCTATGTTCAGCAATCCACCCACTTCAGCCTCCAAGAGTGCTAGGATTGCAGGTATGAGCCACGGGGCTCAGACTTCCCTCTTGTTTCTTGAAGTGGAAGCTGAGGTCATTGATTTTAAATGCTTATTCCTTTCATTTCATTATACAGGCATTTGAATAAATTGCCCTTTAAAAACTTAGCAACATCCACAGACTGTTAATATATTGTATTTCCATTTTAATACAGTTCAAAATACTTGCCAATTTCCATTTTGATGTATCCTTTGATTGATGGGTTAGTTAGGAATGTGTTACTTTGTATTCAAATATTTAGGGGGTTTCCAGAAAGCTTTCTGTCATTGATTTTCATTATGGTCAGAGAAAATACTTTATATTACTTGAATTTGGTTAAATTGACTGAGGCTTCCTTCATAGCTAGATTATAGACTTTTTTGGTTACTATGTTGTGCACTTGAAAAAAATGTTTTCTGCTGTGGTTGACTGCATTATTCTATAAATGTCAATTAGCTCAAGTTGGTTGATAATTTTAATTCCAGTGTTCTGGATCCTTTCTATTTTAATTGTTCCGCTAATTATTGAAACACTTGTAGATTTTTCTCTTTCTCCTTGGAGTTCTATTGACATTCACATCACATATTTGGAAGTTGTGTCATTAGGTGAACAACTATTTAGAATTGTCATGTTCTCTTGATGAATTAACCTCTTAAACATTATGAAATGAGCCCCTTTATCCCTGGTAATATTCTTTTCAATGAAGTCCACTTTGTATAGCCATTCTAGCTTTCTTTGGAATAGTTTTATCATTGCACATATTCTTTTAATACATGTAAAAATATATACACTGATAAAACTAATACAAAGAAAGCTTTTATATTTAAGGTGGGTTACTCATAGGTAGCATATTGCTTTTTTATGTAAACTAACAACATCAGACTTGTAAATGGATTGTTTGATTATTTATATTTATTGTTATTATTATAGAGGTGGATTTAAATATACTATCTTTTATTTGTTTTCTATTTCTATTTTTTGTTCCCCTTTCCCTTATCACCTGTCTTCTTTTGGATTAATTATTTTTATTATTTAATTTTATCTACTTTTTTGACTTGTTAGTCATAACTTTTTGTCATGTTATTTTAGCAGTTACTTCAGTTATGTATCTTTAACTTATTACAATCTATTTTCAGCTGATATTGTACCATTTGAAAAATTGTATAGAAATCTTTCTTCCAGGGCGGTGCCCGTCGCTCAGTGGGTAGGGTGCCAGCTGCATGCACGGAGGCTGACAGGTTCGAATTCAGCCCTGGCCCACTGAACAACAATGACAACTGCAACAACAACAACAACAACAACAAAAATAACCAGGCACTGTGGCGGGCACCTGTAGTCCCAGCTACTTGGGAGGCTGAGGCAAGAGAATCACTTAAGTCCAGGAGGCTGAAGCTGCTGTGAGCTGTGACGCCACAGGCACTCTACCAAGGGTGACATAGTGAGATTCTGTCTCAAAAAGAAAAAACAATCTTTCTTCCATTCCTCTTCTATTGGCATTTGTACTATTTCTAGCTTGCATTTATTTCTACATGTTATTATCTCCATAATGTATTATCACTATTGCTCTAAACAATCAATTATCTATAAATATATTTAAACAATAATTATTAACATTTTTATTTTACCCATGGAGTTATCATTCCCAGGGCTCTGTATTTCTGACTGGTTTCATTTTTCTCCTGCCTGAGGACTTCCTTTAACATTGCTTATTGTGGAGATCTGTTGATGATGAATTCTTTCATCATCTAACTATCTAAGGCCTTTGCTTTTTCTTAATTTTCAAAAAATACTATATATATATATATTTTTTTTTTTTTTGTAGAGACAGAGTCTCACTGTACCGCCCTCAGGTAGAGTGTCGTGGCGTCACACGGCTCACAGCAACCTCTAACTCTTGGGCTTACGCGATTCTCTTGCCTCAGCCTCCCGAGTAGCTGGGACTACAGGCGCCTGCCACAACGCCCGGCTATTTTTTTGTTGCAGTTTGGCCGGGGCTGGGCCTGAACCCGCCACCCTCGGCATATGGGGCCGGCGCCCTACTTACTGAGCCACAGGCGCCGCCCAAAAAATACTATATTTTTATTGGAAAAAGATTTCTATATTAACAGGGCTTTTCCTCCTTTTAGTATTTTAAAGATGCTCTTCCACTGTCTTCTCATATTCATTGTTGTCAACATGAAATCTGCTGCCAGTCTTATCTTTTGTTCCTCTTGTACACAATCTGTCTTTTGTCTTTTCCTGCTTTAAAGAGTTTATATTTATCACAAATTTTAAGTAATGCTATTATAATACACATTGGTTTCATTTGTTCATGTTTCTTGTGCTTGGAATTTGTTAAGCATCTGATTCTGTAGGTTACAGTTCTTATAAAATTTAGAAATTTTTCAGACACGATTTCTTCTAATATTTTTCTATTCCCTGCTTCAGACCTTCAGAGACTCTAAACCCTCAGAAATTAGATACTATGAAGTTTTTTCTTATATTATATAATAATGCTCTGTTCTTTTCTTTGCCCAATATGTTTTTCTCTTTGGCTTTCATTGTGAATAGTTTTGTTGTCTTTTCAAGTTCACTAAAATTTTCTTCTACATTTTTCTAATTTGCCAATAGCCATGTTCAGTATAATTTTCATCTCATACATTGTAGTTTTCATATATAGAAATTTGATTTGTGTCTTCTTATATCCTCCATGTTTTCACTTAACATATTCAATCTTTCCTCTAGCTTCTTGAATATATGGAATATAATTAACACAACTGTTTTAATGTCCTGTCCAATAATTCTATCATCTGTGTCATTTCCAGGTCAGTTACAATTGATTTAATATTTTCTTATTATAAATGAGCTGAAGCATCTCTAGCTCCATATTACATGGTTTGGCGTTGACACTTGCATTGTAAGTTCTTGTCTGATGTGTCTCTGGTTAACAGCACTGATTCTGTCCAGAAATGTTGTTACTTACTCCCCATCTAGCCCCACACATCAAACTGTAATTTGCTTTACAGTTGTCTGTCCCTTCCCAAACACATAGTGAACGTAAACTATGTGTTTACGTCTCTACTAGCCATTCTTTTCCTGTGTGCCTTATTTTCTCAATTTGTATACCCCACTCATACACTCAGGTATTTGCTACCACATTTGACACTGACTGGCTTAACTAGACTTTTACCTATGACCTGTGTAGCATTGTGGCTAAAAGTTGGTTTGTAGTCTTGCCCAACTACTTAGAATTATGACCCTAGCAAGTAATTAATTCCTCTATATCTCAATTTCATCACCTGTAAAGATAATAATGATAGTTACCTTGTCAGGTTATTCTGAGGATTAAATGTGACACTGCAATATATAGAAATTAAAATAGTGTCTGGCTCACAACTTTTTGTTGTTATTAGAGTAAGCGATATAGCCACGATCTATAATTGGGAATCTGAAATCTATAGATCATATTCTTTTTTTTTTTTTTTTTTTTTTTGTAGAGACAGAGTCTCACTTTACCGCCCTCGGTAGAGTACCATGATGTCACAGGACTCACAGCAACCTCCAGCTCTTGGGTTTCCGCAATTCTCTTGCCTCAGCCTCCGAGCAGCTGGGACTACAGGCGCCTGCCACAACGCCTGGCTATTTTTTGGTTGCAGTTCAGCCGGAGCTGGGTTTGAACCTGCCACCCTCGGTATGTGGGGCCCGCCCCCTATTCACTGAGCCACAGGCGCCACCATATTCTTAATAATTATGCAATAGCCTTTTTTCTGTTGGACAGTCTGCTTTACATGTTAGAGAAAATTTTACTTTTGTATTTATAGCTAGATCAGCTTCTCTGATGCCTAAGTACCAAGTTCTGGTTTCAACCTTAAGCAAATCCTAACTGTCTTTCTAGCCAGAAGTAGTTTGGTATTGGCTTTCTAAGTCCTGAAGTACAATAGACTGTGTTTTGGTCAACACTAGATGAAATCGAAAGATCAATGATCAAAAAAAAAAAGAAGGAAAAGAAAAAAGTAGATAAGAAATAATATTTCCAGACTATTGGAGATAAATCAACTTTTAATGCAATATATAGAAATTTTCTCACTGTTAATTTTTTTAGGTTAATCTTTTATTATTAGCTATATTTTCCCATGTAAGAAAAAACAAACATGAAGGACATTTATGGTCCTTCACAAGGCATTAATTTTTTTGTCTTTATGGTTTTGCTTCCACAGTTCCATACTACACATGCAGAAGATGGAGAAATTTAGGTTTTTAAATTAGCAATCTAATAGATAAAAAGAAATGAGTTTTGATAATTATAGAGTAAAGCAGTAGCTTGTCTATAACATGTTGTATTTCACCTTTTAAAATATTTTAAAGATGTTACCAAAATAAATAGTATACATTTTCAAGCTTATTTAAGACTAAAATATTAATATGTATATTATAAACACAAATTTAAATACCAAGTGAATATCTGTTCCATCCAAATAAGGAGGCATCACAATTTAACTATTTAGAATTAAATAGCTCATAGGCATTACCTTTTCTGTAGGATTAATTTATATCCTTCTAGTGATGGTCCCTCAGCAGACTTGACTCTGATTGGATGACCAATAGCTAGGCAGCCCTGAGTTATCGCTCTGCTCAGGATCACTCCAGTCTTCCAATGAATAGAGAGGGGGGAGAAAGGTCTAAATAAGTTAAAAGAACCAGAAAATTCAACAATGTGTCACAAATAGCGAGGTCATTATGCCTGGATAACCCCGGATATTAACAGTTGCTGAAAGTGAAACACTACCCACAACTTAGCAGTCAGCAAGCCCTGCTCAGAATCAGTAATCTTCTGTCCAACAGGGTGGCATTTTACAGTTCAGCGCAAAATAAAACAGACCTTGATATCTTCATTTGTCCTTTTTTTCTGTGCATATTTCACAGCACAGCGATTTGGGGTCCATCACGTGTCACTTGCTGTAGTTATAACTACAGAGCTTACTTGAAATATGTATGCACAGAAAAAAAAAAAAAGCAGTGAACTGAAAAGACTGAAATAAATCCTTAACCTTTGTATCAATTTAAAGTTTTACTCTAGGTCTAAATACCATGGGTTAAACATTTTAAGGTGGTTTGTGAATTGCTTTTGTTTTAAATGTTAGGATTGCCTGCCAAGCAAATTAATTGGGCATAATGTTTGAATGGTCATTTTATCATTTTTTAACTTAGTAAATCAATACAACATTTTAAATAAGTGATAATCACTGAAAAATTTATCAATAAGTGATAATCACTGAAAAAATCCCCAATACGCCTATTGGGGATTTATGGCATGCAAAATTTTAATAAGTAAAATTCATTTTTAAAAGAAGAGGGAGTTCAATCTTAGATTTTCCAAATTGTTTCCTTTTTAGCATGTAATTTGTATTTCTCATGTGTTTGTTGGCTATAAAAGAAACATACAATGATTTAGGGAAAATATTTCTAAAAAACTTTTGTTTCAATAAGTACTGAATGAAATTCTTTTTTGAACATGCTTCTTTATGTATAGGAAAAAGAATTGCTTGAGATGAGGAAAGACAGCCATCATTTATTAAGCACTGTTTGTATACTAGATACTATGCTTGAAATTCACACATGCCTTCACTCTTTTTTAACTTAATTTATTTCAATTTACTTTTTTTTAAAAACTAGTCAAGTGAAGCAGTGGGAGTGTAGAAGGAACAAAGGAATCTGTAACTAGTGGGATCAATTAGTTGTAATCAGCACTTACTTGGACCAGCCTACACATGCTTTCTCATTTCATCCTCACAGAAATTGTAGGCAGACATCTTCAGTTTTTAGATTATTATCTTAAATAATGTTTTAGATAACATAAAATGGAATATATTTTATTATTTAATAAAACCACTATTCAGTGCAGCTAAGTAACTTTCCCACAGTCACACAAGAGATTCTGAATTACTCAGCATCTCAATTATTTCTAAAGAAATTTTGGACAAGTACAGATTTTCTGACATCACAAAATGCTAGGAACAGACTCCATGAAATTACAGGATATGAAATGTAAGAAAGGACCAATTGGCTCAGCTCTTTGCAGATGAGTAGACTAAGGCCCAGATACCATGTGGGTGGGACTTGTCCACTCCTCAGCAGCAGTGCTAACACTATGCACTTCCATCATGCTCACAGATGGGTCAAATACACAGGAGTGTTTTCTATTATAGTTAGAAGGCTTGAGTTTTGAAGACAGACCGAGAATCTTTCTTCTGTTACCTAACCTTAGTTTCTTCAACGTTATATTAAATCCTGTAAAGTTCTTTTAAGATTAAATGAAATAACAAATGTGAATAAGGTACCTAACTTAATGCCTGACAGAGTAGATATTCAACAGATGGAGTTAATATTATTAGTACATCATAAACAAAATACAATGCAAAAAGGGCTACTAGTTAATAGAGTCTTTAGGTTGGAAACAGATTTCAGGACTATCTCATCTAAACTCATTCTGCTTTGATATTTGAAATAAACAATATCTCTTCGTACCTTTATATCTTAATTATATTGTATGTGTGTTTTTAAGACTCAGAAAATTAAAGAGCAACAGTTACGGGCAATCCAAAATTTCATTTGAGAAGATAATTTCAATCTCCCCTCCTCTCGACTTTACTTCACATGCACAGAAGTGGTAAGAAGCAGCAAAGTCGTCTATGGAGAGGTGGCAAAGGGAGGTATAGGAAAGATAGATGTGAATGGCATCACTTCTGTCCAGACATAAATACATATTTTAAAACATTACAAAACATATTTCAGCAGTACAGGAAAAGGGAGGGCAATTACATGTTTTCATTTAAGTCAGACCAAATAATACAATAACAAATTTTTGGAAAATAAATATTGGCAATACTTAAGTGTAAAATGTGGTGGGCATTGTTCACATTTTACAATTGGGGGTTTCTTTTAAAAGTATACCCTTGCTAAACTCATATGCAAAGTCATCACGTGGTGCTAATCCACCAGGCTCATTGAAGCCGAGGTGAAAAGGGTCAACAATGAAGACTAAAGAGTGAAAGCAAATGACATTCAGACAAATCTCACAAAAGGATGGATCTGTGGACTGTCAATAAGCTCTATGCTTGCTTTAAATATGCTCTGAGATATGAACTAATCAGTATGTCTAAAAGTGAATTGAATGCTCACTCGGGGATCTGCAGAAATCCTGTGGGCTAGCTCACAATACCAAGAGCAGAGAAAGCCTGTGGAACAGCCGGTAATTTACCGCACTTCCCCTTATATGCACTTGCAGGTGCTCACAGTGAGCACAGGGAGCCAGGGAGCAAGGGAAGACGCTCGGGGAGAGCAGACACTGTCAGGTACCTTCGTGATCAGCCACACGCCGGTTGCAGGCCATGGGGTCAAAAGTGCTATCTGACTCCCACTGCTTGTTCCACTGTTTGAGAAATTCCGCTTTCCAATGGAAACAGAGGCATGAAGGACAATATTGGGATCCACCTAGATCATGAGAAGAAGTAAGAATTTTTAACTCGTAGTCTAAAAGTTAGCCTTCCTCAACATATTTATCCAAAATAAGCTAACATAGAACATTATATATTCTGATTAGGGTCCCTTTTAAAAAGTAGTGTTCAAACCCCTTTAATTCAATTCAGTCACTGTTTGTTGAGCACCAACTCTAATATGCAAGACCCTAGACTACGTGGTATGAGATATTATAAAAAATTTTCCTTAAAGAAACATACAATAGAGTAATAGCAAGAGAGTAGTCTCTCTCTCTGGTTACCTCTAAATTAAATAGTGTTATCACAGGCATTCAAAAATGGCAGACTCATTTCTACCAGAGAAACCCAAGAGTGAAGCATCTTGAAAGTGGTAACATGTGAAATAGGCCTTGAAAGGTGGAGACAGTTTGACAGGAATGATGAAGAATAAAAGGGTATTTCAAATAAAGGCAAGGAAGGTAAATCAATATGTTTTAGGATTTGTTTGTAGACTCAAAAAGTAAAAATGGCCAAACTGTAGAAAGTGTCACATGTAAGGCTATGAAGTTAGGTAGGCAGTAGGGAGCCAGTGAACATTTTTAAGCGAAAGGGTCTAGCTTACAGCAAATGTAAGTGAGGTTGATGTGGCAAGGCTAGAGATACGGGATTGTAGAATGGAGACATCAGAGGCAGGAAAAATAGTTGGGAATTCATAACATCTCTTAAGCATAAAGGGAGATGAGCTAAAAGGAGAGAGAGCTATGGGAGTGGACAGGAGGGGACTAAAAGGGAAGATGTCGGTGTCCATGTCCCCTGCATTCCTTATCGTGCTCTTTACCAGACGACACACCTCCAAGTTACTGTGCACCCTTCAGCATCTCATTTAGATTCGGTTGTCAAATTGCCAGGCACTCACATCACTTGTAGAATGATATTACTTCATACTTAATAAAAACCTTATCTCCCAAATTACATAATCACTTTCCCTGAGTAATCACTCTTAAGGTTTGAAGTACCAATATTTATTTACATATGTTTATAGGAATCTGCCACTTCATGCTTTAAACCCAATAAATGTTGCTTCAATAACATATTATTTTCTAATATGAAAATATCCATTCTGTATCTGTGCTAATACTAGATATTTTTTGAATAGCAAGGTATTTTTTAAAAACACAAATGAAGTGATGAATTAAAAGCAATATGCCACAAGTATGATCAGGCAACAACATAAGGGTAACTAATTAATACATTTGATAATTATTCTATCAGGGAAGGTAGTCATTTTTCAATAGAAGAAAATGTTATATGATATAACATTCCACATAATATGTAAAAATGAGAATTAAAAAAATACAGCAAACCCACCACATTAGCAGATTTGACTTATAGCACTCTGTATATCCCCCCGCTTAGCCAATAGTGGTTGGATTCTGGAGGGGAATCCCCCACAGTGTCTGAATAACAATAAACCATATTCTATTAATCCATCTGCCACAGGACTCAGCTTTAAAGTAGTACTCTTACTCAACCTCCTAACTCCAAGTTGCCATCACACTCAAAACTCCCCTCTGCAACTGGGCAGAAGATTGTTTTGACTGAAATTAGTCAGACAGAAGAAGCACATTGCCAACTGCTTCTTTGTACAGCACCTGCTGCCAGCGTCTAAATTCTTGTTATCTCCACAACATGGTTTAATCTTTTAACAGTTGGCTTATTGGTGAAGAGCGAAGGGGTTCTTTGTCTCTGACTTGGGCTGGCACCCAGTGTTAATACCACGCTGTTCTTCAAGAGATATTTTGCTGGACAGTTCCCAAGTGATTCTGCATAGACCAGACACAGCCAGGCCCACTAACTCAGCTTCATTTTGTGTTGTTAAGAAAAAATTTCTGCCAAGTCTCGTGTTCTGATATGCTTAAAACTGACAATGACCATTAAACTTTTCTCCTGTGACTTCATCTTTTTAATTTAATCTGATAGCTTAGCATTAGATCAAACAAATGAAGCTGGAAAATTAAAAGCTATGAAAGTTGGAATTCAGGAAAAAAGTTACCTGAGAGTGGTAACATGCTATCTCATGTATATGTATGTGTACGTGTGCATGCGTGGGTGTGCACAGGTGCATGCATACCAAAGCATTTAGGCTGAGACTGATATCTAAATAGATACAAAATCTTTTTAACCCTACTGAGAATCAAAAAAGAAATCCCCTTAAATTCTTTTGAATATTTATATACATGGCTCCCTTAAATGACCATTATCATTTTGCTTGTCTGAATAAACTGTACTGAAGCAGAAGTGGTTGATGTTAAAAGTGATGCACAGCAGTAAAAAAAAAAATGGAGACTTTACCTCCTTTATGTTTACATGATGGAGCTGGAAAATATTCTTAGTAAAGTATCTCAGGAATAGAAAAAAAAGTATCCAATGTACTCAGCACTATTGTGAAACCAATTTATAATAACTCACACTTGCATATGAAAAATGAAACACAACTTTAGGCTGTGATGAAGGAAGGAAGGGGAGGGCGAGGGACGGATAGTAGGGGATAGTAGGGGGGACCACAACTATGGAGCACATTGCAAGTACAAGTTGGTTCTATCATGCGTAGGACACAAATGTCCTAATGCTATAAATGGGTAAATGAGATGAAAGCTATGCTGATTAGTATGATGTAAGCACTCCAATCTGTACAAATAATCAACACACTGAAATGGGCATAAATGTATTTATGATATATGTACAAAAGACTTAATAAAAAGATTTTTTTTAAAAAGTGATGCATACACACACTGTGACAGTTAAAACTGCTCATTTAATTTTGTTTTTCCCAAATGACTAATGAAGGTGGAGTAGCTGTCAATAATCGTGTACACATTCAGAATAGAAGAAAACCATTAATGGGCTTCTCTTGAAGATCTACTGAGGAACAGAACAACAGACAAAGAAATTTTTCTTGAAAAAAGCAGCTAATAGATCACGACCTTAATTCTGACCAAACTATTTATTATATATAAATTTTATAAGATTTTTTACTTTTGACAATGTGTTTAGGACCAAGGTTAATACTTTTATATGCAAATTAAAGTCATACCATAAAAAATTAGTTATAAAATCACTTTTCTCATGTCCTTGCTGTTCCCTCTCATCGTCTATACGCTCTAACTTTATAGCAGATCAATCCACCCACTTCTAAGGCCAAGAAATGGAAAATATCAATTATTTCTGAGAGCATAAAATATCAGCAAAGAAATAATTATGCAACCAAACAAGGCAAAATATCTAAGATCTAGGTGTGCAATCCTTAAACAGCTACTACTTATTGGTCTGAAAATAAGTAAGGGACTTGGGATTTTCTTTCAAGTCCTCTGTCATATGCTAAAGGCAATCAGTTCAAAACTTAAACTAAAATTTTGCATTTGCCCCAGTATATAAATGATTCATAGAAAATATTAATTATCAGTGAATTTCCGGTCAAGAAATAGGAAAGTATTGTTTGCCTTTTCCTAGCCTCTTTTGTAATTAAAAAAAATAATGTCAGAATACTACAGTAATTCAGTAGTTGTGCAGTTCTGCTGGCACTCATAGTATGCCATAATTCTAAAATCACGACTTGGCATTTTTCTTGCTGTTTCTATTCAATAATATACCACTAATGTCCTGCTTACATCTGTGAAGCCAAGGCCAGGATCAAAATAATTTTGGTAGAATACATGACCTGCCAAACACTGGCATCCATTTATCTGCTATATTTTCCCATAACCAGGCATTCCTCAAGCTATTCTTCTCATTCAATGTTTTCTTTTATATTAACTACCGTGAAGTTTAAATCTCATCTATGTCATGCAGACATGTAATTTTATTGCCCTTAAACTAAGTCAGTCTAAAGATGTTGCCAATTTAAGTAACAATAGAGAGCTGTTAAAAGATGCCAAATCGTCGATGTGTAGTAGATTCCAAATCTGGTTTTGAAATGGATAAAAGAGCAACAGGTTGTAATTGTCAGGGTTACATTGGACTCTCATATTACCAATGGGGATTATATGTTCCAAATTTTTCTCTGTAGGAAAGGTTTTACCTGTCAATAAAAGATTTAAAAGAACAGTCAGGGGTTGGGTACTAATATCTCTATCTCAAGCCAATTTTAAAACGTATGTATCAAGACTATCGGCTTTTGCCTCCTCTTTTTCAACCCCTGTTGTAATCCTCTTAGAGTCTTCTTTACCTCATTGAACAGCAAGATTCTACAATAAAATGCCCTATAGATATCTGTCACCTCAGCTTGAATCCATTTTTAAAAGTGCTCCTTTTCAGGTTATTAAATTACTATTCCCAATGTACTGATCACCCCTCTGTAAATGATTGCTGACATTTTTCTGAAAGGATTTTAAAGGTTTCATAGCTAAAGGAAAGCCATTTGTCTTTGAAAAATTCTCTTTACTAGCCTATTTATAGATGTTTTGCTTTCTTACACTACCATTTTGGTTGAACTAAAATTGTATGCAAAACCAATTTCTTCTTCCAAAAATATAATGGCATATGAACATTTTTAAAAGATGAGTGTTCTCTCATTTTCTAAATCATTAAAACCAATTCATAATGATAAAAACAACCGTGCAATGTTATTCTTTCATTTTTCAACATTTGAAAATACAGTTACACTGTGAAGTCCCACTTTGACATAATCCAAACAGAAAAGCCTCCTTTGAGTTCCTCTCCCCTGATATCTCTTTGATATAAAATTGTTTTGCAGTCTTGAGCTGGTTTCTAGTGAATGAATTCATTAACTAGTAAATTCAACTCAGTTTAGCTATCAGGGGTGTCCAACCTGAAGCCTGCAGGCCACATGCAGATTATTTGAGGCCTGTTTTGCTTATCTGCAGTGATGGATATGGCACTTTCATTAGCGTTTCTGTATTTAATGTATGGCCCAAGACAACTCTTATTTTTCCAGCGTGCAGCAGAAAAGAAGAAATGTTGGACACCCCTGATTGTGGCAGAGACAGGGATTATTAGGGATACCCCTTGCCCTTGAGGAACTGTCAATCTAGTAGGTAGGATAAGACAAGGACTTCCTGAGTTAACTTTCTAATAGAAAGATCAGATCAGATCTTGCCTCTGCTTAAATATCTCCAATGTGTTCCTTGTTTTCTCCAGAACAATAATCAGAATCTCTAACATTGAATTAAGACCCTTCATGATCTGATCCCAATATCCCTGGTAGAATCTACCACTCTCTCCTTCTCCCCCAAAGTAAGCCCAAGTTTGAATGCCCAAACTTGGAGCCTGGTCAACTTTGGACCACGTATGAAAGGTTGTAAGAGGAGCAGCGCCTAGTTCAATGTCATTGGAAATGGCATAGAAGTGAAGCAATGATGGGGTTCCAAAGCCAAAAACATCATATGGTGTTTGAGGATGGAATTGGGGTAAAGAAAAATTTCACAAAGCAGTCATGAGTCAGATAGGGCTAAAACAATGGGCAGGGTTTTGATAGCATTTACGGAATGCCAACTCTATGCCAGACAGTGTGCTATGGTACAGCACAAGGGTGACAGAGAAGGCTACGGTGGTGACAAAGAAAGAAGAAAAGGTTGAATTCCAGGCAGAGGAATCCATGTGGGCATAATAACAGAAAGCATCGAGTGCTTTCAGGAAACAATAAATGAATGATCTGGCTTGGCTAACAAACAAAAAACATACTAGAGAATAGTCAGCCTTGAAGGATATGTTACAGCTAAACAAACAAAAGTCCATTCATCAAACATGTACTGTGCCCTTGCCCTACATTCAAGACTTTGTGCTAGCACTGAGAAATACAAAAATGAGTTAAGGCATGTCTGTGTCCAAAGAATTCTCAGTTTAGTGAAAGAGAAAGACGCTAAAGCAAATGCATATATGAAAACACAAACTCTAAGAACAATTTTCAAAGGGCAAAAAGGAATTCTGAGAACACAAAATAATTAGATATTAATTCTCTCTGGATGATCTGAGAAGGCTTCATGGAAGAAGAGGAAGTTGAGTAAAACCTTAAGAGGCAAGGAATGGCAACAGTCGAGGGTATATCCCAGGCAAAAAGTAACACAAGCCACGGCACGTGGTATCAGAATGAAAAGCATATTATGGCACACACACAGAGATTTATTAAATCTGACTATAATAAATTGAGAGTGGGGGTAGATTAGAAGAGAATCATGGAAATCAATGAAGACCAGATGAGATTTTGAAATTTCAATAGGCAATAGCTAAGCATACACATTTTTGAGCAAGATAATAATGCTACTGGCGAAAAAACAAAGGGCCCAGAAAGTCTTACTTTCTTTAGGCATCTCTGTATGCCTTTTGGTTTTGATTTAATTTTGCTCAAAAACTAAAGGTTATGCTGCTGAAATGAAAAACCTCACACAGAGTTTGCCAGCAAAGAAAAACAAAAGAATTATTTCTTCCTTAACAACATGTTTTAAATACCTTTTATAGTTCAGGCAGAGAAAAAAGAATTCTTCACTAGAAGGATAAATTTCTAAGTATAAATTGATAAATAAACCTGATTGGGTTGCCATAAGTTGGGTTTTCTAACCCAATTCCTTAGACACATCGGTCTTAGAGCAAATAGATCAGACCCTAAAGTACAGAGAAATAACAGTCATCTTGAAGACACTCTTAAACAACTCCAACTTATTAATACAGCTGGTACAAAGAAAATATGCCAAACAATAGAACTCATGTGACATAATTCAAGTAGAAATTTTTCAAGTAGGAATGCAGTAGATTGTTTCAGTTTTGGAGTGGTGCTTAATTAACAAGAAGTAAAGAATAAAACTTGCCCCAACAATTGTAAAAATAACATATGGTTTTAACAAAAGCTTTCATAAATACCCACCCAGTCACCATATATTGACTGTCTGATACATAAAATATACTTTAGTAAGTCCAACAAAATCAGACCTTGTTTCGTAGGAAATGATTCTCCAAGTTCACCTTTTCAAACTGCTCAGGTGTCTGCTCATTGGTGCAGTTAAAATTAGTTGGAAATCCCTCACAAACTTCCCAACTAAGGAAAACAAAACATTAAATTATTTTCATTAGAACAATATGCATTTAATAATAATACTCTTTACCAGGATATAACAACCTATGTTATATTATATTCTACTAGTGAGAGGGAAAAAAACTACTATATAGTTCATAATCTCTTGGTGTCTATAATTGGGAGATAAAAGACTTTAAAATTTAACCTTGCAATTATTTATGCTATTGGGAGATACTATGCCTAATTACTTATTAATAAAATTAAAAAAACAATGTTTTTCAATCTTACACAGTCACCTGTGGTTATTATCTTGGTTGTTAAGTTTATATTTTAAATATATACACTAGGCTATGAATAATAAAGGATATTTTTATACTTATAACAGTTGTGTTAAAATGGTAATTTAATATTTTTAAGAGAACCTTAGGAGGCCTCACAGTCACATGAGTACATTGACAAAGCAGGCTGGAGAGGCTGGGGTTTTGTTCTCAATTCAGTCAAATTTAAAAGTGACCTGATTTTCATCCTAAAAAAAATTATCTGGGTTAACTTGGATAACATAGGACATACCACGCACCATGTTACTCAACACAAATCAATCCTAGAACTGGGAATAGCAATTTTTATCAATACTCTGAGAAATACAAATAAGAAATACATTAAGATTTCAAATGATCCATTTTAAATGATAGAAAATTCAAATGTAGTGCAAAAAGTAAATTATCTAACAAAATCAGTTTGCATTCAATAAGGGCAGCTTCACATTGTTATACTTAGGGAAAACAGTATTTATTGCACCTGGGGACTACATGAACTAAAAACAGAAACCTCTAGCTAAAAATTGAAGGGGAAAATCTAGTCAAATTTAACAGCTTAGGGAAAGATTATTGGATACAAAATACATCTTATAAATGGAAAACGTCTATTAAAAAAAATGCAGATAACTGACTTTCTACCTGTAAAGAAAAAGAGAACAAGAAGAAATAGAGTCAAATCTTTTGCAGAAAGTACAAGCAGTCACTGGGGGGGTGAGAAGGGCTAGACCTGTTGTTTAAATAACTACCAAGGAAAACTAGTATGTCCTTCTACACACATTTTGCAATAGGTTGTCAAAGCTGGACTGCTCTGACATCAAACTGCTTTTGGTCCTCTGGATATGCCTTCTATTTCAGCATTTTCAACTGTATATTAAGGAGAACTAAAATATGTTAAACTATAAAATATTAAAGCTAGATGGTACCTTATAGATGGATTACCTAATCCAACATAATATCAGTATTGTGCTGAAATGTCCAATGTGGTAATCACTAGCCACTATTTAAATTTAAATTTATTTCATTTTAAGAAAAATTAAAAATTCATTCCCTCATTCATACTAATGACATTTCAAATGCTCGATTGTGACAAAGTATATTTCCACCATCACAGAAAGTTCTATTGAACAGTGCTAGATAGTGGGTAAGCATTCAGATTCCTAAAACAGATAATCTTGGATGGAATCCTGGCTATAAAACCAGTGTATGGTGCCCCATGATCGCATTAATGTACACAGCTATGATTTAATAAAGAAAAAGAATCCTGGCTATATCACATACTAGCTATGTAACTTTGGGCAAATTACTTCACTATTTTGTGCCCTGGTTTATGCCTTTGAAAAACAGAATGATAGTAAAGTAATGGGGGATGACGGAATTAAAATAATTGTTTTGAAGTTTAAATTAATTCTTACCCAATTCATTTGTATCTGCCTGGCCTGGGGTCTACACTCAGTAAATGCCAGTTTTTATTATTTACAAATAAGAAACTGACACCCACCTTCTCATGAACAATCATGAACAGAAATGAGACAGCTACCTTGTGAGATCTTCTAAGTCCCATTCTGTTCTTTTTCACATTGTCCCACAGAGCCTCCAACACATTGCTTATGTTTTAACTTGATTGTCATCAGATAAGATGTTTAAATATGAACACTCATACAGTTCCATTTTAAATGGAATTTAGAAAGAACTACTAAAAAAACTACCAAAAAAACTTTTAGATTTCAAACAAAATTGTTACCTTTCCAAAGGAAAAACTATATTCTGTTCATTGCCCTACATACCTTTTTAAAACTAAAAAATGTTAATTGTAAGTCTTTTAGACACTACCTCATCATATCATGAAATAAGTCAATAAAATAAATAATTGCTTATTTAAGACAATTCAGATGAGTACTTTTAGCATTTCAAATCTCTCACTCTGGGAAATCTTGAATTAGGTGATTTATATTACTCTAACTGAACACTTGTTAATTTACTTGTCACATCCAGGTAGCAGAACAGTATTAGCATCCAAAAAGGTCTTATATGCAACTATGATGCCACCTCTGGCAAATGCAGTCACTCGGTCAAAAGTCAAACACAAAACACGATTTAGTGGAGATCTGAAAAACAGAAGAAAAAAAATCAACGGTATCTGCAGAATTATACATATACTAAAATTTAAGCACAAATAAATAACAAAATTTATGATACTAGTGTCTAAATAACTCCAGAAATAAGTGAACTTCACATTATGGTGATAACACTATTTTGGTATCCCATATTAATACCTGAAATGTACATTTCAGTTTATTTCGTTGATCTATAATATGAAAGAATAGTTGCGACATGTGATTTTTAAAAATAATTTCAATAATAAAAGGGAAGTATTTCATTATGAAAAACAATCGTCATTCATACAATGTTCATTTTTCATTGATAACTGCAATGTAATACATCCATAGTAATCTTGGGAAATGACAATTAAATTAAACTTTACTATTTGGCTACAAACAAGGTGGGATTTTTTTTTTTTTTTTTTTTGGTGAGTTCACTAAATGCTATGCTGATTCGATTTTCATAGTATGTATTATTAAGCACATTGTTTTAGGTGAATTTGGGAATTAAAACCAAATTCAAAACTGATCTTAAATTAAAAGAATAAACACTATGTCAACTATGAACCATTTTTCCCTAAACTGGTAACAAAGACTGGCTGTTTAGCTATAGAAATAAAGGACTCAACCACATCACCTCTTGTCTTGTTGCCAAAAGTATTTAAACTGAACCTAATCATAAGAGAACACTCAGACAAACCCCACATGTGGGACATTCTATAAGAAAAATGCCTGGATTCCTAAAAAATAATAGATGGAGGAAATATTCTAGATTAAAAAGAACTAAAGAAAATAACTAAATGCAATATAGGATTATAAAAATCTCTAAAACACATTTCTGGTAGCTTGAATATAGATTGTATATTAAATGTATTGTGTTATTGTTGACCGTGTCAGATTTATAATTTGGTAATCTAGGAGAATGTCTTGTTCTCCAGTTACATGACCTAAAGCATTTAAGAGTGAAATATTAACAATTTTCTGAAATTACTTTCAAACTGAGAGAGAAAGAGAGATGGAAAATATAATAGAGGTAAAACAAATGTGGCAAACTCTTTAAATTGGTGAACCTAGGTGTAGGATATGCAGGGGCTCATTGAACCATTCTGCCAACTTTCTATAGATTTGAAATTTTTCTAAATAAAAACTTTGGGAAAATATAATTAAAGGACTCACAATAAGAGCAGATATAGGCAAATCATCTTTTGCAAATGAGTACCCTGCCCCCTCATAGCAACATAAATTAGACATATTAGAATTACTTCCTGAAAATGAATACCATTTATTTAGTATATATTACACATTTTCTCAATATATTTTAAACTAGATGGGAATAAAGTTTTAGACATAAATTTGTTTTAAATTCCAATAGTAACAAAATGCTGTAATGGTTTCCTGATGCTTTAGATTGGATTCAAACCAGAAAAAAATACATTATCCTATTAAAGTAACAATGAAATATAAATAAATATATGTATTTATAAATTTCTCCAATTTTAATCCTTAACTGATTTTAGAATATTCAGATTCTTGGCATTTTATCAATTATTCCACAAATATGATCCAATTAGTTAAGAAAAAGTAATAATAAGAAATAAGAAAAGATCTTATTACAATACTATATTATAGAAAACATTGTTAAAAATGTCAAAATTTGTCATTACTTTCAATTTGACAATGATATTAAGAATATTTCATGGCACACATTTTATTAAAGCCTTTCCTTGCAACTGTAAGGGCTTGCTAAATTATTCAAAAATTTTTGCTACTTTAAAATTCATTACTGTTGTTATCATTGTAAAAATAATGTGTTTAATGTGTAAAAATAATTGTGCTACTCACAATGCAAATGAATCGTATTTGAAATTTGCCTGTGGAAAAAAGCTTATCATTCTTATAGGTATTTTTAATTTCATAAATGACACAACCTAAGAAATCACTAAATATTTTAATTTCACTCTCCTGGGACAAATGAAATAAAATTTTGTAACACAGGACCCACAATTTACTCTACCAACTTCTTCCAAAACCTTTAAGGATTTCTGAGTAGATTTGTTTCAGCATTTGAAGTTTTTACTATTTGAATAGGTAGCAAATCTAATCAGCCCTTATTTTGCTAAGATTTAGATCTGTTTATGCTATTTGCATTATAATTAGTATATGATCAATTATACTCTAGATGAAAAATTATTTTCCCTTATTCTGTTCTAGAGCTAAGTAATAAACTAAAAGAAATTTAAAATAGGCAGAAAAGTGTGTTTAAGTTTCCTGACAAGCAGTTTCAGAGTTCAGCTGGATGTGTTCAGTCAAAATAGGCATAAATTCCCAAGATATTCAACACAACAGCCCAGCTCATCCATGGCTGTATACCATAGCCCTTTTCTTTCTTTGGAAATGAAGATAATTTTATGCAGGAATTTACAAATCTACAAAAATTTACACAACACTCAGCAATAACCAGTAATTATCGTCGGATAATGTAAGGCGCTTTTGAAGAGCATAACTTTCATAGGACAGGGCTTACAGCTTTACCAATTTATCTTTAGCTGTCCTGTCATTGGTGCTTAAAAGGTTAAGACTTTATTTGTGAAAACAGAGAGAGATAGTGGGGAATCATGTTGTCTACAGCTTCATAAATCTTGCTTAAGATCCTTTTCAATTACCATCCATTTCTCCTTTAAAAAGGGACAAAAAAAAATAGAGGAGTGGAAGCAGGTCAGGGCAGTGTGTGACAATGACAGTGTGATGGGCTTGAGCCCCCCGTGGCGTTTCCATCTGCTATCATTAAGGTGACTACTCAGACATGAACAAATCCCTCTTGCTGTGCTGACAAGCAGACTTCAAGAACTATGACAAGGCATTAAGACAGAAACTCAGAGAGAGAGAGATGTCATATTCCATAAACAATACCGCCTCACAAAAACACCCCTGAAATTTTATTGGAATTCAAAATTTTTTACAATTTCATAAAGGATGCTACTTGGCTTCTCAACTCTTCTTTTAAATTAGCTCACCCTGGAAAGATTGAGGACAGAGAAAAAAATGCCTCCTTCCTACCTGTATGCTTTACCATACGAGACCCAAATTTTTTGCTCACTCTTCAGCAAAAGTGGATTCTTAATTTCTTGACCATGCTCATCAAAAAGCTGAATTGAAGAAATACTGAGGCCTGGAGGATTGATGGAAGAACCTTGAAGTCTTTGATGAATCTGGAGAAGTAACTGGTGGGGGTATGGGGAGGGATGAAGAAAAAGAAATTACCTCAAATGTGAACATCTGTAATAAATGGTCTCTACTCTGTAACAAATGAAGTCCAAACAAATAATAATTAAATTCACATAGAATGTTAAAAGGAATGTGAAATGACAGCAATGTTTAGCTCAGTGTAAAGTAACAAAATGAGCATGGGCTTTTAACCAGCAGGGGGTGCCACAGGCTTGTGATTGAGCTCTGACCCTTTGGCACCAGGACTGAAAGCAGATGTGACAGTCTTATAGAAAGAGCATTTAGCTTCTACACACGGTAACAGTCCTCTTGATGAGGGTTATGCTTTCCTTGTCTTAGCCACACATTTTGTTAGGGGCCTTCCAGACCCTGTTCAAGGTTTACAATCGCCAATCTCCCTGTCCCTAACTAACCTCAGGTAGCTAATGGTAGAACAATTCACTGTGCACAAGATTGCAAAAATAAATGTGACTTTCAGCCTAAGCTGATTCACCTGGAACTCTTCCTGGATGCATCTTAATTATAAGCCATGAAAAACAACTGTGAGCATCTTCAGTACTGCATGTTTCCGAGTTGTGAATAAGACATCACTGAAGTGTGAAGTATGAAAAGCTTCATTTAATGTTTTAAATAATAGCATTGTCAGTATTTGCTTCTATCTTATATTTAGAGTCTCTGAATTATGGAGATATTTCCGAGTTAGGACATACTTCAAACAGAAAGTAAATCTAACAGAAGTGTGCTGCATATGGCATTTTAAGAGACATTTTTCATTATCCTCCATCACCTTTGTTTCAGTGTTCTGGCCTCTGCTCTTTCCCGCTCTGCACTCCACCCTATCCATCCATCACTCCTTTCTTCCCCCAACCTGCTGTCATGGGCTTCCTTTTATCTCTCCTTTGTCAGTTCTTGTGTCTCTCAGTTTCTAGTTTCTTTGCAATCTCTGCAGGAATGTGGATATAGTTGTGATATTTTCTTCCTAGCTGTGGTTCAGCCCCCCACCCCTTTTTGTTGCTCTATTAATTCTCATTGAAGGTGTATTGATTAGTGCTAAGTGCTGAGGCTTGGAGGGAAGAAGGGGAAGTTGCTGGCCTACCATACATCTCAGGTGTCTCACTGAACGGCTCTAAACTCTTGACTAAGTAAAATACTTCCTTCGAAATATTCCTTTGATCAGAAATAGTATTTATAGAATGCTTAAGAATCAGGCTTTGTCCCTATTAGAGATAAACAATAGTATCTCCAACTTCAGTGTTTTCATTAGGTCCTTAGCCAGATTTTTTGTCTTGAACATCAGAAAGGCTGGAAATAATGACACATGTTTTCATGTCGTTAAAGTTAATACTTCTCACTCAGCTAGCCCAAATCAATTGAATTAAAAATTATAATTACTATGCTTTTTAAGGGTATGAATGTGTAGAATAGGCCAAGGTGGTAGAATAGCAAAAGTCTGTATTGTTTTAGGTTTTTTCCATTGAAACTGCAAACATGTTTTAAAAATCAATGGATTGTATTTCTAAAGCTTTGTGTCTATTTCTGTGCATCTCAGACCTTGAGCTTATTTTTGTTGCTTTGCTATTATTTCAGGAAACATAATGCTGATCATTTTTTAAATCACAGGGATTTTGCTTTACAGGCATCACCTTTTGTAAAGGGGAAAGATACAAAAGATTTAAGGCCTGATCTGGGAAAGAAATGTGTGTACAAAGGACAGGGATGTGAGGTAGACACAGAACGTGAGCGCCTGACCACTTAACCAAGTTCACTTCCATGGGAGTTGCATTGCAATCTCTTTTTTCTCAACTTGGTGACAGACTGCATTTTAGGTGTTCAAAGATGAGCATTCAACAGCCCACAGGAGGTGAGGGCCCAAGCCTTTCCTCTGTAGGTCATTGGTTAGGGCTTGGCTGTGGCAACCAAAAATTGTGATAATCTTCACCCATTATCTGTAAAGCTGTCATCACCAGGACTTTATAGGATAAGAATTTGTTTAGTGACTTGAGAAGAGTGTGAAACATCTTAGGCTAGTGATTGAGACACGTGTCCACACAAGGGAGCAGTTGTCCTTAGTTGCCACAAGAGCTCTCTCAAAAAGCTTTATAATGCCCCGATAGAAGCCCTCCCCCACCAGATTTGCTTGCATATAGAAGTGAAGTGTAGTCAATTCCAGTGTCTGTAAGTCAATATTAAAAGTTTCTATAGACTAGTTTCTATATACTAGAAGATAAGTTTCTTATCTTCTTATACAAGATATTATACATGCCATCTCCTATTTTAACATGAGCCAAAAACTAAAGTATTCTGATATAAAAAAGGGGGAAGATAGGTTTAAAACTCTAGGAAGGTTTTTATAAACCAGGGATGTGGTGTTAAAAAGAAACATCCGTCAAGGCTCAGGATCCTTCTCTATAATCAAAGTAACATCTCCTTGTCTCTTCTGGGAATAGCTAATTGATCCAATGAGAGGCTCCCAATTCATATACAACTTCTTTGATTGGCTGTAAAGCCAGGTAATGGATACCACGAGGAGAGGTAAGTCTGTGGGTGCTGAACTAAAGTGAGAGGGGAAAGAAGCAAGTTTCTGAACAAAGGCAAAGCAACGGAGCCCAAAACACTGATGTGCACTCGGGCGCATAACCTCAATTTGTAAACAACAGGGTGTTCAGTGTCCTTTTATGCGAGACAAAGACCCAAAATAAAGACCCTGAACATGCTGGTTCTGCCTGGGAAACATCCTAATTGTCTGGAAAATAGAAAAAGGTAAGAGTGCTGAAGATAAACCAGCTGGACCGGCTCCCAGTGAGAGTGGTAAAGACCAAGGCTACGTGTCACTCGCAGGGTCTGGGGCTTAGAAATACTCCAGATCCAGAACATATCCTCACTTAACATCATATCACTTCTTTTTAAAGTATAAACAAGAGAGAAATCCTGATGTATCAAAACCAGGGATAAATGTAGACAAATTTCCAAATACAAGCATAATGAAGGTTAAGATACAGCTATCTTACTATTAGGTAAGAGTCTAGGAGTTAATACTATAATAAAGCTGAGAGCCTAAGAAATTCAGAAGTCAATCTTTAGAATATCAGCCTTTATAGATTAGGCAAGCATTGGTCTTTTTAAAAAAAAAAAAAAACCTTTAAGATAGATCATTCCTTCTGTCCCTCCCTCCCTCCTTCCTTCTCTTCTTTCTTTCTCTCTCTTTCTTTCCTTAAAAAAAAAAAAAAACAAAAAAGAAGAAGAAGAAGAAACCTTTAAGATACAACTGTCCAAATTAACTCTAAGTCATGTGAAAGACACCTTTCTTTCACAATAAACAAATAGCCAGTAAACTCACTCTTTCCATCATATTGCCAGTTTGAGGTGGGCTATTAGACTTCAAATCCTTTTTACTGATACAAACAGTGATCTCTCCAGTGTTTTTACCGTTTTCAAATACCTGAAAAATAAACATTCAAAAATAAAAAAAAATACAGACTCACAGACATACAAATATTTATATATTTATACATATATAAATCTAGGCAGCTCTTTCTTTGCATGGTACTGGGTCAACTGAGAGCCATGCACACAGGAACCAGACACAGCAGAGACTGCATGAGCTCATGCAAGTAATTGGCAATGAAAATCAACAGCACTAGAAGAATAACATAAAGAACAGCTCCTGTTTCTCCTTTTGGTCTCAGTGTCCAATTTGATGGGCATACCTTACAATCTTAAAGTAGAATAAAATGAAGACATTCAAGGAAGAATGACTGACCACAGCAGATGCTTAAATGAGCAAGCAACAGAAAAAAAGTCAGGTAGCCACATATTAACTAGTTAATCTCATTCTTCTTGAAAAACACAAAGCCACAAATAATCTGAGCAATCCTTGGTTTATATTTAAAATATATCAGTGTTCAGCTCATCTTTTGGCTTACTAAAAGGAAATTCAATCTGACAGATTTATTGCATAACAGTATGATGAAAGTCATCCATTTTTAGTGCATATATCCAACAAGTTGTTGAGAACAGAGATAAAATTCATAAGATTGCATTATGCAACACTTGTTGAAAAAAAAAATGCTGGCAAACGTTCTGGTCAAAAGGATCCGAATAAACCAGTTCTGACAGGACGGCTTCACTGGAGTGAACACCACCCCTCTGACCACGCTGGGGATCCATGTGGGGTGTGCCATTCACAAAGCAAGAAAGGAAGAAGGCTGAGAGAGAGGGCTGATGAATAATTTAAACCCTTGCTTTTTATTTTTATTCTCAAAAGTTCTTTTCTTCCCTTTCTGATATGCCCATCACATCGCCATAACCATTTGATTTACTTCTAGTGCTATTTGCAAAGAAGATAATTCAGGAGAATAGCTTATTTAAAAATAAAGATAATGATCTTTTCTTTTTATTTTTGAGACAGTTTGAAATGTATTTAATTAGTCTTAACCTGGTTGTGCAAGTAATGTGTTTTAATAACCCTTCTTTAGCCTTTATGCAAAAAATGAAATTGAAAAGAGAGCAGTAATATTAAGAATTGTAGCTTTTGTCCCACTCAGTGATTTTCACTGAGCTACTGATAGTGTCGTGGAGACACTACAGCTCTTTGGTGCACTGATATTGCAAACCCTCCATTCTCTTTTCCTAACTGAGATTAGTTTTAACCACTTTTCCAAGTAAAGATCCACAATTATGAGCAAGAAGTCTCTTTGCTTTTGTTAAAAACCTTGTTAAGCCAACTTTTGCCTGCAAATTCATGGGAAATAATGTGGGAGGACAATCTGACCATCCAATAATCAATTCTGGGCCCTACTGTGGAACAAAACAACAGAGAAATTTAGCAACGAAGGTCACAATCCTAGACGCATGTATTCTGCAAGGTTAGTGCTGACAAAAATCTCTGTTTGGAGAACTTATTGATGTTTCTTTGTCAAGACTTGCTAGACACGGAGTCAGAGTGCAGCAAATGATATTCTAGAAAATAGCATTGCAAGTGCTAACTGCCAAACTGAGAAAGCAGAGAGGTCTTGGTCAGCACCTAACACCTTCATTAGCTGACTGCTTTCTTCACTACCGATAATAAGATTTCCCTTCTACGTCCAGAAAAGTGTCCTCAAAAATAAATAAATAAGAATTGGCTATGACCTCAAAAAATCCTACAAGAGCATAAAAAATATATGTTTTATAGCTGTCTAACTGAAAGGAGGCTCGCTTTCCACTAGTCATTCATAAAATGTGTTTTTGCTTTGTGTCCATGAAAACAAAAATTCTCCAAATGAAAATCCTTTAAGACTCTGTTTTTCTTAAGGCTAAGCTCTAGTTTTAACTTCCATATTTTATCTGTTTTTTCAAATTCAATTCCTATACATATTTCTTCCTCCTTCAGATGATGAGTTTTTAAAGTTTCTAATGTCTAACGTTTAAACAATGATAGATCTCTGAGCAGAGAATGTCTACAATTGACTAGGTATGGGAAAATAAAAACTAGTTTCCCTTTATTTTCCTATAGGCTGATCTTTATCTTAAGAAAATTTGGCTTTTGTGTTGGCTTCCCAGTGGTTCTCAGCACACCACCTCCCTAAAGCTCTAAAGTTAAATTCTTTCCCTTGGAGTGGGATGATGTTGAAAAAACCAGCTGACATAGTTTAGGGTGCTGAGAAGCGAGGTAAATGAACCTAAAAATATTGTTACAGATCCTCTTGAAATACAGGGCAGCTAATGACTGCTGAAAAACACCTAGGAATAAGAACTTACTTCTATGCCCTTGGTTATACAAAGTACAAAATTTTAAGGGGGCATTTGTTTTTTCCATATGCCACAGTCTTTTAATTTTCTTCATGTCAACATTTAGTTTTCTTAAACTAAATTAAATTAGATTAATACCAAAGATTCATTGTAATGTTGGTAATTAATTCAATCATTCAAGAAATATTTAATGCCAAGCACTGTTCAGATGCTTAAAATGCATAAGTGAACTAAGATTCCTGTTTCTAAGCTGCTTACCCTCTGCTGGATTACAGAGAGGGATGGACAATAAACAATAAACAGAACAGAGTAACAATATAGTGTGTTCAGGGTATACCGGATCTTGTGAAACCTGAAGATTATACAATTTAGTGGGCCTTCTTTAGTATAAAGAACGCAAAACTAAAAATGTGAAACTAGATAAGAAACGTTCATTTAGAATAAGAAAAAGAAATCACCACTTACAAATTTGAAAGAACTCACATACAGGAAACACATTAAATATTTAGAAAAGTCACAAACTAGTTTCATTATGCAAAGCTTATTTTATTACAGACACTTTTTACTGCATTGTCTTTGATCACCCTTTCATATGGTAATTCTGTAACATTTTCCATAAAAAGAACAGAAAGATAATTTTAACCTCTAGCATGGTTAAACAAAAAAATTATTATTGATTAGAAAAGTTTCATTTGATTTCCCAACTTTATTGGTCATTTTGTATAAATATTTAGACTTAATACCAAATTTGGGAAAACCTCAATCAGATTTCTTTAAAATATGAGCTGTAAAATGTAGAATTTTCTACAAATTCGTTGTCTCTGTTCATTTCATGCTATGTTTCTCTTCTGCTGCCCATCCATGTCCTTTTGTGCCAGGCAATCTAGTACCCAGTCATAAGGCAATACACTATGTGGCCAGCAGATACTGTCTTCCCAGAACCTCTTCCTACACAAAAAATGGCTAGCACTAAATAAACTATACAGAGAAGTGACTGAAAAACTCTAATTACATTCCACTGTGCCCAAAGAAAACATATTCCTTTTACAGCCATAGGAACTAAGTAGGGAGGGGGGCCTGAAGTTTCATTAGCTTCACGGTAGGTAAGGAGGTGGAAAGTATACAAAAGAGAAAAAAATAGGTAGGGCAGGGGATATAGGCCTAGGATGAGTGTGATGGTCACCATATGAAGTGGGTGATCAGGATTAAGCCTGAAAGAGAGGAAAGATTTGAGCAAAGATTTGGAGGTGAGAGAGTTAGCAGGGAGAGCATTGCAAGCAGAGGGAGCCACTGGAGCAAAGAAGCCAAACAGGAACATGTCCAGTATGTAGCAGGAACTGTAAGGAAGCCAGTGTGAACGGAGCAGAGGAAGTAAATATGAAATCAGAGCAACAGGGGTGGACAGTGAAATGGGGAATCACTGCCACATTTGGAACACAGCAGTAAAAGGATTGATTGACTTTTTTTTTTTTGAGACATAGTCTCACTATGTTGCCCCTGGTCTCAAATTCCTGGGCTCAAGCAATTCTCCCACCTCAGCTTCCAAAAGTGGTGGGATTACAGGTGTGAGCCACTATGTCCTGCCCTGACTTACATTTTTAAAAAGATCATTATGGCTGCTATCATCAGAGCAGACTGTAGGGGACAAAGGCAACTTGAAGGGGAGATGACAATGTCTTAGAACAATGGATGTGGTGAGAAATTGCTGGTTTCTGTTGTCTATTCAGAGCAATGTTGTTCACTTCTGGGTTTATGAACAGATCAGGATAGAGCTCCTTTACATTGTAGATAGGCTAGTATTTATGAAACATGATGTCTGCATTTATGGATGTAAATAAATCAATATAAATGTAACTGTTAATATGGAGTATTTGTGAAATAAGTGAATGTAAATATAACTGTTAATATGGAATATAAAACTGACAACAAATTACTAAGAAAATTGTATTTATTGCAAAGATTTTATAGAGATGGTGATCAAAACTTAAACTATACAGGGAAAGCTGACCCTCACTGGCAGTTATGAGCCAATGTGGCTCTTTGATGAACTTTCCTGGCATCACTCACGACATCTATTTAAGAACATGTATAAGACCTAGTTCAGTACCATCATCTGGCTTTTAATGCTATAAGTCTGGTTAAGAGCTAGCTGTGGGGGAACAGCAGGTTCCCAAACTCTCCGTAACCACTGGGCAGACCACCCAGGAAGCTCTTCTATGCGTGAGCAGAAGGCCAAACACCTAAGCTTCAAAATGCCTCAGGATGCAATGCTGTCAAGAGACAATAATAGAAAAATGACACCACAGTGTGTTACCAAAAGTTGGTTGTCCATACAGTAACAGGATTTACTGCTAGAAGTCTGGTGAAGAGAAGGAATATAAAATAGCTACACTAAATTATCTAGCATACTTTCAGGTCAATATAATTAAACGTGCTGAACTAATTTACATGTTATCTTGGATTGGGGTCCCCTGGAACCAGACTCTGAGACCAAGATTCGCCTGCAGGAAGTTTTCTGGGAGCGCTCTCAGGAGCAACACTGATGAGAGAGTGAGGGAAGCAGGATGCCCGGGGAGGTGAACTGAGACACAGTTGCAACAGAGGCCTCTAGTGGGAGTGGTAGAGCTGAGATGGTCCATCAGCCTTGTCTAGAATTGAGACAAGATAGCCACGTCTTTGTACCTGTACCCTAGTCAAATGTTGGCTTTCGCCAGGGTGGGGACATAATCTTAGGAGAAGCAGCTCCTTTACATGGACAACAATTGTCCAAGAAGGATGCAGCTGTGGCAATGTGGGGGGTGGGGGTGGTGAGGGGTATCTCAGCCCTGAAGACGGCATCTGAGGAGTGTGGCACAGCATCTGCTACACACACACGCGTGGTAATTCATAGTGCAGGATGCTCTGTCATGTGCACAAACTCATTCAGTCCTCAAAGCAACTGGATTTTACAGATGACTCTTAGAAAGGTTAAGTAACTTCCCCAAGGCAGAAATACTCATAAGGGGCAGGGAAATCTTTAGAAATCAAGTGCCATGATCTTTTTAATTACCCTATTCCAATAAATGAAACGATATGGGAAATTTTAAAGACATAGAAAAGGATTTTACAGTAGACTTTTTGTCTAAGTCAAAGAACACAAAAATTAAATTAAAATTTTTCTTATATAAGCAGCAAATGAGTCATGAAAAAAATCTTTATCCAATTAGAATTCAAAGTTACCTTTGAAAATAGAAAATCAACTCTAACTGAATTAATGTTATGTATACCTTATCAAATAAATGTACTGCTACTTTTTCCATTTTTATAGATATCAAGATGGTTTTTAGAATATCCGTGTTTTCTATATTTTCTCAAATCTATAATATAGTATAAATCAAACAGTAAACATGTCTAACCCTAATATTCAGTTAAAGTGTGATAATCACAAAACAAATATTAAAACTATGGGACTCTGGCAACAAAAATTTCAAAATGCATTTGTATATCTATACTATATACTATATAAGAAAAGGTGTTTTGATGTCTTCAAACAGTATTTAATAAGTAAGGACCCACTAAACTTTGTCCCAGGAAATGAAAATATATGTTATAACAAATTGTATAACTGTTAAATTTCATCAGTCTAAATGGTACCTGGACAAAGAAAAAAATCAAATAATATATTTTTTATCCTAGAAAAGGTGCATTTAAGAAAATAATTTTTTAAAGAAAATTTTAAATGTCCACTATAAGTTAATAGCACAGCCCATGGTTTCTAAGTATGTACAGTAGGTGGTCAGATTTTAGGAATCAGCCAGAACACGCTAGTCTCAAAATATCTCTCCCACTAAATTTCAGCTACAGATTTACTCCCTTGTATGAGAGGTAAAGATATTAAACCTTACTAGTTGTTGATCCTTTAAGGTTATTTCTGGGCAGGCAAGAGTGGTTCCAAGTGGGAGATCAGATCTGACAAGTAAGTCTATGGGGGCAGCCACCATCCTAGCTTCAAACAGAATAGATACAACTTGTTATCTATTTTACATAGTAGATTCCAAGAAAGAACTTTGATCTAAGAAAAAAATTTTTCAAAAACTATTATTTTAGCTTTGAAAGAAAGCATGGCATTCCTTGCCCCCAAGAGCAAGTTTTGAAGAAAGTGGGGTGACAAGAGCCTGGGGTACTTGATAGCTTGAATTGGGTGTTAGGAATAGAGGAAGGCCGAGGATGGAGAAGACTGAATCTTCACAGTGGCCCTGGGAGTAGGTTTGCATTTCTTCCCTTTAAGCATTTAAAAATCTAAAGACACATTTCATTAATTCATTATAGCAGTTATTTTAAACGGAGTTTTTCTCCCACCGATTTTTCTGTGTCTATTGACAAAGTAAACTTTCCAAAATAAGCCATCTGGTTCTGCAAATTTTTTTTCTTCATATCCAATTACAGTTCTAAGTTCATATATGAAAATATTAAAACTATCTAGAAGACAGCGACAAGGTAAATTTGCTTGCCTGTCATGTCCTAAGCCAAGTAATTTCAATAAGCCCTTTATAAATGAGAACATGTCAAGGAGAAATGGAACAAGGATTTTACTTTGTGTAAATTAATTTAGTATCTAAAATTATATTTACTTGGGATTAAAATATCAAGTGCGTGGGTGCTGTCAGGAGTTGAGGTAAATACAGATTTTTGGAGGTTTCTGGGCTCAATGTATTTATTTTCATAGAATGTCAGAGGAGGGAGGTTGTTTTTATTTACTTTTTGTTTGTTTGTTAGTTTTTGAGACAGAGTCTTGCTCTGTCATCTGGGCTAAAGTACCACGGCTTCAGCCTGGCTCACGGCAACCTCAAACTCCTGATCTCAAGCAATCCTCTTGCCTCAGCCTTCTGAGTAGAGGAGCTACAGGTATCTACCACCACACCTAGATGATTTTTTCTATTTTTAGTAGAAACGGGGTCTTGCTTTTGCTCAGGCTGGTCTTGAACTCCTGATCTCAAGTGATCCTCCCAACTCGGCTTCATAGAGTGCATATTTGCATATCTATCCTATATACTATATAAGAAAAGCTGTTTTCTTATATAGTAAAAAAAATACTATGAGTCTTTTTTGATAAGAAAATCATCATCTCATGCCTTCTAAATTCTATTTTACTAGGAGAAATGAACATTAAGGGATTAAATATGAGCCAAATCATCAGATTTCCACAAATTTTCAGCCTTAGAGATCATATTCTCTCACCTTTTGATTGAATATATGTTTTAATGCTATTATTCAGTTTCTTTTTTATATGCCCATAATTTCCCCTTAATATAAATGGCTATTCTGTGTAACTAAAACCTATATAAAAGCTTCCTGTCTATAGTAACACATTTTTTTTTAAATAGCGCATTTTTAATTGCAAAACATCATGAAAACTGTAGGTAGGAACTTAATAGGTGTAAATGCATGACTTCATTTGAACTTACTAGAAAATATGCATTTGTTTAAGTTCAAATGAAGAACTTATGCTTGATATATTCATGGTGAATCAGGCTAACATAGATGTCAGTGGGTAATCCAGGGGATGGGAACATATGTAGGAAGGGAATCTCAGCAACTTGAGCATATCAAACACTCTGTGAAAAAGCTAATTGAGAGGTAAAAACAAATTAACTGCTATGGAGAAGGACAGTCTCCCTGAGAGAGAGTGTGTGCCTGCAACAGCAAGGTTCAGTGGTTGCATTTAGTCTGAATAACTGCTGGGACGGTAATAAAGCTCTGGCCTGTGGACTTTCCCTGCTGACTGCCCACCTGGCAATTCTCCGGGCACCTTCTAGGATGTCAGGACTGCACAGGGAAAGCCTGTCTCATTACATCAGGCACTGCATGGGAGCTAATGCACAGACCAATTGCTCTTCCCTGATTTTGATACAGAGGCAGTTTTTCTTTTCAGCAGATCTAGGAAAGGAAGATTGTAACTTCCTGCACACAGAGATTTACACCTGGCTACAGATGCCTGTCAGAAAATAGGCTGGTGTGAATACACCAGCTTTTTTCTTCCCCCAAAAATAGTCACAAGAAGCAAGAGGATGTGGAGGAAGACACAAGATGGAAAAAAGCACTGGAAAGCAGAGTAGGTGAGAGGTTTCAGTGCTAATTAGCTATCCCATGAGATGGTGGAAGGCATTCGTAGGGTCTCAGTTTTATCTTTAAAATGGGCAGTCCAACATTCGCCTACTATGGTAACATCTACATATGACAAATGATTCCCTCCTTCACATTTTGCACAATCTTTAGTGAATATTCTTGAACTCAAGGCAAAGTTGAATATTTTATTAATAATTTTGCTACTCTAGTCACAATTCCTTTTCCAATGAATGTCGAGACAGCATATTTTACTATTTGTATGTAGAGCAAATCTTAAATGTTTTCCCACTTTTTACTCAAATAATAACTGAAACAATAGAGCATCCCAGGAGTTATAAATACATATTTGAGAAAAGTGGATAAATAGGAAAGACAACTATCAAAGAATATACAATGGAAATAAGAACACAACGTGAATAGTGAGGACGCCACCAAAAAAAAAAATCTTGCTGCAATTGTACGGAGAGCTTACCTCAGTTATCTCCTTTAGTCATTTAATTATTTCAGATACAAATATATTTTTATTTCTTTATTTTTATTTAGAAGACAGGGTCTCACTTCGTTGTCCAGACTACAGTACAACAGCCTGATCATAGCTCATTGCCATCCTGAATACTTGGGCTCAAGTAATCCCTCTGCCTCAGCCTCCTGAGCAGCTGGGGCTACAGTCATGCACCATCATCTCAGCTATATTGCCCAGGCTGATCTCAAACTCTAGCAATCTTCCTGCCTCAGCTTCCCAAAGTGCTGAGATGATACATATGAGCTACTGCACCTAGCCTGACTTTTAAATATTTAAATAAGCTTTCTATTAATCAAAATGAATAACTGGAGGAACTTTAACCTTTTTGTTAAATGATCACTAACTAGAATGCAAATCTCACCTTATTTCATGGTGCTCTTATGCTATTGCTAGGGCAAATTTAAGTATTCAAGGCAGAGAAATGGCTGGGAAGGTATTATGAATAAAAGCATCTTTTCTGTTATCAACCAAATTAGCCCATTTTCTAAATATACATAGGCCTATAAATGTAAAATAATGGAATTATAGTAAAGAACTATTCAGCCAGAGTGTATGTATGTAAAGTTAATGAAGATTAAACTTCTGACTCCTGATGAGCTTCAGGTCCTATGAGTTCTGTAAGTGCCAGAGGTGGGGAGGGGAATCTAGATATTAATTAGAAAGTATTTCTATGGAAGTATTTCTAATAAGCTATCTAAAAAAGGTCTTAGATAAAAGCACCTGAATCTCCAAAGCTCTATTACTTTGCTGTGATTTACTTTCTCATTCTACATAAATATTTCAGGTCTAATTTTAAAGAGAGCCTTCCCTTCCCCCCACCCCCCAAATCATCTCCCACGTTTTACAAGTTCTGGGCCCCACAGAAACTGGATCTGCTTCTACTGGCAGCAAA
Source organism: Nycticebus coucang (assembly GCF_027406575.1). Classification (NCBI taxonomy): domain Eukaryota; kingdom Metazoa; phylum Chordata; class Mammalia; order Primates; family Lorisidae; genus Nycticebus; species Nycticebus coucang. The sequence continues at coordinate 33,745,084 of NC_069793.1, read as the reverse complement.
TGGAAGGCAATCCTCAGAGCATCATTGACCAATTGTGTGTTAAAAGCACTAATTCTGTGAAAGAACATTCCTGTACTCATCTTTCCCTTGTTCCCCCATGCTTTCTTCCACCTACTCACACATCACACACTCTTGCTCATCAATTCTCTGTCACAATCACCCACCTTCCTCCTAGTTTTTCTACCCACGATCCCCTACAGATTTGCTATTGGCCTTTCCTACCAATCCTTTCTTCCCTGCTCTCCCAGGGAAATACTAGCATTTCTGATAGCATCTCCATGGGGATGAAGAGGAGGAGGAGCTGCCGGAAAAAAACAGGACAAGGAAGGCAGAAGTCACTGAGCCATGGCTACAGCAGATGTTCTCATGGGGACAGGGGTGGTGACAGTGACAGGGCATGTAAGGAATATAAGAGAAGGTCTGAAATAGTAAGAAAGTGTTCTAAAAACTTATTGCCTAAAGGGCTTCATAGATTATGGTGCACATTAAGTATAACTGTTGAAGGCAAAAACAAGAAGGAATCCCATCAATCTAAAAGGTGCTATGATGTGATGGCAAGCAAAGTACCAGAATACAAAAGGTGCACTGAATATCTGGGCATGTGACGGCATACGGAAATGATGTGCACCAGTAAGAAACATCACGGAGCAAGAGCGCAATTACAGATGATATGATTTTTCCTGAAATTCCTCAAATGTTGTTATATTGTCTTTAAAAAAAAAAAAAAGAATTTTACCATAGCAGGTATAATATCTACACTTGGGCTATTCTCAGACCTTTACCTTGTATGTCCATATAAACTTGACTTTGCATTATGTCATCTGATTACAAAATGGGACTGACATAATAATGTGTCCTTTTAAGAGATGACCTTCTAATGTTGAGACTTAACCAAAAACTTCTACCCTGAAGTAGAAGTGTCTTATTTTAAGGTGTGCTCCCAAAGACGCGCTAGGTCTTATTTTCAGGGGACGTCTTATCTTTCCTGTAAGTAGGTCTTATTTTCGGAGGATGTCTTATTTTTGGGAAAACAGGGTATGTGATATTTTAAAATGATCAATGAAAGATGTGGTGAGGAAGATGTTCAGTGGCAAGGGGAAGAACCATATGATGAAAAAGCACGCTTTTTGAATCACACCCTGCCTCCAGCCCCTAGTTGAGAACCACTGATCTGGAAGATGGTGATGGCTACAATACGTTATTTTGGTTCTTGAAGCTGAGTTGATATAAGTCATAGAATATAAAAGATTAGAAAGATAATCATCCCATTCATTTTTTTATCAGCCACTTTTCTAAGATCAAAATGAATAGAAAAAAGAAAAAAGTTTTACTAGAGCTATGCTTTTCAGTTACAAGTGGAAACTGTATTTCTTTCATCTAACCCTCTGAAATAGTAATGCCACAAGGTAGGATAAAATTGTTCATAACCAGAGAAGCCGTGGCCCTTGCCCAAGTGAGTCAGAGGGAACTGAGTTAGAGACGGTACTCAAATGAAGGTCTGCACCTCACGGGAATTTAGAGGTTAGCTAAGCAACTGATACAAACCTATTCTGGAATTAATGCAAGAATACACACTGTGACCTTCAGCTGGAATTAGTAAGATCTCCCCAGCCAAGAGGGAATACAGAATCAGCACCACCCACATCACCAATTCTAAGAGATTTGTAAATCTGAACAAATACTTTGCCAACTAAGTTTTGTCTCAACTATCTGGCTAGTTCAGATATAAGAGCTGGTTTTAAAAACTACAGATTTCAGTTTCCTTTCCCTCAGGGCAGATGCCTATGTCTGACTATGGGAGGTGGGGTGTGAGGAATATATTGCCACAAATAATATATAATAATTTATTTGCAATATTACACCTAACTCGATATGAGAAACATGTAAGTCAATTTGGCCTTCCACCACCAACTTCCCTTTCTAGCCTAACCACAGGAAAAAGTAGCTGTATGTAACACATAACCCTGACCTCTCCCCACCCACAAGCCACAAGGAGTTTAATTTGTATTGAGTACCCAGTCAACAATAGACTAACCCAAATAGTTTCTGTCTTTAAATGATTTGAACCAAGAGACACAAAAACTCCAATTGAATAATGATGGCTATTTAAACCTAAAGGTCAGGGCTAGGAGCCATAATTTTCCTACATGTATGTATGAAGAAGTAAAAAGAGAAAGAAAGCTAGCTTGAGGAAAGAAAAAGAAATGAAAAAACAATCTCACAGAGAGATGCACAGATGTGTGATCATGGGGCTTTAAGAAAAAAAGATATGGAAAAGTAGTGACCTTCATGTGAAACTACTATATTTCCTGGTGTTCATTTCTGTAAGATTTTCTTGTTTTTAACAAATCCTCTTTTTGAGATAGCTTGAGAAAGTTTGTGTTTCAGGTAATAAGAAAGTTTTCATGTAAACCTGGGATTAATATCATTAGAGCTGATGGAAAAAGAAAAGCAAGGAGAGAAGAGAGGTCAGCTGAAAATTTCCCTTACCCTATGCCTTCCCCAGGTCTGACAGAGGAAGGAAAGGTGAGGCCCTGACACAAAAGCAGCGCTGCTTTCAGAAATCTTTGGTTTGGATCTCTGCATATGCCAAGGTCCTCTTTAGATACCTGACACTTATTACTGTAATTTAGGGTGGTCGCCACTTCTTGCTTCCCTCTCCTCAAGCAAGGAGAGAAGATCACTGCTTAGGACTTCTTTAATTTAAAAAATTTTTTTTTTTTTATTTGAGACAGAGCCTCAAGCTGTTGCCCTGGATAGAGTGCCGTGGCATCACAGCTCACAGCAACCTCCAACTCCTGGGCTCAAGCGCTTCTCCTGCCTCCACCTCCCAAGTAGCTGGAACCATAGGTGCCCACCACAACGCCCGACTATTTTTGGTTGCAGCTGTCATTGTTGTTTGGTGGGCCCGGGCTGGATACGAACCCGCCAGCTCAGGTGTATGTGGTTGGCGCCTTAGCCGCTTGAGCCACAGGCACCGAGCCGATATTTAATAATTTTCTGATGTGAAAAACTAGTCATAAAGCAAAAAGCTTTCTTTTTAAAAACAAAACATATGTGTGGTGCCTGTTGCTCAAGGATAGGGCACCAGCCCCATATATCAGAGGTGGGGGGTTCAAACCCAGCCCTGGCCAAAATAAATAAATAAATAATATATATATTACCAATTGTGTAATTTTCTAACAAGCAATACAATTATTATAAGAAGTAATTATTTTTTAATTTTAAAGAAATGAAACTTCAAAGACAGACACCAAGTATTCCCGGTACAAATACATTTCTTTATGTTGCTTTTAATTTGGATATATTTCATGCCCACTTTATCTTCAGATGCTATTGTCTCAGGGTTTGAAGTTAGCAAACATTTTAAATCAGCTCCCATATTTCAGCCCACACAGTATGGTACAGGTAGATACTTAATTATCAGAAAGAATTTAAATTAGTTGCAGGTCTAAGCACAGCAGATCTGGCTAATTCATCTGTTACTTCTCTTCAAGTCTGGGCATTCTAGCCCCAGAAGACGTTACATTTCTCTGCTCTCTATTTTTCCTCTCTGAAAATATATCTAGAAAAGGAAAAGTTAAAAATTCTAAACAAAAAATACAAATTGCTCGTTTCTCAGTTATTGCTTGAAGGAGAAAATTCTCCTTTTCCATAATAATTACACTAATCTTTCCTACTTTACTGACATAAAAATATAAAGAGAACTTTTAGCTCATTAGCAACCTGGATCGAAAATTTCTTTGTGGGTGTTTTTTGTTACGTTTAAAAGTAGGGCGCCAGTCCCATATGCCGAAGGTGGCGGGTTCAAACCCAGCCCCGGCCAAAACCCACAAAAAAAAAAAAAAGCTGCTTTGATTTTTTTTAAAAAAGAAGTTGTTTTGATAATCTTGATATAATTCTCAATCCTGCCTCTACAATGAAATCATTTGGAAGCTTTTCAAAAAGTTCTGAGGCCTATGCCATACCTGAAGATGTGCTGGTAAATGTTTAACAACCTGCTTAGGGATAGCAGTAGTTATTCTAAATTCTACTGATATAAAGACTATGTAGTATATAACTTGCAAATAATAACAAAATATATAATATTTTTATTGTAAATTTCACATAGCTAATTGATTCTCACAGAATACTTTCATTGATTTTTGCCAACTCTTGTATCATCCTCCACCCGATGGCCACAATTGAGAAATGAGTGCAGTTCTGAACTGAATATTGATTGATATTTTCATCCAGGTTAATAAAACCAAAGTGAAACAAAGAAGATGTATGTAATCTGTTCTTGGTAATCAATGACATAAGCGATTTCTTAGCTGCATCAAATAATAGTTTTCATGCACTGGAAGAATATTCAAGTTTTGTGCTATTCACAATGTAACAGAGGTAGAAATTTTGCTCTTTTAAATTTAACCCGCATTGTGAATATATTTTTTCTGTCACGTACTTAAATCTAGACCAGCAAACTCGGGGTCAGAAAACTTTTCTGTAAAAGAAGGAATAGTAAACATTTTAGGCTTGTCAAGTTGTGTGATCTCTACTTAACTCTGCTGTTGTAAAATGAAAGTAACTAATAGGTACTGGCCATGTGTCAGTAAAAGTTTATTTACAAATAACAGGCAGATGTGGCCCATGGCTTCTGGTTGGTCAATTCTCTGGTCTAGACAATCAACAAAATCTTAAATCAAGCCCTTATTTGCCTATTATTGTGGTATAAATACTCCCACTAAAGCTAGTTTTGACTTTGACTAACTTTATGAAAATAAATTTAGAAAGAAATGTACAGTAGCACACCTTTATATAGTATTTGCACTAAACAAGCCCAATAAGCATAGATAATTTCAAGAGAATAAATAATAGTAAAATGTAGTAAGACAATTGGAAGTGAAGCTCATTTATCACCTTTATTTTTAACATAACCTATTTAATTTTAAGTTTATATACGTTTTTGATAATGACTGTATTCAACAATTGGCTCTGTAGAGGTGGGGACATTGGCATTTTTTTTTTAAGTCTCCCAAGGATTTGAACGCAGCCAGGACTGAAAATCATTGTCCTAGGGCTGATGTCCAGGTGTCTTGAGATGGGGAAGAGGAATTTATTCTATGAGAAAAAATGGACGTTCCAATGGAGGAAACTGAGGAGAAAGGAGTATCATGGGAAAGAATCACAAGGAAGTAGATGCCTGGGACAGGGGAGAAGAAATTCTGGAGACAGCACTTGGGATGAACAACCTTTCCCGTTTGCTGGTGTGTAAGGGATTTTCAGGGCTAAAACCAGGAAGGTCCCTGGCAAATACTGAGGCCATTGGGTTTTTTATTTTAATTAATTTAAACTTAAAATTAAATCGCCACGTGGCTAATGGCTAATTGGACAGCACAATGATGGAAACAAATACGATGACAAAGTTTCTTTGCATAAATAGATTTCCTCTTTTTTTTTGTTTTTTGTTTTTGTTTTTTTTTGCTGGTATAAAAAGAAGGGTTTTTTTGCTGATATAAAAAGAACTTTGAAGCATATTCAAAGGGGAACTATGAGAGTAACAATTCAGATCCTTAAGTTAAGAATTTATTATCAAACCCATATGTAATGTGGGTGAATAAATGTGAATTTATTTATGTGAATAAATGATAGAAATTCTTCAGAAATAAGCAGTAAAATTGTGAGGGAAAAGAAAAAAAAAACAAAAACGCTCCCCCCACCCAGGTTATACTATAGTTCATATGATAGTTGCTGGTATAAACCAGTGGGGATGCGTGGCATTAAGGCAACTACACTCTCTCACCTGGTTTCTCTCTTAATCAATAGCAAGTACTTTGCAAACTTATAAAATGAATCTGTAATCAAGTAAAAAATTCTTGAAAAGAACATGCTGCTGGACTCTGGGAACTCTTTATGTTAATATCTTTTTGTTGTTGTTGTTGTTGAGACAGGGTCCCACCCTATGCCCCTGAGCAGAGTGCAGTGGGCGTGGTAGCTCACCACAACCTCAGACTCAGGCTGCGGGTGCCCGGTTGCCTCAGCCTCCGGAAGCCGCTGGGATTACAGGCGCTCGCCGCGGGGCCGGGCTGGGTTTTTCCATTTTTTTCATAAGTCGGGGTCTCACTGTCGACTTCCTAAACCCTTAGTTGACTAGCAGAGACCCTGAGAAATAAATTAGCATATTTAACATGGAATTACATTTCTCAAAAAGTCAATTTTTACATGGCAATGCTCTCATTCAAAATATACATATGGGAATGTCATTAAGAAACAAGTTATAAATAAGAATATGCTTATATTGTTATTTGCAGGATAAAACTGAATCTTAAGCAAGAGGAGTTGTAAAGAATAAGGCTGATCAAAATACAATTAACTTTGAATGTTATCACACCCTTATAAAAATAATAAAAAGGAAATCAAAGGTTGTACTAACCATAGTCCTGAGATGGAAAAAAAGCCATATTTTGACTGAATAATCCAGATTTTGCTAATTATATTCTCTTGAAATGTAGGGTATAAAATTATATAACAATATTAATTTAATTTAACAGGCTGAACAAGGATTTTCCATTATGAAAAACAAAGTATTTAAGTTCCTTAAGCTTTCCAAAATCACGTTAACCAAGTATGAGTTATTCTTTTTCTTTTCCAAAGATGCAATAGCAGAGTAGTCTAGGACATTTAGCCATCTTGTCCTGACAAATAACCAATTCACCTTTTTTTCCCAGTGTATTCTTAAGTATTGATTTTACCAAGTGAACTCAGACACTGTCACACTTACCCAATACAGATCCTTTTCCTTGGAAATGTAGTTTGAACATCAATCAGTCACCTGGCCTTTCACCTCCAATTTCTATTGCCACTGTCTGTCAACTATTAATGCTTGCCCATTTCCCCAAATGTTACTTTTAGAAACTGAAATATACAGTGACTACTGTGAAAAATGTGTGTTTCTTGGAAAATATGCAAATGGTTTACATAATTAAATTTCTTCAATAAAATTTAAAATTTAAAATTCACATTTTAAAGGTCTCTAGGTATTTTCTTTTAAAATCTACTTTTTAAATAGTAATATTACTACTTGTGAGCTGAACTCTAGTTGGAAGAAGACAATATGGCATTGTCATTAGGGCCTTCAGATGAAGCAGAGCGTTTTTGTCTCTGGCTGAATTCAATGAGAGTAATGGAATGACACCCACCTTGAGCTGTAGGTCTCCTGGGATCAGAGTGTTTGCTGGAAGCCTTTTAATGTGTTGGTAGACATAAGAGGAGAATTGCTCCTGCTCAGCCCGTAATTGGGGGCCAAGTTTAGAGAGATGACCTCTGTTGGTTTTGATAGCTGTCTGCAATTCATCAATCAGCCTGCTCACCTGAAGGGGTTAAATTACAAGAGTTGTTAGCAAGAAGTAATTGTTGATGTCGCACCTATTAGATTTTTGAGTACCTAGCATGATGGGAGAAAAATGACTTCAATACAAGAATGGGAGGACAGATCTCAAGTAAAGAGAATGAAAGAGGTATATGCTCTCTCATACATAAATTTTATTTATGGAAAAATGTCCAACCTTTTCATTTTGGTAATGTGAAATAGGTAGCCATTTATAATAATTACCAAATGAAAAATATACCCGGGTAAAGAAAGAAATACAAATGTCTGACAAGTTTGCAAAGTACTTTTAAGCTGCTTAGCAAAATCAAACCTTCCTAGGACTTTAAATAACCCAGTATATGTAACTAACCACCATATAGCATTCTACTTTTGGAGCTTTCTTTCCATTTTAGAATATTTTATTTTACTATCCATGTGTTACATTTAACATTTTTTCACACATAAATTATCACATTTTGGCCTCTTACCTTCCTCCCAAATATTCCAAAATACAACCTTTCTCAATCTCATTAATACAAGTTTCCAAAATATCCATATTTCAAAAATAATGCTCTATTCTAGATAATATTTTAAATATCTCTCAAATTCAAAATAAAGCAAAGGAATTATCTAGAAACAGCAAAGGCTTATGTACCCTTGATTTTAAAATTTCTGGACCTCGACTCAGTATATTTAAGACAGACATATGAACTTTACCTATGGATTATTATTAATAAGACATGCTGAGCACTCAGAAACAGTAAGTTGATGTTTTAAACCATATAGTTTACCAATTAAAACTCATTTCCGTTCTTTGACTCTTTACCATTTTATGCAAATTTATAGTCTCTCTAACGGACTGGATTCTTATGTAAGCACTGAGATCAGAGTGTTGAATTAAATATTGTCTAATTAATTATGATACTCTAGAAATAGAAGGCATGTATGTATGTGTATGTCTGCGTGGATGATGTGGGAAAGGGGACAGTGAGAAGAGACATCTTGTTATAGTGATTGATATTTATGGTTGTGAACAAAAGAGAAGAGAAGAAATTCTTTTTATCTGTGATTCTTCAAAGTAATCAAATTTTACTCCCTTAGAATTACAAATGACTCGGAGGAGACATGGACTTTGAAATCTTGGGTTAAAATCCTGGCTTTCTGACTTACTGACTGGGAGATTTGGCACAGGTAATAATAAATAAATTAAATGAGATTAAAGAATGGACAGCACAATGTCTACTCTATAGCAGGTGCCCTAGGCATTGGTATGTTATTATAATCTTTTCTTTTTAAAATCTAGGTGCTTTCTGTGTATCAAGTTTTCATTTTCTTTTTTTTTTTATTGTTAAATCATATTGTTAAATCACTAATGTGTACATTAGTGCAATCAAGGGGTACAATGTGCTAGTTTCATATACAATCTGAAATATTCTCATCAAACTGTTCAACGTAGCCTTCATGGCATTTTCTTAGTTATTGTATGTAGACATTTGTATTCTGCCTTTAGTAACTTTTGCCTGTACCCCATTCTAAGATGCACCATAGGTGTGGCCCCACCCATCACCCTCCCTCCCTCCACCCTAGCCTCCCCCCTCCCTTCCCCTTCCTTGGCCCTTTCCTCATAGTCTTGTGCTATAGTTGGGTTATAGCCTTCATGTGAAAGCTATAATTCAGCTTCATAGTAGAGCTGAGTACATTGGATACTTTTTCTTCCACTCCTGAGATACTTTGCTAAGAAGAATATGTTCCAGCTCCATCCATGTAAACATGAAAGAGGTAAAGTCTCCATCTTTCTTTAAGGCCGCATAATATTCCATGGTATACATGTACCACAATTTGCTAGTCCATTCGTGGGTCAATGGGCACTTGGGCTTCTTCCATGACTTAGCAATTATGAATTGGGCTGCAATAAACATTCTGGTAAGGATGTCTTTGTTATATTGTGATTTTTGGTCTTTCTTCTGGGTATAAACCTAGAAAAGGAATTACAGGATCGAATGGCAGGTCTATTTTTAGGTCTCTAAGTATTCTCCAAACATCTTTCCAGAAGGAATGTATTAGTGTGCATTCCCAACAGCAGTGTAGAAGTATGCCCTTTTCTCCACATCCAAGCCAACATCTCTGGTTTTGAGATTCTGTTATGTGGACTACTCTTACTGGGGTTAGGTGATATCTCAAAGTAGTTTTGATTTGCATTTCTCTGATGATTAAGGATTATGAGCTTTTTTTTCATGTGTCTGTAGATCGTGTTCCTGTCTACTTCAAAGAAGTTTCTCTTCAAGTTCCTTGCCCAGATTGCGATGGGATCACTTGTTCTTTTCTTGTTAATACGTTTGAGTTCTCTGTGGATTCTGGTTATTAGACCTTATCGGAGGTATAACCTGCAAATATTTTCTCCCATTCTGAGGGCTGTCTGCTTGCTTTACTTACTATGTTCTTGGCTGTGCAGAAGCTTTTTAGTTTGATCAGGTCCCAGTAGTGTATTTTTGATATTGCTTCAATTGCCTGGGGAATCCTCCTCATAAAATATTCACACAGGCCGATTCCTTCAAGAGTTTTCCCTGCACTTTCTTCAATTATTTTTATAGTTTCATGTCTTAAGTTTAAATCTTTTATCCAGTGAGAGTCTATCTTAGTTAATGGTGAAAGGTGTGGGTCCAGTTTCAATCTTCTACAGGCTGTCAGCCAGTTCACCCAGCACCATTTGTTAAATAGGGAATCTTTTCCCCATTGAAAGTTTTTAATTGGCTTGTCAAAGATCAAATAATGGTTAAGTAACTGGATTCATCTCTTGGTTCTCTATCCTGTTCCAGACATCTACTTCTCTGTTTTTGTGCCAATACCATGCTGTTTTGATCACTATCAATTTATAGTGCAGTCTCAGGTCTGGTAGCGTGATTCCTCCTGCTTTGTTTTTATTGCTGAGTAATGTTTTGGCTATTCGAGGTTTTTTCTGATTCCATATAAAAAGAAGTATTATTATTTCAAGATCTTTAAAATATGACAATGGAGCTTTAATAGGAATTGCATTAAAATTATATATTGCTTTGGGTAGTATAGACATTTTAACAATGTTGATTCTTCCCAGCCATGAGCATGGTATGTTTTTCCATCTGTTAACATCTTCAGCTATTTCTTTTCTTAAAGTGTCATAGTTCTCTTTGTAGACATCTTTCACGTCCTTTGTTAGGTATACTCCCAAATATTTCATCTTCTTTGGCACTACTGTGAAAGGAATAGAGTCCTTGACTGTTTGTTCGGCTTGGTTATTGTTGGTATATATAAAGGCTACAGATTTAGGGGTGTTGATTTTGTAGCCTGAGACATTGCTGTATTCCTTGATCACTTCTAAAAGTTTTGTAGTAGAATCCCTAGTGTTTTCCAGATATACGATCAGGCCATCTGCGCAGAGTGAAAATTTGATCTCTTCTGACCCTATGTGGATACCCTTGATCGCCTTTTCTTCCCCAATTGCAATGGCTAAAACTTCCATTACAATGTTAAAGAGCAATGGAGACAATGGGCAACCATGCCTGATTCCTGATCTAAGTGGAAATGATTTCAATTTAATTCTGTTCAATAGGATATTGGCTGTGGGTTTGCTGTAAATGGCCTCTATTGGTTTAAGAAATGTCCCTTCTATACCAATTTTCTTAAGATCATGAAGCGATGCTGGATATTATCAAAAGCTTTTTCTGCATCAATTGAAAGAAACATATGGTCCTTAATTTTTTAGTTTGTTTATGTGCTGAATTATATTTATAGATTTACGTATATTGAACCAGACTTGAGACCCTGGGATAAATCCCACTTGGTCGTGATGTATAATTTTTTGATTTTTTGTTGGATTCTGTTTGTTAGTATCTGATAGAATATTTTAGCATCAATATTCATTAGTGATATTGGTGTATAATTTTCTTTTCTTGTTGGGTCTTTCCCTGGTTTGGGGATCAAGGTGATGTTTGCTTCATAGAATGTGTTGGGTAATATTTCTTCTTTTTCTATATTTTGGAAGAGGTTTAGTAATATAGGTACTAGTTCTTCTTTAAAGGTTTTGTAGAATTCTGATGTAAAGCCATCTGGTCCTCAGCTTTTCTTTTTAGGGAGGTTTTGTATAGTTGATATAGGCCTGTTCAACATTTCCACTTCATTCTGGCTAAGTCTTGGTAGGTGGCATACTTCCAGGTATTGGTCGATTTCTTTCAGATTTTCATATTTCTGAGAGTATCTTGTAGTATTCATTAAGGATTTTTTGAATTTCTGAGGGGTCTGTTGTTATTTCATCGTTACCATTTCTGATTGATGAAATTAGAGATCTTACTCTTTTTTTCTTTGTAGGTTGGCCAAAGGTTTCTCTATTTTATTGATCTTTTCAAAAAACCAACTTTTGGATTTATTGATCTGTTGTATAATTCTTTTGTTTTCAATTTCATTTAATTCTGCTCTGATTTTGATTATTTGTTTTCTCCTGCTGGGTTTGGGGTTGGAGTATTCTTCCTTCTCCAGTTGCTTGAGATGTCCCATTAAGTTATTAACTTCCTCTCTGTTTTCTTGAGGAAGGCTTGCAGTGCTATAAATTTCCCTCTTAGGACTGCCTTTGCAGTATCCCAGAGGTTCTGGTAATTCATGTCTTGATTGTTGTTTTGTTCCAAAAATGTGGTTATTTCCTTCTAAATATCGTCTATAACCCATCCATCCTTCAGCATAAGGTCATTAGCTTCCATGTTTTTGTATGGGTATGCAGGTTTCTGTTGTTATTGAGTTCAACTTTTATTCCATGATGGTCTGAGAAGGTGCAAGGAATAATTTCTATTTTTTTAAATTTGCTGAGGTTAGATTTGTGGCCTACGATGTGGTCGATTTTGGAGTATGTTCCATGGGCTGATAAGAAGAACGTGTATTCAGTTTTGTTGGGATGAAATGTTCTATAGATGTGTGTTAAGTCCAGATGTTGAATGGTTGAGTTTAAATCTAAAATTTCTTTGCTTAGCTTGTTTTTGGAGGATCTATCCAGCACTGCTAAAGGGGTGTTAAAATCTCTAACTTCTATGGAACTGGAGGAAATCGAGTTGCTCATGTCTGTTAGAGTTTCTCTTAAAAATTGAGGTGCGATCTTGTTGGCTGCATAAATATTAATAATTGAGATCTCATCATATTGAGTATTAACTTTAACAAATATGAAGTGTCCATCCTTATCCTTTCTTGTTTCGGTTGGTTTAAAGCCTATTGCGTCTGCGAATAGGATTGCAATGCCTGCTTTTTTCTGCTTTCCATTTGCCTGGAGTATAGATGACCATCCCTTCACCTTGAGTCTATATTTGCCTTTTAATGTAAGATGCGGTTCTTATATGCAGCAGATATCTGGCTTGAGTTCTTGTATCCAGTCAGCCAACCATGCCTCTTTAGAGGACAGTTTAAACCATTCACATTAATTGAGAATATTGATAAGCCTTTCGAGAGTCCAGTGGACATTTTTAATCCTTTTGCGACTATGGAAGTTGGAATTTGATCAAAATTTTCTGGGCGAGTTTACTTTTGTGGTGGAGGATTATGCTGGTCTTTATGGAGGATAGGTCTGAGAATATCCTGGAGAGCTGGTTTAGTTATGGCAAATTTCTTCAACATGTGAATGTCATTGAAGTATTTAATTTCTCCATCATAAATGAAACTCAGTTTAGCTGGGTACAGGATCCTGGGTTGAAAGTTATTTTGTTTTAGGAGATTAAAAGTCAATGACCATCCTCTTCTAGCTTGAAAGGTTTCAGAAGAGAGATCTGCAATTATTCTAATATTCTTCCCCTTGTAGGTAATGGTTTTCTTTCGTCTGGCAGCTTTCAGAATTTTCTCCTTCATATTAACTTTAGACAAATTGATTATGATGTGTCTGGGGGATGTCTTATTTGGGTTGAGTCATGCTGGAGTTCTGAAATTGTCTGTTATCTGAATTTCAGAATCTCTTGGCATGTCTAGAAAGTTCTCCTTCATAATATCATGGAGAAGGGACTCTGTGCCTTGTGAAGCCACCTCATCACTTTTGGGGATCCCTATAAGACGAATATTGGTTTTCTTTGAATTATCCCAGAGCTCTCTAAGAGAATGATCTGTTTTTGCACTCCATTTCTCTTCCTCTTTGAGAGTTTGGGAGCATTTGAAAGCTTTGTCTTCAATGTCAGAAATCCTTTTTTCTGCTTACTCCATTCTGTTACTGAGGGATTCTACTGTGTTTCTCAGATCTTTGAGGGCTACAACTTCTTGTCTCAATGTGTCAAAATCTTTGGTCATTTGGTCTTTGAATTTGTTGAATTCTTGAGATATCTTTTGGGTTACTGCTTGAAATTCTAATTCTATCTTATTTGCTATCCAGATTCTGAATTCGATCTGACATCTCAGCTATTTGTTTGTGCATGGGATCTTGTGCTGTGTTGCCCCATTGATCCTTGGGGGATTTGATCTACTCTGATTATTCATATTGCCAGAGTTTTCTGTTGATTTCACCTCATGATTGTTTTTCACCATTGCCTCTGGCCATTCTCAGAGTTGGGGAGGTGTCTCTCCAAGATTAGACCCCAGCGGGGTCACTCTATCGTTGCTGGATCTTTGTAGGGAGTGACCCTGTGTAGTTCCTCTGGGGCTTCCCCAACCAGGGAGTTCTGGTTGTGGAAGTAGCTCCGGCGTGTGACACACCCGGATCCAGCAACAGGGGGGGAGGTGGCGCACACGGTTCTGGGAGTGCCTGGCATCCAGTCACTTTGGCACAGAGAGCCCAAGGCTCCAGCAGTCTCTGGCCAGGAGAAGGGCTCTGCACAGAGGCAGGGAGGGCTCCAGAGGGCATGTGGCTATCAGAGTCGCTGGCCAGATGTGTGGGCCAGTGTGGAGGCAGGGAGGGTACAGGAGGGAGGACGCAGGGTTGCGCAGCTCCCGCAGTTCCTGGTCAGGGCATGCGGAGGCCTGGCGGGTGCAGGTCACGGGTCAGGGGTTCGGCACAGCTCTTATGGAGGTCTGGGAGGCACCAGGCCCAGGAATTTGAGGTTGCTATGAGCTGTGACGCCATGGCACTCTACCCAGGGCAACAGCCTGAGGCTCCAGTGTGCCAAAACCAGTCTCACTCTGCCCTTGAGGGTTAAAGCTGTAAGGCAGCTCAGTCCCTCCCTTTAGGCTGTTCAGTCACTAGGTTACTAGCTTCTGCCCGATCCTTGATCTGTGACCCTGAGGGCGGAGCTTGCTGGGGGAGTTGTCTCACAATGGCTCCCTGCGGCCCACAGCCAAACACTATTAGCTCTGTCCAGCCCAGCGGCTCAATCTGGGGCCCTAGACAATGCCCAGAGTTCTCCACACTCCTGCTCAAGCTCTCCCCAAGGCAGTTCAATGGAGTGCCAAGTCCAAAAACACTGAAACAGTTCACAGGTAATGCCTTTCCAGTTTGCAGTCTCACTGCTGCTTGCACTTACGGCTGCTGGCAGGATTAGGTTGACTGAACACATGCAACCACTTGCCAGTTTTCCACTGTTTTTTTCCTCCTCTTGGGGTCCAGAAGTCCCTTGCTGACTCCCTGTATCCTCAAAGGGATGATTATAAGCAGATCCCACCAGCCAGAGATGCCTGGAGTCTTATCTCCCCAGACTCATCGTGCCCTGTTGCAGGGAAGCTGTTACTTGGCCGCCATCTTGGATTGTTCTCCTGCGTATCAAGTTTTTATTGTTTCTTTCTTAGACTGTCTTTCCTATCCCTACCCCTATTTCACACAAGAAACATAGGAATTCTAAACTATTTGCTCACTGCAATGTCCATAGGTAAAATGGGCAATTCTTTTCCAAGAATCTTCCATGAGTTGAAACTTCATCCTCTTCCTCTCTCCCAACTAATTGTAAAACTCAATATACACTGATAACAAAAGATGAATACAAGTCATGTTTGAGCACCTCTTGCAACTACAGAAGTCAAGCATTCCTTGAATGTTATAATTTTAATAGTTTTTTTCTTTCTAAAACGTGTATACATTTTTCTGCACCTTCTGTATATACTATATGTTAATTATGTTTAACTTTTATCAAGAACTTTTTGCAAGCACTGTGCATAAAAACAAGCTAATTTAAAATTATTCCTAATTTTCTTTGGTCTCCCATATCTCTTTTATTTGTCCCCATGTGATCAATTATCTATCCCCTTTAAACATTCCTTTCTTCTAAATAATAGATTGGCATACTTTTCAATAAAGGGCTAGATAGTAAGCATTTTTTTGGCTTTGTGAGCCATAAGTAATCAAACTATTTAACCCTGCAGTTATATTGAATATTTAGAAAGCAGCCACAGACAATATGTAAGTGAATTGGCCTGGCTGTGTTAAAATAAAACTTTATTTCTAAAACTAAGCTGTGGGCTAGATTTGTCCCCAGGGCAATAGTTTTCAGACTATTTCTCTAAAGACATATGTTTCCTATCCATCTTTTCTTTTCTTATAAATAGTACTCTGATCCAAGTCGTCATCTCCTCATCCCTTCCCTCAACTTAGATTAATACCCACTGATTCATCTTCCCATTCCCAGGCTCTTCCCCTCTAATCCATCCTACCACCTTCACCCACTTAATGTACCTTGAACAACATATTAAATCATCTTGTTGCTCCCCCAGATTCCTGAACTTGGTATTTAAGATTCAAGACCTTTTATAATCTGATCCCCACCTGGCTTTATGGTTCATATTCTCACCAGACCCATTGACTCTAACAAGATTTCTCTTCTCGCTGCTCCCTCCCCCACACCACATATATGTACATACATATATACAAACATAGATACATCCCTTCTATTTCTAGAGAATCATAATTAATTAGACAGTATTTAATCCAATACTCTGATCTCACAAATGAGAAATTCACACCCAGAAAAGCTGATTTTCCCAGGACACCCAGATGTTGGCACCAAAACTAGAATAAAGGTCCCCTAATGCCTCGGCCATAGTTTCCTAATTCATTCTTCTCTTCTCTCTGAGGCCACTCATCACTAAAGTCTCACTTCCTTCACCAGGCCTTCTAGCACTTACTATCTAGGTATAGACATTTGGCTCTTAATCAAAGTCAGCTGTGTACTGTTTTTTACTTGGTTTATACCTCGATGCCTTGTTCTTCCAATGAAATTACAAACTTTGCATAAATGTCCTCCCCGCTTTATATAGTAATCCCTGATTCCTACAAATAGCCTCTATTAGGTTCAGGGGTCCTCAAACTACGGCCCGCGGGCCACATGAGACAGTGTCATTGTATTTGTTCCCGTTTTCTTTTTTCTTTTCTTTTTTTTTTTTTTTGCAGTTTTTGGAGGGGGCTGGGCTTGAACCCGCCACCTCTGGCATATGGGACCAGTACCCTACTCCTTTGAGCCATAGGTGCCGCCCCCGGTTTTCTTTTTTTACTTCAAAATAAGATATGTGCACTGTGCATAGGAATTTATTCATAATTTTTTTTTTAAACTATAGTCTGGCCCTCCAACGGTCTGAGGGACAGTGAACTGGCCCCCTGTTTAAAACGTTTGAGGACCTCTGGGTTAGACAGATAGATTGGGGGAGGAAGGAAAGGAAGGCGGGGCATAGCAGAAATCAAGGAGAGAGAAGTGGCAGATGAGATGCTCCAGCAGACAGAATTCCTGCAGGATTTGCTTTGGATGATAAAATGTGAGCAGAACTAACATATGCCACTTCTTTGCCGAAATTTTAAGAGCGCTTGTGCTATTCTGTCATCACCCTCCGCTCTCTCCATGAAAGCAGCAATGTCCCAATAGAGGCTGCTTATTTGACCTGTGTCGCAGATTTAGAAAGACATACCAGAGAGAGTGACAGACAACTTGTAGCTAATATGTGAACTGAGCAAAAAGTGATTTTGTTTTAAGAGCTTTTAGGCGTATTGGCTTATGCAGCACTACCTAGCAAAATATGATTAATACGTGTATATTGCTTTCTCCTAACTCTTTACCACCCTTCCAATCCATTTAGTAAGTTGCTAAGGGGCAGCCCTTAACTGTAAACTAAAATGAAAGTCTATGGAAATTTCTGCTGTCTGTTCACAAAGAAGCCCCTAATAGTCCACAGTGGAACTTGGACAAAACTTACAAATCATGGGAGGCAGAGAAAATACAGAGTGGTCAGGAAGAGTCCTATGTGAGACAGAAAGAGAGAAAAAAATTCAGATTTTTTTTAAAGAAAAAATAAATGAGAAAAAGAAAAGATGGGGAAGAAACTGCAAGGCAAGATGATTGGGGGAGAAATGAGCAGCAAAAAAAGAGAAGGAAAGAAAATGTGAAAAAGAAGAGAATATTATTTATAGGCTATAAAGTCCAGTGACAAATTTCTCTCATGATCCACCTTTCCTACTTTCTGGAATCAATTACTGTGTGTTCCCTTGTACTATTAATCCTGTAAGAAAGTTGTAACACTTAAAATATGGAAATGATGGAACAACCTAGTCTGAGGCAATGCTTTCAGCCTCATCATCACCATCAGATCATACTACCCTCAAAATTATGGGTAATAGTATATAATCTACTGAAGCTAAAGCCCCAAACAGGTCAGGTGCTCTTATGATTATCTGATGAAACTAAAATCTGAAAATCAAAGGCCCTGGATGCAAGCACTCCATTTCTGGAAAGCGCTGGTCCTCTCTGAGCCCATCCCCAGCCTCCTGTGATTTGGGGTCTTTAAAGTCTAGTAAGTATCATGCGATGTGTTTTGCTAGTAAATAATACTGTGCTCTTTTATTTTATGTACTACACCTTGTGCTATAACAAGCCACCAAACAAAAAAAAAGAAGGAATTTCAGACTTTGATTTGAGAGCATTTTTGTACATGACTGGGTTTACTGTCACAATCCATCCCCTTTCACTGATAGGAGATTTCATGTGACATCAGAAATCAGCCAGCCATACAATTGATGATGTCAATTGTACTCTAAAGGGCTATTGGTTAAAGTCTTAAAAGTTTCATTTGAGATAAATTCTTGGTTGCTTCGAAGTTTTTCTCTATCATGTTGGCTATTTTCATTATCCCCAGGATTATCTGTTAATGTACATGAAATATAATTATACCAGTTACAGCCTTTTAAAAATAAATTCAAACTATAAAATAAGATGTCTAGCAAAGATTATCTTATATCTTAAACATAGAAGAAAACATATCAAGATGCTATTGACGTTTTGATAATGTTTCCATTCAGTTTTGCTTAAACTTTGTTATGTTACATATTCATAAGGTCTTTTATCTTCACAGTGCTACTTTTTTTTCTCAGTTATTATGATAACGTGTCATCCTTAAAGACAACCCTACACATGAAATAACTCAAATACTAAAATCAGGTAGGTAACACAATACTCTTGAATTATTTTACATAATATGATTTTTTTCCCAAGTCACAGATGTTGCTAAAAGGAGAAAAATGTTCTTTAAAATTCTTCTTCATGAATCTTTTTTTTCCTGCAAATCCTTTTTTTTCTCTACAAAGGCAACATGAATAGGGGTAAAGGGAGACAAAACTTGACCTTTTGTGATCCCAGCATTAATGGGTCTGTTCATAATTCAATCTATGTGTGTGTGGGAGCATCCATGTGGAAACATAGAGGCCTGAGAGACAGAAAGCCTTTCCCTTTAAACATTATCTGACCCTATCAGTCCCATTCACAAAAGAAGGCTTACGTATGCATATGTTGAAAAAATGCGCCATCTCATTGTGCAGCAAAAAGCCTACACATTCTACTCTTCATTCTCCGTGGAAATGCAGCACGGAAGTGACACTTGTACAGAATTTGGGAGAGTGACAGATGAGCAGAAGGTAGCAAAAAAAAAAAACTATATTGAATATTCTGGTGAGGAGATGAACCAAACTTCTGAAAGAATGCAAATGTATATAAACACATCTGTAAGTTTTTGCATAACATATAGTGCAATTTGGTCATGTTTATATGATGCATCCATGCAACCCTTAAATTCAGTTGAATTCTCTAGATGATTTAAAGTCAACCCATAAAATATTATTCTGTTTATAATTATCCTAAAAAGGCATATACACTGAAATTGTACATTTCTGATCCATACATTGTATATACTGTATGTTGGCCATTATTAATGAGTCTTTTAGGCGCTCCTGGTTTTTCTAATGATGAGTTCAGCTGTCAGCCTGAATTCTGTGTAGACTTGAATCCACCCATGTTACTGGGGAGAACACCAGAACACTTTACACAGAACTGTCATTCGAGATCAGCACAAAGAGTGGCAGCCTCTATGCCAGGAACATCACAGGGGCATGTAATATACGGGGTGGTCTCAAAGCCAGGTCAGCACTTCAACTTCAGAGTAAGAACTTTTCTAATTAACAACATATGGAAGATAAACCAGAAAGGTGGTAGGAAGACGAAAATGGTTATTTTAAACTTTTAAAATCTCTTCTTTGTTTGAGGCCTCAGGGCACAGTATTTTTCAGGTTAAGAAGTGAATATAACCCCAACTTGATGAATGAAGACTGAAAGGCATGGAAGTCTGTGAGCAAAGTTATCCCTTATTTGGAAAATAAGTTGCAGTGTAAGCATCAGGAAATCTGAAGTTTGTGCGATACCTCTTATTCCTAACACCTCAACTACTACCAAGTTTTTAATAGCTTCCTAGAACCTTTCCAAGATGAGGATTATTTTAGAGGTAGATCTATACTCTTTTTAGCCAGACGTCCCTTTCATCCTGCCTTTAGGCCTATTTAGCACTCTAATATTCACTCGTAGAAGAAGGGACAGTTGAAAATAGAGATATTGTAAATGTCTTCATGACTCATCTGGAAATACAGCTATGTTGATGGCAAACAAGATGATGTCAACTACGCCTTTTGAGAGAGACGTGAGACTGTGCCTCACAGATCTCTAAGTACTGGAGCACAACTGACTGAGTACTATATGAAATCCATCTAAATTAGTGCCAGTGGACTACAGCAGGTCTATCTCTGAGAGTCACAGGGCTCTCCTGATGGCCATGTTTGGCTCAAATTCACCAACAGCTTTCCAAAACTTCCTTAAACTGCACAGTAGTCTAGAAGGCTCTACTTAAATCTACCTTTCCTCTCCCCCTCACTTGGGCTCAGGCCTGCATTTCAGTCTCAGATCTCTCGCTTCTACCCCGTGCTCTCTCCATTTTCTCTCACAGGCATTTCCACTAAGAAAATTCACACATATTTGATCTCACCTTGGTGTCTACTTTTCAAAGAACCTGGAATAACGCATTTCCAAACTGATAAAAATAATATGCATGCAAATTTCCAAAAAGCTTAATTACTTTAACATGTATCATCACCTCAAAATGGTCTTATGATGTATACATGATTATTACTTTCAGTTTCCATGTAGAAAAAATATATGAAATAAAATTTTAAGATAAAACTGTAGGCAGCAGCAGAACTAAATCACAGATTTTAAAATGTCTATGTCTAGAAATATATTTGTATAAAAAAACCATCAGAAAAATATACAAGTAATCTCATTCCAGAATTTTTCATTTATCTCCATGAGGTTTTCATATCTCATCTCTGTATGTAAATTAGATTTACTGTTTCAGCCGTAGAAGTTTTAGACTTTTTCTAACCAAAAGCATTTTAGACTATTCAACAGCCTAACATCCTCATCCACTCATAAAGGAAGGGGCAACTTCCAATGTCTTCATAACTCACCTAGCAACAGGTCTATGTTGATAGCAACAAGGACTTTTCTAAGAAGAGACATACAGACTTTTTTCAATAAAAACACTAGAACTTACACACCCAAATTAACATAATTACTTTCCACGTGATCACATAGAAGTTATTCTCATAGACTATGGAATATATTTAAAGATTATTACCCACATACATAAAAACACAAATTTATATTTCCTTGACTTGTATTTTATTTTTGAAGCAAGGAAAAGACATCGAGCCAGAGCTGATAAACAAATATGTGACCAAAGAAGGAATTGTATAGGAAGAGTATTGAGATATATAATATACTAAAAAAACACAAAAATGATAATAAAGAAGAAATACCAAATAAGCATAAATATTATTGGATTTTCAGAAAAGATACTTTTCATTTCCAATGTTGCTAATAAGGTAACGTTAAAAAGTATATATTTAGTATAATGATCATTTTACTGGACTACTTCAAGTTTTCAGTTCCATTGAAATTATAATTTTGCATAAAATATCAAAGGGCAAAAATTTATAATGTTTAAAAGGGAGAATATATTTAATTTGTCATTCTTTGAGTCTAATGAATCTGAAGAGACTATTTTCATTTTCCAAAGTTTATAAGATACACAAAAAATGAATAGATTGATTTTTAACTCACTGTGAAAATATAATAAAACTCACCAATTCTGGCAAAAGATTTTTCACACATCAAGAATGATATCTTTTAAATTTATACAACAACCTAGTTTTTTGGCTTGTTAAAATTTTTTGGAATTAGTCAAAACTCTAATTTAAATCTATACAATTGTTATTTCTTACATTTTAGAAATTATTCCAGTTTAATTTTTCTTATGAAATATTCTGTACTGAGATTGCTAATCAATGTTCATGATATGGTCTTTAATACAGATTTGATGGATCTATTATAAAATACCTGGTTAGTAAAGAAGATATAATCACAATGGTAAGAAAATATTTAAAACCTTAAAACTTGAATATTTGTTCGCCAAAAAGGCAAAAGAGATCATCTGAGTTTATTTTTTAAATATTCACATTATATTATCCCTTAAGTTACTTATAGATTTTATTTACTGACAACTGTACATGGAAATTAGCCAATTCATATTCTTTCCTCAGAAAGATTAAATGCTTTTGCATTCCAGGAAACTGCATGAAAACCATTTTCCACTTTTGTCTAACACCAATTTTGTATTATTATTTCATTTATGGAATATGCTGTCAACTTCACAGCGTGAGCTTTGGAGAGAAGGTTTACTTTAATAGTTCTTCATTACAATATTGCCTACAGAATCTTATGATTAGCTCACTTAGGATTGACATTTGTAAACTATAGTTTTCTCTTATTAAAAGATAACTTTATTAGCATTTCTAAAATTCAGAACAATAACTCTATTCTTTTTTTTTTTATTGTTGAGGATTCATTGAGGGTACAATAAGCCAGGTTACACTGATTGCAACTGTTAGGTAAAGTCCCTCTTGCAATCATGTCTTGCCCCCATAAAGTGTGACACACACCAAGGCCCCACCCCGTCCCTCCGTTCCTAATAACTCTATTCTTAGTAGGTCAGATCATAAAAACAAGATTTGGTGTTTATTAAAAATTCACCAAATTTTTAAAGCTTTCCCTACGTTGGCAGGTTTTATAATTTCCTGTTTCAACTTGCATGTAATAATTTACCAATTTAGGAAAATATTCATAAGACCTCTTTCGGAAAATTATAATTTGATGTATTCTTTCAAGCATACAATTATTTTTCAGGCTATGTATGCCAATAAAATGATTCCCAGTTTTGATCAGTTTTTTTCTATCTTATTTTCAGTTAGAGTTGAATTATTGCAAGACTCAAAGTAAAAGTTATCTCAATTTTAAAAATAGTGTTCATTATAGTTTTATAATATAATTTACAAAATAATTTCCTTACTTCTTCTTGGGCCTTATGGTTTTCCTTTGCTGTCATTGAAAGAATATCTTTTTCTGTAATTTTCCCCTTCTGTTCATTCACAGCCAGGTTCAACTAGAAAAAATAAATAAATGACATGAAAGCAGGTCCCTAATAACATTTCTTTAAACAACTAATTTATCACAATTTTTAAAGTGATTTGATATTAATTTTGCTGATATTTATATTAAAATGAACTCTACATTAAATAAGTAGGAAGTTCACTTTTATATTTAAAACATTTGACCCACTAAATTTTTCACTTTCTATTTTATTGATTTAGGATTACTAAATGTAACTTGCGGTGGGAGGGTCCTTAAATGTAATATTAGACACCAAGGAGTACTTTTTAAAAGCATTTTATTAAAATGAGCTTAGCAACTTGTTTTTAAAATAGGCTAACATTTTTTATTAAAATTCTTCACTGAAAGTAAGGAATAAACTGGCTGCTGTTGTATCAAAATAAGAAGTCAAGAACATAAATTAAAAGTGTAAAATCAAACACTATAGAATGGTGCTACATGATTTATAATATTTCACAACAAAGGATCATGTACCTAAGTGCCTGAACAGTTACCTCCAACCTGCTTCACTTTCAAGGCCAGATAAAGGTCTTCTACTACTGCTGCTAACCCATGTGTTATAAAAAAGTGAATGTGGTCTGTTCCATATTTCTTTACAAATAATTCCTATAGAAACTAAATGCTATTTTCAACAAAAGAAAAATGCTAACCTCACACAATAACGTTCACTCAACAGGTTGACATTAACAGGAAGAAAGAGAATAAGAGCCTAATTGAGAATCCCCTGAAATGGAATATTTAACAGTTCTTAAGCAATGGACATGACATACCATATCTCCTTATCTAGGATGAGAGAAAAAATAAATAATGGCCGTGTTTTTAAATTTAGTTCTGTTCTGTTGTTGTAGGTTTTCTCAATTGTATGCCTAGAAAATCATCTTTGAGTTAACATGAATTTTTAATTCATACCTGCCTGTATGCTAGAAGAATAGTATCAGACCTATGACCACTTTTTCTAATGATATATTGTGATACAGCTCTGTATACAGTTATCAGAGATTCTATTTTGCTAGAAGGGAGAAGCCCAGGAATCTTTTGGTTTTATTCTAATGATCACCCTACCTAAGGACTTGACAATTGTTTCTATAAAGGACCAGGTGGTAAATATTTTAGGCTGGGGGTGGGGGAGTATAAAATCCCTATTGCAATTACTTAACTCTGTCATTGTGGTGTGAAACAGACAATGCTTAAATGAATGAACATGGCTATGCTTTGATCAAACTTTTAAAAAAACAACAACAGGTGGGTAGTGGTTTGACCAGTGGGCAGTGGTTTATCATTCCTGCCCTATATGATAACCACTGACAGAGTTTTTTTAAAAATCATCATGTGAAACTATTCTTAGAAGTCTGGGTGCAGCGGCTCACACCAGTAATCCCAGCACTCTGGGAGGCCAACATAGATGGATCACTTGAGCTCATGAGTTCCACACTAGCCTGGGCAAAAGTGAGACCGTGACTCTAAAAATACACAGGCACTGAGGCGGGCACCTGCCGTCCCAGCTACTCGGGAGGCTGAGAGCAATAACACTATAGCACTCAACCACAGGGAGACTGAGTGAGACTCTATCTCGGAAAAAAAAGAAAGAAAACTATTCTTAGGAGGGCGGCGCCCGTGGCTCGGTCAGTAGGGCGCCGGCCCCATATGCCAAGGGTGGCGGGTTCGAGCCCGGCCCCGGCCAAACTGCAACCAAAATATAGCCGGGCGCCTGTAGTCCCAGCTACTCGGGAGGCTGAGGCAAGAGAATCGCTTAAGCCCAGGAGTTGGAGGTTGCTGTGAGCTGTGTGAGGCCACGGCACTCTACCGAGGGCCATAAAGTGAGACTCTGTCTCTACAAAAAAAAAAAAACAAAAACTATTCTTAGGATCACTCTCCTGAAGGAATATTTGTTTCTGTGATACAATGATACAAAAAAATATAATATGATAATAACTTAAATATCAACCTTAACTTCCACACATGGAAAACTATGTGTGAACCATGGCACAAGTCTGCTAGTCTGTTTATTTTGTTATCAGGGGAGTTCTCATTGTAGGTAGGAGAAGGGTGTGTAGAAGAAAGTGACTTGAGAATATTTACCAAACTCATTTATTCTTTACAAAATTAATTTCCAATGCACAAATTTTAAGAGCAGGTTTTTCTTTTAAGGGAAGCAAACAAAACAAAAACAGATCTATGAAACTCTCTGGTGCCACAGCAGGTACATAGACTTCTAATGAGCTTTCCCAGGGCTATGACATTTAGAATGGCTTCTATGTAATTCCTTTAAAGGTGGGAATTCTTTACCTTTGAAAGCACCACACTTGGAAGAAATTACCTCCATTACCTCCATTCAAATATTCAACTTCTAAAGCACTATACTAATCTGTGTAGGGGAAGGTAAAAACATATCAAAATAGTCCCAAATAAGAAGTTCAGTAAGATGCTAAGAAATAAATGGTCAACAAAATATATAGACATATGCAGGGCCTTTTCTGGAAATAGTCCAAAAGGTATCTTTCAAATGCAATGATTTAGAGAAAGTTATTGAAAGTAAAATGTCAAATTAAGAGAGTGCATTTTCACCCTGATATATTAATAATATGCCATGCTAACAGCATCTTTCCTTCAAACCACACAATATGATAACATTAGTAGACGTCTTCTCTCTTGTTACTTTGATGAGAACATCCGGTTTCTTCATCAAGAAAGAACCAGATCCTTCTGTTTTCTGTTTTTTGTTGTTGTTTCAGATTAATGTATGTTTGCTGTTTTTATCTAAAATATATGGAATAACATTTTTGTCAATGGGTTTGAGATTTCTGAGGCTGATCTTTCAGGTATGAACAAGTGCAGAAATTTTAAAAATTAAAAATAAAAAAGAACAGAAAAGTGACTAAAATTTTTATATAACTGTGAAAAACTAGATCCCTGCCAAATGGGAGAAAGAGAACCTTCTTCTAAATCTATCTTACTCCTTTTAAATGTGAGAAAGCACCCCAATACTTATTATTCACATAAAAATCTAACAAATAGGAAGATTTCTTTAGTTCACCATTTTTGTCAGGCCTAGTGCTAAAATTAAGAAACATGTAACTAACATTAGCCATCCATATTTAGGTTAAAGTTGGGTGATTAGACTTTGGGAACCAGAATAGAATAATCAGGAGACTAGTCAAGAATGGTAACAGAAACAGAACAAGGACATACTGGTTCTGTCAAAGAAACCTGAACAAAAAAGTTTCAAACAAAAATGGTCTAGTTAAATAAAAATTAGATAAAAAGAAATAAGTTCACATCAAACAGTTTGTTCAGAAATTAAGGGAAAAAACATCCACAAAAGTATACCCGAAGAATATATTATGATGAAGTGATTTCCACTGGTTGTTTTACCTTTTGACTATTTTATAAACTATTGATGCTAAGGCTTCAGGCATTGTACCTTCTTTAAAGCCTCAAAGGGTTGTAATTTAGAAATCCACAGTTCTATATAAGCACATAGCCCCTTGTGACTATAATTGAAACTATTCTTAATTTTGAGGAATTCTTCAAACTTTTGCTGGCTCAGGAAGCTCTTCTGTGGATGCCTAGTGAGGAAAACAGGCTCTAACCTCCGGCTGGAGAAATACAACCAGAACAGCAGTGACCACCTCTTTGGATCTCTGTTGATGGCTTTTCTTTTTAACCCCCTCCAAAATATTTTAATATCTGCTTGTAAAAATCAACAGAGTGTGTAAAAATTTTGACATGATGTTAAGATAAAATCAAATCTATTTTACAGGAGAAAATAACTAAAGTATAATAATCACCCTAGAGTTCAATTATTAATATCTTTAGAAAAGGTACAGTAATTCAAACAAGCTAGTATGTTGTATGTACCTAATTGATATGGACATTCTAGAAAAGTACTAGCCAAAGGGGGGAAAGTCTATTTGTCCTACCAAATGCTCATTGCCCTAACTGTGGTTCTGCACAGTCTTCTCTATATTCAGACGATTAGCAGATGATTCAAATGCGAAGTACATATGTATTGTGTAAAATGTCCTTAATAAATCAACAGACCCGAAAAGAAAACTAAATCTATCGATCAAAAACCTAAGCTTTTCACCAGTTAATATCGATCTAATAATAAATATTTAACCCATATTTTACATGCAGATCAACATAGTTAATACAGATTAGCATAAACTACAGGATAATCAACCTTCATATATATTGACAAGTTTCCCAATGGTCTGTTAATGTACAAAAGACTGGGACAAATTACTTATTTATATATACAAAACATGGTTATAAAGGCCAGCTGCAGGTATTTTTTTGGAAAGTGCATTTTAATAAGGTCTTATTCAGTTATGGAACAAATGGGGAAGAAGTAGTTTGCACTACAGAGTTTAGCGCAAGAGCTTTCTCTTTTTCTAACCACGAAATCAATCATTTGTCCAGACTGTGGGAGTCAGAGTTAGTTACTGAAAAGAGCTCCGTATATAAACAAGTCAATAACTCATTGTGTGTTATTGTCCAGCTGAAGAAGTCGGCTTTCAAAAAACTGCCCCTGCTCCTCTTAGAATGAATGTCACTGTATTCAGGGACTGGGAGATCCGAGTCCTTTGTTTCTAGCCATTGCTGGCTGCCATTTATGTATGGGAACAGGAGGTGGCTGCTGAGAGAGTGGGGGAAGACACTATTTGGTATCATGGGATGTCCAGGAAAAACTGGGGGTTTTGTCAACCTAAATAATTTGTATCTGGAAATGCATTAAAGGCATTGATAAAGAGTGACCATACAGAAAAATATTTGTAAAGGAAATAAATGGTAAATGAGTCTGTGCCATTTTAAGTTGTATCAGGCTGATATTTTTGGTTCCCTATCTGTCAAAGAAAATCAATCCAAAATTCAGGAAACGGTTTGAAAAGTTCAAATGTACAAAATCAAACAGAGGAACAGGTCAACATATCAAATAAAGGCTTAATCTGTTCCTGCCATAAATAGGAAGTTGACTCTTCAGACGACTAAATGGGGTTTTTAAGGGTGTGTTTGTGTGAGCGTGTGTACATGTATATACACAACGCACTCATATGCTTCTCTTACTCATCTCTATTACACACAAAAAATGAATTCACCAATAAGCTATTATTTTTAGTTAGCATAGTAGAATTTTTTTGAGGAATGATTTTGTGTGCTCAAGAATTATAAGTTAAAGGTATTCCAACTATCTTTGACTTAAAAAATAAATATCTTTTATAATTCAAACTATAACTAAAATTCATAAGATATAAATATTATTATAATCTTATTTATTTCATCTTAGTATTTGTTCAATACCTCCCATTCTTTAAGAATCACACCAGGGACTGTGAAGAAACACAGGACCAGGTTTCAATGTTTGTAATTAGGTTGAGCAAATAAAAAATACCTGTAGATATGTTTAATAAATGGTTCTTTTTTTTTTTTTTTTTTTGGTGTCTACAATTTTTAAACAAAACCTTAGGTCTTAATTAAATAAAGTTGTAGTCTTGGTCACGGAGCTGTTGGGAACCGGAACTGAACTCAATTGGTCTCACTTTTCCTCGTAATTTAGAAAACAGCATTAAGTAACATGACATGCTTCCACATGGAACAAACTGTACTAGACATTATTCCAGACACAAATAGATTCATAGCAAAGTACAGTATGGCCGAGAACATAATAAAAAAAATAGAAAGTAAGAAGAAATCCATGGCATGAGGTAAGTCATAATTGCTAAATGGAGGCACGAACAATACAATCAGCAAGTACAGAGGACAGAAATAATATTTAGAGTTGGAGAACTCAGAGAAGGACAAGCATAAATGATAGGCAGCATCTGGCCAGTAAAAGAAGAGAAGTAGTAATATGAACCATTATTAATTAATATTATTTACTAATTAATAATATGATGAAATTAGTTCTGAGTAAGATTAGTGAAGTGGCTTGATGTGGCTCTGGGAAGGGGAAGAGAGAAAACTAGCTGAGTCTTGAAGGATAAACAGAAAGGGCAGAGCAGAGCCAATCAGCTGGGCTGAGAAGGAATACTTCATGCCAGGGGACAGTTACGTGGACCCATACTTCATCTGTTTCTGAATTTGAGTATAATGGGGGTACCCATACCAAGTGCCAACTCTGGGAATTAGGGCAGAATTGAGGACTCAGTTCTCAGCTCTGCATTAGTTTGAGCCATACACGTTTAACTCGGTTCCAGTGTCTGAGACCCCTAAACTCAGCTGACCCAGCCCCCACTTTCACGATGTAGACTCATGATGTAAGTCCCACTACAAAGAAATTCAAGAGTGCCACTTCCAGTCTTGGTCAAGTAACAGAATCCTTTCATTCAAAATTGGCTGTGAATTCTAGCCCTGCCATGGCTAAGTCCTGAGACATTGGGCAATAGTGGTGGTTAAGACAGCCCAAGCTTCCAAAGCCAGGATTCCTCTCCCATTCTTGCTAATTCTTTGAGAAAAGCTACTTTTACTGTGGCTATAGCATATTGAGGACAGTTTGTTTTAAGAGAGAATTTATTTTTTAAAAGCCATCATAATATTTGATAACCAAACCAAAACATAGCAACCATTTAAAACAGTATTATTTTAATTTTTATCCTTTAAAAAAGTTTATACCAACAAAGCAAAGGCAAATAGAACAGTATTATTTTTAAGTAGTTATGGTTTGTCTAAAAGTATGCAAAAAAGAATTCTTCATAACTTAAGTTAACACTTAAGGAAGAAATCATAAATTCTAGCCAATTGGTACAATCTGTGGGGAGACTGGCACAGAATTTGCTGGTCTCAGGACTCAGTAGCCAGGTTAGAAACAGTCTGCCTAGATTGCCTGTCATGAGAAGGAATGCCACACGCCCTAAATTGAATCCAGCTTGCCCTCTCAAACTGACTGACTCTCCACTCCATTTCTTCTCCTCCCACTGTGCAATTTTGGAGGAATTATGGTCCCCTGGACAAAGGGTGGGTCCCTAACACCAAACAGATCAATTAGCCTCTCTTTTAAGAGTCAAGAAAGGAGCCATCCAGAGACATAAATCTGATTAGACAAAATCT
Source organism: Nycticebus coucang (assembly GCF_027406575.1). Lineage (NCBI taxonomy): Eukaryota > Metazoa > Chordata > Mammalia > Primates > Lorisidae > Nycticebus > Nycticebus coucang. Next base: position 33,714,961 of record NC_069793.1, on the reverse strand, counting down.
AATTGTCCTTTATATCCAAATGTCCTTGGGCTTCCCTTGAATTCCATGTGCTACCTACCATTCTATTAAATTCTATTTTTGCCTAAGTTAGCTTGAAACAACTTCTACTGATGGCAACCAATAAACCTTAACAGATGTATCACATATGCCCTTGTGGCAAATGCCCCAGGACTTTGGAAGACCTAAATAAACCTCCACTCCTCACACACGAAGGTATCTAACTCAACTGTCTTAACCATGCCACAAGGTTAAAGAAGTCCTTCATATATTATAATGGAAAATAGTCTTTTTGAGATAGGGTCTCATGGTCTTGCTCTGTCTCCTGGGCTAGAGTGCAGAGTCATCATCATACCTCACTGCAACCTCAAACTCTTGGGCTCAAGTGATCCTCCTGACTCAGCAGTAGCTGGGACAGGTAGGTGTGTGCCATTCTTGGCTAATTTTTCTACTTTTTTGTACAGACAGTTTCTCACTTTTGCTCAGGCTGGTCTTGAACTCCTAGACTCAAGTGATCCTCACACCTCAGCCTTCCCAAATGCTAGGATTATAGGCATGAGCCACTGCAACTGGCTTATAGTAGGTAATGTTTTAAAAATTATCAACATGCTTTTCTTTTAGGTCTCTTCAAGTATAAAGCTACCAAAACTACCCCCAATAATCCCCAGGATTTGTCACAATAACATTATTGCTAATGTGTACAACAAAATATGCAACAATATTTTTGCAAATGAGGCTGTGGACTTAAGAGTAGATTTGCCTCTCAAGAAAACCCTTTACTCCTCCCAATTAGCATATGAACAGCTAAATGTATAAGGCCCAGCCCATAAATTTCCCTTTGTGAGTTAAGAGTAATGACTCCAACTGCTGTTAAACTTTTGCTGGAATAAGGTGTAAGAATGACACAACACAGAAATTAAAAAATCCCACCCCTCTGTCCTAGAGGAAATACAGGAAGAAGTCTCAGGAAGAGAGCAAGGAAATTAAAATAGCCAGATGAGTAAATGCTAAATGCCCTTCTGTAGTATATGGCGTGGGGAGGGAAACCCGTGTTAGGTACATGGAACAAGTCCTGAGGCAAAAGGGTCTTTTTCTCCCCTTCCCTCAACATGGGACACAGGGAGGATGGTGTCCTGTAGCAAGCTAGAATATAGCCGCATCGACAAGATGGCATGGCACGTTTAAGCAGAGAGAAGCCTGAATTAGCATTCCTGAATCACGTTGGTTTCTGTGTGTCTTAGGATGTGGAAGGAGCTGAGAGTTAGACTAGGAAATGGCACAAGATATTGGCACAGTGAAGAAAAGATGGCTCTACAGCAATGGCAGTGTCACAGATTACTCAAACCAAGTCAAATGGGTTCCTCATGAGATGTTGGAAGGAATTTTTAATATCAGAGGAAGCACCACCAAAATGGGCCTTAACACAAGTTCACACACTGCAGGGCAGTAGAGCACCCAGCACTCCCACTGAACAGCCACTGTCATGCCAACACATACATTCCAGTGGGCCAGCATGAAGCCAGAAGCCCCTTTCCCCAGTGCCTTGAGGGGATGAAGGTCACAAACCCCTTCTTCTACATGCTGCCTTCAGGAAAGCAATAAGGAACAGAAGAGTCTCCCTGAGATAAATAATGATCCCAAATAACTATTTAAATAGCCATATTAACCTAAACTTTAAACTAAAGCAGATATTCAGTTATTTTCCCCCATTATTTAGTCTGGGAGAAGTCAGGAGCATTAGTGTTAGAAAATAACTCAGAGTCATTCAGTTATTTTGTATGCAAACTCTATGCACACATGTGAGGTAGTCTGTCTGTAAACGGAACCAAGGAACAGAGGCAATGTAGGATAATATTTAGAAATAAACATATCCTACATCAAGCACACAAAGTGAACTCAGTGTGAGTTTAAAATGACTTGCTTTTCTTCCAGAGGCTTAAGGGAACTGGGCCCCCCTGGGACACACACAGAGTTGGCTTCCCTGGAGTTATAAATTCCATAAGCCATTTCTCTGAAGCTGTACACCCCGTGAAGCCTGAGATCAAAGGGCATGCTGCCCTTCCTCAGAGATATGGGCCAGAGGGTTGACGTATGTTAACAACATATTGTCAGAGGTCTATAGGTACTCTGCCCTGAGGGAAAGACACAGTCATTACTTCATACTGAGTAAACTGAGTGAATGCTTGAAGATATTCTTCCATTAACTCTGTTCCCCTGTGGCTACTTTCTTCTTTGTGATCTTTATTTAGATACCTGCTCAGAAATTAGTCAGTGTTTAAAAGAAGAGGTTTACTACAAAAATTATTGTATTGATATGATAACAAAATATTTCCTTTTAAGTTAATTTCAGATAGGTAAAATAAGATAATGATGAAATTCACAGATGATAGATTAAGTGTGTATGTGACTAGAAAAGTATAAAATCAAAACCCTAAATAAAGCTTTTCACTACAGGCTATCCCATATTGTGTAGTCTGTTTCTTGATTTAATAATTACAGGAGCGAGTTTACACCCACGGCAAAGCTGCTGTTCATTCGCATCTCCAGTCACACAACATGCAAAAACAAGATTTTTAAGACAAGGGACAAAAATAAAATGCAGTCACATTGCACATTTTTAGGGTAAATTGATAAGCTAACTGTATGCCAATTTGATTTATTTACTTACTTAGAGACAGACTTTCACTCTATCACCCTGGGTAGAGTGCTATGGCATCATAGCTCACAGCAACCTCAAAATCTTGGGCACAAGCAATCCTCTTGCCTCAGCCTCCCTAGGAGCTGGGACTATAGGCGCTTGCTACAATGCCCAGCTAGTTTTTCTATTTTTAGTACAGACAGTGTGTCACTATTGTTCAGGCTGGTCTCAAACTGCTAAATTCAGGTGATCCACCCACTTCAGCCTCCCAGAGTGCTAGGATTATAAGCATGAACCACCACACCCGGTCAAGCTGAGAAGTATGTGTGTCAGTCTGACTCTGTATGGACTCTGTCCAACCAGTATATACTCGCCTCCCCTCATTATCCAGCCAAAGCTCATCAATCCATTATGGCCCAGGTTGGTTCACCCTCATCTGTGAAGCCTAATCTGGCTCTGTCCTCTCACTATATGCATACAGTTATATGGTTTATGTACTACATTACTTTTCAATCAAAAATTCTGAATTTCCAAAATACAGGGTGTCTCAATAATCTCCATATATAGAAGAAATAGGAAATTATACCTAAATGTACCTTTATTTAGAAAATATTCATTACAAAATTTTACAAAATATTCTCTATATGTTAGCCAACTCTCCATAAAATATTTTTGTAAAATTTTAGAATGAGTAATTTGTAAATAAAGGTACACTTAGCTATAATTTCCCATTTCTTCTATGTATAGTGAATTTAGTGGCGACTTTTGGGACACCTTGTACATCTGGTTACAAGGGCTTCAGATAAGGAATGGCAGCCCAAATTTCAAATCAACTAGAAAAGGTGAATTATGCAATAGGTTGTAATGGATAGAATAATTGATTAACACTTTAGAAAAATATGTTGGATACATTTTTCACTTCATACACTTTGGGTAACTAACAAAGATTTAAAAAAAATAAAATTTCTGGAAGATAATATATTTGAATTCATAAACTCTGAAAGGAAAATGGCCTTTCCAAGTCTAAAATAAATAAACTAAATGAAAGTCTGGAACTAAAACTCAAAAAGGAACTTGAATAAAATTGAAAAGCAAAAATACATTGAGAAAATGTTTGTAATGGGAAAATAAATAGCTGAGAAAAAAGTAAATATCAAAGAAAATAGAAGCAAAGGAAATAAATAACATTAAAAAATGTGTATGGCAAAAGAAAATACATCCCAAAATGTTCAATATTACTACTAATAAAAAAAAGTTGAAATAAAATAATGAGATGATATGTTTTAACTTATTAAATGATCAAAAAATTAATAATAAAAATTAGTAGATTCAAAAACTAGTCAATACAAGGAGACTGGTATTCTCATGTATTGGTGAAAATACAAAGAGGAAAATTTGGCAATGAATATCAAACCCTAAAAATGTTTACAATTTTTGATCCAGAAATTCCAATTCTAGGAATTTGTACACAGGAAATAATTGTGGATACGCACCAAAAATTTTTGACTAAAAGCATGACAAAATAGGATTTTGACCCCAAAAAAGGATTGCATGATATGTAAATGTTCAAAAATAAGGGGATTAGTAAAATAAACCTGTAGACTAGAATATCATTATCTACTTAAAATGCCATGGATTATTTAACAAGGAAAAGCGTAACATACCATGTAAAAAAAATCAGGTCTCAGAAAGTCAATAAAATTTTGGGCGGCGCCTGTGGCTCAGTGAGCAGGGCGCCGGCCCCATATGCCGAGGGTGGCGGGTTCAAACCCAGCCCCGGCCAAACTGCAACAAAAAAATAGCCGGGCGTTGTGGCGGGCGCCTGTAGTCCCAGCTACTTGGGAGGCTGAGGCAGGAGAATTGCCTAAGCCCAGGAGTTGGAGGTTGCTGTGAGCTGTGTGACGCCACGGCAGTCTACCGAGGGCAATAAAGTGAAACTCTGTCTCTACAAAAAAAAAAAAAAAAAAAAAAGAAAGTCAATAAAATTTTAAATGTATATTATATAAGTATATAAGAAAGGGCATATAGCAAAATATTGAGAACATCTACTCAGAATGGTGAGATTGTGAGTAGTATAATTCTTTTTTCTTATGTCAGCTTATCTCAACTAAATTTTCCAAAGTATCTACCTACATCTAAATATATACATTCATTAATCTTACAATAAAAAACATGATTTTTTGTTCTTGCTTCTTTTCTTGTTACCTACTAATATATCTAACTACTGCAATCATTTTTATTATCCAATCTTTGTTCGTATTTGCCTCAACAAATTACCTTCCCTCCAATTTCTTCTCAATCTTTATAAGATAGAATAAAATATAGCTCAAAACACAAGTACACAAAAGATCTAAAAGTAGATCTTCCTTTTGGCCCTGCAATCCCATTACTAGTTATCTACCCAGGAGAACAAAAATCATTTTACCACAAAGACAATTGCACTAGAATGTTTATTGTGGCTCAATTCATAATTGCCAATTCATAACTGCCACTTAGTTGGTGGCTAAGTGCCCATCAACTCATGAATGGATCAACAAACTGTGGTATATGTATACCATGAACTATTATGCAGCCATTAAAAAAGATGGAGACTTTACATCTTTTACATTTACGTGGAAGGAGTTGAAATACAGTCTTCTTAGTAAAGTATCACAAGAATGGAAAAATAAACATACGATGTACTCCATACTAATGCAAAATCAATATATAAACAATTACATGCTCATAAGAACAATATAGTGCAATTCGGGGGTAGAGGTAAGTAGGAGAGGGGATGAAGTAGGACGTCCAGCAGGAGGAGGGAGGGGAGGGCATGAGGCAGGATCTCACCTAATGTGCACATTGTGAGAGTGTAACCTAAAAATTGTACCTTCATATTAATTTGAAAAAAATAAAAAATATACTCAAAAAAATAAAAACATAAGCAAACAAACAAACGAAAAAGATAAAAACTAGCATTACCTGGCTGGTGCCTGTGGCTCAGTGGGTAGGGCACCGGCCCTATATACCAAGAGTGGCGGGTTCCAAACCTGGCCCTGACCAAACTGCAACAACAACAACAATAACAAAAAGCCAGGCATTGTGGCAGGCACTTGTAGTCCCAGCTACTCAGGAGGCTGAGGCAAGAAAATCACCTAAGCCCAGGAGTTGGAGGTTGCTGTGAGCTCTGACGCCATAGCACCTACTGAGGGTGATAAACTGAGACTCTATCTCTACAAAAAGAAACAAACAAACAAAAAAAAAAAGACTAGTATTACCTTTGCTTTTAAAATTGCCAGCAGCCTGCCAAACTTTTTTGAGAATTAAAAATAAAGCAGGATGAACAGGATGAATTAATGCAGGGCAATGGAAGATTTATAAATTCTTACCTAACAACTACATTAAACCACATTTACTGCTTCTTAAAAGGGAACTGAAATAAGAAAAATATGGAGCAGAGACTAGCGTGGGACTCTCACTGTCTGCTGTGTCACACACTGCTGGGCACTGCAGACACACTGTATCATTCGATCCTCCAAAGAACTTCTACAAGTTGTGTAAAGGATGCTTTAAGAAGTTACAGAGCTTACTCATAAAAGCAAGGAAAAAATAAATTGAAAAGCTGGGATTCAAATCTAGGCATGTCTGACTTCAGCACTCATGATTTTTAATTTTATCTTGGATACATTAGAAAATATGATAGGGAGAATATTGTTACATGATAACAGACAAATTTTCCATTCCTATTGAAGCATAACATGTGAAAGCCCAGAGTCAAAACTCAGAATTCTATTAATACAAATTGGTCTTTATCTCAGGAGTAACCAAACTTGGGACACTCTACAATCTTTCCATGAGCTTTAATGTGTGGTTACTAAGAGAAAGATGGTCTATATCCCTTCCAGGGGGTCAGCTACTACTTATTACCAGCATATTGTTGCCATATGGGAATACAGACCCTAAAATCTGGATATTCTGTCAATACTGCATCAAAAAATGCTAACTCTTGTGCAGACCAAATTATTCATATCTGCCTTTTGTATTTAGCCAATATTTAAGCTATCATGTAAGACAAAAATCTGACCATATCACCATCTAATTCAAACCTTTCAGTGGCTCCCTGCTGCCTGCAGGATAAAATCCTAAGATCCTTATGCTGGCATTATTATCAAGCTTCTCCCTCCTCACCTGCCTCATCTCCCATCTCCTTCCACAGCTATTCATCAATGACCCTACATCCTGAGAAGGAGAGATAATATCAAAATCCATTCTTCACACCCTCCTCCCATTCTGAGCCCCATCCCCCCACCCCAGGAGTTCCTACCATAGTTCCTGTTGTGGGATGCGAAAGGTACCAGGATGAAAAGGAGTTATTATCACAACTTTAGTTTGTGTCACCCAAACATTTTCATGTGTGAAAGCACGTGCACATATACACTCCTTTGCTACTGTTCAACTGTTGCCCCACCTCTTATGTTCTCCCTCTAGACTAACACTCACATACACATACCCTCCACTGTGGCCCTCTATTAACTAGGTGTGCTACTATCACAGCACTTAGAGCAGTGATAAGAAGTGTCTCTTAAAGTTTGATGTCTTCTACCAGATTGTGAGCTCCACTAAAGCAGGATCTTAGTCTGCATTATTCTGTAGATTCCCACCACTTGGCACATAGAAGACACTTAACAAAAACTGGTTAAACTGAACAGAATTGTTCTGAAGAACTGGAAAACTATGGCTAGGATATATGGAATTATCAAAAGGAGTTCTGGAAAGGCCTGATGTCTGGTACGATATTCATAAAAATACAGAAGGATAATGACTCCATCGTCTGAAGCAATCTTCATCATGCAAGCCTTATCTTTTAAGATTTATAAGGTTAGTAAAAGCTATAAGAAGGAACCGTGGCAATGGATTTTATTATTGGCTCCATCCTCTTTGGAGCCCAAGTGTCCACTCCTGCTGGACTTACTATGCCTACTATGTGCTGATTCTTCCCAGGAGTTCAGCTTCATGTTTTAAGTGGGTGGTGCTATGACTTCTGGTTGACATTCCAACTAGAAGCATTTGTGGGCAAACAGACATTTATTACATAAACTTGTAACTAATATATGTCTTACCTTAGGAAAATGTTTATTCAGTTTTGGTTTTCAGAACTCAATCTGTATTTTAATTTTTTACTGTCCTGCATTTCAAATCCTGTTCATTAAAAAAAAAGTGCTCTGGGCAGCGCCTCTGGCTCAAAGGAGTAGGACGCCAGCCCCATATGCCGGAGGTGGCGGGTTCAAACCCAGCCCCAGCCAAAAACTGCAAAAAAATAAAATAAAATAATAATAACAATAAAAAATAAAATAATTTTTTAAAAAAGTGCCCAGACTTTTGTTGATGAAAGTGGCTTAAATTTGGATGCAAAGGACTAATTTACTTGCTCTTAAGATAGATTCCATTTTGTTTTCAGAATTTTCACTTCTCAACTTTATCTAGAACCTAGATATTTTGTATATTTTGATGTTTAATATTCAAATTCATTATCATCATTCATCATCTGAGGAGAGAGAAGTTGCTGAGGGCTTACAGTGCCAGGCACTATGTTAAGTGCCTTATTTGCATACTTACATAGTCTCACAGATCTTTAAAAAGGTATTATAGAGGAAAACAGTAGAGTGCAGTTGAACCATTTGTCTCAAAACATAACCTAAAACTCCAGACACATACTTTGAAATCTCTGAAGGAAAAATAAAACCAAAGCAAAACCACCTGCCTTTAAAATTTGTGTGTGGGTGTGTCTGTCACATGTACAGCACTTTGCATCATTAGCATCATTCAAAAAATATTTACTGAATACTTATTATGTATGTGTCCTAGGCCAAACACTTCCCACAGGGAGCTTAAAATCTTAGAATGAAGACGGAGGATAAGTAGCAGTATGTATAAGGAGCATAAAAAGAAGAAGTATGGAATTCCCAGGAAGAGCTACTTCAGGCTGGGGCCAGAGCAGGAAATGATTCTCTGAGATACAAGTATTAGTAAGTTAAAAGTGGGCAGGAGGTGACCAAGTCAGGGTTGACCAAAAAAAGAGCATAATAGGCACAGGAATCAGAGTCATCTCTCTCACAAAACATCTCATATGGGATCTTATTTAATCTTCAAAATAACCCTAAAAGGAATTATTATTGCCATTTTGCAGATTAGAAAACTAAGACTCAGAGATTAGATCAGTTAGTAAGACTGAAACCCTTGTCTGCTGGAATCCAAAGCATTTCCACTCTGTTTAGCTCTCTCTTAAAGCTGCCTCGGCCAGGATCAACAGTTGGCAAACTGTTTCTGTTAACAAAGAATAAATTATTTAGTCTTTGCAAATGTGAGGAAAAATCAAGGATAAAACATAATATGAAAACTTAAATAACAAGAGGGAAAAAATTTATAAACTTTTTCATAAAATTCAAAAAAATTATTCATTATTTGACTATAATATTTTGTACAGACCTACTAATGAGAAGAACAAAAATTTATTTTGGGAAAGCAACATTTCACTTAATGGGAGTTCCAGGCTGGTATTCCCTATTATCAAATAAATTGCAAGTATTCATCTATGAAACTAGTCTTTAATTTTCTGATCATATCAAAACAGATGACCAGTCAGATTTAGCCCACAGGCTTAGCAACCCTGTACTAGACGATAAACATTAAAAGCAGCGCTGACCAATAGAAATCCAATGTGAACACAGATGTATGTCATTTTCAATTGTGCAGTGGCTACGTTGAAATAAAAACATGTGAAATTTATTTTTGATATGTTTTATTGAACATAATATAACCATTTAAATGTGTAATGAATATAAAAATTATTAATGGGTTAGTTTGCCATTTTTTAATACTAAGTCTTTGAAACCTAGTGTCAATTTCACAGTTGCAATGTTTCAATTTGGACTGGTCACATGCCAGTTAGAGCTCTAGGATAGGTCTGTATCAGTGGGTAGGCATGGACAAATAACAAAATAGACTATACAGAATCTGTGTCCCATTGAAGAATACAAAAATTCTGTCCAAAGGTGGCAACTGCTACCCAGCTCTAGAAAAGTGATCTAATGTGTTGCCTAATATTCCCTAGAAATCCAAAATTCAATGTAAAACCCCCCAATTTCTAGATGTTAGCAATTCATTTTTTAATGTATACACATTCTACATATCAAACAATTTAAGTCTGCATGCTAAGTCTAACCCTACCCTTTTCCACATTTATACCCTCTGATTCATGTCTTTCTTATCAGAATATAAGCCATATAGCACATAAGTCCTCAATACATTATAAGATGTTCAAGTTAAGACAATAAATATTTGAAAATAAAATACTTTCAGAATATCAAAGCCATGATAATGATGATAATAAAAGTAATTATGAAATAATCATATCCACATTTCCAGCTATCATTTAAAAAATGTTTACCCAATGAGATTATTCAACAATATTTTAAAGAATAAAATTCTTCAATTAAAAGTAGTCATAACCACAATAGCCAAAGGGTATAAATATCTCACAAATATCTTACAAATGAATGAATGGATACAAAACTGTCATATACACATGCAATGGAATATCATTCAGCCCTAAGGGAAGGAAATTCTGATACATGGTTAACACGATTAAACCTTGAAGACATTTTGCCAAGTGAAATCAGCCAGCCACAAAATGACAAATGTTGTATGATTCCGTCTGTGTGAGTTACCAATATCAATCAAATTCATAGAAATGGAAAGTAGAATAGTGGTTGCCAGGGTCTGGAGGAAGGAAGGAATAAGGGGTTAGTATTTAATATGTACAAAGTTTCAGTTTGAGAAAATAAAAAATTTCTGCAGATACACGGGTAGTGATGTTTGCAGAACAATGTGAATATACTTAACACTACAGAATTGAATACTTAAAAATAGTTAAAATGGCAAATTTTATGTAATGGTATTTTACCATAATAAAAAAAGCCATATACATTTTAGTTTTTAAAATGCTTATTTTTTAACTTGTTAATAAAATCTGTGTATATTTATGATGTAAAACAGGTTTTGAAATATGTTCACATTGTGGAATGGCTAAATCAAGTTAATTAACCAACGCATTACTTTACATACTTATCATTTTTTTGTGGTGAGAACATTTAAAATCTACTCTCTTGGCAATTTTCCAAAATACCTTATTAACTATAGTCACCATATTGTAACAGATCTCTCGAACTTAATCTTTCTATCTAACTGAAATTTTGTATCCTTTGACCAACATCTCCCCAATCTCTCAGGCCCTGTTAACCACCATTCTACTCTTGCTTCTGTGAGTTCAAATGACAAATGCTCATTTTAAACTTATTCATAATCCTTTTTGAAAGAGCAACGGATAGCCTTTCAAATTCAGACAGATTAGGCAAGAAAGAACATAAAATATTAAAAAATTTCATTATACATATTTTGAAATGTCTTTTTTCATATTCAACTATGCATACCAACTACAGCAAGATTAACAACGTCTGTATGTTCAAGTTGTAGTAAAACTCTTTAGGAGACATTAAAAAAATTGGTAAATTTGATTTTTAGTGACCACTCCGCTTAAATTTAAATTAGCCCTTCTAAGGTGTCAAACAATACTCAAAAAAAAAAAATCTTTTTAATCCTTTTCTTATTTCATATATTTCTTCTCAATATTATTTTCACAATGAATGGTATTTGTACTAATAATATTTACTTACCTCAAGGACTATTAAGAAAATCAAATGAGATAACTTTAAATGAGGAAAATTTCATCATAAACTACAAAAACTATGCAAAAATTATTATCAAAGAATTAATAAGGCAAAGGTCAACTTTTGCCTTGGTTCCATACAAAATACCAAACAATTTATAAACAAATGTCTGAATTGATAATTTACCAAAATGGCTCCTTTTAGCAGCTAAGCTTACTGACAAAATATTCTCCATTTCCCCAATTCACATAGGGACAAAAAGCTACACTGGTATCTACTTTGGTATTTTTAAGTACAATTTCATAGGGCAGATGCATGACAAAACTATTTGGATACCTACTCTTTGCCCCAGATAGATTTGCATTTTTTAGAGAAATCAGAGCAGGATGATCCTAGCTCAAGGCTCCTATCGTGTATCAAAGAACTCCCACCTTCATTGTCCAATGCA